>NW_028087067.1:131379-2679740 GCF_014824575.4 Sturnira hondurensis
TGGTGCCTGCAGAAAAGACGGGGAACAGGGACAGGAGGAAGGCTGGTATTCCAACCTTCTCTCTTCTACATTTAGAATTTGGTGCTTCAGGCATGAATCATTTCCATTTTTGAAAATGATCCCTCTCAGAAGAGATGTCCAGGGATGTGGTGGTACTTGCTGTTTCTCCAAAAGGGACACAAGTGACTGATGAGCGGGGTACGCCATGTGCACACATCACACTGATGTCCTGAAACAAGACTGTCCTTAGCTTTACACTGACCAGCTCCTTCCCTCTGTTCCACTTCACCTGAGCCCAAGTCACTGTCCCCTTCCCCGCAGGAGCCACCACCCAGGATTTGAAAAGCTCCCGCACAGGGCAGTTATGCCCCTGACCATGCAGGGAGACCCCCAAACTCACCAAAATTGCCCAAGCCCAGGGTTGGGTCTCAGAGGAGAAGGGCCCAGTAGGAGCAAGATGATCCTTTTGTCCCCTGACTCACACACCAAATGCACTGTTCCCTGTCCTCTGTGACAATCAGAAGGTAAATACCCAGGCAGATGGGAAACACACACCACACCCAAACAGCCCAAAAGATGGCACAAGAAGAACTCAAAGTCCCAGAGCCGATAACTCTCAGAGACCGACAAATTGCCAGCCTCTCAGAAGCACAATTCAAGACACTATTTATCAGGATGCTCACAGAACTGGTTGATTATAGTCACAAATTAGAGGAACATATGAAGGCTAAACTAATTGAAATGAAGGGAGATGTCCAGGAAACCAATAGCGATGGAAAGGAAACTGGGACTCAAATCAATGGGATGGATCAGAAGGAAGAACGAAACATCCGACCAGAAAGGAATGAAGAAATGAGAATTCAAAACAATGAGGAGAGGCTTAGGAACCTCCAGGACATCTTTAAAACATCTGGATTATAGGGGTACCAGAAGGGGGAAAGAAACAGCCACGAGTGGAACACTTATTTGAACAAATAATAAAGGAGAACTTCCCCAGTCTGGCAAAGGAAATAGACTTCCAGGAAATCCAGGAAGCTCAGAGAGTGCCAAAAGAGAGTGCCAAAGAAGTTGGACCCAAGAAGGAATACACCAAGGCCCATCATAATTTCATTAGCCAAGACTAAAATAAAGGAGAGAATCCTAGAAGCAGCAAGAGATAAGGGGACAGTCACTAACAAAGGAATACCCATCAGACTGTCAGTGGATTTCTCAAAAGAGACCTTACAGGCAAGAAGGGGCTGGAAAGAAGTATTCCAAGTCATGAAATCAAAGACCTATAGCCAAGATTGCTTTATCCAGCAAAACTTTCATTTAGAATGGAAGGACAGATAAAGTGCTTCTCAGATAAGGTCAAGTTCAAGGAGTTCATCATCACCAAGCTCTTATTAAATGAAATGCTAAAGGGACTTATATAAGAAAAAGAAGATGAAAAATATTAACAGTGAAAGGACAGCAAACACACAGTTATTAACAACAACACCTAAAACAAAAGCAAACCAAGAGGACAGCTAGATCAAGAGTGGAACCATAGAAATGAAGAACACATGGAGGGTTAGAAACAGGGGGGTGGGAGGAGGAGAAGGGGAGAAGGCACAGAAAATAGCATAGATGGTAGGTAGAAAATAGATAGGGCGGAGGGCGAGAATAGTAGGGGAAATATAGAATGTAAAGAACTTGAGACACGTGGTTATAAACTAAGAGGGGGAGAATGCTGGGGGAGGGAGTTTGCAGGTGGAGGGGAATGAAGGGGGGGAATAGAACAACTGTAATGGTATAATCAATAAAATATATTTTAAAAAAAGAAAAACAATAAATAAAACCACAATGAGATACCACCTCCCACCTCCCATGAAGAGATCAACAAACATCAAGTGCTGACAGGCTGTGGAGAAAAGGGATCCCTGGTCCACGGTTGGAATTAATGACGACTGGTGCAGCCTCTCCAGAAAGCAGAGTGGAGTTTCCCCAAAAAATAAAAAACAGAACTGCCTATTGACTCAACAATCCCACCTCTGGAAATATGATCCAAGACATCCAAAACACAAGTTCAAGACTTATATACACCCCATAGTCACAGCAGCATTATTTAAAATAACCAAAATGTGGAAACATCCTTCATACTCATCAGTAGATGAATGTATAACACACACACACACACACACACACACACACACACACTGTGGTACATTTACACAATGGAACACAACTGAGCAGTAGAAAGAAGGCATTCTTACCTTTTTTGACACCATGGATGGAACCGGACTAGATTAGCCTAAATCGCATAAGCCAGTCAATGAAACACAAATACCATATGATCTCACTTATCAGTGGCATCTAATGAACAAAGTGAACTGATGACCAACACAGAATCAGAGGCACAGAACATGGTACAAGCTGACAGCTGTAAAAAGGGCAGGATGGAGAGGAAAGAGGGGATAGCGAAAGAACACGTGTGCATGGCCCACAGACAGGAGCAACACTGGGGGATTGACGGGAGGGGTGGGCAGCATGGAAGGGAGCAAAGGGGGAGATAACCAGGTAACTGTAATGGCAAACAATAAAATATTTAAAGGAAAGAAGAAATAACCAAACTTTAGAATTCCCTGAGCAATACAAATAGTTCAATAATGACGTTTATCAAACACCATGATAGGATAAAGCTAACAAGATGGAGAAGAGGTTCTGTACATGCTGGAGTAACAGTGTTTCAGTCAGAGGCCAGGCTGTGTGAGGAAACTCAGGACACAGGGACCTGGTGGCTCCAGCAGAAAGGACAGGGGGCAGGGACACGAGGGAGATGGTATTTTCACACTTAACTCCTCTACACTTACAATTTAATCCTTTGTGCATGAATTAATTTGTTCTTTTACAAGATAACAAACTTCACAAGGGAGCTGCAGGGACCTGGTTGACTTGGCTATTTCTCCAAAAGGGACACAAGTGACCTCTGAGTGGGTTATACAACCTGTGCATGTCCTAATGACGTCCTGAAACAAGCCTGTCCACTTTACTCGGACCACCTCCTTCCTTCTGTCCCACTCTACCTGAGCCCAAGTCACTGTCCCCTACCACCCAGGAGCCATCATCCAGGACCTGAAAGGCTCCCTCAAAGGGCAGTGATGCCCCTGAACCTGCAAGAGGACCCCCCACTTCATAGGTCGATCTGGGCCCCAGCTTGGGCCTCGGTCGAGAAGGGCCCAGCATGAGGAAGAATGAGCCTTTGTTCCCTGACTCACTCACCAAGGGCCCAGCTCCCTGTCCTCTGTGACCATCAGAAGGTAAACACCCAGGCAGATGGGAAACACACACCACACCANACCACCCAGGAGCCATCATCCAGGACCTGAAAGGCTCCCTCAAAGGGCAGTGATGCCCCTGAACCTGCAAGAGGACCCCCCACTTCATAGGTCAATCTGGGCCCCAGCTTGGGCCTCGGACGAGAAGGGCCCAGCATGAGGAAGAATGAGCCTTTGTTCCCTGACTCACTCACCAAGGGCCCAGCTTCCTGTCCTCTGTGACCATCAGAAGGTAAACAGCCAGGCAGATGGGAAACAGACTCCACACCAGGGGCCTTATCACCACTATCAACTTGAAACAAGTGTGGACACTCAGCTCACACACACGTGTGCTCTGATGAAGGGGCAGGAACAGAAGCATCAAAGGGGCTTTGAGGGTGATGGTGGCCTTGACCTCAGGCCAGCCAAAGGCACAGCCTCTCCTTCTCACTGCCCAGGTGTCTCCAAGCCTCCTCCCATCCCACATATAACTACAGGCTGCCTGGGCCCTCCACACCACTCCCTTCTTTCCTCCCACCCAACCCAGACATCCAGGGACCCTCAACTATGAGGACCCTCGCTCTCCTCACTGCCCTTCTCCTCTTGGCCTTCCAGGCCCGGGCTCAGACTCTGCAAGAGACAGCTAACCAGGTTCCCACCCAGGACCAGCCTAGGGAAGAGGACCAGGACCAGCCTGGGGATAAGGACCGGGATGTGGCTGTCTCCCTCACAGGGGAGGAACACTTCGCTCGAGAGGCTGCAGGTGAGACACCTCCCCATGTGCTGTTAGGGTCTCTGGCCATTGAAGGGGCTTGTTTGAGGGGACATGGATTCTGGGCTCGATATGGACTGTGTGATGAGTTGGAGTGAGGAGTAGGGACCCGATGTTTGGGACGAGCTTGTTGGGAAAGGCAGAGGATACAAGAAGGTACATGATACCTTAGGATCAGAGAAAGTCATTATCCTGCATGACCACACACAGCCAGTAAGATGTCTTGGGATTCATAACAGACACTGAATCTATTCACCCGAACCAGGCGGGTACCACGTACAGTGAGCAGACTCATTGCCTCTCAGATCTCCGAGAAGCCAGCCGAGCCTCTCCTCCCTGCCCCTTTCTACCTTGAGCTTGACCCTTCTCTTCCCTTGCCAGGCTTTCTCACACTAAGAATCTGCAGATGCCGACGGGGGCTCTTCTGCAGGCCTAAAGAGCGTCCTTCTGGAAGGTGTTCAACCTCCAAGCGGAGATACACACGATGCTGTCTCCGAGCTCTTGGGAATGGGGTCCAAAACACTGCATCGTTCACAGAAGACCTTTAGTCTTCATACCTGTACCTTTTCTTTTTCCCAGCTCCAAAATAAACCTCATGCATTAAACTGTTTAAGATCGTTTTCCATAAAGGTTATTTCTATGGTTCACTTGTACAGAGAATTCTGTCGAATGGTCTACACGAAGGTGACCAACCTTTGCATCTCAGGGATGCAACATGGGAGCATCTCACAGCAACAACAAACCAGTGAAAATGAGCGTCATTCTTTATTAAGACAATTTCAAGATGCAAAGTTACATCCATTCATAGTGAAACTCAAACCAGAAAGGTTTCTATGGAGAATCCAAAATGAATTGTGGATGCCATGAAAGAGGGATCTGATGGCCAGTGTCCTTTGTTCTTTGATTTGAAGATAAAGTGTGGGCATTGATAGAAATGGATATTTTCTCATGACAAGCAAGCATTAGAGTTGCCTACATACTTCTTTTAGTTGCACTAACAAAATAAAGGGAACTAATGCTTCAGTATGCCAGCAACAAGGGAAACATAAGAACTACCCCCAAAACAGAATATTCTGTCCAGTGCCAGGGTTCTCCAAAAATGACCAGAGAAAAAGGGAGTCCAGAAGCTGTTCCATGTAGATGATCATGCCAGTGACCAGTGAAAATCAGGTCCCCACTTGGCTTTAAGAGATTAATGCAACGTCAAATAAAAAAGAAGTTGTTCTCAACTCTCTCTCTCTCTCTCTCTCTCTCAAAAGATTGAATGTACTAGTTATAATAAACCACTATTAATTTTTTTAAAAAATTAGCAAAAAATAGTATGTTTTTCCTAGCAAAGATCTTTACATCCTTGGTTAAATTTTTTCTTAGGTTTTTCTTTGGGTTTCAACATTTTCTTAAATTTTGTTTTTTTAATAAATCATAATTTCTTCAAAAACAATTGAGATTGTTTTCTTCATTTCCCTTTCTGAGAGTTCCTTATCGGTGTAAAATAATGCAGCTGATTTCTAGACCTTTATTTGTAGCCTGCTACTTCACTGACTTCATGTATCAGTCTGAATGGCTTTTTGTTGCAATCCTTGGGGTTCCCTATATACAGTATCAGGTCATCTTCAAAGAAGGCCAGTTTTACTCCTTCTTTTACTGGTTGCCTTTTATCACTTTCTTCATGTCTGAGTGCTGTGATGAGCACTTTCAGTACTGTACTGATGAGAGAGGTGAAAGTGGGCATCCTGTGTGTTCTCATTCCTGAGTAGAACACTTGTAGTTTTGGCCCATAGAGTATGATGTGGGCTGTGGGTTTGTCTCATATGGCCTTTATTGAATCGAGGTATGTTCCCACCATTTCCACTTGACTGAGAGTTTTTATCAGAAATGGTTGCTGGGTTTTACCAAATGCTTTCTCTGCATCTATTGCTATGATCAGGTGGTTTTATCCTTCATTTGGTTTGGGCAGTGCCTCAAGTTGATTGATTTGCAGATATTGGATCAACTTTGCATCCCTGGAATGAATCCCACTTGATCATGGCACATGTTCTTTTTAGTGTATCACTGGATTCTGTTGCTGTTGTTGAGTTCAAGTTTTAGCACCCACATTCATCAGAAATACTGGCCTGTAATTTTCTTTCTTGTAGTGTCTTTACCTGTTTGGGGATTAGGATAATGCTAGCCTCATCAAATGAGCATGGGAGTCATCCTTCCTCTTGAATCTCTGGGAGAGTTTAAGAACGAGAGGTGTTAGTTCTTCTTTGAATAGTTCATAAAATCCCCTTGTGAAGCACCCTGGCCCAGGGGTTTGTGTGTTGCTAGTTGTTTGGTTACCGCTTCAGTTCCCCTAGTTGTGATCTTTCCATTCAGATTCTCTGATTCTTCCTGATTTCATTTTGGCAGACTGTATGTTTCGGGGAGTTATCCATTCATTTCATCCAGGTTGTCCAATTTGTTGGCGTGTAGCTGTTGGTGATATTTTCTTACAATCCTTTGTATTTCTTTGGTGTCAGGTGTTACTTCTCCTCCTTCATTGCTGATTTTATTTACTTGGGTCCTCTCTCTTTTTTTCTTTATGAGTCTAGTTGCAGGTTTTTCAGCCTTGTTTATATTAAGACACTGAAGAAATAAATGAAGAACATACAAGTGTGTGAAAGCATGTACAGTGTTCATGGATAGGATGAATTAACATCGCTAAGACAGCAGTACTAACCAAAACAATCTACAGGTTCAAGCAGGTCCTATCAAGATACTACTGCCATATTTCATAGAACTAGAATAAATGTTCAATAAATTTATATGGAATCACAAAAGACCCTGAATCACAACAGTAATCTTTAAACAAAAGAACGAAGTTGGAAGAATCACACTACTAATATCAAACTGTACCACAACTCTATAGTAATCAAAACAGCCTGGTTGGGGCATAGAGACAGACCTAAAGATGAATGGAACAGAATAGAGAGCCCAGAGACATGCCTATATATTATAGTCAATTAATATTGGACAAAGGAAGCAAAAACATAAAATGGACTCAAGATAGTCTATTCGATAAATGCTGTTGGGGAAATGGGAAAAATATATGCAAAAACACAAACTAACCCACCTTCAACAGACACAAAAAATAAACTCAAAAATGGAATAAAGACTTAAATGTTAGACTCAAAATTATAAAAATCCTAGAAGAAAACATAGGCAGTACAATCTCGGACACTTCTCATAGTAATATTTTTTTCTGGTAAACATCCTCAGGCAAGGGAAACAAAATAAAAAATAACAATAGGGACTATATCAAACTAGAAATGTTTTGCACAGAAAAGAAAACCATCTACAAAATACAAAGGCAACCTACTTGATGCAAGCCCCCATTTCCCAAAAACATCTGATAAGAGGTTAATACCCAAAATGTATAAAAAAGTTATGAAGCTCAACACCAAAACCACAAACAATCCAATTATAAATGGGCAAAGGACCTGAACAGACACATCTTCAAAGAGGACATACAGATAGCCAACAGACATATGAAAAGATGCTCAGTGTCACTAGTCATCAAAGATGCACATTAAAACCACAATGAGATACCACCTCACACCTCCCATGAACACATTGACAAACATCAAGTGCTGACAGGCTGTGGAGAAAAGGGATCCCTGGTCCATGGTTGGAATTAATGATGACTGGTGCAGCCTCTCCAGAAAGCAGAATGGAGTTTCCCCCAAAAATAAAAAATGGAACTGCCTATTGACTCAACAATCCCACTTCTGGGAAAATGATCCAAGAAATCCAAAACACAAGTTCAAAAGTTATATACACCCTATATTCATAGCAGCATTATTTAAAATAACCAAAATGTGGAAACATCCCCTGTGCTCATCAGTAGATGAGTGTATAACACACACACACACACACACACACACACACACACTGTGGAACACAATGGAACACAACTGAGCAGTAGAAAGAAGGCATTCTTACCATTTTTGACACCATGGATGGAACCGGACTAGATTAGCCTAAATCGCATAAGCCAGTCAATGAAACACAAATACCATATGATCTCACTTATCAGTGGCATCTAATGAACAAAGTGAACTGATGACCAACACAGAATCAGAGGCACAGAACATGGTACAAGCTGACAGCTGTAAAAAGGGCAGGACGGAGAGGAAAGAGGGGATAGTGAAAGAACACGTGTGCATGGCCCACAGACAGGACCAACACTGGGGGATTGACGGGAGGGGTGGGCAGCATGGAAGGGAGCAAAGGGGGAGATAACCAGGTAACTGTAATGGCAAACAATAAAATATTTAAAGGAAAAAAGAAATAACCAAACTTTAGAATTCCCTGAGCAATACAAATAGTTCAATAATGACGTTTATCAAACACCATGATAGGATAAAGCTAACAAGATGGAGAAGAGGTTCTGTACATGCTGGAGTGACAGTGTTTCAGTCAGAGACCAGGCTGTGTGAGGAAACTCAGGACACAGGGATCTGGTGGCTCCAGCAGAAAGGACAGGGGGCAGGGACACGAGGGAGATGGTATTTTCACTCTTTGCACCTCTACACTTGCAATTTAATCCTTTGTGCATGAATTAATTTGTTCTTTTACAAGATAAGAACCTTCACAAGGGAGCTGCAGGGACCTGATTGACTTGGCTATTTCTCCAAAAGGGACACAAGTGACCTCTGAGTGGGTTATACAACATGTGCATGTCCTAATGACGTCCTGAAACAAGCCTGTCTGCTTTACTCAGACCACCTCCTTCCTTCTGTCCCACTCTACCTGAGCCCAAGTCACTGTCCCCTACCCCCCAGGAGCCATCATCCAGGACCTGAAAAACTCCCTCAAAGGGCAGTGATGCCCCTGAACCTGCAAGAGGACCCCCCACTTCACAGGTCAATCTGGGCCCCAGCTTCGGCCTCGGACGAGAAGGGCCCAGCATGAGGAAGAATGAGCCTTTGTTCCCTGACTCACTAACCAAGGGCCCAGCTTCCTGTCCTCTGTGACCATCAGAAGGTAAACACCCAGGCAGATGGGAAACAGACTCCACACCAGAGGCCTTATCACCAATATCAACTTGAAACAAGTGTGGACACTCAGCTCACACACACGTGTGCTCTGATGAAGGGGCAGGAGCAGGAGCATCAAAGGGGCTTTGAGGATGATGGTAGCCTTGGCCCCAGGCCAGCCAAAGGCACAGCCTCTCCCTCTCACTGCCCAGGTGTCTCCAAGCCTCCTCCCATCCCACCTATAACTACAGGCTGCCTGGGCCCTCCACACCACTTCATTCTTTCCTCCCACCTGACCCAAATCTCCAGTCACCCTCAGCCATGAGGACCCTCACTCTCCTCACTGCCCTTCTCCTCTTCGCCTTCCAGGCCCAGGCTGAGACCCTGCAAGAGACAGCTGACCAGGTTCCTGCCCAGGACCAGCCTGATGTTGAGGACCAGGACCTGTTTGAGGATGAGGACCAGGATGTGGCCATCTCCTTCACAGGGGAGGAACGCTTTGCCCGAGAGGCTGCACGTGAGACACCTACCTACATGTAACTGGGGTGGAAGCACAATACAGGGGCTTGTTGGTATGGAATTGGGACAGAGGCCCAGAATGAAGTATTTGGATGGAGTGGGGGTGGGGGATAAGTACCCCAAGTTCACAAGGAGCTTGAGGGACAGACATGCATGTGGGTCATAGACCAGGACCACAGAAAAGTCACAATCCTGCATGACCACACAGAGCCAGCAAGATCTCCTGGGATTTAGGACAGACTCGTGAGTCCCCTCACCATGGCCAGGCAGGTACTGTCTACACCAAGTAGACATGTCACCTCTCAGAACATCTCCAACAGTCTGGCTGAGCCTCTGCTTTCTACTTCCTTCCTCCATGAGACTACCCTTCCCTTCCTCTTCCCTGTGTAGGTTTTCAGAAAATACTACAATGCTCATGTCGCCCAAGGAGCTGCCCGTACCCTAGCCGTCCCTCTGGAACCTGTAGGATCTATGGCGTTCTATACACATTCTGTTGTCAATGAGCTCTGTGGACAGAGAT
This sequence comes from Sturnira hondurensis, assembly GCF_014824575.4. Classification (NCBI taxonomy): domain Eukaryota; kingdom Metazoa; phylum Chordata; class Mammalia; order Chiroptera; family Phyllostomidae; genus Sturnira; species Sturnira hondurensis. Next base: position 141,466 of record NW_028087067.1, read on the forward strand.
CCAGAGTACAGCAAGACTCCACTGAAGACCTGGACAAGCATTTAGTCTTCCTACCTGTGCCTTTTCTTCTTTCCCCCTCCATAATAAATTTCAAGCATTAAACTCACTGGTTGGCTTTTCTCTTTCATTCCACAAGACTAATTGTGTGGTTCACATGTACAGACAATTCTGTCCTCAATGGTCTCCACTAAGGTGACCAGCCCTTGCATCTCAGGGATGCCACATGGGAGCATCTCCCAGCAACAACAAACCAGCAAAGAGGAACATAATTCTTAAGACCATTTTAATGGGCAAAGTTCAACCCATTCATAGTGCACCTCAAAAGAAGGAAGTTTCTTTGGAGAGTCCACAACAGTTCACTGAAAGTTGGGAAGGTGGGTCCCATGAACTCTGGTACTTGTTCTTTGATTCTAAGTTAGGGGTGGACATACGTATGTCGAGGTGTTTTCTCACTCTGTGGAAGTATTAGAGTCACTGGAATATTTTCCCTAGCCATATCAACAAGTTACTCTTTTCAATAAATGGTGTTGAAGCAATTAGACAGATATGTGCAAGAAAATGAAACTAGACCACCTTCTTATAGCACACACAGGAATAAACTCAAAATGGATTAAAGACTTACATGTTAGACCCAAAGCCTGTCATTCCTACAAGAAAGCATAAGCAGTAAAATCTTGGACATTGCTCATAGTAATATTTTTTCTGTTATATCTCCTTGGTCAAGGGAAACAAAGGGAAAAAATAACAAAGGGGACCCTATCCAACTAGAAATGTTTTCCACAGAAATGGAAACTGTCTACAGAATACAAGGATGATCCCTGAACAGGAACATATATCTACTGACACCTGGTAAGAGGCTGATATCCAAAACATAAAGAATTTATAAAGCTCTGCATCAAAAACACAACCAATTAACAAACCAACTAAAAATGGACAAACAACTGGAATAGACGCTTCTCCAGAGAGGACATAGAGATGGCCAACAGACACTTGAAAAGATGTTCAATGTCACTAATCACCAGAGAAAGGCACATTAAAACCACAATCAAGTCCATGGGTCATACATATAAGTTCTTTAGCTTCTACTTTTCCAATACTATTCTTAACATCCCCCTGTCTATTTTCTACCTTCCATCTATGCTTCTCCTTCCCTGTGCCCTTTCTCCCATTCTCCCCTCTCCACCTCCCTGCTGGTACCCTTCCTGTGATCTCCATTTCTGTGATTCTGTTCCTGTTCTAGTTGTTTGCTTAGTTTGTTTTTATTCTTTTTTTTATGTTTTATTGCTGATAGTTGTGAGTTTGCTGTCATTTTACTGTTCATATTTTTGATCATCTTTTTTGAACTAAGGGGGTGGATTGCTGGTGAAAGAGGGGGTGCAGGGTGGAGGGTAGTAAAGGGTGTGGGGGGGGTGAAATGGGATGACTGTAATAGCCCTGGCTGAGTGAGGGAACACAGCACACAGGGACTTGGTGCCTACAGAAAAGACAGGGAACAGGGACAGGAGGAAGGCTGGTATTCCAACCTTCTCTCTTCTACATTTAGAATTTGGTGCTTCAGGCATGAATCATTTCCATTTTTGAAAATGATCCCTCTCAGAAGAGATGTCCAGGGATGTGGTGGTACTTGCTGTTTCTCCAAAAGGGACACAAGTGACTGATGAGCGGGGTATGCCATGTGCACACATCACACTGATGTCCTGAAACAAGACTGTCCTTAGCTTTACACTGACCAGCTCCTTCCCTCTGTTCCACTTCACCTGAGCCCAAGTCACTGTCCCCTTCCCCGCAGGAGCCACCACCCAGGATTTGAAAAGCTCCCGCACAGGGCAGTTATGCCCCTGACCATGCAGGGAGACCCCCAAACTCACCAAAATTGCCCAAGCCCAGGGTTGGGTCTCAGAGGAGAAGGGCCCAGTAGGAGCAAGATGATCCTTTTGTCCCCTGACTCACACACCAAATGCACTGTTCCCTGTCCTCTGTGACAATCAGAAGGTAAATACCCAGGCAGATGGGAAACACACACCACACCCAAACAGCCCAAAAGATGGCACAAGAAGAACTCAAAGTCCCAGAGCCGATAACTCTCAGAGACCGACAAATTGCCAGCCTCTCAGAAGCACAATTCAAGACACTATTTATCAGGATGCTCACAGAACTGATTGATTATAGTCACAAATTAGAGGAACATACGAAGGCTAAACTAATTGAAATGAAGGGAGATGTCCAGGAAACCAATAGCGATGGAAAGGAAACTGGGACTCAAATCAATGGGATGGATCAGAAGGAAGAACGAAACATCCGACCAGAAAGGAATGAAGAAATGAGAATTCAAAACAATGAGGAGAGGCTTAGGAACCTCCAGGACATCTTTAAAACATCTGGATTATAGGGGTACCAGAAGGGGGAAAGAAACAGCCACGAGTGGAACACTTATTTGAACAAATAATAAAGGAGAACTTCCCCAGTCTGGCAAAGGAAATAGACTTCCAGGAAATCCAGGAAGCTCAGAGAGTGCCAAAAGAGAGTGCCAAAGAAGTTGGACCCAAGAAGGAATACACCAAGGCCCATCATAATTTCATTAGCCAAGACTAAAATAAAGGAGAGAATCCTAGAAGCAGCAAGAGATAAGGGGACAGTCACTAACAAAGGAATACCCATCAGACTGTCAGTGGATTTCTCAAAAGAGACCTTACAGGCAAGAAGGGGCTGGAAAGAAGTATTCCAAGTCATGAAATCAAAGACCTATAGCCAAGATTGCTTTATCCAGCAAAACTTTCATTTAGAATGGAAGGACAGATAAAGTACTTCTCAGATAAGGTCAAGTTCAAGGAGTTCATCATCACCAAGCTCTTATTAAATGAAATGCTAAAGGGACTTATATAAGAAAAAGAAGATGAAAAATATTAACAGTGAAAGGACAGCAAACACACAGTTATTAACAACAACACCTAAAACAAAAGCAAACCAAGAGGACAGCTAGATCAAGAGTGGAACCATAGAAATGAAGAACACATGGAGGGTTAGAAACAGGGGGGTGGGAGGAGGAGAAGGGGAGAAGGCACAGAAAATAGCATAGATGGTAGGTAGAAAATAGATAGGGCGGAGGGCGAGAATAGTAGGGGAAATATAGAATGTAAAGAACTTGAGACACGTGGTTATAAACTAAGAGGGGGAGAATGCTGGGGGAGGGAGTTTGCAGGTGGAGGGGAATGAAGGGGGGGAATAGAACAACTGTAATGGTATAATCAATAAAATATATTTTAAAAAAAGAAAAACAATAAATAAAACCACAATGAGATACCACCTCCCACCTCCCATGAAGAGATCAACAAACATCAAGTGCTGACAGGCTGTGGAGAAAAGGGATCCCTGGTCCACGGTTGGAATTAATGACGACTGGTGCAGTCTCTCCAGAAAGCAGAGTGGAGTTTCCCCAAAAAATAAAAATTAGAACTGCCTATTGACTCAACAATCCCACCTCTGGAAATATGATCCAAGAAATCCAAAACACAAGTTCAAGACTTATATACACCCCATAGTCACAGCAGCATTATTTAAAATAACCAAAATGTGGAAAGATCCTTCATACTCATAAGTAGATGAATGTATAACACACACACACACACACACACACACACACACACACACACACTGTGGTACATTTACACAATGGAACACAACTGAGCAGTAGAAAGAAGGCATTCTTACCTTTTTTGACACCATGGATGGAACCGGACTAGATTAGCCTAAATCGCATAAGCCAGTCAATGAAACACAAATACCATATGATCTCACTTATCAGTGGCATCTAATGAACAAAGTGAACTGATGACCAACACAGAATCAGAGGCACAGAACATGGTACAAGCTGACAGCTGTAAAAAGGGCAGGATGGAGAGGAAAGAGGGGATAGCGAAAGAACACGTGTGCATGACCCACAGACAGGAGCAACACTGGGGATTGACGGGAGGGGTGGGCAGCATGGAAGGGAGCAAAGGGGGAGATAACCAGGTAACTGTAATGGCAAACAATAAAATATTTAAAGGAAAGAAGAAATAACCAAACTTTAGAATTCCCTGAGCAATACAAATAGTTCAATAATGACGTTTATCAAGCACCATGATAGGATAAAGCTAACAAGATGGAGAAGAGGTTCTGTACATGCTGGAGTGACAGTGTTTCAGTCAGAGACCAGGCTGTGTGAGGAAACTCAGGACACAGGGACCTGGTGGCTCCAGCAGAAAGGACAGGGGGCAGGGACACAAGGGAGATGGTATTTTCACTCTTCCCTCCCCTACACTTGCAATTTAATCCTTTGTGCATGAATTAATTTGTTCTTTTAGAAGATAAAAAACTTCACAAGGGAGCTGCAGGGACCTGGTTGACTTGGCTATTTCTCCAAAAGGGACACAAGTGACCTCTGAGTGGGTTATACAACCTGTGCATGTCCTAATGACGTCCTGAAACAAGCCTGTCCGCTTTACTCAGACCACCTCCTTCCTTCTGTCCCACTCTACCTGAGCCCAAGTCACTGTCCCCTACCACCCAGGAGCCATCATCCAGGACCTGAAAGGCTCCCTCAAAGGGCAGTGATGCCCCTGAACCTGCAAGAGGACCCCCCACTTCATAGGTCAATCTGGGCCCCAGCTTGGGCCTCGGTCGAGAAGGGCCCAGCATGTGGAAGAACGAGCCTTTGCTCCCTGACTCACTCACCAAGGGCCCAGCTCCCTGTCCTCTGTGATCATCAGAAGGTAAATAGCCAGGCAGATGGGAAACACACACCACACCAGGGGCCTTATCACCACTATCAACTTGAAACAAGTGTGGACACTCAGCTCACACACATGTGCTCTGATGAAGGAGCAGGAGCAGGAGCATCAAAGGGGCTTTGAGGATGATGGTGGCCTTGGCCCCAGGCCAGCCAAAGGTACAGCCTCTCCCTCTCACTGCCCAGGTATCTCCAAGCCTCCTCCCATCCCACATATAAGTACAGGCTGCCTGCGCCTTCCACACCACTTCATTCTTTCCTCCCACCTGACCCGAATCTCCAGTCACCCTCAGCCATGAGAACCCTCACTCTCCTCACTGCCCTTCTCCTCTTGGCCTTCCAGGCCCAGGCTGAGACCCTGCAAGAGACAGCTGACCAGGTTCCTGCCCAGGACCAACCTGATGTTGAGGACCAGGACCAGCCTGGGGATGAGGACCAGGATGTGGCCATCTCCTTCACAGGGGAGGAACGCTTTGCCCGAGAGGCTGCACGTGAGACACCTACCTACATGTAACTGGGGTGGAAGCACAATACAGGGGCTTGTTGGTGTGGAATTGGGACAGAGGCCCAGAATGAAGTATTTGGATGGAGTGGAGGGGGGGTATAAGTACTCCAAGTTCACAAGGAGCTTGAGGGACAGACATGCATGTGGGTCATAGACCAGGACCACAGAAAAGTCACAATCCTGCATGACCACACAGAGCCAGCAAGATCTCGTGGGATTTAGGACAGACTCGTGAGTCCCCTCACCCTGGCCAGGCAGGTACTGTCTACACCAAGTAGACATGTCACCTCTCAGAACATCTCCAACAGTCTGGCTGAGCCTCTGCTTTCTGCTTCCTTCCTCCATGAGACTACCCTTCCCTTCCTCTTCCCTGTGTAGGTCTTCGGAAGACAATACAGTGCTCATGTCTCCAAAGGAGCTGCCCGTCCCCTAGCCGTCCCTCTGGAACCTGTAGGATCTATGGCCGTCTATACACATTCTGCTGTCAATGAGCTCTGTGGACAGAGACCCAGAGTACAGCAAGACTCCACTGAAGACCTGGACAAGCATTTAGTCTTTCTACCTGTGCCTTTTCTTCTTTCCCCCTCCATAATAAACTTCAAGCATTAAACTCACTGGTTGGCTTTTCTCTTTCATTCCACAAGACTAATTGTGTGGTTCACATGTACAGACAATTCTGTCCTCAATGGTCTCCACTAAGGTGACCAGCCCTTGCATCTCAGGGATGCCACATGGGAGCATCTCCCAGCAACAACAAACCAGCAAAGAGGAACATAATTCTTAAGACCATTTTAATGGGCAAAGTTCAACCCATTCATAGTGCACCTCAAAAGAAGGAAGTTTCTTTGGAGAGTCCACAACAGTTCACTGAAAGTTGGGAAGGTGGGTCCCATGAACTCTGGTACTTGTTCTTTGATTCTAAGTTAGGGGTGGACATACGTATGTCGAGGTGTTTTCTCACTCTGTGGAAGTATTAGAGTCACTGGAATATTTTCCCTAGCCATATCAACAAGTTACTCTTTTCAATAAATGGTGTTGAAGCAATTAGACAGATATGTGCAAGAAAATGAAACTAGACCACCTTCTTATAGCACACACAGGAATAAACTCAAAATGGATTAAAGACTTACATGTTAGACCCAAAGCCTGTCATTCCTACAAGAAAGCATAAGCAGTAAAATCTTGGACATTGCTCATAGTAATATTTTTTCTGGTGTATCTCCTTGGTCAAGGGAAACAAAGGGAAAAAATAACAAAGGGGACCCTATCCAACTAGAAATGTTTTCCACAGAAATGGAAACTGTCTACAGAATACAAGGATGATCCCTGAACAGGAACATATATCTACTGACACCTGGTAAGGGGTTGATATCCAAAACATAAAGAATTTATAAAGCTCCGCATCAAAAACACAACCAATTAACAAACCAACTAAAAATGGACAAACAACTAGAATAGACGCTTCTCCAGAGAGGACATAGAGATGGCCAACAGACACTTGAAAAGATGTTCAATGTCACTAATCACCAGAGAAAGGCACATTAAAACCACAATCAAGTCCATGGGTCGTACATGTAAGTTCTTTGGCTTCTACTCTTTCTATATTGTTCTTCACCTCCTCTGTCTATTTTCTATCTACCATTTATGCTTCTTCTTCCATGTGCATTTTCTCCCGTCCTCCCCTCTCCCCCACCTGTTGATAACCCTCCTTGTGTTCTCCATTTCTGTTCCAACATTTGCTTAGTTTGGTTAGTTCTTGTTTTTTGGTTTTCTTGTTTATAGTTGTGAGTTTGTTGTCATTTTACTGTTCGTATTTTTGATCATCTTTTTTGAACTAAGGGGGTGGATTGCTGGTGTAAGGGGGGATACAGCATGGAGAGAAATAAAGAGGTTGAAAATGGTACAACTGTAATAGCATAACCAATAAAGTGTATTTAAAAAACCACAATTATAGGACACTTCACCCCTGTCAGCATGGTCGTAAACAATGTATGAACACACAACCATTGCTGAGGTTGTGGGGAAGAAGAAACCCATGCAATGTTGGGAGAGTACAAATTGTGACAGCCACTCAAGAAAACTGTTGGGGTATTTCACAAAATTACATGTGGCTCTGCCTGACCACCTAGGAATTCCACCCCTGAGATTGATCCAAAGAAACCGAAGGACCACATATATGCACCCCAGTGTTCATTGCAGCGTTACCACAATAGTCAGGATTTGGAAGCAGCCCAAATGTCCATCAGTAGATACTAGGATGAAATACATTCAACATTTATATGATGGAATACTAGTGGGCCGTAAAAAGAAGAAAAACATTTAGGCTTTGCAACAGCACACATGGACCTGGAGAACATTATACTAAGTGAAATGAACAGGTCAGACAAAGAGAAATACCGCATGACCTCACTTGTATGTGGAATCTAATGAATAAACTGAGCTAACAAGCAACAGAGACGCACTCACAGATGGAGAGCAGGCAGACAGCTCTCAGAAAAGGGGTGGACAAAAAGGAAGAAGAAAGAAAGAACTCGAGGAAATGTACCATGGTGTGGTGATTGCAGAGGACAGAGGGGATGAGTGAAGGTGGAAGATCCATGGGAAGAAATGGTGATGGAAAATAAATTACAAAATTATAAATTTTAAAAGCAAATAATACGTTTTAATGATGCCAAGGACAGGCCCTGCACTCCTGGGGTGAAAGGTGGGCTCCTATATATCAGCTGAGATGCACAGGACCTGATTTCCAGAACACAGGCATCTCTCCACCCTCCTTCTCCCAAGTCCATGGGGGCCACTGGCATCCATATGGCCATGACCCCATGTTCTACCCTGCAACTGTGCTATACTCAGAGTGACTTCAGTGTGATTGTGGCCCTGTAGCTACTTATGTTACAAGAGCTTTTCCCTAAAAAATGTCTGAGAATGCCAAACAGTTTTCTTTTACTCCTTTACAATCAATCTCCTTGGGCCACACTCTGCTTCCCCATCCAGGACACCAAACCTCTAACACATGAAAGATGAAGCTTTACAAACTTCACTGTGAAAGACACAACATGCAGAAGTTACCAAGAAAAGTTTTTAAAAGTACATAAAATGCCAAAATCTCTATGCAGACACGAAGTAAAAAAAATGATAAACTCTGCAAACAATTGGCAGTACATGAGACGAAAAGGCAAGATCCAAAGTTGATTAATGAATCTTTAAAATCTATAGAAAGAAATCAGCCAAACATTCCATTTCCCAGACAGAAAGGACACTCAGAGAGAATAAACACAGTACATCTTAGATGTGAAGATACGGTGTCCCTGATCCTTCAGAGAAACACAGCCAGGACTCCAGTGGGGCTCAATGTTTACCTGTCAGGTTGGAAAAGACCCAAAACCTCATGGTCCAGAGCTCAGACTGCTTTCAGCCACCCCCCAGACCTCAGAGCCCCAGCCACCAGTGGCTGGAGAAAGTCACGAGTGTGTTTTTTCCAACAGTCTCAATGTGGAACCCCGGCGCTGGATGACATGGCTCGCCCTGACCTCAAGGGCAGGCATCTCCTATCTTCCTGCTCCACCATCCACATCAAGTCACTGTTCTCTTTACAGTCCCAATACAGCTGTACGTTTCAATGACTCCCATCCTCTAGGCAAAAATGGGGGAGAGGAATGGAAAACATTAGCATAGCAGAAGTGCAAGGCAGTGGCAGTAACTGATTTCATTATTTAACTACAGTGCCCTTCCCGGGGGTTGGGCTGTATAAGGACTCCATGCATTGGCCACTCTCAGCTCCAGGAGACACAGGGACATCAAGGGCTTTGTAACGTCAAAGCGCGTTGCCACCCACACCCCAGAGAGGGAGTAAGGAGAGAAACATTGGAAATTCATGGGGCCTTTTAAACACCTTCCACTGTGCGCGGGATGCATCAGGCTCCTATATTCTGGTGATGATGTTGAAAGAGCATCTGCAGAAAATAATAAACTGATGTTGTTAAATATATAAAGCAAGGTCTTTGTTCCCTCAATCTGATTCTAGAAATATATCTGAAACACAGTCACAAATAAACAAGATGACGTAGGTAAAAAGGTACTCTTTGCCATTATGCTGCTAATGGCAAACATTGAAAAATAAGCAAATTTTAAGAATTTGAAGAACACTCCCAAAGAGTTAAATAATGATGTGGGAAACACTGGAAGAGTGTAACAGTGAACACCTAGTGAAGCAGTTCGGTATGTGCTGGTGTGATAGTGTCCATGGTGAAGCCCAGGCTGAGCGAGGAAACACAGGATACGATGACCCAGTGGTGCCTGCAGAAAAGCTGGGGAACAGGGACAGGAGGAAGGCTGGTATTCCATCCTTCTCTCTTCTGCATTTAGAATTCGGTGCTTCAGGCATGAACCATTTCCATTTTTGAAAATGATCCCTCTCAGAAGAGATGTCCAGGGATGTGGTGGTACTTGCTGCTTCTCCAAAAGGGACACAAGTGACTGCTGAGTGGGGTACGCCATGTGCACACATCACACTGATGTCCTGAAACAAGACTGTCCTTAGCTTGACTCTGACCGGCTCCTTCCCTCTGTCCCACTTCACCTGAGCCCAAGTCACTGCCCCCTCCCCCGCAGGAGCCACCACCCAGGACCTGAAAAGCTCCCTCATGGGGTGGTGACGGTCCTGACCACGCAGGGTGACCCCCAATTCATAGAGAAGGTGGCCAGAGTCAGGGCTTCAGACGAACAGGGCCCAGCAGCAGTCGGAGCCTTTGTCCCTGACTCACTCACCAAGGGCCCAGCTCCCTGCCCTCTGTGACCCTCAGAAGGGAAACACCCAGGCAGGTGGGAAACACACACCACACCAGGGGCCTTATCACCACTATCAACTTGAAACAAACGTGGACACTCAGCTCACACACACGTGTGCTCTGATGACGGGGCAGGAGCAGGAACATCAAAGGGGCTTTGAGGGTGATGGTGGCCTTGACCTCAGGCCAGTCCAAGGTACTGCCTCTCCCTCTCACTGCCCAGGTGTCTCCAAGCCTCCTCCCATCCCACCTATAAGTACAGGCTGCCTGGGCCCTCCACACCACTCCATTCTTTTCTCCCACCCAACCCAGACATCCAGGGACCCTCAGCCATGAGGACCCTCGCTCTCCTCACTGCCCTTCTCCTGTTGGCCTTCCAGGCCCAGGCTGAGACCCTGCAAGAGACAGCTGACCAGGTTCCCGCCCAGGACCAGCCTGGAGAGGAGGACCAGGACGTGGCCATCTCCTTCACAGGAGAGGAACGTTTTGCCCGAGAGGCTGCAGGTAAGTTACCCGCCGATGTGCAGCTGGGGTTGGAGGCCCATTACAGAGACTGGGGAGGGGAAGTGGCAACAAGGCTTATAATGGGTTGTGTGACCAGGGGGGTTAGACAGGGCCCCAAGTTCAGAAGGAGTGTGTTGGGCGAGGCCCAGAGCATAAGCTTTTACATCACAGACTAGGACCAGAGAGAGTCACCATCCTGCCGCACACACAGTCAGGGAGACTCCTGGTAAGTTAGGACGGACTTGTGAATCCCTTCACCCGAACCAGGCAGGTACCGTCTGCTGCGAGTAGACAAGTCCCCTCTCCGGAGGTCTGCCCGAGGCCGGCTGAGCCTCTGCTCCCGGTCCCTGTCCCGCCTGAGCTTAATCCTGTCTCTCCCCAGGCTTCCAGAGAAAACTCTGCACATGCCGAACAGGGCTCCTCTGCAGGACCAATGAGAGTTACGTCAGGAGCTGTAAGTTGTTTCGAGCCAGGGGCAGGCTTTGTTGTCGCTGAGCCAGTGGACTGAGACCCGGGGCACTGGGAGATTCCGCCAAAGACCCGGATGAGCCTTATCTTTTACCTGCATTATTACCTTCCTTCATTATCTCTCCCTAACAAACTGCAAGCATTAAACTCTGTTTGGCTCTCCTTCTCCTGTTCTGCATGGCTTGTTTGTGTGGTTCACTTGTACAGAGAATTCTGTCCTGAATGGTCTGCACGAAGGTGACCGGCCTTTGCGTCTCAGGGACGTGACATGGGAGCATCCCATGACAACAACAAATGACCAAACAGGAACATCATTCTTAATTAAGACAATTTAATCTTCAAAATACAATCCATTCATAATGAAGCTCAAAACAGAAAAGTGTCTATAGAGTGTCCAAAATGTTTTGTTAGGAGGAGGGAGGTGGATCCATGGGACTACGTTATTCTCATTAATGTGAGTGGATGAATATTGAATGTATAGATATTTTGTCATCATAAACAGGTTTTAGGGACCTATATATTTTTTGTAGCTGTATGGACAAAATAGAGTGCTTCACTGTCCCACCTCAGTGAAATAAGCCAGGTGGTGAGAGACAAATACCATGTGATCTCACCTTTTACTAGAACCTAATCAACAAAAAAAAAAGCAAGCAAAATATAACCAAAGACACTGAAATTGAGAACAGGCTGACAGTGACCAAAGGGGAGGGAATTTCAGGGGGAAAGGGTGAAGGTTTTGCAGGAAAAATTATAAAGGACACATGGACAATAAACGGGCAGGGGAGGTAGAAACAAGGGAGGGAGGTACAGAGGGCTAGGTGTTGCACTGGGGTGGGAGGAAAAGGCAGAAAACTGTACTTACACAACAATAAAAAAAGAATAATCTGAGAGTAAACCGAGGGAAGGTGAGAGGGGACAATGGGGGGAAGGGTTTTCAGGAACAACTATAAGGGCCACGCGGACAAAACCAAAGTCGGGAGCGGAAGCAAGGAAGGGAGGTGGGTTTCAATGGGGTTGGAAGGGGTGGTAGAAGGTAAGCGCAGACCACTGTAATTGAACAACAATAAAATAATTTTTAGAAAAAGAAAAAATAAGAACTACAACAAAAACAGAATACACTGACCAGCATCGGTGGTCTCCTAAAATGACCAGAGAAAAAGGGGAGGCCAGAAGCTGGTCACTATAGGTGGTCATGCCCCAGGACCAGTGAAATAAATGGTCCCTGTTTTGACCATTTCACGTCCAATGAAAGCTTTGGTATCAACCCTTTCTCTTTAAAGAGGTTGATTCTACTAATTACAACTCACCTGTTCTAAATTTAGTAATGTTCTACTAAGAAATAGGCTTTTCATAAGGCTAATGACAGGCCCTGCACTCCTGAGCTGAAAGGTGGGCTCCTATGTATCAGCTGAGATGCACAGGAGCTGATTTCCAGAACACAGGTGTCTCTCGCCCAAGTCCATGGGGGCCACCCACATCCATACAGCCATGACCCCGAGTTCTACCCTGACACTGTGCTGTGCTGATAGTGACATTAATTTGATCTTTGCCCTGTGGCCTCTCTATTTGGACAAATGATTTCCTTGAAAAGACAAAGAACAACCAACAGTTTTATTTAAATCTATATAATCTCCTCAATCTCCAAGAGGCCTCAATCTCTTAGGTTCCACCACCAAGAGACAAGCACAAACTTTTACAAACTGAGAGGGAAAGACACAAAATGAAAAAAATTACTAAAAAGGAATTTTAAAACTACATAAAAATCCAAAGCATCTCTAGAGAAAAGACAAAGCCAAAAGAGAAATGATAAAATCTAGAAGTCATCTGAAGGACTTGGGACAAAGAGCTAATATCCTAAATTTATAATTATATCTTAACAATCAGTATGAATAAATCAGCCAACTATTGCATTTTCCAAATGAACGCCAAACGGGAAGGACACTCAGAGAGAGTAAATAAAGCATATCTTAGATATGAAGACACGGTATTCCCGACTCATGACAGACACAGAGCCAGGACTCAACTGGTGTTCAAAACGCTTACCTGTCAGGTTGGGAGAATCCAAACCCTCACAGTCCCAGGCTCAGACTGCTTCCAGCCACCACCCGGATCCATGGCCCTAGTGGCTGTAGAAAGTCAGGAGCATGGGCAGCCTGGGAGCTGGGTGACATGGCTCAGCCTTGACCTCAAGGGCAGGCATCCGCACCTTCCTGCTCCACCATCCACATGGACGTCCCTCTCCTCTTTGTAGTCAAAGTACAATGACCTACATCACCAACCACTCCAAACCTCCAAGTACAAATAGAGAGAAAATATATAAAATAATAACATAGCACCAATGTGAGTAAGAGTATATCATTTTATTATTTAAAAATGCTGCACTTCCCAGGACTTACATTTTATTAGAACTGTGTTTATTAGTCACACGCAGCTGCAAGAGGGCGTTGGCACTCAAGTGCATTGCTAACAGGGCACACTGCTGCCCACCTCCCAGACAGGGAGAAAAGATGAAGGAAGCTGCGGACAGTCACAGGGCCTCTGAAGCACCTTCCACTATCCATGGGACACACTCCGGCTCCTGTATTCTGGCGAGTGATGTGGGAATGACCTCTACAGGGGACGATAAACTAATGTCTTTTAAATGTATGAGATGTTTTCTTCATCACCAAAATCTACATCTGGAAGTTTATCTAAAAGACAGTCACAAATATGCAAGATGCTATAGGTAGAAAGATACACAATGATGTTATGCTTATAACTATAAAAATTTATAAAGGCAGAAACTGCAAAAATTTAATGGTGCTTTATTAATACGAAAAAGTTAAATGATGGCATCTAAAACACTGAGATGTGTAACACTGTAACACAGCAAAGCTGTTCTGTACGTGCTGGTGTGACTGTGGGCAAAGCTCTTCGAGTTAGAGCCCTGGCTAAGTGGGCAAACACAGCACCTGGGCACCTGGTGGTTCCTGCAGAAAGGATGGGGGTGGGGCGGGGCAGGGAGACAGTTCTTTTCCACTCTTCTCTATTCTACCTGTTGAATTATGTCCTTTGTGCCTGAATTCTTTTTTTAAAGACTACAAACTTCAGAAGGGGCTGCAGGAATGCGGTTGAGTTGGCTGTTTCCCCACAAGGACACAAGTGACTGCTGGGCTGGGTACAGGATGTGCACACGTCCCACTGACATCCTGAAGCAAGCCTGACCTTCGCTTTACTCTGACCGGATCCTTCTCCTTGTCCCACTTCACCTGAGCCCAAGTCACTGATTCCTCCCCTACAAGAGCCACCATCAGAACCTGAAAAGCTCCACAACAGGACAGTGATGTCCCTGAACACACAAGGAAACCCTCTACTCCATTGGGAGTGGGGGTCTGTACCCAGGATCAGGCTTTAGACAAGAAGGGCCCAGCAGCAGGAAGACAGAGCCTTTGTCCCCTGACTCACTCACCAAGAGCACTGCTCCCTGTCCTCTGTGACCATCAGAAGGTTAACACTCAGACAGATAGGAAACAAACACCACACCTGAGTCCTAACACCACTATCAACTTGAAACAAGTGTGGGCACTCAGCTCACACGCGTGTGCTCTGATGAAGGGGCAGGAACAGAAGCATCAAAGGGGCTTTGAGGGTGATGGTGGCCTTGACCTCAGGCCAGCCAAAGGCACAACCTCTCCCTCTCACTGCCTGAGGGTCTCCAAGCCTCCTCCCATCCCACCTATAAGTACAGGCTGCCTGGGCCCTCCACACCACTCTATTCTTTCCTCCCACCCAACCCAGACATCCAGGGACCCTCAGTCATGAGGACCCTCACTCTCCTCACTGCCCTTCTCCTCTTGGCCTTCCAGGCCCAGGCTGAGACCCTGCAAGAGATAGCTGACCAGGTTTCCACCCAGGACCAACCTGAGGTCGAGGACGAGGATGAGCCTGGGGATGAGGACCAGGATGTGGCTGTCTCCTTCATGGAGAGGAACGCCTCACTTGAAAGGCTGCAGGTGAGACACTGCCCTTGTGTTGTTGGGGTCTATGGCCCATTACAGGGCTTGTTGGAAACCTCATAGAGTCTGCTCTCAAAGTTGAGGGTGTGGATGAGGTGGGGTGAGGAGGACATAACCCAAGTTTCAGGGGATCATAGGGCATAGGACAGGAAATAACCAAGCACATGATAAACTAGATTTGGAGAAAAATCATGACCCCACATGAGCACAGAGCCTGGAAGTTTTCTTGGGATTTATAACAAACACTGAATCTTTTCACCCTAACCAGGCAGGTACTGTCACAGGGGTGTCTGACCTTTTGGCATCTCTGGGCCACCCTGGAAGAAGAAGAGTTGTCTTAGGCCACACATTAAATACACTATGACATGTAATCCCAAAAAACTCTCACAGTGTTTTCAGTAAATTTATGGCTTTGTGTTGGGCCACATTCATCGTCATCCTGAGCCGCATGCAGCACAAGGGCTGCAGGTTGGACACCCCTGGTGCGATGAGAGGACTTGTCACCTCTCAGAAGATCTCCCTGCGGTCAGATGAGCCTCTCCTCCTTATGCCGTCTGCCCGAGCGGGACCCTTCCCTTCCCTCCACAGGCCTTCAGAGAACAAAGTGCCATTGCCGACGTCCCACTTTCCGCAATTCCTTGGAGCATAATCATGGGAGCTGTAGAATCTTAGGCCGAGGGTGCAAGCTTTGCTATCACTGAGCTCTGTGGATCGAGACCCAATGCACTGTGGCTCTGTGGACCGAGACCCAATGCACCGAGACTCCACCGAAGACCTAGACAAGCATTTAGTCTTAGTATCTGTACCTTTCCCTCATTCCTGCTCCACAATAAACCTTAAGCATTAAACTCACTGTTTGAGGTTTGGGGTGTTTCCCCCTAAGGCTAATTGTGTGGCTCACTTGTACAGAGAATTCTGTCCTGAATGGTCTACACGAAGGTGACTGGCCTTCACGTCTCAGGGATGCCACACGTGAGCATCTCAGGACAACAACAAACCAGCTAAAATGCACACGATTCTTTTCCAGATGATTTTAACGCACAAAATTCAATCCATTCACAATGAAACTCAAATACGAGAAGTTTCTATAGAGTGTACAAAATATGTCGTTCCTACCAGGAAAGATGGATCCAATGGACTATGTTACCTCTTATTTTATTTTAAGTAGAAGGGAAGTCCCCAGTAATGACCAGAGAAAAGGGGAGTCTAGAAGCTGGTCACTTTGCGTGGCCATTCCCAATGACCAGTGAATTCAATAGTCTCCTTTGGACCCTAAAAGGTAGATTACTCTGAGGACCAATAAGAGATTTGGTCTCAAAATCTCACTTTAAAGAAATTGAGTTTACTATTGCAGTTACAATAAGCCCACCCTAATTTTAATAATATTTTGGCAAGGAGTGCTGTATAATAATGCCTATAGCCCTGGCTGGTGTAGCTCAGTGGATTGAGCATGGGCCTGTGAACCAGAGGATCGCGGTTCAATTCCCAGTCAGGGCACATGCCTGGGTTGCAGGCCAGTTCTCTGCAGGCCAACTCCCAGCAGGGAATGCACGAAAGGCAACCATACATTGAAGTTTCTCTCCCTCTCCTTCCCCTCTGAAGATAAATAAATAAATAAATAATAAAATCTTTTTTAAAAATAATGCCTATGACAGGCCCCGCATCCCGAGCTGAAATGTGGCCCGTTGTGAATCAGCTGAGATGCACCAGAGCCTGGTTTCCCGCATGCGGGCACCTCTCCATCCTCCCTTCCGCTCACCCAGGGAGGCCACTGACATCCTACAGCCACGCTGTATATTCTACCCTGAAACTGTATTGTACAGATAGTGCTTTTGAGTTTATATTTCCCCTGCGGCCACTTCAATTTTGAGAAAAACTTTCCCTGAAGATACTGAGGAGGAGAAACCGTTTCTTGGCCCTTGGACAGTCAACCTCTCTGAGATTCGCAGCTTTCACCCCCCAAGACACTAAAGCAGTAATTGTTTTAAACTTCAGTGAGACAGGCACAACACTCAGATACTACCAAGAAGAAAATTTGACCCAACATAAAAATCCAAATGATCTGTGTAAACAAGAAAAAGAACCAAAGCAGAAATGACGAATTCTGGAAATCCTTGGCAGTACTTGGGACAAGGAGCTAATTTCCTGACACTAAAATTAAACCTTACTGATCAATAGAAACAAATGGGCCAGTGCTCTCATTTTCCATCAGATGCCCGGATGGAAAAGACACTCAGAGAGAATAAACACAGCACATCTTAGATGTGAAGACACGGTGTCACTGACACCTGAGAGAAACACAGCCAGGACTCCGCTGGGGCTCTGTGCTTACCTGTCAGGTTGGGATAGACCCAAACCCTCACAGTCCAGGGCTGAGACTGCTTGCAGACACCACCCAGACCCCCGGGCCCTGGCCTCCAATGGCTGGAGAAAGTCAGGAGTACGTTTTCCCCACACCACAGCAATCAGAACGCCACCAGGCTGGGAGGTGAGTAATGTGGCTCACCCTGACCTCAAGGGCAGGAATCTCTTATCTTCCTGCTCCACTATCCACATTAACTCACTGATCTCTTCACAGTCACAGTACAGCTGCACATTTCAACAGCTCCTGTCCTCCAGGCAAAATGGGGGAGAGGAATGGAAAACATTAGCATAGCAGAAGTGCGAGGCAGTGGCAGTAACTGATTTCATTATTTAACTACAGTGCCCTTCCCGGGGGTTGGGCTGTATAAGGACTCCATGCACTGGCCACTCTCAGCTCCAGGAGACACAGGGACATCAAGGGCTTTGTAACGTCAAAGCGCATTGCCACCCACACCCCAGAGAGGGAGTAAGGAGAGAAACATTGGAAATTCATGGGGCCTTTTAAACACCTTCCACTGTGCGTGGGATGCATCAGGCTCCTATATTCTGGTGAGTGATGTTGAAAGAGCATCTGCAGAGAATAATAAATTGATGTTTGTTAACTACATAAAATGTGGTCTTTGTCCCCACAATCTAATTCTAGAAATATATCTGAAACACGGTCACATGTAAGATGATGTAGGTTAAAAAAGTACTCTTTGCCATTATGCTGCTACCTGCAAACATTGAGAAATAAGCAAATTTTAAGAATTTCACCCTGGCTAGTGTAGCTCAGTGGATTGAGCGCGGGCCTGCGAACCACACGATCGAGGTTCGATTCCCAGTCAGGGCACATGCCTGGGTTACAGGCCAGTTCCCAGCAGGGGACTCACGAGAGGCAACCATACATTGATGTTTCTCTCCTTCTGTCCTTCCCTTCCTCTCTAAAGATAAATAAATTAAAAATCTTTAAAAAAAAAAGAATTTCACAAACACTACCAAAGAGTTAAATGATGGCATAGAAAACACTGGGATAGTGTAACCCTACAGAAACAGTGAAGCTGTCCTGTACGTGCTGGTATGACTGGGTTCGAGTTAGAGTCCCGACTGAGTGGGGAAACATAGCACATGGGGACCTGGTATCTCGGCAGAAAGAAATGGCCAGAGACAGGCAGGAGACTGGTATTTCCACTCTTCTCTCCTCTACATTTAGAATTTAATCTTTTGTGCATGAATTAATTTTTTATTCTAGAAGATGAGAAATTTCGGAAGGGCTACAGGAACGTGGTAGAGTTTGCTGTTTCTCCACAAGGACACAAGTGACAGAGGAGGGTATGCAACGTACACACGTCCCACTGACGTCCTGAAACAAGCCTGTCCTTCGCTTTACTCTGACCAGCTCCTTCCCTCTGTCCCCCCTCACCTGAGCCCAACTCACTGTCCCCTCCCCCATAGGAACCACCACCCAGGACCTGAAAAGCTCTCAAACAGGGTGGCGATGCTCCTGACCACACAGGGAGACCCCCAAACCACGGGACAGTCTGGGCCCCAGGCCGGGCCTCAGAGGAGCAGGGCCCAGCAACAGGAAGATGGGGCCTTTGCCACCTGACTCACTCACCAAGAGCGTGGCTCCTTACCCTTCTTGACCATCAGAAGGTAAACACCCAGGTAGATGGGAACCAGGAAACACACCTGGGTCCTTATCACCACTATCAACTTGAATCAAGTGTGGACACTCAGTTCACACACATGTGTTCTGATGAAGGGGCAAGAGCATCAAAGGGCTTTGAGGGTGATGGTGGCCTTGGCCCCAAGCCATCCAAAGGTACAGCCTCTCCCTCTCACTGCCTGGGAGTCTCAGAACCTCCTCCCATCCCGCCTATAAGTACAGGCTGCCTGGGCCCTCCACACCACTCCATTCTTCCCTCCCACCTTACCCAGACCTCCAGTTGTGATCCGCAGCCATGAGGACCCTCACCCTCCTCACTGTCCTTCTCTTGGTTTTCCTGGCCCAGGCTCAGACCAAGCATAGAATGGGTCAACAGGACCAGAACCCATACCAGACTGAGACCAAGGGCCAGGACCACGCTGGGGCTGAGGACCAGGATGTGGTCATCACCCTCAAAGAAGAGGACCACCACAGTAAACAGATTGCAGGTAAGCTGCCCGCCGATGTGCAGCTGGGGTTGGAGGCCCATTACAGAGACTGGGGAGGGGAAGTGGCAACAAGGCTTATAATGGGTTGTGTGACCAGGGGGGTTAGACAGGGCCCCAAGTTCAGAAGGAGTGTGTTGGGCGAGGCCCAGAGCATAAGCTTTTACATCACAGACTAGGATCAGAGAGAGTCACCATCCTGCTGCACACACAGTCAGGGAGACTCCTGGTAAGTTAGGACGGACTTGTGAATCCCTTCACCCGAACCAGGCAGGTACCGTCTGCTGCGAGTAGACAAGTCCCCTCTCCGGAGGTCTGCCCGAGGCTGGCTGAGCCTCTGCTCCCTGTCTCCGTCCCTCTCCAGGCTGTCAAAGAAGAAAGGTGTGCACGTGCCGACAAGGGCACTTCTGCAGGATGCATGAGAACCCCTCTGGGAACTGTAAGCTGTATGGCACCAGCTACAAGCTTTGCTGTCACTGAGCTTTGTGGACCGAGACCCAGGGCACTGGGAGACCCCACCGAAGACCCGGATGAGCCTTGTCTTTGTACCTGCGCCCTTCCTTCTTTCTCCCTCCATAATAAACTGCAAACATTAAACTCACCGTTTGGCTCTCCTTCTTCTGTTCTGCATGGCTTGTTTGTGTGGTTCACTTGTACAGAGAATTCTGTCCTGAATGGTCTGCACGAAGGTGACCGGCCTTTGTATCTTGGGGACGCAACATGGGAGCATCTCTTAGAGAGCACCAAACAGAAACATCATTCTTAATTAAGACAATTTAATCTTCAACATACAATCCATTCATAATGAAGCTCAAAACAGAAAAGCATCTACGGAGTGTCCGAAATGTTTTGTTGTTACAGGAGGGAAGGCGGGTCCATAGGGCTCTGCTGTTCTCTCATTAATGGGAAGAGGCAGGATATTGATATGTATGGACATTGTCATCATGAGTAGGGGTTCTAGTGACCTATAGATCTTTCCTACCTGTATGGACAAAATAGAGTGAACTAATGTTTCACTGTGCCACCATTAAGAAAAAATAAGAACTACGACAAAAACAGAATGCACTGACCAGCATCAGTGGTCTCCTAAAATGACCAGAGAAAAAGGGGAGGCCAGAAGCTGGTCACTATAAGTGGTCATGCCCCAGGACCAGTGAAATAAATGGTCCCTGCTTTGACCATTTCACGTCCAATGAAAGCTTTGGTATCAACCCTTTCTCTTTAAAGAGGTTGATTCTACTAATTACAACTCACCTGTTCTAAATTTAGTAATGTTCTACTAAGAAATAGGCTTTTCATAAGGCTAATGACAGGCCCTGCACTCCTGAGCTGAAAGGTGGGCTCCTATGTATCAGCTGAGATGCACAGGAGCTGATTTCCAGAACACAGGCATCTCTCCACCTTCCCTCGCCCAAGTCCACGGGGGCCACCTGCGTCCATACGGCCACGACCCCAAGTTCTACCCTGAAACTGTGCTGTGCTGATAGTGACATTGATTTGATCTTTGCCCTGTGGCCTCTCTATTTGGACAAATGATTTCCTTGAAAAGACAAAGAACAGCAAACAGTTTTATTTAAATCTTTATAATCAATCTCCAAGAGGCCCTCTTAGATTCCACCACCAAGAGAGAAGCACAGACTTTTACAAACTGAGAGGGAAAGACACAAAATGAAAAAAAAATACTGAAAAGGAATTTTAAAACTACAAAAATCCAAAGCATCTCTGTAGAGAACAGACAAAGCCAAAAGAGAAATGATAAAATCTAGAAGTAATCTGAAGGACTTGGGACAAAGAGCTAATATCCTAAATTTATAATTATACCTTAACAATCAGTATGAATAAATCGGCCAACTATTGCATTTTCCAAATGAACGCCAAACAGGAAGGACACTTAGAGAGAGTAAATACAGGAACATCTTAGCAATGAACACGCACAATACCCCTGACCCTGAGAGAAAGTCAGGACTCCCCTGGGGTGCATTTGGAAGGCAGTGCAATGCCGACCTGTCAGGTTGGGAAAGGCCCAAACCCTCACGGTCCAGGGCTCAGACTGTTTTCAGCCACCCCCCAGGCCCCAGGGCCCCAACCACCAGTGGCTGGAGAAACTCAGGAGCACCTTCTTTCCCACATCACAACAATCTCAACGTGGGCAGCTCGGGAGGAGGGTGACTTGACTCAGCCTTGACCTCAAATGCAGGCATCTCGCACCTTCCTGCTCCACTGTTCTAATCGAGTCACTGTTCTCTTCACAGTCACAATATAGCTGCACATTTCAACTCCTCCCATCCTCCCACAAAAATGGGAAGAAAAATGTAAAACAATAATGTCGCACAATTGTGAGGCAGTGGCAGTAATTGGCTTAATTACCTTAATTGACTAAATTACCTTAAATATAATGCCCTTCCCCGGTTACACTGTATTAAAACTCTAGTTATTGGCCACACTCAACTGAAAGAAAGTCTGAGACATCCAGTGTGTTTTTTAAAAGATTTTATTTATTTATTTTCAGAGAGAGCGGAAGGGAGGGAGAAAGAGAGGGAGAGGAACATCGATGTTTGGTTGCTTCTTGCACTCCCCCTACTGGGGACCTGGCCTGCCACCCAGGCACGAGCCCTGACTGGGTATCAAACCCGCGACCCTTCAGTTTGCAAGGTGGCAATCAATCCACTGAGCCATACCAGCCAGGGCTCAAGTGTGTTTTTAACAAAGCACATTGCCTCCCAGATCCTAGTCAGTTAAAAAGAATGACGAATTTGGAAAATCATCCTGACTTTTAAACACCTTCTGCTGTGCATGGGACACAGCTGGGCTCATTTTATTTTGATGAGTGATGGGGGCACAGCCTCTGCAGAGGACAATAAATTGATGTCTGTTAAACATGTAAGATGTGTTCTTTCCAGCACAATCTACGTCTAGGAATTTATCTAAATCACTGCCACAACTAATAAAGATGATGTAGGTAAAAAGATACTCATTTCCATTATGCTAGTTACTGTAAACGTTCAGAAGTAACTAAATTTTAAGAATTTAATGAGCAATACAAAATAGTTGAATGAGGACACGTGAAGCACTAGGACAGTGTGACGGATGCCACACAAACAGTGAGGCGGTCCTGTACGTGCTTGAGTGACTGAGTTCGAGATGAAGCCCAGTCGGAGGGAGGAAAAACAGGATATGGGAACCATGGGGTGCCTGCAGAAATGGTGGGGGCTGGCACTGGGAGAGGGGGCTGTTATCTCCACTCTTCTCACTTCTACATTTTGAATTTAGTCTTTTCTGCATGACTTATTTTTAAGATGACAAATTTTGGAAGGGGCTTCAGGAGCATGGTTCAGATGGCTATTTCCCCACAAGGACCCAAGTGACTGCTGAGCGGTGTACAGGATGTGCACACATCCCACTGACATCCTGAAACAAGCCTGTCCTTCACTTTGCTCTGACCAGCTCCTTCCTTCTGTCCCACCTCACCTGAGCCCAAGTCACTGTTCCCTCCCCTGCAAGAGCCACCACACAGAACCCAAAAGGTTCCTCACAGGGCAGTGATGCTCCTGAAAATGCAGGGGGACCTCCAACTCCACTGGGAAGGTCTGCACCCAGGGTTGGGCCTCAGGCAAGAAGGCCCAGCAGCAGGAAGATGGGGCCTTTGTCCCCTGACTCACTCACCAAGAGCACAGATTCTTGTCCCCTTCTACCATCTGAAGGTAAACACCTAGGCAATTGGGAACAGACACCGAACCGGGGTCCTTATCACCACTATCGATGTGAAACAAGTGTGGACTCTCCGCTCATGCAGGCATGCTCTGATGGAGCAGGAACATGGGGATCCAGATATGCTGATGGTGACGACGGCTTTGGCTCCCAACCAGCCCAAGGCACAGCCTCTCCCTCTCACTGCACGGGAAGCTCTGAGCCTCCTCCCGTCTAACGTATAAGTGCAGGCTGCCTGGGCCGTCCCCACCACTCCATTCTTTCCTCCCACCTTACCTGGGCCTCCAGTGACCCTCAGCCATGAGGACCCTCGCTCTCCTCACTGCCCTTCTCTTGGCCTTCCTGGCTGAGGCTCAGGACATGGAAGAGAGACCTGACATGGATCCCCCAGAGGACCAGCCCGGGGACGACAATGAGGACATGGTCATCTCCTTCATGGGAGTGGAACGCTACACTCGGGGGGCTGCAGGTGAGACTCCAGCCCCCACACTATTGGGCCAGGACCTTAAAGGAGATTGTGAGAGTAATGTAAAGTCAGGGCTCGAAATGGAATGTGTTGATGAGCTGGGGTGAAGGGTCGGTACCTCGAGTTTGGGAGGAAGTGAAGTGGCAAGACCGAGGATTTTAGCATATGTGTCTGAGACCAGAATCAGAGAAAGTCACAATCCTGCATGAGCGCACAGAGCCAGTGAGCTGCCTTATGATTTAGGACAAGGTTGCGAATCCCTTCACCTTAACCAGGCAGGTACTGGCTACTGTTAGTAGACAGGTGAGTGACCTTCAGAAGATCTTCCTGAGGTCGGGTATGCCTCTTCCCTGTCCCCTTCCCCCTGAGCCTGATCATCCTCTTCCCTCTGCAGGACCAAGGGTGAAAAAAACCTGCAGGTGCGGCCGTGGTTTCACCTGCAGGTCCCGAGAGCATGAGGAGGGACGCTGCACTCTCAATAGACGAATATACAAGCTTTGCTGTAAATGAGCTCAGTGGACCGAGACCCCAAATACAGCTACATTCACTGAAGACCTGGACAAGGGTTTGGACGTGGCCACAGTACATTTTCTTCCTTCTCTTTCATAATAAACTTTAAGTTTAAAACTTCTTATTTGTATATTTTTCTTTCATTTCATTAGGCTTACTTGTTTGGTTCAGTTTTATAGGGAATTCAGTGCTGAATGTTGTACCTTAAGTTCTCGGAGATGTGACCCAGGGGCATTGCATGGCAAAAACAAACCAGCAAAAAGGAACATAATTCTTTTTTTCCTTTTAAATATATTTTCTTGATTATGCCATTACAGTTGTCCCATTCCTCCCCTTCATTCCCCTCCACCCTGCACACCCCTCCCCCACCATCCCTCCCTTTAGTTTATGTCCATGTGTCATGTCACAAGTTCTTTAGATTCTATATTTCCCACACTAATATTGCCCTCCCCCTTGTTTTCTACCTACCATCTATGCTACTTATTCTCTGTGCCTTCTCCCCCCTTCTCCTCCTCCCACTCCCTTGTTGCTAACCCTCCATGTGATCTTTATTTCTATGGTGCCACTCCCGATCTAGCTGTCCTCTTAGCTTGCTTTTGTTTTAGGTGTGGTTGTTAATAACTGTGAGTTTGCTGTCCTTTCACTATTAATATTTTTATCTTCTTTTTCTTAGATAAGTCCCTTTAACATTTCATATAATAAGTGCTTGGTGATGATGAACCCCTTAGGAACATGATTCTTAATGAAGGTCATTTCGCCTACAAAATTCAATCCATTCATAATGTAACTCAAAAGAGGGAAGTTTCTGTGGAGTGTCCAAAGTGTTTTGTTGAGTTGGGCAGGTGAATCCAAGGGACTGTAGTCCCTGTTCTTTGATTCAGAGACGTGGGTGAGCATCGATAGGAGTGGGTATTTTTCATGGTGAGTAGACATCACAGTTGCCTATGGATTTTTCCCAGCTGCACCAACAAGATAAAGTGAGACAATGCTTCAGTGTGCCAACAAAATGTGTAACTATCCCCAAAGCAGAATAGTCTCTCCATTATTTGAGACCACTGACCAGAAGAAAGAAGAATCCAGAAGCTGTTTGGTAAAGGTGGTCATGCACAGTGACCAGTGAAATATATGGGGCCCCTTTGGACCCCAAAAGAGAGATTACTCCAATGTCCAATAAAAACAAGTTGATCTCATCTCTCATCTCTCTCTCTCTCTCTCTCATGCTTAAATCTACTGTTTATAATAAACCACTACCAATTTTAAGAAAATTCTGGAAGAAATCCTATGTTTTTCTGAGCACAGGTTTTTTACACCCTTGGTTAAATTTATTCCAAGGCATTTATTCNTACTAATATTGCCCTCCCCCTTGTTTTCTACCTACCATCTATGCTACTTATTCTCTGTACCTTTTCCCCCCTTCTCCTCTTCCCACTCCCCTGTTGCTAACCCTCCATGTGATCTTTATTTCTATGGTTCCGCTCCTGATCTAGCTGTCCTCTTAGCTTGCTTTTGTTTTAGGTGTGGTTGTTATTAACTGTAAGTTTGCTGTCCTTCCATTGTTCATATTTTTTATCTTCTTTTTCTTAGATAAGTCCATTTAACATTTCATATAATAAGTGCTTGGTGATGATGAACCCCTTAGGAACATAATTCTTAATGAAGGTCATTTCACCTACAAAATTCAATCCATTCATAATGTAACTCAAAAGAGGGAAGTTTCTGTGGAGTATCCAAAGTGTTTTGTTGAGTTGGGCAGGTGAATCCAAGGGACTGTAGTCCCTGTTCTTTGATTCAGAGACGTGAGTGAGCATCGATAGGAGTGGGTATTTTTCATGGTGAGTAGACATCACAGTTGCCTATGGATTTTTCCCAGCTGCACCAACAAGATAAAGTGAGACAATGCTTCAGTGTGCCAACAAAATGTGTAACTATCCCCAAAGCAGAATAGTCTCTCCATTATTTGAGACCACTGACCAGAAGAAAGAAGAATCCAGAAGCTGTTTGGTAAAGGTGGTCATGCACAGTGACCAGTGAAATATATGGGGCCCCTTTGGACCCCAAAAGAGAGATTACTCCAATGTCCAATAAAAACAAGTTGATCTCATCTCTCATCTCTCTCTCTCTCTCTCTCTCATGCTTAAATCTACTCTTTATAATAAACCACTACCAATTTTAAGAAAATTCTGGAAGAAATCCTATGTTTTTCTGAGCACAGGTTTTTTACACCCTTGGTTAAATTTATTCCAAGGCATTTATTCTTTTTTGAAGCCCTTGTGATTGTTTTCTCAGTTTCCCTTTCTCATAGTTCTTTATCAGCATTTCATAATGCAACTGACTTGTGCATGTTTATCTTGCATCCTGCTACTTCTCTGAATTCATGTGTCAGTTCTAGTCATTTTGGGGTGGAATCTCTAGGATTTTCTATGTATAGTATCAGGTCACCTTCAAGTAATGCCAGTTTTACTCCTTTTCCAAACTGGTTGCCCTTTGTCCCTTTCTTTGTGTCTGGTTGCTGTGATGAGCACTTTCAGTACTGTACTGAATAAGAGAGGTGAAAATGGGCATCTTGTGTGTCCCCATTCTTAAGGGGAATGCTTGTCGTTTTGGCCCATAGAGTATGATGTGGGCTGTGGGTTTGTCATTACGGCCTTTATTGCACTGAGGTATGTTCCCTTTAATCCCACTTTGCTGAGAGTTTTTGTCATACATGGGTGCTGGATTTTATCAAATGCTTTTTCTGCATCTATTGATATAATCATGTGGTTTTATTCTTCGTTTGGTTTATGTGGTGTGCCAGCCAAGTTTATTGATTTGTGGATATTATATCAACCTTGCATCTCTGGAATAAATCCCACTTGATCGTGGTGTATCATCTTTTTAATGCATCACTGGGTGCAGTTTGCAAATACTGTGTTCCGGATTCATGCATCTATGTTTATCAGGGATATAGACCTATCATTTTCTTTCTTTGAAGTATCTCTATCTGGTTTCAAAATTATGATAATGCAGGCCCCACAAAATGAGCCTGGGAGTCTTCCTTTCTCTAGAGCCTTTGGAAAAGTTTGAGAAGATAGGTTTTAGTTCTTCTCTGAATATTTGGCAAAATTCACCCATGAAGCATTGTGGCTCAGGGATTTTGATCTCTGTGAGTTTTTTCATTACTGCTTCAATTTCACTAGCTGTACTTTTTCTCTTCAGATCCTCTGATTCTTCCTGGTGTTGGTTTGGAAGATGGCGTGTTTTTAGGGATGTACCCATTTCATCCAGGTTGCCCAATTTGTTGTGGGCCTGCGGTTGTTGATAATATCTTCTTACAATCCTTTGTATTCCTTTGGTGTCTGTGGTCACCAAGATTTGCATTGACAAGATGCAAATAAGTGGAAGCAAATACCATGCTCATAGATAGGAAGAATTAACATTATTAAAGGTCCATGCTAACCAAAGCAATCTCCACATTCAATGCAATTGCTATCAAGACACCAATGGCGTATTTCATGGAACTAGAACAAACAGTCCATAATTTTTTATGGAATCACAAAAGGCCCTGAAGAGCAGCAGCAAGCACGAGAGAGAAAAAGTTGGAGGAATCGTACCTGATGTCAAACTGTACTGTAAGACCATAGATAATCAAAAAAGATGGTACTGGTATAAAAACAGACACATAGATCAACGGCACAGAATAGAGAGCCCTATTTTAGGCCCACATCTTTACAGCCAATTAATATTTCACAAAAGATGCAAAAACATACAATGAGTTGAAGATAATCTATTCCATAAGTGGTTTGGGGGAATTTGGATATATATGTGCAAAAAAAATGAAACTAGACCACCTTCTGATGCCACACACAAGAATAAATTTTAAGTGGGTTAAAGACTTAAATTTATACTCAAAACCATAAAAGTCCTAGAAGAAAACATAGGCAATAAAATCTCAAGCATTTCTCATAGTAACATTTTCCTGGCACATCTTCTCAAGCAAGGGAAACAAAAGAAAAATAAACAAATGAGACTACTTCGAACTAGAATGTTTCAAACAGCAAAGGAGATCATAAACAAAATACAAAACAACCCAGTGTATGGGAGAACATACTTTCCAATAACACCTGATAAGGGGTTAATACCCAAAATGTATAAAGAACTTATAAAGCTCAACATACACACGAAACAATCCAGTTAAACATAGGCAAAGGACCTCAGGAGTCAGTTCTCAAAAGGACATACAGATGGCCAACATACATATGAAAAGATGCTCCACATCACTAATCATCAGAGAGATGCACATTAAATCCGCAATGAGATGACACGTCCCACCTGTCGGAATGGCTCTTCTCCTCAATGAATCAACAAACCAGTGCAGGCAAGGATGAGGAGGAAGGGGAGCCCTTGTGTCCTGTTGGTGGGGATGTAGAATGGTGTGGCCACTGTGGAAAGCGGCATGGAGGTTCCTCAAAACCTTAAACATGAAACTGCTTTAGAACAATTCCACTTCAGGGAATTCATCCGAAGAAACCCCAGACACTAATTGGAAAGAATATATGCACCACTGGTTCATTGCTGTATTATTTCCTATCGCCATGATTTGGAAGCAGCCCACGTGTTTATTAGGAGAGGAGTGGATAAAACAACTATAGGACATTTGTATCATGGAATATTACTTGGCTGTAAAAAAGAAGGAAAATTTTACCCTTTGCAACAGTGTGGATGGACCTGGGAACATTACGCTAAGTGAGATTAGCCAATCAGAGAAAGGCAGATATCATATGATCTCACTCATATGTGGAATCTAGTAAATAAACCAAACAAGCAAGACAGAGACAGACTCATAGAGGGAGAGCAGGATGACAGCTCTGGAGGATGGTTATGGGGAGAGGGATCCAGCACCAAGAAAAAAGGACTCACGGTCACGGACAACAGTGTGGTGATTGTGGGGGCCGGGTGTCGCTCTTACTATCAATCTCCTTGGGCGCCACCTCACTTCCACATCCAGGACACAAAAGCTCTAACACGTGGAGGACAGAGCTTTACAGACTTCAGTGGGGAAAGAGAGAACACTCAGAAATTACCAAGGAAGTTTTTTAAACTGCCTAAAACTCCAAAGTATCGACATAGATAAGAGAAACAGCCAAAAAAAGTGACAAAGTCTTCAAATAATTTGCAGTACATGGGACAAGAAACTAACTTCCTGGATTTATAAATTCTGCAGGAACATCTTAGCAATGAACACATATTGCTCCTGACACCTGTGAGAAACAGAGTAAGGACTCCACTGGGGTTGCGATGCTTACCTATCAGGTTGGGAAAGACCCAAACCCTCAAGGTCCAGGGCCCAGACTGCTTCCAGCCACCACCAGGACCCCAGGGCTCTGGCCACCAGTGGCTGTAGAAAGTCAGGAGCATAGGCAGCCTGGGAGCTGGGTGACATGGCTCAGCCTTGACCTCAAGGGCAGGCATCTGCACCTTCCTGCTCCACCATCCACATGGAGTCCCTCTCCTCTTCACACATAAATGTGAAGCAGTAACCAAAATTCGTTTCATTATTTGATATTGTATCCTTCCCTGGGTTTTCATATTAGGCTCAGAACTCTGTTTACCTGCCACTGTGAGGTACAACAGACTATCAGAGACCAAGAGTTTTGGGGGGGTTTTTTAACAAAGCACATTGCTGCCCTGATCCCTAGCAGGGAACGAGGATGACGAAATTGGGGATAATCACCAGGCCTTTTAAAAACCTTCCACTGCACAGACAGCAGGTAGGCATGAATATTTTGGTGAGTGATGTGGAAATAACATCTGCAGAGGACAACAAACTCACGTCTATGTCTGAAAAACACGAGACATTAACTGAAAAATACTCAAATATATGTGAGATGATATAGGTTAAAAGATACTCATAATCTTTATACTTTGAACTACAAACATTTAGAAAAACACAAAATGTAAAAATGTAATGAACAATACAAATTGAGTTAAATGACGGCACAGGAAACACTGGGGTATGTAACCCTACAGAAACAGTGACGCTGTTCTGTACGTGCTGGTTGAGTTCGAGCCCCGGCTGAGTGAGCCAACACAGCACATGGAGACCTCGTGGTTCCTGCAGAAGGGAAGGGCCAGGGACGGGAGGGACACGGGTATTTCTACTCTTTTCTCTTCTATATGAAGGATGTAATCTTTTGTGCATGATTTGTTTTTGAGATGACAAATTTCAGAAGGGAGCTACAGGAAGGTGGTTGAGTTTTCTGTTTTCCCACAAGGATACAAGTGACTGCTGAGCCAGGTAGACAATGTGCACACGTCCCACTGATGTCCTGAAAGAAACCTGTCCTTTGCTTTGCTCTGACCCTTCCCTCTGTCCCACCTCACCTGAGTCCAAGTCACTGTCCCCAGGAGCCACTACCCAGGACCTGGAAATCTCCCTCACAGGTGATGCTCCTGACCATGCAGGGAGACCCCCAAACCATGGGACAGTCTGGGCCCCAGGCCGGGCCTCAGAGGAGCAGGGCCCAGCAGCAGGAAGATGGGGTCTTTGCCACCTGACTCACTCACCAAGAGCATGCCTCCTTACCTTCCTTGACCATCAGAAGGTAAACACCCAGGCAGATGGGAAACAGACACCACACCAAGGGTCTTATCACGATTATCAACTTGAAACAAGTGTGGACACTCAGCTCACACACACGTGTGCTCTGATGAAGGGGCAGGAGCAGGAGCATCAAAGGGGCTTTGAGGGTGATGGTGGCCTTGACCTCAGGCCAGCCAAAGGCACAGCCTCTCCCTCTTACTGCCCAGAAGTCTGTGAGCCTCCTCCCATCTCACTTATAAGTACAGGCTGCCTGGGCCCTCCACACCAATCCATTCTTCCCTCCCACCGACCCAGACCTCCAGTGACCCTCAGCCATGAGGACCCTCGCTCTCCTTGCTGCCCTTCTCCTCTTGGCCTTCCAGGCCCGGGCTCAGACCCTGCAAAAGACAGCTGACCAGGTTCTCACCCAGGACCAGCCTGGGGATGAGGACCAGGACCAGCTTGGGGATGAGGACCTGAACCTGCTTGCGGATGAGACCCGGAACCTACTTGAGGCTGAAGGCATAGTCACCTCTGACACAGGAGAGGAACCTCTCACTCAACAGGCTTCTGGTGAGACACCCACCATTAGCTGTTGGGGTCAGCAGCCCATTTGAGGGGCTTTTAGAGGAGACATGGAGTTTGGGCTCAAAACTGAGTGTGTGGTTGAGATGGGGGGAGGAGTAGGTGTGCTGAGTTGCAGAGGAAGGTTGTTAGGTGGGGGCCTGAGTATAAGCATGTGCATCGCATGCCAGGATCAGAGAGCAATCACAATGCTGCATGACCACACAGAGGCAGTAGGACTTCTGGTCATTTATGACAGGTTTGTGAATTCTTTCACCTGAACCAGGCAGAAACTGTCGACAGTGAGTTGACCTGTCTCCTATCTGAGGACCTCCACTAGTCCGGCGCAGCCTCTCTTCTCTGGCCCCTCCCCCAAGTGTGTGACCCTCATCTTCCCTCTGCAGGACATCTTAAAGAAAAATTGTGCAAATGTCAACATGCCCACTGCAATTTAATACAGTCTGTCTTGAAGGCTTTGGGTTTGAAATCCAAGA
Organism: Sturnira hondurensis; assembly: GCF_014824575.4. Classification (NCBI taxonomy): domain Eukaryota; kingdom Metazoa; phylum Chordata; class Mammalia; order Chiroptera; family Phyllostomidae; genus Sturnira; species Sturnira hondurensis. The sequence continues at coordinate 173,291 of NW_028087067.1, forward strand.
TCTGTGGCCACTGAGCTTTGTGAACCAAGACCCAGAGCACGGAAAGACTCCACTGAAGACATGGACAAGGGTTTAGCCTTCATATTCGGACCTTTTCTTCTTTCTCTCTCCATAATAAACTTCAGGCATTAAATCCACTGTTTGGGTTGTTTTTTTTTTCCATAAAGCTTATTTGCATGGTTCACTTGTACAAAGAACTCTGTCCTGAATGGCCTACATGAAGGTGACTGGCCTCTGTGTCTCAGGGATGTAACATGTGAGCATCTCAGGGCAACAACAAACCAGCAAAAATGAACATCATTCTTTTCAAGGTGATGTTAACCTAGAAAATTCAATCCAGTCACAATGAGACTGAAAATAGAAAAGGGTTAATGTAGTCTCCAAACGTCTTGGTGACTCCAGGAATGGTGGCTCCAATGGGCCATGTTACTTGTTCTTCAATTTCCTTCAAGGGGAAGGCCATTGATAAGAATGGATAATTTCTAATGATAGACAGGGGTTTTAATTACCTATAGATTTTCCCTAGCCGTATGAACAAGACAGAGTGAACTAATGCTTCGCTGTGCCACCATTAAGATAAACACGAAAACCAGAATACACTGGCCAGCATCTTGGTCTGAGATAACAACCAGAGAAAAGGGGAGTCCAGAAGCTGGTCACTTCAGGTGGTCATGCATTGACCAGTGAAATAAATGGTCCCCCTTTGGACACCCCAATGGCCAGTGAAAATTTAATATCAATTATCTCTCTTTAAAGAGATTTGAGTCAACAAGTTAAAGTAAACCCATAGTAATTTTAACAATATTCTACAAAAAAATATGCATTTAATAATGTCCATGACAGATCCTTCATCCTAAGCTGAAAGGTGGGCTCCTATACATCAGCTGAGATGCACAGGAGCTGATTTCCAGAACACAGGTGTCTCTCCACCCTCCTTCTCCCATGTCCATGGGGGCCACCAGCATCCATCCATGACCCTGTGTTCTACCCTGAACCTGTGCTGTACTCATAGCACCTTTGAATTTATCTTTGCCCTGTGACCACCTCTATTTTGAGAATTTTTCCCCAAAAAAGACTGAGAATGCCAAACGGTTTTATTCTCCTCCTTTACAATCAGTCTCCTTGGGCCCCACTCCGCTTCCCCATCCAGGACACCAAAGCTCTAACACGTGGAAGACAGAGCTTTACAGACTTCAGTGGGAAAGACACAATACTCAGAAATTACAAAAAAAAAAAGTTTTAAAAACTACATAAAACTCCTAAGACAAAAGAAAAAGCCAAAAAAATGACAAACTCTGCAAATAATTGGCACTACATGGGACAAAAAGCCAACATCCTAAATTGATAAATGAATCCATATAAGCTATAGAAATAAATCAGCCAAGACAATGGTGTTCCTGACACAGAGAGACACAGAGCCAGGACTCCACAGGGGTTGGAATGCTGTACGTGTCAGGTTGGAAAAGATCTATAACCTCATAGTTCAAGGCTCAGACTGCTTCCAGCCACCACCGGAATCCCAGGGCCCCAGCCACCGGTGGCTATAGAAAGTCAGGAGTGCATTTTTCCCATGCCACAACCTGAATACAGGCAGCCCAGAAGGTGGGTGACATGCCTCAGCTTTGACCTCAAGGGCCAGCATCTCACACCTTCCTGCTCCGCCATCCACATGGAGTCACATTACTCGTTACAGTCAAAATACAGCAGTACATTCCAACTGACCCTGTCCTCCAAGCAGAAACAGAGAGAAAAATGGCATGGCAACAGCATGGCAAAATGAGACCCAATAGCAATAATTGATTCAATCATCTAAATACAGTGCCTTTTCCAGGGTTACATTATATTAGAACTCCACTTATTGGCCATTCTCAGCTGCAAGAGGAATCAAGTGTATTGTTTAACAAAGCAGAATGCTGCCCAGATTTGGGGAAGGAAGAGAGGATGAGGAAATCGGGGGATAATCACAGGACTTTTTAAATACCTTCATTGTGCATGGGACACAGTTTGGCTCACATATTTGAGTGAGTGACAATAAATATATGTTAAATGTATATGATATGGTTTTTGTCCCTATAGTCTATGCCTAGAAATTTATCTAAAACACTCATATACAAGCAAGATAATGTAGGTAAAAAGAGACTCATTGCCATTATGCTTATAACTTCAAATCTTAGAAAAAAATTAGTTGTAAAAATTTAATGAGCAAAAACAAATAGTTGAAGGAAGACACATAAAGCACTGGGATAGTATGATGCTATAAAAATAGTGAAGCCCACCCTGGCTGGTGTAGCTCAGTGGATTGAGCACAGGCCTGTGAACCAGAGGATCGCGGTTCGATTCCCAGTCAGGGTACATGCCTGGGTTGCAGGCTGGTTCCCTGCAGGCGAGCCTCCAGCAGGGGATGCATGAAAGGCACCCATACATTAATGTTTCTCTCCCTCTCTCCTTACCCTCTAAAGATAAATAAATAAAATATTTTAAAAAAATAGTGAAGCCGTTCTGTGCAAGGTGGTATAATAGTGCTCGAGTCAGAGCCCGGGGTTAGTAGGGCAAACAGACCATGGTAGTTCCCCCAGAAAGTATGGGGGGGCTGGCACAGGGAGCATGTTGCTATTTTTCATTCATCCCACAGCTACCTTTTGTATTTTCTCCTTTGTACGTGAATTGATTTCTTTATTTTAAAGAAGATGAATTACAGAAGGCAGCAGCAGGAACTTGGCTTGTTACCACCAAACCAGTACTGCGAGAAATGTTAAAGGGCCAGATTGAAGAGGAAGAAACAGGAGGATGAGGAGAAGGAAGGGGAGGAACAGAGGAACATACTTAAAAGAATAACATGGTAATAAATACATATCTATAAATAATCACTTTAAATGTAAAAGGCTTAATGCTCCAATTGAAAGACATAGGGTGGTTGAATGGATAAGAAAAGAAACCCATATGTATGCCGTCTACAACAGACCTACCTCAGAACAAAAGACACACACAAACTAAAAGTAAAGAGATGGAGAAAGATATTTCATGAACATAGAAATAAAAAGAGAAGCTGGAAACACAATACTTATAGCTGACAAAATAGACTTTAAAACAAAGGCTATATATAGTAAGAGACAAATAAGGATACTACACAATTATAAAAGGAGAAATTCAACAAGAGGATATTACCCTTGTAAACATTTATGCACCCTACATAGGAGCACCTAAATATTTAAAGCAAATCTCGATGTGCATAGATGGAAAGACTGACGGAAATACAGTCTTAGTAGGGGATTTTTAACATCCCATTGACATCAATGGATGAACCTTCCAGATAGAAAATCAGCTAGGAAAAGACAGCCTTACATGACACACTGGATCACATGGTAACTTCACCACATTTTGCCCCAAAGCAGCAGAATACACATTCTTCTCAAGGGCATCAGGAACATTTTTCTGGGATTAAACCACATGCTAGGCTACAAAACTAGACTTAATAAATTTAAGAAGATTGAAATTGTATCAAGCATCTTCTCTGGCCTTAATGATACCAAAATAGAAATCAACCACAGGAAAAAAATTTAGGGCAGGAGGCTAAATAACATGTTACTAAAAAAATGAATGAGTTAACAGTGAGATCAAGAAAGAAATCAAAAGACACCTGGAAACAAATGAAAATAAGGACACAACAATCCAAAATCTATGGGGCACTGTAAAAACTGTCCTAGGAGGGAAATCCATTCAATTACAGGCCTGACTTAAGAAAGAAGAAAATGCTCAAACAAACAATCTAACTTCACACTTAAAGGAACCATGAAAAAAAGAACAAGCAAAGCTGAAAGTGAATAGAGGGAGAAAATAATAAATATCAGAGCAGAAATAAATGAAATAGAGTCTAAAAAATTAAAAAGATTAATGAAACCAAAACCTGGTTCTTTGAAAACATAAAAAAAAAGATTGATAAACCTTTAGCCAGATTCATCAAAAGCAAAGAGAGAGGACTCAAATAAATAAAATCAGAAATTAAACAGGAGAAGTAACAGCAAACACCAAAAAGTATAAAGGATTGTAAGAAAATATTACAAACAAGTATATGCCAATGAATTGGACAATCTGGAAAAAATGGAAAAAGTCCTAGAAACATACAGCCTTCCAAAACTAAATCAGGAAGAATCAGAGAATCTGAATAGAAAAGATTATAACTAGCGAAACCAAAATGGTAATCAAAACTCCCACCAAGAGGAGTTCTAGACCCGATGGCTTCAATAATTTTACCAAATATTCAGAGAAGAACTAATGCCAATCTTTCTCAAACTATTTCAAAAAATTCAAGAGGAAGGAACTTTCCCAAGCTCATTTTATGAAGCCAACCTTATCCTAATTCTGAAACCACTGCAAAGAAAGAAAATTATAGGCCAATATCCCTCATAAACATAGATGCTAAAATTCTCAACAAAATGTTAGGAAACCAGATCCAGAAATACATTAAAAAGATCATACATCTTGATCAAGTGGGATTTATTCCAGGGATGCAAGATTGGTACAATATCTGCAAATCAATAAATGTGATACACCACATGAAGAAAATGAAGGATTAAAACCACATGATCATACCAATAGACTCAGAAAAGCATTTGATAAAACCAGCACCCATTTATTGGAAAAATTCTCAGCCAAGTGGAAATAGAGAGAACAAACCTCAATATAATAAAGGCCATACATGACAACATCATGTATGTTGTCATGTATGGCCCAACATCATACTCAGTGGGCAAAAACGAAAAGGTTTTCCCTTAAGTTAGGAATAAGATGGGGGGGTCCTCTTTCACTACTCTTAATTCGATATAGTACTGAAAGTCCTAGCCACAGCGACAAGACAAAAAAGGAAAGGAAAGGAAAGGCATACAGACTGGAAAGGAAGAAGTAAAGCTCTCATTATTTACAGATGACATGATACTGTATATATAGAACCCTAAAGATTTCATACAAAAAAAAATATAGGAACTAATAAATGAACTTAGTAAAGTAGCAGGGTACAAACTAAATATTCAGAAATCGGTTGCATTTCTACATACCAATAATGAACTATCAGAAGAGAAACTTTCTGATAAGAAAACAACCCCATTCACAATTGCTTCAAAAAGAATAAAAGATCCAGGAATAAATATAGCAACGAATGTAAAAGATCTACAGAAAATATAAGTCATTGAAGAAGATAAAATTAGTGGGAATGTATACCATATTCATGGACAGGAAAGACTAAAATTATTAAAATATCCACACAACCCAAAGCAATCTATTCATTCAATGCAATTCCCATCAATACACCAATGGCTTATTTCACTGAACTAGAACAAATATTTCAAAAAATTATGGAACCACAAAAAAAAAAAAAACAAATAGCAACAGCCATCTTGAGAAAGAAGAATAAAATGGGAAGGATAACACTTCCTGGTATCACACTACAAGGCCACAGTAATCAAAACTGCCCGGTGCTGGCAAAAGACATAGAGATCAACAGAACAGAATAGAGACCTCGAAATAAACCCATGCCTCAGTGGTCAAATAATAACTGACAAAAAAGGCAAAAATATAAAACAGGGTAAATATACTTTACTCAATAATGGTGCTGGGAAAGTCAAATAGATAGGTTCAAAAAATGACATTCCACAACCTTCTTACACCATACAGGAGATTAAAGACTTAAATGGTAGACTCGAAACAATAAAAATTCCACAAGAACACATAGGCAGTAAAATCTCGAACGTTTCTCGTAGTAATATTTTTTTTTATGTAACTCTTCAAGCAAGGGAATCAAAAGAAAAAATAAACAAATGGAACTACATCAGACTGAAAAGTTTTTGCACAGCAAATAATCAATCAACAAAGCGGAAAGAGAACACACTGAATGAAAGAACATATTTGCCAATCATACATCTGATAAGGGGTTAATGTCCAAAATTTATAAAGAACTTATAAAGCTCAACACACATCCACACACGAAAATCCTATTTAAAAATGGATGAAGAACCTGAATAGACGCATCTCCAGAGAGGACATACAGATGGCCAACAAACACATGAAAAGATGCTCAACATCACTAATCATCAAAGAAATGCAAATTAAAACCACAAGTAGATATCATCCCACACCTGTCAGAATAGCTATCGTCAATAAATCCACAAACAAGTGCTGGCGAGGACGTGGAGAAAAGGTAACTCTCATGCACAGCTGGTAACAGTATAGATGCCCTGGCTGGCGTGGCTCAGTTGTCTGGACATCATCCTGCAAACTAAAACGCCAACAGTTTGATTCCTGGTCAGGCCATGAACCTGGATTGCAGATTCTATGCTCTGCACACATCAGAACCCTTTTAGAAGGCAGAAGGCGATTAACTGGTGTGTCTCCTTCACATCTGTCTCTCTCCCTCTTTTTCTCTCTCCCTTTCCCTCTCTCTAGAATAAAATAAAAATTTTAAAGCAAATAAGAAGACAACAGTATGGAGTTTTCTCAAAAATTAGAAATGAAGCTGCCTTATGACCCAGCAATTCCCTCCTGGGAATATAACCAAAGAAACCCAAAACACTCATCTGAAAAAATGTAACACCCATATGCTCATTGCAGTGTTATTTACAATCACCAATATTTGGAAACTGCCCAGGTGCCCATCAGTAGAGGAGTGGATAAAAAAGCTGTGGTACATTTACACAGCAAAGCACTACTTAGCCATAAAAAAAGGAAATCTTGCCATTTGCCACAGCACAGACAGACCTAGAGGACATTATGCCGAGTGAAATACGCCTGTCAGAGAAAGACAAGTACCACGTGATTTCCCTCATATGTGGAATCTCATGAACAAACTGAACTAACAAGCAAAACAGAGATGGACTCATAAACGGAGGGCAGGCTGCCAGTTCTGAGCAGGGGAGTCTAATGAGTAGAGGGATCAACCGAAAAGGTAAAACGACTCATGGACAACAGTGAGGTGATTGCAGACAGAAGGGGGTAGAAGGGGGCTAAATAGAAATGGAAAAGAAATGCAATAAGAATAAATGAATAAATAAGTAAAATATATAGTCATTTATGAGCATGATGGTATATCTAAATTATACTCATTGCATTATGCTTCTAACTGCAAATGTTTGGCAATGACCGAATTGTAACAGGTTAACCTTGTTTTATCGATGAACATCACCGCTGATGGATGATATATTAAGACAGTCATCAGTATGACAGTCACTGTACTGAGACACTACAATGCTGTAGAACAGTGAAGCCATTTTGTACGTACTGGTGTGACAGTGTTCCAGATGAAGCCCAGGCCGGAAACCCAGAACATGGGGACCTGGCGGCTCCTGCAGAAACAAAGGGGGAGCAGTGACAGGAGGGACACGGGAGTTTCCATTCTTCTGTCTTCTACATTTTGATTTCGTCCTTTGTGCATGACTGAACTGTTTTTATAGAGAAATTTCGAAAGGGGCTGCAGGAACGTGGTTGAGTTGGCTGTTTCCCCACAAGGACCCAAGTGACTGCTGAGCGGGCTACAGGATATGCACACGTCCCACTGACATCCTGAAACAAGCCTGACCTTCACTTTGCTCTGACCGGCTCCTTCCCTCTGTCCCACCTCACCTGAGCCCAAGTCACTGTCCCCTCCCTCATACCAACCACCACCCAGGACCTGAAAGTCTTTCTCACAGGGCAGTGATGCCCCTGAACCTGCAAGTTAACCCCCCACTCTATAGGAGAGTCTGGCCCGGGGTCGGGCCTCAGATGAGCAGGACCCAGAAGCAGTGAGAATAGGCCTTTGTTCCTGATGCACCCAATGAGGCCCTGCTCCCTGGCCTCTGTGACCATCAGAAGGTAAACACCCAGGCAGATGGGAAACACACACCACACCTGAGCTCTTATCACGATTATCAACTTGAAACAAGAGTGGACACTCAGCTCACACGTGTGCTCTGATGACGGGGCAGGAGCATCAAAGGGGCTTTGAGGGTGATGGTGGCCTTGATCCCTGGCCAGCCAAAGGCACAGCCTCTCCCTCTCACTGCCTGGGAGTCTCCAAGCCTCCTCCCATCCCACCTATAAGTTCAGGCTGCCTGGGCCCTCCACACCACTCCATTCTTTCCTCCCACCCAACCCAGACATCCAGGGACCCTCAGCCATGAGGACCCTCGTTCTCCTCACTGCCCTTCTCCTGTTGGCCTTCCAGGCCCAGGCTGAGACCCTGCAAGAGACAGCTGACCAGGTTCCCACCCAGGACCAGCCCGAGGATGAGGACCAGGACCTGCTTGGGGATGAGGACGAGGACGTGGCCATCTCCTTCACAGGAGAGGAACGCTTCACTCGACAACTTACAGGTGAGACTCTGCGCATGTGCTATTGGGCTCTGCACCCATTACAGGGGCTTTCTGGAGGCTGTGTGGAGTCTGGGCTCAAAAATGAAGTATGTGGATGAGGAGGGTGAGAAGAACAGACCCCCAAATAGGGAAGGTGTTTGGGACAAGGCACAGGACACATGCACAAGTGTCATAACCAGGATGAGGGAAAATGTGACCCTGCAGGAGCACACACAGCCAGTGAGGGTTCTTGGGATGCATGCCAAACACTGAGTCCTGTCTCCCAACCCAGGCAGGGGTGGGGGAGTGTTAAGTAGACTTGCTGCCTCTCAGCAGGTCTCCACAAGGGTGGCTGTGCCTCTCCCCGCAGTCTGTGTCCCCCCCCCCCCAGCCTGACCTCTCTCTTCCGTCTGCAGGACCTAATATAGGAAAAGAAATAGTAAAGACTGTAATAAAGAGATGCCACTGCCGCCGCCGAAAACGATGCCGACGCAGCAAGGTCAACAAGGTGTTGGAGCGTGTCTCTGGGGCTTGCAGAATCTTTGGCCGTCGGTACAAGCTTTGCTGTAAATGAGCTTTGTGGACCGAGACCCCAAAGCACCGAGGGATTCCCCTGAAGACCTACACAAGCAATAAGCTTTGTACCTCTACCCTCTCTTCTTCTAGCTCTAAAATAAACTCAAGCATTAAACTCATTGTTTGGGTCGTAGTTTATTTTTTTCCCATGAGGGCAATTTGTGCAGGTAATTGTATAGGGAATTCTGTCCAGAATGGTCTACATTAAGGTGAGCAGCCCTTGCATTCCACAATTGCAGCATCACAGGCCACAACAAGCAAGCAAAAACAAACATAATTCTTAATTGAGATGATTTTCACCTGCAAAATCGAATCCATTCATAATGAAACTAAAAAAAGAGAAATTCCTATGGTATGCCACATGTTTTGTTGCTGCCAGGAGAGATGGATCCTGGCGGACTATAACACTTGTTCTTTAAATTTAAGACATAGGTGGACATCCATATGTATTGATATTGTCTCAGGATAAGCAGAGGTTTCAGTTGCATACGCATTCCTCCTACCTGGATCAACAAGATAGGGTGGGCTGAGGGTTACTGTGCCACCAACAGAGAAAAGGAAGAACTCCTCCCAAATGAACACACTGACCAGCACCAGTGGTCTCAAACCACGACCAGAGAGGAAGGGAGGTGAGAAGCAGTCAGTGTACACTCATGCCCAGTGACCCCTGCAAGAGATGCTCCGCCCTTAAAACCCCCAAACTTAGATTATACCCATGTCCAAGGAAAGATTTAGTCTCAAGTTTCTCTCTCTTTAAAGTAATGGAGCCTACCAGTCATAATAAACCTGCGCTGATTTTAAGAAATATACTACACGGCAGAAAGAAGGAAGGAGCTCCTACCCTTCACAGCAGCATGGGTGGATCTGGAGAGCATTTTGCTAAGTGAAATAAGCCAGGTGGTGAAAGACAAATACCATGTCATCTCACCTCTTAAGTGGAACCTAATGAACAAAACAAATAAGCAAGCAAAATATAACCAGAGGCATTGAAATAAAGAACCAACAGACAATAACCAGACGGGAGGAAGAAGAGGGATAATGGGAGAAAATAGGGGAAGGGCCATCCACAAATATGTATAAAGGACACATGGATAAAGCCAAAGGGAGTAGGTTCGAGGGTGGAAGGCAGGGATGGGTGGGGCAGAGAGATGTAGTCAGGTGAAAATGGAGACAACTGTACTTGAACAACAATAAAAAATAAACTAAAAAAAAAAAGAAATATGCTTTTAATAATTCAGAGACAGGTCCTTCATCCTGAGCTGAAAGGTCAGCTCCTATATATCAGCTGAGATGCACAGGAGCTGATTTCCAGAAAACACGCATCTCTCCGCCCTTTCTCTCTCATGTCCACGGGGGCCACCAGCATCCTTAGGGCCATGACCCCAAGTTCTACCCTGAACCTGTGCTGTGCTCATGGCAACTTTGTACTTGCCCTGTGACCACCTCTACTTTGAGAACTTTTACCCCGAGAAGACTGAAGATGCAAAGCAGTTTTATTTTACTCCTTTACCATCAGTCTCCGTGGGCCCCACTCCACTTCCATGGCCAGGACTCCAAACTGCGAACACGCAAAAGACAGAGATTTACAAACTCTCACAGAAAAGACACAAAACTCAGAAATTAGCAAAACGTGTTTTAAAAACTACATAAAACCCCAAAGTCTCTGTGTAGACAAGAAAAAAAGAAAAATTACAAACTCTAGAATTGATTTGCAGTACTTGGGAAAAGGAGAAAATTTTCTGAATTGAAATACAATTCTAAAACTCCACAGAAAAATTCAGCCAACTTTCTACTTCCCAAAACAGATGGCAAATGCAAAGGACACTCGGAGAGAATAAATAGATGTTACCGCTGAACACATGTTGACCCTGACACCTGAGAGAAACAGACTCAGAACTCCACTGGGGCTCAATGCTTACCTGTCAGGCTGGGAAAGAACCAAACCCTCACAGTCCAGGGCTCAAACTGCTTCCAGCCACCACCAGACCCCAGGGCCCCTACCACCAGTGGCTGGAGAAAGTCAAGAAGGTGCTTTCCCACATCACAGCCATCTGAATGCAGGCAGCCCAGGAGGTGGGTGGCATGGCTCAGCCTTGACCTCAAGGGCAGGCATCTCACATCATCCTTCTGCACCATCCACCTCGAGTCACTGTCCTATTCATGGTCAAAGTACAGCTGCACATTTCAACTGCTCCCATCCTCCAGGCTAAAATGGGGAGAAAAATGTAAATCAATTATGTAGCACAAATGTGAGGCAGGGGCAGTAATTGGTTTAACTATTTAAATATGGTGCCCTTCCCAGGTTTTACCAACACTCCATTCATTGGCCACCCCCAGCTGCGAGAGAGTCTGGGACATCAACTGTTATCACAACAAAATAAGTTGGTGCCTGAATTATAGGCAGGAAGGAAGGATGACCAAATTGGGGATAATCATGGGGACTTTTAAACACCTTCCACTCTGCATGGGACGCATCAGACTCACATACTTCAGTGAGTGGTGTGAGAACAGCAACTGCAGAGAATTATAAACTAGGGTTTGTTAAATATATAAAACGAAGTCTTCATCCCCACAATCTAGTTCTAGAAATCGGTCTGAAACACGCTCACAAGTAAGCAAGGTTATGTAGGTAAAAGAATACTCATTACATTTACGATTGTAACTGTACACGTTTAGAAGCAACCAAATCACCACGATTTAATGATGTCCTATTAATGAGGACATAGTTAAAAGAAGGACATGAAAACACTGCACAAACAGTGAAGCAATTCCTTATGTGCTGGTGTGATAGTGTTGGAGATGAAGCCTAGGCTGAGTGAGGAAACCCAGGACATGGGGAGGGACCTGGTGGTTCCTGCAGAAAAGATGGGGGGCTGGGACAAGGGGAAGACTGGTGTTTCCACTCTTCTGTCTTCTACATTTTGAATTTCGTCCTTGTGCATGGCTAAACTGTCTTTATTGTGAAAGGGGAGCAATTTCGGAAGGGGCTGCAGGAACGCGGTTGAGTTGGCTCTTTCCCCACAAGGACCCAAGTGACTGCTGAGCGGGCTACAGGATATGCACACGTCCCACTGACATCCTGAAACAAGCCTGTCCTTCACTTTGCTCTGACCGGCTCCTTCCCTCTGTCCCATCTCACCTGAGCCCAAGTCACTGTCCCCTCCCTCATACCAACCACCACCCAGGACCTGAAAGTCTTTCTCACAGGGCAGTGATGCCCCTGAACCTGCAAGTGAACCCCCCACTCTATAGGAGAGTCTGGCCCGGGGTCGGGCCTCAGATGAGCAGGACCCAGAAGCAGAGAGAATGGGCCTTTGTTCCTGATGCACCCAATGAGGCCCTGCTCCCTGGCCTCTGTGACCATCAGAAGGTAAACACCCAGGCAGATGGGAAACACACACCACACCTGAGCTCTTATCACCGCTATCAACTTGAAACAAGTGTGGACACTCAGCTCACATGTGTGCTCTGATGAAGGGGCAGGAGCAGGAGCATCAAAGGGACTTTGAGGGTGATGGTGGCCTTGACCTCAGGCCAGCCAAAGACACAGTCTCTCCCTCTCACTGCCTGGGAGTCTCCAAGCCTCCTCCCATCCCACCTATAAGTACAGGCTGCCTGGGCCCTCCACACCACTCCATTCTTTCCTCCCACCTGACCGGAATCTCCAGTCACCCTCAGCCATGAGGACCCTCACTCTCCTCGCTGCCCTTCTCCTGTTGGCCTTCCAGGCCCGGGCTGAGACCCTGCAAGAGACAGCTGACCAGGTTCCCATCCAGGACCAACCTGAGGATGAGGACCAGGACCTGCTTGGGGATGAGGACCAGGATGTGGCCATCTCCTTCACAGGGGAGGAACGCTTCACTCGAGATGCTACAGGTGATGCACCTGCCCAAATGTAATTGGGTTGGTACCACAAGGGCTTGTTGGAATGGACATAGAGCCAAGGCTCAGAATGGAGTCTCAGCTCAGTGGCAGGAGGAATAGGTACCCCAAGTTCAGGAGGAGCTTGAGGGGCAAGACAGAGGATAGAAGCATGTGGGTCATAGACCAGGACCACAGAAAAATTGCCGTCCTGCATGACCACACAGAGCCAGTAAGATCACTCATGACTTACCACGGGCTTGTGGATCCCTTCACCCTGAACAGGCAGGTACTGTCTGCAGTGAGTAGAGCTGTGGCCTCTCAGAAGGTCTCCATCAGGCCAGCTGGGCCTCCTCCTCGTCCCCTCCCCACTGAGCCTGACCCTACACTTCCCTCCACAGGCCTTCAAAGACCAAGGAAAGAGGTCTGCAGCTGCCGAGTCAGGTGCAGACTTACCATCTTCAGCAAGTTCTCTGAGCGTCCCTCTGGACGGTGTAAGGTCCATGGCCGTCGATACAAGCTTTGCTGTAAGTGAGCTCTGTGGACCGAGACCCTGAGCTCGGCCAGATCCCACTGAAGACCTGGATGAGCGCCTAATGTTGGCACCTGCGTCTTTTCTCCATCTTTTCTCTCCCCAATACACCTCAAGCATTCGACTCCATGTTGGGCACTTTTTTTTCGCCTTTTCATATTTGCATGGTTCCCTTCCTAGAGAATTCTTCCCCGATGTCCTGTAGGAGCCGCACCCCCTGTGGTTGGCCCTGAGCACCCTGGTCCCACTGAGGGTGGAGCACGCAGAACCGCCTTTTCCTTGAAGCCTCAGGGAAAGGAGCTCTTGCTCCTGGTCCCTTGGGGCTCGTTTCCTTTCATGTCCCCAGGGCCGCCCTCGCAGCCAGGTCTCTGCATCGGAGCTGCTCTGATGTTTGACACGTCAGGACCCCCCTGAGGCCAACATAAGTCCTATTTCAAAATGCAGGCTCCCACCTGTGACCGTTGGAAGGCACGACCCTACCCTCGAGCCCAGTACGGGGCAGAAGCTCAAATGACACATCCAATATGTCTCCTATTTCCTCCACGTTTTCCCTCTGCCGGGTTCACATCCACGCCCGGTTTATGCGCGCTCACCCTGTGGGGCAGGGTCGGCATCCCTGGGCTAGTAGAGGTCTAGTCTCAGCGATCCCTGTGAAAAGGCCAGCCTTTCTGTGAAATGTCATCAAGCGTCCAAGAGTGGGCCCAGGTGGATTGGGACTTGGGTCCAACCCTCCAGTGGTCAGTTTGACCGTAGGCTCAAAACGTCCCGTGTGTTGAGCAGAGTCCTCACCTTCCTGTTCATTGCTGGTGGCTGAGTCAGGCCCATGGGGCTTGGGAGACAGAGGTCTGCTCCCCTGGGATGGGCTGGGTGCACAGCACAGGGGCCTGGTCTCTGGTTTTCCTCTGCCAATTAACATAGAACCACAGATGTGCCTTTCTTACAAGAGGAAGATGGAGGCTCATTTACTGTCTTCTTTACTGCTAACCCCAGGCAGGCCCGTCCCTCCATGGTCAGCAAGGCCACCTCCCCAAGTGTCAGACACAGAAAGAAGACAATGGGACGATCACAGTCCATTTCAAACGTGTGTGGAGGGGCACACGTTCCCCCTTCATTCCACCTCCCACCTCACGAGAGCCACGGCCTCTACGCATTGCCAGAGCCCACCCTCCCGGGCTCAGCACCGCCACACTGTAGTGCGCCGTCCAGGAGACGCCAAAGCCCAGCTCATGCCCCCAGACAGGTGACACGTACACTCTGACCCACTCGATGACACTCCTTTGTTCTTCGAGTTGACTCTTTGGTCACTGACTCAGCACAAGTTATCAAGTCCCTGCTCTGGGCCAAGTACCAGCGCGGTCACTGGACTGGTCCCCTCACCCTGTGAGCATCAGGACAAAGTACCGCATCCTCCTGTGGCCTAACGCCCACTGTTCAGCCGGAGCTCCTGGGGAAGTGTGCCTTTAAAATAAACTACAGTGAGAAGCCATGTGAGTCCAACTGTTAGAATGCAAAGCCTGGGGCCTCCCCCTGCTAGGACCATGTGGAGACCTCACCCCCCAGATTGTGAGCAGAGCTGTGCTGGGGGGGGAAGAGCTGGAGGAGTGAGAAGGAGAACGGGAAGCCCTGGGGCTGGAGGAAGCATCGCACACCCTGATGGGGACGTGGGTTCCTCAGGCGAACACGTTTGTCAACACTCAGCCAAGGGGACGCTCAGGATCTGGGCTTCTCACACCACCCGAGCTACGCTTCGGTGAAAATGGTTCGGTACCAAGTGTCAGCTTTGTGAACGGTTCAGTAGGTCTAGGAATGGAAAGTGAATAAGTAAACAGTTCAGTCGGGGGAGGGGGGAGTAGAAAGGACCTGGGTTTGCCCAGTCACCTAGTACTTCCAGGAGCTACGTGACATTCTGAAGTGTGCCACGAACTCGAGGTCCACGACAGCTCTGCTTTGCCTGGCAGGACACGCCCGTCGCCACGGACCTGCTCCACTCAGGCTGGGGCCTTTGGGCATCTTTGCTTCCGCCGTCTCTTCTGGGTGTCCGCTCGGAGGACCAGCGAGCATGTGTCCCTTCCTGCTCCCCTGGGGCCTGAACTCAGACCACTGACGGGGTCACATGTCAGCCCCGGAACCCCAGGGACACTCCGAAAACAGGAATGGAGGCGAGAGTGGCACTGGTCTCCACACACCTGCCAGCCACAGCCACGGGGGATGGCCTGCAGGGCGCCCCGGACCCCAGGGTGAGTGGGCAGGGCGGAGGCCGCAGCAAAGACACAGGCTGCGGGGGGGCAACAACCCTGAATGAACACGGGGCGCCCTCCGCACCCCGCCGTGCTCCGCCACTTGCCCCGTGTGTGATCACAAGCCCATGAGAGAAGTGTCACTTCCTAGTTTCCACCCAGGGCTTCTGAGAGCGGAATGCTTCCCTCGTGTGGCAAAGTCCCCAAGTATGAACAGGGTGCCGCCGGGGCCCAGACTTGAGACCAGAGCCCCCCGGGACCGCAGAGCACTGGGGCCTGGCTGACGTTCCCAAAAGACCTCACACACGGTCCGTCTCAGGGCGTCGCGTTGCTGGAAATCCACAAGTGAAGGCAAAGGAGAGCACGGCTTTGCAGTGGGGGCGGGAGGCCTCGAATGACAAAGAACACCTAGACCCAAGAAACGCCTTATGAGAGTTAATCTTCTGTGTTGGGCTGGGCTACAGGCCCAGGTATTTCATCAGACGTCGTTCGGAAGGTTTCTGTGGGAGTGTTTTTTGAATGAGGTTGACCTTTTGCATCGGTGAACTTTGAGCAAATCAGATTCCCCTCCACAATGTGGCTGGGCCTCGTCCGACCAGTTGAAGGCCTGACTAGAACAAAGACTAACCACACGGAGCAGGAAAGAATCTGTCAGCCATCGGCCCCCGGACTTGAAACACAACATCGGCTCTTCCTTGAGTCTCCTGCCTGCTGGTCAACCCCCTCAGGGGTTTATTGGACTTCCCAAGCCTCCGTAGTCACTTGAGCCAATTCCTGAACATAAAGAAATCGGTTCTGTTTCTCTGGGGACACTCACTGACCTACGCACAAATCTGAGCAAGTGATGGGAGCAGGCTGGGGCGCCCCCACTCACCTGCACGGGACGGGCTGTGGTGGTGCAACCCTGGGGCACCGCTGCCAGGGCTCCTGCCCCTTCTGACAGAGCCCCCACCCCCCCGCCCCCGTGCAGAGCAGTCCTGGACCCAGCCCCTCCCTGAAATTCTGCCACCAGCTGTCGCCGAGGATAGGTTGGTGTGATGTGGACCGTGTGGCCCAGGACCCTGCACACAACTGAATAACCCACAGACACACAGACACGAGGAGAAACGTATAGAAGCGAAGAAAACCCTGGGAGAAGGCAGCCGCCCAGGCTGCGTCAGGGAAGTGGGGGTGGCCCGAGGGGAGTGAATCGGCCAAGGAGACAGAGAGGACTGAGGGGACCTCATGAGGCAGGACCTGTGGGCACTGCTGGTGACTCAGGGAAGAGCCCCACAGGCCTCCCGAGGACTATGGGATCCAGCCATGAATGTCAGGGTCACCCTGAGGCCTGGCCAGAGGCTGCATGGTTCCCCGTGCTCCTTCCCTCCAGAGACCTGTCATCAGAAAGTCCCATCCCCTGAGCTCACCTGAGCACAGTGAACGGCCTTTCTTCTCTGAGATAGATGAGGGACATGACTGAGGTGACACAGGTAACTTGCCTGTGCAAACCTTGAAAAAAAATAATAAAAAGAAGGACCTACCCAAAAAAGCTCCTGGTTGCTAAATGGGGTGGGGGGTCGGGGGGGGCGAGGAGCAGAGCCTAGCAGCCATTTCAGCACAGGAGCCTCTCACGCAAACCACACTTCACAGTGTGGCGAGGACTGGACCACCTGCCTGCACCGTGATCCTGCCATCTGAGCAACCCTTATAAGGGGCTTCCTGGGATCCAGTAGGATCTGAGGCTTCCCCCTCCAATCAGAGCTGCACAGCTCTGACCAATCAGACAAATTCCATTCTGATCTAATGAGGACAGTGCCTTGGGAATCAATCAGACTACAGAGATTTGGAGTCCTCATTTGCATGAAGATGGACAAATTAGGAAGCAGGGGGACTTCTGTGGGGTGTTTTTTTTTTAGGTTTTATTCTTGTTTTATTTATCTGGGAGAGAGGAGAAGGGAGGGAGAAAGAGAGGGATAGATCAATGTGTGGTTGCCTCTTGTGCAGCCCCTAATGGGGACCTGGCCCACAACCCAGGCATGTGCCCTGACTGGGAATTGAACTGGCAACCCTTTGGTTTTCAGGCCCGCACTCAATCCACTGAGCCACACCAGCAAGGGCAGGACTTCTCTTCTGCCAGCTCCCGTCTGGCTCAGGGAGCATGCTTTCCCGCCTCTCCAAGGCCTGAGGGCGGCATCTCCCCAGCGGGAGCTGAAACCAACCCCGAGCGTGTCTCTCCAGAGCCATGCTGGTTTCCCAGCCCTGCTGTGTCACCAGAGAGCTGTCTGCACTGAATATAGCTTCCTTCGTCACCGCACCCCTCCCTGGGGACTCCTGCTGGCTCTGAGGTGGCACCAACCACCCCTGGTTGGCACCGGGAACCAGTCCCTCCACGGGCAGGGCTGGACTGTCACGGTTCATACCCTGTTCCCTGCACAAGACAGGACAGGCCGAGGAGAAGCCGCAGCAGAAGAGGCGGGGGCAGGGAGCAGGGCAGGAGCAGCGGGAGCGAGGGACCTCGGCTCCCAGGCCCTACTCACCGCCTTGCTTTTGAGAAACATGCAATAAAGTTACGAGAGAACGTCAAGGGATCTTCAGCTTGAGCTAAAGTTCCGATCATCAGATTGAAGGTCTGTTCTCCGCAGGGGCAAGAGACCCTCCCGGAGGTGGGGGTAACTGTTCACGCAGGCGTATTCCAGCTGCAGCAGGCCGATGGAAAAACAGAACACCTTTGTGCAGAAGCTTCAAGAAAGACGGGAGCAAATCTCAGCTGACGAAAATGGAGAGCAAACTCAGTGATCCCCCAAACAGGCCCCCTTAAGCATCTCTGGTTGAGGGGAGAGGGGAGGGAATTTCAGGGGAAAAGGGGAAGGGTTTATAGGAACTAGTATAAAGGGCACATGGACAAAAACTAAGGGGGGGTGGAAATGGGAGGGAGGTGGGGAGGGCTGTGGGGTGGGCTGGGATGGGAGTAAATGATGGAAAACTGTACTTGAACAACATTTAAATACAATTTAAAAAAAGATTGGTTGGCAGAGGGGGCATCATTGTGGGATTTTCGTGTTAACCAGGACTGAAAATTATATTTTTAATTACTTTTTCGTTGTTCAATTACAGTTGTCTGCATTTCCTCCCCACCCCAGCCAAACCTCCCTCCCTCCCTCACCTGCACCCTGCCCCTCGGTTTTGCCCAGGTGTCCTTCAGTTCCTGAAAACCCTTCTCTCCACTGCCCCCTCCCTGCTCCCCTCTGGCTGTTGTTAGATTGCTCTTAATTTCAATGACTCTGGTTATATTTTGTTTGCTTTTTTCTTTTGTTGATTACGTTCCAGTTAAAGGTGAGATCATCCGGTGTTTGTCCCTCACCACCTGGCTTATGGGACTGGACATTTTAAAGGCTCGGGAACAATGAGACCTGGTCCAGCCCGCTGGTTGGGTAAGTGCAGGCAGCTCCCTGTCCCACCACCAGAGGGCGACAGCGTGTCTCCACCTGTGTCCAGGCCCTGTCCCCGCAAGGCCGGCTTGCTTGCTGTGGAAATTGGTCCTTCTGTGCACCACGCCAGGAGTGCTGGGTGTTGCACCACCATCCCCACTAGAGAGAAAACGCTAAGGAGAAAACCAGGGAATGCAAGTCCTTAGGAAAGCTGAAGCCAAGCAGCACTACCACGCGGACCGGGGTGCACCGCCCCACCTCTCCTGCCAACAGGACCCCGGGCTCTGCCTGCCCCTGGACCCTGGCAACCACATCCCCCAGAGCAAAGCTTCCCTGGTACCCTGCGGTGAAAAACAATGTGTGCGGACGCATGCACCTGCCTGCTATTGTATTTAAAGACACGTAAATGGCCTCATTCTAATTAGATCTGACACATGAAATTGCCTTTCAATAAACAGGACCAGGACGAACATACCACAGAAGAAAAGGAAGCCCCACCCGCGTTGCTCACAAGGAGCGTGTTAGTGGGCACTGGACACCGACCGCCTCGGGTGTGTTCCCATCGCTGTCCCTCCTCAGCCGGCGTCACACAGAGGGCACCGGTGCAACAGCGCCTGGCTGGAAGCAAGGCCTGCGACTGACCACGAGTGACCGCCGACTCGCTCCCGAGTGAACGTTTCCTCGTTGCTGGGCCATGTGTCCCAATGGGACTGAGGAGGATCTCGCAGGCAGGGGACACTGCATGTGCGAATGACTCCTGTGCTTTGTCTCAGTAACAGGCTCACAGGGGTGCCAGGAGAAGCACTAACAACCAGCAAACCTGTAGGGGGAGCCAGGGAAAGAAGGGGAAGGGTCAGCTCAAAGAACATGTGTAACGGGCCCATGGACAAGGACAACGGGGTGGGGGGAGGATTGGATGTGGGGGTGGGCAGGGCAGGGGAGAGTAATGGGGAGAATATGGGAACAACTGTAACTGAGCAACAATAATTTTTTTAACGAGCCAACCATCAGCAAACTCAGCAACTTTCATGTGAAAGGAAGGCAGTGAGGCCGTGTATGTGGGTCTTGTCTTCAGCCCTCCCTCATGCCCCCCAGGGGCGGTTCAGCTCCGATTCCCTTCCAATGCTGGGTCCGAGTTTTGGAGGCACAGGTCTGAGGGGAAGGACTTCCCTGTCCGAAGGCTGGCCCTCCATCCCAGCCACTCAGGGACAGCTCTGCGACAACGCACAGTTAACTTGCGAAGCACGTTGTCACCACTGCCTGGACCGCTCTGCTCTCCCGAGCGTCCTGCTGTCCTCTTGCCCCCTCTCCTCACGGCTTCCTGCCCGAGAGCATCGTGCCCGTTACACGCACTGCCCACCCCAGGAGAGGGAACCGTTCTGGCTGCTGCGTCCCAAGTCCTAATTCACGGCGACCAAACTTTGTTTTCTAACCTACAGAAATGGCCGGTGCCTGTGGGCTGACGTTCCCGAAACTTCCTCGGCAGGATCACGGCATTTCGCATGCCGCAACGGCTGTCTCCGGCCGCCGTCGAGTCTCCAATCGTAAACGTGACAATCTGAAGATGCCCACGTGGGCCGTTCCGCACCTGCACCCCAGGGAGGCCGTGTGAGTCTTCCAAAAGGGTGGGGGCCACCCTTCCTGTCTGATGTTGCATTTCAGAGACTGAGAGGGACAGCCACTAGCTTTTTTCTCCCACTGAGAAAAAGCTAGTTTAACTTTTGATATATAACGGTATTCACTCCGAAAAATAAAATCAAGTGGGCGCTTTTCTCCAATGGCTCTGAGGTAAAAAGCACATACCTTATAGACAAGATCCCAGGAGTTGGGGCTATTTCTTCATTAAATAAGGTTTCTGGGAGCTTCCCTGGCTGGTTGTCTCGTTTCCTTTCTTCAATAACAAGAAGATTTTGACCGTAACCACCACTTTGCTTTTCTATCATCCCGCATGAAATCCAGCCGACACTTTTCCTGGCCAAGCTGAGCTTTCCAAATCGCTCTTACGTTTATCTGCATAGAAACACGGGTGAGCTTCACTGTCATGTCTCAGGTGCACTGAATGCCTGGCCCTGTGGCCAGAAACGTGTGTCCCTGAACATGGACCACAGAACATGGACCATCAAACATGGGAGTTCACTGGGGCTGGACTAGTGTGGATGGGGGCACTACAGGGGTGTCCCCTGGGTGGCTCAGCCCAGATCCCAGAACCCTCCCCACTCTCCAGAGTCACGGCCTCCTTGTTGCCACTACTTCCCAAACCTCACAGGGGCTCCCCACATTGACAAAGTCCCACTGGGGCCCACTCGTGAAGGGCGCGCGTGTGGTGGTGCAGGGGCCCCCAAAGGCCAGCGCCCCCTGCTCACACGAAGAAGATTTAAAAACCATGCCCAGCCCTGGCTGGCGTAGCTCAGTGGATTGAGCACAGGCCTGCGAACCACACGATCACGGTTCGATTCCCAGTCAGGGCACATGCCTGGGTTGCAGGCCGGTTCCCAGCAAGGGACTCACCAGAAGCAACCATACATTGATATTTCTCTCCTTCTCTCCTTCCTTTCCTCTCTAAAGATAAGTAAATAAAATCTTTAAAAAAAAAAACAAAAACCCATGCCTACCAACACCTGAAAGTCATGTCTGGCCTTTTAAGAGGAATGTAGGGCACGTTCCTAAAACCAGGAAAGCCTGCGCGTTACCCGGCAGCAGGCCCATCTCCCTCGGCCCAGCTCGCTGTGGGGGTAGCATGTGGAACCCGGTTGTTGACCTGAACTTACAGGGAACGTCGCGCACCTCACCTCCCGGGGCCTTTATCTTGCTCGGTGGTGGCCAGACCTTGTTTTCCACCCCGGCCGCCTGTAGGGTTCAGCTGTCCCAGGGCTGAAGGCCCAGCCGCCGCAGCACAGCCTGGCACGCACCAGGGGGCTGGCGACTGTTTGCTGAATGAGTCAGAAGAAAGAAATCCAGGCACAGTCAGCTCCGGGACTGGGCCCTCCGATAAGATCTGCCCACACCACGCCCCACGGCTCCCACGGGTTGTTAGTGAGTGCACGGTCCTGGAACCAAGGCGTGCCACCGCTCAGATGCAGACGACGCGTCCCTAACACGTGGGACGGGAGAGGGAGTTCCATTATCTCCCCCTGGGTTTCTCGGCCTCCACACTGTGTGCACTGCGGGCCGGCAGTCCTTCGTCATGGGGGTGGTCTGTGCCCTGCAGGACTCTCGGCAGCATCCGTGGCCTCTGGGTACTAGCTGCCAGTGACACCTCCAGAAGTGGTGACAAGAATGTCTCCAGCACTGCCTGCCCCTCCCTGAGAGGCACGGCAGGCCCCCCGCTGAAAACTGCTGTGCTCACCCAGCATAAGAAGGCAGAGTTGAGTACTGAGAAAGGAGCACTGGAAGATGAGGTGCAGAGTACCCAGCCAGCAGGACACATCCCGCAACCAGGTCGAACTCCCCGGAGAGCGAGAACAGCCAGGTTCCCGGCGGGAAGGGCTTTGCAGGCCTTACCTGGTTACTCTGTCTGCCACCCATGCTGTGGTGTCTCAACTTCCAGATGAGGAGGCTGAGGGACAGCCAGCCCCCAGGCTGCAGACCTGGGGGGCACTGGGCGGCAGCTCCTGCTTTTCTCCTGACCCCTGGTCTGCGCCCGTGGGTTCCTGTAGTCAGCGCGTTTCTGCAGCTAAACCAGAAAAGCGCCCGGTGAAGCACCAAAGTGAATGGAGGAAAGTCCCCTCCACCTGCCCTTCTGAAAACGGAGTTCTTCCCCTCAGCGTAGGGAGTGTTTGCTACCCCTTGGGAGGTCCTGTCCCCTCCACAGACTGCTAAAATGATGACAGTTCCCGCTCTGACCCAAACTGGAAAATAAACAAACCTCCACCTGCAGGAGGGACTTCTGCAGTTCCCGTCCACTGATGTGATGACCACCCACGCCGATGGGCCATCCCGGGGCCTCAAATGCTCCGTTACGTGAGACCCGCAGTTGAATGACCATAATTCACACTAATGGACAACCTAGAGCCTATTGATCCAATAAAAATATAGTCTGACAGGATGAAGGGGGCATGGACTTTGTAGGTAAACAGCCCCCGCCTGAGTCCTAGCCCCACTGTGTCCCCCGGGCCTGGCAGACACTGTTTCACAGCTCCGGACCACCCAGGTGTAGCTGGGGGGTGCCAGCTGCTCTGCTGGGTTGTTGCAAGGTGTCTGCAAGAGCAGGTGGCACAGTGCTGGGGAGGACGTGGAGAAACCGGAACCCCTGTGCATGGTTGGTGGTGAACCTGAGCATCCTTATGACTTCAGATGTGGTTTTACATCCTCAATCTGGAAATCATGTTTCTCTGTCTATTCCCCCCTGATCCCAGCCTCTCTCTCCAACACCAGCAACCCCAAAGGCAGCGGGAGAAAGGTCCCCGACCTGGCTAATGGTTACAGGGTCCGATCTCCAGCAGACTAAAGGTCACATCCCGACCTGAGTGATGTGTCGGCTCCTGATCTCTACGGTGAAACAATCCTCCGGCTACGTGCCCAAGAAATGGGACAGAGAGACACCAGCGCAGACCTCAGCACTGTCCCCAGGACCTGAAGAAATGATGCATCGCCTTTACCTCACCTCCCGTCTACCAGCCCCAGCAGGACCCCCAAACCCGGACCCACAGTGTCTGTGATTTTGTCCCATGTAATCTGTAACCCACACGCCATCGGGGAGTTTGGCCTTTTGAGCATTAGCTTCTTCTTGTTCGGGATGGAGCCGTTGGACAGTAAAACGGCCAGTATTTCTCCACCGCAGGTCTCAGTGCTCGCGTCTGGCTCTGGCAGCGCTGGCCTCTCCCTGTTCTAGAACAGTGGAAACACAGCGTGGCTCAGCCGCTGTGGAAACCAGTGTGAACGTGCCTCAAAACGTTACATGTGCAGTTGCCATCTGTCCAGAAGCTCCACTGCCAGACAGGTACCCAAAGTCATTGACCGCGGGCTCATGAACAAGTATTTACAGACCCATGGTCGTAGCAACATGATTCCCAAAGTCCAAAGCAACCCAACTCTCCATCGGAGGGTGAGTGGGCTAACGTGAGTCTTTCTCGGAAACTTCTCAGCCGATCAGTAAGAACGAGATCGCCCAGGAGAGGACACAGGCATAAGTTCTACACACCTGCTGTCCGCCCTGTGCCCCCCAGGCTGATGAGCTGTGGATTTCATCAAAGCAGCAACGGTTTAAACACGCTACCTGGGGCTTTTGCGGAATGTCCCCTTGTCTCTTTGGGCAGCTGTGGCAGCTTTCAGGGCTCTTTGTCATGGACGTGGGCTCTTTGCCCTCTGAAAGTTCCCAGGTTTGTAGCTAGTTATGCAATGCAGCAAACTGCTCGCCATCTCTGGCTCTCGTTTAATTCTAGCCTGCATTTGCCCACAGCCTTCAGGCTGGTAGCCCCTGCCACGGACATGCCATTACAGCAACGTGGGTTGAGGCTTGAGTTTTGGCAACACCAGACTGACCCTTGTCAGAAGGAGCCTCTCCCCAAGAAGTGAGGAGCTACGCACAAGACTGTGTAATACTGACTGCTTATCAAGGGCATGCAGGACCCTCAAAACCGGACACGGATCGGCACTACCAGAGAAAAGAGGAACTCCCCCAAATCTGCATTAAGGGAATTGCAGGAAAAGGCTGACAGCGAGTCCTTGCCCTGGTTCTTCCGGCCTCAAGAGGCCTTTGAGAAATTTAGTCTGGAGATTCCTTGTGAAAAATTCCGACAAAACAGATTTGAAGGAGCCTATGTGGTTAGATACTGTTCTGGCTGCTCCTGGGTAAATAACATGCCAGGTTTCTTGACGCTAGACTCACTCTGCAAATTAATTCATTGGGCTACTTTTGGTAAAAAGTGAGAGTTATTTTAGAGAAAAAAGCGAAGCTTCAATAAGCTCAGTCCACCTTTGCGGATATTAGGTTCTAGTGCTGTTCGCTGTCCTTTGAGGTTTTGCTCCTACTGGACTGGACGGGGTCCTGATTCTCCCGATTGCCCCTCCACCCCCAACCCCAGTGTCAGGCTGGCTCTCAAACCAGCGTGTCCAGGGCCACTCCCATCCTTTGACCTGGAGCCGTTGGGAGCTAAAGCTGCCTTCTCCCAAAGCCACCCTGGCTGAAGGGGGACGATTTAATGGACGCCTCAGAGGAGGCACCACACCCCCACCTGCGGGTGGTCTTTAGTTAGACCTGCTGCAGAGACCCTGGGGACACTCTGGCTGCACCGGTGAGGGGCCCCCAGTGGCCCTCGCTGCACCCGAGGAGGCTGCGAGCCAGGCGTCCGGAGCTCTCCCTCCCCGCCTGGTTGCAGGGCTCAGCAACAGGACCAGGGTCTGCTCCAGCCATTAGCCGTCCTGTCTTGTCCCCTTAGAGATAGATGCCTCTTANTTCTCCCAAAGCCACCCAGGCTGAAGGGGGACGATTTAATGGACGCCTCAGAGGAGGCACCACACCCCGACCTGCGGGCGGTCTTTAGTTAGACCTGCTGCAGAGACCCTGGGGACACTCTGGCTGCACCGGTGAGGGGCCCCCAGTGGCCCTCGCTGCACCCGAGGAGGCTGCGAGCCAGGCGTCCGGAGCTCTCCCTCCCCGCCTGGTTGCAGGGCTCAGCAACAGGACCAGGGTCTGCTCCAGCCATTAGCCGTCCTGTCTTGTCCCCTTAGAGATAGATGCCTCTTACCGAACACTCCATCACTCATTCCAGGGCCTCGCACAGGGGGCTGCCTGCGTCACCGAGAGACGGCAGGTTAAGTGCACTGACCAGTTCCCAGGACTGGGCCCGGGTCTGAAACGGATCACAGTCATAAAGCCTTAATTGGTCTTTTCCTGATGCTTCAGCTGGAAGATGAGCACAAACACGGAGCTGGTTGTCAGACCCACCAATGCAAACATGTCCCCCCCTCCCAGGGCCGTGCGGGGCCCAGGGGAGGCTCTGCCCCCAGCCCGGCAACAAGAGACATTAAAATGTTTGGTTTGATCTGTGACACTTCCTGGAAGACAAGCCCTGATCAAAGGGGGAATGGAGGAAAGCAAAGACAGGGAACACACAACTGAACGCGCCCGAACCGCGCTGCTGTAATTACTGACATTTTGAAGGGTGAGGGTGAGGAAACAATTCTGTTCCTACTGTAACTGGCCTGGGAACTCAAAGGCTTGGACTTTCCTGTCCTGCGTCAATGCCCAGATAACGCATCAGTTCACTGTGTGACCGCACCAGACCTCCAGATGACCTTCGGATTACCCCCGAAGGACTCACATTGACAGGCCACCTGACACCCATTATCCAGGTCATCAAATGTGACTAAACCTCCTGGCATCCACCACCCAGGCTCCTTTCAAGTTCGTGCTACAAGTCCAAAATGTCAGAAGGGCTCCCTGAGGATGCAAAACCCTGCCTCAGAGCAAAAGGGTTCATGTGTCCACAGTGGCCCCAGAACCCTCCTCTGGACACGTCCCTCTGGGTCAACCATCCCCCCCACACTGGCAGTGCCCTCACAGGTGTGGTCTGGCCAGAACCATGGGCTTGGCCAGCTGGAGGTGATGAGACCAGGGGCAGGGGCAGGGTGACCCAAGAGAGCGGGGTCCTGCCAGTCTGTCTAGCTTTTTCTGGAAGCACACACTCTGAGGACTAAAGGAGGACAGGAGGGCCACCCGGAGAAAAACACAGAAGACTCGGGTCACCTTAATCTGGAAAAAAAATGCCTGGACAAAAACGCTCCCGGAGCCAGCCTCCCCCCAGACACTGGCCCTTCCCTGTGCTCCGCGTGGGGAAGGCCGGGCAATGACCATAGGGGAGCTGCCGAGGGAGGCCACCCACAGTGCATGCAGACGTGGCCCACCTCGAAAACACTCTCCACCATGTGTGTCGGCTGGCGCAGCCGTTCACGGAGAAGGTGCCGCTGGAGCACGTGTGTGAGGAAAAAGAATGGAAATGTGTTTGCACCTTCACCTGTGTAAATGCAGAGGAAAAAAAAGCCCAAAACCTAAAAAGAAAGTCACTAAACGTTAACCATCTTTACCTCTGGGGAAAAGACAGGGGCCGGGTAGGAGGGTAGTGAACAAAACCCCACCTGTGCTCATTCTGTGCGTGTTCATTCTGTTTGATTTTTGGCTGTGCGTAGCATCCTGTGTTGTTCTTCATTGTAATGTACAAAAATGACTTTTGATACGCTGGGCTCAGCTCTTTAACTCCACATTTGTGGTAGGAAATTCCATGACCACACACAAACAAAAAACTACGGTAGTATCTGCATTTGATATGTAACCATATTCGTTTGTGCAAGGACAATAAACCGAACTTACCCGAAGCCAGGAATGGGGTCACACAACTTCCTGAGATCCACTCCAGCTCCCGTCCCCAGTCCCAGAGAGCAGAGCCTTTCGTCCTGATACGGGGGTGCTCAGAGCCTGGGATAGAACGGAGGCAGTGGGCCTCGACTCAGGAGAACGATGCTGAGAGCGTGGCGGTGGTGGGGCCACGCCGCATGCAGGTGATGGGAGCCAAAGTCGGGTCAGGTGCGGTCCCACCTTCCAGGGGGATGAGGAGGCCCGGTACCTGCACGAGCAACTAAAACACCCTCAGCACTCATTGGGTGGCAAGCAGCGCTCTAATTTGGAAAGAATGTGAAGTCTCCCAGCAATCTGAGACCGTGGGCACAGTTATCATCACCATTTCACATTTGGGGAAACAGCCACCGGAAGTAAGTTGCCCCAGGCCGGTTCCTCGGGGTGGGTAAGAGGATCTTCTATTATTCTGCATATTATTATTCTGAGCCTGCAGGCTCACCCACTGCACTGCACCGCCGGTCCCGTTACCTCATCAGGTTGGGCGAAGACCGTGCTTGGTGCCTTGTTGGAGAGTCCAGCTTGGTTTCCCAGAATGCGGTTAGCTTGGGGCAGCAGCTGCTCAGACGGACTCGGGTGGAGGATAAGACACTTCTCTGTGATTAGACAGCCTGGCTCACAGCCAGCATCCACACTGTGGTGGAAAAGATTCACCCAGGGGCGGAGGCCCAACTCAGAGTTCAGCACCCAGCTGGGCTTTCCACTGGCTTAACAAACAGCAGGGAAGCTGTGGGGGAAGGGGGTACCCGTGGAGGGAGTGAATCCCCCTTTTTCCTGCTAACACGGCTGTTCCTACACCATTCTGAACACTTCACTCTTGATTCTGTTCAAAATAAAACTTCAGGCTGGGCACTGAAGGCTGTTCAAGGAATTTGGATATTGAAGTCCACGGGCGGAGGTGAGGTGGGATTGTGGGGAGGCAGGTGGTCTTGGTCTGGTCCTGGTGCCCAGTTCAGAGGGGCTGGTCAGTCCAGAAGTTATCTGTGGCAGCAGGAGCTCGGTGAGTTGAGAGCAAACTCCGCCTTCACGTTGCCACCCTGGTGAGAGCGGCAGAAGCCACAGGTACGTAAGATGCGGGAGAACTCAGAGCACGTGGCCTTGGGTGAGTTTCGGTCCTTCTGGGAACGTGTTAAAAAGACAGATGCCTGAGTTCCTGTCACTCGGTGATTCTGATTCAGGGACTGTCGGGCAAAGGTAACCAGCAATTCTGATGGGCTGCCCACTTTGGAAACTGGTCTTTCAACGAAAACAAACCATGAGGCTCTTCAAAAGCAGCCAAGTCACTCCCTGGCTGGTGTAGCTCAGTGGACTGAGCACGGGCCTGTGAACCAAGGGGTCGCCAGTTCAATTTTTAGTCGGGGCACATGCCTGGGTTGGTTCCCAGTGGGGGGACACATGGGAAGCAATCACACACTGATGTTTCTCTTCCTCTCTTTCTTCCTCCCTTCCCTTCTCTCTAAAAAGAAATAAATAAAATTTTTAATTATTTATTTTAAAAAAGGAATACCTTAACTAAGGTGATACAGAATAAAGATTAAACAAACAACAAAAAAACATTTCTTAAAAAAAACAGCAAAGTCATGATAAACTAAACGGCTGGGAAAGTGCTTTCAAAGACTAAAGAGAGACTAGAGCCTTGGGCATGGGCCCCACGACACCTGAACCCTGTTTGGATTTGGGGCTTTTAAAAAGTTGTAAAAAAATTTGGGGATAACTAGCAAAAGTTGAATTGGAACTGCGTATTATTATTCCATCTCTGCTAAATGTCTCAGGTGCAATGAGAGTTGGTTGGGTTTTTTTGGGGGGCGGGAGATGGGGCTGCTTTATGTTCCGATGGTGGTGGTGGTCCCACGAATCTATACATCTATTCACATTACAGGACCGTACCCCAAGACGTTCAATTTATTGAATCTCGACTGTGAAATAAAATTTAAAATTACTTTTGAAAACCCATGAAACTCCTCATTCTTTCACTAGACGGGAAGCCCAGGGTGGCCGGAAGCCCATGACTTTGCCTAAGGCTGCACACGGGAAGGGGCCCTCAGTCAGGCCCGGCCGCCCTCCCCGTCCCAGGCTTCCTGTCTCCCCGGGCGGGCCCAGCCCAGGCTTCCCCAGACCCAGGTGATTGACAGCTCCAGACTCCTGAAGCGTGAGGTGCCCTCCTTTCTGGCAACTCGGTGGGTGGAACGGGTTACAGCAAGAAGTGATCGGGGGCATTGCCGATGGGAATAGAGAGTTTCCACAGGAAACGGGTTTTTCTTCTTCAGGGTCTAGCCCTTCTCCTGCTCCACACCCAAAAGGGACGGGGCGAGTGAATCATCATTCCCTTTGGTTTCCGAAATGTCTCCAGCTGCCTTTGTTTTCAACGCTGCTGACACGAAGCATCACCCCGGGCAGGCATTTAGCGGGGGCAGAGAAACTCAGGTCCCGTACATCCAGCAGCTCGGAGGGCCCCGCGCAAGCTCAGATTCTGAGATTCTGGGAAACGAAGGCCGAGTGGTGGGCAGTGCAGCTCCCCCTGGGCACACGGGACAGTCCAGGCCCCGATGCTGGGCGAGGTGCCTCCCAGTCGCCCCCTTCACCCCTTGTCCTGTGACTCCGAACGCCTCCCTCCACCCTCCACAGTTAGTTTCTGCAAAACATCTGACTGTAGGGGGCCGGGGAGATGGGCGGGGAGGAAGGGTTTGATGGGCACCAGGGCTTTGCCTTGGGAAGAGGACGCAGTCTGCAGAGGGGCGAGCTCACGCCGCTACGCTGCAGGTCGAAGATGGCTAAGTTGGGGGATTGTGTTATTTCTGTATATCTAACCGCAAGTCCCCCAGATAAATCCTTTTTTCAAACGCCTTCTACGGTGGCTGGAACCCAAACATACCCCAAATGCATTGTCTAAGTGAAGTGGGTCCGGCGAGTTTGAAAGGTGCCCAGAGGCACGTGAGGAGAGGAAGCGGGCTGCTGGGTCCACCACTCACGCCCCGTCCGGTGCTCTCTGCCCGTCCAGATGTGTCACCCGGGGAGACGGGGACAGCGGTGCTCTCGTGGTTACACACAGAACAAAACGAGAGTGGCAGGCACAGGCCCTTCCTGGGCACCCGCCGTCTGTCAGCCACGTCCGAGGCGTGAACACCGTAAATCCACCAACGCTCTGGCATCATGGCTGCTTCTCTGTCCTGCTTCACAGAAGGGCAGCTAAAGGCCATGTCCAAGTTGACCCTTCTAGGTGAAGCACCGGACTGACACCCAGGCCTGGTGACTCAGGGGCTGGTTCAGCTCCGTGGGCGGCCTCTCCGGGTGCTGGGGGCGGGATGCGAGCACAGGTGTGAAAGTCCCCACGTGGTACCCCGCGTGAAGGGGTGCTCAGTCGGCCTGTGCTCCTCATTCTCCTCCGTCCCGGCACGGAGCAGCGGGCCCCAACATGCAGAACTGAGACGGGCTCTTAGGAGAACACCTGACTGGGGCCTGGAACTGGCTCGAGCCCGCTGTGAGAGGAATGTGTCTCCTTTGAACTTCAGCAGGTGGGACGCCCTGACAGGTGCCGCCACCCCTGCCCGCCCCACACCTTCTCCCCTCCCCACTGCACCCAGGTCTCACGCCCCAGTGAACGCCCGACCACAGCAGCTCTTGCCTCTGGGCAGCACCAGTCATGTGGCCAGGGAGACGTGACCTAGAGACCAGCCAGCCAAGGACTCGACCTAGACGGATGGTTGTCAAGGTCTGGTGCAAGCGAGAGAACAATGAGAAGTGTTGGAAATCATGCCCCCTGTTGTCGGGCCTCAAACCACCTAACAATCGAATAGAGTGAAAGTGTGCTGGGCGGAGGCAGGCAAGATTTCCTCACCGCCTGCCCCTCTGGGCCCCGCCCTTGCCTGGAGGCAAATGCCCTCCACGGGGGTGTTTTCCCTTTAGCCTCTCAGCTTTCCTCTGCACCGCAAACCCAGTGTGCACACACGGTTAGCCTGTGATGAGGGACCGGCCCCTGCTGTCCCATTGAGAATGTGTGACTGGCCACTGCTCTCTGGAAAGTGGCACAGCGCCAGGGGGCTGCCCTGCAGGTGGGCCCTGTGGCCTGGCATGGGCTCTCAGATGCACCAGCGCAGCGTGGCGCAGACAGACAGGAGTGGCAACCTCCTAGAGTGGGGAGGTCACCCAGCTTCGGGGAGGGGGTGGCAGGAGCGGTAGCTGCCAGGACGGAAGCCCAGCAGCGATGGCATCCATGAAGGGTCACCCCAACGTGCAGACAGCACAGGTCTCTCGGCTGCAGCTGCTGGAACCCGCACCACACCTGGTGGCTTCCAGGCCAGCAGGGATTTCTCACAGCTCTGGGAGCTGGAGGGCCCAGCATGGTGCCAGCGGACTGATGTGGGGTGAGAGCCTCTTCCTCTCAGGCAGACGGCACCTCCTCCCACGGCTGAGAAGCCTCCTCTCTCCCCTTCGACAGTCCTGAGGGCTCAGGCCCCACCCTCAGGACCTCAGGGAGGCTTATTCACCTCCCCTAGGGCCCCATCTCCAAATCCAGGCACATGGGGCCATTGACAGTGGAAAGAATGAGATTCTAACCTCACGGCTCAGGGAGGCTCAGCCCAGGTCAGAACACAGGCCCCCTGACTTCTGGGGGACACACTCGGAGCCCAGGCGCTGGGAAACTAGTTGGGGACTTCCTGGGAACACAGGACTAGTGGGAGAAAAGAAAGACTGGGTATGAAAAGACGCCCCAGGTCACAGGTCACCCAGGAAGTGCCAATCAAAACAGCCAGGCAACGCCACTACACGCCTATCAGAGTGGCCAAAACCCAGACTCGGACAGCCCCACGTGCTGGTGAGGACGAGGAGCAGTAAGAATTCTCGTTTATTGTTGCTGGGAATGCAAAATGGTGCCCACACTTTGGAAGACAGCTGGGCAGTGCCTTCCAAAAGTAAACGTGCAGTTCAGGTCTGATCCAACCATCGTAACGCCGTGTCCACACAAACACCTGGTGTGGTTGTTGGCAGTGGCTTTATTCTCAATTGCTGCAGTTTGGAAGCGACGAAGATGCCCTTCAATAGCTGAATGGGTAAACCAACTGTGGCTTATGCACACAGTGGATTATTTTCAAAGCCTCCGTGTCACAGAAGGTGAAAAAGGAACCTTAAATGCACGTTACAGGGTGAAAGACGACAAACTGAGAAGGCGGTGTGATTCCAGCTCCGTGACATCCCAAGAAAAGGCGATGCCGTGGAGACAGTGACAGATCCGCGGCTGCCAAGGGGTTTGGGTGACAGGGAGGGGTGAGCAGGCCAAGCACAGAGGGGTTTGAGGGCAGTGGGCCTAGCCTGTGTGACACGGTAATGATGGACACGTGTCACCATATGTTTCTCCAAACCCACAGAACGTGCAACACAGAGTGACCCAGATGTCAGCGGTGGGCTCTGAGTGACGGTGCCACGTCTGTGCAGGTTTGTCAGTTGTGACAAATGTCCCGTGTGGAGGGGGACGTTGGTGACAGGCTGTGGAAGGCGTGGGGGGCAGGGACAGGAGGTATATGGAAAAACCTCAGTACCTTCCCCTAAATCTTGCTGCGCATCTAAAAACTGCCTTTCAAAAACTGAAGTCTTGATAAAATTTAAGTGATAGAAGTGGCTTGTAGTTGAAAACTGATTTGAGAGACATATTATTTTAAAAGGAAGGAAGGGCGGGAGGGAGGACAGGAGGGCAAAAGAGAGGTTGGCAGGCAGGCCGGCGGGCTGGCCGCCCCGGGAGGCAGGAGCAGGCTGGAGAAGGCGGCCACAGCCGAGGGCAGCTGCTGCGAGGCAGGTTGAAGGAAACAGCCGGCTGTCTGTGCCGGGAAGAGGTGAGGTCTGAGCCCCGAAACACAGGTCAACTAGAGTCTGACTCAGGCTCCCTGGCTGTCGGCTGGCCTGAGGCCACGTCTCGGTCTCTCCGGGCCTTTCCACTGAGGGGCCTCCATAGGGTCCGCCCTTTCCAGGAACCTCCTCAGAACTGCCCAGCGAGGGGGAAAGAAGAAAGAGCTGCAGGGCGAGCCAGCTCCGGGTTTCCGAGCTGCAGGCTAAATCCAGCGGAAGGAGTCGGGGGGTGAGAGTCGGGGGACGGGGTGAAAGGCAGTGAAAGGATTAACCAAAGAACACGTATGCACAACCTGTGGACACGGACAAAGATGGGCTTGGGATGGGGAGAGGGAGGGGCTGGATGAAGGAGGGGAAGGAAGGGGAGAAAACCAGGAAGGACGGTCACAGCTTAGACAGTCACAAAATAAACAAATAAATCCAGCTGCGGCTGGTCAGAGACTGGCAGACTGCTGGGGGCCGGGGTGGGGGGTGGAGGGGAGGACGTGGGGGTCACTTATCAGAGTTCCCCTCCGAGGATTGCGACAGCGGCTGCGTGATTGTGCAACCCTCTAGCCCTATAAACACGGAGGCGCTGCAGCCTCAGAAGCTGTCAGCTCAGCCTCCAAGGAGCCGCCCCTCCTCCTGCCGTCCCGGCCCAGCCTGGAAGCCACCATGAAGGTTTTGTACCTGCTGTTGCTGCCTCTCTGCCTCCTCTTCTCCCAGATAGCCCCAGGTGAGCTCGGGGACAGGGGCTCGGGGCTACAGGAGCTGCGAGGACAGCTGGCTCGTGCACCCTGGGGGTGAAGCAGCCAGGCAGCACCCCTAGGGCCGAGGGGCTGAGTGTCTGTGGTGGTGCGAAGGCAGCAGGAAGCCTGCTGAGCCTCGGACCTGCACAGTCCCCCGACAGGCTGGGAAGGAGCCTATGGGGAGCATGTGCTGGCTTATTGTCCCGGTACCCTGGGGCCACCCAGCTGCAGGACTGGCAGGCTCGTGTCTTGCTGCCTGACCATCCCAAGGGCTCCATGCCCTCCGCACTCGGCAGGCACAGGGGGCCAGGCCCGGGCAGCTGCCAGCACCTCCCAGCCCCATCAGGTTTTGGGCATCCAGCAAAGACACCCTGTTGGGGGGTCACCTACTCCACCTGCAAGACAGCCCCTCACATAGGGCAGCCAGCTTCCTATTCAGCTGACAAGGTGAAGGCTGCCAGCCCTCGGTCACCGGGTGGGGCCTCACAGGTACCCTGATGCAAGCAGGTGCCGCCCACCCCTCCCACGGGGCCAGCTCACTGGTGCCTTTGACTCACCTGTGTGCAGGTCCTCAAGGGCCACGGGCGGTCTGAGACCCCCTTTCAGGAGCCTGCTCACACTCTCCCAGCTGGGACATCTTCCCAGCACATGCTCTCGGTCCAGCTGGGCTCCCCCAGCTCCTATGGGTCAAAGAAGCCAAGTCCCGGATGTAAGAGAAGGCAGGGCCTTCAGGAGGAAGTGGGGAACACATTTCACCCCAGTTCTGGCTTTCGCTCCCTTGGGCCTTGAGCAAGTCCCACCTTCTGGGTGTCTGTTCCCTCCCCTGCAGAATAACAGCGGCTGCCTCGGAGGCACCCTGCTCTGAACTGCTCCCAAAGGTTCAAATGTGCTCTTCTCCAGGGCGTCACCTGAGCAGTCAGATAAGCCCCAGTGTCCCCACCTGAAACAGGAACGAAAGTATTCTAAGGCAGCAGTTCCAGTGTTTGCGGCCAGACCCACGAGAGATCTGTAGACATCCACTTAGCTGCAGCCGGGTTTTCTCAAAAGCGCGCTTCTGCTCAGTTCTGCCGGGCGTGCAGGTGTGCGCGCTGATTTGGGTGTGTGTGCACGCGTGTGCCCACCGAGGAGCCATGCGCCGTCGGAAAGTTGGAATGTCGCTTCGTGAACGGGAAGAGTTCTCTTCCTCTCTTACGTCTGAATAGGGTTATGAGCATCCCGGTCCAGGCATAGGAGACACAGTGTTTCCAAGGACAGGCAGGAGGAGCTGGACTGGCCGATCATTCACTGGAAAAACACTAGGTGACCCTGGGGAGCACTTAGTAAATGCGGGGTGAGCTCGGGTACTCCTAGGGTTGGGGCGGCTCTGCTCTCTGCTTTCACAGCACATCTGCCCAAACCTACCAGGCCGGGGATTCTCTGTGTGGGGACCAGGACGCCTCAGAAAGGCATGTCTCTTGCGGGGGTGGCTGTCCTGGAAGGGGGAGAGCTGTGCCCACACCACCCCTGGGCTGAGGCTGGGTAGGTGGGGGGACTCGGATCAGCTCGGCAGCTCCGCAGGCCGGACATCACCCACGTTACGTCACTGCCGCTGTGAGGGGTGTTCGGGTCGTGAGCCTGGCCGCAGAAAAGGCCGTCAGTAACACAAACATCCTGCATCAGGATTTTCCATGTTTTCTGGACGTGGTTGTCGTGGGGCGGGTGGACGGGGTGATCCCCCCAACCCATCTTCTGCCATGGGACTCCTACAGGGCCTCCGCCTCACTTTTCAGGCTCTGGCTCAGGGTGTCCACTGCAGCTGTCATTGCCACGGCCACGGTGGTTGCTCTGGCGGCTGCTGCGCGAGGTCGGAGAGATCCCAGGTCCAAGTTCAGGGCAGGGGATGGGGGGGTGCTGCCCCAGGTCTGCTGGTTCCCACCTCACGCCATCACAGACCTGAGCCCTTGCATGGGACCGGTCCACTCCTTTTCTGGAAGAGCCCTTAGAGCTCATTAGGCCGACTTAGTTGGTTCACAGGTGGGGAAACCGAGGCACACAGGAGCCGGGGTGAACGAGAATCATGCGGCCACCACAAGAAGTCATGACACTCCCCGCTGGCAGTTTTCATCTCTGACAAGAGTTGCCCACACTTGTCTCCCGCAAACGGTCTTTCCTCGAGGACGGGTGATGTCAGAACGGCCCCATGACTCAGGTCCCCGGGTCAGGGAGTGGAGAGCCCCACCAGTGAGGTGTTGGGGAATCAGGATGGTGTGAGGTGGTCCACTCAGCGCTCCTGCAGACATTCACCAAATTTTTAGGACCATAAGACGCACCTAGGTTTCAGAAGAGGGAAAAAATTTTGAAGCCAAAAATGTGGTGAAATATTTAATAACCTGTGGCGCCGCTCCCCGGCCGCCCACGCCTGCCACAGCAAGTCAGGGAAGCTACATCCTGACAATGAGATGCGCCCCCCCTTTTCCTCCTAAATTTGGAGGGGAAGTGCATCTTAGAGTCCGAAAAATATGGTAGTTCACAGCTCCTGTGCCCGGGACTGGGGAGAGTCAGGGACACAGCTCCTGTGAATTGAAATTCTAGGAGCTAAGCCCGGCAAGAAACCCGCATGTGTAACAAATACCTCCCTACGATCGTGCAGGGGTGTCAGCGAGGGCAGGGTGCAGAGGGCAGCTGTGACAGGGGGAGGTGACCCGGCCGCGAGGGGCCAGGGGGCTTCTTGAGGAAGCTGAGGAATGAAGGGAAAATGGGAGTCACTTGGGTGTTCATGGTGTTTTAAGAAACTAAAAGTTAATTCCTTCTTAGCATTTAAAATCAGGAAACGTAGGTTTTTATGTACTCTTACAAACACATAAAAGGTAGCAACAGTGAGCTGCCACGTACCAGTGGCCGCTGGTCCAGATGGCCTGCGTCCCGCTTGCCCGGGCCCCACCGCCCCCTCACTGCCTCTCCCGGCCCACGTCATAGATTTATGGCAGCTGCTGACCGCTGTGGCTAACCGAGGTCACAGCGCTGAATTAGTCGAGTGAGAGACAGTGAGCGGGCCACGGGGGAACAGGGACAATCCAGACGGAAAGGGCAACAGATGGGAAAGACCAGAGATGACAAAGAATAAACAATAGCTCTCACTTTCAACACACACCTCACAGCGCCCCGACAGAGGAGGAACAGCCATCACCCCCACTGTGTGGATAAATAACTTGGCCCGAGTCACATGACTGGTCACAGGTGAGCAGGGACTGAGACCGGGACATCAACTCCCACGTCGGCCTGCCTGCCTCTCGGGCCCTGAGTCCCCAGGGAGCTGAGTGGGGCCAGACCTGGGGCAGACCAGGCGAGGCCTCGGGTGACCCCCGGGTTCAGGTGAGCCCCCAAAGGTTTCCACGTTGGCAGCGTGACAGAACCAGAGATGGAGTAAGAGGCTGGTTGGGGGCTGAGTAGATGAGAGCATGGGGAGGGGGTGGTGAGGACAGCCCTCCCCTAAACAGAGCCACACCCCTCCAGCGGAGCTTCTCCCCAGGTGATCGGCAGCTCAGCCAACCATGCCAAATTAGCCAGACCCTCGGTAAAGCACTAGTCATCCCCCCATGTTCTCCTCTTCTTCCCTGGGACCCCCGCGTGCATCCCTGGGAGTCTGGGCCTCGATTTCCTCACCTGGAAAACGAGAGCAAAATGATTCCCAGCTCCAACATTCCGCGACCCTCCATCTCCGCCCGCCAGCCCACACCTCTCGCTCTGCCATCCCTGCCCCAGCCCGCTGGCCCGAATTCCTTGGGCCTGTCAGGCCTCTGGCAACAGCTGGCAGGAGCGTGCCTGCTGTGTGGCCTCTGGACGCCCCTGGGAAGAACAGGCTCCTGCGGCCTGTCCCAGGAGCCCATCCACCATGCGTAGGGAAGAAAGGGTCCGCGCCCACACCGAGCACAGCACACCCGCTGTGGGTGTCATCTCACTAAGTGTCCCCAGCATCTCTACTGGCCGGGGACTCCTCTGAGTGGTCGTCCCCATTTTAGGTTTTATCCCCACGTCATAGACTAGTTTTTAATCATGAGTCTCAGAGAATTTGTGACTCTTCCAACAGCCGGCCAGCAAACACTCAAACCCAGCCCTTACTCTGAATGCCACATTCTGCCCCGTCACTTCCCGAGACCCTCGTCACTGGGCCCACAGAGTTTTGTCAGGGACAACTCAAACAGGAACACAAGTTTCCAAGCTTTCGTGAACTTAGCAAGAAGCATCGCTGACGACCTGCGACCAGCAAGAGGCTACAGTGGACAAGGACTTCACAGGCCACTCGTCGGCAGGGAGTGCCTTGGACCTGGGTTATGACCCGCTTTGTAGGTTTGATTTCTGTCCCCACAGAGTTTAATGGAGTCGCAGGAATGCAGGGTGACCCTGTCTGGCCTCTGCTGCATGCTGGGACAGCATGGCCCCTAAGTTGGCCAGCAGCCTCTACCTCAATGACCACAGTGGGAGGGGACCACACTGGAGGGCAGTCCTTCCCCCACCTTGTCCTGACGAGGGACAGAGCCTCAGCTGACTTGCCCAGGCCCACGGGGCTCCGACAGGCTGATTCCTCACCTCTGACCAGCCCCAGTCCAGGGGGCTCCGCCAGGGAGTGGACGCCTGCAGCAGGCACCGCGAGCAGCTGGCCTTCATGCTTCGCTCCTGCACGTGTGCCTCTGGGTCTGCCCCTCCCACCTGCCCCTCGATGGGTCACGTCAGCCCTGTCCCAGCCCTGACCTCCTCCCAGTCGCTGCTCTTTGAAGTCCTGGGAGGAGACAGGGGCGTGGGTCCTGGCAGTGGCTGAGTTTGGCCTCCTCTTCCCCAACACACATGGCATCTACACTATTCACTCCTGCCTCCGCCTCCCACTGTCTTTTAGAGCAAGACATTTGCGAGTTAGTCAATGGCTGTCCAACGGTCCCTTCTCGCATTGTTCCGTGTGGCCCCATTGTTCTCGCTGTGAAACAGAGAGCGGCCACACGTGACCGCCGGATGGCAGAGCGCGGCGCGCGTTTCCAGCAGCCTGACCCCACGCGCCTCTCCCCCCGCCTGGCTCACCCTCTGCAAGGCTCCCCTTCCCCTGCCTCTTTTCTGTCGAGTCCAAAGGCCGAGCTCTGTGTTTCCAAAGCGTCTTCTGGGCCGTCTCTCTCACGGCTCAGACCCCAGGCCACCACCCCCCGACCTGTGCAGGCCATGGGTGAGCTCAGTGGCATCAGACCGTTCCAACTCCCCGAACACTTGCTTTCTGGTGACCCTGAAACGCGGTTCACCTGCGCTCGCTGGCGTAGCCCCTCTTCCCGCCTCTCGTTTCCGCCCCCACTGGCCCACGTTTCCCGTCGGTTTCCCAGTTGGTTTCCCGTTGGTTTCCCGCTGCTTCATCACAGCTGCGTCCAGCCGCCCAACGCACATTATTAGGCTTGACTAGAGGGACAGCCGTACCCGGGCAGGAATTTTTTTCCCACCTTGGCAAGACTGTTGACTGGCCTCACTCACACGTGTTGGGAAGAGTAACTCTTCCACCTGCAAGCACAGAAACTCGGACGTCTTTTGCGAGGGGCCTCTTTGTCTCCTGCCTAAACTCTCTATCAGAGACCTGTCTTTTCTCAATGGTTTGTGGGCGCTCTGCACACAGTGCGTACATTCTGAATGGCTCCTGGCTTGTGCCTTGATTCTCGCCGTCTCGATGGAAACTCTCCTTAGAGAGTGTGTATCACTCTTTTCATGAGGCTCATAAATGTGTCATGGCTTCTGCCTTAGGGTCCGGGTTCTTTTTAACTCAGAGGCGTGAAGAAAATCTTCAGTATTGCCCTCTGGGAGCTTATGGTTGTGTCTTTTACACGTAGGCTCATAAAGGGGTGTGTGCGCCTGTGTGCACAGTCTTGTGAGGGAGAAAGCTTTTTCACTACGAACGTCCAGCCGTCCCAGAGCCAGCCCCGGGGAGGACGGCTGCCCCCGCCGCTCCACTGAGCCACTGTTACTATCCCCAGGCTCCCCACACGTGCCTGGGTCTCGCTCTGCGTGCCCTGTCCTGTCCCCTCTCCACCTGTGGTCCTGGTGCCTTCGCCACACGGTCTGATTACCGTGGCTCTATAATTAGTCTCGAAATCCAGTAAGGCGAGTCTTGCTACCTCCTTCTCCCAGAGTGTCTTGGTTATTCTTGGCCCCTCACCGTCCCATACCAGTTTTAAGTTCGCTCAGCAAGTTTCACTGAAAGTCTCATAGGGTTTTCACAGCATTGGGTCAAATCTGTAGATTAATTTGAGGAACATTCACATTTTAAGAGCAATTAGTCTTCCAATGCTTAAATGGCATTTTCACTCATTTAGGTCTTTTTTAACAAAAGTATCTTATTCCTTATAGATGGAGGAACTGCGCATATTTTCTTAGATTTATACGTAGAAATTGGCTATTTTATGTTTTCCTAAATGGTGTTTTATTTTAGTTTTATTTTTTCTACTGGTTACTAGTATGAAGAAGTAAAATTATTTTTTCCCTTTTTTTGTTTGTGGATCTCACACAGCAAACTTGCTCAATCTGCTTATTAATTCCTTTTGGACTGCCTTACATGTGATTGTAATGCCTGCAAATACTGAGGATTTTATTTCTTCCTCTACAACACCTACCCACTTTATTTATTTATTTTTATCTTATCCCCCTGGCTAGTACCTCAAGCACAGTGTGGAGTGAACTGATGCCCGCAGCTGTGCTAGTCTTGTCTCAGATGCAAAGCTTTCAGCCTTGGCCCTCTAAGCATACTAACTATTTGGGGTAGGCTTCTGTAAGTATTCTGTATCACATTGAGAAAGTTCCCTCTAGATTTTTATTTGTTGAGTTTTTATCATAAGTCAATGTTGAATTTTCTCCAGCGTTTTTCTGCATCTATGGAGAAAACCATATGCTTTTCCCCCATTATTCTTAATGGTCATTGACTCATTTTCAAATGTCAGATGAAACAGTCAGATGGGAAATGAAACCTGAACCTGGTTTTACGCTGTTGGCAGGGAACTTATTCAGGGCTTTTGCCTCCGCTGATCTGGGAGGCTGACCTGTGACCCTCCCTCCCTTCCCTGTTCTGACGAATTCTGTTAGATGTTTGCGTGGAGACCACGCTGACGCCGCGTCATGAACTGGTGAGTGTTCTCCCTCTTCTATTCTGAACAACAGCTGGCGTAGGCACGGTTCCTTGTCTGTTCCCTGGTAGAATTTGCCGACGAAGCCAGGTTGGCCCAGGGCGTGATTTCCGGACTCGATTTCTTTGACAGTCATGGGAGCTATTTAGATTTTGTCATTCTCATTTGCTTATTTTAGTAAGTTGTATTTTTCTGAGAACTCCTCCATCTCAACAAGACTTTCAAGTTGGTACAAGTGAATATTCTTTTTTTCTATAGAAGTATATACATAGAAAATTATTGCTATCGTGACTAACTGCCCCCATTTTTAATGGGCTACCCTTGCCCTCATTCCTGTTTGTCCCCAAATCTTGCCCCAGGAATTCTTCAGTTCTCTGACCAAATGTGAAAACCACTGGTCTCAAGTCTTTTCTGCACATTAAATTTATCTGAGGAATTTTTTAAATAAAATACCAGGCCACAGACTGCACCCCAGAACAAGTGTATCCACACCTTGTACGAGCATCGCAGCCTATTTACACGTGTGTGCGGCACGAAGGGCCGCAGGTCCCGGCCGAGGCGTCCCCACCAGGGCGCTGCTGAGCCTGCTCCCAGACGCTGTGCTCTGAGGGCTGTTCCGGGCCCTGCAGTTATCTGGCTGCGTCTCTGCCTCTACCCGCCTAGCACCTCCCACACCCTCCCAGGTGTCCCCAGACAACGTGTCAACCAACAATGTCCCCAAACATTGCCAAATGTCTAGTCACCACACGCCCACAGTTCTAGGGTGGGTGCCGTGGCTGCAGCAGGGATGTGCATTGAACAAGAGAACAGACCCAGTCGGTGTGAGGACCGTGCTCCCAACAAGCAGAGCTACGTGACATTAGAATGCACGGTTTTCAGGGGAGGGGACGGGCTCTTGTATCAGCCAGCTGGGGTGGCCATGATGAAATACCCCCCGTGGGCCCCTCAAACAACAAAGATTTATTTTCTTACACTTCTGGAGGCTGAAGTTCAGTGCCGGGTGCAGGCAGGGGAGCTTTCTCCCGAGACCTCCCTCCTTGGCTGGCGGACGGTGGCCTTCGAGGTGGCCGCAGGAGACCTGCCCTGTGTGTGCGCCCATCCCCCGAGTCCCTCTCTCTCAGTCCAGATCTCCTCTTCTTACCGGGACGTCCTGTCAGATTAGGAATGACTCACAGGACCTTATTTAACCTCAGTC
This sequence comes from Sturnira hondurensis, assembly GCF_014824575.4. NCBI lineage: Eukaryota > Metazoa > Chordata > Mammalia > Chiroptera > Phyllostomidae > Sturnira > Sturnira hondurensis. Next base: position 215,454 of record NW_028087067.1, read on the forward strand.
ACCTCCTTAAAGGCCCGGTCTCCAAACACAACCACATTCGGAGGCACTGGCTGGCTAGGACTTCAACATAGGAACTGGGGGGCGGGGGCCTGAAGGGGGCACAATGCAACCCCTAATACCTATCGGTGGGAAACAATGGCCTGAGAGTCTCTCACTCCGGACACTGCGGGACTGCTTTCTTCTCATCTACCCACGGCTGATGGACCATAAGTCTGGACACCTGGTCGTTGGGAGAGCCCGAGATTCTGGGAGGAAGGCAGAGTAAGCCCCGGCTGGAGGAAACAGTGAACAGCTTGATGGCAGTCACCAGATGTCCTCAAGCCCCGTGGGCTGCCAGCCCCGAGCCTGACGTGTGTTCTCTCCCCCCTTCCAGGTGCAGGCCTCGTGACCCTGTTCCACAGGTACCCGGAATACGAGTGCGTCAAGAGGGGAGGGACCTGCAACTTCTCCCCCTGCCCGCGCTTCACCAAGATCCAGGGCTCCTGCTACCAGGGCAGGGCCAAGTGCTGTGTCTGAGCAGGGCCGCCTGTGCGCCTGCCTGCCCTGCCTGTGAGCATTCTTTTAGGGAAAGAAAAAGTCACTTTTCCCCCCTTAAACATCCCTCCTTCGAACCAAAATGAATCTTATGTCTCCTTTTGGAAGAGGTTAGGAAAGCAGGGGGGTTGGGAGTGAGACTCGCCAGGTCACAAACCCCGGGAGCTCGGGACTGGGGTGCTCTCCTCATCGCCTCCTCCTCGTTTCATTGCCAAACCAACTCATGAGTGATGGCCCCACTGGGTCGGGCAGGAGCTCACCCCAAATTCAGTGCTCACAGGGACCCGGTCCCTCTCCAGAGCTACAACTGCCGCCTGCCTCCTTCCTGGGCCTGGGGCCGTGGGTCGGCCAAACCCAGCACCTGAGAACTTCCAATCTGACGATACAACGATTCCTCTTCAGCTTCGCTCCCTAGGCCTAACGTCTGGGTTCCCAGAGGACGACATCTGACTCTTCCACAAGCCCTTAAGCTAGTTACAGGTCTCTTAAGAGGCCCTGCCGTGAGCCCCCCGCCCCGCCCCCGACATGGCATGCCTGCCGTGCACCTGAGCTTGTGTCCACCTGTTGGTGGGGAGACCGGTCGCCTCCCCTTTCTCCCAATAAATGTTCTGCAGCTGATGAAGCATCGTTGTCTCTGATTGGCTACGGGCCCATCATTCTCCCCACGTCCCCACAGTGTGACAGCACCCATGAAAGTCAGCCGTCGGAAAAACCATTGCCCCAGGGGGCGACTTAGACACAGCGCCCCTCTTCGGTGAGGCTAGGAGCGGACAGACAGGGGCGGCTGGTTTCGGCGAAGAACTCCTGTGTTCACGGTGGCCCACCCACCACCTGTAGCTGCCTGACAAAAGCGAGGAGAGGAAGCATCTCCTGGCCAGGAGGTGCCAGGTGGGGACTCAAAATATCGGGAAACACTTTGTAAAGTATGTGATGGTCTGACCACTGTGTTGTACACCTGAAACTAATACAAAATAAGACTGAAAGTAAACTGTCTATGAAAAAATTATCTTGAAAGTACAATAAAAATTGTTAAAGTTTTTTTTTTTAAACCTGGTAAGGAGTCCGCCAGGGCCACTCTGCCTTGAGAAGAGACTGCAGAGACACCGCCAACCCCTAGAGGTGGAGCGGAAGGCAGATTCCCGGCCGCAGAGCCTGCCACGGCCCGCCGGCTGGTTTCCCAAGGCCTGACTGCGGGGGCAGAGGAAAGCCCATGCGCCTTGCTCTACCCGGTGGCTTCGGTTCACGGGGTCATGGTGACACGGCAGCCCTGCCAGGAGCTCTTCAAGAAGATGTTTATGAGCCCTCAGCCACTGAGACGTCAGTGCCCATGTCAGGAACACAGTGGTAGGGCACCAACAGCACTGTCCCCAGAAAACGGCTCGAAACCAGAAAGACCAGAGGACCCCTGCAGCCCTTCCAGTCCCAGTGACAGGTGGCCCAGGGCTCCCATCTCTCCCAGGAGGTAGGGACCTTCCTCCAGCCAGGAGTTACAGAGAGAGCAGCAGGTGGGTCTGTTGCCTTCTCTGCCCCCCGCCCCAGCCCCTCACAATCTGTCTTCCACCCAAAGCTCAAGCCCTACAGCTTAGGGAGCCCCGGACCTGCGCTGCCCCAACGTCCTAGGACTAAGGCCCTCACCCCTTCTCACTCCGTCCCCTCAGCAAGAGCCACCCCACTTCTCCCCGAGGATGGCCCCCAATCACTTCACAATTGACTGTCCCCAGGACACACCTCCACCCCCAGTCACCACCACCACACTCTCTGTGCCAGCCTGAAACACAAAGGTGTCGGTCGCCTGGCCCCTCCTGGGGGGAGCTTGGCTTGGAAACAAAGGACCTAGCACAGAGCTGTCCTCGACCCACTACACTTCCGCGTGGGCGCAAGACCCCAGCCCACAGCTCCTACGACAGCACCTGCTTTGTGAAGGAGAGAGCGTGAGCAGGCGTGGGGTGCCTGCTCGCACCCTGGGAGACTGTGGCTCTCCTTAGGGCGTCACTGGATCCCCCACCTGCCAGTCCCTGCACACGCTGACTGCCCTGAGTGGGACACACGTCCCTAGAGTAGACAGGTTTTGCCAGGCTGCCCTTGGCAGGCGTCTGCCCCCGCCCCAGGACACCTGACTTCCCGGTGACGTGGTAGATGGCCCAACTTACGGCCTGCAGAAACCGGGTGTACTGGCTACTTTGGTCAGCGGTTACTTGAACGCCAACCCTAATGACCTGCAGGGGCGCTGCCATCTCTGCGGCGTCTGATAAAGCAGTGGCCTAAACCTTCCCCTCCTCCCGCCTCCTGCTTCCCCACCCCCATGTGGCCTGTCCCCAGCGACCTGGGAATGTAGCGAACAGGCTTCCGGGGCCTCTCCTCCATGTCCTTGAGGCCACACCTGACTGACCATCTCAGGGAGGAACACAGAACACCGGGCGAGAAGAAGGGCAGTGTAGCGGCAGGTGACGGGGCACTTCGGAGACGTCCCCTGCAACCTGGCTGGCTGAGGGGCTGTCCCGGGGCCCCAGCATCCAGGGGGCTGGTGTACCCGCTGACTGCCCTGTGTCCCCGGCACAGCTGGGCTGCTGCTGAGGTTCTGCCAGCGCCTCCCACCCCAGATTGTGGGTCTGGTCCCCCCAGAACACCGAGGTCCCACCTGAGTCCAGCCCTGACTCCCGCCCACCCAGCGAGGGGACAGGCAGCACAACTACATAAAACTATTGCAAACCTCCACTGGGGGGGAGAGGAATATAAGCAGGTGCTCCCCACAGCCCTCGAAGCATGTGGGGAGCGGGGGAGGGGCAGGTGCCGCTTGGCTCCTGCACAGATGAGAGCTGGTGGCACAACACGGGGCCTCGTGGACCCCCCCAGTAAAATAGTTCATTTGACCCAATGTGATCTGAAACCAAGACTTTTATATTTAATTATTTTATTGTTCAGGTACAGCTGTCTGCATTTTCCCCCCATGATTTCCCCTCCCCACCCCAGCCATGCCCACCTGCCTCCCCTGATCCCGCCCCCACTTGGTTTTGTCCGTGTGTCCTTTGTAGTTGTTCCTGAAAACCCTTCCCCCCTCTCCCCCCGCCCACTATCCCTTCCCACCTCCCCTCTGGTCACTGTCAGATTGTTCTTAATTTTGATGTCTCTGGTTACATTTTGCTTGCTTGTTTGTTCTATTAACTAGGTTCCTGTTACAGGTGAGCTCACGTGGTATTTGTCCCTCACTGCCTGGCTTATTTCACTCAGCATAATGCTCTCCACGTCCATCCATGCTGTCCCAAAGGGTAGGAGAAACCGAGACTTAGAGCTCGTGATAGAAAACTGAACACATAAGGCGTGACTGTGCCCACCGCTTTTCCACCTGACGGCCCGGTCTTGCCTGCTCTGAAGCCTGCAAAAGCTACAGCCACCTCCAGGGGGTTCGTACGACCTTCACACTGTGGTTCCAGCCGTCAGGGCCCCAGTCACCAGTGCTGCCAAAATCTCTCATTCTGCTCAGTCGGCGCCCGGTGAATGCTGTGCTCTCCTGGACTGGGCTAACCCACTCTGTTCGGTGCCCATGTCAAAGGCCTCTTGTCAGTGGTTCTCCTTCTCCAGACTCCTCAGGGTGCCCTCGGCAGTTTCACCGTCCCTCCCAGTCCTTGCAGGTGACATCCTTGCTGCCCTAGCCTTGCTCCAGGAGCACAGCTGTGAGACCACCTGGGTGACATCCTCCTCCAAGAGCAGTCACCAGACACAGTTACTCAGGACACGTGAATCTAACGTCTTTCGGTCCATCTGGGGTTCTGGTGGCCACAGATCTCATTTCCCCAGCTTTACTGTCCAATCAAAATCGTCAGTCACTCCCGATGGACCCTGCAGAGGCGACCTCTTTTCGGGCCTTTTGGGATTTCTGGGCCACTGCTGACGGCCACTCGTTGCCCAGGGGCTCCTCCTATTGCCCCTGCCCCTGTCTGCCTTGGGCCACACACCGTTAAAACCACAAGTGATTTGCGGGGCGCTACTGGCTTCAGGGTACTCACAGACCCTAAGCCTGTGGCCCTTCATGCCCAGCTACCCACTGCGCGTTCACCACAGAAACAGGCACTGTCGTTGTGGGCACCCCTGTGCTCAGGAGACACGTGCTGAACCAAACTGTCATGGTGTCTGCAACATCCTCCCAAACGGCTCGACTCGAAGACAGGCGGCGAAGCCACGGCAGCCGGTGCACGTAGGGGAGCGCGCACGAGGGCGCTGCGTGAACGTGGAGGTCCACGTTCCACATGAACGCTCCACGTGGAAGCCGGGGGCGGAAAAGTCTAAGAACCAAGGTACACAGCACGAGAGAGGGTTCAAAGGAAAGGAAAGGCTGCATTACAATCCTCTGCCCTCTGGCCAGTGAACCAAAGGGTGGCCGGTTCGATTCCCAGCCAGGGCACTTTCCTGGGTCGCAGGCCAGGTCCCCAGGACGGGGCGTGTGAGAGGCAACCACACATTGATGTTTCTCTCCCTCTCTGCCTCCCTTCCCCTCTCTAATGAGTAAATAAGTAAATAAAATCCTCTACGCTTACATTTGCATTGTAACAATAGCTATAAATCATGGTGCTTTTCTCCCCCATCAACAAGGGGTCTCCGTTGGCCTCTGCCCCCGGTGACACAGGGACCCGCAGCAATGGTGCAGGCCCCCCAGGCTCGGGCTCGGGCTTGGGCTCCGCTCGTGCCCCCTGGGGAGACCAGGATTGTTTAGGAGAGAGCAGAGTCCAGGTCTGAACCAGGACACATACAGATGGTACCTCCTGGTGTGGGTAGGAGGAAGAAGTGAAAGTGGATGGACCCGAAGAACTACGCTCCAAACCGGAGGGACCCCGGGGGCGAGGATGGAGCGTCCGCCCTCATGGCAAAGAACAGTGGCTGCAGTTGACTGACACAATAAACATCTAACGGTCCCTGCGTTCACAACGGCACGTAAACAACAAAACTGCCTGTGGCTGGAATTCAGGGGGCAGCAATGTATCCCTCCGGATATTAGGAAACAGAAACGATGAAGCTCTTATCCTGCCTTGCTGGTCCGAACCGTAGTTTTGCAACAATAGTAGTTACATGAAGGAAATACCTTCTTCCCAGAAAATCTCCAGTTAACAGCCGAGAAGGTAGATACAAAGTCACCCTTTTGCATCCCTGAATGAAACCACAGGTGTGAGTCATCTGTCGGTAGATTTAAAACCACCCGTGAAAAGCGTGGCGGGGATTTGATGATTGAGGGGGAGGCTGCCACCAGCTGGGTGACCAAGCTTGTCCTCCACTAAGAGTGAGAGACAGGCGTTCATGGGCCACCTGTAGCGACGTGGTAGGATGTACCCAGCGCCACCAGTGGAGTATTCTGGCCAAAAGCCGTTGAACCTGAACCTAATCGAGTCTGTAGCTCTAACAATCCGTTTGCAAGAAACACAGAAGATGGGGAAACAAGAAAAGCAGCAACCCAAAGGGGTGACCCGTCAGACCCAGAACGTGAGCCACGCCGCAGGGCCGGTGACCTGGTGTCTCCCCACGTCTAGCAGCAAGAGGGACGCGGCAGGGCACCGTTACAGAAGAAGACAGAAAGGGGACCGAGCAGCCCCTGCAGGCCTGGTTCGCATCCTGTGCTGGAGAGACCAATTGCAGAAATGTTTGAGACGGTCTGATAAGCTTAAATATGGACCGGGCAGCAGCAGACATGTGTTGTGGATTCCAGTGGGTGTGACCGTGGGCAGTGGGGCAGGTGTTAGGAGAGAAACAACCCCTTCGGTCACAGTTGCCTGTGAAGGGTTGAGACCTCCCGAGACGTGCTGTCTTGTCCGCTAAGCTGATCGGTGACCAAGAACTCAGAGCGTCCCTGTTGTGACCATGACTCCAAGCACACTCTCTTCCGACCCATGAAGTGTGGCTGGTTCGATCCCCTGCAGGTTCTGGCCCCTTGGCCCCTAACCCAGACTGCAGGCCTTAGTCACACGTCACCTCCCGGACACATTAACCCCCTGAGCGTCCCCCTCGCTGCCATGCAGTGAATCCACTCATTGGTGTGTGTTCCCTGACTGGCAGGAGAATGGGCTCGGGAAGGGCCAACCCGCTGGGAGCCCAGAGGGCCGCTCCCCTGGCCTAGCAGCATCGGGCGTGCACCCAGTGGGCGGGACAGAGGGCGGATGCCAGCATCAGAGTTCAAGTTTGGTGCTCGGTGACTGGCCCACCGCTCTGCTCTGTGAAAACCGGGGTACAGTGTGGGCAGAGCCTTCCTGCCACCCAGGCGTCCGAAACCTACCTGGGGACAGCCGTCACCTGGGCGGCTGCCCTTCGCCACCTTCCCCCTCTCGAACGAAGGCCGTTCCTGCCTCTGCCTTGGCCACACTTTCAATCTGGTCACTGTGTTCCTCTCCTCCTTCGCTTTGTGCTCAGGGAGTCCGTCTCCCCTCCGCTCCACTCTCTCCAGCCGCCCCCCCAGATGTCTGCCCCCTGCCTCCAGGACCTGCCACCAAAGTAGGTCACATGGGATCCAGGTGGACAGGCAGATTTCGGGTTTCGCAGACCTGAGGCTCTGGACAGGCCTTCGCTTCTCTGACCCTTGTCTTTCTCAAGAACAAAATAGAGCACAACAAATTTACCCCAGGGGTGATGCGGGGATTTGGAGAACGCACCAGTACCGCTGACACTCATAGCGATGGACCCTGCAGGGTGGGCCCTGCAGGGTGGACCTCACTCTTGGAGTAGCCGTGGGCAGGACAATGGCTGGTCAGTGACAGGGAGCCTGACAGCCACCTGCTCGTGGCTCTCGCAGCACCTCGTCAGCCCGTGGCACTGCCGAGCTGGTTCTTCCACTTCTGAGGGCGGAAGAGCCACCGTCCGTGACTCAGGGCTGACTCAGAATCCTTGTACCCAAGAGGAGCTGCCTGCGACCAGAGACTAAGAAACCAGGGAGCTGGGGAGAGCCAGCCAGCCCGAAAACGGCCTTGGGGACCATGAGTGGTATGGGTGCCAGGGACCCCGGCAGGGCCCTGCCCCTCCCTCCCAGCCTGCCTCCTGGGACAGGTCCCTTCAGGCTCCAGGGCCTTATCTTCTCCTCCCTTAAAATCACAGCACTGGTGGCAATGAGACCATGAAATGTTTATGAGATTCATCTCCACTCGGAGGGTCACGAGCTTGAAACAAACCGTTTCTTCTCCCAAAGCTGCCAACAAACAGCCTCTCGCCTTGATTCTGCGATGTTTCAGTAACTTTTAGATCTTTAGTTAAAGATCGCCTTCTGGCTCTCCAGGCGCAGACTCACCTGTTTTAAATTTCAACCTCACATCCTGTCCGAGGGTCTTCTCCTGCCTGCGGCAGTCTGGACCCAAGCTTCGGGGTCTGGGAGGCTGGGAAGAGGGGCACCCCCACTGGCCTGTCTTTCTTCCTCTTATTTAGTTCTTTGGGTGGGAAGGAGGGGCACTTAGTGTTCGATCTCGCAGAAGAACTGCCCTTCGCTAGGTCAGCAGGGTCTCTGGCCGGCACTTTTCTAACTAGGCCTGACGCCTCCCCCAAGCTGCGGGTTCCTGAGCCAGGCCTCTCGTGGGCTGCGTTTGCTGGGTCTCCACACAGCCCTCTGGGGTGCCCCCCACCCCAGTCACTGGTGTGGGACCTCCGTGCAGGTTCCGAGTCTCCCCACGGGCCCCCTTCTGAGGCACAGCCCAGCCTCTGTCTTCTGAGGTCCTTTGTCACCAAGTAGGTGGCCCACGTGAAAGGCGCTGAGGCCGCCTAACCCCAACCACGGCCACCGTGTCCCGGCCAGACCCTTGACAGCCAAACAGTCGGCGTCCAGGCCGCGCACCACGGCAGCCCCTCAGCCCGGAGTCTCTCTCAGGCACAGCCTGAGCTCTCCCCAGTCAAACCTCAGCGATGGCCACACACGGAAACGTCGCCTCCACACCCATGTGAAGAGGAAAAAGGACACGTGTAGGAGAGGACAGGGGTGGGCAGGGCCGTGCAGCCCCCCAAAAGGCTGACCCTGGAAACATCGCAAAGACGGCAGGATGCCAAGGTCATTGGGAGTATGGCCGCTGCTGGGAACCGGGACCTGGAGGGTGTGGAGGGAAGAGTCATTGTGCACGAAGCAGCGTGGACAAATGTAATGTTAAAATCTACGTGTGATTCGTGACAACTTCGAAGCACATGAGGACAAGTAATGAAAAGTATCGAAGAAGAAGAAAAAGAGGGAGGGAGGGAGGAGGGAGGGAGAGAGAAGGCACGAATTTCAGAATCGCACCTGCTCATTTGGGCTGCGATTACTTCTTTTATGAGCAACAGAATGACCGAGCATCTCCCACAACCAAGGAGAAGTCGGCAAGAACGTGAAAGGGCCCTTGATCGACAGGGTCACAGGACCCTGCTCTCACTCTCAAGGGCAGGTTTGAGGGTGAAGGTCTTGAAACATTCGCACCTGTACCTGTGCTGCAAAGGGGAGTCGTTCCCCTGTGTTGCGATGGGAATCGCTGAAAATCCGCTGCTCTCTGTACTCGCCAGGGGACAGCGCTGTCACCTCCCCACCTGGCGAAGGAGCGGAAGCTGCAGCCCTGCAAGGAGGGCCTGGGGCTCTTCCTGAGCCGGCCTGGCGGGGGGTTGGCCATCGAAGGGACGCGAGCCCCCCTAGCCGCCCACCCGACCTTCCCGTGTGACAGGGACCGTAAACAGACCCACTCGGCAACGCTCCTTTACGCGGCGTTTCTACAAAAGGAAGCCCCAGGTCTCCTGCCCCGTCATTGCCTGACGGACACCTGCGTGTCACTCGTCAACAGCAGGTTCAACAGCTGGGTCAGGTCCTGCGCGAAGGGTCTGTTTAAGGGTCCCTTCCGCCGGGTCCCAGGGTAAGTGGGGTGAGCACTTGACCTTCTCAGGGCGCCATCTAGTGGCAAGTTGTCGTAACATGGGCTCCTCCGGGCTCTGGGATTTTGCCCTCAAAACCAAAAATCGCGGAATGATCAATTCTGCATCCTCTAATTTTCCAAAGCCAGCTCTCTGAGTAAAGGATCCCTAGTGGCCTATTGTCCTACAACGTTAAGCTGTGTCCCAAACAATTCAGCAGATCCCTTTCACCGCCAGGGGCACAGGATGGGGTGTGGGGCATCAGGACTGGGTGGAGGGGGCAGGGTGGGGGGTGGGGGGTAGGTCAGACACCAGTGCAGGAACAGAGGCGGGAGTCCAGGTAAGCCTCCCCTGCAGAAACGGAGGTCACGAACTTCATTGAAGGGCCACCATCCATACGGACATACAAAGTCGAGCACTGGAAGAGCTCCTGATCTAAACTTAAACAAGACATTTGGGAAACTGGCGGCAGCGAAATTAAAACAATCGAGGCATGGTGCAACTAGAATCTGTGAAACATTCCTCTCTTCAGCTCATTGGTCACCTGGTGGATCCGCCTTCAGCGAATTCGTCACGCGGTACAAGATACGCGATCGGTGTAATGGCGTTGAGGGGGTTGGGGCGCTGCTTTCTGCCATTTGGGCTTTAAGGCACAGCAACCCACCAGTGGCAGGCACAGGAGCCAACCCGATGAATCATTCTGTCAGGCTTCTTAGCGCCGAAGGATTATGAACTGAATGCAAACTCAGAAACTGAAGTTATTGATCCGTACTCAGCTGTAGTTATTGGATAAACAGGAGCTGATTGTCCATCACACAGCGCCCCCGTGTGGCAGCTCTCCATGAGCACTCATCAAACACATGAACAAATGAATAAATCTGCATGGGCTGAAATAAGGTTATAATGAAGCGTAGATTATCATCAACAGAAAAATATAAAATTGAATATTTTTCTTGGAGGCTTTGGCCTTCAGCGGCTGCCTGCCAAGCCTGCCACCCTTCCCCGAGGTCCAAACATCCTGGTACTAACAAGGGGCCCTCCCCCCGGATTTTCTCAGCCCCCCTGGACCTTAACTAGGGAGGCAGGGGGCAAGTCGCCCCTACACGTTCCCGCTTTTCAACAGTTCATTAGCAATTTTCTTCTGCTTAATTAATTTTGGATACTTTCAGAGTCTTCTTTTTAAGTTCCAATTTTTTTTAATAATCCAAATATCCATTTTAGAAGAAAGGTCGTTTCCCCGATATTCAGCTTTTCCACATAGAAACTCGACTTGCCTGACCATGGGGTCAGTGTGGCTGGGTGTCTTTCAATGTCTCTACAGATAAAGTCTATGTTCACTGATAAGAACCTTTATAGGAATGTAATGTAAGCTTTGTTTTGGCTTTTTCCTGACTGTGAAATATTTCTTACATTGTATCTTATTTACAAAAAGTCTTCTGACTCTATGGACTATGTGGTAACTGAAAATACATAACAAAGAGGAATGGAAAGAAACAGTAAACCACCAGTAATCCCGCAACCCAGAGAAAACCAACACTAACTCAACCAAACCAAAATATACTCAACATTTAAGTACGTTTTCTCCCTTTCTGTGTTTTCACATAGATGTGTTTTGCTCTATTTCTCATTTCATGTGTCATGTATATTTAAAAGAAGGCCATTAGTACTTCAACTCCATAAATACAATGCCACTGATTCCATAATACTTAGCCCTATGGCCATCCTACAACGTGCTGTGTTTGTTGGGGTGGTTTTAACAAAAAAAGTCTTGATCGGAATTACCCAGGTGACCCTAGCCTCCAGCATCAGGGTCAGGTCACTCGATATTTCTTTTTCATTTTTGCCAAGCAAAAGTTTATGTAGAAAGTCACAGAGGTTGAAGTCGTGAGCCATGGAAGAAGTGAGCCCACTGGACCATGTGGCTCAGGAAATAAGTTACAGAGTCAGAAGAAGGGCCCTTGGAGCTCAGGGGAGAGAGAGGCAAAGAACACACACCTGGAAGAAGGAGAAAGGGGGAAGGCACTCCCTCCCTCCCCAGAGAGAGGGAGTCACCCCGGGGAAAGGAGGGGGTGGGGGGAGGCACAGGCAGGCACAGGAGAGCGAGAGCACCTGCTGGGCCCTTCGCCTTGAGGGATTTTAACTGGAGGTCTCGGGGGACGATCTTCGTGGATGTGCAACAGCTCTCCAGGTGTGTCCCCTCAGGACCGTGGTCTCCGCGGATTGGTCCAGACCGGGCAGGGCTCCTTAGTTGGTGCGGCTGGCCCAGCGGTCAGCCCTCGTTGCTCCGCCTGGCCCTTGTCTGCGCTGAGATGTTATCTCCAGGTCTTAAGGCTTAGAGGAGTGGCCATTCAGGGGTCGTAGGAGGCTGTTCCCCAGAGCCCCCCCCCCCCAGTCGATATTTCAAATTATCAACACCGTTCAGCTCCAGCTCACCCCACCACTGCCAAGTACTTCACATGGGCCACCATTTCACATCCTTGTCCCAGTGAAACCAGGGAGAGGGACCCTNCAGGACCGTGGTCTCCGCCGATTGGTCCAGACCGGGCAGGGCTCCTTGGTCGGTGCGGCTGGCCCAGCGGTCAGCCCTCGTTGCCCCGCCTGGCCCTTGTCTGCGCTGAGATGTTATCTCCAGGTCTTAAGGCTTAGAGGAGTGGCCATTCGGGGTCGTAGGAGGCTGTTCCCCAGAGCACCCCCCCCCCAGTCGATATTTCAAATTATCGACACCGTTCAGCTCCAGCTCACCCCACCACTGCCAAGTACTTCACATGGGCCACCATTTCACATCCTTGTCCCAGTGAAACCAGGGAGAGGGACCCTCTCCCTCAGGGGTTTACCTCTTGCATTTTTTAGACGTGTTGAGAGCGAATTCGCCAGTGGTCTCTTTTTTTTTTTGGAATTGTGTTCACAGTTGTTTCCAATGTGTTTTGCAACCTGGCATCTGCAGGGATTTAAAATGAGGCCATCGGGGTGGGCCTTAATCCAGTGTAAGGATGTATGGAAGAATACGCATTCCTTTTCTGAAGAGGAAATTTGGACCCAGAGACAAACTCCTGAGAGGGAAGACTACCTGAAAACCCGGTGCGGGGGGGGGGGGGGGGGGGAAATGGCNTGTGGGGGGGGGGGGGACATGGCCGTGGGACTATAGTCGTGAAGCCACAAGCCAAAGATTCCCGGCAAACACCAGACAAGGCGGGACCAGATAGGGATGAATTCCAGCATCAGGGCTCAGCACTAATAGGAGGGCCTTGGAGGAGCAGGGCCCAGGTATCGGTACTGATCCCCTTTTGCTGCAATAAAAAACATCCCCCAAACCTTAGCTTGCAAGGACAAGCTCGCTGGCGGGTGGTGTCTGCTCCCGGCACTGGGCAAGTCTCAGGTCTGCCCCGTGGGTCACCCAGTCCGAGTGCCTGCTTCATGGGCTGTGGCTGCCACTGGCACATTCTCCTCTCGGAAGCTGAGGGCTGAGCTGGAGACATGTCGCCGCCACTTCTTCCCACCTGCACTGGCACCTGTGGGCGCTGGGAACAAAGGTTCCTGCTCTCCTCTCTCGGGAACTCCCGTGGCAATGCAGGTGTTCCCTGATGGCTTTACTGCACCTCCTGTTTCCATCGGTGCGCTGCACTCAGATGCCATCGAAGTCTAACCTACCACATGACCTCGGAATCCCATTTCCCCGTGACCCGCCCAACCTCAAGTTCCAGACGGACTACACGACCCCCACTCAGGACTTCTGCACCTCCCAGCCCCGCCGCCATCTGCTCTGTCTGCCATTGTCTCACCCCGGCTGTGATTTGGGGTGGGAACCGCTGTTTTCTGAGTTGGGGTTCTTATGCGGGGACAATCAACCCCTTTCTCCGTGATGTTTTCTGCTGTTCAACAACCCTCCCGTAGCTTCAAAACAGAAAACGTCCACTGTAGCTCTTATTCACACCACCACTGCCCCAGGAGAAAGATCCCCTTCCAAGCTTTTTCAAATTTAATTTTAGAGAGAGGATAAGGCGAGAGAGAAAAACATCAATGTGTGGTTGCCTCTCATGTGTCTCCTACTGGGGACCTGGCCTGCAACCCAGGCATGTGCCCTGACTGGGAATTGAACCCACGACTCTTTGGTTCACAGGCCAGCACTCCACCCACTGAACCACACCAGCCGGGGCACCTTCCACACTTTTAATTCACTGGATTCTTTTTTAACCTCTGAGGTATGAGATACTGTCTATGCTTCAAGTAATACCTAGAGACTAGGGGGACTTTTTTTCTAAACTGGAAATGTCGCAGAAAGTATGGAATACAATGATCCCCCTGCCCATAAACACCCCCTCCTCCCAATCCAGCTGTGCACATGAGGTCAAGTTTACTGTTTCTACCAGGTGAGAGCCCTGCTCCAAGTACGTGTGACCTGTGACACACGCCCTCTGCAGGGCGGCCAGAAAAGGAGGAAGTTGACAAAGAGGCAGGTTGTGGGACTTGGACACCGAGATTTTTGGGGAAAGAGAAGCTGAAGGACTGGACGCCCAGGCCTCAGAAGTGCACCCGTCTGCCCGCCCATCGGCTTAGAGGGAAGAGACGGGGGAGGGGAGGGCAGGTCACAGGGGTTGTGTCGTCTGTGTTTGCGAGGGGAGTCCCAGGTCAGATTTCTCTGGTGAGAAAACCAGAAACACATTGAGAAGTGCATGGAAAACCGGGTCGGGGTGCTCCCGGGATAGGTAAACACTACCCCCAACTAAAGGAAGCATTGTAGAAGAACCACCCTGGAACGACAGGAGAGAAAAACGGGGTGTTGGCCCCTTGGCTCTATTCTGGGAAATGGAAAACAATCATAAGCGTTTCACAGGGTCACCGGAGCGCCCTGCTCCCGCTTGTCCCTTCAAGGGTTAGGGGCTCCTCCTGGGACTTCCCTGCAGCGGGGGCTCTGCAGGACAATTAGAGCATTCTGACAGTGCAGCCAGCTCCGGCGGGGAAGTGGCAAAGGCCCTGACTCAAGGACGGTGGCCGGAAAACGTCCCCAAGGTAAAAAGGAGGCCTAGTGTGGCTAACTGCCTGCTTTGGGGGTTGGAGGCCCCAGATTCATCATCACCTTCCCCGTGCCTACATAAAACCCTAAATCCCACCACACATGCCTGTGAATATAGACACACACCACACGCGTTCCCGCCACACACAGGGTCCTGCAGAAGGAAGGCCTGCGTGAGTGCGGTTGGTAAGGTAATAATATTGGCGTGAGAACTTAGAGTTTTAATTTGAACATTTCACCTAAAATGCCATTCGGTGTGCTGGAGTGTGACGTGCTGTCACAGAATGACTTGCTTGTGATGTTGGGATAAAGGAGTGTGTCATAGCAGAGGGGGCGCTACTTGTGTGGGCCCTGTATCTATCTCCACACGCCCGGGAGAGAATGTTGTCGGGGCAGGGTTGCTTCCCGCAGACTGGAGTCTCAGGTGACCCTCGGCCCATCTGGATCTAGAGGCGGCAGTGATGAGGGCAGAGACGGGGAGGGTTTGGAGGGCGACCTGCAGAGAAAGAACCGGTCGGCATCCTCTGTGAGATTTCCAAAGGACCCACTGAGGGCTCTACTGCACACCGCCCCCCCCCCCGCCCCGCTCCCAGACACGCACTCCCTGGCCAGTCCACCACCTCCAGACAGCCACCCGCAGTCCCAACACCACCACGCGCTTCCCCAAGTTTGGGGAAGAGACAGCGAGGAGACACCCCTGCCCACTTGGAGAGAGGCCTGACCTTACTGACACTTTCCGGCCAGGAGTCAGACCCCTCAGCGCCGCCCACCCCGCCTCTGCTGCCCGCACCTGAGTTGGCGGGAACCAGAGCCCGACGCCGCGCGCCGAATGTCCCCCAGCAGTAGTGCCTCGGCCGGAAACGTCCCCGACCCGCGCGCCGGGCGGGGACGGGGGTGGACGGGCGGAGGGGGCAAGGAGGCGGCGAGGATGCACGCGGGGCTCCTGGGGCTCTCCGCCCTGCTGCTGGCGGCCGAGCAGAGCGCACGTAAGTGCCGGGCAGCCCCAGGCTGGGAGCCTGCGTGGATAACCCCTCCGACACCCCAACCCCTGCACGCTCCACCCCTGCCCCAGCAGACAACTATCCCCGCCTGCGCCCTGCAGGAACCTGCCTGCTGAGCACGCCCGTCCAAACCTGAGCGGGCGCCAAACGGACGCCGAACGGACGCGGGAGGCAAGATCCTCCTGTGGTCCTTCGATTCCCTCCTCCTACGTACATGGTCTCCCGAGCGTGGGACACCCCCCTGCCAGAAGCACCATTTTCCCCCGCGGAGGCCGAGCCCCCCGTGGATCCCTGATTCCCCTCCACCCATGATGCATGATCCCCGAGCGCATGAGACCCCTGGTGAAAGCATGGCTCCCTCTCCGCGGAGGCTCACCCCCCGCGAATGCACGTCCCTCCTGTAGATGCACCCCGCCCCACCCCGACAGATGCGTGTTCCTCCTGCACACGTATCCCGCCCCTCTCTCAGAAAGTTCTCTGGACTCCGCAAAGAGCTGCGAGTTCGAGGTGGGCTGAAGACCGGCCGGGTGCGCCCTGTTCCCCGCCCACCCCCGCAGGCCTCGGGGACTCTGGCTACTTGGAGGCCAGAGTATGGTCGAATGGGACGGGGCTCGGCATCCGCGCTGCCCTGGAGGTCTGTGGCTCCGCCCCCGGGTTTAAAACAGCCCAGCGAGGCCACTAGGGACATCCCGATCCCTTGGAGAGCCGGGTCCCCACCAGCCAAGGCGAAGCAAGATGGCAACACTTTTAGCGCCTTTCTGGTTTGAATTGGTAACTCCTTCGGTGCCGGAGAGAAGTCCTGCCTCCGCCCACTTCCGCTGGGCTCCCGGCAACGCCTTCGCCTCGGAAGGGTCCGGGGTGGGGAGGAGGGGCGAGTTAGGAGGTCACAGCATCTAAAGCACCCCTCTCCGGGCAGCGTCCCCTCCCTTGCGCGCACACGGCTTTGCCACTGGACCGAGTTGCCGCTCCGGGTTGGTGGGGTTCCTGGTTTGAACCTCGCTCTCCGCGGGTCTCCCCAAGGCTCCCGCTGTTTCAAAGATGCTCCAGGAGGAGCCGGAGTGAGCAGGTGGGGCATCGCCTCCGCCAAAAGGCGTGGAGGCAGAACAGGATCCCGAGGTCTCAGCACGCACCTGGCCCAGAAAGGTCCCCTCCTGGAGCGGCCTGGCCTCAGCGTCCCCGTTCCCCCCGCCCCCACAAAGACTCTGTGCTGGGGGCCCTGGCTGCCGCGGCAGGAAGCCTAGGGGGCAGTGGAGCAGGAGACTGAGCTCGAGCGCCTAGGAGAACTGCCCAGGCCCTGATCCCTGGTCCGGACCTCCAGGCGTCTGTCTGTAACGAGGGCCGGGCTGCCTCCGCTATGACTGGCGGCAGCGAATGTGCCCTTTTTAAACTCCAGTGTCACATGAAACGACGAGGATACCTTCCCGGACCTGCTGGTGTGGACAGACGCAGCACCGTCTCCACTGTCACTGACTGGGGAGGACAGACCCTAACCAGTGTCCGTCTCTACCCTCCCAACCAAAAACATGAAACCCACCCAGCAGTGCGCAGAGAGGAGGTTCCGCAGGGTCTGAGCGCGCCCTAGGTGCCACCTACTGTTTGCGCCTGTGATCTGCAACGTCAAACCGCGCCCTCGCAGTCCATCCGCGGCGCCTGTACCTCGGGCTCCCTAGTGCTTTCATTCAGCCTCGCCCATCTCGCCTGCCAGGTGGCTCAGCAGTTTTCGGGCTGGGTCTTGCAGACCCCTGACGGGGACAGTGTTGGCTGGTCACCCCGACTCAGTCCACAGCTCACTCACCTTCTGCCCTTCTCGCTCGCGCCCAGGCCTCTGCACCGCCGTCTACTACTTCGCCACAGGACAGCTGCTCTGGGCGTGGCTGGCGCTCTCCCTGCTGCTGCCGGGCTTCCTCGTCCAGGGCCTGAGCTACCTGTGGTTCCGAGCAGACGGACAGCAGGGTCACTGCGGGTTGGTCACGCTGCACCTCCTACAGCTTGGCGTGTGGAAGCGGTGAGCCTGATGAAGCGCAACCTGCGGGTTCTCCTGTGCACACGTGTCCTCTCCTAGGGCCCTTGCAGGGCTCAGAGGGAGCCCCAGTCTCCCAGCCCGCCACGCCCGCACCCCAGCCGCCCCACAGCTGGGGCGAGCAGGACCCCCTGCGGTAGCGTCTTCAGTGCGCAGAGAGAGATCAGGGGCCCTGGTGTGTAGACATGACAGGTCCCAACAACTTGCCAGGAAAAGGGGGCCGTCCTGGTCAAGCCTGCAGTCGGGCCCGCACCATCACCCTTCCTCCCTCAGGCACTGGGAAGGGGCGACCCCCGACCTGGGCCCGCTGGGGCTCCTGGAGGCCGACCTGTCCGCCCTCCGCCTCCTGGAAGCCCTGCTCCAGGTCGGGCCCCACCTGCTGCTGCAAACCTACGTCTTCCTCGCCTCGGACTTCGCAGACGTCGTGCCAGGTGGGTGACTCGTCCCCCTCCCCCCGGCCCAGCACTGACTGTCCCACTGCTCAAGGGGGACAGAAACGAACGCCTTATTTAGCAGCCCCCCCCCCCCCATCGAAGGCTCTCGCTGTCTGCAGGGGTGAGTGCCCTGTGCTCCTGGGCCCTGCTGTCCTGGGCCCTGGTGTGCTACGCTCGGTCCGCGGGCTCCGTGAAGCCGGGCCCCCCCCTCCGCGCCGTGGGCTGCCCTCGCCTGCCAGCAGCTGTGGAGGATGGGCATGGTGGGGGCCCGCGTCCTGAGTCTGGCGCTGTTCTTCAGAGCCCACCACGCCTGGGGCCTGGCGGTTGTAGGTAAGCTGAGCCTGGGCCCCGGAGTCCATTGCTGCCTGCAGGGCTGCCCAGCAGTTCGCGCCTCACAACAGCCTCCCACGCTGGTCAGCGCCAGTGGGTGTCTGGGATCACAGGGAGCCCCCTGCCCTGGCGCTGCGCCGCAGTGTTCCCCGCGTCCGGTGACCTGTTCCAGCCTCCAGGAGCCCTCCACTGCACTGGCCGGGCTTGGGACACCTCCCCTGACCCCAACCCTCAGTCACCCTCAGTCCAGCCTCACCCACGCCCTGCCTGGCCACGCGGGGGCGCTGCGCGGCCTGTGTGCCCCTGTGTCCAAGCAGCGGCGCCTCCTCCGGTCCTGGGAAAGCGCTCGCAGAAAGGCGCAGTGGCCTCCTGTTCACGGAGAACGGCGGCGCCGGGAAACTCCTAGACTGGGGCCCAGGGCGGACGTGGACACACTTCACTTGTTCACAGAAAGGAGAAATTTTTGAAAGAAAGTGGGTTCCTAAAGAGAGATTAACTCTTCTAGTCACTTTTTGATATTCAGCTCAAACTCCAGTATAATATTATTCAGTTTAGAACTAGGAATAAAAAGTGTAGCTGGAGCCCTGGCCGGTGTGGCTCAGTTGGTTGGAACGTCCTCCCATAACCAAAAGGTTGCAGGTCTGATTCCTGGTCAGGGCACCGGCCGAAGGTCTTGGGTTCAGTCCCCAGTTCAGGAGTGTAGGGTCCCTGGTCCAGGTGCTGACAGATGGGAGGCGACCAGCCGATGCTTCTCCCTCACATCCATGCTTTTCTCGTTCCCATCCTCACTTTCTTAATCTCTAAAAGCAATGAAAACATGCCCTCGAGTGAGGATAACAAAATAAATAAAACTGTAGCTGCCCAGCAGACAGATCTCACAGCAGTGATTGAAAAATAGTGCGCCCTCAGCTGCTGAGGCACCTCTAGACCAGGGGGTCAAACTCTTTTCACCGGGGACCACATTGGCCTCAGGTTGCCCTCAAAGGGCTAAATGTAGAGCTCCTTGCCCATACTTAAGAAGTAGTTACATTTATACAGTCCTAAAATTACACTCAGCCCTTTGAAGGCAACCTCGAGGCCAATGTGACGCCCCGTGAAAATGAGTCTGACACCCCTGGTCTACACCCTTTCTGGAACTCCAGAGCATAGTCGCAGGGTGTCTGGTAAATGTGGCAGAAGCGGTTCTCGGTTTTCTCAGCCCCGGATTAGGTCAGCTGCCCTCGATGGGGTTCAGATGAACAGAGAAAACACGCACACTTCTCTGTACCCCCATCTCTTTGGGGCTGATGTCTCTTCCTGGAGCTGAGGCAGGGTCGTGGGCTCAGAGAGGCAGCCATGAGGCCTGGGTTCCTGCGTCCTTGCCCCGCTCCCTCCCACCTCCCCGCCAGGGCCCTGACTTCCCGCCTCTCTCCAGGGGCCCACTGGCTGGTGATGACTTTCTGGCTGGTGGCCCAGCAGAGTGACCTCGTGGACAGCACCTGCCACTGGAGGCTGCTCAACCTGCTCGTGGGGGCCGTGTACACCCTCTGCTACCTCGACGTCCGGGACGGCCCTTCCAGGAGCAGGACGGCCGCGTTCTACACGGGGAGGACGGGCCTCGCTGGCCCTCCCTTCTCTGCATACAGAGCCATGCGGGTATGAGCGTGTGTGTGTGCACAGGTGTGCACGCACAGCGATTTAAGAAGGGAAATCTCAGTTTTAGGAAAACTTCTGAAAAGGGTTAGTGTCCTGAACAGGGACGCTGGTCAGTACCCTGACCCCGTTTCCCCCACGTGGCTGCTGTATCCAAAACTGGGGGTGTTTGGCGACGTTCTTCCGCCGCTCTGTACGTCACCCCATCTGGGAAATACAATCACAGTCCTGCTGTGAGACGCTCACCACGTCCTCGTGAATCCACTCAGTCGTTGAGCTCCAGCCTGGAGGGAAGAGCCCGGAGGGGATGTGGCTGCCCCTCCTCGCCCAGGGCAGGAGATGAGCTGTTTGCCGCCCAGTGACCTGAAGGAAGAGGCAGAAGGTGCCCACGAGCTGAGAGAGCAGCGACGCCCGAAGCCCACGGGCCTGCCGTCCGTATCAGTCCCACTGGGCGAGCAGAGGTGCTCTGACTGGAAGGTGCGAGTCAGGCTGCGGACGGCAGGGAGGGCCGTGAGGCCACGTGCCTCGGAGCACAGGCACCGGACACAGACAAGCTGGAGTGGAACCCCAGACCCGCCCGAGACCCTCCCCGGCTGCTGTGGGACCAAGACTGTCACCTCTCTGAACCTGCTTCTCGTCGGCACGTGTGGGACAGGGCTGCCCACAGCGGTCCTGTGGCCCTTTCGGGAAATCCACCTGCCCGGGTCTCTACGAAGATTAAAGGAAGAAATACACAACTTGGCCCCAAACAACCAGCAAGTGGTGGGCACTTTCCTGCTAATAAAGACCAGGACACTCACTGGGAACAGGCACACCAAAACGCTGTCGGGAGTGAACGAGAGGGGCCGGGAGGTGGGGGGCGCGGTCCCCTCCCACAGGGCTGCGTGACCCCATCGGCCCTGGGGCCCACAGACCAGAAAGGCTGTGTGATGTTGGGCGAGTTCCAGAGCCTCGGCCGGCCTCCGCCTCCACACCTGAGAGTGAGAGCAGTAACGCCCTCCCGTGGGGAGAGGGTGAGTTTGTTCCTGGCCGGGCGCCACGCCGATAGCAGCGTCCCAGCCCACAGGCACCCACTAGTGACTGACATGGACGGTTGGCTTTGTCGTCCCCTTGCAGAAGCAGTTTCCCCTCCGCTGGTGCCCACGTGGGCCCCGATGACCCCGAACTGACTGGGGAAAAGTCAGGTGTCTGTGGCATTCGTTCCAGTCGCTCGCCCCTGCCATACCTTTGTCTCCACACCAGCTGCCGGGAGTTGCAGAGGCTGCCCCACGTGGAAGGGGAATGATCGCTCCATGGCTTCCTGCTGTCTTGTCGTTGAGTCACTGGGTTAAGAGTGATTACGTGGGAAAAACAGGAATTAGTACCAAAGTCTAGAGCCGCATCTGCAGGGACGGCCATGCTGCCCGTGGGTGCAGCTCGCCGCAGGTGCAGCACAGGACAGGTGCAGCACAGGACAGGTGCAGCACAGGACAGGTGCAGCACAGGACAGGTGCAGCACAGGACAGGTGCAGCTCGCCGCAGGCACGTCGTCCCTCAGCCCCCCTCCGTTTGACTCACAGACTCCTTTGGACTCGTCCCACCCCACTGCATGGAGTCATGACCATCCGCCCCAGAGCCAGAAAAGTGGACTCAGGGCTGGCGGGGGACACTGCCCAGGCCAGACTCGGGTCTCCTACCAATACCTCTCCCCTCCCCCTGTGTCAGGCCCTGTCACGCGGCCCTTTCATGGCCTCGATGTTCCCTAACAGGCTCTTGCCTGGTAGAGAGACAGGAACCTGGATCCCAGCAGAAAATCATGCCTTTGGGGCTAATGGTGTTGTGTTGGCAAGGAAGAGCAACCCCTTCTGGGGGAGGGGCGGGGTCCAAAAGCAAACGACCGCAGGACCCTTTTTCTGAGGAGGATGGGCCTGGTGGGCTGCTCAGCAGAGCCCTGGTTTTCAATGGCTACTCAGAATGTCTGGATTATGTCTATTTTAATTATTTCAAGACGTTTATGTTTTATTTGAAAACTGGAAAGCAACGTAAATAAGCCACCTGCTGGGAGGGACAAAGCCCGCGGGGTCACCCGGAAGGCGCCCCTGCTGCCCCCTAGTGGCCACAGAGCAAACGTAACGTTTAAAGAAGCAAAAACTTGGAAGAAATGCTGGTTAGTTCTGCGAGAGTGTGACTGGCTCACTGGAACCCACTGGCACAATGAGCTCTGCAGACACCTTTTGCTGTCATGTCATAAAACAGACACATGCATGCAGTTCACACGAGCATGTGGACGATACAGAGCAGGAGATGAAGTCTCTCAGCACCCCCAGACTTGCCAGTGGGAGCCCGGGCGCCCATGGGCTCGTCCCTGCTTGCCCTGCACCTTTATGGTCCTGCAGGCACCTGAACCAGCTGCCCCGAAGACAGGGACAAGCCCCCATTGCCAGAGAAGCTCTCAGACCCGGGCCCTGTCCCCAGGAAGCCCCTACCCAACTGTGAGATGGGCATGTCCCCGAGGCCAAGTGCTCCTGGCCGGGGAGGTGACGTGCCCCTTGTCCCCTAGGTCATGCTGCTGGAGAACAGCGTCCTGCTGCTGTTGGCCACTGACTTCCTCCAGGGGGCGTTGAGGACCAGCCTATGGGCCTCGGCGGGAGTCTTGGCGGGATTCCTGATCGGTAAGAGCCAAAGGGGCCTATTTATCCTCTCCACGGGCAGCTGACAGTACAGAGAAAAATGTTTCAAAACGGTGCACAGCAGAGGAGGGAAGGAAAGAAAGGGAAGAATACAGAGATTGCCCGGATGTGCCCGGCTGCGAGCACTCACAAGACTCACGGGTCCGGGTGCCCTGGCACACCGGGAGCCTTCTGTCCCCAGGGCAGGGCAGGGGCAGGTGCCAGCTGGAAGCATGACCTCTCCTTGGGATGGTCCCATTCTCGGGAGGTGTCACCCAGTCCCCCCACTGCTTCTTGTGTTTGCACACTCTGATTCAGAAACACACCCCCCACACCTTCCTAACATGTGCCCCATGCCCAGTTTCCCACCAGGGAAGTATTTTCTTTCTCCTGTTGACTCGGAGCTCAGGGAGTGGAGCCAGGCCGAGGGTCAGCGCCGGCTCAGACAGCCGCAGGGCTCACAGCCAGGCCTGCGGCGCTGCCCGCTCCCTGGAGCTGCCGGAGCCGCGACTCCCACGCGGTCAGGAGGGAGCCCTCAGTGGGAAGATGGCGCGTGGATGAGCCTCGGCAGGACACAGGCTTTCCGTGGCAGCTCTGCCTCTCATCCTGGGCTCCCCGGGCAGACTCTTATTGCGCACCCACTGCATGGCCACAGGGCCGCACCCGAGAGCCTGGGAGGGGTGTGGCCTCCCCACAGACTATCGTCACCGCATCTGGGGGTCAGGGCTGCGCGATCAGGACCTTCACTCCCTTTCTTGGCCTCGGGTGGGTCGCTGTGAAGGTGACACCCTCTCCCTGTGTGGTCGACCTCAGAGTTCCCAGCAGTGTATAGAGAGGGTTTGACCAGGGCCCACTGTGCAGCCAACCCTGGGGGCACAGGGATTTGGCCTCCCTTCCCCCAGCTTGCCTGCTACTCACCCTCACCCCCTAAGGAGAGGAGGCGAGGGGATGCGGTTGGGCTCCTTCCAGCCCTTCCTGGCCCCTCCAAAGCTTCCCCCGCACCATGTCGGGTTTCATGCTGTTTATGAGGAGGCCCAGTCCAACAGGAAACTGGAAATAACGTGGGTGGTTGCTGGAACGCGCTGTTATTCCATAGTCAACACTTCTGATCAAAATAAATTAACCCGACAACAATGCAATCAAGATGTTTGTGCACAGAGGAAGGGCTGCTGCCGCTCGTGGAAATTCCTCGATCTGGGGTTTCGGTGGCTGCCTTCGACCTCTGCAGGGGCCTTGCTGCCGATGCCTCACCCGCCCGCACCCCCGCCTGGCAACCCCTCCACGCATGTGTGAATGGTTGAATCCTGAGTGTAGTTGACCCAGTCATCTGAGAGCAAAATGAGCCTTTCTACCAACATTTCCACACATATGCACATGCACACACGTGTGGACACACGCACGCACGCACACAGAGTACTGGGTTGGAGCCCTCCTCCAAGATTTAGGACTTAAATGGTGTTATTACATTGTTAAGTTTAGAAACACCGGCAGCTTACGGCAGCTGGAACCATCGGTTCCCCCCTAAGACCCAATTCTGGTCTCCAACAGTCGTCCTGTTTTGGATCCCAAATCATGTTTTCTACCCCAAACGCCAGAGCCGGAGCATGGCAGGTCCCGGGGAGGTCGCAGGGCTCGGAGAACAGAACCTGCGCTCTTTTTCTTCCTTCTTTTCCAGGCACTGTCTCGCTGGCCACTTACCACAGCCTGCTCCAACCTAAACGCACAGACATCCCGCAGGGCTTTGTAGGGAAGCCCTGTGGCGTCGCAGGGGGTGACACACCAGAGAGAATCTACTCCCCCGGCCTCCGCTCTAGCTGAGGAGAGGCCGGGGAGCCCAGGCCAAGGGGAAGGGTATGAGCTGACAAGCCTGGAGGAGCCCCCCAGCCTGCAGTGGGTGCCCCCAGAGGCCGGGCTGCCAAGCCAGGGGGCCGGGGGAGACTCTTTCTTCAACCACCACCACTGGCTGCTGCTGAAACTTGCCCTGAAGACAGGAAACGTGTCGAAGATCAACGCAGCCTTTGCCGAAGGCCCGGCTGGCTACCTCTGCTCCCCTGCGTGGGGGTTGAGCCAATGGGACAACCAGCAGAGGAGGAGGACTCGGTCCTCCCAGCAAGAGCCCCCCTCGCCACCCCAGGGTCCCCTGACCTTGATGAAGGGCTTCGAGCTTCCAGGTAACCTGAAAGCAGGGAATGACACGTTGGAAACCTCGACTTACATCTCTGTGGACAATGATGATTATGACAAAGCTCCTATCCAGAAGCCATCAGCCACCCAGCAGGAGGGCAGCCTGGGAGAAGGAGTGGGGGCTGTTTCTCCAGCGCAAGAAGGAGGCTCAGGGGGGCTGCAGAGAGGTGGGGAGGAGACCTCCACACTGTATTTCAGTGCCACAGCTGAAGTGGCCGTGTCCCCACACCGGGAAGGTGTGCAGGCCACACTGACGCAGACACTGGGAGAGGGTAGCCCTGCTCAGCCGGCCACGAAGCCCTTCCCCGTCACCATGGCCAACATCAGCCCGATCCTAGGCACCGGCCTGACCAGAAGGTTCCGCCCCAGCGCAGTCCTCCCTGGTGGAGTGCTGGGTGGCTCAGAGCGTGGGGAGGAGCCGGAGCCTACTGGGGACCTGAATGGTCCTGCCACAGCCAGCGCTGGGATGTCCTTGTCCGAAGGGAGCCTGAGGCCCACTAACAAGCCCCGCCTCACGTCCACCCCCAAGGCAGAGTCCACTCCCAGGGGCTGCAGTGGGCAGGAGGCGAGAGTGCTCCTGGGACCGCAGCCACGGTGGGGAGTGCCGACAGGTGGGACCACCAAGCAGGTCCCTGGATGTCCATACAGGAGAGCTCCCACTCCGACCCCCGAGCCCTGGGAGAATCACCGCCCTCTTGCTCATCTGGGAAATGGGGGGGCCGGTGGAGGTTATTTCTGAGATTCCCCTGCAGGCTCCACTGGCCACGAGTCTGAGTAGGAGACTGTCCTATGCAGAGGGAGCAGGAAAGAGCCTCCAGCCAAAATCACCTGCAGCCTTTCGTGGGCTACACAATCTCTACTGTGTTGTGTTGTTCGTTGTGGCTTCTGGGAAGCCCAGAGGTAAAACCCAGAGTCTGGCTTTACACACGTTCTTGTTACGAGTAGCTTCTCCTGACATTCATGATTGTTGATCTGTGTTGAAACGTGTTCTGGTGGCATTATTTTGTGAAAGGCGTGGTAAGAGGACCTAAGCCCTCCCGGAAGCGGATGGGAAATGCGTCTCTCCAATCGGCAGCCCGTCCGAAAGCACCCAAGTCTCCCCTCGGTCTCTGGGCCGAGCTACAGGGTGTTTTCCAGGTAAATGCAGGGCCCTCCTTCCCGCAGGCCCGGCTGGGCTCCTCTTTTGCCCTCCTGACTAGGGGCGGCTTCCTTGGCCTCCAGGCGTTTCCTCCGTGAATGTGAGCGCCCCTCTGTGATGTCAGCTCATCCAACAGGAATGGAGTTAACGTCCCTTTCTGCTCACACTCCATCTCACACACATCTGTTCCCTGCAGACCAGCCCTCCTGTCGCTTCCGAAAGCCTTCCCTCTTAGCTGGTGGCTGACGACCCATCCTCACCTGCTGAGCGGAAGGAAGGCAGCCCACACGTGGGGGGCTGGGTGCTGGTGGACTTCCGGCCTTTTCCAAACACCTCTGTGTTCAGGGACAATATTCGGGCCCCAGGGGGAGTGCAGCCCCGCTCATGCAGACAGGGGGGGTGGAGGTGGGGGGGCAAGCATTTCCTGCAGCAAGCGGACAGGGCAGTCCCATGAGCCAGGGCAAGGCAGCAGCTGAGGGTCTCTGCTGGGACAGGTCAATGGGAAAGGAAGAGAGCTTGCTGAGAGAGCGAAGAGTCTTCGTGGTGACTCACTGTGCTGCCATAGCCTATCGCCCCCACCCCCACGTCTCCCCCAAACAGGAACCAGACCCTCTTCCCTGATTCCTGCAGAACCCTACCCCACCATGGCCCTGGGGGACCGTCCCCCGACCTGGCCCCCTGGCCTAGGCTTCTACTCCACCAGTCTTTTCCTCTAGTGACGGCTTCCTAAACTTGACTGAGCTGCCCCCCCCCCCCCCCCTGAAGGCTAATGAAGGGCACGAAGCTTAACTTGGAGCTCAGGAGTCAGCACCTGGAAGGGCTCTTTCTTCAGCTGTCATCCCTGGTGAGGCCTGGCCTGGGACGGCTGTTGGAAACCTCCCAGCAGCACCCCTGGAAGAGCAGGGCCCCAAAAGGGGCCCAGGCGGGCACCTCTGCTCCCCACCGAGCCTTTTCTCGTTTCTCTGAGTTGCGTCTGAGTGGTTCTCCGGCCGCGTGCTAACACCCGGAAGTCCTTCCAGCACCAAGTGAGGGTTTTGCTTTCAACCTTCGTCTGCTTGCTGTCTTTAAAATAGGCTGATATTTCCCAGCCTGAATCTGATTCCGTTTTCCGTAGTATTTAGGATGACCAACCATCCTGGTCTCCCAAGGCTGGGACGTTCCCTGGGATATGAGCGCTTGGGGCTGAAACCCAAGTTCAAGGCCCATCAGGACAGCTGCCACCCTAAGGCCTGTTAGCAGGACTCACGTTTTCTACCTTCCTTGGCCACCGAGTCAGAGAGCAGAGTGAAGAGTTCATGGTTACGAATCTGGGAGAGAAGGAAGTCTCCTGAAATAGCTCCTGCACCCCCTCCCCGCCCACCTTTCGAAACTCAGTCTGACTGATGTGCCCCTTGCTGGTCATGACCCCTAAAGTCAACACAACCGCCAGCTTCAAGCTCCATGGTGCCAGGAGAGACCCCACTCAGCCGTCGGAGCTGCAACCCAGAGTTTTGGTTCACATCTCTCTGGGAGGAATCTCCCATGGAAAAACACCATGGAAAAATCCAGGACTTTGACCACACAGAAACATTCATTATGGCAAAACTGTAATTACCTCGTGGCCCGTCAGGGTTTCCATTATGAATGGGACCTACGTCTCCGCGGAACGCGATTCTTTCCAGCTGGAATTGGCCGTGGACAGGTTTCCAGCCCGCTGGGGAATTTTCTGGGCCGTTTTCAAATTGGCACAAAAGGGGGGGAGGTGAGGAGGTTGGGAACGGAATAAACAATACGGGTTTTTGTTCTTTAAGCTGTAATTAAGAAGACAAACAAACAAAACACAACCAATCAGGATAATTGAGGATGTCACAATGACCCTTAAGGTTTGGATTTAAAGGGGACCGTTTGTCTTTAACTGGCTTTAAGAGGTGGGGCATTTGATAAAAGAACGGAGACTTGGAATTTTTCATTCTTCTACCTGAAGTGTGCTCAGCCAGGGAAGTGAGGAGCTGGGTTCACTGCATCTTGGAGGGAAGCCGTGTGCGGGGGAGACCAGGGTGGCCCGTGAGACCTGGCCTCTCCTCCAGCTCTTTCTCCAGCTCATTCTGTGACTGCAGAAAGCCCCTCACCTGCCGGGGCCTCAGGTTCCTCATGGGGGCACCAGGGACACTTGTAGCTGGCCAGTCACAGAGCTCTGGAGTAAGCCGAAATGGCCCTGGGGGCCAGCTGCTAACCCCGAGACAAGGCCCCTCTGTTCTTCCCCGACCCCCCAGCTGCCCTCCAGGGTCCTAGAGTCACCGTGCAGTCAGGGCCCTGTGTCCCCTTGACCATGGAAGAAGGGACCCACCTCCACCCTGGCTCACCCCACAGCAAATGCATACTGTATGCCCTGGAGCTGGACCCTTGGCTTCACTCAAAAGTGTTGCAGGCACTGCTGCAAAGCCCTAAAACCACCGGCGGGGGGAGGGGAGGCAGCCTGCCACAATCCCTGACTCTGTGAGGCAGGAGGGGCAAGCCCTCCCCCCACTGCGTCCTGCGGGTGGGATCAGAGGGTCTCATCCGGCCTGGTAGAGTCACCAGCGAGAAAACAGCCTTAAGAAACGATGCGCAACCCAAACAGGAATTCCAGGAGCACTGAGTCTGTCTCCCCTCTCCTCTCCAGGACTTCCAGCCAGAGGGAAGGGGAGGACCCCACCCGGTGAGGGGTGGGGAGAACGTTTTATTTAGCTATGCAGACCCCACGTTCCATTCTCGGTGGTCTTAAGGGTTTTCCGCAGCGTCAGGAAGTGATGTGAGTGATCTGAGCGGCGGAGGTGGGTGGACAGTGTCCACATCGAACTGAGTAAGGTTATGACAACGGGCGGGAGTTTGAGTCCTTGGTGTTCAGTAACTGCTGAAAGGGGAGCTGGCTTCGTTTTGACTTGGGACTGACATACGTGGCCCCTTAGCTTCCCCCCATTTAATTCAGGGTAGGATGGAGCCCCAATTCAAAGTTGCAAAACGCGGGGTGCTCGAAGAGAGCCGCTTGCCCCTCCGGGGACCCCCGACACTTGGGGCGGGGCGGGGGGGAGCGGCTCTGTGCACTGGCGCACAGTCCGAAGCAGGCCCACTTCGCACGCAGGCAGGCTTTGCTTTCCGAGTTCATGCGGTTGAAATCCTCCCGGATTCCCGACCGGGGGCACAGCGTTGAAGCCGGGGCACCCGCGCAGCGCCCTGTCGGCCAGTAGGTGGCGCGCTTGCCCCTCCGCAGCCACGCGGCCCGCGGTCTCCTACTCACAACACTGCATTTCTCATCCTTTCAGCCTAAGCTTGGGTGGTGGGTGTTCAATTCGCCGCTTTCGGTCACACACACGCGTGGACCATCCCACGGGGCTCGCCAAAGGCCTGGCAGGGCAGGACCGTCTGCATTTACGGACTGCCCTCGCTGAGGTCAGTGGCTCAGGGAGTCACTGAGGTTATCAGCTGTTCAAATGCAGCTTTCCATTTCCCGTGAATCTCCGTTGTCAGAGCCACGTGCCCTTGAACTTGCAGCCAGCGTGTATGAGCCACCCAGCAAGCTAAGCTTGCTTGCTCACCAGACTGGCCTGCGCCCCCACATCTCCTGGAGCGGGCTCAACCGGTCTGAGTCCTGTGACGGGGATCCCTGCATCCGGCTCTCATCGATATTGTCATTTAAAAGCTGTCATTCCCCGGTCTCCCCGGGGACAGTGACCTCCAGTTCCATGCTGTCCCACATTCAGTCTAAGTTCCAGGGTTCTAAAAACGCACTCTGCTTTGCGTTTCTATGGGGTGAAAGTTGTGCCCTTCGCTCCCAGGTGATGGGATGTGATTGGCTGTGAGGGACGAGCTAGGAAGCCATGAAGGGCTCGGAGGGGGCAGGGAGGGGCGAAGGACTTCCCAGGCAGGGAAAGCACCCTGTGTGCTGCTGTGATGATGGACATGTGTTATGTCTGTCTAAACCCACAGGCGTGCAGCAGGGAATGACCCCGATGTCAGCGGTGGGTCTGGGTGACAATGCCATGTCCATGCAGGTTCATCAGCTGTGACAAATGTCCCACTGGATGGGGGTGTTGTTAGTGGGTGTGGTTGGGGGTGTTGTTAGTGGGTGTGGTTGGGGGAGGCAGAGGGCATACGGAATCTCTGTCCTTTCCCCTGCGTTTCCTTGTGATCCTAAAACTGCTTTTTATACATTCTTAATAATTTTTAATTTTTTTAACAAGTATGTTCTTCTTAGCCACGAACCAAAACCGAAGCTGAGCCGTTGAAATGTGTGACTGAGCACCTGCCCGGCCAGGCCCTGCACCAAGCGCTGGGGACAGAGGTGCAGGCCCCGCGGGCCGTAGCCTGGTGGACAACTGTCGCACCAGAGGCAGCGGCAGGTCTCCTCCACCATCTGGCC
Organism: Sturnira hondurensis; assembly: GCF_014824575.4. Classification (NCBI taxonomy): domain Eukaryota; kingdom Metazoa; phylum Chordata; class Mammalia; order Chiroptera; family Phyllostomidae; genus Sturnira; species Sturnira hondurensis. The sequence continues at coordinate 245,590 of NW_028087067.1, forward strand.
GGGACCATTGGTCAGCTGGTCAGCCGTCAGTCAGTGGGACGCAGCCAGTCTGAGAACAGGTCAGCACAGCGGTCCACCCCTCACAGGGGATTGGTAATGCTGCGTCGGCACCCGTGGGCTCGTGGGAGGAGGATCCCGGGTGTGCAGCAGGACGAAACCTCAAAAGGCCCCCAGGTCACGGTCACCTGGGAGGGCGGCTCCCTCAGAGCCCAGGCTGGTGGCCACAGTCGGCGCTCATCCTCCGCCCAGGGTCTGAGGCCCCACGTAGGCGGGTGTGAGCTCCATGGCTTACACGACCCTTCTGAGCGAGCGCCCTTCCCTCTCTCCACAACAGGGTGGCTGGAACAGCCCACACTGCAGGCTTGCGCGTGGAATGGCATGGGGGGAAGCCCCACGAGCTCTTGGCCCAGACGAGTCAACACTGTTTCCAGGTGGGAGGCGTGCGGGGAGGGGGAGGCAGCCATGACCTCCTCTTCTCGGTGACTGCGTGTAAGAACCCACCTTTTCTCTGAGACCTTTGAAATCCCTCCAAACTTGCACTGTCCCCCCAGCTTTGCCTGCCCTGTGCGCCCCAGGAAGGCAGGCCCCATGCTGGGACAAGGGGACAGAAAGTCCCCACCCTGTGTCTTCCGAGCCCCACTGCCTCCCAGCCAGGGGGTGTCCAGACCTTCACCCCACAAGTGGGAAACTCCTCTGAGGTCTTTGGGGACCAAAGATAAAGGCGAGGAGCAGTTTGCCTAGAACTTTCTCTAGGAAAGAAAAGAAAGAAAAAGTTACAGTTGTTTTTTTTTTCCTGGTTCCGAGTTCTGACGTGCTTCTCCTTGTTTTTCTTCATACTTGGGGACAGCAGAAATGACACACTGCCTCTCCACAGTCAGTGGACCATGATATATTTACTGAGAAATTTTTAATAAATAAACCACAGCATGAACCCCTGTGCTCTTACAAACCAGCTGGTTCTCATGGGGAGAGTTCAGGAGTTTTTATGGAGTAATACGACATTCTCATGAGAATTTTATTAGAAATCAGAGATTTGAAATACATCAAGCAGGAAATTTATGAGGCTACATGGGAACCTTTCATTTTGTCATTCTGGGTTAATTTACTTCTTCGTAGTGTGGTGATTTACTTTGGAAGTCTCAGCCATGAACAGTATTCTGAATTTCTCAGCAAATTTAAGCCAGCTAATTGATTCCTTGAACTTTTCACTTTCCATTTTTATCCGTAACAGCAGATAGATAATCATTGATGGTCTCCGCATGAAAGTCCCAAATCTATGGGAAACACTTAGCACCCGCCGGAAACGTGTCCAAACAGGTCCTTCCCAGTGCCAAGGATTAAACAGAGCCTCGTGGAAAAACATTTCTATAACAACATGCAAGTCTTTGTCTCCGATGTTTCCACTTAATCGTTTCTCCAAATAATCCTTTTTTAATTGTGTTTTGTGAAGTACCCAGTTAAAATTTCACTCACCCAAAAAAACTTGTTTATCGTCATGTAACCCAACTTGGAGAGCAGCCCGACCCCAGAATAGCTGTTTGTGCCGGTGCCGCGGGCAGGAAGCGCTCTGAGCACGGCCGAGTCTGGGCCTGGTCCAACGCTCGTTAACGGTCGGGGCTGACGGTGTGCGGAAGGAGGCCAGGCCGGCGGATGCCTGGAACTGGTCTCCCACCGTGACCCCTTCGCCGACATTTCAGCATGGCTCCTGAGTGAAGTCCCAAAGTTAGGTAACTTCTCTTCACATCTAAATTTCATTCTTAAATCATGACTGTGTTTTACCAGCCAAATACTCACTCCAGGGGAGCTGGGGCTTATTGAACGGCTACCATGGTGGGGTCAGTTTCTTCTCACTTTCCTACACACACGAGGCCCCCAAATTCCCAGGCACCCACTTCAGAAAAACATGCTCCTTAGAAAGCAATGCAAGAAGGCACCCCAGTTCCTGGGCGGCCCCATTTGCTGGGACCCCAGGAGGAGGTCAGCGGCCCTGCCCTGGCTCAGCTTTTCCTTGGAGTCCTGGGGTCAGGTCATTCCTCCCAGATGCAAATGGAATAGTTGGTAACCAACAATCGTCACCATCAGCTGGTCCCCTCTATGTATCCTTCAGGTGTGTATGAGCACGTTTGCGTCTCAAAACCCCTCTCGAAAAGAGGGCCCATTGTTTCTTCCCATTTCACAGCTAAGGAGCTCGAGGCTCAGGGGGCGGTCTCGCAAGCAGGAGGGGCTCCGCCCTGGCTAGGCCCGGGCTCTTCAGGGCCACGCTGTGACCGAGGTGGCAGAGCGGGCAGGAGGCATGGGCTCTGCCCTGGGGAAGCTCTCTCCCTAATTTCAGGAATGGGGAGCTGGGAGGAAGGCCGGGCCCCTGTCACTGAGTGGATCTGGCCAAGAAGCATTCGAAGGCTGCTCCTCATCTCGTGCCATCAGGGAAACGCACACCACACACGTGGGAGAATACCCTAAATCTGGAGCCCTGGCCGCACCGCACCGCAGGCTGGCGAGGACCGGGGGCGGCTGGCGGGAACCGAACCGGGTGCAGCCACGTGGGAAGGCAGCTGGGCTGTGTGTTAGAAACTCAGCCGCCTCTTACCCACGCGGTCCGGCGAGCACACTATCCGGCGTTTCTCAGCGGGTTCAAGACCAGCACGCGGACGTCTACAGCAGCTTTATTCATAATCCCCCAAATGGGGAGAAGCCCAGCTGCCCTCCGGTAGGTGACAGGCGCAGAAGCTGTGCCCCACCTGGACAGTGGAATGTTATTCCGCTAGAGAACTGAGGTGTCAGCCATGAAAAGACGTGGAGGAACCCGAAATGCGCATGACTAAGTGACAGAAGTCGATCTGAAAAGGTGTGACTCCAACTCTGTGATGTCCAGGAAAAGGCAAAACCAGAGAGACGGAGCACAGTTTTCCAGATGGGGACACTGTGTGACGAACACACGTCACTCTCCACTCGCCCAAGCCCACAGAGCGTGCAACACCTGGGTGACCCTGATGTCATCTGTGGGTGACGCTGACATGCCAGTGCAGGCCCGTCAGCTGTGAGAAACGTCCCGTCCCGAGGGGGTGCTGGTGATGGGGGCGGCCGTGCCCGTGCAGGGCAGGGGATGTGGGAGTCCCTGCTCCTTCCTGTTTCACTGTGACCCTGCAACTGCTCTAGAAACACCAAGCCTGTTGAAGAACCAACACAAACAAAGACACCCTGGGCTGAGGAAAGGGTCACCCTGGCGTCCCAGGGTTGGGGCGCTTTGAAACAAGCATAAAAACAAAATCAAAGGACCCGGCAGCCCAGGGCCGTGGGGGCTGCTTCCTCCAGGGGAAGGTGCTGCCACTGAGCTGGGACCAGAAGGAAGGCTGCCTGGGGGAGGGGGCCGTGGGGTGCGGGGCTGAGCACTGGGGACCAGGAGGCAAAGGCGGGGCCTGGGCCGGGGCGCCTCTGCGGCCTGTGCCCTGGGGGTTCTGCCTGCAGATTCTTTTATTTATTTATTTTTTTGAGAAAAATGCCACAAGCTTATTTTTATTGAACATATTCCCATAGGTTTGCGTGTGATTTTTAATCACAGTATATTGCCAAAAATACACTTTTCTACTTATTTCAACATATTAGATAAGATAGTGACTCATTTATCTTATAGCTATAGTGACACATTCTGTGAGGAGTTTAGAAAAATGTAATCTATGATCTGCTCTTGACACAATTACTTGGCTATTTCCTACATAAATAACAATGAAAGCTACAAGGACAGGTTAACAGAACTGGTGCTCCCAAAAAACTAGTATATTAACATTTAATTCACAAAATTGGTAACTTGTACAAAATACATTCAGAATATCCACCGCTCCTTTGTCACACTGAATGATGTAGCTTTTAGGAGACGATCACATAAACTAAGATACACCGATGAGTACGTATATTTAAAGGACATAATTGCCATATTTTTCTTCTTTTAAATTGTTGAGTACAGTTGTCTCCATTTCCCCCCACCCCAGCCATCCCCACCTCCCACCCTGTCTCCAGTCTCCCCCACCCGCCCTCCGGCCCCTTTTCTCTGAGAACTGTTGAGGAGCCGTGTTCAGGAGCTGGGCCAGGGCCTCGGGAGATGCCCACCGAGTGAGCGCAGGCCCGGCCCCCGGTCGGGCCCAGGAAATGTCTGGTTTTCAGCCAGAAGCCAGAAAGCGGCCTCTCCTGGTCCTGCCTCCCAGGCCCCGAGGGCAGAGGTCCCAGCAGGGCCACACTGTCCCTTGGCAGGGCCCCTTTCCGCCCTCCACTGGGACACTTCCAGCCCTGGGACCAACCTCAGCCAGCCGAGGGCTGTGCTCCAGAGAGTTCGCCTTCAGATGGGGGCAGCCAAGGGGCGGGGACCACAGTGGGGGACCTCGGCGGGGGACCGTGGCGGGGGACCGTGGCGGGGGACCGTGGGAGGAGTCCGTGGGAGGAGACCGTGGTGAGGGACTATGGTGAGGGACCCTGGTGGGGGCAGAGGAAAACCTGGTAAAACCTGGTGGCTCTGGGAGCACTCCAGCCTCCTCCGCGCTCAGCTCCCGGCCAGGCCTGTGACATGGAGACACACAGGTCCCCTTTAAGATTCCGCCCAGGCTCCGGGCACTGCCAGCCCGGCCACAGGAACCTCCTGCTGGATATGAACTTCCTCGACCCCCATGTCAGCTCTGTGACACGTCAGTTTCCCCATGTCCCCTGCTCTCACTGCACGTCATGTGCTCAGAAAAGCGCCTCCCTGCCCCATGCATTTTCATGGGTTTCAGCTCACCTCCTCCCCTCTGGGCCAGACGCCTGCTGCAAAGGACAGTCACACAGCTGTGCCTATGGCCCTGACCCCCCAGGCCCTGACTCCTGCAGCTCTGACCCCTGCGGCCCCACTTAGCACACAGAGCAGGACGGCTGGACAGACGGATGCTTCCTCAGTCCCCTCCAGGGCTGTGAGCACTGGGATCTCTAATCCACGGGTCTCATGCTCTGCCGGTGGGCATGGCCCCCAGGGCTTAATGTCTCTCATGTCCCCAGTTCAATGGCCTCTGTGGGGCCTGACTTCCGCCACACGTCCACACGAAAGGGCCTTTGAGTGCCGCTTACGAACAGAACACAGCCGCTGGCAGAGGTCTGGGCGTCCGCAGGGACAGCCGGCTGCACGGGGTCAGGGTGGATGCAGGGAGGAAGGCATCGTGTGGGAGGCAGGGGAAGGGGCCCAGTGTGCCACGCTGAATGCGGAGGGCGGGACAGGGGTACAGGCAGGCGCCCCAGCTCCGAGGCCCCCTGGCCCCCCTGCACAGCCCCTCTGTGCTCTCCGAGTCCACCAGCACAGCCGCACAGGCAGCAGGTGTGGTGCCAGGTGGTCGCTATCTCTGCGAAGTGCTGGGGGCTCGGCCAGGTGCCTTCCCACAGCACCATGCACCTGAACTCTGCTGAGAGAGCAGAGCCCACACGTCCCCACCCTGCCAGGCGGTCACCACAGGAGACAGTGAACGTGTGAATTCTCTGGATGGCAGCGATGGTTTCAGGAAGTGCATGCGCGTCCAGGTGTCTTGGGGTCTACCTTTGATGCACACGGCTTTATTTGGCAGGGACATGTCCATGACACTGGGGATAGTCCTTCCCTGTGGCTGGTCATGCACACGCACGCACATCTCGGAAGGAAAATCACAGGAGGTCCTTCCACTCCCATCGTCTCTCGGAGCCAGAGCTTGACCGGGGTGAGCAGAGGCAGGGTGACTCACAAGGACTGACTCTGGCATCGGGGACACCGCAAGGCCTGGGGGCAGACAGCAGCCCAGGGCCCCCACAAGCCCCACAGACCACCAGTCACATGGAGTGGAGAGCCCGGGAGGGGTGAGGCCACCAAGGCCCAGGGCTCTGCCTCCCGATCACCCTCCTGTCAGGGGCCCCGGCACCTGCTGCTCCCCTACGGCCCCCTGCGTGGAAGTGGGGACAGCGGTCAGCCCAGCCCCAGTCCCTGCCAGCCACCAGCACAGCAGACGTCTCCTGCACCAGGCGCATCTCAGGCTCTGGGTGAGGACGGGCCGGGAGGATGACCCGGCGGGTCCCTGCCTGAGGACAGGAGGTGAACCAGGGAAGCACCCTGCAGTGGAATTCACCTTGAGACGGGGTGCAACGCAGGTGCGAATTCGCAGTGAACAGAGTTGGCCAGGGCGATCAGTGTGGCCACACCACGCACGCCAGGTAAGCATGGCCGGACGGAGGCAGGGAGGCAGGGCTAAAGATCGGCAGGGCCGGGTCTGCTCGGGCACCGCCTCTCTCCACACGGAGCTCCTGCTTGGCTCCGGGGTGTGTGTCTGAGCCATCCCTGCTGCTGGGTGCGGGGACAGGTGTGGAGGGGAGGCTGGGCCAGGGAAGGCTGCAGAATGTCCCCAAAGCGGGGCCAAGAGAGGAGGCAGTGGGACCGCAGTGAGCAAACATCTGAGAGGCATGAACAGCAGGAAGGGGCTGTGTGGCCGAGGACGTCTCAGGAAGAGTGATGGGATGTCATTAAGGAAAAGGAAATGGGGGCTGCCTTGCCGAGAGCACTTCCTGCCGGCCTGGCCCACGGACGGACGCACAGCACTCTCTCCACTGGTGCTGACTGCCACCCAGGGCTGCAGGGGACAATGGCCATGCTGCGCCCCCTGTAGCCCAGCAGTGCTTAGCAGCCAGCCTAATGGCCGAGACCAGGAACACGGGGTGAGAGGGAAGGGGCCAAGGCATGTCCGGGCCAGGCAGGGACACGGGGCGGCAGTCACTTGGGAGCCCAGAGGCCCCAGGGTAGAGCTGACGGAGATCGGAGGGGGATCCCAGCGACCCCGGCCTGTGGGTGGTCCCTCTAAAAAGGGGCAAATACCCCAAGTTTCAGAGACTTTTCTGGAAGTTCCAGGGAACAGACCGGCTCCTACTCCCACACCGCCGGCGTTGCCTGGCTCTGACCTCTCAGAGTGAACGGAGAGCACCTGGCCTGCGGCTCCCACCGCCCGACCCCTCCTGGCCACACACGGCCGATGCGGGTGGCGAGCACTGTCCGAGAAAACCGCACACCCTACGTGTCAGGCTTCACGGGGCTCTTCTGCCTCCTGCCAAACAGGGCCACTCGAAGACCGAGGAAGAGGAGGCGGGGGGAGCAGACTCCGGCCGAGGCCCGCTCTTTCCCGCGCCGCAGCCCCGTCCAGGCTCGCAGACCAGCAGCCGGGAAAATCCCAGAGGTGCCGGAGGGACTCGCACGTGTCCGACGGGGTCATGCCCGCGGGTGGCCGGGCTCCGGGGAAACGAGCTAGGAAATGCTTCTGACCATCACGAGGTGCGGAGGGGTCCACAGGCTCGGTCTCTCCCACTCAGTGCGGTTTTTCCATGTGGAAAGAAAGCAGTCACCGGTCCCAGGCGTCCGATTGGTCCGTGGCCAGTGGGAACCCTCCATCCTCAGGGCAGCGTGAACATCACGGAGGGCAGTGCGGCCGCAGGGCTGGGCCCGCCCGGGAAGGGCGTTCTCAGATGACTCCATGGGCTTCCACCCCATCCCAGGGGAGGCAGGGGGTTTAACGACTCCCCGCAGCCGTAAATTTCCTTTAGTTCGTTTGCTCGTTTACATTTGGGAAGAGTTTGTGTGCGTGTGTGGTTTTTCATGTTTTGTAATGAGAAAAACCAAGCCAAAAAAGAAAAGCAAAATGGTCCCTTTTTGAGCCAAAAGATGAGAGTTTCCCATTCACAGAAAACTGTCCATGGATGCCCTCAGTATCTCTGAATGAGCGAGGCTGTCTCCACATAACAGTCGCAAACATCTCCCAAGCCTGGTCGGGGCCCTTTCCTCCGAGTCCCCTGGGCCTGATATCCCGTCAGCGTGGACTCCAGGGCTGGGCTCTCTGTGAGTCCCCTGGCAGCGGCTCCTGTAAATGTCCCCTTGCTTTGTGTTCGCAGTGCGAACTCTCTCTCTGGCATCGAGAGAGGGGAGAACCGTTTCCAGGGGCCCCGCCCAGTGACCTCAGTTGGTCCGTCACCCACAACAGGCCCGGGAGGCAGCGGCCCCGTGCTAGCGGGAGGGCTGGCTCCGAACTGCTGGTGGGGACGGGAAGGGGGTGGCCAGCTGGGCTCTGCCATTGGGACACGCTCCGCTTCCTGCCTGGCCCTTGGTCCTGCATCCACCCGACACCTGGGTCAGGACTGCCTGGCAGGCGGTTAGCAAAGCACGTTTCTGGGTTCCTCGCAGGCCTCCTGACTCGGGCTCTGGAGGGTGGGCCCATGGACGACGGGTAAGGGCTGCGGGGAAATGGGCTCTGTTCTGGCCGCAGCTGGCAGGCAGGGGAGGAGTGGGGTGCACAGGGCACGGTCCCCTCGGTCCCACCAGGGCCTCCCACACACATCTCTTTTCCATCAAGGCCCAGGACGGAATGAAGACCAGCTGTGCTAACATGTCACCAAAGCTCATGTGTTTTGTTCTCTGGATCTGTGTGCCAGCTCGCTCACCACCTGAGGACTGGCCAGGCGTGCTTACTCCCAGGCACAGGTGCGGCCTTGAGTGGTCTAAGTGACTGGCCCCCTTGCACTGGCCCTTAGATGGTGCCCACCGGGGCCTGTGACCCGCGACCTCGCAGGAGGGCCACAGCACCCGCTAGCTGGCGGCAGCTCAGCGGAGGGGAGGGAAGGGAAGGGAAGTTGGATCTGGCAGCACCACTCAAAGGGGATGAGAAAGAGAGCCAAGCACAACGGACTAAATCTGGAGGCCGGGGTGGGAATGCATGGAGCCCGAGCAGCAATGGGGCCACAGAGGCTGGGCGCTTCCCTGAGGACTACCCAAAACCCCCTCAAAGGCGGAAGGTAGAGGTGACCCCCAACCAGAGCCCCTGAAACTCCGAAACAGCTCATTCCACCAGGTGACGGAAGGTCAAGGGCACCCAGGCTGCCCACCGCCTCCTCTTCACGCAGGCACATTCCATCCGGGAGGCGACTGCCCTCCCCCCACCCCCGCCCTGGACCCCTGCATCCACAGGAGCCCCTCCCCCCAGCCGGATGTGCTCCCCGTGTGTACGAGGCCATGCCAATCTGTTGGCGCCACCGTGGGCTCCCCTCCTGGTTGGCAGTGCGGCCGCCCCCTTGTGCTCTGGCCAGTGGGTGCCGCCTCCGCCCCCCCCCCCCCCGATGCCGCCAGACCCCGGCAGCCCTGACGCTCTGAGAGGCCACATCCTCTGCTGTCGTTGGCTCTGTCTGCCACGCAGGACTCCATCCCAGGAAAACAGAAAGGCCTGGCTGAGACGGCGCCGCGGGGATGACCTTTTGCTCAGAAAGGCAAGGCCTTTCCTCGGCCCCCAAATGCCACCTCTCCGCCTCCCTGTGCCTCACTGTGAAATGCACCCCACACTTGCAGGCAAACCCCAAGGTCGCTCTGGCCCTCCCGCGTGACCTCCTGCTGCTGGAGACCTCTGGGGCCGCTCTGCCCAGGTGCCCTCCGTCGACACATCTGATGGGCTACTGGAGCCAACCGCCATGGGGCCTCGGTGACGGCACTGGTGGGTCTGGAAGCTGGTGGTCTGAGAATGGCACCAGCAGTCCTGCGTCTGGGGACACCCTTCTCCAGGTGTCCCCACACGGTGGAGGCAGCTCTGGTCTGGTCCTCATCCTCTTCTTCTCAGAGAGCCACCTGCCCCCATCTCCGCTGCTCAGGAAGGCTGCAACCTGCCCCAGTGAGGGCACCCGACCCCCAGGGCAGGTGCCCAGGCCAGGCTCCTACCCACTCTGGTCTTGGTCTCCTTCTCCAAAAGTGACCGTCCCGCCTGCACCAGGACCTTGCAGTGTGGCCCCTGGGGCATCCCAGGGCCCTGTCCATGGGTGTTCATGACCAGGCCTTCATGTGCCGCCCCCTCAGCTGCAGGGGTGGTGGTGGCATATTTTATGGGGATGGAGCACGCAGGTGACAAGACTCCCACCCACAGCTCATGTCCCCAGGTGCAGTGGGTCACGGCAGCACTGCACCCAAGGGCTCCCGGCACCCAGAGTGCCTTGGAAAGGGTGAGGCCCCAGGGAAGGACAGGGCCAGGAGGCACCAACCACACGCAGCATAGACCGCGGACTGGCAGGCCAGGTTTATGACCTGTGAGGAGTGGAGGGAGCAGGTGGGCTGATGTTTTCCTGCAGGAAACCCATCCTTCAGGGTGGGGGAGGGGGACAGGAGAGGCTGGTGGCCCTCCCTGTGGCTCCAGAAATCTCAGGGAACCTCTGGGCGCCATGCAGGGATGGGAGGCACATGCCCCTCTGAAGCACAGTTCTGGCATGAAGCGGCCACCAGGGGGCGGCAAAGGGACTCAAATACAGCCGCGGGGTTTCCACTCTGCCCATCCACGGGCTGGACCTGAACCCAAGTCCATGGGCGCACCGCCACCCACTGCCACCCACTGTGCCGTGCAGACGGGCTTCAAAGGAATACTTGCCGTGAAAACCTAAACCTAAGCGGCTGCTCTCTCCCTCAAGAAGAGGTCTCTTCATGAGGCCTCTTCTCTTGCACGCGTGCAGATGCACCAGAGAACACTGGGGCCCCTGTGACCCTTTCTTTAAACCCCCACCTCCCTGGAGACTGAATGAAGGGCCTCAGGAATGAGGCGATAAGGCCCCGGGGGCACAGCCAGGGCTACGCCTCTGCTGGGGGAGCTCCAGCAACGAGCCCCCTCCCCCAGCCTAACCCAGGGGATGGGTCCTCACAGAGAAGATGGCATGGTGCCACCCACAGCACGCCCACTGCAGCCTGGGGGTTGCAGCCTGGGCCCTGGTCTCACAGCCTGCCCCTGGGGCGGAGCCGGCAGCGGCACGGCTCCCTCTTCGGAGCCCCCCAGCCCAGAGCCCACCGGGGGAAGGAGGATGGCGTCCCTAAAACCCACCCACTCTCTCCCCAGACTCGGAGAAGGAAACTCGCTCTGTTGGCTCCCGGCTGCTGTGTCGGGCACTGGCTTCCCCAGCATAAGCATCTCCTCCTTTGCTGGGCGAGGCCCCGGTTGGACAGGGCTCCGGGCTGCTCTTCCGCAGAAGGGGAGACGCCGCCCAGCAGACTCTGCGGGCCAGGCCTGTGCTACACGCACCGCTCAACCTTGACCGTCATGCCACGCAGCAAGCCAGCGGTGGCATCTTCCACTGCCATGATGTGTGCCAACCTCGGCCACGTTTCCGTGCCTGCGCCCTGCCCAGCATGTCCCTGCCCAGCATGTGAGTTCACTTGGTCCACACAGCCTCTCTGCACGGCACGCCTTGCAGCTTGCAGGCTGGCCCTCCACCTGCTGAGCCTCACCAGCCAGAGCTTCACCTGTGACACTTGTGTCTCAGAGATACTTCGTTGTCATAGCCCTTTCCGCACCTCTCAAGTGAGCCCGGGGTGCCCGACTCCCCTCTGGCATTTCCTGGCACACAAGGAAAGCGGCACGGGCTTGGCCCTGACCTCTCGGTACTGGGTTTCACTTCGCGCGTCATGTGCCAAGTCAGGCCCACACCCCAACACCTACAACACATGTGTGGTGTTTGCACGCCAGCGCTGGTGCCATGCAGAGCCCATGCATGAGTACAAACGGGGACAGGGGTTCGAGGTGACAGAGAGTAACAGGCACCAGTGAAATGGAATTTCAGAGAGCTCAGAACACAGGTCAGAACACCAGCTGACAGGGGGCGCTTCTCGTGGGGCGGGTGTGACCCCGGCACCTCCCAGGTCTGCACTGGGTCCTCCAGAAACCCTAGTAATTCACAATACAAACTACCCGCAAGTCCGCTCACAAGCGGAGACAATGGACCTTACTCTGTGGGTGGTTTCTGGAACACAGCAGAGCCGATCTCATCCCCAAAATGACACTTCAAGAACAGACACGGTCAAGGTTGCAACTGCATACGGGAAATACTGCTGTGGCGGACACTCTCCGTCCCCACAAACACGAGCCTGCCGTGCAGCTGGCTGGAGCTTGGCACCGCCCATACTTGACCTTGACAGGCAGATTTTCTACAGGTTTTGTTTATGTTCTTAACCATCCATCGATTCCATCGCTCTGTGGACACAGATCTTTCAGAAAACACAACAGTAAGCCGTGTGATGTTACACAGGAAAGAACGAAATGTGCATCCTTGGGACGTGAAGGCGCCACGCGGAATGAGAGAGGAATCCGCAGACAGGAATGCACAGAACCTGCCACTGTGAACGGCGGGGGACTGGCCCGCGGGCCCTGGGCCCCAGCGGGCCACGCGCAGGCGGCTGGCCAGTGCCGGAGAGGTGCCGCAGACTCAGCAGAGTCAAGCACACGCGCTGTGTGTCTTACATGAGACACAGGGTCAGACAATCCAAGTAATATGCTGCTTCACAATTTGGGGTGTTACACGTATATATTTTTAAAAACTGGCTCAATACTTTAAAAACGGTCTTCCAGTTTTACATATTCAGAATGTGGGCCCAGCCATAAAGCTGGCTGCACGCGACGGAAAACTGCTGGTGAATTTTGGGTCACGAAGTGTTAAATAGCACACAGGTTAGAGACAATGAAGGGGTTTATTTTTTCTTTCACTTTCATCTAAACACACTCTCTTCTGAAAAACATAAAGGCATGCACATTTATGGCGTTCTTACAAAGAAAAACTAAGTAGGAACCAAGCTGTAAACCCAGATAACGCACACAAAACCTTAAATGATGTTATGTGAAGAGATTTACAAGTAGATACGGGGCTCTTAATTTTAGAAAATAATTCAAATGATACCAATGCATGTTAAAAAGAAGCTTCTAATTTTCCAAATATTTTGACACAAGTGTTTTAACTAACAGATATTTTAAAGACCCCTTGTGAGAAGAATGTAAGTATAATGATACAAAACATGATCTTCAAGTGGTTTTACGCAGTTTGCCTTTTTAAAATCAGTTATAATCAATAAAATTCTAATGGTATTGCTTCTTAAAATTTAGATTTAGAGCATATCCATTATATTCAAAGTAACACAACTTACGTTTATTTTGATCTATTCAGAAGCAGGGTCTAACTTCAGGACTTAAGAGAAAGCATGTGACAAGGACCCTGACAGACCTAAACATCACTCCCCAGGTAAGAGGACGCTGCGACCGGGTGGAGCACACTCCTCAGAAGTCTCGCTGACCGCCCACGCCCGTCGGGCCAAGTGCCCCCTGTGGGCACATGTGTGGAAAGTGTGAGCAGGTGCCCAGGACAACACAGAGACTGGTGCCCCCTGTCCTGCCCCTCAGAGGCTCTGCCGGAAACGGCGGCCCCGGTCCTGGAGGGTGACTCAGACCCCTTTCTGTTTCAGCATGACGCCACCGGAGCAACGACACAGCCTGGGACCGAACCTCCCAGCAACACAGACCGGGGGCAGACCGTGGAGGACTTGAGAAAAGTCCTCTCGCAGGGGGCCCACCATGCCAGGACCAAACCCGCTGTGGCTCGGCTCCTGAAACACAGTCCGGCTCCGAGTAACACGGGCGAGCCTCGGGCCTGCACCGCGTCTCACTGGCTGGAGGGAGGCGGGGTTCCCGACAAGAGACAGGTGCAGGATGTCTTCGCTGCAGCCAGCGAGATGCTCTGGAGAGAGCCGCCACACCCGCCTCGCGGGACGGCGCCAAGGGCCCCACACCTGCCGAGGAGGACCCGGACTGGGCGTTCTACTGGCCCAGGAGTGATAGGGACAAGGCACGTGCTAGTGAATCCAGAAGATGCTTGGAGGCCCCTGCGCCTCAAACTTTGGTGGGACCAGGTACAACACAGGGACACAATGATTGTTTCAATAAAAAAATATGAGGAAACCTCCAGGTTTTCAAGTACGTATGGCACAGATGTTGAGAAGTTCTGAGAGTTTAGCCTAAATCTTCAAAATGCTGGGCAATTTAAAGTTCTGTTACAAGAAGGAGGGCCACAGTTTTAACTTACGCATAGTTCTCATATTTTACACCTTAGTCTCCCGTAGTGCAGGGTGGGCAAATTAAGCTGTTCCAATAAATATGCGAGATGGGAATCATTTTGCAAACACGAAGTAGGTGGAAATTGGGAGCAGGACCCCCAGAGCTTCCTCGCCACGGCAGCCCCAGTCCTCCCTCCTCCCCACGCAGTGCTCAAATACAGTTTCTTTCACCGACGTGGAGAAATTATGCAAAAAGCAAAATGTTACCTAGCTATATAAGGTACTTAATACTTCAGTGACAAGAGCTCGGACCAGTCAGGTTGTAAAAAACGGAAACAACAAACACCATGGAACAGACTTAATGACCGAGTCCCACGGCCGCAGCGGACGCCGCAGACCAACCGTCTCCCGGAGCTGACGCTGGCGCACAGACACCGCCGCGTGCAGCACGGACGCTCCACAGCTGTCCCCTCGGCCACCGGCTCCCGCACGGAAGCTGGGGACCCTGTGGGCCTGCCCAGACCGACTGTGGCTTCGGTCAGAAACTCTCTTTGGCCCGATGTTCACTCAGTAAGGCTTTATTTACACGTCGGAGCAAACTCGGGAAACAGTGTGATGTAGCGTGCGGCTGCCCACGGCAGCCAACGTGGCACGTCCCGCTGCCAGGGACAGTCCTACGCTTTAATGCTGACCCACAAGCAGCCGATCAGGGTCCCGTAGACCCAGGTCTTGACGTACAGCTTGCGCCCCGCCTCGGTCACGAGCAGGCCGGCAGTCAGGCCGCTCAGGATCAGCAGTGACGGTAACGTCTTCATGAGACTTAGTTTCGAATGAACACTTTTCCCAGGAAATCTGTTTCTTCTCTCTGGATCCAGTGAGTCATAGAATTCTATAAGCAACCTGTAGCCGGAATGCAGAAAACTGTGAGTTTCAGCCCCAGTTGGCTCAACACTTTAACCCCACAAACACCAGCGGGCACCTGCCAGGCGCTGGAAAAGGTCCTTGAGAAACAACAAAGAAACGAGAAACAGCCAGAGCCCGGGTTCCCCCGGAGTCTGCAGGGCCCATGGTGGGGTCCATGAGAAGTGCACACGCCACATTACACGCAACGGCTCCCAGCCGTGGGATGCGGGTGCCTTTATAATGTTTCCCCGTGACCTGACCCATAGCTGGGTGATGAAGTCTCTCCACCTGCCCCCACCCCTTTCCCACCAGAAGGCGGGGACAGGTCAGCAGTGCCCACAGCGTAAAGGCCTTAGCCCCTGGAATTATACAAACAGCCAAGAGGTAAAGTTAATTCGTTCCCCATCTTATTTTAAAATGTAAAGTTTTAATAGCAGAACACATTCAATGTAATAATCTCAAACACGAATGTACGAAACGAAAAGTCCTTCTTCCACCTTAGAAATCACTCCCTGGCAACAGCCACAGTTTTAAAACATCCAGACTTGTCCTAAATATGTACAAACACTTGTTACACAAAATACACTGGATGTTAAAACACACTGTTCAGGCCTTTTTTTCTGAGAACAGATTTCCATGTCAAAACATAGCGATCTTACAATTTCTCCCATGACCCTACACCCAGTCACGAACACCTGAGAGTCGGTAAACCTCAGAGACTCGCCCACTGGCCGGTAAACCGCACAGCCGGGCGCACCGGGGTCAGTGTGCTGCGGGCGCTCTCCCGGAACGCGGTGAGGAGAGGATGCGCGGCCTCCTGGAAAGGTGCACGTGGGGAGACTGAAGGCCCCGGGGAAGTTTCCGAACATAAACGTAATTCTGAAACGGTTTTTCGGAGCCTTTAAAAAAGCCCCCTTTTCATGCCCTGGCTGGTGTAGCTCAGGGGATTGAGCGCGGGCCTGTGAACCACACGATCGGGGTTTGATTCCCAGTCAGGGCACATGCCTGGGTTGTGGGCCAGTTCCCAGCAGGGGACTCATGAGAGGCAACCATACATTGATATTTCTCTCCTCCTTTCCTTCCCTTACCCTCTAAAGATAAATAAATAAAATATTTTTAAAAATTCAAAAATAAATAAAAATAAATAAAAATAAATTTAAAAGCCCCCTTTTCAACGTGGCCTTTACGAAACGGGGCACTCCACCTGCAGTGAAGGGTCCCTTTGTTTCCAACAGGAAACAGAAGCAGAGGTGTCTAAAACCTGCCCTTCAAACCGCACACCCGCGCGGTGACGGGACAAGCACCAGCACAGGCCGCGCCCTGCAGGCCTTCCCCGGGGACAGCCGAAACCCAAGGCCCACTTTCCGCCTTCCTAGAAGGGAAAGGAAGTTCTGAACCCCTGCCCTCAGAAACGTGCACAAAATCCAAGACGCAGGCGCACACTCCACCCGCGCGACCTGCGGCCCCTTCAGCAAGTGGCACGCACGCCCCACTGGACCTCTTCAAGCTTTGCCTCTCCCCAGAGGCACCGAACACACCTGCCCCGTCCTCCTTTCAACAAAATGCGGTGGCACTCCCACGCACACAGGGGACACGGTCTGTTCCCTCGGCCCCACTTCTGCGCGCTGGTGGCCTGACAGCCGGTCCCACCGGTCCCACCACTCTATCTGGGTGGTGGGTTCGGGGCACCGTGCGGTGCCTGGTCTTTTTCTACTACACGTGGCATCTCACCACAGAGCACCACTTCGGAGAGACTGCAGGTGGAAACGAGGCAGGGCAGGGCCCAGCCTGGAGGAACCCGTACAGGACACGGCGGCGACGGCCCAGCGTGAGCAGGGCTGCGCGGAGCCGCCCGACCCACTTTAGGGAAGGCAGGCGCACTCAGCCAGTCGCTGCACAGGGCCCGGCGCACGGAGACTCAGCGGGGAGAGACTCGGCCGGACCGCACCGCGTGCAGGCTGCTGGCACTCACTTGTCTTTCATTGCGAAGCGCTCGTGAAGCCACCTTCTCATGGACACTTGTTCTTCCGGGACGTCCTTCTTGTCTATGCGGTCAACGTGAATGTGGATTTTGGGACATTCTTTGCAGAGGAATTCTAACAAAACATAAAAATATTTCGTGTTTTTATTTTAGAAATCACGGGTGTATAAAATAACAATGAACCTGAGGCAGAAAGATGCTTAAAAACAAAAAGGTGCAGCGTCCTTAGCAAAACCAAAGGAGAAGCACAGGCGGTAACCGCTGGTCTGGGTGTCAAGCTGCCGGGCACGCACCACAGTCCCCCACCCACCGCGACCGCAGCAGGCCCACGTTGCCCTCCCAGCGCAGACGGCCCAGGGAAGGGGGCCGGGCTCTGGGAGCACCATGTCCCCACCCTCTGAAGGACTGAGATGGCCACCAGGAATTACCCCACTTAGAAAGACTGACGAAATGCAAACTCGAAGATGAACAAAAACCACCAAGAACGCATCAGACATTCACTAGGGCAGGACATCAGGCACATGCAGCTGCTGGGAGGGAGGGAAGGACACGGCCCGAGGACGCGGGACTCACCGACCATGGACGGGGCTTCCTTCCGCTGCCCTTTCCCGTCCACAGTCCCCTCGAAAGCCACCGTCACGTCATACACGGCGTCTAGGTAGTCCTTCATGGCGTCAAAGGCTGCGTGCGTGGCCTTCACTCGCGGCGTCAGCACGTGCTGCAGCACCGCCAGGCCTAGGAGAGAGGGGTCCTGCGTGGGGGGGCTGCGCTCTGCCCATCCCAGCCGCAGCGGATGTCGCAGAAGCCGTCTGTCCCTGTCCATGCCGTCAGTGCCTGTCCTCAGGCCTCCTGGACTCTGATGGCAGGGGCGCCCCCACGTGGCCCCTCATGACCCACCTGCCGGTAGGAGCCACCGTGGGGCGAGCTGTGACAGCCACCTCCTGAAGTTCCCGCCAGCCCAGAAAGTCTCCCGCCCAAAGCACCCCGACCAGGGCGAGCACTGTCCTCGTCTCCGCCCACAGGACAAAGGTGGTCGCATGCTAACCACGTCAGTCAGGACTTGCAGCTAAGGTCAGCAGTTCTCCACTCCAAGCCCATGATTCTCCCAGTTCCACTGCACTTCGCATTCGAATCAAGGACCCAAACACCCCTTGTTGTAGGGAGAGAGGTGCGGAGCGCGTCAAGTGAACTACTGGCCTGAACCTTTTGGGGCAAACCCCAAAATCCAGTTTACTGGTGTATTTTTTTTAAAAATTGAGATCTAATTCACATACATAAAACTTACAGTTTCAATGTACACAATGCACTTTTTTTTTTTTTTAGTATAATCAAAGACCTGTGCAGCCATCACCACTGTCAAACTCCCCACCCTGCCCTCACCCCAACACCCCGGGCCGGGCCGTGGGCAGGGCCCCCGCCCCGCCCCACCCGTGGACCTGCTGCAGCCGCCCCAGGTCTGTCTGTGAGGGCCCTCGCACGTGGATGGGACCAGATGGCGGGAGGACGTCCGAGGGCTTCCTTCACTTGGCAAACCGGGTTCTCCCAGGTGCAGTTCTCTGCACGAGGACTTTGCTGCCTCCTGGGGCTGAGTGCTGTTCCGCACAGACAGACCACGCCCACCACTCCGCCAGCAGGGGCCCCAGGGCTGCTTTCGCCCGCAGCTGCTGCAGCCGCTAATGAAGGCGCCGCTATAGACACTCCCACCGACTGCACACGGAAGCTGCACATCCACGAGTCTCTGCACAAAGAGGTGGTTTTAATTCTCTTGGGAATAGTTGATACATTTTTTTAAAAGCTTCTTTTTAAAAATCTTTTCCTGGCTGGTGTAGCTCAGTGGATTGAGCAAGGGCCTGCGACTCAGAAGATCGCGGTTCGATTCCCAGTCAGGGCACATGACTGGGTTACAGGCCGGTTCCCTGCAGGCCAACTCCCTCCAGCAGGGGACGCACGAAAGGCAACCATACGTTGTTGTTTCTCTCCCTCTCTCCTTCCCTTCCCCTCTAAAGATAAATAAATAAAATCTTTAAAAAAAAATCTTTTATCTGCGAAAACATTGTGATTTAATAGTCAATCACATACCCACGCTAAGAATCTGCTCTGCCTTCCTGTCTCCTGCAGCCGCCCCCTTCCCGCCCCCTTCCCCGGTCGGACTATTGACCGAGTCACAGGAGGGCCCTGAGGACGCCCGAGGAAGTGCTCTAGGGGGCAGGCGGGACTGGACTGCCCACTCCCTCTCTCCAGGGAGCGCCCGCTGCACGAGGACGTCTGCAGAGGGATCTCTGAGATGCGGAGCGCTGTGGGGACAAGGGTGTTCCCACACCACACCCCGGACCCGGGCCCCGGGCAGGGCCGCTTCGTCCACTCACAAACGTGCGACGAAAGTCCGCGCTGGGTGCGGAGCGAGGGTGCCCCTCTCTGCTATGGGAGCACAGCCACTGTGCACACACCACTGTGCCCAGGCAGCAGGCGTGCAGCCCAGGGACGCGCACCCACGGTGAAGGCCCGAGCCCCACAGAGCCGCCCTGCGGGGTTCGGGAGGAACAGGCACTGGGCGGACACCGAGAAAGTGAGAAGACACAAAGTGAACGAGTTCCACTGCAAACGCGTGGTGGGTCTAGAACAGGAGTGGGGCGGGGCCCTGGGTGCGGCTTTGTGGGTAGCAGCTGGGCCCCCCACCCCCGGGGACCCGCAGCCCCTGCACAACGCCCTCCCAGAGGAGGCCCCGAGCCCCTATCTGGACCCAGCCCCTGCCCCAGCTCCAGGAAAGAGGGCCCAAGGGGGAGGAACACAGAGGGGACGGAACAAAGAGGGGACGGGCAGCAGGGACGGGCAGAGAACAGGTTCCTGGGGTCAAGTGCATTCACAGACGACACGGGTGGGCCGCACTGAGACGCCCCCTGGGAAATGGAGGCGCCATGTCACCTGAACTGGTGCTTGCAGCGCAAGGAAGTGGGGGTGGCTTCAGCGAGGCCCCAGACAAGAGACACAGGACATCCTCACCGTGACAACAAATAGAACATGGCCCTTCTTTGATGATCAGAAGGCACCTCATACTCCCAACCCCAAGCCCAGGCCCCCAGCCCACCCAGACAAGGATTCCCACACCTAGGGGTCCTCAGGGGTAAACAAGGAGGAGACATGGTCATAAAGCCAATTCGTACCAGTCACAAAGCAGCCGACCACCATTCACCTCAGCCTGAGAACAGGCCCTCGTCACCCACTGCTCAGGCCCCAGAGCCCCCCCCCCCCGTGGCACCAACGGAGGGGACCCCGCCTGCAGGGCCCCCCCCCCACCCAGAGTCCCAGCCCTCAGCTGGTAGAAGCAGTAGCTAATCAAGCCCGTTCGTCTTGGCCAACACCCCGTCCCCACCCCCTGGTCTGCTGTCCTGACTGCCGTCCCCATAGCTCTTCCCACTGGCTGCTGGCCACAGTCTGCCCTCCCCCCTGCACCAGGCTCCTCCCCAGGGCCCAGCGGGTGTGGCTGGTGCACCCGAAATGCTGCAAGGGATGGCAAGCACACCAGACTGAACCCGCACTGACACGTGCGGGAGACTTCACACGACATGTGTCCATCCCTCACTGAGCCAGCCCCTCTGCTGCAGGCACACAGCCCAGAAGCCCCCAACGCCTCGTCGTACCTGTCTGTCCAGGACGTAGCAACATGCCACGACTCCAAAATGGCTCCACGCCTAGGCAGAGTCATGAGGCGGTAAGACAGACCAAAGGCCCAGTCCATGGCAACGTCCTGAAGGTACAAAACGCTCCCGGAGGGTGAAAGAACAGTCCTTCTGAAGGGCGGTTTCAGTCCCGCCTGTCCCGCGGGTGAAGCTTGGGGAGGAAGAGGATGCTGAGAGGCCAGGACAGGATCCGTGGGGCAGACACCCACAGAGGGACACGAGGCCTGGGACCGGGAGGGAGTGGATCACGGGGAACCGAGCTGGGAGGAAGGCCGGGAGGGCACTGGGTCTCAGCGGCGAGAGGTTCCGAGTGGCGAGGCTCAGGCACATCCACTCACCTGGAGGCTCTGGGGAGGTCAGGCCACTTGAGGGCTGTAACCCAGATGCTGAGAGAAACCGCTTATTTGCCTGAAGCATGAAAATCCCAGGTATCTGGTTTGCTGTCACAGAGGAGACAATAAATTCCTGTTTTCTGATACGAGGACTCAGGAAGGTGCGGGACCTTGCTGGCTGCCGTGGCAGAAAACCACTAGGGCTCATTCGGACAGGTTCCGGAGGCAGGCCAGGACAGGCCACGTGCCAAATTCCTTAGCCAGCACTGAAAGCAGAGTGCCGCAATGGCCACACGGAGGCCCAGCTGCAGTGAAACCCTGGGTGGGACTGAGACGGGTGCACGTGGCCAAGGTGGTGCCCAGACGGCCCAGACGGCGCAGGGCCTCTCCCTCTTGCTCTGACGGGCGCGTAACCACTTTTTTCTTCTTTGAAACGTGTAAGTGTGAAGTAAAGGTTTACCAACAGATATCAATCCACACGTTCCAGTGGAAACACAACACTCGGACCCTCCTACCCTGCCAATCACGTGGCTCATCTCCGTCAGATGAGTGAGCATCTCTAACGGTCAGGGTGCACAGGCCACACGGGGCTCAGCCTGCCCGAGAGGCCTGACTCAGCACAGCCAGCCGGGCCTGGGTGGGGCCTGGGTGGGGCCTGGGTGGGGCCTGGGATCCAAGTGTCAGTCACGCTGCCAGAGGCCACCAGTGCTGCTGGTCAGGGCATCCCTCAGCCACTGCTTCGGAATTTGGACTGTGGCCTGAGCAGACCAAGAAGTCACAAAAGGGCAGCTGGAAGGCACTTGCAAAGACAGGGGTATGAACCACCCTACAATTTATTTCGGTGTGACCCTGCGAGCCAATGGCATGGAAATGGCCACGGAGATACCCCAGCTCTCAAAGTCGCCGCACATCTGCCGGGTTCACAGGACTGCTTGAGCGTACGGCACCAGGAGAGAGCAGGACAGGGGCCCCGCTCTTCCTCCTCGGTCCTCCAGGCCCACAAGCACTGCCCTGCTGCGGGTGCCCTTAAGGCTAGCGCCTGAGCCAGGCGCCACCTGCAGCCACACCACTGGCACGAGGTGGAGGAGAAGCCAAAGGACCGAGCAGCGGACCACAGCTGCAGTCAGACACCCCTGGAGGGTGGGCAGCCCGAGGGCCACCATGAATGGACTCTGGGGCTTTCCCTCTCCCTTCGCCCCTTCCTAGTCTCTGTCCAAGACGACGAGGAGGCCAGTGGGAAAACTCAAGCCTGGGAATGTGAGGCTGGAATGCGGTCTTCCAGTGCGGTCAGCCCCTTCCCATCTCCGCATCCCCAACGACACCGACTGCACTGCAACCGAGGCCCGTGGCCTCTCCCGTGCCCCCAGATCGCAGCACAGACAGCCACACTCAGCGGGTAAAAGAGGCACAGGCGGGGGGGTGGGGGGGTGCTCCTGACAGGGTCACTGGGTTCACACAACAACAGTCACCCGACAGAACAAACACCTTAGAAATGCACTTTCAGAAAGACCACTCGCCTCCCTTATTATTTTACTCATATTGACCTACACCGCCGTATATATGGTGCATTACACTTACGTATCTATACTGCTCGTTCACATTCATACACCGCTACACTACCGGGTTCACACGCTACGTTGAGGTTCTCTTTACTAAATGCTTACCTTCGCTTTCCCAAGTGGCGAGTCCCGCAGCGGCCTCCCTGACGGCGAAACCCCCCTTCCCCGACTCGCTGTTAGGAAAACGAGCAGCCGTCAACTCCCAGCTAACTCAACAGTAAGTCGTCTCAAGAAGACTCTGCCTGCACTTCAGACCTCTCAGAAACAGGTTTTGTCCCAGACGGATCGCAGTTAAACAAAACCATGAGTATTTTATTCGGTAACGTGACTAAGCCTTTTGTAAAAGAACGAGTAACATTCAGTTTCAAGTAAGAAGGAAATTTAGACCATTAAAACGACTGCCTTTGAAGCAGACAACGTGATGACTACGTGGCCCCAAACACAAACTTTGGCAGTCACAGCACTAACACGGACACGGCCCGCTTCACGCCAGAGAGCAGCGGCACCCAGGCCTGCGGCCACTCCCGGTGGAGACACGCCCAGACACGCCTCGACGGCCGTGTGACTTCAGTGTCTGAGCAAGTGGCAAATTTTATAAACATCTATTTGTTTTTTTCAAAGTCAGAATCAAAGGAAGGTACTTGAGGGACAAAACTGATAATGTTTAGAAACAAAACGTATCACAGCCTAACAGGTGCTATCAGTTCCGACTTCCTTGAAGAACAATGAACAGATGGAGAAGCAAGTTCTTTTGTTCTTACTCTCGAGTAATCTCATTTAGTTGTGACCAAAAGAGGAAAGAAAACCAGACATACTCTTTCTAGATAAACTGTCACAAATCAATTTCCTCTGTGTATGGTGGGAATAATTACCTTCGTAAGTTTCAAGAAAATATACTTCTGATAACAAGTGCTCTCAGGGAATTTGAGAAAGGAAACGTGAGCCATCAGAAATTATATCCATGAGACAAATTTTTCTTCCCCTTTTGGTAACTTTGAGAAAGATCTACAACTCAGAAAAATGACAGACCAATCGTTAATTATATTTAGGTGACTGCATCATTCTTACACTATTTTTAGGATTATTTAAAAGTACTTGTTTTAAAACACATTAGAGAAGTGCCGTGGATTTTTAAAAACGAGTAACTCTTAGTAGGACCTTCGACACACCGTGGTGACAAGATCAAACTGACTCTGAAACGGAGAGTGCAGGGACACAGGCATCGCTTCCTTCCGTCCCACCCAGGAAGGAAGGCCTGTCCCTGACGCAGCACGGCGCACGCCCTCTCCCAGCTGCCCCTGCAGCCCGAGCCCCAGTGTGGCCGCCCTGCAGATCGGACGGGGTCTTCGGGGAGGTGATGAGGGTGCGCTGAGGCTGGGGGGGCGGGGGGTTCTCAGCCCAACAGGACTCGTGCTTCTGTGAAAGGAGGGGACGCCGTGGTGTCTCTGCGCTGCACGGAGCACTCACGTCGCCCACCGAGAGGCACACGCTCAGCACAGAGTCAACCCCTGACCTAGGTGGGTCGGCGCGCCAACCCCTCACAGCTGGGAGCCCCTGCACTTCTGACTCCAAAAGGGCTCCTGTCCCCGCTCAGCACCGCAGGCCCCAGGACACCAGCAGACACCAGTACCCATGGATGCTCAGGCCCTTCCCAAACAAGGGCACGGAACAGCACGCCTGCAGTCCACAGCCATCTCATCACTGCCCCTCAGGGGAGCCCTTGAGGGGGACACTGGGGTCCCTGGTGCACACAAGGCAACAGCAGCAAGAGCAGGAACTGTCCACGGCTGTGCTGCATACACATCTGGGGACGCAGCCCCAAGCCTGTGGTGACACCCGCCTAGGACTGCGTCCTGATCAAAGAGCAACGCCCGACAAATGCCACAAGGAAGGGCTGACAGAAAGTGTGAGGAGGGGCCCAGCTCCCCTCGGCTGACACAGCTGACCCACGTGAGCTGGGGAAGCTGTCTGGGACGTGACCCGTCCACGACATCCGGCCAAGTGCTCCGGACTGCGCAGCCCAGTCCGGCCCCACCCGAGGGCAGTGAAGGGACAGCGTACCGCTGACCTCCCAGGGCAGAGGGCAGCTCGGGCGCAGCCCCCACGCATTAACTGAAACAAATGGACTGGAGGACTGGCACCCACACACACTCAGCTGCACTCTGACCCCAGCCAGCCGCGCCTGGGCAGAGACAGCCCGCCAGGTGACAGCAGACACAGCGCCCTGGCGTGGGCACAGCATGCCCCAGCAGCCAATTCCATGTGATGCGCTCCGAGAGAAGCGGCCCCCACCTTCTAACACCCCAGTCCTGGCAAGGGCTGCCACGCCCCCACGAGCCACAGGTATTTTTAGGGACGAGGAAGCTGAAGCCCCGCAGCCTCAGCAGCTCGAAGCCTGGTGGCCGGTCAGTGTCCACGCGGCCCTCGGCTCACTGCCCACGGCCCTGGCCCCTCCGGCCGCAGACCCCGCGCTGCACACGAAGGCGGGCCTGCGCCCCCTGAGCCGGGACGGACTTGCCCGGCCCCAGCGGCAGAGCGTGGGCTGAGGGAGCCACCCAGTCTGGCCCCTGGACACACGTGATGACACGCGTGTAGATCAACACAAAGATCCTGCATCTCCTGGGGGTGACGCACACATTCACCCAAGTCACGTTCGTTCACGTCAGGTGTCGTCAAACACAAACAACTTCTCTTGGAACAAAACCTGAAATTGCCAGTATCTTTGAAGACGACTTTTTCAAGCACAGACACATCTTTCTTTACTCACCTTCTCGAGCAGCGAACGCCTGGCTGGCCGAGATGACTTTCGTCAGTTCCGGGTTGTACCTCGTTCCCTCTGGGAAAATCACAAGGTACATCTGCGGAGCACAGAGAAGGTTCAGTTTGTGTGACTTTTTGGTTGGTAACTGTTAGGTCTACTAATGCTAAGAGAGTATTTCCTGTGGAGGGAAAGATGTATTTTCACCTACATAGGAGCTTCCCTTCCAGGAGAACCACCAAAACGCAAAAATTCAAATAAGTGTTAGACAGGCTGTATCCAAAACGCAGTTGGACACCCACTGGTAGGTCAGTCACTGAGAATCTAACATTTGTACTTACACGCTAACTCTCACTCAGCAAAACGTGGCCATGAGATGCTGACACACACAAAGCCTCGATTAATTAATAAAAGAGCTCTCCCCTCTAAGCTCTGCAAAATGACTTTTAAAAAGGTGAAAATTTTAGACAACTGTGTCCCTGAGTACATGTTATTTGAGAAAAACCATGTATACACATGTCAATCTCCACAACATAAAAGGCTGTACGTGCTCACATTTCAAATGTCACACAGCACGGTGCTACAGAGCTTTCATGATGCACCTTTTTTAATCCTCACCCTGGGACATTTTTCATTGCTTTTAGAGAGAGAGGGGGAGATCTACTGGCTGCCTTGTCATACAAGCCCTGACTGGGGATTGAACCTACAGCCTGGGTACGTGCCCTGACGGGTTATCGAACCCGCAACCCTTCAGCATCGGGGACGACCGTCCAAGCAACTGAGCTGCCGGCCAGGGCTGTGATGCATTTCCAGTGATCTGACTGATAAGCCACCGATAAGAGCACCAAACTGGAAGTTCACTAAGTAAAATCAGCCTCAGCCATTATCACACTTACTCCCCCGGGAAAGGCACAGAGGAAACAGTGGACTAAACGGTGAGAACTTCCACCTGACCCTGTCAAATGCACAACACGCAAAAATTAACTAAAGTGGATGACAGACCTGGAGGTAAAACTAAACCATAAAACTTCCGAAAGGAAACGGGGGAGAGCCTTACCCCCTTGGCTTTGTCAAGGAATTCTCAAACAGGAGGTCAGGAGAGAAATCAGCACATCTGACGGAAGGCAAACTGAAGACCTCTGGTCAAGACACCGTTGCCAGTGTGCAGAGGCAGGGAGCAGGCACAGCGGGAGTCCGCTTTCAACAGCTGCACACCGAGGGGCAGCATGGCACGCTGCCCAGCGCCTCGCTCCTCGGTGGTGGGAGGGAACACATCACTGACACGTCCACACCATGCCCTGGAGGAACCCCAAATCAGCACGCTAAGTGGGCCTCTCCCCTCAAAGAGTGCAAACTATGTGACTCCATGCATGTGAAATTCTGGAAAACACAACTAATCCGTAACAACAGAGAGCGAGCCAGTGACTCCCCTGGAGCAGGATAGGCTCGAAGAAGCACGAGGACACCGTGGGGTGACGGGCACACGCTCCTCGCCCCGACTGTGTGGACGCTCTCACAGGTGTGTGCAAAGAGCGAGGCTCATCAGATTCTCCAGAGGAACTACCTGCAGCTCACTGCACACCCACCACTGCACTAGTAAGACTTCAAAAATTAAACAAGTTTCTTGTGCTGTGTTGTCACAAATGACAGAAGTTCCTCCTTTTTGAAGCTGAAAAATACTCCACTGTACGTATACATAGACTGTATTTTCTTTATCCACTCATCTGCCCATGGACACTTAGGGTGTTCCCGTTGTCTTGGCTGCTGGGAATGTTACTGCAATGAACAAAGGGATTCAGGTAACTCTTCAGAACACTGTGTGTGTGTGTATGTGTGTGTGTGTGTAAATACGAGGTCTGTCCAGAAGGTGCCCAGCCATGCACTCTGAAAAAGAGAGACCTTTATGGAAGAAGATACAAGACAGAAGAAACACAGAGGACAATAACGCCTCAGTCCCCTTCACAGTAGGCACCTTGGGACCTCACAGAGTTCTCCCAGCCACTATCAGCTGCCCTGTCATATTTTTCTTGAATCTCATCAAGGGTCTGAAATCTCTTCCCTTTCAAAGGTGATTTTAGCTTAGGGAAAAGCCAGAAGTCTCAGGGCGCCAAATCTGGGCTGTAGTGGGGCTGAGTCACCTGGGTGACTTGGTGTTTTATCAAAAAACTCTGCACGAGACATGGTGCATGAGCAGGTGTGTTGTCGTGATGAAGCTGCCAGTCACCACTTGCCCATAGCTGTGGCCTCTGAATCATCTGAATAGTTTCCAGAGGAATGATCAAGCTTAACACAAAATTTGATGCATATTCGTTGCTTTGCTCACTCCGTCATTTTGAAAGTGACAGCCACACAGTGCACCTGCTCACTCAATGGCGTCTACCACCCCCACTGACTCGTACAGTGAAGCCGTCATTATTCATGCCTGCACATTCCAGTCCACTCTGCTTGGCTGCCAGGTCACATGGATGTCACGCAAACCGTTCTCGTTGTATTAACAGTGGCTGGACTCTTTCCCGGACAGACCTTGTCATGGGCCCAGAAGCAGAACCGCTGAAGCACATGGCAGGTGGCTCCGGTTTTCATCTTCTGAGGTCGCCGCCTGCTGTTTTTCCTGACGACGACACCGTCTACACCCCACCAACCGCATCTAGGGGTTCCCTTTACTCCACATCCTCTCCACCATCTGTCATCGTTTGCCTTTTTGATCACAGCCATTCTAACAGGTGTGAGGGGACACGTCACTGTGCTCGTGACCGGCATTTCCCTGATGATAATGATGCAGAGCACCTTTCATGTACCTGCCGGCCCTCCGTATGGCTTCTTTGGAGAAATACCTATCCAAGGTCTTTGCCCATTTCTGAGTGATCTGCTTTCTTGCTGGTGAGTGGGTGACTTGCTGACATACTGTGGAAATTAACACCTCATGGGACACGTGCTTCACGAACACTCTCTCCCTTTACATAGTAGCTTTTCCATTTGGATTTTGTAAATCTAAAATTATTCCAAGCATCAAAGTAAGTTAACAAATAAAAACAGGAGGCTCTCATCTGGGATACAGAATGCTACAAGCACATTGCTCCCAAGCCCAGGACACCAGTGAAGCGCTGGAAAGTCTGCAAGCTGAACCCTTCGGGGAGGTCAGGTTACAAGACAGCCCTGATGGAAAGACAGCCGGAGAGAACGTCCGTAGGTAAAAACCGAACACCAGGGCATGCGGTCAGCTGACTGGAGAACTCTTCCTTCTTAAGTACGGGCCCCAGAGAGAGGAAAAGACAACAAGAGAGCAGAAGCGGGGAGGGGGACAAGGGAGGAAGAAAGAAGAGGGCCTGCACCGGGAGGCAAGGTCCCCGGCAGCAGGAGGACTACCCACGTGGGCACGGGCGAGTAGGTGCACACGGCCGTGCTGGCCTGGTGGGGGGCGGGGGGCACCTTGGCATCTAAGAGAACAGCGAGACTCTTTGGCCGGGGCAAAGAGATGTGAAATAATATTTACGCTGAATGATTCTTTGCTTGTAGATACTGGTACTGTTTAGGCTTTTCAAAGAACTCAGCAACACGAGCAGTCTCAATTTACACTTGGGGGCAGAAAACAGCTGCTTCTCCCAGAACACCCCCGACACCAAAGACATCGGGTCTTGCTCCTAAGTGGGCCAAGGGGTAAGGTGACAGGGGAGCCCTGCTTACTGTTTATAGACCGCGGCCGCCAGCGCTCTCCCTGTCACTCCTCACAAGGCCCGCACCAACAGCCCCCCCGCCAGGACCGCGTGGCCTGCAGCTGCCTGTCTGACGACCCGAAGCCACACCCGCCTGGGTCCGAGGGCTCTGGCCGCCCTCACACACTCTGAACTGCCGTCCTCCCACCTGGAAGGTGTATTTGCAGAGCGGCCCTGACGCGCTCACGAAAGCCTGAGCCTGGCGCGAGGGCCGGGCGGGCGCAGGGTCTCACCGGAGTGCCGGCGCGGGTGTAGCTCTGCAGCTTCCTCCTCATCTCCTGCTGGTCGAACCTGGCGCTCCTCCTGACGTAGACGCCGCCGTGCTGCGCGAGAGAGGGAGAGGCTGACCACCAGGACGCCCGGCAGTGAGACAGAGCATCGCGTTTCGGGAACTAAACTAAATGCACATTCCACTGTCAGCAACTAAAGAACATCAGCTGAAAAGTCTCTCGTGTTTCGACAGAAATGAAACTGCACGTTCTATCAGAAAGTACGCGCACATTTACTTCTGTTGGCAATTAAAACAAAGGTGCGTTCTTAAAAATACAGTTTTAAAGTCAAACACTCATCACAGACGCACCTCAGTCCCAGCTCTTCCCTAAGTACCGCATCCTCGGCCCTGACCCGACCCCCGACCCCGGACGGGTTTATGCGGCACTGACTGCTCTGCACTGAGGCCCGCCCCCCACTTTCACGTTGGGAATCCAACACGCGCTGTGACGGTGTTGGGGCAGGGCCTTCAGGGAAGAAACTGAGGTTCCCTGTGGTCCTGAGGGTGGGGACTGCCTCGTAGGGACTGTGCCCCGTAGGGACTGTGCCCCGTAGGAAGAGGTCGGGACACAGACCCGTGCACGCTGGCGCCTCTCCACCCGGGCCACTCCCAGGCAGGCCCAGCCCAGAGCGCACTGCGGCTTGCGCCTCTCCTCCTCCACCCGCTATTAAAGTCTTATTAACACGCACGTCTTCCATACAGACTTTACACTTCATACTTAAAAAGTTAAATATCAGATCATTTAGTCAGGAGAGGATTAGAAAAATGCTAGTAATTCCTTTCTGAACATAGACTATTTTTAATAAAGTTAAGTGCAAAATTTAGCGGAAGGTATATTTATGCCCCGCAGAGTGCTTGCCCCCAAACCCTTCCTGAGTATCACGAGCCCATCACACAGAGTTCCGTGACCTGAAGGTCACTACGTAATTCTGAAGGGCATTCTAGGATGTCATTGATACTTCAAATGACACATGATGAGGATTAGCTCTGTACTCGGTCCTCGTGGGAAGTGCCACACATATAAAGCTACTTCTTTATGTCCCCAGCAGTAATGACTCCTCTTAGTAGTTTTATACAGTACATAACTGTCTATCAAATTCTATGCTGTTAAAGTTTCCTATGTGTTTGATTTTTGTACATTGGCATTTTGCTATTTAATTTCACTATCTGGGTAATCAGACATGTCCATAAATATACACTATTAAAAACCCGAAACAGCCTTGGCCAGGTGGCTCAGTCGGTTACAGCGCTGTCCCAATAAGCCAAGTGCGTGGGTTCGAGCCTGCTCAGGGCACACACAAGAATCAACCAATGAATGCAGCAGTAAGTGGAACAACAAGTCCGTGTTTCCCTCCCCCCACTCTTCTCCCTCTAAAAATCAATAAATAAAATTTGTTTAAAAGTAAAAATCCTAAATTACTTCAATTTAGAAAAAGCTACTAAACTCATACAAGCAATCCCTCCAGCTCATACACTTCTATCAAGAGCTCGCTCGATGTGAAACTCTGCACCTTTCATGAGCAGACACACACAAGAAAGCATGGGAAAGGCACCTGAGAGAAGTAGCAGCCGTACATGGGGAGCCACTTCAACCCGTCCTTCAGCACGTAGCGCACGTGCCCGAGCGCGCCCTGCCGCACGGCCAGCATGTTGGCGACGATCCAGTCCACTGCGGAGACAGAGCCCGGTCAGCGGCCTCACCCGGCGCGGAAACACACGGTCTCCTCACAACACTCGGCAAGGAATATGCTCGGAAAACATCATGATCAGAATTTTAAATGACTTTACATCAACACACTTCAAAAATAAAAATCCTGAGGTTTTTCATTTGTTTTGTTGTTGTTGTTTAGGTGTTTTGTCTTGCTTCTCCCATTTCCTGGAAGGCTTTTTATGTCATGAGCCAGATGCAAAGGTTGCAAACAATTGTAAGAACCCCAAAGCAGCATGTATCGGAACAAAGCTTCTCCAGTTCCCAGTCCCGAAAACGAGACAGAATGGTGAGCAAACAACTGGTTACAGGCCCCGGTCAAGCGCACAGCGAACACTGCAACCCACCGCGCGAGCACCGAAGGCGAGGGCCTGCCCCTGGGAGCCTCGGGGCCCAGCACCTGCACAAGCGGCTGGAAGCGCCACTGCTGCTCACCCGGTCCCAGGCAGGGACGGGCCAACTAAGCAGCAGGTCACGACACAGTGGGTAGCAAAAGCAAGCAGAAGGAGGCAGGAGTGAGTTTATTCCAACAGGAAATGGTAGAAGGCAATGAACCGCTAATGGATCTTTCACACAAGTTCGGAAGAGGGAACCTGCCCTCAGTGAGAACCAGGAGCCAGCAGAGTGCAGAGGATGAGGCCCAGGGGACCCGCTGGGGGGGGGGGAGGGAGGGGAATGAAGTGACACGAAGGGGCAGCCATCAGGGTCTGGACATCCCGGGAGCTGATGTGAACGGAGGTGGCTGCAGACTGGCCGGGACCCTGGGAGGAGCGGAGGTGACGAGACTGGACTAGGAGGGGGGTTGTCTGGTAACTGTGGGTGAGCTGGAGGACGGGACCCTTGGAACAAAGTGATGAGACTGTAAAAGGAACACAGTCCTAAGATCACACTGTACAAGGTAAAATCGAGGGGAAATGTTTAAAAAATACAAAACAAAGAGTTTTATTTCATTCATCCTGTATGAAATGAAAGCCGAGAAATTTAAGGGGTTACAAGAATGGTTTAACCAAAGGGGGTGGTTTCCACAATTACAGGGTAATTAACTCTCAACTGTGACAGGAAGGTGCAGAGATGTAGCCCATTTCAACACTAAGTTATCCTTTTGGAAAAATACTGTATCAATCATTACAGTTGTCTTTTTACACCTCTCAGCCATTTGCAAGGTTTATGTCAGCCATGAGGATTTAAGAATTGCGATGCTTGTCAAGATAAATTCGATGACAGCACCCTTCCAGTAGTGATGCCTGGTGGTCAGCGAGCCCCCCGTGTCCACGGGGAACACCTCTGCCAGGGAGCTGCCGCCTGTGGCTGCCCTAAGGATGGAACCTCCTCCCAACACCCTGCCGGTGCCCTCCCCTTGCGCTCGCACCAACTGCACCCTCACTGCTGGGGACCCCCCTTTCTCGCCACACCCTGGCAACTGGGCACGCGAGTCCGGTGTAAGTGCACCTGACGTGAATCGATGCTGAAGCAAGTGTGAGAACAGGGCCTGGTTTCCAGGCGGAAAACAAGAGTTGGTTGGTATCTTTTCCTGCCACAATTACTTTTAAAGTCTGGAGAAATTTTTACAGTGCACTTTTATATTAAAATGTGCATGGACACATTACGGCCTAGGATGCATCTTCCAAATGCTTTGAAGAGAAAGTGTGACATTTTAAATACATGTCCTATTTGTGATGAACTGTCCTGGGTTATGCCCTTAGTCTTCAAAAATTTGAGTGGAAACATTTAAGAACTAACCTAAATGGCCAAGAGAGACAAGCTTTGTGTCATCAATCTCTGCTCCTCGAATATCTTTTTCACTTTTGCTGTTTATTTTCAATGAGGTTTCAAGACAGGAGAGGAGACAAGACACAGCTGAGTTCCTGACAGCTGAGGTGGTAACATACCTCCGTTACAGGAGCACTTACACTTTGTGCCCCGGCACAATGTAAGATACAGAGAACTGTGGCTGCATAAGGATTTTTCACGCAGGTCCTGCAGGGCAGAGCACTGTCTGCTTCACATGGAAGACAGGAGGAGCGGCAGGAGGCGAGGAGGCAAGACAAGCCTTCCCGGTCCGCGTCCCGGTGTGACAAGTCCCGAACTCACGAGGGCGCTGTGGAGTCCAGAGACTGCGCAGGGAGGTCTGGCCCGCCCGGCCCACGACCTCCGGGAGACTGGGGGCCGGCTGCACAAACTGCCTGAAACTCGGGCCAGGGGCCACTGCTCACACCTGAGCAGCAGGGCTCAGGGAGGCTAAGTGACCTGCCCACTGTCACACAGCCGGTTGCAAAACAGCAAATAACCAGGGTCTCTCTGACCCCATAGCCCACGCCTCTGAGTCACCATCTACTCACCACACAGGTTGTCAGTCAAGAAAGATGACCCCCAAAGCAGGAAGAGCGTTTCACGAGACCAGTGAGGCAACTAGAGGCCAGAGCAGGAAGGCATCAGTGCCGCTGCCCTGCTGACTCCTGCCCTGCTGACTCCGGAGAAAAATAAGGCGGCAGGGACTGAGAATACAGGGAGCAAGGGCAGTGGCGAGGAAACAGGGCGAGAGCGCACCGAGAGCCGTCAGCTCTCAGCGAGGCCGGGCAGAGACTCGGACGCTGGCTGGCCCGGAGGAGGGTGAGCTGGGAGGCCCACGGGGAACAGCGGCCCTTGAAATGCGCCTTCTGCCACTCACAGCTGCAGGTCCTCAGCTGTGATGGAGAACACCTCCTGGCGGCTTTGGGAAGGGCCCCTGCACACAACGGGCCAGCGAGTGACCCGAGCCCACGGAAAAGCTCTAGGGGCCTCTGGAGCCTAAAGCCAGAGGACAATTTCTCTGTGCCCTCAGTTCTCCTTTTTCCTGGAAAAGGCTCCAAATCTATCATATGGGGGCGGAGGTTGGGGGGGGCAAGGGTGGGCTTCCTGGTGTTAGGGAAACCAACAATCAATAAATAATAGTACAAGGAGGAACTAGGAACTGGGTGTTTTGTGTACCACACTGTAAACCTACTTTTGCCCCACCCAGGATTCTGACTGAGGCGTGCAGTTCTCAAGCGATTTAATATCACGACCTAGTTATGCTCCTAGGTTATGGGCCTTTAAAGGTATTCAACACGCCCTTCTCAGCCCTGGCCCTAGAAAGGCGGCCTCAGAGAAGGGCGAGGCCAGGACTGGGTCACCGCTCCCCAGCAGGACACAGGACTTACTACGCTCAGTTCTCTAGGTCCTTGGCAGCTGGAGCTCACCAATTCCTTCCCGCCCCAAACACAGGAGGAGCACGTTAAAGGCCTGCCCTCCCCCAGAGCCTCCCCAGGAGTCCGCACTGGGAGTGAGGGGTGCGAGGGCCAGCATGTGGTGAACACAGCACCAGCAGCTGCGGCTGTGCCACTGTCCCCATGACCTCCCCCCACCGCCCCACACTGACACCATGGCCCTCAGAACAGAACTGTGTCTCCACCGAACCCCGGACCAAGGGCAGTGGGCCAGGAACGTAAACGAGAAATTCATTTAAGAAAGAATCCTGCTGAACAGAAAGAAAGCCGTAGAGATGAATGAACCAGCAGCTCAACACGAAGGGAGTCTGGGCTCTCCGGAGCCAGGGCTGCCCTGGCAGAGATACGCCACGGCGGCAGGCCAGGGAGGGCGAGCGCGGTGAGCAGTAGAAGCCCCCGTACGTCTGGAGAAGCATCAGAGTGCAGCACGCAGTGAGCCTACTTCCTAGGCCGAGTGAGAGGCAGGCACCGGCTGGAGGGCTGGCTGCTGTGCGGAAGCTGGGCCTGAAGAACTGGGACCCCTGAGCCCGTCACACTGACGAGGTCTGCAGAGCACAGACACCTTGGCGTTCCCACCAACGCTGTGGCGCTACACCCGTCCCGAAAACCCAGAAGTGGTCACTGAGGCGCTGAACTGAAAAAACACGCACTCCCACTGCTCCCACTCCCTTTGCTGTATTTGCAGTCCAGGCAGAAAGAAGCAACTGGGTCACGAAGCAGCGCGGCTGCTGGGCGAGCGCCAGCGTCAGCCTCGGGTCTCCGTGGCTTTCCACCCAGGCAATGCCACTGGGCGGGGGGTTTATGTCCTGTTTACTTATTTTTTAAAGACTTTACGTATTATTTTTAGAGAGGGGGTGGGGGGAGAGCAACATTGATCAGCTGCCTCTCACACACCCTGAACAGGGACGGAGCCCACAACCCAGGCTTGGCCCTGACTGCGAATGGAGCCCGCGACCTTGCGCCTCGCACCTTGCAGGCCAGCGCCCAACAAACTGGGCCACGCCAGTCACCGCGGTCAGGTTGTTGTCAACTTCCAACTTCTGGGCATTACAATTTTTAAAGGGAAAATGAAATTTAGGAAGTGTGCGTCGAAAGCAGTCCCAGGTTTGACAAGCATGAAGTGGGATTTTGTCTAAACCAAAAGCACTGTAACCAGTGTGAACGTCTGGGTCCTGGCCCTGCACTCTGTTCCACGGGAGGTCGCCCCTGGGGACACGGGGGAGTGGTCACGGGACTCTGTATCTGCCAATTCCTGACAATCTGGGATTGTTACCCAGTAGGAGAAGTTTAAGAGGCACTCTGACCTAATTTAAGGTATACACTGTACTTTATGGGGGACCGGAGTCCTCTGTGACTCTTCTGACAGAGTAATAGGGCTGTGATTAAACCAAAGCCCCTGCAGAGGCAAAAGGAACTGCAGACATTGGAAATCAACGCTGAGCTGACCACTCACATGTCAAACTTTCTGCAGCTTCAGCCGAAACTACAGCGTATCCACAGCGGGGCCCCCCAGCCCCACACCCAGGAACACAACGGACAAAAGGAAGAACACGCAGACTCTTTAAAGAACTATTCAAACACAGAGAAAAAAAGAAAGAAACAGGTCATTGACACCCATCAGAGGGAAAAGGTAAGAACAGGACGATTCATAGTAAAAATCACAGAAATACAAGGTCATGTATAACATATGCATTAAAAATTCATGTTTAAACAATAACAAAGTTTTTCATTTAAATATATAAGAACATTACTTTGAATGCCCACATTTTGTGTAGAAAAACCTAAGTTTCACACAAATGAAATACAAACCTGTGCATTGATGATTTGCTAAATATATTATATTTTCTTTATTTTTTGGCAAATCTCCATATAGCAATATCTAAAAGATAAAACAAAAAGAAGCATTACTTTGGTGTTTTAAAGCATGCACTCCTGTAACACACTAAATAGGAGGTCGGAAATTGACACACACACGACGTCATGGTTATTTCCAATCATGATTCCCACCACAACTCAGACTTTTCTCCGGAGTCTCAGAGAGCACACAGTCAAAAAGGAAGGGTGGACCCTTTCTCGGAGGAGAGCCCACCCGCGTTTCCCTGAGGGCACACGCTCTGGAGCAAGCCCGGCCTCTCCCCTCCCCCCCCAACAAGGCAGGCAGTTTTCCCAAGCTCCACGGGCCCTCCCGCTGTCCCTGCACCCCATTTCCTGTGCCCACGCAGCCCCACTGGCTCCCTTCTTCCACCCCTGCGACTTTTCACATGAACTTTTGCTTGTTAAGTCAAGAGTAGCTGAGTGTAGGACAGGCTAATGGTCACACGGAGAAACACAATGACTGGTGTTCCCCAGAGTCCCCATCTCTGCTCCGAAGCTGTGCCCCTTGCTCTTCAGGGAGCCGTGGCACAGTGGAAGGGACAGTGTGTGCGCTACAGCTGCATGGAGACACGCTGCACAGCGGATGCGACCCAGCAAGCTGCACGGGAAAGGCCAGCTGGGCCGCGTGAAGTCCAGGAGGAGGGTCCACGTGCAGGGAACACAGTTGGGGAGCAGCAGCATGCAGGCCGCTACCCCCATTTCATCTCTTTCCTGGGCCCCAACGCACACAGAAATGTCACCACCACTGAAACTTGCATGACTCCTCTCCTGTTAATCTGTCTCTTGTCTGGTTAATTCGCAGGCCCCACCACAAACCTAGGAAGGCAAAGGGCACACTCCTCCTCCCCTACTCGGCGAGGCACTCGTCACTGAGAGCACGGGCTCCAAAGGCTCTACTTGACATGGTTTTGTCTTCGTTTCAATGGGCACCTGCCTCGGTGGGGATGGGGCCCAGAGAGGAGGAAGGAGCAAGTGTGAGGCCAGGGTCCTGGCGCGGCCACCTGGGCGTCTGTCTGCAGGTGCGAGGCCACTGTGGGCAGTGGGGAGAAGAGCCTGGCACCCTGAGCGCCCTGTCCCAGAGGCGCCTGCTGGCTCGAAGCCGGAGGATGGGCGGTCAGGGCCGGCTTAGCCCACTGGCAGCCCTGGGGCAGGAGCTTCATGCCCCAGACTCCCGGGGAGGCGGTGTCTGCGGGGGTGGGCAGTGGAGGAGGGGTCACTGTGTCTGGGCTGCAGCGAGGCCACAGGTTTTATAGAAAGCAGCTGCTTGTTCAGACCTGATCGCGATGAGAAACACCCCTGGCTGGGCCTGTTCCAAGCTCCTCACTTGGCAAAGTGCACACTCCTCACTTTCGAGAAGGGCAAACTGCAGCTTCAGTGGGTGGCCATGCTGCAAGACGCCGTCACGCAGCCGAGTTTCCATCCACTTGGTCCAGAAGGACCGACTGGCTGGGTGGGGCCAGGCACGTTTATGGAACGGCTCGGTTGCAGCCTTCCTGGTGCGTGGCTTGGACCTGGAACCCGGGCACGGCCTTGCCACGGGAGCCTGAGCTGAAGGAAGCACATGGCCTGGCTCCTCACCTGAGACATGACCGCCCCCTCCGGTGACCCTAACCAGGCTGCAGGGTGCCTGGGACAGTGCCCGGGGCACAGCAACTGCCTGGACGAAGCCACTGCTGCTGTGTCGCTCTCCAGCAGAGTGGGGTTTTTACTCAGAACTGTGTTTGGTGTCCGACTATGCAGAAGTGCAGCTACAAAGAATTCCAGTTTGAGTGAGACTGCACATACAACTCGCACTGTGCTCACAATCATCTGGAACACACGTTTAAAGGTTGCACTGCCAATGAAACGGATCGCAGGAACCCACTGCAAGGAACCCACTGCAAGGTTTCCACCGTGACACACACGGAGGCCGCAGTCACTTTCTACCGCGTCCAAAACCTGCCACTGACCCGGAAAACAAAGGTGCCCCCGAAACCAGGTCAAACGCACACACAGGCACTGGCCTCGCAGCAGAGCACACAGGCGCCACCAGCCGCTCCTCAGGGGGACCTGACAGAGCACTGAGCTCCCGCACGCCTCACAGGCCTGCGCCACAGGGTGCGCATCTCAGCCCGCAGCCTGGCCTGCTGTCTCAGGCGGGCTCCACGCGGAAGGCGCCGGGAGTGGGGAGCCGCCACTCCGGGGGACACGCGGTGTGGCAGGGAATGGGAGTGCCACCCAGGCCCTCACGCCACGGCCCACACTCTCTCAAACGTTACAGGACTCTTCTCTGCCAAAATTCCAGATAAAAAAGGTTAAATGAGAAGGCTTCTCATGTATTAGGAGCTTATATATTTTCACTCTGAATACTCACCAAAAGAGACAAGAAACTAGGGAGTGATATAAAATTTAAAACTGACATAAAAAACTTTTCCTACAGAAAACACACCTAGAACGGGAGTGAAGCAGGAGCCAGGAGACTGGCCTGCCGGGGCAGGGGGCGGGGCAGGCTGACCCAGGGAAACCCGCCCAGGGAAGGGGCACTTGGAGCCCCCACCCGACGCCTGTACTCCCTGAGTTCCCTGTCCTTTTCTCCGTTTTGGAACTGACTTCTTTCTGCACTGAAGCATGTGCCATTTAGGGTGGAAACTATTTTGTCCAGGTGAAATGCTAGCACCCAGCACGTGCTTAGCACTCAACGTGACCTCCTTCCCAGGTATGGCCACCTCATTTTCTTACACTTCTGGAATTCTAACCCAGAACCAGACCAGAGTGGAGCTACCTGCCTCAGGTCACTTGCAGTCTCTCTCTCAGACACACGCACACGCGGGTGTGCAGCCCCCAAACTACCCACGCAACGCTCACCCACTAGGGACACAGTGCCAGTTCCTAGAGACACGAAGGAAACATAACAAGCCCAAGAGAACTGCACTGGTTCAAAACTGCCAACTGTGCGAGTCCTCACTGGGGAGCAGCGAAGGTTTCTCCCTGCACTGCTGGGGGCCCGGGACCCCCTCTGGCCACCACAAGGTCTCCTTGTGGGGGTGGAGCTCATAGCTCTCCCTCCTTTACCTAAGTGAGGGGTGCGATCAGACTCACTACACCTGTAGACCCTGTTATAGCAAAGCCTGTCCACTAGTAAGGCCATTCAAGCCCTGCCCTTGGAAGTGATATTCACCGACTTTTGCACAGATGCAGACCAGGACCCCCGTAGACGGCCCTGCCCTTTTGCTACAAGGAGAAAAAAACAAGCAGTTCTCCCTTTGTTGCCACCCCCGAGGGTTGCAGTCTGGTAAAAGGGAACACAGATGCATTACTGTGTGCTAACATCACTCGCACATCTGCTAATGTCACACAGAAGCGACCCCCACACTGGAGATGGGAGAGGCCACGGCCTACCGGGGAGGAGGGAGGGCAGGGCAGAGATGGCCGTCCAGGGGCGCCCTGCTGGGAACGTGCTGGTGCTGGTAATCTGGGAGGGGGAAGGGTGCCGGTGGGGAGCAGCATTTGGGGCAGAGAGAGACCAACGAAGGGCAAATCTGGCCAGGGCAGAACCGAGGAGGCTTCATTCTTATCCCCTTATCAGCAGAGAACCTCCTGCCCCTAAACACACCAGGCTGCTTCCTCCTGTTCACAGTCTAGTCACAGCCGCTTCACAAGCCTGTGCAAAGCCTTTCTCTTTGGGTCACAATACTAACAAACACACACTCTGACGTCAGTATTACCACCTGTCTCCGTTGCCCATGTTTCTGGTGTAAGCACCTTGAGAGAGGGGATCTCGTTCCCACCCGCGCCACCTCACCACCTGGCAGAGCGTCCGCAGAGAATCGACCCTGAAGCCAGACTGCCTTGGACTGAATCCTGGCGTGGCCACTGAACCCAAAGCCCTTTGTGCCTCAGTTCTCCCATCTGCCAAGTGGGGAGAACGGTGCCACCTGGTAGAGTGGGGTGACACACATCGCAGGACAGGCCGGGACCCAGGGTTCTCCGCATTCTGTGCTCGCCTGCTGTCTGCTACCTGCTCTTCCCTGATGCCCAGGAAGCCCTGCAAACTGGTTCTTCAGAGCACCAGGCGAATGCCACTCGCTCAGGGCAGCTTCCCAGGCCCCAGTCCTCCCCCATGGGGCTGACACCCTCGCCCCACACAGTGCACTTTCCCTTTCTTGTGGTGCCCTGTCCCACTAGATGTCACTGAGCTGTGTTAGGGCCGAGGCCTTGTCCCTGTTTTTCTTCCCTGTACCTGGCAGTGCCCGGCACAGGGCCTAGAACAAGGTGCCCACGCCGGTGCCAAGGGAATGAACGAAGGGCAGGTTCTAGGGATTCCTCAGTGATGTTATTACTTAGTTTGGGGCTGTCTGTCAATATCTACCTCTGATTAAGAACCACAGTCCAATAAGAAAATAGTAAAGGAAAAATTAAATTCTAATTCCATTTAAGAAGAGTCAACTCTCAGTGTATTTTGCTCCACAAAATCAAGCAAATTTATGAGGCAAAATAAACTATGTGTGTAGAACCCTCCGCCACTATTTTACAAAGTGGCCAGTTCAAACACCAATTATAGGTCAGATTTCACATTTTGTTGTCATAATGTATTACAGTAGCAATTGGGAAAGAGGGAATTAGCGAACAGAGCCATAGAGTAAAACCCACTTTAAAGTCACGTCCAACAGATCTAAGCAGGGCGAGAACGTGACTCTCACGCACACTAGCTGTTGATGAGAAGGCATTCGTCACATCACTGAGCTTCCGGCACAGACACCGAAGGTCAGCTTCGGGTGCACTGCATTGGAAGGAGGGCAAAGAGCAGAAGTTTTTTAAAGAGAAAAGAATTCTGGCAGTAAGAAAAAATAACAGTAACTTTTATCAGCTTCCAAAACATGTTTAAAAGAATTTTCATTATTGGCCTTAGCTATTCCAAGCACTGTCCACACATCCACCTTCACACTGGGGACAGAAACCTATGGCGGAGAAGCCCATCCGTCCGTCCACCCGTCCGTTTGTCCTAGCCAAGGCCTCAGCCAGCAGTCCCCACACTCCATCCGTCTCGCTCCCACGTGGACACCGGCCTCCTCCCCTGTGGGGTGTCCAGGCATCACACACCCAAGCTCCTTCTCTGACCCACACGGTCTCACGACGGTGAACACACCAGCTGCCACTGCATCCACCGAGGTGCGCACAGCAAGCCCTTAGCAGAGAAGTCACACCACCTCCAAGTTCGCAGGTGCTCAGGTCGTTTTGGTATGCGATTGCAAGACGGGAATGTAAGAGTCAAGAATTAAAAAAAAAACACCAGCACATGAATAAGAAGTTGGTTAGTATTACATAGAATAAAGATGGTTCTGAAAATTAGACAACTATTCAAATACTCTATTTGAGGGATATGTGGAGGTTACTTTGAAAATTAGACACTAAAAGCTTATGGGAAATTTTAAAAAAGACTTTATTTACTTTTTAGAGAGATGAGAAGGGAGAGAGAAACAGAGGGAGAGAAACATCAATGAGTGGTTGTCTCTCATGGGCCGCGTACTGGGCACCTGGCCGGAAACCCAGGCCTGTGCCCCAACTGGGAATCAAACCACTGACCCTTCACTTTGTAGGCTGGTGCTCAATCCACCGAGCCACACCAGCCAGGGCAGGACATTATCGTAAAAGTAACCTTGGCATCTAAAACCAGGCTCCCTTTACTTAAGCATGTCAAAGCAAGCAGATACCAAATGCCTAACGAAATAGGGCAAAATGAAACAAGAAACAGCAACAACATAGTGAAGAGGCAGGACTTGGGAGCTGTTATCTTGTGCTTTTAATGATGACCCCAGAAGGTGTGGGGGTTCCCGAGCGCAGACTCCGGAACGTGAACGTCTTTGGAAAAAGGGTCTTTGCAGACTGCTCGTGATTTCAAGTTGAAGAGGTCACCCTGGGTTACCTGGGTAGGCCCAATACCCAATAACAAGTGTCCTTCTAAGAAAGGCGGAGGGACACCTGAGACAGACGAGCAAGAGGCCACGTGACCCCAGAGGCAGAGACTGGAGTGGGGTGACTGCAAGTCAGGGAGTGTTGACAGCCACCAGAGGCTGGAAGAAACAAAGGAAGGGTTCTCTTCCACAGCCTCCTGAGAGCGTGTGGGCCAACTAGCGCCCTGGTTTCCGACAC
Organism: Sturnira hondurensis; assembly: GCF_014824575.4. Taxonomy (NCBI): domain Eukaryota; kingdom Metazoa; phylum Chordata; class Mammalia; order Chiroptera; family Phyllostomidae; genus Sturnira; species Sturnira hondurensis. The sequence goes on from NW_028087067.1 coordinate 287,593, forward strand.
CTGGCCTCCAGAACTCTTAAAGGATAAATTCCGACTGTTTAAGCCACTAAATCGGAGGTGTTTTCTGACGGCAGCCGCAAGCACATAATGCGGTGTTTCAATCGGTGTCCTCCTGCCCCACAGACAGTGAAAAGGTATGTTCTAATTGTCAGTGGGTCTCAAATTAAGACACGGACTCATAAAACTTAAAATTCCAAAGGAATAAACAGTGAAGAAGGCACCCAGTTGCCTTTCAGCACTAATGAGATTCTAGGAGCACCTACACAGGTAAGTTATAAACAGTAGTTTCAGCAACACCAGTTGAAAGGATGTCTGATGGCCTCGAGTATGATTCGAAAGTTCACCTAATGTTGGTCCCATGGGGAAGTTTGTTAGGAATCCTAGAACTGAGGACCCAAAGGTCATCAACAGATTAACTTCCATGTGCTGAGAACTCAGAAGTCTCTACTGAACAGGGCATGGGGTAAGAGACACAATTTCAGAAAGCTGGCCAAATTTTACAATTGCTTTTTAAAGCACCAAGCTTTACAATTGCTTTGCTAAACACCAAGCACTTCAATGACACATTGTACATACTGCTGTATGGAACGTGTTACATTCTTTTAACAAAACATAAAATATCCCAGCACAGGGAGAATTACCTTTCTGGGCGGTAACAGACATTGTCGCAAGTTCTGAGTCCAGGCCAGCTGTCATATGTGAAGTTAAAGACTTAATCATGATAAAACCATACATTTAGATACATGTGAAGAGCACAGGGGGAAACGATGGCCTTCATCAGTACACAATTTAAACGAGGCCCGTTTTCAAAGCCAACTCCCAGGAAAGTATTTTCTGGCAGGGCAGTCTCTCTCCCTCTCCTGGTGAACACAGAATCTGGTTTCAGCGGAGACCCGGCTTCTCCTAATTCCCTGCCCGCCAAACCACCTCCACCTGGGGCAGACTGGGTCCTCGGGGACTGACACCAGCGCCAAAAGTCAAAACAGGAGCCGGATGACTGGCAGCGGGGTGAAAACAGTTGCTTTGGTAGGTAAGAAAAGACAGAGCAGAAAGGCACCCACCCAAAAAAAGGCCATCCCATTCCCTCCGCACCACTAAACCAAGAATAGAAAAAAATAGGAGCAATTGACTCTAGCAATAAGCTAGAATCAAACTCTTTGTTTCCAAACTGGAAGATAAAAGAAAAATTCACAATTGTTATTTTGTATGAGATTTCAAAGAACCCAATAAACAAATTTAATCTACACATCCAATCTCCATAGAGAAAGAGAGACTGAAACAAAAAAGATCAGCCACACATTTAAGCCAAGTTGGCAAGAATTTTATCTACGGCAAGGCTTCTACAGTAACAAATGTATTCATTTCCTCGCCCAGCTTTCTCTGGATAGGAAGGCAAAACAAAGTTGCATTTCTTGTCCAAACAGTAACAACTTGTTTCAAGAGAAGGTCTCGTCTCCGATTTTTCAAAGCGCACTTCTGAGCTTACACATGACCACCTTCGCACAGCAAACGCCCCAAACTGTCCACTGCTTGCCCTACTTCCCGCTGACCCACGCTCCAAGTCGCAGGGGTACAGCCGGGGAAGAGGGGCGGGGACCCCACTGGTAGCTCAGAGCAAGGTAGCTCCAGCTTCCCAGCGAACCTGGGATCTCTGCAAGGAGGCACTGGGCCAAAGCCTAGAGTAAGAACCTGAAACTTCCCCCGCCGTGGGAGGATGTGGCCACAGCACGTGCTCTCGGGGCACGCAGCGAGGAGGCACCCCAAAGGTCCCGGCGGGGCTGGCCGGTTCCGAGCCGGGGTGGCGCCCGCGCGCCCACGGGACCCCAGCAGAGAGGGGCGGCAGGGGCGCGCAGAGCCTCACCTGCACCCCAGTGTAATTCTCGAAGAAGAAGAGCACCATGCTCTGGTAGATGCAGTAGAGCCGGTCGTCCACCGCCTGGTAGAAGCGGGCGGGCAGGAGGGCGGAGAGCAGCCGCCAGGCCCCCCAGGCCAGCACGTAGGTGGGGGCCGTGCCGAGCAGCACGGCGGCTGGCAGCACGCAGCGCAGTGAGTACATGTGGAGCACCAGGGACAGCAGCATCTTCCCGGCTCCGCGCGCGGACCGCACCGCCCGCCCCTCCGCGCCGGGCCTCCTAGGGACGCCCCGCGGCCCGCGGCCGGCGGCCAATCACCGGGCCGCGCCCGGCCCCGCCGCCCCCTCACCTCCCCGAGGCCGCACCTGAGACGCCCCGCCCGCGCGGGCCTCCGCCCCCAGCCGCATGGGTCGCGCCGCCGCCGAGGCTGGGCGAGCTGGCGGACGGGCGAGTGTGGGGACCGGCGTGCTGCTCGCGGCCGTGGACAAGGGGACGCCGCCGCCCTCCGGAGCCCCTGGCTCAGGGGCGATCACACCCCATGACCCTATCCCGTCACCCTGTGCCCCTGTCGGGGGCGGGGCTCTGCGGCAACAACAAGCCTCTTGATTGGCTGCTTGTTTCCATGGTCCCCCGTCCGTGCGGAGAACTCGGCAAGAACACGACTCTGGATTGGTCGCCTGCGGCTGACGGTTGACGTGCAACGGCCGAGGGCACATGGGCCCCCCCCCTCCACCCCGGCTCTGGCTTCTGCGCACGCTCTGGAGCTTGACCTCGCTGCGCCTGCGGATGCGAATGGCAGCTACCTGGCTGAGCTGGGTGAGCGTGGGTACCGGCCGGAGGAGGGCTCTGGGCGCGGGTAGTGTGGAGGGAACGCCCACCTCCGGCTGGCACGCCCTGTGGCCCCGGCTCGGGGATGCACCTGGAGCTGAGTCGTGTCTCGGTTGGAGGGCCCAGGTACGCGCTGTACCTGGAATGTTCCGCAGACATGCCCTCCCCAATTAGGGGGCCTCGCGCAGGCAACAGGTATTTGCCAAGCACCCCGTGGGAGGGACGGCAAAGTAGAATTGGAGGAGTTACAAGGGGTGAGGTAAGTGCTAAATCCTGGCCCGGGTCATCCGCGGGAGGCCATCCCTAGCGACGCGGTTAACTACTTTTTCTCGGGGGCTCCACCCTCCCTGCTTCTTTCCTCGCCCGGGCAGGAGCACTGGAGCCCCGCCCTTCCCAACGCCGCCACTAGGGTGGTGCAGAGTTGGGCCCCTTTGCTCGGTCGCAGGAGGGAGGACGCGGAGATGTTTACCCGTAGCCGGACAGCCTTTGCGCAAAGTTCTTCCCACGCTGGTGAGCATGAGGCCTTCTCAGGTCCTCCGCTGCAGCTCCCGAGGGCCTGGCTCTTCCACCCTGCTGAGCGATGGTTGCACTTTGAAAGATGCCAGAGGCTGTAAGTGACGAAAGCTTTTTTCCTGAACGGCCGCCTGTGGGGAGCTTTATGCAGAAGGCGTTTTAGTGGAAAATTCAAATCAGAGCCAGGATGGTGGCCACATTCTTAGACGGATCCGACTGTAACCGGGTTGATCGTGGTGACCTGGGGGGATGAAGCCCGGTAAACGGAGACCACTCGAGGAACAGGTGTTTGCACAGTTGCTTTGCCAACGGGGAGCATCCCACAGGGGAAGGGGGTTCATCAGGGTTTCCCCTGCCTTCTGCGGGAAGCGGTGCCCTGTTCTGCGCGCACTACATTTGATTTTGGAGGGAAGAAGGCCTGGGTGTAGAGGACGGGCTCTGTCTCCTGGAACCGACTGAGGCCAGACACCTGCAGGTGGAATGGCGCTGGAGGAGATGAAGCAGGTTCAGGGTCCAGGCCGCCCACCAATGTGTGTGATTGGGTGCGAATGAGGTTACGTGCTGTGAGTCAGCCCCAGATCACCATGGCCCCTAGGTGTAAACTTCTGGGCAATGTCTTGGCCTGGAGACACCACAGACTCGAGTCTTACATGCAGACCCGCCTCTACCTACTCTGTTGGGTCTTGTGCCTCTCACCTCAGTCACCTCCCATTGTGTCACTACCCCCCACCGGAGCCCCACACCCTCTGCCTCCACTTCCTCAGCGCGCACACTTCCGACCCATGGGTGCTGACTCCTTTCCCACTGCCCCACCGCCACAGCTCTCTAAGGAGCGCGACCATGCCTGCCTGCGTTCACCGGCCCTGGGCATCACGGAGAGAAGCCGGCTCGATGTGCGCGGGCCTGGCGCTTACGCTTACTGAGCGGTTGCGCGTGGGTGTTCATGAAAAGGGGCCATTCCTGGTGTGGCAGAAGTAGGTTGAGGAGGAGAGCATGTTGGCTCTGGGGACAAGGACAGCTTCTCCAGTAGAGTGACACTTGAGATGCAGCTGGAGGGTGGAGCCGGCTGAGCGAGGCCAGAGCTGCAGGTGAGAAAGGAGAGGCAGCGGGGTCAGGTGAGGACAAAGTACCTGAAGGGCTGGGGGGGTGGGGGGAGCCCTGTGGCGGCCGCGCACTTTTATTTTTTAATTAGATGCCCCCTAAAGGAACGCCATGTATTTCCCACACACCTTTTCCAGTTAACTTAATATCTGAAATTATTTTACCCGAGTTGAGTTACAAAAGAATTAAGTTCTGATGAGTTGTGCATGACATTTTAACATAAAGCAGTGACAGGAATCTTTTCAGTGGACCCCATGGGTTAAAATACTGCAGGGATTTAACACCCAGCAGCATCCGTTTTAAATACTCAAGGTTCTCACCAATTAGAATTTCAGGTTGGTCCTTTTTTTTTTTGGAAAACATTTTCATTCCACAGATTTTATCTTAACGGCATATCTTCTTTGCTCAAAGCCTTTTATTGATCAGACTGTTTCATCAAGGTTCTGCGTGGAGATTTCTTCAGGACTGAACCACTACTATTCCTAGCAATATAATTTAATCAATATGTATCTCAAAACCTGGTGTGTAATTCTGTAAATAAAGTTTTACTTGAAATGCTTGTCTCAGTGGTGCCTTAATGGAGAGAAACTGTCACATCATCTTTAGGTGTCTTCAACAAGACCATCACACATTCCCACTCCTGACTGGGAGCTGTGGTGAGACCTGTGGTGGGCCCCAGTGGGAGAAGAGGGGCTGCTGCCCGGGGCGGGGGGTGGGGTGGGTCTGGACTCCAGGGAGGCTCAGAGGCAGATCAGTTTTAGGCACATTAAGCGTCTGAAAACCGGGTTCCTTAAAACTCCTGAGGCCCACAGTGTTCCTCAGCTTCAGGGACCCCCATGGCCGAGTTGGAAGGTTAGAGGTTAAGGCAGAGAAAGTAGGGGGTATGAAGGCAGAGGTGAAGAGGGTGGGGTTGGGTCCAGCCAGAACCAGAGGACAGCAGGTCTGATGGGACAATGGGATGTGTAAATGACTTCAGACTTTATCCCCATGGGCCTGGGAAGCACAAAAAGATCTTGGGGAGAGACGTGATGTGATTCAGTTTGATCTTTTTAAAAGCGGTTCTCAGGGCTGTGTGGGGCGTGGACTCCCAGCTGCAGACCACAGGGCTTAGGCTCTGCCCGGCCCCACCTGGACTGCAGGGCGCACCCCTCACGGGCATCCTTGTCAGAGGAAACCATGGCCACACCGACTGAGTGGCTCAGTAATTCTGAGGAGCAAAACGAATCACAAACTTGTGACAAGGGCCCATGGAGGCCGTGCAGTAGTGAGAAGGGGACAGGTGGGGCCACTTGCGCCGTCAGCTCTCCAGGGGCCAGACACTGGGTCACACATGCGCCGTGGTCCAATTCCCGGGCAGAGTACGGAAACATACCCTTCCATGTGCCAGTGTCTAGGAATGTCTGAGAACAGGACTTCTCTGCAGGGAGGAAGCAAGATGAGGCGACAGTCAACTAGACTTCCCTACTGTTTCAGGGTTTCACAGAGAAACACTGATTTAACACACACAGTGGGTGCCAGCTGTGATCCCACCCCCAGGGGGCTCGGGGTCAGGGATAAAGACAGGACAGATAAAGGCCTTGTGTCTGGGGTGGGCAGTGGGGTTATCATTGACAAGGCTGTTCAGAACAGATGAAGATGAGCAAAGAGGGGCCCTGAGCAGGAGAGAGCTACGGGTGTGGCCCACGGGAGCGGAGATGCAGCGGTGGAGGAGGACTTGGGAGGGGTGGAGAATGTGCCTTAGGCTTGAGTAACAGGTGGGACGGGTTTCACCTGCGGACAGGGGAACAGGCTCGATGGGGCCTGAACCTTATTTGACAGGTGGGGTGGGGAGCCCTTTAAGAAAAAGAAGACAAGTTTACAAAGTCAGATTGGAACATGAGTAGTTATTTAGCATGAGAAAAAGGCATCTCAGAAAACAGGATTTTAGAAGGTGCCACATCCAGAACAGATACTACTGTGTATCTGTCATAGAGTATATTTTTCTTACAATTACGCAAATCTTTCAATATTTTCCACATGTAGAAAGAAAAGGAATTCTTTCCTCTGGTGCGGTAACTGGACATTAGGTTTCCATCACAGATTGTTAGACGGTATAAAACGCTCCACCCACCTCATGCTACGACTTTGATTCATTGTCACTAGAAACCTAACTAGATTTTCTTTGAGGGAGGAGGGGCCAAGGAGGAAGATAGCCAAGTACGGTGGCACCACAACAAGTTCGTTCTAAAATGTATGTAGAAAAACACCTCAAAGTTTTTTTTGAAAAGGAGCAATACAGAGTGTGGCAGATAGAATGATGCCCCAATGCCCCCCGCCCCCGCCAAGGTGTCCACATAATTTCTGGGGCCTGTCAATGTGTTCGTTTACTTGGTAGTGGAGAGTTTGGGGCAGGGGTGGAGTTGAGCTGCCAGTCTGAGGGCCTTGAGATCCTCCGGGGTTGTCGCAAGGGCCCAGTGTGGCCTCCAGGGTCCTTAAAAATGGAGGAAAGCAGAAAAGGAGCTCAGAGTGACCCAACCTGAGGACCCTGCTCCTGTTGGCAGGCTTTGAAGATGGGGGGGGCCCGAAGCTGAGGAAAAAGAGGGGGCAGGTTCCAGAAGCTGGACACTGCCCCCCACCCCAGCCCCATAAGGAGGCTGCCCTGCTGGCCCTGTGACCTGTCCCGTGAGACCCATGTTGGACTGGTGACCTCCAGATCTGTCAGCCAAGTTTATGTCATTGAAGCTGCTGCAGGTGCACTGGTCACAGCGGCCGTGGGAGGCGGCCCAGGGGGAGAGTTCCAGCAGGAGCCACACACACTGCGAAGCCGCCCACATGGTGCGTGTCACTGGTGCCGAGATCGGAGCCTGGAATCCCTCGGACTGAGTGTGTGCATTTTGTGTTGCGAATGAGACAAATAGCATTTCATAAAACCCAAAAGGGGAAGAATGGATTAGGGGCAAAAAGGATGTCAGTAACACTAAAAATTGTTGCAGACATGACAACCTGCACCAAAATAAAAGCCAGATGGAATTGAACCATAAGCATGTTAATTAAAAAGCTGAAAACAGCCCTGGCTGGTGTAGCTCGGTGGATTAGGCGCGGGCCTGTGAAGCAAAGGGTCGCCAGTTCGATTCCCGGTCAGGGCACATGCCTGGGTTGCAGGCCAGGTCCCCAGTGAGGGACACATGAGAGGCAGCCACACCTCGATGTTTCTCTCTCTCTCTTTCTCCTTCCTGTCCCCTCTCTCTAAAAATAAATAAATATTTTTTAAAAAGCTGAAAACATAAACCTGCTAGAAAAGACTCGGGTTAACACCACTGTGATCGGGTGGAGAAGACGTGACTTGGGAGGAGATGAGACAGACAATCGTGGTCGAGTGCCGACTGTCCAAAGGTTCTGGCCGCCCCACAGGGCGACGTGACAGCAGAGTCACTAGCGGCAGCTGCACCGCCAACAGGCATGGGCGTGCTGCGGACAGTGGGCGCGAAGGACCAGAGAGACCCTGCAGCAAGAACCCCCACTGCCCTCTCAGAACCCCGGCCCAGCACACTGCCCCTGCCTGCTGTGTCCACTCGGGCTCTGCTTTTAGTTGTAAAACAAAAGTGAGGCATATTTGTTGTAAAAGATTTAAACCGCAGCCTGTTTTGAACATTGGATGAAACATAGAAGTCCCCCACTCCGGCCCCGCTCACTCCCTGCTGTCCCAAATCCAGCTTGCTCGCCCAGAGGCTAACCGTTGGGATAAACAACTTTCTCCTGCTTTTCCCTTGCTGCTCTGAGTGGATGTCTGTGGCCCCTGCTCCCCTTCTCCATGTCACTAGGACTTCCCTTCAGAGCGGGTGTCCACCCCTCCTCAACACAGCCCACATGCTTTGGGGGATGGACCACGATCAGAGTAAAGCAGTGTTCGTTTCCAAGTGCGGACTGTGCACCTCCAGAGTGCCCCCAGACACTTTCAGGTGCTCCCAGGTCGAGGACCTGCCGCAACGTCACGGAAACGCGGGGTGCCCTTTTCACTGTATTGAGTGTGGGGTGTTGGTGGTGGTAACCCCGCTATCCCCTCAGCAGCATCGGATGGTGACACCCAAGCACCAGGGGCCTTGGGCTCCCCCACTGTGTGCCCACACACATGTCACTTGAGCATGTCCTTGATGCCCAGTGTTCTCAAATGAGAGCAAAAGGGCCCTGCCACTCAGAGGAAAACAACGACCAGTATTGCCGGGAACATTCAAGCTGGCAAATTAGAATGAGAATTTTGGAAAACGTAGATTAGCTCCCATTTTCCCCATTGGCTAGCCTCCAGGAAGCCCCAGTGTACTCTGTCGTTACAGGTTTAACTGTTTGGAATCTGTGTGAGTCCATGAGTGAGACCACAAGACACTTGTTTGTGTGTGTGTCTAGCTGTTCTTTCTTTCAGTCTGCTCATGTGATGCACTGTCTCTATTGACCTGTGTATGCTGCACCAACTCGGCATCTGGGGAGGAAGACCACTGCGTCACGGTATATAACCACAGAATCCTATCACTGAGTTCTTGACTAGTCTGTACTAGTTTGTCCAGAGCTTTTCATCTCTGTTCACCAGGGATGTTGCTGTGTCACTTTCTTACGGTGTCATCGTCTGCCTTTGGTGGCAGGGTCACGCTGGCCTTGCAGGGTGAGTCTGCTGGCCTTCCCTCTCCTCAGTGTTTTAGGAACAGTTGGGGCTGGGTGGGTAGTAAGTCCTCTTCGGGTGTGTGTTTGAATTCACCTGCGACGCCTTCTGGGTCCAGGTGTGGCTGTTTGGGTTCGCCTGACTTGGGCCCCTCTAGGAAGGCTGGCTCTGGATGTGGGTCTCCACGCCCAGGTGAGGAAAGTCTGCAGCCACTAGGTCCTCAAATAAGTTTTCCGCCCCTTCCTCTCGTTTCCTGCTGGGACTCGTATAACGCGAGTGTCAGTCCACAGGGTGCTGTGCCAAGAGTCCGTTACACCGCTTTTATTTTCTTATTCTCGTTTCTTTTCGCTGCTCAGCTTGGGCGAGCCCCTCTGCCTGTCTCCGAGGTCACAGTCCCTCCTGGGGCTCCATCCAGTCTGCCCTGGAACCCCCTTGAGGGCACTTGGAGCTCAGTCATGGTATTATTGTTTAGCTCTGGGGCTTGTTTTTTGGTCTTTTCTCATGTTTCCTACCTCTTGGTTGAAATTCTCGTTGCGCGCATCCACCCTGACCAAGGTGGCTCAGCGTCTCTCTGATGCCACTGTGAGCTCTTTGTCATCAGATACACGACTCATTTCTGCCTCGCCAGGTCACACAGAGGCTGCATGGTGCTGCTGGCTCCCACCTGTCATCACCCCCCCACCCCGCGTCTCCCCCACCTGCGTGTGGCTCATGGGTTTGTGTACAGGCTAAGTCAATACTACCTTCCAGGCAGCTCAAGTTTAACCTCCTGTGCTGTTTATCTCGGCAAATAAAATGGACCACGTAGCAGGCACGCTGATTTCTTTGTACCTCAACTTCGACTTTATGACAGGTTATCCAGTGGAACAAAAATCACATTGAAAGACTTGATTTCAAGATAACGTGCAAACAAAAGTATACGTTTAAAGACCTCTGAGCTGGCCGGCTCGGTGACTGGGGTGTGAAAGGTGTTCCCAGCTCCTTGTGGGTCAGTCTTTCTCAGTTTGTCATGGATGTGACCCTCTCTCCCTCTGCCCCCGCCCCCAGTCTCCATCTTCCTCCAGTCTGGATCCCTGTCATGCTCACATTTGCTGGAAATGGTGACACTTCTGTTGCAGTTGGTGTCTGTGGCTTTTCAGGCTCTCAGAGAAATACTGAAAATCAGTAACATTATTGTTCAAGTTTTTTCAAATAAACTGCTTCAGAATTTCTGAAGTAAGATGTTAGGAGTCAACCATACCACCTCTCTAATCTGTATCTTCTAAACCCATTGTTTTTTTCCATGGAAAGATACGCATTTCGGAAACGTTCCTTTCCCCTTCTCTCTCATTTTTACACAGAAAGCGCTACCCTAGGAGGCGGGGCATTTGAGCGAGGGGCATCTCTCTGGGACTAAGCACCAGTGGGCCCCACTAGGGAGTCCCCCCGATAATCCCCCTCGTCACCTGCCAGGGGGTGTCAGCAGCCACCCCAATGTCACGCCCTCTGTACTGATGACCCCAGATATGTGTCACTTGCCTTGACCTCTGACCATTTTATTACCTGGCTCCTTGGTGTCTTCCTGAGAGCGCCATTTGGGCCCCACAGTCCCTGGCTCAGAGCCTCTGACCTGCCGTTCGGAGGGCAACAAGCTTGCCCTCGCCTTTATCCACACCATATGCTACCACTGCTCTGCTTATCAGGCCTTGAAGGGTTGTTTTAAACTATTGTTTTTTTTTCTTTTGGAACTCCATGCCAATTTCTTTTGTTTACCGAATCATATATCACTCCCAGATTTGTCCGCTCTGCCAAGAGCTTTATTTATTGTTTGGTGTGACGACGGCGAAACCCTCCTATTCCATCTGTCAGAGCCCTGGCGTATCCCCGGCGTTTTCACCATCAATCTCGTGTCTTCAGCCAAAGCCCTGTCATCCTTCCCACGTCGTCTCGTGTCAAAACAGACTCCCAACACCTGTTTTAGGTTAGGTTCTCCTTTGTCCTGGGTCACTTCAATCTTCCTCACCCTTTGCTGCCCACTGTCACCGAGTGGAGCCGTCACTTCACCCTCAGTGTGCGCTGCACGGGGTCACGCGCCCCACGCATCACACTGGGGAAGAGAGGCATGGTCCTGTCTTCGGGGAGCTACCAACCTGCAAGGAGACAGACCAGACTCGCCTTTTTATTCACTAAACGCCTGTTAGCGCCTCACTCAGGCTACAGCTGGTATTTCCAGAGGGAGTAATATACAGTTACTAATATACTGTAATATTAATATTACACTATATTAGTAGTATTAATTGCAGTAATATTAATACAGTTACTACTGTATTTCCACAGTAGTAACTCCCTGGAACAGGAAAGCAAACAACAGCCGGGGGGGGGGGGGGGCGGCAGAAAGGAAGGCTAGGGAAATGGCCCGTCTGACAGCATCCACAAGAGATTTCATTGCCCTGACACACGAGGGCCCTGGTGCCCAGAATGCAGAGCCGCCGCACAGCGTCGCCGAGAGAAGCTGGCCAGAGAGACCCTGGTCTTTTGGCAGAGAATGCAGAAAAGGGGCCCCGGTGAGCTGAAGGGTGCCAGGGTGGGAAATCTTTTTAGCTTTCGTGTTCTCTCTTGGGCCAGCCGTGAAACCAGCTCCGCCTGCCCCAATGCAGACATGCCACTGGGGTGCTCAGAGGCACTGAAAAGCCCAGAGCGACTGTCTCTATGCTCAGAGGAGTGGGGAGAGAGGCCCCCGGCCACCGGTCACTGTCAGAAAGGCCCAGGCAAAAGTGAGCTGGAGAGGGTCACTCCCTAAGTCTGTCAATGAACCTGCACGATGCCCCACTCAGCCAGACAGGGACGCTCATGACAGGCCCAGAGAAAAGGGGGAAAGCCTGAGGGACGGAAGGGAACTCACCATTCCCCGCACTGGGCTGACTGCCTGCTCAAGCAGACAGCATAACATGAACATTCTCCAAGCCGACACAGGGCCCACCAGCTCAGAGCACAGCACCGGACATGCCCAAGATGCAATGCACAACTGCCTGATGGACAGCAAGCCAGGGAGGCAGAGCCATTTCTCAAGGGAAAGAGCAACCCAGAGCCGACAGCGAGACAGCACAGACGCTGGACCCGTGGGCCGAGTCTGTGACCATGCCTGAAATGAGCAGAAGGCAGACACAAGCTCTCAGAACAAAACTCTACTTGTAAAAGTAACAAAATAAGTGTTTTAGGACTGAAAAATAAATATAGCTGGAAAGAAGTTTCAATGAACTTGATAGGCTCCATAGGAAAATGGAGACACCAGGAAAAAAGAACTAGAAAACGATTGATAGAATTTGTCCACTCTGCGGTACAGAAAGGACAAAAATTCACACGCCTCAGAGACTGATGGGAGAACGCTCGAGTTCTGCCACACGCCATCGGAGACCTAGAGGGGGAGGGGACAGTGGTTGGTGCAGAAAAAGTATTTGAAAAGAGTGGCATACTTACAACTCGCCAAACTGGGGGGAGAACATGACCCTCGATGAACCTTTATCAGAAAAACTCAAAACCCAGCTAAGACACCTCACAATCACACTACAGAAGGAAAAAGGGTTGGGGTGGGGGAAGAAAGGAATCAAAGAAAGACACAAAGAGGAAGGAAAAAAGGAAAAATAAAGTATTGTGAAAGCAGTTGTGAAAACAACACATTACACACGGAGGGGAGAATTGGGTGAATGAAGACTTCTCGCCCGAAACAATGGCGGCCAGAAGGCAGTGGGACGTCTTTCGGTGCTGAAAGGAATAACAAAGCCTGTCACCCCAGAGTTCTGTAGGAATCAAAACTGTGCTTCAGAAGGGAAGGCGAAATACATTTTCAAAAGAAAGGAAATTAAAAGAGCTTGACCCCAGCACACCTGCTGCCAAAGGGAGTCGTCCAGGGGAAGGCAAGCTCGGATCTTGTGCAATAAAGAAAGAGCAGAAGAAATTAGGAATATATGGATAAATATAACACGCTTCTCCTTTTAGCTGCTGGAAATGTGGGTGGCAGTTGAAGGCAGACAAGGTGACGCTGGGCAGCAGGGTTGTCGCTGTTGGCACTGAGACATGCGATGGCGATGCCGGAGGCTGCGGGCGAAGGGACTGGCGGGGCTGGCGGGCTTCCGCGTTTTCATTAAAGTGAGGAATCACCGTAACGAGACCATAAATTACGGCTGTTGTCACACGTAGAGCTACTGTTCAAAAAATGCAATGAGAGACTGTTTCATTTCAAAGATCAATGTAATAAATGGTCTTTAATATTAATCAACATTTATTTATTTTTTTTAAAGATTTTATTTATTTATCTTGGGAAGGGAAGGAGAGAGAGCGAGAGCGAGAGAGAGAGAGAGAGAGAAATATCAATGTATGGATGCCTCTCGTGAGTCCCCTGCCAGGAACCGGGAACTGGCCTGCAACCCAGGCATGTGCCCCGGCCGGGAATCAAACCGCTATCGTGTGGTTCACAGGCCCGCGCTCAATCCACTGAGCCACACCAGCCAGGGCTAACATTTAAATAATACATTCAAAATAGGCGGGGCAAGGGGAAGACGGGAACAAAAGAAAAACAGGACAAACTGAAGAAATGACAGGCCTGAGTTCGACCACATCAGCGACATGAAGTGTGTGTGACCTAAGCACACCGGTGAAAGACAGGTTTTCCCACTGGGTTTAGGAACAAAATTTCACTCCGTGCCGTCTACAAGAACCCCAGTTTAGATACAGTGATGGGTTAGAATCAAAACCATGGGAAACGTAAGACGCAAACACTCATCCAAAGAGACCTGCCGTGGCCGTGCTGTTAAATGAGCAGATTTGCGAGGAAAGACAATTGCTAAAATAAAAGACAGAATGCAGGATGATAAGAAGGTCAACTCGCCAGGAAGAGGACGATCTCTGCACCTTTACTGCCGAGTCTCCGAGTCTGTGACGGGAGATCGATGGCACACACAGCAGTGGGGCAGCAGCAGCAGCAAGGACTGTTCACGCTAACGGGCGGCTGAGCCAAGTTGCCTGCATTTCTGTACACTAACAAAGACGATCTGAAACGGAAATTGAAACAGCTTTTGTGGATGACGAAATTTTAAAGAAACTTAGAAAGGAACGTGGCCGAGGGGACCAGAGACTGGTCCACTGCCGACCACGAAAAGGAAGCTTGCTGGAGGGAAGAAAATAGACGAAGACAGGCCACATTTGTGGGCTGGAACACCGCCACTAGGCCGCCACGGCCCGAAGTGACCCACGGGGCTGTGAGTCCTTCTCAGCTCCTTACACATTTCATGGACACACACAGGAAAGCCCGTCCTAAAACTCCCATGGAATCGCAAGAGACCCCGGGTGACCAAAACCTGCGGGCGCAGGGACAAAGCCGGAGCACTCGGGTTTCCCTATCTCAAAGCTGCACTCGGGAAGGCTGGCGGGCGGGCGTGAGGACTGGCACTCAGCCCAGGGAATGGAGCAGGGAGCCTGGAGGCGCACCGCCCGAGAGGTGGTCGGTTGGCTCCTGAAAAGGGTGCCAAGGCCGTTCAAAGGGGAAGACGAGTCTTTTCACGCGGCTGGTGCCAGGAAGACCAGCAAGAGGTGAAACGGCACTCTTCTCTTGCACAGTGCGCAAAGGTGAATCCCGAGCTGTCCAAGGACCTGCTTTGTACCTGAGGGCTACAGTCATAAAACTCCCACAAGAAGCCCCAGGGGGGATCTTTATGACTCAGGATTTAGCAACGATTTTTCGGATGTGACACCAAAGGCACAGGCAATACAGGAGAAACTGGTACGCCGACTTCACCGAAATGTAGGGCACCGTCAAGGGAATGAAGGGAACCCACAGAACGGGAGAGAAAAACCCTGCAGGTTATGTATCTGATGAAAGGTTAAGACTCAGAATATGTAATGAGCTCTCCCAACTCAACAGAGAAAACCAACCCAATCTCAAAACGGGCAAAAGACCCAACCAGACATGTTCCCAAAGAAGATACTCGGATGGCCAAAAAGCACGTGAAAAGATGCCCCACGTCACCTGTCACTGGGTTAATGCGAATGAAAACCACAATGAGATATCACTTAACACCCAGCAGGACGACTACCGAAAAAACAAACCAACAGAAAATAACACGCGTTGGGGAGGAGGTGGGAGATCCAGCTGCCCTGCTCCTTGGCATTGACCCAAAGGTGTGGGAGCCCACCAGGCCGCAGGGGATCACGGACAGAGCCCCCACTGTGAAAACGGTGGCGGGACTTGGTTTCTGGTCCCTGGAGCCGGCGGGTATCTTGACATCTTCCGGACCTTCTCCTTCTCAGCCTTGAAGGAAAGAACAAGGTCTTGGCATGTGCGTCATGTTCCAAGGAAGTGATAATCTTGAGGGCACTGCTATCTGTGGGCTAATGTTCTCAGGATGTGAGAACATCTTGCCCTCTTGATAGCTTTCGGGAATGTACAAACTTTTGTAAAACAGCATTGTTCTCCGGCCACTGTAGTTCTGCATATAAGCCAGCAGTTCCTTGAATAAACTCGCCATTTGCCAGCCAGGAGCACTTGGACCTCTCCATTATTTTAATTAAGTTAAGTCCATCGCCTCACCTCGCGAACACCTTGCTGCCACGGGCGGCGGCACAAAGGAGCTGCCCATGAGTGTTCACAGGAGAAGCTGCCCGTGGAGGTCTGCAGCAGCTGCCTTCTTAATTGCCTCATCTTGAGCGCGGCCAAGATGCCCTTCAGTAGAGAAATAGGGAAATACGCTGCTACACCCAGGCGGTGGGATGTTGCTACTCAGCCGTAAAACAGCAACGAGCAGTCAAGCCACAGAACAGACATGGAGGAACCCTAAATGCGTGTAACTAAGTGACAGAAGGTGATCAAAGAAGGCTGCCCGCTGTGCCATCCCAGCTCTGCGACCTCCTGCAAAAGGCTGAAGTATGGGCACAGTGAAAAGATCGGGGTTGTCTCGGGCCTGGCGGGCGACCGGCGTGGACGGCGGAGCCCAGAGGATGCACCGGGCGGTGGAACCCGTACCCTGCGTGATGCTGGGATGACGGGCACACGGCACCCCCTTCTCAAAACCCGGAGTGTGCGAACACGGGGGCGAGCCCTAAGGTGAAGTGCAGACAGCCACGAACAAGAACGTGTCCCTATCGGCCCGTCGAAGGTGACAATGGACAGCACTGATGTGAGACGTTCAGAACTGAGCTGGCCGCTCCGTGAGGGGGTACGTGAAAACTGTACCTTCTGCTCCATATTTTCTGTAGATCTAAAACTGCTGAAAGTTGTCTATTAATTTTTATAAATCTCTCACTAAAAATACTCTATAGCCTTTCATTTCTCTTATTTTTTATTTTTTACCAAAATGTGAAGCAGGGGCATGTGTTTTGCTAACATTACCTGTTCTCCCCTCGCCCCATCTCTGTGCCGTCTCCTCACACCGGCTTGGCTCTCCCTCCCTCCCTCCCCGGCCAAAACAGCCACCAGCAGAGGGCGTGGGGAGGCAGGCGTCCTTTCTGCTCTGCTTGGGCTTTGCTCCCAGCTCCCACTGCCCCCGGCACCACCCCCCCCCCGCCCGCCCCCCTCCCCCCCCCCCCCCCGTACTGCGGGAGTTTTCAAAGCATTTAGCATCTGTGTGTGTCCCGCAGGGGGTCTTAGGAATGTTCTGCAAGAAAGAAGGCGTCTGGACACCAGCCCTGAGCTCACATCTTCCTCCGGGTGTGATTGCGTGAAAGCCGATTTTTTCCTCCATTCCGTGCACACCCGAGTTCCCCACTTCGCTAAGTTCTCAAGAAAGTTACAATAAACTTAGCTTACATTAACCACTGTTAAGTGAGCGATCCAGGCTTTGGCTTAATTTTGGTTTTGCAAACAAAGCCCTTCGTAATGAGAGGGAGCGAATGAAGGTACGAAAAGCCTATTTTAAGCATACGTTCCTCAAAACTAGTCAATGACCCTGTAAACCACTTTATTTTCAGGTCTCTCAGGATCTGAGGCGTGCTTCGTGTTGCTGATGGGTTCGCTACAGGTTCTGGTCGGCTCCCTTGGTGGCTCCCTTGGTGAAATTCGGGGTGTGACTTGCCCGTGTTTTCAGAGGTCACCCAAGAAGGAAGCGGAGAATGGCCTTTTAGAAAGCATGAAGTGGGAAAATGTTGGAAACTATTTATAGCAGCACTTAGCTGTGGGAATCCCAGGCTTCACCATCTATTTATAGTTTTCCTTTGGGTTAAAAGGGTGAAACCAGAAATCTAGAAAATGCTGCCTGCTTTTACCCAGCAGTTGAAACTAATAAGCTGTCTTTTCGTGGTTATGATAACCAGACACTTAGCACAGTAATGACAATAAATACATCTTGGCTAAAGGGGGGGGGGGCTGAATGGAAAAGAGCAATGTTTTTCCTGAGTAAGTGGTTTTCACTCGGTTTCTTCTGCTTTTAAGTTAACTGAAAATTGGATTTTGTCCATAGTGTGGGGCCTTACCTATCGAATTGTGGGAAGGGAGAGGGTTACAGAAACCCACAAAGGGGCCCACAGGTGACTTCCCAAGGCTGACTGATTACACTGAGTGAAAGGAACGCCACGGAAAGTCACCCAACAACAGGCCGCCACCCCTCCTACCGGGCCCCACTTGCAAAGCGTGCCACCAGGCCACACCAGCCCCTCTCCCCCGGCCTCCCACACGGGGTGCGGGCTTTCCGTGTGGGCACCACGGACTGGGTGACCCAGTGGCCCTTCGGAACGTGCCCGTGTTACCCCTTCCCAGTACGTTTTTCCGGAGGAAAAAGACAAGTAAGACGATTGCTGTAGAGCCCCCAAGTGCAGCCTAGGCCCGGCCGTGAGCCTGGGGCCTTCAGAAGAGACCCAGTTGGGCTTGACTCAGGGTTCAAGGGTGAGGAATGGACTTCCAGCTGGAGGGAAGATTTCACCTCCATCGCCATGGGACCCTGGGGTGCAAAGTTTAGAGAGGATTAAGAATGGAGAAAAATGTGGTAGGAGAACAACACATAGAACCAGGCTACTGCCTCGACTTCCTCCGCCCATGCCCCACACAGAGCCCCAGCTGCCTAGAAGTCACCCGTTGTCAGCACGCAGACCTGTAAGTGGAGCCGGTGAAGCCCAGGATGCGCAGGTGCACTCAGGTAGACAGAAAACTGGCCCCTCCCCCAAAGCCCCAGGGCGTGCACACGGCTCCCAGCCCCTGGTCCACCGCTGCAGCTTCTGTCCAGTTCCTGGTGCGCCTGGACTCGCTCCTACCCGCCCCTCCCAGCACCTCGGAGCACATCCCACGCCACCCAGCGACCCCGACTGGGCCCGCCTTTTCAGCCAAGGGTGACCCCCAGGGACGTCGTTTCCGCCCACCTGCGAAGAGACCTCTGCTTCTAGTTTCCCAAGTCCCCGTTGGCGGAGGCTGCCTGTGTGTCTCTGCAGCCTCGTGCCACCTGACGCCACCAAGGTCCTTCTTCTCTTCCTGTTGCAGCCCCACTCGAGAACAGGCTGCAGGTGGCCCCGCAGCTGTGCGCCAGCTCCCCCAGAGCATGTCCTCGCCCAGGGATGAGCTGCTCTGGCTCTGGGAGCCCCCTGTGCGGGGGCGGGACCGCGGAGCCGCACTGGAGGCCTGGAGGCCATGCAGGCACAGCCGAGCGAGGGAGGCGGCGGGCGTCCACGGAACAGCGTAGGGTTGCTGGCCACCACGGTTCTCAGGCCTCAGCTGGGGCACCCGCTCCGCCTCCACTGGGGAGCAGCCAGAGTTGCTGAGTTGTGGGGTTCTCTGGGGCTGACTCAGAGGGTCAGCGGAGCCCTGCGCTGGTGGGGAAACTGAGGCCTGAATTACAAACAGCACAGCACACATCTTCATCGGTTGGTTGGGGCACATGGGTTTGGGGGCCCTTCTGTTTGGGTTACTTAGGCTCATCCAGGCGTGTTCTGTCTCCAAAGCACCATTATCCTTTCCTCCCTGGTTTCTCTTTAAAAAAATTACTTTTCAATTCCAGTTGACATTCAGTCTTATTTTGTATTAGCCTCAGGTGTACAGCACAGAGGTCAGACAATCACATAGTTTGTGAAGTGATCCCCCGGAATTCTGGCGCCCACCTGCCGCCCCACACGGCCATCACAGTGTTGCCGACTCTCTTCCCGGTGCCGGACCTCACACCCCTGCGTCTGTCCTCCCCCGTCCCTCCGCCTGTCCACCCAGCCCCCTGCCCCTCCCCTCTGGCCACCATCAGCCTGCTCCTCCCTACTTTAAAGCACTCAGCTCTCCCTCCACCCACCGAGGACCCCTAATTGACATGAGGGCTGGTCAGGGCCCAGGGGTTCTCTGCACAGCAACTCCCGGCCTGTGCCTGCCCCCAGACCTCGCTGTCTCGGGCATCCCAGCCTCCAGTCTCACCCCACCTGAGCCACCGGACACGCTCCTATCAGAATGACCTTCAGAGTGACCTTCCCTCAACATGAATTGGATCACACTGTTTGCCGTCCACACACTCCTGGACACTTTACAGGGCTTGCCTGATTAAGACAAGCCGAGTTAGCCCTGGCTGGTATAGCTCAGTGGATTGAGTGCAGATTGAGTGCAGGCTTTGAACAAAAGGGCTGCTGGTTCGATTCCCAGTCAGGGCACATGCCTGGGCTTCAAAAAAAAAAAAAGAAGACAAATCGAGTTTAGCACGTACCGCACACGGCCTGTCCCTAACTTGCTCCCGTCTGCATCCCTGGCATCCGAACAGTCCCCAGAGACGGATCCATCATTTCTTTCTCCAGGTGCCAGGGACACGACTCCATCGACACGCCCACTGGGCCTCAGATGCACACGTGTCACGCACTTGATGACAGCGCTTTGTCCTCGTTAAACGTGCTTCTCAGACGCAAGGCTTAGATCTGTCTCTAGAAACCTCCTCGTCGAATTGGCGCTTTGTGGGGGTCTGATCACACCGGACCCTGGAGGGGACCGTGACCTATTGTGCTACAACTCAGGGAGACTTCAAGACCCCTCAGCTCGACATTGTATCGGGATCAGGGCGGGGAGCGCTGACTCACGACCTAGCAGGAGAGGGGCCGGCGGGCTTCCAGGGGTGTTCCAAGTTCAGCCCGGGCTCCTCGCCTTCCCACAAGCACAGCACGGTGTGATACTTCTGAGGTTCTGGAAGAAAGTCTTTCTGGTGAGTACACTGTGCTTTACTAGGACAAGAAAACAGAGAAAAGTTTTTGAGAGGTTTTCAAGCAGAAGGGCTGAACTCAAAAAGGGTTTCTGGTGCGCCACGTTAACCAGGGGATGCAGAGGACTGTGGCATTCTTGTCTCTGGCTGTCAAGGTTAGCTGCAGACTTATTAGATTTGAAAGCAGTGAGGAACGGGGCATATTTCTCAGCAGGCTGCTGCGCTCCAATAGCAAACCCAAGAGAGAATGGAAACTCCACTCCCCAGCAGCAAATCCCCACAGGCTGGTTTTACTGTATTAACGCCACTCAATGTGGATGGGATGCTGACTCTTTATGTGATTCCAGCTGTACTCATCTATGATCCCACCATGGGCAATCTTCGCTGGTGACTTTGAGAGTCTTGCCCATGTTGTGAGGAGCACGCGGAGATTACCCTTGTTTGCTGTCTTCGTCCCCAAGGGGCCCTCTCTTCGTCTAGTCTGGCAGAGGCAGCCCTGCCTGTTGGGTAACTCTGCACAGCCTCACAGTTAGCATTTGGGTCTGCACACACTCACACGGCAACAACCAAACATACTGAAGTGATTTAAACCCTGCTGTCCTCGTTCTCCCCTTTCCAACGCTGTCTTCCGTCCCCACGGCTGAGTGGGTCCCCGGTGCTGGCCTTGGCTCTGGAAGAAGGTGCTCCAGACAGGGGCTCCCCGCAGCCATGGAGGGCTGGCACCCCTGTGAACTCCCTCCAGGAACTCCCGACAGGAGCTGCCTCTGCCCCGCCCCGCATAGGCCCTGCAGCTTGGCTGTGTCTACACCCCAGCTGTGACAGCTCGGGGTGCTCCTGCCACCCGGGGTATGGGGGCTGAGCCTGAGCACGGAGACTCAGGCACCCTGGCTAGGGAGGCTGGCGGGGATGTTGGGCCCCTCCCAGCCTGGAGGTCCCTCGGCCCGGTGGGAACTGACTCCTGCTTCCTGCTTCAGGAAGGGAGGCCAGGGACCACTATGGCTCGTGGTCTGCCCCCTGGCTGGCCGCCCAGCTGGCCCTTGGGGTGCCCCAGGCCCTCGGGGTGCCCCAAGCCCTCGCTCTCCTCTTGTCCCCAGACCCTTCAACGGGGGGGCCGAGCTCCAGAGATAAGTGCCCCTCTCTTGAGTGAAGACCACAGCCCTGTCCCCTCCCGTGGACAGCATCCACTCCGCTCGCACAAGGTCTTACCATTCCCACACCCTCCCCCTGGGCCTAGTGGTCAGTTCAGGACAAAGGCCACATGGCCTGGCAGGCAGATGGGAGGGGACGGAGCTGCGGGCTGGGTTAGCTGCCCAACCAGCCAAGGCCCTGTGGATGGTGTCTTCAGAGAGAGGCGGAGGAGAAGGGGTACCTACTGCACTTGCTTGCATTTGTCTCAGACCCACAGCACTCGGCAGTGTCGGAGGCCATGGTTACGTGAGGGTCCAACCAAGACGCAGGTGCTGGCCACAGCGGTGCTCCCTCAGGCTCCAAACACGGGCCCAGACCCTCCCGTGGCACGCTGGGGCCTGGGGCTGCCCGTGCTCAGGGAACTGACACACGTAAGCGACTTCTTCTGAACTGCTCTCGCTTCCAGACGGTACCTGGAGGTTCTGTCAACAACTACTGCAGGCAGCCGACAAGCCAGCATCAAAGGCTTGCGCTGTGGTTCGTGGCTGCTGTCTAGGACCAAAGAAATGAGAGCCTCTTCCCCAAACCCACTGGTCCAGGGGTTACACATTGTCAGCCAACGTGACGGTGTAAAACTGAAGAAAACAACAGGTAATTTGGTGGAAATGGGAAAAGAAAACCCCAGGGATACAAAGGAGTCAGCCTAACAGGTGGAGAGGAAATGGGGACCTTTCAGATGGAGAGCCTGCCTGCGCGCCGCAGGGAAGCCCAGGCCACGGCCGGCAGGAGGCACTTCTCCGGAGTCAACTCCCTGCAGCACCTGCAGCGAACCTCGGAGCCTGTGGCCGGCAGCCCACCCTCTTCACCTCGGAGTTCTTCAGTGGTGTCACCCTGCTCCGGCGGGGAGGGGCCCAGGGCACTGAGGTGGGAGGGGCTTCCACGAGAGGAGGAGCCACCCTCCAAATAAAGGCCACCTTCCTGGCTGGGGCCCCTCTTCCAGATTCTAAATCGGGCGCCGATTTTAAAATTCGATCGACACGTTCATCTAAAACGGACTAGTGGCGGGGACATAGCCAAGGTCCGCCAGCTAGCTCTTCCTGCCCAGTCTCCCCAACCCTGCGAGCGTGGAAAACGTGGAGGGCCTCAAGGAGGCGCTCGTTCCAGCTCGGTCTGCTCAGAGCAGCTTGCAGCGTGGCCTCTCAGCCGGCTTTCCGAGCCGTTTGCTTCTCCTCATTGATTTGAAAGGTAGATATGTGTGCCTATTTCTCTTCCTTTAGTGGTGACCTTGGACATCTTTACTTTACACGTATGCAACACTCTGAGGTTAATGAGGATTTTACCGAAACACAAAGAACTACCGCATGACCCAGCAGTTTCTGCTGGGCATTTATCCGAAAAACGAACTTGCAAAGGCACCCCCAGCCCATGCTCACTGCAGCGTTATCTGTAACAGCCAGTGCCTGGAACAGCCTACGGGCTCCCCGACCACGATGAATGGGAAAGCAGGGGCAGTGCGCTGCGGGCAATTTCTCTGGACATGTTTTCCAGTTGATTAATTCTCTCCTGAGCCATGTTTAACTCGAAGGAAACACTTCCATTAAACATCTTTTCTTACCCTTAGGCGTTTCATTTTTCGTACATCTTGTAAGTCTTACAAAACTTACAGGTACCTGCTCTATCCTGTTCAGCCCCTCACGACTTACCCCATTTATTTTTGGAATAACCCGCGAGCCACTGGGTCTGTTCTGTTCCCCACCACGTGGATTCTGGTGGCTGCAGACTCGGCGTGCCACTGGGCACATTCCTGTCCTCTGCTGTTCCTGAAGACTGGCCGCGAGCCCACCGACGGGGCCCCAATGCCTGGTTGTCTCTCTGTCTTGTGATTTTGGCAGTCACTGATACTGATACATAATGTCTATTTCCATTCGTGGGGGACGGCCAAGGGCAAGCTTGCGTTTCGCTGATTCGTTGGAATACTTTATAAGACCCACCAGTACACTGTCCCTTATACACGACAAGTTTACCAAACAGTTTCCAAAGGGGAGGCGGGAGAGACGCCGACTAGTTCCCTCTGTTCACCAGTTTTCAAGGAAGTAAATTGGTTCTTTTTCATTCTTGTCATTTTCAGCCGCATTGAGAACACGTGGACTTAAACTTCTTTGAGGGGTTTTAATTCATCGCAATCATTATTAAAGCTCACAGCATCTTACTTTGCCCACTGGGAGCCTCTTCCGGGTGGTTTCAGGGTCCTTTGGACGTCATTGTCCAGTCTCTGGTGGCTGCCTCGCCCTCTGGTTTGACAAGACGTCCTTGGCTCCACCCACACTCTTCCTCCTGCAGGTGTGAATCTGCCGGCTCCCCACAAGCCTTGCGTTCTCTCAATGAGAAATGCTATTTCAAGACCACAGTTCCGTCATGGAAGGATGTTTAGTGAACAGAAATAAGAAACATAAATATGCTAAAAGTAAATACCTACCTCATGAGTTTAATTCAGAGCAGTCTCCGGGGCTTCACCCCTCCTCAGTTGGGTCTGTGCCTTCTCTCTTCCAGACTGAGAACCTGCTTCTCAAAGACACGGGCGACGGCAGGACCTCCCACCAAGAACACAGTGGTTTCGTGCCACGCAAAACCAATACAGCAGCCTCAGGTTAATGACGCCAACACTGCCACCTGAGTTCTGAAAGCGTGATTTTGGGGTGCGCGTTCTGTCGTCCTGACATTTGCTCTCCAGCCACCATTTTCGGCTGCACAAACATGTATATCGTCAGAGCTTGCACCATCCCTGACTCTCAACCCATATGCACGTGTGTGTGTGTGAACACACATATGTGTGTGCTGGGTACACACACAGAACTCACTCCAGTACTGCAGTTGGCATTGCCTCAGGCATTTTGGTGTTCGGAGCTTGACCTCTAGCAGGGGTGGGAGGTGGCCCCAATAAACCAGGGGAGGAAAGGTGTGGTGGGGATGGCTCAAGGACAGCAGGGGCCAGGTTCAAAGTAATGCGACCCCCCCCCACCTAATGGCCGGTGGGGGGGGCCTGCAGAGATGAGGTGGCTACCTTTCGTCACCCCTCGGAGCCTTCTACCGCCTGCCACCCCCAGCACATCCCCGGTCCTGTTCTCGGAACCATGCTGGTGGCTTTGTGAGTCACAGCACCCCCGCCCTCCCGACCCATCAGCAGCTCTGCATGCCAGAATGCAGTCTTTCTCTTGGATCCCCAATGTCACGGTCAGGTTTCATGGCACTGGCTGGCGGCTCTTGGTGCTGAGCCTGGGCCTGGCAGTCTCTGCCGCTCCCGTTGTCCCCCAGCTGAGCCGACAGAACTGCTGACGCGTTCTGTCCCTGCCTTCATGTTGACAGATGGACAGATGGACAGACATTCCTCCTAACAACTCCTCTCCCTTTGGTTTGGCTGAGAGTCCATCTGCTGGCTTGCGGGAGAGGACATAGAGTTAACTTTTTTTCAGTAACTCTTCCCTCTGGAATATTAAAGATGTTAAACTATCTGTTCCCACAGATAAGCCGTGACCCCGAACATTAAAAAAAATTGAAACCAGATTAATACAGACGTGACCGGGGCAGTATCTTTGAGTTCAAGGTGGAGCTTTGGACGTGGAAGGTCCCATGGCTTTGGGAACATATTGATAACTGGGAACGCACCAAACAAAACACAGACCAGCCTGGAGAGTCTTAGCCTGTGCTGTTCAGTTTCTGTTCAATAACTTCAGTAACTGTCTCAATTAACCACTCAAGTATTTGGGGGGCAGAAGTGGGTTACTTGCTTTCCTGGCACAGAAAACAGACTTGACAGTTTTCAGTGAAGTGAATGTTGAAGCAAAATTGAGAACAGGGGCCGCGGACGTTGGATTACAGCCGCAGGTCACTTTCGAATACATACGTTTCCCCTTCACAGTGATGGGCAATCAGTAATGGCTAAACACACACGTGCAGTGTGAGTGGAGCGGTGTACTGCTGTCTTCATTGGTGCAGTTGTTGGCAGCGAGGCCCCACTGCCGGGCATTCTGAGTTTGCGCTGGGAATGCCCTCGAGCCAGCTCACCTGCGTCCCTGAGTGGACACACTCCCCGAATGGTCCCAGCAGGGCCGCAGGTGCCACCAGGGTCCTAGGCAGAGCTTTCGCTCCACCTGAGGCACCCTGACAGCGTGACTGTGGCTGCTGAGCGAGACGCGCTGCACGCTCCGATCGAGGCTGACCTCCAGCACGTTCGCGGGCCCGCCTGGGCACCTGCCTACGGAACCCAGCAGTGGTAAGGATCCTGCTAAGTCACTCTAACCAGAACCTCTCCCCTGTGATACCTGATCACCCTCAACATCTGCTGGGCTTCCTCATGCCCCGCCGTCCCCAGGTGAGGGCTGGTTGCCTGGCTGCCCCCAGCAGGGGTCCTCCTGGGTCAGTGCAGCCAGAAGCTCCTCACTCGAGATTTCCACCCGCCGACCCCACCCTGCCCTTGGCTATCAATCCCCCATCCCAGGCTGCTCTCCGAGCTGAGCCCCGTCTCTGCCAGCCTGTGGGTCCCCATGGCAGTGGCCCCACACCTACGGCCATGCCCCGCCCCCGAAAGTCTGTCTTAACGGGCGCCATGAATATGTATTTTTTCCTTAACATCAGTGCCAATGGAAGAAACTGCAGCTCTAAAAAGACAAGCGCCTTGTCCGAGGTCCCGGGGCTGTGTCGCAGAGCTGGGTGAGCAGTCGGCCCTCGTGGGTTCGGCACAAGGAAGGCCAGCAGAGCGGGGGCAGGAGAATGGGCTCGGCCTGGGACGCGTCCCCTTCACGGCAGAAGGATCGGAGGGGTCCACGGCTGTTGACCAGCTGTCTTTAGCATAAAGGGGTCACCAGGGATCTCCTCTGGGGGCCCGGGAAATCAGGGTCCTGGGCGGGGGAAGGGGGTCAGGCTGCCAGTGTCACAGGGAAGGAATGAGGTCAGCTCCAACAGGCCGATGGCTTTGCAGGTGGGAGGTGTGTCACCAGCCAGGAGAGGCGGACCCCCCAGAGCCTGGGGACAGCAAGGGGAAGGTGAGAAAGGACCTCTCCCCAGAGCCTCCAGAGGGACCACAGGCCTGTCCGCACCGCGGTCACCTTGGCGTGAGGCCTGCGGGACCCGATCTGACCTCCGGAGAGGAAGGGGAGTCAGGAGGTGGGAGAGAAGCTGAGGGGCTGAGCCGAACATGGAGAATACAGAGCCAAGAGGTGAAGGGGGGGGTGAAGGCAGCACTGGGGTACAGGGGCCCCAGAGGGGTCGGCGTAGGTGTTAAGGCCCCGTCTAGAGAGGACAGAGTTCAGGCTCTGGGTGTTCTCGTCACTTGGCCAGACACTTGGACCGATGTCTGAGAACCAGGGAGGAGCCAGAATTCAACCCGCAAACTGCTACACGTAGGAGGATTTGACAGCGACGGGTTTTGGAGAGGCAGGCGCTAAATTTCTCTCTTCAAAAGTGTTAGTGTCACCAGACAAACACAGTAACACGAAAATCAAGTGCAAACGTCAGTTGTACCCCAGCCACGGCACTCCGATCGTGCTTCCCCGTCACCTTCCTCTATTTCCACCACACACACACACACACGCGCGCGCGCGCACGTCGTCTGGCATGGCTCTGACTGCAGTGTCAACACAATGGTGTCTGGCTCCATATTATGAACCCCCCATACGCCACATCGGTCTTTGTAACAGTCTGCGAGGGCTGCTTCATGTTCCACCCGGCTGATGGTCGCTTACTGAACGACTTCCACTCTGCTGGACATTCGGCTGTTCCCCATTTCTTTTCAGGGCAAATAATGCGGCAGCTAGCAGCTTTGGGCACTTGCCCCGTGTCTCTTTGAGAACACTGTCTCAAGAGAGATTAATTCCTGGCTGAGGGTCCAGACACCCCGATGATTCCACGCCCCTGTGGTCGGCAGAGATGCCTGCTCTGATGCCAGTCCTCACTGGTGCGCACAGCCAGCGTTCAACGAGAAGCATGTTCACGCTGCTGCTTTCGGAAGGGATGCTCTGGACACGTCTGCTGGACAGATGTGTGCTTTACGGCCAGTGTTTTTTTTACTGGTTTTCTGTCTGGACGATCCACCCATTAGTGGGTACACTGAATCTACAGACCATCTGAAAACTGCCGCCTTACCAATATTGGCATCTAAAACATGAACTGTGTGTATTTCTCCATGTGTTTAGATCTTCAATTTCAGGTATGCTTTGTAGGTCTCCGTATACAGGTCTTATACTTTGATTGTTAAATTTAGTCCAATTTAGTTTATTTCTAGATGCCATTAAAAATGGACTTATGTTTTTCCATTTTCAAACTGTTCATTGTTAGTATATAGAAATACAAGTAACTTAGTTTGATATATTGATTTTGTATCCTGTAATCTGGTATAAATTGCTTATTTTTTTCTTTCGTTCCTTATTATTTTTTTTACATATCATATCATGTGACCTGAGAACAGTTTTACTTCTTTTTTTTTTTTAGATTTTATTTATTTATTTATTTATTTATTTATTTATTTATTTATCTTCAGAGGGGAAGGAGAGGGAGAGAAACTTCAATGTATGGTTGCCTTTCATGCATCCCCTGCTGGTAGTTAGCCTGCAAGGAACCGGCCTGCAACCCAGGCATGTGCCCTGACTGGGAATCGAACCGCGATCCTCTGGTTCGCAGGCCCGCGCTCAATCCACTGAGCTACACCAGCCAGGGCCCTACTTCTTCATTTCTAACTGTATGCCTTTAATTTCTTTTTCTGGCCATCTTCTCTGGGTAGAATTTTTGATACATTATTGAACAGAAATGGTAAAAGTCACACGCCTTAAAAATTAAAAAAAGTTTTGACTCCCAAGACACTGGCAGCCCCGCGTGTTCTTCGTGGGGGAGGGCAGCCCGCAGTCCCTGGCTTTAGGGTCACTGGGAGGGTCACGCGGGCGCCGCAGTGGAATGTTGAGCACACGGCCTGGTGCGCGTCAGCGACCTCCAGAAGCACCAGCTTCTGGAGACGGATCTGAGTGGCCACCAAGCACTGGGATGCAGGCCTGGCGAACGGACCCCCTGCGGGACTCCACGGCCAGGGCGGGGGTGATGGGACGTTCTTTGGGGCTTGTCCCCAACATGGGTCCCAGCCATTTCTCAGCGTCTGTCCGATGCCCTGAGCAGCCAGGGGGCCTGTGGTGGGGCAAAGCAGGACCACCAGTGTGACAGCGACGGCTCAGGCCACCTGAGGCATGTGGAGGGCCCGCTGTCGCCAGGGCCTGAGTGCCGGGAGGGGACTGTGTTGACGCGACTTAAAAGCCACCATCAAACCCTCCATACTTCCATCTGTGTCACAGCCCCGTTTCACACAGGGCTAGTCTAGAAGCTGACCCGTTACGCTGCGGAGGGACCTGAAATGTGAGGCAGGGACAACCGCACAGATGAGCAACATCGCACAGAGAGGGGGCGGCTGGGGGGCATCTCCGTGGCCCCTCAGACCTGCGGGGACTCAGCGGTCTTCTGTCGGAGGGGCCGTTCTCTAGGGTGCAGTAGGCCCCAAGGTGGCCTGCGGAGGCCAGGGGTGTCTGCCCCGCTGAACCACACTAACGGTTACCACAGCACAGCGCTCCCTGTTAATTTCTCAGGGACCCGTGTCCTCCATGTCCTGTAGTTGACACGTCGGAAAGATCTCAGCGCCTAACCAAGAAACTGCGGGGCTCAGACTGCTCCGCAATAAAACAATGGGAACTAACTCCCATCTTTATTTACCCCATGAGTGATAAAGGTTCTGCGACCTCTGAATTCGGGCCATTACTGACCGGCACAGACTGTGCCCGCAGGGTGAGTCACGCCTTCTCTGCAGCACATGGTCACCAGAGTCACACGAAGAGGATTCCGGCATAGAACCCGCGCCACACGAGGCGACCGGGACGCTGCCTACATAAAGGCCCCTTTCCGGGCGGGTCCTTGCCTTACAGTGCTGGGTCCCTGGGCCACCCGGTGGCTCTGCGCAGGCCGCTGCAGGCTCCATGTGTGGAGGGACGACCCGTCACTGCAGCAGGTAGTTCTCACAGGCGCAGACCTTGTGCTGAGTGATGGAATCTAAAGAGAAGAGAAAGGCAGTTTGGCATTGAAGATGGTCAGCCACACAGCAAAATGACAGCCTTTGAATACAAATGCAAAACCCTATCTTAAAACCATAAATGGCCCAGAGCTGCGTTTTCCATATGTCCCCGTAACACATGAAAATAAAGTGACATAAAATTGAAATAAAAAGTTTGTTTCCTCAAACACCCAGGCCATATTCATGTGCTCAGTGGCCATGTGTCCACTAGATATGGCAGATGGCACACGTTTGGTGTCCACACCAGGGCCAGATGGTCCCTCAGACGCCATGGAAGGTGGCCTGAGTCCTGATCGCGGCTGGAGCGATGCTCTCTGGTGAAGGCAGGGCACCAGCGAACACAGACGTGAGTGCCAGTCACAACACTAACTCCGCATCCCAGGCCGTGTGCTTCTAGCTTCCTGGGGGACGCGGAACCGGGCACACTTCCCGAAGTGCGGACCAGGCGAGGAAGGGGGCACTTCTTCCGTTGGAAACTCTGGTCCTGTATGAAGACTGCAAGAAGTCCCCTGGCCCAGGTAAGCTACAGGGGCGGGTGAACAGGCCAGCAGGGGTGCGCCCCACAGCCAGCGCAACGCAACCCCTGCACTCCCCCCTCCCTTAATGCCGAAGCGCCCGCCGCTCCCCAGCCGGCTCCCACTCCAGGGAAAGAGGGGTGCAGTGGGCCACGCCGATCACCACTGTCCTCCGGAGAGGGACTAAGTGCATTTGAAGTCCCGATGACGCGTGACGGTTGTGAGGAACAGCAAATAAAAAACGGGTTTACTCTCTCAGTACGGGAAGAAAAAGTGGCTCGTTTTAGTTGTAGCTCAAGACGGAGCCCGAGAATGGGGGAATGGGGGCGTAGCCTTCTTGCTACGAATTCACGCCCTCACGGTCATCCGAGAGGCGAGCTGACCCGTGGGAGGGAGGAGCGCTGACATCGGCCGCACAGACGTTGTGGGGTTCTAATCAGCGGTGCACAGAAAAGCACGCTGCAGTGAGTGTTGGCGCGGTGCGTACCACTCAATTCCACGACACGGGGAAGCCGGGGGTGGTGGTTACGATTCACATGCCGCATGCGAGTCCGTCACCGGTGATGGGTGTTTCTCCACGACCTCTGTTTGCCAAGGCCTTGGACTTTTCTAATGCGAAGTCCTACCGCGCAGAGCCTTCTGTTTCCAGTTACACCCACCTTTCCTTTGCCCGCATCGGGGTTTTGAGCAGCAGGCAGAGGCCTCTCTTTGTTCCTGGGTATAAGCGGCTCAGGCCCCTATCTCCCTCTCGGTGGACAGCCTCTGTGGATTCACTTTTCACATGGGCTTTGACAGGACATCCTTCCGAAAAGCCAGGAAAGACGGCAGAAACCATGCTTTCCCCTGATGAATAGAATCCTAAAATCCCCCCAGTTTTTTTAAAATTGAGAGGCTTATTTCAAAATCTATATGAAATTAAAAATGCACAGGAAGACAATTTTGGAAAACAGGAATGAGGAACTGATACACCAGATACCAAAACACACTGTGAAGTTAGAGTAGTGAAATCGCACGTCATTGGCACGGAGCACATAAGATGAGAGGTGACACTATAGCAGAGTTGTTGTAAAGCAACAAGAAAAAGATAAACAGCCCACTTTAAAAATAGGCAAGGAATAGGCAATTCACGAACTACAAATTCCCCTCTCAGGTGTTCATACTCACTAGCTACTTAGTAATTGGGTTCAAGTCCCATTAACGAGATCCACTGTGTCAGTTCATCAGATCACCAAATATGGACCGCGTGGGCGATACCCATGCAGGGGAGGACTCGAGGAGCAGCGGTGTGTCCGGGCGTCTAAAGCACCCGCCCCGGGGGCACAGGAAACCCACTTCCACGGACGTGTTCGCAGGAACGGTCGTGCCTGGGGTGGCGCTCGAACGGCTGCAGCCCAAGGCATTCTATTAAAACTGAATCCAAATCGTGCCGGCTGGAACACACAGAGTTTACAGCAGAAACGGCGGGGATAACCCCAAACGCCTACCGACGGGTGTGTAAATTAGTCCCAGCACCGTCGATGTCTGGAAAGGAGGAAGCACCCACACATGCGCAATGTTAGAACAGGTGTTCTCACATTTGCGTGTTAGAACAGAGGGGCCTCCTAGTCACGGAGTTCAGTGAAAAGCTGTGGAACAACAGGTGACCCTTCGTTCACAGAAAAACAAACCCTTGTATGATACGTATGTTTATGTGCATTTATTTTTATGTAAATAGTTTTAAAAATCTGAAAGACACACTTCCTTCCTCACTGATGTTGCAGTAAGGATGGGCAGGTATGATTTTGGGCTCTGTGTACTTCTCTGCTGTTTTAACTCCGTGACCTTGAAATCAAGTGTCACCCCATGTATCTGTGCACCCACCCACCCACCCGTCCGTCTGTCCCTCCCTCCATCTACCCATTCATTCACCCCTTGTGGTGGGGAAAGGCTGACTGGAGAAGGATCAAGTTCTAAGTTTAGATAAAACGAAACAGAAACCTAAAAGTATCCTCACGACGAAGTCCAGGCTGGCCCCTCACCCGCACCTGCGCCCTCGCCTGGTGTGCCTGTGCTGGTGCTGCCTGAGGGGCGAGCCTCGGGCTGAGGACGGGCTGTGAGAAGTGGCACTGAGGTGCCCTCGGGGCTGGCAGCCTGGGTGTCACATGCACGCAGAGAGCACCTGACTGGTGGCCGGGACAGCCCCACTTCGGGGCCTCTCACGGCTCTCAGTCCTCAGCACACACACGAGATGAGTTCTATCCAAGTCCATCCGGCATCTCTAGACGGCTTCATCCCCAAATTCCAATGTTACATCATAAGAAGAATCAACCCTCAAATGCCCCATAAAACACGACCGTAGGACAGATGTTAGCGCAATGCAGGCCTGGCCCGTGGACACAGTCCGTCAGCAGCTCTCACTGAATCTAAGAGAAAAAACTGGCTGTGCGTGTGTGTTTTTAGCAAGGCAACTCTGCAGGCCCCGGCACGCCTCAGCCGCGCTCCAGTGTGGCCTCCTGGTCGGGATATTAAGTCTACACACTGCCGCGCCAACTTTTCACAGTGAGGTGGGCAAGTCACTTCATGAACTAATGCTCCGAGGGCCAGCGGCCAAATGTGGCCAATGGCACAGGGTACAGAGTTCAAGAGCACTCGGGACCTTACTGGGAGCTTTATTTTATCTTCTCAAAACAAGCTGTGGCTTTTGGAGCTGGGAGAAAGATCAGAGGCCGAGTGGGCAGATTCCTGTCGAATAAAGGAATCACCTCCACTGCCGCGTAGAATCAGGGTGGCCCAGTCCCTGGAGCCCTTGGTATCTGACCCACTTGCTCAACTTACAGCCCTCTGGGGACTTGCATTTGCTCTCAGAACAAAAGCAAGCTCCTCCCCATTGTCTGGTGGCCCGGAGTGAGAAGGCTCTGGGACTCCAGCTTCACCTCCTATTACTCTGTCCCCTCTCGGGGTTCCAGCCAGTCTGGACTTCCTGTCCCTCCTTGAAGCTCACCCTTGACCCTAGCGGCTCCCTGGGCCTGCAATGCCAGTCCCTAAGACCAGCAAGCCCCCACCCTTACACTCATCTGGGCCTCAGCTCGAGCACAGCTCCTCGGTCAGGAGACCCCTCACCATCACCCTCAACATGCACCCCGTTTTCTCCACAGCAATCCTCACCGTTGGCATGTCCGAAAATGCTGCTGTCCATCCGCTTAAAGCTACAAGTCCCGCCGGACTGAGCCCCACCTATCCCCTGTGCGGGCAGTCCCGGTGGGGCCCAGGGTGTGCCTGTCACGTGCCAGGGGCTCAGTGAGTGTTCTGTGAACGAACGACCCGGTGCCACGCAGAGCACACCCAGGAACAGCGTGGTCTCCTGACGGCAGCCCTCCACACCTGCCTCTGCTCAGACTTCCGCTGGAGACCCACACATCCATGACACTTTTCCCAGGGTGCACTGGGAACCCAGCCATGCCACAGACAAGGCAGCCTGCCAGTCTTGTGTGACTCCCTGCACACCAGCTTCTGCTTCCCGCCTGGGAAACGTGAGTGAAATGACGCTGGCATAGGACTAGCCTTGAATTCACTATTTATTATTTGTCTATTGCATGTCATATTTACTGGGCGTAAGAATGCTAATGATTTTAGCCCTGGCTGGTGTGGCTCAGTGGACTGAGGGCCAGCCTGGGAAGCAAAGGATCACTGGTTCGATTCCCAGTCAGGGCTCATGCCTGGGTTGCAGGCCAGTTCCCAGCAGAGGGCGTGTGAGAGGCAACCACACACTGATGTTTCTCTCCCTCTCTGTCTCTCTCCCTTCCCCTTTCTCTGAAAATGAATAAATAAAATCTTTAAAAAGCCTCAACACATGGAATGTTGAAACTGTAAAATTCCCTGACTCGGTTCCAGTCCTTGTTCACTTCTGCCCTGGTGGGTTTCATCTGTGGTGACAACGCAAAAGAAAAATGATTCATCTTATTGCCTGAAATTGCACCTTAAATGCCAGTCACTTTCGTTTCTTTCTTTCTTCTTCTATAAGTTGTTTTACTTTAAGCATAGCTGGTACAGAATCTCATACTGGTTATATATAAGTTCCGGGTGTACAACATAGCGACTCGACATTCCTACAGCTCCCACTGTGGTCGATCCATAGATGCCATCAATCGTCTGTCACCGTGCAAACTTGTCAAAGTACTAGTGACTACACTCTGCTCTTCTCCAGAGAGGACCTGCTGCTGGCCGACTGGCACATGGAAAGATGCTCAGTGCCAACCACCAGGGAAACGCAAATCCAAACTCCAACGAGGCACCGCCTCACACCCGGAGATCGGCTGTTATCAGTGAAGGAGTACCGAGTGTTAGCGAGGATGCGGAGAAAAGGGGACCCTGGTCCCTGGTCACCGTCAGCTGTGGCTTTGTCACTGAGGCCGGGGATCTCACACCCCCCCCCCCGCCCCCGTGCACGCCAGCGGCCCGTGCCATCAGTGGTCTCTCCCTGGAAAGTCTCCGTGAGGGGACATTCAAACCACATGCTTTACACAAGTTAGAAGGAAATCATGCCCAGGTTCACCTATTTTTTTTTTGGCGACGCCGCTCAGAACTTCATACCGTGTTCCCACCACAGCATCGACCGTGTGTCTCATCCCTCGAGCAGAGCCCAGACAACAAGAGAGTGCCCAAGGCTGGAAATCTGCTTTATGAGAAAGGCCAAACCGACCTTCGCAGCACCCACAGGAGACAGAAGGGTGACGGAGAAGGGTGACGGGGAAGGGTTCCAGCCCAAAGGCCGCCGAGCCACCCACCGAGGTGCGAGCAAGCACTCTGGCCAGGCCCGCCGCCGCCCGCCCTCCACACGCTCTCCCAGGCACCTGCTCCTGGAGGTGTGCAAGGGGAAGCGTGTTCCAGGTACGCTGGGGGAAGTGAAGTTGCTGGAACACGCTTTCGAATACAATGTGTATGAGGCACAGCAGGTAAAGGTAACGACGCCCCGTTTCCCGGTGCCGGGAACTCAGTGTTTGTCTTCCTGCTTCTGCCCGGACAAACGCGAGCGCCCAGAGCACCTCCCAGAAACCCCCGTCTCTCCTGGTGCATGATTCATCCAGGCCCTTGGCCCACGTCCTGCTCTTCCAGGGAAGACGGACTCTGGGGACTGACGGGGACACACTCACGGCCGAGCCCACAGCCTCGCCCTCAGGCAGCTCGCCCCATGAAGCTCTCCATGGAGAGGGGGGGAAAGGGGACCGAGGGGGGCGTTTCATGGCCCCGCGAGGCTCTGTGCCAGCAAAGCGCAACGGCAGGAGGAAGCTGCTTGGTGCTAAAAGGTCACCCCAGCGCATCCCCATAAGGAACGGCAGAGGGCAAGGAGCTTTTTCACGAGGATAGTCGTGTATCAGGGTGTTTAAAAACGATGCTGGGTCATTGTTGTTAAAGACCGGGCGGTGGGGAGAGATAAGAAGGCCCTCTGATGGGTTTCAGTCCTTGGCGTGGAGCGCTGTGGCCCGTGCTGCCCCTGCCAAACTGAGAGCCTCCTGCTGCACCGGCCCTCCTTCTGCCAGGGAGCAAGGCGCCCATAAATCACAGGTGCCCAGGCCCTTTCACTTTGGAAGGTGCGTGGGAGGAAAACGAAGGCCTTTCACTGCCTTTCCAAACCGCGTCTCGGGGGTCCGCCTTCGCAGCCGCCCAGAGTCCGGTTCCAACAAAGCGGCTGGGGGGTTTTGAGCACTGCCTGTCTTGCTGTCACGAAACCATCCCTTTTCTCTTAAACTGGTGCTTTCACAGGGTTTTAAAAATGGTTTTACTCCTGATTTCACTTGGTCTTCCAAAATCTTGCTTTGTCAAAGGGTCAGGATGCTCATCCCACCGGTCAGTGGGCACTGTCCCCAGTGATCAGGGCGCAGCCCAGTGGGGATGTGCACCGTCCTTCGCACTCCAGGGTCACGCCCTTGGGCCCTCCTGTGAGGTGGCAGAGCAGAGATCACTACCCATTTTACAGACAGGGGGAATGAGGCCCCGAGAGCATCACGGAGTGGCCTCTGGGGACAGAAGCGGCCAAGGTAGGGCCTGGGTGAGCGGGCAAGGCCACGCTCTGGACCGTGTGCTCTGCAGGTCTGGGCAGTGAGCAAAGACGGGAAAACGAACCCTCTCTCCCCACAGAGCAAGAGCTGCTGCCCTGCAACTCAGTGCACAAAGACAAGCGTGCACATTCATAAATGTTTGAAAATGCGTGGCGTGGCCCCCAAGCGTCCTGCTGGGTAGGGCCCAGCCCAGCTGGTGCAGTGCCGGCGAGTCAGGGACTCATCTCAGGGGTGAGGAGTTCTGCACTCAGAGAGCCGAGGGCACACAATGCCCGGATGCAGTCAATGGCACCCACAGACGGGGCCATCAATGACAAACTAGGACAAGACAGGAATTGCAGGAGAGGATGGTACAGACGCTCAGGCCCGCAGCTCCTGCTCGGAAACCCAGAGCATCCCCAGGGGCCCTGCACACCGAAACCCTGGGCTCAGGACAGGGACAGTCACCTCCCAAAGCCCCCGTCAGGAGAGCTGGTCACAAAGCCACTGGTGGGACCACCTGTGCACAGGGACACAGGGGCCCGGGAGGGGCCGGCAGGTCCCTGACCTGGAGAGGACAAGCGTGCAGACCAGTCTCTGGCCACCGCAGGGCACACNGCTCGGAAACCCAGAGCATCCCCAGGGGCCCTGCGCACGGAAACCCTGGGCTCAGGACAGGGACAGTCACCTCCCAAAGCCCCCGTCAGGAGAGCTGGTCACAAAGCCACTGGTGGGACCACCTGTGCACAGGGACACAGGGGCCCGGGAGGGGCCGGCAGGTCCCTGACCTGGAGAGGACAAGCGTGCAGACCAGTCTCTGGCCACCGCAGGGCACACGGCCACACGGCTCCATGCCCTGAGCAGCAGGCATTGCTCCTGCACGCGGTGCCGCCAGCCCAGCTGTCGCTTTGGGACGTGAACTTTTCTGAAAAACAGGAGCCTCTGTCTCAGCACGGCTGTTTGGAGAGTCGCACTCCTGGTGTTTAGAGAAACATAAACAGCCTCCTGGCTCTTTGGGTTGCAGCTAAAATCACAGGTTCTTTTTTTTAAAAATTGGTTTCCAGGCAAAAGATACATTACTCTGCATCAGAGAGTAAAAAATTACTTGTGATGGCCCTATTTCTAATACACGTCAAAAACGACCATCAGTCACTTAGGGGACATTCACAGGGAGTAGTTGAGCAGGAACATAACTCGGACCGAGGTGGTGCCTCCTCATCTGTCTAAAGGCGGAGTCTGGGAAAGGGCGGAGTCTGGGAAAGGGCGAGGAGAGCCGGGAGCTGGTGATTTGGACACAGGGGGAAGCAAGGGGGAAGCAAGGGGGAAGCAAAGGGGAAGTAAAGGGGAAGGGGACTGAAAAGGAAGCAGAGGAGGAGGGTAGGGTGGGGAGGGAGGGAAGGGCCCTGGCCTGGTGTGGACACTGGACCCACTCACCGCTGCCAGATGCACCAGGCAGCACCACCCCCCCACCCCCCCAAGTCCCCCAAAGGCCTGACTCCCAGGACCTCAGATCCTGATTGTGCTGGACACAAGGGCCCTGAAAGAGGTGACGGCCTTGGGCTGCAGTCCCTGGGGTGGGATGCAGTCCACCATACCAGATGTCCCTTCAGGAGGAGGAGACAAGGGTGGACGGGCACAGAGGGCGCTGCGTGTGGACACGGCGGTGGGGTGGCGGGGAGGCGGGGAGGCGGACGGCCTCCAGAGGAACCAGCCCTGCGGACACTGGATCCCCAGGCTGAGGGTGACACTCCCGTTGTCCAAGTGGCCATCCACTTCCTAGGTTACGGCCACCCTGGCAGACTGAGAGCCATCAGATCTCAGAGAGGAAGAGGCGAAATTGACGCCTACAGTAAAGCCCGAGGAGGCTCCACCGCAGGTGACCGGTCACAGCAGGAATGGCGGGGAGCCTTGATGCTCAGAACTCTGAATTCAGAGTGTCTAGGTCAGCCCGGCCATGAGGGACAACAGCAGGATTTGTTCGGGCAGGTGTGCCAGCAGAGGCCCCCCGGGCCCCCAGGCCTGTGGAAGGCGCGGGGTGGGCGAGAGCCCCCCACAGAGCCCAGCCCTGTCACGGGAAGCTGCTCCCCAGGGTGCCCCACGGCTGCTGCGTCCAAGGGTCCGCTCCCCCCCGCCTCCGTGCCCCAGGGGGTCCCCGGGCAGATTCCTACCTAGGATCCACTTCTCCGACAGGTGCGTGCCGGTGCCCTTCTTCTTCCCGTGGCAGGGCCCGATGAAGATGCTGGCCTGGCGAGGGACGCCCGTGACCTGACCCCCACACAGGCGGACCAGCTCCCACAGCTTGGCTCTGGGCGGGTCGCTGGCCGGGGAGATGAACATCGGGGGCTGCCCGGTGAACAGGGTGCCCTGGTACGGCCCTGCAGACAAGTGGCGCTCGCGGCGGCAGAGCTGTGGGAGGAGACAGGAGGGTTAGGCCTCGGGCCGCTCGTGGGGAGGACAGGGCGGCTGCGGTGCCACTCCCTTTCTGGGGAAGGCGCAGACTGACAGCTCGAGGCGCAGTCTCGGGTGACTCTGAATTCTGAGGACCCAGGCAGATGGTGACATGGGTACTGCCAATTTCTGAAGTTGCCTACGAGCAAAACTCCAGGCAAATGATTCACAGGCAAAAAAAAAAGGGTATAAGCCTTCGACTCATTATAAGTCTGTACCCAAATACTGGAGCAGGGTGGCAGCAGGGGGACCTGCCATCGGCCGGAGTGGGGGGGGGTGCGGGGGGGCTGCCGGATGGGGGAGGGCACCAGGGAACACCAGGTTCAGTCCACATCTCTGACAAGATCAGAGGAAGAATGGATTGTTCCCCCACCAGGTGTTCAAACCGCTCTCATTTTTAAGAAAAGAAAATCCTCCTATTAACGAAAAATAGCCCCAGTGTTAATGGAGTCAACCCAAAACACTGACAGGCGGCCACACGCACTTTACAATTCTGAGGGAAACAATTTCTGGGAAAGCTCAATCAAGACGTTCTGAAAATTGGAAATCCACGGGGGAACACAGCCCATCAAACACCCCCGGCCATGTGCAAGAGTGTGCACGCACAGCCATCCGCTGCCGTGGAGACAAAGGTGGCAGGCGAGCCTCAGTCACCCTGTAAACACAACAGGACACACGATTCTGCCCATCGCGGAGCTCCAGAGCAGCCCCTTCCAGGCCGCGGGGGGCCTGATGCTCCCCACTGCTCCCCGAGGACCCCAGCACCTATTGCCAGCCGCTGCCCGGACCCTGAGGGAGGCCCCCAAGCACTCACTGTAAGGCTGGCTGGCACCGGTCCTTTCTGGGGCCTTCTCAATCCCTCCTATAAAGGGATTCACAGCAATTTGCTCTCGAGTCGAACTTCATTTCAAAGTTTTCCACACACAAACACACACACACTCACAACAAATGGTGCCACCTGCCAGAGAGGAGGTGCCACCCCATGCGGGCTTGCCCACAGGGGCCAGGGGCACAGTGTGGGCGCCGGGGCGATGCTGTGCACCTCCGGCTCTTCCCTGTAAGAGGACCCGGGAGAGAACCAGGTTCACCTGCACTGACCAAGATGCCTCTAGCTAGAGATGGCTGCGGAGATCCCAGCTCAGAGGCTCTGCTCAGCAGCGCCACTGCCAAGGGCACCCCGGGGCGGGACTCCGCACCCCCCCTCCCCGCCACGGGCCTCCTGGGTTCCCAGGGCACCACCTGCTCCCTTGCTGCTCTGGTCTCCCTGTGGTCTCGGTGCCCTCCCTCCCTCTGGTCCACGTGGAGCGGGAGGCAAGGAGGCATTTCCCCAGCCCACTCCCCGGCCCCTTCGGTTGGCGACCGAGGGATGCTGACTCCCAAAGGCCCTCGGTCCGGAGGCACCGGCCGCACATGCCCCTCAGGCCGGGGCTGTCCATGCAGCTTGTATTCAAAGCCATACTTTGGCTCAAGATGTACAGAATGACCCGCGGTGACCCTTATTTTTAGGTCCCTTTACAGTCCACGATTTGCTTTACGTCACTCCATCATCCACTGTGGTCCACAGCCCCCTGAGTAGGGATGAGTTACACTGGCTTTCTCAGAAGCTTTCTCCCCGCTTCCCTGAGGCGCATTAGATG
Source organism: Sturnira hondurensis (assembly GCF_014824575.4). Classification (NCBI taxonomy): domain Eukaryota; kingdom Metazoa; phylum Chordata; class Mammalia; order Chiroptera; family Phyllostomidae; genus Sturnira; species Sturnira hondurensis. The sequence continues at coordinate 327,472 of NW_028087067.1, forward strand.
GTTACACACACACACACACACACCACACACACACCCCCCACGGGCACACACATACCATGCACATTCACCACATTCACTACTCACACATACCACTCACCCCACACCCAGGCAACTACACTCACACGATTTTATATACACTATATGTATATACTCATTTATAATTTTTTCTACTTCAAAATCACACACGCCCTATTGGTTTACTGCATCTCTGAAAATAACCAGAATGGAATAAAACCCAGAAACACAGAACAAGACCCTTCGGAGAGTGGCCAGAGGCCAGGCGCAGAGCTTGAAAGAGCCCAACCGAGGCCAAGGGGTGACTCAGGGGAAGGAGATAAGATCTGTCTACAAATACCTGGAGGCTGTAAACAAGCAGGAAGCCAGAACCACGCCAGCCACAAAGGCCCACCAGGAATGCGCTGCGGATTCAGGAAAGGAAGCGGACAGACGGGCACGGAAGCCTTCCCACCGGTGGTGCCGGTGTGGGGTGAGGCTGCAGGGCTGGCACGTCCCCTCGTGCCCCCCCCCACCCTGTGTTTGAGCCCTGCATCTTTCCCACAGCCCGGTCCTGGTTCCCATCCACACCTGAGGCTGCCGGGCCCTTTCCCCAGGACGGCCAGATTGAACTCCATCTGCTTGCACAGCCCGGGGACCAGGCCCCTGGCTGGCTGCCGACCTGCCTGATTGAGAGCAAAGGCCTCGGTTTGGTCGTCCGGCATCTGGCTCCTAGAGGGGACCCCCTGGCCTTCTCAGAGAGAGCCCTTCGGAGCCTTGCTGTCCGGGGAAGCGGCCCCCCCAGGTCTCTCCCAGTGCAGCGCCCCCCAGGCCCTGTCTGATGCTGCCTTCCCATCAGCCTCGATTCCCACTCAAGACACCACTCAGTGTCTTCAGGGTGGGTGGGGGGACAAACAGACAGGGACAGAACCATGGGCCTCGCCCTCGGGAAGCTCACGGTCCAGCTGGAGAGACACACAGATGCTAACGCAATGAGACAGAACGACCCTTTCCACACTGCGGGGCTCACACTGGCAATGCGGGAACACCGCCGCAAAGCCGTGCACGAGTGGAATCGACTGCTCCTGGAGGTCGGGGAGCACTGCCCAGAAAAGCTGGTCTTAGGGGCCAGTAGGAAGAGGGTGTGTGTGCGTGCACACATGTGTGCGTGCTCGTCCGTGTGTGGTGCCGTGGGAGGCAGACGGGGTGGCTGGCGGGGGTACTGGAACGGGGGGCCTGGTTCCCGGCACGGGCAGCTCAGCCCTCCTCTTACAGCAGAGCCCTTGCTCAGTGTCAGCCAGGAACAACCATGGACAGTGCAGTCCCCACTTCTGCTGCGCTACGTTGACAACCGGGGTCAGTCTGACCGGGCAGGGGACGCTGGGAGCCTGGACCTCCCTCCGGACAGACGACTGTTGGATGCCCTCGGACATCGCGGATGGCGGAGGCTGGCCATGTTCCCCAGCTGTGTCCACAAGGCCGGGCCATCGTTAACGTGCCAGAGAGGCGGGTCCTGCCCGGCTCAAACAGTGGGGCAGAGACCCTGCCAGACACGTCCCCCAAGAAGATACACAGATGGCAAATGAAAAGATGCCCCAGGTCAGAGGTCACCAGGGAGGTGCAAACTGAACAGTAATGAGACGCCACTGCCCGCCCACTGGAGTGGCCGAAATCCAGACACGGACAGCGCCACGTGCTGGCGAGGACCCAGAGCGGCAGGAATCTCACCCACACTGGGGGAGCGCACCCTCTTACGGCCACCGCTGGGGGCAGCCCGGCTGTCTGCTCTAAAACTAACCCTACTCTTACCACACGATCCAGCGGTCGGGCTGCCTGACACCTGCCCGAAAGACCTGAAAACTAAACGTCCACACAAAAACCTGCCCGTGGGTGTTCACAGCAGTCCCACTCAGAGCAGCCACAGCTCGGAAGCAGCCGAGACACCCTTCAGTCGGTGGTGGGTAGAGAAACTGCGGCCCACCCATCGGTGGAATGCTACTCAGCTAAACGAACCAACGAACGAACAAACTAAACCCCGGGCTACCCTGCCACGGGAAGTCAAGAAGGAACCTCGGATGTGTGTTACTCAGTGAAAGAGCCCGAAAGGCCACACACTGTGTGGTTCCAACCCTGTGACACCCTGGAAAAGGCCAAACTGCAGGGACAGTACAGAGATTGTGGCTGCCGGGTGGGGTGGGCTGGAGAGGGATGAGCAGGCAGAGCCCGGGGCATGTTCCAGGCAGGGACACTAGTCTATGTGAACATGTAATGATGGACACATGTCACTACATGTTTCTCCAAACCCACAGAATGTGCCACACAGAGTGACCCTGATGTCACTGTGGGCTCTGGGTGATGATGCCCTGTCAGTGCAGGTTCATCACTTGGGACAAATGCCCCGTCTGGTGGGGTGCAGCCAATGAGGGAGGCTGGGAGTGGGCGTGTGCGTGTGCGTGTGCGGTGGGCATGTATGGGGCACCGCTGCACCTTCCTCTCGGCTCCACTCGGAGCCTGACACCGCTCTGACAGTACGGTGCTCACTCAAACAGAAAGCAGGTGCTGCGTGTGGCGGGAACCTGTCCCTCTTCAAAGCCTCCGTGGCGTTGTGTCTTGGTGTCTCTCTGCGGGGTCTTGAAATGTTTAGGGCGGTCTTAGATGACCTAATTTGGCAAAGGGGTGGCCAGGGCCACCCAGCTCACAGTGGAGCCGGGAATCACTCCGGGGGACGCCCACTCCAAACACTGCCGGCCTCCACCACGCCTCACGGCAGTGCCCCAGCCTGACATTTTGGGGGAGATCGGGAAGGGCCGACCAGAGGTTCCCGTGCCCCCAGCAGCTCTCAGTTGGTCGTGCTCGACACCAAACTCCTGCCGGCTTCTGCTGGCGGACGCTGCCGTCAGCGAGCACTCGGCAGCAAACCGAAGTCCAGGGCATAAATCCGCAGTGCTTTTCACCTCCGCTGACCTCCATTCTCCGGGCTCACGGCTGCTTTCGAAACAGCAGAGCACGGGGTCAACGCACGCTGCGCTTCGGTTTTCCTCGTTTTGCACGTAGATAGTTACTATTTATCTGTCCATAGATACAGGTGTATGTGGAGAAGTGCCCCCACTGAATTTATTTAATCTTGATAGCTGCTGTTTAAAACGTGTAACGATCTCTAATTTAATGTCTCTATTTCTTACCCCCACTCACTCTTGCTGCACTAGAACAAAACCAACCAAACAAAACCAAAAGGAAGATAAAAAGTAACTGCAGGGGAAAACTACCAGCAGCAGACTATTTCCAACAACAGATGACTCAACTCGCACCTGAGAATGCGCTGCATGAGTGTGCGCCGAGGCTCTGAACTTCCTGCTTCAATGAAATACCAAACAAGTTGTGTTTCCTTTACAAATAACCTATTACATCAAGCGCTGTTCCTATCATCTCAGCTTTTTGTCTCCATTCCAACATTTTCTTTGGCAAATGTAGAAACATTCTAATTAAAGTGGAGAGGAAAACAAGCATCATTCATCACGATGAGAATAATGCACAAAAGAACATCCTCGCTTTCTCCTTCTTTCGCTGAGCGAGCCTGCGCTTTGAAGGGGGCCGGCGTCACGCAGTCCCGGACCCATGCCCAGGCACTGACTGAAAGCGGCCTGAGTCACTCAAGAGAAAAATTCCAAACGTACCCATAATTCCTGTCACAAGTTTAACATTCTCTTAGGAATATCCTTCCGGGCCCGGGAGGAAGAGCATTCTTTTAGGTCCCACGTAACAACATCAAGGTTTCTTTTTAAGATTCTGAGATTAGGAGAGGCCTTCCTATTTACGACCACGTGAGGCGGGCGGGGTGGGGGAGGGACACTCTCACGCCTGGGAGCACTGTCAATGTCCTTCTGTCGGACCTTTAGAAAGCCGTATGTCCGTGCTCTGTAGTGCCCTCTGAATCGCTTTCCTGCTTTTTATTTTTAAAAAGATTTTATTTACTTATTTTTAGAATAAAATTCCCAGGCATATGCCCTGACTGGGAATTGAACTGGTGACCCTTAGCTTCACAGGCTGGCGCTCAATCCACTGAGCCACACCAGCCAGGGCTACTTTCCCACTTTTTAAAGTGCACGGTCTAAGGAGAAGCAGCCAGGCCCGTCCTCCCGCCCCAGCTGAGCAGGGTGCCCATCCGCGTCCGTGTACAGGCAGGTGTCTTGGTGCCAAGTCCCAGCGGCAGCCGACGCCCCTCGTCCTCGGAAAGTGGACATGGGAGCCGCGGCGGTGCTGGCAGGGCTGCAGTCAATGACGGGCTCGGGGAGGGCTGCGGGGCCCCCTCCCCTGAGGGCTGCAGCTGCCAGTGTCCCTCGGCGTGGCAGCCCCGCTGACCCGAGGGGCACACGCGTGCTCCAGCCGAGACTGTGGCGCAGCCTGGGCGGGCTGCGCAGAGAGCACTGGTCAAGCACCTTCAAACCACTTCCCGACCACAGGGCCGCCCGTGGGGCTGACCTCTGGGGTCTGCAGGGCCACCCTGTACGGCAGAGCTGTCACCGTGGACAGAGGCAAGACGTGTGCTCTGGACTGTCCCAGACTAGGCTTCAGTCACCTTCTGGACGCCTCCCGTCCCCCCGCAGCTCAGGGAGGCACCAGGGGACACTGCGCCCCACCTGTCTCCCCTTCAGGACATCCCCACATCGAGGATGACAATGGCGATGCCATCCTCACGGGCCTGGGACTCGTGCTACCACCGTCGCCCACACCTGGTGACAAACTGCTCCGGGCCCACTGCACCCCGGCCCCCTCCCTCCCGCCACCGTGCCCCAGAGAGTTCTCCCAGACCCTCTGAATGAGTCCACCTCCGGGTCAGCCAAGAGGCGGCTCTTCCCACTCCACGGGCACAGCGGCTCTACGCCCATCCCTTCTGTGCGTGCCCCCCAGCTTCACCGAAGAGCGGTCAGCAAAGCCTAGTGGGGGCTGGCTGTCCACGAGGCGTGTGGACACAGGGACGCCCGCCCCTCACACAGGGGTGAGTGTTCCCGGGCGGCGGGAGCACTTGGCATCTGACACTCATGTGTTCACTCTCACCCCACCTTCCTCAGTGGGCCCTGGCTGTTTTGTGGTTGGATGTGGCCCAGATGATGGCGGTTTTGGCTTTGGCCTGGTTGGAGGGTTTCAACTCTGCAGTTTGCAAGCACCGGGTGTGCCCTGGGCTCAGGGCTGGGGGCTGGGAAGCCAAGGTCAAGTGCCATCGTCCTGACTCCTGGGAGCCCGTCCATGCGCCGGCACCACACTCACCTGCAGGCTTCTGGCTGTCTCACCCCTCTCCCCTGCCCCTGGGCCACCGACTGTCCTGCTGCTTGGCTCTTGTCTGCCAGGTGTGCAGGGACGCTGTTACCTGAGTCACGAGCACCAGGGCCCACCATGCTGCATGGTGGCGTCCCGTTCCTCAGCCAGTAACGCCCTCAACCCCACGCAGCCCAACACAGTCCGACACAGCCCGAGGACTTGAGGCAGAGCTTGGCTCTGAGCAGGTGCCCAGGAAAGGCGTTTCAACCAACAAGCTGCTTGTGTTCCCCGACAGCGCTAAGAGCGGAAATGCGAATCCATCTGTGTGAAGTCACTGAGCCAGCGGCAGATGGCCTCCACTCATCTGTCCTGGAGGATGACTCTGCCCTAAGTTACGAGAGGTTCTTAGTCAATACACATAAGTCAAACACAATTCAGAAACAGCTCCGCCTTAAAGAAGGTTCTAGAACCACAAGACTGCCACCCAGGAGAGGGGCTGACATACTAACTCACGCCCTTGTCTGGCCTGCCCGGCGAAGCATGCTGCGACGTCACAGGCCTGTCTGCTCGTCCCTGCCTGCACGCCAGGGGCCTGCAACGGTGCCGCCCTGAACTCGGGGCACCCCTTCCAGCTGGGGCCCAGCGGCCAACCTGATGGCAAGAACACGGGGCCATGGTGGCTCGCCACCTCTTTCCTGGCCGCAGCCTGTGTCTGTCCAAGGGCCAGAGCCAGCTAGCATCCTTCACCCAAGGACAGCCCCTCCCGTCTAAGAAGGAGGCAGCAGGCACACACAGAGCTGGCTGACGAGGCTGGGTGACCCCAGCCCCTGCGAGAGAAATGCCGCCTCAGGGGAGGGTCCCGGCTGGAGAGGGCCTGTGCGGGCACCATGTCACCGCTCTAACAGGGACCCCATCCCTGCTGCGTAAAGGCGCCTGAGACCCTCCCCAGCTGTGCACCCACGCAGACCCCGCAGCAGACCACAGCGCCTGAGCAGCAGTTGGGAGGCAGCGCCTCCACCAAGGAGATGAGAAGGAAGGGAGAAAAGTGAGGGCCTGGGCCCCCTTCCAGGTTCCTGAGTGCAGCCTGAACGCCAGGGTGACCTTGGTGTAACCCTAGAAACTGAGTCTGCAGGGAAACCACTGTGCGTCTGGGTTAAGATCGGATGAGTTCAGATAAAACTTTACCCCAGCTACTGGCCCACTGTGGGGGGGCTGGCACCATGCTGGGGTTTGAACCGCGAACGGGAGGCACTGCCTGACCCAGAGAGCCACCCCAAGGTCTCTGCAGTGATTTGTGGCCCCAGCACAGGGAGAGGGAAGGAGAGAGGGCACAGCACATAGTAGGCATTCAGCGAGGCCCCCGTCCCTCCCCCTCCCCCCTCGAGTCTCTTCCTGAAAACAACAGTGTGTTGCTCAGGATCTCATCATTTCCACCTGCCCGTGCTCCCGGTGACACCCCGGGCGGCGCATGCGGACGCCACAAAGCCTGCGACCCCCGGTGGGAAAACAGCCGATGAAGTCATCGGACACTGAGATCCTGTTTTCACGTCGATGTCCTCAGTGACAGAGCAGGAGGAAAGGGAGGAAGCGCCACACACAAACACACAGTCCTCACTCACGCTCGGTCCCCATTTGTGCCAAGAAAGATCCCCCTACATTCAGGTGTCCGCAGCTTGTCAAGAGGGACAGAAACCCTCAGCGAGTGACCCGGACGGCACTGCAGCCGGAGCTCTGGAAGAGGCTCTGGCTCCATCTCCGTGTTTCTCTGTCGCCTGTCCTGACAGAGCAGACCTGCCGCCTCGGGGCCGCAGGCGGAGTGGCGGGTCTGTCTTGGTGAATGAACTTGACGGTTAGGTGCGTGGATGATTTTGTTCTGACGTTCACGCACTGATGACTCAGCAAATGTCTGTGAAAGCCCAAGTCCATGGTCAGTGATGCCCACCCCATTCCTTCCCTGTTGTGACTTCTGTCCCCTGGCCTCTCGGCCCTTCTCCCCATGCTTGCATTGTTCCCGTTAGAAGCGGGGACAGCCTGCCTGTGGCAGCTCTGGCAACGGGCACTGCTCGCTGGACCGTGAGCCCCTGCCCGTGGGCAGGTGGGTGCCAGGTCTGGCAGAGTCCCTCTGCGACCTGGGGGGGGAAGGGGTGGCCGAAACCGAGGGGGACTAGCAGTAGTGCCCATGTGGAGGACGGCGAGAGCTGCCGGGGTCTTGGGGCCCAGGCGCCCTGGGCGATGACCGGGGGCCACCCAACCCGAGGTGCCCGCTCTGCAGCCCGGCCAGACCCCTCTCCTCCGGTAGGTGCAGCCACTTCTCGGGAACTACAGCCAGCTGGCCCGGCGGGGAGGGGTCTCAGCCTCCCCCAAAGGGCCTGTCAAAGTGGCCCTTCCAATCACCAGGCCTGTCGCCAAGGCTTGTTGTCTGAACACATTCTCTTTTCGGAGCTTGCTCTTTTTAAACTTTTTTCCTGCTTCTTTTCAAGATTATTTTAAGTGAATTTTGAGTTCTTACTCCAAAGAAGGTTGGTCCAACCCTTCTCCTGGCTCCAGCTATGGCGGCGACCTGGCTGCTGCAGCCCCAGCCAACAGGAACCCAGGACCCGAGGACCGCGGCTGCACACATGGCCCGTGTGGATGGAGATGGACGTGCAAGCGGAGCCGGGCAGGCCGCCACTGTGAACACGGTGACAGTGGGGGGCAGTGCGGTGCGAGTCCCGGAGGCCAGCAGGGAGCCAGAGGGTCGGGCTGTCTGGGGTCTGCAGGGGGGTGGGGGGCGATAAACTCAGTTAGGGGGTGAGAGGGCCGACTCCAGTTGGAAAGAAGTTCTTCTGCAGGTGAAGTGAGACCAAGCCACATCGCAGGTGACAGAAGTCGCTTGTGAAAGGGACGGTCGTCCGATGGGCAGACCGCGCTGCCGTCTCACCCTAACAAACCGCCCCAGCCCCAGCCTTCGCTGGGGTCTGTCAGCAGCCCCCAGCCCCCAGCGGGACCCTCCGCCGGCAAGGAAGTGGGCTCACTGGGGGCTCAGGGGATGACAAGCAGTTTTCAGGAATAAAGTATTTTCACAGCTAAGAGGTGACCGTTTTTAAGACGTAACACTATCGCTCACTGAACAGACCACACACAGCTAAGAGGTGACCGTTTTTAAGACGTAACACTATCGCTCACTGAACAGACCACAGTGTGGCGTAAACGTGACTTTCACACACATGGGAAACCTGTACATCTGTGTGACACACTGGCCTTGCTGCAGTCTGGGACCGAGCTGCCGGGTCCCCGAGGTGCATCTGCACGGGGGGCTGTCGCCAGCGGGCACGGCCTGACCCCACCTGTTCGGCAGAAGACTCTGTTTGCTCCAAGGAGCCCGCCTTGTCGGAATACGACTGCGTTTGGAAAATGCAGCAGGACGGGACCGCGGGGTCACCGAGTCACTTTAAAGAGTCACCACAAACCCCGCTGTGTGTTGTCGAATCTTGGGAGTCAGTAAAGTGGCGGCCAGCACAGAGTAACCTTTGGAAGATACATTGTCAAGACACGCGCCGCACCCCCCGCCCCCCGCCCTGCGTCCTGGTCTGAAAGGGGTGGGCGCACCCGCCGGGGGTGAGTCTGCTGCCCATTTGGTGACCGCACTTGAACCAGGAGGGCTGGGTCGGCAGAGGTCGCGGCACAGCCAGGTTGGGTCTGGAAGGGCTCCTTCGGCCGTGAGCTCCGCCTGCCGGGCCTCCTCTTAAGTCAGTGGCAGCACTTCCACGGGTGCCTTCGGTCTGTGGCGACTGCTGGCCTTTCCACCGCTGACAAGTGGCCCCGGCGGGGGTGAGCCTGTGAGCAGAGCCAGTGCTGAGTAACCGAGGCCCCGTCAGCCCGGCGAGGGTCCACGACATGGTCACGGTGACACGGAGAACCCCCAGACAGGCCCCAGAAGAGAGCGCAGCCGCCAGAAAGTGGCCGGAACCCAAAGAGCAACAACAGAAGGCGCCGGGTTGGGGGAAAGGGGGTTAGTTTTGTCCGTGCGATGGCTCCAGCGAGCGCTCAGTCGTCTGCAACTTCATTTGAAGCCATTTTGTCAGACTGAGCTGTGACGGCTGTCAGAGCTGCATGCGTTGAAAACAGTACTTACCAAAACTGGCGAGTTTTCGTGTAGGCACACCAATACTAAGATGGAAGAAAACATGCAACGCTTCTGGCAGGTTACACTTTTTTATTTCAAGAAAGGTAACAATGCAACTGAAATGCAAAAAGATCTGTGCAGGGCGTGGAGAAGGCGCTGTGACTGATGAACGTGTCAGAAGCGGTTTGCGAAGTTTCTTGGTACTAGTGACATTTTGGGCGAACAGCTCTCTGCTCTGGGGCTGTCACGTGCCCTGGAAGGTGCTCAGCAGCTCCCTGGCCTCCGACCACAAGAAGCCAACAGTGGGAGAAAGTTGACACACTCAAAACATCCAAATCAATAAAGTGGTGAAAAGGAAAATTGTGTCTGTCATTCACGGAAAAAAACGCTGGCAGACCTTCGGCCCACCCGGCATACACAAACACAAAGGGCTGCCTCAGAGGACGCCAAACTCGAGCAGATCAGCCTGGAAGACCGTGGACGCAGCGATGGGTGCTGCATCCTCTCACCGTGCCTCTCACACATCCCCACTGGGGACCTGGCCTGCCACCCAGGCATGTGCCCTGACTGGGAATTGAACCGGTGACCCCTTGGTTCACAGGCTACGCTCAATCCACTGATCCACACCAGCCAGGGCCACACTTACTCTTCTGAAAGAGCAGCGTGCAGACACTCACAGGCACAGCTGAGTATCTGGGGAGTGCCATTCTAGGGTGGCATTTTGAGCTGGGGGTGAAAGTAGAGACCACTCTGATCTGCCCACGGGGAGGGAGCCTCACCCAACACGCAGAGGAAACCTTGTTCTGCAGGACACGGACTTTGGACTGGTCCAACTTTTTAGACCTACTCTGGAGGGCAGTGGAAGACACACTGGGTGAATTAGCTCGGATCAGTCCACCCCGTGCACCAAATTGCCAAGATGCCTAAAACTATCAGACGGTGCTCCTTAACTTGCATTTCTTTTACAACAGGCACAACACCTTTGCCATCTGCCGAGCAGAATGAAATGAAACACCACTGACAATGTGTTGTAACACTGTAGCATTGGGTTTTGTCACTGACTAACCCTAACGCAACACTGCAGTTGGGGGCATACGGAAAATTACCCTGCCCTTAATGAGCAGCACCGTGTCACTGTGGAAGACGCTCCGATGCAAGCCCTTTTCTTTACAGTAGTGTCTGAAAGAAGTGCTAAAAATGTTCCGAATCGGGGCAGCAGGGTGAGTGGGAACAGTCTATAAAGTTATATGAAGGGGAACACCGGGTTCTCACGTGTTGTCAGACACTCCGTCACGCTTTGTACACTCAGAATCTGCAAATGCGTTTACCTGGGGACGATCTACTCTGTACCAAGTGCTGTGCGCTTGGTTGTTTCGTTCACCGTGGAGCTGTTTATCAACACACTGAGTGGCTTCGCTCACATGCCACAGGATCTGGTGCAAATGAGGCAACAAGAAGACACAGGACCAACGAAAACCCCCAGCAGTGCCCCAGTTTAAAGGCCAGAAGCCCCCAGATAACAGGACCAGCACTCCAGATGGTCTGGGAGAGGCATCCAAACACTTAGGGATGTCTTCGTTAGTTCAAGGGCTTGTGACACCGTCACGGCATCTTGGCCACCTCCAGGACAGCGTGGAACCGAGCTGGCTGAAGCCGTGGCTCACAGCCATCGTCTCTGCCTGAGTGGGCTGCTGGGGCGAGCTCCCAGACAACAACAGTGACCCACTGAGGCATGTCCTCAGGTAGATGAGGTCATTTTCACCGGGCAGGAGGCAAGTGCAGGCCAAACTTGACCTTGGCAACACCAGTTCTGCCTACAGAGATACAGGGAGGCTTCCTGGAGGAAGTGGCATTTGAGCTGGGCCTTCAAGGACAACAGTCTTACACAAAGACAGCAGCAATTAAGGAGGGTGGGGATTTCTAGGGATTTCAATTTGCAACAGTTTCATGGTTGCAAAACGAAAGATTCCCAGGATCGCCACCCGAGATCAGGGAGCTGCCAGGACCCCGCCCTCCCACTGCCCGGCAGGGACGCCACGTGGATCAGAGCCACCCCTCCTCTGCTGCGGCCGAATCGTAACTTGTTACGTTTCCAATGGCCCCATTTCCAAATGAACTGGATACTGAGGAGCTGAGAGTTGCCATGGCAGACTGTATCTTCGGTCACCTGCAACGTGGCACAGATGCTGTGTGCGCCTTTTCACGAGGCGGGCCCACCTTCTCCTGGGCAGCGCTGCCACCCACCTGCCTCAAGGGCGTCCAGAGGAAAAGACAACACGGAGGAGCCCGCACCAGCCGACTGCCGGCCACTCTCTGCCTCTGCTCTCCCGCACCGGTCACTGGGAGTCAGGTCCTCGGACAAGGCGGACAAGACTGGCGCTGACAGTGCCCCTGTGGACTCCCCATGCTCGCCCAGCCCGGTCCCTCTCCAGCCTCAGGCCATCTTATTCAGCCGGCAAACTCTACCTGGATGTTTCACAACTGATCAAAATGGAAAGCAGCTCCAGGTGCGGCCTGGCCCTCCTTGTCCGGCCCGGCTCTCCCTCCGTGCCAGCAGCCACCTGGGACTGCAGGGCTGTCCTCGACCCTGCCCCTCAGGACTCCATCCTGCCTCCTGAGGGTCACTCATGGGGCTCTCCGACCCTGCAGCTGCAGCCTCTCCATGGTGTCTTCAAATGCCTTCTGCCCAAATCCCTCTCATTCCTCCTCCCCCTCCCCCCACCTGTCGGTCAGGCCGCTCCTACTCCCGTCTGTCTCTCTGCTGCACTGGCTCCCCCTCTCCGAAGGCTTCTTGAGACACCCCTCCTTCATCCCGGAAGCCCCCTCTCGGCCAGCCGCGGCTGACCTTTTGCGAAGCAGGACCATCGCATCACGAATGCCGATTGCCGCACTTTTGCTCCTGTGAGTTCTCTTTCCACACCTACTGCGAGATTTTCTCTTCTTTGCTCTTCCGCCCCTCCCTAGTGCCACCAAATCTCACTCTGCACCTAAGCACGGTAGATACAACGGCTGGAACTGTGCTGCCCGCGCGGAAGGTGCCAATGCTCACCTCCAGAACCTGAGAATGACCTTGCTGGGAAAGGGGGCGGTCACAGATGTCACTGCAGTCGCGAGCCACTCAAGGACCACACACACCACTGGTCCAACGAGGTCATGGGAAGACCAGACGTCATGCGCAGTGAGCAGGACCAGGTCTCCAGACTCACAGCCATGACTTTTCCCCGCTGCTGTGTCGCTTAGGGGCATGGGGACCGGGCCGCTAGGGACACAGAAAGGCTTCCTGACTCTGCGTGCAACCAGGGGGGCTGAGCGATGTTTTTCCTCTGTGTGCACACACATGCATGCGTGCATGGGTGTTCAACTTCTGTGTGGGATGTGGGGGTTCTTTCGCATTAAAACTATGGTGAAAGCATTTCCAGCTGTGTATTAGTTGCTAGTGATTTACGTGCTACATGGTATCTCACTTCCATCACCGACTTCAATGAAGACGTCCACTCTCGCCTGTTGCCTGTTTTAATTCCAGTAGAGGGAGCAGGTGAGCACTACCTGTGGCTTTGATACTTGTATTCTCCTATAGGTAACACATCTAACAGTTTTTTTCTCCTGTAATTATTCTATTAGTGTTAGGGCTTCGAAAACTAGTATTGATTTTTATTTTTCCCCCCGAGGGAAACATGCAAAAAATAAGGCACCTCTAAACTCTTACAGATGCCCTCTCTTCACCAGCTTTGTAAAATTGACTGCCTTTCGTCTTTGGATTCAGTCCTTCTTTGAACTCAGATCCTTTCCCTGAAATAAGCTCTTCAGCGGAAGGACAGTGGACCACTAATGGAGTGAGCATCGGAGAAACTGCACGAGACTGCGCGCGAGGGGAAAACGCGGAGCGCCCGGCTTGGTCAGCAGGGAGGCCGGCCGGCCCTCGCCGGCCACCCTCAGGAGCTAAGGGACGAGAGAGGCAGGGGTGCTTTGATACGCCTGCAGGCAAACGTTCCTTCCTTCTATGCGTAACTATTTATTATACTTCTAGTACCACCCTTCACAAACTATACGTAATTCTTCAAAAACACTTTTTATGCACGGAACTCCACAACCAAACCTCACTTCCCACAGGAAGATTTTTTTTTCATATCAAGTCAGACCTATGGGAACACCGGAGGGGATCTTGTGCTTTTTTTAAAAAAAACTCTTTGACATAAGTGGTTTTATTTATGTTAACCTATAACCAAGAGAGATAATCTATCTTCATGTAAATAGCACACGGGACATTTTTATCTCTCTTATTTTAAAAGGTTTCTCAGAAATTAAGATAAAAACTTTATAAAGTCAGATTAAACAAAGATTAATTGAGAGGGCACTAAGGCACTTTCAAAAAGAAATTCATTCTGGGAGAAACTGAGTTTTCAGTTGAATGGTCAGGACAAGGGACTGGACACATTTTGAACAAGCCACAGAGTCTGAACTCTCTGCAGCCTCAATGAAACGAATTTGGGAACATTTCATGTGAATTTATAATAACTCCTAAACAACCCCCCCCCAAATTCCAACACTTTGTTTGTCGTGGACAGATTTCATCAGTGTCCCACCGCTTGTGGGCAGGACTGTCACTCCTGACGTCTGTGCACGAAAAGAAAATGTTTAGCGCTTCTTTTCTGCAGGCAGAAAACAGGACACAGAGTCACAGGCAAAACATTATCAGTCTCACGCACTCATCTGTTGTTCCAGAGCGTCAGCCACCGGCCTTTTAAAGTTATGATCTGTATCTTGACCTTTTAGGCATTTTTTTAAAAGGAGATGATAAACTATTCCATACAAATACTAGAGGATGAAAATATTTAAAAATCAAACAGCATTTGAGATAACTTTTTTAATAACAGGAGAATTATATAAACCATAATATTCCAAAAAATTCATGGAATTCATGATGAAATCTTTAAAAAAATAATTACTTGGATATTTCCCATCCCTAGTAAATAAAAAGCTTTTTCTTCCCAAAGTCTTTAAGGTTACATACTATGTACAATGTGGCTTTAAAAAAAGAAACGTCCTTTAGCAGGCCCTACGCTGGTTTGGGGCAGTACAAAGTGTAAAAGTTTCTTTTAAAAAATCTATCCCCTCTAAGTCCTTTAGACATAGCTTCACAGTAAACACTCTGGTAAGTCAGAACGAGTGAGTACACTGGGCACCTTTTTAATTGCCCCGACCTGAGGAGTCACGTGAGCAGTAACGACTTTCTCGTCCTATTAACTCGGGCTCTTCCATCAATACCCACCCTCCAACCCACAGCTGTGCCTCTCTGTCCGACAGAAGTTACACAGCTGCAAGGGGAGATAACTGTCCCAGATAAGGTCCCTGCTCTGTCCCCGATGCCTGCACTTACCCTGTCTGCTCCAAACGAAAACACGCCTGGAAATGCAAGGGAAATGGCTGTTTCCCAGGAAAGGAAGCGGCCTGAAAACACATCTGGCAAAGGGCTTCTCTCCCTCTCTGGCAGGCAGGCCCTTATTCCGACCAAATGCGGGCGCCCTCACCTTGCACCCGGCTACAGAGCCAGCGCCCCAGGCAAGTGGAGGTTGGGTTTGCTCCCTGAGCACAGCGGAGGTCGAATGCTGTGCCTACTCCATGGAGACAAGGATGGGAGGCGGCTGCGCCAGGCACCACACTCCGTCTCAGAAACTGTTCAGACTCACTCTGAAAGGCACAGCACAGTCTGACAGCTGCCTCCACTGGCTGACAGCTACAGAGGCCAAGAAAAGAGGAAACACTGGCAGAGCCAGGGAACTGAAGGTGCAGCTCTGATGGGTGTGTGAAGCCTGGTGGGTTCCAGCCTGTGTCTGGCAACTGCCCGGATCTCCCAGGAGCTCCGAGGCCAGTAAGTGCAACCGCACTGTCTGGTTGCACCACCGGGGGCCCTGAGAGGCCTTTGCCCACTCAGAAGCCTCGGGGCGAGGACACTGGAGCAGCTTGTGGCGGACTCCCTGGTGAGCCAGTGGTTCAGGATGACCCAGGGCCACAGGGAGTCCCTGTCAGTAACACGGACTCTGTCACAGGGGACAAATGTTTGTGCTGTAGAGAGGGGGCAGCCAGCAGGAGACAGAGAATCTCCTCTCCAGGGAAGGCTGCGCCCTCCCTTGTTAAGGCCAGGTGCAACCCCCGCTTTAAGTCCACCGGTGCCAAGGTCCGAGACAGGCCCCGCCCCGCACTCAGCCATCCTCTCCCGGAGTCTGGATCCCACACTTGCGGCAGGGCTGAGCTGTGCCTCCCGGGGTTGCATGCGTGCGTGTGCGCATGTGTGTGCGCGTGCGCGTGTGTGGGTACTGACACTTTTTTCTGTCTTTACGGTAACTTGAAGGGGCTTTTCCTTTGGTACTTTTTCCAAATCCCAGGGCTGGGAATTCTCTCCCGAGGCTGCCAGATTCACGAGCAGCCGCACTGGAGAGAGGCAACACCCGAGTTCTCACGACACAGCCTGCTGGTGGGTCCCTGTCCAGCCCAGGCCTTTCGAAGTGGGGCAGAACCAGACCCACTCAGAAGGCTACGGGGGAGGGCCCGGCAGGGAGCCTGCTTTTGGAAAGCTCAGCCCCCCCTCCTTTTTGTCCAGCTGTGCCTTCTCCTTCTGCTCTCATTCCCTACTACACGCAATTTGCGGGCGGTGGGGGGGAGCAGTAAAAATAACCTTTTCTCTAACAGCCTTATGTCCAGGGAACCTTCTGATGGCTCTCTTTGCCCTTTGCACACTAGTCTGTAGGTGACCATGTTGACGGGGTCCACAGAGCCCGGTCTGACACGGCCTGGGTGGGAGGGAGGTGGACACGGCATCTCTGCGGCCCCTGGTGCCCCAGCCCACCTGGAGCCCGAGGGTGCCCGGCTGTTGGCCAATAGCCACACATTGATGCCATGTCCCCAGGTGTGTCAGGGCCCAGATCTCTTCCCCCCCTCAATGCAGCACACTCCCCAAACCCAGGCCACACTGGCTTACGGGCCCACACCGGGTCCCACATCTGAGACCGGCGGGCCTGAGGTGCCAGGGGACGAGGCTGCGTCCTGGGCACCCGCACAAGGACGTGAGGGACAGAGACTCCCCACAGCCCTGGCCGGGTGGCTCCGTCCTTGGAGCGTCGTCCTGGGCACTGGAAGACTGTGATTCGATCCCCAGGCGGGAATGTAGTAGGGGGGTGGCTGACCGACATTTCTCTCTCTCTAAAAAGTAATAAATATATCCCCAAGTGAGAATTAAAAAGAGGTCTAAAAATCATTAAGACCAAACCCAGGGCACAAAATGTGCGGCAGATGCGGGGCAACACCTCCACCCCTCAGCATGTCTGAGAGCTTCCCGTGCACCCTGTGGTCAGACACAGGTCCTCAGAGCACAGGCCCACCCAGGGCACTTGTGGGGACTCCAACGGCTCGGAGAGCCGCCTCCCTGGGCCAGGCGATCGCCCCAGACCTGACAACCACACACTGCTCTGTAGGGAGGGCGGCTGGCCGGACAGCAGCCGAAGCCATGTGGCCCCTCAAATGCTCAGGCCACCAGCTTGACACTGGTTTAACAGCAGCGTCTGTTGGTGACCGATTCCCGGAGACGCCGTTCAGGCAGGCAGGTGTCCGAGAGCTGCACGGTTGCCTAGGGGGACCCAGCCTCTGGCGACGGTGGTTGGTCAGGTTCCTGATCCAGATAAAAGGGGTCTATATCTACGTGGACCCATGTGCCCAGAGGGTCGGGTCGGGGGGGGCCCAGGATGGCCTTGGGCTCTATAGGGTGAGCACATGGGCACAGGGCGATGCTGACCGCCTTCCTCAGGGAGTACAGACGCCTGGTCTCTCTGGTGCCCCGAGAGACGCTGCGACCGCAGCCTGGGGCATGCACTCCAGGGAGAACTCGCAGCAGCAGGAGGGTCTAGAGCAGGACCGGGGGTGACAGCTGGCCACTGGCAACACCCCAGCCTGCGGTCCCCACCCTGACCTGCCTCCTCCCTCCTCTTCAGGGTCCTCCTGGTGTCCCTCGGGGCCACAGAGCACTGGCAGGTCTGCCTGCCTTCCCCGGTGACCACAGTACATGGGCGGCCTGGCCGCAGCGCTGCCAATGCGGGCCCTGCATGAGGGGACCTGCTGCTCCACCGGGGTGCTGTCCGGCATGGCCTCCGGGCCTGCACTTTACACTCAGCTGCCAAGCGGCATTTTCTCTCTGGCCACTGGTCCTGCCTGCCCGTCACAAGTCCCTTTCCCCATCCAGGCCCATGCTCCTTGGTCCCCTAAGAAGCTGTGCTGTGACCAGAGACACGAGAGAGGGTCATTCCCACAGCCATACCCCCATACCCCCCCCCAGAGGTTCTAACTCTGGGGTCACCAGACGACAGCCCATGGTCCGTTTTGAATGACCAGGGAGCTGGGAATGGCTTTTACATTTCTACATGGCTAAAGAAAATCCAGAAAAGGACTTCGGGAAAATCCAGAAATCCATTCCATGCACGAGGAAATAAGAAGAAATTTGAATTTCAGTGTCTGCACGGCCAGCAAAGCCTAAGACACTGAACTCTGCCTTCACAGAGACAGTGTGCTGGCTCCGCCCACCCAGAGCCACCCCACTCGCCACTAATGACGGCCACGCAGGGACCGACAGAGAGCTGCTCCTGGCACCTGCGCCCCGAGCCCCAGGGGGCAGCCAGGGGCAGAGNCATGGCACGAGGAAATAAGAAGAAATTTGAATTTCAGTGTCTGCACGGCCAGCAAAGCCTAAGACACTGAACTCTGCCTTCACAGAGACAGTGTGCTGGCTCCGCCCACCCAGAGCCACCCCACTCGCCACTAATGACGGCCACGCAGGGACCGACAGAGAGCTGCTCCTGGCACCTGCGCCCCGAGCCCCAGGGGGCAGCCAGGGGCAGAGCCCGCCCACGCCGTCCTCCTTGGGCCCCAGCCCACGAGCCACCTCTGTCCCCATCTGCTTCCCTGGACCCCCAAGGCCTGCCAGTGGCTGGCACAGACCCGGGGCACCAGAAGTCCCCATGGGGCAGCTGGAATGACTTGTAAAACCACAACTGTACCATTGATGCCTTGTAACAGGCTCTTCCCAATGGGAAACAGGCTTGGAAGGAAAACTGTGCACCAGAGTTCCCACCTCCCCTTCAGAGGATAATGGGGCTACAGCGCCTGGTGGTGGGAGGAGAGCCCCATTTTCAGGAGAGGCCAGTGCAGACAGGAGAGTGACACTCCTCCATCACAGTCACTATTCCAGATCGCTCTGACCCAGAAGGCACTGCAGGGGAAGTGCCACCTCACAGGCAGGGGGCCAAGGCTCAGAGAGGTAGCGCTTGGCGTCCGACCCCGGGAGGCAGGGCTCTGGCAGGCCCCACACCTGCGGGCCTCCCTCTCCGGCCAGTTGGACGGTGCCTTGTCCTCAGCCTGTGCTGTTCCGGAAACCACGCACTGCTCTGGCCCTGTGGGGGACTTGCACAGCCTCCGGCTGTGGGACCCTCCGGAGCTCCAGAGCCTGGCTCCAGCCGGTACTGGCCCTCGCAGAGAGCAGCAGGTGCTGCGTTACTCAGAGCTGAAACGGCGAGGTCGGTCTGGGGACTGAGCTGGCAGCAATGAGGTGCCGAGTGCACGCGGCAGCTTGGGATCCTCGGAAAACCACCCACGGTGCCCATCGAGGAGAAAGCCGCCAGCACGGGCCCCGCCGTGACCTTTCACAGCGGAAGGGGAGACGGCGTGTCAGTGTGAGCGTGGGTACAAACAAGAGCCTTCGCCATCCACGCCTGTGGACTTTAGGGTCTGACCCCTGTGCCAGGAGTCACCTGGGAACCAGCCTGTGCCCAGGAGGGACGTCCTTAAAGGTCGGACCAAGTCTCTTGAGAACTCACCCCAGGGAACTGAACTCACTACTCAAGTTCCACGCTTGGCCAAGAGGTGAACCACCATTCCGCGCCCCCTGTCGGCGTGAGAAGTCCGAGCTCACACAGAACCTTTATGAGTCCATGTGAAACTGACGGCAATGCCGGGAAGCAGAGTCTGGGTGGTGGAGAGGCTGCGTGGGGGAGAGCAGTGTTCCCCAACCTCACGATGGTTCCCCAACCTCACGATGGGGAACCAAACCTTTAACCCACGCATGTGCCCTGACCAGGAATTGAACCAGCGACCTTTCAAGTTCATGGGACGATGGCCAACCTACTGAGCCACACCAGCCAGGGCTTCCAGTTTATTTTATGCGTTAGAATCTATGGAGGAAGTAAGGGGGGGTCACATGAAATTCAGGGGTGGTAGATTAGGGAGGCGGGAGAAAGCAAAGTGGGGTATCTTGGGACTGGGAGAAAAATGAAAAGGACAGATACTTCATTTGCTCTGGTGGGCACGGGAGAGTCAACAGTTAACGCATACAGAACACAGAGGTGGGATTAGGGAGCAAGGGGACAACGAGACCGGGTCTCCTGCACCGCCGGGCGGGCTGCCCTGTGTTGTCTGGAAGCAGGTCGCCCAGACCCTCAGAGGTGTGCTGCCTCGGATGCAGAAGGGCTGGTGGCAAAGCCTGGCCTTTGCACAGACCGCCGCCAGGACCCACTCCCATTAGGGGTCTGTTCCGACCGGCCGGTGCGGTCATGCTCGGTGTCCGGGTCTCTGCGCACACCATGCAGGATTGCCCCCCACCCGAGGGTGTCAGGTTTAGTATGTGGCTTCCTGTCACAATGCACACCTGGAGGCTGACCCCACATGACACAGAGGGACACTGGTCACCACTGATCTCGACCACTGCGGGGGAGGAACGCGCCCTGCGCGCTGAGACGCTACTGTGCACGCCTCTCCGAGGCTGGGCAGCCGGCAGACTGTCTGTCTCTCAAGCGTTGAGGTTTCCTTGCTGAGGAAGCAACAATGGGCAGCGGCAGAGCCACCGAACTGAAGCAGAGGAGTCTGGCCAGTGGACACAGCTCCTGACTTTTACAGATGAGGACATCAGCACTTAATTAAAAAGGGAGGGGATGTGTCTGAGTTCAAGGTCGAACGGGGTGGATTTAACTGATCCTGGAAAATACGCTACAAAATGATAGGATGTGAGCAAATCCTGGTCTAGTAAAGTTTATGTGTTCCTCTCTCAACATCCTCTCATAAATTCTGATTCCCCTATCTATTGTCATTTAATGTGCCCCTCATCATTCTGTTTTAGGCTTATTTTGAATACGGAAGGGGGTATTTTGTTGAAAAGATTAGCTGTCACAGCTCAGATGCCGACCTTCCCAACATGATTTAGCAAATCGCGATTTTCCCATCAAACTCCTTGGAAATGAAGACTCTGTCCTCGGAGCCAACCACGCAGAGACCAAGGAGCACCCCGAGCCTGCCCTCCCCCCTCGCAAAGGCAGAGTTTACAAGAGTAAGGCTCCTTCCTCTTTGTCTGCAATCATGAAAATAAATCCAAGTCCTGACATACTTGCAGCAGTTCCATTCCTAAAGGAAAAAACAGGAACCCTCATTGTACTTTCAAGTTATTACTCAGCCCTGGGACCAGCTGCACAGACACCAGCGCCCGAGGCTCTCTAGGAAACACCCAGCGGGGTGTGCCTGCGAGGTGCCTGGGGGGCCTGGGAGCCGCCTTCCCAGAGGGCTTCTGCCGCGCAAACCCCGGCTGGGAGGCAAGCACGGGGCTGGGTTTTTCCTGTGGCCTGGCTGCTGACCCCCTGCAGGAAGATAACGGACGAGCCAGGAGGGCGGAGCAGCTCGCCGCACGTGTCTGGCTGCTCTTATCAACTTATCATATAAGGGAGGCGAATGATCGATTTGGACCCTGACTCGCAGCATCGGGGGGCAGAGGAGCAAAGCAGCCTCCACACTGATCCCCAGCCGAGCACAGCCCTGCCCAGGGAGAGGGGCCACGCTCCCGTGGAGATCTGACAGCTCGCAGCAGGACAGACGCAGGAAAGTCTGCTGCCGGGACGTGGGGACCCGGCTCCCACACAGGGACCTCGAGCTGGGCAGCTGAGCCTGCGGCGGCAGCCCGGCACGGCTCCCATGAGCCTCAGAGTCTGCTGAGCAGCCGCCCGTCCCCCAGACATGGAAAGAATGTGGCGGGTTATTTTCTTTACTCTGAGCTGGGACCTGGCCCTGCCTGCAGCCTACAACAACTTTCGGAGGAGCATGGACAGTGTCGGGCGGAGGCAGTACCAGGTCCAGCACGGCGCCTGCAGCTACACCTTCCTGCTGCCCGAGAGTGACAACTGCCGCTCGCCCTCCAGCCCCTACGTGTCCAACGCCGTGCAGAGAGACGCGCCGCTCGACTATGACGACTCGGTGCAGAGGCTGCAGGCGCTGGAGAGCATCATGGAGAACAACACCCAGTGGCTCATGAAGGTAGGAGCGCGCCGGTCGGCCTCGGCATGCCCCCGGTGGTGCCGGGGCGGGGGCGGGGTGGTCATCTGCCTAACGCCCAAAAGGGGGTGACGAAAGGGAAGGAGGGCAGGGGAGGGATGGCTGTGGACACCTTGCAATGAATGAGGGCAGCTGGTGCCCAAGGCCAGGGCGGGAAGCCGGCGTGGCAGGACGAGGGAGGCGCTGCGTGAAGTGTCAGAGTGGACAGGGATGGACAGAGAGCCAGCCCTCCAGTGGGGAACCTTCCTGAGCCGGGCAGAGGAGACAGGCAGGCTGCTCTGTTCCAGCAGTTAGGCTTCGCGAGAGCGGCTGCCAGGGACCTCGTAACTGGCTGCAGCCTGGGAGGGGGTTGAGAGCAGTAGCCGGGGAGCCAGGAAAAAGGGGGCAATCATGTTAATTACAGATACATAATGACGGAGGAAAGGGCTTTGCCGATTTCCTGAATTTATGTACCGAAATAGACCGTGGCTCTTAGTGAAAGAGAGGAAATTAAATAAAGCAGGTCTCATGTTTCTCAGAACCCCAGGGCTTCCCCCCACGGGGCTGGCATTTGTGAAGGGGTAAGTTTCCCCAGCGTCTGGGTACAGTTCAGCTCCGTAGCCCCTCCAGGGCCAGCACTGGCTTTGCAGAGGACCCACGTGGGGTGGGGCGGGATGCAGGACCCGGCTCGCCGCTGCTCCAGTGCTGGGGTGGGCGGTCATGCTCTCAGGTCAGCCTGCGAGAGCTGTTCACAAAAACCCCAGCCCCCGGCACGTTACTGTGGTGGACGGTGTCCGTACTAAAGGAGGGGGTCCCTAGGGGCTGGAACTCCTGCCCCAGCAGTGCTGCTCACAGGCTGCAGGATGTGACTATTCAAAGCCACCAGGAACTTTAATGAGCTGGTCAGCTTCATTCACAACTCTGCCCCAGAAGAGCGGATTACGATCAGCCTTTCGTGCCCCCGGGAACTGTCTGTTAGGATGCCTTATACTGAGCCTCAGAATAGGTTTCGGCTCCTAATCTGCGTTCTCATTAACTCTGCTGCCTTCAGAGCGGAAAGGACTGGTTTATTAGCGGAGCCTGGAGCCCGAATGAATGAGCGCTCTCAGCAGGGCATTCACGGGACTGCTTCAGATCAAAGAACAGAAAACACAAACACCTACCGGAGAGACCAGCCCTGTCCTATAAAACTCATCAGTGACATTTCCCTAGGGACTGTCCCTTTGAGTGACTTTCCAGTGGGTTGCTCTCTCTCTCCTCCTAAGAACGTCCCCCTGGTCTGCTCTGTTTCAATCTTCCCACACTCGGAGCGGAGCGAGGAGCAACATTAAACCTGTAGGCAGTATGCACGGCCCAGGTTCAAGCGTGTGGGAGGCAGACCTGCCTCCCAGGTTCCTGCTCACCCTGTCTGACCTTGCGCATGGCTTGGGAACGCCCCCATGTCTTGCGGTGCAGGGCCAGTGGCCACGGGCAGGGAGAAATACCCTCCATTCTAGTAAACACTCTAATCTGGGTGGCTGCTAAGTCATCTCTGAAGATAAACAGCCTGGAAATGTAAAAAGAATGTTTTGCCAAATGCATGACTGCTAAATTGTATTTGCTTGACGGAGCCCCGTGAGGTCCACCTGAAATGCCAGGAGAAAGGCTCCTATTTCTTTCTTAGATCAACAGCCCATTTCCTGGGGTCGTTGAGACTCTGCTTAAAGTAGGGAAAGGACGAGGGAATCTCCATTCTGTGACCCCATTTTTTCCCTTCCCAGGTTGAGTTAGCAAATATTTGAACAGTGGCACAGGGGTATTTCTGGATTCCTGCATTAGCTACCTAGCTAAGCATCACCGAGGATGACTTAGTGTTTACCTTTTCTCCGCCCAGCACCTGCTCCCCCAGCCCATCTGGGTGCCGTGCACCTGAGAAAGTCAGTCGGCATGTTCACTCGGTTTATGGGCTTCTGGTTTGGGAGTAAAGGCAGAAGAGCAAATAGGACCCCACTTCGGGCGGCTGCGTGCTGGCTCTCTGCTTGTTTTATCCTTCTGTGTTCGGCCACCTGTGACAACAGGCAGTGCTCGTCTCCTGCGGGACAGCGGGACAGCGCGATGCCTAAGGGACGGCAGATAAGCCAAGGATGAAAGGGTGGGCCGCGCTCTCACACCTACTGCCAGGCCACCACAGAAAGAAAAAACACACTTCTGCGGTTCTCGTTTCCCACACTTCCTCCTCTTTAGAGATGTTTATTTATATATTTTTGTTTCCCTGTTTCCTTTCTCTCCCTGACCAACACTGAAGATGAGGGGGTGGGGGAGGGGGGAGGGAAGGAGGGGGAGAGCGAGCGCACTTTAAGCTTTCCAGAAAATGTGTCAGGAAGGGAAGTAAGCCCCGGTTTCTGGTGAGCTGAGTCTCAGGGCAGGTGAGGAGCGTTTCGTCTCGGGGGTGGTTGTTGTGGCCTTGGGACTGGGACTACAAAAGCTGTTCTGCACTTCATCCAAGATGCCACTCTGCCCTCTTCCTCTGCTGGACAAGGGGAGTGGCGGCCTTTGCATGAGGGAGGGGGCAGGCTGGGGCCACACAGGCGCAGGGACGCCCTCCGAGGGGGCGCTGGCGCCAAACACTGCGGTGACCCACAAGGGCCCCGGACGCCGCTGCCCCTGCGAAGCCGCCAGGACGCTAAACCTCTGCCCCAGATACTAAACCCGCTTTGTAAAGACTGACAAACAACAACGCAGATCGTGTCTTACTAGGAGGCCAAATGTTTTTCCCCCAAGTAAGAGGAAACAGGGACCGGAAATAAACAACTCTTTCACACTGACGAACACCTTACATGTGTAAACAACCGCCAAGTCCATTGTGCTTGAACACAGACTGTTTTGAAAAATACAGCTACTGCCTGTGAACTTGAGGTAGACACTCCCTCGGTCATCTCCTTGGGGTTTTTTTAAGTGACAAAAGTACTGGCTGGAAACTGCAAACCTGAACTGAGACCCTCCCTCCCTTTAAAAGTAAGACCTGAGGCCTTTCCCTAGGACATGGGAACCACACTCCTCAGTCCACCCGGAGAGAGCAAGGAAGTTTGGCTCCTAAAATCAGAACTGCTGTCGGAGGGAGGGGCTGGGGCAGACGCCTCCCTGCACTCAGAACACTGCCGGGCCCGACCGGCTGGGGATGGTGTCAGTGCCTGTACCGTGTGCGCGCGGATGTGTGAGTATGAGAGTGTGCCAGCGTGTGTCAGTGTGTAACTGTGTGCATCCTGTGGGGGCTTCGTAACGGAAAGAGTGACCGCTCACGCCCACGGCTCCCGGCCTCGGCCATGTGGTGCTCCGTCGTGTCCTCAGTGGTGACATGTGACTGTTCGGGGTCCCCAGCAAACTTGGTGCGTTCAGCTAAGCCGATTAACCCCTTTATTTAAGATTGTAGGAAAAGGCTGGATATTACTATTTAATTACATGTTAATAACATTATGGTGAGGGATGAACAGGTTTCACTATGGTAGGGCACGTACAATAGACTAAAGTCTAGAAAATGCAAGTATAATAGAATGTTTACTATAAATACTAAGCACGACACAGAGTGCAATATCCAAAATGTAATTAATGCTTACTCTATGTTACACATGAGCACATACAAATGTTTCCTTTCTATGATGAAGTGGCCCTGCTGATTTCACGGGGGAGGTCACGCTGGTTTAACTCTGCACGCGCCACACTACGCGAGCCAGGAAATGGGCGTGCACACGCAACTTCCGCACTATCTTACTGTTCAGAAACCAGATACTCCGCGTGGCCTCCATGCGGAAACGTGGCAATTGGTGGAGTTTAATCAACATGGTCCCTTACAAACAGCAGAAACTGGGAGGTCAGTCCCGCTGCCCTGGTCGCCGGTCTCTTCTTCAGGCTGTGCCTGCAGCGATTCACGCTGGCTCTCGATTGTGAACCGTTCAGTACCACGAGGCATGAATTCCCTTTTTCGTATTTACAGTGACATTATGACATGATCAGAATCTTTTCTTGGCTCCCAAATGACATGAAAAGAGGCTGGAGAAGAGAGATTTTAATTAGGGAAAAAGCAAAGTTTAGAAGACGGAGGTAAGGGAGAGTGTAGATTAAAGACGCGTGTGTGAGACACACACACACTAGACTCGCTGTGATGGAACCTGTCACAATAAGAAACAGTGGTCGCGCCATGCATCATGGGTTTGGTCTAGTACTCCCGGTGAGCAGGGTGTCAGCTGACTCATGACCGTGGCAGCTCGGCGGACAGGCTATTGACTCTCATGAGTCCCTAGTTGCGTACCTCTACACTTAGCGACAACTGAACCATTTTTATTAAAAATAAAAGACAAAGCGACCCATATATAGATATATATATATGAAGATGTATCTATGAATATCTTTACTGTATCCCTCCTTGAAGAAAACAGACGAGATGCTTGCCTTTAGTTGTCCCACAGGTCTTCTGCCAGGAACAGAGCCACACCAGCCGCACTGCTGGCCCTGAGGTCTCGTCGGCCCCAACCACAGGCAGCAACAGACCTGATAACTCTTTCCGCGCCTCCACTCATTATCCTCAAACAGCCCCACAACACGGGCGCGGGCACCTATGGACACGGGCTAGGAGGGCACCAGCGTGCTCCGCAGTTCCCAAGTCTTGCAGGGCTCCTGCTGGGAAAAGCAAACACGGAGCAGCACGCGTGCCCCAACCCCCGCCCCATGGCCCAGACGCGGGACTTTCTGGGGGGCCCGGCCAGACTGCAGAACACTGTTGCCAAGTACAGATGAATATGAGTAGAGTGCTAGTCCTTTGCCCCCTAGCCTCCCTGAGTCAAAACCCACCTGCCCCTCCCACCCCTCGTGGGGGTTTTCGGTCAGGACAGGTGTCATTCAGGTTCATTTCTTTGTTCAACCAATATTTACGGAAGGCCTGCGTGTGCCCAGGCGGGGGCCTGGGTTGAGTCAGTGAGGCAGAGCGATGACTAAGGGTCTGGCCCTGGCAGGGACGTGCTCCACACGAGCAGCACATTCTTGCCAGAACACGCGTGACAGGAGGTGGAAAGCACTGCACAAAAACGATGAATGAGTGAGGGGCAGAGAGCCAGACAGCGGGGGGAGTGCAAGAGCTCGGGGTGGAGGGTGAATCGGCCACTCTCCACACGGAAACCTCCTCTCCGGAAGGAAATTCAATTCGGACTGTTTCCGGTGCTCGCTCTTCCTGATCTCCAAAGCGGGGCATGTCCCTGCAGAAGGCAGAGTGTGTGAAAAATGCACAGAAACTTTCACAAGTACTTCCATCATTCTGAAGTCAGCATCCTAATATTCACTGCCTACACATGCCTCTCGGTGTGATCAGGTTCACACGTGCTGCACGTACTCTAATATTGCACACACCTATCCAGTAACTTACACACTTCACTTCAAAGTGGAAAAGGGAAGTGGGTTTGTGAGGCTAAGTAACTTGGCAACACGCAGGCGGTGATGGCAACACCTCCCCCGACTGTGGGTCCAGGGGTCCAGGGCTCAGCTCAGTCCTGGACCCCCAACCCCGCAGCAGCCTTGGCGTCTGATGGCTGCTGAATGGACAGCCAGCTTCCCACGTGCACACAGGAAAGAGGTGCCGTCAGTCCATGCGGGCACGGTGCCCAGAGCTGCTGGGAATGAAAAGCAACTGGGGATGTCTGAGGTGTGGGACAATCACCTGAATTCCACTGGGCAGCTCAGGCGAGTTTCTACTGAGATGGCAAGGGATATGACGAACCGTTCCTCTGGGAACAGCCCTCTTGTGGAAGGTGACGGAGGGTGACAGCTGAACCTGACAGAGCTACTTGGAAGTCCCGGCGGATGAAGTTCAGGCCCAGGAAGGTCACGTACAGCCTGTATCCCTGCCCCATGTGATGTTAAAAATGACGAGAGGGCACTCCCTCCAGCGTGTCACACGTAGGCGTAACCGTGAAGCCCCCAGCATCAGTGTGACGTCCTTGTGCAATCCCAGAAAACGACCCAAAGACCAAGGACTGGAGGCAATCACAAACGAAAAAGTTTCACGGATCATGCTGCAGAACCCAAGTGTCCACAGTTACCGGGGTGAAGACGGAGGCGTTGGTATCTGTGTGGTTCGACAGTAAAGGAACGGGCACCCACCCAGCCGCACAGTGGGGCCGGGGCGCTGGCTGTCTGCTGTGGAGTGAATGCTCTAACTAGAGACTTCCCCACGAAATCGCCTCCCTTTCTCACCCCAATCTCGCCCTGCACCAGGGGAGGCTGTGGAACCGCCTGGACGGTCTGGTGGCACACCCCTGAAGCGGGCACCTTGGAGCGCATCCCCGCTCTGAGGCGAGGGACTTCCTTTCCTCCAGAAGAGGATAATGCTAAGTGTGCACGTTACGTGTCTGTACCTACAGTGCACAGCCGAGGGCCCCTCTGTAGAAACGCCCAGCTCCAAAACTGCCCCCGGCGCCTCCTAAGCCTCCCCACTTCCATCCCACGAACCCACTGACACGGCCAGGCTCCATCAACTCCGCTGCTGCCGCTCCCACTTCCACGGGCTCCGAGCAATGCTGCTCCGTCATCTGGTCTGTGTTTGCGGTAGGAGGCCGCAGGGACTAAACGAACGTTGAAGGCAGCCCCGAGCTCCCTCGTGCGCAGGCAGCCGGGGTCAGCCAGTCAATCTGCGCATCTCAGCAGAAAAACCCAGAATTCCGGACCAGTACTGTGTCCTCGGGGCCTTTGCCCAGTCACTGAGTCTGCGGCACCCACAGACACAGCCAACTCCCGGTTGCACGCTGGATAATCCTCAGCATTAGTCTGAAGCTAGCTGAAGCATTCCTTTCAGTGTTATTACCGACTACTGAGTCTTAGGAAACCTAAACAATTACTACATGTGGATGTTGGTTAAAACTTCTCTAAGCAAAATTTAATGGGAAATTCTGGTGCAAAATGCTGCCAGAGAGAAGACATTTTGCTGAATCACAAAAAACAACCAGATTCCAACCACAAGCTAATTATCCATGCTTAGCTTTTAGCATAAGTATATGAAATTCCTAATTATTTTTAGCTCCCAGGGAATATTCTTACATTTCCCTTTTTAAAAAAAGCTTACCCGATTAACAGGAATTCCTGACCAGAACTGGTTTTAACTCAACTGTAACAATAAAACGCTCTTAAGAGCAGTAATGGTCGGGTAATTAGATTACAGGTTAAAGGGTCAAGGTTAATCGGAACACCATCTCCTTGCGTGACAATCAGCCATTGTGTGACAGGTAATTAATCGTCCGGGTTTTCACATGCGACTCCCCCTTGGGTCACCACAAGCGCAGCTCAGTCACACGTGCTCCTCCCTCCAACTGGACAGCCTGTGACGCGTCACAGTTATTGGCTGTGAGGACACAAGCCAGCCACAAGCCTGGCGTTAATTGGGCGCACACACTGTCCCTTCCCCCGCTTCCCCCACTTCCCCCAAACGCCACCCTGTTCACGAAAACGGTCCCTAGATGAGAAAGAAAAGGAGGAAAACCCCTGACCAATGGACACCAATCCCACCCAGCGGGGACCTCCGGGTCCCTCCCAGTCCCCGGGATCCCCAGTGCTGGGTCTGCGCCTGCGGGTGCCCCGCCCCATGCCCTCACCTCCCCTGTGACAGTAGGGTTCTCGGCTCAGGGCCGTGAGGCCAGCATCTGTCGCCGGTTTGTTTAGAAAGCCTGCAGCATTCTTGCAAAAGGACACTACTGTCCAGACGACAGCGGTCACCAGAGGTCAAAACCGAGAACCTTTTCCTGTTGGCGCCCTGTGGTTGTTGCAGAGCGGGGTGCTGTGACCTGGGACAACCGACTCCAGCACAGCCTCTGGAAGGAAGGTCTCTGCCACCCGCCCCTGCTCCCCGCGTTCGCACCCGCCCCTCACTCCCACATCCTGTGTGCACACTCACCCCCACTTTCCATGTGTACCCTCATTCCCCCTTCCTGTGAGTTGCTTGTTCCCACGAAAAGAAAAGAGTCAGTGAGGATGTCCTAAGTGGCTGGTGTGATGACTGTGAGGAGGAGGAGGTGGTGGCTGCACCGTCAGGTACTGTCACTCAGAGAGCACTCGGTCTGCGGCTCCCTGAAAGCAAAGCGCAGCAACTCCACCCAGCTCTGCTGGCCCAAAGTGATGCTCACCCGCTGAGCGAGAAGCATCTCTTGAAATGATTTTTTCCCTGTGGAGTTGTGAGTAAAAATTCAAGCATGCAGAAGGAAAAGCCGCTTCTGAATGGCATGCTTTTTATAACTCATGGCAGCAGAGTGACAGGGGACAGGAATTTTCCACTAGCTTCCACAGGAGCAGATGCGCATGCCCGGCTGTCGGGGGAGGGCCTTTGCAGACCTCCGCACTGGGCTCGCCCTGGGAAATGGGCGCCGTCCCCACCAGCGCCTGGAGCCCGCGCCGCAGCACATTGGGAGTCCCCATAAAACTGGTGCGGCCAGAACAGGCCAGGGTGGCAGGCCTGCAAGCTACCAATGCCACGCAGAAACGAGCCACTTCCCTCTAGACGGGCACAGGGTCTGTGCCTCCACCACACCACCCAACACGCGCCCGCCAGAGGCACACACACCGGCCAGGAGACACAGGGCCGGTTGGCTAGCCTGCCAGAGGCGCGGTTTTTTTTCTCAACGGGGTTGGGAGCGGGGAGCAATACTCAAGTTCACTTCTTCATGGAGAGCTTGCATGACTTCCAAGGTCTTTTTGATTTACTGGTTTTCCAGTAAACACCAAATCACAGCGATGGCAATTACGGACAGCGCTGGGACTCGGGGGCGGGGGCAGGGGCAGGGCGAAGGGCATTTGCACCCAGAAATACCAAGTTTGAGGTACTCGACCCCTTTCTCAGCTCATGGCACCCTCGGGTTCTCAGAAAAAAACTTTATGGCACCTCTAGACCAAAAGAAAGGCCAACAGTAACATTCCTTAAGCAGTTAGGTCCAAACAGCACACACATTTATGTCCTGACAATCAAGGACCCCGCTAAAACCCAGAGGTAACATGAACTGAAAGCAGAAATACGACACTTCTCTTTCCTGGTAAGGAACCCCAGTCACTTGGGAGTGGGCTCTGTTGGCCAGCGGGGCGCTGCCCAGCTTCTCCCACTTTGGAATCGGACAGGGACATTTGGGGTTCCAGGCCAGCTTTCGTGCCGAACTTGCTTCTCACAATAGCAAGCCCCCAAGCCCAGCTCTGCACGGGGCCCCGTCCAGCCGTGGGGAGCTGGGGAGCCCTGTGGGGTGCACAGCCATTCTCCCCACTGCGGCCCGCAGGTGCTCATGAGCACCGTGTGTTTGCCCGGAACACGGAGCTCCCTCCCAGGCTCCTGTGAGCTCCCACACGGCCCGGCGGCCGCGGCGGACAGACGGGGGCTGAGTTGATGGGCGCCACTTCATCTTCACACTAACCTAGCACGGCCGGCATTCCCACGGCCAGTGTGCCAACGACACACCTGTGGTGAGACAGAGTGGACCTGGTGGCCAGCCTGGAGGCGAGCTGGGGCCCCAAGTTGGGGTGGTGAGGGGGACTCCACACCTGCTTCAAAACCAGATGCGGGGCTTCCTGCCCCCCCCCCCCCCAAGTACAGCCCGGAGGAAGCCACTAGACTCGGGTTTTTCTGCTGCTGCTCCAAGTGGGAGATGCTTGGACTGGACACACTCCAACAGGACTGAACTCAAGGGACTGGTCCCTGTGTCTCCCGTCTCCCAGGGCAACTCCAGGCCGGTTCCGCTGCAACGGCAGCGCAGCCAGTTGGAGGATAAATCATTCTCTTCCTGTGTTCCGAGCCACTGGACTCCAACAGAACGCAAGCCATGGCTCAGACGTTTATTTATTTGTTACTTATTTTTAGACTAATGGGAACGGCATGAATTCTTTCTTGGTCTTCCAAGAGCAAATGCCTCCTATGCTTGATCCGGAAAGAACCGAGTTTCGGAAAGTTCAATCGCTCATTCACCTAACTCAACGTGCTCGCCCTCTCTGGGCAGCAAGCTTCCCGGCTCTTTCAAGTCACTGTCCCAAGTTCGTCTCTGCCGGCGGCTGTGGGTGCAACCCGAGGAAAGCGGTGGCGGGCAGGGGAGAAGGGGGCCTCTCAGAGCATGGAGGGCCCCAGCAGCTCAGCAAAACTTGTTGGGTTTCTCTGTGCTTGTGCTTTCCTTTTAAAGTTCTCTGTCGAGGCCTGAAACTCAAGAAATGGCTGCACAGAGGGTACTGACCTCAAAACAACAGCCTCTGAACCTTTAAAGCGGTTTATTCCTGTCAGGAGCTCGGAGATCAAGAGGAAACCTCTCCAGGCCCCCTGAGGGATTCCTTTCAGCCCCGAGGAGTGGCCAGCTCTGCTCCCCCCACCCCCATTTTGGTCCGCTCTTGAACCTGGTGTGAACGGGGTCCCCGGAGGAAACGTTCACTTGGGCATGGCTTCTGGTGCTGTGTGCCCGCCTGTGGCAGCATTTAGTTCTTAACAACAATCTGCTGTATTATTTTAAAAAACTGAGCCGCAGGGCATTAACCCATCAAATCGGTTCCCACGGAGCAACATGCCAAATGAAAATGCAATTCTACTGCGAGAAAGAGACCAGCGAAAAGCACTCGCTGAAGGACGTACCGAGGGGTTCCAATTCGGTGTCCGGTAACCGGCCCAGAACCCAGTTCACGTCCTCGTGGTCTGGGCGGTTCAGCAGGCTTTGCACATGGGAGGCCAGGAAGTAGGAACGGGTCTTTCTGGGCGAGGGGCTCCTGCCTTATCTTTATTTAAATGAACTTCTTCTTGGAGTGAAATTTTATGTGAAATTACTTAAAACCTATAGAAATAAAATAATGGATGTTTACACTCCACGTGGAGCAATGACCCCTTTGCTTGCTGGCTGAGCTTTCACCTGTATCCCTGCTCAGCCGCTCAGGGCACGGATCTGAAACAAGGGGTACACACAGGCTCCCCGAAACAAGAGTCCGGAACCCCATCACCCCAGAACTGGCAATGCACAGAGCGAAGTCCTACACCGGACGGCATTCTCATCTCCGGTCGGGAGGCCAGGAAGACACAAAAGGCAGCTCACAGACCTGTCCGTGCCCCAGGCAGCCCTCCCGTCCCGGAGCCACACGGCCCCCATCCGCACAGCAGGGCACGCGGCCGCCAGAACGTTCCCTGCCCGGCGAGCCGCAGACCCGGTGGGGCTTGCCGGGCTTGCCTGGGCCTTCCAACATGCATGGAGCTCTGGCCAGACCCTGGTGTGTCTGTCACATGCGAGGGGCGGGCACACTCCGATGCCTCCTGAATGTACTTTCTAGCAAATTTCTGACCAAGGAATGAAGATAGAAAGAGTTAAAATTAGTAAAACAGAAAAGAAGCCACATCACTTGGGCACTGAATACTGTTACGTTGCAGTGTCTACATTGAGTGAGTTTAAAATAAATTAACATGCTTCGCAAATGCTTTACAGCTTTAGGAATTAATGTGCAGAACATGGCCCAACAAATGAATTACAAAAATAACTAATCGGTTTTAGAGCCCTTTGCTTCTGCAGATGACGGGCGAGCACACAAGTCCTCAGAGTGTGAGCATGCGGGTCACTGAGTTCTGTAAGCATATGCCAAAACATGGAGACTGAGCAGCCTTAAACACTTGGGATAATGAGCACTAAGCCAGCGGCTGCACGAGAGCTAACCAGGCAGAGCAGAAAGGGCAGATTCTGCCTCTGAAGTGGTTCGGAAAACAGAACGTGGCCTGTTATAAAGTCAGCAAGTTCATAGGCTGCAGCCGGGGCTGCATGAGCCTGAAAATCTGCATCTGAAGGACCCACAGGCCCACTTCCCATGTCCTCACTGCAGCAACGGCCACTTGCAGTGTGAGTGGCTCAGTTCTACGGAGGGAGGCTGATGCCCACGGAGGCTCAGGGCCCGGCTGCTGCAGGGGAGAGTGCACAGACAGGAGCTGCGTCCCTTCACTGGAGCCCAAGGTCTGCAGACGGAGTGGGGCCTGGCCCAGAGGGCTGCCAGCCGCCCAGATGGAACGCTCCACTGCGAGGCTCTGACGCGGGACGTGCTGAGAGTCCGCAGCAGGGTCCCGTCTTCCCTGATGGAATTCCCTCCACCTTTCGGTTTGCTGGCAGGAGGAGAAGAGAAGGCGGCAGGAGGCCGGAACTCTGAGATTTCTCAAGCATTCCCAAGCCCCTCACCCTCCCTCTGAAACCAGCAACAAGGTTTCCTGCCTGCCTTACAGAGAACTAGTGTGTCGTGGAAGTATCTTCAGACAAAAAAATCACTTAAACCCCTTTAGTTTCTCTTCTCCTACAACCCAGTAATTGTGACAGTGGAGATCATCTCAGGTTGAAAAGAAAATAAACAAAAGCCTGCTCCGACAGCAATGGCATCGTCTCGCCCCCAGAAACGGACCCGGGGTTGCAGCCAGCTCACGTAACAGGGAAGGAACCAGTAGGGACAGATCGGAGCCACCAATGACCTTTGGGAACTGAGCACAGGAACAGAGAGCGAGAAAGGAACGCTGTTCATGCTCACCGGTCGGCACGTTTTTTACGGTGAGTCCGTGTGCCAGCGCCACGGTCAGAGAGAGGAGCCAGGCTCTGGGCGACCAGCTTGCACGGCGACCCGGGTCCTGCATCCTTACAACACGAGGGATTTCCACAATGCTACTCGTTTCTGACCCCTTCTTCCCCCAGCTTTGGAAGGCCTGCTGTGACCCAGTGAACTGAAGTGCAGGGATACACTTACATCTGTGTCTGAGATACCTCCCCACAGGAAGACATAGAAGAGGCACACTTCAGTCTCTGGGCCACAGAAAAACGCGGAAATATTCACTTGTCTCCCCCTCTGTGCGCCTTCATTTCAGGGGCCAGCACAGCTTTCGTTTCACTGAGAAGGGAGGCCCACCCAGCACCGTGCAGCCCGGGGTCACGGAGCTCACGCACAGGCTGTATTTCAGCTGCTCCCACGTGGAGCACTGGGTACCGCTGCTCGTTTTATGAGAGAGAAGTTTTACAGCCCTTTCCACCCCCATCTCTCCTGAGTGTGTCCCGGGAAGCAGACCGATGTCCCGGGTCTCCAGAATGCCCAGGGCAGTGGGGACCTGCTGAGCTGAAGGGAGTCCCGCCCCGACTGCATGGGCCCCACAGCTGCCTTCCTCTTGGGTCTGCCTCAGCCTCAGTTTCCACTCCTGCCGCTGCCTTTCTCCAGCTTGTTCAGTCTCAGAATGGCTGACTGCACAACGGCTCTCTGCAAAGCCCCACGTGGCGGTGGCGTCGCCGGGCACCAGGTCACTGGTGTGAGCTTTACTCAAAGATCCCATGTCGCCCGGGGACACCGGGGCCAGGCCACGTCCGCCTCTTCGTCTGTCCCAGTGGCCCCGGGCCTGTGGGGGCGGCAGGAGGAAGAGGCAGGTGAGATCTACCTGATCTGCCTCGGGACACCTCCTGGGGCGACTCTGAACCCTCTGGGCCTCCCTCCTCTCCCGACTGTCCTGCAGAGGCTGTCCCAGCAGCCTGGCAGCAGTGCTGTGATGTGGGGCAGCCGCAGGTCCCGCCCAGTTGGGACCAGAGCCCTGCTCAGCTATGCACCCGACTCCCGCGGTCGGGGGAGCCTGGTGGGACCTCTTCAGGGCCCCAGCAAGCAACCCCAGGAGTGTGGGCAGGCAGATGCCCACAGGGACACCGCAGTGGCCTTCTCCTGCCCAGCTTCCCTCGCTTGTCCCCCTGGCTGCTCCCTGGGACCACGTCCTAAATAAACTACTTGCATGCAGCCTTTGTCTCGGCCCTGCTCTGGGGGAGACCCATGCTACAGCAGCATGAGAGCTGGGGAGATGGAAACACAGAGGCGGCAGGTTGCATCCGCGAACTGCTGTGGCTGTTCTCGCTGTGCATCCACGTGTACGTGATCTACAGTATTCGCCGCATTTTGTTGCTCCGGGCTTACAACTACCTGCAAGGCACTGTGAGCCAGAGCTATCTGGGGCAACATGGAGTAGAGATTGGGGTCAATATATATAACACCGAGCTCAGGAACCCTCCAAAAGCCTCACAGGTGTAGCCCCGGCAGGTTTGATTCCTGGTCAGGGCACATATGAGAAGGCAACTAATTTATGTTCCTCTTTCTCTCTCAGCAATTAAAAAAAAAGTCATCAGGTGAGGATAAAAAAGAATTAAAAGCCTCACAGGTGTAATGTCTGACCCTTTGCCACACGAAATGCCACACTGCCACGCGGCTCCTACAGCAGCCCCTCTGAGCTCGCACGTACTGGGAACAGCTGGTACTGATGGGACAGCAGCCCTCTCAACAGCAGCCCTCTCAGCAGCAGGAAGTGGCCAGAACGTTTTCAGGGGGAAAATGCGTCTTTCCTTAGGTTTTGGGACATGGTACCGGGAACCCACACAGAGGCAAAGCTCCGTGGCAGTTATGTGATAAGTCCCCCAGGTAAAAGGGGCACAGAGTGACACTCTCGCTCCCAGACGAAAGCAAAGATGCACACAGGGCCTGACCGAGCAGACACGCTGGCACACTCCAACGAGGTAACGCTTGTCTGTCACAGGAGGAGGGCGGGCTAGTACCTTCAGTATGCCCCCGATGGATGCCCCACTCTGTTCCCTATCACCTCCTCAAGTTCACGGTCACCGCGTGGCCTTCTGGTCTCTTCATGCCAGTGACCACAGGGGAGGGGTTACCTAGAGACAGTGTTGGGGAGAAGGTCGCTCCTGTTGTTCCCAGAACACAGTGCGAAAACAGGTCAAGGCGAAGCAGTCCTTGGAGGTGCTAAGAAGAACCACCTGTGTGGTGGGGCGCGGGCAGGTGGGGGGTGGAAGGAGCCTCTCGTGAACCACCTGGCCGGGCCCCACTTGCCTCAGTTTCCAATCATGTCCCCCGGAGCCTTATGCTGGATGTGGAGAGAAAACGCAGAGTTGATGTGAGGCAAGTGCCTTTGATACGTCCTTTTCTAGACTACCTTTCCCAGACTCACGTGCGGTCCCACCGCAGAGAGGACACAGGGACAAACTCAGCCCCCACTGCCAGACTCCGAGAGAGTGAGGAAGACAGGGCTGCGGGAGGCCACAGGCCCTGCCGCTCCCCTTTCATCTCAGTGGCTACTGCAGAGCTTGCGTCTACTCAGGTGGTGCCTGCTCGGGACGAAAATAAGGAAATTTCCTGGGAGGGAGGAGGACCCGGCCCTGCCACTTTTCTGTCTGAAGACCTCACGACAAGGAACCGAGAACATTAGGTCAAAAGCCTTCCAAACAGAATATTCCTGGATTTAATCATCTCGCATTCAAGTTTTCCACCAAATTATAAGAGCAAATGCTTCGCTTGTTGCCAGAATGTATCTGTAGCGTGGCTACAGAACTTCAGTACCCCAAGCAGACAAGAACAGGAACCTATAGCACTTGGAGATCTAAAAGAAGCGAGAGAGAAACAGAATGATTTCAGCGTCATGACGTAGCCCGAGGTGCAGTGGGTATCAGGCCGGTGTGCGCTGGGCTAGGGCACAATCTCTGGAAGGGGAGAGGACTGCCACCGAGGAGACGAGGACCGAGGTTGGGGGCAGCCTCAGGGGCAAGGGGCAGCCAAGAGCAGGGCGCACTCAGAATGCGGCCGGGGACTGCAGAGTGGGCAGGGGACAGGGGGCTGCGTGAAAGTCCAGGACAGAAAGGAGGCCAGACTTTGGGTGGACAGAAGGAATCGGGTGTCTACACACTTTGCATCAGCATCCAAATCCCCGAGGTGGGAACCGTTTTTTGTAAACTACACGTTTTCCTTTTCCCAACCAAATTCAAGGTCACCCTCCTTCAGGTAGAAACGGTGAGGATGGTGATCTAGGTGAGAAGGAAGACAGAGAGGCAGACACCTTAACGGTGATCAGTCTCCCTGGGCCGCCTCACTAGCAGACTCATCTCCCTGCCGAACTTGGCCGTTCCAACCGGAAGGGGATGGCGGAGACGTCAGGGCGTATCTCTCGTTTAAAACATGCGTCGATGTTGTGTTGAGATTTTTTATTCTGGTTGCTACAGCTTCGATGTGTGTTGCCCATTTTAAAGACATGTTTGAGGTGCGAAGTTTGTAGCAAATGAAAACGCCACTGAGCCAAGAGCCGGGCAACTGAAACACAGCAGCTGCTTAACTGGGTCTGTTGCTCTGGCCGCTCACGTGCACTCCGAGCCGGAAGCACTGCCCCAGGGGCCCACTCTCAGAGCGCTCACTACAAAGTGGATAAAATGAGTGTCCACGCAGTCCGTCTGCACTTCCCCGGGGACCCAGGCAGAGGCACCTGGACCCAGATCAGGGCCTCAGCCCCGGTGCAGTCAGACAGGACTTGGGCTGAGCTGCCGCACAGCGGGTGCCCGCAGTCTCCCCTGTGCCCCGGGAACCAGCCATGCCCCTCTCTCTGCAGGCTCAGTGCCAGCGCCAGGGTGAGAACCAGCCTGAGGGACGCCCTGGTGCTCCGCCACCACCTTGTTTCTATCAAGACTTCCTCACACTAAACAGAATTTCACTGGGCAGATTTCTCTACTTCTGGGTCTCAGCCGTAGACAATAAAAACCAGATACTAAACAAAGATTTCTCTACTTCTGGGTTTCAGCCGTAGTCAATAAAAATCAGATTCTCAACAGAAAAGAACTCCTGGGCCTGGGCCATGCCTAGAAGGCGTCCAGGTGCACTTTCCCGTGGGTCCAGGAGGCCTGGTGGCTGGGTCTGGTGGCTGGGGGGAGACTGAGGGCCGGGCCCTGCCCGAGGAGGCCCCTCCTGTGGGAATGTTCATCCCACACCCCATTATGACCATCAGGGGTCTTCCTCTCCAAAAGTGACTGCCAGTCTTTGGAGGGAAAACAGATCCTTTGGTCACAAACCTCCCAGGAGGCAGGATCCACATGAGTAATCCTCACCTCGGGGCCTTGTTTGTAAAAACACCCCCCCTTCCTTACTGCTGGGTAGGTGGTCCACCTGCTGTTGAAGGCACTGCTGCCCTTGGACTCTCTCGCTCAAGCCAGCTTGGGGACAGGCACTTGGGGCTGTCGATGGCTGGAGAAGGGCTGGCCTGCTCCCCCTCCCCCTCCTGCCCCATCCCACAGGACCCCACACACCAGGCACCTGGAGTCCCCTGCAGCTGAGACACTGCAGGTGGCCCCCAAAACCTGATCTCCAGCCACAGCAGCTGTCACTGGGCCATGCGTGCCCCTCTGCTCTGGAAGCGCCTTCAACTTCCCCAGTTCTAAAGACCCTAATCCAACCTCGCACTTCCAGCGGGAGACCAGGAATCTTTGGGACCGACATGAAAGTTATGACACTTGGCGCTTCTGTTTCTGTTCCACTTTCCCCCAAGACTTTGGTCACTGGGCACATGGGTCGCACACGTCACGTTGAATTTCACATCGTTCTGCTGAACAGACTGTATGTAGAGACTGTGTGTGTGTACACATGTATGACATGCACACACGTGTATACGCACATCTGTAATCTGCTCAGTATAGGATGAACCCCCCCTACACTGTACATACACACTTTGCCCCCCCCCAAAGCTGAAAAGTAGTGACTTAAAAAGCACTTTGCATTCCATCATTTTCAAGCTTAGGAAAAGTTATGGCAATAAAACCAAGAAATTTTATTTTTATATATTTGGGTCTTTTACGTCCAAGTTCCTCAGCCTAATTTTAAACTGGAACACGACTTCAAAATGGCAAATTATAAACAGCCCCGTCATGTATCTTGATGTTTGTGAACACATCTGACCCAGGAGCTCCAGAAAGGAGGCTGGGGGAGGGTCCCAGAGCACATGCGCCCCTCTAGGGACACACTTCAGAGTGACAGGAGAGGAAGTTTTATTTGCTCTTAAGTACGGAAATCGATACGATAATGGCTTTTATTTATAATCGTTTGTAAATTACCACTTCGGAGTGGAGACTTAAACCTCGCTCGCTGCAGCTTGAATCTATCCGTAATAGCTCCAAACTTCCCAGAATAAGTCTTTCTAAATATTATTTTTGCTCGGTGTTAAGAGTAAGATAACTTCTCTGGATGACTTACACAGCTTTAACTTTAACCTCAAAGATTCCATTATTCCCATGGTGATGAATGAGAGTCGGCAGTGGGCGGGGCGAGGGGGAGAAATCACGAGCTTCCATATCTAGGTTCTTCTAGACGGGGTCCCGAAACCATACAAGTCATGCTCTTTAAACCGCAGGGGAAGGGAAGAGGGAAGGAATTTCCGTCTTTCAGCGAGAACACAGCCACTAAGGAGCCTGCGCCCGCCACCCCCGCCCGCAGGCGGAGGGTTAACAGAAGCGACCGGAGCCCACAAAGAGCTCTCGGGCTGCCCCGGAGGGGACGTGCCTGGGCTGCTCGGATTCTCACGGAGGAGGAGGAGGAGGAGCACGAGGAACAGAGGCCTCCACGACCAGACTGGACGAAGCCTGGGAGCTCCAGCAGGTGTCGGGCTTCCTGCCCAACAGCCACGGGAGAACCAGGGGGGGGCCTGGCCCCCCAGCGCAGGGAGATGGGAAACGTGTGGGCGTGGGGGCGGGGTCCCTGGCCGCCCAGGGAGCCTGAGGCTTACTGCTCCACCGAGAACCCTGAGGCCCTGCACTGGGCCAGCGGCACAGTGCGCAGAGCGGGCCCACACCGAGGACCCTGAGCCGAGGGAGAAGCGCCACGCGCCCTCCCTCCGGTCTCCACTGGCCGGCCCATGGGCAGGGCTCCACTGCCGTTTGTGATCGACTGCTAATCACTGTTTAATAACAAGTATTTAAGTTACAACTATGTGATAAAGAAGTAAAAACAGGGTTCCCGTCCTCATCTTACATTTTAGACCAGCGAATGGAACTGCGGCCCCCATCCCTGGATTGTGACAAAACACCAAGAAGAAATAAAGCAGAGTTTGAGTGCCCCACGAGATGCACACAACGACGTCAGAAACGCAGCTTAACGGGGCCCTGGCCGGGCTGCTCGGTGGGTAGGAGCGCCGTCCTGGGCCCCGTCCTTGGTTGGGGCGCCACCGAGAGGCAACCAACACGTGTTACTCTTTTGCATCGATGCTTCTCTCTCTCCCTTCTTTCTCTCTCAAATCAATAAACATACTCTCGAGTGAGGGTACAAAAATTATAATACATAATTACATGGAAGCAGCACAAGCGTCCATCGACACCTGAGCAGATAAAAGGTGGCGCGTCTGGACAATGGCACAGCACGCGGACACAAAAACAACTGGAATCTAACCGCCTGCAGCAGCGCGGACAGGCCTCTGGGGCGTGTCGCTAAGTGCGGTGCGTCTGGCAAAGACAAGGACCAAAAGATTTCACTGACATGTGGAACAAAAGGAACAAGCTCAACACACAGAAACAAGTCACGAAACAGCCCTCTGGGGTGGTGGGCGGGGCGGGGCGTTAGGGGCGGGGCTGAGCAGCACAGACTGGAAGTTTTCTGCAGACTTGCCCGGGATCTGAGGTCCAGCTCAGGGAACACAGGCAGAGACACTGTGATAGCTGTATCGTCTCGGGTGGGCACTGGACCGGGGGATCCCTTTGTGATAATATAAATGTCTGACTGCTATGCTGAGCATGGAAATGAACAAAACAATACTGAGCGTCAACTGTAATGGAAAGAAAACACAGCTTAATTAACCCTTAAACAGCCCTCTGACCAATGAGAAATACTGTTTTGTACAGGAGGACCCTGGAAGACTCGCAAAGGTAAGCTCACTTGGGGTCAAAGGCTGCAAGGAGGGAGCAGGGCCATCCTGCAGCCCACCAGCCCCGTGCCCTTCATGTGCAGCAAGTCACGTCACCTGATGGCCAGTGAGCAGGGCACTGGCCCAGGGGGCAGTGGACCAACAAGGGTGAGGTCAGCTGGGTTAACTGACCCACGCTTGTGGGTCACGCTTGTGACTCACGTCACAGGGAGCCGGCGTGCCCATGGGCCCCAGTGCCTCGGGGGAGAGGAACCCGTCCTGACCGGCAGGTGAAGTGATGGATGTGCTGGTGGGGAGTGAACCTGATACTGGAACTGATGAACCCCCGACAGACGCACACACGTGAGGAAAATGTTGCTAGGTCTCCTGTGTGCGGAACTCACTCAGTAAGAGGGCTGGGGGCTGCTGAATATGGAGCTGAGGGTGACCCTCCGGTTATGGGGCAAGTCCCCAGGTGTGCCTGCCCCTCGCACTGTCTTCCAACATCCACACTTTGAGAACTAAGTGTAGATGGTGGTAGAGACACCTAAGAAGACACCTCAGAAGCTAGAAGCTTCTTAGAAGCAAATTCTTATTCCCTTCGCAGCAGGGGTGGAGCTACAGCTGGGCAGGAGGGATGTAACGGGACAGCCCTGCACCCTCCCCTGCCTGGCTCAGCGTGGACTTCCGGTTCGTCTGCTATGCACAAGGTTGCAAAGCTGCCCAATTTTGAGTTAAATAAAATCATGCTGTATTTCATTTCTTGTAACTTAAAAAAGAGCCCAGCAAAATTTCAAACTCAGAGCAAGCCCCAGGTCCCCCCATATTGGTCAGTGGCGGGGAATGTGCTTGGGAGTGAGAGCTCTGCGTCCAGCTCACAACCGCCCTCTGACGGGCGTGTGTGTTGCAGCTGGAGAGCTATATCCAGGACAGCATGAAGAAGGAGATGGTGGAGATGCAGCAGAATGCGGTGCAGAACCAGACAGCGGCGATGATCGAAATCGGGACGAACCTGCTGAACCAGACGGCGGAGCAGACGCGGAAGCTGACCGACGTGGAGGCCCAAGTAAGTGAGCAGACGGAAGACCCGCCACGGCTGGCTGGGTCCACACTGGCATGGAACCGGGAGGCACGATGACCAGAGGAAGACATGGAAAAGGAGAGGGTGGTCGGGCTTGGTAGGAAAGGGGAATTGGTAAGAATTTAAGCCCCTGTGGCCAATCAGTAAACACGTTAGCATTGTTAGTGCTGAGGTTACTTCCCATTTGTTCTATTAAGGTCACTCAAATCACCTGCACAGTCTCTGCACTCACGGTTGCAATTTAAAGGCTCCCCTGCCTCACTGGTGCTTTCCTGCACTTTGGATCCATTCTTTTCATTTCGAAGGTCACTCTGACACGCTGAGATGACAAGCCTGAGGCAGAGGGCTGGAAACTTTGTCCTTCAGTCTACCTCTTTAGTTAAGACGAACCCAGACCTCCAAGAACCAGTGAAAGAGGGCATGGTGTGAGTTCATCCAGTCCGTGCGGGAGTTCACATGACCCGCCATGTGAGTCATCACACTCACTGAAGACCTGAGGGAGAGGCAGGTGGACACGGTGGCAGGCAGCGACACGCTGCACAGAGTGCCCGCTCATGGCCAAGCTTGAGATGCTCCGGTGGCACTCGTGTCCCCTGGGTGAGGCCCTGGCGGTGCTGCCAGTGAGGGCCGGGCCACACTGCTGCTGGTGAAGTTCCCTTAGCTCTAAGGTTCTGAGCCAATGGTTTGTGGCAGCCGAAAAGAAGGCCACAGAATAACAAAATATAAAAGAATAACCACAAAACACCAAGACAAGGCTCACGGCATCGTCCTGCTGAATGACACGCTCGTGACCAAGAAGAGCCAGGAGCAACAGGCGGGCATCAGGGAGTTGCTCCTTATACAAGCGCCCTCCCTGGTGGTGCCTCGACCCGGCTTCCTCCCAGGCCTGCAGCGCTACCACCCTCCCGCTCTGCGCTGCACGTGGGGCTTGACGAGAAGGCAGTAGTTCTGGCCAGGCCCAGGGTTCCGGTTCACTACTTCAGCTACGAGACCCAAGGAATGCCAGACTCGTGCCAGGAAAACTGCGTCGCTTCCAGCTGTGCCAAGACCAGGTTCAGTGGTGTCAGGCATCCCACTGCCACCCTGAGAGCCGCTGGACGAGGCCGAGAGAACAGCAGCGAGGTGGTGGCCAGGCTGCTCTATTTCACAATAAAAATATTG
This sequence comes from Sturnira hondurensis, assembly GCF_014824575.4. Taxonomy (NCBI): domain Eukaryota; kingdom Metazoa; phylum Chordata; class Mammalia; order Chiroptera; family Phyllostomidae; genus Sturnira; species Sturnira hondurensis. The sequence continues at coordinate 371,056 of NW_028087067.1, forward strand.
TTAGCTAACAGTATTTTTATCTGAGGACAGGGTAAAAAGTTATTTGCTTACTGGATCCTTCCACACTATTAGAACAGTTTAGCAACAATATCTTTTACATGACGGATTACAAAGAGATAATAAAAGCCAAGGATGAAAGTATATAAACTGTAATCCAAAGATGCAATGAAAACCCAGAATGAAAATACATAAACATTTAAAGGTGAAAGCATCGATATACCCAGTCAATTACGAAGACAAATCAGGAACGATTAAGTCGCACTGGCCACCTTCTGAGAGTGGCAGTGGCGGGACGGCGGAAGCCCATCTCCTGTGTGTTCGGCGGCAGCAGTGGAGTGAGTGCAGGGGCCAGGCCTTTGTGCACCCTGCCTGGGTCAGACTTGCCGGCTCTCACAGGCTGTTTTCAGTTGGGGCCGAGAGCTTTAAAACCCCCGTGAGGCTGCACAACCCTGCGTTCCAGGACGACAGGCGCACGGGGCAATGACTGGAGAGAAGCAGCCTGCTGCCGTGTCCACCGAGGGACTGAGGACTCGGACAAGCCCAGATGCCGGCCCCACACTACGGAGCCCCCTACTGGGGGTGCTTGCTGTGTGAAATCGGTTTAGTCCGAACATGCAAGTTTCTGCACGAAGCAAGACTCTGCCAGCTTCTCACAGTCTGTCACTCTGGACAGTGACGGCTGGCTGGAGGCTGCCACGGGAGAGACTCCGGGAACGTGGACAGCCCCCTGCGGCGGAGGCCTGCCCAAGCATGGGTCAGCACTGCAGGTTCCGCGTTGGTCCGGACCCGCATGTCCCCCCTTCCCCACTCCCCACTCACACTCCTGTTATAGCTGTTCCGAGTTAAAGGAGAGACCCCACCTCCCAGCCCTGTCAGCAATAAGGGGCACAGCGTGTGTGGGCCCGGCGATGAAGGCTGAGTTCCCCGGCTGTCACAGGAAGCCCACCCCTTGGTGGCCGATGCTGTGACTCACTCAGAGGAGCGCTCCAGGTGTGAGCGCATCCCGCTGTGGCTCTGCACCAGACTGTCCCTAACCTGCACGGTGGGGCCAGGCCAGCCCTTTGGTGAGCAACACACACCCTGAGCAAACAGTGCTTCTCGCAAGGACCCTGTCCCTGGGCAACAGCCTTGCCTGCACTTCCCTGTGACTCCACATCCTGAGACCCCAGGACCCACAGGGTGTGAGGAACGGCTACTTGCTACTCAAAGGCCACCAACGTACAGGAATTCTTCCCAAGGTTGCTGGAGCACACGGGGCCAGCGGCAGGCACTGGGCAAGGCATAGGTCAGACGGGCTCCAAGGCCCACCCGAGCTCCCACGCCGGACTGGCACGTCACTGCGTCCTGGCGAGACACGACTTTTAGAATCAAAAAAGAAATGAAATAAAAAAGGCTACTGCAAGTGACCGGGAAATGCAGGCATGGAAGCGTGCGACTCCAACCACATCAGCCACCAGCCAGCAGGAGTGTGGCCCTGTGTGCTGGGCAGGGGCTGGGCCGCTCTCCACTTACAGCCACTGCCCGCACATCGCTGGGACCACGCTGCACCCCCGCCGGTCTCGCTGCGTGACGTGGCCACCCCACGGCAGGACGAGGAAAATGACGCTCCGCTATTCGACACGACTGCCACTGGACAGAACGACTGGACACTTTCCACGATAAAGACCTGGACGAAAGCCTGAAACAAACTGACACAGCCCAGGAAATTGAGAGTTTCCTGACAACGAGAAACACACCAGAGAGAGAGAGCCGGGTAAACGCATAAGGCCCCAGTCACGTTTCCTATGACTGAGATAGCTTGATGAAAAGAAGTTCTATCTGATTTTAAAAAATGGTAAATAGGAATTTTGTTTTGTTGCACTTAGGTGTTAAATCAGACGACAAGACTCGAACTTCAGCTTCTGGAACATTCCCTCTCTACAAACAAACTGGAAAAACAGATTATGGACCAGACCAGTGAAATAAACAAATTGCAAGATAAGAACAGGTAATAAAGCACAAAACAATTTATAATTCAGAATTGCACGCTTTGGGGGTACACCGGACTATTTTGTGTGACTATCATTTATATGCACTCTTCCAAATGCTGAGTTTCTTCATTTAAAATGTCACAGGGGTCAGGGGCTCAGGGTGGGGGGCGGTGGGGGAGGGTGCGGAGGGAAACCCTGAGCCAGTGCGCATGCAGCCAGCAGTCCTCAGCGTCACACTCCATCCCCGGGCCCTTAAAGACCCTCCCCCCAAACCCCACACACTCCGCCTCTGGGTGCACTCCCCATTTGGGCGACCCAAAGACATGGCTGCCAGTGTTTCGGGGAGACAGGGCCTGGCCTGGGCATGGTCCTGTTAAAGTCACCAAGTTTCTTTGCTTCTGGAAAACTAGTTTTTTCCAACGGAACACAACCTACAGCAAGAAAACTACGCGGATATTGCAAACCAAGGCAGGCTTCACAATAAGATATTTAGTCTTAAAACATAATAAAGTAAGGCCAAAAGTTAAGATTAGATATGATTACACTAGTATATAAATATAGAAAAATGCCAAGTAAAAGCAATACAAAAACAAAAACTAGGGGTGACTGGTGGGGACTGTATTCCCAAGTTCCTTCCAGTGCGAGACTCATGAGGATAATTGCATTCGTGTACCTGGGCTGCTATTTTCTTGTTTCTAATCAAAACGTCCAGGCAAAATGGAGGGCGGTCAGACAGCAGCAGACTTTCCACTTCGAGATGAAGTAATTTCAGTTAATTACTTCTTTGTTCTGAACCAAAACATGATGATAAACTGACTGTCTTATCATCATTCTTTCCCGTTAATCAAGAACTAAGCTGAAATACTTCTTTCTGTTATTTGGGCAGCAAGCTTAACTCAGTAACTTAGAATTTGAAAAAGCAAGGTGATTTTTAATCCAAATGTATTTTTTAACTTTTCAAGTTTTCTCTTCTGCAAAGGGGGAAATAGACGTTCGAGACCCACAGCGGTCCCTCTAATGCGGTTTGCTGAACAGTCTGCTGCGACAACGTGCTCTTCAGCGCAGCGCGGTCCCCCTGGGCACGTGCGGGTCCTGGCTGACCACTCTGGCCCCTGCCAGTCACGCCTGTGAGGGAGTGTCCGCTTTGCTGAACGCACCCTAGTATTGCATGCCGTTCCCTCTTTATGTTTTAGTTGACTGTGCCATGATGCCAAAGGTCTCATTACGTCAACCAAATGTCATCTCTGAAAAGGTCTGTCAACTCAGATGGCCTCTGGCCTAGAGGAATAGCCATTTTGTCCCCGAGTTCAGACACTGCTTCGCACTTTCCCTCCCACAAGCACACTCTGCTACACAGTCAGCTTCGCTGCTTCCCAGGACAGCCGGCTTGGTGGAGTCCCTCCGTGTGTGGCCCCACGCCGTGCAGGCGGGTCCTCCCGGACACGCCGAGGCGGGCTGTGTTCCCCGTTACCCCGCTTCTGTGACCTTCCACTTTCTTCACGCAAACGCTTCACACTTTCCCCAAGTTACTAATCTGCTTTGACCAGTAATGTACTTCTCCATAACTCTAATCCAGTTTCGCACGAAATGAAATTTAAACATCACCCGTCCTCCGTAAAACCGCCTTGTCAAACATATCTAGCAAACTAAAATTCCGAGCAGGTTGTAACTTGCGCGGCCTGGGCGGCAACCGTCTGCCTGCAGGTGTGGCTCGCAGTGGCCGGCAAACGCCACACAGACCAGACCCGACCTGGGGGAACGACAGCTGCGTCAGTGGCTGCAGAACCACGTTCTCTCTGTCGTGAGCACAAAATGACAGAGGGAGGCTTTTCCCACCAACACCTGTAAATAAGTCAAAACAAGGAGACTGTGCCGGTGACGCACACCTCTCAGGAAGTGGGGCCTGCTGTGTTTTCAGGCGCCTTCCACCTCGACAGAACTAAGATTCCATTTGCAAGACCATCATCGCAAAACATTGAATGGACTGAACACAGCGGCCACCCCTTAAACCGTCTTCCTCAACCCCCTGAGGGGTTGAGGAGTGCAGCTGCTTCCTCCACAGACTCGTGTCCGATGAGGTCGCAGTATTTACGAGGGCCGCGTTTCTCCGAAAACCACCACCACGACACTTCCACGTGCACCCGCTGAAGTGGCACGTGACCAGGAGTTTTTCACCTTATCAGTTTCTTCCTTCTAAAAATAATTAATTTAAGGCCACCTGTACCAGTTCAATTAAGTAGTGACGACTGGCATCGTAATTACGGCTACTGGAAAGCGCTGCCCCGGAGATAAAAACTCAAACACCATGTGAATCAGCCTGGGTATTTCTGCCGAGAGATTTCCCTACATGTCCCAGCTGACCCTGAATTATGTTAATACAAATGCTGTACCTAGCATTTGATCACAAAAGTCCCACTTTTATGATCAAATTGATCATTGTGCATCAGAAATCAAATGCTAACAAGCAAGGCTTCCAGCAAGAGAAGCCTTCCTCGGGCTGCCCACCCTTTCTCCCAGCACCTTGCACTAGGCACCACGCTCTCTGTTGCAACATCGCAAGTTCTTGCTGTGGAATCACACGCTATTCTCATGTGTTTCATCCCACTTACACTTGACCTTTGAACAACATGAGGGTTAGAGACACCAACCCCCCATGCAGTCAAAAATCCCCACATAACGTTTGACTCCCCCCAAACTTAACCACCCTCTGTGTCCACCAGGGGTCAGTTGCAGGAGCCCATGCCCTGCCAGGTACCCAAATCCGCAGATACCCGTGCCATAGACACGGTGAAATGCCGCTGCACCCCGCCGGCCCTCTGCACCCTCACTCAAACACAGAAAACAGTGCAGGTGCTCACTGGGGAAAATCTGCATCCGGGCAGACCCGCAGTTCAAGTCTGTGTCGTTCAAGGGCCAACTTATTTAATTTCCTTTCATTAAAAACGTGCCGACTGCGACTCGATGAACTGGCCTCGAAACCAGCAATGGGTCCCGACCTGTGTTTTGTGACTGTTGCTCTGGAGCGTGACCTGAGGCTCCTTGGAGCTGCACCCGAGTGGCCTGTGCCTCTGTCGGGGCCTGCCTGGTCTGGGCGGGCCTGGCCTGGGCTTGACTCGTATTNTGACCTTTGAACAACATGGGGGTTAGAGACACCAACCCCCCATGCAGTCAAAAGTCCCCACATAACGTTTGACTCCCCCCAAACTTAACCACCCTCTGAGTCCACCAGGGGTCAGTTGCAGGAGCCCATGCCCTGCCAGGTACCCAAATCCGCAGATACCCGTGCCATAGACACGGTGACATGCCGCTGCACCCCGCCGGCCCTCCGCACCCTCACTCAAACACAGAAAACAGTGCAGGTGCTCACTGGGGAAAATCTGCATCCGGGCAGACCCGCAGTTCAAGTCTGTGTCGTTCAAGGGCCAACTTATTTAATTTCCTTTCATTAAAAACGTGCCGACTGCGACTCGATGAACTGGCCTCGAAACCAGCAATGGGTCCCGACCTGTGTTTTGTGACTGTTGCTCTGGAGCGTGACCTGAGGCTCCTTGGAGCTGCACCCGAGTGGCCTGTGCCTCTGTCGGGGCCTGCCTGGTCTGGGCGGGCCTGGCCTGGGCTTGACTCGTATTTCAGACGGACTCCTTTTGGCCAGGGTGCAGCCGCCCACTGCAGCCACACTTGTATAGTCTGGGGAGGAGTAAACGGAAGTTTCCTGAAGACACACCCACCCTGAGTGTCCCTGCGCTTGTGCACACTCAGGGCCACGCAACCACCCCACCTCCCCGGCTCCTTGTAGAGCAACACCAGTGACAGGAGGTGATACCGCTGCGAAGGCAGCAGGGAGGCGCCACGGGCCCGCATCTCTTCGGTGGTGGTTCAGGGGGAGCCCTGCGGGGGTTTGGGAAGTGTAGGGGCTGCGCCCGAAGGTGCTAGACGACCTCGGGCAAGAAGCTGGCGCCCTGTGCGCTCATTTTCAGGTCCTCCTCTTCTGCTGTGGTCACCTTGGCCTTTAAACCAATGAATGAGACACACAAATCAACACTTAGCTGATACCCAGGAAAATATTCAGAAGTGACGAAGGCGGACATGGCGCAACCTACGCCAGTCGCATGCGAGGGGGGCTGCGTCCTGGTAGCTGATGACTCACCGACGGGGCTCGTTCGCAGGAGCCTGGTTGTCCTGCCTCACGATGACCGATGGGCTGGGGCACATTTGCGAGCTGCCGCTGAGTGTCCGACAATAATCACTACTGCTGGTTCAAACCATGACTGCCTGCATAGGCGTCAGGAGGCGGGCGGCTGTTTCCAAGGCCCTGGTCTTGACCATGATCTCCCCTCACCAGCTTCCTGGAAAAGAAAGTGCTGGACATGGAGGACAAGCATGGCGTCCAGCTCCAGTCCATCAGGGAGGAGAAAGACCAGCTGCAGGTGCTGGTGTCCAAGCAGAACTCCATCATCGAGGAGCTGGAGAAGCAGCTGGTGACGGCGACGGTGAACAACTCGGCCCTGCAGAAGCAGCAGCATGACCTGATGGAGACGGTGCGCGGCCTGCTGACCATGATGTCCACGCCAGGCTGTGAGTGATGCCCACGTGCCTCCTTAAGCTTTCATACCGCCTTAAATTTGGTTCCAGCAGAAGTCTCAAAGCCCTGAAAAATCCTCATCATTCAGAAAAAGGCACTGCTTTTCTTACCTATTGGCTATGAAAGCTTTATAGGGTCTCAGTATAGAATCGATGAAAAAGGAGAAGGTGGAAGGAAAGGGGGGTATATTTACACAGATGGATTATTACGAAGCAGAGCACTCCAAAGGTAGTTTGGATTCGTGGGCATCACAGAGCCTTCTTTGAGTCAATTTCGTCATTCACCGGACATGGGGCCGGGCAAGGCAGTAACGTACTAAGCGGGCAAACAGTAGCGGACCCATCCGATATTGTTCGAATGAGCTAATGCAGTCCCTGGCAGAGCGCTGTGCCCTTCTCCGGCACACCCTCCCGTGCCCTCTGCCCTCTGCGGTGCTCCTTCGCCTTCCCCTTCTCTCGCACCAGAGGGACAAGGGCTGCCTCTCCGGTCACTCGCTCCTTGGAGGTGTGACATACCACCCTTGTGGCACATTTAAGTTCTTTCTTAAACAAATCGGGTCTAGTTCTTACTATGGTTTATCGCATAGTGGCCTTTCAACTGGGACTCTGTGACACAGACACACTTCTTATAAGGATCTGGTTGAGACACTCGCCATTCCTTGAGACACGTATTCTCACACTTTCCCCGAGTCACGCACTTATTCCAGCTTCAACAGAAACCCGCCAACCGGGTTTCTGCCAACCAAGGAAGCAAACGCACACAAACAGCGGCCCGCCCTGGCGATGCCAAGCGGCAGGTTTCACGCCGCTGGCAGTGCGTAGCACGTGCCCCCCCCAACTTGAGTCTCCAACCCTTATTTATAACTCAGGAAAAGTGTACTTTTAAAACTATCACAGAAAAAGAACAGTGATCTGACACTGTCCAGCGGGACTAAGATAGTGAGAGGTGTTGGCTTTGAGGAGCCACAGCCCAGGGAGCCACACGGCCCAGACCGTGGTGGGAGAAGCGAGTGGAGAAAGCCCCCCACCCCTGCCCCCGTGGGGCCCACAGCAGCCAGGCCAGGCACCGGTGTACAGGGGCCTCTGTGATGAAACATAGGTCAACACCTGCCAGGGCATGTGTGCACACACACTATTTTTAATGCGACGAGAAAAGACCGAGAAGCCTAAAAGAATTTCACAGATCTGGAGTTTTCAGACTTAGATGAAGAACTGCAAAGGCATACGTGTATATATGTTAGGTTCCCCATTAACGCAAACTGTTAAGGGACAGTTGCTAAAAATCCAAACAACTCTAGACGTCTTAGGCCAAGAGTCTGAAGGGCCGTGCACAGACGTGGCCTTGGTGTGTGAGAGAGTGAGCACAGCCAGGGCCTGGACGGGGTGAAGGACAGGGGCCAAGCCACGCAGGCACCGCTGCACGCGGTATGCTTCTCCCCGGCGGTAGCTTCATCTGATTCCACTCCAGCTGGAAGGTTCTAGAAAGCAGTGGTATTGCAGCGGACTGCGAAGCGCTGCATTCCACGTAGACCAAGAAGGAGGTGCGCACTGCTGGTGAGTCGCTGTGAGTTTGTACAAAGCAGGCGGGAAGAGTAACTTTTTTGGAAAGGGTAAAAAACTGACATCCTTTTGACTTACTGTAAGAATTCAAATGTCACACAACTTCCCAAATGAGTGCATGTCGAAACCCTAACCTTTCATCTTTCTGTGAACTCCGCACAAACGCTTTCCTGCTTTCCCAAGCAGCGAAGAACACGGCGGCGGCGAAGGATAAACAGATCATCTTCAGAGACTGCGCGGAAGTGTTCAAGGCCGGCCGGACCACCAGCGGCGTCTACACACTGACCTTCCCCAACTCCACCGAGGAGGTCAAGGTAAGGGGCTGCCCCGGGTCTCCCTGCGGGGCTGTGCTCTGGTCGCAGGGCCCAGATCTGCCCGCTGCACCTGTGCACCGGGCCAGCCGGGCTCCAGGCCCTCTGCGGGGACACTGGCCGCGCTTGCGGCCCAAGGCGGCGCCTGCTGCCTCCAGCCCCATCACACACACCTGGGCTTGGGCTTTGGTGTGCTCTCCGCCAGCTGCCTCCCGCGAGGTGTGAGACTCTTCTGTGAAGTTTAAAGGAGCTATCTTCCAACCCCCCGCCCCCGCCCTTGATAGGGCTCACTCAGCTCGCAGCTCCGCGGTCCCAGGACCCGCCGGTCCTCTGGGGTGCAGAGGCGGGGCCCGCCCCTCCTGCCAGCACAGATCCCAAAAGGGGTGCACCCAGCAGCTCGGGTTTATTAAAACCGCACTGACTGCTTCGTCAGGAGCAGCCAAACTGCACACGTGTGACAAGAAGGCAGCCACACAAGGGCACTTTGAGTCTCGCTGGGCACTGCAGGTTCACACGCCTGTGCTCATGCACCGTGCATGCAAGCACCAATGGGGGGGCAAGGCCAGGAGGACTTAGTGTCACTATGGAAATGGTGCCGACCTTGTGGACTTGCTGCCGGGGACCGCAGGAGCCCGCAGACCCTGGCACCAGGACCGCGGGGCTGGGCAGGCTGCTCTCTCTCCGTGGCCACTGTGGGCAGGGACACACACACACCTTCAAGGGCAGAGCATTTTCTCCGCCGGGACACAGCCCGGACTGCAGTGCACACCCCTAGCTATGACTCTACGAAGTGACCCAACAAACGGAGGCTGTGTCGGGGCAGCGGGCGTGCTGCCTCCCTGGGGGACCAGTGCGCCTTGGAGGGGGCTAAAATCACTCCTTAGGGAGTATTTCAGCTTGGCCTTGCTTAGAGGTTCCATCAGCCGGAAGAGCATCATGAGAGAATCAGTTCTACAAACGCTGGTGTGCACATACTAAACAGCTGTTAACATGCTGCACCGCACTGGAGAAGCAGCTACACGTTGAACATAAACATGTATGGAAAAGGCACTCGCTACTGTATCAAGAATGGAAATCTTGGAGACCCCTGGAAGTACTGTCTCTCTGATTCAGTGTCACCTGCAGCTCAGTGATGAAGNCAGACCCTGGCACCAGGACCACGGGGCTGGGCAGGCTGCTCTCTCTCCGTGGCCACTGTGGGCAGGGACACACACACACCTTCAAGGGCAGAGCATTTTCTCCGCCGGGACACAGCCCGGACTCCAGTGCACACCCCCAGCTATGACTCTATGAAGTGACCCAACAAACGGAGGCTGTGTCGGGGCAGCGGGCGTGCTGCCTCCCCGGGGGACCAGTGCGCCTTGGAGGGGGCTAAAATCGCTCCTTAGGGAGTATTTCAGCTTGGCCTTGCTTAGAGGTTCCATCAGCCGGAAGAGCATCATGAGAGAGTCAGTTCTACAAACGCTGGTGTGCACATACTAAACAGCTGTTAACATGCTGCACCGCACTGGAGAAGCAGCTACACGTTGAACATAAACATGTATGGAAAAGGCACTCGCTACTGTATCAAGAATGGAAATCTTGGAGACCCCTGGAAGTACTGTCTCTCTGATTCAGTGTCACCTGCAGCTCAGTGATGAAGAAAACCCCTTTAAGAGTATAAGCATTAAGGGTTTAAAGACCCTGGGTTTGAAACAGAAACACAGACCTTGGTTACGAATTTAAAAGACAAATACTGTGTTAGTGACGATAATCCTTTCCAAAGAAACCTCATTCACTCTCGCTCCTTTAAATCAGCCCTGAAAATTGGTTAACGTCCCTAGTGCCCCAGAGGCAGCATTAGGAAGAGGACAAACCCCCAAAGAGACTGCCGCAGACTACAAGTGCTGAACAGACTCTGCCCAGCCTTTCAACCCCCTCTGCAGCCTGGCTGTCAGGCCAGGTCTTGGGGTGCTCCTGCCTGTCACCAGATGGGGGGCTCTCCCCGGCCGAGAGACAATGGGACAGCTGGCCCACGAGACCCGCCCGCAGCCAGGCAAACGTCCTGGCCAGGAGGAGGAGCCGTGCAGGACTCGGGGATGGCGTGCGCCTCCAGTCACGGCTGGAAGCATTAGGATGCATGTCCCTTTCGGTCCTCTACAGGAACAATAAGTCACACACACAGCAGGGAACAACGATCTCTCACGGCTCAATCTCCTCGTTGCTCAGTAAGGGTCCAGATTAAGTTACCCAGGTTCCCCGCCAGACATGAGACCCGAATTCCCCACCTGACGAAGGGATAGCAAGTCGCCTAGTGGGCAAGTGTGGGTGGGAACTCTGGCTCTGCAGATCAGTGCCCTGAGCGAGCCATTCGCGCTCTGTGAGCCCGGAGCTGCCTCATCTGTGATGCAACCTGACCCCTCCGGCCCCACAGAGCAGAGTCCAAGTCACAGGGGAGGTGCAGCCCCCAGGGTAACAACTCACGCCCCCCATTGTTAGCCCTGCCACTGCCCACACACAGGAGGAGGGGACGCCGGCTCCAAGAGGCAGGGGCCCCATGCTGGCCTGACTCGGCCAACTCAAGGAGGGAGTGTTCAGCACTTTGGCGAGAGCTGTCCCAAAAGGGCCTAAATAGTTCAACTTCGTTTTTGAAAACCTCTTTAGGTTTTTGTGCAAGACAGTGTCTGTGGGCAGCGCTCACCTGTGCCTGCCAGGTGGGGACATAGTGGTCCCCTTCCCTGATTTCACGGGGCACCTGCCTCCGAACGTTCATCTTCCTGCTGTGTTGGCTGTGCGATCACCATGGCCTCAGAGCTGAGGGAGAGTGAGCTCTGAGGACCCTGCACTGCGTGCTGGCGCGCTGACCCCAAGTACAACTGCCCGGGGCTCTGGGCGCCCTCTGCGGATCTCGGCTTGACCCTGCCTGATATTACCTGCTTCATCACTGTCACCCAGCTATGGGGACGACTCTCTCTCAGAGTTTCATGACCTGATAAACTATGACTCTGTACTTCAAATTTTGCAGGCGCCATTTCTCTCTTTTCCTCTTTTTAAGTCCAGACAAAGCCATGTTAAGAAAGCGCTCTAGCGGTGGAGTCAGGGAGCGGTCCGGCTCCCCATGGCTCGGGCACCAGCAGACGCGCTCAGCTACCCCAGCACCTTCACCCCGCTTTCCACAGTGGCCACGCTGGCTCTCTTGACATGAGCATCGAGACTTCAGGACAGTGACACCAGTGTCCCAGGAGCTCGCGTTCTCGGAACAAGGACAGGCACAGCAGGAGCCAGGTCAGCTCTGTGCCCCCACCCCCAGCAGAGCGCCACTTAGAGTGTGGGGCAGGAAGGCCACCACACAGGCACACCTTGGACCGCTGCGGCTCGCTCAGCCAGTGCACTGAGCGGGGATTTTGGCAGACGTACTGATGGACGTGAGCAGGACTGACCATTCTATGGACCACAGGCAAAGGAGAGGAGGGTCATCTGTGAGCTTACTGCGGCTCAGGGCTGTGCTGAGGGCCTTGCGGCCCACGAACAAAGGGTCGGGTTCTCCTTTCTGTCCACAGGGTCGGGTAGAAAAAAAGTCATGTGAGTGGGAATTAGAGCCGCTTCAAATCCTGTATTCCACGTAATAGCTAATGGCTGACTGCATTAATCTAACCTGACTGAACATGTTTGCTGCTCTCAAAAACGCAGAATCACCCATCACTGCAGGCCGCTGCGGGATTGGATAAAACGCGCCATGAGCCTCGCACAGGGCGCGGCGCCGAGCGCCAGGCGGCAGTGACTGCCATCCCCAGTGGTGCTGCTGTGGCTCAGGGTGGGAAGGGGTTGCCTTACGCAGACGGGGGTGACGCATCGGATCCATTGGAAACGGGGAAGCATTGTATTCTCAGTGAAGGTAACTTTCCTCCTGATGGAACCTGTTTCCGAACACAAGGACCCCGGGGCGGGGGCGGGGGAAGCAGCCGGGGCCCAGTGGACCTCAGGGGAGTGGGGCGGGGTCTCGCTGTCTCCCCCACTCAGGCGTGGCGAGGCGGCAGGCCAGCCCTTTGAGCGCAGGAGCAGGTCCAAGCACCCCCACCCTCCAGTCCCCGCCCACACGCCAGGACTAACTCACAGGGCAGTTCCCGACTCGGCTTACTCGGCCTGAATGTTCGCCACGCTTACCAAAAAGACCGTGGCTAACAACAAAGGAAGTCAAGCTCTAATTGGTTTTGAACCTTAACTTTCACATGTACGACCCGGTGTGCTGTGGAGAAATTCATCTCCGCTTTTTGGAAACCGTTTTTGTTCTGCTATAATCTCGTTATTTAAAACTATTTATGCAATCTTGCTTTCAGGGGTTTTTGATTTCATAATGAACCTCCAGCTGAGCTGAAATTGAGCATGCATGCTCTTAGCCCAGGAAAGAATTCTGTGTTCTGAACCAGGTTTAAACCAGGTTCAGCTCGAAAGCGGAAATCCAGAGGCAGGAGGAGAAATGCCGTGGGCCGTGGGCCAAGGGCAGGGACGACCGAAGCCAGCTCTGTGCGTAGAGCTGCCAGGCCACACTCAGGTCATGGCAGGTACATGGTCCCTCAGAATGAGGGTGGGCCGAGACACCCGGTGTGTGTCCCACACAGAGGGAGCCTGGCAGCCCCTGCGACCTGCCCTGTAACAGGAGCCCGGGACACCCTGCGTGACACCCTCATACATCCCGCAGAGGTGGCAGGTTGCCAGCTACCCTGAAGGGTCTCAGGGGCGCAGACACAAGCCGCTGACTTCCTGTGGGTGCAGGTGAGAGGCTGGCCACCTGCCCAGCGAAGCGCCCTGTTCACAGACAGCCTCCAAGGAGCAGCGGACCCTGAGTCAGCCACTGGGGGGGTCCCTGGCCTGAAACGGGCGATGACAAGAAGTCCCACTCTCACCACTGCACTGTGTTATATCATGGTTTATTTCCCATCATCTCTTTAGAGTCCTGGTTTTCCGCTTATTTAAAACCCTCCGCTTCTTGGTAGGCCACAGAGGCCCACCCCAAAGAGCCCTGTGAGCACAGGGCTTGTTCAGAGGCCTCGCGTTCCTCATGCGTCTCCCGTGCAGCACACAGACCTAAGCCACCAGCCCCACGGCGGTGACTCCGCCCTTCTCGTTGGCAGGCTCACTGCGACATGGAAACGGCCGGAGGGGGGTGGACGACCATTCAGCGACGTGAAGACGGCAGTGTCGACTTTCAGAGGACTTGGAAGGAATACAAAGTGGTATGAGCATTCGCTAAACCATCTGAAAATGATTTTTGTGTGTGAAGAGTAACTTTCAGGATCTGCCGAACCTTCACCACAAATTCAAAACCACCAATGAATCATGACAGTGTTTTTTTAACCCAAAGGTTCTTTGTGACCATGTGTCGGTCTCCCTGGTAAAGGACGGTCCTGCCACTGCAGCGCCAACTGTGTCTCCAGGGGAAGGGGCAGGAGCCCCCCGCGCAGCGGCTTTGCAAATCTGACTGCGGGTGGGGCTTCACAGGCCTCTACCCTTGGCTGTCCGTGCTCACCTGTCTGTGGTGGTGGGGGTGGGGGATGTTCCCAAGTCGTTCTAATTATTCTAACGCTAATTCTCTCCCAGGAACGGCTTGGTTTCTTAAAACTGACCTTTTCCAGATCAATCCACATTCTCCCGCAGAGGGCCCCTAATTTTCACAGGAGAGGGAAGACTTTCTGCAGAGTATTTGGTAGTGCTCCACACTGAGTGGTGACTACTGACTTCGAGTCCACGAGAAAAGCAAACGAGGCGACTGACTCTCACCCCTGGGTCCACAGGGCTTCGGGAACCCTGCGGGCGAGTACTGGCTGGGGAACGAGTTCGTGTCGCAGCTGACCAATCAGAAACGCTACGCGCTGCGCATCCGCCTGGTGGACTGGGAGGGGAACGAGGCCTACGCGCTGTACGAGCAATTCTCCCTCTCCGGCGAGGACCTCAACTACAGGTAGGGGGCGCCCTGCGGCGGAGGGCTGCGGCCCCAGATGGAAAACCCCTCGTTTCTCTAGTTTTGAAAGTGTGCCTTTGGTTTTAACAATAGAAGGGGCGCCCAGGGGACAGCACCGTGCCTGCTGAGTATGCTCTGCACCCTCAGAGCACAGGTGAACGCAGCCCGCCCCACAGGTGTGCGGCTGGGGAGTGTGCATCCCTGTTAAAAAGTCAGGAGAGCAGCGCGACACACACGCCTACTTGTTTTTTCCCAAAAGGGTTTAACAGTGAAGCCCATCTTTTTGTGGTTTAAATGCCCGCGACTGTTAGGTCCCACCCCAACGTCAGGCTGAGCTGCCCAGTCTGAGTGGCAGGTTTGGTGGGACGTTTTGGGGACAGTTGGTGGGCAGGGGAGACTTCACCGGGGCTGCCCCCCTGCGGCACTCACTACCATTTACCTTGCCCACCAGCTGGTGGCGCTAATCGCGACTGTTCCAAGGAAAGCAGGGGCCACCTGGGCCCAGAATGTGCTCTCTGGGCCTACAACGCCCCGGCAGTAGATGGCGCGGCAAAAGGCCTGAGAGCCTGGGCCTTGATCACCTGCACCTACGCGGCCAGGCCCGCACAGAAGAGGGCCTTAGGGGTGTGCGGTTCCACAAGGAGGAACTCGGCCACGCGGCTGCCTGGGTGGGGGCAGGGGGCGGTGGAGGCACCACAGGAGCTGCTCTGAGAAGGCCCGCCCCAGGGTCCAGCCACCAGCGAGCCTGCAAGAGTCCAAGGAGCAGGCCAGTGCTGCGTGCTGATCCCCAGCACCTCCCGTGCGGTCAGAAACAGGCCAAGTGCCATCCAGCGTCACAGAAGATTGCCGCCCCCTGGCCTGTGGTCACCTGCGTCCCACAGATGCCCACCTGGGACCCGCTGCTCGACAGCAGACCTGAGCCCTGCGGACACAAACACCATCTCCAGACCGGGCTCCAGGCTGGCCTCCCCCGGGAGGGCTCGGTAACAGCACAGGAAACAGCTGAGGTCCGGCCGCTGGGCAGCCCCCCGGGAACTGCAGTGTCCAGCACGTCTGCCCTGTGCAGAACGGATCAGAATGCAGATGCGTACTCTGAAAACAGAGCAGCCACGTCCCACAGGCGAGGCACAGGGCTGCAGAGCGTCAGCGAGCAGGACCGACTCCCTGCAGCGCAGCACGGCTCCCTGGGAGGCCGCGCAGGGACAGCAACGGGCAGGTGTCCGGGCCCCAGGCCGCGCGGAGGACACTCCAGAGAGATCGACACTGCAGGGGACTCTTAGACACAAGTGCTGGCTATTGTTTCACCTCCAAGCTAAATATTTTTTCAACTGGCAACAGTTAGGAAACTACAACAGAGGAATTAAAAAAAAACGACAAAGAAACACAAAAATTAAGGATTAGACTGTTTATATATGAAGATTTTACAAAATGGGTCATTACCCTCATGTGCTGACATTATAAAAATATTCTAATCTGAGCTGGTTCTTAGATATTTCCTTTAGAAAAGTAAATCAGCTTTGGGATCTGCCATTTCATGAGCACGTGTGTTTGGAGCTCGGTTTAATTTACTTGGCAACATACGACAGACATTGCACTGAAAAGCATCATGCTAATGAAACACGCCAGCGCGATAAGAGCCATAATGTGACCGAAACTCAGAGCAACTACAGATGGTTCCAGGACACGTGGAACGTCCACCGAATTCAGCAGCTGGACTCTTTTCCTCAAGAAATGGCCCCAGATGTTGGGAAACTGAGAAATACATCAGTAGAACATGGTTCTTTTTACTAAAACTAAAAAACAATTGGTACATCAACTTAAAAAACTGGCCACTTCCCACTTTAACTCTGACTTCACTCCCCTGCTCTATGACGGGGCTGACACCAGGTGAAAGCAACTTCAAGAATGTGGCCGTTGGCAATGACCAGATTTTAAAAGAGCGACTCGAAGCCGACAGGCCATGCATTGTCAGTCTCACAGAGACTGATAAGAAGCAGTATCCCCCTCATTTTGCGCACATTTGGGGAAACTGAATGAGGCCCAGGAGAGCTGCAGTGGAGGGAGGAGGGAGGAGGGAGGAAGGGACCGTCCCTGAAGGGCCCCCTGAAGCACAAGAGGGGCCTGGAAGGAAACAGCCTCTGAAACCCCTGGGGCAGGAGAGCACACTCGAAGGACCCCTTGCAGCAGGGACCCAGGGTGGTGCAGGGGCCGAGGGTGTTTCTGAAGCGTGAGGAGGACGGTACGTTTGGAGATTCGGTCCACACTTCATGATGGAGTTCCCAGAGCAACCACAGGAAAACTTCTCCAGATCTAAGTCCGTGACCCCGGAAGGACTCAGTCTGTGCTCCGGGGAACGCCACCTGGTGGCTCCTGCCTCCACCTTCCAGAACCTCTTTCTCAATTAGAGGTCACCCCCAGGGTGTCTGCCAGGCAGGACCCCGATGGAGGACGGAGGGGTGAGGGCCAACCTGACAAGCCTCCCCATGGGGGCGGGGGTGGGGGCCCGCCTCTGAACTCGACCATCTGACATGTATAAACGGGCAGTGCTGTCCCCCGGGCTGGCACGGGCGCTGCGTCCATGCTGCGCATGTGCCTTCGGGGCTGGGGAGGGTCAGCCCCGGGTGAACCGGTCTCCCCTCTGCCCTCTGTTCCCGCCCCGGTTCTTGGGTCTGACCCTCCCCCCAAGGAAAGGGCTAGGGAGCAGAAGCGGGCGTTCCAGAGACGAGCATCGTCTGGGGGCTGAAGTACAACTCTCCCTCTGACGCCTGGTTCTGTGGGAACCCCAGGGCTTGGGGGGCTTGGTTCTGTGGGAACCCCAGGATGGGCAGANCCCCCGGGCTGGCACAGGCGCTGCGTCCATGCTGCGCATGTGCCTTCGGGGCTGGGGAGGGTCAGCCCCGGGTGAACCCGTCTCCCCTCTCCCCTCTGTTCCCGCCCCAGTTCTTGGGTCTGACCCTCCCCCCAAGGAAAGGGCTAGGGAGCAGAAGCGGGCGTTCCAGAGACGAGCATCGTCTGGGGGCTGAAGTACAACTCTCCCTCTGACGCCTGGTTCTGTGGGAACCCCAGGGCTTGGGGGGCTTGGTTCTGTGGGAACCCCAGGATGGGCAGACCCGACACCCCGGGGTCCCACACTCCCCGCACCCACCCGGGAACACGGCGCTCAGCACAGTGACACACGTCCCGTGGGCCCTGCTCCGCACTGTCCCAGCCACCCGCTGCCCAGGGCTCCCTCCCTCGAAGCAGGGCTGCCACACCAATGGCCCCTCTCCTTTCTCCAGCATCAGTGCTGCCACACGTCTGCATGCCGTGCCAGGAAGTGCCGGCTATCAGCAGTGCCTAACACCACAGGATCTGATGGTGCCTCCCAGGGCCCGGCAGGCGGGTCACGACCCTGTGCAGACACCAGGCGAGGCAGCCGGGGCGGTGGGCGCCTCTTTCTGCCTTGACTCGGCAGAGCTGCACTCCGGGTTCAGTGGTCGTTCCATGGTGCCTGACGGCCTCCCCACCCCACCCCCCACTGGAAATGCGGTGTTTGAGGCTGTCCAGTCTCCCTGAGGCCCTCGTTTCTCTCTGGGTGACCCTGCAGACCTGCAGAGAGGACCCCCCCATGCCATGGCCCCCCCTTCCTGTTTATGTAACAGCGGCAGGAAAATAAACCACAGTGCCCTGAGGTCCCCGCTGGTGCTGTGCAAGTGATAGCCATTGACGGTTTCATGAAAACAGCCCTCTCTGCCTAAGGGTTTGATGATAAGTTGGTTCCTGTTTATACCAGTGCAAAAATATTTTGTCCAGAGTGTGCCCCAGTGCACTAGGCAGCCCAGAGCGCCTTTCGCTAGAACGGGACACTTTACAAAAAAAGTTTCCACTGCGGTGGGTCAGCAGCCCCAGCCCATTAACGCCGTGTTTTCTCCCCCTTGGCACGCCTGCAGGATTCACCTCCGAGGGCTCACGGGGACGGCTGGCAAGATAAGCAGCATAAGCCAGCCGGGCAACGACTTCAGCACCAGGGACGCAGACAGGGACAAGTGCGTCTGCAAGTGCTCACAGATGCTCACCGGAGGTGGGACCGCTGCGCACACTCTTCCTGTCTGTGCTGGCTGGGTGACGTTCGCGGTGCGGGGAGGGCTGGCTCGGGGGACTTCCACCCGTGGCTGGTGACCGTGCTGCACCCCTCAGATGTGCCCACCTGCTACCGGGAGCTTTTCCTCTCTCCGACTCCTGAGCGTCGGGCAGGAGCTGTCTGCCACTGGCTGTGTGGGTCCAGGACCTGCCCCGACAAGGAGGGGGCCGACAGGGAGGGGGCCGGGGTGCTCGCTGAGTGTGCTGCTCCATTAAAAAGGTCAGCTACCCACAGGGCAACCCAAAGAGCAGCAGAGAGTTGTCACCATAGAAACGCTTCCAAACAATAGTTCACTGTTCAACCAAGGACTTTTCAGGTATGGTTTTTTTTAAGGATTTCATTACTGTATAGCAGACACATGCAAACACAAAGCAACTAGTGGACTACCCTGCCTTTCTAGTGCCCAAATTGAAAGGCGTCCAGTTTATGAGAAGGCCTTTACTCTCGGACTCTTCGCGCTCCCCACCTTTCATGTCAGACCTCTGTGCAGAAAAAGGGAACCCCGCCTCCAAAGCCACAGCCCTGTGACAGTCACATGAGGCGGCCAGACCCCCCATCGGGAGCTCTGAGGAGTTCAGTGCCAGGGGCCAGCTGCTAGAAAACTTGATTCCTTCAGGTTTACATTGACTAAACAGAGCGAGTGAACAGTAACTGAGAGCAGGAAATGCTGTCAGGTTAATTCTTAAAAAACGCGGCAAGGTTCAGGACAGCAATGAGAGCTGGGGGCAGGGTGC
The DNA here is from genome assembly GCF_014824575.4 of Sturnira hondurensis. Lineage (NCBI taxonomy): Eukaryota > Metazoa > Chordata > Mammalia > Chiroptera > Phyllostomidae > Sturnira > Sturnira hondurensis. The sequence continues at coordinate 390,270 of NW_028087067.1, forward strand.
CCAGGACGGGAGAGAGGGGCACTGGGGGCTGACCTCAGAGGCCGGGCACCGGGAGGCCGAGCTGCGCTCAGGGCTCCCTGGGCGGGGACTCGGGAGCCGTGGTCCACAGCCGGGAGGCGGAAGGACCGGGCCCAGCCTCTGGTGCATTTGCACTTCCGTCAAAAGGAAGGGTTGGTGGCAAATAACCTGGAACTCCATAATTTTCATGTCCTCGAGTTAATGCTGAAAGAACTGTCTGCGTTACAAAAAGCAGCCCCATGTTCCTTAGATGGTGCATTTATGCACAGTACATTAAGTTAGAAACACAGGTCGCCCCTGTCTGCACCCCCGCCAGTGAGAGAGCGCGCTCACCCTGAGGCCCGAGGGCTGCCTGGTGCCCGGGCTCTGCAGTAACAACCCTCGTCAAAGCCCACAAAGCGGGGAAGGCGAGGGCCGGCCAGGCACTCCCCGACCTTTTGGCCGTTCCCACACCGAACCGGCTGCAGAGCAGAAGCGCAGAGACAACCAGGGAAACAATGTATTTGTTCGCTCCCATCAAGATGTGGGGCTGAGAGGGCGAGAGGAAAACGAGACGCAACGGAAGGGAGAAACGGGCAGTTCTGACAGCACGGTCTGCGTCCAGCCCGAGGTCTCGGTCACGGGCACACCAGCCCAACGGCCAGCCAGGGGGTTTCAAGGGCAGTAAGCTCGGAGTTCAGTCAGACGACAGACTCTGGACGGGAGGATCTAGAAACCCGAGATATTTCTGAGTGTCTTGAAGGGTTCTGAATAAATCACACACCTTGTCAAATGGACCTGAATCCGAACCAGCTCCAGCCACAGAGCTGATACTGTCAGGGACGGGCACCTGGAAGTAGTGACTGGTGTCCCCAGTCTAAGGGATGAGCACGGGAACACAATGTATGCTCAGCATCAGAACGCTCTTCAAAGAGAGAAAACATGAGACACAACTAAAGCCCCTCCACCGGGACCTGTCCCTGCGCACACCACTGAATCGGGGTGCATTCACATCCTTTAGTGACCGTAGAAAATGTCGGTCATAGTTCTGTGACTGCCTCCTGTATCTTCTACACCTTTATGTAAGTGGCACCACCCTGTATGTGTCCTCCCAACACAGAGTTCCAGGACTTACGCAGACCACTGCGTGCAAACCACCCCCGCCCATGCTCGCTGTGGAAACCACAGCGAGGGGGGCAGGGAAGGGGAGGTGGATGTGGGCCTAGCGCCGCCCCCGCCCCCGCCCCCGCCGCCCCATGCCCTGGCTTTACCCCAGTGAGTGCACCACCATGGCTTCCAACATCCTCTCTGTCCTTTTCTCTAGCAGCACTGGTACTTAAAATTCAGGGTTGCATTTTAAACAAAAGAATGTCTTTGGTGCGTGGAGGGAAGGCTGGGTCAGTCCAGGTCAGTGGGTTGCTGGGCCTGGAAAGGTCTCCTGGCCCAGAGAGCCACCCTCAAGGCCTGGGCTTTGNCGCCCCCGCCCCCACTGCCCCATGCCCTGGCTTTACCCCAGTGAGTACACCACCACAGCTTCCAACATCCTCTCTGTCCTTTTCTCTAGCAGCACTGGTACTTAAAATTCAGGGTTGCATTTTAAACAAAAGAATGTCTTTGGTGCGTGGAGGGAAGGCTGGGTCAGTCCAGGTCAGTGGGTTGCTGGGCCTGGAAAGGTCTCCTGGCCCAGAGAGCCACCCTCAAGGCCTGGGCTTTGACCCTGTCTGCTGCACCCCCAGGGCCCCTGCCAGCTCAGCAGCATGGGGGTGGTCTCCTACCCCTGGCTGTTGCCGCTGGCCCTTCCACATGGCGCTGGGGGGGAGGCGTGAAAGCTCGCGTAGACATTGCCACCAGGGAGCTGCGGCTCCCACATGGCACGGGCAGTCAGCCTTCTCTCTCGCCGGTCCACGCAGCACCAGCCCCCCTAGGAATATGTGCACGTACTTAAATGCACGGAATGTGGCACATGGGCAAGCCAAGGGCCTCCACCTCGGGGGGGGGGGGGGGCGGCGCGACCCAGTCCCTGATTGCATCTCTTTTACTTCCACAGGCTGGTGGTTCGACGCATGCGGTCCCTCCAACCTGAACGGAATGTACTACCCCCAGCGGCAGAACACTAACAGGTTCAACGGCATCAAGTGGTACTACTGGAAGGGGTCAGGCTACTCGCTCAAGGCCACGGCCATGATGGTCCGGCCCTCGGACTTCTGAAGGCCTGCACGGGCCGGGCCAGGGCCAGCTGCCTGACTGCCCCAGACTCAGTCCCAGAGGTCTGACGACATAGCTGCACTGCCACCTCTGCCGCCTCAGAGGAGCGCTTGCTCGCGGGGACCCCAAAGCAGAGCCCCGAGACCCACCACGGGCACCTGCTCCACTCGATGGGCCGCAGTGCAACCCAGAACCGTCACCCGGTGACCTGGTGGGACCGCTCTGCACACACTTCGAGCTCACGGGGGGACTGCCGACTCGAAGACCCTGCCGTCACTCCGGGAGTGCCCCGTGCAGGCTCCTTAGTAAGTAACTGGAGAACAGGTGCCCAGGCCTCGGGGCAGAGAGAGGCTGGGGCCGCACTCCGGGCACTGTGTATGGACTGTGTAAATACCCACGGGCCTCAGTGCGGCCCGGTCTCCCAATCAAAGGGCGGAAGAGGTGCCCGCAGCTGCACAAACGCACGCACGTTCAGGGAGGGTCCAAGAAGAGCTCGTCTGTGGCTCGGTTTCTGGGGAAGGAAAGACACGGTTCACGCATTTCCGCTCTTCTTCGGTCTTTGAATTTTCATCCCGAAAACAGTGTGTTTACGTATGTGTTGCTGGCACAGTGCTAAGTTAATGCTCAAACACAGATGTCAAGTTCGTGCAGTGGGGGCTCCCAGACCTCCCGAGGGTGTATTCTTTCCCTTGTGTAAAGACCATGCTCTTGGTTTGTTTTTGCTGTCTGGCTGTTAAATATGAAATTATTTTTAGAGAGTAAATATAACTTATGAGGTGAGATGAGTACATTTAACTGTTTTGAAAATATTTAGTATTTTACTATTTACTTTTTTGAAAACACTTGAAATATTTTGAAAATAGTAATTTGATTCCAAAACAACCGATGTGTCTGGTGACATGGAAAATTCTCCCTTTCAACGATGAGGGAAATTACACATTTAATCTGGTGACGAAGAGACTTCACTGACTGTCACTTGCTGCTCTGACACAGAGGTCTCGCTCTCTTCTGCTGAGACGTGTCCTGGAGGAGGAGGCCCTGCTTAGTGCACGGCTGGGCAAACCCTGCCGTTTAAGGCCTGTGCGAAGCTCATCTCCCTGACTTAGACTGTACCCTGAAGTTACTTTAGGAAAACAAATTACATTGTTAAGATTACAAAAATAATGTCTACCAGAAAACTTAAGGGGCATTGTGAAGTGCAAAGCCAGCGCCCGATGCTCACAGTGTGCTCACACGTGTACAACACACTCGGGAGAGGGCGGGGGCTGAGCGCGGGGCTGCCTCACACCCTGAGCCCTCGTTCTGCTCAGAGTCTGCCCAGCATCACGCGCACTGGCACATGGCCGGGGGCGGCTCAGAATCTAGGGGTGACATCTCACCTACCTGCTTTCGACTCAGCTGCCAGGCAGCTTAGGGCCAACTCTGCGACCAGCATGTGCTTCACGCCGTCTTCACCCACACTTCCCTGCCACGGCTGCGCCCTCTGCCCACTGTCTTGTCTGGCCCCTGTAACCTGCACAGGCCCCGCCCCGGCTCACTCAGTGTGAGAACGCCCCACACTGTCCCGTGTGGAGTCTTCCACGGGCTCCGATGCAGCAGGCCCTCTCCTTGCTCCACCACGTGGCACTCTCACCGATCACACAGACAGAGTCCAGGACCACCACCCTGATCACACCTAGGGGCCGGCGTATTCCAGAGGCATTAGCTTTGCACCAAGTGAAGACCATCCCACGGTGAGAAAACACCAGTGGCTGAAAAGCAACAGCAAGTTTCTACGGCCCCTTGACGAGCACAAGGCAGACACGCTTGAGAAAGAGACGACCCAGCACCAACTATCAGGGTCCAAGTCGTGTCCCTGGTCCCTGTGGGTAGGCCAGGCGCCTGTTGACGGTGAAGCGCCCCCTGGTGTCTCGAATGACACACGCACTGGCCCGACAGAACGGGGTCTGCGTGCTGAGTCTGTGCTGCAGTGCCTTGCACAGCATTTCAGAGCGTCTCGGAGAACTCCTTCTCTCCTAAAGAAAGCATTTACGGAGTTGAAAGGAAACCAAAGTGGCAATCTTAAAAATAAAAACCAAACAACCCAGCAACCTCGGACACCACAGTGCCTCGGGGCAGAGGCCAACTCCTCGTCATCCGAGGACCCCATGCCACAGTCAAACAGCCAAAACGCAGGCACGCGGGTGGCAGACGAGTCTTTGCTTGTCGCCCAGGTGTTAGTCTCTTACATGAACAGACCGTCCCAAACCTGGTGACGTGTCTGAAAACGGAGGCCAGCTTCTGCGCAATCCTGCTTCCAAGTAAACCTGAAATTCCTGACCAGATTATTCCTTAATCTTCAAAAAAAAGTTAGAACGTGGGACTTCTCCATTAGCATCTGAAACAGAGTGCGGTGAAGCAAAGGCTGCTTTCGGAAAAGCACAGCGTCCACAGGACACGCTGGCCGGCCGCAGTGTTTATACCCACCCGTCCTCCCTTTACCGGCAGCAAGTGTTATCTCTCGGGCTGCGAATGCGACGCAATGCTACCTTCTCAAGAATCTAGGCTTTTCCGTTTTTCTCAGTCCCGAGGACTTCTCTAATTAAAGTGTTCTGAGAATGCATCCCTCCCAACTTTCTGCAAATCATTCTCACTTTTATTCTCACAAATACACAGAAAACGAGTGCGAGGTTTGGCTAATATGTCTTCTTAGTTGATAAACACTCGAACCTGTAGCTGTGCTAACAATAATTTCTAGAGAATACCAAATCGTATATCCCATCACAACACAGCGTCTGACTCACGGGAGCTGCAGGGAAGGAGGCGGAGAGTTCGAACGGTTCCTCAGAAATCCAGTGACCCAGTTCCAGCGACCACAGCACCTGCAAGGACACAAAAGCATGACACTTTAGACGTTCACTAGGCGCTTCAGTGGGTAACGAGCCACCTAGGAGAGAGAGCAAAAGCAAAACCCACGAGACCACCGGCAGTGGGCCCACGCCCTGTGGGTCTGCAGCCAAGGCTGGAACAGGAAAGGGCCCTGGGGTCTCTGGGAGGAGGGAGTGTTGTGCTGACAAACGCCCGGTGAGAATGGGTCTCACACGACCAGAAGTCAGGATTGTCACCTGAGGCCGAGCACTGGCCAACGCCCTGTTTTTGCATGTGTGAAAGACTGTAGCTACTTTTTAATTCCTGGTTTCCCAGGTACAGAGTCAATATGGACCAGGGGCATCGAACTCATTTTCACCGGGGCCACGTCAGTCTCCCAGTTGCCATCAAAGGGCTGAATATAATTCTAGGACTGTATAAATGCAACTACTCCTTAACAGTTAGGGGAGGGGTTGGCGTTGCTGCCAGCGGTGGGGGGAACAGGTGGAGGGCAGGATTTGGCCTAAGGGCCTTGTGTTTGCTGCCTTTGCTCTAGACAATGCTCAGTAAATATTCGTATTACTTAAAAAAACAACCTATTAAGAGAGGTTTCGGAAACCATAGCCTACATTCCAAACGCAACCGTTAGTGTGGCTGTTTCTAACCCCAGCAAACACCTTCAGGAGCTGTGCTCCACAGCCCGTGTGAGAGTCCTTCAGAGAATTCCGAAGAGTAAGTATCTCATACACAAGCATTTCCCTCCCATTCTTCCTCCTCATGTTATAAACTGAACCCACGCATTTTTAAATGGTCAAAACGATGTTTCCATTTTAATTCAACAGTGCCTGAAATTCGGCAGCCGTCTCCGTGACCAAACTCCCTCAAAGCCTGTTTTTATGCTCCAGTGGAACTTTACAACTGAAATAATCTGACAGCCACAAAGCCCCCATTTCTCCCTTCATCTGAAATTGCATTCCTCACATTTGGTGAGCTCATTCTTTCCTCCTACAGTTGCGACAGGAAGCTTACATTCTTCTTGCTGAATTACTGGAAACGACTGAAGTCTCCCTTTTTGCTCGTTTCTAAGGTTCAGAGCCATCTATGGGAACCAGTCATAATATCTCCCTTTTTTAATACGTTAGAGTCAGTTCGTGTCCGACCCCAGACAGTGACACTTGGTTTCTCAGGGAACTGCGCACGGCGGTGGGATGCAGGCGAGAGCAGGACACAGCACCTCCACGCTGCTGCCCAGCGCTGGCTGGGCTCCCAGACTCACTTATTTACTCAGCGTCTCTTTCCTTCTGCTCACTCTCCACTCCTCTGCCACCACGCATCAGATCCCACGCCGGGTCCTGGAAACGGACCCAGGCTCGGAGGAGTCCGGGCCCCGTGGGAGGCACGAAGGCCAACCACAAACAGCAGGAAGCCGCAGGAGAAGCTGGCTGACTCAGTGCAGGAGAGCGACAAAGGGTCCACTGGCGAGCTGGTGTTTCAGCCGGGTCCTCAGGGATGTGTGGGAGCTCGCCGGACAGAGAAAGAGGCAGCGGGCTGGGGAGAGGGCTCAGAGGGCACAGAGTCCCACAGGCCAAGACAGGATTCAGGCGGGGCCTTTTTTGGCTTGAGTAGAGGGTGCTTTGGACGAAGCGGCGGGAAAACAGGGCTGGCTGGATCCATTTGGTAAGGGAGAACGGATGCCCTGTTTCTGCCCCTGTGTGCTCAGCGGCATTAGTGCAGGGCAGGAGGACTGCTGGGCAGGAGCCTCAGAACCCCAGCCGGGAAGGCAGGACAAGGAGCTCCCGGAACTCTGGGCCCAAGGGGACATGATGGGACGAGTGTGACATGGAAAATCTGTCTCCACCAGACAGAAGGACAGGGGGAGAGAGGGGGAGAGAGAGGGAGAGTGGGGACCAGTTGTGCTCTCAGGGACTCCCCCAACCCCGGCCAGATCAGTGTGTACACACGCATGTTGTCTGTGAAGACCCTTTGCTGCCGCGACTCCCACCACCCGACCAGCAGCACAGAAATGAACAAGATGCGACTTGTCCTGAGAAGGCAAATGAGCGAAGGTGGTTGACATCTGGCAGCTACACTGAAGCTGGGTTTCTGCTCGGCCCTTTCTGGGCGGCTGAGCACACGCACACAGAAGTGTTTCCCCAACTTTTCTCGGTCAGGGCACATCGTCGTTTACAGAGAAGCACCAGTAAGACTCATGGTTCCCCACATGCACATGCGGTTAGCCCGGGAAATAAAACACAAAGTTCCAAACCAGGTCCACGTCACCTCGGGCACGGGGCAGCGTGGCAGGGCGGGACAGAGACACACTGTCCCAGGGACCGAGTCCGGGAGCCACTCCTAAGTATGTGTGGCATGTGGGGTTCTAATATAACCCCCATCAAAACGTCAACTGAATTTCAACGGCGTCTTGGAGAAACTTCGTGTTCTCTGTGCTTGTCCATCTTTAAATGTTATGAAAATAAAACTAACACATCAACAGAGTTTTAGTTAGTGAATCATTTCATTTCTCTAGAAACCCGGGGTGAATGTTGTACAGAGGTAACAGAAAACGCAAATTTGATGGTAAGGATCAAATCAAACATACTAGGGAAAAAGGGGACAACTCCTGTCACCGGCCACTGATCTGTCCTTCGGAGAGCATTCAAACTCGGAAAGACATGCTCTGCAAGGCAACAGTAACGGCTGTAAGTGACCTTGAAAATGAGGAGTTAGCCCAACATACTTCCCATAACACGTGCGATAGAAAAGCGAACGAAGAAGCTGAGCACAGCAAGGAACGGGGCTGAAGGGACACAGAGGGCCCCACCCCATGCTCAGTGAGGGCTGGGGTATCTCAGTACGCCCCACCACGGATGCGGTGTTTCTGACGCTTCACAATGGCCACTCATGAACCGGGAACCTCGGCGGACCCAGGTAGGCACCATTTCTGGCCTTGCCATTGGATCGGTAGCAAGGATGAGACAGCGTCCCATTACACAGGGCCCCCCGCAGTCCGGTCTAGACCTGCGTGCACGCAGGGTCTGCTCACTGTACGCCCATCGGCCCCCTGACCCAATGCTCGACTACAGTGAATGGAGAGAGAGCCCACAGCAGGTCAGATGTGACGGCACCGTGGAAGTTGCCACGATGTCAGCTCCACGGTGACTGACTGGGGAAGGAGGAGAAAAGCTCAAACCTAAGTGTGCAGAGAAGGAAGTCAACAGAGAGGGTTTGATGAGTTGCTCAGATCCCCAGCAAGACAGAGAAAGGGGTGGCACAGGTATGTCTGAAAATGGGGTGTAGAGCAGGGTGAGAGGGAGCTCCCCGCCCCTCCCCCCACCCCGGCCCACTCTCCTCTGGAACAGGACCAAGTGCAAGCGAACGGGCGTGTCTGGGAGCAGCGGTGAGCAGTGTAGGGAGGACCTCTCCACCCAGCCCAGCCGGGCCCCGCCCTGCACCACAGCGGGACCCCAAAGTATGGCCCAGGCGCTCGGTCCGGGGGCCTTGGGTCAGCCCGGGAGGGGAAACGCATGCAAACCCCAACACATGGCCCTCTGCCCATCCAAGGCCCACCCCATCACGTTATCTGCATGCCACTCAGGCCAGCCGAGATGACCGGCTTCTCGGTGCCTCACTCTACATGTGATTACACTCGATTTCGCACCATTGAATGATGTCTAGAATGAAAGCACAGGCCACGCCACACAGAAGGGGTTCCTGGCTTCACTGTGATGAGACGTCTCAGGGTAACGGCGGCTCTGCAGACCCAGAGAGAGCGAGTCTCTGGGGTGGAACAACTAGGGGCTCCCAGGTGGTGTCACCAAGGAAAATAAACGGATTAGAAGATTACTTGGCCTATGGACAGAGTTGAAAGAATTATAATGCTTTAAGGATTTCTTGCAGTGAATTCCTGATAGGCACATAGAAGTCGAAGCAATCAAAATTATTACAAAGAATGAACCAAAATTACGAGAAACAGAACCATAGTACATCACATGGCTCAGCTCAGAAAGCGATCACATGATCATCCATGTGTGGGCATGTTCACGTGTTCCCACATGGTCTCACACACACACAAAAAACTTTAAACAAAAATCACAGCCACACTAGGTAGATCAGAAAGGGGAGATGTTGGTACCAGTAAAAGCCATATAGTCATAATTTAATCTTTATTGAAGTCTACAGATAATGTCTAAAAGCGATAAAATCAAAAACTGGCAGGAACGGCAGTTTATTTAGAAATATGTAGGTAAAATATCAGAAGGCTATTTTAAGAGTGGGAATCGGGTTGAGAAACAACAAGGCATTTTTTCTCCTAAGCCTCATACATTTCACTTGATTTTTTTGGACATTCCGTTTCAGAGAATGTGAGACTGGCGAGGGAGTTCCCATCCTCACCCAGGCCCTCTGCTCTGTGCGTCTCCGACATGGCTCTCCGGTTTCAAACTCGCCCTGCCAATGGGGCCTGCTTGCCCAGAGCTACACAGACATTGCGCTGGGCTCGGAACGAGAACTGAGTTGAAGCTGTAGCTCAAGATGCACAGAACCAACAGCTTAGAGACTGTCTCCCAACTCGTCAACACAGTATCCCTCCCCTCTGATTTTAGTCTGGCTAGATTTCTTTCATAAGAGTCTTACAGTGTTCCACAAACAGATCCTGCAAATATTTGGCCATACTTAAACTTCAATATTTCAATGTCTGGGAGTGTAAAATGGGATTCTAAAAGAATCAGAATACTAGATGTTCACTGCTAGTGCTCAGAAATACAGCTGCAGTTTGCACGTTGACCTTGTGTCTTGTCACACTGCTGAGCTTCTCTGCACACCCGCTGGTGTTTTCCACGCAACTGTGCTTCTCGGGAGTGGCAGTTTTATTTCTTCCTTTCTCTACCTGTAGGCACGTATATTTTTTCTTGCCTTATTGCGCTGGCTGAGGATTTCCAATACAGCGGGGAAGAGAAACAGCGAGAGTGTCAAAGCCCCATAGTTCGTGCTTTGCGAGGCAGATGACATGGCTTATCATAACAACAGAATAGCGTGAACCCAGAGGGCTTCTGTGTGCAAATGTGTCTATGGAAAGCACAAGGATTTTCCTGCTTTGTTTTGTTTCAGGTAAAAAAAAAAGCACAGACTGGCCCTGGCTGGTGTGGCTCAGTGGATTGAGCACAGGCCTGCGAACCACACGATTGCAGTTCGATTCCTAGTCAGGGCACCTGCCTGGGTTGCAGGCCAGTTCTCAGTGGGGGACTCACGAGAGGCAACCATACATTGATATTTCTCTCCTTCCCTCTTTCCCTTCCCCTCTAAAGATAAATAAATGAAAAATCTTAAAAAAAAAAAAAAAGCACAGACTGTCGCCCAGTACTGGGGCGGGCCAGAGGGCACTGGGCTTGCCTGAGCCGCCCCAGCCTCCTGTTTCCCCAAAGACTCAGAAAATCCTACGCGGTCAAAACAACGCCAGCCCAGCCCCAGAAGTCACTCTCCAAAACAAAAACAATCCAGTTATGCTCTCCTAACATTCATCCTAATTTCTTAATTTCTTAAAAACTTAAGTTTCTTAAGTTTTCTTCAAGCTGTTTTAAAAAATAAAGTTATTCACAAATAAGTGAACTCTTTAAACAAGGTACTCTTAATTTTTGACTTATCAAAAAAATTAGAGAAAAAATTCAGAATGAAATATATGAGTGATGAGGAAAAGCTAGGATTAATGAAAAAAGTGACTCGTAAGAGAGAGATTTCAGGTTGCACTTGAAAAAAGGAACCACTCCATATAATTATTATGATTCAGTCCTGGTATGAAAATTACAATTGTAAAGTGAGGCTGATGTAACTCACTTGAAAACATTACTGGTCATGTTGGAAACATTTATTAATAGTCACAGTTTCTCATCACAGCTGCACTACTAAGTCTAGTCCAAGCTTCTAAACAGCCCGCTAACCGGGTCACGGTTTCGGGACCTGTCCCCAGGGCACAGCGCCTGCCCTGTATATCCTTTAGCACCAACGACAGTGACTACACTAAGAACGCTTGTGAGAACAGAGCAAGTAAAAAATAAAAAATAAAAAAGCTGGGGGGCTCTGGGGGAAAACGTAAACAATATTCTTTGCACATGAAATAATTTATGTTGTACAAAACACTTGCTGATCAGTTAAAACCAAATCGGACAGAACCTCGGCCCCTGGGACCTCGTTAAGTTCAAGCAGTCAGACAGCAGGAAAGGAGCCGGCTCTGGCGGGGCCCACCGTCCCCCACCAGCCGCGGAGGTGCCGCCACAGGGAGTCCGCATTCTGCCATTGTAGGCCAACAAAACTATGGAGATCGTATCACAGGTATTTGTCTCGCATCAGGTTTTATAGATTCTCGGTCTCTGTTATGAAGGAAACTGATGTTCTCAAACAAGAAAACTTTAAGATAAGTCAGCACTACGCACGCTATTTCGACTTTTTCCTAGAGGGAAAGTATTTGCTTCTCCCACAACTGGACAGTATCATGTATTAAGAGCCTGGAATCCAAGCACCCGGGTTACACCGATCTCTCTCCTCACAGCTTTCTGACAAGAGGCAAGTTGGTTGTCTTTCTGTCACAGGAAACACTGTGCATCGTTATAAATTACGAAAGTACCCATGTGGTTCATGCAGTAGCTGCGGCAGTGAAGCCACAGCTAGGGTGAACTTCGGGAGAAAAAGATCGGGGCTACCTACAGTGCGGTCTTTGTCACAAATCACCGGGTGCTCGTGGAGCCAGAAATCAGCGGAGGTCTCTCTCGTCTCGCAAAAGACCAACTGGAACCGGCGAGGTTTCGGGGCAGCAACGTTTGTCCCAAAACGAGCCACCCCTCTGCGTCCCCAACACAGCTCAGAGACACCAAGAAACCCTTTCTGTAACTCCTTGGAGTTATTCAAAACACACAAACCGATATAGCAGATGCAATTTTTTAATTGAGGGGAAATTCGCCCCAAGTACCACCAACCACACTACAGTGCACAGTGAGCGCATCCAGGGCACGTGACAACAGCCTTTCTAGTTTCAGAGCTTTTCAATACGCCCCCTGCACCAGAAGTCCTCACTGCCCGCCTCCCCTCCCACCACCCCTGGAAACCCTCACTAGCCTGTCTCTGTGGGTCCGCCTGTCACGGGTGCACAGAAGGGTCAGGCGCTGTGTGGCCCTGAGTCTTCCTCACTGAGAACACTCACTGCGAGGCTCACGCAGTCTGGCTGTGAGTGGGGGTGCGCGCAGGGGCCTGTTCAACAGCAGTGACAACTAACAGGTGCTGCGTGCTGGCTGGGCAACGCACTTGCAGAAGAAAGGAGGGCTGCCTCGCCCATCACACGGGGGTCAGGGCCAGGGGAGCAGCCCTCGGTGAGTGACCGGCGGGCACAGCACGAGCCAATTGGAGTTGACAGCAGTGGCGGGTACAAACATTCTCTAGGCCATCTCTGCAGGAGAGGCCAGGAAGAACATGGGCTATGAATATAAGATAAGCTGAATTCAAAGTCAAAAACCCCCATTTTCAAGTATTGTGACTGGGAGTGATTTACCAAAAAACTCAAGTGCTATTCCAGACTCCGACAGATGCAAGTCTCAGTTCCCCCAGGACTACTGTCCTGATGAGCCCAGAGGGCGAGTGTGCATCTCCCAACCAGGGAGCTCCATGCCTACAGATTTTCCAGGAGGCCCCCGAGAACAGGGCGGGCAGCAGCCCCTCCCCTTGGGCCTGGACCTCAGGAGCTGGAAGCAAAGAAAGTTGGGGACCCACAGACTGAGGACCTGCATTTTCATAAGATCTCCATGGCAAGCACATGGTTTGAAGACCTAAAAGGCACTACACCAGCTGTCTCGAAAGAAGTGGCCCCAAACCAAAACCTTAACAGACCTATTTCACCAAGACAGAGAAAGTGAGCAATAAAGCCCTAAAAATAACAAGTCCGGGACTCCTTTCCCTTCTTAGAGAGCGGAAGCAACGGGGACTAAGCCCAGATCGTTGAGAGGACAGAGGGGCTGCCTGCAAAAATGGGCAGCTACACTTCGTGCAGGCGTGTGTCAGACTTTCTGCTGCCTGGATTCCCCCGTTTCTGGGGTAATTCCTGGATTTGAGAATCTAACGGCTCACTCTCAGCCACTTTTACAAATTGCCGAGCAGAGACCAGCGTGACCCAGCGTTTCACCAAGTGCGCTTGAATGTGAAGTCCAAACATCTTTATAAATAACACAGGCTCGTATTTTTCTTATCAAAATGAAAACAAAGAAATAAATATAACACATTCCAATGTAACTAAAATAAACAGCAGAACCATCACTTCACTTTATGAAAACAAAGTAGAAATTATTATTAACATCACAGACAATAATCCAAATATTATGGCTGCTGAGCAATCACTGGTTTTGGTTCTTCTTTCCATGAATTTGAGTAACAAGGATTTTTTTTTTTCTAATGAGCATCAGACAATTTGATTTTCATGAATTTTAACAGGGAATGCACAAATACACGAATGTTTTTGTAATTAATAGTGATGTACAATGTTTTTACATGACATTTTTAGCTCATCAGAGCTAAGAAAGCTTAGAAGAAATTCTGAGATTTCTTTTTTTGAAATAAGCATGTTTAGCCATTCCTCTGGTTTCCTCACTCAACAAGCGCTCGGTCCCAGGTCCCATCTTGGGTGCTGGCCGTGTCAGCAGAGACAGTAGGGCTGCCTCTGCCCTCAGGGAGTCTGTAGTGGCTCAAGAGCCCTTGTCAGCTTGAGGATTGGCTTCAACGTCTTGACAGCCTTTGCCTGGCCCTCGCCTGTGAGCCACAGAGGGTCACCACTGCTGCCTCTCAGGTTTTCTACCAAGAACACTGCTACCGTTTACCTACGGAGATGAATGTTCCACTTCCATCAATCAGTGTGCAGAACATCAGAAGTACTTACAGAGAAGCAACCCCTGCCCATGACCCCCCCAAGCGCCTGCTAGTCGTCCTTGCTGTGTGGTTCTCCCACACCCCCGAAGGCAGAGAGCCTGGCATAAGACAACCTTCGGTGCAGGTGTGCTTCTGTCCCCCCTAGAACAGAGCCTCCCACAGCGCACAGCACCACGCAGAGTGGGCGGGGAGGGCCACCAGAAGGACAGAGGCACCTGCTCCACGAGGCTTCCCCAGAGCCGGCACCAGGGGTCCCGGGAGCGCACCTGTGTTGGGCCCGTGCCTGCACACCTGTGCACCACCTGGAGCGCCGTCAGTGCTGGATGGGTTACTGGGTTATGAAAACTCAAACGCAGGCAAAGCAGCTATCTTTCCACAGGACAAAAAACAATCCCAAAACCCTAAGAAACAGATCTTTTACCATGCATCCAAAGCAAGTTGGTATTTCAGTTGACAAAATCACTTCTAGTTACATTATTCCTCATTCGCCGGTTAAGGAAAAGAGAACCTAAAAAGTGTTTTGGAGAGAACCTTGCAGGGCCATGAGTTCTACGAGACACACACTGTGTGGGCTCACGTGTAAAAAGTACCAGGCAGTGAAATGCACAAAGTTGCCAATTGCAGTTTTGAAAATGCCCAATAGTTCGCTAAAATCCAGTTTCTTATGTTGGCTCTCTTCAAAACTGGTCAGATCGGGAGAGCCTCATGCACAGCGGCTGCTCACAGACACAGCAGAGTTGCGCTTTGCGGTTCCCCAGCAGTCTGTCTCAACTCCGAATAGAGCTCAGAGACCTAAAACAGATGTCAACATCCCTGAAACATAAATAATGACTGAGAGCTGACGACCTTTCTCAAAACGTCCTCAGAGAATCCAGCCACGGTTGGCTTTCCTGATGAGACGTCTGTGCTGTTATTTCAAACACGAGCTGTGACTCTTGACATGTCAGGGGAAGAGCAGTGAAGACTGAAGAACCCAACAGAAAGTCGCAAAGGTAAGAGAAGGAAGATGAAACTCTGGGAAAGCGTAAGTTTCCCCCAAACATAGGCTTTAAACCTGTGACACGGTTCGACACGGACTGAGGTGAGGTCCCGGAGCTCTCCATCGTAGGACGGGAGGAGATAACTGAGGTGAAAACGATCTCCACTCAGCTGCCCCAAGTCAGAGAGAAGAGGGCAAGCAAACAGCATGGCCCCAAAGGCCTGCATTTGGAAAGGGAGGGGCAGCAGCCAGCCCCAAACGGGTGACGGGTGACGCCTCCCTTTGCTGATTTTCAGCCTCATCCATTCACACTGTTTACCAAACAGCACTTTTAACACACAAAACCCTGCTCCAGTTGTTTTTTTCCTGGTACACCAACAAATTTGGTGCTTCACAAGGTTGCTCCCAAACTCATCGTAATAAAACTAAATGTCTTTCAACTGGCCCTGCATTGGGGGCTGGCTCCTGTCTCATGGCACCCACCTAACTCCCAAGACCCACCAGAGGTCTGGAAAGTTCTATACACTCAGGTCCCCACCTCTTCCCTGACTCTCCGCCATCAGCCCCTCTCACCTCCCGAGTGCTGTTTCTGAGACCCCAGGACACCCGTCTCGTCAGGTCCAGGGCCCTGGCCCCGTCTTCTCCCCACTCGCCCGTCAGCAGCACTGACGGTCCGCCTGCCTGCCCTCCTTCCTGCGGTGGCCACAGGTCCCCCTGCTCACCGGGCACCAGCAGCCCGTCCTGATTTCCCTGTGGGCTCCTCCTTCCCTGACTTCTAAACTGCGGACACAGCCCAGGCCTGTCCTCAGCTCACTCCCCACCACCCCGCCCCGTGCACTGGCTCCCGAGGCAGCAGGGCTGGACGTATGCCCTCTGTGTGGTGACAGTCCTGGCCTTGCCCGAAGGACACATACGCACACACTGCGTGTGATGTGCTACCTCGAGTTGAACGTGTCTCACAGGAATCTCACACTCGGCGTGCACAGATCAGAATTCCTATTGTACCTGCCACGCGGGGAGGCCATTTTTGTCCCCGGGTCTTCCCTGCGGCAGTGAAGGGCACCCCATCTTCCCTCAGCAGCCCGAGTGAAAGCAGCTGGGGGCCGTCTCGACCTTCTCTTCCAGGCAAGGTCACAGCCTCAGGACCGGTGAGCACGTGAGGTTCTGGGCCAGGGGAACTAAGCAGATTCCGTCAGCGCCTGTACAAAATCACAGGTCCAGGTAGCGGCAGAGACACGTGAATTCTGGGTATGGTTGAAACAGGGTGCAGCCAAAGGGGGCCCCCAAGTAGGGATTTGGAATGGGGTCCAGAACTCAGGGTGTCTAGGAAATATTAGAAAGGTATAGAGGATGTCCTCCCCCTCCCCCCACAGGGGTGAGTTGGGGGAAGGGCCCGTGGAGCAGGGCCATTGAGAGCTGCTTAGTACAGCAGCAGCTTGGCAGCTCACCTCTGGTGTGGCCACTGAACACATCTGTAGCCTTGAACGGGTTGCGTAGGTAGGTAAATAGCTGTGGCCATGCTTTGAGCCAGGGAGATGGAAGTGACCTCCACCCCAGACGTAACTGGGGGACCTCCCCCTGACTACCGCGCCTGCGTGAGAGCTTGGAGATGATTGGCTCCTCGCCACGGGGCCACACCTGCCCAGACTCACCATGACAGCCCAGTAGAGCTGGGAGGATACGGGAGTGCTGGCAAGGGTAGCCGATTGTGGGAGGAGTCGGAAATGGGGCTGCTGAGGAGCACTGGTGCGAGGATCTAAACCCACGTGCAAGAGCCATTAAAGGGAGAATCATGGACTTTGGCCAGAGTGGACTCCCGCGGCCACGTGAGGGAGAGTCACCATACGGCTTTAGCAGAGAACTGCCACTCAGCTTTGGCAGAATGGAGACTCCCCTCGCAGCTCTGCCAAGGAGAACCACGTGGCTTGATCCTGGCGAACGACACAGCTGATGGTGCTGGGAGCCTGGATCTACTTCTTTTCCTGAGACGCGGTGCCCCAGATAAGGGCAGAGGGAGAAGGAAGGACTGTGTGCGTCTGTGGGTATCCTAAAGGACTTTGGTATTTTAATGGGGACATTGAGTCACTACTCTGAGTCTGTATAGCTTTAAATAAACATTTCCTTTCCTTTTCACAAATCTCTGGCATTGGGAGATGTTTTTCTTCTGGCAGTGGACAATGCAAACCTAGTGGGGGGGCGTCTCAGTGATAGTGTATTGTGCCCCTCGGGCCCCTTTGGCCCTGTGTTCTGTAACATGGTGACGGAACCGCACTCACACACACAGTCAGCAGCCATGTCCTGGGGAGCCCACAGCCTGCTTGCCACTCACCATCTGCGCCTCTGACGCCCCATGATTGCTCACGACAGCCCTGGTCCTGTCCCCTCACTTCCCGTGTGAACCATGCCTTCATGCCTGGGGAAGGAGCACTGCCCACAGGGAACGAGCCCGGGGAGTGAGGCACAGCCAAGTGAACGCAGGCGGCACGGGCGGAGGGTACACCCCACACGGGACACTGGGCCTGTGGCCCCGAGGCTCAGCACCCACAGTGGCGCTCAGGCACTTTCCAGGGGGTGCCTTGGGGACAGCTGGTCTGCATGGGACTGTGACTCACTAATGAGAGCTGGCAGATGGGTGTACTTGGAGGTGACAATTTACAGTTGATGCTGGGGTAATGGGTGACATTCATCAACAGTGCTTCCAAGGCCCCCAGCCCGCCAGGTGAGCTGTTTGCCTCCTGTCTCCATCAGGAAACACAGGCAGGGCCCTTCCCTACTGCAAAACTGTCCTACCTAGATAGTCCCCTGAGACCGTGGTGCGAAAATGCCCTTGCAGAAGAGGCACTGCTTCACAGGTGACCTGTGGCTGAGCACAGAGACCCTCAGAAAGAAGCCAGCGAAGGTTCGAGGACCTGTGCCGGCGGCCCGGGCTGGCCTGGCCCTGCCACCGCCCTGGGCCTGGCCCCCCCAACCCCTCCCCGGGCCTGGCCCTAAGCTGCAAACCACACATGCTCCCAAGACCTTGAGACAACACCCCGGGCCCCGCGAACAGGCCCAGTCCACCGCGCGCCTGTCTGTAAGCTGTCCTCCTCAGAGCACCTTCCGCCATCCCTCTGCTGCCTCAAAGGCTCCTGAGAGCAGTGCCGGGAGGGCCGCCAGAGGCACCGAGGGGGCAGCACGGCACTGGGAAACCTGTGCACAACCCCCGTGCTCCCCACTCATTCCGACTGCGCAGAGCCATCGCTGCCTGGACGCACCGCGGCAGCCAGACCGAGGCACGTGGTTCAGTGCAGGAAAACGCGCCTGTTCGTAAACCACCGTGTGGTTTGTGGAACACCTGAGTATAGAATGTTTTTCTGGTAACAGACAAGCGTCCTCAGGTTTGACTGTAGGACCGACTTGGCTTCTAAACTCTAGCTTTGCACTTGCAACGATTCCTTTAAAGTCCCGCACTGAGCCTCACTCACGAGCTGCCCAGCATCCCCCTTCTCTGCCCTGGATGCAGGCTGACTCACCCCTCACTCCTGTGCCCCCCCTTCCGACGGGGATGGGAATAGCATGGGGACAGGAGGGATGAGATGGATCACTCACCAGCCCCCAGAGGCAAAGCAGAAGTGCAGGTAAGTCAGAGGGCACATGGGAGACCCCCCTCCCTGCCCAGGTAAGTGGCAGAAGATGGGCAGTAAGTAGCTCAGGAACCCACAGAGCGCCACACAGGAGCACAACACAGCAAGGGAGCACTTCTCTCGGAGGTCCCTCGCTGGAAGCAACACCCCCCTTCTCCCGCTGGGCCTCGTTCTGCCTCCCATCCCTGGGAGGAGGGCGACTCCGAACCCGGTTTTGTTTCTCTGCACCCACAGGCCCTGCGGCCACGGAGCAGGAGAAACACCAGTTGCTCTCTGCTGAGGAGCAGCGCCAGCCATGGAGTTGGCGCTGCTGTGAACACGCAGAATCTGCCAATAGGCTGTTCAAAAAACAAATTAAAAAATTCAAACTGAACTGTTATAAAACCACCATCATTTTTTGACAGACTAAGTGGGCCACATACCACCATCTAATTTCAAAGAACTGCTAGAACTCTACAAGAAACCTCCAGAGAGTACCACACAGACCCTGAAGGAAAAACGTCCTCAGTCCTGTTTGTCTTGGAGGCAAGTCCATGCTGCAAGCCAAACAGAACGTTTTAAGAACCCCCCGCATTGCACGGGGGACAAGGCAGAGGGGAGCAGACCACAGGGTCCTCTCACACGCAGACGGGGACTCCGAGCGTGTAGGACAGACGCCTCGAGTCTACGGGAAACGCGAACCGTGGGGTTCCCAGCCCCAGGTGCGACACTGCAGGTGAGAGTAGGAAGGAGTCTGACCTCACGGAATACCTGGAGTGGCTTTATAAATAGCGTAGCAGCCGTTCCGTCTCGGAGAAGTTTGTCCAGCTGCATTTCTTTAGGAAATTAGAGAGACATGAAAGATGCCATCTCCTTGTCCTGGGTAACGCTGATGCCCACAGGGAGCCGTTCAGTTCCCTTCCAAGCTTCTCTGCCCTAAGGGGGCACGTTGGCAACACCAGTGAACGTGCGGCCCCTGCTTTGGAGCATCTGACAGCCTCTCACAACGTCACAGGGCCGGCAGACAGGTGACATGAAGCCACAGTGTCTGGGCCCTTCCCACTTCCCGGGAGTGGCCCCACTCAGAGGCACCACTGGCAAGGCCAGCGCCGGCAGCTGCTTTCAGAAACACACAAATCCCAACGCTACCGCTCTCCGAGTCGGAGGGACCCTGCCCTGGCGGAGGTGCCCAAGGGCAGACCCTGAGAATCAGCACCGCGGTGGCCTTCCAGGGCTGTTTCAGGTCACACGAGAACTCCGCCGATGGGCAGGCAGCATGCACTGAGACCACACCATGTTCCCAGCCACCTCCTCTGCCATCCGGGTGGGGGCCCGACTGTGCAGCTCCCTGACTCACAGGAGGTGACGAACACAGTGCAGCAGCAGCACACCCAGCCTTGTCCAGGGTTCAAGTTCAGGGTTAACGCAGCCCCTCCATGTATAAAGCTGAGGTGACGGCAGGCAGCACTTGATGTTTGCATCTCTTTGCGGGGAAGCAGGGACGTTGTAGTTTCTGGTGTGAGGCTAACATTTTTTCGGTTCTCACTCCTCCCAGTCACGGGCCTGCGCACTGTAGGTGCGGAACTGCCAGCAGTCACACAGGCCTGGGACAGAGGGTCACACCGGCTGCGTCTCACAGAGAAGGGGATGGTGGCTGCCGGCTAGGAAGTCTGCAGCACCCAGGCTGCTCGGCTGTCTGCCCTGGCGTTGTGGGGGCCGAAGGCGAACGCCCAGCCCGTGAGACCCCACGTCCAGGTAAAGCCGGGCAGCTCCGCAGGTCACTGCCCTGCTGGGTTTTCTCCCCCGCTGTGTCCGCATCGCCCTGCTTGCTGCTCACTCCCTGGAGGTGGGGGTCCTGTCGCTCTGTGCGTCTCCTGATGCAGAATCACCCTCGTGTGGGCGTAGTGCAGATGCCGGCGTTGTCATGACCCTGAGAGCATCGCGCAGGCAGGCGGGGCCTCCGAGCAGGGCGCACACGCGTGTGTCCTCACATGCAGGCCTGTGTCCCAGTGCAGCGCCTTCAGCAGCAACCGCCCTCCACCCCACTCTCCATCCCCGAAGGCTCTTTGTGGACTTCCGTCTTCCCCACAGAAGGAAGAGAACGAACGAGACACGGACGAGACGCAGGAACCTGGCAGAGGTGGCGCCTTCGAGAAGGACTGCAGCTTGCTTAGTGGCGCAGAGAGGGGAAAACACTGTTAACACGGCTGTGCCATCCTTTAAAACCACTGGCTCTGGAGGGTGCTGTGCTGAGTGGAATGAGCCCGACAGGAAGGCAAACACGAGGCCCGCTCACTCATCTGTGGTCTGTGGGGTCTAAAGGACAAAGCACACAGACACGCCAGACAGAGGCAGACGCAGACGGGAGCCCAGACTGCAGGAGCTGGGGGTGGGGCTGGGGGCGAGGCTGAGAGGCCCTGACTAGCGGTGGCACACAGAACTGCCAGGGATGTGGCGTCCAACACAGTGCGAGCGGTCGACCATGGTGAGGTAACTAAGGACGGTGCCAGGTGGCAGCTGGAAGTGTCCCTGGGACACTCTGTAAAGTGCACCTGAAACTAATGTAAAATAATATCATACCTGAACTGGAACAGAAAAAGAAAGAAAGAAAGAAAGAATAAAGGGCTCGAGCCTTTATAAAATGAATTAGGAAAAATCACTCTACTGTATAGAAAATGTGTTGCCTGGACATGGTGACCGTGGGCCTGGTGTGCAGCCACGCTGGCATTAATCCTGGGGACGCCTTGAGTGTCAGCCAGGCGCACTGACTTCAGTCCTTCTGCCCCCTCACAGGCCCACACAGTCCCACAATCCCGGGGGATCGGGATTGGCCCCCCACCTGCGTCACCCAGTGACCTCGCAGCAGGGGAAACGGCTTCCGGTGGGTGGAAACCCAAGGCACTGGGTCTCATGCTTTCTGTGAGCATTCTCCTTCAATTTTTCCCGAGTGCGCTCCATTCCTCGGCCACCTTTCTTCTTCTTGCTTACAGCCGACAGCCGACAGCCAGTTCTGTGGACTGGCTGCCCCACACCCAGGGGCCAGCGGGTGGTTCCTTCCTCCGCTTCTGGAGGCGGGCGTCCTTGGCACTCCCTGGCTTGCAGACGCAGCCCTCCAAGCTCCATCTCTGCAGGGCTGTCTTCCTCCTGAGTCTTTCTAAGCCCGGAGAGCTCATCCTCACGGAAGTCACATGGATGGAAAGCCACCAGCCTGGGACACACTGGACAGCAGCAGGCGTGGCCACTGCTTCCCGAGACTGAGCAGTGACTCACTGTGTGGGGGCACCAGCTTGCCTGTGCGGCCGCCTGCCGAGGGCAGGTGCTGGCGTTCAGGCACAGGCCTGGGGGTGAGCACAGGCTGGCATTGCTCTCGGGGCACTCGCCTAGGGGCAGGCGGCTGGGGGAGCGGGCGTGTGCACATCTGACTCCCCATGAAATTCGCACACTGCTGTGCGGAGTGGCCGAGCTGCCCTCCATCGCCACAGCAGGGTGTCACCAGCACCCAGAGGCTGATGCCCTCAGCAGGACCACCGCTCTGCTTCAAGGACAGCCAACCACGGGGTGTGCAGTGTGCGTCCGAAAGCTGCCCGTCTCTCACCACCAGCGCTGTCCAGCATCGCGGACTCTCTGCCGACTGCGTCTCCTAGTGTTCAAACATATCTAGGTCCGTCTTTGTTTGGGTCATTTTCTCATTCTGAGTCTGCAGAGTCCTTTGCGCATTCCGGATGTCACGTCCCCGTGAGAGATCTCAGATGGCCTCTCTGGGGCTCTGATACCCGACCGAGGAGACATCGGGGACGGCCAGGGGCTGCTTTTCCTGACACGGCTTTCGGTGTTGGAGAAGCACTACTCTGTTGGCACCAAGGACATGAAGACTCTTCTCCTGTGCTTGCTTCTCCGAGTTTTCCATGTCATCTTTCAGGCTGGGACCTCTGGGCCCAGCACTGTGTGTTGAAGCCGGCGGCCTCAGGCGTGGGTCTTCCCCCAGCCCCTCCGTTCTTGTCCGTCAGGCCTGTCCAGTGCTGACGCCACGCTGCCTTGGGAAGGATGCCCTCACATCAGGCAGTGCTGGTCCGTTCTTCTCTCCAGAAGCGCTTCAGCCAGGCTGGCCACTGCTCCCCTCTGCGCACATTTCAGAGTCAGCTTGTCTGTATCTCTGAAGGCGTCCCCCGAGACTGTGACTGGGCATGTGTTCAACCCACGGACTGTTCTGAGGAGTGACATTTTAACCACAGTGCCTTCTGATCCGTGGACACAGGGCAACCCCCATTCAATTCTTTGTTGTTAAAATCAATGTTTTATCATTTTCAGCATAGATTCTGCACACACTGCCAGGTTAGATTTATACGTAAGTACTTTATCATGGACCTGACATTATCGTACATCGACAAGTTGCTGAACTCACTAGCTCTAAGAGCCATCTGGGCAGGGTTCCTGCCACCACCCACAGGGGCAACCACATGTCTGTGAGCACAGCTTCGCTCCTCCCTCTCACCTAAAGGCCTTGGGCGCCTTTTTCTGTCCCTACTGCACTCACACGCCACTCACTCACTCGTGACCCTGAGTGATTCGACTCCTCGCTCTGGGTGGAAGTCTCTGAGCACCGGAAGTTTGTTAGGTGACCCGCTTCACTTCCCTCCACTCTCGCACGGCGTGGCTCACCCCACGTGGAAGCTAACCTGGCACCTGGCTCGCTCTCCACTTAGCCTCAGTGGGAGGGCCCTGGTGGCACCCGGAGCAGAACACGGAGGCGCCGGCACACCAGCGCAAATGCTGACCCTCGTGCCTGACCCCTCCAGCCGGCTCTGGGCCCCAAGAGGACAGGGTGGGCTCAGAGTCAAGTACAGATGGTATCTCCGAGAAGGACGAAGAACATTTTCTCCTCAGGGAAATGAGGGAAGGAGCAGCTGACTGACGAAGACACACTGTGAACCAGAGAGAGAAAACAGGGCGTGTGTTCGCGGAAGCTGGACTCACACACGCTGCCCCATGCCAGGCCGCATGGGTCAGTCCTAACGTCTAATTAGGTAAGGGAATCTGCAGTCGCCACTGATGCAGACAGAAGATCCCGGGCAGACTCAACCTTTCCCACTCGGTGCCTATGAGCAGTAACGCCTCACACTTCCTGGACCGGAGTGCAGCAGGGTTAAACCACGATGCGGGAAGAGACCGGAGCCACTCTTAAAAATGCATCTGTAGTTCGTTAGCCTGTTATAGCTGCACGGGTTCAAATTAACACGGCATTAATACGACACATTCTTAACAGGAGGAGGGTGGAGGGCAGACACTCTGCAGATGCAAAACAGTAACACAAGGAACGACAACCCCCTCTCACCAGGCTGCAGGGCTCCGGAGTGAGCAGGGGTTGGGGGGCAAACCAAAATAGAAACAGCAACAAACAATTCAATTTGTATGAATAATGGAAACAATGATTTAAAGAAAACAAACCACCTTTAATTCACAGAAATGAGGGCAAGTAATGTTACAGATATGCATAAGATAAAGTATGTCCAAATGGGATTAAAATTCATCCTAAGTAAATCCATCTGTAAAAACAGTCACCGAATTTTTGGGGCTTTTTGAAACTGTCACTGACACAGGTCAAGTTATTTCTTGGTCAGAGACAAAAAGTACGTGTGACTGTGGGAACACATATGAGCCTTTCCTTCCAAGTTTGTTCTAATCGGATTTCTCCGGTTGGCTGAGGGGTCCCCACGGCACCCCGCTCCCACAGGTCACTGGTGGCTGCAGGCGATGGCCGGGGGAGACTGCGAGGTCTCTCACTGCCCACGGGAGCGCATGCGAATCAAAAGACGCGCATGGAGTGACTCCCGCGTCCGCCCCCCGGGAGACCCGCTCCGCCCAGGCTTACCCACTCGTAGGACAGGATCCAGCAGCCGCGAGCCAGGCCCAGCAGCACGTTGAGGGTGCGTAGCGCCCGCCCCGCCAGCACATGCGTGGTGCTGCCGCACACCTCGCGGGCCACCGAGAAGCCTTTCAGTTGGGCGACCACCCGGACGACGATGCTCCGCTCCCTGCCACATGGGGAAAGAGAAGCCAACAAAGCGATCTTTCCTGCTGAGGGGCATCGACACAATCATACAGGGCTTGTAAACAATCTGAGCACACTGAAATTCCTCACTGGTTTCGGCTACGGTGGTCCTGTCTTAATTTCTTTACAATCCATAACCTAAAATGTGGGGGAGTCAAAGACCCTCAGATCTCCACTCCAAAGGCCTGTCCTCACAGCTGCGAAGTCAGGCGGGGGTGCCCCCGCTGGGCACGGCTTGCCTGGGGTGGGAGCACAGCCGTCCAGGCCCAGCCCCAGGCCCCCCCCACCACAGCGGCTGTGCTCTCCTCAGACTTGCAGGGACAGTTTGTACCTGGTCAGACCCAAGCTCTCAGTGGCACATTTCCCTGGGAAAATACAACGTTTACTGAGAGTCAAACACACGGTTTTTTGACTGAGAGAGAAGGGAAAGGTCCTGGTCATTCAGCTGCCACATCCACTCTTAGGGCAAATGTGACGGAGACTCCCCATTTCCCCAGAGCTCATCACGTTTACCCTCTGCTGTGTTATTACACAATGGCCACAAGGATCTTCAAAAAAAATCTCCCAATTTAACTTCTTTCCCAAATGGCTCTCCATTCTTCCTGTCTGCCTTTCTAAAAACACCCGGCCTGCCCCTCTTCCCTGGTGAGTTCTGGAGACCCCTGGGGAGATACAAAGATATGCAGGGCTTCCCCAGCCATGCTGGGACACACACGTGAGAACTAAGTTCTCCTCTCTCCGAAAACTACACGGCAGAGGGAAGCAGGCCGCTGGGTCCACGCTCAGAGAGACTGGCACTCACCCCCCGCTCCCACAGCGGCCTCTGGAGCTTTCTCTCCTGAGACCTTGGGAATGTTGGTTTCCAAGACCTGTTTCTTCCCCTGTCAATGGCAGGGGTAAACTATGCCACAATTCCAGATTCTTAGAGATGCATGGGGAGAGAAGATAAACGGTCAAGCCTCGGGTCCCATGACCACTTCAACCAAAGATCTGCACCTCCTGGGGTTGTGGAAAGTGTTAAGTTGGGTGGGATGGAGCTGCGAAGCAAAGCAAAACAAAGCAGAGCAGAGCAGAACACAGCAGAGCAGAGCAGAACAGAGCGAGCAAAAAAGCAGCGAGAACCCAAAGCTTCGCAGAGTTCCCCATTTCTGTGCACCATGACTCTCCCGGCTCAAAGCCTGGCTGCAGCCAGCCATGGGCTGGATGTGCTCACAAGTGTTCTTTTCAAAGTACGGCCCATGGATACAGCATCTAACGTGCTGTGTGTTGGTTCAAGAGGATTTTAAACCCATGTGTTCATGTGAAGACAGAACAAAAACCTGGTGGGTTTGAAGAACAAGCCTGCCACGCCGTTGGCATCTCAGCTGCCGTTGGTGACCAGCAGCGGGGGGCTTGCCAACGAGGTCCTGGAGAGCGGCAGCCATGGCCACAGGACAGTTAGACCCTGGATCCTGAGTCTTGGGACTACCGGAGGGCTTTGTCCTGGACAAGGCGAGCCCGACTGACCTAAGAGCTCCCCAAAGCCCTGTGGTATGTGCTCCTGTGTGGCCACCCCAGCTCTCGGGTGCTGCAGGGTCCCCAGAGGAGAAGGGGCTGGGGCCCAGCTCCTGCCTAGCAAGGTGCTCCTTGGGGGCAGAGGTACGAACCATGCACAGGTTCAAGGGGTGACACCCCTTGGAGCTGCCACCACGCCAACCAGCACCAAAGCCACAGCTCCCCAGCTGGGGGCCCCAGCAACGAGGACCTGGGCTCTGCACTGGTGGCTGGATGCTGGGTAAAACTGGGTCTCCACAGGGCCTACTTGGACAAAAGGTCGCCTTGGTGAAATGTGGACCTGGCCCCCCTCACCTCCCCGACCTGGGAGGACAGTGGCATCGACTGGCCATGGTTCAGGAGCCGGTCATTCCTTTGCTGGCCTATTTAAGCACTGTCCTGGAAGCGGCCGGCTGGTGCAGTGCCTGTCTCGAATCTGCACTAGACATAGCAGGCAGAGCTGCTGGGCCCCTGAGCCCCAAACAAACACACGACTGAACGCCTGGGTCTTGTCTCAGCGTCAGACAGGAAGTGCACACGGGGTCACAAGGAGAGAGAGAGAGACTATCAGGCCTATGTGAAAGTTTGATTTTCAGACCTTCGAAAGAGAATAGCTCTGTAATGTCTCTACTTTTGCGGCAAAAACCGAGGCTTTGAAAAATAGCATCCGCACGTCTGATGTTCATTTCTGTGTCACACTCCTGAGAACACGTGATGCTTTGTGTCCAGAGATGCCAGGGCAGCCTGGGGCGCGCCGCCCCTCCCAGCGATGGGTGGGGTCCGGACTCTCAGTTCGTCCACTCAGTCCATCCACTATGGGCGTCCACTTCTGGCAACCCGAGCCGCCAGAAGGAAGAGGGTCCACCCCTGAACATGGGTGGGACACACCCTTTCTGCAGCTTCTCAGTGAAATGCCCCAACCCGACTAAAAACCTACGACTGCTGTGAAGACACACGGTTTCCCCATAAACAGGGACTCAGCACCTGCCCCAGAGAACACAATGCCAGGTGTGTGGGCCGTGCCGCACTGTGAGAAGGTCTGAGGAAGGTGCACAGAGCATGCCAGCCAGCTGTGCACACCTCCACGAGATGTGGAGGGCCATTTGCACGCGCCATGGGGTGCGCTTCAGAGCGCTGGGGAAATGCTTGCAGCAGTGATGCCCCACTTCCTGAACGTGTGCGGGGTATGAGGTGGGCACACGGGGCTGGCAGGCAAGCCAGCGAGCAGGGCCACAGACCTGCGCCACCTCTGATGGGGCTCAACAACTCAAAAAGGCTGCACTGGTCACAGTCTCTTAAGCACGCTTTCAACATCCAGCGACCGTCCGACTCAGACGCTCGTCATCTGCAGTAATGGCGGCACGGCACGGGCAGCACAGTGTCGCAGTGCGGGGCACACAGAGCAAAAGGGCACGGCGAGGGGGACACGGTCCCAACGAGGGTACTCACTCGGGCAGCAGGCTCGTCATGACTAACGTCCTCGTCGGCTAGAGGTTTCAAGAGAGAAGGAATGGAAAACAGTCAGAAATACAAAACAGTTTTCCCCACAGAAACAAATTTTAATGCGTTTTATGAAAAGTTACATAATCAGAAACAAACGTGTAAGCGTGTGTACGTACATACAGAGTCCAGCAGAAGTAGGGCCTGCTAGAGTGGGGTTGGTAGGGCAATAACAAGGGCGCAATAACTGCTCCGTATCTGTGACCCCTCTGTCCTCCTGGAAACTGACAGCCCAGGAGGTGCACACCGAGACGCTGTTCTGGCACCAATCAGGAAGGGCCCAGGACAGGAGGCCACGGAGGACACCAGTTTCCCACGAAGCTTGTCCCACCACCGCTGGCCAGTGGACCCGTGGGCGGCCTGTGCGTGGGTTCCACCTGGGGCCCATTACCCAGGGCTTCTCAGGGCCGCGTCCTTGCCTCAGGCAGATGGACACAATGACACGTGCTTCTGCCGTGTGAGTCCGTCCGGGTCCCCAGCCCCTGACCTTGGAGCACGGGCACTGGGGCTGCTTCCTCAGGCACTGGCAGCTGCTGTTCCCTGGGACTGGGAACTTCTACTGCATTTTCCAATCACGGTTTGCAGGCAACAGTGCGCTGTGTTGGCCTCAGGACCACAGCGCAGTGGTTAGATAGGCATGCGTGTTACACAGTGGTTCCCCACAGTTCCAGTGCCTGCCTGGCATGGAACCGAGTCATTAGAATATTACTGCCTATATTCCCTATGCTTACACTTGATTTTAATAATAGTTTCTTAAAAAGATTTTATTCATTTTAGACAGAGGGAAAGAGAGGGAGAGAGGGAGAGAAACATCAGTGTGTCGTTGCCTCTTGTGTGCCCCCTGCTGGGAACTGGTGTGTGCCCTGACTGGGAATCGAAGGGCGACCCTTTGGTTCTCAGGCCAGGGCTCAATCCACTGAGCTACACCAGCCAGGGCTAATAATAGTTTTAAAATACTTCCTTTACTTATTTAAGTATGACACAGGCTTACAATAAAAAAATAAATAAATAAAGGCTTTGGCAATATATCATTACCCATATAAATTCCCCTGTAATTCTACCAGCCAGAAATTACAAGTGTTTAATAATTTGGTATATGTTCCAAGCCAAATGTTCTTTCTGTGGGAGTGTGTGTACACATAATTTTAAAAATAGACTCATGTTATCTACCCATTCTGTAACTCATCGGACATACTTCACATGCAGCCCACTGGGCAGCGTGACCTTGAACTGACCACAGCACCCTGCAAGTGTCCGGGCTGGTTCACATGACAGACAGCCCCTCTGCTGCCCGTGTCCTGGCTGCTCTGTGTTCATCTCAGACAGTGACAGTGCAGTGTCCCCATCTCACTGCCACTTGTCAGGGTCTTGCTTCTCTAGTCGAAATCTAGCCTCTTCCGGGTCAACAGCCTTCAACTGGGGGTGCATATCAGGCTCCGTTTTATAAAACAGGGACGCCCAGAACCTACTCAATCCCGACTCACTGATCGTCTTTGCCTGATACCTTGAAATGTTCTCAGTACACTTCCTGTATCTCGGGGAAGTTCTGATAGCTCAGGGTTGCTTTGCTACAGCAAGGACGACGAAGAGGAGGGGCTGGATTTAAGGTAATTAGGAGATGGAGCAGAACCTTGATTTGGGGGTGAGGGAGCCTTTGGCGATGGGTCCCAGGCATAGGAGAGGTGAGGGCATGTGAGCATGTGAGCGAGTGAGCGAGTGGGGAGAAGGAGAATGAATGACGACCACTGAGAGGCAAGACGTAAGTCGAGCTTTCCTTCAGCTGCGTCTCCAAAAATCACTCCTCGGCCGAGTGCAGGGGATAACGCGGTGAGCAACAATCACAGTTTGTTCTCTTCATCACAGGACAGGAGGACGGAAGCTGGCAGTTTAATGAGGAACCGCACGATCCGGGACGTTTGTAAATGTCGAATCTGTAAGCTGCGCACCTGAAACTGACGTGCTGTCATGTGCCAGCTGTAACTGACAAGACAACCCAACGTCCTGTGGTACAAGGAGGTACCCTGCCACGTGAAGCAGCAGCAACCAGCTGAAGAAAGGAGCTACAACACTAAGCCTAGGCAGCCAACGGGGCACGGACTCCCAGAGAAAAGGTGGGCGGCTGGCCTCCGAGGACAGGTGAGAGGGCGCGGGGAGGGGGCTTCCCAGCTGTTCCCGGGGAGGCGGGGAGACACCCGCTGTCAGCACTGACACGGGTGCAGCACGTCTGTCCAGGCTCAGCCTCCTGTGCCCCAGCTCTGGCGCTGCGGCCTCGGCTGGGAGGGCCAGCAGGTCACCCCGTGTTCCGGGGTTGTTCACGGCTTTCATTGCATTCAGCAGACAGGACAAGGAACACAGCAAAAAGCACATATCTTAACATTTTAGTTGTAGGTATGAGGAGCTCAGAAATGGGAAAAGTACAATAAAGTTGTACTGTGTGTATTGTATTCTACATGCAGCTTCAAGGGAAGGCAGAAGCCTTCATTTTATTATCTGCAATGTATTTTTTAATTTAACTTTAATCTTCACCCAAGATATGCTTATTCATCTTGGGGGTGGGGAGAGAGACAGAAACATTGCTCGGGTACCTCTCGTGCACCCCGACCGGAGAAAAATCCCGCAACATAGGCCGGTGCCCTGACCAGGACACAGCCGCAGCCGGTCAGCGCACAGGACGGCCCTTCAACCAGCTGCGCTCACTGGGGCCGCAGTGTGTTAGTGTGAAGTCTAACTTTCCCCGTGTCCCTCTGCCACACCTTCTCACACTTTTCAGCATTTTGGGAGGTCTATTACTGACTGCCTGCACAGAGGAAAAACACTACCCTTGTCCGTTTTCACGGCTGTTCCGCGTGGGGCCCTGCCCCGAGAACGACAAGAGCTCCACCAGACGCAGCCCACAGCACCACACAGCAATGCCCGCCAACACGGAGAGCTGCCGTGTGAAACAATCCCCCGACCAGCGAAAAACAACTCACTTGTAGAAAACATCGCGTTTAATTTTAGCGAAAGCATTTTCTGGAAGTCCTGAAGTGGTGAGAGGAAAGGGGAGGGGACAGAGAGAATATGAATATTTGGAAAAGAGCCTAGTCAATATTGTTTAAGTGAGATCAAAGGTAGATCAAATTAAACAAATGCACTTGTGTTATCAGTGATAAAAGAGAAACACTTTAAAAATAAAACATTCTTTGACACGGTTTGGGTTTTGGTACCACTTCAGAAGTAAACAGTGAGTCCACTTTTCCATAACAGAAACTGCAGTGAGACGAACCACTCATCTGCCAGGGCCTCTGCTCTGATCCGCTCGCTAAAAGAAGCCCACAGAGTGGCTGGGCCCTGTTCCTCTGAACTCTGACCACAGAGAAAGTAAAAAGAGCACCAGACCTGGCGTGAGGTCAGGTCCAGAAAACATCTTCAAGTCGCTCCCTGAGGATACACCGTTATCTAGACACCTGGCAGCTCTACCATTTAAACTGTCTCCCCCCAGCTGGTGTGGCTCAGGGAACTGAGCCCTGGCCTGTGAACCAAAGGGCTGCCAGTTCGATTCCCTGTCAGGCACAGGCCTGGGTTGTGGGCCAGGTCCCCAGTAGGAGGCATGTGAGAGGCAACCACACACTGATGTTTGTGTCTTTCTCCATCCTTTCCCCTCTGTCTAAAAATAAAATAAGATCTTTAAAAAAAATTAAGTGTCTCCAGAAAAACTCAACCTATGGACCCCAGAGAACCCAGTATTTTTTGACAAATGAGCTCACTCTATGTATCCTTCACATTGTTAATACCCCCTGGCTAACTTGATCAATCCGAGCTCTAAAGCTGGGCTCGCTGCGGAAAATTGGGGCTAAAATCTTTAACTTTCCAATGTTAACCTTTTTGCCCCTTAATTGTCCTTTTTATCTTTTCCCCCCACATGAAATTTGTTTTCATTAGGAGAATTACAGAAACTCTTAACATACAGGCGGCTTTTTCTGAGAATACAACACCGCACCTCCACGGTCTCCGGTAAACCGTCAGCGCCAGTGAGCAAGATGGCAGCACCAGCTCCGAAGACCCACGCAGGACCAGGACGAGCCTCTGTGGCGAAGCCCCAAGCGCACAGTGGGAAGACGCTGCAGGATTTGCAAACCACCACCACCCCTGGTGGTCCCTGGACCCCAGCCTGGGTCTGCATCCAGGAGCTGCATCCTGAGGTCAGGGCACAGCCGCTCCCCAGGGCAGCCAAGCGAGACAGCGCCTTTCCCGAGACCTCCCAGTAAGGCCCCCTGCAGCTCACTGGGCAGAAGTGAGTCACCTTCTGGAGCTAACAACTGGGAAGAGGAACCCGATGACCGGGGCCACCGTGGATGGTGGGCAGTGGGGGCGGTCGCAGGAGGCAGCGACGACAGCTCCCTGGGCGCTGCTCAGGGGCACGTGTCCATCTGGAGGCCCAGGAGTGGGGACTTCTTACTCATCTACGGCCCCCTTACCCCACCCCACCCCCATGAACCCGAATCCGTGTGGTCGGTTTCTTCAACACGAGGACGTGGGTCTGTGACTCAGCAGGTCATTATTTGGCTGGAGTCTCCGAATGTTTGACAGAGCCATCTGACATTTCCACAGCACGTTATTACCACGGTTCACTGTCCCTGGGCCAGCACCCCCAAACGGCCCAGACCCTCGGTGCCAGAACCCCAGACCCTGAGGCTGCGACCACCCACATCGGGAAGCTCCCTCACCTGCCGGGGCCTCAGGTGCCCACCAGCAGAGAGGGCCTCATTTCCCCAGGCCTCCTGTCTGTGCCTCTGTGCGCCAGTGGGGAAAGGACCACCCTGGCCTCTACCTTCACACGCTCCGGACGACCACGGACGGCACACGAGGATGTGTTCAGAGCGTCCCGGCTGGCCATGTGCCCCTGCCCAGTGCAGCACACCTGGCCAGGTCCGAGGCCCACAGTGTGGAGGGCCGGCAGTCCGTACTGGCCTGAGAAGACACGTGCCAGTCAATGGCACTGGGGCCACGTCCTAGTATCCTGTCGTCTATATAAATATTTTAGTCATTCGAACTCAGCGAATCGTAGCGCGCTGACTGAGCTGACAGCTACTGCTGTAACTCCCAGAGCCAGAGGGGCTTTGAGACGCTTCTGAGTTACGTCTGCCGGGGACCCCACCCCTGTCATCATGAGCCTGTCCCCACGCTGGCTGATGCTGGGACGTTCTGCCAAGCAACTGCTGCTCCCTCAGACAACGGGTCAGAAATCAGGGCCCCTCCCATCTAGGCGAGCTCACTTGTCAACCCAGCCCCATGCACAGAAGGCCCCCACCCAGGAGATAGGCCCCCCCACTGCGGGTGGCGCAGTGAGGGTTATCTATGTGGACACTTACAGGGGTGTCGCCCTCCAAGAAGTGTGGCGTGTCCCCAAAGTGAGCCATACCAACAAACCATGCTGAGCTGTCAAGAAACAAAACAAGTGTCCCCTGTCATCTGGACGAGTCACGGCAGTTCCAACTGAAAGTTAAGCTGCAGACGGAGCGCCCCAGAGACCGCACACGGTGGCGGGCAGCCCGAGTCGGGAGCCACTGCACTTCACAGAGGCAATTTGCAAAACAGGAGCGGGCGGCCTCTCCCTCGGTGAGGACTCCCTCCAGGGCCTTGCAGAGGGAGTGGACGGGAGGGAGCAGAACCGCCGGTTTAGAGAAAGTGGCCCAGACGCCCTGCTGTCCTCCTGTGGGAAGACCCCCGTGCCCTGGGCTCTGCTCCTGGGCCCTCGACAGCCCACCCGCTCTGTGCCCAGGCCCTCCTCTTGAACCCTCTCCTGCCTGGTGGTGCCTCTCTCCTTCCCCCCACTGCATGCTCCGACCTCCTCCCCCCTGCAAGGTGGCTTATTCTTCTTCTGAGAAACCAGACCCCAGGGAGCTGACTGCCCGCCCCCACACCCCCCCACCCCGCTGCCGCCCCTAGGTGAATGCAGCCCCAGCTCCCTGACACACACTGGCCAGCATCTCGGTGCAACAGCCTGGCTGCAGAGTCCACACCTTCAGCAACGACTCAGCATTTCACAAGTTTAGGGGGAAGCTCAGAAAGAAATGAGGTGCAGGATGGAGAAGACGACATTGCTGTGTGATGGCCAGAGTCCCCAGAAATGGCACGTGCACTGAAAGGAAGACGGGAAATCTGCGCTCCCCTCATTACTTAGTAAGTGGCACGCGGCACCCGCTCCGTCCAGGGTACGGCGCCCAGCAGGTGTTAGGGGGCAGCAGGACTCAGTCTGCGTCGGAAGGGCTCCTGCACACCCTGGGGAAAGCGAGAGAACCACAGCTGCTGGACAGATGTGAACCCTTCGTCGTTTGCCTCCTGCTCCATTCAAGAAACTTGCAGAAAAGTGGGTGCTCGACCTGGGGTGCAGTGCCTGCTCTTTCTTTCAATGCGCTGTCGAAACGAGCGCCCTCTAGAGCCTGAAGAGTTGGCCTCCTCGCAGCCTCGGGCCCATGGGAGCACGGCAGATCGCCCTGCGCAGGCCTCCTGCTCAGCAGAGGAGCCTCCAAAGTGAGATTTTACAACAGCCACTTAGGGAAAGCCGTCCAGTTGATGACCTGCCTTAAAAAAACCTTCTGAGGAAAATGCTGCTTACAAAAAGAAATGTATTGGTGGATTTTAGAGAGAGAGAGGAAGGAGGGAAAGGGAGGGAGGGAGGGAGAGAAACATCGATCTGTTGTCCCACCCACTGACACGTGCAGTGGTCGCTTCCTGCATGTGCCCTGCCTGGGGATCGAACCCACAGCCTGGCATATTGGGACGAGGCTCTGACCAACTAAGCTGCCGGCCAGGGCTATGAGGATGATAATACTTGGAACGACAAGAAAAAATAAGAGAAGTGGCAGGATAGACGACAGAACTCTGGAGACAGGGACTGTCACGTGCACCCACCACAGTGCAGCATTGCCGCTGCAGCCAGTGTCTCCGGGCTCTGCGTCCGTCTGTCCGACGGGGTGCGATCCGCCCCTGGTCCCCATGCCTCCCTCTGCAGAGGTGGGAGGGCTCGCTCTCCTGTCATGGTGGCATCATAGGCCAAGATTATAGAGGTAATGAAATTGCTTGTCTGCGTTCTCAAAATAAAGAAGGCTCAACAAACTACAGACTTAAAGTGGAAAGTTTTAAAACCACCGTCCTCCACTGATTTATGAAGTGCCTTTCCCACTAAATGGAACATTTCAGCTCCGAGATGCTGTGATTCTTTATGGAGTTGTACTTGTTTTCAGACTTTCAGAAATGTGTCGTGCACCTTTTGCAGCCAATGACTTGAATGTTCATCTTAAAAATCCCTTCTGTTGACTCGGGCTCTCCCTGCCCTTTTCCCACAAGGATTTAGTCTCTACTTTTAAACAGCCGTCCATGCTCACCCACCATTCCAGGAAGGGTGCAGTACTCAGCTCGGAAACACCTCCCCCTGTGAAGGACCCACACGCAAACACCAGTCCCGGGAGCAGCGTGAGCCCTGGGAGCGTGGCGCCGGGCCAAGCAGAGACCAGGAGTGACAGGAGGAGGGGAGCCGTGGGGGTGGGCCAGCACCTGAGGCTCACTGTCCCGGAGGAAGAGTGGGCCTCGAGAGGCTAGAAGCCCGACTCAAACCATCTCCACTCCTGGTAGGAAGACACCTCAAATGTAACCGGGGTATCAAAGGAACATGTGCCTGAAAGAGGAGCAGAAGGTAACAGAGAGAAACCGAGGGGAGCCAGAAAATGAGGTCACGGGACACAGACTTCAAAATAAATATGCACATTATTGCGCTTCATACCCGAATCGCCAGTTTGTAAAAACCCCAGTGCCCCAGGGCACACCCCATGTTAAAGACAGCACCCCGACTCACAGATCCGCAGTGAGCACAGCCAGCTGCCCGCAGGCACGGCGCCTTCTCAGTCTCCCGGGGAAGGCTGTGTGCTCAGTGGGGCAAGGCATGGGTCAGGGAGAAGGACCCGGGGGAGAGATGGGGGCTCTTGGGACCCCCCTTGAGCACCGGCTTCCTCTCCGTGAAGATGCAACAGCACCGGACAGGTGGCTGTCAGGAGCTGATGGCAGCTCACTGCTGTGACGGGAATGGCGCCTGGCACGGTGGGTCTCCAGGGGACCGGAGGCTTCTCCCCACAGACCCCGCAGCGAGCGGGCCGCGTCGGCCCTGCGTGTCCATCATTCTGGACGATGAGCACAGAGGGCTTCCTCGCGCATGGGAAAGACTGTCCACCCCTGGTGGAACGAATGTGAGCAAACCGCTCCGTTCCCGAGCATGCCTCGAGCTGACAGTGGATTCGTACATACTGAGGCCGACATCGTTCTGTACTTCCTTTCCCTCTGACCGAGATCATTCGTGGCAATTCCAGACAGTGACACCACGCCCCCGCAGGCACCAACCACCCAAAGCGCAGACAGGGCTGGGCTGTGTGTCGACAGGTCTGCTTTCCTCTTCCCGCGCCCTCTAGGGCCACCAGGACACATGTCCATCACCCAGCGTCCTTCCACAGACCCGGCTCATCAGACGGCTGCTCTCGTCGGGGAGGAGGCAGGCAAGGCTGGGTGTCCACAGCCCGAACCACACGGGCAAACGGGACCGTCCCACCTCGTGCTGTGTGCCCAGACAGGGCAGGGATTTAAACTGACAAGGAACGCGAGGCTGTTTCCTGGCACTTGCACACATGCACCGAACTGACAGACAGGAGCAGGTACAGCAGCGTCTGTGAGAAGATGGCCACGCCCGGGCCACAGCATCACCAAGGGTGGGGGGCCAAGGGCAGGCTGCCTGGACTCGTCAGGGAGCAGGCCACCGCCCGCTCGACAAAGAGGACAGGGGGCGACACAGCCATCAGGAGGACGCCTGGGACAGGGGGACACAAGTGACAGGCGCTGCCCATGACCAGTTTTCCCCAAAGGCACTGGCGCTAGGCAGGCAGGACGAGCAGCAACTGTGCTGGAGATGCCTGTCCCTGCAGCAGGAACCCCCTGTCCTGCACGGGACTGCGGTCACGTGCTCAACACCCACGCACCCCAAACCACAAGTGGGGGACCCTAAGGCAGCAAGAGGATGTAGCAGCGTTGGAAGTTTAGGGCCACCTTTTCACACTGACCTTTTGGCCTTTCCCTCTTCTCCTTGATGTCTCGCGCGGTCCACTGCAGTCCTTGCGGCCTGCCCGAGAGCCTTCCGAGTCACCACACCTGGAGGGCCCAAGCAGATGGGGGTCTTTGACACCTACGACCCAAGCAGATGGGGGATTTGTTAGGACTTGCCATGCACTGAACACTAATGCAACTTAAGCGAGTTGCTGAAGTTTCGAAATTTCTTTATGCACACTGGCTACTCGAAGCCACGATCCTTTTAAACCAGCACTGTGCACTCCCAGCTCTGAGATCTGCTCGAACTTTCAGTTTATTCCACAGGATTCACCCCACTCAAGGGTCAGCAGCCACTGTGGCAGCCAGGTGACAATGTGCCGCTCCAGCACCCATCTGTCCACCCGACAACCAGAACATCGCCTGCAGCCCAGGTGCGACCCAAACCCCAGTTCTTCGATTCTTACGATGACAATCAGGCCCCAGCTCCACCAAGAGGGCGGTTCTTAGCTTTGGGTGAGTGTGAGCTATTCCAGGAAATGCCCGCAGCACCCAGCTTTCAGTCTACGGAGGAGAAATGGCGATTCCACTGCCCGCAAACGTCCACCTCGGACCAGCATCTGCACGAGACACGCACCGCGAAGACACTCCCTGGGTGGGGTGTGGTCTCACTAGATGCTGATCAGAGGAGGAACCCTGAGAACCTAGAGTCAAGTGAGAAACGTCTGCTTTACATGGATGGGCCCCTCAGTCCTACTCTTCCCTCCCAAAGCAGCCGGCCTGCTCTCCGAGGGAGCTACTCTGGAGGAGGGCTGAGAACGCCAGCCACCACCTGTCTGGTCTCAGGTGACAATGCACAGAGAGCCGCGGGGACATTTGCGTCCCAGCCACAGCCACGAGCCGGGTCGCCTACCAACACCCTACCTTCAACACCACCCCACGCCCTGCCGACACACTCACTAACCTGCAGTCTCTCGTAAGCAGGGCGGCCCACTGTATGTAGAAAGGTGCGGGACTTATAACCCAACAGACAAGGGAGATGCGGATAAGTGAACATGAGGCAAAAACAATTTAAGTACCACCAGAAATTAAGCGCCAATATTTCAAATAAAATAGGATGCACTAATAAAAGATACAATTAATCTTGGAGGGTCTGATTTGGAAATTTTAACTCTTCTTTCAAAACTAGGATTCCAGATAAGTGAAAACAAAAAGCAGAACAATGGTGAAATATTTGCTTGAATTCAAACTAATTGCTACTGGCGACTTGGGCCCTAAGAACGTCAGGTTCTGAGACACCTACAATCCCACCTACGGGGTCCCCTTGGAGCCCAGACGGACCCCATGCTGACCCTGCTACCCCTCAGCAGGCCTTTCTGTTTGCCCTCCTTTCACGTGCCTCCCTGCCCCCCCGCTGACGAACTTGGGTGGCGCCCACACACAAGGGCAGTCTGGTCTGAGGTCCAGCCGTGCTCAGCTCCTCCTGCGCTCATCTGCAGAGAGCATCCTCCACCCAGCCTGTACCTGCGCACCTACCTGTGCTTTACTTCCCACCGGGGCTGACAGTCGCCCTCCGAGAGCCCCTGGCCCCTGGGGCAGAAACCCGGTTTTCATCGTGAAGATCCAAGATCGAAAGCAACTGTCTGCGCCCAAGCTCTGCCGCGGGCAGAGGCCTGGGAAACTCGTCCCCGCCACGTCCCCCTGCAGGTCCTGCCTGCGCCCAGACTGACGGCACAAGTAACAGCCATCCATTTACGCAACTGACGCTTGTTCACACAAAACCCTCTGACGGATCCACTACCTCAGGAACCAAATGGCTTCTGAAACCGATTTAACAATTCGCAATGCCAACGTACAAAAGCAGGTACTCAGGAACCAAATGGCTTCTGAAACCGATTTAACAATTCGCAATGCCAACGTACAAAAGCAGGTACAAAGTGTCATTATCCCAATGCAAAGTTTCTCCTGAGTCTTTGAAATCTGAAGCATTTAGGAACAACGTAGAATGCAGAATCACAACGCTAACAAAGGGCATGACTGGGAATCGGGGAACACGCTCGTCACTAGCTCTACCCAAGCAAAACCCAGGTAACATCCATCTGACAAAACGATGTTCACTCTGTCGACCAGGAAGAGAACAAAAACCCAATCCACATCTTCCACAGATGTGCAGCTGTTTCCTTGACAATCGCTGCAGAGAGAACGAAATCGGGGCTTTCAAAGATGTGCGTTAGTTTCAACACAGCATAACCGTTTGCAAGGGGTGGGGGGCCAACCCTCGTCTTGGAATTTCCAGCACCTGAATGTGGACCACCTCGACTGTCTCTCCCACCTGCCGGTACTCCTCTGGGAGGGGGACAGCTCCACACCCACCTTCTCTCCCCTCGGTTACCCCAAAACCGTGGACGCAGGTGCAGAGCAAGCACATGGTCAGCGAATAAATGGATAAAGGAAGGACTAAAGCAACGTGTGCATCGGTTACAACGCCTTCCTGAAAGGCTCACTAACCCACGTCCAGCTGATAGGACTGCCCACCCTCCGTGAACAGACGGCCGGTCCCGGGAAGGGGGCTGAGGAACGCTCTTCTGAACACACTCGTGTGAGCCGTGTGAGCCGCCAGACAGTGCGGAGGCCACCCTCCCGTTTAAAACGCCGAAGGGACAGACGCCTACACACAGACCTGCTCATTTGGTACAACGCCATCGCACACTTCCTCTCGAAGAAACACTC
Source organism: Sturnira hondurensis (assembly GCF_014824575.4). NCBI lineage: Eukaryota > Metazoa > Chordata > Mammalia > Chiroptera > Phyllostomidae > Sturnira > Sturnira hondurensis. The sequence goes on from NW_028087067.1 coordinate 429,676, forward strand.
GGAACGTGCACGTGCTCTACCTTGAACAACACCCAAGTGCCCAGGACTGCATGGGTTTGGTTCTTAAAAAACATCTCTAAGATACTTACAATGAACGCAATTTCGAAACGACCTACTTGCTCACAAATTCAACATGACATGCCAGATGCATCACCAAGTTTACCAAGCATTCTCACGGGGCTGCAGAGCAGACCTGAATTACAAAAGCCACCCTCTGCCTTGGCATCATGCGTTACAGCCACACGAAAGCGCACCTCTCACCATCACCACCGCGCTTCTACCCATAATCCCTCCACCAACTGAAGGAAGTCACAACCCGATCAGGCCGCCCCCTGTCCCACACTGGCCATTCCTCTAAGTGAGCACAGCCACCACGCCACACACCCTGCGAAGCCGGGGGCAGCCTCCAGTCCTCCCGCCCCAGAGGGGCAGTGACCACCACGTGCCTGGTGCTGGCATGGACTCCACATAGCCCCTGCACACAGAGACAGACACCCTGCCAAGGTGGAGGGGACCCAGCGCGGCGTGGACCACAGGATGGGAGGTGTGCGTGCTGGCGTGTCTCCCTCAGCAGTACCGGCTGCAGGAGTGCTCAGCCGGCAGCCTAACCAGAGCACTGGTGGCAGAGCCGAGCCCTCTGAGTCCCTCGGCGCAGGGCAGACGCCCGTAATGGGCAAAACCAATGAAGGAGGTTCTGATTCAGGTGGCCCGTGGCTTTCTGTACTTGGCCATGAAAACCGACACTGGAGTGGGGCGGGGGTGGAGTGAGGCGGGGGGTGGGGTGGGGTGGGACTAGACCTGCAGTGAGCAGTGCCATGGCAGGGTGGAGAGCCCTGTCCACCAAAAAGTGACATTGAACAGCATCATACACTTCCTGTCTTATGCTGTCAAACATGAGAGCGACTGAGGTCGCCGCTTCCACGCAAACTCGATGTGGACGTATCTCCTGGCTCAAGTGAGTTCCAGCAACGCTGTTCAGAGCTGGTTACGTCAGAAAGCTCTGCAAGGCCGTGGAGGTGCTGGCCCTGCAGGGTGAGGGCGGGTCCCAGGCCAGGTCCAAGGGCAGGTCCAAGGTGCCGATCTAGAGGAGAGCCTGACAGAGCCCTCCGCACCCTGCAAGCCGCGCTGTGCTCCGTGAGAGCCACCTGCTTGTGGACGGCGGGCGTTTGCAAAGGCGCAATGCAGACGCCCTCATCACACATCAGTCTTAGCAGCACCGGCAAGCAACTCTGGTGGGAACAGTCCCTTTGAACCCCGATCAAGTGAAAGGCTACGGCTCTCCCCAGAACAGAACTCCATTCTTCCCCTCAGACTTCCGGCACAAAAACTTCAATTGTGAGCTCATTGAAAAAGTACTTACATATCCTGATTTTCCCTCCTGGCAGACAAGCCTAAAATGCTTACTGATTTATCATAAAAAAAATTTATTGACCCCTGACATAGTCCATTAAAAAAATTAAGTGTATTTATTGCTCTATTGATACGGAACAGCAATTTTCCGCCTTTTTCATTGCATGGCACACATGAACTACAATTCTGCAACACAACAAAAAATACGCTTTTTGCTGACCTGACCAAAAACGTAGGTATGACTTTGATTCATTCACACCAGACGGATACCACTTGTCGGCTGTTCTCATTTTTATTCGACACTCTGGCAGGGGTGTCTGACCTTTGGCGTCTCTGGGCCACGCTGGAAGAAGAGCTGTCTTGGTCCGCACACTAAACACACAAACACTCAGGAAAACTGATGAGGAAAAAACAAAGGTTTTAAGTGAATTTAGGATTTTGTGCTGGGCGGCAGTCACAGCCGCCCGGGGCCCCACGTGGGCTGGCCACCCCTGGGTCGGAGAGGCCAGTGCCGCCGACCAGCCAGCTTCACGCTTCTAGTCCTGCAGCACAGCAGCTGAAAACGGCCGGTGGGAATGCGCAGATGTGTGCGGCGTTCCTTTTTGAAGCAGACTCTAAGGCGACAGTGTTAACATGGCCCCATGTGTGCACTGAGATCTCCTTGCACTGGTGTGTCCGCGCCCACACGCACGCCTGGCCTTTGACAGACACAGTGCCCAGCAGGCAGCCCTCCTCCGTACAGCGGCCGAGGTGACCTTTACAGCTTGAATCCCACCCGCTGCTCCCTGTTAGAAAGCCCCAGTGGCTTCTCCCCACAGGGCAAGCCCAACCTGAGCCGCTCCGAGTCTCTGTAGCACTGCGGGCCCCGACTGGCTCCTGCCGCCCCCAACTTCAGCTCCAGCCCCTCCAGCTGTTGCTGTGCCGGCCTCTGCACCCTTCCTGCCAGCTCCTTCTACCTCAGGACATTCGCTCCTGCCGTCCTCAGGCTGAACCACGATTCTAGCTGTCACGAGGCTGCCTCTTTTACCACACCCAGGCCTGCCACCAACGTCTCCTCCTCTGGGATGCCTTCCCTGACCACCTGCACTTCTGGGGTTCTTCTTATCCTGCTGCTCAAACCCTGATGCAGCCCGTGCTCTCCGTGCCCTCAGTGGGGCACCACGTCTGGGAGGGTGCACTGCCCCTCCCCCCAACCAGGACCTTCCTGGAAACCAGGGGGTGCCTGGGATGCAGCATGGGTACAAGTAGCCCTAAGTTAACTCACGAAAGAAGGTGAGGAGAGAGGGATAAGAACATGTTACTCTTTTCAGCAATTTTTGTCATAGTAAGCATGTATCAGTGTATTGTTTATAAAATTACAGAATAAAAGTTTAAAAAGAAAACCCACAACTTCAAAGGTGACTACTTAAAAACATCCAGAACAGAAACTTCCTCCCCCTGTCCCCCTTCTGTCGATGGCTGTCACCAACTTTTACCTGCCCTGCGGCCTGTCCTGCTCGCACCTGTTGTGGACACCGACCAGGGGAAGGGAAGGGAACTGAGACCAACAGGAGGAACAGGCCTCCATTCCAGCTGGAGGGACAGCAAGGAGCGCCCAGAGGTCCACACCCCCGCTCCCAAGCCCTGCACAGGGCGTGTCTGCTGCTCGGGGATGGTGACAGGGTGGACCCTCTCAGGGAGGAAGGACACAACCAGGCTGACCACAGGCCGGGCCACTGAACCACAAACGAGGGTTAGGTTTAGGCTGACCATATGCAGGTCTCTTCTGTCCTAAGATGCAATGTTCCCCTGGGATGGCAGGGGGCGCTAGGAGACATCTTTCCACTAAGCACAGATTACGTCTGTTTCTAGCTCTGGGTCACCAGGGCCAGCCTGCACCCCACTGTGTGACACCCCACCCCTCAATCACTGAAACCTGATGTCTCCCGGGAGGCCCAGCGCTGTCCTGCCCCTTTCTACTGGCCCCAGACCTCTGGGAGCCACAGCCCCCAGGTCAGTCCGACACACACCCCATGCCTGCACCTGGGAGAGCCACGCGCTTGCTCGACACCGCGGCGCCCCACACGGGCCATGCTGCCGGAAACCAGCCCTCCTCCCACTTCTCTGCGTCTGCAGTCATTCCCCAGTGCCCGGAAGCCTCACAAGTGCCGAGGGGCTCACTGGGCGTGAGGGCATGAGCTCTGAGAGCAGGACACTCTTCACTACAAGGACGGTTCCACGCAGCCAGGGTTTTCAGTGAGAGTCGCTGCGACTTCAAAGCAAATGCTGCGAAAACACACACTAAGCCTCATGGAACATAAAATACAGTCTGTTGCCAACTCTTACACATTTTCAGGAAACAAAGACATAAAAATTACATTACAGATACACAACATTCTCTTTGAGAGATGAATTTAGGGGGCCCCATTACACCCAAGGGAAAGAGGCAACACATCTGCACTCACTGGAGCCCCCCGTAACACCCCCACCTCAAAAAGGGTTAAAACCCCTCGATGGGGAGAGAAATGATAGAAAATAAACTGGGCCTTAGTGAAAAACCAGCCCGATCTTGAGGTACAGGCCACTGAAGTTCAAGATTTCTGCATTTTGATTGCCGAAATCTATTTTTACTTAAAATCAGAAAGTGCAAGATGTTTTCTAATTTTGCTGCCTTTGCTACAATAACAATTACAGAGCTCATTAATACGGTTACAATTAAATTACAGGCTGAATAAATCTATTTAACCAATATTGCTTCAAACAAAACAAAAGTCAAACAAGGCCGGTGACAATGAACTTACCTAAGGAAAAATGCTAATGTTATTTCTTTACAGCTAATGTGCCTAAAGTCTCTTGCAGACAAACCCACACAGTGTATTTCCATTCACCTTTCACCCCTTCCCCCTTCCTGATGGCAGAGCAGCCTCCGCTCCGCCATCACGTTCCTTGGAGACAAGAGCGGCACCCCCCCAGCAGGGTCCTTTCAGACCCGCCCTCTCCCAGCATGCCCCTGGGCACAGCAGCCGCACTCAGCAGGGACAAGGGCACGAGCGCTCACTCCTGCCCGTCACACTCACTGGCTGACACTCTGGCTCACGCACAGACAGTGAAGGCGCGCAGGAATGTGTTCGTGACACCACACACTCCAAGGGCACCAAGCCGTCTAGCTCTGAAGAATGATTTATTGGAAAAGAGCAAGCCTGCATTCTTTAAACTTTAAAAAAAGAAGACACACTTCATCACAAAAGCGCCGTGACCCACGTAAAAGACGGACACGCCGCCCCATGTCCCCATTGCACAGACCCTCGGGGGCTCACAGCTCTCACCCCGCCCTCCAGCTAAGCCCCCTTTCTCCGGGGACCCCTGCGCATCGGTCACCTACAGAACCGAGCGCATCGCTGGGATTCACCTTCGGAGGCACTCGGCACCCTGGAAGTGGGGTCTTCTCTCTGCACGCCTGGGAAGACGTCCACCGAGTCTTTCGCTTCCCTGTCGCTTCCTTTTGTGGGAGTGGCGTCCCCAGGATGCGCAGGTGGACGTGTGAACTCAGGGTCGGTGCAGGGGCGGTGACTCCCCTCGGGGCCTGTGCCCTCTCTCTTCTGAGCCTCACCCTGCTGGCGACACCCTGGGGCTCCTTTGGCACCAGGTGGCGTCTCGGGAGCCACGCAGCCCAAAGCTGTGTCCGGCTCGACACTCAGAGGCTCCCGCAGGCAGGCGCTCCTTTTTGCTGTGGGGCTGGCGAGGTCAGGGGATGCGAGGCTTCGGCCAATGCAGGAGAAATCGGCCGTCTCTAAGACACTCGTTCTCTGCCTCTTAGAAAGGCCCGCAGCGCACACGAACTGAGAAGGGCTGGAAGGGGACCGCTGCTCTGGAGGGAGAGTCTCTGAGCCCCTTTCCCTGAGGTTTTCGGGGGAGAAGTAATCCTCGTAGGAGGACGTCACAAGGTCCCAGGGCTCGAATGCAGGCCTGGCCGAGAGCCTCCGGCGCTTTTCTGCCTGGAACAGCGGCACTCTGGGCGTGGGGAGCTCCCTGCCGCACTGCCTTCTCTTCAGGCTCCCTTCTCGGGGCGACTCCTGGCGCTCCAACACTCTTCCTCTCTTCTCCAAGGAGCCTCTGGGGCCTGGATGTCCCACACAGTGGCCCTTTGGTGCAGGTGGCACAGGAGACAGACTACACTCATCACCACACGTCTTCAATACCCGCGCAGATGGCCCTGCGTCAGGGGCCACCGCGCCCCCTGCGGGGCATCTCCAGCCGTCTCCTTCCTCCTCCGGGACAGGCCGCGTGGGTTTCCGAGGCGTTGACCGGCTGCGGAGCTGGGGAGAGGCGGGCGGATGTGCACTGCTCGTTTCCACGGCGCATCCTCCCCGTCTCCTGTCCGGGTGCCCACAGCCTGCGCTTCCCCATAGCTCATCGAAAGATGACTGCAGGCCGCCAGCAGAGGAGTCGTCTGGAAAACAGTGACGGAGAACCAGCTTTTAACCAGTCGTGTGGAGTGTGGGCCGACCGTTATCAGTGAAGAAGGGCCGGTCCCGGCCCCCCCCCCCCGCCCCGGTTTCTGGGTCGACGCGTAAGTGTGTCATGGGCCCGGCCCGTCACACACCCCCTGAATTCACCCCACGTGCCGAGCCGCAACTGCGCTGTGGCTCTCTCTCCGTCCCGCGTACCGGTGTTCAGACTGCGAGCAGGTTAGTTCACACAAGGTCACAGTATTTTTTTTTAATGAGTAATTGATTCTGTGCCAAGAAAGCAAATGCCTGAGATAAAAACCTTAGGAGTCATGTGATTTCCTGTGTCTTAATTTTACTATGATACCTATTTTTTACTACCCAATACCTAATTTCAGGGTGTAATTTCAGGGTGCAATTCATGAACCCTGGTTCTTAAGTAACTACTCTTCCCACCTGATGAATTTCCAAATAAGAAAATCTTAATAAGACTCTAACCCTTAAACACATCACAGAAAACAACGTACCTGAACACAAAGATGTGTCATGTGAAGTGTCCAGAGTCGCTTCACACGAGGAGTCGTCACGAGACTTCTCCATCAGCTGGGAAGCTGCAAAAGCAAGCCACCCCATCAGACGCGGTTCCAGCCCTCGCTCCGGCAGCAGTCGGCAGAATGCCCGCACCTCCCGCTTCCCGCCCAGACCGGGCCCTGGCATCCACCCCAACACGCCGCACAACACCCGGGAGGTCCAACCCGGGCTCACGGCCAACGGTGAGAGCCCCAGAAAGCAGTCTGCGTAAGCACGTGACGAGAAAGGCTCGCAGCACTGGACCAGGCCAGTTGGCAGGCACGGAGAGAAGTCGGCCCGAGTCCCGCAAAGGCAACGGCTGCTTCCTGTGGTCAGTGGCCCGGCGCACAGGCCTGGCCCTCGAGGACCGGCAGCAGCCGCCTCCACGCCCGCAGCGGCGCGGCTCTCATGGGCCGCTGGCAAGCGACTGCTCACGTCCACATGCTCCGCGGATGGTGCCGACCGCAAGGGGCGGGGGAGGCAGGGATGTGAGCTCTGCTGCCGACAGCTAATAAACGGAAAGGGGAGAACAAAACCCTTCCCACCACAATCTAGTCACCTGCCTGCATAACACTCGTTCAACAAGACGTGGGTACTCACACGTAAGGGAGAGGTTTTCCCTCTTCTCCTTCATCTCCTGCAACCTCTTCTCCATGGCAAGGTGATGGCCACGGTGCATCGCAGTGGTGGGGCTGTACATCAGTGACCCACTGGGCTCAAACAAGAGCACAGGGACGTCGTCTCCTGAAAGTAGGCAAACGTCCAATTTCAAGCTAAAAAAATGCCTTCCAACAAATGGATTCCTTGCAGGGAACGTCCCGCCCACCAGTCTTCCTCCTCCCTTTTCACATCATGCCCCGCTAAGAAACGGCCACATGCCAGGCACTTACTTGCTAAGCAAGTATGTCCTTCAACTCCTCCCAAACCCACGGCATCAGTGTCCTTGTGGATGAAGAAACTGAGACTCAGAAGGAACGCTGTGGCCAGGGTCACGTGACTAGTGAGAAGGTGAAGGCGCTCGGAAACCTTGCTCCTAAGCGCACCCGAAACACGCCTGTTTGGCACAGGGTTTGTTCTTTGCTAAAGGCAATCTCACCGCGGCAAGTGCGAGAAGCGCACTCTGACCCGCCCTCTCCTGCAGGAGAAGAGCAGTGCTCCTGCCACGAGAGGTGGGCAGTGAAGCAGAGACGACTCCGCACAAAGGCAATGGGACTGGTCACGGGCTCCACATCAGCTGCTTTCCACGCCCACTCTGCTCAGCCCAGCAGGCGAGTACTTGGGTTTGCCGCTCCTTTGGGTCTTCACCGCCTCACGACGGTGCCCGTGCCTCAAAACTCACATAATCTGTCCTTTGTCATCGAGCCCCAACAAAGAAACTAAGGTGCGCTAAAAAAATACTGCACTGAATGTCTGACACTGAGAGAATACATGTTACAAGCTTCCTCCCCCAGAGGAAAAAAAGAAAAAATTGTAACTAGGTACGGTCAACAATGCACACAAGTGCACTGGGTGTTAACAATGTACACGAACACCGACTCCTGACACTGCACACCTGGAGCCACCAATAAACCAACACTGTGACCCGGAGCGTGACTGCACGGTCCTTCGAGGCCCACTGTCAGGTCTGCAGGCAACCTGCGCTCCGGTCTCCTCGTCCGGGGCTGGGGCCACCACGGCCCTGCGCCGTGCCCTCCTGGGTGCCACTGCCACCGGGCAGACTCAACTAGACGGGGAAGCACAGGACGCAAAGGACCACGCCGCAGGTCTCTGCTTACCTAGAGTTGTTCTTTGTCTTTGTAGCTCATTAGCCATCTTCTCAAATTTCTTTTGAAGTCTCTTATCATTTTCTGGTGTTTTAGGAGTAAAATCTTTAGGCTGCATACACTTATGCTGTACACGAAAAAGAACACAAAAATAACATACAGTGTTGCAGTTACGCAAGACAGAAAAAACTTTCGTGTACATTTTGGATATCTTTTATAACATTAACAAAACATCCTTAGGGAGGCATTTTTTTACAATTATGTGAGCTCATCCACTGTGGAAATTCGAACAGAACTTTACGACTGAATGAAGGGCTGGGTGCACAAGTAGCTCTGTCTTCTGAGGCAACTCAGTAACCCAGCATTCTCGATTTCCATGGAAATTCTTAAACAAAATCAATCTCCTCCTTATTTTTTGCTACTCTCATGTTATCTCCCTGCCCCACCAAAAAAACATGATGTAGCAATAAAACACAAAATCAAGTATCTTAACACTACAAGCAAAACACTGTGACTTAACCTTGCCTGTCGTTAAATCACAGCAAGCCCATTCAGCCCATAAGAAGCAGGAATCATCACTACAGGTACAAAACGTGACAGAACCAGTGGCCCTCAGCGCCCTGAAGCCCCAGGCTCAAATCCCAAAGGAGTCTCGGCTTAGTTAACTTCCAAGTCTCAGAGCCCCTAACACTCCTTCCCCACCAGCCTCCGCCAGCCTCCCCCAGCTTCTGCGCTGCTGCAGGAGCACCAGGGCCCAGCCCCACCTCCACACCTGCGCACACCGACCTGCAGCTGCTCGCACAGCTGGCTTTCCCCCACCCTGGAGAGAGACGCCTGTGGCGGAGGCCTCCTCTGGGGTTCAGGCAGCAGCCACCCCGAACGTTTACAGGGGAAGCACGCACTCTGCACTGAGGCCCCGGTCCAGGGCCCAGCTCCACCAGCCAGTTATCGCTCACTCATCTGACCGGTCAACAAAACACCAGTAGGCGCCAGGCACTGGCCCCAGAGGAAGAGCCTCACCACCCTGGCGCCCGCCTTCCCTGAAGGAGGACCTGGATGACACTGTGTGGCGGGTGGGCCCCTTCCAGCAGGCGAGGGACTGGCCAGAAGGGTTCTCACGGAAGCACCTGCACGGCACACCAGGCGCGGACTCCACCTGCAGGGTTGCTCTGGGGCTGCAAGTCCCCGGAGGCGGGCTCTGTGCGCCCCACCGAAGCACTCCGACCCCATCACCTGTGGGTGGGCTCTGTCAGCGGGGGAGTGAGGGCGGGAGAACACAGGTCCCCCTCGGCGCTCCCTGGTCCCGAGGCGCTCATTCTCCAGACCCCAAAGCACTGTTATCTGGGCCGCGCGGGCCTTCATACAGCCAGGTCTCCCTGTCTAAATGCCGGCCTCAGCACTGCACGAGAGATAGCGAGCACTACAGGCGGCCAGGGACGAAGGCCTGTTGGTGGGTCTCCCGACAAACTTTAGCTTGTTCCTGGCCAACATCAGTCTCCTCCATTTCTTGCCAATTACATCAAACATTTATAGAATGAAAGAATCTCTAACTCACTAAAAAACACGAAGTGACAACAGTATCACCAAAAGTGACTCTATTCCTAAACGCTTCATTTTTCTAAGAATAAGACAAAATGAATATATTTACAACTGCCACCGTGGACAGGGAATCGGCACACTCACCTTCTTTCTCACCAGGCTCGGCAGGTGCTCCGGAGGCCTGGCTGCGGGGAACAGGGCCTCGTCCACGTGCGTCCCCGCCGTCCTGCACCTGCGGGCGTGAGGAATCAGAGTCCCGAATGAGCGCTCCCCGCGAGCGGTGTGTGGCACCGAGTCTGCGCGAGTCGGCTGGGAAGGGAAGAGACAGCACAGGCCACCAGGGGGACATGGCTTCCAAAGTAAGCACACATATGACCAACTGCAGTCATCACTGTGAATCAGACTTTCCAAAGTCTTCTCCACACGACATTTTTGAGGATAAGAGCGGAAGTGAGAGCACACGGAGGAAGCATTCTTTCTGCACACCACTTCCAGACTTGTGGCACATGTGAGAATGAGCGTGCATGGCGCTCACACAGGTGGGGGTGCAGGCTGCCCCGGGAGTCACTGACAGCCAGCAGGGTCCAAAGGACACGGAGGGCGGAGGGCTTCTCCCTCCAGAACCAGGCGGTCCTTTCGTTCTTCTGTCCAGATCCCAGCCACCCCAAAGTGGCTGTACCTCCCCCTCCACAGCGTCCATCACCACAGGTCACTGCCACTCTCTCCACAGCACCCCCCTCCTTCCACACCCAAAGCGAAAAACCACAGGGACTTCCCACTCGGTGCCCTCCCGTTCATTCCGATGCAACTGAAATGCTGACCTTGAAACACCTTACTCAGCCCTTCCCAGACCAAACCCTCCCCTCACACCCGCATTCACAGAGCAGCCCCACTCCCCTGCAGACCACACCCAGCCAAACTGCAGACCTGCACTGCTCACTGTCGGGGGCCCGGGGCAACCCCAGCCCTCCCCGCGGCCCTGCAGGGCACATCCCTGTCCCAAAGACCCCCTGCTCGCAGGCTCCAGCCTGAACACACCTGCACACACGGAGCTCCCTCCTTGGGCCACGCCCTGCGGTTTCCCCAGAGTGTGGTTCTCCCCATTCTCAGAGAGCTTCCTGTTTCCCACAGCTCAGTGTCACAACTCCAAGAGGGGCCGCAGGGCCTCCCCTGCCCCTTCTAAAATCTGTTTCCATCACCAAAAACCGGGTTCCACAGAGGCAGGCGACACGCCTATCTGGGCACGACGGTGACCCCGTGAGCACACAGATGCAACCTCCTGAGCAAGCGGAATTGCTTCGGGAAGACGAGTGACCGTCACCATCCCCACACACAGTGACACCTGACCTCCTCACCGTTGCGCCGACCTAAACACAAAAGCTAGAACTACAAGCTCCTACAAGGAAATAAAAAAATTCATAATTTTGAAGATATTCAGATAGGGTATCAAAAACATAAAGCAAAAAGAAAAGAAAAAATTGGACAAAATAAAAAAGTTGCATGCTTCAAAAAACATAAGAAAATCAAAGTCACAGACTGCGAAAAATATTTACAACATGTATATTTAACCAAAAAAATTAGTATACAAAGTATGCAGGTATTGTCTGCAACTCAATATTAAGACGACAAAGACCCTATTTTTAAAAATGCACACAGGATGTCCATGCCAAAGACAACACACAGTCACCAAGCAGGCCACCTGACGCTCAGCCCTCCTGCTCAGAGAAGCCCTAGTTAGAGCCACATGTGACCCTTACGCTCGAGGTGCATCGTTTCGTGATGAGGAAGCCGAGACAATTCCCTGGGGAACAACGTTCTCAACAACCAGTGCTGACGACGCTGACGCCAACATGAAACCGCACACAACACTAGCCCAGACGGACCCAACACCTAAGCACAGGCCCGGAACTACACAGTTCTTGGGGAAAATACAGCAGTGAACCTTGTGATCTTCGATTCGGTAATGGTTTCTCAAAGGACACCAAAAGCACAAGAAACAGACAAAACGTAAACTGAACTCCATCAAAACAGAAACCTTTCTGCTTCAAAAGACACGTAAGGAGGTGTGAAGAATCTCCAGGAGACAAGCTGGCAGATTACATACATGATGTGGATACACATGCGACGGCCACACGGTGGAGACACGCAACAGGCCTCCACTGTGGATACAGGTGACACAGCCACAGGATGGGACCCGTTCGATCGTAAAAGGGGATTCAGACACTCCCTTCAATGCGGACAGATCCTGAAAACACGGAGCTGAGAGAAGGCGGCCACACACACGTTATGTGACCCCGTTTCTGCGGCACGTCCAGAAGAGGCCAACCTGGAGACAACACAGATCAGGGGCTTCCTGGGACGGCGGGGTGTGGAGGGTGGGGTGTGGAGGGTGGCGTGACGGGCCCAGGGCTTCTTTCTGGGGTGAAGAAAATGGCTTAACCGCACTGCGGGGATGGCTGCACCACTGAGAACACGCTGGAAATCGCTGGACTGGGCACTGTAAATGGGCGAATGGGACTGTGCACCATAAATGGGCAAATCCCAAGAAACTAAAAAAAGAAGAAGAAAAACACGAGCTTCCACTGCATCACACACAAGTCTGGGCGTGACCAGGTCAGGGCTGGCGAAGACACAGACAGCACTGGAGGGAACGGAACGGGACAGCCACCAGGAAAAGACACCCAGTGCGCAGGGCGCTGCTCTCCTCATCACAGCCCCGAGGTGAGGACAACCCGCGCATCCCTCGACAGGGCAGTGGGTAAACCCTCCGCAGGTGCCCAGACGGCAGCAGCGCTCAGCTGCGAAACGAGAGTGAAACTGGAGGTGCATATCTACACACAAGAAGCAACATGGGTTAACCTCAGAGACATGACGCTCCACAGAAGGGGCCAGGCCTGAGACAGCACATGCTAGAGGACTCCCGGGATGTGAGACCTGGAACAGGGGAGGCCGATCTGTCCCCTTTGGGCACCAGGTCTGACATGCTCTCCAAGGACAGGCCACACTGGGGCTCCATCGTCCTGGGGTTGACCTGGGACCTTCGCAGGGAAGAAACAGGTGGCAGGCATGCTAGAGTGTCATCCGTGCATGCACGTCACCAGGGCCTGGGGCGCCCAGGGAGCCACGTTCCCCAGGCGCCGGATCAGAACCCACTGAAGAGACAAAGAGCTCGCCGCTGAATCCCCATGTTCCCTCGGAGATGCGACAGTCACATCACCCCCACCTAGTGGTTAAGAAGAAAAGGGCCTCAGGAGGCATCTCTAAAGGCAGAACCAACTTCCCAACCTTCCTTTTCCAAGTGCTGCTCCTTCCCAGTGACAGGGAGGCAGCATGGGTCACCCTTCCCGCTGGCCAGTCCTGCTGGGGACCGGCCCACGAGCCCCTTTGCCCTTAGGCAGCAGTTGCTGCTGTGAGCCAGGGGCCACGCCCTCCCTCAGGACAGGGCCCCCACTGACCTGTGGCCAAGCGCTGTGCCGAGGCCACAGCCACCCGAGGCCACCACCCGCCCCTGGTCCGCCAAAAGTCCATGCAGCACCAGCACACCCCTCTCCGTGGCAGCTCTGGGGAGGCACCAGCTCCAAGGCCACACTCCTCACTCGCAGCAGAGGCACAAGACCGATTGCAGCTGGGCAGTGGCGGTGCCCACCCGCTGTGCTGGCCACACAGGTGGCGGCCACAGGCCAAGGGCTCCGCTGCAGTCTGCCCACCTGCAGCTCCCGTGCTCTGCACTCAAGGAGCAGCCGTGTTCGCCCAGACAGGACGTGTGCGCATGCATATGGGGATGACACCCCAGTGAGAGCAGATGGTCCCTGACATCGTTTGCAGGCACGGCTCTGCAAAAGCCGCACTACCTGGTGGGCACCCCCGCATGACCCAGAGGCCCCGAAGCACCACACAGAGGGCTCGAGAAGAACTGCTGTGGCTGGCAGGCCGTCAGACAACCCGAAACTGGGGGTCCACATCACTTCCGTGTTCGCCAACGGTGGCCACACCAAGGGGATGGCTGGGGGCCGACCACGGGCGCCTGGGCAGGCCTGCGGGGGTGACGTGGGGCTCTGCACGTGCTGGTGGGAAACTGGAGGGGCGCCCGGCAGCCAGGTCCTCTCGGGGGCAAATGCCAACCCCCTGAGCTGTGCTGACCGCTTAGCTGCAGTTTAGAAGTGGCCCTAAAGGGTCACATTCATCAACTTCTCTCAACAAGAAGTAGGGGTGACAGTCACGCTGACCCTGACCCTTCCAGCTTTCTCCCTTCCTTTCGCACCCAAGTGTCCAGTCTCCCAAGGAAAGACAGGATCTGATCCGCTGCCGTACAGCGGTCTGCTGCGGAGAGACTCCCAGAAACAGCCCAGCAAGTGGGCCTCTGGTGACACCCAGTGGCCTTTCCTAGGTGTGCTCACACTCTGGGTGCAGACCGTGGGCAAGGGTCCGGCAGCGGTGGGCAGAACGGACTCCCGACAGGCTATAGGCTTGGCTCTTACCTCGAAGTCCTGGTGGAGAAAGGTCAGGCTCACTCTCAAAACCCAAGGAAGTGGAGATAAAGTCACCTTTATTTCTCTGTCTACAAAGTGGGGAGATAAAGCTGGCTCACAGAATGAGGGACAGCTGTGGAGTCAGGCGCTCCGACGCACACTCTCCAGGAGAGAGTCTGACGGCATCTGCCACGGAGTCAAAGACCAGGCCCTCTTCCCGCACAAGCCCACTTCTGGAATCAACCCTAGAGAGAGGCTGTGTCTGCCAGGGAGCGAGGCAGACGGGCGCTCCGGTCGCTGGAAAGAGGAAGAAGAAACGAAAAACTTCACACTGATCAGCAGCACATCAGTCACATAATCACCAGGTATCTGTCACCAGAGTCCACATATGTTTAGAACAATGAGACCCATTTCTGTATACAAACACGGGAGACATCTTCCCAGACACCGCTAACTGAAAAAGGGTGCATTCCATGAGAAACCTACTTATTACCACGGGTTTACACAGATGCAAACACAGACATGTACGTGTACACGTTAATTGTACCCTTAGAAAAAGTACCTACTTCTCAATGGCGTGTTTCCCTCAACTGAGGGGAGGGAGAATAAGGCAAGAGGTAAACTAGATATACATACACTTTTAAAGTATACACACATTCGAGCACAAATACATGTGATTCAACATGAAGTTTTTGTTTTCAAGAGAGCAAGAGAAAATCTGAAAATCAGTGGCTGTTGCAATAGTTGAATTCTGAATGCATCACAACAAACACCAATGAGCAGCAGCGGAAGAACTGGCAGGAAAACACGCAGCGAAGTTCACTTTAAAGGGACCTCAGAGGTGGTCTGTGGGCAAAGGTACAAGCAGTCTGGAGTCTCCACGAGGCCACGGAGGAACCAGGGCTGAGTGGGGTGGCGAGAGAGAAAGGGGACACAAAGGACTCGGGCCCGCAGAGGAGAGCAGAGCAGACAGGCAGGACCCCCCGGAGGGAAGTGGCGGGGAGGCCTCACGAAGTGCGAGAAGGCCCATCACTCTGGAGTTTATAAAAGCGTCTCCATCAGCTTCGGGCCTCAGGAAAAGTCTGTTTTCCTGCGCCTTCCACTCCATATGCCTACACCACCTTGTACATGTAGCTCAGGTCACTTCCCCAAGTCCCCTGGTATCACTAAGCCAATGTAAGGACAGGGTCCTCTGTTTGTCAGTGGCAGTGATAAATACTTACCGGGCACCCACTGTGAGTCAGGAGTGCGTCAGCAACCTCAGTGGGGACTCAGCAGCGGAACAAGACAAACGCAGAGTCTGCCCTCACAGTTTACGCTGCAGCAGAAACACTGAAACCCGTGATGACGTGGGATCAACAGACAGAAGAGACGATGACGTTTTAACAGCACGAAAAGGAGGCAGGCAATGCAGACAGAGTGACAAACAGGGCTCCACTGCAGACTGGGGACAGAGGGCACTTCTGGGAGGACAGCCCTTCCCGAGTGGCATACTGGGGGCAGGGCCTGCGGAACAGGTGCAGTGCCCAACACGCAGCCCACGCTGAGCAGCAGGTAAAGAGCCAGACAAGTGTGAGACACCTTTGAGAAAACACAACTGAAACGCCAGGCCTCAGAGCCTGTGGGGCCTCCAAGGCCAGCCCTCCACCCCCACCGCCTTCCTGGGGGGCTTCACTGGAACAGCCACACCCACTAGCTAGTGTGCGCGTCCCCTGGGTTCCCCAGCCCCAGAGCTAGGTGGTCAGACAAAGACCACGTGGACCTGTCCCTGTCCCGACGAACTCCGCTGTCCCTGCTCTGCAGCTAACTGGGGTGCCCGCACAAAGGTAAGAAGGGGGTGGGGAAGCCGTCTGAAGAAACGGCAGCCCCAAACTCACAGTTTGTACACCCAAATCCTCAGACAAATCTGCACAGAATGAATTTTAGAGCACTCTAGTCAAAGCTCTAAAACCAAAGAAAAGAAGAACTTGACAGCAGTGGACAGAAAGGACACATTACTCACAACAGAGAAGTGACCGCAGCGACCGTGGGCATTGTGGTGGACACCGGAGGCCAGTGGAGAGTGGGAAAGCCACGGCCGCCCTGGAATCACACCCCGACCAAAAACACCGCCCACACGAGACCACAGCACAAGGCCACTTGCGGGCAAGGGAGAGCCCTAGGGCGTGTGCCGTCGTCTGAGGGGCAGAAGTGGGAGTGGGCCATCTGGCGACCAACGCTCCAACACGCCGCTCCGTGATGGACAGAACAGAACGCTTAAACCTGACCCAACACAGCTTCCGTCAGACCTCAGCTGGCGGGCAGGTGATGGGGCAAGGCGTGTCCACGCGACGGACGGTCCCACCCGGCCAGCTGGGGACACGGTGTGGACAAGCCTCCAAACAGCATGTGTGCTGAGAGGGGCCCGCCACCGAAGGCCACACAGGAGCCTACCTATGCGGAGGGTCCCCACCAGGCTAGCTCGGAGACAAAGTGGGGGGAGAGTGGTGAACACTGCGGGGCGGCTATGGGGCAGGGGGTGACTGCTTGCTGCCTGGGTGGTGCTGAAATGCTCTTCAATCAGACTGTCGTGGCTGCATATCTCTGTGCACGGGACACATGAAAACACCACCAGCACGCTGAAAGGGCGGGTTCTACGCAAAATTCACCGTCATTAAAAAGAAATGCTCAATGTAATTAACCCTGGCGATCAATGGGGTGACAGATGTCGCAGCCAGATCACCCTCACATCCTGCTCAACGTAATTATTCACACTGAAAAAAAAACACACCAGAGACAACTCAGATCTTCAGGAATAAACGAAGTGCACCACAGCAAAAATATAGCCGACTACGAGACACTCCTTTTCCTCTAAATTTACTTAAAACACAAAGGCCTTTTTAGACGTGGCCCGGTGGGAGCCCGCCACACGCAACACGAGCCTGCCACACGCAACGTCGTAGCCCATGTGGCAGCAAGGACGGAGCAGGGTCATGGACGCACACAGAGGCCAGGTTTCTGGGCCCGTTTCTGGGCGGTGGGCAGCAGGGCGCCTGCAGACTTCGGGAAGTTAAGGACGCCGGAATCCGCGCAGGATCACAAGTCAGTACGTGAAGACTGCGGGCGGAGTTCTGGTCACAGCAGGGAAGGATGGGGACAGAGGAGAGAATGCACTGCACTCCCCAGAAGAGGCGGGCGCCCCGGCTCCAGCCCTGCACACCCCAGTCTGCCGCTCACACCGGTGCCCACCCATTGTGGAAATGGCTGGGTCTGGTGGGGAGCACAGGTCCAGGTGCCAGCGAGCGAAAACGTCATCGAAAGAAAATACCTGGCCGTGGCCCGGTGGCCCAAGAGCCACCAAAGGGGCTGCCCTGCGACTCCAGTCAGTCTGAGTTGGAGCGGCACGCACGCGGGTTTCTCCTCGGCCTCTGCACCACAGAACCTCCTCTGCGGGCTGGGCTCCTCCGCCAGCACGCAGACAGACCCTCACTTCCCGCATTTCTAGACCCCTGCCAGGTCTGCCCCAGCTTCTCCTCCCAGTTGCACAGTCCCAGCTTCTCCCTGAACCTCTCTGCTCCTGTCACTCCATCCAAACAGCTTGTCAAGACCCCAGGCTCTCCTTTGTCGTGCACTCCAGGGGTAACTGCCCAGACCTGGCTGTATGCATCCCGGATCGCTGCTCTCTCCTTGACAGTTTTCCTTCNCAGACTTCGGGAGGTTAAGGACGCCGGAATCCGCGCAGGATCACAAGTCAGTACGTGAAGACTGCGGACGGAGTTCTGATCACAGCAGGGAAGGATGGGGACAGAGGAGAGAATGCATTGCACTCCCCAGAAGAGGCGGGCGCCCCGGCTCCAGCCCTGCACACCCCAGTCTGCCGCTCACACCGGTGCCCGCCCACTGTGGAAATGGCTGGGCCTGGTGGGGAGCACAGGTCCAGGTGCCAGCGAGCGAAAACGTGATCGAAAGAAAATACCTGGCCGTGGCCCGGTGGCCCAAGAGCCACCAAAGGGGCTGCCCTGCGACTCCAGTCAGTCTGAGTTGGAGCGGCACGCACGCGGGTTTCTCCTCGGCCTCTGCACCACAGAACCTCCTCTGCGGGCTGGGCTCCTCCGCCAGCACGCAGACAGACCCTCACTTCCCGCATTTCTAGACCCCTGCCAGGTCTGCCCCAGCTTCTCCTCCCAGTTGCACAGTCCCAGCTTCTCCCTGAACCTCTCTGCTCCTGTCACTCCATCCAAACAGCTTGTCAAGACCCCAGGCTCTCCTTTGTCGTGCACTCCAGGGGTAACTGCCCAGACCTGGCTGTATGCATCCCGGATCGCTGCTCTCTCCTTGACAGTTTTCCTTCCCTGACTTCTAGACCCCCTCAGTGGTGTGCCCCCAGACCTCTCCCCGCCCTACCTCACTCACCAGGAGAACACTTCCAGACTCGAGCTTGAAATAGACCAACAGCTATAAAGTGAGGGTGTGATGGGTGCAGGCTGAGAGGCCCGAGGGACCCCCCCAGGCCTCACTTGGGGCTGGGAAAAGCAGCGGCTCAGGGACTGAGAGTTACCCTGCATGTCAGTAACAGCAGGTGGCTTCGTGGCCTGCGCAGAGCCAGGGAGAGGGGCGAGACTTGGACCATGAGGCAGCTCCCCGGCTACAGCGCCTGCAGGAGCTCGGACATGGTTCATGCCACGCTCAGAGCCAGACCTGCCAGGCCTGACGGTGGCCACCCAGAAAGGGAGAACACGGGAGGGCTGGCAGGTGTGCTGACGGTGGGAGGAGTCGGAAATGGGGTCACGGAGGAAGTTCCACACTGGGATTTAAACAAAAAGGTGGCCACCGAGTGGGACAGGCAGAGTGTGAGACCACGCGGGAAGACAAGGGATGAAAGGACTCTTGCCTACTGGCCATGAGGTGTCACGCAGTTTTGGATTAGGAACTGGAGATCGTGACTGTGGTGACACAGATGCTGGTGCCGGGAGCCGCAGGAGGCCTGCCAGCCGACATGGAGACTGGGAGGGAGTGGGAGGGACTGGGAAGAATGGGAGGAGCTGGAGCAGTGAGCTGCTGTGGACCTGGGTGTTTCCTCTCCTGGAAGGCCCCTCCGCCTGGCCTGAGCAGGCCCAGTAGGGAGGGCAGGGCGGACTGTGTGCCTGCGGGAGCGTCTTCGTTTCCACAGGGAGTGAGAGTCAATGGTAGAATTCGCCACCTTCTAAACCTGTACAACTTTCAGTTAGAACAGCTCCTCTCCTCCTCACCAAACTCTGGCACTGACAGCCACGATTCCTGCCAGCGGTGGCAGCTGCAAAGACGAACCACAGGACAAAAGACCCCGGAGTGCGGCTGCTTCTGCAACCAGGGCTCCTGCGTGCTGACCCCTGACCTCTCCGGGCGCCGCAGGCTCACACCCAGCCCCAGCCACCAGCCTGCCACCCCCACGTGGTGCCCAGGGCACACCCCAGACAGGCCCATTCAGACGGGCCCTCAGCCCCCCACATGGGCCATCGGAGCCTCCTCAGACTCAGTAAACGGCAAACCCTACCTTCTGGCTCCTTGGGCCAAAACCTGCCCACCGCCCGGCTCCTCCCTGCTCCCCAAACTTGCACCCACATCCTCAGGAAAGGCAGCCTGGCCCTCCCTCCAAACTACACCCTGAGTGTCCTTCACAGCCGCACTGGCCGCCCTGGCGTGGCCGCACCTCCAGCCCGGTCGCTCGGCTGCCTCGGCTGCTCTCCCCCCACCCCGCCCCAACTCCTGCCCTGGCCCGAGTTTTCTTCTAGGCCTCAGGGCCCACCAGAACCTGCGTCACCCGAGGCCCAGGATCTCTGTGGCCTCAACTTCCTGCCAAGCTGCCCCAACACTCCTGTCGTGGCCTCAACTGTGCCCCCCACTCCCCATTTCTTAAGAAGTCCTGACCCCCACACCTCAGAATGTGACTGCACACAGAAACGGGGCCTTTGGAGATGAGGTTGAGAGCAGTCGTGTGGGTGGGCCCGGCTCCATCCGGGCTCAGTGTTCATTCGTAAGCGATTAGGACACAGACACAGAGAGACCAGAGGAAGACAAGTCACCTGCCAGCCAGATAGAGGCCTCAAAGGAACCAACCCTGCCAGCACCCTGACCTTGGACTTCCAGCCTCCAGAACTGGGAGGAAGAAAGGTCTGCTGTGTGCGCCCCCCAGTCTGTGGGGCGTGGTGACGGCTGCCCCCGTGGGCAGGTGCCGTCAGTGTCACCGCATCTGCTCCCTGCTGTTCCCTGACCACACTGAGCACAGTGTCCCAGGGCCCACGTGCTCACTCCCACTCACAGGCTAGGGGTCCCACCGCCACCATCTCTCGGCTGGGGCAGCTGCGGCTTGAGGCTGTGAATGGTGGTCCAGGTTAGCAAGAGAGGAGAGATGGGAATCGAACAGTATCTGGTTCTGTGACCCATGCAAAATACATGGCCACACAGCACCCATACTAGATACTTAAGGAACAAAATTAGAGGCCCTGGCCAGGTGGTTCACAGGGTTAGAGCGTCGTCCTCCGGACACACTAGTCAGGGTTCCCCCTGCTGAATGTCAGTAAGTGGAACAATGAAACGACGTTTCTTTCTCTCTCTGTTGAATCAACTTAACACAGTGAGAGGGAAGCGACTTACTTTTCCACCCAGAGCACGGACACGAGCTTCACCCCCCTCTCCTGGGCCCTGTCCCAAGTGCGCTGGTACCCGTCTTTGAACACGACGTGAGTCACTTGTTTGTTGAAAGTTTTGGAAACCTGCAGATAAAGGGCAAAAAAGTTTTTTAAGTCAGTAGTTACTATTCGCACAGAATTTCGTTAAGTAAGTACAGGCAAGTGCCATTCAACAAGACGTGCACAAAACAAGCAACAAACCACGAGCCAACTGTGTCGCCCTACAAACAAGGACAACACAGGGCAGCACAGCGCGGGCTGGCGGCTGCTGGTGTGGAAGAGGTGCAACAGCCCAGGAGAGGTAACACTGGCTGAACGGGCCGTGCCGGCGTCACCTCTGCACACCCACCTCTGCCCCCCTGTCCGGCCCAGCCCTCATTCCAGGGCTGCAAAGTTGGCTAACGTTAAAAAAAAGGGTAATTATTATTCACCACGTTAACAGAGTAACAACCATTATGATCACCGCAATATACGTGTACAACACTTTTGGTAAAATTAAGTTTATTCGTGAGGATGGTTCTTAGTAAATGAGGATCTCAGAGTCAGGACAAAGTACATCAGGGGAAATGCTAAAGGCTTTCCTCCAACAAGAGGGAGCAGACAAGGGTGCTCGACGTCTCCACGCTACTCACTGGCCTCCCCCGTACAGTACGCGAAGGAAAAGAGACAGAAGGTGCTGGGATGAGAAAAACCAAAACTGTCCTGTGCACATACGATTCGACCGGGTACGTCTGTAAAGCCCCCAAACACCACAGGATCCATGAATGAGTTGGGAACTTTCCTGGACACACAGGCACCACCTGCTTTACAGACCAGCGGCAGTTACAACCAGGGGAAAGCACAGAACGTTATTGAAATACACTTTAAAACCAAAACCAACAAAGGGACGTATCACGTTCATAGGCTGGAAAGCTCCATTTTGTAAAAATGTCATCAGCTCTCTCTACACTGATCTACTGTTACTGACCCAACCCCACTCAGAACCCCCCAAAGTCCTGTGCTATAAACTGACAAACTGACTGTGAGATGTGTTTCGAAAGGAGAAAGGCCAAAAACGGCCAGAACACTTGGAAGAACAGAAGAGAAGACAATGCAAATTTGTTCCGAAGGGCAGCCAGGACAGAGAGGGTTGTCATTAAGCAGAACTCAGACACTGAACCCCAGTTACCTGACCAGTGGCAAAGGGAATACTGTGGAGCCTGGCTCACGGACAATCTTTTCAAGGGTGTTGAGCGCAATGAATACTCCCATGGAAAAAATGAAATTATTTCATACCACATACGAAAACCAATTCCAGATACACTACAAATCTAAAAGTGAAAGGCAAAATGATAAAACTTCCAGAAATAACAGAGGAGGAAAACCTTCAGAACCTCAGTGTAGGACCAGATGT
Organism: Sturnira hondurensis; assembly: GCF_014824575.4. Classification (NCBI taxonomy): domain Eukaryota; kingdom Metazoa; phylum Chordata; class Mammalia; order Chiroptera; family Phyllostomidae; genus Sturnira; species Sturnira hondurensis. The sequence goes on from NW_028087067.1 coordinate 451,834, forward strand.
GTTTAAACCGGACACACAACAAAAAAACCTCCCCCAAAGGGAAAACTGGGTCAAATCCTCCCCAAGCCCCTGCCACAAACACACTTTGTTAACTGCTGAACTCCCTGGGAGCTGTTTGCAGTGACCATTTCTGTTCCCGGCACCTCACCTGTCACCAAAAGACACAACTGAGAAGAGAAGACAAGCCAGAGCAACAGAGAACCCGACCTCAGTCTGCAGGGCTCAGGGGTTCCTGGGTCTGGTCCCTGCCCTCAGCCGGCCCCCTGCAGCTGTGCCAGGCTCAACAGTGACCCTCAGTCTCAGACCGACCTGCACTTGCCAGGCTCAGCTTTTCTGAAGAGTCTGCAGCCTTTTAAAAGTCCCTCCCTCGACCTCCAGACCTGTTTTTCAGGTTCTGGCATCCTTCTTGACCTCTGTCCCTAGGCCCAGCCCCCCCCCCCCACCCTGTTATCAGCTTCAGAAACACTAAATGGGGTCCACCTTCAGCACTTCTCCTTCCAGCGCCTGCGCCCTGGCTTCTTGACCCCCACAGTAAGGTTTCCAGCCTGGACTATAAGTCCCAGACTGGCACACCTAAATGGCTGTCAGATGTTTCCAGTGCCCAGCTTCCCAGCCTTTCCCCTAAACACCTCTTCCTTCCCTTCATTCCTCATTTGATCAACAGCAGCTGCAGCCCAGTAACCAGGGGCAGGACGCACACCGTCATCTCGAGCTCGCCTTCCTCAGAAGCACAAGCCCAACCGTCCTATAAGCCCTCCTATAAACCCTCCTGGGCCGAATCCTTCCATCTGTGGATTTCTTCTGTTTTCTCCTGCCTCTTACCCACCGTCTTCTTTCCCCTTCATGTTCTAAGTAATAACACCCCAAGTAAGAAAATATAACTATATCTCATTATGCACCAGAGGACTATCAAAATGTAGTGATGTTGAGACGCATTCTTAACTAACATGTAGCAATAGTGAGAAGGATTTCTTAGCTGACATGAAGCAATGGTGAGATGAATTCTTACGTGCAGCAATGGTAAATTGAATTTCTTACTCACATGTAGCAAATAGTAAAATGAATCTCTTACCTTTGCCCCCATCTCCACAAGTTGATTTGTAAATGTCTTTGAATAATTTTCGGTTCCATTGGCTGACCACACTTCAACATAAGCCACCACATCTAAAAAGGAACAAGGTATTAACATTTTAAACATACTGAAACCTCAGCATCCTTCCTCCAAAGATTTCAATACAGTTTTCTCTTGTTATATTTACATTAAAAAATAAATTTAAATTTTCTTCCATTACAAGCTCATTCAAAAGGGCATTAGTGCTATCATGGTTCTTAAAATCTCAAAGAACAACTGTATTCATGCACACATCACGGTTTACATTACTTACACTCAAAGCTCTTCCCAAATTCCTAAACCAGGCTTAACTTTCCTAAGGCAAGAGTCTGTTTCCTGAAAAAGGACCTGACAATAAATACACACTCCAGGCTTTGAGAGTCCACCACTCAGAGCTCCAAAGCAAAGACAGCCAAGACAGCAGTTAAGGAGTGAGCTCGGCTGTGTTCCGATAAAGCTTCACAGACAACAAAGTTAGAACTTGTTACATTTTGCACTTGCCATTCTTCTTCCGGAGTTTTCTCCACCACTCTCCCCAACCATTCATAAAAGTGAAACAATCACGGCTGGCAGGTCCTACAAAAAAGGCAGCAGGCGGGACGGGGAGAGGGGGACACAGCCCGCAGACCCCTGATCCCACCTTTCTCCCAAAACCTAATTCATTAAAGGAATCTCCAGGTGTGCCACTCTAACTAATTGTGAACAAAGCAAAAAGAAAGGCAGGTTAATTTAACAAAACAGTAACACTGAAAAAGCAGCCACACCTGACTGGAGTTTCCGTAAAGCCTTGGTCTCCTCTTTCGGCTTGAAGGTCTGTACCCCAGCCTCCGCCCCGCGCCCCCCGCCCAACACCAACTCTGGAGGCTGCCCTGCTCCGCAGCAACTCCCGGCGCCCAGGTGCGTACCCTGACCTCGGAGCAGGCTCCGGTGCTCGGGTCACCCCTGCGCCGACTAGCTGTGGGGTGGGGGGAGTCCCTGCATGCTCCGTACCTCGGTTTCCCCACCCACGAAGCGAAGTAAACCAGAGCTGCCGGGGCTATTCAAGTTAAGATAGTATTAATCAAGCCTTTAGCACAGTTCCTGGACACAGTTCCTCAATGAGGGGTCGCTGCTGTTGTCATAACAGCACACAGGGACTCGAACGCGGCAGAGAATCTGCTTTCTTTTCCTAATTCCACAATTAACGCCCCGCCCCAGGAGTCACCCGGCCGTGCAACGGCGCTGGGACCTGGGAGAGAGCCGACGATCAACTACTCCCCGGCCCAGGTGGCGCGGCCGCAGTCCCGGACTCGGGGACAGACCCCACACTCCACATGGAGCTAGACTAACTTCCGGCGATCCGATGACCCCCGCTGCGCGCCCCACCAGCCCTGCCCCCCGCCCGTCCCGCACGTGCTCCCAGGGAGAACCTGCTCTCACCTTTCAGAACCGAGCCCCGCGGGCTCCCGGGCTCCGCCATGAGTAGCGAAGGGAACCCCACTACCGCGCCGAGCGGGACTCCGCACACCCGCCGGGCGGCACCGAGCATGCGCAGGGCCGGCGCGCCGCTCCCTTCCACCCCGCGAGGATCTGCTCTCCGTGTTTTCCCGGCCGCCGGAGGCGGAGCCGCGTCGACTCTCGGGCGGCCGGCGGAGAGGGGGCGGTTCCTGCGCGGACGCAGACTCGGACCCGCCCTCCGCGGACAGGGGTCCGCGTCCTGCCCCGCGAGGCCTGCTCTCTGTTCTGTGGACCGTTACGAGGACGAACGGCCCTAAGATCCGAGCTGAGCCCTTCAGTCCCCATAGTAGACTTAGAAGCTCTCGGCGCCTCACCAGGGCTCACCTGGGAGCGGGGCAAGGAAGGGCGCGGACGTCTCGAGGGGACCTTAGAGCAGAACTGCTCCGAATCCCCGTCACTCGCGCGCCCCGCGCTCCCGAGCGCCGCCCTGTCGTCCGCGCGCGGAATGGCCGCTCCGAGGGAGACCCGGGAGGTTGACGTGGGCGGGGACCCCAGACCGTGGGTCCGCTGAGGGGCTCTGCCAGTCGTCCTCCCTGGAGCTCTGCAGCTCGCAAATCCCGGAGCAGACTCTAGTTGGCCGGACTGGGCGAGCCTCGCGCTCCGGAGCTGCCCGGGCCTCGCTCCGCTCTTGGGGTCCCGGCTTCAAACCTCCCGCCCGCGGAGCCCCGCCCACGCCGGGCAGGGCGCAGGCTCAGGCCCCGCCCCGAGACCGCGCGCGCGCGCGCCCGCCTGGAGCGCTCACCGGGCGGTCTGCTGGGTGGGTCTGCTTGTGGGTCCGCAGACGTTCTTGGTGTGACGGGTCTGAGACCCAGGGTCGGTTAAAGGAGCGGTACCGTCTGTACTCAAGAATGAACCCAAACGTGTGACGACGCTCATTTCCAATGCGTTCAGCCCCATCTTAGTGTCTCCCTTGGAGTGCAGACTCCTTTCCCAGCTCAGGGGAAAAGGCGACCTTCAGAGTAAAGGGGGCCCTTATAACCTAGTGGTCAAAAGTCCAGGCCAGAGAACAGACTGACAGTTGTCAGAGGGGTCGGGGTACCGGAGCTGGACGAAAAATGGGGAGGAATAAGGCAAAAAGAAAAACTCATAGACGACAGTAGGGTGATGTGGGTGGGGGGAGGTAGCAGAGGGTGAAAGGGGGTTAAGGAGACTTGACCTGGGGGGGCGAACACACAACACAGTTCACAGATGACGTGTTATAGAAGTGTACACTTGAAGCTTATATTAACCAATGTCACCCCCATAAATTCAATAATTAAAAATGTACAAGAAGAAGAGGGAGGAGGAGGAGGGGAAGAAGGAAGAAGAAATGAGAATGAACTGGATCTGGTTGGGAGGCTTGTCTCCAGAAAGCTCACAGCCGCTCTCCGCTGAGACACAGAGGAGTTTCTGAAACTCCGGGAGCTTCCTTTTCCCACGGGGGGCCCTGAACAGCAGCACAGAGGATCGCTCACGCTCATGGAGCACACGTTACAGGCTTTGGGTGTGTTGTCAGAGTTAATCCTACCCAGCTGGTGAGTGTACTGAAATTTGCAAAGCACTTACATATGTTTCTCTGCCCAGATTCCCACTAAAATTCTGTTATTCTAGAGGTATTTCTCATGGTAACCTGGAGACTAACAGTGGCCGCCCCCTCAAGGGGGCTTTCTCTTACTCTATATTTTGTATCATTTGATGCTCACAACAGACATTACGTAGCAAATGTGATTTTAAACATTGTAAATACAACTTATGTAAATACATACGTGTGATCTTATTCATGTTAAACAACACGAACTGAGCCGAACAAATTTTAAAGGTTAATCCGCTTTTTGACAGATTCATGAATCAGGCAGCGTCCCGCCCAGCAAGGAGAAAGGAGCTCCAGAAACGGAAAGGGTTTAAAAGCATAGAGGGGGTGGGACAAGGAAACCAATTTTTTTAAAGGATTATTTCAGGCAAGGTCACCTTCCTTTGGGGAACAATTGGGACTGGTAGGAGGATTAGTTCATTGATGCCGACCAGGAAATTCCAGACTTGCTGCCTAAAATTCCAATCCTGGGGAAGGCTGGAACTGTAATTAAGTTAAGTATTAAGCCTTGGTTTGCAGAAGTGGGACTTAGCGCAAATGACTGCGTTTTTGGCCTGTTGTTTCTTTTTAGCCGTGAACCAGAAACGTGGCTACCCTGACAAGCCTGTCAAATGCAGAACTGAAAGTAACGCACAGGATATTTTCATCATAAAAAATTCCCAGCTGGGCAGGTTATGATGGGAAGCCACGTCCTAAAGCCTACAAGGTAGATTAACCTTTACTCTGAGCAAGCTCTGTCCATTGTTTTTGTATGGCTAGAATGACATGTTTAAAATTTCAGAATGGTCATTTCCTTAGACCTCCAGAGATGAACACCCCTGGTACCCAGGAGAGATGACCCCAATATTGCTTGTTGTTACCTTTACCTGCATACCTCTGTAAATTATATGCTAAATGTGAAGTATCCTGCACCCACCAATATAAAAAAATATGTATCTATCCGTTTTCATCCAATGCTAGAGATTTCCCTGCTTTATTTTCTCCTGCCTCCTTAATCTACTACTAATGGGTTTCGTTATCTTCCTCACACCTTTTTTCTCCGAATGTGTTGGGGACTGCTCTGCCTGGTTTCAGGAATTGTAACCCTAACCCCCCGCCCCTGCCGTGGCTAAGGCTGTGAGTGACCTCTGGAATGCAAGCCACAGGAGACAAAACTTGTCTCTGGTAGCAAATGCTGCCTCAGTTTCCTTTCTGCCCCCAAAGCATGGTTGAAAGTCCTTGAGGGGTAAGTCTCCTCAGAGCAGGAAGCAACCTAAGCCAGACTCTACCACTTGGGAGGCCATCATGGATGGACTTGTGGGGGGGGGCGGCTACAAAAAAGAGTGAGCAATGGACTAATGCCTCCCAGCCATGTGATATAGCCCTGGTTCCCGAGTCCTCTGGGAGAAGCACTTCCTGGCTCTAATCCCCTTAAGCCTGAATACTTGATGGGGAGGGGTGCGGCTCCTTGCCTTGCTAGAGCATGAAGCGGGGCAGGGGTGGGGCGTGGAATCTGGCGTCCCAAAGAATTTCTGAAAAACCTGTGAAATCTACTCTGCTAAGAGTGCTTTCATTCATATGTTAAGGGTCCTAGAGGAAATGAGTATGTCTCCCAAAGTTTCTGCAACTCTCTTCCTGACAGACTCTGACTCAGACTCTGAAGCCCTCAGATTTCTTTGAAATGTTATCTACTGCCCTGGCTAGTGTAGCTCAGTGAATTGAGCATGGGCCTGTGAACCAAAGGATCATGGTTCGATTCCCAGTCAGGGCACATGCCTGGGTTGCAGGCCAGTTCCCAGCAGGGGACCCAGGAGAGGCAACCATACATTGATATTCTCTCCCTCTCTCCTTCCCTTCCCCTCTAAAGATAAATAAATAAAAATCTTAAAAAAAAAGAAATGCTATCTACTGTTTGGTCCTTGCCACCCTGTATTCCTGTGTATTACAACCCAATAAAAGCCCCTGGAGGCGGAGGCTCAACGCCTTTTTCCCCTGGAGAAACTGGCCACTGCTCAAGGCCTTTTTCCTCTGGGAAACTGGCCACCTCTTCTCCCCAAGCAGATCATGTCTGAGCCATGTTTACTTTCATCTGGCGGACTGAGGGATGTGTGGGAAAAGTCACACCCACTCGAATGTGTGAAAGACACTGCAAAACCCTTATTTTTTCTAGAGCATTTTCTTAATCCTTCAAGATTTTGCTTCTGAGACCAGCCCCTAAACTTTGTCTAAGTAAATGTGTTAAACTTTCCTTTAGGTTTGAAATTTCCTCTGTGGACGTAACAATACACATAAGTCATCAGGTTCAAGGGTGGTTCCCTGATGAGAGCAAACTAACACAGCCGATGGTGCCTGCTGGAACTGGAATGCAAAGGGGAAATTTGCACAGACGTGCCCACAGGGAGAACGTCATGTGAAGGTAACTGGAGTTACGCGGCCACGTACCAAGGAGCTATCAGAAGTGGGAGAGACACCTGACTCAGCTCCTTCCCTTGAGCCTTCGAACGGGATACAGCCCTGCCGACACCTGGACTCAAATTCCTGTTCCTGAGAATGGTGAGATGATAAATTTCTGTTCTTCAAGCCACTGGGTTTGTGATGTCTTCTTACGGCAGCACAGGAAACTAACACTGCCTGTGTGTAAGGAACAAAGCATAAAAAGAAAGTAATGTCGGCACATGCATGTACAAAAATTAATTTTTCCTGTGAAGACTATTGAGACAGTTGGTGAGATTTGGAAAAGCCCGCAGGTTAAAGTACAAATGTTAATTCCCTGCTTTTGATCATTGTCCTAACGCTATTTAGGAAAAGGCCTTATTTTAGAGAAATATGGTAGGACCGATTTCAGGGGTAAAGGAACATTGAGTCTGCAACTTCCTTTCTGTTATTTCAGGGGAAAACCACGCAGATATACACACACTTCTGTGTGTAGAAAGGGTGCTAAAACTGATGTGGTACAGGTTCACATTTTTGGAACCTGGGTGAGTGGTTTGTGGAAACCCTTTGTGCTACTGTACTTTTTCTATATGCCTGAAATTCTTGCAAAATGAAAAAAGTCACGGCAGGAAAATGGCGGGGCTAGACCTCAATCAGCCCGAGGGCCCCAGCCGCTCGGGGGGAAGACGACCCTGGTAAGTGGCGGGCTTGTGGGCCTGGAGCACTTCCCACCAGCGACCGTTCTCCTCCCACGCGTGGTGACAGCAAGTAAGGGGCTTGTGAAGGTGCAGCGTGGACTCTATGCGACATCTAATGCGTCTTCCCTGGCAAGAGAAGAGCGGTTTCTGCTACACCAGCGACCTTCAACTTGTAGGCCGCAAGACTCAGAAAAACATACCACCCCTGACTGTTTCCTCAGGAACACTGACCTCTTTCCCTTAGACTGTCAACTGAAATAATGACAACAGCCAACACAACAGTAGCCAGCCGGTGTCAATGAATAAAAATTATACCTTTTTTGGTCAGATTGGCAAAAAATATATTTTTGGGTGTGCCACAGAATTTTAGTAATTAGTTTATATGTGCCATGAGATGCAAATGGTTGAAAATCACAGTGCTATACAATTTGCAATCATTTCTGTTAAGGATGGCATGATTTAAATACGGAATAGTAGTGTCTAGGCAAGTACTGCTATTAAATACTAGACTTAAAAGTAACCTTATTCCTTATTCAAACAAGAAGGATATTTACTCCGCCCAGAATAGAGTTTGAAGTGTAAAGGTAGTTTGATTTTGTGTTACTTGAAGAACAGTTTCAGAGCTAGAACAAAAGGTCTTGTTTAAAAAAAAAAGTAAAATTTAAAAATGAAAGCAGAGGGCTGACTGAGCAACAGCAAACTGAAAAGGACCCGTTTCTGACACACACGCACACACAGACGCTTCAAATGACGCCACCCTCCCATTCAATGTGTTTGTTATAGAGAGTGGAGGAATGAGGCCACCAGATCAAGGTCACAGAGCCCCTGAAATTAGCACCAGCCCTACAACTCCGGTCTCCGGACATCAGGGTCCAGTTTGTCCCGTTTCTCCACGCCGCGTACCTTCCACAGACACTGATTGCGCACTTTCTCTGTGCCGAGAACTGGGGCATTTACACAGATAGGGGGACGACCTTTTCTCATTTGCTTTACTACCCTTCAGATCAGAAGGAGAATTTATCAGTGGAGCTAAGGTCTAGGCAGCTCATTACTGACAGCGGAGTTAATGAATGAGTTCAAAGAAACTTGACCTTTGCACTAGTTCGCTCCAGTTTAATTTCTGTCATTGCATTTCTATTCAGGGTTTTTCAAAATTTTATTAAATTTATTGGGGCAACATTGGTTAGTAAAATTATATAGGTTTCAAGTGTAAAATTCTATCATGTATCACCAGGATATTCAGGGTTTTTAATAAAATCATTTAAAGGATCTAGTAAAGTCTAAAAAATAAGCTGTCTGTGCTTTTTCATTTTTACTCTCTGCCAAAGAATGATATATGAAAGCCGTGATCTCTGCCAACACTCCCTCGGAATGAAAGGGACCCAGAGGAGACGAGAGGCCCCTTTGTACACACTCAGAGCGTGGGGGAGCTGGGGACGTTGGCCTCTGTGAGCAGCCCGCTTCCACTCAGCGGGCGAGCACTTCTCGGAGGCTCACCCCCCACGAGCTGGCAATTCTCGGACAGGTGCAGGGACCTGAGGTCTCGGAGAGACCTGGCAGAAGTCAGATAAAAGGCCTGGGTTCAGAAGGAAGCCCGGAGCCCCGGAATCTGAAGTTCCCTCTGGAACCCTGCGTTCTCAACAGCGTAGAAACACAGGGCAGGCGTGGGCCCCAGCTTCCTGGCAGTTCGTGAATTTCAAAGGTGAGGTGCAGAGCTCTGAGTTCCACCTTCCTTTCCCGTGTTCTGACACAACCAAAAGAAAAGACAGTGGAGGGAGACTCGACTGAGCAAATGTTAAATCTCATAGGAAACTCTATTTTCTAGTGAAACCGTAACTCTTATTATTAGCAGGAGAAGTGAGTGTGCCGTTCTTTCTTGAAGAAGAGCAAAATTCACTCTTTTAAAGTTAAAATTTTTTAAAATAAAGCTCTAAAGCGAGACTCTCATTTGATGATCTAGAGTAACTGAGAGGCTTGCCCTCCCATGTGAAAACAGATGTAAAGATCCATGAATGAGTGCCCTGAGGATAAACGCGCACAACGGGAAGAAAAGGCAGAGGGCACGAGAAACAGAGGCTCTGACATCATCTGCGAGAATGACAGTGAGTCACTTCAGTTTTGCATCTTGGGAGTGTTCTTCAGCCATGAAACCAGAACTCTATGGCCAACTGCAGAAACTGAGGTCCCAGAGCTCTTCCTAGTGAAACTGGCGCCCCAGTTCAAACAAGGTGAGCAGCTCTATGGAGAGAAGTGTTTACCTGGACCGGCCTTTGCACCTCAGCGCCTGGAAACGGAGAGCCCGCCATCTGTATTCCTGCTAGTGAGACCGGAAAAGTTGGCCTTTTCGCTGCCTGTCACCTGCCAGGCAGATTGAATTTTTATGGCCACTGTATTCAGGTGGCCGGCGATCCGAGAAGACGGTCGGTTTGAACCACAACAGACGGTCTTAAATTTTAAACTGACCCTTTTTATAAGGAGAAGAAAGTGTTGATGAGGGGATTGGAATTCAGGGAACAAGTTGATCAGATAAAGGCTGCAGCATCCTTTCACCTGTGTCCCGGGCGTGGGCATCTCCCCCGGAGCACCGGCTCAGACACCATCCTGACGTCTTGCAGTCCCCCCGAGACACAAAGGTGGAACTGCCTGTGGTCTCCCGGAGTCAGGGTGGGTCGCACCTTCAATTCCTGGAACAACAGCTTTTTACATACATTGATTACTAAGCTTATTAGCTACTCCCTGAAACTAAAAAACTTCCAGCATTTGAGTTGTCCATCCCGAGGATCCTTGGAAAACTCGATCAGAAGACCTGACACCTCTTCCCTTGTGTGTGCTCAGAACATGACGCTACGCTGTCAGACGGGTTGCCAGGGAACTGCTTCTGCTGTCGGGAGCAGCTTCCCTTCATTACAGTTACTCAAGTAACTACAATTAAAAGTGCAGGTCAGCTTCTGCCTGCACGCCTTGTTAGTTTGATCGGGCTTACTATCTCCCCCTCCTTCATGTAGTCAGCGTTACCCACCACGTCCAGCGGAAGGGTCTGGAGACACAGCAGTGTCTGGGCCGCACGGACAGAGAGGGCGGACACACGGGTTGAAGCAGGGTGTTCAAAAGAGCTTTCTCTGGGCCCCTCACCACTCTCTTTATGACTCACCACGAGCTTGCCTCAGATCCTTTCTGGAAGCAGAGATAAACCGAAAGGTGCCCACCCTGGGGAAACACTCACGAGGCCCTGTGAAGCTGGAGAAAGGAGGGCACCAAGTCGTGTACGCGAGGGACTCAAGCTTGTCAAAACCTCACCCTTCCAGGTGGTTTCAAGCCAGGACACACTGACGCCGTGATACTGGCCCTTGAAGTACTGGACGCTGGGTCATTTGAAAAATAGGACTGACCCACACTTAGACTCATCCCCCTCTGTGGCACCTGGCTTCCCAAAGGAAAGAGGTGGCTTTCGCTATGTTAACGAGGTAACCTTCCGACCTGAGGATGGGGCTGGTTGTCCCTCCGTGACTGGAGGGTTGGAACTTTCAGCCTGATCACCCGGGCACAGGCAGTTCCCTGCGGGAGTGGAAGAGACTATCCCCTTGGGCGGGTCCTCACAGGGCTCCACCCAAAGGGCCTTCTGCCCCTCCCTGCCCCTTTGGGCCCCACAAGAGAAGTTACCTCAAAATCAAATGGACAAGTCCGGAAAATATTTTTGAGAGGCTGTCATCACACCCATGTCTAGGCAGAATTCACACACCTGTCTGCCACAGAACAGCGCTAGCCATGGGTTTACTCAGCGCGGCTGGGGCTGAGGCACCCCCGGCACCTGGCAGAGGGGAGCGCAGGCCCTGGAGGTCTCCCGTGACCGAGCCTGGGACGACACAGTGTCACTGCCCCTCATGTACAGGTCGTACAGGTCGTACAGGTCGAGGATGGCGCCCAGGGCCAGCCCACAGTCAAGGGGAAGAGCCACACAGGGGTGTGAACCTGTCAGGGAGGAAGTGGGAGCTGCGGTTTGCAGGGGTGGGGGCACCTGAACGGGGAACCCCAGTTCTGGACACTGTGCGGGATTTTTTTTAAAAAAAATTTTTGCAGGCTAACATTGAGTTACTGTGATTGTTCTAGAATCTTACATTCTGCTTATTCCAGCAGGTCTGGTGTAGCCAAATCCTTCAGTACAGCTATTGATTCGTTTCTCTCTCCTCTACAGATCCGTGGGCCATGGCTTTGACTCTGTGAAGCAGCTATGCTCTCGGACAGCTGCCCCTTCAGGTCTTCAGCTGGGAATCCCTAATGGCTTCCACCCTGTGCTATTTCCCAATCGATATCCCGCAGCTCTTTCGCCCAAGTTGTCCCAAATGACCAGCTGGAAGCACCGGTTCAGAGTTCGCTCTGACTCTTACTGCACCCCAGGCAGACACAGCCTCCCTCACGGAGCTTCTCACCACTGGGCATCACACCCCTGGGGGCTGCAGAGGTTTTAGAAGGTCAGTGCCAGCAGCAGCGTGAAGCCCCAAGTGCAGATCAGCAGTGTTAGTACAGCCGCAGAAGAACACACGGGGGTGTGTAAGCTGTAGTCTCGAATACGTGCGTTCACACTCTCCATCTTGCAACACTGAGACTCAACCAGCCAGCCAGCAACCACCCACCCTGCTACTTTCTGTCTCCGAGTTCGACTGCTCTGTGTGCATCACGTAGGCAGAATAAGAGTGTTTGTCTTTGTGTGCCTGGCTGTCTCACGCAGCCTCGTGTCCCCCGGGTCCCTCTGTAGCAGCAGCTGCGTGTCCTTGCGAGGCCGAGCACTACCCCACTGAGTGCATGTGGCTGGTTTACCTGGTCGTCCGCCGTGGACACTGTGGGGGCGGCTCGCGCCTCTTGGCTATTGCTGCAAGGAACAAATATCTCTGTGGAACCCTGCTCTCAATGCGTTCGATATACACACTCCCAGACGTGGAATTGCTGGACCACATGGCAATTTGTTACCTAATCTTTTGTAAATATTTTTTGAACAAGGATAAGCTCTCTCCTTGTTTCAGTTGCTGGTACTGGATCCTGAGTCAAAGGAAGAAACCTGGATATTATTATTTTGTGTGGAACGTAAATGCCACCCTTATGTTTGGGCATTCCTCTTCTCCTGATTCCTCGACACTTCGGCAGGAGAGGCCGTGGTGGGGGGTGAGGGCCTCCGAGAGCAGGGCTCGTCCTCGTGGCCCCAGTGACCTGACAGGGCCCAGGACAAAGTGGGTGGAAAATGGGAACATTTGAAAATAAACGGACAGAAAAACGGAGAGACTATCTTCGAATCGTGGAGGAAAGGGTTGTCTGTGCTCCCATTTAAATTTTTAGGTGGCTTTTCACATTCAATCTGGGTCAGGAAGTTGTACATAAGTGCTTTCACCCCCCACACCAGACCAGGCACTTCCTGAGGTGCCCGTGGGGTCGGGGACGGTCCTCATGTTCTCCGCTGGGGGCAGAAGCACCGTACGGGCTCACTTGTGTTTTATCGCAGTATCATTTTTAAAGTCCTTTCCTTTTAATTTCAGTTCCATCTGTGAGTGTTTTTATCTATGTTTTCTAGAAGAGAAATCACACAGGTGATTCATACTCCAATATCAATTCCTTTCAAATTTCTGCCTTGAGAATTAGAACAGCAAAAATGTCACTGGTTTTAGTAAATGGAATAGTCCAGAGTTGTTTACTGATTCCAAAATTCACAAGAGAAGCATCAGAATAGAGACTGAACACTCACGGTACTTATCTGCTTCTGAGTATCAGTCAGACGTGTGGCCAGCACCACAGGACCATGGGGACCCTGCTTTCTGCCCTCCGAGGCCTGCTCGTGGTGGGGACTTAGTTTGCACTCGGAAAATGCATGATTGCAGCACTGATCAAGGTAGTAAGCCAGCTGTCGACACCTCCCTCTGCTGTGATGAATGCCACCCGGACATCCGTGTCAAGGCTCCTGCAACTTGGGACCGGGCCGTGCCGGGGCTTCCAGAACTCCGTGTGAGGTGTGATGGGCCCCTTCTCCGTTCTGCAAAGTCACACAGCCTGAGGACAGAGAGGTGTCTAGGTCGCAGCAGCAGCTGGACTCAGCAGAACTGGGGGCGGCGGACTCGGGGGCATGCTCAGAAAAACAGGGAGTCCACTTCTTCACATCCACCGGCCACCACCAACTCGTCTCCCCAGCCAGCTTTTTGTGGTGACCTACACTGAAGGTTGCGGCAGGTATTTCATCTTGTAGTCTCATGGTACAGGAGGAGAGACAAGTCCTCCAAGGTCTCGGGCTCAAAGAGCAACTGGAGGTGCTACAGCCTGAATTCTGTCCCCCCAAAGGCACATGCTGAAGCCCCACCTCCCAGCGGGCCGGTTTTCAGACTCTGAAAAGGCAGCGAAGGTTAACTGAGGTCACGGGGGTGGGGCTCTAGTCCAACGGGAGTCCTTATCAGAGGGGACAGCAGTACCCAGGCCAGGCCCTGTGAGGGCGCAGAGAGAAGGGGCGCCTGCCGCCAGGAGGGGGCTCTCCCCAGAAACCACCTGCCGGCACCCTGACCGGGGCTTCCAGCCCCAGAGCCGCCAGAAAGTGAGCTGTGGCTGTGTCAGGCCGTGGACAACGGGGTTTTGCAGCCCTGGCAGACCGTTTCCCTTCTCAGCCTCCACAGCCCATCGGAAATGGGGGCTCTGTAGGTACTGGGGACCCTGCCACAGAAGGACGGCTGCTGGGGCAGGTGCAGTGACAGTGACGGTCGCCAGCCTGGCCTCACCTGCCCTCGGACACGGCTTCACAGGTGGAGACCTGTGGTCTGGAACGTCGTGGGGACCATGTGCTCACGTTTGCACCTTCACGTGGAGACGTGACGAAAAGGGTCTAGATCAGCTCTCACCTCTGGGCGGAGAAGTGGCTTTGTGGTGGTGAACTGAGGCGCACGGCCTCTTCAGTCCATGGGCTCACACTTGTTTTCACAGTGAGCACATATTCACGCCTTACTCTGGAATTTTAACAGACACGGTGAAAATACTGAGAGGGAAGAAGGTCATGTTGACAGCTGCCTTGGAGAAGAGCCATGATGTCTCTGAGGGAAGCCTTCCGAAGGCTGCAGACCAGGCCCAAGCTGACGGTGGCCTGGGGGATGTTGTGGATGATACTGTAATAACTGTGCCCGGTGCTGGGGGCACTGGACTTACCAGGGGATTCCTCCACAAACCTTAGAAATGTCTGACCACCATGCTGCACATCTGGAAGTAATATTCAACACTGAGTGTCAACTGCAATTGAGAGAAAAAACCCTGAAAAAAAGATGGTGGTCTCCCCGCCCCCACCCCGATCTATTGTAACTGCCGTGGCCATTTGTTTAACAGAAGCACAGACAAGTTCACGCCGCTTTGGGTCTTGCACGGCTGCTGTCCCCGGGGGCGTGTACCCGTCTCACTGTAGCCTGGACGGTGCTGCCTTGTCCCTCCCTGTTTTTCAGGCCTCCACAGCGGCTTCTGCCCTTTGCCCAGCTTCTCCAAAATGCCCACCTCCTTCAGCACCCAGCTTCTCGCCCGCCGTTTCCTCGCCCGCCAGAACAATTCTCTCTGTTCCACTATCGACCTCCCACTCACCTCCAAGGTCAGCTGAAGCATTACTTCCTCGGGAGAATGTCCCTAGTGTGGCAGCCCCCCACCTCCCTCCGGGGCTGTGTCCACGTTCTGGGCTGCCTCTCCCCATGCCCACCCCCAGCCCACTGCTCTCAGAGCTCTGTCCGTTGTGATGAAGTGTTTCATCGTATCACGCTTGCCCACAGTGGGGGGTTAATAAGTACCTGTTGGATGAGTGAACAGGTGGCTGAAGGAGACATCAGACAAAGCTAGGAGGACTCCACTGCTGTTTCCAAGGGACGCAGACGTGCAGCATCGAAGGGCGCTGAGGCCATGGCCCCGGGCGGTAGGAAGCGCTATGCAAGGGCAGGAGAAGCTGTTCCTTCATCAGGCAAGAGGCAGAGACGTCAAATGTTGAAGGGTTGCTAAGACAGGGATGGAAAGTGTCCATTTTAAACTTCATGATGTGACAGAGAGACCACTGGGGACTCTGTCGCGGGCACTGCAGGGAAGGCAGCGGGGCCCAAGGTAGACTTCAGGACTGGATTGAGGAGAATGAGCAGGGAAGTGGGGTTANGACGCAGACGTGCAGCATCGAAGGGCGCTGAGGCCATGGCCCAGGCGGTAGGAAGCGCCCTGCAAGGGCAGGAGAAGCTGTTCCTTCATCAGGCAAGAGGCAGAGACGTCAAATGTTGAAGGGTTGCTAAGACAGGGATGGAAAGTGTCCATTTTAAACTTCGTGATGTGACAGAGAGACCACTGGGGACTCTGTTGAGGGCACTGCAGGGAAGGCAGCGGGGCCCAAGGTAGACTTCAGGACTGGATTGAGGAGAATGAGCAGGGAAGTGGGGTTAAGCCTCAGATGGCAGCCTCGCCACTGGCTAAGCATGGGCTTCAGCAACTTCCCTGATTTTCTGTTACTCGTCCATGACAGGCGATAGTAATGGAACCCACCTGCTGGGTAACCGAAGAATCAGAAATAACGAAGGCCACCGACACGCCTCCAGGGGGTCCTGGAGGAATGGTAGCAGTTGTTACAATCTAGTTCAGTGTCTGCGTTTAAATGTGCTGTTCTGAGGGAAGAGGCCTAAGTAAATCAATAGAGGCTGTGGGTTTTTTTTTTTAAGTTTATTTGCTACATTGTAATCAAGTTCAGTTACAACCCAGTCGGTTGCTTTTCCGTTAGGCAGAACGTGGACAGAAGACAACATGGACAATGCGTACCTGTGCGCATGTGTTATAAAGGCCGTCTAGATCCAAACCATTCTCACTGTACTTGTAAAGGCAACTCTGAAGGACTTACTGGAATTGTGTCGGTACGTAAACCAAGTGAACAAAAACATCTTTGGAAACATTATTAGAGCACTGAGACACAAGGACTAGACAGGATCGTGGCTGGGGTTCTAGACGAAAGTTCCCAGAGCAGATGAGCACATTGCCGTAATTCTTTTCTCGTCTTGGAGTGGCTATGAGAGCCATCGATGGGTGACATTTCAAATGACTTTCTCCATGACTCAAAATAACTTTGAGGTGCATACCATAGTTTTTTGAAGGAAACATTGATACTAGACTATAAATGCAGTAATATCTTTTGTTCAATATCAAAATTGAAGTATACTTGGTTCATATTAGGCAATTTTTCATGCTTTACAAAAAAAAATTCACCCCCCATTTTTACATGTACCGCTGCATGTGAATAAAGACTTAAGCTATCAGCCAGGGTATTGTTAATTTTTCTTCACTTTTGAAGGACGGGTTTGCCAGGTATAGAATTTTTGGCTGACAGTTAAATTTTCTTTCATAACTTTGAGTGTGTCATTCCATTCCCATCTGGTCTCCACGATTTCAAATGAGAAATCAGCTGTCAATCTTATAAGGAATCCTTGTATATCTCGAGTCGTTTCTCTCCTGCTGCTTTCAAGATTCTCTCTTTGGCGCGTGACAGTTTAATTATGATGTGTCTGGGTATGAATCTCTTTGAGTTTAGATGACTTGCAGGTTGTGGAACTTACTGGATGTGTAGATTAATGTATGTTGTCAAATTTGGCAAGGTTCCAGCCATTACTTTTTCAAATATTCTTTTGGCCTATTTTTCTCTCTCTTCTTCTGGTCATTCCATTCTGCTCATGTTGGTACATTTGATAATGTCCCACAGGTCTCTGAGATTCTATTCATTTCCATTCATTTATTTCTATTTCTATTTGCAGGAGAATCTCAGTTCATCTGCCTGTATGTTTGTTGATTCTTTCTTCTGCCTGTTTAAATCGGCTTCAAGCCCCTTTAGAGAGTTAAAAATTTTTTTCTATAACTGCATTTTTCAACTCCAGAATTTCTTGTTTCCTGTTAATAATATTGGCCTCTGTATTGATATCCTCTATTTGGTGAGAGTGCATTCTCATTCCTTGCTTTAGTTTTTTTAGACATAGGTTCCCTTAGTTCTTAGAATATATTTAGCACAGCTCATTTAGCCCAACATCTGGGCTTTCTGAAGCACACGTTCTACAGAGGGCTTCTCTCCTGCGTCTGACTGTGCTTCATTTTTTTCTTTGCACGTCTCACAATTCTTTTCTTGAGAACAGGACATCTGCAATTATATAATGTGGTGACTCTGGAAATTACTCTTCCCCCTCCCCAGGATTTGCAGTTGTTGAGGTTTATTCAGTTGTTTACTAAATCTGTAAAATTTATTTTTGCTTTTTTCTTTTCATTTGGTTTCGGGGCCACTGAAGCTTCTACACTGTTAAGTGAGTGGCCAGCTAGTGATGGACGGCGGTCTCCTCGGCAGCTGCTCTCCCGGTGTCTGCTAAGGGCCCGTGGGCTTGTCAGGCTGTCCTTCAGGCCTCGTGCAGGCAGCTCTCAGTTCCGCCTGCACCCTCAGGCCCTGCTCGCTCACAGCCTGCAGGTCAGAGGTGACAGCGGAGGCCCCCCCTCAGACCCCTCCCTGGCCTGTGCACCGCCCCGCAGATGGTCTTGCACGCCCCCCCAAGTCCTGGCTGAGTTTTCAGAGTGCCTGTGGACTCGCATGCCTCGGCCCCCGACTTTTTAAAAAAGTTTTTTAGTCAGCACCCACTCTAATGCACTATTGCTAATGCTGCCTCTGGAAGCCACATGCTGCAAAGATTCCCTGTAACGGTTTTTAACAAAAGCCCCAGAGAAAAGGCCGTTTCTCCATGAAGTTGAATAAAGAGAAAACTCACGAGTACGAGTTTCCTGGGAACTGCCACACCAGTGAACACATTACAGTGCCGTGGGGATGGGGCCTTTCGGGGGGCTCCACCCGCCTTTGCTGCCCAGTGGCTGCTGTGCTGAGTGGGCTGCTGGCGCTCAGGCTGCTGCACAGCTGGGGACCGGGCCTGGGGACAGGGTGGCTTACGGCACCGTGGAGCTCACCATCCTCACTGAGGTCCAGGGGGTTTTCTGGAATACACCCCGCCCCCCAGATCATCACAAGTCTTTGACCAGTGTCTGGAGATCTGAACAAGTCGGTTTTGACCACCTCTGCCAGCTCTTTAAAACGGGAGGAGCGGTGTCTGCAGGTCCGCACTGCACAGTCCCTGCCCTGGTCACCAGCGTGCTGTCCCTGAGGCTCACCCACAAGGTGGCAGGGTTGGCAGCCTGCTCCCCTTCTCTGAAGAGCATTCCAGTGTGTGTGTCTGTGTTCAATCCATTTTCCAATTGATATACATTTCGATTGTTTCCAGTATTTGGCTGTTAAAAGTTAAATTCTCTACAAAAATTCATCTATAAGTCTCTCTTCCATAGGTTTTTCTTTTGGGGGGCGGGCGGGGAGGGCAGTAAGCATCTGGATGTCGAATTGCTGGCCATGCTGTGACCTTAGGTTTAGTGTTTTGGGAAGCTGTCAAACCGTTTCCACGGCGTCTGCACCATTTTCCACCCACCTGAGCGCAGGGAGGTTTCCTCCCCTTTGCATTTGCCCAACACCTGTTTTTGCTTGTCTTACTTATTACAGCCATGATAGTGGCTAAATACAGTTTGTATATCTTTCTTACACTTATGTGAATGTGCGTAGACACTTATTGTTATTATAAACAATCAAAAAGTTTAAAACAAATTTTATGTTGCCCTGGCTGGGTAGCTCAGTTGGTTAGAGCATTATCCTGATGTGCTAAGGTTGCAGGTTCAGTCCCTGGTCAGGGCACATACAAGAATCAACCAATGAATGCATCAAGAAGTGGAACAACAAACTTATGTTTACCTCTCTCTCTCAAATCAATGAGTAAAGAATCTTTTATCATACTTTTTATTTATAAAGAGCCTTCAAGTAGGGGTTGAGTGTGATAATAAGAATGAAAATTAGGGAAGGTCACTACCCCCATTTTGATAGGAAAATAAAGACCCGGTATGAACTCAGAAGTCAGTGACCGGTTAATCACCACATAGCCCCTAAGCGAGAGAGCTCAAAAAACTTATGACCAGTCCTTACCTTTTTTCACAGGCCTCGAAACGGGAGTCCTAAAACTTTCGAGAGAGAAACATTTAAAAATGTGTTAGTTCCAGGTTACATGCGACACTCTCTTAGTGCCAGGCGTACAGCACACTGGTCAGACATTCCTAAAGCTTAGGGAGCGCCTCCCCGGTGAGCCCAGCCTCCCCTGGCACCACCCACGGTTGGTACGAAACATGACCACGTCCCGGGCTGCACGTGACGCCCCGGTGACTGCTCTGCAGCTGCCGACCTGTGCCTCTTCCTCCCCTCACCTTGTCCACCAGCCCCACAGCCTCCTCGCCCGATGACCCTCAGCCTGTTCTCTGTGTCCATGAGTCTTTTTTCTGTGCATTTATTTTGTTCTTTAGACTCCATATACAAATGAAAGCATGTAGTATTTGTCTTTCCAGGACTTATTTTACTTAGGATAATATCCTCTCGGTCCATCCACGTTGTTGCAAATGGTAAAATTTTGCTGTTTACAGTTGAGTCACATTCCCTTGTATATGTGTACCACCTCTTCTTTATCCATTTGTCTAGTGATGGGCAATTATAGTGGGTGGCTTCCACATCTTGCTTATTGTACATAAGGCTGCAACGAACACAGGGACGCACATATCCTTTCAAATTAGCGTTTTGGATTTCTTAGGATAAACTCACAGGAACGAATGGCTCATAAGGTAGTTCTGTATTCTGAGGAGCCTCCACACTGGTTTCCACAGTGGCTGCACCCATCTGCAGTTCCACCAACAGTGGATGAAGGGTCCCAGAAAGCCATATTTTTTACACTTTCCACAATCTTTGAATTCCCTACATGCTATTTCAGGATGACAACGAATAAAGTGCCAAACATCAGCACAATTAGGTGAATGACCCCCGAGGCACTGGGCACGCGGCAGTGTGGGAGGCGAGTGCTCCCTGCAGGTAAAGTGACACCCACGCAGAAGCCTCACACCCATAACGCAGTTTATCTGTTACATTTTACAAACTGTTCCAGGAACACCACTTGTTGTATCACCGGAAAAAATGGCTGTCTCAACACAGGTGTAGTGTGACATATTGTTACTTCACAGAGCCCACCCGTTAAGACATTGTAACAACTCATTAAGGAATAAGGAATGAGGACGGTGTTGAGTCTTTTCGTGTACCGGTAACCTGTAGGATGATTTAACCTAGAGAAGAGTTACACATTAGCAGTCGCTCTGTGATGGGTTTCGACCGAGGAAACAACCCTCTCATCGTTACAACTCTGCCTGTCTTTAGGCAAAGTCTGTCTGCTCTTACTGACATAATCCCGTATGTGTTAAGAAGATGTGGAGGCCGTGAATTTTCACAGGAAATACTGAATTTGTACAACCACTGCTTAGGAAGAATCCTGAGGTTTTGACATTCTGGTGATCATTTATGAGACCTATATCCCTGGCAAAAGCACAAATCTGACGGTATAATTTGTCTTCTCAACAAAATGCAAACAGGACTGAGGGCCTACTGGGTCGCCACAAGAAAGTGTGGACGAAACCAGCCCCAGAAGGAAACTGAGAGCCAGCACTTCTGGTTGACCACCACGAGGTGGCGCTGCTCTGCTGTGAAAAATCTAAGGACTCCAAGGCACGGAAGGGACCCAGCTGGAAACAGCAGGCAACCAACCAGCGCTGGTTACCTGAGAGCCCTGTACTTGACTTTCTTTTGCTGGACAACTGCGTGTATGTTTCAGTTAAGCTTATCACTGTGTGCAAGTACCTCACACACACATACTTCAGCCTCTAACATTTCCTGCTCAGGCGATCTGGTGCCACATACATACTACACACACACACACACACACATACATGAAATATGCACATGTTAGGATGTATGCAAGAACCAGTAAAATGAACCGAGGCGAAATGGGAAAACATTGAACCACACACTATGGCTTTAAAAATATTACACAAATAATCCAGGTCCAATTTAGGAAAACTTGTACGTACAAAATGCAGATAACGAAAATAACCATAAAATGACTTGGAATCTTCCAACATAGCTGTCACAGAAGCAATCGGCGGGGGCTGCTTCTGGGATACTGGGAATCTAGGACACCAGGGGAGTGACCGGCGCTGTCTGCTTTTGACCGTTCATCCTTCACACTGTTCTGTGGCCAGACTAGTCTTCCCAGTCTTCCCCTTACGTCTGCAGCCAACACTGGGTTTCATCCTTTCCAAGAAGCACACCCCACTCCACCCCACGTTTTGCATTTTGGAAACTGAGCTAGTCTGCTATTGAGTTTGCCTTACCGCCTCCGGGCACCAGGGGGCAGTGAAAGTCTGCCTATGCTGTCCACGCCTGGGAGGGTGTGGGCAGCAAGTTTCCTGGAAAGAAAACTGGGAGTGAGCCCACTCCACCTGTCCCCTGTAACTCCCAGAAACCAAACGGCTGCGGGAGCAGGTGAGCAACCTGACGAAGCAGCTGCCCCGCCCGCAGGATCAGAAGTCCACCAGGGCGCCTTGACCGCAAAGCAGGCTTAGAAGCCTAGAAGCGGCAGCTTTTTGTGGAATTATGGATCCTTTGAGAAGTGCTGAATCACCAGCCCTAGGAGATAAAGAAGGATTGGCCCTGGCTGGTGAGGCTCAGTGGATTGAGCTCCAGCCTGGGAACGGAAAGGTCGCTGGTTTGATTCCCAGTCAGGGCACGTGCCTGGGCTGTGGGCCAGGTGCCCAGTAGGGGGTGCACCAGAGGCAACCACACACTGATGTTTCTGTCACACATCAGTGTTTTCTCCCCCTCTCTCTCCCTCCTTCCCCCTGTCTGAAAATAAGTAAAATCTGCAAAGAAAGAGGAGGATTCGGAGGATTTGGAAAAAAAGTGGATTTGGCTAACTCTGAGACCAAAGTGTTTTGGAAAACTTGGACTTGCCCATGAGAAAGTTTTAGAAAAATCTTAACAACATAGTTTGTTGATATTTTCCTTTTTGGTATGGATAAAGGTAAGCATACGAAATAACCCTTGGCCTAAGTCTAAATGAGTTCTCTGAAGTGCTATGCAGGACAACTCCCAGTGGTGACTGTGCCGCAGTTCAGTCGGCATAGAACAAGGGCTCTACTCAATCAGCAACAGTTCAAACTGGACGGAGCTCGGAAAACAGCGAGAACCACTGTTCCCAGACTGAGGGCACTGCGGTGCGGCCAGCGGTTCCGTTCTGCTGTAGGACTGGGGGAGGGGGGCCGTGTGGGGCTACTGCTGAACATCCGCACTGCTCCATTTTCTTACACGTGGAAAGGATGTTAGGGTGTATCTGTTTCCTTCGGAGATACATGCAATTCACTTGTTATTGGGTCAGGCGTGTCTTGCACAACCCATAAGTGCCGATCACAGGTCGAGTGGGTCTGGGATGTGGGCAACTTTATGGGCTGATGAAAATATTCCGTATCTTGCTGTGCTGACATCTTAAAAGTGGGCACTTTACATGGATGCATTTTATTATATATGTTACACCTCAACAGAGATGATTTAAAAAGAAAAATAGGGAATATTCATCACTCTAAAGTTATTCTTACACCTGTAAGAACCTGGCTTTTTAAAAAATGCTCAATAAATATGGCAGATTCTGCATCTAATTGAGCTAATACTTCCTCTCCTTTTGGACAGAGATGTCATCTCAACTGACATTCTCTTTCACGAGGCACCAGGAGAAGTGCTCGCATTTTGGCAGATGGGAGCTCACTGGGCAGGGGCCCACCTGTGTTCTTATTCTGCATGCGGGATACGGGGCTTAGCCTGCCTCTCCGCCCAGCAAGGAGGCACGAGACTGGGGCTTGCTGATGCCTCGGACAAAGTGCCCCCTGCTCACCCTGTAGTTTCTCTCTTGATGTAACAGCATCACAGGTTGCTGAGTGGGAAGACACCTTGGAAATTATCCAGTTCAACCTCCAATTGCTTCAGCGTCGCCCCAGCCTCTGACTCACTTTCTCATTATCACCTGCCCAGGGTTTGGAGAACTTCTTGCTTGCTTCCCCAAATCATCCAGGAGTCTGGTGAGGGCTCATTTACTGGTTTCTTCCTCTGCAGTATGAATGCTTTCTTCCAGGGCTTTGACTTTTGAATCTGAAGTTTGTGTTCCCAAAGTCGAAGGTTCAAAGTCATTATGCAGAGTCAAGTGAAACTTCTGTCAGAGACACTGATGGAAATCAAGCTTGTTTACTGCCATTTCCATAACCACGCACATCCAGAGACACGCAAAGTGTCGGCAGTGTTCCTGGACTAATTCGCCTCTCAGGAATTTCTTTTGGCTAAATGACTCTCAGAGAAGGACAGACGGGAAAACCCTGGTCCACAGCCAGGACAGTGTGTGGGCAGGCAGTGGCCCCGGGCCTTGGTCTTCTCTGTCATTTGCCCATAGTGGGACTGTGCTGGTCTTGGCCAAGGTGTACAACATTTCTGAGCCTCCAAAACCTTCACATGGGGATGACATGCACAGCGCAGAGGGACTTCCAGTCCTCACCGAGGAGGAGAGAACCCAGGAATGGTCCAGCCCACAGCAGACACTCAACAGATGTTGGTTTCTTCGTCTCTCCAGACCCACTTGGTTTCTGATAAAAGACTCATGCTAAGCTGTTTCATGGGTGTTTGGGAACAGGGCTGATGTAAAATTTGTAAAACATTTTTGTAAGTTTTGTAAAGTATTTGTAAAATCTCTGGTTTAGCCCAACTGAGCCTTGGCCCATCCTCTGACTGCTAAACTATAAGCAGCTTCTGTGTCAGAGGTTTTCAGGTGAGGAAGGGACGTTGTAAAGCATTTTGTCCCCTTAACAAAGGAGGATTCTATTTTTCCCTGGGTACAATGGTGAGTGCTTTGCGCTGATGCCTGTCGTTCGTCATGTTTGTGGAACTGGAAGGATACATGCTGACTGTGTCTTGAACCTGAGATGATCGAGTGTCCAGTTGTAGCAAAGGGAACTGAAGTTATTGGTAATTTCACAGTTAGATGGCGAATATAAACCGAACCAGCCACCTCCTACATAGGGTTACTGCTTCTTTCTACCTGGGGTTCTCATTACTTTACCATTTTGCATAAATGGGGCAGGTCACTCACCTCTATTACCAGGAAGGGCAGGCGTGAAGCCACGACCCGCTGTCGGCCCTCCACAGGGCAGGGCACTTGCAAGTGTGCACCCAGTCATGGGCAGCTCTTCCACACGTGCAGGGGAGCGGGTGTTCATTCCTAGTGAGAACAGCTCCCGCCACCCCCCCCCCCCCCCCGGAGAAAGGCAGGCTGCAGGCCAATGAGTCCGGCACTGGCTGGAGAGGGCTGGAATGCTGGAGTCCATGAGGCTCAGTTGTCCCTGTAATTAAGTGAGGAAGTTGAGGGTGTGGGTTGCAGCCCAGGGGACATTGAAGAGTGGTCTCTGTGGGAATTCTCCGTGGGAATCTGTGAGCAGGCAAGCTGGAGACGAGCATCTCGGGTGAGGTTCTGGGACTCTCACTTCAGGGGTGGGCGGTTTCCAGGGATGACAGTCAGGGCGTGGGTATGGGAGTGGGCAGCAGGACAGCGTCCTGCCTGGGCCCTGGGGGACGCGGACACCAGAGACGCTGTAGTAGAAGAGGGGAGAAGACCATGGTCCCTAGAGCAGGTGCAGTGGTGTGTCAGGGCCTCCTGGAGTCGTGCAGTCTGACTGCGGACAAAGCACCTCCCAGAACCGGAGGGGGGGCTGTGTCCGCAGGTGAGAACACGTGGCCGCACCACGGGAGAGCAGGGCGTGTGGGTTTCCTGTTGCATGTGCTGCAGGTTGGGGGAAAGGTCCTCCGTGACAGCTTCCCGGAAGAGGTCCGGTGGCAGAGTAAGGGGGCGGCAGGAGGAAGCCCCTGGGGGGAGTCAGTGAGCGCCCTTCGCAGAGTTCAGATGGAGGCATCCTTTGTTTCTTAAAAATTCATCTACTCTGAGGGGTCTTAATATCATTGTTCTTATTCAGTCTGTATTCTTGATCATAAATAAGAAGAAAACACCCATTTTCTCGTATGATAAACTGTTTTCAAAATTTTAACTAGAATGAATCCCTAAGAAAGCACTTTTTCTTAAAAATATTGTTTGGGAGGATACAAAAGCAGCATTTGGTATTACTGTTTAAAAAAGATTTTATCCATAGAATATTTACTATAACTTTTTTGTTAATTGGCTTACATATAACTTATCTTTTTTTGTATCCATCCCACTTCATTTTATTTTTCTCTCTATAATGGAGTTTTAGCTTTTCTTTCTTTGGATTATACTCATTAAGGTCTTTCTTTTTTGAACAAAAATAGCATGACTAAGAAATACTGTAGAAGGAAGAATAAAATCTGCAGATATGAATTCTTTCCCCCTAGAAAGGTTTATAAAGTTTTTTTGCTTTTGGTGAATTTTATCTCTTAGTCTCATTCCTGGCTCCAGGCTCACACTTCCTTCTGGGCTCTGTCCCAGCAACCCGAGGCGTCTTGTGTAAGGACCTCAGACACCTGCAGGTGCAGCTCTTAGACTCACCTGTACTCAGAGACCTTCACTTCTTCCCCAAACAAGACACTTGGCAGAGAGGGGATCTTACTGTTCACTGCCTTGACTTTGTGTTTCTCATCAGCTTTACTGAGGTGTAATTGGAATACAAAACAAAACGCAGGTAGCCCTGGCTGGTGTGGCTCAGTGGACTAAATGTTGGCCTGCAAACCAAAGGGTTGCTGGTTCAATTCCCAGTCAGGACACATGCCCAGGTTGCTGGCCAGGTCCCCAGTAGGGGGTGCTTGAGAGGCAACCACACATTGATGTTTCTCTCCCTTTCTCCCTCCCTTCCCATCTACCCAAAATAAATAAATAAATAAAAACTTTAAAAGATACTACCCCCCCCCATTATTCCCATGGGGTTTGAACTCCACTCTACAACCTACTGTAAAATACAAACCCTGTTCCTGGGAACCCTCAGGGCCCTCGGTGGGGGGCAGAGGTGTGGTGGCAGGAGGAGAACCTCCTGTCTCTACACCAAGTAGCAGGGTCTCTGATTTTGCACATTAACAAGCCAGCAGGACAATGATGGCAGAGTCCAGGAGCTTGTGGGACATGAACTGGAACTGGCCATTATCCACGGTCACAGACAAGAACCCACAGCAGAGGACGCTGATGAGTGAACGGTACATCCATGTTTTCTGTTCGGATTCTGATCGCCCAATTATTCACTGGTGAGGATTTTTTAAAAAATCTGTCATGTTTGTTTTCCTCTGCAACGGCCGATTTTTCAGCGATGCATGTGAATGTGCTTTGCGTTTGTAACCCACCCACTACTTGTGTTTACAAAGCCACTGACTCTCCCAGCAGACACTGGTCCTGAGAGCTCTGTTTGCAGGGCGTTCAAGCGAGTGCCTGTGTCGGCAGGCAAAGCTGCCTCAACTCTGGCCAGTCAGCGGCCACTGCAAGAGCCAGCTCCGTGGGTAAAAAGGGCCTTAAACTGTAAAGTAGTACATGTACCATAAAGAGGACAGTTTCTAAGGTTATTTTCAAAACAAAACACCAGTGGTGGGAAAGTGATTCTTCTGGCAGCGAGATTCCTTAAAATAACACTTGGATTCACCAGTTGAAGAACATAAACAGGGTAATTTGAGAACGTGCTCACTTCCTCCCTGCTGGTTATCAGCCAGGAGTCCGGAATAGCACACGGCTGGCTGTTCTGCTGGCGGGAGAGAACGGAATTAAATGCTGAGGTGAGTAACTGCTTTCTCCCCCGATTCCTGGCCCTTCCACTGGGTGGCTATGGAGTGTGGTTTGTGGTGGGATGCGGGGCTGAGGGAGGCACAGGAGAAGGAGGTCCCCACGGGGTGACCTTCATCACAGGTGAGACCTAAGCTGACTTGGCCCTCAGTGCTAGCCAAGCAGAGTCCGCAAGGGACAGCCTGGCTTCTGGCCGACGGGGAACACGGGCGGTGCAGTAGAAGTAGCTCCCCTGTTGTCCCCAGTAAGTCCACTGAGCACAGGGCACCGTGTCTATCAAGAAACCTGTCTCTGAAAGGTGTGGAGCAGACAGGGCCTGGAGGGGACCTTGGGGCTTCGGGACCCCAGGACGTCAGGGTGCTGTCAGCAAAGGCCCAAGGGAGCTGGGCCTCCTACTCCTGCAGTAACCAGGGGGCCCTCCAACCTTGCGGGTGTCAGCGGAGGCTGAGTGGGGGGCTCCGACCTCTCCCTCTGCCTCTTCTCCTGACACTGGGTTTTACATTTGCTCCTGGACAGCCTGAGATTATGCTGGGGTTATTGATTGGACATCTCCGTCGGCTGTTCCGCAGCTGAACTGATCTCCGTGGGCTCCTGCAGATGGGCTTTGACCTTGTGATGAGCAGCTGTGAGCTCCTGCACTAGACTGTGGTTGCTGTGCGGGCAGACGCTCCCTCTCCTCCATCTTTGAATTAATTACACTCCAGCTGGGCTTTTGCACTCAGTACAGCGTCTGGGCACATCAGTGCTTGGTCAGTATGGTGTGACTGACAGGGACTGGTGTCGGACACGTGTTTCTGTAGTTGCTGAAAGTGTAGTGCTACTCACACATCACAGGCACCGGACTTTACGCCCACTAGCCAGATATATCCAATGGAGATGACCCAGACGAGAGGCTGCGGAGGCTGCTAGGAGCACGGGAAAGCATGGGAGAGGGGCTGTGGGGGGCTCCACTTCCCATGGGGCTCACGGGGTTCGGAGGATGACTCTCGGTGCTCAGGTTGGTGAGAAGGTGGGGGGTGAACCAGGACCCCTTCCTAGTTAACGTCAAGCACCGTGTTGACGGTGCCACAGCCTCCTCTCTGTAAGGTCACCTGGGGACCTCTGTTCAAGCCTGAAGACCAGGGAACCCAAGCAAGCGCTGCTCCCACTGACTGGGGGCTGCGGTCGCTTGGAAACTCCAGTTTTTCTGGAGAGAATTATCTTCTCAGGGAACCAGAAGCCACTCCTGAATGGTCCTTGGACAGTTTGGAGGTATTAAAATTCGTATGTTTCTATCGAAAGATGATCGAATTTGGTGTCAAATTTCAGCTCAGTGCTCTTGGGCAAATTACACATTCCTTGTACTTCAATGTTCTCACCAGTGAAGATGAGCTCTTCCCAAACTGTTCTGGAAATTCAGTGAAAAAGGGTATGTGCAAACTCTTGCCTGGTGGCTGGTACCTAAATTAGCCTAACTTTTCACCCCCTTGCCCGGANCCAGACATATCCAATGGAGATGACCCAGACGAGAGGCTACGGAGGCTGCTAGGAGCACGGGAAAGCATGGGAGAGGGGCTGTGGGGGGCTCCACTTCCCATGGGGCTCACGGGGTTCGGAGGATGACTCTCGGTGCTCAGGCTGGTGAGAAGGTGGGGGGTGAACCAGGACCCCTTCCTAGTTAACGTCAAGCACCGTGTTGACGGTGCCACAGCCTCCTCTCTGTAAGGTCACCTGGGGACCTCTGTTCAAGCCTGAAGACCAGGGAACCCAAGCAAGTGCTGCTCCCACTGACCGGGGGCTGCGGTCGCTTGGAAACTCCAGTTTTTCTGGAGAGAATTATCTTCTCAGGGAACCAGAAGCCACTCCTGAATGGTCCTTGGACAGTTTGGAGGTATTAAAATTCGTATGTTTCTATCGAAAGATGATCGAATTTGGTGTCAAATTTCAGCTCAGTGCTCTTGGGCAAATTACACATTCCTTGTACTTCAATGTTCTCACCAGTGAAGATGAGCTCTTCCCAAACTGTTCTGGAAATTCAGTGAAAAAGGGTATGTGCAAACTCTTGCCTGGTGGCTGGTACCTAAATTAGCCTAACTTTTCACCCCCTTGCCCGGAGCCGTTCCCCCTGCTGGGTGCAATGGGCTACCTTCAGTACTAAACAGCTTCCTCCAGTGGCTACTAATGACCACTTAGGGCAGGTCACTCCCTCTACCGATGATGGGTTTATTTACTACAAACGCCTCCTTCCCATTTTCTTGGGGAAAATGGCCTTTGACTTCAAGTTCACAGCTGAGGGTAGCTTGCTGTTGACCCACATAGCCTGCCTATAGACAGACGTCTTTGAAATAGATAACGGATGATGACGTGAACATGCTGAACACAGACCTGCCTTTACTTCACCTGATGTGCAAAACCAGTACGAGGTTGGAAGAACCCCAGGTAGAGGACGATGGATCTCCTGATAAGCAGCAGGGTCGTACCTGTCACCGCGTGCTCGCATCCCTTTTATAGGGACGCCGGCTTTCACCCGAGGGCAACCAGTTCTTGTTCTCATGTACTCAATCTCAGTGGGAGAGTGCTCCTCACCTCCTGTCCAGCTTCTTATTGCAAAGGCCTGGAGGTAAGACAGATGACTTCGTACGGTGTGAGCAACCACGCAAAGGAGAGAAACAGGCAGCTGGTGAATTAAGTGAACACGGGAGATGAATGACCGTCATCCACTCGCCAACGTGCATCCAATGGTCAGGTAAGCAGGAGTGCTGTTCAGTGTTTAGAGCGGCAGGGGCCAAGTTTACTATAGTGTCAGCTGGTGATATCCTGGAAAGAATACAGGCTTTGGTCTTACACTTGCCCTCGAATCTTGGCTTTGATTCTTGGAAGCTTCGTTGCCGTAGGCAAAGGAGTTATTGCCTTGAAGCCTTAATTTCCTTGTAAAAATTTAAAAAATGGATAAGATCTGTTGATGCTTTATTACACATAAGGGGCTGTGTTTGTGATCCACGTAGAGAGTCTCGTTCGGTTCCCACAGGCACACGTAAACTGTGATTAGAAGAACCCGTTTTTTTTCAGATGAGGAGGCTAAGACCCAGAGAGATTAAGCGATTCACCCAAGGTCTCATGATCAGTAGATTACAGAATCTGTCACGGAACCCGGGCCTGTCGAGCTCTGAGATCCGACTCTCAAAACTGCACTCTACTGGGTCATTTGCAGAGCTAGGAACAGAAGGCCCACCTCGAAGGGGGTTAAAATAATGAAGCGATGCAGGTGAAATGTCCAGAGCAGAGTCTTCCCGAGAGTCTATGCTCAATAAAGGTGATTATCGTAATAACAACAAAAACTCAAAGAGATCAGGAAGAAGAGTGTGCGTCACGTTCCAGACAGTCACGGTCGCTGCTGTCACGGGCAACCCGTGCCAGGCTTCCTGGTACAGGAACACGCACGCCGGCGCATCCATGGCTCACAAAAGCTCTGCTCAGAAGGTCTCTACGAGCTCCCTCCTTTTTGTAAGTGGAGGTATTGTGCTCAGAGGGGTCGGGCGTTCAGAGTACGGTCACATCACACGGCAGTGAGAAGCAGGAGTAGAACCAGGGCCACGGCCAGATTGCAGAGCCGGGTTTTGTTTGTTAATTTTTATTTTTACCATTCTGCTATTTGACTTTTCTAAAGGAGAGAAGCTTCTGATGCCCCAAATGAGCCTGGGTTTTGGAAGAGGTGTGTAGGAATTTGGGTTAGGCGGCCCATTTTAGGTAAACACCCTTGGTAATGGCCGGTGAAAAACAGAATTTTGCAGACCAGAAACCTGAGCAGGAAAGGAAGTATTTTAAACCAGGAGACAGTGAGTTAATTCATCTGGGGGAAAAATAACCCCAAACATACATTTAATGAAAAACAAAAGCTTGAAAACAGCGCAGTGAATCTTGTTAGAAAGATTGATTTTGGCTCCCTCCTGTTCTGTTCATTACACCTGAATAATCACTACAACCTAATCTATAAATGGTGAAATTCCTAAATCAGATGGGACCTAAATCTCCACTTGGTAAACCCTGAATTAATTCAGGAAGACACTGAAGTGCCATGCACAGTTATTGATGTCGTGTCTAATTCTATTTGGTCTTTCCATCGACCGTAGCGTTCTTCTTGCTTCTAGAGGTAAATGCCATCATAAAATATGCAAAATTCCATAAGGTTTCAGTCGGAGCTTTACTTGAGGGCCGCGACTCCGCAGTCACCACACGCTGTGCCCTGACAGCCCTGCTGTCCTTCCCAGTCACTGCGCACGCCACCCAGCCCTTCTCGGGGCGGCTCCCTTGGCCTCAGACACACCCCGCTCTCCAGCCCCTGCTCTGCATCGGAGGTCTTCTGCCACCGGCTCTCGTGGCCCAGCCCACGCGGTGTCTGTGTGACGCACGTGGAATGGCGGCCCGTGTCCATCTTCTCCCCACAAAGGCGGCCACCGCAGTGTCCCTGCTCCCTGCGGGTCCTCCCCACAGCTTTCCTGAGGTTGCAATGCACGGAATTCCCCGTCGTCCACTCTTCCGAGCCCACAAAAGCGACAACTTCATATGGTTCCACCGAATTCCTACATGTAATAGGTATTTTAGGCACATGTTACAAATGCTGAAACAGCTGCAGCATCCCTGTTTATGTTTAAGCTGCCTCTTCCCAGCCCTACCTCCTGGCTGTGAAAGGGGGAGGCGGGGCTTGGGGGTGAGGGTTGGTTAGACCGGAGGACAAGAGTCGCCCTCCTAGAGCCACCTTCCAAAGTCAAGCAAGGAGAGGGGATTTCGGCAAGTCCCAGGGCCATCAGTCACAATGATTGGGTGCTGAAGCCAGTGCCTCATTAAAGCACGAGAAGATTAAGTGGCCGTGGCTTAACTTTAAACTGCGCTGTGCTAACTGGGATAGAAAATATCTGCCCACGTGTCTTTCTTTTCATCTGTATTTTGGAAAGAAGAAGAAATCGCTAATTATTGACTCTTTGCCCTGAAATGTCACTGATGGATAGGAATCTGGGCAATACTCTGGTGAAAGCTGACGAGTTTGCTGTAGCCAGTTTCAATAAGCAATGCAAACCCACACTGATGCTTCGAGCAAAAAAAAAAAAAAATTCCAACTCAGAAATAATTGAAGCTTCTAACCAGGTTATAGGTACGTGAGACATGGGGACTCACTAATGATTTCAAGGGGGTGTGGGACTGTTGATTCATTCTGGGTGCTGCCAAGCTGGGCTAGTCTGATGATTTTTGGGGGGGAAAGGGGGGCTAATCTCCAAAGTGTTCAGATCTGCTGAAAACAAGGTCACCAAAATCAAGCAAAGAAAACCCAGAATGTTTCCCTTATACAGAAGACATTACTGAATGAGGTAAGACTTTCTTTAGAAAAATAACAGCCCCCCCCCCCGACTTAGATATCCGGGCTGTATAGTGGAGGGCGGGCACCTAGCAAAGAAGCACTTCTATCTCGTGACGCCGCCGTGTGCATGGAGCAGGCCGAAGCCTCCCCCATCCTGACATTCTGTGAGGGCTCGGGGCATCATTACTGGACTTTTACATACACACGACTGTGTTCGTCGTCGTAACTGTCAGAGTTCCACTCAGGAAAACAATCAACACAAACAGTCTGCCCCTTGATTTTCCACGTAAAATGCTCCGAAGAAACAACATGAACCTCAGCGTTGCACATATCCATCCGTTGCTTGTTCCCCTCCAGCAGTTGCCCGCCCCTTCTCGACCACACTCGGGTTCCCTTGTGGCCAGTCGTCACCCGCCTCATGTGCAGTCACGGGGTGCCTTTCTCTCGCTGTAGAGCTGAAGCGGCCGTGGCCTGTCCCTCGCCACTCGGAATTGTGGCAGAGAAGTGGTTGGTGGGGCAGCAGGACCTTCTTCCAGGACTTTGCTTCTTCACACAGTGGCTGAAGGGTGAGCGGGCCACGCCGTGGTCTCTCCCCATGCGGGTGCCCTAGCAGGGCGGCTTCTGCTGGGGGGGGCCTGCTCTGGTTTCCCCCTCCCCTAGGCTGTGGGAAGCCCCAGCACGTGTGTGATAAACGCCCTTGGTTTTCGTCCGAATCATCCCTGTGGCTTCCGACCAAGCAGCCCTGCCCGAGATGCTGCGCTGTGCCCCTCAGACAGAAGGAGGGAGGAAGGGCCTGGCCCGCGGGAGCAGGTGCCATCGCTGCAGGAAGAACGGCCTGTCGTCACTAGGGCCGGGCTGTCTGCACGTCCGCCCGTAAATAACCACGTTGCTAAACTCCCTTCCACAAGTTCTGTGGAGTGGCCGTCATGGCGCTGCCTCTGTACGGCGGGGTTGCCACGAACACGCAGGGGCTCCGGCACAGGGAAGGGGGTGTGGGCTGTGTCCAGCCGTGGTGCTCCCGTCCCGGCAGAGGGAGAGCGACCAGCCCGGAGGCCTCTGTCTACCCACGCAGCCCCAGAAGGCTGCTGATGGCATTCGGTTACTCGTTCATTCAGTCAGCAGTCACTCACTGAGTTTGCTTATGTGCTGGCAACTGTTCCCAGCGAGCGTGAGACCAAGAGAAGAGACAGGCTTGTCTTCAGAAAAGGTTGACTCCCGATGGAGGAGACACACACGGGCTCATCCACACTTCGCACAAGCTGAGGCACATGGAGCGAGTGTCGGCATCGGCTCCGGGGGGCCAAGGAGCCCCTCACCTGCTCCCAGGAGAAAGGCCAGCCTTCATCCGATGGGGCACAGGAAGGGACGGTCTGGGCAGAGCAGGCTGCCTGCCGGGCTGTGTGCTGGGTGCCCGGTGAGTTCAGATGGTGGAGTGTGACGTGCACAGGGGTCCTGGCAGGAAGTCGGGTGCAAGACTCCTGGACACTCCAGACAGTGTGGGGGGCCGGGGCTTCCGGGCTAAGGGAGTGGGAGACCCTAAACGCATCCAGAAGGGGTGAGTTCTGGGCGGCAGCTCGGTCGCCGTGGAAACGGTCAGGCACTGTGAGCAGCTCTGAGGGGCTCCTGCGTTCCATGTCCTTCCAGCAGCCCACCTACAGGAAAAGGATTAGGCTCACTCATGGGAGCTGCTCACATCACTCGTCTGGAAGGAAGAGACACTTCTGCACACAATTGTGCTTTCAGCAAGGATTGTTTTCATGCTGAGAATTCAATAAAACCAAATTCCACTGTAACAGCTGAAGCAAATCAACAGACAAGCCCGAGATTAGAAGCCATCGGGAGACACAATGGAGAAGCAGAGGCAGCCATGAAAAAGAAACAACAGAAAGAGAAGAGAAACGACAGAGTAGTAATCCTGCTCCCAGCCTTTATTTTTGTAAAGTTGCCTTTTCTTCTCCTCATTTGCTTTCTTGGGGCTATCTTCATCTCCCAGTTTGTCCCCCATCAGCTCAAACTATCAGGAAAGAAGGGTCTCAGGCACTAAAGTCCTGCTCCCTCCTCCTCGGGTGGGAGAGCAGCGGGTTTCCCCGGGGGACCGGCCTGCTCTGGACCAGCCGGCCCTTCCTGAGGTCCTGGTCTAGATGAGAGGCCCCTAAGCTTGTCAGATTCACGGATCTCTGGGCGACTCATGGCATCTCTAGGCTCAAAATAGAGCAAACAAACACTAAACCGACACTTGGCATGCAGGCAGCAATCCTGCCCCTTGCTAGTTCCCTGAAGGAGTTGCAACTCACATCCACGTGAAAGCCCGCAGACAGGTGTTTACAGCAGCTTTATCCACAATGGCTAAACCTCGGGAGCAGCCCAGCTGCTGTCCTTCTGCAGGTGAGGGACACAGAAACTGTGCTCCATCCGGACAGGGGAGCTTTACTCGGAGCTGATCTGTGGAGCCATGAGAAGACGTGGAGGAACCTGAAACGCACATTAGTAAAGGGAGAAGCCAATCTGAAGGCTACGCACCGGGTCATTGCAACTCGATGACATTCTGGAAAAGACAGAACCACGGGCCCGGGAAAAAGACCGGGGTTTGGAGGGGAGGAGACTGACAGGCAGAGCTATTCACTGGAGGACTCTGAGGGCGGCAAACACACGCTGCAGGACCCTACTCAGGGGGTGCAGCTACTACACATTTGTTCAAGCCCACAGAACGCGCACTTCTGAGAGTGACCCCGGGTGACTCTGGGTGACAAGAATATGCCAGTGCAGGCTCATCAGCTGTGACAAATATCCCATCTGGTGATTATAATAAGGGCCCTGCTCTGATTCTGATGCTGGGAGAGGCTGTGATGGGGGGTGGGGTGGGGGATGGGGGGCAGGGGGTACACAGGAACTCTCTGGACTTTGGGTTCAAACTGCCTGTAAACCAAAAAGAACTCTGCATAAGTGATCTACTAAAATGTGTTACTAACCATGCGCCCTGTTAGCTCTGCTTCTTCGCCGAATTAGTCTGATAATTAACAACATTGGTATTTTTATTCAGAGGTTACTTTGACACCATGGTCCCGTTACTCGGAACTCATTTCCTCAAGTAACACGTGTTAGCGTCCTTCTCAACGACAACAGAGCTGGCGTGTTTCCTTTTCCCCAATCCCATTCTTCAATCGCTTAGGTTATGTTTACTAATATTATTAGTCATATGTTTGTCTTAGTACTATTCCACTGTTTATGCTTTAATTACTCTATTGGCATTAAGCTCTATTTAGAAACTCCCAGCTGTGGAGGATTAAGCACCCACTGCCCTTTCTCTAATTGTCCACCTTCTCTTCTTCCTGCTTTGTTTCTGCTCACTGGATCCTTGTTACATTGTTTCAGGGCACGTAATGTACATATTTCCATCCTCTACCCTAGGTCTTATGTTTGTTTATATCTTAGGTT
Organism: Sturnira hondurensis; assembly: GCF_014824575.4. Taxonomy (NCBI): domain Eukaryota; kingdom Metazoa; phylum Chordata; class Mammalia; order Chiroptera; family Phyllostomidae; genus Sturnira; species Sturnira hondurensis. Next base: position 487,604 of record NW_028087067.1, read on the forward strand.
TCTATTTAAATACCACAGACATTTTTAATTGTTATTTTCCTAACTTGTTTGGCTGAGATTAAGCCTTTATTAATTTCCTCAGGAAGTTTCATGAGAACAAGGCTGTTTGTTGCAGTCTTTATACTTGAGACACACATTCTGGCTGCCACCAGGACAGGCTGTACCTGTGGTTCACTGGTGTGTCCTTGGCTGTTTGGTTTCCCTGAGGCCCAGGCGCCCTGGAGAGCTCCAGCTGCCTGCCCCGCTTCAGCAGCTTTTGCCCAAATCAGTGGCTTTGGCAGCTTTTATACATAATTTGTAGTCTGTGGGTTAGATCTGTCTCCTAGTTTCACTGAAAAAAAAAAAGAGAAAGGAGTTTGCAAAATGGCTTTTGTTCTCCTTATTGCTTTTTTATGATTTCCAGGAGGAGAAAAATGCTGACTCACAAGCTCTGTTTGCACCGATACTCAGAAACTTTTCAGGTTTAAATACATCGCTTTTTTGTTGTTGTACTTTGGGATATTTACTTCTAATTTTATTGCTTTATGGTCAAAGAACATGGTCAGTGTGCTATTGATTTAATCATATCAGTTGAGAATTTCTGTGCAACTTAGCGGGTAGTCAATTTTGTCAATGTGCCACGTATACTTGAAAAGAAAATGTATCTTCTAATTGTTAGATGTGGGGTTCAATATATGCTCATGAGTTTAAGCTTGTTCATTGTTTTGATTATACTTTCTTCAGTGTTCAGTTATTTTTTTCTGCTTGTTTTATCATTTACCAAGAGTTGTGTATTAAAATCTCCACTGTAGGTTTAGACTTGACCTTGTCATTTTTTTTTGTACAGGATTTGTGTAGGTTTCCTACAAAGGATACAGAGAGAGGCCCACGGAGCAGATCCCCCAGCCCCTCACCAGGGTGTATCACCCTGCAGGCACACCAGTGTGGTCGCCAACCAGAAACTCCCTGAGCTCCAGACCCTGTCCCCACCCCAGGGGTCGCAGCTGAAACCCCCAGCCCTTTGATCACAAGCCTGGTGCTTCCAGTGACCAGCCCCACCACCAGCAGTCTCCTCCTTCGCATAACAAAGACACTGCTGTCCCTCAGGAAACTTCTGGGACCCTGTGAGCTCTGTGGCAGGAATTGGGGCAAAGAGTAGCTATGCTCCTTGTCACACCACAGCTCTTCTGAAGCATCTCTTTGGAGACTCCTTTCGGATTTGCCCTCCCCTCCTGCTCTACAAGGCAGCAGGGCCCAAGGCAGGCATCCACTGTCTCCAGTCCGTAGGAAGTAGGCAGGACACCAGTGGGAATTTGGGGAAGGTGCCTTCAGCGGGCCCTGGAGCTTCACTTACCCTTCCTTTAGTTTAGGCAAAAGTATGTTTTAAAAAAGATTTTATCTATTTTGAGAGAGGGGGGAAAGAAGGGACAAAGAGGGGCAGAGGGAACCAATGTGTATGAGAAACACTGACTGGGGAACCCAGGCCCACAACCCAGGTGTGTGCCCTGACCTGGAATTAAACTGGTGACCTTTCAGTTCTCAGGACAACATCCAACCCACTGAGCCACACCAGTCAGGGCAGGTAAAGTAGTTTTCGATGCCTAACATGTTTGACTCCATTCATTGGGTAGGAGGCCAGAGAGCATGGGCCTCTAGGGTAGTGTCCATTTGCCGTGACTTGCTCTTGGTGTGTCTAGGCACTGGAATCCAACAGGGAGGGCGGAGCCTGTGATGCAGGACCAGCCAGGGTCAGGGGTTCAAGACCCCGAGGCCCCAGGCCTACTACGCACTCTGAGGTGCCGGCTTTGTCTTTCCTCATGAATTGTCCTTTGTCGCAGCTTCGTTTCTGCACAGGTTGGTGTATTTTCCCTACTTCCATCTAATGGAATTTTCCTGTCCCCATTCTTGTCTCTGTCAGGCTGTCTCTCTCCTTGGTGCTTCTTCTGAGAACTTTGAAAGCTCCAAATAAAAGAGCATGTATTTATGTGGCGTGAATAATGCATGAGCCCGCTTTCAGTGCAAGAAACTGTGCTCCTTATAATGTCACTCATTAATCCATATGGCAAGACCAGTGGGGGAAGGTCGATTTGGTGAAAGGTAATTAGCACTTGGTGAGCACCCGAGAAGCTAAAGCAAAAGACGCACCTCCTCCCAGTGGCCTCAGTTGATAAAAACAAGTTGGATTCGAGGCCAGTCATGGTGTTCGGGACAGCGATGGAGAAAAATCTTCCCGTTAATATGAGCATGAATCAAGGTAAATATTTGGGAAAAGAGACAGGAACCACTCCCAAGTACTCAGTAGAATATGTTTTGTTAAAGAATACCTGTCAGCAGAGGCCTAAAATCTTTATAAATACTATTTGGTGGTAAAATGTGAAATGCTGATATTGCAACACCAATTAAGCCTCCTGTTTCCCCCCAGTGCATCCAGTATTTTAACGGAGTCTAGTTCTCTTTGCAGTCTTTTCAGGGGGACTCATAAAATGCCAGCTCTTCGAACGGAAACAGACACGAGACCGGGACTGGGGCTGGGGGGGGTGGGGTGGGGCTGAGCCACAGAGACCACTATCTTGGGGACAGTGTGAGCATGCGCAGTCCCAGGGAGGAGAAAAATGTGCGGACAGTTTTTTCAGGCAACGCACAAGGCTTCACCTGCGTCTCGTTTCCTTTCTGGTGCTTTCTGTTCGTACACACTCTCAACTTCTCCTTTTCTCATTGTCTTTCTTTCTTCTTGTCCCAGGAGTATTGGAGGGACCATGTCGTTCCCCCCTTGCGTGGGGTGAAGAGGAGGAGGGCTGTGTCCCCTGTCATCCGCAGGGGACACGGTCCAAGAAACCAGTGCACGCCTGGAACCGCAGACAGTACCAAACCCTGCACACGCTATGTGTTTTCCTAGACGTACACTCCGATTACAGAGTTTACTTTAAACACTGGGCACAGGAAGAGGTTCACAACAGTAACTCAGTAAAACAGAACAGTTACAACAACGCACTGCCAATAAAAGCGATGCGAAAGTGGTCTCTCTCTCCAAATCTCCCCATCCTGCACTCACTCTTCTCCCCACGGTGTGACAGGGCGCCGTGTCACGTGACGAAGGGAGGCGGCCCGCGCAGGGACCTCTGCACCGGACTTTTTGCCTTTGCTCCGTTCTGTCCGGAACTTTCACCCGCTCCCGAAATGAGGACGCACTTCCGGCCACACCTGAGGGACCCGCGTCTCAGCGCTTCTGCTCTGGGTCATCAGTAAGGGAAATAAGGGCGACTGGACAGAAGTACTGGGACACGGCGGCAGTGAAACGGGCCACCGAGGAGGCGGGTGCGTCCGAGAACATAAACTTAAAAATTCGGCGCACGGAGCGCACGCAGCGTGGGGACGTCGCAGGGAGCGTGGCCTCCCGTGGGCGGCAGAGCTGATCTCGCGAGATTTCACCACACTGGGAGCCCGACCGGAGGGAGCGCTTATAAATAGCTTATTTCTGGAATTTTTAAGTTCATGTTTTCGGACGTCGAGTGGACCACGCGAGGGAAGAGAAGCCAGGGACACGACCAGTGAGCTGTCTTTTCTGCCTAACGTGCCTTCGGACAGAAAGCGTCCCTCTTCCCCCGCCTCCGCACCCCTTCTGCCGGGGAGGAGGAGGGGACAGGACGTCCCCGTGGGAGGCCCCACGGCCACCCCTCTGCGGGCGCCTGCTCCCTTCCCCGGGCAGAGCGGCCCTGAGAACCCCGCGCGCTCAGGGCTGCTTGGAGCCGGGCTCAGGCCTCTCTGCAGACCTTACCAGCCCGGAGGACGTCTGTCTGCTCATCTCACGGCGCCCAGGACCAGTCTCAGAGGTAGTTTCCCTCTCTCGATCCACCTGCCACTTCCCAGTGAGGAGGGGTCCGCCTGTTTCACCCTGCTCTGCGCCAGTGCAGGGGCCGGTCTGCGAATCCACACCTTTTGTAGTAAGAGTTTATCAGAAGCGCTTTAAATGTTTTACATTTCTATAAAGGCACTGTACTATTTAAAGTCTGGACTAGGGTTGGAGCAGAGAGTTGGTGTAAACAAATATAGTTACCAAACAGGGATCAAGGGAGAAAGAAATATCCTACTTACAGAATTGGTACGTTGGGGTAAAACTGCAGAATTTGATTCATAATCATAAACCTGCTTTTCAAATGGAGGGTAAGTGAAATATGCAGGCAGACAGGAAAATATTTGAATTTCAGGCTTCCTTCCTGCTCTCGTTCTCCTTCCCGGTTCTCTGCCATCACCCAACAGTAATTTCTTAGGGCAGAATATCCTGAAATGACCAGAGATTTACTGAAGATTTTCTTTGTGGATTCTCTTATGCCACCTACAGAGTGGTTTTTGTTTGAAAAAAATTTATTTATTTTTAGAGAGAGGGGAAGAGGAGAAAGAACAATGTGTGGTTGCCTCTTTCTCTCCCCCTACTGGGGACCTGGCCAGAAACCCAGGTGTGTGCCCTGACTGGGAATTGAACCCGTGCCCTTTGGTTTGTAGGCCAGTGCTCAACCCACTGAGCCACACCAGCCAGAGGTTTTACAAAGTGTTTTATGATGATTGTTTGGGAACCTTGGCTCTACTCCCCTGTTCACCTGCTGTGACACCCAGAGGCCTCCTTGTGATCTCAAAACCACCTAAGTTTCTGGGCCTCAGAGTCACTTGGTTCCTTCTTGGACCCCCTCACTGTTTGTGCGTAGAGTGGACCGAAGGGAGCTGAGTTCAGGGCATGGTGCCTATCCCATCGCACTGTAAGGACATGAAATGCTAGAGAAGGTCCTAAGTCGGAGCCAAGCAAATGGGACTCGAAAGAGGAGAAAGCTCCGTTCGTGTGCCAGCGCCCAGCCCAGTGCTTGTCTATAGCAGCAAGATGGATTCTAGACCCTCCCAACCTGGTGAGATTAGGTCACCTCCTGTGTGCTACCTTTCATCCGGTGACTTCGGAACAGGAGAGGGCTGCATCTACACACTCCAGTCACTACCCGCAGCAGAATGACGGGTTAAAAACGAACAAACAAACAGAACCCAGGAGCCGCAGACCCATGACTTCAGAGAGAACTGGTTCTGCATTGTAGGTGAGCTGGCTCACCTGGGGGCCTCCAGTGGTCTTCCTTCTGAAATCAAACAAATCTATACACAGTGAGTGGGTCACACCAGGCTTGGGAAGCCGTCAAAACCCATTGGAAACAACTGATCCAGTATCAGATATCTTCTTGCACAGAGTCATACTCCCCCCCACCCCAAGAGCTGTTGGCATTCTGCTCAGGCTTGCCTCCGAATTCACTATGTTCTCTTTGATGGTGAAGTAACAGTGAGTCTCTGTCCCTCATGAATTCTAAAACGCACACTGGGTGACTTCTACCAGCCACTGCACAGTCAAAATGAACCCACTGAAAGTCCTTAGAAAATACTAGAAAGTGCCAGGTTTAAGTGGTATCTGGCTACATCCTTTTCCTCATTTTTTTCTCTTTTTAATAGGCTAGGTGGCTCTTGCCCGGGAGAGAGATGTGATACGGGAGCTGCACCCAGATGTGTCAGGAGGGCCCTTGGGATGTCCTGGCCTGCGCCAGCTCCACACCTCTGAGCACGTCTGGTGGCCCGGCGGGGAGAAGCCAGAGGCTGGAGGCTCTGAACCAGAGGGAAACACAGGTGAGGCCCAAGGCGCTGGTGAGAACTGGGTCCACGCCCCTGAGGAACTCGATCACCCCACTGTGCTCAGCACAGAGCTCGGTCCGTGACGCACACCTGACACAGCCGTCTCCAGGGAGGCAGAGAATTCAGGAACACAGGGCCACTTCCAGAACTGTTCCTGTCGTCTACAGGAGGACGCTCTGCCTGGGGCTGGCCACGCGGTGCAGAGCCCGGCCTCAGTAGCTTTGTGCCGCCATTGGTAGCTTCCGTTGGGCATTTAAAGATCTCATACCCTTTCTTCAGTGGGAGACTCCACTGCGGGGCTTTCTGATGAGGGGGCCACGGTCATCCTGGTCATCTGTCATTGTGGAGCAGACGACCCCCCACCTCGTGCTTTAAATGAACCGTCTCACTGTTTCTGAGGCTTTTGTGGGCAGGCTCTGCATGGAGACGGCGCTGACTGGGATATGTCCGGCGCGGGGGCCGGTCTGGGGGGGTCCCAGGTGTCTAGTGCCTTGGCTGCAGCGGCTGGAGGGCAGGGCTCAGCGGGCACTGTGGACAGGACGTCTGCCTGTGCTTTCCACAGCGTGGTGTCCCAGAGTGAGCAGGGAGAGGAGGAGGATTCGGGGTTCAGGGCCTGGCATGGGTGCCGGCACAGCTCTGATCCTGCTGTTACCGCCATCAGCTGGCCCCAGAGCCCACCTGGCTGCCCGGGGAGGCGGCAGCAGCCCCACCTGTCGGGGAGGATTGTTCAAGGGTGTGTGGCCATTTTATTTGAACACAAAGAACCCCCCAAATGGGCTGCACCCTGACTGACGTGGCTCAGTGGGTTGGGCGTTGTCCTGCAAGCTGAAAGGTCACCAGTTCTGTCCCCAGTCAGGGCATGTGCCTGGGCTCTGGGCCGGGTTCCTGGTTGGGGGTGTGTGAGAGGCAGCCGATCCATGTTCCTGTCACACATCGATGTTTCCCTCCTTCTCTTTCTCCATCCCTTCCCCTCTCTCTAAAAATAAATACATAAAATCATTTTTAAAATGTGTCACGATAGCCAAAAGGTGGAAACAACACAAATACTCATCCGTGAACGAGCCAATAAAATGCTGTGTGTTTATACCGTGGTACACTGTTCAGTCGTAAAAGAGAAAGTCCTGACGTGCCACAGCATGGGTGGCCCTTGGGGACAGGATGCTGAGTGATCTAGGCCAGTCACAAAGGGACGAATACTGTGCGATTCTTCTTACCTGAGGCCCCGGGAGGAGTCAGATCCCCAGGGACGGGGTAGAGTGGATGGTGCCTGGGGGTTGGGCCGGGGAAGTGGGGTCTCGTGGTCTCACGGAGACAGAGTCTCCGTTTGGGAAGGTAAAAGAGTTGTGGAGTGGGTGGCGGCGGTGGCCGCGCGGTGATGCGAGTGTCCCTAACGCTACCGCACACCAAGTGTGGCTGGGACGGGAAATTTTGTGTGCTGTGTATTTACCACAAAAGGGCGACTAGGTGAACTGTATTGAAATAAGAAACTGGCAGTTCTCTGAATCTGAACGGTGTTCTGCGTCTCCAGTAATGGCTGACTTCTTTTAAAGGACCAGGGGACTTGATATTCTCTTTGGGGCTGTGAGTATCTGCTGACTCTTCCCTGAGGTTCGGTCCCTGAGCTGCTCTAGTTTTTTTTATTCCTCTGCCCCTTAGTTCATGTCCATGCATCATACATGTAAGTTCTTTGGCTTCTCCATTTGCTGAACTGTTCCTGACCTCCCTCCGCCTGTTTGAACCTACCGTTTGTGTTTCTTACTCCCTCTGCCTTTACCCCCATTCTCTCTTCTCCCCTTTCCTGCTTGATTTATTTTTAAACATAAGATGAACCAGACCCCTAGACCCACTGAAGGAAGGAGAAGCACGGACATTTCCACTCTTGGTACCAACCGGAATAAACCCATCAGGCGAGATTTGTGAGTGTCATTTAAAAACTAAATCTATTGACGACTTTCTTATCCCTGGGAAAATGTATTCCTAAATTATTAATGCTGTTTTGTTGCCTTATTAAAATAAGTAAAGTCGAAAGGAGTTACTAAGAAGGACCTTGTCGTACCTGTCAGCATCTATCAGTGGAGTCAACACAGGATGCCTCGACCACCTTGTCTGCTGTATGCAAATGAACTCACTTCCCCTCGAAGTGCTAGCTGCTCCGAGACAGTGACGGCACTGGTGGGCTCTCGGGAAGCCGCAGGAGCAATTTATCTTGAATTTAGATTTTCTGTTCCCGCCTCCCCCACCCCAGCAACATAGCCTTTATTGCCTTCAATTCTTCTATAATGTTTCTATTGATAATTTTGTAAGAAACTGAAGTATAACACGTATTTAGAAAGTAACAGAATGGAACACATACTGTCCAGTGTGTTTTAAGAATGTGAAGGTGCCCGTGGAAGCTGCACCAGGAGGAAAGGCACTTCCAGAGTCCCAGGGCCCCCTCGGGCCCCCTGATGTCAGCCACCCTGCCCCGGGGCTGCCTGGCCCTCGACTTCAGTGCCGCAGATGTGGTTTCCCGCTTTCGAGCTTTCTGTAAATGGCCTTGTGTGGTAATCACTCTTCTCATACTGACTCCTTCGGCTCAGATTTACGCTCGTGCGATGCACCCCATGCAGCTGTGGCTGCAGACCGCTGGGTCCGGGTCTGGGTCTGCAGACCGCCACTGTCGGGGGCCCCTTGCTCTGCGTGCCCTCTGGACGTGGAGTCGCGGCCTGTCCCACTCCGGCTGCTCTGCTGACCGCAGTAGCTGGCCCTGTCGGTCCACTCGCCAGCTGGTCATCGCTGCTGTGTGGCGCCTGTTCGAGGAGCACGTTCGCTTTTTCCTGTCGGGTTCTCTGCGTTCTTCTGACTTACGGAGAGTTAAAATACATCTTCTGGGTATGACTGCCTTTCTACATGTATTTATTGCAAAAGCTGTATTTTCCCATCCAGTGGCTTGGATTTTCACTCCCCAAATGGTGACTTTTGAGGAACAGAAATTTCCAGTTGTAATCTACAGTAGTATTACACAGGTTTTCATGTTCTCCTTCTCCCATAGCCCTTTTTGCTAGTGTATGTGAGTCTTGTTGAATATATTTCTCCACCTCAAAGGCAGGGAGGGAGCATCCATTACTTTAAAAAATTTTATTGTCTCATATTTTAATTTTAGATCTGCAACATTATGCTGTGTGGTGGTTAATTTGTCCTTGGGTGAGACCCACATTAAACCAGTGAACTGTGAGTAAGCAGATTGCTCTCTGCGGTGTGGGTGGGCCTCGTCCAATCAGATGAAGGCCCGAGTGCAGAGGAAACACAGCCTCTCGGGGGAGGAGGGACTTCTCCAGCAGACTGCCTGAGACTTCATCCGCATCAGTGGCGGTCCTGGATCTCGGGCCCACGCGTGCACACACTGCCCTGTGTGGGTTCTGTTTCTTTGGAAAACCCCGAGTAACACATGGTGTTCGACGGAGGTTGGGTACATCTCTCAGTGCCTGGAAGCACTGAGTTGAACCCCAGGGCCTCCCGGGAACCCAGTGTAATACTGTTGATCTAGAAGACATGTCTCTGGATATGTCGTGTATTGCCTGCTTTGAGATGCCTCCTCTTCCTTGGAGACAACTTGGAGTGTCTGGAGCGCAGGAATGGCCCTCAGAACCGGCGAGCCTGGGCAAGCCTGGGCGAGCCTGGGCAAACCCGTCAGCCACGCTTCCTTTCCTTGCCCTCTTCCCGCCCTCCTTTGTCTAAGTGACCCTGTGCCGATTGAGGTGACAGGGACTTCTAATCGTTATTTAAGAGGAGGTTTTGTGTGCGATGGGCATTCAGCTGGAGTGGGGAAAGGCACATTTAGTTTGGTCACATGCAGAAGATGCTCAATATGTAGTTGTTACCTGAATGAGCAGAAGTTACAAATGTTACTTTTAAAACAGTTTTCTTCAAATCCTGCATTTTCCCCTAAGTGTTAAACCCTGAATGAGGATTCCTTTTGTGAATTCCTGGTTTTTCATGCTGAGTCCTATCACTGTTATAACCAATACATAATTTTAGCACAAGTAAACCTGATCGCTCTAATGAAAATTTATCCAATTGTTAGTAGAGACACCAAAGTACAAGAAACAAAACAAAGAAAAGTCTTTCTTTGTTAAGATAAAAAAAAAAACCCCAACAAAAAAAACGAACCACAGCAGCATTGGACGATCCTGTGCTGAAATTCTGTTGTAGAGCGTCGTCATGACGTCAGGGTCTTTTTCCTCCGGCCGCCCACCCTCAGAGGCCCAACCCCCCCCCCCCCCGTGTCACCTGTCAGGGACGTGCTGCTTCTCTGTGTCACTTGACGTGGGCCCTGCACCCAGGTGGCCACACTGTGTCGTGTGAGTGATGTTCTGGGTGGGACTGCAGGGCGTCCGAGTCAAATGTGTGACAGCTTGGAGCTTTCGTTTGGTGGTGGGTGGAAAACATGTGCACGACAGGGAAAGTATGTGCAACAGCAAGTGCGTTGGCTCCTAGGAGGTGAGTCTTTTCCTTGGCATTTCTTACTGTGTCATCCTGTTTCATGCGAGACAGAGTATCAAGCCAGAAAAAAGGGCAAGGCGGCGATTAGTTACCTGAGGCGGTGGGGGCAGTTGTCAGCAGGAAAGCCCATCAGGAGCTGGCTTGGGCTGGGAGATGGATTTCCCAACGACACACCATCTGTGCAGGATGTCAGATGAGTAGCAATCTAGGGTTGGGCTGCCAAGAACACGGCAAAGGAGTCTGGAAGGTGTGTGTGGTAGGCTTTGCTAGGGTCTTCCATAGTAGGGTCCTATACGTGTATGTTAGAGAGAGGGGGGGTTTATTGTGAAGGAATTGGGTGGCAAGTCCAAACGTGCCGAGTAGGCCAGCAGGCTGGAGACCCAGGAAGAGTCGATGTCCAGATTCAAGTCCAAGGTCTGATTCAGAGGAGGCCTACCCATGTCGTGGAGGGCCTCTGCTTTGCTCAAAGTTGGCGGATTAAATGTTGATCTCATCCAGAAACAGCATCACAAACATGCAGAACCACACTCGAAAGACTCTCTGGTCACTGTGGCCCATCCAAACGGACACACAGAATTCCCCATCACAAAACACACTTCTAGAAGATGGAGAGTTTTTGCATGGGCAAGCTTCATCGGTCCGTGAAGGCAGCTCTGAATGCATGTGCTGCATGAGGAATGTCAGTGGTTGAGGAAGGTGATTCCAGGGGTCACGTGTGCCCTACTCCCCTCTTCTGGGAGGAAGATTCTCCGCTCTGTGTCTGCATAGTGGGCCTTTCCAGTGTGGGCTGTTAGAAAGCAAATACTGAGGGAAGTGAGAAGCTTTACGGGCAGTATGGAGAATGCCAGCATCTGCCCCGGCAGTCTGATTTGATTCCAACGCGAGCTAGGAAAACTCTTAAACTGTGCACGCGCTGCAGTCCAGCAGTCTCCATCTTCCCACCGAGCTGCTCCCGTCCTGTGAACAGACTGCCGCCCCCAGCCCTGCGGGGGCAGAGAACAAAGACGCGAAGCCCTGCTTACTCCCAGGCTGAGCAACTGCCACGTACATCAGAGGGGAGCTGGCTTCCTGGGCCGTGGGTGTGCGGGAAGATGAGAGGCTGGCCCTCCCGTCTCCCTTGTCCTTCAGCATGCCTGCCCACTCTCGGGTGCCCCAATGATGGACGGGCTCCGCCCCGTGGCGGTGCATGCCCAGAAGTACTTGTGCTTTCACGGGCAGGTGTGAATGGAAGTGAAAGTTAAGCCATCGATGGCATGTCCTGATCACTTTCATCATCATCGTTTCATTTTGTGGCTGTTAAAGAAAACACGCTTTTTAGGGAAATACACAGAAGAGACAAAATGATGAAGGGAAAAAAAGCCCTCCTAATATTAAGCTCTCAACTAATACTGATTATCCCATACCAGGTGCTTTGCTCCAAATAACTGCTAATAAGACACATTCGTTGCATGGTTCCCTGTACTAATGCTCTCTCTTCACACACACATGGTGAAAGTCTGCGTGCGCACACTTTTGTTTCAGAATTGAGGCATCATTCTTGTGACTCCTGATACTGCTTTCTTGCCTAAAAGGAGGTTGTAGAGTGTAGGGTAAGAGCCTACTTAGTGCGTGAACCAGAGGGAGAGCAGAGCCACGGGGCTGCGGGGCCCCGGAGGGAGAGCGGACCCAAGCCTTCTCCCTCTGGTGGGGGAGTGCTCCCCTCTGGGGCTGGTAGACCGGCGTAGTCCGTATGCACCGGAAACGTGTGTGACTGTCCCTACAGAGAGCTGGGGGAGCGAAGCTTACAGAGGTGAAGTGACTCGCTCAACGCCTAAGTGACTGGAGCGAGTGGTGGACTTGGGGTTCTAACCCACGAGTGGGTAGAGGGAGGCAGGCAGGCGGCCTCACCCAGTTCACAGAGGACGCCGGGTCTGGGTCAAACAGAAGGTGGACGGGAGCCCTCCTGCCCTCCACCGGGCTGCTGGGCCGGGCCTGGGGCCCCTCGGGCTCTCAGACCGAATGCGCTCCTCAGGCCTCTGGAACTGCGTCACCAGCTGTCCTGGGTCTTCAGGTGGCAGACGGCAGACCATGGGAATCCCTGGCTTCCCACAGTCATGTGAGCCATTCCTTCCTATCTGTGTATCTGTCTATGTCTGTCTGTCTGTCTGTCTGTCTGCATCCNTCCACCGGGCTGCTGGGCCGGGCCTGGGGCCCCTCGGGCTCTCAGACCGGAATGCGCTCCTCAGGCCTCTGGAACTGCGTCACCAGCTGTCCTGGGTCTTCAGGTGGCAGACGGCAGACCATGGGAATCCCTGGCTTCCCACAGTCATGTGAGCCATTCCTTCCTATCTGTGTATCTGTCTATGTCTGTCTGTCTGTCTGTCTGTCTGCATCCTGTCGGGTCTGTTGCTCTGAAGAGTCCTGGCCGGTGCACACGCACTGGCCTTCTGTGGCCGCCACTCCACGTTTCACGGAAGGCGAGGCATGGAACACGTGTGAAGAGTTCGGGTACAGGAAGGAGGGCTTGAGAAGGGAGTGTTCGATGGAGCTGCATACACGAAGTTTTGTTTGCCCACCTCTTTTCTTTGTGGAGTCGTTAGCTATCTATTTATTTTCTGCTTTCAGGCTCAGCTGATCTTATTTAGGAGAAAATAAACCAACCCTTTTTTTCCCCACTGGTCTGATGTGTCTGTGGGCAGATGGTATCAGTTCACTCCCAGCCGAATGCTCGCCCTTGACCGCACACTCCACGCTGACAAATCAGATGAAATGTTCTCTTGTGCGGCATGAAACTGTGGAAAATCTCAAAGAAGTTTCTTCTGCAAATAGAGCTGCTGCTGATCAGTGTGATACTGAACAACAGCAGAACAGCCTTTTCCTTGTAATAAACGTCTAATCTAACTTCCCATTAGTCTTGTGTTTCTGGTGGTGTCTCATCATCTCCAGATGTGAAATCTTCCCTGGAACCGCATGAATGTGTGAAGCTGGGCCAGAAGCCTCGAGCAGTGGAGAGTAACACAGCTCAGGACCGGCGAGGCTGAGTGGGGCCCAGCTGATTTCAGTGCCGTGGCACATACTCAGTGTGCCAGTTTCTCCTCGGGTTCTCTCAGTGATGGCGAACAGGGCTCTGAAGCCGCATGGGTGGTGTCCATTTGGTTTGCAGACCCTGGCGATGAGACCAGCCTGAGCACACTTCCAGGGTGAACGATGAGCATCGTTTCCGTGCACTGTGGGTCGCCGTGTGAGGGCCAGCCTGGCTTCAGAGCTAAGGCGACGGCCTTTTCCACGGGGAGTGCTGGGAGCACAATCTACGTGTTCACGGCGGCGTGTGAGCCTGTTTCGGGCACTGTGACCACGTTTGCTGAACCCCAGCATCAGAATGCATGGGGTTAGTCTGAGCAGTCTGGGACCTGTGGTTGCGAGTGCCTGCACCTCATGCATAAACCTCCTCTCGTCAGCACACGGGACACAGTATTGGAGTCACCCTGGGCACGTGTGGCCCGTGGCCCATCGGGGGCAGAGTCGGAGAGAGCCTGTACAGGGAGGGCTGTGGACCATGCTCACCAGCCGCTACGGCCGGGCGTTTCCTGCTGCCTCCGGAGGGTGCCTCCTCCGCGATGGCCGCTTTGGGAGCTGCCTGCCTGCAGTGCCCAGGAGGGGAAGAATTTGCATTTCTTCTCGTGCATGACTGTAACCTCGATATTTTATATGTAACTGCCACTTGGAGTTCCCTAAGCCCTGCTAGGTTGCAAGTGAATGTGAGAGTCTATTATTTTCAACGTGTGAATCCCGTGGGGGGTTGGTCTTGCTGGCCGGCATGCAGTCACAAGAGCCAGAGTCCTTGGTTGGTCTCACATGTGGGCACAGACCTGCTCAACTCTTCTTCTTTGCCCTTGGCCTTGCTGATTTTACCCATGCCCTCTGTAACAGTGCTGCATCCGTGTGTAATCCTACTACTGTGTAGCAGGGTTTCCTGGCTGATCCCAGGTGGACTGTCAGTGTGTGGGGCTGGTGGCCTCTGGCCGGCTAGGGGACATCTGCACCCTGTCCCTGCCTCCCTGTCTTCCTTTCATCTTCTTTTGCTTCCCTGTTGTGTGCGAGTCCCCACCGTCAGCCCAGAGAGAGGCCCCCCCCCCTTGCCTCATGCCTGTTGATTCTGGGGAAGCGCTGTTCTCGCACAGCAGCCTCCACCCCCACTGCCTCAGTGAGCCTCAGGACCCTGTGCGGTGTGCTGTCTGCACTGCCCCAGACAGTGGGGTGGGACCAGGTGTGCTGTCTGCACTGCCGCAGACAGTGGGGTGGGACCGGGTGTGCTGTCTGCAGCAGACAGTGGGGTGGGACCAGGTGTGCTGTCTGCACTGCCGCAGACAGTGGGGTGGGACCAGGTGTGCCGTCTGCACTGCTGCAGAAAGTGGGGTGGGACCAGGTGTGCCGTCTGCACTGCTGCAGACAGTGGGGTGGGACCGGGTGTGCTGTCTGCACTGCCCCAGACAGTGGGGTGGGACCGGGCGCATCACGGGGCATGGGGATGGTCAAACAAGGGGTGCGTGGCTTCGATGAAGGTTGACCCGGTTATCTGGCTCCGGCAGAGGGCTGTGCCCGCAGGGTCAGTGGCCGGAGCAGCCAGGGCTGCTTGGCCTTCAGCCAGGCCAGGCGGTGTTTTTGCTCCACAGGCTCCTGCAGTGTGGCAGTCACGTCAGACAGAGGCCCCCGTTTTAATGTGTGGTCGCTTAGGCCCAGGCACGTTCTAGAAGAGATAGCCAGGGCTCAGACTGATAAGCAACAGCCAGCACAGGATGAAACGCCTCTTTACAGAATACATATTACTCAAGATGTTGCACAAATATGCACAGGAGGCAAAGTGGGAGACTCGGTGTGCATGGTAAACTTGGCGACTAACGCAGGGCNGACAGTGGGGTGGGACCGGGTGTGCCGTCTGCACTGCCGCAGACAGTGGGGTGGGACCGGGTGTGCTGTCTGCACTGCCGCAGACAGTGGGGTGGGACCAGGTGTGCCGTCTGCACTGCAGCAGACAGTGGGGTGGGACCGGGTGTGCTGTCTGCAGCAGATAGTGGGGTGGGACCAGGGGTGCCGTCTGCACTGCCCCAGACAGTGGGGTGGGACCGGGTGTGCCGTCTGCACTGCCGCAGACAGTGGGGTGGGACCAGGTGTGCTGTCTGCACAGCTGCAGACAGTGGGGGGGGACCAGGTGTGCTGTCTGCACTGCCGCAGACAGTGGGGTGGGACCAGGTGTGCTGTCTGCACTGCCCCAGACAGTGGGGTGGGACCAGGTGTGCTGTCTGCACTGCTGCAGACAGTGGGGTGGGACCAGGTGTGCTGTCTGCACTGCCCCAGACAGTTGGGTGGGACCAGGTGTGCTGTCTGCACTGCTGCAGACAGTGGGGTGGGACCAGGTGTGCCGTCTGCACTGCTGCAGACAGTGGGGTGGGACCAGGTGTGCTGTCTGCCGCAGACAGTGGGGTGGGACCAGGTGTGCCGTCTTAACTGCCGCAGACAGTGGGGTGGGACCGGGCGCATCACTGGGCATGGGGATGGTCAAACAAGGGGTGCGTGGCTTCGATGAAGGTTGACCCGGTTATCTGGCTCCGGCAGAGGGCTGTGCCCGCAGGGTCAGTGGCCGGAGCAGCCAGGGCTGCTTGGCCTTCAGCCAGGCCAGGCGGTGTTTTTGCTCCACAGGCTCCTGCAGTGTGGCAGTCACGTCAGACAGAGGCCCCCGTTTTAATGTGTGGTCGCTTAGGCCCAGGCACGTTCTAGAAGAGATAGCCAGGGCTCAGACTGATAAGCAACAGCCAGCACAGGATGAAACGCCTCTTTACAGAATACATATTACTCAAGATGTTGCACAAATATGCACAGGAGGCAAAGTGGGAGACTCGGTGTGCATGGTAAACTTGGCGACTAACGCAGGGCCTCTGAACCTGCTGTTGCTGCCCTGCCTGTCCCTTCCTGCCCCATGCAGTCCCCGAGGGCAGTGACTGGGGAGGGGGCTGAGCGGCTCCCCCGGTGTGTGGGGGGGCGTCCCCATGGGTCCGTGCAGGAGCCGTGACCTGTCAGGCCGTGTCACCTCCACCCCCGTTCAGGATCTCCCTCCAGACTCATGAACCGTGTTCTTCAGTCAGCAAACGAGTCGCATGCTGTGGCTGTCTGGGCACACCGGAGGAAGTGGAAAGACACGTGGCACTTC
Organism: Sturnira hondurensis; assembly: GCF_014824575.4. NCBI lineage: Eukaryota > Metazoa > Chordata > Mammalia > Chiroptera > Phyllostomidae > Sturnira > Sturnira hondurensis. The sequence continues at coordinate 503,904 of NW_028087067.1, forward strand.
AGGAAGGAAGGAGACAGGTGGTGTTGGCAGGCCCGCCATGAGGCCAGCAGCTGCTGACCGGGAAACACCACACTCGGCAGGCGCGGCTGATGGCGGAGCCTGCAGTGAGCAGGATGGACACGGCCTTCTCTGCAGACTCACCTAGGAAGTAGTTGGGGGCGCTGCTTCCTTTCGGTAGCAGGTGCAGCCACTGCACAGGTGACTGGGGGGCCAGGGCGCCTCCGAAACTTGTCATCCGGTCTGTCATCTTTGCCTTCACCTTTATCTTCCTAACACAGCATCAGCCGATGTCTTTGATGTGTGAAGGGAAGAAATGAAAACTTGCTCGTCAGAGAAGGTGCACCGACCATATGTCTGTGCAAAGCCCTTGAGTCTGTCCATTCCCCGCTGCCATCAGTAGGAGGGCCTGTCATCGGAGCAAGTCAGCTAAGACGGTTTTGTTCTGGGAACACGGCCCAGCACAGTTGGGGACCTTGGCGCTGTCTTGGTGTTCAGGGTGTTGAGACTGGTTTGAAGAGGGGTCGCATTGACATTTTATGGCAGGCAGCAGTGCCTGCCGGCTGTTGGCCTGGGTTGATTCACACTGTGCCGTGAAAGCAGATATGCCTGCTAGCACTACTGGGCCGGGGGTTTGGAGGTGGGGGTCAGGGCTCTGTTTCTTGTGGAGACACATGGACCTGTGTGGATAAGGCGTGGCCACCCTGGCCTGGCGGCACCTGGGCCGATGACTGTGTGTGTGCCGCATGAGCAGAGGTAAACCTGCGTGGGCCAGCGGCAAGCCCTGCGCGGCCGTCGCTGCAGACCTGGTGTGTGCTGGCTTTCGCGTAGGTAACGGTGTGCACGCTTCTGGTTTCCGGGACTCCCAAAAGCGTTCCGTGAGTGACGTTCCGATGAGCCGGAACCTCGCCTTCCAGCGGTGTTGCAGCAAATTGTTTCGTGCAGCCGCCTCTTCCCAAGGTTTTTCTGACTCCGTGGACAGCTCAGCTGCCTGCAGGCTGTGCGTTCCTCCCTTGTCCCGTGTTCTCTGCTCTCCTTCAGGCACAGCGGGGCTCGCCCTCTGCAGCAGTGGGTGACCACCCTCTTCTTACTTTTCTCCAGCGCGTGACCTGGCCACCGAGCTCACCCCCCTGACGCGCTCAGAGACTTAGTCACAAGCACTAGACTGACGTGGCAGGTTCCCCCCTCCAGCCCCACCCCAGAGATTGATCGACAATAATTCTCTTTCTGTTGCTAAACAGGACACATTATTGTCACAAGACACTATCCAAAGGGACAGTGCAGAGCTGCGTAAGGGGACCCTCACCCTCGATTCATTCTTTCTGACCTAGGGTGCTTAGCTACTTTTATGTGTGTTGTGTTGATGGAGTAACGGAGTTTCCCGCTGTTTTTAGACCGTGTTCACGAGGGCGAAGGCAGAGGTGCCCTCTGAACAGAGCGCTTCTGCTGTGTATGACGGGCGTCCGTGTGACCAGAGGAGGAGGGCCGTGCTGCAGGGCGTCGGCGTGAGCCCCGCAGTCTCTGCAGGGCAGTGCGGCTCCGGTGAGGGTGGCTTCATTTCTCGGGTGTGTGTGCTGTCCATTTGCCCTTCCCGCCAGCCGGCGCCACCCTCCCAGTGACAGTACAGGAGACGGGCTGCAAAGACGGTCAGACCCAGAAGGCGAGATCAGCTGCGCATCTCGGACACCTGTCTCCTTTGAGCTGTGCCTTAGTGGGATCAAAGTCCAGTCCAGTTTGCCGACTTGCTCTGTGGGAGTTCTGATTCCTCAGTAACAGAATGGTTGTGCGGTCCCCAGGGAGGACTTTCTGGAGCACAGTGCTTCAGGGAGAGGGGAAGGCGTTCCTGCCTGGGAATGTGTTTGTGGTGCATTTTCAGATACGAATTTGGAGACTTGTTGGGAGTGTGATACTGCTTTTGCTCGTGCTTGAGGGATTTTTAAATAACAATCCCCTTGAATTTTTTGAATTCTTTGAATTCGCTCTTGCTGATTAATACGAGCTTCTGCAGTGTTGTCTGTGACACACCGTAGAATATCTGTGCATAAGTTAATACAAAGTTGTGTGACCATCAGGGTAATGCTAATTGCAGGGAAGGAAACTACAAACTAAAAAATGCTAAAAAATGCATGATTCCAGCCCTATCTTTCTGTAGACTTTCTTTCAAACACCTCAGCCAAAATGTATTTTGGGACAGCTGTGCAGATAGGAAGAATGGGAGTTTTTGAGAGACACTGAGTGCTCTGGATTGGCTGGTCAGTTGGACTTGTGGTCAGAGGTGGTGGACGCTGAAGCAGCTCACGAGACTAGGTGTGGGTAGGGGTTGTGCGTGCTGAGTGTCGGGCGTGGCTTGTCCAGGGGCTTGAACCGTGGCATGGGGCTCCTGTCCCTCTCTGTCCCTGACTTGGCTGTGCTTCATTCGTACGTTGCCTTCACCCTCGGGCATTTTCTGTCTGCATGATGGGAAAGGTGACTTCTCCTCACTGAGAGTCCCAAACTTGATCCCGTCCTATCAGGACTGCACCATCAGGCCCTGGCCTGGTAGCTCAGGTGGTTAGAGCGTCATCCTGATGCACCAAGGTTGCAGGTTTGATCCCCAGTCAGGGCACGTATAAGAAGCAACCAGTGAACACATAAGTAAGTGGAGTAACAAATTGATGTTTCTGGCTCTCTCTAAAATGAGTAAATAAAAATAAATACGTAAAAGCCTTGGCTGGGACCCAGTTGGTTGGAGCGTTGTCCCATACACCAAAAGGTTGAGGGTTTGATTCTGTGTCAGGGCACATACCTAGGTTGTGGGTTCGATCCCTGGTTGGGTGCATATGGGAGGCAGCCAGTCGACGTTTGTCTCTCTCAAATCAACAAACATATGCTTGGGTAAGGATTTAAAATATGTAAAAAAAAGCACCCTGTTACGTGCTGGGCAGGGGTCCCAGGGGTGGAGGGGTGGCTGCAGGTGGGCACGCTGTGAACATGGATGGGGCTTGTCCCAGGCCTCCAGGAGCTCGGTGTCCACCGGGGAAGGAGGACTCACGCTCTGAACAAGCCCCGGGAGCTGGGATGGAGCCGCTTCTCAGCCGGCCCCTGTGGTCCTGAGCGCCTTGCTGTGTCCCACGTGACTGTTTAAAGAACAGAAGCCTCAGTAAATAGGACAGTCCAAGTTCAGAGCCGCGTTTGCAGCGCTGGGAGAGCCTGGAGTGCTGGTCCTTCCTCGAGTTGCTGCAGAAGCTGCGGCTCCCTTTCCCGGTTAGGGCTGCCCCTGGAGTTCCCTTCTGTGAAGCCCAGTGCGGGCTCGGTTTCAACTCCTTTGTAAACCCAAGTCCTCGGGGTTCCCTGGTGCTGGGACCACGGGTTTCCTTTGCACAGGCTCTGGGGCTATGGGCCTCCCTTCGGGGTCTGGCCTGCTCACTGCTTTCCCTCCCCCAGCTGCAGACTCTGTATCCCCTGCCCTACCCACCCCCTCCTGCCCCCAGCCTCTCTCAGGTTCATTGCAGGAGTGCTGGGTGCCAGCACGCCCAGCGCCTGAGTGTGGGAGATGCTTCCCACTCATGCCTCTGAGCTGAGCTACGGAAACGTTCAGAGCTGACTGAGGAAGTGAAGGTCGCAGCCCCCTGAAAGGCACGGGTGGGGACACCAGAGAGGAAGAACGTCAGTGGCGAAGCAGATGCATGGCCAGAGCACAGGCTGCAGCTGGCGTGGCCCTGAGTGGGTGTCAGTGAGACAGTCGCGCAGGGCGCAGCGGTTTCAGGGGACGCATGCACTGGTGGCCATGGAGGCATGATGTCACCATCACTCCGGGTTAGCTCGGTGCTTATTGATTGGTGGGTTCTAACTAAATCAGTTAGTTGCTGAGGCCCGGGGCTGTCAGACCGTGTTAAGTGATTTTACGTCCAGTGTGGGATTCCCGAATCTGCTCCCTGGGTCCAGCAGGCACTGCTGCAACTACCGACATTAAACCAAGGTGTCGCTTGTCCTGCGTCTCCTGGTGTTTTTTTCTTTGGAGAATGGTAACTTCTACTTTTTTGTGTGCATCTGTACCTTCCTGTTAGGATTTTCAAAGTTGGCCACCATTTATTTATTTATTTATTTTTATATTGAATTTCCTGGGTGACGCTGGCTAGCACATCACATTGTGTTGCCTCCGTGTGCTCTCCAGCCCTATGCGTGTCTGGCCAGGAAGCGCAGGGACCCGCCTGTGTGCCCACAGCACCTCACTGTCGAGGGGGCAGCACCCTTTGCCCTGACGGTTATGAGCAGATGCTGTGCTTTCTACCAGGCTGCTCCGCCCGTGTGGAGGTCTGAAGAATCAATTCAGGATGCATTTCAGAGCCTGGGCGGGAAGGTGGCCCCACCGCAGGTGTCCGTTTACCCTGAGTCCCTGCCTGGCTCTTCCCCACTGCCGCCTAAGGCTGCACGAAGCAGCTCTGAAACACCAGTCCAGCCATGCTGCTTCCCTGCTTAAACTCTCCGATGGCCCTTGGGTGCCATCAGGCGTGGGTGCGGTCTGCATTCCTCGGGGAGACATTTAGGGCTGTCTTTTCCAGGCCACTGTGACTCTGTGCTCCAGTCCCCACTCCATTGTAGACATGGCCACTCCTCGGCCCGAATGCGTGGTCCTGTGCACCTCTGGGCTTGGCTTACTCTGTTCCTCCAGCCCAAACACCCTTCTCCATGCTTCCTCTCTGTGGTTGGTCCCGGTCCAGGTGGGGGCCCTCCTTCCACTAAGCACAGCAGAATCCACCCCTTCCCCCTCTGCCTCCCGTGAGGTCTGTTGTTCCCCAAAGTCCTCCTATCTCCTGGGAAGGACGGGATGCTGGTATCTGATGGTTGGGTAGCAGGGGAACGCTGTCTGTCATTCATGGGGAAAGAGGAGACGAGGAGAGGAGAGCTGGGGGCCGGGGGCTGGAGGATGTGGGGAGGGCCTGTTCAGGGATGGCAGTGTCCATTCTCACCTTCTTTCTTACGGGGTAGACCTCCTCTTTAGGGTGACAGATCACCCCAGTTCACCCTCTTCTGATGGGCATCTGGGGACTTCAACCTTCAGTGCTCCTGTGGGAAGGACCCTCTCAGAGAGTGGGTGGCCATTAAGCCGCCCAGCCCACAGTCTGACAGTGGTTGTGTGCAGAGATGACGTGCAAATTCCTGGTCACATTCTGTACGAATGACGATGTCTGCCCTGTTCTTTCTCTTTGCTCCCTATTTCAGGTAGGTGTTGGGGAGCTTGGGAGCCAGCGATTACCTGGGGCACCCTTGTGGGCTCAGCAATCACAAAAAGAGCTCTGGGCAATTGGGCTTGTTCGAATATAAGCGTGAACCACGGTGGCAGACTGGCAATTCTAGGAAGACAGCAGGCAGCTGAGTCCTTCAGTGCCGGAATCCGCGGCTTGCCCCTTGGGGTAAGGGCAAGTCTCTTACCTCTGGTGTGCTCTCCTCTTCCTGGACATTCTCACCCCTTATTCCACAGGAGGCCGCCAGGCGGCTGTCAGAGCCGGGCACACAGCCTGTTTACGCACACACATCTCTCCTCAACGTCTTCCTTGGCCAGCAGCCCAGTGGAGGCCTGGACTCGGACTCCGGGATCACAGCTTTCACCCGGCACCCAAGGAAGACGGCACCCACACTGAGAGGGCGGGGGCCCACGCTTGCCCTGCACCCCTCGCTGACCTCTGCGTAACAATAAGAGAGAAATACCTTTATGTTTTTGGAGCACCGGTGGTGTTGGGCCTGGGTCTGGACCCTGCGTGAGCAGACTGGTCCCTGCAGCCCTGGTCCTGGCCCTGGGGAAGGGCCGGGTGCTGGTGCAGAGGGCGGGTGTGGAGGATGTGGCTCTTGGTGGTAGGCTCATGTCTTTTCTTCTTCCTCCTCCTCCTCCTCCTGTATTTTCCAGAGGTAATTTCTCTGTTGGCAAGGCAGGTTATAAAAGAATCCTGAAAAGTACCTTCCTGGGACTCTTAGGAACTTTAAAATATTTAGGAACCTTCCATGCTCAAAATAGAAACTAAATGGTTTTAAAAAAAATTCCTCGCATTGGTGGTTCTGCTCACCTTCCTCTTTCTCACGGGGGTAAGAGCCCGAATTAGTTTCTGAGGAGAAAAATAGACCTCTGGGTATCACCTTACTATGAGCTCTACTATTTTCCCGGTAATTGAAGAAGTCACAGCGTGCACCAAGAAGATGAAAGCTTGTGTGGGAAGAAATTAGAGGGTTTTAAAAAAAGCTTTGAAAACAGATTGTGCTCTGGGGTGGAGCCGCCCAAGTGCCGTTTTGTGCTGGGTCCTTAGCAGAGGTCCTGGAGGAACAGGAACTCCTGTCCCCACCTGTCCTGCCGAGCCTTGTCTGGGGGAGTCACAGTGGTTCAGCTGCATCACAGTTAGTGTTTTTCCGTGGAGCAGCGACCCCGAGGGCCTGCAGAGGGGTCAGTGAGGACATGCCTCTGGGAGGGTGAAGGGTGTAAGTGCTCCGGGGCCCCTTTTGCTGCGGCTGAAAGACTCCCCACCCCCATTACGGAATGGTTGGGGTTGGTGTCCCTGAGGTGCCAGGGGATCGGGGTGTGTCACTCCCCAATACTCCACTGTGAGTAGGAGGTGATGGCTGCTGTAAGAAGAGGTGATGTCAGTGATGCAGACAAACTTCTCTCAGTATTTGCATGTTTTCGGTACCACTCACGGTAGTAAATTTTGTGTGTTGTCTTGATAAGGCTCAGGGAGGCCCAGGAAGCTGGTAACACCTGGGGTCTGCAGGTGCCTGTGAAGGGGTCTCTAGAAGAGATTAGCGTGTGGTCAGAGGGCTGAGTACAAGAGGAGGTGCCCTGGTGCAGGTGGGCGCCCCAATCCATGGGGGCCGGAGAGAACCGAAATGGGGAGGAAGGGCAAGTCCCCCTCCCTGCTCCAGCTGGGACACCTGTGTCCTCCTGCCCCTGGGCAAGGGCACCCCTGGGCCTTGGGCTCCCCGACTCAGACTGCACTGCGGCGCCAGTGCTCTCGACTCTGCTGCTTGCTGATGGCTTGCAGGATTGCGTGAGCTGGTTCCGTAATGGACCTCCTTGCCCACTGGCCTGTCTGCCTGCCGGCCTGTCTGTCTGTCTATGCAGGTGTGTGTCCATGTCTGCCTATGTATGCATATATCTATAGGTCGGTCTATGCACACATGTGCCCATGAATATATGTGTCTATGTATGTGCGTATGTATCTGCCTATGCATGCATGCATGTATGTGTCCGTATGTCTGTCTGGCCATCTATCACCATCTCTGTCCTGCTGGTTCTGTGTCTGGAGAACCCTGACTGGTGCACTGCTCCCTGCAAGCCACACACCCGCCTGCCGGCGAGACCACTGCACTGCGGCTCATCCGGGAAACCGGGATCGCACCTGCACAGGGGGTTCTTGGGAGAGAGCTGGAAGATGAAGAACAGATTTTCACTGACTGACTGCTTGCTCTGTGGGGAGTGGGGTCGGCTGGGGGTTATTTTTTAACCGGTTCCTTATTTAGAGAGTTTCCTTGCTGGTCCTTTGTGTGATATGTTTGGAGACATGGATATAGTCCTTTTATTTGACAAAAAGTCTATACACTTTCAGGTGACATTCCTCCCATTTTTTAAAAAAGAGAGCGATGGTGGGTGCAGTTACCTAAAGGTGGTTCTGTCAAGTCTCCAGTCTTCCCCCTGAGGTTTGTACGTGGGCTTTCTTCTCCGTCTCGGAAAGGGAAGCCCTGTCCTCCCTGGCGCGTAGACCAGAGAAGCCCGGACTTCGCTGTGTCTGCCGTCGCGCACGTCCAACACGGGAGCAAATCTGTCGTGCTCCCTTCTGATGACATACATCGGATTCCTACTCGCCACCCCCACTGTCACTGCCTCTGTGACCTGTTTGCCGCAGGCCCCCATCGTCTCTTTCTAGAGTTAAGTGGCCTTCCAGTTGATCTCCTTGCATCAGCTGTTCCTGATTTTCTGCTCAGAAGGTGTGAACGCCTTCTGATCTCGCAGAGAACAAAAGCCAAGCTTGCAAGGCCTTATGAGATCTGGTCAGCTCTTAGCTCTCTGACCTCACTCCCTTCTTCTGTCCCCTTTGCTCGTGTTCCTCCAGGCACACTGGGCTCCTTGCTGTTCCTTTGAGCCCAGATATTTTTCTGCCTCAGGACCTTTGCATGTGCTGCTCTCATTGCCTGGCCTGTTCTTCTTGATACTCACCTGGCCCCTCTCTCCTCCCCTCCATACTGTTGCTCTAATGTTACCCTTTTAGGGAGGCCTTGCACAATGACTCTGCTTAAAACTGCACTCCTTGCCCTCCATCCCTCTCTTCTCCTTTATTTTCTTTCACCTCAACTTAACACCTACACACTGTGTGCTTTCTAATACGTTGTCTGTATTGCTGCCCCAGCCTGTTAGCTCCAAAGGCAGGCCGATTGTCCGTTTTGTCTGTTCCTGTGTCCTCACTGCCCAGAACAGTGCCTGGCACATACTAAGCACTGGATCAATACATGGTAAGGAAGTGGGCGCTAAAGTAACTGGGATGGGGAGTGATTCTAGTGCAGCTCCCAGGAGAGAAGACTGGGGGCCCTGGGAGACGGCCCCAGGGGGCGGAGCAGCGGGAACTGCCAGGACACAGCAGTCACAGACGAGTGTCATGGTGGGCTCTCATCTCTGGTCTTTTTGGCGGCAACCCCCGGCCTCCTTGTCGACTTGAAATGGTGGGAGAGTGACGACGTCCCGGCTAACGTGTCAGGACTCGGCCCCGAGAGGCGATGGCGTGTGAGCGCACCTGTGCTTCATAGAGACACACTTGCAGACCAGGTGGAGCTCCGCTGGGCTGCTCTCCGCCCCCAGGATCCGCCCATCAGGTGGTGCGGTCCTCAGGTGGTGGCTCCGGGTGAGCTGGTTAAGACGCCCGGACAACCTTTTTCTTTCCCAGCACTTATTTTTGAAGAGAACGGGATTTGGGTTGGTGGTGTGTGCACAGTGTGTCCGCTTTAGAGACAGTGCACGTCACCAAGTGGCTGCTTAACTCTCTCTGATCAAGAGTTTCAAAGGAGCTGCCCGATTGTCAGTCCTGTTTCAGAGACCTGGACGTGTCTGTCCCATGACAAAAGGACAGCGAAGACCCCCTGGTCCCTGGGTGGAGAAGACCGAGGGCGGCGTTGCAGGTGAGGTCATGGGTACCGAGTCCGTCCTTACTGTCTGTGAGGGCTCTCCCGTGACTGAGGGGAGACCTGGCGGTGTGGACGAGTTGTCCAGGAGACGAGCAGTGTGCAGAGTCAGTGAGAAATTCTTCTCTCTGGGTTTGATAGTCACGCTCGCAGTTCACGTGCGTGTCTCTGTCGTGTTGATATTTTTACGTAGCAGAGCCAGTGAGAAGTCAGTCAGGAGTGTGGGTCGTACTTTTGGGGCACATGAGTGAATTGGGACATTGCCTCTGAGGTTGAAATCTTGGACGGCATTCCGCAGGGATTGTTCAAGCATTTGGAAAAGCACACACTGCAGTAGAAACAGAAATTATTGGTCTTTGGGGATTAATAATGGTGATTGACGTGGCATTCGGTATTAGGGGACACAGTAGAGGTCTAGAAAGGTGTGTGGTTCAAAATGAAAAGGTGTTCTTTGTGCACGTCCAGGTTTTTGAAATAAAATCGTAAATACTGACGTGCAAAGCCCAGTGAGCCTCACCCATGGTGCAGATGTCCCGGTGCCCCGTCTTCTCCCGGACACCCCTGCACCCCGTGGCACCCAGGCAGTGCCGCTGCCCGAGGCAGCGTCTCCCCTCGGGGTGCAGCCCGCATGTCTTCTGACCGCTGGCTCTTGCCTGGGGAGGTGTGGCTTTGGCACCTGACCTCGATGAGTCTCCGTCTTCTTGTCTGTGAACTGTGTGTCATAACTCTTGCTTTGCTCATGTCACAGGACTGTCACAAAATAAAAAGATAAATCCCTGATAAATCATTAACCATGTAAAACTCGAGATGTTGCTCTTGGTGGACATTTCCTGTGTGTGACATTATTTATCCTGCTCTTCTTTAGTGGGAATACATTTGACCATTTCAGCACAGTGTGAAACCTCTTCAGATTAGAAGGGGTTGGGAGTGTATGTTAAAGTGTAAGACTGAAGATAGTCCTCACCTCACCACTTCTAATAAGCAAATTCGAGTCTGAGCGAAGCGTGGTTCGTAGAGTAACTGCCCACCCCAGTGACCACGCGGCTGCAATGTTTTGGGTATTTCCCCTGGGGGGCAGACGGAACCCCCTTCGGAGCTCCATGGCGAGTGAGCGGCGGCTGCGGCGGCCCTGGGATGAGGTTTCAACAACAGCCGCTGCTCCAGGGTCTCCGGGACTCACTCTCCCGACTCGGCCGGTTCCCCTGGTGCCGTCAGCACGAGGGTCCGCCATCCTGCGTGTCTCGCCAGGCCGTTGCGCACGCTGCTCAGCAGAATTGAGTCCAGTGAGTTTTCACGTTTGCTGTTCAGGTTTTAAACCAAAGCAGGAACTGTAAACGAAGAGGCTGTGGAGGTCCCAGTGGTTTTGATGCGTCCTCGTGTCGGCCATTCAGGGCCCTTTCGTGTGTGTCAGGGACCAGGGGCCTCGCGTGGGTGGCACTGTGCACTCTAGTAGGCCGGGTTCTGGAGGACCCGGCGGATGTGGCACGTGCTCTGTGACTGCACAGGGCCCGCTGTTGTGAGCCAGGGTGGCCTTCCAGCCTTCTTCACATGAGTGTACGTTTAAACCAGCCACAGCTGCTGTCTTGGGGTCAGGGAATCGTCACTTCCATTTGTTTTTGTTCACTCAGCAAGCAGCTGGCGGTGCTGCAGACGCTGAACGCCGAGTCAGAGAGAGTAAGCGCAAGTCCCGCTCCCGAGGAAAACGGGTTCCGGAGGAGGCGTGCACTATGCACAGAAGGCGTCTCTGAGGGCGTCCGACCACCGTTCCCAGCGGGGGCCAGCAGCCCGCAGCCTGCGGCCCACCGGTTCTGGTGCCGGTTCTCACACGGGGCCTGCTGGGCCGCAGCCAGGCCAGCCCCTCTGTGCGCGGCTGCACTGCTTTCTCACTACGTGGGCGGGGTTCAGTGGCTGTGGCAGGGAAGGGCAGCCTGCAAAGCCTAAAATAGTGACTGGTCCTTAAGAGAAAAAGGGTGCTGACCCCTGACAATGGAGGGAGAGGCCAGTGAGGGCTTCCTGCAGCGGAGACCTTGCGTGCAGACCTGGATGCTGAGGGAGACCCCACCAGAGGCTGGCGAGGGGCTCTCCTGGGCGACGGGAGGGGTCGCACGCAGCTCTGGGCTGTGATGAGCTGGCAGGGCCGGGGGCATGGAGGAGGCTCGTGGCTGCATGTGAGGCAGGACCAGGGCCACCTCCCAAGCGCTCTTCCTTCCAGAATGAAATTTCTAAGAGCATAAAGCAAAAGACAGAGGGTCCTAGAGGAGATGGATTACACCGTAAAGTAGCTATAAGACACAAAACAGTGTGTGTGCACCGTTATCCGCGGACTGCTTCAACACATTAACTAACCAGGGTTAGAAGTTGGTCGCATCATCACCATACTTTTAAAGTACAGGTGAAGGCGGGCATTATTTCAAGATGTCAGCAAGAGCTCTATCAAAGAGCTGTGATTTTTGTCAGTGCAGAAGTCACAGGTGCTGCCAACACTGCTTGTGTTGCAGCCTGTGTTAAAAATTCGGGGTTGACCAAGACGGACAGAACCCATGGGAGCCTGGGCACCTACCTACCATCCATCTATAGAGGAAGAAGCCGGCTCCTGGGATCGTGGAGGCTGCGCGGTCTCGTGATGGTTGTTTGCGGGTGGGGCCCGCACGAGAGCCGATGGCGTGTGAGTCCCGGACCAGGGCAGGAGGAGACCCAGCTCATGCTCTCAGGCCGGGAAGGAGGAGTCTTCCTCCCCCTGCCTTTCGTTCCCCGTGGGCCACCACCGCCGCTGTGATGAGGCACACCCTGGTCGGAGTGGGAGCTAGTCTCCACGAGGTCCGGCGAGTGGTCAGCGTTGGAAACGCCCAGACTGTGTGAGTTCCTCTGAGAGGAACTGGGGCTGGTCTCACAGCACATGCCAGGGAGTGGAGCGCAGATGCTCCCGAGAATAATGGTTTCCAGCCTCTTTTATGCATTTGAAACTAAGGAGCGGACTTAGGGAGGGTACCAGGAAGTGAGAGACGCAGGCTGGGGGAGCGGGAAGAGCCCCCCAAGGCTTCGTCCTTCCGGACATGCCCATGGCATTCAGGCCAGCCGGTGGGTGGAGCCGGCTGTTGCCAAGCAGGTGTTATCTTTCATTGTGAGAACCCAGGTGTGCTCAGCACACCTGGACCTTCTGCTCTACACATAATGCTGACTTTTTATTGTTTTGTTTTGTTTTGTTTTTAATTTAAAAATTAATTTTAGAAGAACTTTTTTTCCAGTTGCAGTGGACATGCAATACTGTATTAGTTTCAGGAGTGCAATGTAGTGACTTGACACTGATCTAGCTGATGAAGCGACTCCCCCAGCAAGCCCAGGAGCGCACTCAGAGACAGACTCTGGCACTGGCCGGGCCCTTCCCTCCGCCCTGCAGCACTGAAAGCCGTCCACGCTGGGTGCCAGTTTATGCACAGACACTGCGTGGGAGAGAAACTCAGCAGGTGTCTGGTGCGGACCCAGCTTGCTGAGAGTCAGTCCTCTCGTCTCAGGACCCAGTCTGGCTGCCTCCTGTCTCCCAGGAAGACCCTGCATCTCCAGGAGGATTCAGGAGGCAGGGCTGCTCGAAGGGTTGAGTTGATAGCTTTTGCCTTGAGTTCCAAGGACGCTGAGTGGGACCTGACAGGAGAGGCCCTGGGCTGGGCGTCAGGAGACGGACGGTGTTGGTGGGGGACGCGCCTCTCGCTGGGAAGCAAACATGTGGCCTGAGCAGAGAGGTGGCACCGCCTTCCTCCTCCCGTGTGTGTTTTCTCTCCATGGCTTTCATTAAAGGCAAATGGAGGCATCCAGGATATTCGTAAAGTTAAAAAGCATTTGCCTTTTATACGTATTGAGCCAATGAGACGCACTTATCTGACTGTAGTTTGGGACACAGGTGCTTGTTTTCCTGGGATTTAATACCCTACGTTTTGTCTCCCGGGACTTGCATGCACCTGTGTGTGCGTACAGCTCTGCCGTGTGCAGCTCGTGTGTGCTAGTGTGCCGTAGCTTCGTGAACCTCACCGTCACAACCCCGCGCATTTTTCAGGAGCGACGTGGACATTCACCTGCAGGGAGCCTGGGCAGCCATTCAGCGTTGCATTGCATTTCATGTAAGATATTATACATTTCAGTTAAAAAGAAATCGAACCTAAGACAGGACCTGTTTCGGAAAGTGCCCTGATTCTGGCTATGACACGGATGCCCCCAGAGAAGACCAGACGGAGCGCCGGCCTCACTGCTTCTCAGGCAGGACGGCGTGCTGCCCGTAAAGCCCCGAGGAGAAGAGGCGGCAGACCGCCCTCTTCGTCATTGCTCCCTCCCCTGACGTCCTGATGCTACCAGGCGTGCCTCACGGGGCCCCCAACTCACTTGTTCTTCCCCGCTTCTGTGGCTGCTCCGCGCTGTGCTGTACCCTCCCTCGGGGACCCTGGACCTGTGTCTGCAGTTCCCTCTTGCTCACCCCCACCTGTCAGCCCCAGTCCCTTCCCTGGGAAAGCCCTCCTGACCTCCCGTAGACACACGCCCCTGTAACACCTTTTCACAGCCCCGGCCACTGTCCCTGAGAGTCCCTAACAGCCCCTGCTTTGTGCCCGTTGGTCTCTAGGAGATGTGCCCTTGCAGACTCGGGCTCACTCATCGGTGGACTGGACTTTTCAGTGGATGTGTTTGTGTGTGTCTGAGTTTTGCTTCTCTGGCTTCAGGGGCTTTGCCCGGAGGGTGAGGACAAAGGGTGTTCCTCTCACCACTTCGCAGTGAAGGTCTTCGTCTTGGGCAGTCTGGCTGTTCTAGTGAAACACTGCAGACAGGCTGGCTTCCACACCACCGCCCCTGTTTCTGGTGGTTCTGGAGGCTGGGAGTCTGAGGTCCGGGTGCTGGCCCTGGGCTGCAGACTGCAGACCTCTGGCTGTGCCCTCGTGGCGAGGACAAGGGGAGGCCCCTCTTGGGGGGGGTCCTCCCACCGGGAGGGCGCTCCTCGCTCCTGGGTGCACGGCCTCCCAAAGGCTCCACCTGCTACTTCACCACGTGGGCGTTGGGGTTTCAGTGTGTGCGTTTGGCGGGTGCAAACCTGCCCTCCTATCCGTCTTGTGACACAAACTAAAGTCAGTAACTGCCCCCCGTCTCTCGAGACCCAGGTCCCCACCCTAACTGCAGTCTCTGTGTGGCCTTTTCCCGAGAGACGGAGGTGCCCCGGTGACAGAGGCTGAGCCTGCGCTCAGTAGCCAGCCGGTGTGCGTGCTCACACCCCCCACGTTTCCTCCTTCGCAGGCAGGGTGTTAGTGACACCCGGTGCTTCTGTTCTCCCTGAGTCCACCCACTGCTGTCATCGTGGTTTTGACACTCACACATGTCCCTGTTGCTTTCAGCCTGGCACGGGGTCCTGCGTGGCGTGGACTTCCATGGCCAGAACACACGTTCAGAGACATGACGGGGGGGCGTTTACCCACTTCAAACTGAGGTCTGTCGTGAGTAGGGACAGTGTCCTCCCCGTGCCCCCACTCGCTGCAAGGGGCGGAATGAGTACTTGTCCCCTCAGTGGGGACAGGCATTTGTGCATGAAGCTTTCACCTCGGAAAAGCGTCCTGTGAAGGTGTCGCCATAGGCCCAGGGTTTGGCGATGATGGGGCGTCAACAGTGTTGTGCTCTCTATTCCTTAGTCTATGGGAGGACAAAGCGTTTTCCTCCACGGCTTTGTTTGGTTCTCTTGAGAGTCATGAGGGGCTGACTCACCAGATATTACTACCTACTGAGCGGGGCTCGGAGCTCAAGGTCACGCAAGAAGGACCCCACTCCAGGTCTTGTCATCCTAGGCCAGCGCCCTTTCCACACCTGCAGGGCGACCTCTGGGCATGGTGAGGGCCTGCTGTTCCCCCCCACTTTCAGGGGTGAAGCCCCAAGGTGTCGTGTGAGAAGGAGCATTTGCTTTACGGAGCATAGGAGTGAGCTTGGGCTGCAGTGACCCAGCACTGCAGCTGGATGTCCAGGGTCAAGGCGTCAGCAGGGAGAGGCTGTGAGGGGAGGCTACCCCAGGCACCCCCAGCTCTGGAGCGTGCTGGCAGTCTGCGGCCTCTGTGGCTTATGGCAGTACCACCCTCTGCCTCCGTTTGCACATGGCTGCCCCCCAGGGGTCTGTCTTCCCATAAGGACACTTGGCATATTGGGGGGGGCCGCCTTCCTCCAGTGTGACCGCATCTTAACTACTTGCATCTGCAGTGGCTTTATTTCCACAAGGTCCTGTCTGGGGCCTTGGGTGTACAGATGTTTCGGAGGGGACACGGCTGAACCCCTAAAACACAGGTGGCTTCTGGAGAGTCACCTCCACGTGCATGCAGACCCAGATGTCAGCACACCTGTTCTCCGGGACATGCCTGTCAGCGTCAGCTCGGGAACATCCCTTGAGGTTGGAACAAGGAGTGGGAAGCACCCAGGAGCTTGGGTGAGACCTCCGTCTGGTCCGGCAAGAGGGGTGAGGCTCTGTGCACGTTCTGGCCGGCTGCTGTGACGTCACTCTTTTGATTTAACAACACTGGACACCCACAGATGAAAACCAAATAGGCCAGACCCGTGGGCACCTGGAGACTGTCCATGGTGCGCTCCCCTGTCCCTCTGTGGCCTCCGTGGCACTGCTGAGCGGTCCTCCTCTGGGTCTCCAGTGCACGTGGACTCCAGTGCCGTGGTTCCTGATGGGCCGTGGGTCCTGTGCTGCCATGTCTGTGGCACACGTGCAGCCTGGGGTCATGGGTCAGGTCTGCAGATGTTGTCTGCGAGGTGGTGATTATTACCACTTTGTTTTTAAACCACACCCAGAGGAGGAGACACTCTGTCAAGGGCACTTTGGGGTCATAAACAATTTTTGGAGAAGCACGAAGAAAACACCTGAAACGGTATTGCCTGGGTCTCCTTTGTGTCAGAGGAAACGGGCAGCCGGGCCAGGCAGCCGGGCCAGTCCCGGGCGTTCTGGAGTTCGCACACCTCCACCCGCCCCGGCCCCCGGGGGAGGAGAGGGTTACAGACTGGGGATGTTCTGTGATCACGATTAAGTGGATTACTTGCTGGCTCATCTCTAACTTTAATTACTTTCTCTTCCTCCACTTCGCAATTAGCTGATGTTGCTGCAGAATTTTGTCACACACTTAATCTTTATGCAGCGTTTTTGGCCAGCGTGCGGTTCACGTTCGTGAGCTCTTCCAACATCTTCATCCAGAGGTGAGCTCTCCTGCAGGGACTCCGGACGAGGCACAGCCTGGCCCCGGGCTGGTGGGTGTGGAGCAGCGGGGCTGGCACAGCGAGTTCTCAGTGCCCCCAGCCCTGCCGCGCCTCCCAGGTGCGCGGTGCCGGTGGTGGCCCACCCTTCCTTCAGCCTTCTCCCTGCCTTCGAGTTCTCGTTTGCGCCGGGGTTTTCCAGCACCAGCGGCTCTGCACACACTGCATCTCTCCATCTCTGTGGGCACGCAGCTAGGACTCTCCCCAGTGAGCCGGAACGTGACCCAGCTCCGAGCTACCTCACCCAGCTGACTTGAGCCAGGACTCTCCCCCGATCGTCTCGTCCCAGACTTCGCTCTCCACTGTTCCGTGTTGCCTGCCATGGAGTGACTGCAGCCGTGTAGAGTCCATTGCCACTGGGGGAGGTCATTCGCATCCAGGGCCCTGGGCTGGGAACCAGCAGGGTCCTGCGGGCAAAGAGAACAGGTGCTCCCTCCGTGGCTTGGCTGGTGGAAGAGGAGGCGTCGGCACTCCCAAGTTGTGAACAGAGGGGCTTGCAGGGGTGGGGCAGGCGCAGTAAGCACATGTCTGCGTATTAACTCTGTCACGTGGGATTTGAAGGGCCTTCCTATTGGGAGGGTTTCGGTGTGCTGCTTCTGAGGGCCGTCCTGTGGACAGTGGCTCTTTGGATGCTTACACTTAGTGATGAGTCAGATCGAACAGGGAGACTTGAGAGTCACTCACACTCAGTGGTGACCAGGGACTGAACCCGAAACCCACACATGTGCCCTGACAGGGAATTGAACTGGCGACCTTTCACCTTGCAGGACGACATCCACCCCACTGGGCCATGCCGGTCAGGGCGTGTGTACCTGTTTTGACCTGCTCTGCTCTGAGAGACCACGCTTCTCCTGCGGTGCCCTGACCAGAAGCGCATCTCCACCCACGGTCGTGACAGCCCCGCTGTCGCCGCCCGTGCCGTGCGCACTCGAGGCCGGGCCCTGAGTTGAGCTGGACGCTGACTGTGCCCCTTGTCCTCGTAGCCACCCCCTCTGTTTTCACGCCCCCTGAGGAAGCAGCTTCATTCCAGTTTTAAAGACATGGAATCGGGCCTACGACAGTTACAGTTGTCCGGGCGAGGAGGTTCTCGTGGACGTTTGCTCCACAGCAGAGGACATTCTGGGAGTCTGACCAGTGCTCCATGGGGTTTGCCCATGTTGCTGGGAGTCTCTTTGTAAAGTGCAAGGGGAAGGAGACACTTATTGGACATTCTCCATTCGTCAGGCACAGGGAGAGTTGCTGTCTCTTTTTCCATTTTAATTTTCACCACCACTTTTTGACATAGTATTCACATGCCCATGTTACAGATTGAGAAACTGAGGTGCCGCGAAGTAATTCATCTAAAATAAAACAGCTAGTAAGAAGTGGTGCCAGCAGTAGAGTGCTGCAGGGCGGGGGGACGCGCTGTGCCTTTCTCTCCCCTCCTCCTGCTCCCACCTTCCAGGGCGGGGACGTGTCAGCCACCAAACAGGGTAGCCGTTACTGCCTTCTCCTGGTGAGCGGTGACAGCTGTTTGTCCGCCCCCAAGCCCCCCAGTTCTCCACTAACGTGGACCTGCTCTGAGGCAAGTCTGACTCAACAACTAGTCTTTTCTTTAAAAACATTTTTTCATTGCTTTTAGAGAGAGAGGCAGGGAAAGAAAAGGGGAGAGAGAGAGAAGCCGATGAGGGGACAGGCTCTTGGTTGCCTCCCGCACATGCCCAGAATGGGGATAGAGCAGGGTGGGTATGCACCTGGACTGGGGATCTGGATCAGGACCAAAGCCGCACCTAGATGGGTGCCCTGACTGGCGATGGAACCAGCAGCCTTTTGGTCACGGGCCAGTGCTCCAGCCAGCTGAGCCCTACCGGCCAGGGCACGAGTAGTCCGTTCGCACCGGCACTTCCCAAGGGGCAGGAGGGCCAGTCACTGACAGTGCCTGCATCCTTCAGTGGTTTGGTCCTCCCCCAGGATGGGCGCAGCCTCACACGGAGGGGAGCGGAAACCCACCCTGCGCTTGGAGGCGGTACGGGACACGTCCTCGGTGCTGCTGTTCAGCCACCCGCTGGTCTGTGTCTGGACAGTACAGCTGCTGCTCTGAATTTCCTTCCCCTCCTGTGCTCATTTGCTGGCCAATCCGTCCTGTCCAGGGTGCTGGCCTCATCTTGCCCCATGACCAGGGGGTCCTGTAGTCACGTTTTCCGGAACTTCAACTCGTCTTAAAATACCGTTAACCTCTTGTGTCTTAGTTCAGGCTGCTGTAACAAAAGGCCACCGACTGAGGAATTTATGCTGTAGATACTCATTTCTCAGAGTTTTGGAGGCTGGAAGTCCAAGGTCAGAGTACTGGCTGATAAGGTTCCGGTGAAGACCCTCTTCCTGGCTCACAGACAGCCTTTTCTCCGTGTTCTCACGCTGTGGAGAGGGGATCACCTCTGGTGTTTCCTTCTCTTCTTACAAGGGCACCAGTCCCATTACGGGGCTTCACCCTCGTGCTCTAACCTACCCTACTTACCCCTGAGGGGCCCCATTCCCCAACATTATGGCATTGGGGAGCTAGGGTTCCAACATATGAATTTGGGGCAGACACACCATACAGTCCGTAACACCCTGTCATCATGCATTTGAGATACATCGTTGCATTCAGGGGGCTCTTTCCTAACGGGCGAAGACAGGGAGGGCAAAAGTGGGTTCAGGAGACAGAGAATTCTGCCGTGAAAAACTTGAATATTAAGGGAAAACATACAAAAAATAGTTGGGTTAGGTTCTGCGCGCCACGATTTGCAACCAAGGAAGTCAAAGGTTAGATGAAAACTAGCAAACTGAGGGCTGGAAGGGGGCTGTGACCCCCCAGATGAAGCTTCCCCGAGCTCTGACGTCCTCGGGGAAGGTCGCCTCTTCGGGCAGCGTGTTCGGCACTGCCCCGCGTCTCTGCGCTGCTCTGTGTGGCTCCGTGGCCATCGCGGCCCTTGGTGAGGCACACTGAAGCCCCTGTGTGGAGTTGGTGGCCTTCTGAGCTGGGGAGTCCCTCCTCCCCACGCCCTTTCTTTCTGTTCCCTTTCTCTGTTTCCATGTGAGATGTTCCCGATTATTAAGTGTGCCGTGGAATTGACAAGGGGAAACCAACGGAAGTACTTAGAAATAGCTGCACATTCAGGAAAATCATTTGCCGAGTATTAACACACGGGAGTTAGTAAATCACATGGGCGAGGAAAAGGTTATCCAAAGGGAAGTTATGGAACGCAACAGCTGCCCAGCTGAAAAGGAAAAGTCAATACCGTAAAACACGGTTTGGTTTTTAAGGTGTAACAAAGCAGAACGTTTACAGTTACAGCCTTTTTTTTTTTTGGCCGTGGCCCCGCATTCATCTTTGCACAGATGAGTTTGGTTGCTCTTTCTTTGACGAGAGAGCTCTAGAATGGCTTACCCACGGCCGGGTAAGACTCAGTGTGAGAGGGTGGGGTGGGGTGTGTGAGTGTCAGCTCTGTGGCCTGGCGCTCCGAGCAGGCAGGGTCTGTGTAGGAATGGCCGGAGCCGCAGCGTCTGCAGCTAGCGTAAGGTGCATGGTTCCATCCCCTGAAACCCAGAGGCAGGCGGTCTGGGGGAGTCTGCTGGCCCCCGGTCAGGAATCTTGACTCTTTCCAGCTCACGTCTCTCTTCTTCCCAGGAAACCAGTGCTCATGGTCCCGCACGGTGCTGAGGGCACTCAGCCCCCAGAAGCCTTTGGTCAGCAACGGGGAGGAAAATGAGAAGCAGGAACAAAGTGCAAGTACTCGGTGCTCCTTTCTCAAGGCCGTCTTAACCGACACTGAGGGCCATGTATGAAAACACATGGAGGAACCTGCAACTTAATGAATTACCATGGACAACACACGTACACTCTCCATGGCAACCAAGAGACCAAGGGACGGCCCCTTTTGCCAGTTCTCAGTCAGCATCTCTCTTCCCTGCTGTCCCGATCTCTTTGCCTAGTTTTCAGTTGTATATAAATTGAATTATACAGCATGTGTTCTTTGAGTCTGCTTTCTTTTACTTAAAAAGTGTATTTGTGACATCCAGCCATGATCTGTACAGCTGTAGTTAATCCGATTTCATCACTGTGTATAATTCATTCATTTTTTCTACTGTTGGTGACTTGGGTTGTTTTGGATTGAGGGCCATTAGAAGCTGCAGTGGACATTCTTTTTCTTGTCTCTTTGTACACCGGTGTGAGTGTTCTGTTGGGTATGTGCGTGTTTCCAGTGGTTGTACAAATTCACCACCCAGGAGGCTCCAGTGTGCCGTGTACTCGTCAACACTTGGCCTCGTCGTCTTCATTTTTGCCATACCCAAGTTTGGTTCTTGTTTTTGTTTTTCATTCTGCTGCTTACTCATGGGATTGAACACCTTTTGGTATATTTAATTTTGGTTGTGAAGTGCCTGTCCACTAATTCTCTAGTCCATTTTTCCTGTCGGGTTGCCTTTTTCGTGTGGCTTGGTAGGACTTCTGACTGTCCTCTGGGTGTTGTTCTGTTGGTGGATGAGTGTGTGGCAGGTGCCTCCCTCCACTCCGTGGCCTTTCCATTTGTGTGACAGTGTTTTTTATGTGTGAACAGAAGGTCTTCCTTTTAATGGGGTCTAATTTATACATTTTGTGTGTTTGCTTTTTTTCTTTGGTGTGTTGTTTAATTTTTTCCTGTCCCAAGATCATGAAGATACTGATCTCCATTACGGTCTTTGCGCTTTACTGTTTTGAATTTTATATTTAGAACTAAAATCTCAAGTGACCTTTGCAAGCGGTATGAGATAGAGACACATTCCGCTTTCCGTGGGAACACGTCCCTAGCGAAGAGCTGTTCGTGGAAGGACTTCCTTGCCCTGCTGTGCGTGCTGTGTCCCCACATTGTAATACATCCAATACCCAGTTACTGTCAGAGAGAGCGTCTCAGGGTAGCTGAACAGAATGCTTCCCCCCAAACTGTGCTGCATTGAATTACAGAGAGTTTTTAAAAGTTAGTCATTTATTGAAACTGTCGACCAGCTGGTAAATACAGTAGTGGGCTGGCCCGCGAGCGACGGGCGGAAGGTTTTGTGTGTGAACCAGCGAGGAGTTTGTTTTGTGCTGGCTCGGGGCTCTGTTTCTGGGTGAAACGTGAGGGTGGTTTTGAATATTTTTCCAATAATGCATTATGTTATGTCCTTGTAAGCCATTAAAATTAGTTACTGTTGAGCTGCTATTTGTTACAGAAGTTTAGCTTTTCTCTTAGTGCTTTACTAACAAGGATGTTTTAATACTTTTTGCTATAATATTGTATCTTACTCTAAATTAACTTTCATTAATTCTTAATTTTACATGCCGTGACTTCATAAAAAAATAAAATTTGATGAAATGTTTTAGATAGATGAAGCTGAGTTTTGTGAAATGATAGTGAAGTTTTTGGAGTGTTTTTTAATTACCTTTGAGTTAACTCAGAAATTTGTTATAAATGCATCTATGCTATTTTATTGGAGTTTTTTTCTCTCAGGGTGAGCAGGCTTATATTTAATTTAAAATGTGTGTTTGGTGACAGCCCTGGGGTATGAATAATTAGAATGAATTTATTAGGGTGCTTCCAGTACTGCAGGAACAAGTTAGGCAGCGCACGAAGTATGCGCAGAAGGCGTTAACACTTCACTGTGCAATCAACAACACCGAAAGTTCATACTCCTACAGAATTATAGCCACGGGACGTAATCTGTCCTGCTCAGTCACAAGTGACGTATCACCTGTAAACCTCAGTGATCAGATAGCTTGGGAGTGTCATCGTAGGCACAGTGGCGGCTCTACATCCGACCCTGAAAATGGGAAGACACACACCTTCCAGAGTGCATGAGTGGCAGTGAAAAAACTGTTAAAACAGGTGTCTCGGGAAGATTGAAGATGACCCTTTTCTGGCTCTGAACGCAGGCTTTGCCACGGCTATGCCCTGTTCTTGGAGCCTGTGGCCAACGGACTCTTGGCCTCGGTTTCCCATCTGTCAGCTGAACTCAGTGTGTGAGGACATTTTCTGCTCCTTCTTCACTCGAGGCTGATGTGACATTTATTTTTAATCTTTCCCACTTCCTAATACTTATATTTGGAGGCTAGAAATACATCTTTAATTAGGAAATATTTCAGACACAGAAATATTTCTTAATTTTTGCTGGATTCAGACACAAGAGCCCAGGACCGCGAGCGGCAGTGCTCCTGCCTCTGTGGGGGGGAGGAAGGTTTGGACGGGTCGAATCCAGGGTGAGGTGGAAACGCTTACTCATCTGGGAGGTGGTGGGGGTTGTGGAGCCTAAGACAGAGACGGGGCTGGCTAGAAAGATCCTAGTCACCCATGCTGTGAGGCCTGGAAGCCACATTTGCACCGGGGACCCCCCTCCTCCCTCCTGCTCCTCCTCCTCCATCTCCCGGCGGGAGGATCGGTGCTCCAGAGCACCGAGTGTCCTACACGAAAACAGGGCGTCCCACTCATGGTCACCGGGGGCCACATCAGCCTCGTGGTTGCCTTCGAAGGGCCGAGTGTAGTGTTAGGGCTGTGTAACTGTGGCTGCCCCGTAACAGTTCAGGGAGAGTGGGGTACTGCTGCGGGCGGACTCTTGGCCACCTGGGACGGAGAGCGCAGGAGCGCGGCCCTGGCAGCACATGCAGCAGCACTGCCGGTGGGAGAGGAGCGCCGTCCTTGAGGGTGAGGTGTGCGCAATTTAAAGCAAAGCACGCTGACCTGTGAGTCACCTCTGCACCGTGCAGAGGGTAGGATGCACAGCATTTCCCTGGGGATGGCAGAGGGGCACGAGGCAGCCCATTGCCGCGCCCTGGCCCTGGTCAGGTGCCAGGGCCCACAGCGGGAGGCTGAGATGGAGCAGGCTCTGAGACAGCAGCCGCATCCCCTGGCTGCTGGGGGAGGAGGTGACTTCTAACTGCCCCTTGACATGGACGTCTGTCTCCCGACCTGTTGGTGTTCATGAACGAACGATGGGTGGTCGAAAGACTGGAGCTTTCAGTGTTTACTGTGCACAGACTTTGCCCCTCGCCCAGCGGGGCAGCTCATGGACGGGCAGCTCTGTGCAACTGTGTGGCCCCCTGTAGCCATCATGTGTGTCTCTTGGAGAGATGCTCCCTCTGCAGGAGGCCTGGCAGGACCCGTGCAGACCCTCCAGGACAGCAAGCGGGGAAGCAGGGGGCATCTACATGCCTTCCTCAGCTGGACCGGGGCAGCTGGCCACCTGCGGAGGTCTCTCTTTTGTGCCTCTCCGGAGGGTGGGCCGTCTCGTTAAGAACTCACTGCACCGTGATGACAGACATAAAGCACAGCCTCTGACTTTATAAAGATGACCAGAGCCGTTCCAGTGGCCGTCATGAAAACACCATGCTTGTTAGTGTGTGCTAGGTCCATGAGGTGGTGAAAGGCTTCCTGGTTCGTCCCCCGTGTTGTGTGTTTCTGAGAGTGATACATAAATGGTTTGTATTACTTGCAGCTTTCAGAGGTGACAGACTAATCTGAGCAATTAGATCCTTGGGAAAGATCACGACGCTTATTAAATGATATCTTAGTCACTCCTAATTACAACCACCCATTTATCTCTGTGGAATAAATCACCAGTGCAAAGCCATGATTCCGTCACAATGTAACTAGTGTTTATTTTAGATGATTAAAAAGCCAGTGCCGTCACCACCCATCCGCAGGAGACCTGTCACTAACTGAAGACCTACTGTGGACTGTGGCAGCAGCGCATCCCAGTCGTGGGGTAGAGTGTCACCACCTCCAGTTACCGCGCTACACGGCGTCCTCAGAACTTCCTCTCGCGGCCGCAGTCTGTGGCCACAGTCTAACCCGTCTCTCCGCACCCCCACCCCCACCCCCACCGAGTTTCTAGGAGCGAAACAGTCTTAAAGATCCGGCCTGTGAGTGACTGCGGGGGTGGCCCTGCTCGAGTGTGCTCTCTGCTCACTGTGGCCGTGGGGGTCTGCACACGAGACCTTGTCTTTCATCCGCAGTCCTTTAAACAGGTGGCTCCCGCCGTGGAGCACACTCACTTTAGGAGGCGGGTAGCTGGCAGACACTATTCTTAGAGCACTTTTTCCCCGAAGTGGTTTGGCAAGCAAGGGGCATCGGTTGCCTGCTGCCGGGAGTGGGCTCTGGAACGCGGCGTCCAGTGGACAGCATGGAGTCAGCATGGACAGCGCAGTGCAATCTGACATGTGTTCCCATGCAGAAGAGACTGAAGGCGGGGCTTCCGTGCTGGGTGTTATTGTGCGTGGCCAGTGGGTCTCTGCCCGCAGCTGACACAGGGCCGCTGGTCTGCACGGACCTTTCTTGTGCTGCAGAGTGAAGGATGCTGTCTGTGCCCGCGGGGGACAGCGCGCGCAGTGGAATGGGCTGGGGGCCGTCTGACACGCACGGGGCCAAAGCGGAGCAGAGGAGCACATGGTGAGTCTGAAAGGAGGGCAGACAGGCCCACACAGGGCGTGGAGCCCGCCGGGACCCTTCAGCTCTTGGTCAGACATGGTTGGCCCGTGGCACGTCCCTGTGTGGCAGAGGGGGGTGTCGAGGGACAACGTGTGGCCTTTCCCAGGGTCATTCAGAGAATTGTTAACCACTTAATAAACTTGGAAGTCTTTCCGGAATTCATTAGGTGCATTTTCAAGTTCTTCAAACTTTTTAGATTAGTAAATAGAATCTTTTTTATGTTATTATCAATTGTAAATTTTCAAGAGGAAATATGTATATGCATTATTGATTCCTCAAGTTATTTTTATTGCAGTANAAGCGGAGCAGAGGAGCACATGGTGAGTCTGAAAGGAGGGCAGACAGGCCCACACAGGGCGTGGAGCCCGCCAGGACCCTTCAGCTCTTGGTCAGACATGGTTGGCCCGTGGCACGTCCCTGTGTGGCAGAGGGGGGTGTCGAGGGACAACGTGTGGCCTTTCCCAGGGTCATTCAGAGAATTGTTAACCACTTAATAAACTTGGAAGTCTTTCCAGAATTCATTAGGTGCATTTTCAAGTTCTTCAAACTTTTTAGATTAGTAAATAGAATCTTTTTTATGTTATTATCAATTGTAAATTTTCAAGAGGAAATATGTATATGCATTATTGATTCCTCAAGTTATTTTTATTGCAGTATTTTAGTTTGAGGGGGAAGAATCTTAGAGTTCTTGAAATATAAATTCAGAAAAACTGCCTCACCGGGTATCTCTCCACCTGGAAAGTTCAGAAGATGCCTGATGAGTGAGTTGTGTCTGAAAAGGTCCTTAAACATCACTGTCATGATGCTTGGATCTCAGGAGAGGCCCTTATCATCCGGTCAAATGTGGGATCCGTTCAACACTGGCCACAAGACGGAAAATAAAGACGTTTACCCAAGTACTATTGCCCTTTTCTTCTGTTTTACCCAAGATAAGTTTTAGTAAACTGTAATAGCTCTGATCAATGTAGATTGCATTTTGTGTCCCCTCAAAGTCTTTGAAATAATATCACAGAGCTCTGTGCACATCGCTGTGAGAAACAGCCAGATGTGAATTTGACTCCTCTCGAGGAGTGGTGTGTAATGTCTCTAAGTCCACGTGGGAAGGAGAGCGGAGCCACGCCGGGATGGACGCCGGCGCCCGCCACTTCACAGACATACCAAGGACTTCACTTTTCCACCGGGTACTTTCCGGTCACGCATCAGAGACTTAACAGTGGGGTTCCACTTTGATTTTTCCCTTTGCAAGGTGAACCCCCCCCCCCNGGTCCTTAAACATCACTGTCATGATGCTTGGATCTCAGGAGAGGCCCTTATCATCCGGTCAAATGTGGGATCCGTTCAACACTGGCCACAAGACGGAAAATAAAGACGTTTCCCCAAGTACTATTGCCCTTTTCTTCTGTTTTACCCAAGATAAGTCTTAGTAAACTGTAATAGCTCTGATCAATGTAGATTGCATTTTGTGTCCCCTCAAAGTCTTTGAAATAATATCACAGAGCTCTGTGCACATCCGCTGTGAGAAACAGCCAGATGTGAATTTGACTCCTCTCGAGGAGTGGTGTGTAATGTCTCTAAGTCCACGTGGGAAGGAGAGCGGGAGCCACGCCGGGATGGACGCCGGCGCCTGCCACTTCACAGACGTACCAAGGACTTCACTTTTCCACCGGGTACTTTCCGGTCACGCATCAGAGACTTAACAGTGGGGTTCCGCTTTGATTTTTCCCTTTGCAAGGTGAACCCCCCCCACCAAAGTACAGTTATTTTAAACACCCTCAGCTAAATTGTAATCTGGACAGTCTGAGCTGCTCCGTTTGCACGAGGGCGGGCTCCCATCCACCCGTGGAAGCAGGCAGCACGGGGGGCATGTGCCGTGTGCGAGGCACAGACCGAGACCGACTGCAATTGGAAAGGTCACTTAGGTGACCCCCTCACCCTCTGGTGTGTTCGTGTTGAGATTCGCTCCTTCCAGACTCTCTATCTGGGAATGGAAGATATGGTTCCATGCTAAGATACAGCCCTCTTAGAAAGGACACTTAAGTGAGTACAAGTGTTTCATGTTAGTTTTCTAAGTAAAGACAGATGCCATTACTTCACATTCACTGATTCTGAGTAGCTCATCTAGAAGAAAATGTCCTGGCCACTGTGGCCTTGCCAGGCTTGCCAGGTGCCTGTGTGGATTTCACACAGCGAACTTGCAGGTCACTGACTGTCCCTTCGCTTCTGTCCTAGTTGAGGTGACTTTTCAATTACGAAATTCTGTTACAAGGAGGCAGCATGTTCCAATGGAGAGAGTGCAGTGGAACTGAGAAATTAAGGAGAGTTGTTTTGAGGGGCTCCTGGCCTAGACCCGTGGAGCTGCAGGCAGCCGCCCGCACACGGGGCGCGGCTGTGGGGCTGCCACCGTGGGGGTGCTCCTGGGACAGCTGCTCTGGCCGCACCTCGGCTCCGTCTCAGCAGGCCGCGTGCCCAGGCTGTCTCACTGGTCCCCAGCTGCAGCTGTGTCCCTGTCCCCTGTTCCTGCAGAGAAAGCGTCATCTCCCAGTATCCAGCAGCCACTCACTCAGCCTTGCGTGGAGCCCTCCCCCCTGAGGTCCCTCCCCAACACCTGGTGATCACTCACCAACTGCTGGGTGCCGCCCTCCTCCGTGAACAGGACAGACGGACGCCCCTGGAGTTTACCTGGAGTTTACCATCTGTGGGGACAACAGCTAGGAACCGGTGAACGTGATACGGAGTGAGCTGCACAGTATGTTAGGAGGGTGAGTGCCCTGCCCTCGTAGGTGGAGCAGGCAGTGGTGGGGGCCGGAGGACGGGGGGAGGGGGGGGCAGCAGCTGTACTGAACAGAGTGGTCCGGGCACGCCCCGTTGGGAAGGTGACCTGGCTGAAGGTACAAAGCAGGTGGGAGGCTTTCTACGCCAGAGCTGGAGGGAGAGCCACGGCCACGGGATGGCGGGTGAGGCTGCTCCGGAGAGAACGAGGAGAGAACGAGGAGAAGCGCAGAGGACAGGGCAGGGGGACCGAGGCTGGGCCACTCGGTGCCTCCCAGGAAGGACCCTACTTTTCGTTGGGAGCAAAACTGTGGGGTTTCTGTCAGAAGAGCCACGGTGCGACCCACGGTTTGGATGACGGCTGTACCAAAACCGGACTGTAGGCGTTCAGTGCTGGCAGGATCGCCCCCAGCAGGGCTAAGGACAACCTGGGCGAAAGGAGGGGGCTGTGCGGACGAGCAGCTGGAGCGGAGGGGTGAGGCGGGCAGAACTCGAGCGTTCTCTGGAGAGCCTACGAGACGGATAGGCCGGATGTGGCGTTTGGGGGAACGCAGGGAGCCTGGGTGATACCAGGGAGGGAGCAGTGCCGTCGCCGTGGGCTTCGGCGGGGAACAGGAGCAGGCAGGTCTGGGGAGGGGTCGGAGTCGAGTTTTGGCGAGATGTCAGTGAGACAGCCAGGCTCCTGGGTGCGCAGCTGGCTCCACGAGTCTGGCGCTTGGGAGCGAGTCCACACTGAGAGGTAGATTGGACGTGACGACACATAGACAGTGCTCATCTGAACTGCTTGAGCTCTCACAAAAACCCCGCCATAAACTGGGGAGCTTGTACACGGCAGAAACTTACTTCCCACAGTTCTGAGGGCGGCGAGTGCCAACAGACCTGGGGTCTGGCCCGGGCCCTCCTGGTTCGTAGAGCGTTGGCTTCTCTGCGTTTGCACAGGGCAGAAGGGGTGCGGGAGCTCTCCGGGGCCTCTCTTCTCNTTTTCGTTGGGAGCAAAACTGTGGGGTTTCTGTCAGAAGAGCCACGGTGCGACCCACGGTTTGGATGACGGCTGTACCAAAACCGGACTGTAGGCGTTCAGTGCTGGCAGGATCGCCCCCAGCAGGGCTAACGGCAACCTGGGCGAAAGGAGGAGGTTGTGCAGACGAGCAGCTGGAGCGGAGGGGTGAGGCTCAAGGGGTGAGGCTCGGCAGAACTCCAGCGTTCTCTGGAGAGCCTACGAGACCGATAGGCCGGATGTGGCGTTCGGGGGAACGCAGGGAGCCTGGGTGATACCAGGGAGGGAGCAGTGCCGTAGCCGTGGGCTTCGGAGGGAAACAGGAGCAGGCAGGTCTGGGGAGGGGTCGGAGTCGAGTTTTGGCGAGATGTCAGTGAGACAGCCAGGCTCCTGGGTGCGCAGCTGGCTCCACGAGTCTGGCGCTTGGGAGCGAGTCCACACTGAGAGGTAGATTGGACGTGACGACACATAGACAGTGCTCATCTGAACTGCTTGAGCTCTCACAAAAACCCCGCCATAAACTGGGGAGCTTGTACACGGCAGAAACTTACTTCCCACAGTTCTGAGGGCGGCGAGTGCCAACAGACCTGGGGTCTGGCCCGGGCCCTCCTGGTTCGTAGAGCGTTGGCTTCTCTGCGTTTGCACAGGGCAGAAGGGGTGCGGGAGCTCTCCGGGGCCTCTCTTCTCGGGGCACCAGTGCACTCACGGGGCTCCCTAAGTTCCGCCTCCTGAAACCACCCCCCCCAGGGGCCTGGATTTCAACATGAGTTTGGGGACACAAACATTCAGACAGTCAGTGTGAAAGGCTTGGCAGTGGGTGATCTCACCAGTGGAGGTGAGCATCGGGGGAGAGGAGGCCCAGGGCTGACGAGGGGCCCTGGGGACATTAGGAGGGAGACGATGTGGGTCAAAAGGGAGCAGTTCCCGAGTTAAGAGGAGCACCAAGGGCACGTGCCATCCGGGAAGCTGGGTGGAGACCGTGTGTCCAGGAGGAGACAGTGGCTGCAGGCGTCACACAAGCGGGGGGTAGGGGGGAGTGGACTGACCGCAGGGTTCGGCAGTGTGCGAGGGGCGGCCTTGGCGTGGGGTGACCTCGCCTCGGTGCAGTGCGGTGGGTTTAAGTGAGACTGGAAGGAGGGGAGTTGGACGCGCGTTTCGACATTCCCGTCCTGTGGCAAATCTGTACTCAGCGCTGTCTCACAGCTGCTGTAGGCAGCAGCCATGCCCGGGCTGTCACTGCCTGCCCCCAGGTGACTGCGGTCAGCACTGACTTGTGCACTGTGGTCACGTGTGTCACTGGGGCTACACGTGATGAGTGTCATTTAAGTCGTTTTTTTCTATTTTTGTTCTCTGAAAAATCTTCCTGGTTACATCCTAGTGAAATAAAAGCGTGTGAGGATCGAAACCTGCAGGACAGGTGTCAGCCGCTTGGAAGAGACGGTGGGAGACGAGGGTGGCAGCTTGCGCATGAAGAGAGTTTGTGACCGACTGCGAGGTGGAGGCTGCGTCTGCTGGCAACACTGTGCCCTCTGCGAGCAGCGCCGTGCCGCGCATGTGAAAACTCGTTGGAGGCAAATCTCATTTAAGTGTTCTTACGCCGTTAAAAATCAATCAGTCAATCGATAAAGCTCTACAAACAAAGGAGAGCTTTTGGTGGGACAAGCTCTGTGTCACGTGGAAGTGTTCTAAATGCTGAGAATAAATTAGGCAATTCAGTTGGCCCAGGGCTTTCTGGTGGTCCTAAAAATGTGCCTTGGAGCGCAGGGAGGCTTAGACCACAGAAAGTACCGTGTGTGGAATGTGTCTTCCTGGTGGCTGCTCCGATGTTATAATACGTAGCTCCTCACAACAACACACTCACAGTCGTCGCTCAGTGGCGTTTGTGAGTTCCTGTTCACCTGGTGTCCCACGAGTTCTCATAGGAGAGTCGCTACCCGAGTCATGTTCTTGAAGTCTAGCTGATTTAGCTGAAAGGCGCACCCAAATCGTATGTGTAAATTATTCCACTTACGTTAGTCGTAGCTTATTCCAAACAAATTGGATCCGTGGCCATCTGTTCCAGCTGCTAGTGCAGGAGAAGCCTGCTCTTTCCTGTCTCGGCAGCCTTATGTTCAAATCACGAATGCAGAGCTGTGCGAATGAGCGCGTGCCTGCCTTTTGAAGTGAGTCGGCGCCGGACAGCAGTTCAGCCCCGAGTCCCTGCCAGCTTCTCATCCTGGGAAGGAGCGGTTCTAACCCAAAGCCAAATTCTCAGTTTTCATCTTGGTGGAGGACTGCAAAGTAGCCGTGGATCAGAGAAACACGGAGCGACTTCCCTGGGCCTGGCTGCACCCTTTGATTCCAGTCTCAGCCCCACCTTCTCCCCCCTCCCCCCAGCCCCTGTCTCTTCCCCTCTGCACCTTGAAGTCTTTAATGTCACTTCAATGAAGGCCACTTGGGGCACCGGCACCACCATCTCCGTCTTGAAACCTCATCTTGAATTCTCTTTCGGGCAGCTCTGGGATGGATTTAAACCCAAACACCATGCAGGTGTGACTGGGCCCCTGGGAAATTCTGGCTCTCATCTCTCGCCCAGTGTCAGGGCAGAATCTCAGCCTTACCAAGGACGGGAAAGAGTAGCCCTGGCTGGTGTGGCTCAGCAGGCTGAGCGCCGGCCTTCGAATCAGAGGTTTGCTGGTTTGATTCCCAGTCAGGGCCCTGCCTGGGTTGCAGGCCAGGTCCCTGGTTGGGGGTGTGCAAGAGGCAACCACAGATTGATGTTTCTTTCCCTCTCTTTCTCCATCCCTTCCCCTCTCTAAAAAAAATAATAAAATCTTTAAAAAAAAAGGATAGCAAAGAGTAATGCAGCAGGACCCCATAGGAGACAGGCAGGCAAGAGCACAGCCCGCCTGGAGGCGGCTCTGTGGGCAGTGGTGTTGTCCACAGACTCCATGGGCCAGGGCAGGGCAGTCTCTGCTTGGGCCTCAATGGGCAGGGCAGTAGTGGGCAGCAACGGCCCCTCCTCCAAGGCCCAGGGGGTGGTGTGACGGACCCCGGTGGCGACTGTGCAGCAGCGCGTTGTGCCACAGCCGAGAGGGGCCAGCCAGGGCTCGGCACCTCTTACCCAGCACTCACCACGCCGGTTCTCTCCGCCCCCCGCCCTACGTCTCCTGGGTGTTAAGGGACCCCCTCTGGGTGCCATGTGCCACTCTCCCTCCACAGCCTAGTGGTCTGTCCAGTTGTAGTCACTTGTCACTTTGTCTTGTAGTTGCCCCTCCTCACTTTGCCCACCTGCACACACAACTCCCGTCCACGTGGGTCAGGGCCGGGTGCAGTGGTGGAACTTGCAGGGGTCCACGATGTCTCACAGGGCTACCCACGCGGGCTACCTTGGGGTGTTTTAGAGTTCACGGCTGGTTACAGTCCTTGGGGTCTGTGATCTGCTCTGCCTGAAACAGAAGGCAGGAGGTCGCAGAAGCAGCAGTCTGCACCCCCCTTCTGTTATGTAACTGCCACCCTAAGCTGACACCTGGCAGGCTCCCCTGCTGCGGGGGGCTGTGGGCAGGAAGAAAAGGGGGGCAGGACTGTCGGGGGGATCGCTGACCGGAGGGAGCTGCACTGGCTTCCCCTCCTCCCGCTGCCGTTGCAAAGGGACCCTCCCCGGGGGACAGCTGCGTTGCCCGTCCACCTCGCCTGACCGAGGCGTCCCCCACCCTGCTGCTGCGGAGGCTGCTCAGGGGTCTGTCGGCCTCTGGGTGATGGCGGGACAGCGTCCGTTCAGTGCCAGCACAGCCAGTTTATTGCTTGGCCCTCTTTGCCGTGAGCTGTGCTTGCAGCTGTCGGGATGAGCCAGACGTGGGCCTGCTGCACCCACGAGCTGCCACCTGGTAGCCACCACCTGCCGCTCTCACTAGAACAGCAACCACACAGGTGAACGCATGCCAGTGGCTATCGGACCCTGCTGTGTGGTGGAGTAGAGGACTGATGTCATCTGCATGACAGGGAAGGGCAGGGGCCCCTTGGAATGCAGGTCCTTGCTTGCCTGTGGAAGTCATGTCAACTGCTGACAAGATCACCCCAGTAGGCCAATCTTCACCTCCTTGGCGCCCCGACAGAGGCCCTCCTTTTGAGCACCCTGTGGACCAGGGCGAGATGGAGAGGGCCCGTGCGAGGGTGGTCCAGGGGGCAGAGCTGGCCCCCTGCGCTTTGCAGTCCCGGTCAGCTTCACTGCTCTGCAAGGTGTCACCTGGGTACCACTCCTTCCTGTGGCACGGTGCCGGGTGTGTCCCAGGTTCCCTGAGTGTCTCATGATGACAGTGATGGCTTCGCAGCCCCACAGAGTGGAGTTTTACTCTTCCAGTCTGCCTTCACCCTGGTACCCAACCAGATAGCTCAGCCGTTAGCCATAGCCGGAGAATCTGTGTCAATAGACGTCTGGTCCCCAAGGGCATTGTCCGGGACAAAGAAAGTGAATGGCTCTGGATTTGACCCATGGTGCTGAGTGGCTCTTACCAGTCGCCCACCCAGAGCTGCCATCGGAACGGGGTGTCTGGTGCTGCCCTGTGGACACCGCGGTCTCTCGGTTTGGGTGGGCCAACGTCAGACCCAACCTGAGCACGCTCGGGGGCCTCTCGGGCGCGAGGTCCTCGTGTGGCCTAAGGCTGCCCAAGCGAGGCATTGGGAACAGTGGCCTCTGAAGGCTGCAGACTGTTATGTACGGGCGTCCCCCCATGGGGTCAGGGTCGCTTCTCGCTTGGACACATTATTTCCGTTGCCTTCTTCGTTTGGTGGGTGGAACCTGAGTGGGCCCAACCGAGGTTGGGCTGTGTGGGTGCAGAGCTGGCGGGGGGTGCTGTGCGCAGAGCTTGTGTCCGCGCACCGGCTGGTCAGGGGCTGTTTCTCAGGAGGAAGGACCAGCTGCCCTGTTGGACTGGCCGGGAGTCCGGGAGCTGCGGGTGCACCTGTGGGCGGGCGCTGCCCCGGACCCCCATCAACACAGTTTCATCTGCTGTTAGTGACACTGGGTTGTTCCTGCCGATCACTGGTACCTGTGTGCTAGGTTAAACCAGTCCCTCACCCAAAACACGCCATTCCTTTACTGGTCATCTGTGTGATAATCTGTACTACGATTTTGCCAGGACTGACTGACGTCTGTGTCCTTTGATTTCGTTGCCAGAGTCATCTTTTCTTACTGTAGAAAATATAGGTATTGCTAATTTTTAGCCTTGTTACATCTTTCTGTTTCATCTGATTTAAAAAAATTGCACTCAAACTGAGATTTTTTTAAAAATCTCAAACCAGTTACTGTTTTTCAACTCTTTAGAATCTAAGGAACCCCTGTTCACCACCATGGGCACAAAATGTCAGAGCAGGTCTTTGTTCATGGCCACACTTTTGGTCAGTCCTTCCCTGGGCCAGTATGCCCCGTGGCCTTCGTTCATTGCTGCTCTGTCTCCCCCACACCTGACTTTGGAGTCCAAGGGTTTGTCCTGCTCCCGAGCCCTTGCCCTTGCCCTTGCCCTTGCCCTTGCCCTTGCCCTGTGCCTTCTCTCCAGAGAATGTCTGCACAGGTCGTGGGCTTTCTGCTCACACTGCCCCCACCCCCGCTACAGCCCATGGAAGCCTCAGATTTGGGTTCTGCCATGAAAAACCACCTTTTATGGCTCCCCAGTGTCAGACCTCATTTTAATTTCACAGGCATGCATGTACAAATATTTGATTGTAAATTAAAGATCCACATACCTGTCCAGTGTGGCTCAGTCAGCTGGGCGTCGGCCTGCAAACTGAAGGGTCGTGGGTTCAATTCCTGGTCCTGGCCCATGTGAAAGACAACTGATCGATGTTTCTCTCCCTCTCTTTCTCCCTCCCTTCACCTCTCTGTAAACCTTTGCCTTCTTCCCGTCTCTGTAAAAGCAATGAAAAAAGATGTCCTTGGGTGAATATTAAAAAAATAAAATAATCAGATCAACATGGAATATTAGGAAAGTAATTTATGAAGTAGAGTTTTATAATGATGGGAAAATATTTGTTTGAGTGTGAAAGCAATATAAGCCAAAAAGAAGGTCCTAGACCATTTAAGTTCACTTTTGGTAGGTAGCAGCTATTCAATCTGAGGCATTCCTGTTCTTACCATGTGTTAGTCAGTGTGTGTTTGTTGAAATAGCAGACGGTCTGGATTCCATGTGTCTTGGTGTGTGTGTGTGTGTGTGTGTGCAGGTGTGCAGCCGCGCCTCAGTATCCATGGGGGGTTGGTTCCAGGACCCCTGAGGTTACCCAAACACACTTATCTTAAAAGATGTAACATTTGCATATTACCTTTGACATCCTCTCACACATGACCGGTCATCTCCAGATTACTTGTAATGCCTGATACAATGTAAATGCTGTGTAAGTTGTCGTCATAGCGAATGATGACCAGCGAAACTGTTGCAGTGCTGACTGCATAGGACGTGTCAGTAACAACGTGATATTTTGATTTTTCTCCATTATTTTTGACCCCTCGTTGGTCAAGTCCACAAATACAGAACCCGTAGATATGGAGGGCTGACTGTACCTATGCGTATGTAGAGACTTTATGTCTCTAACATACTGTTAGGGAGCATGCTTAAAATAATTCTCTTATAAAGTTCACTAGAATGCTAACCCACACAAGGGGAATTTGATTATTTTGTGAGAGTATGGCATTCAAGGCAATTGGGTAAATAAGATCATTATATACCCAGCTGTTCAATTGATTTTGTGTTCAGCTCAGAACGTAATTGAATTTGAAGCTGCAGAAGAAGCAAATGGAAATAGTCACTGAGCACGTTACTTTTGCTGCTGTGAGGGAAATGCATTCTGTTCGGGAAAGAAACAAGGTAACACCCTGTTTACACAGAGCCCCGTCTGCAGATCTCAGCTCCTGTACACGCAGTGCAGTTCACCTGACATCCTCCCCCCGTCCCCGATAAAACATACAGATTGCTGGTGGAGGAAGGTCTGCGTCAGACGCAACAGGCTCGGGCAACATAGTAGCAGCGTGGGGAAGCCAGCGCCCTTCCAGAAATTTGATGTCTCCGTTGCCACCGCAGCCACGGTGGCACTGTCCTCTCTCAGCGGTCAGTCCCGAGGGAAAGACTGTTGCTTTCACGTGAGCCCTTAAACTCTGCAAGGAGAGTGTTTTCCTCTGGTTCAAGGTCCCGTATTTTCTTCCTCTGGAAAACCTGGAAAGGTTCTGACAGGTTTTTATGGGAATTTCTCCGAACTTGCATGCCCTCTTCTGACAAGGGGACACTTTGCTCACTGGCCACGTGTGAGCAAGACTAGAACGGAAGGTTCCACCTGTACCTTTACATCTATACCATTAAGATGGCTCCTTCTTCTGCCTTTACCAGACCCTGGGCCCTTTGTGTCTGTACATGTTTCAGTGAGAAGGGGCACTTCAGTAGGGACCTCGTGCTGGATTTATGTAGTACATGTGGAACCATGCAGTGTGTGAGTTTATGTTGTGTGTTTCACTTGTAGTGATGTAGAATATATGCCACTGTGTATGCTATGTTATATACCTCCATGTTATATGTTATGTGTACTATATGTAACATGCATTGCCCTTAGCCAACAAGTCTCTTGTTTAAGTGCTGACAACTAAGAGGATTAGTTAGACCTCGTGGTCTTAATTCGTTTTACTGCAGATTGGCATGATGGGTGCCTCTGAACATCGAGGGTGTCTAGGGCTGGTCTGCCTGCTGAAGGTACA
The DNA here is from genome assembly GCF_014824575.4 of Sturnira hondurensis. NCBI lineage: Eukaryota > Metazoa > Chordata > Mammalia > Chiroptera > Phyllostomidae > Sturnira > Sturnira hondurensis. The sequence continues at coordinate 540,232 of NW_028087067.1, forward strand.
CAGTGGGTATGGCCCCCCAGAGCCTGTCAGCCTCCTCGTCACACTGTGGTTGGCTACCTCTAAACCCTGTTTTACTGGGGCTCCCGGGTGTGTTACCTGCGCCCTCGGCTGGGTGCCCACTGCCTAGGCTGTTATAGGAGCCTGCATGAGCCTCTTACACTGACCAAGACTGTGGGTTCAGCACCTGTGCCACCGCAGGGCCGTGACACACCTGCGTTCCATGGCTTTGGACTGATAGCCCGGTGTCGGGGTTCCCGGGAAACAGAACCCACAGGCTGTGCAGAGACGGAGAGGAGGAGATTTGTGATGGGAACGGGGTGGGGGTGGGGCTCATGTGGCCATGGAGGCCAAAGGCAGAGATGCAGGGCAGCCCCTGGTGCAGTTCAGGCCAAGCCCAAGGCCTGGGGGTGGGGCAGGGTGGGGTGGGGGTGGGGTAAGTCCCAGACTGGATGCAGAGGCCTGAGAACCAGAAGGTGCCTGTCCCAGCTCAAGCCCAGGGAGCTGCTTCCCCCTTCCTCCGCCTCTTTGCTCGGGTCCTCACCCGAGGGTGAGGGAGGGCATTCACCCCCATTCGGGGGCTCCTGCTTTACTCAGATCTCCAGTGTAAACACCCATCTCTTCCAGGAGGCCCGTCACGGATGCAGCAGCAGCCTCGCGTCACCAGCTCGCAGGCCCCCTCAGTCCGGTCATGGCGACCCACGCCGTGGCCCACCTGAGCCCCCAGCACGGTGCCTGAAACCATCCGGTGCTCCGTGCACGCGTGCAGACTCGCCAGAAGGCAGCTGCACCTGCGTGATGAAGACGACCTCCGCTCGGTTATTGGCGATGCTTTGCTGGCAAACCTGCTTGCACGCCGTCGGGTGGGCCTTGCTGCCTCTCGGGGATTGTTTGCCTCTGTGACCAGCGGTGGCCCAGCCACCAGGGTCCCCAGTAGGCGGCCTGTCGGCTCCATATTGGGCAGGCGCCGTCTCCTTGGCATCGCTGCTCCTTGGGAGGGGTCTTCCTTCCTCGGGCAGAAACAAAAGCAGCGCAAGTTGCAGAATGTTCTTTCTCTCGCGCCACCACTTGCTCCTGCCTCGCACCTTGATGGAGAAGCACCCAAGTCCAGAAGAGCAAAAGCGCTCACGTGTGTGTATGCGTGTGTGTGTGTGTGTGTGTGTCCCCAGGTGAAAGGGCACAGCACGGATTCACCCACCTGCACTGCTGCCTGTCCCGGGGCTAGCGGACCAAGTGTTCAGCCACTAGTGAGAAACCGTTTGTGACTGCCACAGCAGGGTGACCTCTGCATCGGCCTTCTTCCCGTGATCGTGGCCCCACGGCCGTAGAAGCATGCGGCATAACTGGCTCATGCATTTTGCACCAGGGACAGCCACGCGTGCCTTGAGGCTCTGGGGAGCCACTGCGCTTCCTTCTGACGGACTGAAGCGTCGGACCTGAGCTGGGCATGCGGTGGGAAGGGCATCAGTGCGGCCTCCTCACACCTCCACTTGCCGTCCCCGTGCGGAGCCAGGGCGTCCCCAAGTCATCTTCCCTCTCACCGTCTCTGCTCAGAGGCTCCTGAGCCCCTAGCTCGACGACTTAGTGAAATGAGTTACCCGGGAAGAGCTGCTTTGACTCCTGTCTCAGCAGGTGTACGCAGTGCTTGCCTTTGCCTCCCCATGGTGGGCGGGGGGGAGGGTAAGCCATTCAAACATGGCCCCCGCCTCAGCGGAGTGGGGGTCCCCTGGGCGGCCCCCTCTTATTTTACCAGTCACAAAGCAACTTGTCCGACTCACGGAGAAGCCCACCACCATCTACGCAGCCTTGGGTCGTCATCACTGTCAGGTGAACAGCTTCAGTGTCTCCAGTCACTGTGGACCGTGTCCTGCCAGCCTCGTGGTGGGGTCTCAGCACACGGCCCGGGTGTTGGGTCCCCGGGTCTCTGCTGCCAGCACCACGGTTGGTGGCTCCAGAGCACCCAGCAGCACCGTGACAGGCCTGTCACCTCCACTCGTTTGTAAAGCAGGGATGGCGTAACTGCCTGGTGTTGATAACAGTGCGGATGTAACTGTAGAACAACGAGAGCTGTTCACAGACGGAACCAGGCTCTGTGCGGGAGCCGTCTCCGTGTCCCGAGGGGGTGGGCCCAGTGCAGCCACGGAATATCTGCTGCAGGGGGACAGGTGCCCAGCCAGCCCGAGGACCCCGAGGACCTGTGGCCCCGGCACAAGCGGGCGGGCGGGCGCGTCCCTGAGCAGGCCGGCGGTCATAGCGTTTCCTGGAGGCACAGAAGGGGAGCGGCTGTGTTCACTGCGTTTTATTCACGGGTGATGCTCCCCAGGGGAAAGGCAAAATCTAATTTAGTTTTCACATCTACTGTCAGTTCACTTCACATACCTTGTGGCGAGTGAGTGGGTTCAGAACAGAGAGAAACGCTGCAATTTGGGCGGATTTCACCTGAACATTGCTTGCTGTTTGCAGTCCCGCCCCCAGGTGTGCGGGCGCTTTGGGTCTTGTTGCTGAGAGGATGAAGCTCACTGTCTTGTGGAGAGAAGACGCTAGCTGCGCCTCTCCCGTTCTTCGGAGCTTCTGGCGGCCTCCCCAGGTTCCCTCCCCAGGTTCCCTCCCCAGGTTCCTCTTGACCACTGACCGAGGCCTGTGCACTCAGCTCCTGCCGCAGACGCACTTCCACCTGCAGGAGCCCGAGGTGCTTCAGTGTCCTTGGGGGCGACTAGGAGTGTCCCGGGTGGGGTGCCCTCCTTACTGCTCAGTTCCCAGAGGGGTGGGGGGCATGGACATGACGCCACACCGGTGTCCCTGCAGGCGGGGGCCAGGCCCCTTCACCTGCACTGGGGGAAGGGATGCTCACTGAGGGCCCTGACCGGGCGCTGATCCCGAGGAACACCGGAGGAGTCGTGCCTTTACTCTGTGCACTGCCCCTCTGCCCGGGGAGATCCCATGGGATGGCTCCTTGAAAAGCTCCTTTCTCAGGCATTGGCAGGTTGGATGGACAGTCTCCTTGGCACACAGATGACGGGCGGTGTCTCTGCCTGAGCCCTGCTCTGGGGCCATACACTTGGAGAGCCTGCCCTGGACGTCTGTGGAGAGTGACTTGGTCTCATCGGTAAACCCAGCAGGTTGTAGTTTGGATGACTGTTTTTCTCTCTAAGACGTGGCCCAGGAGTGGGAGGGGGGGTCCTGTTGGAGGCCCCACACTTGAAAGTCAATAAAGGAAAAGCATTGCCTCTCTGCAGCCCCCCTTCCCAGCTGTACAGCAAGGAGGTGGGCGCAGAGGGTCTGCAGACCCCCGGCTCTCAGCACCGCTGACCTCCATTCCTGTTGAGTGCGTCTGTGCTCCGCAGCCTGCGGCCCAGTCGCAAGCTCTCCTTCTGTGTGCTCTCTCCAGAGCTCTCTCGCAGTTTTCGCGTTTACTCATAAAAGTCGGTGCTGGGGCTGAGACTTCACCACAACACAGGTGTAATTCAGTCCAGTCAATTCATTCAGATTAATTTAGCGAAACTGTGTCTTTTTCATACAGCAGTTCCCCCGTCTGCGGTTTTGCTTTCCGTGGTTTCAGTTACTGCGGTCCACCTCGGTCTGAAATAGTAAGTGGAAAATTCCAGAAATTAACAACTGGCAAGTCTTCACGTGTGTGCTGGTCCGAGGGGCATGAGGACATCTTGTCCTCTCCTGCCGGCATCGTGAAGCGTCCCTGCAGCCAGTGCATCCGCGCTGCAGGTGCCACCTGCCTGGCAGTTGCTGAGTGGCCGTCCTGCGGTCAGACCGACTCTGGCGGGGTCACAGCGCCCTCCCCAGTCCGTCACCCTGATTTTACTTCCTGAGGCCCACACAACTCTCACTGTGTCGTATTGCTGCACCTGTTTCCTTTGTAGCCCCTGTGGGTAACCAGGCGCCGGGTTTACAAGCTAACCTTTATCACCGTCCTGTGTGTCTATGAAAGACCAGCGTATACAGGGCTTGGGGCGCCCCGTGGTGTCAGGGTCCCCTGGGAGGTCTCCTTGGGCATCCCCAGTGGCTGCTGGGAAGGACGCCTGGTGTCAGGCCGCCCGGCTCCTCCTGCTGTCACTCCACTTTTGGGGGTTTCTCCTGCTTACTGCACATTTCCCTCTGATTTCCTTTCACCTTCCCGTGCTGCTCATGCCTGTGCTGTTACTTCCACTCCGTACAGCTGCTGCTGGTGGTCACAGTGGGCGAGGCTGCTTCTTACAGAGCCTGACAGTGACATGCTCCGGCCCAACAGAGGGCGTGTCTCGTGCGCGTCCGGTCCAGTGGGCGTGTGGCTCTCCTGGGAGGCTCTTTCCCGGGGGCGACTCGGGGTCCGAGCGCCTTCCCTCCCGCCCGGTGGCCACCCTCAGCACAGGGCACAGCCACGGGAGGGCAGCCTGGGGGTGCAGGCCAGGCCTGGACAGAGTGTACGTAACTGCTGTCCACACACCCCTGGCCCGAACCAGGCACGGAGCCCAGACTTAACTGCAGGAACGCCTGTGAGTTACTCCTTTGGAACTTACCACATCTCAACCACATCAGACTAAGTGTCCGGAAGGAGGGAGTTTGAAAGTGAGGATAACAGAAGGGGGTTATTGGGGGCGGGAAAAGACAAATGACCGGCAGTACTCGCAGTAAGTTAAAACATCAAAACAGCCTTTGCCAACTTGTTCCCATGAGGTCGGCCTTTCCCTAGCCATGGCCTGTGCTCGTGGATACGGAATGCTCTGCTGGAGGCGCTGTGCTAATGCAGTTTACCCACACTGGCTCCAATAATTCCTCTAATCCCTACGCAGACTGTGGGTACTCCACTCAGAGAGGAAGAAAACGAGGTTTGGGTATTGGCCCCCATTCTCTCCAGGGTGTCAGACTGAGGTTCCAGAGGCAGACACAGGAGGCCCCGGCCCTCAGTGCCTCCCCTGAAGTGATACTGACGCTTCCTCACATGTAGTTGAATCTGCAGCGAAGACTGGGGAGATGGGGCTTCACGCTTTACGCGTGAGAGTTTGGAGACGCTCAGTGGCTCACACCAACCGCACCGCAGTCTCAGGAACAAGCATCAGGTAATGGAGGGCGAATGGCTCTGACGGACTTGCCCCAGTTTTACAGCCTGACCTCAAACCTGTGACGCCCGCCACAAATCACAGGGTCTCCCGCTGCACAACCTTCAGACCTCCCTCGCTGCCTCCGTGGAAGACACAGTGGTGTCGGTCGTCACCACACAGTGTGGGCGCAGCGCCACCACCGGTCCTGGTGGGGGGCTGCCTCTGACGGCCACTGCTGCTTTAAGATGCCCCTCTGCCGAGTTCCCGGCCTGTGGTGCAGTTTCTGTGCAGACAGCGCTGGGTTAGTGAATGTCACTGAAGTGCACCCACCAGCCACCCCTCGTTTTACAGCATTCTGCATCTTTAGGTTCGTCACAGAGTTGGGCGCAGATTTCTTGAAAGATCAGAACGTAAAATGTTGCACTGCTTGCTTGAGAGCAATTTACTTCGAAGGCCTCCGCTGTGTTCACGGGGAGGAAAAGGCGGTGAGGGTAAACCCGTAAAGCACAGTATTCTGAAAACTCACAGGACATGGGCTATTTAAGTTGCTTTCATGTGTTGCCTAAGAAATGGGGTAATACAACTTCAAACTGAGATCCAAAGACAACCTTAAAATTGCATTCTTAATATTTAGTGCATTTTCCTTTTGCTGGTGATAAACTGATCTGACACGATAACTCTGCGGTTTATATGACAAGGTTTTGCCCTTTCTTCTGTGCCCCGCACTGCAGGCCCACCTGCCGCATTGTCATGCTGCAGGCACGGAGCGGACCCAGACTGCACAGGGCCTGACTCACGAGTCGCCTTCTCAGGCTGTGTGTGCGAACGGTGCCTGCTTAGTAGGGCATTTACAGAACCGAATGAGCAGCGTTTGTAGAATGAGTCAGAGCCATTCCTGGTGCAAAGAGCTGCATAAGTATTTGGTTTGTGAAGAACCTTTTCTGTGTGCGTGGGTGGGTGTCCCATTCTTGCTTAGAGCCAGTATCATTTACCTTCCACTTGGAAGTTGGCTTTTTCCCCAGAGAGGTCAATCCAAGGAGACGGTGAGGGGGGGCGGGGTGTAAAACAGCCCGTCAGTGACCAGGACGGACCTGGTTCCTAAGAACAGGATGAGCTATTTGTTTTTTCAGAAGAGATTCTGAGGAATCGTAGACTAAGTTATGGCAAATGGGATATGATGATAACTACACCCGTCTCGAATCTTTTAAAGTAGCAAGCTCACATTCAAGAGGTGGGGACAGGGCTTGTCCCCGAACAGAACACAGAACAGGCCGTGAGCTGTGGCGGAGTGATGGCGCCTGGCTGGTGGGGACGTGTGGCACTTCCCTCCGCCCAGAGCATTTGTCGGGATCAGCGCGGAGGCCACACAGACGGTCTCCAGCGAGCAGCACCCCACATGCCACTCCTCTGGGTGTGTCACGGTTTTTCTTCCTTTGGTTCTTCTTTTAAGAACCTGCCTTCTCTTTTCCGTCCTGATGGTGAGGACCATGCCTTGGGCCCTCCGTACCTTAGGGCCAATCATTGGCCCTGTGGTTTCCCACTGGTGTTTCTGCCACCTTGTCCTGTGTGCCTTTCTACTTCATTCCTTCATTCAGGCTGCTGGGCGGGTCATGCGGCTGATCCCGTGGTCCTGTCTCTAAGCGGAGCTGCAGTTTGAACCGTCGAGAGGCAAGATACGTAGTTCGTGCAGTAGGGTTTGGAGGGAAGAAGCCTAGTGTCCAAGGACCATTCCCTGGGAAAGCCGCAGCCTGGGGACATCGACAGGGTGAGGGAGGCTTGGAAACCCAGTGGTCACATGCCGAGTGGAGTGGGGGTCAGTAGGGTGTGGGGGTGAGTGAAACGGGTGGGTCACTGAGAGCAGCTTGCGGGTGCTTGAGAGAGAGATGATGTCTGTCACCAGTGGAGGACAGAGACGCTTCTCTCTGCTGAACTGACCTTGGCCATGAACGCGGTGCCAGGTCCGCCTTGCTCCACACCCACTGGGGTCCCTTCGTTGCCTCTCTCACCATCGCTGCTCCGCTGTCTCCTCCGTTTCACAGAGTGTGCTGCTCAGGAGAACACGGGGACCTGGAGCCCTTCAGGAGGGCCCAGGAGCTCGCCAGGGCAGCCGGGCATCTTCACAGTGGGGGGCAGGGCAGTGCTAGGGCAGGTTTTGAAGGAGGCAAGGGACGCAGGTTGCGGGCCCAGTCTGGTTGACGCGGGGGCACACGGGGCAGTGATGCTGTGAGAGTGCTCTGGGCAGACGCTCGGGCGGGCGGGCTGAGCCCTGGGAGCCACGGGTACGGTCAGTGCTCACGAGTTGGTCTCTCTCCCCCTTCGAGTCCGAACACTGGACGTGGAACATCAAGGCAAACGGAGGGGATGGGGCTGGGCCGTAGCTGAGACCTTCCACAGCCATCTTTCTGCGTGGGGGCTCCTCCGTCGCACCAGCAGACACTGGCCTGGACAGCAGGCCTGCATCTCAGGGTTATTCTCCGTGCTCTGATTTTAGCCTCCCAGTGACCGGAAACCGGAGGCCCAGTGCCCGGCATCTCGGGGGACTTGCACCAGGTTTCACTGGGTTACGTGGGACTGCAACAGGGATGGAAGAAACAGAAGGCGCCCCTCTCCTGAAAGGTGCCCGCACTTCAGGAGAACGAAGAAGGGTCTCCTTCCTAGTCTGGGGAGGGGGATCCACCAGGCGGGTGTGGGGCTTTCAGACTTTAGAACAGTTACTCGTGGGTTGTGTCTCCTCACCATGTACTTGTAGAGGAGGTAATTCCCTGTTTTATGTATGGGAGATACAAGACAGATGCCTGACCCGGGCGAGGGAGGGCTGGTTGCTTCATCCACCGCGCTGGCCGCTGGCCGCTGGCCGGTGCATAACTGTGCATTTCCGTCTACTAGTTTCCAGGAGTGGGGTCATCTCTGAGTGAGAAACCCAGGCCTTCTTAAGTCGCAGCATTTGGTACTTCTCACAGACCAAGAGTTCCAGGAGAGGAGAGTAAATCCCATTTTTAATATTGTGGGAATAAGAGGAAAAAGGAGACATTCAAATAAATCCGTCTCCTAGTACTCATCTCGGCAAGGATATACTATTTAAAAATAGTTTAATTTATACTAATTAATTCAACTGTCCTTTAGTCAGTTTGTTCATTATTTGATATGTTTTGAATTTAAGGATCAAGGCTGTCTGTGGGTGTTGGCGTCGTGTTTGGGGCAAGGTGGGGTCAAGGTGAGCCTGGGGTGAGGTCTGGGTTGTGAGCCCTGGGGCTGACTTGGTTCCACTTGCCTCTCATGAGTTACTACAGATGACAACACAGGCACATATGGGGGACACAGTGGGGATGCTGTCTGGAAAGGTGACAAGAAAAGCAGGTCTACCAACAGGACATGAGGCAGTGGGTGGTGAAGTGGGTTCAGGGTACCGTGGGAGGGCAAGGGTGTCAGGGGCCCATCTCTGTGGGTCATTGTTCAAGTTAAGGTCACAGTGGGCAGGCTGGCGGACCCTCCTCCAGCAGCAGGACTGGTGGGCCCAGGCCACTCTCACCCCATGTGCCCCAGTGTGCCACGTCTGTGGTGCCCCGCTGCCCCTTCTCAGTGAGATGCGGGCCTCGGCGGGGGGTGGGGGGTGGTGGTGCGCCAGAGCTTTGTGATCCATGCAGAGCAGCTCTGATTCATGGCAGCTGTGGGTGACGCTGCAGGGAACGCCGGGTGCTTACGCTCTCGGCAGTGAGTGTTTCCATTTCTGCAAGTTTGCTCCCAGAAGTGGGCCGCTGGGTCAGGAGGCAGACCCATCTCTAGGTTTTTGGGCTGTCTCCACACTGCCTTCCACAGTGGCCGCCCCAGTCTGCGTTCCCACCAGCAGTGCGCGGGGTTCCCCTTCACATCCCCACCAGCACTGCATGTTTGTGGATTTATTGGTGGTGGCCGTTTTGGCAGGTGTGGGGTGATCGCTCATGTGGCTTTAGTTTTCATTTCCCTGGTGATTAGTGATGGGGAGCATCTCTTTGTATGTGTACCGGCATCTGCACGTTCTCTTTGGAGAAGCGTCTGTTCAGGTCCTCTGCCCACTTTTTAGCTGGGTTGTGGGTGGTTTTGGGTTGCAGATGACCGCCTTCTGCCCGAATCCCGCTTGGTCTCCCCTTGCAGCCTGTGCGTGGGGAGAGACTGCTAATACGTGAGACCGCTCACCGGCCCCGTCATCAGGACCCGCCCGCGTGGCCTAGTCTAAACCAATCACCGCCCAAGCGCCCACCTCCAAACACTGTCACTCGGGGTGTAAGGGGGTCAGCGCCCCATGTTTGGGAGGCACAAGTTCTCAGCCCATGGCAAGTTCTTAAGGTCGTGTATGCCCAGACTTACCTGTTTACCAGCGTTGTTCTTTGGAAAACAGACTCCTTGGGTATGCAGCTTCAAGACTGCTGCAGCTGCCTGGTGGGACCTCGGAAACAGCTGCTGCAGACGTGAGCTGGAATGAGTTGGGACACTTGAGTGCAGGCGGGAGGGGCGGAGGGAGCTGGCAACAAGCTTTGCACCTGGGCGTCGTTTCAGACCTGCAGATGGGTGTAGAGGTCACCTCTCGCTTATTTTTCAGTCCAGGTCCAGGGCACACACGACTGCTTTCGCGTTGGCTTCCCTTGCCAAGAACCATTTCATTGTCCATTTGAGACATGATCACTCATCTCTGCGTGAGTGCTTTGGAGCCCTCGAAGGCCCCTCTGCTGGATGCCTGCCTGGCTTCCCGCCCCTGCCAGGAGTGCGGGAGCTGTCTGACTAGCAGAGGAGAGCTCGGGCGACAGGAGCCCCAGCCGGCTACACGTTGTCGGCCCCGGTCCTGTGCTGAGCGGTCGGACCAGTGTTTGCTCTTTTCTGCGTCAAGCGGTCGGCGTGCGCCTTGGATATGGTGGCCGGTTCGTGTCTGCAAGGCCCTCCCGGAAGCACCTCCTCAAACCACCAGCCCGTCCGACTGGGCAGGGACCTCGTCTTCACGCCGTGTGGTGTCTGTGTCCTGTACTCACACGTGTGGATGAGGGTGGGGAGGCTGGGGTGGCCCAGGAGGAAACGAGAACAAGAGTTCTGTCCTCACGGGCCTGAGACAGGGCCACGAGTACCGTGCAGGGCCGTGTGGAAAAGTGCTGGGGTGATCTGGAGGCAGGGAGGGCAGGGCAAGGGAAAAGCAAGGCTAGAGCCCTTATCGGGGTTCCTGAGGGAAAGACGGGGGTGGGGGAGCAGCAGCTTTGGGGGTGGGAGTGGTTTCCGTGGGCTCAAAGCTGGGGGGTGTCTCTAGTCGCCCGGTGTCGGGGCTCGGGAAGACCAGGCTGAGGACCACCGAGCCCTGGGTGTGTACCTGGGCCAGGTAGAGGGGTGTGGCTCTGGGTCGGGTAGTTTTCGTACCAAAGGCTTGCTCCCAGGTGGCCTGGGCCCTTAAGAATCAGGGAGAGGGTCTCTCCCGAGGCACAAAGGGCTTTGAAGAGATGTCAAAACATCACAATATACAGAAGGAAAATGTTTAAATATATACATACATAATACACCTGTTTATAACTTGACACTGGTCTTTTGGGGGCAGCAACATTGTGGAGACACAACACACAGACCATACTGTGCACTTATTCAAAGTGTAGAGACCAGGGGCTTTTGGTCTAGTCACAGAGTCCGCAGCTGTCACCATGGCCAGCTGCGGCGCAGTTTCCTCCAAACAGTGGAGACAGCGCAACATGCACCACCAGAGAGTGGCCGGTGGTCAGGGTGGCCAGTGCCCATGCCACGGGTGGTGTTTGGCCATGAGGAGGAAAGAGGTGCCCTCGCCTGGTACAACCGGAAGGAACCCCGGTGAGGAGCAGGCGTCGTTCCTGCGTCGTTTGGACACTGTCGGTCCCCACCTGGTCTGTGCCTTTGGGGTGTGGACAGCACTGGGTCAGGGGATGACAGCTGGTGTGTTTGGCGCTCCTGGTGTGGTGGCAGGGCACAGCTGGCGCTCAGGAAGCGCTGGTGGAATGGGAAGACATGATTCCGTACTGGAGGCTGAACCGTACAGACTGGAGGAGTAAGAAGTAAATGGGCATAACTCCCCCCAAAACCAACTGGCTGCTGTCTGGCCCCCAGGATGATCAAAATGGGAGGAGAAGGGACGCAACAAGGGGGGCAGGTTCCTCTCGGGGGCACATTTGTCTTCATACTCATTTCTACCCCCACAGCTCGTACCTGGCTGTCCTGCTTCTGTAGGAGGACCAGCGCTTGGATGGGCGGCCCAGTGTTCTCTGAGGTTCATCCCTCCCGCCCCGCTCCCCTCGGGCACCCCTGGATTCTAGAGTGTGGGACACACCTTGTCGCCGTCACCCCCTCCTCTCCCTTCTCTCCCACCCCAGCCTCGACCGGCAACCCCCCTATGTCTTCAACCCGATTCTGAGCTCCGTGACCCCCCTTGACTGAAACCTGGCTGTCCCCCAAGGGCCCTCTGCTGGTCTTGGAGCTCTGGCAGCTGCGGGCTTTAGTTCTCACCCATGGCCTGGGGCTCCGAGCTTTCCTCCTTGCCCAGAGAACGTTCTAGAGCCTCAGGGCCGCGGGCTCTGGCCCTGCCAGTGCTCTTCCTTCCCGCCTGTCTGCTCACGTCCCTCCACTCAGTAGAGGCTCAGCTCTGGGGAGGGCTTCCTCGCCTTGCCTGTCAGGCTTCAGGGACGGTGTGTCCGCCCCTGCCGCGCCGGCACGTCCAGGTCTGGGTCTCCTGGGCTCCAGCCCCTTCCCTCTGCCTCAGCTACCTGCTTGGACAGTCGAACACTGCCTCGTGGGAGTCGGACAGTTGGACTGTCCCCCTGCCCTGTCACCTCACATAAAGTGCATGACAGACCACAGCGTCGCAAAGACTCGGCTTTATCTGACGTTGAAAATGAATGTCCTGTCCAGCACAGCAGATCGGGGCAGGTGGCCCTCAGTGCTGTCCTGGCCTGGCCCCTGCACCTCCCGCGAAGTCCTTGCTGTCCCCCAGTGCGTCCCTGTTTGCACAGCTGTTGTCGTGAGGCCTCTCGGCAGGGCCTCTGCCTGTCCAATAAACAGTGCACACGCGCCTCCCTACTGGGCGCTGGGCCTGAGCCCACCTGCACGCTGGTGGGGAGGTCTGGGCCTCCCTGAGCAGACGGCCTCGTTTCCCCCGTCTTCCCCATCCTCGCCTCAGCCCTTCGCCCTGGAGACCCTGTTGATCATCGGTACTGTTTCTGGAATTTCCCCCCACTCTTGGTCCCTTTGTAAAGTGTGCCCACCCCCCATTGAAAATGCCTGTGTGGAGTGTCTGATGGAGGCCGGCACTGTGCGTGCTGGGAGCGGGGAAGCTTCTCCAAGGTGCTGGCAGGGCCGGTGCAGACCTGCCGCACGGGCACTGGCTGTGCTCTGGAGTTCCACCCACAGCTTTGAGGGCGCTGCCTCCCTGGTCTTCCTGGTGAGGAAGGGCCAGCACCAGCAGACTAGATGGACTTCTCCGTTTGGCCGCCACACTCTCAAGGTGGCGTTCCTTCACTTGAGTGACAGTCTTCTGTCCTTTCATTTGTTGGACTTCTGTGTTTGCACGAATTAGACGAGACAGCTGCCTCTCCCAGTGCTGACACGAGCCTCGGGCTGAGTGTGCCTGTGGTTTTGCCAGACCAGCAGGGGCCCAGCGNAGGTGCTGGCAGGGCCGATGCAGACCTGCCGCACGGGCACTGGCTGTGCTCCGGAGTTCCACCCACAGCTTTGAGGGCGCTGCCTCCCTGGTCTTCCTGGTGAGGAAGGGCCAGCACCGGCAGACTAGATGGACTTCTCCGTTTGGCCGCCACACTCTCAAGGTGGCGTTCCTTCACTTGAGTGACAGTCTTCTGTCCTTTCATTTGTTGGACTTCTGTGTTTGCACGAATTAGACGAGACAGCTGCCTCTCCCAGTGCTGACACGAGCCTCGGGCTGAGTGTGCCTGTGGTTTTGCCAGACCAGCAGGGGCCGAGCGATTGCCTCAGGTGTGCAGGCCACTGGCCCATCAGTCACAGTGGCTCCAAGTGGGGAGGGCAGGCGCATGTCATAATGCCACTGATCCTGCCTGCTCCCTCTGTCCTGGGCCAAGGTGGGCTCGGGACGCATCTGGGCTGCAGCGACCCTGCAGGTAGCTCAGAGCGCCTGGGTAGAGCCCCGCCCACTCTATGAAGGAGGAGGGGGCCGTAAACAATGCAGCTCCCCTGTCCTCAGCAGACCCTGGAGAATCCCCACAGTGCCAGAGAGCCCCCAGGCCCCTTCGCCTTCCCGTAGAGTCTCTCTGTTGCTCCTGAAGTGGCCTCGGATGGAGCCCACCCCTGTGCAGGGTACACGTGGTCGTTTGGGGATGAGGGTGGCTGCCCCGCAGGCACAGAAGGCACCAGGGCGCTTAGCCAGGGGGTGGGTGGGGGGCAGGTAGGAGTAGTGATGCCTTTCGTTCCCACTCCCTCTGTGCATGGGCCCCGGCTACCGCAGCGCCGCTGTGAACAGGTGAGCGGATGGCCTTGCAGGGCGGCCAGAGGCCCCGGGAGCTCCCAGCGCCTGCTGCAAGTGCAGGGGATGTGGGCCGCAGTGCTCGCGGGCTCCTCCTGCCTGGAGAGTCCCCGCGGCTCTCTGGGTCTCCCTGGGCCTCTCCATCGGGGTCTTTTTCTTGTGCTGGTTCATAACCTGCTCCCTCAGCCCTCGGTGGTCTCGGGCAGGTGTTGCCTCTATAGTGAGCACCCGAGTTTGCTCTTGGAGGGGCGGGGTCCGCACCCCTCACCACCCCCGGGCCCTCCTGTCACTGCACACACCGGTGGGGCCTAGCGCCCCTCGGCCCAGGGACCCTGCCTGGACGATGGCACGTGGCTTTGCTGAGTCGCGGCTGCCAGTGAATCTGCTGCGATCACACCTCACAACAGCTTCCCTGACCAAAGCCAAGCAGGAAGAAGACTCCCAGGTGTGAGCTCACAGGTGTGAGCTGGCTCCTGTGTCTCAGGTTGTGTACATGCGAGTTGTGTTTGCTTTTCACAAAAATCTCACGGAGACGGTATCATCAGGTCCGTTTTATACAGGTGAAGAGACCAAATCTCACTTAGGTCATGTGACCTGTGGAGGATCGGAACCACCTTTGCATTGACACCCAAGTTACAGACACATTGGGTCATTTCTGCCTGTCACTGGATGTGTTTATCAAGGTGTCACTAGGTGGGCTCACAGTCTAGTGGGAGGAACAGGGATGGAAGGTACTGCTCTCTGTGACAGGTGGTTCTAGGGGGGAGCCCATGGCAACACGACCTTACATCGGCCTTGGGAGAGGGGATGGGAAGTGGAGGAGACCCTTGATGTCAGCTGTGAAGGAGGAGTCATGGTTTGGGGATGAAGGAGTGGAAGGAGGGCAGGCAGACTGTAAGAGGCAGCGTGACAGGTCAGTGTCCCAGTGCAAACAGGAGGCAGGTGCTCAAACTGGGACCCGGAGGAAGTCACCAAGTATGTGAGGTCCATCCAGAACAAGTCCAGCGACTTCTGGCCAAGATGGAGGTGTAGGTAGACCCTGTGCCTCCTCGGAAAACCAAAATAAGGACAACAATTTACAAACAAAATAACAATCAGAATCGACAGAAAATTGAACTGTATGGAAGTTCAACAACCAAGTAATTAAAATAGACACATTCATCCAGACCAGTAGGTGGGGCGGAGTTGGGCAGCAGGACAGAGAGGAGTCCCAGCGGTGACACTGGGCATGCAAGGCAACAGCTGATAAACCCTGGGTGCACAAGTCGACGGCTGGCAGGCCAGGTGGTCTCATGTTCGCACGCAGGTAAACCAGACGAAACTGGGGAGTGAGACCATGCAACCCAGGGTCCCAGCACCAGGAAATAAAGCCTCAAAACACGGATTGAAAACACCTGTGGGGGGTTGAGGAGCAGGGAGAGACTCCCAGCCTCACAGGAGAGTTTGTTGGAGAGACCCACAGGGTTCTAGAATGCACACAAGCCCACCCACCAGGGAATCAGCACCAGAGGGGCCCAGTTTGCTTGGGAGAAGCAGCAGAAGGCACAAATCAGAAGGAGAGAGGAGCAAGTGCCATTGTTCCCTCTCTGACCCCACCCCCACAGACAGTGTCACAACCCAGCAATTGGATTGCCCTGCCCTGGTGAACACCTAAGGCTCTGCCCCTCATACGTAACAGGTGTGACAAGACAAAAAAAATGGCCCAAAAGGAAGAACAGATTAAAGTTCCAGAAAAAATACAACTAAGCAATGAAGAGATAGCCAACCTATCAGGTGCACAATTCAAAGCACTGGTGATCAGGATGCTCACAGAATTGGTTGAATTTGGTTGCAAATTAGATGAAAAAAATGAAGGCTACACTAAGTGAAATGGAGGAAAATGCACAGGGAACCTGTGATGGGAAGGAAACTGGGACTCAAATCAATGGTGTGGACCAGAAGGAAGAAAGAACCATGCAACCAGAAAAGAATAAACAAGAAATGAGGATAGGCTTAGGAACCTCTAGGACATCTTTAAACATTCCAACATCCAAATTAATAGGGGTACCAGAAGGGGAAGAGGAGGAGCAACAAGTGGAAAAGTTATTTGAACAAACAATAAAGGAGAACTTCCTCAATATGGCAAAGGAAATAGACTTGTAGGAAGTCTAGGAAGTTCAGAGAGTCCCAAAGAAGTTGGACCCAAGAAGGAACACACCAAGGCACATCATAATTACATTAGCCAAGATGAAAATGAAGGAGAGAATCCTAGAAGCAGCAAGAGATAAGGGGACAGTCACCTACAAAGGAGTTCCCATCAGACTGTCAGTGGATTTCTCAAAAGAGACCTTCCAGGCAAGAAGGGCTAGAAAGAAGTATTCCAAGTCATGAAAGACAAGGACCTACATCCAAGATTGTTCTACCCAGCAAAGTTTTCATTTAGAATGGAAGGACAGATAAAGCACTTCTCAGATAAGGTCAAGTTCAAGGAGTTCATCATCACCAAGCCCTTATTATATGAAATGTTAAAGGGACTTATCTAAGAAAAAGAAGATAAAAATATGAACAGTGAAAGGACAGCAAACTCACAGTTATTAACAACCACACCTAAAACAAAAGCAGACTAAGAGGACAGCTAGATCAGGAGCAGAACCATAGAAATGAAGAACACATGGAGGGTTAGCAACAGGGGAGTGGGAGGAGGAGAAGGGGGGAGAAGATACAGAGAATAAGTAGCATAGATGGTAGGTAGGAAATAAATGGGGAGGGCAGGAATAGTGTGGGAAATGTAGAAGCTAAAGAACTTGTGACATGTGGACATAAACTAAAGGGGGGATGTGGATGGGAGAGGGTGTGCAGGGTGGAGGGGAATGAAGGAAGGAAATGGGATGACTGTAATGGCATAATCAATAAAATATATTTTTAAAAAGAAAAGAAAGCCCAGCCATTGTTAATATAGTAACAGTGTGTGTGACGTCAGTGTAACCTGGCAGTCGAGAGCGGACTGGAGCGCACGTGTGTGAACGAGGACGACTTCACTGCACTAGCCAGTGGGGGCAGCAGACTCTTGCGTGAGCATGTGCGCTGTGTGGCCGTCACATTCAAAATGGCTGGGTGAGTAGAGCAACGAATCTGCCTCCAGTTTTGTGTTAAGCTTGAACATTATTGCTCCATGGAAACTATTAGGATGTCCCGGAAAGCCACAGCTAGGGGCACCTGATGATCGGCGGCTTCATCACAACAACACCAGCTCATGCATCATGTCTCGTGCGGTTTTTTGTAAGACATCAAATCACCCAGGTGACTGAGCCCCACCATACCCCCGATTTGCAGCCCTGTAACTTCTGGCTTTTCCCAAAACTAAAATCACCTTTGAAAGGGAAGGGATTTCAGACCTTTGATGAGGTTCAGGAAAATGCGACAGGGCAGCTGATGGCGACTGGGAGAACTGTGTGAGGTCCCAAGGTGCCTGCTTTGGAGGGGACTGAGGTGTCCTTGCCCTGTGTGCAGCGTTTCTTGTACCTCCTGTCTTCTTCCGCAAACGTCTCTGTTTTCCCTAGTATGTGGTGGGCACCTCCTGGACAGACTGCGTGTGGGGCGTGTGTGCATGTCCTGCTTCTTGCCCTGACCCGGGGTAGCTGAGTGTGATGCCCCAGAGGCCGTGCTGGTGTGAAGAGGGGACAGGGGTGGGTTCTGCAGGGACAGCAGGGGGCGCTGTGGCCCAGGCAACACTCGGGCTGGGGGGATATAAGTCAGGGGGCTGCCATCAGAAAGCAGAGGAGGTCAGGAGAGCATGCATTTGGGGACAACAGCCGGGACGTTGGTGTGACTTCGTAATGCAGTGCTGCCTGGGTTATGTGCAGCTTTCAAAGCAGACCTCCACTCTTCTGGCCGTCTCAAAATGCCCAGAGCATCCCAAGGCAATGATAAGAGTGTCCAACTCTGCAGCAGACAAGAGAGGGACACTGTGGTGTGCCTCCCAGGGTGGAGCATGAGCCGACTGGAGTCCCCACGAACGAAGCACAGACAGTTGGCCCTGATCACTCGAGCACCGTGGGGTGTGGGAACAGGGCAACACCACGGGTGACCTAAGTAAAACACAAAACAAAACTGGGAGGGACTGAATGCAGTGAAACTTAAGCAGGACAGTTCTTCTGTAAGCAGTGCTTGAAGGAGGAAATGCGAACCCGTCACTTTAAATGAAGCCCCTTGAGCCCTGGCTGGTGTAGCTCAGTGGACTGAGCGCGGGCCTGTGAACCAGATGATTGCGGTTTGATTCCCAGTCAGGGCACATGCCTGGGTTGTAGGCCAGTTCCCAGCAGGGGCGAGTTCCCAGCAGGGGATGCATGAGAAGCAACCATACATTGATGTTTCTCTTCCTCTTTCCTTCCCTTTCCCTCTAAAGATAAATAAATAAAATATAAAAATAAATAAATAAATAAATGAAACCCGTTGATCTACCTGCACTCGAGGACTTGGTGTGCTCTGGGGAAGGGCGGTTGCGGGTGTTGCTGTCCCCTCCGTGTCCCTGCAGTGACGTGTGCACATCGCGGACTTTGCGTCGTCCCAGCAGAGCGTGTTCCCTGGCAGGGAAAACGGCCAGGCTGCAGAAGCCAGTTCTTTCTGGTTGGTGGGGACTGTCCAAACCATCGACTCTCGTGAGATACGAGGGCAGTAGGAGCTGTCCCTGGGAGACCAGGTGAGAGCCGGGTATAGAGATGGTCATCGTGGGCAGAGGGCTGTGCGTGTACCCTGGCTTAGGACAGGTGTGTTCAGCAGGGGCCTCAAAATTTCAGAGGCATAAAATGCACTGTTGAAGTGTCCTTTGTAAGACTGCAGAAACACGAACAATAACAGTTCAGTGGGCTTGAGCCACGCCCGGTGGAATCCCTGCAACACTCCGAAGCTGCCTGAAAGTTAGCGCTTTTCAGCACAGTCTGCTGAACCCGAGTCCTCACCCAGGGCCCGGAGCTCAAGGTGCGATGTGAAACCTAACAGTATGAATGGTGTGGAAGCCAATCTCTGAACCGCTGCTGGGACCCCCAACTAGCAAACCCTTTCCCCCCATTTATTAATTGGTTAGCATGATCTGTCACAAAGAAATAATAAATTACATAGAGTTTCAGGCTTAAGGTTTATCTTTTTCAAGAATACTAAGGTTGTACACATCTTTCTGCTTAGAAAATTCAAGATACAAGGCTATCACAAATGGATGGCTCCTTTTCTTAACATTTCCTCACCAAGGATTGGCTCTTCAGGACCCTGGGTCACTGAAGAAGATGACCACCTCGCGTATTTTTACAAACGTTTACGGTTAAATTCTGTTACAGCTGGAGGCTTCCCCGCTGGGAGGCTGGTGTGAAATTCTTCAATAATTTGTAATGTTCACTGTTTCCCATATGCCCCATAGTGAGCCAGGCCCTGGCTGTGCACAAGTGTGAGCATATGTGTACGTGTACACCGTCTGAGTTTCCAGTAATTTCACGTCAGCGCGATAATTGAAATGTAATGAGCCTGTCTTTCCCAGCGAGCTCTCTCCAGATGCTGGCTTGGGAGAGGCTTCAGAACCAGGGGATGTCAGCTCATCTTTTCTGCTTGACGATGATACTGCAGGGCCTGGGAAGCTTATAAAAATAAAACAATGACGTCCCTATAGTTGCAATAAAATGTCTATAACAGGGGAAGAGGAGGGTGACAAACAGGACTCCTGCTCTGTCTGGGAGGAGGCCCGGGCGATGGGACAGTGGCTGGAAGTAAATGGAACGATAGAGGCTTTTACCCATGTCCCGGTGTTTCCCTGGAGCAGTGGGTTTAGAAGTGATGGGTGTGTTATTAAAGGAGCCGATGGGTCACACACAGTTAGGAAGAGGCACACACACAGGCGTCAGCCCTGTGTGAAGAAAGGCTGAGTGTGTTACCAGCGAAGACGGTAACGGAATCAGGGCCGCAGCCAAAGCTCCAAAAGAAAAGGACCGCGCTGGGAAGGACGTCATCCTGAGGATGGGAAGTCTGAGAATTGACCCAAAAAGCACATTATCAAAACCGAGGCTGAGACAATAAATTATGATGTGGACAACCAGAAAGGTACCCAGCTCAGGGATTATTGGCGTCCGTTACACGACAGCCCCTGTGGCTTTCTGATACACCCACAGAGGCCGCTCCGTGAAGAGCCGGCGAGCTGAGACAGGATGAGAAGACGTCTGTTCTGAGAGCGAGGGCACGGGAGGCGAGAAGACTCGCTCGGACACCTTCTGCCCCAGGCCTGGAGCCAGCCGAGTCCTTTAAGATGCCTGGGCGTTGCCTGAGCAGGGAAATGGCACCTGTAGTGGCGTTGTGGTGGCGTGGGCTGGAAGTACATCCACTCTGTTTTCACTGGAAAGGTAATTAACTTCTTTTTCCTTAGGAAAGTGTAAAAGATCATAACTTTCTAAAATTTAAAAGTTGACTAGGGCCCTGGATAGGACTGCAAAATATCCTTAAAAAATGCCTCTCTACAAGGTTTTAGGCCTGGGGAGGGTTACTGTTAAATTTTGTCCAAAAACTGAAGAGCAATCATTCCTATGATACATAAAATTGCAGAACAAAACAAAAGCTAGAGATTGCCTCATCCATCTTATTTACAGAAAAATCTTTATTGTTAATTCTCCATATAATATATATAAATAGGCTTTTAAGAATAGTCTAACCATGCAAAAACTTGTAATAGGAAAAGCAATTATCCCACTGGGTGAGTCTGCTCAGGCTGCCGTGACAGAGTCCCGCAGACCCAGGGCTCACACCCCGCAAGGGGCTGTCCAGGGTCCTGAGGCCCGAGGCCCGGATCAGGCCGCCAGGGTAGGCTCCTCCTGAGGCCCAGAGAGGAACCTGTTCTGTGCCGCTGGTGGCTGTAGAGGCTCCACCCGCTCTGCCTGCATCTTCCCTTCCGTGGTCCCCTCTCTGTGCGCCTGGGTCCAGAGTGCCTGTTTTCCAAGGACGATGGTCGTGATGGATGAGGGGCCCACACTGCTCCACCCAGCACAACTGTGTCTTAGCTAATTGGCCCTGCAACAGCCCCATTGCCACACAAAGTCTCCTTCCGAGGAGCTGGGGTTAAGACTTCAGTCTACGAGTTTTCACGGGGCATGAGTCAACCCCCGATGGGACCCAGCGTGTGTTTCTTAACCTTGTGGAGCAACCGGAGATGCTGTGGTTAGCACGTTGCCGAGGAGCCACTGAGGCCGGTGTCCTCACCGATTCCCTGGTGTCACGCTTCCTGCTGAGGCAGAGCCCCTCCTTGCCTCCCGGTGTCCGTCTGCATCTTCCTCTTATGAACAGAACCTCTTTTCATGGAGAGAGAAAAATATGCTTCGCTTACAGACGATGTTTTTCCATTTTCCATTTATCTTTTTTTAAAGTTTATTTTGAGAGGCAGGGAAGGAGAAAGAGAGGGAGAGAAACATTGGTGCAAGAGATGTAGATTGGTTGCCTCTTGTGTACCCCCAACTGGCTGCCTGGCCCACGACCCAGGCGTGTGTCCTGACTGGGAATCAAACTCATGGTCTTTCAGTTTGCAGGCCAGTGCTGAGTCCACCGAGCCACATCAGCCAGGGCTATTTTCTCTTTAGTTTATATGTGGGGAATGGGATATAAGACAACTTAGATCTGAGTGTGTCTTCCTTTTCCCTCCCTTTTTTTCCGTCTGGAAGAAGATACGATGGCTGGAGCGCCAGTAGCCATCTTGTGCCCATGAGGCAGTCTGGCAGTGGGTGCTGCCTGTCAAGGGCGGCAAAACAAAATGTCAGAATCAGTCTGCACTTCTGACGCCAAAGCGCGGTGACCGTCCAAGCCGTGGACTGCCCATCTGCTTCATTTTATGTGAAAGAAAAATGAAACTCTGAGTTTGTTAAGTCAGCCTGTCAACCAAACCAAATTCTCAGTGACACACACATGTGAAGTAATCCTCTTAACCCTGTATCTTTCAATTCATGAATTTTTGAGTCAAATTGAATGTATTGACCACCCCCCTCCCCGACAGAGGAGTGACCCAGTGCGTCTGACTCACCCCCTGCTTCGTTCTGACCCTCGTCTGTGTGCTGCCTCCCTCTGCTGACACCTGGATTCTGTCCCGGTCCGTCACCGCCAGGCTGTGCGTCCCTACTCATCTCCCCTGTGAAGAAGGGCAGCAGCTCACACTGGCCTTTTTAACTCCCTTTACCCGACGGCTTTGACTTACGCGATGTGCAGCTGAATTTAGTGTCTTCTGCCACTTTTTTGCAGACAATTTCCTCATTTCCTGATAAAATTGTGTGGTTTTTTTGGCTTTGGGGTCTATTGGTGCCATTTGGGACTAGATGTGTTGCAGGTGTTTGAAATCAGAAACTAACAGAGGCTTCATTAAGGTAGGAATGCACCTAGTTCTCTCTCTCAAACAACGCCTGGCAGAGGGCGGGCTGGGGCTGGTCAGGGGCTTCTGGAGGTGGCCAGGCTCCTGGCAGGAGATGTGCACGGGCCACCTGAAGGCAGTACTCACAGGTGCTGTTTTGGCTGAAACTTGGTCAGCTCAGCCAGTGTGGATGGAAGGGAAGTTGGAAAACGACGTTTGTAATCTGAATGGTTCTGTGCCTAGTGGGAACTAGGGATCCCATCGCTAAAGAAGAGGAGAGGACTTCATATCGGGGCAAAAACAAGCCGACTCTGGCCCAGTCTGCAAAGATATGTTCCCTGTGAATTCTAAGAAAGGTGTAGACCCTTAGGGCTTGAAAATATGAGGGTGTTTTTTTCTTTTGCAGATAAATGACAACTTACAAAATTAGCAGAGAATACTTGCAAACTATTTTTTAGAAAATTACCATAGTGTAAGCATATTTTCATTCTCTTGTGGAGTCCAGTCCTGTCGAGATACCTGAGGCTGAGATTTTCTTGAATATTTCATGCCAATATGCTTAAGGATTCTTCTCTTCGAATTAAGCAGTGAATTATTTATTAATTTTGCTGGGGATATGGAGTATTTTCTTTTTTGTCTACAGATTCATGTGTTCGTTATTTCTGAAAAATGTCCTTATAAATCGATGCTTTTTTCCCGTTGCCTTTCTTATGTTTCCTTTTTCAGAAACAGTTTTGAACAGATTGGGTCTCTACTGTCCATCCTCCTTGCGATTTTTGTATTTGTTTCATCGGTTTGATTTTTCACTGCTTTATGTGTGACTTTTCTTAAGTCTTACACATGATTAACTCAATTTTAAACAGCGTCCCGTTCCACATTCTGCAACAGAGGTAGTTTTCAAATTTGTAACCCGTTTTCTTTTTCTCCTTAGTTTCTTTTTCTCCTTAGTTTCTTTCATCAACTCTGCTAACTTTTTAAAAAATATTATTCTGAGTCTTCTAGTCTTTGTCTTGTTTTTATTTTGAAATAGCCTCCTGCTTATAACAGTGATGCTGGGTGAGCATAAAGAGCTTTGTTTCTGAGCCTTTGGGGAGTAAGTGGCGAAAGCACGTCCATAAACCACATGCTGTAGTGGCGTTTCCTACCAGCGAGGCCGCTCTCCTGCACACCGGCCAGCCACCACGGTCGGGACGTGGACCCCAGCGTTGTGCTGCGATCTGATGTGCACACTCTATTCCTGTCTCCCCGCGGTGCCCTACTTACTGTCCGCGGTGGCACCAGGGGCCAGGCCAGTGTGCAGTTGAGTTTCATTGTCCCGTCTCTTTCGTCTCCTTCCAGGGCAGGGAGTCTTGTGTCTTTCCTGGCTCGTGGAACTGACGCCCTCCTAGATCATGGGTTGGCTCCCGTGTCCCGTGTCCCTCAGTCTGGTCTGATGAGCAGGTTGGGGTTGTGCGGGTTCAGCAGGAGTGCCACAGAAGTGACAGGGTCTCCTCATGTGCCTTATCCCAGGTAGGTGACGGCAGGGTGCCCTGCTACTGGTGAAGTTCACCTTGATCACTGGATTAAGGAGGCGTCTGCTGTGCTTCCCTCCTATAAAGTTACATTTAATTCTGGGAAGGCGTTTTGACAGTGTGGAATACCGCCTTTGTCTTTAATTTCCACCCATAGTTTTACATCACTGGACATTCCCTGGCTGAATTGTTCCGACGTTCACTTCCATATCCATTAGTTGTACTCTGTATTAGTTATAGATGGAGTAAGAATCGTATTCTCCGACCTCCATTTATTTTTCATCCACTCGTGTCAGCATAGACTCATGATCTCCTGTCTCGTGTGATGGTTTTGTTATGTTCTTGCTCAGATTGTCGGTCTTGGCCAGTGGGAGTCCCTTTGGGCTGGTTTCGGCATCATTTCAATGGGTTCTGGTTACACTGAGCCCTCTGTGCTTTCTGGGACAACCGCAGGTTGTGACTCGTCTTCACCCAGCCTCCCGCAGCCTTTTCTCCGTAGTGTCGATATCTGCTCTTTTTTCTTTCTGTGGGACTATTTGACAACACAGATGCAAAACTCTTGTAATTAAAATATATATGGTGCTTCATTCAGTAGTAAGGAGGATTTGTATTCAAACAGGGTGGATAATAATAAAAAGAATATTTTAGCACATTGGAAACAAATCCATGATGCAACAAAACTGAAAACAAACTAAGCCATTTCTGCTAATAACATGCCAGTCGGTGGCTAACATTCTGTTTTCTGTGTCACATTGAGAAGAGAAGCACCAAAACAGATTTTCACAGGGGAAGCGTTTTGCATGGAAATTGGTCAACAAAACTGGGCATTTGTGGAAGCAAAGGGAGAAACTGCCGAGAGGAGAACAGAGTGCTGGGACTTCATCTCACACGCCACACCGTGCTCCGTCGCCACGCTGTGGTGTCAGTGCCGGAAGTGGGCCTCTACTTAAAAAGGAAGTTTCAAGGGCCACCTCCAGATGCAATATCAGGTTCGTAAACAAAGCCCGAATAAAGAGGGTGGGTCCTGCCTATTTCTGATCTACTAATTCAGATCTTCTTTATTATAACTGTCACACCAGTAGCTTTCACACATCAGCCATGTGACAAATGACATTTAAAGGCAGTTTATTCAGCTCCTGTCTACTCACTGTGACAAGAATGGGGTGCGGGCGTTGTCCATTTATATTCCTGATCTTCATGAGAAAGTGTGTTCAGCCCTGGCTCGTGGGGCTCAATGTATTGAGTGCTGGCCTGCGAACCAAAGGGTTGCCGGTTTGATTCCCAGTCAGGGCACATGTCTGGGTTATGGACCAGGTCCCCAGTAGGGGGTGTACAAGAAGCAACCATATACTGATGTTTCTCTCCCTCCCTTCCTCTCTCTCTAAAAGTAAATAAATAAAATCTTAAAAAAAAGAAAAATGTGTTCCGCAGACGACGGCCTTGCAAAAGCCCATGGAACATGGGTATCAGTGCAAATTTGAGCCTGACTTGTAACTAGTAGGGATCAGGTATTTCTTCTGACTGAGAGAAGAAATACTGTTAGCTTTTGCATTCATTTGCCCACAGGAAAAACCCAGCCTAGGCAACTGGGACTGATCACCAGGGTCACTGAGCAGAGAAAGCCCAGTAATCTGAGCTCTGAAGAAGCGAAGCCTTCTCGGCCGCCTCGGCCAGCGGCGTTAGGGCCTCTCATCTCCACTTCGCTTAAAGTGGCGCTGGACCGTCAGGAGTTGGCCTGTTCCTTCATGTCTGAGGTCACCTTCTCCCGGACCCCAGCCTGATAGCCAGAGATGCTCTGACTCTGCTCCTACTTCTTACAGTCTCCCAACGCTTAACTACATCTGTTTCCCGGGAAGAGTGAACAGCCTCAGAGGTGAAGACAGAATCCGATCCGTGTCTTCTTCCCTGTTGTAAAACCCGGAGCCAGGCGCACAGCAGGCTCACCGAAGTGCTCTCTGAGCGAATCTTTCCTTTCTCAGTGTCATTTCTCAGTGTGGTCAGACCAGCCCCTGCCCACCTGGAAAGTTCCGTTCCTCTGGGGGCACACACAACATCCACTTTCAGAATTATGTTGACATTTAATGAGACATCATCGAGCAAAATGCTAAAAAAGATGCGTCTAACTCAGTAGTGAAAGGGAGCAATGGCCAGGCTTGGGAGTTTGCTAAGATGCCCAGAAGGCCAGGCCGTGACCCCAGTTGAGGGCGAGGCTGCTGGAGCTGATGCTCAGTGACTGCTTTTGCCCCGCATGGCGAACCCTACGGCGGGGCAGGTGGCCGCTGGGCCCTTATCAGTGGGGGCATTGCCGCAGCCTGTTGCTACGGTTCGTCTGTATGCAGAAGACGGTGGCGCTGGCTGCTGCAGCCCCGTCGGCATGGGCGTCGTGGCCTCAGCACACCTTCCAGAAGCTCTCTTCACCCCGGAGGGGCTGGCTGCGTGTGCTGAGCGTTGCTCTAGCCCCTCGGTCCCACCAGCAGAAGGGAGTAATCAAGACAGCAGCTGTGGGTCAGGGCAGCACCAGGGTGTCGCCCCTGAGGGCTCGGCCCACCAGACACCTCTGACTAGAGGCCACAGGGTCTGGGTATTCGCAGACCGTAGCCTGAGGTCACCTCCCTCCTGCCACTCCCCACTGCAAGGACAGTGCAGCTCCCTCATTAAGCTGTGCAGACTCTGCAGCTCGGCCTGCTGTTCTCATTGGTTAGCTGTCTGCTTGCACTACGGCAGTGGGAGAAAGCCTGCTTCGCAGTCACTAAGGGACAGAAAATGGGTGCTTTGGTCCCCGGTGAGCACTCGTGGCCCCAGGAGAGGGCCGCCCCGTGTCTGACAAAGCCCTGCCGCCTGGTGCGCTCTTCCCTGTCTTGCCCCTGAACGCAGGTTGAGGTGCACTGTGGGGCGAGCTGCGTCCCCATCAGCTCATTAATTTCAGAAATAGACCCACGAGCTTTCATTTTTCTGAAAAATAATTACTTGTTGAGGTAACACACCTAGTTCTAATTCTGAAGCTTATTATTTTAGTAGCTGTGAAAAGAAGAGAGAAGAACAAAGAAAAGTCACGTCTAGGACAGTTGCAGAAGCCAGTGGGCTGACAGGCAGCAGTGCCACCGGGTATGTGAGGGGCAGGCAGGTGCTGGAGCGAGGGACAGACGAGGCCTTAGTCCTCGCCAAGTCCACACCGGCCCTGAAGTCAGCGACGCGTTTCTGAGGACGGACCCAGGAGTCCGCATTTCAGGGAACAGCTCAGATGATGTGTCCCGTGGAAGTTTGAGAGCCACTGCCCACCACTTACAAACCTGTCTTCTTGGGGTGATGGGGCGGGAAGGTGGGGGACACCGTGCACAGGCTCTCGCAGTCACAGCGCCAGGTGCGGGGGATCGGGTGCTCAGTGCTCCAGAAAGCGGGCTCCTGTCTGCCAGGCTGTCGCCCACGTCCCCAGTTGGCTTTCCTGTCGGACTCGGCCTGCTCTGGCCTCAGTGCCATGGAGCTCCGAGAGGCAGACGGGAGACGGGGCGGGCTGGCACGTTCTGTGTCCGTGGGCGCGGTTCAGGATGAATGCACTTTGGGATGAGGGCAGCCGCGGACGGACGCCGGGCCGGCCAGCGCCAGTCACTCCCACTTGCAGTTCCAAACTCGGGTTCGAGTTTCCCAAGTTGGACGTGAGCCGATCGTTGGAGGGAAGAGAACACACACTATATGGTGACCAGTGGATGTCTTTTTGTGTGTGTGTACAAGTGGGTGTTCCACGGTGACGCACTGGGAGCTCAAATGCACACAGCTTGCAGTGCATGAATTTAGGTTAATGCCCATCGTTAATGAGCACGTCGTGTGCCCTGATCGCTGGGTAAGCACCTCACGCTCACCGTCTCGTTTAGTTCACAGCGGGACTGGGGCCAGTTCTGTTATTTTTTTCTCAGGTGAGAAAATATATGGAGGGGTGACAGGTTACCTGCCACGTTTACCCAAGTGACGGGCAGGTGGGTGGGGATTTGAGTCTTGGTGTCTCTGACCTTAGAGTCCACATTTTAAGTCCACTCTGCTGAAGCGCACATGCCCACCAGGCCCTCCCCTGAGTACAGGCTGCACATCTGGCCTGAAGTTCCATGTGGGGCATTTTGGGTGGAATCCTTTCGTGTGCACTGACTGTGAAAAGCTACACACCCACTCATGCCACTTGCGGTCAAGCCCCTTTAGGTGTGTGATATGCAATCACCTTGTCAGTGGTGGTGGGGGGGTATACCCTGAGAGCAGGGTTGTAACTCAGGTCCTAAAGAGGAGCCCCCAGATCAGACCCCAGAGCGAGTGTGTGACGCTGTGAGAGAGACGGGGGCAGCCTTTTCCAAAGGGTTCTTTGAAATGCCTGTCCGGCAGGGTGTCAGGACGCGGGGACTGCTGAGTGCAGAGGACTTGGCGAGTCTCGGGAGGTGTCCCGGTCTGTCTTTCTAGTCTGTGCGACTTCAGAAAGTGGGCCGCAGCGCTGGAAGGCCACAGGGCACCCACGACGGCCAAGCTGCGGGGACGGAGGGGGAAGAGCTGCTGGACAACCGCATCTCCATGGCGGCCTCCTTCCCCAGCAGCTCAGGCCCTTCTCCTGAGGCCCCTTCTTTTGAGGCTGGTGGGGGAGACCCAGCGTCCCCCCGGAGTTGGAGAGGGTGCCCCCTCAAAGTATGGCTTCTCCAGCCTGTTGGAGGTAGCCACCACTTTTGCGTACAATGGTGCCATCTCTTTATTGCTATTTTTAATTTTAAAAGTGATATATGGTTTCATTCTTCTGAGAACGGAACACAGAATTCCATTAAAGCAAAGATGTTCGAATACAGTGCAACACATTATTTTTTTCCACAAATGTGTTCCATGTCTCAGAGGATCACAGGGCCACATGCGCCCACGTCCTCAAGTCAAAAGCCTGAGCCTCTTCCTGGCACACCAGGGCACCTCCCTGCTTCAGGGGCGAGTGCCGGCCGATGGGCCAGTGGCCAGCGACTGAGACCCTGAGAGGTTTGTCTGGGGACAAAGCGAGAGGACGGAGCGCAAGATCTGTCCAGTCCGTCACTCCCAGAAAGCAGAGCAGGGGGCTTTCATGCAGCTGGGCAGCCAGGGACGGGCCTGCCAGGGACCCGAGAGGGAGTCCGAGCCGCTGCTTCCACGGACAGCCTGTTGGGCAGCAGCTGCTGCAGCCACCGTGGGACAGGCTTCCCTTCTGCCAGACAGACTCATGAACTCTCCTCACGACCCTGCAGTCCTCTCCTCCTGCTTGTCAGAGAGACACTCCTCCGAGACTTGGGACCACGTTGGTGAGAGTAGGAGCCGAGCAGGGGGAGGGGTTGAGATGTGAGCCGAGGCCTCGTTCAGAATTGCCTGATTCTAGCTGCCAGAAGGTCAGGAGCTTCCAGGTCCCAAGGGCTGGGCTGCCCACCCAAACAGGCAGTCCCTCGTGTCCCTGCCCTCGCCCTTCCACACCTTCGAGCGTTTGGAGCCCACCCCGCCCGTCTTTCCATCTACTGCCACCTTCCGTCCTCGGGTTCCACGGCCTCTGTACTCCCCTCAGAACCTTCCCACGTGGGCAAGACTAGTGAGTACCCGGAGAGACCTATTAACTCGGGTCCAAACGTGGGTTGTAGATCACGGATGCTCCCTGCTGGCCTCTTAATTAGCGACTGGCACTCCAGCCCAGCAGAGGCCTGGCTCCCTGCGCGGGCTTGCCAGTTTGGGAGGTCGCGCGGAAGGTGGCGTGAGAGAGGGGCCCCAGGTCTCAGTCGGCACTCCGTGCAAAGGGAAAGGAGCGTGGTCCCAGGAGCGCAGCTGGTACGTGCACTGTCACCAGCCGTGGCAGAGAAGGGAGAGAGGGAAGATGGGATGAAGAGGACACACGGGGAATTGCACGCCACCAGGTCACGGAGGACACTCTTGCTCCAGAAGCATGTTTCCTGGGCCCCGGCATCCACAGAAGACCCACGGGAGATGGGTGAGCAGTAACTCAGGGGCGGTCTGGTGTGCTTCTGTGGGGACCTGGCCTCTCAACCAACGCTCTCCGAGGACAGCCGGCGTTGGGCTGGTAGGGCATTCCTGGGAGATCGACTCTGTGCTCTTGTGTATCGCAGAACTCATTAGGTTAACCAGCTCCACTTGGGACCATCCCCACTGGCCCTAAAGCCAGTCTTGACTTAAAGCCGACCGGTTCCACTGAACAAGCTGTTACCCCAACAGAGACTTGTTGGTTCTGCGTGTCCTGGGTCTTTCAAAGGAATGCGACGTACCTCTGGGGGCCTCCCAACAGCCTGTGACCACCCCAACAACTTTGGCAAAGAAAGCGGTTCTGAAAGGGACCTGTCCGCAGCAGGCCCTCTCAGCAGAGCCCCCCACTTGCGTTTCGGAGCAGTTTTCCCTCGGATTTCCAGCTTGAACCCAGTGAAGGTGAGCGACACTCAGCTCCGCCCCCTCCCCTCCTCCTTGATCAGAACCCAAGGCTGTGGGGCTTGAGATTTACGTTCTGGGAAGGAAGCCTGGGGGTTTTCTGAAGCACTTGCCAACAATCCTGAACCCGAAGGGCTTTTCAATGGAAAGTGCATTGTTGCTTTTGTTGAAGTGCCATTCACGGGTGATGAGGAAATTGCCACGGGATGAATACGCTTGGCTCCTGTCTCCCAGGCTGCAGAAAGACTGTTGAAATAGAAAACAATGAGCCCCAGGAGCTGGTCCGCTGGGAAATTCTGTGGCTCAGTAAAACACACAAAAACGTTGTCGCTATTTCAGCAGCGCCGTGTTCATGGGATGGGAGACTACAAAACTGGGCTGGTGGGCGGGATGACACCTTGCAGTGAGAGTCGCCCACCAGGACAGCAGAGTTGGCACGGGGGCTTCATGGAATCACCTGGACACCCTTCCTGGTACGAGTTTGTTCAGCTTGGGAAGTGAACTGTTTGGTGCCTTGGTGGGACCCTGGAACCCTCGAGTGGGGTCGTCACGATGTGTGGCTGTGACCCCATGAAGGGTCATTAAACAGAAAAGTCAACGATCTGGTGAAGTTAGAGATAGTCTCAGGCAGGTCAAGTTAGAGATAGTCTCAGCAATTTCAGTTTCCTTCAGACCTCACAGGCCTTCGTCACCTGCAGGACAGCGCCCCAGAAACCAAGCGGCGCTTCAAGAGGCAACTGTGACTACGTGTGTTTTGTCTGCAGCTTTCAAAGTGAGCCCGTGGAAGTTAAAATGGGAGCGTACCTATGAGGCTTCTCCAACCCGATTCCCCGAAACCCTGGGGAACCCGACCAAGGTGTGCAGCAGACCTCCACTTTGTGTAGGTCTGGTGATGGGCCTGGGGACGGGAACCAGAGACCCCCCTTCCTGCCCATCCAGCGCTCTTCTGCTAGTGATCCTGTCGTTCTTTGTGGCTGGTGGCCCAGGTGCTCCTGGGTGAGGGAGTGCTGAGAGGCCGGGGTCCTGAGTCACAGGAGGAGGGGGCTTCACTGCGGGGCCTTCACAGGGCCTGCGGAATGAAAGTCAGAACAGGAATGGGGGTGGGGCGGTTTGGAAAGGAGGGGCGAGGACCAGAGAGAGACAGAAATGGCAGTTGAAGGCTGGATATTGGGCAGAGGCCCCGTCTTAGGAATAGGTGACCTGTCACCTCCCCACACCCCTGCTTTCTCCTCCTCCGCACCTCCCTTCCTCCCCCTCAGAAGCAGTTTCTTTTGTGGGGATGTGTGCCTGGCCAGGTGACAAAGGGAATCCCAAAAGTTTTTACGCCGGGACTCTGCGTGAGCTAACAGTTTGGGACCTGCACGGAGGAGACAGACATACGGCTTTATGATGGAAGTCACCTAGCCCGAGGCCCAAACCAACTCTCGGGCGAGGCCTGGAGCGCGGCATGTCTGCCTGCCGTGGGTGGTTGTATGGGGATGTCGAGGACCAAGGTCTCTTCTCGTTCACTTCAAACACCCCCAGGGAACCCCGAAGTTCCATCGATCGGCTCACAAAGGAACACTCCAGCCTGGCTGGGGAAGGAAAGCCCACCAACACAAGTCCCCAAAGAAGGCAGAAAAACCAAACTGCATATGGAAGAGTTGGAGGAGAAACTGAGGCACTCCGTCTGTGCTGAGCTCGTTCTGGGTTACAGCCAAAGCAGCTTATGACCTAGAGATGTGAACCCCGGAATCGATATGCTGCTTTCCTTGTCATCCCCTCAAAGGGGGAGAGCTGGGGCTCCTGGGGTGTAGCCACATGAGCCAGGACCGCAAGCAAAGCGTCACAGAGTCTTGTGCAGCATGGCAAGGCATTTCGATGACGAGAAGGTGATCGGGGAATCACGTGGTAGGTACCCTGTGTACCGTGAGCAAGCCGTAAAGTCTGAGAAAGTGAGAGCGTCAAAGGCATTGTGCAAGGGGGGATTGATAAAGCAGGGGTATTTGGGGGAGTCTCATTAAATGTGCTTCCCCGAGGCGTGTGGGGCATTGAGCGGAAAGGAGTGAGTGAGTGCTCAGGCAGGCCTGAGTTTCGTGCTGTGCAAGGAGGGTGGCTGGACCACAGCAGCAGTTCCGTGATCCACCCCGGGACCCATCTCGGCTTGACGACTCTAGAAGGCTCAGGGCCCCGGAAAGTGAAGGGTTGGAGAGGCAGTGGTACAGTCAGCGAGAAGGGGTCTTGCTGTATGAACTCAGCCATCTCCATCCCGTCTTTAAATTCGGGAGTGTCCCTGATTGCATCCTAAGTCCTTCTGTGAGCCCAGCCCACGCCTTCTTCCCAGCAGCTCACAAGGGGTGGGCAGCCCAGCTCTGGGAGCTCTTCCCCCGCCCCCGGCAGCTCCCGGAGGTCCAGACTGATCTGGACCTCTCACTGCAGCGATGTCTGGGCTGGAAACTCGCACCCGAGTCTCTGAGCCCAAGGGCTGGAGGACTCCACTGGCACATGTGTGTCCTTATTGATGGCACGTCTTCCACCAGGAGACAATTCATTTGCTTCTCTCCCCCCTTCTCCCCAAGTGGCACTGGGCTTTCTTCCGACGGAACGGTGGCTTCATTTCCTGCCCCCGTTGGACACCCACATTCCTGCTTTCAGCTATTCACTCAACAAACCTTTCCAGAGCACCTTATTTTCACGCCCGATTCCTTTGTACTCCATTTCTCACAGCTGTGGTCCATTCCAGATTATATCCTTTTGGACAAATTTTTCTGGATTTGATACTGTTTATCAACATTCCTGTTTGCTTTATTTATTTATGTATGTTTTAGTCCTTACCCGAGGACATTTCTTCATTGCTTTTAGACAAGGAAGAGGGGCAGGGAGCGAGAGAGAAATATTGATTTGTTGCCTCTCCATACGTGCCCCAGCCGGGGATCAAACCCGCAGCCTGGGTGTACGCCCTGACTGAGAGTTGAACACACAGCCTTTTGGTTTATGGGATGACATTCGAACCAAGGGGTCCACACTGGCTAGGCTCCTAATTGCTTAAAACAAAACAAAATCAAACCCTCTTTTTATTATGAAGTATAAAACATGTGGATGAAATTGAAAGAGAAATGCCATATTCCATATCCTCAAAATTGATACAGGGTATATGTGGTGTAAATCGCTGGAATGTGAACAGCTATGACATCATCACCCAGGTCCAGAAGTGGAATGTTGCCAACCCCAGAGCCCTCCTGAGCGCCCTTCCCCCATCGGGGTATTGCTTTCCTCCCCGAGAGATAGTCACGGTCACAGGTTCTGTGTTCACCGCTTTCTTTTTTTTGTGACAGTTTTACTGCGATTGGTGCCCCTGAACAATTCAGTTGGATTCCATCTCCTTTTTATCATTGTGTAAATGGGATATAGAGTTTGTGTTCTGTGACTCCGGCTCTGTTCTTCCCGCGTGGTGCTTTGAGTATTCGGTTCTGTGGTCTCATGGGTTTGTCGTTGGTCCACGTCCACACGTGTTAATTCACACGTTGCTGGCCCCGCCCCGAGGCTTTCTGGTTTAGTAAACTCTGGGGTTGGCCCTGAGAATTTGTTTTTCTGACAAGTCCCCAGGGGACACTGTCACTTGTTACAGGGACCACACCTTGAGAACCACAGCTGTATCGTACTCTATCATGTTCATATACTACAATTTGATTATTTATTCTGTTGTTCGTAGATCTTTTGGTTGCTTTGGTTTGAACTGTTTTGAACAGTGCAGATATCAACACAATAGTGTTGGCCTCCTGGTTCTGATTTTCTGCATTCTCGAAGTGTGATTTCACTTGGTATGGGATTCTGGGACGGCAGGCGCTGGTCCTCTGCAGCGCCCTGGAGAGCACACTCCGTCCTCTCCTTCTGACTTCCATCGCCCTGCTGGAACGTCCACTGCCACCCTTCCTGTTGCTCATCTGAAGTTTCTCTGGTCACTTTGGAGATTTCTCTTTCGTGTTTCTAACATGTCTAACACCAAACTCGTCATTTTTATCTTTATTCTCATCCTCCCTCATCTGGCCCATATGACAATAAATGACATACACACTGAATTTAGTTATTCAAACAGGATACTTGAAAAGCGTCTTGCATTCCCCCTTTGTTTTCATCTTACTAATTCCACCTCCTCACCCAACTAATGATCAAGTCTTATTGTCGCTGTTCATAGCAGCTTCTATTATTTAGTGAGAACTTACTTTGTACCAGGCACTGCTAAACACTTTAATCGGCTTATTGATCTACCTCCTAAATAGCTCATGATTTCAGCTTTACTTTATTTTTTTTTCACTACCATAGACCCTACTCAGCCTCTTACCCTTTTTTGTTCTGGATCTTTTCAGTACATTCCTGTCTGTGTTATCAGCTTATCTAATGAGGTTTCAGCATGATGCATGGTCTCAATAAAATGCCAAGTAGTTCATCTCACTCTGGCTCAAAACCTTCAGTGGCGTCTCGATATGGAGAGAATGCAGCCCATTGAAGCACACAGCGCCCCCTGCCGGTGTGCTCCCCCAGTGCAGTCCCTGGCTTCCCCTGCGCGAGTGCAGAGCACAGCCAGGCGGCTTCGGGAACTCTGCTCGTGAATGTGTTTTACATTTGTGCTTCCCCCTTTTCCAGGAATCAACCGTCTTCTGAATTTCTGCCTTCTTTTAAAACTAAATTTCCACGTTAATTCCTGAATCCTTTTCTCCCACCACTGCCCGCCTCCCACGGAAGAGTGTACTTCCTTACCCACTGCCCATCACAGCCAGGCGACTCGCCCTGGCCTCAGAACGTGGGTGGAAGTGACTGTGAGCACCCGTGACCACAAGGCGGGGCGTGGGCGCGGGGTGTTTCCACTTAGTGTGCCAGGAGGTTCAAGCGTCTGGCACGAGAGGACGGGGAGCTGCTGGGGTCTGAAGAATGAGACTCATGGAGCCGCTCAGGTGGAAGCTGTGCCGAAAACCACACGGAGTCAGACCGAGTGAGCGAGAGACCAGGGCTCGTGGCTTTGGCTCACTGCGGGCGTTGGCGTTAGTTGACTGATGTGTCTTCATTCGCAGCCAGACGAGCAAGGTGCCCCTCCTTGGTGCTTCCTGGGGCCTGTGCTCATATCCATGCAGCACCAGTCAGAGGATGCGGTACTGTTTATTACTGTTGATTTATTTTCACGTCTCTCACTTTTCTCTAAGTTCCTTAGGGGTGCATGATACGTCATATTAATGTTTCTATGCCTGTGCTTATAATTGCATTCCAACAAAATAGATGTTTAAAGTTCTCGAGAGAAGAACGGATGAAAACCCACGTTTGTAGCAGACTGATAACTAGATCGCTTGGCTGACCCTCCCACTCAGAACGACTCAAATTGCTGGGTAGGACAGAAAAGAAATCTGTGTTTAGCCAGGAAATAATGACTCCACGAAGCTCGAAATAGTGAGCAAACTGAGAACTCAGAGAGCGTATCGGAGGCATGAGACCAACTTTTGCCCTGGGTGCAGTCGCCAAACTTAGGTGACTGGGCAGTTCCTTTTATGGACAGGGTGACATGGCACCTGGAGCAGGAACCCAAGCCTAGAGCCAGCCGAGGTCAGAGCTGAGTAGGAGGCACCGAGGAACTCTGACGTCACACAAGGCTCCACCCTCGGTGCCTGGACCAGCAAGCACTTGGCGTGTCTGGGCCTCGCTGCCCAGGGGAAGTGACAGCCTGTCCCTGGTGAGCCACAGCTGTGAGCGGCTCTGCCTTGTGCACAGCGCCAGCCTGGCCGCCTCCGTGGTCATCACAGAGCAGCAGGTGCCGGGCGTTGTCACGGGCTGCGCCTGCAGGTCTCTCTGGAGAGCCCACCCCTGCTCCACGGCCACGCCAGGAGCCGGAGGGGCAGTGAGACAGGCACCCTGGTTTGCACGCCGTCGTTTTCACGCTCATGCCCGACGTCAGCTTTTCTCGGTGCCTGTGGGGTGGAATACCTGTGGGAATGCTTCCTGTGGCTCTCTCTGAGGACGGAGTTGGAGGGGTGAGAAGCTCACAGGCCTCACGAAGGAAAGGACTGTGGCCTTTGGCAGGACAATCAGCGGTCACGTGGAGCTGCAGAAAGTAGTGGGGGCAGACGGGGCTGGGTCGGCAGTTCGAGCAGCGAGGCCCCGAAAATTTGGCCTCGCTGTTTACACGACCGTCTCATCCAGCCCTGTCTGCCCTGAATTAGTGCCACTGGATGGCGCTGGGGACCCGGTCTGTTGCCTGGGAAGAGCTTCCGGCCCCGAGGGTCCTGAGATGTGGCTGTGGGTGGAGTCAGGGCCAGCTCTCCCCTCTGCTCACAGAGGTGCTGGCTGCCCTCCACCTGACACCTGGAGACAGGTGGGACAGGTTTGGCCAAGGTGCTTTTGGCTTCTCAGATGCCTGCAGCTGCTCATCTGGGTACAGGCACATATGTATGTATACAGATGCTCACACACACTCAATACACACATGTACTCATAATCACACATCCCCACTCACACACATACACACACTCATACATACCTACACACGTACACACATACAGATACACAATCAACACACATGCACTCATAATTGCACACATCTGAACACTCCCATGCGCACACATGCCCATTTGCGCACACATGCACACACGTGGCATGCTACGTACACATGGGGCCGCTTTCTTCTTCACGGCAGGAATGGAGGCAAGACTCAGCCCGTGGCAACTGGCGCACCCGATTCTCTCTGGCCCCTGCAGGTTGGGCCGCTGGCAGGGCCCTGAGCGGAGGTCTGGCAGCTCCCGGGGCCAACTTTCCGACTGTCACGAGTGTGGAAGTGGAGGGGAAAGCAGACCGTTCTGAATTCTTTTACTCTTTCAGATGCACATTCACGCTGCAGAACTTCACTTTAGTTTTGTTACAGATTTTATGTATTTAGTTCTAGAGGGAGAGGGAAAGGGAATGAGAAAGGGAGGGAGAGAAAGACTAATGTGCGAGAAATACTTCAATTGGTTGCCTCTGGTGCGCCCCCTCCTGGGGACCTGGCCCACAACCCAGGCGTGCGCCCCGACTGGGAATCCCGAGGGCGACCTTTCGGTTCGCAGGCCGGTGCTCAACCCACTGAGCCACACCAGCCAGAGCGGAACTCCGCTCTAATTTCAAGAAAGGTGGGTATCGTGCGTCAGGCCCTAATTCCTGGAATCTCTGCGTGTTTTCTGGTGGGAACACAAAGGTGAAGGGACCGCGCGAAGGGGTCTGCACATTCTGGTACCAGCAGCTGTGTGCACCCCAGGGAAGCCGGTAGGAGACGGGGCGGCCTCGTCAGCATTCTTTCCTCAGTCAGCACATTTTAAAGCTTGTTTCGCTGGGCACGCACAGTGAAGGGCAGCGGTCTCTGTTCTTGGTTTATTCATACGCCTGCCTTCTTGGCTGCAGGAGCTTGCTGATTGCCCTTTATTTGGCTCTGGGTGTGCCGGGGGTGGTCTGCTGGTGTTCGTGTGGATGTGTGTCTGGAGAACTCCTCCACTTCTGTCTCCGCACAGAACACTCTGCATCCCACACGGGTGGGTTCTCCGCACACCGAAGAGTTCTGCTCGTCCTCTGGCTGCCTTAGGATTCAAGTCGCTCCGACTCTGTCTACCTGGCAACAGTGTCAGATCCCAGGGGTGAAGGGCCCAGCCTCAGGATCGTCCCCCTTCAGGTGCCAATCAAATGTTCAGATTGTCGCCTGTGCTTCTTCCCAATGGGCTGTAGGTCGGTTCCTGTGATCCTGCCTCGGGTCCCAGTAATTTGCTAGATTGACTCTCGGAAGTGAGGGAAACTTCCAGATCCCCCGTTCTTACCAGATCCCCCGTGGACCATCGAGGGTCTAACTTGGGAGCGGCCAAGGCAGAGGCGCACAGGTCGAGGTGCATGGGAAAGCCTTGGAGCGCCAGCCCTTCCCCTGGGTCTCCCACCGCTCAGCTCTCTGACCCCGGGTTCCGCGTTTCTGTGGAGGTCTCATGACACGGGTGTGATTGCTGATGTCTTTGGCCCTTGCTGAGGGATACAACCTCTGGCCCCTCCCCCCTCCCTGGGGGAGGTGGGAATGGGGTGGGGCCTACAGTTCCAACCCTCTGGTCCCCAGGGTGGTTCCCCTGGCAACCATCCCCTGTCTTCTGATAACCTGGGGTTTCCAAAGATCCCCTCAGTAACAAGAACTCAGGTGTGGTAGAAGGGGCTTGCTCTGAGTAACACAAATTCTGTTCTCCCCTTAAGCCTCCTATCACTTAGGCCTTCTCCAGGGTTTTAGGAGTCCAGTGCCAGGCGCAGGGGTGGGGGCCAAACCTGCGTGTCTTATTACAAGTCACAGCATCATGGCCTCGGGGCGCCCAGGCTCTCGTGCCCGGGCTCAGGCACCGTCGGGAGGGAAAGCACCCGCTTTCGAAGACCCGGGAACTGCACTGTCAATGGCGGGCCCTCCACACCACCCCAGCCTGCATTAGCTTGTGCCTGTGTGCCCAGTGGACCCTCTTCGACTTGTTTTATAGGAAAGCATTTTGCATATCTCAAGTCTAGTAACGCACATTTTACATTTCTGGCAGAATTATTTACTTATTTTTCAAGGGATGTCTTCTGACTATTAAAAAACTAGAACTATGAGTATAGGAGGCATGTTTCAGCAAGGAAATGAAACATTATTTAATTTATATAACTTGGGCAATTTACTGATTTAGGGAATAAGAGAGGTTATATGAATAGTCATTTGCCCTATAGAGACTAAAAAAAGCTTTCTTTTCAGTCAAACATTAATATTGGAATTTTATTGAATGTCATAAATAATTTGTACGTGAGCTCATAGACTTTTCTTAACTCTATGTATTAATATTCTAGGTTTCTAGTATCTAGTCAACAGAACTGTCTTTTATAGTTTAAAAAGTCAATGGTGTTAAAAATTTTGCAGTATTCAACATTTCCTCAAATGAAATGAAAATCAAATCATGTTAACTATTAATCTTAGTTGTATTTGTTACTGATTCTAGCATGTTAGTAAGGTATATAATTTAGTTTAATGTAAAAAACAGAAAATAAGTTTTAATTGAAACCAGATGACAGTATCTTTTGAGTTCATATTTTATGGCTAATCTCTCTCTAAGCTTCTATTTGCAAGTATGAGAGGTTGAAAGCACGAATGTTTTAATTAATCTATTGATACTGCATTTTACAAGGAAAATACCACTTACCTATCATTTACACTAGTCGTCATTTTTGATTATAAGCCATGCACTCAACTCTGGCATTTCTAAGGAAAAAAAAGGGCGATGTTATTTATAAGAGTATTGTATAGGTTCCGTGAGTGCTAGGAAGGTTAAAGAGTCAGGCTGAGGAACACGTGACCCAGGCCGTGCCGCAGAACCGCTGTAAAGGATACACCATTGCTGCCCACCAGTGCAGGAGGCTGGAGTTATCAGCCGTGCCACTGGTTCCTGCCAGCTCAGGTGCGAGCCCTGCTGCCCCTCCGGAGAAAGATCCTCCGCCACCTGTTTGCATCCTTTGCTCCAGATTCAAAGTTTAGACAAGACATGTCTAAGGGGCGTACCCTAGGCCGACACCTGCGTCCTAGCTGCAAGGGAGGCAGCGAAAGCCGGTGTGTGTCATTTTCTGCATCTTCCCACCTGTATTCCTGACAAAGGGAATTCTTTGAACCTAGGAGGAGGGCTCTCAATCTGATTGGCCAATAAGAATAAAAAAGTAGAACATTACAAGATGACTTTACCATTAGCAGCTGAGTCAATCCTGAAAGTAATACAATAAAGTGGAGAGTTCTACATCTTAAAAATGAGGAGAGAAAGCCACTGACAGGAAGTTCTACATCTGGCTGGTCAGTCAGTCGTAGGAAGAGCAGGCCTCTGACTCTCGCTTCAGTGATTGCAGCGTACCGCCTGCTAAGGAGTTTTCCAGACTGACCTTAGGTGGTAGTGTCCCCGCCATAACCTCCGGTGTACCTGAAACCTAAACGGTTCCTTAATCCAGTCTTCCTCCTGGATTTATTCTGACTCTTTTCAGGACCACAGGGGTTGCAGTGATCTTGGGACTGTCTCAACTCTCTCATCTTAAAAGTTAATAATACATTTATTTTTTTAAGATTTTATTTATTTATCTTTAGAGGGGAAGGGAAGGAGAGAGGAAGAGAAATATCAATGTGTGGTTGCCTCTTGTGAGTCCCTTGCTGGGAACTGACCTGCAACCCAGGCATGTGCCCTGACTGGGAATCGAACCACCATCCTTTGGTTCACAGGCCCATGCTCAATTCACTGAGCTACACCAGCCAGGGCTACATTTCTTTTTTGAAAGGTGCTGTACATCTACTGTTTAAGTTTACTTATATTCTTCTTCTAGTTTCTTTTCCCAGAAGCAAGGCTTCCTAATTTATAGATCTAATATATTCTTTGGCCATTTTGCATTGAAGCATAAGAAGGGAAAAGAAGAGATGACTTATTTTGTGGGGTGATTAAAAGTGATAATATTTTATTATATTTGAAAGCATAGACAAGTATGAGGAAGGAAAGATATGTCATGATTTTACCATGAAAACAAGACCATTGTTACTATCTTGGATTATTAATTTTCAGTCTTTATCTAAATGCAAACATTTTTATGGTAACTGTCAAACTGTGCACACATTTCTCCTTGGGTTTGACATAAGTGGGAATTTTCCATTTATTTTCATACTCTTCATGAATACCACTTTAATGGCTACAGTTACAGGAAAAATTATTCATGACACTTGTTAAAATGGGAAGGCAAACTTGACTCGGGATGATTGTGATCAGTATTGGGACTACTGCAGTGTGGTTTGCCGGGGGGAGGCAGATCGGGCTCAAGTGCGAGAACAGCTGGGATAGGTGGGCCTTCATAGCCAGGGAGCAGAGTCGGCGGTGGTGGAGAGAAAACTACCGAAAGGTTAGGATTCTTGCTGAAGGCCAGGTGGTCAGACCCCCCTGGGGGATGGAGGGGTAATTGGATATCAAGGTGGGGGGTTCTGTCTAAACTAACAATGAGATTATTGTGAAAACTGGGCTCTTAACAACGTGTCCAAGGATGAGGCCAAGTCAAAAAAGGTCTCGGAGCAATGTGACCAGCATTTGGTCAAGGGGAGGGTCTTTGTCACTGTGTATCATTCTCTCGTGGAAGTGTAACTCAGTTTGTTTAACCGGCCCCTTCCTGTTGAACATCCGTCTCCCCCCAGCACCCCACAGTGAAAAAACGCTCCGAGGTGCGTATTTGTGCGTGACGGATTTTCACAGCGGTGCTGTGTTTCACAGGTATAGGTGGGTTAAAGGATTTGGTGATTGTAAGGGATCACCCAGGTCTCTTCCAAACAGCTGCCCCCCCCTCCCCCCGCACAGAGTTCGCACTGGCTCCCACCAACACTGCTTCTAGCAGGCTCCCCACGTCGGGGGCCTGAAGAACGGTCTTGTCATTTTGCACACTTCCAGGTTTTTGTTTTTTTTACCACGAGTTGACATTTTTCAATGTCTGTTAGTCAGTTGCGCAGTCTGTAGAGTGTAAGGGTCTGGTGGGCAGATTCTGGATTTTCTTTTCCTTTTCCCCTTAGGTTTTGGGTCAGTACCTAGAAGCTATGGTTTATACGCTCATGTTGGGTGAGCGAATGTTGTGTGTTTATTGTCTCTGTGAAATTTCCCCACTTGTCTATCGGGGGTTGGTGGTTTTAATAAGTGTTAATCGCATCAGGAAGATCCTTAAGCAGTCCTGTCGGTTGTGAGTTCTTTGGGAGAAATGGGGGTTATTAAAGGGAATCTTTCTAATAGCCTGCACTGTCTCACAGGCTGTCTCCATGGAAACGGAAGCCTTGCATTAGAGAGCCCAGCACCTGGATGCAGAGTAGACAATAAATGCGGTTTTCCTCTCTCGCTATCTTGTCATCTGAAACTTTACATTTTCATTACATCTTTTTGATAGAAACTGTCTGGTAATTGGAAGGGTCTTAAAATTTTAGATTTTTATTTATGGATGTGGCACGTCATGCAGCCAAAAGGGACCTCTCACTATCGGTCTCAGACCCCTCTCGGATGCCTCAGCGACCCAGGTTTTAGGGGTTCCCCAGCCTGTGTCAGAGCGTCCTCCTGGGGGCAGTGGGCACAGCTCGCTGCTCACACGTCGCTGTCCCCAGAGCCTCGGATAATGGGAACACCGGCGGAGGTGGTGGGCTTCCTTTCCCCTGGACCCTTCCTCAGTTACGGGGCACGTGTGCACAGCAGTAGACATGTCGTCTTTTCACTGATTCTCTAAGTACCAGCTTTTCATTGGTTTAGCAAAAGCTTTGTGCAGATGCTCGAGACTCCGCCAAACCTGTACTCGCGCACACGGTCTCTGCACCAGTGAGACCTGCAAACAGCCCTCGATCCGGGGGCTGGGTAAGTGGGCAGTCAGCGGCGGAGCAGGGGCTTGGCCCGGACCTCGCTGGGCCCCCGGGCCCCAGTCAGTGGGCCGCCCGGTCCGGCCCTGCAGTGATGCGTTGTGAACGGTGGCCTCCACTCGCCTCTTCTCTCACATTCCCATGTTCCTTGTCCAGTACCGGGGGCCAGCTTGTCACAGCGCAAGGTCCTCTCCTCCGTGGTAGCCACACTTTCAACAGACTGCAGTAGACGAAGGCTGTTTCACGTGCAACTTCGTCCGCCAACATGACTCCATTCCTGTGCCCAGAGGGTAAGCAGGCGGTGCAGTGTGAGTTCACTTAGAATTCGCTCTGACCCGGGGTCTGGAGAGGGGCTCTCTGTGCTTCAGACTCTGGGCCATTCTGGGGGCCTGTCCTACCAGCCACCCGTAGTTTAAATAGCACCAGCTGCGTCCAGCACAACCCCTGTTCCCCTGGGCTTCCCCTGGTTCTGGGTTTCTCCGTTTTTGTAGCCCAACCACGGGACTGGCTTAGGTTTGCAGACACTGTACTTACGAGACAGCAAACACCACACTCCCAAGATCCCTCAGCTTGGCCCAGGTGACCTTTGACAGCACAGGGACCTGTCACCCTCTTTCCATTAAGGTCACTGGGTCCCCCCACCTCCTGGCGAGGTCCCTGAGGGCAGAGGATGAGTGCTCTTCATGCTGCTGCCCAGGGTGGGCCCAGAGCCAGGCACCGGGCTGGTGTGGAAGGGTGTGGTGGACAGAGGAGCTGGTCAGGGAC
Source organism: Sturnira hondurensis (assembly GCF_014824575.4). Lineage (NCBI taxonomy): Eukaryota > Metazoa > Chordata > Mammalia > Chiroptera > Phyllostomidae > Sturnira > Sturnira hondurensis. The sequence continues at coordinate 583,133 of NW_028087067.1, forward strand.
CTGGGGGTGGGGGTGGGAAGCCCATCTGCAGGGCTCAGATTGGACATGCCAGTCCTCGGAGAAGGGACAGAGTGAAGTGTCAGCAGAAAGAGAAACCTTTGCTAATGAGCAGCCTCAGACTAAAACTGATGACAGAAGCTTAAACGGCAGTCAGGGCATTTTTTTCTCTCTTTTTCTGACCTTTTGGTGTCTTCTGGGATCACGGAAGACCTTTTTTTGGTGTAATGTTGGTGTCGTGCTGTGGTTATAAATGATCAAAACTCAGTAATGCTCAATTCTCTTAGGTGAACTAACGGTAATATCTTTATAAAACTGTGTACTCTGTGAGCAATTACTTTGTAATTATTTTCTGATGAAGGCATTCTTTAATGAGTCAAGTTCCCTTTACACAGGTGCTCAGTAATCCAGCTTTCTGATTACGGGCGTGAACACGGCATTGTTTCCGTCCCTCTGTCCTGGTTTACCTGGTCCAAGGCTGGGAGGAGAGGGCAGTGCGTGAGTTCTACATTTCAGAGGCTCGTGTGTCCGGGACATTTGGAGAGTCGGAGTCAGAGTGGGCTCTGTGTCATGACCACGCGCCGCGGCGGTCGCTCTCAGCTGCCGGGCGCCCACCGCCTAGTTCACCGATACTGCACGGCAGTCTCGTGAACGACATGCTGGTGCCTTCGTTACAGGCACAGGATCGCTGGGTTCGGTTCCGCCCTCTCTGCTCGGCAGAGGAGGAAGTGAGGCTCAGCCCCGCCCGCTTCTGAAGCCTGTTTCCTCTCTCTGATGCCAGGTCCGAAATGAAGGCTGTGGCCTGCTGGGGGCGCTTTTCCTTTGTCTTTTTTTTTGTGACCCTTGAAAAATGATTGCCTTCGGTGTCTTTCTCTGCAGGCGTCATCCAAGTCATCTGGCTCACACCATCGTTTTGCTAAACTCTCCGGTTGGCATCGTCCCCAATTCGGAAGAAATTGCTCCAAACTCTCCTCTTCTGGAAGCCTTTCTGACGACCGTGTCGGTGACCAGTGGCCAGTGACCAGTGGCCATTTGCAAGGCTGCAGCTTCTCGGCCCAGGCCCACGGCAGCATGCACTGCCCGTCTCCCTGGGGGGTATGCAGCCCTGTGCTGGGTCCCTGCCGGTGTCTGGGGGCTCCGTGCCTGGACCGTCCCCTCCCGCCGGAGGACCCCAAGGGAGGTGGAGACTCCAGCTGGCAGGAGCCTGGCCCCTCAATGGCCACATGGGACACAGACCTCCCTGTCCACCGTGCTGGAGGGGAAGCAGCATGTGAGTGCCTTTCCTGGTGTTGAGATGTGAAGGTTGTTTGTCAAGCGCTCAGCCAGTCTCGGTGGTTTACTTCCCTCCTCCATGTTCTCTGCTCGCCCATGGAAGGTGCTTGGCGAGTGGGGTGTGTTTAGCAGGTTGATTATACCCCTTCATTTAAAAAGCCATGTGTGAACATTACAGAAAATTTAGGAGCTAATGAAAAATAGCAAGAGGAGAGATGAATACAAACAATTTCTGTGAACAGGTCAATATATTTCCTTTTAGGTCTTTCTCTGTCGTTTCTTCAGGAGAATTTTCTTCCTTTAACATGGTTGACGTGTGTCCGACTGTTTCACACAATGGCTTCATTCAAGTGTTTTCCATGGTGCTAAAAAGTCTCCATCGCAGCAGCTGTGCCTTCTCTGGGTGCGCCCGATTTACTTAGCGGTCCTCTTATCACTGGTGGCTTAAGTCGTTTCCGTTTCCTCACCATTAAAACATGATGCAGTGACTTCATCTTTATAAATGCTCTTTCCATGAGGAAGTCACTTTGAAGGAACCAAGTTAGTCGTTCTTAGAGGCATACCTGTTTTTCTTGGGGTTCTGCTGCCGATGTGATGTGCTGGAGTGAGCTCCCCGTCAACACAGGGGTCCACGGGAGCGTCAAGGGCCCTGACAGCTTCCATGCATGCAGCATGGACCACATTCTCTGTCAATTAGCCCTATCTTAACGCAACCTGAAGTCCTGCCCGGGCAGGGGTGACTGCGTAGGCAGAAGCCCAGATACAGGCAAGTGTAACGTCTTTGGGCCTCTTAGAAAAATCACTTGCTTTTTAAACAGGTCCTGTATTTGCCTAGGTCAGGGTTCAAAAGATAGAAAAATGTTGTGAAAATTATCTTCATAACCCCTGCTCTGAGTCGTTCGGTTTGACTTCCAAGAGGCAACCAAGAGTTTGTTTCATTTGTATCTTTTTGAACAATTTATTTTGTGCACACCCTTTATTTTTCACAAGCGTAGTGGTGTATCGAGAGCACTGTTCTCAGCTTGCTTTTCTACACGCAAGTGCGTCCGGGCCTGCGTTCCGTGTGGGCACATCCGGAGCTCCCCGCGGGCCCTGCAGCCTCCTGCTGCCCACATGTGGCTGTGCCAGGATTTATCGACGATGCCAGGCAGTAGCCACAGGTACTTTTGTAGTTGGGCGAGTGTTTCTGTGCAAGAAACTTCTAGATGCAGAATTTCTCAATGCGTGTATCAGTTGCCTGTTGGTGGATAACCAGCCAGCTCAACTAAAATAATAAGTGTTAACATTTATTACTAATGTCAGCCTGCAGGTCAGCCGGGCGGTCTCACGGACACAGACAGGCCTCAGTGAGGGGAGTTGGGCCTGGTTGGCACCTGCAGGGAGCGGATGGGCTGCTTCGGGCCTGGCGACTCTGGACGGGTTCACTCACCTCTCGGGTGGCTGGGTGGCCTGTGTGCCTGTGTCCCTGTCTCCTGCTCACTTGGGCTCAGTCAGATGGAGCAGGGCGAGGGCTGAGAGAGCAGCAGGTGGCAAGACTTGTAGAATCTGGTCTCAAAACTGGCACATCACTGCCTTTGACTGGCCAGACCTCGTCGCAAAGCCAGCCCCGGCTCAAGGAGCGGTGAAGCAAGTGCCATCTCTCCCCGACAGCCACGTGGTGGGAGTTGCCCTGCGTGTGCGCAGCGTGGGCAGCAGAGACCCATGCACTGTAGGCCGCGTGTTTAAGGCGTCACAAAGCGGATGTGCATGTAGAATTTTGACAGACCCTGAAAATCAGCGATCCGTCAAACTTGACCCGTTCACACCACCACCACAGCCCCACCAGCAGAACACACTGACGCACTCTCAGATTCCGGCCAATTTGGGGAATGAGAATGTGATCTTGGCTTATTTTAAATTTGTATTTCTCTGATTTGGGGGGAATTGGTCTGTATTTCCTTTCATGGGACTTGCTTGTTTGGATTTCTGTGTGTAGGCGTCCCCACGTAGCATGGAGTCTGTGGGTCCCGGGGAGGAGAGGCCAGAAAAAAATGAGTCCGGATGATGGGTCGTTGTTGTGTTGAGAAACCTGAACTTGAGTTTACAATCCAGGCCGGCAGCCAAGGCAGTGATGACATGGAGGTTTCTGGGCTGTGTCCCGGGAAAGCAGTGAGCTGCTGTGGGGGTGGCCAGGCACTAGAAGGTCTCAGAGCAGGACCCTGGACATGGTCTGGTGATGGGCGTGGACAGGCACGGGTGCAGGGGACATGTCCTGGGAGCGGAGAGAAGGGAGAAGGACAGCAGAGGGGACTCAGGTGGCTTGTGGTGACTGCGAACAGCGCACACTCTCGTGCATGCCGGTCGGCGGCTGTGGTTGAGCAGTGGCTCGGTGGGGACGAACGTGAGCCCGTGTTGAGTGATGCGTGCAGCTTGGACGATCATGAAGGTGTCTCTGTGCCACTTGCTGTTTGTGTCTGGGGTCAGGCGCAAGGTCGCTAGCACAAGTAAAGACCAGAGGGCCATCATGTAGAGGTGACAGGGGCATCCAGAGAGTGTGTCAGTGAATAAAGTGCCCAAGACAGAGACGAAGGGAAGAGATGACGTTAAGGGGCAGACGCAGGAAAGCAAACTGTCGAGAAAGGCGTGGAAGTGGCTGTCGTGGTTGCTGAGGTCCTCGGCAGCTGGAAGGTCCACAGTTCTCTGGACGCTCTCAGTGCATCCGTGGCTCCCGCCCGTGCCTCAGCCACCTGCCCGTGGGTCCCCACTCCTCTCTTCCCCACAGTCAGCTCGGGGAGTGGGGGGGCCCGAGCTGGGTCAGCAGTTTGTCCTGCATACACTTGATCTGACGCCCGCAGCCTGTGGGCTCGGCTCTGGCGAGCACAGTCCCGGGCTGCGGTGGCAGCTGCCCTCGGGCCCCGTGTTATGGGACTCTGTGTCTGCGTGCTCTTGAGCCTGGCTCCTACGGAACTCTGACAAAGTGGTCTCCAAATTGAACTTGACACCTGTGGCCAGCACACGTTCGGCATCTGCTCAGTGGGTCGGATGCTGGGCAATGTCTAGAATGCTGAGTCGACTGCACCACTTTTCCTCGGCTCCTGACGGTGTGCAGCTTGGGTTTTTGTTTTTTAAATTGATAGTAACAGAGACCTAATCAATGGAGAGAGGACAAGCTGCTTTCTGCCAGTGGAGAATTTAGACACTCAAATACGGGATCTGGCACAAATAATGCCCCTTTTTATTACAAAATCTTTTATCATAAATCATGAGTGTGTAATTCTGTGACATGACAGTGTCACTCTCAATCACACCATATGGTATTTTAAGTGAAGTGTTCAAATTAAAACTGTAAATTAACTTACGGTCACTGAGGGTGACTCAGTGCTCCCGCCCCCTGCCATCACTGCGGCCCTCCCTCCTCCTCCTCCAGCTACCAACGCCCCCAGCCCACAGTCTGCACCCCCGTCAGCCACCTGACTCCCCTTCTGGTGCGGCCCTGTTGGAACTTCGCACAGGGCAACACGTCAGAGGCTCCCCCGCGGGAGGACACAGCAAGGAGATCAAGGAGGCGACCACCTGCGAGACAGAAGAGGAGCCCTCACCGAGAGCCTGACCCTGCCGCCAGCCTGACCTGGGACTTCCAGCCCCCGGGTCTATGAGGAACAGAGTTTTGTGGTTCAAGCCTCCCACTCCGTGGTATGTCTTAGAACGGCACCCTGACCAATTGAGACAGTGTGAAACGGGACAGCTGTGTGAGGGTCAGCGGGCAAGGCAGGGATGGCGGCCTGAACAAAGACCGTGAGGTTCAAAGCCAAAACCAGAGACCGCGGCTCTTCACTGGTGTTCTGCCATTTCAAGGCGAGCTGGAACCTGAGAATTCTGAAATGTGAACATCGGGTCAGAGACGAGAAAAGAAAGGGACCATTGATCGAGCACGAGACCCAAGCTGCTTGGCTTCTCGGGTGGAATCTGGAGCTCACTGGCCAGCATGGGCGACTCTGGGCAGGTCCCCTGCCTCTGGTTCTCCACGTTGCCACAAGAACGGACTGGGTCACTCGATTCTAGGCTCCTTCCAGCTCTTGCGGTTTGTGACCCCCACCTCCGGCCAGGCTGTAGTGACGTTTTTAGAAAGGAGGTCACCCCTTCGCATCGCCCGGGGTCCAACACTGAAGGCTCCGCACGCCCTGTTGCTCCGTTCCATGTGACACTGCACCGACACTGAGCTGCGGAAGCAGCAATGTGCTCACCCCTGTGTCCGAAGGCGGGAAGATGCACTTGCCTGTGTTCGTGCTGCACTGGAATGCTCAGCGCTCCCCGCAGTCGAGGCGCGGCCCCTGCCGAGTGTGGCCCTTGCGGAGTGTGCGGGTGCCTTCCCGGCCCAGGGAGCAGGGTGCCGACTCCTTCACCACCTCTCCAGGGCACAGATTAAAGCTACTGATCGCACTCCCGCCAGCCGCCCTGGCCCTAATCCCTTCAGGCTGCTCCCCAGCTTAGCCCACCAGGCAAATTCTGCTACACCTGAAATGAAGGGACACGTCTTCCTGTGTGGGTTAAGAGCACACACATCCAACAGGTGGACTCCCAGAATCTGAAAACTGGATGCACGTCAGACACGGAGAAAAGCTGTAAGAAGGTGGGGCAGACCCCCACGAGCATGCAGGCGTTACTTACTATGGTTAAGGTATGGAAGCAACCCACGCGTCCATCCGTAGATGAGTGGATAGCAAGCTGTGGTATATCCACACAGTGGAATACTACTCGGCCAGAAAAAAGAAGGAAATCTTACCTACCCTTTGGAATAGCGTGGGTGGGCCTGGAGAGCTGATGCGGAGCGAGATACGACAGACACCATAGGCTCTCACTCCTGCGTGGAACCTGAGGAACCAACTGAACCGACAAGGAAGGTGGGGACAGACTCACAGATGCAGACTGACAGCTGTCAGAGGGGGGGGTTGAGGAAATGGGTGAAAAAGGTGAAGGGATTAGGCAAAATAAATCCATCCACATGGACCGCCAGAAGGAAAGAGGGTACAGGGAGTGACGGGGGGGCCAGTGGTGATGGAAGGAGACTTGCCTTGGGGCGGAGAACACACACGACAGTGTCCGGACGATGTGTGGTCGAATTGCACACCCAGATCCTGTATGATTTTACTGGCCAATGTCACCCCAGTAAATTCTGCTAAAAACAGAATAACGGATTATATGCTGCGTGTCCTACCCCTAGAAGACAAGAAAATGTCTCAGTACTGGCACTGAGTGAAGTCTAGGCCCACTCAAAACCCGCCTAGGTGACTTTTTAAAGGGTGTCTGTGTTTTCTGTGATGTATTAGTCTAAGAAACCAAAGTCACGTATGCATATGAGGACACATTGATTGAAAATTTATTCCACTTAACACAGTAAGAGAAAACTACTTAAAAAGCCACACTCCTGAAAAACAAAACACAGAAACATACGCAGCAGCTGGGCGCCGATAAGGGCTTTGAGGGAGCTTGGCACCAGGCTGCCCTCTCCTGTGGGCGAACCAAAGGGGCCTTCACTCAACCCGAGCCTGCGCCCAGCCCTGCCCGGTGAGACCCCGGTGCCGACGTGCGCGTACCACCGTGTGGGCAGCCGTTCCAGTTAGCGGCGGGGCTGGCGATGCTGCTCGGCCGGTGCACTGTGCCTTCTGCAACCTGCGTGCTGCTGTCTCCTGACTGAGGGCATGTGAGCTGTGAGGACCCGTCTTCTCGTCGGGAAACATCCCTTATCCTACAATGCGGGAGGGGAGAGAAAACTGGTTTGGTGAAACCGTCCTTCTGCGGTGGCACGTGTTGTGTTTAATGAGTATGGACCTGGCCTGGGGGCACACCCACTCCCTGTGTTGCTGTGATATCCCTGCAGAGAACCATGTCTGCCCCCGGGGAGGAGGCAGTGATCTGCATTGGCAGTGGCCCTCTCATGTCATCGACGTCGGGAGCCCCTGTGGGGCTCGTTAAAACGCAGACACCAGCCCCTTGCCCTTTCTGAGTCAGCAGTACTGGGGGAGAGCCTGAGAAAGTGCCCCTCTAACAGGCTCCCAGGCGATGAGCCGGGAGCTTTCCAGGTCCCCACGCTGAGAACCACAGGTGGAGCCGGGTCCCACCCTGACTTAGGGCTCCGGACGCTCCCGCCAACACGTCGCTCAAGTCACACCACCTTTCTCACCTGCGTGGTTTTGTTTTCTCCTTAGACCTCAGTCCTGGGGCTGGTCAGCTGACTTGCCCTATGAAATCCTCACCGTATTCTGTGGAGCTTATTAAATATCATGCACGTGCCACCTGCTGGTCAAGCCCCAAAGGGTAACTGTCAGTAAGAAAAGTGCTGAATGGCTGCCTGGTTTCCCTCCCAGGTCCCCCAAGAACTGCCCCAAAGCACCTGTGTCCCTCACCGCTCGTTCACATTTACCTTGTCCGAGAAATCCCACCTGAAAATCATGAGATATGCTTAGGTTCTCATCAGAAATGCCTCAGAAGGTCGCACTCCCCCGGGCCCCCTTCCCGTCCACTGACCGTCGTTAAGCTTTAACTGGATTGAAAGTTGAGTTCTTATTTATTCAAGTTCCCCCTCGGCATTTGGAAAACTGCCAAGCAGCTCCACCGGTTAATCGATACCCACCGCCTTAGAGTCGTTTACCAAACCCAAACCCCTCAGGGTCCATCCAGCAGGTAGGGCCTGCTGGCGCGTGCTTGGCTGGGCAGTAATGTGGGTGTGATATGGCCCTGGGGCCGGACCCCTGCTCTCCGGGCTCGGATGGCACAGGCTCACAGCCTTTTCCAGCGCAGTCAGAGGCAAGGGTCCTCCTCGCCCCCCTGCACGGAACACCGCCGGCTCCTCTGGAACTAGAGGTTTGAAACGTCTTCGGATACCTTCAGCTGAGCGGATCTCAGCCCTCCACTGCGTGCCTGGCAGCGGTGAGGCCCTGGGGGGTAGGCCTGAGTGCCACACCGTCTCTGGCCCGAAGGAGCAGGTCGTGATGGGACTAAAGAGGAAACACGCACTCGTGAAATGTAGAGGAAGACTACGGCGGTTTTCTTGAGAGACTTTTGAAAAGCATACACATTGTGAGACAGTGGACGTCAGAACCGTGTGGACCCAGTTCAATTCCTGAATTTGCCACTGACTGTCAGTAACGGCTTGGGTGATGTCCTGGACACTTGGGCTCTTTGTTTGCCCCTTACAAAACCGCCATGGGGTTGGTGCTCAGAAAAAAATGCCGTCTCGCGGGCGAAGTACCAACGTGAGCAGGCACTGAGAGGGAGACGGGAGACTGATGGACACAGGCTGGATCGGAGAGAAGCTTGGTTGTGTTGTCCGTGAAGGACGAGTGGATTACGCAGAAGGACCGAGAAGGAGCCTGAGACATCCGTCCACACTTGAGGGGGTCTCGTGGCCCCAGCACTGGGTGTGGCGGGCAAGGACATTTGTGAAGAGTCTGGCAGGCAGATACAGAGCTGGGGCTTCAGGCCATTGGACAAAGGAGACTGTGGGTGGGGAGCAAAGAGGTGCTGGGAGGCAGGTGGACTCGCACAGCGGGAAGGAGCTGTGGCTGCCCAGCCCCGTGGGTTGCACCCCACGGCCCAGTAGAGGCAACTGCAGTAGCAGAGAGACTGGTTGTGTGCAGGTCACACTTGGCGTGATTGCAGGCATGAGACCAGGGCCTCATGTGGCAACTTCTGGGCACACCCTGCCCTCTGCTGCAGCTCCACAGCTGCGGGCTGTGATGGCCGTAGACCACGTCCTTCCCAGGGTGGTGGTCAGCCTGGGCAGTTGACTGAGTGTGCCTGGCATGGGGAGCATGGTGCAAAGGGTGTCACCACCGTCCCGAGCAAACCTGGAATGCCGTGTCTGGGTGGAGAGGGTGGAAGGGTCACGGTGACGATGTGGCTGCATGTGGCTCACACACCATCAGACGTGACTCAGTATGCCCCCAATTGGCCATTCCAGCCCAGCGGTCAGACGAAGGCTTGAAGTGACTGCCAAGCGCAAAAGACAGCAGGGCCGCGCGAGGGCCAGAGGGAGGGGTGATTTCTGCATTGAGCCTCTTGCCACACGTGGCCTCCGGCCGGCAGACACAGCACACAGGTGTCTTCTGCCTGTTTGGTCACCCACATTTGTGGAAGAAGACCCAGTTAAAGAGGTTCTTCCTTTCAAACCTTATGCCTTTTTGTGGGTGGAGTGATCACTGGGCTCTCCGTGCCCTGCGGGGTCGGAACCGTGCGGCTCCGTGGTCACCCAGAACCTCCTGTTTTCCTCCCCACTGGGCTGAGAACTCATTTCTGTGTACCTTGAATTCTTACCCTCTCATTTCCCTAGGACCTGGCTTAGAAGAGATGTTTATTAAATGGGTGTCTGCCGAATGGAGAGTGAATGCATGAGTGCACGAGTGGGTATAAGGTACGTCGCCACACACTCTTCCCGTGGGGGCCCCGTGTGATTCTGATGATGCGTACAGAGGCCGCTTTCCTATGGCACACGAAGGGCGTTGGGCTGACCTCTGCCTCACGGGTTGAATTTCAGTGTCGGACACCTTGTCAGAGGTGTGGGGCTGAGGAAACTGTGACAGTTTGACGGTTCAAAGGCAGCGTTCTGTGCAGACCGAAGGGACTTTTTGACTTTGTAATATGCAATGCTAGAAAAAATACACCTGAGCAGACATGGATTTGAATAGGAATTTGGAATTAGTGAGTTTTTTTTATGGAATAACTTTGTGACAGGGCGACTTCATTTATTATCAAATCAGGCCGCCCGTAATGTCGGGGTCACAGAACACGAGCCATTGGCAAAGGGCACGCCAGTTGAGTCTGGAATGTGGATTGGCTGAGTGAGCTGTGACTTTGTGAGGTCACATACATGTAAAGCAGTGGAGAACCTCGGGCCGACCTGTTGTTGCTCTTAGGAAGACCATTGTCGGGCGCCTTGGTGGCTTCCGTGTCTCGGCTGTTGTGGATAACGCTGCGGTGACCACAAGGATGCACGTGTCCTTCAAAACTAGTATTTACAGGGAGATAAGTGAGGGGTAGGCAGCACAGTGAGCCCTCTTGTAACAACTGTGGACGGTGCCGGGTGGGCGCTAGGCTTACCGGGGGGACCACTTCCGAGGTCACATGTGTTTAATCACTCGGCCCTACTCCTGAAACTAACATAAAACAACACTGTGTGTCAACTGTAGTTGAAGACAGAAAGAAGAATGTAAACAGCCAAACAAAAAGAAGGCCATGGCTTGCCGTTTGAAAGTTTCTTCGCTTAAGGGGCATTTTACAATCAAAATTAGGAGGAATGTGCAGGCCTCCGGGCAGAGGGGTGAGGTTTGATGAGATTGTCACAAGTCTGCATATGGGAAGTCAGCCAAGGGCGACAGGAGTCTGTTGTCTAGTTGTCACCTCCGCTGATTTATTCCCACCAGTGGCACCACATGGAACGGAGTTTTAACTTAAATTAGGATTCCAGGTTGTTGCTGTAAATGACTGGAAAAGCTGGTGCGCTCATGCACCACTGAACCAGAAGTTACTGTGCCTTTGGAAGAGAGATGCAGACATCTGGGCAGTTCCAGGCGAACGTTTCTTGGTGGCACCGTGACTCGTGTTCAGAGTTTATTGTCAGGTGACCGTCTGACATCAGTCTGCGATGTATGGGCCCTCCTCCCCACATTGAAGGCCTTCACGGTTTAGTGCACTTGCTCATCTTGGACGCATCGGGGGTAATTTTGTCCGCCAACCCCCAGGCGATGCAGTGCAAGGCTTTCAAAACTGCCACATCTCCGTGTCGGGGCAACAGAATGCCGGGCCGGGCCAGGCTGATGGGCAGCCTCGGGAGCGCGGAGCCAACACCCAGTCAGCAAACGTATCTGGAATTCCAGCTGACTTTCACCCTGGCTGCTGTGGCTCAGTGGATTGAGTGCCAGCATCTGAACCAAAGGGTCACCGGTTCAATTCCCAGCCAGGGCCCATGTCTGGGTTGTGGGTCCCGGATAGGGGGTGCATGAGAGGCAACCACACATTGATTCTTCCCTTTCTTCCTCCCTCCCTTACTCTCTCTCTCTCAAAATTCCAGCTGACTTTCAAGGGACACCACTGAACATCGAGGGAGACGTCATTCACTTACGGGATGGAAGTACCAGGCTGAATAATGCCCCTCCCCGAAGATAGCCAGTCCCTCATGTCTGGGACCTGTGGACAGTGCCTTATACGGGAAAGGAGTCTTTGGGGAGGGGTCAGGTTAAGGATGTCTGGGTGGGGGCGATGACTCTGGACTGAGGGGCACTGAACGCTGTCACCAGGGTCCTGTGAGAGGGAGGCCGGGGGATTGCAGGACAGAAGAGGAGAGAGCTCTGAGCCGTGGAAGCAGAGATTGGAGTGAAGGGGGTTTGGGCCAAGGAGTGCAAGGGACACCATCCCAGAAACCAGAAAAGGCAAGAGGCAGGTTCTCCCGGGAGCCTGTCAGGGGCGCGTAGCCCTGTGATGTCTCGATTTCGGTCCCCCGAGCCCCGCTCTGGACTCCTGAGTTTGTGGCCATTTATTGCAGCAGTACCAGGACAGGTACAACGGGGGGCAAAAATCCCAAATTAACCTGACCCCATGGCACTCGGGGAACCTAACCTCACTGCAAGTTTAGCTTACAAAGGGGGCGTGCAGCCAGGCGGGACGTGTGGATGACAGGGTCACCATCCCGATCCTGCCTGTCCCTCAGACCTGACGCTCGGTATCTCTCCCCTTTCTGGGATCTTCTTCTGGTTTCCTGGAGTTCGATTTGAGCTTCTGCTTAGGGGGTAGCACCTGCTCCAGGAGAGCCCAGCTGCACACCCCGTGGGCTCACTGGATACAGGCGGCGTCTCCCACGGCCGCTGCCCGAGTTTTGGCCTTCCCCGTCTGTCTGAGCCTCGGCTGCGCTCTGTGGTGGGCAGGGCCCGAGCGAGGTGCTCTTGAGAGCCCTGTCCCAGGGCCTGGTTAGGTTGGCATTAGTCCCCCGAAGCTGAGGAGTACGGCTCTGCTCTTTCTGCGGTCACTGCTCCCCTGCTGACGGGACATCTGTAGTGTCTCCAGAGTGGTCACCACCCCCATCGGCCTTCTGACCGATGGGGCCTTTCGGTCTGGAGGAGGCCCGGGGTCCTGGGGCCAGGAGGGGGTGCACCAAAGCAGGCCGCCTGCCTCCTTCAGGGTGCCCAAGTGGGGTGTTGCTGCACACATTTCATCACCCTGGTTCCGAGGCCCGGGTGCTGATCTCTCAGGGACATGGTGACAATTCCGTGTGGCTGGCAAGGGTGATTGCTTCAGACCTCTCACAGGCGTTTTTCTGGAAGAGAAACCTGCGGCTCGAGGGGCCTGGCTGCGGCACCACGCCCCGTGTGCCGCGTTACCCCACGGGCAGTCACAAGGCCGTACCTGGCCAGTCTGCGGGTGGTGCGCTGCCCTCCCAGTGGCAGCCTGCTGGGGGCTGCCGTCCGGGCTGGCTGTGTCCTCACCCAGATCGTGTGCAGAGCCCAGGGCCCAGCAGTGCAGGTACGAGGCCCACAGCCCCGGCCCGGAGCACCAGCTCCACGGTGGCCGCAGGCCTCGTGGCTCTCTCTGTACTGGGCGCGGTGTCCGTGCTAGGAGGGTCATGGAGTTGTGAAATAACGAAGCTGCGTCCCAGGAGTCTCACTCAGGAGAAGCCGTGAGCTGTCCAATTAATCATCCCCCTAAATGTCGCCTGGTCTCTCAGATCCGGGAAAGAGCGGCAGCCTTCCGGTGGAGGCGAGTGCCACTCCGCCAGGTTCCCTTCCTGCCCCGCCCGCGCTGTCCCTCCTTCCAAGATCAGGAGCACATATGTCTCCGAGGTGTGAGCAGATAATTAAGCAACTCGGCGTTTGGACTGAAGAACACGTGGGACAGAAAATGCAAACCCGAGACCGTGGGAGGTTTCGACAAAGCCCTTTCTTTTGCTCTGTCACTTAATTAGATCCGTGCGAAGTCGAAAGCCAGATTCTCTGCAGATGACTGCGGGGCAGATGAGTGTCTTGGGGAAACGGGGGATGGGCTGCGCTGGGCTGCGCTGCTTCTGGGGCTTTGTGGGTGCATCCTTCCTCTCCAGGGGTTCCGGGTCCTGCTGTCGAGAAACCGCCTCTGCGTTCCTGGGTCTTTCTGGGAGCCGTGGGGCCCCAGACTCCGTAAGTGCACCTGGGTTCACTCTCGCACGGGCCGAGTCCTTCCTTCATCCCGCACGTTTTTCCTGAGTGCCCGTGAAACACCAGAATCTGCCCTGGGCTGGGCAGGCAGCCTTTGGCCGCCATCAAGCCCGAGGGCTCTCCAGGGCAGTATGCTTCCGCAGTCCTTATTTTTGGCTCAGGAACGGGCCTCTCAGATGAAGCGGCCAGGCAGGAGCAGTCAACAGCCATGGAAACTCCACCAGGTGCGAGTATTAGAAGGGGTCCCCTGATGGTCCTGCTGGGTAACTCCCGGTGGACCCCCATCTGTGCTCAGCCTAGAGCAAGATCTGCCCCAGTCAGTTCTGCCCTGTAACAGGCCCCAAAGTGAGGCGTCCCTCTGGGCTTCTCTGCGCCTTCTCGTGGGTGGCAGTCATGGGTTTCCGCCACCTCGGCTCACGTTCGAAGACGTGCTCATCCAAAGTTAAATCGCCCGCCCAAGTTTGAAGACTGCTGGAGCGTTTCGTTCTGGAATGCCCAGAGAGGGAGCAGGACAGGCCCCACCCCGGACCTCCCTCCCCCCTCCGTCCACCCAAAGTGGGTGCTGCACACAAGACACACTTTCTGGTGACCTCTGAAAAATTAATGCACGGACCAAAAAGCCCAAATTGGTGTGGGCTTTGCTGCAAACCCCTGTGTCTTTGGGGGAAACGAAGGGACGGCCCGGCCCCTCCCAGTGGGCCCCTGCAGGTTCTCCGGACCTTTCTGAGGACTTCACGGTGTCCCCCTGCCTCAGAGCCCTCAGCCAGGATGGAAAAGGAGAGGGACTCGAAGGCCCTTGTCTCACAGAGGTTTGCGTCTTTGAAGTGTGGGCAGCACGCGGGCCCCATGATGAAGCGGGGAAGCTGAGCGTGGCCGTGATTGTCTTGCCACGGTTGGTGTCTTGGATTCCAACTCAACTCATCCCACACCTCTAGCATTGTCGTTGCTGGTTGGGAGAGATGGTCTTGTAGAGAGAGGGACAGGTAGACAAACAGCAGAGGCACAGGGAGCCCGGCGCGGGTGAGCCTTCTGGTGAGGAGCACTCACCATCTCGAGGGGTGAGTGGGTGGGGTGTCAGAGGATTGCAGTCCAGCACTGGGCTTTGAACGATGGAGGTAAGAAGCTCCCATCCTTGGTTTTCCGTGGCCAGGCGTATGTCTCACCAAGGCCCCCGTCCCAGCTCCCCTTCTGCTCTTTGCATGGCCAGCTCCTTCTCGGCCACCAGCTGTCCAGAAAGCCTTCTCCACAAGGTTATGGACCCCTTACCTGAAGGAACTCTGGCCCCCCCGGCCACCCACCAGGCAGCCCTGCCTTAGCACAGAGGAGCGTTTCAGGGCGTGCCGAGCGTCTCTCTCCCTGGACAGGGAGCCCCCTAAGGATAGGGGTCCTGTCTGTTCCAACTGACCAGGGTCCTGGCTGGTTCCTGGCAAGAAGCAGGTGGTCCCTGCATTCTTGTGGACGGGTTGGCTGTGTGTGGCTTCCAGTGTGGGAATGAAGGCAAGCTAGAACCTTGTTTCTCCCTCCACGGCTGCTGCCTGAGATGAGTCATGACACTGATGGACACCGACGGACATGGCCGCTCAGCAGACACGTGAAAACAGGCCCTTATAGCTTCACCTGTGGTGTTGGGAAGCCCCCTCCATACTTGGAGTGTCCGGCTGCGGGAGCCTTCCTGCCCTTCTTGTCTGAGAAGCGCGGGCAAAGCTTTGCCTCGTTCGAAGCCCTCTGTACCTGCCCCACCAGCTCTGTGTCCCCCACTGTCATTTGAGGCTCTCTGACCTCTGCCCTCGCCTTCCGTGTGAACGTCTTTGCCACAGTTCCCTACGGTACAACTCACACTCTAAACAGGCCCTATTGGGAGACACACACGCTGACTTCACGCCTGTTCACCCTTCACGGGCCACCCCTCTCAAGGGCCTGTCCCTGTCCCTTACCTTCGCTAATGTTGACCAAAGTCCTTCCCAGCGCAGCGTCTGTCTCCCCCGCCCTGGCTGCAGCGTGCCCACTGACTCCTCCGCTCCCCGTGCCTAACGTGTCCCGTGACTTAGTGCTCATTTCTGGGTGCTCAGTGTGGGTGCACGTGTGTTGGTGGGACCCCCAACCTGATCAGTCTTGACTTCTCTGCCTGCCACGCACAGCTAGTGCGTCTCTCATGGACGAACGAAGAGTGGAGTGCTCCGGGTTGTGGCACTGTGGCTGCGTCAGCTCTTACTCTGTCTTCTGGGGAAGCACAGGGCTCAGCTCAGCGTGGGCTGAATGAGTGGGCGCTGATCGGCTGGTTCCTGGCGAGGGATGGTGGTGGACTCGGCCGAGGAGACTGCGTGCCAGCAGAGTGTTGTCGCTGAACGTTGAGGGGCAAAGTTGTTTTCTCCCTTCAGGGTCCTGAGCTGGCACCCAGAGGGTCTCTCCGTCATTGTGCTTCTGGAGAAAAGAGGTTTTTGGTTTTGTTTTGTGTTCTTAAATATGAGCTGCGAGGCAGGAGAACAGATGGAGTGCAGAGGACATTTAGGGTTGGGGATGCTACCCTGTGTCATATCATGATGGTGGACGCAGGTCACCGCACATTTGTCCAATGGGTGCTGCACCCATAGAGAGTACAGCACCCAGAGTGACCCTGATGTCATGTGTGGACTATAGGGGTTGGTGGCACATCAGTGCAGGTTCGTCAGTTGTGGCACATGACCCACCTGGGGGCCACCAGGAATAGAAGGTGACAGACTGTGAGAACCACACTGGCTGAATGTCTGGGCCTGTTACTGGGACTTGTGTCTGCTGTGAGCCTGCCGCGGCCCCCGGTCAGGCGCTGGCGGTTGTCTCTTTCACTCCCACCCGGACACACACACACTCACACACACACATAGACACACAGGCACTCAGACACACACAGGCGTACTTAGGCACTCAGACACATGCATAGACACACGGGCACACACAGTTACACTCAGGCTCACACACATGCATAGACACGGGCACACAGAGACACACACAGAGACACTTCACTGGCCTCTCCCATGCAGGAGCATGTTCTGGTCAGCAGGTGTCACTGCACAGACCACTGGGCAGGGCGGGGGAATCACCGAGCTGAGCCGAGCGGGGCCGTAGCTCCGCCTGCTATTTTCTGGGTGACCTCTGATGAAAACAGAACTGCTGGACAGCAAATTTTATGAGTAACAGAAAATCCATCACGGGACTCACTATGGAATTGCACCGATTCGTTTCTTTTATCTGAAACTGTCACAGCAAAAACAGTTAAAGAAAAAATAAAAAATTGCCCACTTCGCTGATCTCCGTGGACGGTGTGTGGCGGGGAGGGCCGTTTCACGAGGAATTAGGACGGATTTTAGTTCAGGAGCAGGTGGCTCAGGGCGCACTCCTTAGGCAGGCAGTGGGGCTGACCCCTGCGGAACACACGCTCATACTCACCTCTTTGTGTCCAGGACGGCGAGGACAGTCGTGTACGCTGACATGCGTCACCGCCCTAACCATGCGTGTCCTCGTGCCAGCAGGTCCTCGGGCCACGGTGGCCTGCACGGCTCAACGATCAGAAGCGCTGTGGCTGAGCGACCTGAGGGGCAGCGCGGCGCATGCTCGTGGGCCCACATAGTCTAGGCCGTGGGCATTTGGGCAAGGGGGCACAGTTCTGCAGAAGAAATGGCTTCCCTGATGTTGTTTTTACGCCACAGCTCACTCTGGGGTCTCTATGGTCGATGAGGGGGAACGACAGTGCCCACCGCCCTCTGTGATCCTGGGGACTGTCGGGCTCCCCGCTCAGTCTGGCCTGAGAACAGGCCTCGTCACTGTGAGTGGCTGAGCCGGGCTCCGGGGGTCGGGGCAGATGGGAGGGGTCCTGAGCGGCTTCGGGAGGGTGTGGAGCCCAGGGGCTCCGGGGGTCGGGGCAGATGGGAGGGGTCCTGAGCGGCTTCGGGAGGGTGTGGAGCCCAGCGCGGGGAGGCCACTCATTCGGTGGGGTGTCCTGGTGGGAGCCCAGCCTCTCCACTCGCTCGTGCACACTGGGCGTGACTGCTGGCCCTGACGTCACCTCAGTGCGGAGACCTCTGGTGTCCGTCCTCCCTCCTGCCACTCACTCCAGAATCAAAGCCCAGACGCACCAAATGTACCTTTCTCATCGTCAGCCGGAACCTAGAGCCTTTGTCTGATTACCGAGTCATGCACTTCTGTTGGTCGCCTCTGCCTCCGTCCACTTGGGGTCTTAGGTCAGCGTGTGTGTTTGTGTCCTTCGTGCCCTCGAGGTGTCTTGCTTTCTTAGCTCCGTTTCATTTCTCAGCAACTGGGCTGTGAGGACTCGGGTGTTCGGCGTGGTGGTCGGTACTCCCCTAGGGGCTCTCAGTGCCCTGTCCGTCAGCTTGATCAACGCACGATAAATACTTAACCACTCATGGCCCAGGTCTGCCTTGCCGTTGAGGGCTCACTGCTCCATCACACGGCACCTGTGGCCACGTGGCCCTGGGCACAGCTGTCATGATTCTCGGTCAGTCGTGGCACAGGCGCTGGGGACATCAGGCGAGGACAGAGATGAGTGTGGGGAGCACGTCCAGGGTCTGTGACGGCTACTCATAAGCCAGGGTGTCACGGGCCTTTCCACCAGCTGGCCCCATGGCCAGTGCGGGTGGGTGTGTGTTGGCCAGGTCAGGTCAGGACAGCCCCGTGGGGGTTCCCGTCATCCCCCATGTAGACCTGGAGATGAGTAAATGTGGTGACACATTGTGGCAGAGCTGAGTTTACCTCCGGTTGCACATGCTTTTTCCTGTTGCCATTTTTTCGCTTTGGGATTTGGAGTCAGTTACTTGAGCACAAGTAGGAGAGGACCGAGGTCCTGGTGCAGCTGGAGGCGTCACCGGCGGGCGGACGAGGGCGGAATGGGTGCCGGTGGGCTGAGTGGGAGTGCAGGGGTGGAAGGTGCGTGAAACTGACCGGCTGGTCCTGGCGACGAGAGGACGTCGCTCCCCGTGCGTGCCGGTGGGCGGCCTACACAGCGGCGGCTGTTCCCGTTGCCCTCCCTCCTCTGGAAGCGAGAGGAGCGGGCACTTGCTCTGCTGCTGACACATGCATGCGCCCCGTGCCTACCAGCAGGCTGGCCCTGTGGGGGGACAGAGAGAACTCGGGACCGGACCTCGGAGAGGCTGCCCGTCTGGTAGCTGCTGGGAAGCTGCCTGGAAACACACATTCCCCGCCTGCTCAGCCCTCACACCTCCAGGGGAAAGTGTGGGATGTGTGCTCACTGAACCTCGCCACCGCCGTTCTCCTCTCTGGGTGACACTGCGGGGAATGACTCATTTCTGGGCTCCTGTCCAGACGGGAGCCCCCACTTGTGACTCACTGCCCTGCAGCCACCGATCGATGCTGTAGACTTCTGGGAGCTGGCAAGGGCAGAGGCCCCCCTCTGACCGACCAGGGGGGCCGAGGAGGGCCGAGGGGATGCTGCGGGGGCCGGGAGAAGGCCTCTGGCCCTAAGGCAGTGACACAGCCCCCTGCTTCTCGTCCTTGTTATGGAGTAACATGCTTGGGGACCAGAAGGAGGTGCCCTTGGGGACAGCATGTGTGGGGAGGGCTGTCTGTGGTACAAGAAACGGAGAACCCCAGACACCTGGGTTCCTGTCCTGGCTCAGCTGCCATCCATCCACAGGACTCCAGGCCTGTCTCTTACCTTTTCAGGGTCTCGCCAAGTGCCACCCACTCTGACATCCTATGCCCGTGGCCCTTCCCAGATGGTGTGACAGTTCACAGGACAAAGACTAAGAACTGCCGCTCACACGGCAGGAGGAGCCAGGGCGGGAGGAGGTGATTGCGGACTAGATGTGTGTGGACCAGTTTGCCATCCCCTGAAAGGCCAGAGCCCGAGTCCTTGGAGGAAAGGAAAGCCTTCTAGAGTCAGACGGAGAGCAGCGAGCAGGGGCCCCGCCTGGGCCTGGGCTCCTCCCTGGGAGTCCTTGTCATTTTACCGAAGTTGGGGTCCCCCCTCTCTCTGCCCGTCTCTCCCTTCCTCTCTCTACCCACCTCTGTGTCAGCGCTTCGGAATACCTTGCAAATGGTTTTAGCATGTGACTCCAGAAACCTTAAGAAAAACATCCGTAGTTATCAAGCAATATACAGAAATGCTAAAAAAGTTATGGAGAAATGGGCATCACTTCTGTTCGTTAATACACAGGGTCCTGCACAAATAACACCCCTTTAATTATAAAGTCTTTTATGACACAATCATAAGCATGTGATTCTGTAACATCTTACTCTCACACTCAAACGCACCATGTGACAGGTGAAACATTCAAATTAAAAGTACAAATTATTGCACCCATATTATTATCCTACCAGCCTTACTCCTGCTGGACCCTGCATTCAACATAGATGACGTACAAATTCATCACATCCACTTACACGCAGACGCCAAGCCCTTCTGAGGACAAACAGTGTTTCATTGAGGTTCCCCTCACCACTGGGGTCTGTGCCTTCAGGTGCAGGGACTTAGTTAAATGTGCCCCTGACTCTGAACTTGGAACCGTCATTTCATTTCCCTGCTAAGCACCGTGCTGCTCGCTGGGAACCTCCAAACTGAGCGCGCTCCTCTCGACGTCCTGGTTTTCTGACTGTGCAGGTGACATGGCCTCAGTAAGCCAAGTCCCCGAGGCCTCCGTGTACAAGGGCCCGTGTTCAGCTTTAAGTGGGTTTGTGTTTCTCCTGTGGAGAGAACAGGTGGGGAGGAGTGGGGCGGGGTGCCCTGGCCAGGGCTGGGTTTTGCTTCGTTTGTTTTGTCCCTGCGACCCCATGGTGAAGTTGGTTGGGTCCACCGTGCAGCAGAGCTGATGGCCCTGTGCCTCTGGTCTTGTCTGTGGGGAGAGTGGCTCCACGTGGAGCCAGCCGGCGGTCGCTGACCTCCCGTTCCTGCGGGGACCCGCCGCCCCGGAGCAGCGCCGTGGAAGGCTTTCCCACTGCCGGCTCACCAAGCTGGAGCTGGAGGCTCCGAGGGGCTTCATCAGGGAAACAAGCGAATAAACAACGAACAGCAGACATCTCCTGAAGGGGTCAGTTCGGCCTGTGCCAGGACCTTGGTGTGCGGAGGCCAGAGGGCAGCACGGTCTCCCTGTCACAGGGGAGGGACCAGGGAGCCAATGACAGTAAAATCCTAACAAAAGAAAAGCAAGCAAAGAGGAGGAAAGAAACCTTGGGCCCGGGCATGATGGAAGGCGCCTTTGACATCATCATGTCGTGTCCGCGGGGACCATGAGCAGTGATGCGCCCTTGGAAACATGGTGTCTCTTCCACCGAGGTCTCCACAGGGGCTGGGGTCGGGGTCAGGGGGTGGGGGGGAGGCCATGAAGGGCCAGGTCCCCCGGCTCCGGCGTGAGATCCCCACCGTGTTCAGTCATGGAGCCTTCCCACCGAACTCCAGGGAAGACTCGGGTTTGAGCACCCGCCCCACTGTTTACCAGACTTGTGGTCTTGGGCACAGAGCCCATTCAGTGGGTGAAAATGGGCCGAATCTACCTGCCTGAAAGGTTGGCGGTGATGTTAATTCAGGCAAGGCATGTGTAGCTGTGGCCCGAAACATGTCAGTTCCTCCACGGACGGAGCTGTGCTCCCCACGTTTAGGGGGTGTCCCACGCATGTGCGGGGCACGGCGTGTGGGCCTCGCTCATCTCTGGGGCTCTGCGGCGCCACAACAACCACCCCAGTGCCAGCAACACGCCCTCATCCGGGCTTGCTCCTGTCCACGCGGGGTCCCGAGTGGCATGCGTAGTCTCCTATTGCTCTTCTAACTGTTCCATCCACTTTAGGGAAGACGGGGAGGGGGGGGGGGAGGAGTGGCGGGGGCGGGGAGGGCTGGTGGCGAGGTTGAAGCCTCGCCTCCAGGGAGCGTGGGCCACACTCCTGTAGCCCCTGGCAGCCCCATCTCCATTTCACCAGAACTGGAGAATCCAATTAACTCCTGCTTTTCTCCACAGCCACTGATCTGGATAATTGCCTCTCAGTTAATAGTCTCATGATGTCAGACCTTTGACCCAAATTCTCTTGTCTTTGGGAAGAGTGAGTGAGGGCGTCTATACATTCAGCTTTGGGTTGGGAGGCTCCGTGTTGCACTGGGGGCTGAAGGAGAGGGAGAGGGGGAGGATCATTACCATTTTATTGTTCCCTAGAGGTGTGTGGACTGAGAAGTGCTATCGTACAGAAAGTAGACAGACTGATGCAGAGCAGGGGTGAGGCAGGTCCCAGAATGCCGTCTGAGACACAGACTCTCCCGCGGGGGCAGCCGAGCTCTGCGGGGCCCGGGCGGGGCCATCGCTGCTCCAGGCTCCTGCCCCACTGAGGAAGGTTCAGGGGAGGGGTCTTCCCCACGACGCCTCTGGGATGCTGGTTCCACCCGCACATACAGGTTCTTGCCCTTGATGTCCCCACGCGCCCTGCAGGCCGGCGATGCCCTCTTCACTGGCACAGATGTGCAGGCGAAGGCTTGCAGAGGCGGCCACTCTTCCTGACCCCAAAGATGGTAATGGTGGGGGAGCCACTCTGCCCCCAGTTGGTAAGAAACCCTGGAAAAATACGTATGTGTGAGCTGACCCAGAACCCGAATTTCAGGTTCTGTGAGTGTGGGTAAAATTCTCAGTGGGTTCCAGACCTTCCCTTTATGTGACAAGGCCCGAAGGCCGCCCCAAAACTCATCTGGTCCTCCCAGGTCCCACACACATGTGCACGCACACACCTGCACATGTGTGACCATACCCGCAAGCACACATGCACTCACACTGCACACATGCAGCCACATACCACACACGGCACACATGCATATAAATGTGTGCACATGCATGTGAACATGTGTGTGCCCCCCACACATACACACACACTGCTCATAGAACTGAAAACAACAAGTAGCTTACGGGTCAAATGATGTTTTTCTTTATACTTTTCCCACCTAACCTAATAAAAATGTTTAAAACAGGAACAAAAAAATAAATCCTGTCTTAGGCTAAACAGGGTTTTGAGAGGAATGAAGTGAAAGGAATTTTAATTTTCTGTCACTAGTATATTTTTCTTTATGAACATTTAAGGCTGGTAAGTAACATTTCTAACACTGGCTCTCCTTCATAAACAAAACTCAGGAGCCCAGGGAGCTGACGGCTTGGTGCCCAGTCGCACCCGCCGAAGCCGCCCAGGCCTGGCACGGAGGGCCACCTCCCGCGAGTGTGCGTGGGCATGGAGACGTCAGTGTCGCATCGGGGCAGCTTAGTCGTGATGCTTCTCTGTGCGGTGCCTCTGAGCGTTCGTCGCTTCCCCGAGACGTCAGGGAGGGGGCACCGCGCTCCCCGCTTTCTGGGGTGGGAAACCGAGGCCCGCCGGGGTGGGCAAGTGAGCCAAGATCACGTAGGGGCCTGTCCGGTGAGGGGGTTGCTGTCTCTAATCAGATGCCCTCCTTCCCCACACTCCATACCCCTGAAAACCAGGAGGAAACAGGTGCAAAAAGGGGGAACTCACGGAGACGCTGAGGATCAGGCTCGCTCGGTGCGACTGTGGAGGGTATGTCTGTTCTGCTGAGTGAGACTTCAGCTGGAGTTCTCTTCCCCGGCAATGTCACACACACGCAGTCTGCTTGGGGACATTAACTCATCATTACAACGAGCTTCGGAGGGTAGCGGCTTAATAAAGCTCACGGCAACAAGCTGGTGGCTCATGACAGGAAGTGATTTTATTTCACTAATGCATAGAGGACCCTAACAGCACAGCTGGGATTTCAACTCAACTTTAGAAATAATTGAAGAAGAGCTGGTAACTTGATGAAGAGGGTGGGCCTCTCCCTGAAGATGGATTGAGGAGAGGGAGGGGCAGGGCAGCAAAGGCGGGTTGCCACAGCAACGGCGGGCTGACCTTCCCCCACTGGGGGGCATCCTGTGAAGACTGTCCCCCAAAGCGCCATGTGGGTTCAGGAGGTCTCTAAAAGCTAAACTTCCCGTTGTTGATCTCTACCTCTTAGGACCCATGTCAGTCTGTCCACGGTTCCGTCCTGCCTACCATTCCACCCTACCTGGGGCGGGGGCAGGTAGGCAGTCTTTCACTCGGAAATTGAACCGAGTTTCATTCTAGCTGCCAGCTGTTGCCCCAAGTGAACAAACACAAATCTCTGTTCTGTGGTGTCCCATCTGGCTCCCTTAGGAAAAGGTGACAAATTTAACAGGTGACATTTTAAAGCACAGAAGCGAGTGGGTTGTGAGCTGCGGGTGTAGCCGTGGCCTCAGGAGAGGGCCTGCTTTGGGCCGCTCTGAGCTGGATGAGTGAGCCCATTTGGAGAGGCTCTGGGGTCTTTGTCCTCCCTCCCCAGGTACTAAAAGGCCCACCTTCACCCAGCAGGCAGAAAGGGAGCCTGGAAGTTGCCTGGAATTGTGTGCGGGTGGCAGTCCACGGGACAGCCAGGGACAATTTTCTGCGTAAGCCCCGTGGTTCTGTGCTGGACGGCACTGCACCGATGCTGCGGCAGGGGCGTCCTTCTAAGTGTGAGGCAGGTGGGGGCCAGATGGCCGGGCCACTGCAGGGCCAGAGGCACGGAGAGGGTCTCGTTTGTGCCTGGTCCCCCGGCTGTGGGTCTGAGGGATCACAGACGGAAGCAGAATGGGTCCCTTTTCGGGAGACTGTGAGCTCCCTGAGGGTAGGGACCCCCTTCACCGTATCGTCAAGTCTCAGGCACAGTTCGCGGCACAGGTGGGCCCTCCGTGGGCAGCTGCTCAGTGTGCCGGGGCAGCTGAGTGCTCCTGTCCCCGGTGCAGTTATCGCCTTGGCTTGTTGCAGACAAAGATGCTCCATAACACGTCACCACATTTGCTCCCGAGAAAATGGAGAAGAACTAGCCCCCCCCCCCACCGCTTCCTCCCCCGCGGCCTCCAGCCCTGGACCTCCTTTCTGGTCCTCGAGCACCTGGGGTGCACTCACGCCCGGACACCGGGGTTCGCTTCCTTCCCAGCTCCTGCAGCACCTGCGTTTTTCAGCCTCATTTTGCAGCCATGTCACCTGCCCAGAGAGGCCGTCATTGTCGACCAGCCATCCTGGGGGGCCACCACTCGGCCGCTCTCTGTCCCATCATCCTGTCTGTGGCCTCCTAGAACAGGCTGCGGGATGTGGTGAGCTCGCCGGTTTACTGGTGGTTGGCGTTTGCCGTGAGGATGTGGTATGAGAGCCACCAGGGCGGGGGCTGGTCGTGTGGCCCTGTCCCTGGTGCCCGGTGACAGGTGCTTGGCAAACGGCCTGGGGTAACATTCTGTTCTGCTGGAGTGTTTTTAATCCCACGGAAGTGCTGAGATTTTGGCTTCCTTTTGCCTTTTCAGATGGAAAGCTAATTTCAGATGGAGGACGTTGTTTTGTACTTCTTCCCGGAAAAGCTCAACTGTGAAGTAACAGGGGCTGCGCTTCAAGGGCTTCCCGCTGCCCCTCAGAAAAGGGTCACCAGAGTCAGCTCCTGGGAGAAAATGGGCAAATGGATCCTCAGCGCCATCAAGTCCAATTTTCGGATAATCATTATTGGATTTTTAAAAACTCTCCCACTCTCTCTTTTAACGGTTTGTGGGAAATCGCATTTCTGATGAAACGGCCCCAGCACATCCAAGTTCAGATGCTGTGCCCTCGCTTAGTTACGGACTCGATGTACCGTCCTCAGGGCGAGTTCTGCCCGCAGCGGGGCAGTGCTGGGAGGTGAGGCCAGAGGGGTGGGCCCTCATCTCACTGGCCCGGAGTCTTGATGAGAAGAGGAGGAGGGGATTCCACAGATTCCGCTCCAGGCTCCCACCGGAGCAGAGGCCGGGTGAGGTTGCAGGGAAAGGGTGGCCGCCGGCAGGCCAAGGAGGGTGGTCTCACCAGGAACCAACCCAACTGGCACCTTGGTCTTCCAGCCTCCACATCTGGGAGAAAATAAATCCCTGCCATTTAAGCCCCTATCCATGGTGTTCTGTGAAGGCAGCCCCAGCAGACTAATAATGGGGGGATCCCCCAAACCAGAATCATCTTTCTAGAGGGTAGGCCTCTTGCAGTACAGGCTTCTCCTGCTAGGTGAGTGTTCTAGGATCCCGTCTGCATCTCTGCACCAGCTGGCGTTGTTGTGAGAGGTTGTGTTTGGCTTCAGTGATTTTTTTTGACTCCTTCAGTGCATTTGCCTATTTCTTGAAGGGTGGTTTCTGATGCACCTGCCCACACTGTGCTGCGTGTCCAGCTGATGGAGACTAAAAATGGCAGGACTCCTCCATGCCCCACCCTCCCTATTCACCTGATTTTGCCCTGAGCAACCTCTTTTGTTTCCCTGGATGGAAAGTCCTCAAAGGGAAACATTTTGCTCACGTGAAAGAGGTGAAACAGAAAAACAACAGAAGCACCAAAAGGCATTAAAATCAATGAGTTCAAAAACTGTTTTGAGCCCTGGCTGGTGTCCAATGGATTGAGTGCTGGTCTGCAAACCAAAGTGTCCGTAGTTCGATTCCCAGTCAGGGCCCACGCCTGGGTTGTGCTCCAGGTCCCCCGTAGGGGTGTGGAAGAGGCAACCACACATTGCTGCTTCTCTCCTGTTTCTCCCTGCTTCCCTTCTCTCTAAAAATAAATAAATAACATCTTTAATAAACTGTTTTGAATAGTGGGAAAATGTCTCAATAGGTGTATTGCATTAAATGGAGAGTTCTTTAAAGGTGACTGAAGTTTAAACATGTAAGAATAAATACACAGTTTTTATAAATAAATTCTGGGATGTTTTTGTTCTCATACAACTATTTGTCTGTAATTTTGAATTTTAGAATTCAGCTCAGCACTCTCACCATTAGTTCTGTGCTTTATTTCAGTAAGTTAACTTTGAACTGTTCTTCTGTTATAGCTCAGGGGTAATGTACAATTGAATATTAAAAATAAAACCACACCCTCAACAAACACAAACAATACTCCCTTGATGTGAAAACACCTTGGACAGGAGGAGTTGCGGGTTGTTGATAAGAATGTAGCTGATTCGCACCGAGTGCACGTATGACTTTGGGGGAGATAATGATCATTAAGGTGAAATGAGATTTCCGTGAAAACTGCAATCATTCCATCCAAAGGCGGTGCATTCCAGGACCCCCCCCCCATGCGCCTGAAACTGTGGGTGGTTCGGACCCCGCCCACTGAGGCACACCTCACCTCACTGCCCTTCACAGATGCGTGCGCTCTTTGTGAATCGCAGGCAGGACTCTACACGCGGGAAAAGACGACAACGTGCCTCATTGCAACCCTGGCTTTTCTGCATTGGCGTGGAGCCGGGCCCATGGTCTCACCCAGACGTGTCCTCGCCGTGTTTCCCCCTCAGAAACCTGCCTCCGACTGAGCTCAGGTTGTGAGTCAGGCACGGAGAAAAACCGGCAACACCGAGTCGTAACGAAATAGAACAGTGGTGACAGCACACTGTGATGAAAATTGTGAGTGTGGTCTGTCCCTGAAAGTGTCTGAGTGTGCGGAGCTCTGTCTGTGGAGACGCTGGACACAGGGATGACTCTCGTCCGGGGCAGGGCTGGGCAGCTCGAGGCTTCAGTGTGCTGCTCGGAAGGGCACGCAGGGGAAAGTGTTCACATGGTTTGTTTTTGGAATTTTCCATTGAATGTTTTCATACCACACTTACCCATGTGTAACTGAAACCACAGGAAGTGAAAGCGTGGATGAGGGGTTTAATGCATAATTAATTCTAACATGTCAAAATTTGGAAATACTGGGTTGGTCAAAAAGTGCATTCTGTTTTTTCCGTAAGATGTCTCTGCTAGCACCTAGTTGTCTTTACCTTCATCTGTTACATTGTATTGTGACAGTTGTGTCAGAGTGCATTTAAAAAAATCAAAATTGGTGAATTTCTGTGCAGCCATTTTATTACTGAAGATGAAAGAAAATACTCAAGATTTTCAGCATATTGTGCTTTCTTATTTCAAGAGAGGTAAAAATGCAACCAAAATGTAAAAAAGATTCGTGCCGTGTGTGGAGAAGGCACTGTGACCGGTCACACGTGTCAGCAGTGGTCTACGAAGTTTCGTGCTGTGGATTCCTCGCTGGACGGTGCCCGACGGTCGGGGAGACCAGGTGAAGGTGCCGGAGAGCCAATCGAGACAGTGAATGAGAACAATGGATGTTCTGCCGCGCAGGAGAGAGCCGACACACTAAAAATATCCCAGTCAGCCCCGTTATTGGTGATAATAAAAATATGTCTTTTATTTTATGGAAAAAGCCATACGGACTTTTCGGCCAACCCGATGAATGCAAAAATCATTTCCTTGCTTTTCCCTCTGAAATGGGAATGAATGTAAAACCACTCGATGGGGTCCACGTCGGGAGGAATGGAGCTTCTTTCTCTTTCGCACTTTATGTTCGGGACACGGGGCCACCCCAGGATGGCTCTTCGGGTGGTCTCCTTGGGCTGGGCTCGCTGGTGGGACAGGAGCGAGCTATGCCTGTGTCCCACCTTACTCCTCATTGTGTGGGATTTTGAAATCCTCCATATTCAGTCCCCTTATACCCACCTCCCCCCAGCAATCCCCACGTTGTGGTCCATGTCCACGAGTCCTTTTTCCTTTCTGGCTTGATCCCTCCACCCACTGACCACCCACCCCCACTAGCTGCCTGTCACCTGCTCTCCATCGATGAGTCTGTCTCTGTTTTGGTTGTTAGTTCAGTTTGTTCCTTAGATTCCACATTGTGAGTGAGGTCACCTGGTACTTGTCTCTCTCTGGCTGGCTGCCTTCACTCAGTGGAATGCTCTCCGGGTCCCTCCAGAGGACAGGCCAGGCACCTGAACGCACCCTCTGGTGACGCCCTCTCTGGCCAGGATCTGACTTCCTCCCTGAATCCCTTCTGGCCTGAAGAGACCGAAACCCAGGCCACCAACTGGGGACCGAAAGCATAACAGACGGTTTATGTGGAGAACGTTTTTCTTTGGCTTTAAAATGTTTTCAGTGAGGAAGGTCAGTAAGAGGTTGGAGTGTGGAGTGCATTTGACTTTCAAATGACATTGAGACCACAGAGACTAAAGGCATGTGCGAACGGCCTCAGGAAACGTGCTTAAGGAGATGCAGTTTGAAAACAATTCAGAAACCATCTGTAAGGCA
The DNA here is from genome assembly GCF_014824575.4 of Sturnira hondurensis. NCBI lineage: Eukaryota > Metazoa > Chordata > Mammalia > Chiroptera > Phyllostomidae > Sturnira > Sturnira hondurensis. The sequence goes on from NW_028087067.1 coordinate 611,649, forward strand.
GAGTGAAGAACTCGCATTTTCAGCGCGGTCTTACTTTATCACGAGCACTTGAAAACAGCAGCGATTGACCACTGTGCAGGGCAGCCCCTGGAGACCTGAGTCCGTCCCTGTGGGCTGAGGACCCAGTGTGGCTTCTCGCAGTGCCACGCGGAGTGTGTCTTTGCCGGTTGCTCTGCTGCGTTGGGGTTCTGTGCTGCCGGTCCCCGGTGTCACCGATGTCGTGCCCTGCTGTGATGTAGCGGTGATTTACAGTTTCATGCTCAGCTTTCGGATAGTACTCGAAAAAACGCAGCACTGTTTTGGAGAGCGTTTTTAAGTGGCAAAACTCTATCATTTTATCGTTTTTTAACCTTGGGGGATAAACTTCTCTCCCCTCTTTACCAAAAACAGATCTGCTTCAACAGCTGTCCCAGCACAGGCAGCACAGAAAGACGTGTTCGAGGGTCCAGGTTCCAGTCGGATGGGTGCTTGTGGCTTTGAAGGAGCCAGGCCAGACAGACAGATGGACAGAAGGACAGGCAGACACAGCTGTAATGTCAGTGACATGTTTGCCTTGCCATGACTGGGGGACGGGGCGGGCAGTCCCAGACCCCGTTCTCCAGGGACCGGCTGTGGCTAGCCCCTCTTGCCTTCGTCCTGTGGGGACCAGAGGATCCCGGGCCAATACTGGTTCTGGCGCCTCAGGATGTGAACTCACTCCCCCATTTCCTTGGCTGCTTCACGCCCCTGGTCTTGGATGCATCTCTCCTCCGTTCCCAATTACTCGCCCGGGAGCGCTGCCTCTCCGTGCATTTCCTGGCTTCTCAGCCTTTGCGTGTGAGTTCCCTGCGAGGCCGAGTCTCAAGGCGGCTGCCCCTTCCTCCCTTTGCCTGCCGATGTCTTCGGTCCTCCCCTCCCACACCGGTGGCTAAGACACCCTGGTGCCCAGGCTCCGAGTCGATCGGCCTTGAAATCATTCCTGAAAAGGCACCATTTCCCTGGAAAAGGTTTCTCTAGTGAGGTCTGCAGTGACAGGTGGTTCGTGTCAATCTTTCGCTGCCCACAGAAAGTCCCAACAGTCCTAGAAAAGAAACGGGTGCCTTTGCCGGGGGCACTTCGGCAGGACTTCTGGCCTTGGCTCCTCCGTCTTTGCTCACAGAAGTACTTCCGGCGACGGCTGCCGTGTAGAGCCGGGTTTTGCTTCACCCGCTGTCGCACTGAGAGTTAATGTGTGGCAACGATGAGAAGACATTCTGTAACCTGGGTGGTGGGCGCGCTCACCGGTCTGGTCCCAGCGCGTGCCTGGTGGTGAACGCCGCGTTCTGGGATGAAGGCGTTTCCGCCCAGGATGCATGTGGTGATGCGGTGAAACTGTCTCTGCATCTCTGTGCAAATCGTCGGAATCTTGAACGGTTGGTTTTTGGTGGAGGGTGGAGGCGCTGACGGTTGCACCCCCAAAAAAGCTGGCAGCGTATGTTCCCATTTTCACCAGCCCTGGCTGGTGACGAAGTAGTGAAGTGACAGTGGCCACGGGGTCAGAAGGCATCAGAGAGCCCCCTGGACGTGTCTCCACATTGAACAATGGTCAGCACAGACGACACCGTGGGGGAAGGGCGAGACGCGGTGCGGAGGACTTGGGTCACCACGCAGAGACCACCGGGGTCAGTCCCCTGGGATGGAACTGCTCCTGGTGACTGCACTATCGGGGGGCGTCCTTCCCTTCAGCGGCACTTGGAGGACCCCGGCAGGACGTGTTCCTCTTGGTCGACGTCTTTCCACGCTCCACCCCGAAGGGGCCCAGTGACTCTCAGTGCCTTTGCTCCGAGGAGAGGGCAGTGCGGCCCTGCAGGCGCTGAGCACCTGTGTGCACCTCGGGCCTTGTTTGCTCGCGAGACCTGGCCTTTCTGGCTTTGACCTCGAGGAGACACAGCCACTTTCGAAGGGCCTTCAGTGGACGGCCGACCTAACGCAACGAGAATTGATACAAGTACACTTTCACAGGGCGACCTTCTGGTTCTTATGGTGCCCAGTGGGCACCTTGTCATCGATAGTTACTGAACAATCGCTGATTGAGTGCACGCTGTGTGAGAGACACAGTGCCGTCATGCCTCACTGTATGCGGAATTGTGGGTAAGCAATGATGGAAAAAAAGGGGTTGTGACCACTTAATTTTGGCTTAAGTTGGAGATACATTGTCTAGTATCTCAAATAATAAACATATGCCAACAAATAGCCACTTGTAAGAGGGGGTACCGAAAGAATAAATGTTCAGGGAGTCTCTGGTCTTTTAAAATTGGTACCATACAACCGTCAACGTTTCACAGAACCCGACACGTCATTCAGCTCACAGGAGAACACTTTGGACGGCTTTTCCCCCAGGATCAGGTGGCAGCATGGAATTGATACCCCTCAGCTCGACCTTTTTAATAGTCTCTCTGAGACCCCATGAATGCGCCCGCAAGGTGGCCACGCCCACCTCCCTGACCAGTGGGAGTATCCCTCACGGTTAGAAGGTTTGAACATGCAGTTGCAGGGGAGGTGAACGGGTGTGGATCACCCCTGTTGTCGTCCTTCTCGGCGCTGACGTACGGCCCGAGTGTGGAAGCCGGTGGAACCGTCGACCGTTTTAGAGCAATAGTGACCACCAGATCCATTTTACGTGATCGTTTCCATTGACTTTGGAATGGAAGGTTCGACGAAGCTGTCGTGTAAAGTCTCTCTTGGTGTTCGAGCTGGAAGGATGGTGTGGAATGAAGAAACTAACAACCCAGCCGTGTTTGAACCCATTCTCTTGTCACACCCACGTTACAGGAGCCTTGTGATTTGAATGTGAACTCGGAGCTGGGTGTCCTTGTGTGTAGACAGTTCACATTTTACGGGAGACAATGCTGTTCTTAAAGGTACCGTGAAATGACACTGAACTTCCCACCCATGACCCCGGGTTGATTGTAGTTCTGAAGGTCCAGGTGCAACCTCTTGAAGATGAAACAGAAGCAAAGATATGAGTACCGTAGGCTTATTGTTGGTAGTTAAGTTGGAGAAAAATGAATTTGTTTTTCCAGGGCACTTAAAAATCCAAAAATAAAAAACCAAGACCAAGACTACAGCACTTTCTCTGTAAACGGTATAATGAATACAGGCGGTGAGGAACAAATACCATGTGATCTCACCACTGAGTGGAACCTAATGAACAAAACAAACAATCAAGCAAAACAGAACCAGAGACATTGAAATGAACAAACTGACGGTGACCAGAGGGAAGGTGGGAGGGGATAATGGGGGAAAAGGGGGAAGGGTCATCAGGAAACATGTATGAAGGACACATGGACAGAGCCAAGGGGGCGTAGGACTGAGAGTGGGAGATGGGGGTGGCCGGGGTGGGGGGAGTGGTGGGAAGAAAAATGGAGACAATCGTACTTGAACAACAATAAATAAATAAAAATAACACTGCTTTTTGCAGTTTCCCCCAAACTTAAATGGTGGTAGCATTTTATATCTCCCTTGCCCATCAGTACAGGCTAGTTGGCAAAGTTCTTTATTTTTTTCCTTTGGTTTATGCTCTTCGTACTTGCCTGCACTGTCAAGCTGTGCTTCTGCTTTCAGGGTCTTGCAGACGGTTTGTGTCTCAGCCTGAGTTTTTGTAACAAAAGTCCTACAGGCTGAATGACTTACAATCAACAGACGTTTGCTTCTCACTGTTCTGGAGGCTGGGAGGTCCAAGGTCAAGGTGCTGGCAGGGTTGGTCTGATGAGGGCCCACTTCTGGGTTCACCGACTAGTCAAATCTTCTGTGTCCTTGCGAGACAGAGGGTTGGGGAGCTCTGTGGGTCTTGTTTAGGGACCGCTGATCCGTTCACGAGGGCTTCTCCCCCTCGCCCCAGTCACCTCCAAAGGCCCCGCCTCCGAGCACCATCTCCCCGGAGGTTGTTTTCCATCCGTGAGTTGGGGAGGGTAGGGAAGATTCAGCCCAGAGCGGTTGGTTGTGCTGGGTTAGTGTTTTTACAGCCTTGCTTTCATCATGCCGCATTCCGGCTCTAGAATCTGGTATTGCTCTATAGCATTGGTTCTTTTTCTTTTTGGTTCTATCTCGTCCACTAAATAGTGGCTTCTTTACGTTTTCGCACTCAGTGATCCAGGTTTATGGTCGTTCACCATACAGCCCCCACATGGCAGACCCTGCCCCCTGCTCCCCGCCCCGGGTCATGCCCTTGCCTCCCCTCTGCTTTGATCCTCCCGTCAGCTGCAGTCCCCCTCCGCCTGCCTGGCTCCAGCCCACGCTTCAAAGCCCTCCTCTCGCAAGCCTGGCACGACCCACAAACCAGAACTAGCTGTCGTGTGCTCTCTCACTGTGCAGTCCCTGGACCTGCTCCATGTTCCTGCCGCTCTCCAGGACCGGGAAGGCCACAGCTGCACCTCGGCGGGCACGTCAACCCCGTGACAGTGGGAACCCAGTGGGCTGCCGGGTGTCTTCCCTGCTGGAGAGCTGCTGGGCTCCAGTGATGGACCCTCTGGTGGGACTGTGGGTTCTGCGACTCCTGGCGATCACGACCATTGTCACAGCGTTTCCGGGCAAACCCAGAATAAGGTGAAGATACAGGGAAAGGGCTCTGCATGGAACGTGAATTTAAAATACACAGTGAGCCTTAGGTTTGCACCACAGTAGGATTTTTAAACAGGAAAGTGTTGTGTTTTGCCCAGTGTCAAACGCGTCTTTAGTAACATATACACATGGGGAAATGCAGCTGAAGCACAAGTTCAGGCAGCACAATGGGGAGACTGATGTTTTCTGCAAAACAAGTAAGTGTGTTTCATGATTAGTCCAAGGAAAATCTGAAAACTGCAAGTTCAACTCCTAATACTTCAACTGATGAATTCATTTTTAGAGTCGGCTCCTCTCTCCAGGCGAAGCCCTCCTTTTCTCGTCCCGGCCTTTAAGTCCCCGGCCACCCCATCGGCCCTCAGGTGTGTTGTGTTAGAAATGGTGTGTTTCTCCTGCACCCCCACCTCTGAAGGGGCCGGCAGCCGGGGGAGGCGGTGCTTCCGCTGCACGTGGGGCAGGGCCCTTGGTGCCCAAGGGGAAGGCCCGGGGCTTTTCCTTCTGTGGCCATGACACTGAAGGCCAGCAGCAGGCTTCCTGCTTGGCATCTCACTCCACTCCCCGGCTTCTCCGAACCCCTCCCCCGACTCCATGCACACGGGGGCGCAGGCCAGGCGGGCCCACCCTGTGTCCTCTCCCAGCGGGAGGCTGCCCCACCCCCAGGGAGACTTCTGGAGGGACTGGGGTGCTCGGCAGGGGACTGAAGTCGGTGTTCTGAGGTTCTGACTTCCGAAAAGGAGAGGCCTCCTTCCGCAGTCTCGAATTGATGACCTTGCACTTCCCTTCCGCCCACCAGATTCTTCTTCTGATTTTGCATTGTCTTCCTTGCACCTTCAGAAGGAGCTCTAATCTACTTTTTTGATTTAAAAAAAAATTGGTCCTTGCCAGCAACTTGCCCAGCACAACTTGGCGCGACAGCTGTGCTTTCCGTCTTGGTGCGGCCTCTCCCAGGGCTCTCCGCCAGGTCTGGCTCCCGGCCCGCAGCCGGCAAATGTGCGAGAGGAAAATAGAGGTGATTGCACGCGGTGACCGCGGGTGCCCAGCAAGGCCGTTGCTCTGGTGTCCACTGGGGTGTTAGCGAGCTTCTGGCTGAGGGGCACTGCGATTGAGGGCGTTCCTGAAACCGGCCCCAGGGCAGATGTTCCCCTCCTTCAGCCCAGTCAAAGGCATGGTCGTGCAGTAGGGACAGCCACCTGCTCTGCGCTCAGTGCAGCAGGCGGGGAGCTCGTGCTGGGTCTGGTGGGTGCGGACAGTGGCTGACGTGTGTCCCATGTGGCTTACTGTGTTAACACCTAGTTTTTATCTCACTGGATTTACTGGGGTGACATTGGCTAGTAAAATGATACAGGTTTCGGTTCCATACGTTTCAGTTCTATACAATATACAGTCAATAGGATTGCATAATACAGCGCCTCTATATTGCAGTGTGTGGGCATTCCCATTTTTAAAACAGGTTCACGAAATAACAGCCATCTCGCGGGGAGGAGCTGGGGGTGCTGAGGCCATGGTTCTTGCGTGTCCTGGCGAGCTCTTGCTGGCCCGGATGCGGGTGGGTTTCTGAGAGTGAAAGAATGACCCCGGGGGACCCAGTTTCCAGTTTTGTGCGTGGGGTCATGTGGCTCTGGGAGGCACAGCCTGTGGTGTGTTGCTGGGGTGCAGGCCGTGGGGGGAGGGGCGGGGCAGGTTGCCAGGTAGGGCCACACTCAGAGGGCTCCCGAAGGCAGCCCCCGGAGGCTGAATGCTGCCCAGGGTGTCTGGGCCCTGAGGCCTCTTTTCCGGAGCTTTGGACCTTGTTCCCCGCACAGAACCGCGTGGCTGTGTGATGGCCTGAGTCAGGGCCTCCCCCACTTCCCACAGGAGTGGCGCAGTGGGTGGGGCGCCCACCTGCCGGTGATGCCTGTGATGTGTCACAGGCGGAGGCAGGGGCAGTGAGCCCTGAGTCAGTGTGGCCCCCCCCACAGGCAGGGGCAAAAGAAGACACTGATTTCGAGAATAAAGGGGAAGTTACATTTATTAACTTCTTTCATTCCTAGTGATTTTTAAATTTTCACACGTTCTAGGCATAGAGGAATTCAGACAACAGACATCTGATCTAGATTTTTAACCACATTTCTGAGTGTCTTTGCTTTTGGTGCTCTTATTAATAGACGTGGACTATTTCAGCAACCGCCGGTCACAGCGCACACCTCTCTCCTGCCTTGGCCTTTCCCTGTGTACTCTCCCGAGTTGCTTCGGCGTCCTTCCCAGGCGAGGTTGGGAACTTCAGTGGCAAGGGCCTGTGTCCATAAGCAGAATCAATGATTTTGTCCAATTAGAAAAGTTATAAATATTTATCTTACGGTGCTTACCATTCTTCAGTTTGCTTTCTTCCCCCATACTAGACATGTTAAAACTTTCACATAGAGTTTTTAATATTTACTATTATACAGGATTCAATTTTGAGTTCATTGGAGAATGTATTTATGTGTTATAATTGATGGGCTTTTTAAGGTGGTTTCCAAGTTTCCACAACTGTAACGTGCCGGTGGTACATTTTCTGGAACATGAAAATGTGTGTGCACCCAGAATGCTGGGCTGCTGCCTGGGCATGGAACTGGCTGGATCACAGCAGTGGGTGTCCCGGTGCCACCAACCAGGTATGGCTGGTCCGGCCCCGGTTCTCGGCGGGCGGCCGAGTGTGAGTGTGGGTGTGAGTGTGAGTGTGAGTGCTGGTGTCGCCCGAGCCCCGTCACCGTGGAGCAGTGCTCAGCCTGCAAACATTTGCCCGGCTTTCCTTAATCACTCGTCATTTGGTAGTAATCTGGCCACACTTTCATACTTACATTGGTGATTTACATTTCAGCCTCTCGTGAATTATCTGTTTTGTATCCTTTGTTTATTTTTTCTGCTGTTGTCTGCATTTTAAAATGTTTATGGGAATTTTCGTTTTTTCTGTGCTCATCTTGTGTGCACCGTATGCATACCTTACCCCGGCCCGCCTGCGTCGTTTTGAGTATGGGGCTTCCGACGTCCCTCATAACTGGGACTGCCTTCTCTGCCTTCTCATGGAGCTGGCTTGTTTATTGGTGACTTGCTCTTTGACATTCCTCCCTTGATGCCACAAACGCCATTTCCCACAGCGCACTCTGGGGGTGGTCAGAGGTCCTCGCCTTCCCATCTGTGACGACCTGGGGCCGCGTCCTGTGCGGTGTGGGGAGGACATCTGCATTAGAGAGGCCACGCTGGCTGCCTTCGCAAACATACTCTCCAGTCTCCGGGGTCTAGCCCAGTAAAAACGTGTCTCTGTGAATAAGTCCAAAACACGTGCTTCCGATTGGCAGGGGTCCCCCTCTCAGACTCGCCTTGGGGACCCGTGCTGCTTCCACACTGTGGCTCTGGGAGTCACTCGCACCGGCTGCCAGGTGGCTGGAGTGGGAGGGACCGCCATGGCAATGGTGCAGGACAGTGTCCGGGGGTCAGGCCTGCAGGCGGTGCATTGAGGCTGCCCCCTCTATCGGCCAGAACTCAGGCACATGTTTCCTTCCGAATGCAAGGGAGGCCGGGGAAGGTCTCGGAGCAGTGTGCCCGTGCAGAAGGGGAAAGAAAGAGAAGGAAGAGTCTGACAAACTCCCACGGGTCTAATTAAAATGTTCTCCCTTAACAGGAGCCAAATGCTCCCCACTTTTTGTAAACAAATAGGCTTGCTGAGCTGTGATGGCTCTTCTGCTACGTGCCAGGCCCCTGTGTGTGTGCTGGTTCCGTTCGCCCCTAAGCCTTGCTGTTTCTGTTCCTGTAAATTTGTACTTGGTCTCGACAGCTGGAACGGCCCTCTCCTCTCCCTTTGGTTTGGAGTGTGCACTTTGTGGGCCCGGAGAACCGCACGGATCTGAGTTCCAGAGCAGGGGCAACATACTCGCCTTTGTGTTTTGCTTTTTCAGCTCTGTGTACGTTATTTCCCTGCGCCCTCACCCAGGCTAGCAGGGTTCACCTGTGCAATGAAGTCCATCTGTCTGTGGATTTCATAGCTACCAACTCTTCTAGTACTGGTTCCATTTCAGAAGGTGTCAGCTTGCCTCTGATGGTGCTTTGTTATTATTAAGTGTAGACGGAGTGTCTTACAACCCTGGGAGCGCAATCGTTTCAGACAGTTTAAGGATGCCTGCTTTTGAGACCCCTTCATCAGCAGAGTACACGCCAAGGGCAAATCAGATTAAGATGCCATGTCTGGAAATGGGGGGGAGGGGAGTGTGGAGGCGATCATAGGTATTCATAGGTGTGAACCATTTAAATACAAATTCCAGTCCTAATTTACTTTTTTAAATGTAAGGATATACCAGAGTTCGTGCCTTGCAATTCCATCTGTGTCTCTGTGCCCGGGGCTGCCTCCTAAGCTCTCCCCTCCCCAGGCATCCGGACTCTCTGGTTCCTGCCCCACTTCGGACTCACAGGGCCCCCTCACTCCCCTGTGGTTAGGATTCTGGGGAGCCCGCCTGGCGAGCTCAGCCCTGGCACGGGACTGCCCTGGGCGCGCTAACATGTGTCTGGGCTGGCAGTGACGCCGACGCGTCGGGGAGGCTGCAGAAGCCGGAATGTTCCAGCAGCTGAGAGTACCTAGCAGTTCAGTGGTGGAGCCTGAGAGGATATGAACGCCTAGGGAGGCTGGAGGTGTGACGAGAGCCAGGCAACGCAGGGCTTTGGTGGTTCCCATGGCCTGAGACCCCTCTTTTGCTTCTTCCCAGCAGCTGCTGTGAGCCTTGTTAGAGGCACGACGGTGGACTTGGTTATTGTGCAGCGTGGTGGGCCCTGTGGCAGCTCAGCCTCAGCAGGTGGCGGTGACACGGAGGAGGGTGGACAGGTGTTAATGGGCAAAGCTGCTCTGGACGTCCTGAGCCCCACCGGACGTGGGCGGGGCAGGGGCGGGTGTCTGGGTTGATTGAGAGAAGAAGTGCCGCTGACTGGCAACGGGGTGGAGTGAGAGCAGAGCTGGTCGATTAAAGCACGATGCATGGGAGCTGTTCACTGCAACCCCCCCTCCCCCAAATAACGACCTTCCTGTTGGAGTCAGGAAATAGAAACAAGTTCTGTTTTTCCCTTTACTCGACAGTCGGTGTTACCAACGTAGCCACTGAGCTCTGTGTTAGACCCTCAGATCGTCCCGCCCTGGGAGTGGAAGTGGAGGGGTCGGGGGCGGGGGGTGCAGGGTCGGGGATGTGGAGCGAGAGAGGAGAAGTGGCTGAGTCGGGTGACGGGCACAAGGGCATCAACCACCCGTCGTGACTTGTACTTTTCGTAGATCTGTGTTAATTTATCCACCTCCGTATGTAGTGTGACTGAGGTTGAATATTCAAAGTCCTCAGTGTTGTAGTCTTCCTACATTCGTTGAAGCAAAGGCTTTTCCTCATTTATCTCTTTTGCTTTTAATGAAGACCCTAAAGATATTGTGGAACTTTATCTACCTCTCGCCTATCTGTCTACCTACCTCATAATCACTGAAAGGATACTGCTCAGAGGGGCCCCCTGGGGTGCAGGAAGAATATATTAGAATCAATTGGCATTTATTTCAACCCTCTGCATTTACTTTTATTTTTATGAGATAAAAACTTATCAGAATTTTGCCCACCGAAGTTTTCAGAACACTGTGGCATCGGAACGTAGTACTAGACTTGGAAAATGCTCAAGGGCAGTTAACATTGGGCACACGGCAAACACCTACCTCAGAAGTAGGTTCAGTGGACCATCCGCAAGTGGAGAGAGAACTTAGCACAAACAACAGTCGCGAAAGATGGAGGAGAAACTTCAATGCCCTCAACATCTTGCCACCAGACAGACCCAGGTCTCAAGCCCTAGCGACGTGAAGCTAGAAATGGACAGCAAGGGAACAGGAAGGGGTTTTGTTTGTTTGTTTGTCTTTGTATTTTTTATGATAAGGTAATTGTTTTTATTTATTTTATTTTAAAAAATTTAATTGTTGGTTGAGCACAGTTTTCTGCCTTTTACCCCCATCCCAGCCCACCCCCCAGCCCTCCCCCCTCCCTCCTGTTTCCACCCCCCTAGTTTTTGTCCATGTGTCCTTTATACTAGTTCCTGCAAACCCTCCCCCTGTCCCCCCGAAATTTCCTCCCCTCTCCCCTCTGGTCCTTGTCAGCCTGTTCTCTATTTCAGCGTCTTTGGTTACATTTTGCTTGTTTGTTTGTTTTGTTGATTAGGGCAACAGGAAGGGTTCTGATGGAAGGGTCCTGTATTTGTCCTGTATATCAAGGGGTTGGGGGTTTGATTCCTGGTTGGGATGTGTGGGGGGGGCAACCAATCGATGTTTCTCTCTCTCTCCTCCTTCCTCTTGCTGTAAAATCAATGACCATATTTTATAAAAATAAAAAAATGTTCTTCCCAGATTCTGTTGGGAAAATGTAAAGACAATATTTGTTAGTGTAGCAAATCCTTACGTGAGTTAAACACTCAGCTGAAAACCATTTCAGAAGAACAACACCAAACAACTGGATGGGCGGAATCAGTAAATATGGAAACAAAAGTTAGTGGATTAGACTTGTTTGATGAAATGAAACGAAACAAAAGTAAACTTACACCTTGAAGAGATCAACAAAACAGATAAATGGTCTTTTTAAAGTGTTTAAAAAAAGAGAGAAAACACAATGTTACAAGTGTGAAGAATGTGTGACCACAGATTTTGAGATTGAAAATACTGTAAGAACATATTACGATGAACTTTTCTAACAAGTAATACAATATTAATGGGGTAACTGGTGTCACCTGCTCTGCACATTGTTCTAGAATTCTCTGTGTGCCTCTGAGAGACTGGCTGTCACTGCCCCTCTGTGATGAGACCCTAGAGGGTCCGTGACCCTCTGACTGCTTGGGCGCCCCCGATACTGTAACTGCCAAACCCTTTTCTGGTTGACGGTACTGGATATAGCTACATTGTCTATTTTTAACTTACAGAAAAAAATTTGTAAGTTCATTTGTGGTTTTCCATTAAGCTTTCTGTGGATCTGTGTCAGGGCAAACGAAACTTGGCGTTCTTAGGATGAAGTCAGTGCAAAGTAATCGTGAGGTTCTGGGTGGGAGGTAACGAGGGACCCTTTAACTTGAACATTTTCTCTCCCTTTGAGCCCCGTGTCTGCACGCACCCCTCCACACAGCTGCTCCTGTGCGCAGATCTCGCAGTCGCCCGCAATGGCCTTGGGGGAGGCCAAGGCTTCAGGTGCGACATGTCCACCCACTTGGGGGTGAGTTCTGCCACATGGGTGTTCCCCATCTCGGAATGGAAGCCAGTCCTGGGACTGGCCCCTGCAGCCTGGGACGGACCGCTCCCAGCGGCTCCGTGGCCAAAGCTCGGCCCCCAGCAGCAGCGCGGTGGAGCGTGGACCGGCACTGTGGACGTGGGCGGGGGCAGGTGTCCTGGGCCTCGGGGACTCTGTTTTCAAGGTCGGTGATGCTCATTGTCCAGATGGCTCAGCAGGACTGTTGTGGGTTTTGATAAAGCAGAATTACATGCTCTGCGTATCCAAATGGAAAAATAGTTACTGTGATTCCAGTGGATAATAGACGGGCAACGTGTCACGGTAAGAAGGGATGGAGAGTGTTCGGGGTGATGCAAGCGTATAGTGCCTGCAATCCCCGTTTAAACCACCCACGGTCTGGCCTGGGCCACGCTGTGTGTACGTGGCTGGCCTTTCCGACCTCCTCACGCACACGCTGGGTGGCCCTCCTGACACGCCACCCGCCACGCACGAGCCCTCTGCACAACATACTCTTGTTGCTTCTGATCCCGTCCATCCTCTAGAGCTCACATCTCGCTTCTTCATTGCATCTCTCCAGGCTTCCTCCTGTCCCCTCACGAGGACGGGCACGTCACATGCCCACGCAGACCCCATGGCGGACTGTCCAGTGTGGTACATCAATGGCTCTGGTCGCAGCTGCTTTCTGTGAGAGTTATTTACACTCCGGCTTTTCCATTAGACCGCCAGCTTCTAAACATATAAAACAATAAACTGAATAAAGTAAAACAAGAGGCAGAACTCATGGACATGGGACAGCAGTGCGGTGATTCCGGAAGGAGGAAGAAGGTCTAGGGAAGATAAATACTGATGGAAAAACATTGAATTGAAATGTTAAAGAGAAAAGACCGTGCTTGGGAACCAAAATAAATTCTAGAAACCATTGACAACCCGCCCCAAATCTCCTGCAGTTTCAGTCACACACACAAGCAAAACCTGCGCGCTTCTCTTTCAGCCATGGGGAACAAGGTGACATAGCTGTAATTAAAACAGGTTTGTCACCAAAGTGTAAGGCCATCTGTAGCCATCGAGTGTCACGAGCTACATTGGTGTAGATACATTGGTGTGTTATTGGAAATGTAAACTGTGACCTGTTCCCAATAGCAAAGGGGACTGAGGGAGTGGAGAGCGCTCCGCATGCTGGTGTTGAGAAGGACTAGACACGCGTGGGGTCAAGGGCTAGAAGCTGAAGCCCACACCTGCGGGCGCTGCGGGGCCTCGGCGCTGGACGCGACACCCACCCACCCCAGGCACAGGCCACCCAGAGGATCCACCTGGAGAAGAGCAGGGGCAAAGTCGCCCTTTGCCTACCACCTCTCCCCCTGGGTTCCTCCGAGTGTGAGCCGGCCCAGGGCCCTGGACGGAGGGTCAGAGCTGGTCTTTGACCCTGAGGAAGGAGGCGCCTGGCGGGCAGGTTCGGAGACCTGGCCCGGCCTCCTGGGGGCCGGGCCTGGATGGGGGGGACTGAGAGAGAACAGGCCCGAGAAAGCCCCTCCGAGGGGCCACCTGCTTCCTACTTTTTCTGATACAGGTGGGTTGACATTTCCAGAACAAATCAGACAAAAATCTGAAGGACATGGGGAGCAGGTATGTTTTGTTGTATATTTCCAATTCCGGGTTGGGACTTGGGAAGAAAACCACGGCATCAGAATTGATTTTTATATATTTAATATGGCCAGAGCTAATGGATTATAGATTTTTGCAGCATTAGGCTCAGTTAGAAGTGTTGGCTTTGAGACGCAATTTCAAAGAACTTGGGAAGAATGGTTGCTTTTTTCTTTTTTTTTAAATCAGACTGAAATATATCTCTGTAGGCTATTTTAGTTTATGTGTGACTCCCATAATCTTGAAAGAGCAGAATTTCAGATAATCTTCGCCACATTTTTATATGTTTGGGCAGCTCACAAGGGTGAGCGGGGATACTGGTGACAGGTAGGGGTGGGACAGGCCGCGTCCATCCTGGGGAGGGGCAGGTTCCCAGCCTGTCAGACGCGGTAGCTGTGCGGTGGGGAGTGTCTGTGTACAAGGGGTTCACTCGTGTTTCCCCCAGTCTGTTCCGGTCCGGGCTCTGTGTACAACTGCTGCCTCCGTGTGTCACGTCTGGGGGCTTGTTACCTCCCTCCGGTGCCTGCAGGTGTGGGTCCAAGCGCTCCAGCCCCTTCTCACTCACACTCCGCAAGACGGTGGGATTGAGACTGTGTCCCCTGGGGCAGGGCTCAGACCCCTGGGGTGCCGAGCTTCCGCTCTGGAGGCCCCTGAGGAGTGTGTGTGAGGGGCGACGAAGGCAAAGGCTTCAGAACTGAAACCAGAGGGGGAATGACTCTGACCTGGCCCGCCGAGCAAGCGGTTCAAGAAACACCCAGGAGGATGCCGAAACCAAACCAAACCCTCAGATGCAAGGAACCGGGACAATGAAGGGAACACCCAGGGATTTACAGGGTCCGTTACAAGGACAGGAATTGTGTTTGGGACTTGGAACTTCAGGTGTGCTCACGCTTCAGTCCAGAGTGTGGGAGGGGCCAAAAGACTGAAGATTTTAGAAACGTGAACGGAAGAGGTTTTTTCCCTCATTTTCGCAGGGCTTAGAATTTTAATACAAAATGTGCACAGCTCTTTGGTGTGTGTGTATAGGGCTGTGGGTTCACACACACTCGCTGTGAGATACTGATGCTCCCTGCTCTTCTGGGGAGGAAAGACAGAGGGTGGGTCGGCAGAATCTAAGGGGGTATTCATAGCATTTCTTATCTTTTCTTACTTTAAAAACCTAAGCAACTGTGACAGTTTGTGAAATACCAGTGGGAGTGTGGGAGTTTTGTGAAATGACTGGAAGTGTTTTCTGCATTTTGTGACTCTTCATTATTACAAATTGTTTTCAAACGAAGCCGTGGCCTCATCTCCCTCCGAGATGTAGGCTCTGTCCCTGGAATGAGGACAAGAGTGAGGAACAGCCAGGCAGGCGGGTCGCAGCTAGTAAAATAATGTTACCAGGACAGTTCGGCGACAAAACGGAGGGCCGGGTCACGATCTGAGGGAAACGTACCTTCTGTCCCCGTGGACCCCTGCGCTCAGGAGTGGCTGCACTTGGTAGGTCGGCCTGGGGATACGCCGCCACGGGAGGGAGATGCCGACAGACTCAGAATCCCGAGTGTGGCAGGTGCACAGGCGAGAACAGGGGGCTCCGTGGGCAGGCTGGCGTTCCGTCCTAACCCGTCCCTCCCACACCCGGGCTCAGCGCGAAGGGGCCCCGGCACAGGACTGGGGGAGCTGGGTGTCAGCATGAGTATGGCGTCCTCGGGGTGTCCCGGCGAATGCAGAAAGGGCCGGAGGGGAGACACTGTTCCCCGGAACTCCGGTGGGCTGACCTAGGGCCAGGGGTCGGAGGGAGGGCGGTCCGCTGTGAGAACGAGGGGAACGAGGCCACCCCATGAGCCTCTGTGATTTCAGTTCATACACTATAGAGAATCTCTCTGCTGAACTTGACCCTGCCACGGCCCCACCAGCCGTGGATCTCCGTCGGGTGGGGCTGTGTTTTCACCTGGAGTCCGAGCTGGCGGGGGTGGGACTCCGCTTTGTGGATAAAGCTTGGAAAAAACAGCCCTTTGCCTGGAGCGATAAAAATGATTGACAGCTACAACTCCCAAGGAGAAACTGTTGGAAGCCATGGTGTTATTTTCCAAAGACAACAGCCACATTGAAAAAAAATGTTAGAATGTTTGTCGCTGGGGAAAGAGTTTTCTTGACTTTCTCTTATTAATCAAGGTGATTTATGAAGGGACCTGGAGAGCTAAGGCTATTAGGAAAAATATCATATTAAAAGTGAAATCTAAAGTTTGTTCAGGTGAGAGAGTAGCCTGTTAAATTTATAAGGATTACAGAGCAATGTTTTCAAAAGAATTAAATTGTTTGCTACCATTCTTTTCTTGTTTGCTTTGTATCAAAAGACAAGATTAGAATAAATTGGGATATATCGTATGAAGTAAGTAATTATGTTTCTTGAAGCTTTTTCAAGTCTTTGAGTCTATGTGTGTCCACGCATGTACTGTCTCGATACAAAACACATTCTTTGTCGTTTTCATTGAGTTATAATTTATTCATAGTAAAATGTTTAATACTAGACCTGTGTGATTGCTCATGCAATCACCCCGGAGTAAATAAGTGAACATTGTCATTCTCACCAAGTTCCTGTTACAGTTTCACATGTTTCTGGTCTTGGAGTTGATGTCGTCTTCTCTGTCTGCACACCTGGCTGGCACCCTTTACCTCTGCGATGGCAGACACCCTCTGTCCCTTCCCCTCCGCGTGTGTTTTGAGAAAACAAAACAGCAAAAGTGAAGCAGTAGCTGGAATACTTACTTGTGCCAGCCGACGTCTTTCCCTGGAGGTCGGGCTCACAGACAGTGAAACCCGCTGCAAGTGTGCGGCAGGCCGTGTTTTGGCATGCGCACAGTGCTCTCCGTGGTCAGTGCCGTCTGACCCAGGACACCTCCACACCCTTGTCCTCACTGGCACTCTTTGCATGGCCCTGCCCCTGGGCATTGCTGATCGCCTCCTGGCTTTATGGATTTGCCTACCCTGGACATTTCAAATCAGTGGACTGTAAGGTATGGCCTTTTGTGTCTGGTCTACATCACTGAGCACAATGTCGTCAGTGTATCCGCATTGCAGCATTTGTGTTTGTGGCTTAATGACCCATTGCACGCGAGTTCTCGTGCATTTTTACTTCTTCTGCCACTGGGGCCGTTCCGGCTTTCTGGCCTCTGTGAGCCGTGCTCTTGTGCCCGTGGCTGTACGAGGTCATGGCTGGGCCTCAGCTTCCAGCGCTCCGTTCTGTACCCAGGGCTGCAGCTGCCGGGTCCCGTGGTGACTCCATGTGTAACTTGTGAACTCGTTGCCACAGGCATTTCCAAAGGGACCGGACCATTTGGGCACGGAGTGGCGTGTCATTGTGCCCTCGCTGCACCTTTCCTGCCTGACTGAGGATGTGGGATTTACTTCCACGCCAAACCCCGTTTGGGGCCTCTGGGGATGCACAGGGTTCTGTCCAAGTGGGTCTGGACAATTTCATCAGCGTTTGCGCCGATTTTGTGGGAGGAGACGACCGTGGGAGGTTCCCGGCACCTCTGCCCCAGCAGCGTCTGTCTGGATCCCAGCTTCCCCTGCTCTGGTTTCGCCTCCGCTGGCTTGCACGGGAGGACAGTGCCAGCTGCTCACCGGGCTCTGCTGCGCGCCTGGTGGCCTGTCCCCCGACCAGCAGGCCAGAAGGGTGAGCTTGCTCAGCGTCTCCTGTACTGACCAAAAGGCAGTTAAGTGCCAGCTGAATGTTCGATAAGTGTTCAAATCATATTTCTGTTTTGTTTTCTCTCTTCTAGTTTTGTTTCAAAAATATTTGGAGATTATTAACTTGATACACACATATTTACCTATGAAGACAGATGTATTATATATATATATTACTTATATATAAATTATGTGCATATCATTTGTTTCAAATATATATATGAGTTTTAGAAATTTAAAAAATATTTTTCCTTAGTCTCTTTCCTTAACTGATTTTAGCTCATGATTAAGGACAAAGGAGAGGAACTTGCCAGTGGAGAATCATGGTTTTGTTCCGGTCAGCATGGCTAAGGTGGGGGAAGAGCTCCATCGAAGACACTAGCCTGTTGTGAGTGCTTGTCCCTGTTTTCAGCGTTCATGTTTGTGGTGGGACGTAGGTGACAGCTTGTACACCGCAGTTCTGGGCATGACACCCCTTTGCCACGTGGTGCAGTGGTCACTGCCACCGTCTCCCGTACGCTTTCCCCTTCCCATGGAGCTGAAACTCCGCCCCATCAAACACAACCCCCCATTCCGCACTCCGCCGGCTCCGGAACAGCCCCCTCTACTCCCCATCGCTGCGGACCTTCCAGGCCAGGAGCCTCGTGTAGGAGAAGTGCACAGTGCGCCCTGTGGTGTCCGCCTTGTTTCGCGCAGCTCGTTGCCTTCTCAGTCCACCGGGCCGTGGCATGTACCGAACTCTGCTCCGCCCCTGTTTGTGCGAGCACCAGCCACTTCACTGGACAGCCGGCTCCCTGTGGGCAGGGAGCGTATTGTCAGTGTCCTCGTAGCTCCAGTACAAGTAAAAGCCTGACGACCGAGGACACGGACACTTACACATTCAGTGAATGTGTTTAGCTTTGTCCACACTCACAGTGGGCGCGTAGGGGCCTCCATGTCCTGGCTGGCACGAGTGTCTCCGCGATACCTGCCTTCAAACCTGCGCACACATGTTCAGCATGGCGGTGGCTGGACCCTGCGGTCCGCGTTTAACTCTTTGGGGTCCCTCCACATGGCTTTCCAGACACGCCGCCCCACGTGGTCTCATCGCTGACAGCGTTCCAGGTTATACTTTCTCCACACCCTCACCGACGTGTCTTGTCTTTTCTGTAGTTGTAACAGACGCGAGGTGAGTATTTAAAGAGAAGAATGGATATAAGACAGAAAACTGTACTTGAACAAGAATTAAATTTAAAAAAATTGAAAAAAAATAAAGAGAAGAATGAGGTAAGGATTCAGAAAATGCATCTGTGATAAAGTCTACTGTGACCCTTTCCTCCTAATTCCAGTAGAATTGGCAACATTTGCATCACACTTACCATTTTCCATTTTATTTTATTAGGTATATTTTATATCCACCTCCCCATAAATGGGAATTAAATGGGTATAAGCATTGAGGTCCTCTGTGTTTAATCTCCTTTAGTTCTGTGCTATATGTTACAGTCATACTGATTAATGGAATAATTACTCACTAACTTTAAATTTAGCGATAATTATGAAGCAATTCAGAAGAAAGCCATCAGCATTCAACGTCTGCACCATCCCGTCACTTAACATTAGTTGTTATAGTGGATGAGTAAATTATAGGTTTTACAGATGTGATTTATCATGATAATGGCTTCTGAGCTCATACTCACGAGAGACTTTTCTAATTCTTGATGAGATATTTCTGTTTATTTTCACGAGGGCTAAGGCCAAGCAACTCAGTGCCTCAGCAGTGCTCGCTCTGCTGTGTTTTAAAAGAGCAGTTAGCCCAGCGGCAAATTCTGCCGTCCGTCTCGGAGAGCGCGCCGAGTGTTGGGACGGTCTAACCCGTTTAATCTGCAGAAATACAACCCGACGTCCGCCTGGGCGGACACTCTTCGACCGAAACTTTGAACACACGGGTGTTCAGCATCACTCGCCATCGGGGGCGTGAAGGTGAAAAGCGCAGGAAGGCCCACCCTCATGCTCGAAGCACGGCTGCCCGCAGGCACAGTTAAGGCTGGTCAGGTGTGGAGAAAGGCGGTCCTTGTGGGTCACCGGTGGGCCTGCAGAATGCCCTGCGGAAGGAAGGAACCCGGACGCGTGCTTTGGGACCCGATGGAGACTCAGGGGGACGTTTCAGATTGCGCCCCCAGCAATTCAGTAGACGCTGCCATTCCCTGAGATGGGCAGGCCGGTGGGGGTCGTTCCGAGGATGAACCTGGTGTGATTCTCCCGCAGGGAGGGCTCCAGCCGACCTGTAGCCCTCTGGCTGTGACAGGAGCTGGGGCTGTGCCCCATGGTGCACCCACACGCAGCCCTCCGCCCCAGGGGGACCTACCGGGCACCTGCAAGCCCATGCAGCCTGCTTGCCACCCACGGCCCCACAAAACGTGGGAGAGAGTTGCTCGCTTCCTCGCGGTGACCTGCTTTTCAGCAGGCTGCCTGCTCAGTTCCCAGAGTCCCATGTGCTCCAGACAGTCCCACCAAGGTGCTATTTCCGGTGGATTCCTCTCCTCCTGAAACCCACTTCCCTCCTGAGCCGTTTGCACAAGCTCTGGGGCCTTCTCCGGAGAAGCACAGCCAGGAAAGCAGGGGAGCCGAGGGCCACTGGCCAGGCTGAGTCCTCCCCTACAGGGCGGGCGGAAGCGGGACCGACCATTGGCGCGTGGGGACAGTCCAGCTGGCCAGCCCTGCTCGACAGCTGGGTCACCAGACCCCGAGGACAAGGCAGGTCTGTTTTCCTGCCTGTGCACAGTGCAGAGTGATTACTGCTCCAAACTGCGTCTGTGTTTCTCTGCAGCTGGATCTTAATTGGCTGGGCTATTTCTGTCACGGCGTCTGGAGATCCCACCCTTCCGCACCCGGCTGTGTCCTCCCCCTGCCCCCGCCCCCAGCACCTGGGATGCAGGTAGGCTTTGTCCTGGGTGCAGGCTTGTGGATGGCGGGTGATTCACGGTTGTGGAGCCTGCCTGCAGGGCCACTCAGGAGCCCAGGGAGCACCAGCTGCCTGAGGCCGAGGGGGCTGGGAAGGCTGGGAGAACGGCCCGCAGTCCTTCAGAGCTCGTAGAGGGCTGGCTCTGCCCCACAGGTGGCAGGTCCCCCAGGTGCTGCTCATTCCTGGGGGCAGGCGAGTGTGAAAACAGGTGAGGGAGTGGAAGGCCAAGGCCCGGGAGGAACCCAGGGGATTATAATTCCTCCTCAGTGAATTCGCTTGGGCCTGGGATCAAACCTACGTAAGGCCCCGCAGGCCCGGCCAGAAGCGTGAGAGCAGGTGGGTCGGCTGTAGCTCTGGAACGGTCTGGCCTCCCAGGCCTGCTGGGCTCTGCTTTTGTGCTGGGCCGGGGGGCCCGAATCCAGAGTTGGAGGAGGACGTGGGTTCTGAATTTGCCGCTGGCCTCCGGCAGCTCACCCCCCACCCCAGGGCCCTGCTCCTCTCTGATGACGTTGGGTGCAGTTTGCTTCCAGACCCGCTCCGCTTGTGTTCTCGGCTCCCTCGTCTTCGTGGGATGTCTCCCCACCATCGTTGGGAGTCTGCGCACCCCAACAATTCGTTGGAGAAGAGGCCTCAGTGCTGGTGAGTGGGCCAGCCCCTTCCTCTGCTTCCTCCGGTTCAGAAGGTAGGAATGTCGTGCCTAAAAATACCGCGTGACCCGAGCAAGACACGCCCAGGCAGAGGCTCCTGCCTGGGACCCGAGAGTCCCGTGCGCTGGAGCTGTGCGCTGATCACGTCCCGAAGTTGTCCTTTTCCACCAGCCCTCCATCACTCGGTTAGTGCTCGTCAAAAACTTCATTAAAAAAATCCTTCCACTCAAATTGCCTTTAAAAGTCAACCAGATGCCTACTAACGCCTTAACATATCCTAGAAGTTTGCATTGTTTCCATGTCTTTGCTGGTGGTTTGCTGACTTTTATCGAAATACCCTTGTTGTTCTTTTTTTACTCTCTGTGAAATGGGTTTTCTCCACCATATTTTAATATTATTTTTCTCCATTTAAAAAAAGATCATCTATGATCTTTCTCTCTATTATTGCATTACAAAAAATCTAAGGCTTATTACTAAAAAAAATTGTGTGGGCTAGCTTTGGTGTTTTTAGGAAACATCATTTTGCAAAGTGGCGTCCAGAAAGGAGGGCCTAGGGCGTGGGGAGGAAAGCAAGGTCAACAGTTTGCTCTGAGAGTTAGACTGGACATGTGCGGCAGGGGCTTGGGACGCTGCCTGGCGGTCACTGAACAGCCAGCAGCCGCCAGCGCATTCATGAACTTAGAAATATTGCTGCTTATATCTTACTTGGAAAGTGAATTCAAAGCTATTGGTTAGTGTTCAGTCACATGGTAGGGAAGCTGGTCCCCATGCCTGACCCGGCTCGCCTCGCTGACGGTGGATTTGCCCTCTCCGCGTTCTTGTTTATTAAACGGGGACCACAGTCCTCTTCTCTGGGGTGGTTGTGTGGATTGGATAAAGTCCTAGAGAAAAAGTAGCTACCCAGTACTTGGTATACATTAAACTTTGAACAAGCTACTGCCAAGTTCAAATATTGGGTATTTGGCTGTTGACTCTCCTCTCAATTGACAAGCCTCTGGAAGCTGAGATGGGATTTGGGGGTGGTGAGTCCATTCCCTGCCCAGTTAGGAACCTGGACGGCACTGGTTTGCGTTAATAGAATGTGACGCTCCACTGGGAAGCGCAGGGAGGAGCGACCCTGCAGGGCACCGGGGGTCCTGCCGTGGCCAGAGACCCTCTGCTCCCTGGCTGCCAAGGGCTGGGTGTCTGTGGGGTGGGGCTGTCAGGCTGAGGTGCAAAGAGGCTCTCTCTCTCCTCCTGAGGCTTTCGGTCTGGTGGGAACAGGTGAGAGTGGCCCGCCACGGACATGCATCGAAGGCACCCCTGGGAGGCTGCAGGCAGGGCCACCTGGGCCCTTGGGAGGGTGGCTGGGGGGATCTCCCATGGGGATGGCACACTGTGAGACAGGAGAGCGTCCCCGGCGGAGGGCCCCAGCCGCGGAGAGGTGCAGGGCCAGAGGGGGACCTGACCGTGAGGTCCTCAGAAGGCTTTTTAAAGAAGTTTGAATTGCGATACGATCGATGCAGCCGAGAGTCACTGGTGGATTTCAATGTGAAAAACGACAGAGTGGAGCTCAAGTTCTGAAAGTTTCCTCTGCCACTCGGGTGGAGGTGGACTGGAGGGGAAGGGGACAGGGACCGGGGTCTGTCATGAGTTGGCCGGCGAGGCCGGTCTCCGTGAGAGGTGACTGGCCTTCGTCTTGCTTGGGCTCTGGCAGGGGTGCTGGGGATGAGTTCACAGGTGCTCTGGGTACACTGATGGGATTTGGTGACAATTAGATGGGAAGGCCTTAAGGCAGGGGTGTCAGACTCATTTTCACCAGGGGCCACATCAGCCTTGCAGTTGCCTTCAAAGGGCCCAATGTAATGTTAAGACTGTAGACATGTAACTAACCCTTAACTCGGGGCAAGGAGCTCGGCGCTGCTGCCAGGCAGAAACAGGTGGAGGGCGGGATTTGGCCCTCGGGCCTTGCATTTGCCGCCCGTGGGGTAGGGTGAGTGACTGCCTCTCAGGGTTACTAGAGACCAAGTGCAGATTTGTCAAACCCGCAGGCATAATATCCACAGCGTCTAGGACCTTCAAAAGGAAAGCTTTTGTCCAAATCTCTCTCTGGTCCTTTCTCCATTGGGTCCCAAGTCCTTTGTAGACTCTATTGCAAAGCATTGTCTGTTGCTCCATATCCGTCTGTCCATCTGCCCATCTGCCCAACCTCCATTCATGTGGTTTGTCTTTCGTTTATTTGTAAGAAATAATGTGTAGCCTCCGAGCTATCCCATTTCCCCTTTCATCCCTGACTCCTTCTCTATTCATTATCAGTTTAATTTGTAGACCTGAGATGCGCCTTCTCACCCCACTTTGAAAACTATCCTATATTTGCTTCGTCAAGTATTGCCGTTAATTATACTAATTAGCTTAGTTGGATTCACCGCTGGTCTCTGTCAGGGACGGACCACCCACAGGCATGACGGTCTCGTGTCTCCTGTTGTGGCGCTGGTCTTCCACCATCTTTTCACGCAGCCGTCCTCCTCTCCCACACTGCCCACCCCGCACCGAGCCTCCCGGGGGGCCCCTTTCCGTCAAGGACTCGGGTCTCAGCACCTGGGCCTTTCGCCTTCATGTACGAACGACAGTTCAGCCGCATCCAGGTCCCGGCCTTCCCCACCTGCTTTTATATGTATGTGGTCAAGCCATTTTTGCCAATTTGCCTGGGTGAACTCTTTTCTGAGTCCTCCTCTGTGTCTCTGAGGGTTTTTTCATGTATAAAAGATCACTCGGTGGTGCAGCAGTTTCTTGGATCGCACAGCTGCCCGTCAGAACGCCTCGGATCTGCCTGGGCTGCCTTCTTGGGTTCAGAGCTGGAGAGGAGCCTGAGTTTTCTTTCCGTGCAGGTGGCTTTTTGTGGCGAATGCCTGGGTGTTTTAAAATGTTTTTTCTTTATCCTCAAAATCCAGCAACATCCAGGATGTGTTTGGCTGGCATTGCCTTTAATTATTTTTCTGGAACTTGGTGATCGCTCTTGATCTGTGTACTTAGATCGTTTTCCAGAAAACGCTGAGGGTTTTAAAAAAATAATTTTCTGAGCTGGCGTGGGTTCTGGTCTGACATCTTCAAAGGGGTCTTTGAAGTGGCCCCACCTGTCAGTGACTTGGGCCAAACCTTGCAGTTGCCCATGACACTTCATGGCTGATGGACCGCAGAGGGCCCTTCTTTCCCTCAGGGCCAGAGCCCACTGCTGGGAATGCGCATGCGCAGGAGACGAACCTGCCCTTGACAATGGCGTGGCAGACACTTTCCCGACTGGTTTCTTGTCTTTCTGCCTTGAGTGGTTTTTCAGCCAAACAGTAATGATCTGGTTGTGTAGTTGAATTTATTTTGGGCTTAGTCTTTGTACTGAGGTGGCGCCTGAATTATTGGCTGTACTCAGAAATGGCTTCTCAGAATTAAAACAGAAACAAAAAAAGAAACAAAACCCCCTCATGTTCCTTTTCAATACCTCCTGCCTCACTTCTCCAAGTGAGTGTCTGTCTCTGCTGCTGTTTCGTAAAGGTCAGTTGGGCTGTGGACATTGCTTTTTCCTCGGCGTTTATCTGGTCCCTGTAGCGGCGTCATTGAATTTTCTCCCACTGATTGGAAGTGTCCTCTTCATTATTTACTCGAGTTTTCTATGTATGGACATCCTCTTTAGGTTTCCCACCCTGTCTCCTCAGTCGGTTTGTCTCATGGGCAGTTCTGCGTGGTTCTGGTGCAGCCCTGCTTCACCGCCCGGCAAGGAATTCCTTTGATCTACCTGCGTTTTATAGGTTATTTGTGTGATAGGTGTTATTACTATTTCACTTCACTTCACACCCCACCCCTTTAAGGGGCATGTGCTTTCTGTGCCCATTGACTTTGAAATTGGCCCCCTGACTTGCTGTAGCCCCCACGCCGAGGGGACCCCAGGGCTCCGCGTCCAGCCAGGGCTCCAGAAGGCCCAGCAGACCTGCAGCGTGTTGCTCCGTGCACCCCCCTGCTCCCCCCCAGGAGGGGTTGCTCAGGCAGGGGCGGGGCTGTGGCATTTCCAGGGGGCTCGTCCCCATCCCTCCAGAGCCATCCGGCAGTGCCCCTCTCGCCATTACTGTGGGCTCTGTGTCTTTTTCTGAACATGCCTCTGTTTTCTGATGCATTTCTAAGTGGCGCAGCTCGCTCTCCCACTGCCTGTTTTTCCCACACCTTTTCCGCACGTGCCTCTATCCCCAGCCATTCTGAGCTGTGCCAGTCTTCAATCATAAGTGACAATTTCCCCGGATTCAGAATGCCCGGGTAAGGCCTCTGATTTTGGCAACGAGCTCGTGTGAGCCGCCGCGGTCTGATTCCCGCAGTCCCCCAGGCTGGTTCCCGTGTCATCCTGTGGGGAGGGCAGGTGCAGGGGCAGCGAGTGGCCCGGGGTTTCCTCTTTGCCGCCCCGGCTGCCAGGACTCACGAGAATCACTACGAAGAACCTCCGTCACCGCACGACAGGCGTCGTCCAGTCCCTTCTTCCCTCTGAGTGAAGTCCCTGCTTCCTAGTTGGTGATGGTAGCTAGGTAGTGAAGTCAGGGTCACAACACTGTGACAGAAATACCCGCCTGGTTCCTACCCCACCCCGGCGGACCCTACCTTAGCTCCCGGGTTTCTCCGGCCGGTGTCCCGAGAAGCTTGTGGGAGCCGTGGGCTTGGTCGCTGCACGCGGCACTGAGCCCAGGGTTCCCTGCTCCGCCCCGAATGCGTCTCCCAGCAATGAGACTGTTTCTGCTCAGAGTGTGACCCCTGCCCCAGCCCAGTGCCCAGGACACCTAGTTTGCTGCATCCGCCCTGCCCCGTCCCATTACGCAGCCTCGGCTGCCCAGCCTTGCCTGGCAGTTTTCAAGTCCTTTCTGGGTGGAGAGAAGGCTGTCTGAGTGTTTCCCCTAATTGCCCGTCACTTCAGTTTTCTCTGCACAGGTGTTAGCTCAAGGCCTTGGGGGTTGACCTGGGACACAGTGATGACCCCGTTGCACTAAACAAAGCACCCCCACCAGCCAGGGCCACTCTCTGACACCAGGCCTCCCCCCTTACCGCTGGCCGTGGCCTCGGCCCCGCCCTCCAGCCAGGTGGTGCCGTCCCCACCTGCAGGGTTCATCCTGACCCTCAGACAAACTTAGTGTCTTCAGATTGATGGAGAGGACATCAGACAAGGCCGGAATGTTATTACTAGACACAAGGACAAATGCCGTTAAAAGCTTCTGAACGCTCTCCTGGGAAGTGTGACTGGTCATGGGCTCATTGGCTGTTCCTAATGTCACTACTGTAATTTTGGGCATCTTTGTCCTGCCTCAGATGATGGGTTCGTCAAAGAGAACAAGGCATGTGTAGCCCTTCGCTGCCAGCGCCAGGCGTGGTCCCAACATCCTGCCCCTTTTGTTCCTGCTCTGGTTGTGGAGGGCACGGTGCTTAGGTTTCAGAGACCCCGTGTCAGAGACCCCGTGTCAGAGGGGTGCCGGGTCAGCGTTTCCAGCCGCCAGCATTTCCAACACACGTGGTGAGCAGCCATGCGGCTACTGGTTACACAAGCTCCAGGTGGCGTGCTTGCCAGAGAACCGGGGGCAGCGGAGTTCATCAGGGGAGGAAAACCTCCTCCTATTTTATTTTATTACTATTTTTAATGCTTCCTCGAAGATATCTTTATTGATTTGAGATAGGGAGAGATGGAGGGAGGGAGACGGGTGGGGAGAGAAACTTCGACTGGTTGCCTCCTGCACGCACCCTGGCCTGGGATCAAACCCGCCCCCTTCTGGTGAAGGGGTGGCGCTCCCGTCCACAGGGTGACCCGTCCAGGGCAGCCCTCCTGCCCATCAGCGGGCAGCGGCCTGTGTGCGCACGCCGCCCAGTGCCGAGCAGAGGTCGGCAGACCCAGGGGCCCGGCCGGAAGCCCGCTGCCGCACCAGTGACCAGCACTCCTATGGCAGCGGCCTGGGGCCCTGTGACGGTCTCCTTGTGTGTGGACAGCTGTGTGTGTGGCCGTGCGGCTGCAGTGGCGTCTCAGGCACTCTCTTACTTTGGTGTCCCGGCACACCCTGAGCCTTTTTTTAAAGGATTCGCTCTCCAGGCACAGCATACGTGTATTTTTTTTCACTTTCATCACTGGGGCGTCTCTAGGACCTGTCCTACCCGAAGGTCCTCAGAGGGTCTGTGTTTTTCTGTGGCGACAACAGTCATCATATAAAGTAGGTCCTCTTAGCTTCACTGCTGGGATGACATGGCGCGGACCGATTACCCGAAGTAACAGACACTAATTTCTCACGTTCCTGGGGGCGGGACGTCCAAGGTCAAGGTGCTGGCAGATTCCGTATTTGGTGAGAATCCCCTTCCTATTCACCAACAGTGTCTTCTCACTGTCTCTTCATGTGGGGGAGGGGGCGGGGGGCTCTCTGTGGGCCCCATTCATCAGGGCTCCACCCTCATCACCTGATCGCCCCCAAAGGTCTCAGCTCCTCATGCCATTGCATTGGGGGTTAGGTTTCAGCATGACTTTTGGGGGGACAGACATTCGGTGCATAGCACAAGCTTTCTCACAAACCCCTTTTCCGTACCGTGTTTAAATGCTCCCTGGGCGCTGCCCCTGGGGACTGGGAGGTGTTTTCGAGGTCTCAGTGGAGGGAAATACATTCTGTGCATCCTCCATCTGTCCTCGGGGAGCCGCAGGGCAGAAGGAAACGCCACCACCCCAACACAGACACTGGTCAGGGTCCTGCCTGTCACCGCCGGGTGCAGGTGGGGGTGCAAGGCCTGTTCAGAGAACCAGGCACTGTGCTCCTTTGGTAATGTCACTGAAATGCAAGTCTTCCGTCATCACAGCAGGCAGGGGGGAGAGCTGTAACAGCTGAGTGGGCCCAATGCCCATCCTGGAGTGAGGCTCCCACTGGTGCCCATGACCCCTGGGGGCCAGGTCCAGACCTGTCTCCAAGCAGACAGAGGAAACAGGGCTGGTCATGACCCAGTCATCTAGCTACATTCTCGTTTGGGCCTCAGCTTTGCATCTCCGACACCCACTCACTGAAGCCCTAACCCCCACACCTCCTAGAGTGACTGCATTTGGACACGGGCCCTGTAAAGGGGTAACAGGGTAAAGCAATCACGGGGGCGGGGGGGCGGCGTAACTCGACATGACCAGGGTACTTACCAAAAGGGACATTGGGACCCCCAGAGAGACCCCAGGGGTGGGGGTCTCAGCTGCAGAGAGGCAGCTGTTGGCAAGCCCAGGAGAGAGGCCTGGGAGGAACCAACTGCCCAGCACCTGGATCTCGGGCGTCCGTTCTCTGTTGTCTACCCCACCCAGCCAAACTGACAGCGGTCTGTGAAAGGAAGAACGTAAACTTCACACACGAGTGTGGAGAACACCGGCAGCTTTGTCACCTTGATTTCTCCCCACCTGGGCCCTCCCCGTTCACGGAAACCGCCATCCTCCGTGGTTCTGCCACTGTGTCTGTGGAGACATGCACGCACACCGTTTTCAGGTGCGTGTTGTTGGCGGTATTTTCTTAGAAGATTTGTGGGCATGGAATAAGCTTCACGATGACTTCCTGATTATTATTTCTGGCACAAAAGGAAGCTATTGATGTTTCGTGTGTATGATATTGTGTAATTACACACCCCACAGAGTGCTCTCATTCAAACCCAGTTTCATTTGTCCCTCTTGAGCGTGGCCGGTACACAGTCATTTCGTTCACATCATACGTGACCTGGTAAAATGCATTTGGGTAGGTTTTCTATGTTCTGCTCGCCTGAAACGCAGAAGCAGCATGGGGCGCATGAAGTTTCCCTTTCTGCCTGTCAAATTCTTCCTATTTACAACAAAAATCAGACTTTGTCTTTGTGTACATCTGTGTATCTGTACTTATATGTTTTTTTGCATTATGTAGGTGTGTGTCTGGGGGTGGGAATAAGTAGGTTTCAGGGGCACTGGGCCATTCTTTTGAGTTAATAACACTATTGCAGTCAGAACCCGACGTCTCTTTCCACGGGACCGCCGCAAACCCACTGGTGCCCGCCCGGTATTTGGGGTGGCACGCATCCCTGTTGCAGCTTTGTGGCAGACCGTGCCCACCCACCCGGAATCTCTCTGTTCAACTTTGACTTTGGATTCTGTCTGTCATTATTAGTACCTCGAGTCCTGCTCTTCGGTTAGCATGACTTGACGTGGCTTATGTCCATTTTATTTTAATGTTTGTGCGGTGTCTTGGTTTGGTGGTGATTTGAAACTGAATAATTCAGGGTGAGACTTCTGCCCTCGAAAGGGACCTTTTCCCCACTTTATCCGTACTCTGGACCGATTGCCATTTCACTCCGTCATCTTCCTGAGCTTTCTCACTCCCCTCATGTCCTGCTTTCTTGTGGCATTGCCTCTCACTTCCTTTATCTGTAATACAGAGACTGCGTGAGCCGTCTGTGATGGACTGAACGTTCCCGTGCCCAGAATTCGTGCGTTGAAGGCTTCACCCTTGGAGTGGCTGCATTTGGAGAAAGGGAGTAGTTCAGGCTAAATGAGGCCATAAGCACGGGGCTTGGTCTTCAGCGATTGGCATCCTTAGAGGAGGAGACACCAGGATGCTCAGCCTTTCTCGCCCCGTGAGCTAGTTCCGAGGCAAGTCCCAGGTTGGTCTGGGAGCATGAGCCGGGGCTGCTGCCGGGAGGTCCCGGCCTTCGATCAGAGGGAAGGGGAGACCGGCCTGATCTTGGAAGACAAAGCCGCAAGCTAAGGAGTCTTAGGTTTTATGCTGTCGTCGAGGGGGAGGCGCTGCAGTGTTTCAGTAGGAAGGGCTGTATAACCGGGGTGTGGTAAACACGTGACTCTGTCCACCGTGGCTTGTGGAGCGGGGGGGTGGGGGTAGGGCTGTGTGTGTGTGTGTGTGTGTGTGTGTGAGATGGATGGAGGTATTGACCTGCCAAGGTTAAGGACATGGTCAGGTCCAGATTTTTGGCTTGGGTGGCTGGGGAGTAGCAGGTCTGTGGCACTACACACGTCTAGGCGGCCCGTTAACATTGTGTGTTATGTGAATGGTACCTGCTGGAATGTGAAGAGTCTGACCTCTGCGCTGTCCACATCAGCCTTGAATTTGAACCACACAATTCAGGGTAAGGGAGATAGGTGGGAGACAAGGTTTGGCACAAGGTGATAAACTCAGGTTAGACCTGGCAGCCTATGCACCAATTACGCAAATGAAACATTACCTGGACACCCAATGCTCTTGCAGTCTCGCTGAGATCGCCTGGGAAGGGAGCCTGGGGGAGAGGGGAGGACAGTCAGGGAAGCACCCGGATTAACTGCCCTTTTCCGGGTAGAGCCGGAAGGCAAACTGACCTTGAAGGACTGAGAAGGAGCTTCCACAGCTTTAGGAGGGAGATGAGAAGTGAACGTGTAATAGAAACTAAACGGACAGAAAGTTTCCGAGAGGGAAGTAACTTTCAGTGTCAAAGGAACAAAATATATTGATTAATCGATATTGATTAATGTCGCAATGAGGAGTTCCATAGAACGACTTCTGAGAAGTGGCAGGGCTGTGGCGGACTGCCGGGAAGAGTTGCAAGGCCAAGTCCAAAGAGAGGAGAGCAACGTGGTCGAGAATTGGGAATTTTCTGAAGGGGAGAAGGAATCCACAGGAACAGAAAGTTTTGAATACATAAAAATCAAGGCCAACTGATGGGCAAAATGAGTATTTTATCTTTTAATGGAATCTGGAGTACAAGTGTTGTGACTATAGAGTGAATTATGAAAGTTGTCAAGAAAAGGGGGAAGGGGAAAAAACCTTTTGT
Organism: Sturnira hondurensis; assembly: GCF_014824575.4. NCBI lineage: Eukaryota > Metazoa > Chordata > Mammalia > Chiroptera > Phyllostomidae > Sturnira > Sturnira hondurensis. The sequence continues at coordinate 642,149 of NW_028087067.1, forward strand.
GAGGAGTCATGGGCAATAGTGGATACGTTTGTGGAGGGTCCTGAGGCATCTTTTAAAATTTATTTTTAAATCAATTTTACTTTTTAAGAGCAGTGTTAGGTTCACAGCAAGACGGAGAGGGACGAACAGGTATTTCCCCACGTGCCTGCTTCCCCCACACAAACTGCCGCCCCGGCGCCTACCTCCCCCCACCGGACAGGACATTTGTCACAACTGATGAACCTGCACTGATACGTCATCACCACCCAGAGTCCACAGTGACATCAGGGCCACTCCTGTGCTGCACATTCAGTGGGTTTGGTCAAATGGAGAGTGACATATGTCCAGTGTGTACAGTGTATAGTGTTGGGTTGGCCAAAAATTTGTTTTATTTTTTTTCTGTACGATGGTTCTAGTAGCCCTTAGTTGTCTTTACCTTCATTCAAGATAATTTTGTTAGATTGTATTGTCACAACTGTCACATCAAGCATGCATTAAAAAATACCAAAATCGGTGGATTTTTTAGTGGCTTTTCTAATATTGAAGGTGGAAGAAAAAAAGCAACATTTTTGGCATATTTTTCTTTATCATTTCAAGGAAGGTAAAAATGTAACTGAAACACACAAAAAGGTGGATGCAGTGTGTGGAGAAGGTGCTGTGACCAATCAAATGTGTCGGAAGCGGTTTGCGAAGTTCGTGCTGGAGATTTCTCGCTGGACGATGCTCCTCGGTTGAGTATCAACCCATTGTAGTTGATAGCGACCGAATCTAGGCATGATTGAGAACAATCAGTGTCCTACCATGTGGAAGATAGTTGATATACTCAAAATACACACATCAATCAAGTTATTGGTGAAAATGAAAAATGTGTCTCACATTTTGTGGAAAAAGTTAAACAGATTTCTTGGCTGACCCAACGTCACGCAGAGAAACGCACTGCCCTAAAACCCCGGCTCCACCTCTCTGTCCCTCCCCCCTCCCCCGCCCCAAACCCCTGGTGCCCACTTCTCTCTCCTCCGCCTGCGCCTGCGCAGCTTTGCCTTTCCTGATCGTCGCAGAGCAGGGTCCACGCCGTGTAGCCCCCGCAGACTGACTGCTTTAAGCACCTTTGTTTTCATTCTTAAATCTTTCTGCGGTGTGATAACCTATGGTCCTCACGAAGTCACTGACAGGTCTCCCGAGAGTGGGGGGAGGTTGGTGGGGGTCTGGGAGGGCGTCGAGGACCAGAAGCACCCCCAGCGGTAAGGGGGGGCATCAGGTGCTTAGAAGACTTTCTCGGGGTGTGGGAAGCACAGCTGAGATGCAGGGCTGTGAACTGTCAGAGACTGATTCACTCATTGTGGTGTTTCATGGTTTTCAACTGGTAAGGTGATCCCCGTGAACAACTGGGGGAAGTAAGTTTTTTGTGTTATTTGGAGTGAACAGCCACTTCGGTTGTGTGAGTTCCTCAGATACGGGAGAAACCACCAGTGAAGGCACTTGGGGGCTGGGGTAATGTTTTTGGAGATGTTTTCAATTACAAATTAATCTTTAAACAGCATTATAACCAACTGTGTTTTCTGTTTCTTTGATGTCTTATTTTATAAACAGTGTTTTTCATGGAATTTAGTTATTTCAAGTAAAGTTTCAAAATGAGATCTGTAAAGTCATTTCTATCGTAATTATCATATTTCTGATGTTTCCACTGCTTTTACTTGTGCTCTCTCTCTTCATTTCTAATATTGTAATTGTGTTTCCTCTGCTTTTCTCTAAAAACCATTCCTGCCAGATGTTGGCCAGTTTCGTACGCTCCCCTGAAGAACCAGCTTTTTCCTTCCCGTCTGCATCTTGGCCGAGACGACGCGAGCTCTCACCTCTTTCTCCGTCGAACAGATTCATCATGGGTATTTTAAGTTCCTGCCTCATCGGTGCCGTGTGTACTTGAAATACGATCTGTTTGCACCATCACATCTGTTGCTGGGTTGGCCTTGTGCTCCTCTCTCTTGGCACGCTTACTCACTTCTGCCGAATAAGAAGGATTTTGCAAACGATGTGGAGACTCCCCGGAGGATGTCCCCTCGCCTCTGCTGGCGGAAAGAAAGGCTCAGACTAGGGACCTGGACTGGGGAGGGGGTGGGCTGTGGTTGGGGTGAGGGTCTTCTCTCTGCGTCATGTCCACAGCGCCTCTGGACGTCCTTGTGGTGGCCTCCACTCTGTGGACACTGGACGGCTTTAACCCACTGGACCAGCTGGGTTAAATAAGAGAATTTGTTTCTCACTGTTCTGGAGCCCCAGACATTTGTGATTAAGGTGCCAGCTGATTCAGTTTCTGGTGACAGGTCCCCCAAGGCCAAACCGTGTCTGAGCAGGAGGGTAACAACAGCCTAACGGGGTTTCATGCTTTCGTTTTTTCCCCCACATGGAAGTCTGTTACCCACACAACGATCAAGGGGACCATTCTAAAACACACATTAGATATTGTCACTACCTTTCAGAAGCCTCCCAAGAGCACCCACTTCATCTGGAGAGAAACAAATGCATGCATTTTCCAAGGTCAGCAGGGATCCAGGCCCCTAGACCTTGGCCTTGCCACTGCAGCTGCAGATTTTCTGCTGGGAGGGTTCCTCCCCCTTCCCCAGACACATGGACCTGCTCACAGCTACTTTCCCTTTCCACTAATGCCCCTCACAGCAGCGTCTGTCTGAAGCGAGCCGTCTCCCCACCCGCCCCACCCCTGCCCATCTCTTCCTGGAGGCCCCGCTCCTCAGAGCCCCTGCCTGGCCATCCTTTGCGTGGTGGCGGCTCCATCCGCCCCAGCCCTGCACCGTCTGCGGCTTCTCTCTGGTGGAGTCCGCCCCTCACCCACTGCCCTGGGGCGTGCTGTACCGGTTTACTGTCTGTCTCCTCGAATTAAATGGAAGGCGAGCCAGCGCAGGAGCGGCGCTCACGTGTCCTCAGTGTGCGGGGGATTCCTGGCATAGTAGGTTCCTAATCAATATTCACTGAACAAAAGGATAAATAACAAAGTTCTACCGGGACAAGGATAAACAATAGCGGAGCCGACCAGTCAAGGGCAGGCTGGGGCCGGCTCAGAGGAGAGTGAAGGGTGTCTCCTCCTTATCACCCAGTATCTAGTCTTCTTTTTTATAGCATCGGATTCCCTTTTCTCCAAGTCTGCCTCTTCCGTCATAAAAACGCAGGGGGCAGAGTCAGGAAACTGACTCCCACTCTGCAGCTCACCCCAAGGAGGCCGATCCGGTGGCTGTCCTGGAGCTTGGGACCCTGACGAGGGTGACGCAGAATCCCAGCTGTTTCCTGGACAGAGGTGGCGAGGAATCCATCTGCAGCCCAGGAGCCCGTGACCTTGGCACTTGCGGAATCCTGGATTTTTTCAGCCTCACCTCGGTTCTCTCAGCTCTGCATCCCCTCCCAATGTGTTTCATTAGAGGCCAGAGTTTGTTTCCATTGCTCTCAAACAATGTAACCCGAGTGACCGTGGTGGAATTTTAAAAAGCTCAGCTAAATTACTAATTTGAAACCCCTCATGAAGGACTTGGAGGGCCTGGAGGAGGGGGGCATCGTTTGAATTGCATGGCTCATCAGTTCATTGATTCCTGCAACAAATATTTATTGAGCACTTGTCGAGAGCGGCAGTCATGCTCTGCTCTGTATATACAAAGGTGTTTCTTCCCCGTAAGAGTCTCAGAGGCTGATGGGGTGCAATCAAGTTTTAATCAAGGTCCTCGCAGGGCACAGTGTGAGGACAAAGGCAGGGGCGGGTACACCTACTAGGGTGTGGGCAGGGCCAGGAAGGGGCTGCTGAACCTTGAGCTGACCTTGGCTCGTGGGGCCCACACGCCCAGGCATTCTCGGAGAAGAAGCTCTACCAATGTCTAGTTAGCATTTTGCTGTTTCTCTTCTCTGGCTTAGGGTGGCAGATCAGCTAAGTGCAAACAAGTTCTTTTAAGTATCTGTGATGTCCTCATTTAAAATAAAAAGAATATTGATGCGCATCATTGATGGTGTGTTCTAACCCAAAGTATTACACCTGAACCTACTGGGAAGCAGCTTTTAGTCCACAGAAAACAGACCAGGTGGAGGCAAAGCTACATGACACCGTGAGGAAGCAACGAGAAAATCTTGAAGTTGGGAAACACCGTTGAGGGTGAATCTCATGTGATCAGATAAAGAGACGCATAAACCACTTGCACCCCCCGATGCGGGCACTTTCACAGTGTCAGCGGGCGAATCTCCCAGTGTGCACGCTGGTGAAAGCGAAGAGCTACCGCATCCTTCATAGCAAATCTGCAACTATGTGTGTGTGTGTGTGTGATCATTTAAGTTTCACCCTCTTGGCCAGTTCCTGTGGCCCAGCACAGGGTGCCAAGCTGGAGTCCCCGTGTTTTGGCCCCTTGTGTGGCTGCACGGTTACACTTTTTCACTGGCCTCTGTGAATGTCCCTGGCCCTTGGCAGACACTTTTTGACCCTCTGTGTTCATAAGTTTGACTTTATAAAAAACGTTTTTACATCCCTCCTGTGAGTGATGCCATGCAGCACTGGGCTGGCTCATCTCGCTCGGCACAGGGCCCTCCAGGGCGTAGCTGCAAGGCACGCAAACCTTCGGCACACCGCCGGCGGCCAGGCCTTGCTCTAGCGGCCTGTCATCCCGTGGGCCATCGCCACCCCAGGGGCCCCCCTGCACACCTTCATTCTCGTTCTGGTGCTCAGGAGAGTTGGCTAAAAGTCTCCACGAAGGGCAAGTCTCTCGAGCAGCTCCGCAGTCTGGAAATGGATCTAGCAGGCCTTGAAGCCCTGAGGCAGACAGACTGTTCCATGCCCACTCTTTGCTTTGATGCTGGAGACAGTGTGCGGTAAATAGGGGAACAAGATGACTGATGGCTCACATAGGAACGTGACTGATGAGGCAGACAGTCTTCTGCGCATGCGTGATGACCAGGGCACCCGCCCCCCCCCCCCCGCCCCCCNCCCCCCCCCCCCCCCCCCCCCCCCGGGTCTCTCGGCCACTCAGTGCGCGCAAATGTCCCTCTTGCTCTAACGTCTGCACTTGCTCTGGGCCTGGACAGGCTGCCAAGGGCGTCTGGCCCCTCTTCGGGGTCCGTACTCCGACGGTTCGTGTTGTGACCCTGCAGTGGTATTTTCCCTTCTTCGGAGTTAAAGCGCCGTCAGGCTCCCATCACACACTCAACAACTCATTTCCAGATCCGTCTCCCTGGGCCGGTGCGTGCGTGCGCATCACACCACGACCGCCGTCGCCGTTGGGTGTGATAGTCCTCCCACGAGGTGCGGCAGGGCTCTGGCGTCTGTGCCCGGGTGCCAGTCCTGCACGGTGGGTGCGGTTGGTAGAGGGCTGTGTGCGTGGGGCCGGGGGGAGGAGCCAGGTGGGAGGCGGGGTTTTGGAAGAGCAGAGGGGCTGATTGGCAGCCCATGTGGTGCAGTGGGAATCAGTTTAAACAAGAGCGCCCAGAGGACGCTTAGTAAAGTATTTGCAGGGTCAGCAAACTCCTGTTGTCCCCGTTAAAGATCCAGGTTACTTTCCCCCTGTGGATTCTCATTTGAGAGGTGAAAAAGCACATTAAATTTTAATTGTATACATACTACATAATTTAAAATTTTACTATTGGATTTGAATAGTGCTATATTCCCTCTGAATGTCAAAATCCAGATTCAATGTAATGAAGCAATATCACCTTCCTGGTGTGTCCTGTGTAACATGCTGAAGATGTCATGTGTGGGTCCTGTGACCTCTTTAGAAGGAATTAGTTCAGTTCCAGATGCCGTGCTGACTCAGAGGGCCCCGGGGCTGCAGTGGGCTCACAGACAGTGCTGGGTGTTGCCGAGGCTGTGGAGATCACACAGGGCAGAAGCAGCTCCCAAGAGCGTCTGTTTCAGGTGCTGGGACTCTGGGGACTAGGTGACGCTGGCCGTGAAAATCCCTGGACCACTTCCAGAGGGGACGGGAGCTGCCTACACACCTGCCAGGTGACAGACACACCCATCAGGTGGTTTCTAAGCCACGTTGAGGACAACTCTGTGGTGCAGTGAGAGAGGGGGAACCAGAGCGAGCTGCTTCACCTTGGCCAGAGAAGAACGGCGCACCGGCATTGGTGTGCTGGGGTCCTGAGAGTGGACGGACGGACGGATGGTCAGATGGACGGACGGGTAGGCAGGTGCAGCAGGCTACGTGGGGGCTGGGTGACTGCTGGAACCGAGGTATATGGTTCAGGCCAACGCGCCCAGAAAACATGCTGGGTGGGCCAAGAAGTTTGTTTGTTTTCCGGAAGTTGGCTCTTAGTCATCTTTAACTTCCTTCAGACACAGTTTTGTTAGATTGTATTGTGACAGCTGTCATATCAGTGTGCGTTTAAAAACACTTATCAAAATCAGTGGGATTCTGTGTTCGGAGAAGGTGCTGTGACTGATGGAATGTGTCAAAGTGGTTTGTGACGTTTCGTGCTGGAGATTTCTCTCCGGACGATGCTCCATGGTTGGGGAGACCAGTTGAAGTTGACAGCGATCAAATAGAGACATGAATTGAGAACAATCGATGTTCTACCATGTGGGAGAGAGACAACAGACTGAAAATATCCAAATGAATAAAGTTATTTTGGTGAAAATAAAAAGTATGTCTTTTATTTTACAGAAAAAACCACACAGACTTTTTGGCTCACTGAATACCTTTGACTTTCTAGGAAAAAAATGTGCCCCCGTGGGAAATTTCAATTGGTGTCAGAATTGCCACTTAGTCCCGTGAGGATTACAAATGTTAATAAGTGAATCTACTTTTGAAAAATACCGTTTTTTGAAAGGAATTGCTGGGTGCTTTAAGGAGATGCACTGCTCTCATGTGGAATGGGGGCCTCTGTGCTGGCTTCTTCATGAGGACCTGGTTCCGAGGGGCTCTGGGGGAAAATGTGCTGGACTCTGTCCCTGACGGATGTTAGGACAGACCCCCAGGAAGGACAGGGGCACTTGTGTGGCAGCACCTGTGTGTGCCCACCAGGCTCATTTTCTGCCCACTCTCTCTGGTCAGGCTGCGTGGCCCAGACCCCTCTTCAGGCGTGGGCATCGTCTAGGGGACCTCTAGCCAGAGGCTTCTTTCTACCTCTGGCTGAATCCGAGGATGCTGCGCCCCTGCCGAGGGCAGGTCCTGGTACACAGGGTGCCTGGGCCCTGTCCCGACCGGGCAGAAGGCTGTGGCCCAGCCACGAACAGCACTTTTGAACTTCCTGTGGCCCCAGCGAATCCCGATGCCTTAAAGCCTCTCAGATTTTGTAAGACTCATGTATTGTAGCTGCCAGCACGTTCCCGATGAATCGCCTCCAATCGCACTTTCCATAGGAAGGAGGGTCAGTTATTAAAAATCATCTATTCAAGGACGTTCCAAAACCAGTTTCACAATCCGTTTTATCTACTTATCTTAGCTGGCTTTCACTGTGGTTATTCAGATCAGTGAATGTATATCAAGGGCTTTTACTCTGACGGCATTGTCCTCGGGGGTGGGCGGACGGCCCTGGAGAGGCTGTGGAAGTAGAAAACTGGAGGCCAAGTCAGAGTGACAAGGGGATGAACTGTCTCCTGTGCACGTCTTCTCTCTCCTCCGTGACCCGAAGACGGGACATGCGTGAGGCTCGTGGGTCTTTGTGTTGTGCGTCTCCCTCTACCAGAGTACGCTCTTTGCTCTCTGTGCGCTCTGTCCAAATTGCGCTTTGTGGTGTGAATTACGAGTATAAAAAGTGTCTTTGCCATTGAAACACCTAAAAATCGTAGACGGTGAGGTTCCACTGCCTTGAACAGACAGCAGGGCTGTCGGAGACTGAGTCGTATTTGCAGACGTGTCAGGAGAGCGTCCGGGAAAGGCACCTGCTCACCTTTTATGACAAGATGCCCCGAATGGGGACCATCCACGAGAAACTAAAAATACGTCCGTGTCCGACCGAGCCGATCAGAAGCTGCAGTGACAAATGTTGGTTGTTGGATGCCTCTCGGTGTTGAAGAAATTGTGAGTCAGTTCAGGGCGTGATGAGCAAATAATGGATGAGCGTCTGCTAAGCATTGTGGGGAGTACGAAACGAATCGGAAAAGGAGACTTCTGCCTTCTGTCAACTGGGAACTGTAAGCCTTGACTGCAGGATTCAAGATGAGAAGCGTGATATAGCTGAAGGGAGGGTTCTGTGGGTATTTAAAAGAAAGGAGCCTTACTCCCAGGTTGCTACGAGAAGGAGCTCGGTGAGGCTACTTCTGCTCGAGGGGTGAAGCGCAGCCCATCTTGGCTCCTGCCCTGTTGGGCCCCGTTTTCGGTGGCGTAGGCTCATTTTTTAAAATAGAAGTGATCCGGTGCAGGGGTTTGTCACGTGGCCACGCCGGACCACAGTGGAACTCGGTCTGACATGCCCAACAGGTCTCGCCCTGGGCCCCCCAGCGAGGCACTCAAGACTCCCAGACATCATGTTGGTCAGGGACCTGCTCTCCCACGGAGGGCAGAGTCTGGGGACAGTCTCTAGAAGAACAGAGAAGCACCATGAGTCCCCCTTTTATTTGCTCGGTGGGGGGGTCGGCAGCAGTCTGAACCCCCACCACGCGTTCGACACTGCTCGACAAGGGGCACCGCAGGGAGAGAACGCTTGCAGGCCAGGGCCCCTCAGACACAGCAAGAAGTTGGGGAAGACATTGGTGGAAAGCAACTTCATGCGTTACTACGGAAATGAAACGATGTTCTCGAAGAATTTCACCCCATGTTGACTGCTGCCTGTGTGGACAGCTCAGAGCCCAGCAAGCAAGGGGCACGTGTCATGCCAAGTGCCACCAGTAGCCGTGAGAAAGCCAGTGGTGCTCTTCATCGGGGCTAACTGAGTCTGAGATATTTTCATCCTCCACTCCCATGAAGGCTGGGAATTTCACGGCGGGGACACCCGCAATGTTTTTTCACACTTTTCACCGGAATCATGTGGCGATGCGAAGTGCTAATATCTTGCTAGAAAGGGATAATTAATTCTGGAGCAGGAGGAAAACAGAGGCAGCTCTCCAGTGGTGTATATGGAGTAGAAGAGTCACTGTATGTAACTCTTGTCTAGTCTTAACACGATGCTTCTCTCGGGATTAAAGCCTGTTCTTTGAATGCTCCGCTCCTTTAGCATCTGTTTATTTGATCTAATCTTTCCACTTCATCTGCCGCTCATAATTTGTTAACCTTTTGATATGTCCAGTAATAAGCAGCATCATAACAGAAGTTAAAGTTGTATCACTATGATAATTTATGCCGCATTTGTGATTTTTCAAGTAAATGCGACAAAAACTATTGACACAATACAAGCTCACTCTTCAATAGGACCCTCTTTTGCCTCTTTTGTTATCAGTTAATGTGCTCATAAAATTTGTATTTATTTAAATTTACCATATTAGTCGTCAACATAGTGCTTAATGAAACGAGTGTTTTCTGTGCGGAGAAAATGAATGTCTACCCTTTGATTAGCTGTTCCTTAAAAATGTGCTGATGGGAGCAAGTTCGCTACTTTTCAGTGGGCTAATCTGCATGTTGCTAACTCTTGAAGAAGATGAAGCTGTGTATGTATTTGCAAATGTGACCATGACTCAACAGCGCCCACACCAAGCCGTCATTGGGAAGTCAGTGGGCCCAGGTTTTCTGGATTGATGACAGAGGCAGGATTCCAGTCGCTCAGGAAGACGGAGGCACGCGGTGACTGGGAGGTCCCGAAACTCTTGTCTGGAAGCATTGAAAGTTCTCCACCATCTGGAGTACCATTTGGTTTTGACATAACTACCTATAAATAAGCTTAATGGCCACTGCTTTTAGTTGAACATGCACTTGTATTTCAGCTCTTGTATTGAACTGAACCTCACCTTGGGGCTTGATCTTTCTGGGTCGATGGCTGTTAGCATTACCACATTCACAGAATGGTGTTTTTGACTTTGAGCTACTGATCTGCAACTTTTTTTTTTTTTGGTCCTTGGCAAATGCAGAAGTCTATTTTACTTAGAATAATTTTATTTTATTTTTTAAAATAAGCTTTATTTTTCATGTAACCAATATTATGTCAAAGTACCAGTGGTTACTTAATGGTTATTGTTTTTAATTAAACAGTACATTAATTACTAACTTATAAGTAAATTCTAAGTAAATTAATGTGTAAGTCAATGAATTACTTACTAATTAGTAAGTAACATACCTGCCCTTCTAAGTTTACACGGTGCCCTTAGGATGAATGACCTAGGAATCTGCTTTGGTTGAAGCCAGCAGGGTCATGTGTGTCATGTGTGGCATTGGCCATGAGTGTGGGCATGGTCAGTGGGAAGGTGTGGCAAGTCCCGTGGGCTGGGTTGTCTCCGGGTTCTCCAAAGAAACACAACAGCTATCCATGGTTCATAGATGGCGGCTGAGATAGCGTTTAGCGCAGAATTTTGATATTTCTTCATAGTGCACTTTACGTTTTCTCAGTTTCAAATCATTCGTCTTTATTCGTTTAGTCATCGGTGTGTACATGCAGCCTCATCTCCAAGCTGGCTATGTGGCATCCACGGCCGGCATCCCGTGGATGCAACAGAACTGCGTGGCTTGCGACATCATGTTTTCTACCGCCGTCAGCTGTGCTGTGGGTGTTACTCCCTAGGAAGACACGAAATACTGCTTTGTGGGCTCTGTCCGAACGTTCCCATAGTGACGCCTCATCGTCTGGCTATGCCAGTCAGTGTCCTCGGCTGCCTGGAGAGTTGCCTGAGTCCCACACGTGGCTGGTGTGGCGGGTGGGGAAGCCCCCGGGGGAGTGGCCTGGCAGGTCACATGGGCGCGTCCCTCAACCACTTTGGGAGCTCACACCTGCTTGCAGTTCGCGCTGGAAGTTGCTTCTCTTCTGCACAGGCACCTCCCACTCGTTGAGGACAGCCCAGTCCATCCTTACTGGTTCCCTCCAAACACGCAGGGGCTGTATCTGACCCTGCGGGAGGCGTGTTCATGAGAATAAGAATGGCCGGGGCCACCTGGGGGCCGAAGTAAATCTCAGCTCCAAAAGTGCAGCTTAAGCAGCCCGTGGCTCCAGCCACGGCTCCGCCACCTCCGCTCCCCAGTCCACCGCTGTCCAGGGCGTCAGGACAGGCCGGCGCGCGGCTGTTTGTCCGTGCCCTCACTCACAGAGGGGTGTCAGTGCGATGCCCACGTGTCATGCCCATTTTTCTCATGGCATTTCCCCGGGATATTTTCAGACAGGCTTTGTGCAGCATGGTCAGGCCTGACTGCCCACCGAGTTCTTGGACGACTTGGCGCCGCCGTTTACTCACTCGGTCATTTTTTCCCTTCCCACCGTGTGGGGCTGTGTGGCACAGGGGACTCAGGCTCTGCGATTGTTGCTTCCCTTTCGTACATTTGAGGTGAATGTGTTTGCTCGTAGTTTTCCTCTCACCATATCTTACCGTCTAGAAGGTTTTCAGGAAGCAACTACGAAACGCCAGGCAGAGTCCCGTGTGGTGAAGGTGCAGACTGGAATGAGATGAGCATGGCGCCTGAGCTTGTGGGGGTTTCTCCCTGGGGGGCCTCGCCTTGTTTGCAGTTGTCTTGTGAGAAGCGTTGAGGTGAACTTGGGGTACCGTCAAGGCCCCCGGAGAAACTTGTTCCCCCGAGCCTCCTCCCTCCTGCACCGAGTACCCTTTGCCACGTCCCGGAACCAGCCTCGTGCCAGTGGGGAGGCACTGGCGTGGGCCCCTGGCCCCCCTCGCTCCACAGTTAGTTGCGAGTGGAGGGGCTGTGATGAGCTGGGGCCAGGGCGCCAGGAGGGGCAGGGAGGGGCTCCGACCACCCTCCATCTGGAACAAGGAGTCGTGGTCTCTGCCCCGCACCCCCGACACCATGCTCCCAAGACCTCTGTAACTGTGTCATTCCTGGAGGTGGTGGGAGCGTCTCATCCTGGTGCCTTCCCGGTGCTGGGGGTGGCTTTGCTTTGCTGAGCTCCCTGGGGCCAGGCTGCTGGGTGGGAGCGAGTCGCAGGAAAGGTCAAGTGTGACGGAAGCTTAGAGCCTGGAGCGGTTCCGCCCTTCGGCGAGGAGAAGGAGCTAGACCTGGAGGGAATGATTAGCAAGTGGGAAGAAGCCTCCGTGTGAACACCCCACGTGCAAGGTGCAGAGGCCTCCAGACTGGTGAGCACACCCACGGGCCAGGAGGGCAGCTGCCCTGAGTCCGCGGGAGCTGCGGGCTCTGGGCCCTTCCCGGCCCTGTCCTGTCGGTTCATCCCTGGTTTCTGTCCTCGCCTTCGTTGTACCCTGGGAGTCCTGACTCCTGGCCTCCCAGTCTGAATGGCAGGAGGGAACTTGGGGTTCATGGCCCATGTTCGAGGTGGGAGCAGTCCTTTGGGACAGAACCCTCAGTTTGTAGGAGTGGGTGCTGACTCCGCGTGTGCTGGGACTGCACCAAGTCGTGGGACACTGCCCGGTGTCCGGAGAGCTGGTCAGTGTGGGGGGAAACCCATGCGTCTGGTCACAGAAGTGTTCTCAGGGACTTTCCTGTTTGCCTCTTGTCCCCCAGCTGTTAGCTCTTTATGTAGCCCTGTTCTGGCTCAGAAGCTTTTACACAAAAAAGAAGTTCCACTACAGAAAAACAAAGCCAAGGTTTTAGCAACCTCTTGGCTGGCGGGTACGACCACTGCGCAAATGCTGGGATCGTCTCTGAGATGTGCGGGCCACGCTGGGGCTGCAGACGGCGTCCATCCCCTGCTGTTTTATGCCCCACGAAGCCTCTCCTTAGCCCAGCAGCCTTGGACACTGCCTTTCCTTCTATCTGAGGCTGTGGGAATGGGAATCAGAGGCCTGGGTGGCCCAGAGAATCCGAAGGCTCCCCCAAGGGGACAGCGCATGTGCTGAAGTTTGACAGCGGGGGGGAAGGCACTGGGTTAGGAGACAAAGGTTCTTGTGAATTGAGTCGCCACCACCCTAATGGGACTGCCATTCATGACTTCTCAATTTGGATGGCCCATGGCACGTCCATCCAGAGCACACGGCTGTCTTACATGAGGGAAGTTCCCCAGCCCAAGGCAGCCTTCCCAGCGGCCCACACTGGGGATGTCTGCGTAGCTTTGTGGCTGGCTCCCCTGACCTTGTCCACCGAGGCCGCCCCATCGTAAAACTGAGCACGCTGTGTGTGTTCCTGTATCCCTAGCACCTGCTGACTTCCCCAAAGAGCATGTGAGTGCTCTGACCTTGAGTGTCCTCTATGGGAATCTGCCCCTGGTCTCCCTAGAGCAAAGGGAGGCACTGGGCTCTTGAATGAATCAATAAATGAATGAAGACACCAAGTTCTCTTTCCAGTAGTAGCTGTGCTCCAGTGTCCACATCATTTTATTGCTTTGTCCCTGCCTCCTTATCTTAAAAATGCATATTTTCTTTAAAGTTGGCTACAGTGACCAAATAAAATATTATTTGAAAGTTCTTTGTAAACACACACAAAGATACACACACACACACATATGTATGTGTGTGTGCAAAGTATTTACACAATCTTTTCTCATTGGGTCACTGTAACAAAGTTAATAAGTATATATAAATATATATATTTAGTGTATATTGTATTTATATGTATTTCTATACATGTTTATTTTATATCTCTATAAATGTAGACATAAATATATACACATATGTGCATATTTATGTACTTGTCTACAAAGAATGGTCACATGTGTTCTCACTGTAATGTTACACACTCCACATGTGTATATGTCACACATGCATCTTATATGTGTCTACATATACATGCATGACAGCACACATGCATATGTGTTTTCTTAGGATTCATTTCTATATAGTAACATAGTCAAAGAAGAAAAAGAAAACCACGATAAGCCACCCATCTGTCAACCACAAGCATAAAAAAATAGTCCTCGCGGCACCCATCTGTCACATACTTCTCTTCCACACAAACAACTGACTGCTAATTCCTCTTTCTCGCCCGTCTCCCCCACTTCTGGGTGAATTATACACTTTCCCCCCGCAGTTCCGGGCCCTTTGCAAAGTAAATCAACAGGACCTGCCAGTGTCTTCGGCTTTGTCTCCGTGCTTGTTGCACCGGTTTTTTACCTCAACCAGCAGAGATGCCCCTGTGAGGGGCTGGGGGGACGGGGCGGGGACCTCGCACCCACCGGGGCCCCTCCCACAGGTGCAAGCGGAGACCTCACCGCATTTACTTCCGCCCCACTGTCCTCTGAGCCTTGTGAGGTCTGTGGCCTTTCGACTCAGGTTGGGTCTCACGTCCGTGATTCGTGTTGAGGCGTGAAGTGTGGGAGCCACCTCCTCCCCAGAGGCTCTGCGTGAGCGTGACCCGGTGTCTGAACAGGGGGCATGCTGGCGTGTCCGGAAGTCACAGTGGAGTGACCAGGTGTGCTCGCATTTCCCCTTTCGTGCGTGTGAGCTACCCGGCTCTGGACATGTTCTGCCCCTCTTCCCTGTCTCCTTTCCCAGCTGCGTGGCCTGCCTGTGGGTCCTTGTTTTAGTTTCAGTTCGTGCTCGGTTGGGGCCTCGTCGCCAGTCTTCTGCTCTCGTGCCCGGAGCCGCCCAGCACAGCGGACGGAGAGCGCGGGAACAGCTTCGCACCGACCGGGACCTCAGATCCAGGGATGCTCTTCCTAGACTTCCTCCTGTCCTCTCCCTGTCTCACTTCTCGTTCTGTTGTCATCTCATTCAGCAAAACACGCTGACACGGGAAGGCACAGCACTCAAAAGGCCCCACTGTTCCTGCTCTCCGAGGACTCTCGACGTAATCTCGATTGTGCTGCTTTCTGGCCGAGGGTCCGCCGGTCTCTAAAGATGCCGCTACGGCCACTGCGTTGGTGCTGTGCCACCGAGTCCCCTGGGAGCCAGCCTGCTGTGGCTGTTCTCAGGCTCGTGGGGGATGACGCAGAGCCATCAGACTGAACACGCAAATTCAGATTTCAGGATGAAATTGGGGAGTATAAATTACTGGCCTATATTCCGATTATTTTCTGCAACATTTCCTTTTACTGGCTTGCACACAGAGAAATTAGAGGCTCACAAACCATGATCATAACTTTGTTATATCTGAGCACAATTTAAAATTATTTTTCGTGGGCATTATGCAAATGCGACCACTAACTTACAGGGGAGCAAATCGGCCAATGGACTCTCCTCCGAGGAGAGACGGACCGTTCCAGTGAGCCGAGAAGGCGTGAAGGCCGCTTCTCTATAATTTAGGACTTGACTGAATTTAGGCTCAAGGCAGTAAGTTCACCACTTTCCTAAACTTCCTAGGCTGTACCAGGAAATTCATAGCAGTTGCTTCATGCTCGAATCTGGAATGACCCACGGATTTAGTGACCCATGAAACTCGGTTGCCTTACGGCAGCAAGGCAGGAAGAGGAACCGCGGCCTTGCCAAGTGCGGGGATGCATCTGCTCCCCACGTTGCCCTTCATCTGTATTTCCCACATGGCCGATTTCTCTAAAACTTAAAGTGGGGGGGGGCATCCAAATCTGTTTCCACAAATGAAAACCCACTCAGAGTCACCTTCGTCCACATAATGATGGGGACTCTTACATGTGAAAACCATGACAGCCAATTAAAATTATGACGCTTCTGCCAAGAACTTGGGCAGAGAATGCAACGAGCCCACTTTGCGATGACACGGCACGCCGCACCGAGGGGGAGCCTCGTGCAGGGAGCCATTTCTGGCTGGCCACACTGTCTGCCTGTGTAGGAGGGGCTGTGATGCCGGGACATGTTCGGGGAAGCCAGGGGGCACCTCAGGCGTCTAAATATCTAAGCCCAGGTGCCTGGGGACGATGTCAGCCGCTGAGAACCTCCTGTGCATTGGTCAGAGGCGGAGCTCGCCACTGATGGGCACGAAGGCCATCAACTTCCGCACCAGGCGCACGCACCTCACCTGCAGCTCTCCAAGCCCAGCTGTCCCCTCCCACCGCATTCCACAGGCTCCTTTCAGAGATGTGGTCAGCGTACTCCAGACGGTCGTTCCAGCCTTGCACCAACTTCCAGCCGCGTCCGCGTGGGAAACACCATTCAACATTAGGTGTTTTCCTTCTCTCAGGTGGAACTCTGGCTAGATTTGTTTTCACAACACCAGGGAAAAAGTTAAAATGCCGTGTGATGTGTGCGGCTGATGGGGGAACCGTCCCTGCTTTTAACCAGGCAGTTGGTTGGAATCCGGAAGCCCTCGGGGCGGCACACTGACCGAGTCAGCAGCCCCCAGGATGCGAGACTGATGACTGCAGAGCGGGAGGGAGCCCACGGGCGAGCGGCTCCTCCAGAGCTCCCTGTTTCTCTTTAGCCTTGACACCCAAACTTGGTCACAGGCAGAAGGGAGTCTGGGTGGCTGCCAGATCGCTTTCCTCATGACGGGTTTGGGGTGTTGAGACTCAGACAGGAATGGACTTGCCTGGGGAGCCACTGTTAAGAAACAGAATTCCGCTACGTGCATTGGAAGTCCAAATGGTCTTCACTGAACAATTCACGGGAAGGGCCGCAGCCCGTCTAAGCCAGCAGGGAGGAGAGCCGAGGGGCTGCACAGGGTGGGAGACTTCTCCAGGCAGAAGGAGACGGGGCGAAGGAGGTTTCTAGCGAAGGGTGGGTTGTTCCAGGTGAGGTCAGTCGCACAGTCTGAGTTGAGGCATGGGTGCCCTGGAGCTGGGTTTGCCAGGGTCACCGAGGCAGCTCTGTGCAGAGTGGGCTGTTGCGGCGAAGGAGGCCGCAGGGTGGCCCGTGGAGACCGTTGTCGTGGACAAGGTGGGTGCCGACATAAGAAACGTCCAGCCTGAGGAGAATGCATGCGTTTATTTGAGCCCAGCTGGTGATGGGTGGCAGGGAGCCAGGCCTCTGGTGCTCCCCGGAATAACAGCTTTGCAGCTTGTTTTATGCATTTTGAATTGAGGAGAGAATTTCAGGAAGATTCCCTGAGAAGGGAGAGAGAGTCTGGTCGATCCACTGCGGGAGAATTAACAAGACTGTGTGCTTTCCCGAGGGATAGTACTCCCCACAGGCCTCTTCCTTGTGGCATTTCAAAGGTGCTTTACCTCCAGGCACAAAGACAATAGACAGGGCTGGCTTAAACTCTGTCACTGAAGAAGTTCCATGCCTGGGGGCATGACTGCCCACCCTGCCCTGCCCTGGTAGGGATTAGGAGGAGCTAGCCCTGTGCAGCTCCTTTGCACAGAACCCCTATTTCCCTTACGAAAGGGAGGGGCACAGCCTGGGCCAGTGTGGGGGAGGAGGGGGCTGCAAGAACGGGAGGACTCTGAGCACTTGGTGCCTTAGGCTGGAGCCCTAACCCTGTCATTCACTAGCTGGGAGACCCGGTGAGACTCCGGCTGTTACTTTTCCCACCCACTTGCTCCCCTTCAGAGCAGCGGTGCCCGAACAAAATGAGAGGCGGGCGTGTGAAGGCATTTCCAAAACTGGCAACACCTCTGATGCGGCGTATCGCTTAGGGTGGGATTTCTCAATGAATCAGGTTAGTGGGTGGTAAAATTAGTTCAGTGGGGCTCATTCAGAAGTTAAATAAAACAACACACAAGGGGAGAGAAGCGTTTGTGTCTGAAAGACTCTGGCGCGGAAACTAAGAGTGGGGCTCGGCCAGACGGCCACACGTCCTGTGGCCCCGACTGGGACAACCCACAGCTTCCTGTCTCTCCTACAGTTGAAAAAACAGTCCACCTTCAAGCGATTTTAGTTCAGTGACTCAGTGTGTACAAAGTGCTAAGCAGTGTACTTGGACTGCGGTACAGCCCAGGAAACAATTGCAGGTGATTATTATTAACTCAAGAATAATGTGGCAGAATGCTCTGTGCATCGACATATATCGTATCAGCAACTGTACTGTTATCAAGGGATCGGAATAAACGTGTCTGGTTTGGAAAAGATGATGTGATTTCAGATCTGTTTTCCTTTAAATTTTCCTTAGTTACCCAAACCCCCAAAAGCAGAAACATTTTAATCTGTTTCCAGATTACTCCTTATCTCTGTCTTGCTGAGATAAGAAATAACACTTACAATTAGGAATAGTGAGTAGAAACCAAATGTTACTGAACAAGGGTCCGAGGGGGGGGCAATACTTGGCCCACCGAGGGATGCCAAAAACTGCTACAGAAAACAGGGGCCCCTCCTAAGGACGATACACTAACATCTATTGGGCTCTTCTGTCCGCCGCCAATTGGAAAGACATCTCTCAATGCCAGAGATTTGTGAAAAGGAAACAAAATGTTTATTTAATGCTATTCAGGCCTAATGCCTTCCTTAAAATATTAAAGTCTTTAAGGGTATACACCTACACATACACACACAGCGCTCCCTTCTCCCACTGTCCCATCTCCGGGCACCGTAAATCAGGAAAAGAGCACACATCTGTTTTTCAGGTCGCTGGCACATGAGCTGTGTCGCCTGTCCAGGCAGGATCTCCAATTAATCCAAGGTCATGTGGCACCTTCCACCAGCAAGAGTTCTTTGTACCAAGTTCCAGTCAAAGTCTTTCCTGCTTTCCAGGCCACTTGGCCAAAGGGAGCGTCCCAAAGCTGCGTGGGCCTCTTCTACCAAAGCCGCAGGGGTCCGCACTCCACCAAAAGTGTGTGTCTTTCTTCTTCACCTGGCCGCAGGGATCTCCATTCTGGCAAAGCTGCATGGTCTTCCCTTTCACCTGGCCAAGAGGGGGTCTGCACTCTGCTGAAACTGCGTGTCTCTCCCCATAAGCTGCCGTGTCTGGGTTTAAATCCCCCGTGCCCATCTTCCTCTGTACCCCTATTTCCGACTCCTCCCACGATCAGTTACACCTGCCAGTATTTCTGTATTATTACAAGTTTACTGGGCTGCCATTGTGAGTCTGGGCAGGTGTGGCCCCATGTCCTAGAGCCAGTCTTCTCCAAGCTCCCACGCGGGTGCTATAACCCAGGGGATCTGCCCCCCAGTTACATCTTGGGGGGAAGTGACTTCATTCCCCTGGCTCCAAGCATGGCCACAGCCATTGAACATATCCAAGTGACCCGCCAAAGGCTATAGACATGTTAAATGACCAGGCCATGGATTAGCTGCAGGGCTGTGACTGTACAAAACAGCCTGCGTGTTCCTGCTCCATGTGTCCCTTCCCCCAACTCACACCTGTGGGGGGAAGGGGTGAGGACATCTTACATGTCTCTCTAATATTCTTATACACTTTGAGTTCTGGACACTATTCCAGATCTTTTTTGCCCCCCCCCTCACCTTGGCTGCACCCTGTATCACAAGGACTCAGAATCTCACCCCACGGGAGCCAACTGTTACAGTAACCCGAATCCCCCTCCTCGGAGGCATCCTGCCCGCTCCCCTTACTCACTTCCCAGATACTTCTGATGAGACTCCTCGGAGCCTCACGTCGCCAGAGCCCCTCTCCAGCAGGGTCCGGCTCTCTGAGCCCTGGCCCCCCGTGCACTTGGTCTAAAAGTGTGTTTCGGGAGCTGATTTACTAGGTGGTAGGAAGCTGTCTCCCTTCCTCAGGGGTTCGTTCCAAGATGGCAAGAGGCTGGCTGTCTACCTTTTCAGTTGACACTGGCCACGCTTCATTCTTCTGTCCCGACAGAGATCACACGGAGAATTCTGCGGAGTCTCTGAGTCAAATGTGCCCTCCCGTGGAGCCGACTTCCCACTGCTCTCACGGAGCTCTGGCAGGCGCACACCCCAACTCTTTCCTGGCTTCGCAGGGAGCAAGTTCAGGGTCTTCTGCAGCTCGTGCCTCCCACGCTGACTTAGGTTTGATGTTTCTTCTTCTCAATGCTTTGTGACGCTGAATCCCCCTGCTTCTTTATAAACAAATGAATACACAGAGTAGAAAAGCAGCCACTCACCAGCTTGAGGCCACAGTGCGGCTTTACGATGCTTACATGGTGAATACAGTGTGATGTCCTTGTAGCAGATAATGTATCGATTTGTTCTTTATGCTGATCCTTTTTCTGGGTTAATGGTTAATGAGCTTTGCCTTGATTACAACAATTAGTAAGTGAGGATGTCTTTCATCTCACAAGTCTTGCTTTTCTCACCAGGGACCCCCAAACCAACAGCTCTCCCCAAGGTCAGCGGCCTCAGACAAGCCAGGGCAAGTCTCTGAACAGTAGCACAGATAACCCCTTCCCTGTTCGTACCATGGGAAAGTAGCGCCTTCTCCCATTCCATCTGGCTATTTCATTCGGGAAAAGTAGCTTATACGGTGTCTTGTGATAAGACTGTGGTGAAGAGGAAGCAAATGTATAGTTAGTTATTTTAAAGTGACAGTTGACGTCAATACTCTATCAGCTTCAGGTGTAGAACGTCGTGACTAGACGTTTCTATAGCTGAGGAAGTGACCCCCCCGGTGAGTGTCCTGCCCACCTGGCCCCGCCCGCAGCCGTTGCAACCCTACCGACTGCCTATCCCGTGCTGGACTCCCGTCCCCGTGACCAGCTTTGTGACCGGCCACCGGTACTTCCTGATGCCTGCGCCTTTCCCACCCAGCCCGCCAGTTCTGCACGCTCTGGAAAACACCCGTTTGTTTTTTGTATCTATGAGTCTTCCTCTGTTTTGCCTGTTTGTTTTGTTCAACCGATTCCACGTGTAAGTGAAATCTCCTGGTGTTTGCCTTTCTCTGTCTGACTGATCCCACCCAGCGTAGCCCCCTCCAGGTCCCGCCACGCCGCCGTGAATGGCGAGAGTCTGTTCTGCTTCGGGGCGGAGGAGTGTCCCTCCTAGACAGACACTGCCTTTTCTCTACCCACCTGCCTCGTGATGGGCGCTGAGGTCGCCCCCTTACCTTGGCAGCTGTGGACGGAGGGGGCACGGGTCTTCTGGATTCCGTGTTTGGGATTTCCTCAGATAAACACCCGGAAGGGCACTGCTGGGTTATAACACAGATGAACTTGAAGGCTACGTCAAACGTCAGCTGCCTCTGCAGCTAAAATGTAATTTATGCCCAGCGTCACCTACCATGTGCTGTTTTCAGAAATATGCACAGGGGTGTGACTCCACATGTATTTTTCTACCTGTTCTTAAAGGAAGAAAAAATAACTTACAAAAAGAGAGTCAAGAGAAAATAGTGACTATTTTAAGATCTTAGACACACGTTAAATTGTCACTGATTTACGCTTTTCTTTCTTCAGGAGATAATTCCTGTGACTTGCATGAGCTTCCACTGTGTTTCTACAAAACGGTGAGTTGTGCTCTTTGTGGCTTTCTAACCGTCACTGTATGTTTGGTCAGAGGGGTCAACGATGCCGCATGGGCATTCCAGGAGGGTGACCTGAGGTGTGACTTCCATCCTTCTGAAAGAACAGCGGGGAGCAAAATAAACACACGAGGGTCACACGGCTCATGCGTAGAGGCTGAGCTCTGCTTCCCTCGTGTTCTCCTCCCTCCTCTGTGCCCTTTGGTCGCGCCCCCGCGGAGAGGACAGAATCTTTCGTTTGAGAACAAAAAGCCGAAATGCTTTTCGATCGTGCGCCAGCCACCGTTGCTTCTCTCCTTGACTTGGATATTCGAGTTTCTTTTATGAAAGTGAATGCGACTTTCTTCTTTAAAAAAAAAAAACCTCTTTATTGAGTTATGACCAGAATGTAAGTGGCAGTATGTATGTAATAGATACCACTCTGAGTTTGGGGCTAAGTCCACACCTGAGAGACCATCCTCGCTGTCAAGGTCAAGGACATTTTTGTCCGCTTGGAAAGTCCTCCCACCCACTTTGTTGCTGTTATTTTTTAAAGTAAGAACACAGCGGAAGGTCTTCCTCACCGCATTTTAAGTGTGCGACCCAGGAACTTTCGGCGCTCGGCTGCAGAGTGGGTCTTCAGCGTGCATTCGTGTTGTGGGGCTGCGAGCCTGTACCCTTTGACGGACATCTCCCCTGTCCTCCCCCAGCCCCTGGGGACCACCGCTCTGCTTGCTCTGCTCCCATCCTTTGTGGCGGATCCCACGTATAAACGAGATCACGCACTATTTGTCTTTCCGCGTCGGGCTTATTTCACTCTGCATAATGTCGTCTAAGTTCCTCCCCGTTGCCACAAATGGCAGGCTTGCTTTCATTTTCAAAGTCCGAATAAAACGCCATTGTGTGACTACCCAACATTTCCCTCACTGCCCATCCCTCATGGACCTGCAGGCAGTTTCCACATCTTGGCCGTGTGAATAATGCTGCAGTGCGCATTTGAGTGCAGGCGTGTCCTGAGATCCTGGTTTCAGTCCGTTCCTCTGGATAAATACCCGCGGTGCGCTTGCGGGACGGCACGGGGACGATGGGCTAGTGTGCCTTCCTGGTACCAGTGTTCCCTGCATGACCTCAGCTCTCCAGCGGCCCTCTGTTGACCCAAAATTATTTAGCCATTTCCTACCTAAGTATTCTTTATTTAGGATATCCATAGCATCTTATGCTCCCCCTTCCCCAGCCAGCTATTGTTTGGTACAGTTATATACAACACAAAAGATGAGATCTAAGCAACAGTTTTAAAGAAGTAATTATATTCATATTATTAACTTTTTGTATTTGAAAACTTAAGTATGTTAACTTTTGTGGAAAAATCATGATGAAGCTATAAAGATTATACATAAATGGAGTTGTACTTTAAAAATAATGAAAATATTATATTACATAATTTTTTGAATAACCACCTAAAACTAATGTTGCTGTAGGTTTTCTATCAAGGGATAAAAATGAAAACTTCTTAGTTTTGTTTTATGGAAGCTGTTTGAGATAATCTCCAACAAAGTAGTAATGTTTTAACATAAATGTAAGAGAGAGAGAGTGAAGCCAACAGGAAAAAATCAGTGGCAAACAGAAAATGCAAGAAACAAGAATTAAAATTAAAGATAATTATTTTTAATTATAGAGAAACATTTTTCTTTATTCTTGTTTCTGAAATTGATTTAGTTGATGGGTAATTTAGCCTCTAAAATAAAGAAGTGGTGTGTGTATTCTCTCACCAGTGCTGATTTGGTTAGAACACTGTTTCAATCTCTGGAAACTCTAGTGACGTATCGACTTCCATCCAAAATCACAGGAGTTAAAAAAAAGTTGTAACAGATTTCAGATGCGTCACTTCAGGGCGACTCAAGTGTTAGGAAACAGTGTCTCGGACTGTGTGGGGTGCCTCTGTGTGGTTTCTGTGGGTACACGGTGGTTTAAATCAGCAGCAAAAATTCATCCTTCTGGCAGAAATGAAGATCTGTCTTCTGAAACCTCATCTACCAGCGAACCAAATGGATTTTCTGTTGCGGTACGCGATCCCGGAGAGAGGAATTCATCAACAAAACTCTTCCCACGGAGGCTGAAATTGCAGCCCCCAGGACCCTCCTCAAAGACACAACACCGTTTCAGCCCCATCACTTTCCCTGGGCCCGGGCCCCAGGCCGCCGGCGTGAGTCCTCAGCGCTGTTTTCTCACACCTGCGTCCAGACGGACGCCTCCTGACCCAGAGGGTCTCGTCACATGTGCGCTGACCGGATTCAGGTTGGCCCAAGTCCCTGGTCCCTATTTTCGGTGACTTGCATGTGAGACACGAGGTTGGGCACCAAAATCTTTTCAGGTACATGGTAGGATTTTAGTGAAATGGCTGCCATCTTTCCTGGTTCGCAGAACACCACAGTTCTCCTACCTTTACTGGTGGTCTGTGCATGACCCGAAACACTTCACAGGTAACACTGAAGGCAGCACCTCTAAGGGACAGCTCTTGTCATTTAGCAGGGACAAACATCTTCCTCTGTACATGCCGTCTTCTCTTTCTCCCAAACTTGAGGTCATTGTACTGTCTCTTTAATTTTGTATGAGGTCAATCTTTAAAAACTTGTAGAGGGTATGTTGCCTCTGTGAGTTGATAAAACTAATTCTCTCCCTTATTCTCTTGGAAACATAGTGAACTTGACATCTCCAGAGCCCCACCTCCCAGCGATAGACCCTATAGGCTCGTTTACGGTTGCTCAGAGGCCCCGTCTCACCGTCCCTGTGTCCAGGCCCTTTGTCGTCGGCCCTTTTCAAATGTTCACGTGCCCGTGTCTTCTGGGGAAGAGCCCTCAGGTGAAGTTAATAAGCAGCTCTAATATCAGTCTGTTCCAAGGACGTAAACATGATTAATGCCACTTATTAAATTACAGCGGATCACGTCCACAGAGAAATATCCCAGAAGAGCAAATGTTTCCATTGTAAAATATCCCCTCACTTATTCAGTATTAAAAAAGCACCAAGTACAACGTGACCGTTTAAATATACGTAAGAAAGCTGTAGATGGCAGTGAAGGGAGTTCTGTATTTCTCCAACAATATCAGAATTCTAAGGGGAGAAGAGCCTGATGTGGATACACGCTTCTCTGTGCACATGCGCACACACACACACACTCCTCTGTGCACATGCGCACACACACATACACTTCTCTGTGCACATGCGCACACACACACAGCGGATGGAGAGGTGAGAGGAAGTAGATGAATTCTAACACGGAGGCAAGATTCAGCACAGGACAGGAAGCTTCGCTCTTGCTCCAGGCCTGGTTGTGGTGGTTTCCCGGGAGTCCCGCTGCTGTGCCGGGCGAATCCACCAGCGCAGTTTGTCAGTCGTGCCTGCAATTTGGTCCCCTTCCTGAGGTTGCATTTGGCCTTCAGGACGTGGGTGTGGTGAGAGGCAACCTTGTACCTCACAGTTGAAAGTTGTGGAACGTGTGGGCCCTCCCCTTCCTTTCTAAACCTGCCCCTGAGCCGGACGTGCTGTCTTCCGTGCTCATCCGACCTTGCAGTAGCTCAGCCGTCGCTAACGACTGCACACGCATTAAGCACATCTTCCATCCCCAGGGATCAAAGGTGAGAGTTTGCCACTCTCCCCCCCACTGCTCACACCGGAGATCATTCTCCAGTCTCTCCTAGCAATCCCTCCACTCACACGGCCCAGTCCCAGATCCAGTGCCAGGGGCCTCAGGCTCTGAGGGCAGCAACCCCCAGGTTCAGTACCGATTTCTTTGCCTGTCCCCTTGGTGTGTGACCAACATGCACAGAGTCTCAGTGGCATAAACAGTGAGCCTTCAGTCCCCTGGGGCCCATGCGCCTGCAGCCAGGGCTCCGAGACAGTGGCAGCCCCGGGTCGGGGCCACGCCCTGGTCCAGGTCACAGCCTCCAGACCAGCGCCCTGTCTTACTCAGCAGCCCAGGCTGAAGCACAGGCCTCGGTGCCTGGGCATCGTTCCTCTCAGGGGGGTGGCGGAAGCCGAGAGGGCTGGCCAGACCCCCCAGACCCAGATGAGGCCTCTGTTCACACTGCATTGGCCATCGCAAGGGACAGGGCTGCCCCCGTAGTCAGAGGCTGTGAAGGGACCCTCTTGCACTGAGACAGAAATGTGAGGGCGGGATTCTCTTCTGGGAATGGGATTCCAGAGCCGGCCACTCGCTGTGATGATGCCTTGCCCTTTCAGTCCTTTCTCCTCACCGTGTCGCCCATCTCCGTTGCTGGCTGACTTCCATTTCTGCCACTAACTTCTGAGCCACGCAACTTAAATGACTCGGTTTCTCCGCATTTCCACCCTGGGCCGATATCACCAGCTGGCCTCCTGTGAAGATGCCCCGTGTTCGTCGTGGGTGGGCAGAGTGATGGGCACAGCACTGTGCTTTGAGAGACATTTGTCATCTACTGGAAGCAAGGGTATAGGTCAGAGGGATTATCAGGGCGACTGTTGTCTCATGGACAGCGCACCCCCTTGCTTGGCTCAGGGACACCTCGGCGAGGTCTCAGGCCCCCTGGTGGGTGGGCAACAGGTCTCTGGCAGCAGGGGGTGTGGCCACGGGTCCCCCACCTGCTGCTGCTTCTCAACCATCTTTGCCCAAACCATTCACCACCCACTGGACACCCCTCCTGCGTTGCCTTTCTGCCGTTTCCGCCTTCGAGCGCGCAGATGCAGACCTCCGTCCCTCTCTCTCACGCTGCTCGTGCTGTGACCTGTGACTGTCCTGGACCCTCGAATGTCCGTTTAGGGAGTTATGTTATTGATAAGGGGTTCGCTGATCTCAAACGTGCTGAGGGAATTAGGAGACCATGTTAGTGGAGCATTCATTTTTCTGCGCATATTAACCTTTTCTCGGTTGGTTCTTGGGTTTATAAAAAGATATTTATTTCATTTGGCTAATGTTTAGCTCTACCCCTATGAATGATACTCAAAACACAGGAACTTAAGAAAATTTAGTAAGAAGAATTGTACAATATTAAGAAAGGAAAACCCATTTGGTATGATGGAAATTTGCACTTGTGATTTGTACTTGAATTTTGCATTTTGATTCTTGGCTTCATGAATGTGCAGATCTAAGCATAGAAGTGAGAGCAAAATAAAAAATCAGCTAGGACTAGGGTAATCCCCGTGTGCTCGGACCGTTTCCTCCGAACCAAGGAAGCTGGGTGGTGCTTGTGGGCTCCAGCGAGCAGACGGCCTGTCACTCAGTTTCAAAAGGTTACGTGTCCTGGTTCCGCTAAGGGAGGGTGAGTGATGGGCTTCAAGGGCTCCTCAGCTTCCGTCACGGTCAGGTCACAGCATCCTTACTCCCTCCTGTCTCTCTTTCATCTTCCATGCTGTTGCATCTCGGGTTCCACGCTAGCGTCACCAGGCTGAGTCTCATCTCCCAGTCCCCACATCAATGATCAAAGAATGGTTTCATGGAAGCCACTGTATGGAAATGAAGAAGGTCACCAGGAAGCTGCCAATTTGTTGGAAAGTACTGGAAGGCTCACACCGCGGCCGTGCAGCAGCCCAGTGTTCTGACGTTCGTCCCAGACCCGTTGTCTGAGTCTGTGATCCCCAACTGCAGGATTGGGACCCCCGCTGCAGGTGGCCCACAGTGTCGGCAGGGCACGCGTATCTGTCTTCCCCTGACAGTTGCTGGCACTTTTTCCTCCCCTGAGTTGGGCTGGGGCTACGGCAGACCTTACTCCGCAACAGCTGCCAGCATCTCTGCGTTCTTTGTCATGAAACCGGAGGAGATCTGTGGGCGGATTTGGAGTGACGGCAAACTCGGCCACTCCCAGAGATGGGGGGGACGGCGGTCGCTTACCCACGGTGAGGAACCTGGCAGGAGGCACCCCTGGCCAAAGGGCTCCGCTGTTTTCCTTTCACGAAGGCTGTGGGGTTGTGGGTCCGACCAGCCAGCTGGGATGTCAAACACCTGCTTTCCCCGTGGGCTCCCGAGGGCCCCACGGTCTCTGAGTCTGGGCATTTTTGGGGGTGCACAGGCCCTGGCATAGGAGAAGATATGTGGATGGAAGCTTGCAGGGGGCATTTGCTACCTTTCTTAGCTTGAGGGGCCTTTGATAGTGGGTTGGCCTCAGAGACTTCAGACTGGCTGGCTGGTTCTACTGGGGGTGTCTGCCCCTCCTGGCTCCTGGGACGTTCCTGAGGGTTCAACTCTGGCCATGTGAGGACATAGTAAGGAGAGAATGAGAAGGTGCTGCCATGAGCCAGTAAGTTCCCACCACACACCGAATCTGCCAGCACCACAGTCCTGGGCTTCCCAGCCTCCAGAACTCTGAGAAATTTCTGTTACAGCTGGGGCAGTCTATGGTATTCTTGTTACAGCGGCACGGATGAACGGATACAGACGCTTACCTGCAATTCTGGATTTGCATCTGATTGTTGAACACTGAGTTGCTAGGCAGCGTCAAAGAGCACACTGTAATGAGACCAGCCCCGAAGGGGTGGGACCAGCCACATACGCCTCGATGCCTTTTCCAAGGAAGCATCACTCACAGCAGAAAAGACGCGTCACGTGCTCCCGGGAGCCCGGGCAGTGACTCAGAGTGAGTCCACCATATGCACATGGGCACGGGCTTAAAACTTGTGTGAGTTTCGAAGGTTTCCTGAATTTCTTTCTTCTCCCACGAAATGTCTTTGGATCTCGGAGATGATGTATTCTAATTCTGCAGAATTAGAGGGACCATAGGGACGCACTCAACATGGGTTTCTTCCTTCTTTGCTTCTGAGCCATCAGTTCTGTCCCCGAGTCTGCCCTCCCGACCCAGCCACGCCTGGAGGCAAGGCTGCTGTCTGCAGAGCGCAGGCCAGTACTGACGCACCTGCCCAGTCCCGGGGGCTCATCATCGCTGGTCCTGTATTCAGGGGTGCCCCTGCTCCCGGGAAGGGCAGTACTGGACAGCTTCCCCTCGTCCTTAAAAGGCAGATGGTGACCTGTTGGCCTTGTTTTCCAGACACTCTCGTGTCCGGGTGGGGCGTCTCCGAGTAGTGCCGTGGTAGGTGTTCTGTAAACACCGGGGCTGGTCTGAGCAGAACACTCTTGGGAGGAAAATGACCCCCCAAAGGGAAGAATCCAGGGGTTTGGTGGTTCACGGCATCACTGCGTCTCTGAAGGAGTCGACCTGGGATCCCCAGGGACCTCCTGGGCCTGAGGTGACAAGATGTACTAGGACAGCGAGTTGGAGCTTTCGGGCACTTCTGGAGAAGGTGTTCGTACTACTTCACCCCCAAACCTTTCGGAAAAGTCGGCGCTGCAGGAAGAGGCTCATTATAAGCACATGTATTTCTGTCTCTCACCGCCTGCCTCTGAATCCCCAAGACAGCCCATGCCTGCATTTAGAAGCTCTGGCCCCCTTCCTCTCCAAGGTGGTGGGGCCTTTGAAGGCAGGGCGAGCACTTACTCGTGATAAAGTGTACAAATGGCAAACTTGTAACATAGACATTCACGGGCCAGTCATCATAAACGAACTTCCCATTCCGTGGGCGTGTGTGGGTGCCCCTGGGGTAGGGGTTCTCTGACTGGTGACGAGGCTTAAGTTTCCTTCCCAGGCATTTTATTCAACTCAGCACTAAGGAAGTGTGCTTTGTGTGAATAAACATATGCCTTGTGGAAGCTAGCTTATTTTCCCCAAAGTCTAAAAGTATGTAAAGTACATTCTGTATACAATATAAACAAGTTGTTTTATTTGTAACATCTTAAATCCGCGTTGCACTGTTGTGTTCCAGTCCGCATCGACACTAATTTTCAAACGAGGGCTTTGCTATTTAATGGGAGGGGCAGCCCCTGGGGCCGCTTGGAAGCTTCTCTCTCCGCTTCATTTTCGGGGGCTGCCGCTGTTCGAAGAAGGCGGGAGAGAGAGACGTCTGTGCCTTCCCTCTCAACGGCTCCTTTAAAAAATACACGAGATTCTTATTTTTCTCTTGGTGAATGATGAGATTCAATGGGATGAAAATTATTATGACTGCTCTGATCCATGCATATTAATTCTGGCACTTTCTCACAGCTCCCTTAAATTTTATTACATAGGATTTGGTTTATATACATTGGGCTAGCAGTGACTTTGGGAGGATGTAATAAAGTGACTTGAATTCAACCCTAAGTCAGTATTTTAGGACTAAAATCTAAAGTAAATAGATTTTATCTATTCTCTGGAAATGCTGTTAGGGATGGATTTTTCCTAATATTACTTTTGTTTAAGTGGAATGAATTTTTCTTATAAGTTTATGTTTCAAATCCCATTCATTTCTGAAAAAAAAGGTATATGGCTTAGTATTTAATAAAAAATCTGGATTTTTTTCCAGTGGAAATTTTTTGGTAACTACTTCTTTTAAATCATGTTCTCAAATTTGATAGTTGGAACATAACAAGGAAATGAAACTGAGGCTAGGTGGAGGTGCGTCCTCGCCCTGCATCCCCCGTGCCACCTGCATCCCCCCTCCCACCTGCGTCCCCCCCCCCCTTGTCTTACCTTCCAAGGTGCTGGGCCTCCTTCAGTGCCCCTGGTTCCGACAGAAGTACCGATCGCTGAGCCTGGATTCTAGTTCCATCACATTCCAGTGTCAGCCCTCAGATTACTCTGCTTCCTTTACAGAATAGAATGGTAGCTACTTCACCGGGCTGTTTGTTCCTGTTAATGTGAAAAGCACGTGGGCAGGAACCAAGCAGAGCGTTCACCACCAGGGGCGCCAGAGAGCGAATGGGTGCTGAATCTTACTCCTTAAAGGTGGACTCACAGAAATACCCAACTGAAAGAGCCCGTAGATTTTCCACTGAGGCGGCATCCCAAGGTCCCACCTGAGAAGACTCAAGCTCTGCAAACAGGAGTCATGTGCAAAGGTCACAGTGAGGCCTGGTGACGCAATCAAGGTTGAGCCGCTGGCCTGGGGACACCCGGTGACACCCGGGTGCTGCACGTCCTTCTACCACCAGGCATCATGCTTTTATGCCAGGCATCCATCAAAATGCGATCGAAAATTGGCCTTTTGAAGCATTAAGTAACTTATGTCCCCAAATTTAATTTGACGGTCAAAGGCCAACTGCCTGTTTGCTGTAGACATTTCCTGGCCCGTCCAGTGTAATTGCGGATTTGTGCGCTTCGGTTCATTGCTGCGCAGCGTCAGTGTTTCTGGGAGCGAGGAAGCCTTCCGGTGAGCCAAACTTAGTGCACATAAAGGTTTTTTTTTTACATTATCATTATTACCTTCCCAAGCGTCCTTTGACTCAAAGACTCCAGGTTCAAACCACACAATTGCTTTTTCTGGTTTCAACCTGGCCGAACATTGTAAAGGAATTTTCAGAACTCGGGAGAAACGGTGGGAGAGACTGCATGTTGTCCTGGAATTCCTGCAGATCTCGACGTCTCAGATCCACTCTTTACCGAGGTCAAGGTTTTGAATACGTTGGTTAATTATTCTCAGCGGCCGCCTCTTCACCAAGACGAAGGGGCAGAGTGTACCTGGTGCTGTTGGGGTTTGGGGTCTGTAATAAATCATCACCTCAGTATTGGGAGGAAGGGGGGGCCTGCCCAACCGTGTCGCCTCAAGGACGCAGAACGGCCTTTGCCTCTGCAGTTCTCGACCTGTCTCGCTCTCCAGGGGAGGGGCTGGCCTGCCGTGGAATCAGGGGGAAAACAGACAAGATGTGAGCTGTGACGGGCCCCCCGAGCACTGTCTGAGGGACATGTCATCTCACCCCAAACATTTGGTCTCACCTGTGAGACTATCTCTTTGCTGAGACGAATTCGTCAGAGAGGTTGTGCTCAGGTGATTAGGCGTTCCAATTGTCTCACTTCTCCCGCCCACTCCAGTTCCGGCAGGACAGGCCGCCTGCAGCGTGGGCTTCACCAAGAGCGGGCGGGGCCCACGACAGCCGGGGCGCTTCAGGGATCCGGGGGCACCGGCCCTGGGGAGACCCACGCCGATGTCATGGCTCTGCTGTCCCAACAGCTGACAGTTCTCGGCACCGTCTCCAAGGCGTGATTTTTAACAGGTCCCTGCGCTCGAACCTGAACCCCCTCCAATCGCACTGGACCCGCCGACCTGTTCTTGTTGACCTCACCCCTTGGGGCGCCTCGGGGAGCAGCACCCACAGTCCGGCCGCAGCTCTGACTTAAAGCCCAAACTCTCACAGCCACACTTTCATAAAACAGAAACGAAATTTGTAGGAATGGGAATAAATACTCAGTAATTTCAGGAGGTGCTGTTTACTGCGTTCCTGTCACGACAGACTGACCCACGGAAGACCGAGGCAGTGGAGACAAACTGCATTCCGAGTGCTAAAAAGCCCATGCACCTGGGTTTCATGTCCACTGTTTGTTTATAAACGCCGATCACACAAACCCATCAACATCTCTGAACATGAGATGGACGCTCTCATTAAGAGAGCGGGGTCCTTTGATTCTGGTAAATCTGGAGCTGTTTTTATAGTGCGGTCTTGCATCCGTCGGCGAGGCCGTGCAACCCAGTGTGGGGAGTTTTATAATTATGGTTTCCCGCTCATCTGTGGGTATCCTTTTACTCAGACATGCTCTTCTCTCTTGAATCAGCACTCCTCCAGTTTTATTTGATTTTTTGATGTCCAATAGGGACATCATTATTTTTTATGATGCCACCCTTATATCATTAAGCTACACAAAAGTCCAAACTGGCGGTTTCTCAGTGGACCCAGAAACCTGGCTGCACTAGAGCAGAAATAAACTCTGACATACATTTATCAACACGGGTACAGGAAGGATCTCGCTAGGTAATGGTACCAAGTTAAGTCTCCTGGAAAAAGGAAGGATTTATCATTTCACTGTGTTTGGGGTTTGCAGCCAGGGTTCCTGCTTGCTTCCTTCAAAAATCTTCTGAGAAAACCTAACTTGGTTAGAAGCCATATATTTCTGCTGTGTTTTGAATGTACTATGTGTGTCTATAATGGACAAGGCTGTCTTCTCTGATATACAGTTTAGCACAAAGAATAATCAGCAGGTGTTCACTGCCAGTCTGTCACGTGGTTCGAGGCCGGGCGCAGGTGGACACCCAGCAGGATTCGGGGTACAGCTGTCCGACCCGGGTGCTGCGTGGGGAGCAGGCAGCAGTGAGGGTTTCTGGAGCGTCGGGAAAGGCTGTAGACCGCGGACGCGCTCTTAGTAGGGTCTGGAGAGGTTTTACTGTGAGTGGAGGGAGGGGTCGAGGATGCGGTTCTAGTTTCCGAGAGCCTTCATGTTGCACAGAGAAAACTCTCGGCCCCGGATTCCGGTTTTCCTGCACGAAAAGGGTTTCCCTGGTGTGAATCTGAGCCCCTTTGTGGAAGCACCTTCTGAGCACTCGGCTGTGGGTCCAGGGCGGGTACGTTCTCACCAGCACAGGGGGCGCGGGCAGCCTTCCCCCAGGTCTGTGAACTGTGGTGGTGAGCTTTCCAGGCTTTTTGGTGACATGTCTGTGTCATGTCATGTGTCACGTGTCACATGTACCAACAGGAAGTTTTATTCCGTTGTCACAATAGAGGCAGCATATTTCTCAATGTCAACACCATTCTCTTACTTTATAGTACTTTAAATAATTGTGATCTTTATATTAACTGACGTTTAACGTCTCTTTTTAAATAAAACCTTGTTTGCTCTCCCTTTGCCGATAGTCCTGCCCAGGTTTTCTGATTTAAATAGTGTGAGAACAGCTAACCCCCAACACGAGGGAATAGTTTCTTGGTGACCCTTCCCGAGAGTGCCCCCACTGAGAACAGAAAATGCTCTCCCGGCCCGTGGCCGCTGGTAAGGAGCAGGGGCCAGGAGTGAACTCCCATGATTTCTTACAGGAGATTTAGAGGAAGAAAAGTTCTTGAGGCATAAAAATAGATGGGGAAATGCAGTGCCCTGAAATAAAATGTTCGATTGTTCTTTTTACTTTATGTGATTGAAAAGCCATATGAAGACCATTTATTTCTGTTGAAGCAGAAAGTATGGAAAAGTATCAGGACAGGAGATAAGACAAATAGGCGAGGGCCGTGAAATTGCAGGGGGGCGGTAAATATTCTGCGGGAAGAACCAAATTAACTCACTTTCAGCAGAGCGGAGTCTGGCCCGAGTGCCTTGCGGAAGGCCCTAGGAAAACCTCTCCTACTGTCAGCCACAGCAATGGGCATCCGAAACATTTGGCTTCGTCTCTGAGACATGTAACATTTTTGTGGCATACTATATAATTCCCTCCTTTTCAAGATTTTACATTTTTAGGGCAGTTTATGTTCACGGCAACTTGGAGGGAAGAGTACAGAAAGTTTCCCCCACCCCGGCCCAGCCTCCCCCATCACCGGCGTCTGCTCCAGATGGGACACTTGTCACAACTGATGAACCCGCACTGACAGGTTGGCGTCACCCAGCATCCACAGGGGTGGACATCAGGGCCACGCTGGGTGCTGTGCATCCTGTGGGCTTGGACAAATGGGCGATGACATGCGTCTGTCATCCTAGTCCCCTACAGAGTAGATCCCTTCTTGCCTGCAAACCCGCTGAGCTCCGCCTGCCCGTCCCTCCCCCGCCCCCTCAGCCACTGGCCACCACCGATCCGCTTAATGTGTCTGCAGTTTTGCCTTGTCTAGAGAGTCATAGGGTTGGAATCAGACAGGATCAGCCTTTCTAGGTTGTCTTCTGTCACTTAGCAGTGCACGTTGACGCTCCCTCCATATCTGTCCATGGTCCAGGAGCTTGTTGCTTGTTTTCAGTGCAGGACTGTGGCCCACTGTCCAGATGGGCCACAGTTTGTTTGTCCGTTCCCCAGCAGAAGGGTGTCTTGGCTGCTTCCAACTTCAGGCCGTTATGAATAAAACCACCTCCATGTTCAGGTTTTTGTGTGGACGTCAGTTTGCAACTCCTTCGGTTAAATGCTGAGACGCACAATTGCTGCACCGTATTCTAAGAGCCCGTTTAGTTTTGCAAGAAAGTGCACAGCTGTCTTCCAGCATGGACACACTGTCTGCATCCCCCCAGCAGTGAGCGAGCATCCCCATTGCTCCAGGTCCTTGTCAGCACTTGGTGTTGCTGGTGTCTGGATTTTAGCCATGCTGTGGGGGTGTAGCGGCCTC
This sequence comes from Sturnira hondurensis, assembly GCF_014824575.4. Classification (NCBI taxonomy): domain Eukaryota; kingdom Metazoa; phylum Chordata; class Mammalia; order Chiroptera; family Phyllostomidae; genus Sturnira; species Sturnira hondurensis. Next base: position 676,403 of record NW_028087067.1, read on the forward strand.
TTGCGGTCGTCTACTTTGCATTTCTGTGATCACATATGGTGCCTCCTCCTTTCTACATAATTTGATAGGTAACATCTAAGTGTGGACATTATATTTTAAAGTGGCTTCTTCTAGACTCTGCACAGTCCTCCCCTGGAGAAGGTACAGCAGATGTGAGTTGCTCACAGTAGCCCTCCTCCCCCTCTCCACGGCTAAGCGGGATGCGGGATGCATTTCCCAGGTAGCGCCAGGAACTAGAGGTGACCGGTCTTGTGTAGCCCCTGTGGGGCTGATGGGGACCGCCTGAGAACCAGGCACGGAGCGAGGCCCGGGGCTCAGGAGGCCAGGTGGGGAGCCACAGCTGAGTCAGGTCCCAGGGATGGGCCCGTCAGGAGTTTTCTGCAGGTGTCACTTCTCCCACGCTGCACAGGACGCTGTTGGACAGTGATGGGGGCTGGCTCCAGCCAGCCACCCCTGTGAGTCCCAGGTCTGACGTCCCTAATGGACGTCAATCAGCTGACCTTTGCCCTGGCGCCCAGTGTCTCTTGGGGGGAAGAGGCTCAGGCATTGCTCCCTGTAACTTCCTTACAGACACTCTGCCTCTTGTCTGCTGGAGTCCTGCCTGGTCCTAGGCACTTAGAATAATGACAGGTGTCTCATCTGGAAACCACTAAAAATCCTGTGTAAGATGTAGTATGATACGATTTGAGTTTTGAACGTTCCCTTCATTATAACATCGATGAGGAACTGAAATGAGTTTTCCCCGCAGGCAGGGGTGAGTCGGTAGAGAAGTGGTCAAGGTGGGAGATGCTAACAGGGGGTGAACCTGGCAGGACCGTGGTTACGACAGACAGAATCCTACTTAGAGAAAAATTTACCGACTTGAAGCCCAGGAACGAAAAAGATGAGGAAGGACAAAATCCTGGGAAAGAGAAAGACATGGTGCGCAGGGGGGCCTCAGGGACAGCCGGAACGAAGAACGGGGATGTCACCCTTGCGCTCTCACGTCTCGCCCCTTCTTCTTCGCGTTGTCCGTCAGCATCGCCCTCTCTCTGCAGCAACCCAGCTGCCCGCACATGGCATGCGGCTAGCATTCTGGAAGTTTCCAAAACTCTCCACCCACAGCTTTCACCTCTCAAGGTCAACTGACAATCTTCCTCCGTTCCAATGACGTGAAATTCTCGGTGGGCCCGGTGTGGGCCTGGCGCCTCCTCCTGCTCCCACCCACCAGGTCGGGGCACTGGGGTCTGGCTTGGGCCAAATGGCCTCTGCTGGCACCACCGGCTTTGGGTTCAAGGGAACAGTTTCTCAAAGAAGAGGGAGGCCACCCCAGAAGGGCACACAGATGCTGGCCAACGGGGGGCGAACATCCCCCACGAGGGGCAGCGTCCAGAGCAGGAAGACAACCTCTGCCTCGGGAAGACCCCTGACCTAGGCCAGGGCGGCGACCAGGGTGTCAGCCCTCGATCTCAGGCTCCTGGCCGGTCCGAAGGGCATGCAGAGCCCCCGGGGAAGGCTCCCTGCTGTTTTCTCGTGCCCGTCTGCCGCCGGGCCTCCCCTAGTTCCCTGCTCTTTCACTGCCTTTCTGCTCCGGAAGAACTGCCCCTCTGGGTCTCTGCTGCCTCGGGATGCAAAGTGGGGCCGTGCGCTGCAGGGTCCGCCTGTTCCACGGCGAAGTGCGGCCATGGGGTCCTGGGGTGTCTTCTTTCTCCCCCCTTTGGATTTGGTCTCCTACGGTGAGTCAGGAGCCTTAATTTTAATTCTTTGTCCTGGTAGACTTTGTGGTTTCCCATATAAAATTGGATCCTTGCATCCTCCTTGAAATTACGGAATTCCTCAGGTGAGCATTGTTATACCAGAGCCAATAAAAGTGTACTCAGTTATAAGCTATGCAAAGTGGGGGTTACAGGGCTTGAATTGTTCATCTGGAATGGATCTGGTGTGCAGTGAGGGATGGCCTCCTTGACAATAAGTGATAAATAATAGTGATCTTGATAGATTCCCTTGGATGGATGGCTGACGGCGATGCCGAAGCAGCGGGGAAGCCTTGTATTTTACGGGGTCACCTCCCCCCGTGCATATAAACAGGCACTTGGACTCGGCAGGTCACAGCAAGAGCCTAGGGTGGAAAGCGAAGAACAGGGGTTGAGATTGGAGAGCAGTTGCCCTGCCTGGCGCTCCGGACTTCGTTTCAGACAGGGTCAGAGAGTCAGCGATGCTCCAGAGTTTGGGACCTCCTGCCGTTCTTTCCAGGGGGAGGCTGGGGCGTGAACCCACGCTGGTGAGCCTGCGGTGGCCCTCGCCCTGGGAGAGGCATGTCGTGGCTTCCGGGGGGCACACAGCAACGGTGAAGGCATCAGGTGTTCCAAAACTTAGAGTCCAGTGGAACATTCTGGAGCCCTGAGACAAACCAAGGGGGTGTGTTTGCTGTGTCACTGAGGTCGCTGACATCAACAGAACATGACTATCCGCAGTCTGTGTTCGAGGTTTTTCCATATTTGTTTTCCTTCTGAGTAGCAGGCAGGCGAGATGCAAAATTTTCAGTGTAATGTTAAAGGGACTTAGAAATAGAAGATCAAAAGCTATGAACAATAAAATGACAACAAACTCACAACTATCAACAACTGAACCTAAACAAAAACAAAAACGAAAACTAGGAAAACAACCAGAACAGGGACAGAATCCGAGAAATGGAGATCACATGGAGGGTTTTCAGTGGGGAGGGGAGGGAAGGGAAAGAATTGGGAAGGGAGGTACAGGGAATAAGAAGCATAATTGGTAGATGTAAAATAGACAGGGAGAGGTCAAGAATGGTATAGGAGACAGAGAAGTCAAAGAACTTACAGCCCAGCCCACGGACGTGAACTCAGCCTGACTTTGATGTACCTCATCTGTTACCCTAGCCTGAATGTTCAATAATTTATCTGCTAAATAGCAAGCAGTCATTTCCTGGAAGTCTCGCCTTCTCCCCAGTCTCAGTGGGTGACACTGCGGTGCCACAAAGCCGGGTGCCATCTGGTGACCGTTCCCCACCCCCACAACCCCTCCTTCAAGTCTGAGCTTCCACGGATGCTGTCTGTTCTCCCCTCAAGGCACACTTGAGCTGGGCCATGTCCTTAGACCCCTTCCGTCTCGGCTGCTAGTCCAGAATCCCAGCCACGGCAGCTCCCCGGGTCCGCTCCCAGACAGGGAGCTTTCTTTGCAAAGCTGCCCGACATCTTTGGGTCCCTGCAACAGGATGGCGCCTCTGCTAAAGGTTCCTGGGCAGCTCCTCAGCGCCTCATGAAGACTCCACGTCTTAACTCGTCCACTGGGCCCTGCCCAGCATTCGCCATGGACTCTGCCCATGGCAGCCCCGCCACTCGTCTCCCGACCCCGTTCCTTACCCCCGTCATTGTCCCAGCCCTCTGGAGAACCGAGCTCTTGTTTTCCAGGACACACACACACACACACACACACACACACAAACANAAGCATAATTGGTAGATGTAAAATAGACAGGGGGAGGTCAAGAATGGTATAGGAGACAGAGAAGTCAAAGAACTTACAGCCCAGCCCACGGACGTGAACTCAGCCTGACTTTGATGTACCTCATCTGTTACCCTAGCCTGAATGTTCAATAATTTATCTGCTAAATAGCAAGCAGTCATTTCCTGGAAGTCTTGCCTTCTCCCCAGTCTCAGTGGGTGACACTGCGGTGCCACAAAGCCGGGTGCCATCTGGTGACCGTTCCCCACCCCCACAACCCCTCCTTCAAGTCTGAGCTTCCACGGATGCTGTCTGTTCTCCCCTCAAGGCACACTTGAGCTGGGCCATGTCCTTAGACCCCTTCCGTCTCGGCTGCTAGTCCAGAATCCCAGCCACGGCAGCTCCCCGGGTCCGCTCCCAGACAGGGAGCTTTCTTTGCAAAGCTGCCCGACATCTTTGGGTCCCTGCAACAGGATGGCGCCTCTGCTAAAGGTTCCTGGGCAGCTCCTCAGCACCTCATGAAGACTCCACGTCTTAACTCGTCCACTGGGCCCTGCCCAGCATTCGCCACGGACTCTGCCCATGGCAGCCCCGCCACGCGTCTCCCGACCCCGTTCCTTACCCCCGTCATTGTCCCAGCCCTCTGGAGAACCGAGCTCTTGTTTTCCAGGACACACACACACACACACACACACACACAAACATCTGTCTGGAAAGCTCTTCTCTACAGCTTTGTGGTATATCTTTTGTGTTTATTACTTCCCCCCAAGTTTGTCATTTGGGCAGACTCCGAGCCCTCTGCAGTGTTTGGATTGCTACCACTGGCACTGGTGTGGCGTGAGTGTTTGCCATCCTCCCTGTGTCTGGCCACCAAGTACCTGGCTTCTGCCAGCTTGCTCCACCTGGGGGGCCTCACACAGTGAGGGACCCCCAACTGCTGGGGGCTTCTTCTTGCTTGCTTGCATTTCAGGATTCGTGGACTTGCTTAATCGTCTAATTTGATTGTAGACGTGGGGTGGGTCGTGTTGTGATGTTTCATTTGCTGTCTAGTTGCTTCCAGTGTTTTCACAGGGGAATTTGAGGACAAGAGCTTGTCATTACCGTGGCCCATTAAGAATCCTGGATTTGAAATTTACTTTTCTCTGTTTAATCTCTGAGGCTGAATTTTGTGTGCGGAGTAGGCAACGACTTCAGGATCATCTCTCACCACGTGTCTAACTTTGTGCCACCTACCGGGTTTCCCGTGAACTTGGACTTCTCCCAGCTGCTCTTCTCCTCGCTGCTGATTTGCGTCTGTTTTCAAACACGGCAGGCGAGTCTCGTCTCACAGCTTCCCTCTGTCTGGCTGTTTCCAGGTGTTTTGCCTGCTGTCCTCCTGTGCAAACGGAAGGGTGCAGTGGTCCAGCTCGGGCTGCAGAAGGTCTGGGGGGGCTGTGGTTCAGGCTCACCTCCCCTTGATGGACCAACTTCAGGAGACGTGCGGTCTCCACTGACTTGGCCATTTCGCCTCCAGTGACTTAAAATTCAAACAGTTCTCACTCAGTCCTCTGGCCTCTGGGTGCAGGGGCCTCCACTCGGCACCCCCAAACCACCAGCCCTTGGTGTTACGGGGCATGTGCATGTGTGTCAGAGTGTGTATGCGATTCTCTGTGTGTGTCTGTATGTGCATCGCATGGGGGGTTCATTGGTGATTCCATTTCGTTAATGTTTTCAGGAATATTCAGAGTCTCTCTTCTTTGGTGGGGTTTTGGAGTTGTAGGAATTTGTCCATTTCATCTGAGGTTTCAAATGACTTCAAATAATGTTGCTTATAATATCTCATTATCATTTTAACATCTATGGGATGTCTATAAATGTCCTTTTTTTCAATTCCCGACTTCAGTCTTATCTTCCTTATTTTCGGTTTCTGTCAGCCTCATGGATTGTGTCCGCTTTTCTTCTTTGTTTGTCCCCTGTGTTGTACTTGTTTTTTACTTCATGGTTTTCCACTTGTGTTTATTTCTTATTTATTTTGAGCCGGGTACTTGTTTTTCAGCTGTTTCCATTGCCCGTGCACACACTTGTTTGGTGCATGGAACATGTCCTGATTTGTGTGTCTTCATCAGGAGACGGTCTTTGCCTCTTTGACCCGTGACTTACGAAGACGTTTATTTCTACATTTCCAAGTGTATGAGGACTTTCTAGTTTTTACTGTTCCGTTCCCCATTTCACAGCACAGCGACGTGGTCATGGGCGAGTCTGCCCTGTGCTGTATAATCGCTGCTTTTTGAAATTTGTTGATGGTTGTTCTGTAGCCCTGCACACGGTCAGTCTTTCTAAGTGTCCCCATGTCCTAGGACAGACTGTTGTCTGCAGTGTTTTATCCCTTTTGACGATAGCGTGTGGGTTAATCGGACCGATCTGTGCATTTAGCTCTTCCTTTGTCTGCTTTTTAAAAATCAAGTTATGTGAAAGATACGTTAAAAGCTCTCACTTTATAACTGATTTTTGTTTATCCTTATAGATCTGCCTGTGTCTTGAAATGTGTGCATTTGGAGACGGTGTGTTTTCCTGGGTAAATGTTTCTCCCCATTTCGAAGTGGTTTTTAGACAGTTGGTGGACTCCGTTCTGCGTCAGTGCTTGTTTTGAGAACTCAAATTGTTTCAAATACAATGGTTGTATCAGCAGACAATTTGAAGAAAACGTGGATTTCATTTTTACTTATGCGTGAATTTTGCCCCTGAGAAAGGGCAGGGGAGTGAATAAAACTGCAGGAAGCTGAGCCCACAGGAAAGCAAGCCCCTCCTCCCACGCCACCCACACCCTTCCAACATCCTCACCCTTCCACATGGAGAGGACTTCCTTCCTCCCTCCCTCCTGTCCATCTGTCTTTCCTCCCCTTCCTTCCTTCCTTCCTTCCTCCCTTCCTCCCTCCCTTCCTTCCTTCCTTCCTTCTCTCTCTCTTTCCTGATTGTTTTTCTTTGCTTCTAATTTCAGATAACCTTCCTCTCACCACCTCATAACCATCCATCGGCACATTTTCCCAACGCCTATTTCCACCAGCAAACTTTTAGGTCTTTTTCCAATGACCGTTGGTGGCAGTGCCCTGTAATTCCCGGTGTTTAACTCGGGGGAGACTGTGCCCCTGCCACCACTTTTGCAAGGCTGTCTGCTGTTGGTATGCGTGTCACCGACCACGTGGCACTCGGTTCGCCCGCCTCCGTCTCCTCAGGAGCTACGGGCTTCCTGTGGGTTCGGTTCAAAGTGCACGGTTGTGCATGGCACTTGTGCTTTCAGGAAGACATGACTTTTCGTAGCAGAGTGACCGGGTCACCGCGTTATGGTCTCTCCTGGCTGCCACCGCTGCTGACACAATAGCGTCTGTTGTCCGTAGGTGGAGTCCTTGATTTTCCTGTTTCTTTTACTCCCCAGTTTGGGATATAGTTACTTAAAGGTGTCACTCGTAGACGGCGTGGAGGTGGAAACGTGTTTATCTAGTCTGAGAATTTTTTCTGTTTAGCTGAAACTTTTATTCTGTTGAATGTTGCTGGTGACGTTTGGGATTCAGTGGGCCATTGGCAGGAACAGCGATCTGTGCTTTCACGTACTTCAACTTGTGCCACGTGCCTTCCTCGTCCCGCCCTCTCCTGGGGAACGTCTGTTTCCCCATGCCCCTCCCACTCCGTTACTTTGAAAGGAACAGCCCTTACTTTTTATTGTTACTCCTTCCTCTAGATGAAACAGGTACTTTTAACTTACTAACTTCTAGTGTCAAATCTACCTTTCTCCAGGAATTTATTTATTTATCCCTAGATGGACTTGTGGATTTATTTATTTATTTATCCCTAGATTTTTATTTATCCCCAGATTTTTATTTATCCCTAGATGGACTTGTGTTAATGTGGCCAGCTATTTCACACACACACACACACACACACATTTTATCTTCAAGTATTTTTATCATATCACTTTGTTTTTCTGCCTTAATAATTTATGATGTGTCTTATAATGCAACAATTTTATCTTTAGCTGTGTCTGATATATTTTTACGCTCATCTGTTCAGTCCTTAAATTTTAGTACTTTATTTTTTATTCTCATTTTCTAATCTATATCCTTATGTTCTAGTTAATAATTTATTCTCATTTACTAACTTGCTATGTCACTGCTGTTTCATCAGGTATTTTAAGCTTATCTTTTATTTCAGTATAGTGAGTGTGTTTTACCAGCAATCCCTGCTGAGTTGGTATCTTTTGGTACATTTCGTTCTTTTGTTTGTGGTTTCTGACCATTCCTCTACACAGAGACTTGTTTTCCCCTGCTCAGGTGTCTCTATGCATTGCCGTGATTTGGGCAGCAACTTCCAGAAATACCATGAGGCGGCAGATGGAGAGTCTGCCCTGGGCACCGCTCCTCTGGTCCTCTGAGCTGTGCCATGGGATGCGCTCGTCCCCGTCTCCGTCTCCTGGACGGTGTCAGCCATCTGCTGTCCGGGAAGCACACCGTTTCCGACGCTCAGGGGGAGACCAGCTGTGGGAGAGCACCAGGGAAGCTGGAGGTGGCCTGTGGAAATCTCTGGAAACTGCTACGAGGGACCAGAGCTGCCAGCAGGCAGGGTGTGGGGACTTCCTGGGAGACACCCGGAGGCTCTCGGAACCCCTGCTGCCCCTGGAGACCCCGTCATTCCGTCTGCTCGTCAGGCAGAACCTGAGCGGGAGGCCTGCAGGCAGGGCGGGGGGAGAGGCTGGGAAACCAAGGGCCGGGGGTTCTGACTCTGTCACCCAGGGGGACTCTGTTATGCACAGAAAGGAAGCGGGGTGGACGCCGGCTGCCACGCGAAACCCACGGTCCAGCCCACTTCAAACCAGTGCTTCCAGGTTGTAGATCAATCGGTGCCAGGGCGTGGCTTTCTCTAATCAGTTGCTTTCCGTACTCTCACCCCATAGAGTCAACAGACCCTCCCCAGTGTTCTCAGTTCTTTAGGAAACAGAGGCGGGCTTTTCTCTCTGATTGCCTTCGGTTTTTTCTGAGATCCGATACCACAGTTTCACCTTGTCTTGTACATCTTTGATGTTTTCACCACTTTCTGAGTTTCCCTCGATGGTAATGCTTTGCAAGTAGAGAAACAATGTCCGCTAGTAGGGTTGAAAGCAGCACCCCTCCCTCCTTCTCAAATAAATTGATATGAACAGAACACGGGGGGATGGAACTCGGGACGTTTTTGAATTGAAGGGGCTTCACTGAGATTTAATGCACTATTGGAAAATTGAAGAGATTTTAATGAGCTTAAAACCTATATCAATACTTTTTATTTTATTTTTGAAATAAAAGATCTGAGAATAAACCTAACCAAGGAGGTAAAAGACCTATATGCAGAAAACTACGCAACACTGAAGAAAGAAATCAAGAAAGACACAAACAAAGGGAAACATATATTGTGTTCATGGATTGGAAGAATTAACATCATCAAAATGTCCATAGTGCCCAAAGCAATTTACAGATTCAATGCAGTACCTATTAAAGGACCAATGGCATATTTCACAGACATAGAACAAACACTTCAAAAATTTATATGGAACCATAAAAGACCCCGAATAGCAGCCACAATTTTGAGAAAGAAGAATAAAGTAGGAGGGATCTCCCGGGTCTCCCGACCTGAGAAAAGCCAGGAGCAGCATCCACTTTGAATTAGTCCTGGTGAGGTGGAAAGAGGATGAGCTTGTGCAGGTGCCCAGTGCCAAGTACAGGTTCGACCCGACTAGAAGGGCACTGGTGTGGTAGGAAGAGCATCGGACATCGATCGTTCTGTAATTGCAACCACACGGCGTTGTTCGTATGTATTGAAAGACATAGAAACACAGGGGTTTTCTAAAGTGATGGGAAATCACATCTTCCCGAGTGAGCCCAGCACTGACGACAGAGCCCAGAAGACAGACAAACACAGAGGAGAAAGGTCAGGGTCACAGACAGAGAAGAGGCGGTGGGGCCCACCCAGGGCCCCCAGAATTCAGGCTTCTCCCCTGGTCTGACTTCATCGCATGGCGGGATGGACCCCGTGGGATCACAGGAAGCGCCTGGCTGAAAAGTGTCTCACCGGGATCCAAGGGGGCTCCACAGGCGGGCTGACAGGGGCACAGAGCAGCCGTGGCTTCAATCCCAGGCCAGCAGGTTGCCGGTTCTCTGTCCTTCTTGGTGTTCAACAGCGATTACCAACTGTCACTGTGATTACTGTGACCGTCATGACTGGAGATGAGCAAGTACACTGACAAGTGGTTCTGCTCCCGGCTTTATGAATTTCCAGTGTCCGCTTCAGACTGTGTCGTAGGATAGAAGAGAACCCTTTTGGGTGGGGGAGTCACCCACACGTGGGCTGGGGTCCTTGCGAAGGAGACACCGTACTCAGTACAAGCCGGGGGTTGTGAGCAAATGGACGTCTTAGTTTCCAAAACGCAACGAAGATGGAATTCGAAACCTAGAAACTGTTACCCTGTTGGTCCTCAGCACTGACTGAGAATAGATTCTTAAAATGAATGCATGAGATTTAGAAAATAGGTTACCACGCCAAGTCCCAGATTCAATCCATGTTTGTTCCCGGCAAATGCTGCACCGATCTCTCGGAGGAAGCAGGCAGGTCTGGATTTTAACAATTTTAACCCACGTAGACAGTGAACTTGGAATTGGTTGAATTGTATCCATGGAGACTTGATTACTGGGTTGTACCTGCCAACAGGATGCTAAGAAGTTTCCTCAGAATCCTGTCCTATTCATTTTTATCACGCAGTGAAAGAGAACGTCAAAAAGTCAGCCAATAATTTAAAAATTGATGTGTATAGACTATGCAATTTGCCAAGCACTGGCCACTTGAAAGTAAATGAGGACTAATTCTGGCCCCAAATATCTCAGAGTGTGTTGGATTCATTAAAAGTGCTGAGTGCACATGCCCTGGCTGGTGTGGCTCAGTGGACTGAGCGCCAGCCTGCGAACCAAAAGGTTGTGGGTCTGATTCTGGGTCAGGGCACGTGCCTGAGTTGCAGCCAGGTGCCCAGTAGGGGGCGTGTGAGAGGCGGTCACTCGTTGATGGTTTTCTCCCTTCCTTCCCCTCCCCCCCCTCAAAAAAAAAAAAGACATAAAATCTTAAAAAAACTGCCAAGTGTACAAATGCGGAGACATCACTCGTACCCAGAATCACGCAAGTTCAATGTACCACTGGTGGCGATCAAAGAAATTTAAATTCAAGCAAGAACTTTTTGTTTTTTTTATGGCTTAGCAACATTTTCTAGTTGGCATTTTTTATTTTAATAGCATTGTAGCATCTAAGAGCGAGCGTACATAGCGTCTCATTAAAAATGGTTTCGTGAATGAAAATTAATGGAGGCATATTATTATATTGTTATTGGCAGATAAGGAATTTCAGTGATTTGCTTAGAAATTAATCAGGAGCAACGTGGATTCTACCTTTTTTAAAGAACTTAGTAGAAAATGTGATGCGATATTCTAGGCCCTTTTGAGTGTGATCATACGACCCAGGTCTTGGTTGGAAAACGCGAGTGTGTGTGCGTGAGTGCGTGAGAGGGGGCGGTCTCCGATGCCTCCGTTATGCCTCCGTCCGGTATAACAGGGTGCCACTTTAACCTGCGGCTGATGAGATGGATCAAGAACAATGGTCAGCCGAAATGGCACCCAGCAACCAGCTCTGGACAATCAGACTCTGACACCCCAACCAGTTACTCTTTGTGGGGTTTGTGCTTAAAAACCCTGCCCTAAGAACAACCGAGTGAGTCCCGACCTCCCTTGGTTGGCTCCACTTTTCCCTCTTATTCCCTGCTAAGAAGCCCTGCTCCCTAGCTCCCTGCGTCCGTCTGGTTTCTTGAGCGACTCCTGCCCGACAGTTCTCACTCCCCAGCGGTGGGGCTGGGCATCCTGTTGTCCAAGGGCTGTTCTTCTCTGGTGGGCGGAGTTAGCAGCGTGTAGATTTGCATAGTGAACGATAGAAGGTTCTCTGTTGGGGCGCACAGAGATATCCTTGGTAGGGACGGATGTGGACGCTGTTTTGTGTGTGCTGTGCTAGCCCAGGGCAGCGAGGGCCACGCAATTGGAAGAAATGATATGTGTACATGTAATCGCGCACATGTCATGCATGTATGCGTGACATGCATGTGTGTACAGTTTGGGTGCTACCTTGTTATCCTGGATTTTCCCCCTCCCTGCCTAACACCTGTTTCGAAGACACAAACCCCCCACCTCTGCTGGAAGGGCACCCCTGTATGTCCCACTTTTTCTAGAACAAAGTGTCCCCAACCCGGGCGCGGGAGCCCATGGCACCGACCTCAGTCCCAGCACACGTCATGTCGTATTGTAAGCGTGGTTGTGATTGGTTTGCCTTGTTTTTTTGGTTTTAAATCTCATCGTTTGTGTGTGGCTAAGTCCTTAGCACAGAGAAGGCCCTCAAAACACTGGCTGAGTCACGTGTGTACGGAATAAAACAAGCCCATCTGTTCCTACAGTTCTATTAAGAGACACAAGCTGCTTTTCTCCTCGTCACTCTCCGAACTTGTCCCTAAGTAAGCACAGTTCCACGGCGGCATACATACAAGCATGTCCCCATAACAGAACAGCCACCATTTCGTCTGAAACATTTTTCAGTGCTGGCCTTTATAGGAACTGTTCATAAAAATAAATGCAGTGTTCCTTGGTGTTTTGCCTTCGCTAGTATTTCACCCACAACACTGTAACAACACCCACAAGCCAATCCCCGGGGCACGACCCCCAGCCAGGTCTAGGCTTGGGAGGAAGAGCAACGATTTTCCCTTTAATCAGCTTTAAAAACATCAACTGGTTACAGGACAGTTTACAGGCACCTCAGCAAATTCATTCTTTTAAGCCGCCTCTTGCGGTCCCTTCAGTTCTGCCTTTTTCCTCCATCCCCCGGCATGAGGATTTAAAGGTGCAGGTGGAGAAAAGGCAGAATTGAGACGGGTTTTGTCATCGCTGTGCTTGTGGCAGAAGGAATTTCAGAAAAAGGTTCTTTTATTTGTTAAAAATTTTCCTTAAAGGTTTCTGCAAATCCTCAGCCCTGGGGAACAGGCTCTCTAAGGAACAAGAGCAATATTTTAAGCTAGTTTAGCAACAGTTTAGGGCTGCTGCTGAACGTGTCCCTGATAAGGGATCTTTAGACTTAGTCATTTAGGAAAAGGTTGGGCAGGAGTTGAAATAACTCCAGGTGGTGCGAGATAAGACTCTAGGTTAGTGTCTTACTCCCTTCTTTGGAGGATTTAACTTGGAAATACTGGTTTGCTTGAATTTTGTTTTTGTTTTTGTTTTGAAAGGAACACCTCAGTCTCAAAATATTTTGCTAAACCTCTGGTAAATACAGTAAGCTCTCTAATGTTGTTACATCATAAGGATTCTACTCAGAAAGACTTTCAATTGATTGTTTAAAGAAGGAAAAAGATCTCATTTCCCTCGGACAGTAAAAAGTGCAGGAAGAAAAACAAGGAGAAAATGTGACTTTTAACCACTCCGAATCCTCCTCCTGGAGGCCCAGGGCCTGCTTTGGTCCTGGGAGCAAGCCGTGCGGGGCTTAGTATCCTCCTTCCCTTTTCTCCAGCCTCCCTGAAGTTGTCAAGGGCACTAGATAATGAGACAGCGCACTTCTGAGCACACTCAAGGAATGCAGTAATCAATAAGAATTAACACCAAAAAAGTAAATGTATTTGCCAGTGGAGAAAGAACTGTTTCTAAAAGCTTTGAATGTGCTCATGAATTTGTCAATCTAAGGCATGCTATAAGTGGGATGGGGGGTGTGACATGTTAAAAAATATTTACAATCCTTTTTGTTTATACTGGAGCTGTGACCCTTTATTGTAAAAATGAAATATAGGTGTACTGTCTCCGGGGAGAACTAGCCCTTCTCCATGGAAGACTAAGTACCATTTTTTAACTCAGCACCTGCAAACACTGATCATTTCCTTGGGGAAGAACTGGCTCTTCTCCCAGAGGGGTCAGTTAGTCAATCGAGTCACAAAAGGCCCTTGGTGCATGAAGCCATTTTTGTCTAAAACGTATGTAAGTAGAACACCCCGCCTGTCCCCCAGCTTTCCCACTTTCCTTGAAAACTCTGAACCTGGGAGCTGCCAGGTCCTGAGAACAACAGGGACCTGTTGTTCAAATGTCCTGAGAACAACAACTTGCTGCTTAAACTCACCGCACCTTGCGGGAACAGCAGGGGCCTGTCTTTCCAAGCTAAGCAGATTATTAAAGAATGTCCCGATTGCCAAGCCCTTAGCAAGGCACCCCCATCTACAGGAGTTAATCCTCAAGGACTAGGTTGTCAAGTAATTTGGCAAACAGATGTCACTCATGACACTCCCCTTGGAAAATTCAAATACGTTCATATTTCTGTTGATACTTACTGTGGTGCCGTACACACATCTGCTTTAACAGGAGAACCTGCTAAAAGTATACAAGCCCATTGGCTTGAGGCCTTCAGTCACTTAGGATGGCCTCAGCAAATTAAAACTGATAATGGCCCTGGATAGGGCCTGTCCTGGTGAGGGCTGCAGCTTTTTCTCCCCTTGAGAGAGAAGCCATGCCGTCCCTTTCCCCACAGGACTCGGTAGTCCGTGTGAATTTCTCGTATCTCATCCACAATGGGGTGGACATCACGAGCCGGGGTCTGCGTCACCCAGTGTTTCAAGAAAAAGAAGTGTTTTTTGTGCAAAGAGAAAGAAACACCATTTTTGTCCAAAGATTCAAGGTTCAGTCAGTGTTGTGGGTGATTGGACATGTTTTTGGAAGTAATCTGTGGTTACCGTGCACCCCACCCCCACACCACGGCCATGCTTTTGCCGTAATAACCCCCGGGACAGTGGAGCCATGAGCAGACACGGTGCTGAGCCAAACCGCAGAGGAAACCCAGCCCAGAACGGCCAGAGGGAGTGTTGGGCTGCCCCGTGGGCGTGTCCAGGTGCCTCTGGGCTGTCCCACAGGTCCCTCCCCTGACTTCCTCTCTCTGGTGTCCGAGTTTCGAAATGTTTCGATACGTCTCACAAACACGTTCATTTTGCTCCGTCCCTTCCACTTTTGCAGTCATGGGTGGGAATTCCTCATTGTCCACCCCCCCGCCCCGTGGTCACTCGTGGAGCCCCAGCGATCCCCGTGGTGCACAGTCCACCCTGTGCGCCCTGTTCCAGGTCCCCGCTGCCCCCCTGGACAGCCCGTCCTGCATTCTCTTCAGACGTGAGACCTCAGCCTCCCGCCGCATCAGGGACTTGCTCCAAAACCAGCCACCCGTTGCTGTTCTTTTCCTGGCAAAGAAGACGATGAAAGAAAAGGGTTAAGTGTCTTCACATTGGGGCAAAAACGCGTTGTTTCAGTGTGGATCATTTTATTCCAAAAGAAGCTCTAATCACACACACACTTGATGACTTCCAAGCAAGAAGACTGATGACATTTTTTTTGGAAACTTAATTTGGTCACCAAGTGCACACACGTGCTTTAGTGTGTAGTTTTGGAAGAACACGAGGGGCGTGTTTTGTGGATTTGAAACGGGCAAGGGACCGTTCCCCCAGGGATCATCCTCAGGGTGGCAGAGCGGGCCTTTCCACCCTCTCCTCGTCCTGGAGGGCAGGCCCTCGGGGCGCGGTGAGGGCGGCCCTCAGCCGGTGAATCCGGGTCTGCCCCAGGTGCACGGGCCGATCCGTCCTCTGGACTCTCCCAGGCAGCACTCAGCTTCCATAGCACAGCTGCCCTGCAGCGAGCCCTCCGTACAGCAGCCTCGTCTCCCATGGACGCGGGAGCGACATTGCTTTTTCTCACCCTAGCCTGTGTGCACAACCACCTGACTCAAAATGTCCGTTTCATACCCTACTCACCGCAAATAGGGAAGAATAAAAATGGAATGCGGGGAACTTTGAAGGAGAAAAATGACTGGGAGAATTGCTGGATGCAGTCCAAGTTTATGGTGGGGAAAAGGGTACCTGTGGACATTGAGCCTGTGTGAGGTGGATAAAGAAGATGTCACACACTCCTGTACCCCCTCCCCACACCCCCACAATGAGAAAGAAGGAAATCCTGCCATTTGCAATAACACAGGTGAACCTGGAGGGCACTGTGCGGTGTGAAATAAGTCCAACGGAGAAATACGAACACCGTATGGTGTCACTTATGATTGGAATCCAAAAAGCCCACCTCTAAATGTGAAGAGTGGAATGCCGGTTACCTGGGGCGGGGGCGGGAGGTGTTGTCGTAAGGGTTCGGACTTGCCAGTGGCAGGTCAGCGTGTCTTGGACGTCTGAGGCACAGCCCACTCTGCAGCCCGCCTCGCCGCAGCACCGGCTTCAAAGCTGCTGGATGTGGGGGAGGGAATTCTCCTCCCTCGGCTCTCCCAGTGCTATGCTGGCTCTCCCAGCCCTGCGGTTGGCTGGCCTGTGGCAGGGCCAGCTTTTCCCCTGCTGCGTCAGATGTTTTCTCTCTGATACCCATCACCTTCTGACCTTCTCCATGTCCCGTGCCTACCCTTTTAAGGTGAACATCTGAAAAATTCATGTTTCCCAAAGGGCTGTGATTCCCTCCTGCGGTTTATTGAATTTTGCCTATTGATCCAATTTGAATACACAGTCCTAGAGGCCAGCACACAGTGACGGAATGTTTTAAAAGAGGATATTAAAAAAGGAAAGCGTATTTTATTTTCGTTCTTACCGTTGTTATGTGGACATTTTACCTGGGGAAGATCCTACCTGGTCAGTGAGTCGTCAGCAAGAGCAGCATTTCTTTTAAAAAGACAGCACTGTGCAAAGGTGATTGGATGACAACCCAAAATTACACGTACAGAATTTGGAAGGGAAATAAAACCACTCGTTCCTTTGTCATTTAGAGATAGTGTCAGCCACATGTTAGAAAGATGTCAAATACGAATATTCAGGGAAAGCCAAGAGCAAGGACCAGGGCTTGTCTGAAGGGTCATGGCTTTCTGGGGGGCAGACGGCACGGCATTGGTCCGCGCATGTGGGAAACCTGGACCTAAAGTGGGAGGAGCCAGTCATTTTGCTGGTGGACAGGAGGTGAAACGCCACAGCACGATGCATCCTGTGACGTGGAAGTTGTAGACAGCAGGTCCTGTCCTCAGGGACGCCGATCTCGGCGATGAAAGAAGGCGGGGGCCCTGGCCGGTGGGCTCGGCTGGTTGCAGTGTTGTCTGTGCCCCCAAAGGTGGCGGGGTCCGTCTGGTTGGGACACGTGCGGGAGGCAACTGGTCGATGCTTTTCTCTCACATTAATGTATCACTCTTTCTCTCTCTAAAATTAGTAAGTCCTTGGGTGGGGATCACACAAAAAAAGAAGGTATGACAGGCAATACAGACAGTCCTGGGGCTCAGCGTCTCCTCAGAGCAGGATGTTGGGCGTTGGGGACAAGGAGCGGCTACACCCCTGACCGGGCACTAGGGTGGCTGGGAGGGGCGGCCGGCAGCCAAGACCAATGGACTCGGGAGGGTCAATGGCATCGTTAGTTTCTGCCGCCCCGAACTGGGAAAAGACAGCTGCTCACCAAAAACGGATGCTGGGATGCGTGGAGGACAGGGATTGTGGTGAAACGAATGAAATTCCAAGGTCAAGGGAAGGTGGTAGTTTTTACATATCCCCAATGACGGGTTTCTCACTTCCTCCCGATGCCTGTGGGGACCCCACGTGAGCCGGTCGGGAATAGTCGCGGCTGATGTTTCACTCAGCCCGCTCTGTAGGGTGCACGCTGAGTCCAGTTCCCGTCTCGGGGCCACCCTGAGCCGTTTCCACTCTCCTTCACCTCGAGGTCCTCCCGGAGGTGACAACAGCAGTTGCGTTAGACATCATCTATTTTCCTGCACGAACATGGTGAGTTTTCACCCTGCATGAAAACACACACAAAGATGTAGCAGCGATTCTCGTCCGTGGTGCTGTCCTCTGCAGTCTGTTCCCAACCTCAGACAAGGACACGGGTCTAATGGCTGGAAGGATGGCACCCTCGGCTTGGTGTTCATATGCTGAGGATGACCAGCTGGGGAAGCTGCCGGGAGGCCTG
This sequence comes from Sturnira hondurensis, assembly GCF_014824575.4. Classification (NCBI taxonomy): domain Eukaryota; kingdom Metazoa; phylum Chordata; class Mammalia; order Chiroptera; family Phyllostomidae; genus Sturnira; species Sturnira hondurensis. The sequence goes on from NW_028087067.1 coordinate 693,883, forward strand.
GAGAGGGAGGGCCCAGACGTTCCCGATGGGCCTGCCTGTCACCGTGGGCAGGTGGCCACAGACCCAGCAGGTCTCTGTCTTCTGCTGGGAGGTGTGTTGGTAACAGTCTGGGGGACACTCTGTTCGTCCCCCGCACTCCGGAGCGATGGGGCTGTGGTGATGGTAGTGCTGCCAGGGGGAGGTCCCCGTGGTGGTGTGTGGCCTGTCAGGCCCCGAGACAGGCGGTCCTTTCTCCGAGGCTCCTATCAGCGCTAGCTCTGATGGTCTGGGGTGGGCAGTGAAGGAGCCAGAATGACAGCGGACTCCGCAGAGGCAGAGGCCTGTGTTCCGCAGGTGGCAGTCAGTCCATCGTGCGCTCCGCGGAGCCGGGCTGGCCCTGCCAAGCTGCGGCATCCGTCTCCGTGGGGTCACACAGCCAGGTGAGCTTCTGCCTGTTTCTTCCAGTTCACAGAGGTTAAAAAAAAATGACTTGCTCTGGCAAAGTGTACCAGCCACAAAACAGTAGCCAAAAGAGTTTGAATCCTTAGTTCTGCGTGGAAACCCCCGACACAGGCAGACAGCAGGTCCAGGCCTCCGCTGAGGCGCCATGAGGAGGCACAGTCCTGCGCGTCCCTGGGTACAGGTCGTCGCGTGGATTTCCAGCTCGTTCCACGTTCACTCTGCGGGCCGTCATCGCCATCGACATCGAGGGAGTGCTGCGATCGAAGACGGACTTGGGAGCCACCTTGATTTTAAACACTGGAACAAGGCGCAGGATGGAGCAAGAGACACTGAACGACCGAGGTAACCGGTGAAAAACACGCCGAAGTTCTCCTCGGGAGAAAGGGTGTCAGAAAGGGCACGTTTCCCAGGAAGGGGACCTCCACAAACATTGCCGTGTCTTCAGGTGAAAAAGAGGGAAAAAGAAGGAAAGCTCCTTGTCTTAGCTCAAACCCTGAAATTCCCCCGAATCCCAAGTCCTCCTTCGAAGAATGTCTAGGGCCGAGCACGGAAACTGGGAAACCAGGACGAGAGCTGTGGGGGCACCAAAGGGCACCGGCCTGAGGGGTAGAGAGACCCACGATATTCCTTCAACATCTGGGAACACACCGTGGGCCTCGACTTACTAGAGAGCGTTGATCCATTCAGTAGACAGTTAAAGCTCTGTGAGTTCTCCTTTAAGATAGCGGAGCCTTGAGTGTTCAAGGTCTGTGTCAGGAAGGGATGTGGGGAGATACAAGTTCACAAAAGACAGCGTGTCTGTCTCCAGATTATTACTAGCATCAGCAAGTTCCTAAGATTAGTCAGAATCTCAGTCCCACCAATTGACCCTCCTCTGTCCCCCACAGTCACGTAGCAAGATGGGTGCCTTTGCACAGGACACATTCCTTCCAAGGCTACGAGAGGGCAGGAGCTACCTGCTAAACGTGGGTGGGGTGGGACGGGTGTCCCGCCTGAACCCCGGCTCAGATGACCTGGGAGCTCTCCCCTGTGAGGCACCCGAACTCTTGAGTGTAGGGCTTGGTAGTGGAGACACCCTTCTCTGTCCAGATGTGAGTGCGAGTGAGGTCGGGAGAGAGAAGGACATGGAGAGTATAGGGCTTGGCACGGAGACTATGAAGACTTTGGCAATAAGGCCATGACATTGGGGGTCTAGGAAGGGCGTGGGCCACAGTGATGAAAGGGAAAAGTACTGAGTGGTCAGAGTCCTGGAAGTGTCTTCTATGTGGACATTGCTGTCTGTCACCAGGAGGGTGTGTCATGAACTGTGATAGGGACCCAGGCGCTGGGGTCTTCAGCAAATGGAGAGGAGGCAACCCTGGGACTCGGTAGATGACTGACCCGTGTCGCCAGTCTGTGTCACTCGGTCATGCCTCGTTGCAGTGCTGGGAGGTTTCAGGAAGGAGGAGGGACCGTGGTTTGGGGGTTACAGTGAGAGGCTGTGCCAGAAAAACGATGCCCCCACCTTCCAAAGATAGGCACACCCTAACCCACTGCGTCCCAACACCTCTCCTCAGGTGGTAAGAGGGAACTTGCAGGTGTGATGAAGGTGAGGGACCGTGAGGTGGGACCTCGTGAGGAGATGGGCTCCTCTACCTGACCACACATGTCCCTGAGGTCGGAGAACCGTTGCCAGCTGTGTGAACGGGGAAGGATGGCACAGCGGTGCACCGTCGCTGGCTTGGACGGTGGGGGAAGGGTGCTGAGAGCCAGGGACCACGGCTGCACTGAAGCCTATGGCTGGCCCTCGGCTCCGAGTGGGGACTTGGGCACCTGGACTCCCCAGCCGACAGGCCCGCTGAGCAGGGAAGAGACGCGTCCATAAAGGACGGGGGCTGCCACCCCCTGTGTGAGCCCCCGAGCCCCGTGCTGGGCTTGGGACTGGAAGCATAAGAAGCTGACAGAGAATCAAGCAACGCCAGCAGCGAGCCCTGCGGTGTCAGTGGGAGGTGGCAGGAACATCGCAGCTTGGGAGGGTGGTGGAGAAGAGCGTTTGCCGCCCTCCCATTTCTGTTTTTGAGGTTCCAGTTGCTCCCTGCCTGCCGCAGCCAGCTCCGTCCCGACTTCCTGCAGAGACCGTGGTCAGCCTCGTGGGGACCGACACGCTGCCTCCAGGAGATTAAAGGGAGGCCTTGCAGTGGGAGGGACCAGATGTAAAAATGCCGCTTCTCCGGGACCACAGGCGGGTCCTTTGAAAATTCCCCGTCTCCAGGAGAAGACACAGAGCTTTCACCCTTGGAAGCCAGAACTTGAGAGTCATTTAAAAAATTTCTGTGGCTGAAGTTCTTTCAAATTTCACTACTGAACTTGCATACGTTTCCTGTGGGCAAGGCCCCGTTGTGTGTGTTTAGATTGGCGTCCGGCCTCCCAGCGGGTCTGTCTCTCCCCCAGTCTGCACTCACAGCCATCGGGTGTCACGGGGCCTGTCGCGGCTAGGACGTTTCTTGGCCTTCCACTGGCTTTTGGAAAAAGAAAGAAAAGGGCTCTAGTGGGCGTCCCCTCCCTCTGCCTAAAAACCTCCTCTCATCCTCTCTGCCCAGCTCGTTCACATTCGTCTCTCAGATCCCCCAGGGGAGCGAGGCCCGGTACCCGAGTAGGTCAGTCGCTCCTATCACATATTCTCCTAGCATCACGCACTCGTGTCCGGGAGCAGTCGGGGATTACTTCCCGTTGTTTAAATGATGCTTCGACCGCGTCGGTCTCTCCACCACGGGACTCTGCGGCGCTCCTGGAGGTAGCAGCCTGTCTGCTTTCACGCTCTGTTACTCCGCACGGCGTCTGGGCCTCACTGGTGCTACAACCGCGAACGAATGGACAGATGGATGCGCTGAGAACACTTGCCCTTGGGAACGGAATTAACACATCCTTCCTCATGTGGTGAGAGAACCCGCCGAGGCTTCTCAGCTCAGCCTGCTAAATGCCAATAGCTGCTTTTAAAGACGTGTGCCAGGTCGTAGTCTAGGTTCCTGAGGGAATACTTGTTGCTTTTTTTTTTTTTACTAATATCTACCTGATGTTAGTAGATATTTACTGATATCTACTAATAACTTAACCCAAGGCCAGCCTGCAGAAAGCCTCTTGCCTCCTCGTCGCTCGAAGGGATGAAAAGAAGCTGGCCTTGCAAACCTTGCAGGTGTGCGGGAAGCCAGCGACGGCTGGACAGTGCCCCCGTCTGAGGTCAGGATTTCAGGAACAGCCTCTTAATACACACGCGTGATCAGTCTGTCTGGTCACTTGCTGTGTGTCTGGGCGGAGGGCTGTTTCCCTGGGTCTTAGCATCGTCGTTTTCCACATTATCTTCCTGCCGCCCTTGGCCTCTGCTCCGTGTTGTCTGGAATGGATCCGCGCCCAGGCGCTGTGTGTGCCAGGAGATCTGGGGGTCCTGCATTCGCGCTGCCTACTTCGGGCGTCTGTCTGCAGCATTGTCCATCTGTCTGCATTACTGTTTGCACAGAAACAGGGTGGTTATGCGGCATCGCTCTGTTTAGGAAGAGCGTCCTGTTTCAGAAGGCAGGGAGGAGCCAAAGGCATGTGTGATATGTTGTTCTGGGTTTCGCACAATGTGTAGCTTGTGTCTGTTATGACTGGGTTCCCCCCCAAAAAACAAAACCAAAAACTAAGTATCAATAACAACTAGTGAGTGTTGTTTATCTGTCAGGCATTATGCTAGCACTTCCACGTGGATTATACCATTTAATCACCACAAACACTGTGAAGTAGACATTGCTCTTATCCCTGTTTTGCATACGGAAAACAGAAGCTGAGCGACGTGAAGCAAACTTTTCAAGGTCTTGTACGGTGACAAATGGCTGCCAGTGTGATTTTTTCTCTTCCTTTATTCTCACCCAGAGGCCGGATCGAACTCTCCAATCATGCAAGTCCATCCTTACTTTGCAAAAAGTTTAATTCGGCTGGGAGTTAGGAGAGAAGCCAAAAAGAATACTCTGCTAATATTTATTCAGGATTGTTTGGGGAACAAAGACAAATTGTAGTGCCTTTGAGGAGCAATGGATGCAGTAATTATTTCGGCTCTGTGGAGCACGGAGAGTCCTACGGCGCTGGTCCAGGGAAGCAGTCTGTGCGCGGGGCGCGTAGACATGAGTAGGTTTCGGAGGTGATGAATTAGGAAGCCTGCAAATCTTGTTTATCCAAAGCAAAAGCGCAAGCTCCCAGGAACACCTGCCAACATAACGGAGAGCCCGCACAAAGTGCCCGGGGTGGCAAGTCCCTGGGACGCCGGGTAATAGCTGCGTGGCCTGTTTCCCGAGCCCTCGGCCTGAGGTCTGCCCAGCCTGTGAGGGGAAGTTCGTGTGTGTGGACTTGCCCTGAGCCCCCCGGCTGCCGGCTCACCCGCAGCCGTGCTGNTCCTACGGCGCTGGTCCAGGGAAGCAGTCTGTGCGCATAGACATGAGTAGGTTTCGGAGGTGATGAATTAGGAAGCCTGCAAATCTTGTTTATCCAAAGCAAAAGCGCAAGCTCCCAGGAACACCTGCCAGCATAACGGAGAGCCCGCACAAAGTGCCCGGGGTGGCAAGTCCCTGGGACGCCGGGTAATAGCTGCGTGGCCTGTTTCCCGAGCCCTCGGCCTGAGGTCTGCCCAGCCTGAGAGGGGAAGTTCGTGTGTGTGGACTTGCCCTGAGCCCCCCGGCTGCCGGCTCACCCGCAGCCGTGCTGGCGTGTCTGCCCAAGGTTTCCTCAGTCATTGATCCTCCAAGGCCCGGGTCACCGCCGCTGTTTGAAGCAGTTGGACCATGTGGGCTGCAAGGCAGCACACTAGGAATGGATAAATGTGGCTAATGAGCGATTTTACCATTAAACTGTAGGATTGGCTGCCACGAGTTATTAAGAGTCAGGAATCTTCAAACAAAAATTAAAACCAGAAGAGCTCTGGCAATCCCATTAGCTGAGATAATATTAGCCAGGAGATCAATCACTCCGCCACTTCAGGACGCGCCCCGAGGACGGGACGGGTGGCGGAGACTCATCTTCATGCTGCAGGATGTCACTTGACCTTTACAGCTTCACACACAAAAGCCCTGTGATAACCTTAAACATGAGCAATTTCCCTGTAATTACTCCCTTTTGCTGTCTGCTTTACATTCACTGTGAATCTACTAATGTTTCCCCTCTCAATACTAGATCCGTCCTTCTCCCATCTTCCAAGCGGTTGAAACAGTCAGGTTTCAGTGGGGTTATGGGCTGAAAATGAGAAGGAGATGCCACGGTTTACCGTTTTTATCTCCAGCCATCGATTTGCAAAATCTTCTATATCAAAAATGAAAATTAGACAGGAAGTTAACAACATGCTTCCTTTTGCGCTGTCTTAATTCCGCTTGTTCCTGGATTTGTGCTGGGGGCGGTTTTTGCCGGGAATCTGGGAAAATGTCTCTGCCTCCTCTCTGGGCTGACTTTGAGCCAGGGCGGGGCTGAGGCGGGAGTGAGCTCAGCCCAGCCAGCTCCCTCCCCGAGAAGTCTGATGAATGGCACCGCTCAGCAGTCCGGCTGCCTACGGGAAGTCAGCAGCCGCAGGGCCGTGCGGCGATCTGTACACTTTGACAGGTGATTACGACGTAACTGGGCTGGATACTTCGCAAATAAAGATTTGAACACCACGGTGGGCAAGCCTGGCACACACCTTTGGTACTCAAAGGCCACCAGGGTTGGGAGAATTGTCGTGCCATTGTTGAATAAATGCTTATTTAAAAGTTCCTGATAGAAGTCACTGGTGGAACTCTGAAGAGCAAATTGTGACAAGATATCGGAAACTCAAGGGATGTCACCTTTCTCTCCGGTTTTCAGCCCAGATTCTGCTGGATTTTAGGGTCTGAGGCATGAAGGACGATCACCAAAGGCGTATTTGTAAAATGCAAGTTAGAATCACAGGACTTTTTAGACCTAGAAATAACCTTAGTTGGGTTTCATTATTATGATTCTTTTTTAAATCCTCACCCGAGGACAGGCCTACTGATTTTAGAGGGAGGGGAAAGGAGGGAGAAGAACATCGATGCGAGAAACACCCATCGGTTGCCTCCCCGGGTGCCCTGACTGGGGATCGAACCTGCAACACAGGGGTGGGCCCTGCCTGGGAAGCAAACCCATGGCCTTTCGGTTTCCAGGACAATGCTCCAACCCACGGAGCCAGGCCAGCCAGGGCAGCCCCCGGGGTTTCACGTGGCCTTGTTCCCACATGCAGAGTGCAGCACGTGTGAGCCTGCCCTGCGCACAGAGGACACCCAGTGTGCCTGGCAGGAGCCCAGTGAGGGCCACGAGTGCCAGTAGCAGCCCTCCTAGGTGGTTGGCCACCCAATTGAAGGCATTTTGGACCTTCCTGCACTGACCACCCTTCGGGGTGAGGATGCCCGGAGGAGAAGATGAAGAGTGGCGATGAGGACTCGCTGCCCTGGGCCCCACAGCCCCGAGGCCACTGAGACATTAGCAGGAGCCCTGCAGTGGAAGCCCTAGCCACAGGGTCCCCGGTCCAGCTCTGCTGCCTCCCCACAGTGGGGCTGCTGCCCTGCTGACCGCAGGGAGCGAACACCCGCCTGCAGGGGCTACAGATGTGGGCAGCTCCCCAGGTCATTGCCAAACTTTGTTTCTCTGGTATCTTAAGTGCTCTTATTGCAACAAAGAATGTAATGTTAGCAGCTTACACACTGTTCCCTGGTGAATAAGTGTGTGTATTTAGAACATACCCTCAAGGTGCTACCTAATCCCAAATCCAGGTCCACAGAAAGTGGGTGTTACCTTAGCCCGGAGCTAAAGACCCTGTGCTTTGTTGCCGAAGAGTAAATGGGCGTTTTTCCAGGTGGGTTAGAAAGTGTCTGCAGTCTCGCAGGAGCTGCAGCTCCGGTGTGGGAAAGCCGGCCTTCCTTTGCCTCTTGGTTTCTATGGTGAAGCTGGTGTCCAGAGAGCGAGCCAGAAACCTTGAAGCACACTTCAGTGGGACTGTCCACAGTTTAGCTTTCTTGCTATGGGAGTTGTCTCTTGGGGTGAATTGATGCAAAGGTTGTATATTCGCACTCTTTTTATCTAGGCATCTCTTCAATATTACACGATGATTTCCACGTTGGTCTTTTTAAGGCCTAAGTGACTTTCATGGAAAAATCATGAAGTAGGCCAAACATATTCTACATCATCTCAAAACTGAATGTGGGAAAAGGCACCCACACACACCCTTTTGTCTGTGTTTGGGACGTTGAGCATTGAAGTGGTTGGGAACGAGGTATTTGGCAAAAATAAAAAATGCCCTTAAAATAAAATGGTACCTAATATTATAGTCTGAAGTTGAATAATCATCCTTTGGGGTTTGGGAATGTGTATTTTTTTCTTCTTTACAAAAATATATATATTTATCTTCTACCCATTGTGAATTATTATAACTTTGACTCTGAATTGTCCTCCAAATTGACTAAGATTAGAAAATAAAATGTTCAGTACCTGAAGAGGTGTTTTAAGACGCATTCCTTTGATTTTTCCTTTTCTAACCCTTCTTAAGTTCGTTATTATCATGAGCTATCAATAAATGGAAATATTGGAAATTTGAAGACAGCCCAGGGCCTCTGTTGTCTGTTCCAGGGGACCTGCTAGCTCCGCCTCCTCTAGACAGAAAGCAAATGCTCTGAACTGCAGAGCGAGCCAGAGCATTGTGTCATGAATTAAACGGGCGAACTTGGAGTTGGCGCTAACCTTGAGACCATGGGTAGGCAGAAGCCGGCATGAGCTCCGGACCGACTTCTAAACTCAGTGCAGGATCACGAAAAGGGAAGGAAGGAAAACTGTTCATTTACATTGAGACGCAGCAAAGCTGGGAATGGGGCCAAGGTCGTTGACAGGCGACCCCTGCGGGCTCTGTGCCCCGCTTTGCTCTAATGCAGGAAACCTGCCACCACGGACCATGCGAATGGCGTCGGCTGACGGGCTGACCGTCTTCTCGCGTCTGTACGCTGCTCTGACTGCCAGTCTGGTCGGCAGCTGAAAGCCGCTCAGCTCAGTCTGTAACAGTGTCTGCGCGGCACACACAGCCACGTCAGTGGCCAGAAGTCTTGTCACCAGCTTCCCACCCACAGTGCCCGTGACCAATCAAGAAACGCTGACACAGGTTGGCATGACTCCGGCCGCCCCTTACATGCCACACGTGAGACCCATAGACAGAGCAACCATTTGAAAACGTAGATGGCATCGCCTCGTATTTGCTTTTGGCTAAAGTGAAATGTGCATCTTACGAAGTTTTGGTTTGGCTTTAGTCAGTTTTGCCAAGACTGTCTTGGAGTATTTCCCAAGTTCCTTCACGAGGTGGCCGGGGTGAGGGTCCAGCAGCCAGCAGGTGCCGTCCCGGGACGCCAGTGCACCGAGAGTCCGTCCGCCAGAAACAACCACTGGCTTTTATATTCTAACTGACTCGAGTGCTGACCACACGGTAATACCCTCATCCGAACTCTGGTAAAGCCTGAAGAACATGTAGAGAATTTAAGTTGCCGATTACAATTTGTAAAAATGGAAAAGATCCGTAAGTGGCCTGGACAACTGTTTAGCCTGGACAACTCTCTCCTGTGTTGAGAGTCCTGGTGTACTTTCTTGCCGTGCACCATTGAGAGTGGAATAAGCAAGTTGAAGAGGTCCGTGGGCCGGAGCCCGGTGTGACCCGAGTCCCGGAGTGAGCTTCGATGAGTCACTGGCACGCAGGGAGGTATTCCTGTGTACACACTAATGTACCTCCATCCTGAAACAGAAAACACCTGATGTGCTGACACGATGTTTAGTCACGAGGAGACCATGTGCAGCAACCTGAGTTTGGGAACTCCGGGTTTTTTTAGTCGGTTTATTACTCTGCAAAAGCAACCCAGTGCCCACCAGTGCCTGTCGGTCCCTGAAACCGCAGAGATTCAGGGGTTCAGAAGGGCCCAGTGGTGCCTGCGTGGTCATCACTCCTGAGTGTTGTTTTATTGATGCCCATGAGGGTTTATATGCTCACCTTCTTAGACTTTTTAGCCAGAGTTTGAAAAAAGAGAAAACTTTGCACACAGACATTTTATAATCACGTGAACATATCCCTAAAGGAAGCCAATGACATTTGAAGCCTCACAACTGAAATCTAAAATTTCTAATCCAGCAGGTGGTCCTTTAGTTATGGAGGAAAAGGAACAAGGCCATTTGCTCTCACACTTACCTGTCAGCGCTCTCCTCCCCTAGGGGGCGGGGGGCTTGAGGGATGGCCAGGGGCCCCCTTGGCCACCCAGCTGGATCTCCTGGGGACACACTGGAGCCCCTGAGCCCTTCCCAGCCTCTGATGCCCCTCGCTTTCCCCCTGTTTCGCTCCTGAGCCCCAGTGAGCAGGACATCCTGCTGCCTCAGAAGCCGGGTCCCCGGTGTCCCCTCGCTCAGAGCCCAGTGCCATCCTGTTCTGCAGGTCTCATCCCAGCGCTGCCTTTCTGAGAGACTCCGCAGACCCTCCTGCCCCGCGCCTGGCCACCCATGTCCCTTTCTCTCTTCTTACCCTGCTCTTTCTTTTCTTTGCCCTCCACTGGTTTCCCCCCGGGAACAGCACCCCCACAGCCCAGGGGCTTTGTTTGGTCGCCACTGGGTCCCCAGTATAATAAACAGGCACCCCATCAGGAAGCAACGGATACTTAACAAATGAGGAGCAGTTTCTTAGGGCCTGGGGGTGAGTTCCTGCTTGTACGCACGTAGGAAAGGTAACCAACGGTGAGCCCAGGAGTAACGCCAGGGAAACGTCTGTGTTCTTTCCCTTCTTCGCCTCAGTGCATCCCTACGGGGCGTGCACGGAACTACGGGATTCCATGAAGGTGGCGGTGAGCTCCTCTCTTCTGTGTAGGGCAAACACCTGGTTGGAAATGCCCATCTTGGGGGGGGACAATCCAACTAGCGCATTGCATTTCTATATCAACATATTTCAACCCAATGTAGAAGAAGTCCATGCTGCTCAGAAACTCACTTGGGCGAGTATCAGAATTTGATTACAGCATTAAGGATAAAAATAAATTCATTATTGCTCAGTGATTTTTGTTGCTATCGTCGGGGGCAGAGAAAAGGGTTACGTCTAGTACCAGACCAATGGTTCGGCACACTAACGTTCTCTCAAAGACACCATCATTGAATGAATGCCGGAGACGCTGGTTGGATTCCGTTCAGCGGTCTCCTTCACTTCACGATTGAGGTCAGCACTATGTGGCCAAGGGTCAGGCAGGTCAGCTGTCGGTGAGAGAGAGTATGTCAGGAAGAAGCACAGATGCAGAAACAATGACCAAAAAAATTCTGCAGGTGAAACCAGGAAACCCTCCATTTTACTCAGTGTGTAAGGTATGTTTCCATGTGGGCGCCCAAGGGGGTTAGGGAGCATGCAGACGGGAGTGTGCTCTGTGAGAGAGACCCCCCGCCCCCCCTCGTGTGTTTCTGTAGTTTTGAGAGTTGACCGTGAAAGTAAAACCGCTTGCCAAGGTAGTGTTTGGGAGTGAACTTGAGGAGGCCGGGCAGAGCCGCCTTCAAGGGTGTCGGGAGCCGGAGCAGCCAAGCGCCTTTGCCGCAGCTTCGGTCTCTGCGATGCTGATCAAGGGCAGCAGGTGGGGGCGTGGGGCCTTTGAACTCAGACCCCGGAGACGCGTGGGAGGGTGCGAGGAGGAGGCCGGAGAAAGTCAAGTCTTTCCACTGTGCTGCTCTGAGAAGGACGTTTTTATCGCTGACCCGAAGATCTCTCTCTCTCTCTCGTAAAGTCAACTGGTTCTTTGTAGGTCGAGATAGAATCTTAGGGACAGTAGAAAACGGTTCTAAAACACCCCCGAGATGTCCTGTCACACTGTGTCCCAGCTGTTGCTTTCTGTGGCGCCTACTGTTATTCAAGGAATATTCCTTAAGCCGTGCGGTCCTTTTGCATTTCAGACGTGCAGGGCTTATGGGCAGAGAGTGTTGCTGTGCAGTATGGAATCCTTAACACCCGTGAGCAGGAGCTGAGGCCGTGGGGCCGGGAACACTGTGGCCATGGGACAGGGGAGGGAGCCCAGGCCGGCGTGGCTGGGTCAGGCCGAGGGTCAGGGGGTGAGACAGTGAGGGTCCTGGGGGAGGCGGAGAACTGCATGTGCTGTGCTGTATGTGTGTGCGTGCATGGCCATGTTCATTGGTGTGTGCACACGTGTGCACATGAATGTGTGTGTTTGGTGTGTGCTCGTGATGGGTGTATGTGAGATTGTCATGCAGTGATACCTGCAGTGAGACTCAAGGATTTGGGGTGGTGCCAAGGACCAAGGTCAAGGTGGATCGTGAGCAAACACAAAGGCGAGTGGGTCCGTCTGATGGTTCAGGTTTGGTACAAACGACCATTGTGAAAACGAGCTCACGAAGAAAGCGCAAAGCACCACGCTGTGTAGGGTCCTCGTCCTCCCAATGCTCCCTGCCGTGCCTCAGAGGAGCCTGGGGCCAAATGTGCCCAGGCTTGGGGAGAGGGGTCCCGGAAATAACAGGTGAGGATGGGCACTTGGAGGGGTCCACGGGGTGGCCCGATGGCTCTGTCTGCATCTCCTCCAGGAGTGGGCCAGAAGTGAGAGCTTCTCAAGCAGTACCGAGAGCAGCGAAGTTCTCGCTGCTGTCTGGGTGTCTCAGGCTCAGGTGCCGCGTTGGGGAGAGAGGTTCGGGCAATAGGTGGAAGTCTGTCAGCCACAGGAAAGGAAGGTCCACACAGCCGGTCTTGGGAGATGAGTCAGAATCAGAAGGGGAAGGCCTACGCGCAGCGGAGTCAGTGCCTCTTTCCAAAGACTGATGTTCTGGCCATGGTGGGTGTGGGAATAAAGGGCTTGGAAGGGGGCTCCAGGGCAGACCCCGTGGCACAGCTGAGAGAGGCAACTGTGAGCTCATCCGGCAGGGGAGGGTCCTGATTCCAGCATGTTCTGGCTCGTACCAGTGTTGGAGCTCACTTCAATAATGTCTTAGCTCCTCAGAGAGAAGGACTTGTCCAGACCTGGTCACGGAGACCCTTCTGGTCGGACGTCAATTTTTCTGCCTTATATCTAATCTAGAAAAGTGTCCATCACAATGAAAAATCTCGTGCGATATAATAAAGTCACAGCAAAGTGCTTACTGAAGTTTGTGTTGATGGGTGTGTGTTCACCGATGCAGTTACACCTTTACGTCTTGAAGGAGGCTTGTGTGGGTGGATTTCCTTTGAGTATCAATACAACCGTCTTCTGATGACCGTCATAATCTTATGTATTAAAAAGCAGGTCTGCTTCACATTTTTATAATGTGAAATGGTAGGAAAAGCTGAAATTTATTTCTGACCTGTGAGCAGTCACAGCTGTTGTAAAGTTGCCGAGGTGGGGGTTGGGGGGCTGCTCACTCTGGGGTGCCGGTCCCTGGGAACACAAGCACACTCTCCCCAGTGTTGGCAACGTCATGGAAATTCTGAGGCCAGATGCACAGTGCAGGAAGGTGGACCTTGGCCAAGAACTCACCTTGGCTGCCATCTTCAGCTTCCAAGTCCGCAGCTGAAAAGCAATTACTGAGATGAAGAATCACGACTTTCTTCCGTGTGGGAGGGACACGCACAGCACCTGCGTGTGGGTGGGAGAGGCTCCTGGCAGTCGGGGCAGGAGGCTCCCAGGCGGCCGGGCCCTTTGCGTGCAGCCGAGTGCCAGGGGAGCCCAGTGGTTTCCTGGCTGAAGCCTCTCTTGCATCTCTGAAAAGAGTGTCCCCGGTAAGGGTCTCTGGGAGCCTGGTGTCAGCAGCTGGCATCCTCGGGTAGGGGCAGGTAATTTCTGGCTCAAGTGCGTCTGATTTGCAGGCTCCGGATGTGTGCGCAGTGCAGGCTGGTGCTGTTTGCAGTGCTCTCTGCAGCCGAGCAGACACTGCGGGTGACAGAGCAGCTGATGTGCGCGGTCCCCGGCTCCGTGCAGGACACGCTGACGGAGGGCCCCACCCCGGGAGCCGGGGGAGCGCTACATTTTCCAGGTGTTCTGCCAGCTGTACTCAGAAAAATTAGAGAAACAACGCTTTTGTGAAAATCGCACATGGGGTCCCTGGTCAGACACGGAAAGCACACGCCCGCATCTGCCCCGAGGCGGTGAGTGGGCTCTTCCAGCCGGAGGCACACGAAGCCCCAGCCCACCTACGCTTTGGTGATGTTCCAGAACACCCCACCCCCACCTCGTCCTGCTCCTAGCAGGAGGGCAGGAGTGCCTCGGACCAGTGAAATCCAAAGGGAATGCCCCAAATGAACAAGTGAAAAGAAAACAGCGCCTCGTCAATCAGCGTAGCGTTCCCAGACTGTCGCCGGTGTCGGGGACTCGGGGAGACACAGGGCTGTGCTGCATTCTCACTGTTGCCAAACCGCCCAGCCACGCAGAGCGGGCGGGAGAGGCCCAGAGAGGCAGAGCAGGGGATGGGAACCGGTGACCCGTGAGGACCTAGGCCCAGCTCCCTAGCTGCCACTAACCAGTCTGGTCACCACGGCGAGTCCCACACCAGCCTCGGTAGTTGGGACCCTTGACTCGGGGTTTTGGCGAGGATGGGATGAGATGGTGCCAGTAGACACTGCCTTCCGGTGAACGTTTGTCTCGGTCTCAACCGTGTTTCTCACGTGAGCGATAGCAGTAAAACCTCCTACGAGACGCCCACCCTGACGCCCACTATGAAGGGGAGGCGGGTGTTGTCCATTGGGGCTCCATGGATTCCCACCAGCCCACGGGCCTGGCAGACAGGGGTGGTTTGCAGACAGTGAGAGACATGCATGAGGAGGGAATGAGAACAGTGGGTATCCAGTGCTAACACCCCGAAGAGACAGGGGGGAACCTGAAATGCATGTGACTAAGTGACTGAAGCCAATCTGAAAAGGCCACACTGTGTGAGTCCAACCCCTGTGACATCCTGGAGAAGGCGAGACTGCGGGGACAGCAACAGATCCGGGGTTCCCAGGGGTGGGGGGAGGTGGTAAAGACGGGTGCCAGAGGGTTTGAGGGCAATGACTCTGCTCTGGGTGACACTGCAGCGCTGGACACGTGTCATCGTGCGTTTGTCCAAACCTGCAGAACCTGCAGCACAAGAGTGACCCTGATGTCACTGTGGGCTCCGAGTGACGATGCTGTTCGGGGCAGGTTCATCAGTCGTGACAAATGTCCCCTCTAGTGGGGACATTATGTTGGTAGCCAGGAGACTGTGCCGAGGTGGGTGGGAAGCCTCTGTGCTTTCTGCTCAGGTTTTCTGTGGATTTACAGCTGCTCTAAATGCGACAATAAAATGCACCAGATAAAATGCGCTGATTCAAAAAGAGAGAATAGGACGCAGCTGTCTGATGCTTGGCTGTTTCAGGTGAGCAGGTGGGGGGCGGCACCCACTTCTCATGGCTGTCCTGAGAGAGAAAAATGGGTAACTTTATACCTGTCTTTTTGAATGAGGCTACCCTTACTTCCCCCAAACGAGCCACGATCAAGAAACCGGCAGGTCCATTTCCCGCAGGATTTATCTGTGGGGTGGCAGTGAAAAACCTCTTTAATCATGCCACACGGGGTTTCAGGAGGAAAACCCAGCTGGGGTCATGCGCGGGCCAAACAACCGGAGTTTAGTAAGTACATCCACTCCGGAGAAGACTTCCATTCCCTATTCCAGACGGTCAGGTCCATGGCTACAAAGAGGTGGGCGGGGCCAGCAGGAAACAAGGAAATGGGTAAAGCATCAGAAGAGAGATGAAGAAGGCAGGAAGGGAGCCAAGAGGAAGCCCGGCGTGGTGTTGGGGGACAAGTGTGTTACAGGCGGCAGTGCCAGGGCTGAGCAGGCGGAAGATTAATCAACGGGAGGAAGTAAGGGTCTCTGGGGTCTCTCCCGGTCACTGGGGCCACGGGCATGAGATGAGCGATGGCCTGCCGCGCCCTGTGACATTGAGAGGAGCGCTTTTTCGGTCTGGAGTCACCCTCCATACGACGCAAGGCAGGCGCCCGACTCCCAGCCTTGGGCTTTCACGGGAGCCGTGAAGGAGAGGTTTACTCCTCTGCGAAGTTCGCAGGCCTTCGCAAACGCGCCGTCAGCCTCAGATGCTGGCCGCTGACTCCAGTGTGAGCCCTATCCAGGAATGGACGGGACTTCCCTCCAAATATTTATCTACTTCTTGCCTTTTTTTTAAGCCTTTAAGCTACTGTTCTGAATTAATTTAGGAGTGCAATTTAAAAAAAATCAAATGGAAATAAAATAGAAACACAATGACAGTGCTTGGTGGACGTGTCCTTAAAACTACGTATTTACAACTACGATCGCTTTTCTCTAACAACAAATGGCCGTGCCCAAGGGTTCTGCGGAGGGGCAGGGTCCCTCCCACACCTGGATTCTCTGAATAAATCCAGCCAGGCCCCACTGGGGGTCAAGGCTGGGCAGCAGAGAGACTGTCCAAGTTGGTTGCGTAGGTTGAGTCTGGAGGAGAAGGCAGCGAACGTGGTTTATCCGGCACCACCACCAGAAAGGCTCCCTGACGGGGCGGCAGAAACCCCGCGACGGCAGCCAGGGCGGGTGGGGACCGGCCGCCTTCTCTTGTGCCTGGACACCCGGCGTCTAAATTACCAGGGAAAGCGGGTGGTCTCTCTCACTTTCCCTCCATCCTGTGGTGCTGTCATGTCACGGCCTCTTTGATAAGGTGATAATGTACTGTGACAAAAACAATTAAACCTTGGCTTCCTGCCCGCACTAAGGAACATGCCCCAAGTTCTTTGTTTAGTCTGAGAAGGTTCCTTCATTGATTCGGTCAGTCTGCCTGTTCAGAATAATGATTTTTTGAGTTTTCTTAGCTGCTGACGCCGTGAGAGAGAATTCTTTGACCTCAGCCATCACCTGAGGACAGGAAGGGAGCGTGGGCTCCAGGCTGGAGGTGGAGAAGGGGAGACAGTGAGGGAGGGCCCACGGAGAGGGCGCCTGAGGGCTGGGTGCCGGTGGCATCAGATCAAATTGGGGCAGGTCGGTTCTGGGCCCTGGCTCTGGCTCCCCATCCCCGCACGCCTCCGGCCGTTCATTTCACCCCTTCCTGCCCCAGGTGTCCCAGGTGTGCTCTGCGACACCTTGCACGTGTCTAGAAACAGGTAAATATATTAATACAGTCCTGTCAGGACGATCTTCGTCATTTTTAGCCACAGCAGCTTCCAGAAGAGAAGAAAAGGAGAAACGTGGTGTTTGGTATTTCGGCCGTTTTAGTGCAGTTCCACACCCACACAGAAATGAGGAAGGCTCAGCAGGGCCCCGACGACCAAGGCCAGCGGCCTGTCGACCTGCAGAGGCCACAGGACGGGACTGGAGGTGTTCCCATGCTTGTTAACCACGGTGCGTGCCGACGGTGACACGCTGAGGGACAGTGCGGTTGTATAAACCCCCAACTGGGACTTTGTCATCATGCCCGTGACCCTGGGCAGAACCTGTTCAGCTGTCCTCGTTGAAACTGCTGCCATTGAATAGGTTGGGGACCCTAGATCAAGAGACGGAGCAGCTCAGGCGGGCAGCGTCCTGCCTTGCTCAGGGAGACAGGAGATGGAGGGTGGGGCTGGCCCTGCCTTTCCCCACCACTGGGCCTCCTTGCTGCTTGTGTGCAGGTGGCATGCCAGCGCCAGCCTGTGTGGCATCGTTTGCCGACACCCGGCCTGCCGGTCGATGACCTCTTCCCTCCCGCTGGTCTACCTACGGGGAAAGGATCGAGGGAGGCACGGTGCTCAGGTGGGAAGGACCAGCAGAATGTCTCGTGGTGTGGTTAAGAAGATAAATAGCGCCGCAGGTCACCTTGACATCTGACCAGGTAAAGGTGTTTAAAAGACTTTCTGGTGCAGTTTGCTCACAGCCTTGTGCAGAAAACACCTGCAGGGACGTCCTGTGACTCTGGGGCCTCAGGCGGCCGTGCGGGGTGAGCTCTGCTCAATTCTGGGCCGGGCGTCCTGGGGCGTCCTGGTCCAGCCCACCCATCCGCGCTGCCAAACGTAGGACCTATTGGATTTGCTTTGGTGGAGAGTCCCTCACTAAAAGCATAGTTGGATTTATGGATTCTTGGGGTTAATCTTACAGAACAATGAAAGGAAATCGTTTATAATTGTCCTGACTGCCTGGGCGTGGCCATCCAGGGCACAAACTCTTTGAGCGTTTCTGGCAGTGCCCAGGAAATGGGGGGGTTGAATGAATTAAGTGACGATGTTCTAGGGTCCTTTCACGGGGTAATTCCCAATAAGACTGACCAGGGTGCATTTTACAGGTTTTCTAAAATTAGCTTTTGGGAGCTGATACATACCCAACTTTGTTTTAATCCCAAGCCAAGTTTTGACTTCACAAGAGGAAGGACAACAAATATGCCTGGAAAGGTTATTTTCGTTAAGTTTGGCACTTACGTTTGCCTCATCCAAACCCCAGGTGGACCTCTTCCCTCGTGGGGCCTGAGCTCTCGGTCCCTGTGGGTGTCTTCACGCTCACGCGTTTGTGGGCTCACAGGGGGATCCCTGAGTGTTTCCTCTGTTTCCTTCAAAATGTGCCTCGTAGGTTCTCAGCCAACACATACGGAGCAATGGACTCTTATTTGGCAGGTGTCTCGGAGAAGGTGCCCACTGTGCCGAGGGTGACGTGAAGGACCTCAGGTGACAGGCCGTGAGCGGGCTTCATGCCCGAGTCAGATTTAGAATGAACTGCTTCACGATGGCTGAAGTGCATTTCATAAACCCCCCATTTAATTTAATCAGTAGTTTTCAGTCTGGTTTTTAAAGGCTTTTAAAAAAAAACAGTGTTAGGTTCACAGCAATTTGCAAGGAAGGTTCAGAAGTCCCCACACCTCCTGCCCCCCCCCACATGCACAGCCTCCCCCCCCATCAGCATCCCCAACAGGCAGGACATTTGTCACAACTGAGGAACCTGCACTGACACGTCATGATCACCCAGGGTCCACAGTGACATCAGGGTCACTCTTGAGCTGCACATCTGTGGCTGTGGACAAATGCATGGTGACATGTGTCCATCAGGATAACACCCTAAAGCAGGGGTGGCCAACCTGGGACCCATGGCCGGCATGCAGCCCGAGATGGCTGTGAATGTGGCCCAGGACAGAAATGCAAACATACGTAAAACACTATGAGGTTTTTGTGTGATTACGTGTTGCATGTGTCTAATGTGTGGCCCAGGACGACTCTTCTTCTTCCAATGTGGCACAGAGATGCCCAAAGGCCAGATACCCCTGCAGGGCACGCTTCTACTGTCCTGTTCTCTGTGCTCCACTCATTCATCCCCCGCCCCCGAACTCCTGGCAACTGCTGGTCTGTTCGCTGTCCCCCTAGTTTTGCCTTGTCCAGGATGTCACAGAGCTGGAATCACACCGTGGGCAGCATTTTCAGACTGGCTTCTTTCACATGGTCATAGGCACGTATAGTTTCTCTGTTTCTTCATGGTCTGAGGGCTGACTTCTTTTTTGCCCTAAATTACGTTCCATTTTCTAGATGGACCACGGCTTCTTTATCCACCGCCTACTGAAGGACGTCTTGCTTGCTTTTGGGGTCTGGCAACTGTGGGAAAAGCTGCTACCCACAGTCGTGAGCAGGTGTGGCGTGGACAGAAGTTTTCAGCCCTTCTGGGTAGACACCAGGCCCAGCTCACAGTGAGAACGTGTTGGGTTTTGCAGGAGACCCCCGAGCTCTCCTCCACGGTGGCCGCGCTGTCCACACTCCCTCCGGCGAGAGCAGGACTCCTGCCGCTCTGCGTCCCCGGGGACTGTAGGTGTCTTATGTTTCGGCCCTTCCCATTGATGTCTTGGACTTTGGTCGTATTTTTCAGATTCTTGTGTTTCTCAGACAAGAATTAGAAATCTGGAGTGGGTACGAAGTGTGCCTGAGTTCTCAAGGTCATGGCTGACAAAGCTGGACTCTAAACACTGTTCTGTTTGAACGGTGACCCCATAGCCCAGACCTGTGGCCACCACTTCTGACCACTGTGTCCCACCCCATGCCCTGGAGAGGCAGCTGTCCTCACAGTGAAAGCCAGGAAACCGCCTTGTTTTCCTCACACACAGGTTACGTGGAAGACGGAAATGAGCCAGTCTGCCTGGGAGCACTGTGAACACTGGAAAGCACTGTGGGTGCCGATGGCTGTATCCTGCCGCACTTAGGACAGGTGAGATCATTGTGGGCGTCAACACTGAGCATTCGCCCGACTTCAGGTACATCCATTTCCCTAGGCCTTAGGCTCCCCATCAGTGAGGTGAGGGATGGCAGCCGCTGACTGGGCACTGTGGGACATGGGGGTGTGCTGAGTATAACGTTAACAGCACAGCCCTTGCAGCTCCGAGGCGTTGTGGACGGACGGAGGGTGCGGACACTTGCTGGGTGGCAGTGCTCAGCGCCCATGCCAAGGTGCCGGAGACAGCGGGTTCCTTTCAGACCCACCAGAGGGAAGCACAGAAGGTGGGATGCCAAGGGGATGTTGAGTCCTGGCCCCCCTGGGGGAGACAGCGTGGTGCTTATCTCAAGGTGCTACTGGAATAAACTGACCACCCGTGCCTGTGAGACATCCATCAGCCTCCTCTCACCTGCCAAGTACAGGTGTGGCCACCCACCGTTGGTGCGTTCTCTAGTCACGTGGGCAGGGAGGCTGAGAGCTATGTGGGGTGTCTTCATTTTTAAGTTTGGTATCTCTGAGTGTTTTAGAAAGAACAAAATGATTTAGCCAATATATTGGGTTGTCCAAAGAGTTGGTTTGGTTTGTTCTGTAAGGCGGCTCAAGTAGCGCTTAGTTGTCTCTGACTTCATTCCAAACAGTTTTGTTAGATCGTATTGTGATAGCTGTCGTATCAGCGTGCATTTGAAAAAAACTTATCAACATTGGTGAGTTTTTGTGTCGCCATTTTAATATTGAAGATGGAAGAAAATGCACAACATTTTCAGCATAACATGCTTTATTATTTCAAGAAAGGTAAAAATAAAACTGAAAGGCAAAAAAAAAAAGACTTGTGCAGTGTATGGAGAAGGTGCCCTGACTGATCGGATGTGTCAAAAGTGGTTTGTGAGATCTCATGCCGGAGATTCCTCGCTGGGTGGTGCTCCACGCTTGGGCAGAACCCGTTAAGGTGATAGCGATCCAATTGAGCCGCTAATTGAGAAAATCAATGTTGTCACTTGCAGGAGATAGCTGACATACTCAAAACATCCAAATCAGTAGCGTTATTGGTGAAAATGAAAAATGTATCTTATTTGATGAAAAAACTAAACGGACTTTCGGCCAACCCGACAGTACTTAGTAGGTTGAATCTGGTGACTGTTTCCCGAGTAGTCGTGTATGGGTGGTTATTCTGGTGGATTCTGGCAAGGAGCCTCTTCTCCTTCATGTGCATGGGGGCTCTGAGTCTGTGTGGAATCACTGGGGCCTGGCACCCAGGAAGCTGAGTCGCATTCAAGCTGGTGGCTACATTGAGAACGTGCTGTGGGCAGGCTCCTTTGTAGATATTGTTGCATGAATTTGAATAGGAGCTGATGTTGTGACATTTGCATTTCCACCACCCACAAAGCTAAATTCTGAACTCCATTGTATAGGTGATTTTAAGTCTAAAATTCTGTTTTGCTCTGGAGTTTTACTGTGTGCATTACGGAAACGCCTCTTCTGTCCTCTTCTCAGAGAGGGCGCTTTGTGGGAGGTGGTCCGAGGTGGCAGGGCGTGGGGACAATAGCGTCACACCTGGCCCCACTCAGAGCCGAAACACCGTGCTGACTTGTGTCTCAGCCCATGGATGCTAGATGGAAAATGCCCCGGAAGTGCAAATGCAGCGAGGGGGGAGGACCTCGCTGTGCACTCCGGACGCAAGGACCTCTCCAGTGGCTTGGCCTGCCCCTGAGCAGGGGCTTCCTGGGGAAGGTGAATTCGTGAAAACGTGAAATGAAACCGGCCTCCCCCTGAAAACCTTCTCATCCGTGTCCCATTTGGAACTGAGCACCAGAGAACATTGCAGGGCTGCTTCGGGATCAGGAGATGGTGTGTTTGACTCTGCAGAGTTGTTTTACTGACCTGTAATTTGAAGCTTCGTGTTCTGGCTGGTGGCTGGACATTCGTCAAGCTCCCTTCCCCAAAAGGCGCATCTCCCACTTGAGAATTTATTAATAAGAGAGTTAGACTTTGGTTTAGCTCACGAACAGCATCGGGTCCATTTATTGCAATGCATTATTTAACAGCTGTTTGCAGTACATTGAGATAATAATTGCTGGTATCATTAGGTGGCATTTTGCAACGAAACATCCACTAATCTGATGTATTGAGCTCCCCAGAGGAGAGAGCACCTCCTGGGGACCCCGGGCATCTTCCTGGGCTACTGCCAATGTCTGTCACGCCGTGCTCCCTGGAGTGCTCTTGGGTGAATAATAATGCGAATGGCAGTTCCCTCATTGAGGAGCGATGGCTCCGGATGGGCCCTGTCACCTGCCAGACACGAACTTGACTGTGAGGCCTGGGATTCAGTCCCTCGCCAACTCCTGAGACAGTTTTCAGCTGGCCATGTCGGGCTGTTTTGTGGTTGCATGTTATTGCGGAGGGCGATGGGACATCTGCCTGGCATGCTCCTGGCCAGAGTTCGTGGGAGGTACTGACATGAATGAGACCTGCGGCAGCTAATTCTGTGTGTCCCCATAGGCTGGGTCTCGGGGACACATTATTCCTGGGTGTGTCTGTGAGGGCGTTTCTAGAAAAGATTAGCATGGGAATGGGAGGACTCGATAAATCAAGCAGGTGACTCTCCAGTGGGTGTGGCACCATCTGCCCCTGGAAGGCCTTTACAGAGCCATGAGTTGGAGGACAGTTAAGTCCCCTCTCCTGGCTGGACACTTGGGCAGGGACACTAATCTTCTCCTACCCTCAGCTCTCTAGCTCAGCACCAAGAGCTGTCTCCCATGCCCAGCTTGCCAGTGGCGGGTCCTGGGACATCTCGGCCTGTGGGTCAGTTCCATTTTCTGGAGGCCCTCCTACGCTGGACCGTCTCCAGGGGCTCCCAGGGGGTAAGAGAAATCTTTTCATATCGAATGCACTATGTGTTCTTTCTTTTGGTAGAAAGAAAGGAACGCTGTTTCTCTAGGTTCTCAAGAAATCTTTCACTAAACATGCTGTGGAAATTAGAAGATACACAACATCAGTTTAGGTGGAAAAATATAAAAAATGATAGCTAATATTTAGTGTATAAGTTGCATATATTATCAGATGTTTTAGAAAAGTATTGTATTAAAGGCCTACACAATTCCCATAGGGCTTTTATTTCTAAAGAACTGGCCCTGGCATGGAAAAATCAGGATTGCACCGAGGACCGGGGAAGAAAACCAGCTGTAGTGGCCTCGCCTCTGCGTGGAAGGCTCGAGCTGAGATGGTTTCCCAGGTGGGACTGCGAGCAAGTCTCTCTTGAAAAGGTTGTTTAGTTGGGCATTTTTAAGAGGTTAATGCGAAGACAACAGTAGAACGTCTTCAGTGGTGACACGGGACGTTGCTTGTCAAATATTACTCAGGCTGAAGACAGCTCAGTGCTGAGTTAAAGGAATAATAGGAAGAAAAGATGGAGAGAAGTGCTGAGACATGCATCCCTTGCTCCTGCAGCCCTGTGGGTAGCTCAGAGTCAGGGGCAGAGATGTGATTCTTGGCTCGGAGCTGCGCAAGTGGGTTGGGGAAGGCGCAAGGGTTTAGTGACAGGGATAAGGAGTGGTGAGTGCGGGAGAGGAACAGTCTTACAGAATTTGAAATTGGGAGGGAGGAGATGGGGAGATGGCAAAGAAGGGGCCGGGAATGGTAAGACACCATTGTCTAAGTATTTTAATAAATAAGCCCCAGAGACTGTTTGTTGGGTGAGCATTTAGAGACCTGCAATCTCCCAGGTAATTAGATGCAACAGAAAGCTAAAACCCAAATAATGGATGGATTCGAAAGGTTATCAGAACATTTCCAGCTGCTGAAAATACGTGTTTGTGCAGGGCTGGCTCGTGCAGACCCTGGGAAGCACGGACGCCACGTTTCTCCTTGAACTTGTGCATACCCCTTGCCTTTTATGGCAGCTGTTGTGACCTTTCTGGGTGAGAGGGGACAGCAGAGTTAACACACCAAAATGACCATGGAAGTGTTGAAAATGAGGAAAGTTGTGGGTGCAGATTTTGAAGAGTAAGCATGCCGAGGCCGGAGAAACCCCAAGCCAGAGCGGTCAGGCCCTGAAGGGCAGGTACGGAGTCCCGGGGGTCTCTCAGTGTCACAGCCGGTGTTTCTAAATGGCCCAGCCATGCTCCACGCCGTCTGTATTTTCATCATGATCGCTAATGATAGTGTGAACTCAGCGTCTCCTTTACATAATATTAGTTCCCTTTGCCTGCTCGTTTCATCGATTTGTTATCAAGGCTCCGACAGTAAAAATGCCTTTGTTTTGATCATGTAAGTAGAACAATAAGATTATGATCAAGGGCATAGCGTGATGAATATAGCAAGTGAATTATGGCAGAGTTTAGGCAGGTGTCAAGTAGGAGGCAGGTGTCAAAAAGGTAGGCAGGATCTAGGATGAGCAGAGGGTCTGGGGGGGTAAGTAGGTCCCATGTGTCCACGAGGAAAGCGCCCAGGCATCAAACAATAGCTTGGAAGGGGGTGGACAGGGCACCTGAGGGAAGTAGCAGGCAGCCCGGAGGGCTGGTGGTGGGTAACGCATTTGAGTTCGGCTGAATATTTATTGCAGAAGTTTGGGCTTCGTGCTGTAGAAATAAGGAGACTTTGAAAAATGCTTTTGTAGAATTACTGAATAGTCTATGTGCTCATATTGTTTAAAAATGCATACAGTATATCTTTCCCATCAGCCCACACTCCGCTTCCACCCGCCAGAGATAATGCATTTACATATTTTCGTGTGTTTGCTCCCAAAGGCTCTTTATGCAAATATTCGCGTACCTCATTATTTACACAAAAGGTAGCACCTCACACGTTCTTCTTCCTACTCTGCTTTTTTTTCCTTTAAAATATGCATCTTGGAGATTTTCCATATTTTTAAAAAGCCGAACGTTAGGCCGGCATTGTAATTTATTTCACTTGTCTCCTATTGATGGTTTAGTTGTTTTCATCTTTCACCACGACACACAATGTAAAGTCATCAGTTTGCATGTTGCAAGCATACCTCGGGAACGAATTGCAAGAATTAGGATCGTTAAATTATGACGATATTGAATTTCTAATTTTGCTGGTGATCAATGGTCAGCCTTTGTGGGGACTGTGTTCATTTGCATGCTCCGTTCTCCGCGGATGCACCCACAGCACCTGTCCCTCTTCCGTATCGACAAGGCGATCGGAGAAATAAGGGGAACTTGGGGCAGTTGAATAATCACTTTTCTTATTAAGAGGGGATCTGAGCATCTTTTTTATAGGGTTGAAGTCGTTTTGTGTTTATTTTTCCTGGACTCGCCATCCCAGCCTATGCCTATCTTTCTTGAGTTGATCGTCTTTCACTTACAACTAGAAAGGTATTAATTCCAAGTTGGTGATAGGTGCCCTTATAGATACATGAGCTGCCGGTGTTATTTCCCCAGTAGATTATTTGCCTGTTGACTTTTTTTTTTTGCTCTTTTGTGTGTTTTGCTTTTCCACACTCGACTCGTTGGTTGAGAAGGTCTACCCAGGGCTGTACACGTGTTCTGCCATTCTGGGATTCAAGACTTTCGTTAAATATTAACGCTTAAACTGGGTCCATCTCTTAGTTTGTCCTGCTGTGAAGTGGGAGGTAAGATGTGAGCTGGGAGGCCAGGCTGTCTCCTCACTCACCTAGTCCATTGTCCCCGAATAACCCACCGTTTTCTGAACAGATCGGCCTTTTGATCACATGCCGGGAAGGGGGGCAGCTCTGCCTCAGTTCAACTACAACACAGGGAAACGCTCCTCAACAGAGCAAGGGTTTCAGCGTTTACGTGAGCTAAGTGTAGATTGTATGCAGGAGGAAAGGAAAAAATAAAAATAATGAAATGCAGGGAAATGCTCAGAAATGAAAATGGAAGTCAAATATAAAATGACCTGAGCCCTGGCTGGTGTAGCTAGTGGATTGAGCACAGGCCTGTGAAGCAAAGGGTCGCCGGTTCGATTCCCAGTCAGGGCACATGCCTGGGTTGCAGGCCGAGTCCCCAGTGGGGGACACATGAGAGGCAACCACANTCCCCCCCCCCCCCTCCCCCTCCCCCTCCCCTCCCCTCCCCATTCTCCCCTCCCCTCCCCATTCTCCCCTCCCCTCCCCCTTTCCCCCTCCCTCTGTCAATAACTGGGATTCTGTAGCCTCTTAGCATCTCCTGTAGGGTCTCACCAATTTCCTGTGAAATCCCAAGCCCTTTTCCTTCCCTCTTCGGTCCCGCATGCTCAGGTTTTGGCCCTGTTCTGTGGTTTTGTCTCATCGCTTTGCTGAGTTATTGTGCTTGTGATCTGTAGCAAGGATGGCTTCACTGAAGATTTTTTCTTGAAAGAGAAATTTTTCTCCTAGTTTTTAATTGCTGTGTTTCTTCCTGATAATATTCGTCATCTGTTAATAAGGTTTCCTTCTTTCTCACACTTTTAAAATGTGGATCTCCATGCTTGCCTGTCTCTCTTGGTGTTCTCCTGGGCTCCATGCACAGCAGTTCCCCCACAGCAGGGCGGGTGGCTTCCCAACCCCACGGTGCCCGGCGGCCCCTGAGGAAGGAGAAGGGCCAGTTCTGCCAAAGGCTCTTTGGTGGGAGTCCTCTGATGGCCTGTTTTCCTCTTTTGAGCCGGAATGGGGGCAGCGGACAGCCGTGGCCCGTTCTCCTCGCCCTGATCCCGTGTTACTGGCTATGGTAGAGACCCTGCCCTCCGAGGCCACAGCGGGAGCTCACACCGGTCCCCAGAGTGTGTCCTTCAGTTAGTATGGCCCCGATTCGGCCTGACCTCTGAGACTCTTGCAGGCCCCACACTTGTCTTGGAATCACACGTCTCTCCTAGTTCTGCTGAAAATGGAGTCTGTCCCTTGTCCTGATGGGGGGTGTGTACAGCCCCCAGGTGGGACAATAGCAGAAAAGTGGCCACTGTGACGACCGTGCCCATGACGGCACTGTCCTTTGTCACACCCATGCTGTTTCGTCCTCACAGCACCTTACGAGGTAAGTGCAGTTGTAGCCCCATCCGACAGACCAGGGAACTGGGGCACGTCGCACGGCAGACAGTTCGCTGGTCAGCAGAGCGGGGACAGTGAACTGAGAGTCCAGCTCAAGTCACCAGAGTTTGAAGCGCCCCCTTGGAAGCAGTCAGGTCTCGGCCAGAAGTCTGTTAGAAGCTTCATGTGTTTAAAGGTGTGTCCACCAGGCAGAGGCAGCCGGAAGGGGGCGTCCTGGCAGCCAGGCTGTGGTCGGCAGCTGCGTGTGCCCGGGACCCTGCAGGCGCCCTGCAAGATGCGGATGGACTCAGTGGGCCTGGGAGAGCCTGGGGTCCTGCGTGTGGAGCGGGCAGGTGACACTGATGTCCTGTGAGTGGCGGGGAGGTGGAAGGCTGGTCAGACGGGGCCGAGGCATGCAGGGTGTGAACGAGGACCTCATTCTGGGCGATGACAAGAACAAGGTAGAAGTGACAGAGTGTAGCTGCGGGATCACGGGAATTATTGACAGACCTCGGGTGGGGAGGGGCCTGGAAGGAGGAGACTCACAGTTTTCCAGCTGGGGAGATGCTTTCATCTAAAAAAAAAAAAAACCCAACCCAAAGCACACAAGCCTCAGAGGAAGAGAACTGGGCGGCTCCGGCGAGGCGGGTCTGAGGAGTTGCTCTGGAGAGAGATTCCGCCTGGGAACCTGCATGGCACCTGCCCCCGGGTGACCGTGTGGCCGGCAGGCCCAGTAGGGAGGGAGGACAGGCCAGGGCCAGGAATGGACCCCTTGGAGGTGTGTCTGCGTGCAGAGGAGGCCGAGGGAGCCCTGGCTGGCTGGCTGCGTGGGCTGCAGCGACCTGCTGTAGCGGCGTGGCTGCGTGCACAGGAGGCACTGATGGACGCTTCTCTCTCTCCCCTTCCTCTCACTCTGGAATCAGTGACAAATGTCCTCCGTTGAAGATAAGGACATATGCCAATGCGGACTAGTCAGAGGGGTCAGAAGTGGGGAACAGGGGAGAATTACAGGGTAAATGAAGGGGACCTGGGCAGAGGAAGCGACCTGGTGACTTCCGCCAGTTCTCCAAAGGGACTGTGGACTACAAGACACGACGGTGGTCCCCAATCTCTGAGTGGACGTGGGCGCAAAGGGAGGCCCTGTGTTGTTCACAGGGAAGAGCTGCAAGTGCGGGAAAGGGAGCGTGCTTCTCCAGTTTCCGATTTCTTTCTGGAAATTCGCTCCATTTGGGCCACGAAGGTCCATCTCATTGCATTTTGGGGTCTCTCTGAATATTTCCTCTGGTCATGAGTTCACAGTCTCAGAACTCATGCTGATCAGCCTTCATGTCTGTTTGCTTTCCATGCATTAAAATTCAGTGAAAATTCAGCCCGCTTCCCTTGGCCCACCACCCCTCCTCAGCCCTGGTCTCTGAATTAACACCTAGTCGGCGTGATAAAGCCCATGGTATCCACCAAGAAATTGAAAGTAACCTGGCTCTCGCACCAGGCCAGTGCCGGGACCCGGAGGGTGAAGCCCAATTAATCCTTGAGTTAATCTGTGTGAGAACTGGTTTTTCTGCAGCCAGCTCCCATCCCGCTCCCTTTGAAGTAGAAAACAGGGCAACACTAACCAGATCAGTTCAAATCGGGGATTGATGTCGTTTCAGAGCGAGGCTGCCAAGGGGCTTGCCGAGCCCCTTCTTCTTCTGCCCCACAGGGGGGTTTCCCCCTTTTCCAAAAGGAACTTTCACTGTTCGTCAGGCGCCCCCGTGCTCAGCCTGTTCTCCCTGCAAACGTTTATGTGACGGTGAGTGGTGTGGACCGAGGAGTCATGTCGATGCCGGAGGGCGTGAGGGCACTGTTTGAAGGGATGGAGAGGCAGCTTTGGAGGGCCCTGCTGGGCCCTTTTCCAGGGGACAGACAGAACAAGAGTACTTCAGGGTGCGTCGCTAAAGTAGGCCAGATTTGATAACTAGGAGGAGGAAGAGCCTCGGGCATCTCGAACCCGGGATTTCAAAGGGCTCGGTGCTGACGACGTGAAAATTACAACATGAAAATTCTTTTTGCAAATTTCCTGTGTCCCCTGGGAATGCAACCACCAGGAGATTCTTGCGCCTACTCTCTGTCCACATGGGCGTCTCCAGGTGGCACAGGTTTCTGATTTTAATGCTCCCCCTTTTTTTGACCAGAAAATGGAATCAATGCTC
The DNA here is from genome assembly GCF_014824575.4 of Sturnira hondurensis. Classification (NCBI taxonomy): domain Eukaryota; kingdom Metazoa; phylum Chordata; class Mammalia; order Chiroptera; family Phyllostomidae; genus Sturnira; species Sturnira hondurensis. The sequence goes on from NW_028087067.1 coordinate 722,626, forward strand.
TCATGTGAGTTGCTGCACCGTTTCTCTTGCCTTCTTTCTGCTCTGGTCGCCCCCTTTGATCACCACCCCCTGTTTATTCCTGTCCTCTTCCTGAGAACACGGAAATGAGGCTTCAAGAGTGCGCTAAGAGCGCAGTCAGTCTACTTTGGGGGAATCCGAAATACACAGAAGCATGTGAGTACGGATGAATAATAGGCCTGAACTGCAGGTCTTCTGGGGATGGAGTACACTCCCGTTTGTGCTGCGGCTATTAACTCGAGGCGCTCATGCGTTACGTAACAACAGTGGGGGCGGAGGCGAGCCTGGGAGCTGCGCACCTTCCGGAGCTGGGCGCACCTGATCTGCCCCTGGGGTGCCAAGGGCCTCGTCTCCCACGGGCATCGTCTCAAAAGGTTTCTTCAGAGTCACCTAAATTTTCCAATATTTCTTGAGAGAAGAACAAGGTATTGTGATTTTAAAAATAGATCTGTGAAGAGAAGTAATAAAGAGTCTGGGAGCTGGAACTTTAATGAAACAGGAAAGAAAAAATACATTAAGGAGGCAATCAAAATAAATCATAGAGGGCAGAGTGTAAGCAGTCCTCTGAGCCCACCTGTTCCCAGCCCGCGTTTCCAGGGGCTCTGAGGCCCAGCGCTGTTATGTAAGGTTGCGGAGCCCCTGAGGGTTTCAGCTCCTGCTCTGTGGACACACCTCTCCTGGAACGCTGGGCGCTGGTGAATCTTTCATTCATTTTCGCAGCCTGTTAGGGTCCTCCTGGGGGCTTTGAAGCGCTCATTTCCCCACAGGAAACTTGAGTACAGAGGCTCCCGGATGGGTGGAAATTCAGCGGGGCCCTTCAGAATTTCCCAGAATGACTTGGGTCTCAAGCTTGCGGCCCCAGGGATGCAGCGCTGAGCACTTACCCAGAAACACACGGGGGCCGGGGAGCGGACGGCTGCAACACCAACTCTTGAGCCGGACGTATAAATACGCTTGTCTGCTGACAGCTGGGTCAGTGGTGGCCTTGGGAAAGCGTGCTTCTGCCTGCGCATGGAAATGCCGCTGGTGACAGTGCAGACACCACTGTCCGCACCGCACAATAACAAGGTTATCAGTACCATCCCCATGCCCTGTGGTTGAATCCGTGGAGAAATCCCAGTTAAGTCTAAAGCGTCTTCACTAAGGCCACAGCCTGACAAGATACCTGTATCTTCCTCAGGGGACATGGGGGTTCAAATGACCTGTTTCTGGAAACTGCCCTTCTGGGAACAGTGGGTCAATTTCACCCTAACTTGCAGTAACACAAAATAATCCGCGGGAAGGTATTCTGATTTAAAGTATTCTCAAGTCATGTGTTGCAGTCTCAGTCATACTACATGTAGTTATATAGCCTCGGGAAAGTTGGGCGATTGTCTGAGTTTAACGTCCTTTCCGTGAAGCGTGGCGGTTGATTCTGGTGCCATCCCAGTCGTTTCCGGGCCTGTCTCAAACAACAGGGGTGCTCCTTTCAGGCGCCGAAGGGCCCGCCTGCCCGCCCGCCCGTTCCTGACACTAGTCGTGGGGTCACTGCTCATTTTTCATGTTGTGATGATTTGCAGAAGTTTCTAGGTCAGCTGCCTCAGTCAGTCCAGGACTCCTGGAGGGCGGAGCCTTGGGCATAGGTGGAAATGCTGACCCTACCGGGCCGGAGGCTAAGGCGTGTCTTGGGGCTCACTTCATTAGTCAGGCATCTGCTCCCCGGAGACTAATGCCGGGGCTGGGACTTGTGCAGTGCCAATCACACCCCGGCCCCTCCGCCCGCCCCTTCTAGTCTGGCCTCCATGTTGGCGGCCTCTGCACGAAAGGGAGACCAGGTGGCTTGTCCTGTTTCTCTAGGGCAAGAGGCAAGAGAGAAGGGAGCCCACTTTTGTGGAGGACGACAAAATCCACAGGGTTGTTTCTGAACTCTCCTCCAATTACTCAGCCATCGTGGGTGGAAGTTTCACTTTTGGTAAAACAAATATTTACTTCCTTATTTATCCCTCCAATTCAACAACACTTAAAAACAAGGAGACCCCTACTTCTCACGCTTCCCTCAGTCAGGGCGTTGCACGTTCTGCACAGACACTAGTTACCTCCCCCCGTGGGTGGGAGGGAAGCGGAGGCCCGGGGTGCATGGGGTCGGGGGTGAGGAAACCGAGGCCCGGGGCTGTCGCCCGACTCGCGCTCACTTTCCGGCAGTACAGAGCAGAGTTCTCTCCGTTTTTACCGACTGTACAGTGCGCATAGGTGGCCTTCCATGGCTAATTTCTTGTATTTTGTAATTCATTTGCAATTAACCTTTGGACACCTTTTAAGTATGTCATTTTGGCTTATAGCTAATAACAGGCTGCACCTAAGAATAAACATGATTTTGTGCAATAATTTTAAATAAGTGGAGTAGCTTAATGAAACACTGTACCATCTGTCTGTGACCTTTCCTCTTTTATCATAAAATTATAGAGCATGCTCTTTTTTTTAAGGAGGTTTTTTAAAAAAGATTTTATTTATTTATCTTTAGAGGGGAGGGGAAGGAAAGAGGGAGAGAACTATCAATGTGTGGTTGTCTCTTGTAAGTCCTCTGCTGGGAACTGGCCTGCTACCCAGGCATGTGCCCTGACTGGGAATCGGACCTCGATCTTGTGGTTCACAGGCCCGCGCTCAATCCAGTGAGCTACACCAGCTGGGGCAGAGCATGTTCTTTTTAACAAACAGATTCCAGGTGCCGTTGTCCTAATGGTCAGGAATTTCAAGTGCTTTTCCTAAATGTCTCCCTATTATCTACTTGTCCTTAGTGTTAACATAGCGTGCACATTCGCTGGTAAGGAATGTTGGAGACTAACCCATTCTGGTAAATATACATGTCACTGCGCACACCCAGCCAGATACATGCATTGGTGGGTAGACGACAGACAGACAGATGATTGGCAGGTTGACAGACAGACAGATGATAGATGAGCTTGCCATGTCTCGGTGCATAATGAGCACACCTAGCACAGGCACAGGCACGCACACCTGTGTGCGTGTGTAAACATTTTTGGCCAAGCACTAAATGGAGAGGCCTTGTTGGACACCCTAAGTCAGGAGACGTTAAAATCGTTAATCTACTTGAGCTTAAGCCATTCTACCAACAGTCCAAGTTTTATATGCTGTTAAAATAGAGTAAAGGGCGTCCAACGAGGAGAGGAGAGGAGACTCCTGGCAGGGAGCACGCTGCAGAGTGCGCAGAGGTTGCGTTACAGAGTCGCGGATACCTGAGATTACCCGCCACTGGTGTCCTTGGGCTACGTGAGGTCTGCCGTGGGCGTGCAGGCATCCTGCTGACCCTGGCCGTCGAGGACAGCCCGACCGGGGAGGCTCCTCTGCGCATCGCCGCACACATGCTGCTCTCCAGCACCCGCTGCTGACCAGCCTGGGGAGGTGACGCTGCACTTTGGCCTCAGCCAGACGTCAGGCCGTCAGGCTGGCAGACTGAGTTTCTCCCTCACGCTTCACCCTCGGTCATCACTTTGTCCGTGGATGGAGTCCTCGTCTCTCTGTTTCAGGAACTTGCTGAGTTCACCAAACATGCCCATTCTTGGAAAAACACACAGGAAGGTTCCGTGGACGTCGCTCTGACCGTGGTTTTGGGCCCGTGGCCCGTGGCACAGGTGGTGGACAGCCGGAGGCGGCCAGGCCCCCGGCTGTGTGAGTACCTACTGTGTCGAGGCTTTAGGCAAAGAGGCAAGCCCACGCTGCGTTAGAGCTTCACGCTGCTTGTCTCCAGAAGCGACCCCGGGGACACCTTCTAGGATGGAGGCTGTTTTCAGTTGTGCCTGGAGGAGTAGCGTTGGATTTGCCCTGGTTCTGTGAGGCCGCTGCCAGCAGGGTCCAGCAGCCAAACTCCCTGGGAGCAGCCGAAGGCATCAGAGGCCCCAGTCAGTCCCTGCGCTGTTTGCATTTCTCAAACGCACCCTTGGCCTTCCTCACATCCCACGCGCTCACTTCCCTTTATTTCACAAGTGATCCCAGAAACAGGCTGTCCCGGCTGAGCGCGAAGAGGAGAGCTCAGCTATGCAGATTGTGTGCGGTTGTGGAGAGGGTGCCCTGCATCCACTTTCATGTACAGTGGGGAGCTTCCCGTCCCCTCCGACAAGTCCATCTCCACGGCGGCTCACACCGCAGGGGAGAAGAGAGAGGGGGCCTCGCCATTGCTGAGAGACAGCGGCCTGGGAAAGGTGGGAGAAAGTGCTTGTGTAGCCTTCCCACTCTGTGAATCTGAATTGCTCAATGTAAACATTTTAAGGCAGCCTGGGAACAGGGCATTGGGTTTGACTATAGCAAGCAAGGAATGAAGAGGTCTTAGCAGATTGTCCTCCTTCCCCATACTCCGCCGGGCACAGTCCCCTGCCTGAGAAGTGGCAATGAGCAGGCCAGGTCCAGCCACGGCCACCTCAGTGCTCCGTGGCCAGCTGGAGCAAACAGGGAGGCCCGGGCAGGGATGGAATAACCAAGTCCGCAAAGGCACATCCATAGAGCCACGTTTGACAAAGGTGCTCAGACCACCTTCCCACCGGGTGGTGAGCTCGCGCTAAGAAACAGTTTTGCGTGCACGTGGGCTGCAGGCTCCCATCCCTCCGCCGCTGCAGGGGCTAAGTTAGAGGCATTTCTTCTCCCCCTTCCTGGCAAAGTGCCCTGGTGGCTTGTTATTTCTGACTGTTCAAGCCCCACTGGGTTTTGTTACTCTCGGGGGGGATTTCACTGATTCAGTGTGTTCTGTCTGCTGGCGCTGGAGGCGGTGGCCACTTTCTGCTACTTCCCCAACCTCGGGGGAGAAGGACTGGCCACCCCACGGCTTTCACGGGTCGCTGCTTTGTGCCTGTTATGTCCCCGGGTCTTGGTGACACCCAGGAGGTGGGTGGCAGGTGGCTGGCTCACTAGCGGACCTGGAGCGGAAGCTCGGAGCGTGGACAATTGCTCAGGCTCAGGGGGCTGGCGGGGCCACCTCAGGGATCCCTCAGAGTCTGTGTGTCCTGCCCTTGACAATTGCATTTTGTTTCTGTCTGGAAAAATATCACCAAGTTGTAAGCCTGTTTCCCTCAGTCAGTCCCTCCCCTCCACCATTTTCCTTTTGTTTGTTTGTTTGTTTGTTTTTCACTTTCCTTCATCCCTCTTTTTGCTTGTTCACGCTAAATCAGTGGTCTGCCATTCCTGTGGCATCCAACGCCTTTCATCGTACCCAGCCTCCCCCCAAGAACTTTCTGGTGTGAGATAAATCATATTCTAGCCAGGGGGGATTCATCAGGATCTAAGGATATTTTCCCCATTTTGAAGATTTAGTCATGCACAGTGACACGTTGAGTTGAAATATCCTGGCAAAAATTTGATCTATCCTGTGGAACTCAAGATTCGCTCCCTGTAAGAACTTCTGAAATTATTGCAAATAAATCCAAGACCCAGGTTGCAAAGTGTGAGGAGCTCTGACACATCACCCTCCACGTGTCCTCCTACCTGCCATTTGCTGTCACTGCCTTTCTTTGTGATGCCAAATGATATCCCTTCCACAGGGCCAGGCTGACGTGAGTCGGCTGCCTCTCCCTCCCGGCCTGGCCTTCATCCTGGTCCTGCATGTGCCCGGTGCTTCTGGTAAGCACCTCCCACTGCACCCCTGACACACCCCCCCCCTTGCTCCCTCTTCCCCGAGTGCTGTCTGCCCCTGGCGGCACCCGATGGTGAGCTGGAATCAGGAGCAGGAGTCGTTTACGGAGCACTTAGCACAGGTATTCCTGAGCGCACTGCTCCGGGAACCGCTGGGCTTCTAGCTGGACAACTTCCGCCCCGTGAAACGCCCTTCCGCTGGGCTGCCCAGCTGGGCAAGGGTGTGTGCAAGCCCCGCCCACATATCGCTACCTGGTAGCAGCCCTTCTGGACAGCCCAGGCGGCAGCATGCCGGCTGTCCCCTCTGCGTCCCTCGGAGTGCTGTGGGGGCACTTGTTGCGTTGTGCACTCATGGAGACAGAGATTGCGTGTTGTCCACCTGTGCTCCCAGATCCTAGGAATTGAGCTGAATCCCGACGGAGGCACTGCTCTGCCTGCATCGTTGAATGCTAAGGGAAAACTCGAGAAGAAAGGGACAGGACTGAATGAGGGAGGAGACGGGAAAGAGGGAGAAAGGAGAGGGCTGTTAACCGAAGGCATGACCCACTGTGATTTTAATGGGTTAATGTAGATTTGTATTGGGCATAGTTTAGGGTTTTTCAAAGGTTGTGCATGTTATGGTTGACACGTTTACTGTACATTAGGTCCCTTTAAAGCAGGAGTCGATAAAAACATGGTAATGCCCAGCAGTGACTCAGAGCGAGATGAAATCTCTTGTACCTCGGGGACGGGTGGGGAAGCATGAGGTCACCCATCTCAGAAATCGGGGAGGTGACATCAGCGCCGTGTGGAGGGGCACTGGGGGATTACTGCATCGCCTAATGCATGCTTTCACGGTCAGGCCAAGTGGGTGCTTTCAGAACGATTCACGTAGCAGCGCCAATTCAAGTTTTCTGTGGGATCTTCGCGTGGGTCCCCAAAGGACTTCCATCTTCAGGGAGGCCAAGGCTTGTAAGGACAGAGAACAGCCTTGCTCAGGGGCAGCACTGATGCCACAGAGGGAAGCCCTTTGTCAGCTGGTGGGAGCCCCAGGGCATCCAAGGCTGTGAACAAGCAGGGACACAAGGCCAGTGTCCTGAGGGGACAATGAAAAGTTGAGGATGACCCAGCTTCTCTTCCAAGAGGCCCTCCTGAATTTCTGTGCCATGGAAATGGAGAAATACCATTCAAAGAATAAAATACCTTTCAAGATTTGGATTGTTGTTGCTAATGCTCCAGGACACCCCCCTGTCCTTAGGGTGACCTTGATCCCCAGTTGGTGGCCTCCATCCCATAACAAAGCGGTGCTTCTCCCTCCAAACCCCATCTCTTCCGTTCCACCAAGGGATCGGGAAGTCCAGCAGCCCTTCAGCCCACTCTTGCCGAGGCTGCGAAGGACTCAGGCGCGGTTACAACATCCCTGACTGCCTCGAGATCCCCGACTGGGCTCTGGCGGTCTCACTAACAGAAGTGTGAGTGACACCTGGAAGCAGACACGACACACACGAGGCTTGTCCCTGATTTCCAAGGGTTTGACAAAGAGGAGGAGGCTGAAAAAATCGGGCCATGGTAAAGACAGAGAGCAGCCCCGACCTGGATGTGGACGAGGACGCCAGAGAGGAGCAGCGGAGGGTGGCTGCTGAGGAACTGATGTGGGAGCAGGTCTTGGACTGGGAACAGGGGGCAGAGCTAAAGAAGAGGGGGGACAGGGGAGCAGGAGGGAGGGGAAGGGAGAAGCACCCCCGGGAGATGTGCACTGAAGGGGTTCACAGCAGCTTTTCTCCGATCTCCACGAGCTACTTAACACGCTGGGAGACGTGGGCCCCGGCGCCGAAAGGTGTTCGCTAGCAGAGGGGCGTGTGCGTGGTGCACCGGCCGTCTGCCCACCAGCAGGTCCATGATGCAGAAAGGGACAGACCAGCGAATGACCGTGGGGATGTTCTGAGACGAGTGCCACCTCCTGGAGAACGGAGCCAGGCAGGTCCTTCAGGAGTGTCCCAGAAGAAGGCCGCGTTGCTGTCACAGGAGACGATGACATCTCCACACTTGTTGTCACCCCCGGGGACCTTCCCGTGGGACAAGATGTGGGTGTGGCTGAGGGCGAGACTGGTAGGCCTGACCCTGTGCAGGCCTTGGCCGGTGCGTGTCTGTGCCTTAGATACAGACAGTTTATAAAGTAAAGAAATAAAATTCAGAAAAAAGCTTCTAAATAAGGATATAAAGAGAGAAAATACTTTTGGACAGCTGTACAGCGTGTGTTTGTTTTAATCTAAGGGCATTACCGGAGGCTGGAAGTTAAAAAATCTTTCAAATTTCACGAAGGAAAGAAGTTACAGTACGCAGAGTTTAATGTACTGATGAAGAAAAACAACGGACGGGTGCAGAGAGAAATCCTTCAACGCAGCGTAGGAGCCCGGCGCCTACAAAGTGTGCGGCTGTGCACAGTGACACGGGTTACGTCCCAGGCCCTCAAGGTCACTCACCCCCACTGGCCCACTCACCCAGGGCAGCAACGTCCAGGCCCCCGGCCCCACTCACGGGGCGTGCCCCACGCAGGTGCACGCAGGTGACCATTCTCGTCTTTTATGCCATGATTCTCCTGTGCCTTTCCATGTTTGGGTGAGTCTAGACACACGCACACGCACACACGCACACACACGCCACTGTGGTGTGGCTGCCTGAAGCATTTCCCAAGGTGACCAGCCCCGCAAGGTTGTGGCCCCGGGGGCCGAGGCTCCACAACACGGCTGGGTGCTCGGGGACCACGCCGTCGCGGTCTGTGCCAGTGCGTGCTGTGATACCAGGCAGAGACACTGTCTGAAGGTGCTTTTCTCAGGACACGTCCTGACTGTTAAGCAGTGCCCGCTGGGCAGGGAGATAAATAAACATTCGGGAGGTGCCAGGGAGTTCAAAGCACACCCACGGGCTGGAGGCCCCTTCTGACTTTCTGAATAATTACTTCGCATTCTCCAGGTGAATCATAAAAGAAAACCACACTTTAGAGTCAGTAGTACTAAGAATTTGTAAAACTAAACTGTAGGTTATGAATCCTGACACATAGGTACGGTAATAGAATCAGTCAAGTATTTCTTAAATGCGTATTAGTGCAGAAAACACTGGTTTAAAAAAACAGTTCTTGCCCTCAAAAATTTAAGTGACTTTGGGGACACAAGACATGTGCACGTGAAGTAAAGCAAATCGGAACACTTAGTGATCACCTTTAGTTGGGGGAACGGGCAGCATCAGCTACCGCATGTGAGTCAGGAGAAGGGGGGCAGCACGGTTCGGCCGGGCCCCGCAGGTTCGAAGCCTCGCCGGCTGGGAAGCGTGGGAAAGATCTTCCGAGTCTGGGAACAGGCACAGCAAAGACCTGGCGGCAGAGTGATGATGCGGCTTCTGTGATTTCAGGAAGGCTCGGAAATTGAACCAACAGGGCACGCAGAAAGAAAATGGTTTTCCCATTATTTCCTAAGCGGTCCACAGAAAATGAATAACAAATCATGTTCTTGATATTTCAGAATTGTTTTACTTGTCTGAGCACACATACGCAAAAGTATAATGCGCGTTTTAAATGCTAATTTGGCCTTTAAAACCTGACTATATTAGGATGAGTCAGAGCAAACTCGTCTGTCAGGCCAATTAATATTCATGACCATCACATTTAAACCCAGCTGAGGAGCGAAAGCATTTGGTGCACAGGTAGAGTGCAGCAACCCAGACGCCTCCCCTCTCTGCTCAGGACCCTGAATATTTTGTAGAATCCGTGGACGTGCGGCCCTGCTCACACTCACGTCAGCTGGTGCAGGTGAAACGCACAGGAGCGTTCCTTTCACGCCGCAGCTCTTTTCAAATCATCCCGAGCGGAGTGTCGGCGGGGAATGAAGCGAACACCAGGCTGCATGCGCGTCTTTTGGCGGCTGCCTTCCGGGTCACAGGCTGGGAGTGTTTCTGAATCCACGTAACATGCTCTAACACCCTAGAACTGAGCGTCACAGGAGATATATGTCCTTCCCATGTTTTAAATCATTCATCAGTAAGTCAACAAATACCTTCCTGAGAGGAGGAGAAATCACCCGCGTGCATGCGCTGGGGCGGGGGTGGGGGGGAGCGGTGGGAGGGTGAATGCAGGCCAGCTGCCCACTCACGCCCCGAAAGGCTGGTGGGCTGGGAAACTCAGTCGCTTCCAGGCTCCTCCGTCAACCGCCCGCAAACTCCCTCACAAGCCCCTCGAAGACAGGACAACAGAACAGGAAAACGGGCGAGATAGCTGGGTCTCTGACCATTCTTGGTGTTGGGTTGTGACCTGAAGTGTCAGCCAGGTGTCACCCGGGGGCATTAGGGTGGGATGTTTAGGTGACGTGGGCTTCTCCGTGGGACACTGGCGAGACTGGGGACTCGGCGCTGCCCGGGCCTCCGCCCGCTGAGGCTCCGCCACCTTCTGCCGCAGTGAGTGGGGCACGAGCTCGCGGGGAGCCCCTCCCAGGGCCACCTGCTCGTGAAAGGGACTGAGGAGAGTTTCCCTGTCCCAGGTCGATGGTGAGATTGACAGGGAAGAGCGCCCCCGGAGGGAAGCCCGTGTTCTCGGTGTTTCCGTGATGACTGCTTGGGTTCTTTCTTGGGCCAATTGCTGGACAGGCCACAGGGCTTGCTCCGCTGTGGGCCCAGATCACACAAACTGAGAGCTTTTGGGGTGCTTTGGGCTTTTCGTGAGTCCCACTCTCAGGGGGCGAGGAGTCTCAGGGTGCATCGAATCTCCTGGTTGCGCTGCTTCAGGGGCTGCCTGGCCCGGGATGGGGGAGAGTTCTGGAGCTGAGGGTGGGGGACAAACTGTCAGCAGCTCCTAGGAGCGCAGAGCAAGGAGGTGGGTGACAGATCAGACCACACATGCGGCTTCTGAGATACAAGTATCCACAGATACCAGGTGAGGCACAAATAACGCCCCCTTTTTACTGCAATTTTTCCCCCCCAAATCATGAGCATGTGATTCTGTAATGTAACACTATGACACTCCAGCACTCCATGTGACATTTTAGGTGAAATGTTCAAGTTAAAACTATAAATTATTATACCCCTGTTACTACCTGACCAAGCACACTCAAGCAGGCCTTCCTTCCTCCGGACCCTGTGTGCATACACCTGTGTGAGTGTGTGAGTGTGAGTGAGTGAGTGTGTGTGTGTGACCAATGCTTTTCTATATTTCTTACTAAGTTGTTGGCCGTGCTGTGATAATCGTCCACACTCTCTCAGATGCCTAGTTTGGAAATGTGGCTTCATTTTCACATGGCTGTGGCCGAGGCACAGTCCCCGCAGACACCCCCGCAGGGTCGTGGGAACAGACCCCACCCCCAGAGGACTACAAAGTCCATGAAAGCGAAGATGGTCTCGGTGCAGAATCCTCAGCTGCTAGACACCCTCGTGGCTAAGCTGCCCTGCACACCCTGGGGAGCCGTGGCGGGAGGGAGGAAAGGACAGCCACGGTGGCTCAGGGGGCGCGTCCTCTGGCCCCAGTGGGCAGCGCCAGCCCTGCACATGCGGGACAGACTCCTGTCCCGAGAGGAGGTGGGAGCTGTGACCTTTCCTCTCTTTAAAGGACTGTGGCTTCTTTTTCTCAAGACTGTTCCTGTTTTTCTGAAAGATTCACTCTTTCTCTTTTGTTCTGTTTGTAATCCCCGAATGCATCTTGAAGAGCCCTTGACAGCGGGAATACTGTGAGGTTTGTACCAGTCTCATCTCCAGTGTCTACTCGCCGGGAATTTGAAATCTGAAACTCAAAGAGTGTTCATTCCCCAGAACTCGGGAAGTGAGTGTGCTGTGTCTCAGGGAACTCTCCAATCTTGACTGCCTTTGTTTCTGCCTGAAAAAAAACCCCAACAATTTGTCTGCAAGATAACCTTCTAAGGTAATCTCCCAGGTGTTGATTGTACATTTTAGTTTTCACCATTTTGAAGATATTATTGCTACTCTGCTCAGTTAGCAAATGCCCAACCAGTTAAGGAGTTTCCCATGCAACCGCAGCCCCCGCCCCATGCACAGCCTCCCCCGTTAGCCAGCACCCCGCCAGACTCGTTTTAATTGACGAACCTACATAAACATGTTGCAGTTACCAACGTTTATGGTTCACATCAGGGTCCCCTCTGGTGTTGTGCCTTTTATGGGCTCGGACAAATGGACGGTGACCTGTGTCCTGTGTTAGTGCCTCAGACAGACGAGTTTCACTGCCCCCAAACCCTCAGCTCTGCCTGCCCATCCCCCCTCCATCCCAGCCACTACTTTGAGTCTATAATTTAAAATGGAAACTATTAGGGGAAAATTACTAGAACCACAAAGGAGGAGAGAGGAAGAGCTGTGAAAAAGGCCTCTCTGCTTATAGGAATTGGAGACGCGTCACACGAGGGGCAGTGTTTGAGGGGGACCACAGGGAGGAAGAGCGTCCTTCCAGGCGGGGAGAGCGAGGCTCTCCAGCTCGTACAAACACCCAGAGCTTTCAGACGGCCGGGCGTGTACAGAGAAGGGCGAACGGCGTAGAGCAGTTTGTGCCCGAGAGGCGGCCTGGCCATCGTGTTGGGGAGACTGGAGAGGCTGGGCGGGACACTAACGGCAGATGACCAGGTGGGAATGACTGCACCAGTGCAGGAGAGAGAGCACCTTCCGGAGACAAGGCCTCTCCTGCTGTGGCAGACACTCTTCATGGACATCTTCATGGGCTACAGGGAGGGGCGTGGTGTATGTCGGGTGTGGTGGGCCGCGTTTGTCCGGTAGTTTTCGTCTGCTCGTGCCTATTTCTGTTCTCAATAAGCAGCCCACGAGTATTGAGAGTGAAGGTAAGACACCGTGGTTTGGGACATAAAACTCAAGCAACACAGAAACCAGCCGAGGGATAAGGACTTGGAGATGTGCTCCGGTGTTCCGGAAGGAGAACACGCCTGCGGGCTGGCTCTGTGCCCTACTGTCTGCGCGATCTTGGGGAGCTCACGAAGTCTGGACACTGCTCACGTGGACACTGGGACAGGGGGTCACAAACCCCTTGTCCCTGTAGAAGACTCGAGGGCACTTCTCCTTTTCTCCACCGCCAGTGTCTTCTGGTCGGACGGACCACCTGTGGCCAGGGTGGGCCCTCGTGGAACGTAAGGCAAAGGGGGGCCATTTAGATGTGACTTAATGTTACAGGTTAAGGGGCATGGGGTCTGGTTCAAGTCCAGTGAGGAGGGCAGAAGGAGAGCGGAGCCTGAGGACAGCTCGGTAGCTCTAAGAAGAATGGGGTTTCCCTGAAGCACCCCATGTGCGTATTTCTCAGAAGATGAGGCAAGACGGGCAGCAAGAGGGAACAAGGACTTGGGTCTCATGGAGAACGGACGCCTTATGTCATCAGCACTAGGTTTGGGGTTGTCATTTGGAATTTGGAATCGGGGCCCACCTGCTTTCAGGTCTCACGCTCAATAAGGTCTCAGGTTGTATGTCTCCAGGTTCCTGGAGGAAGGGCTCACGTTGGAATTACTTGGGGTTCTTCAAAGTAACCAGGAGCAGAGAATCCTCATTTCACTCTTTATTACTTGCATGTCGAGTTAATAAGTTACAGTTTCTGCTTCTCAGAAACTCTGAAAAGGAACAATCCCTTAAAGAAGTTAGAAATGCCATTTATTTCATCCCCATGGGAGCCCAGGGGCCGTTTGAGGGGTCCAGCAGGACCAGGTGGGCTTCCACCGCGGGAGCCCCCTGGGGCCCACACGACTGTGGAGCTGGGAAGTTCCGTGCGAGACAAAATCGCCTCTCTGAGTAAAAGACGTTGGCCCATCTGGAAGGATCGATTATAATGTGCTTAAGTCAGGCTGTGGCTTAATTCCATTTACTCTTCCAAGCCGGCTGGGAGGCCTGCCTGTGTGAATTGAATGTGCTGCTGGGGGGGTGCTCACCTCTGCGCCGGTCACCGCTACTCATGCGACGCCGAAGGTGTTTGGTGTCGGGCCTCTGCCTACCTGGCCTCTTCGGAGGTCATCCAGGGTCAACCCTGCGGCAGGGACGCCATGCATCCTGGGTGGGAGGACGTGCGGTGGAGCCGATTCCACAGCCTTTGCTGCCGGGAAGTTCTCTCTGCCGAGCGAGGGGCAGTGGCGCAGGGCGGCGCACTCCACCTCTTGATTAAAATGAGATTGTTTTCATTTCACGGAGCTTTGAGGTTACTAGTAGGAGGGGGAGAGGGCTGCAAACACACTGGACCCCAGGGGGCTCTGCACACCTCCCTGGTGGGAGCCCCCCAACCCCCAGAGACCTGGGCCATCACGCCTAGAAGGGATGACGGCGGATTTGCCGATGCTGGGGACGGGCTGCTGGCTGACTGCCACTCACTGGCGCGGCCGCTGAAGTGATGAGCATCTGAGAGCATCGGAAAACCAGAGGGAAGGTGACGATAAAAGGAAAAACGGTACCAAACCAGCTTCTCACTCTCCACTTCCCTAGTTTCATATTTTATTTGCCCCCCCTCCCCACCGCCCTCCAAAACACTTGCTTTGGAATCCGCATCCCCGTGAATCCCTTTAAATAGAGGATGGCTGGACACCTGCCGGTTTCTGATGACAAGATTCTGACGGGAGTGAAGTCCTTAATTATTTGCAAGTCATCCTGTCCTTTTCTGTCCACCTGTCTTTGTCACAAGGAACGGGGAGAAGCTGGAAGGCTCCTCTTCCTTGCAGCCAGCCCGTCTGGCCATCAGGCTCCGCCCCGCACCCTGTCTGCCCATCAGCACCCCTTTTTCTTATTGCTTTGCTGGCTGTTGACATTGGTAGCGTTTCAATAGCTTCTAAATTACTTATTCGAGATCCAGCATTCCTTGCTGCTTGGGGAGGAGAGTGCGCCGACTGCAAAGCCGCGATCAGGTCGTCCTCGCAGGGCTCGGCTCCCAGGTGCGGGCAGGCGCGCCTTCCCCGCACTGTGGCCGTGAACCCGCTGAGCTGAAGAGGCAATCAGCTGATAGCAGTGCTCGGGTCGCAAGTCAATGAGGCATTCAGTTCCTTGGTCTCTGTGTGTGCTTGCTGGGACCAGAAAGACTACCGTGACACAAGTAAAACGTTCTAGTTTTGGACGGTCACTGCATTACAGGTGGATTTTGCTTTTGTGTTCTCTTTCCAAGATTGTTACTCAGGTTTGTTTGTTGTTTTTTTGTCCTCTTAGTATTCTCAAGAGATATAGAATAAAACATATGGTGTCATCTCTGCCTTCAAATAAGGGCTATTTCAGTTGAGAGATAAATAATGCACAAGGAATAGAATTACAATTCAGGACGTGGCAATAAATAAGTGACAAATGTGTGAGGCAAAGCTTTCGTGCAGAGGAAAGCCCAGGAGCGCTGCACAGTCACTGCGGCTTTTTGGAAAACTTGAATTAGAGTCGTGTTCCCCCCCTTCCCCCCAGTCAGATTTGGCCACAGGGGAGGAAGACCGCAGCAGATGCGGGGCTCCAGCATCAGCTGGACCGCGTGGTTGCTCTGAGCCGTGAGATGCTTGCAGACACCCTCCATCCCTCAGCTGAACTGGATCAAAATTCCAGGAATGTCACAGAACTGAGGTCGCCCCCTTGCCCCTGGGCTGTCCGCCTTTCTGCGACCCCCTCCGGCCGAGATCGCGCCACAAGGCTGGCATAGAGATCTCCAGGGATCCCACCCTGTTGGCCTCGCCCCCCGCCCCCCGCCCCCCCCCCCCGCCGTGAAGGCACCTGGTTTCTGCTGGCCCTCGTGAAAAATCTCCAGAAGTGGACTTCAGAGCTGTTCCTTGAGAAAGGTGCACCGCTTACTCCCTTGCTCCCAAGAAACTGAGCACTGCTTTTGGGAGATCGTAGGGAAAACCTCTGCTTCTGTGTTTTTGAGTCGCCCAGTTTCAATCAGCTACCCAAACTTTCAGGGACTTCCCTAGTTTCCTGTCGAGAGTCCCCTGAGTTCTGCTGGTTAGCATCATAAATGCATAGAACCCCCTGCTAAACTCTCATTCTAGTGAGATATTTAACATGTTCCTGTAAATACCTTTAAAAATCAAAGACACATCTTAATACACGTCATTGTAGACAATGAGCTTAAATTGCGCCAATGTATTTTAAAATTATTTTAGAGTGGGAAAATATACCTGGATTTCAGCATCTTTAAAAAAGTACATCCTGATATTTATTCTTTTTTGTATTTATTCAATTTAGTTTCCGAGTTTAGTGTCATAGACAGATGTGAGAATTACAGATATGAGATACATTTCCTATATCTTTCTAATAATGTTGTTTCCTTTCTTATATGCCCACATTTAATTCCTCTGGAATCCGTATGGTGTGTGGTGGGGACTCTCAAACCGTCCCTGAAACACACCATGTCTCCAACGCACGAAAACACCAGCTGTTGTAGCTAGCGAGTTCCTCAACATGTTTGGATTTCTTTCCACTCTCTCTCGGTTCATCGATCTGTTTGTGCCTATGTGAGCAAAAACCTGTCTTAATTATATTAGAGTTTTAGAAGGTTCACATAAATGTAATGTAAGTGCTAATCAATTACTCTTTAGTTTAAAAATTGGCTGAGAAAATTTTGAACAGTTCTCAAATAATGTTTATAAGTATTTGTTAAGAATTGTCTAGTTGGTGAGGAAATGCTGTACCTTTTCAATGATTTCAATTATATTTTGCCTTTCAGTAAAATTTTGCTGTTTTTCACATGGATTGTATGCATTTGGGGACTTATTTCTAGGTACTTTAGTTGTCTGAATTTTGTTTTTTCCTAAAACTATTCTGTCATTATCTTATGACACTGTCGGTTTTTATCACTCAATTGGATCTGGCAAATTTACTATAAATTTTTCTAAAATGTGTATAATTTAACGATTAGGAATGTGTATTTTTGTAGATAACCCAGACTGAAATACTGGCTGCCACGCACCAGCTCTGCAGACTGGAGACACTTCAGTCCATCTGCCATTTTCTTACCCACGAGCTGACAGGGTAACACACGCTGTGGTTTGTGGTGAGAACTGACCACGAGGACACGCAGTAAAGCGCATGGCAGACACCTCTTTTCTGTGGCAACGGTAGCCGCGGTAGTAACAGTGCTTCCAGAGAAGTGGAGTCCGAACTAAATTTTTGCAATATAAAATAATAACATTCCTTAGGTTTTAGGAGTGTGTGTGTTTCTAGCGATGCCATAACAAAGTACTACAAACTGGCTGGCTTAGAAGTGTACGGTCCGAATTCTGAAGGCTCCAGGCCTGAAGCCAAGGCTTCGGCTGGGTCATGCTCTCCCTGGAGCTGTTTGATTCTGTGCTGGCTGCTCTCGGCTGCTGGTGGTTTGGTGGTTGTCTCTGGCATCCCCTGGCCTGCAGCTGGGTCATTCCCATCTGCCTGGGTCGCCCCACCAGCCTTCTCCCTGGCTGTCTCTCTTTACATATGGCCATCTTCTCATGAGAACCCCGGAGCCCATCCCACGCATCCTCCTATCCAATTAGGTCTGCAAAAGCCCGCTTCCAAATCAGGTCACCTTCTGAGCTCCCGGGCTCAGGGCTTCCCCAGGGAGGAGCACAGCTCAGCCCACAACAGGAGATACAATGATGCAACCAGAAAAATACGGCCGTAGCTTCCCCCTCTTTAGGTTGGGCACTGATAAAGTTCTTCATGTCTAGGTTACTCAACTAAAATCTTCAGGAATATATGATAAATGGGTAAAGAATTTTTACCCCTTCCTTTTCAAAGACCACCCACCATTTAGGTTGAATAGAGTAGCTTCAAGTAGATTTTTAACAGGTCGCTGCAGCTCCAAATAAGATGACACGTGTTAGCTTCTCAAAGCATTGCACAGTCTTATTTTTAAATCAGCAAATGACAGGTGGGACAGCGGCACCTGCCGAACACCGGCAATAGACGCAAGTGCCCAGGCCCAACGAAGGACAATTCAGAGTCCGATTGTTAGTCTGAAAACAGGTTCAGTGCTGGTTTTCGACCGTCTTCCCAAGATCTCATTTGTAAACAGGGAGTAATAATGTCAGCTTTCTCGTTCAGAAGAGGTTCTTTGCCCACCAGTGATTTTAATACAAGCGCAAACTTCTTAGTCCGGGCTGAAGTGTAGATTTAGTGTTCTTGGCAACTGACCAGCTTTCGGCTGGACTCAATTCCTCGTGGGTGTTGAATGTGCGGAATTCCCTGGCTGCTAAGGATCCAGCCTACGTGCCCTAAAACTGAGGTAAAGCGAATATCGTCACAGCCCAGAAGGCTCCTTGGACTGTGCGTTATTTGATAGACTTGCACAGTTTGATAGGAGCTTGAAGTGACACTGGAATCTATTCAGGCAAAAACTCAGCCCCATTATAAGAGGGTTTCCTCCTTTGGCCTTCCCGCCTCCGTGGGCTCAGGCTTTACGGATGACGCCGATCGCCTTTTGTCCATCCCTTCCCCACCGCAGTGTCACTTGGCTTCACATCAGAGGTTCTGTGTACCCTCCCTTCTCCTGTCTGTCATCGTCTTTTCATCGCGTATTTGCCCTCTTCCTGGACTGTGCCACGCCATAGATATATTAAGACAGGTAAATTACAGAATAAAAAAAAGTCTCAGCATTCAAAGATTTTGCAGTCCAGCAGAGCTGATAAATACGTCAACAATGAACACCCGACTTAAAAATATCGTCTTCCTTCCAATTCCCAGCCCTGTAAATAGCAGGTATTAATCACTCCATAAGTGAATAATGGCTCATCCTGTTCCCCTAGACACTCTTGCTATTTAAATGTATCAAATGTATTAGATGGAGAAAAAAAATCCACGAAACGTTTTATTAATAGAAATGGAAGGACCACAGCCTCTTGTCGTGAGAGACTTGACTTAAAACTATTGCAGAACGGGTCCTGGGGTGTCACTGTCCCTGTAATTTGATCTATTAGGTAGAAGAACCTTTATCTGGTATAAGACAAAACAGTGTTCTAGGGAAGATTTATTCAGATGAGAGTTTGGGACTTTCTTCTCCGGTCTCCCCGAGTACATCCATCCATTGTTTCGCTGAGACCTCACTGTGCTCCGAGGGTTCTTTGAGCTAATAAACACCAAGCTGACGATGCTCCTTGTTATTTTTGTAGCCTAATTAGGCAACACTTAATATTAACTCTTCTTGACTCACATTAATACAGAAAATTTGCAAATTAGAGTCGACTATGATTTGCAAATTGAAGTTAATTAGAAAGCACCTCATAAAAAGGCCAAAGCACTTTGCATAGAAACAGCCAATTTAGAAGTCACAATGTTCCAAACACTTTTTGGCAAACAATTATTCCTGTGAACTGTCCTCAGGATTGGAACGAAGAGACAAATATCCTCCAAGTTAGCGGGGACTTAGAAAGTTACTCCGGGGCCTTCTTCTACCCCCTTGGCACTGAGCTACTTTTTGTCATGCAACAAAATCCAGTAATTTGGAAAACCACAATTGTTTATCAATGAACAGGAAGATGGTTTAGAGAAGAGTTCAGAAGTAATAAACGCACAACCACCTGTTGAAACCCTTGTGTTCTTCTTCTTCTTCTTCTTCTCATTATTTCCAAGTGCTAAAAACAGAAGCAAAAAGCTATCTGAGACAGTAACAAACTTAGAACTGACCGAAATATATTCCTTAAAGTATAAGATATTGAGATTATTAATAGGTGACTTAGATAATTAAGTGGAATTCTACATCAGAAAATACTACAATGTAATTCCCCACATTAATGGAATAAATGAAAGGCACAACCTCAGAGCATGCTGAAATAACATTTAATATCATTCACTACAGGGATTAAAAATAAAAGAGAACTTCTCCAATTTTATATAGACCACTATGATATCCTAGAGCAAAGACTATATATAATAGAGAAATTTTAGACTTAATATTTCTAAGCTATTTTCAAGAACAAGTCAAGAATATTTCTAAGATTAAGTACTAGTAAAGAATGTTCAATGTATAACCTGAAGTTTTAGGCAAAGCAATAAGACATGAACATGAATTAAGAAGTAGAAAAATTGCAATAAAGAAACACATCACATAATTTGAAGGAGATATGATTCTCTGATTTTGCAATTAAATGTAAATAGCAAAATATTGACATGAAGTGCTTAAAAAACTAAAATATTGGCTATAATTTCTGGATATATAATGAATTTCCAAAAAACATATATAGCACTAAGTTTAGAAAATACATTTGAGAAAAAGAAAACCTCTACCAAAGCCACAACAAAAAATAAAAATGGAAATTAATGTAAAGTACACACTGGACATTTATGGGGAGAATGATAAATCCTGTTGCAGGATGTGAGGAGTGATGTAAATAAATAAGAGCCATTCTATTGACGTTAAATTGTAATTTCAATGCGATGTCCACGAGTGCACGTTTCTGTGACAGGTTTACGTAGGGAGGTTGACCCCCGGAGGGGAGAGTTGGGTCTCGTTCCTTCTTTACTGTGCGTGCTGCGTCCGTGTGGGGTCTGACTTTTGTAGGGACCCCTTGAGGGGTGGACGGTTGGTTTGCTTGAAATGTTGACAGTTGGAGGGAAACTACATTAGTGAAAGGGGATTTTGTGTAGGTTAACTTTTTGTTAAATGTCTGTGAGAATTTCTCGCCCCATCGGAAATCAGAGGTTCGGAAAGATGCAGTCGGCCTGGTTTACGGTCACGGCCCTGAGGCAGGCTCGTCTCCTGAAGCCTCGGCACAGCCTGGTCTTGTGGACCTTCCTCCGACCACGGGACGCGCCCCTTTCTCCGCAGCAACATTGGAAGAGAGTGAAATACAAATTAATGTTAGTTCCCTAACGCTCCCAAGTTTATTTGAAAAGAGGAAAAAGCTCAATGGAATTCATGGTCTCATTTAACCTCAAGAGGATGCCCAGGAAGCGTCATAACACAGGGAACGTTCAAGCACCCCCCCCCCCCCGGAGGTTTTTGTTTTGTTTTGTTTGACCCAGCTTGTCTCAGAAGAATTAAAACTGTGACCAAAGACTCTGATTTTGCTGTCACGCTATTGGCGGGAAAGGAGAAAGCTCTGCCCTCTCCAGAGTCACAGCCCGCGAGTCTTGGTGCACTTGAACATCAGGATTTAAATCCGCACCCCGGCGGGTCTAGGAACCGCACCGTACACCTAAACTGACTCCGTCACTGGTCACGCAAACCAGGGCCTTCGAGAGGACGAGTTTCAGTTCTGCACTAAACCCGGGGAAGGCGGGGCTGGCCCTGCCCAACCAGGACTCGAGTCCATCCTCTGCTCATGGACGTGGCCTTCGCTGTCAAGGCCCAGTCAACCACAAACCCGTGGGGTTTGAGGCAGAGGCCACGGGCGAGAGTTAAAAGTACAGATTTAGTTCCCATCAAGCCTCATTACCTTATTTTGTTGAAAGTAACGAAATATTTTTGTGGCTCATGATAGAAGTCAGACGTTAATTAGGAAGGGTTTAGAGAGGCTGGTGGGGAACATTTTGGGGACGTGTCTTTCACACCTGTGTCAGGGTGAGTGACGGGCTTCAGGATGTTTTGGTGACTGGATAGACAGTAAAATACTGTGGGACACAGCTGGTGGCTGCAGTCGGTGGCCGGAGCCACACTCTTCAGGTGCCTCACCTCTGAATCTAGAAAATGCCTCCCTTAAACTCTATTGCTGCACCTCAATTTAGGGACCGAACATAGAACTAATGATGTTTTTAAAGGTGTTTTTTTATGAAGATAATAAGGGATGTTCACAATCATTCTTTGCAATGTGTCCAGCTTCGAATTTTTCAAGGACATGAGGACTCACGTGGGTGTCCTGGGCCTGCCCCGGCTGCCCGCCCTTCTCCTTCTGTGGGCCATGGTCACCGCCGTCCCAGGAAGGATGGGGGAAGCTGGTCTCTGGCATGCATGGCTCTAGGGGCTTCCTAAACATATCATTAAATATTTGGCCAAAATCGGTCCCAAGAGTCCTGTAAATTTGATCTCATCCTTTGGGCCCTTCCCTCCCTTGCTAGGTGGGTGTCGCTGTGACACCATTTTTGAGCGTCGGCTGGGCGTTTCCTGTCGTGTGACAGTGCGGCCTGAGCTCCCTAGGTGCCGACGAGGTTTCTGCAGGAGGGAGGCCTGAAGTGCACTGGGCGGGGAGGGGCTGCGACAGGAACAGGTGGCCTCTTCCCCTTTCAGACTTGATACGCGACCTCTAAGTCATGAGCAGGGGCCTCCCTTCTCTCCCGTAGCTGAGAGCAGGGGCCCTGGGGATTAGAAGAGGCAGCGGGAATCTGAACATCTGTCTCCCTCTGTCTCTGGGGGAGGGGGCAACGGGGGCGCTGCTTTGAGGCCTGACTCTGACAGTGAGCCCTTTTCCAGCTGTATGGAGCGACAGGGGATGACTTTCTTCCCTGGGTCTGGGTGAGCCAGATACTTGTGTGTCTGCACCCTTCCCGCCAGCCTTGTGACAGTGGTGTGATGTATTTCGGCATAAATTGCTCTAAAATATTTGGGCCACTCTTAGTTTCCAACAGCTAGGGCACATATCTCTGGGAGCCAGGCACCCAGAGAGGGGTCTCAGATCCAGGGAGGTGGCTCCCACAAGTCTGTGAGGGGTGTTGGCTTGGCCCCCCGCACCAGCAGACAGCAGTGTGCGTTTTATTTAGAAGCCATTTACACAGTGGCAGCATTAGAACAGCCACATGTATGTGCCGTGCATGCTTCTAGGGACGCCAGTGAGTTATGGTACAGGAGAACGGTGTCCTCTGTAACCAGGAGAAAGAGTTCACATTTTCATTATATGGGCTAGTAAGGGGCAGGAACTATTGCATTTGGACAGCTTTCCATCCAAATTATTAATAAAAAAATTTGGTTCTTACATCATGAATCCTCAATTATTTTTTTGAATTCTCAATAATTAAAAAAGATATAGTCGTGTTGAAAAAAATCTATCCCCAATCCATCTTCCTTAAGGAAATCTTACATAATTCCAATTTTAACTATAAAAAATAATTGTACTGCATTTGAGTAACTTTAAGGTAACACCAGTGGACCTCTTGAGGAGTACAAAGATGTAGTCCTCATTTACTTGAAAGAGTTTTGCATAATGTTTTCTATTTTTTAGTTATTTAAAATAGAATTACATGCACTGTCCTTTGTAGATGGAAAAATAAAAAATACAGGTATGCAAAATTAAGAAAACAAATGCTGGTCAGCATTTGTTTAATCTACTGACCAGCTAATAACTGCCCAGCGACACCAGGGACGTCATTCCAGGGTCACTTCAGAACGTGCGCGTGCGCACAGTGATGCCGTTAAAGGGGTTTTTGTACTAGGGGGCTATCAATGTGCTATCAGTGTAGAGGCTGTATTTTTGTGTTTAAAATAATTCTGTTCTTATACTATAAGGAAATGGATTTACAGTGCTTATACATGTATTTGTCCAGCGCCAACCATATTTCTGATCTTTTTTGAACTCAATGCACTTGGGTGGTCTTGCCTGAAAGTGATTCATGCAAGACAGGGGTGCCCTTCAGTCCTTCTGAACTGGCCCTCAAGGAGTGTGGTTAGGGGCTTACGACCCAAATCTCACCTTCCAAACTGTAGATGCGAGGGTTCTGGAAATACGCTACTACTTTAATTCTTGCTCCGTTGCTGGAAGGCCATCTTTGTGGCTAAAGACTTCCTTCAGCGTCCGGGATTGGAGATGAGCCACGGTTACGCCCGGCCGGTTCTGTGGCGGAGCTGAGGCCAGTGTGACACCTCCTAGCTTCCGTGATATCACAGTGGCTGTGTGTCAGGCCTTCTTAGTTCAAGGGCGGCCTTCATGGGGGCGTCTGTCCCTCTTGCTGCTAGTTTCCGAAGGTTTTTTCATACCTCTGTTGGTGGAGTTTTATTCCAGTATCACACGTTATAGGACATGACTCAATATTTCTAAGTGATTGATGCCAGTGCGTGACAAGAGGAAGGTGTATCTTTTGCCTCATCACCTTGTCGTCAGGTTGGATCCGTGGTGCGTAAAAAGTTCCGCAATTGAATAAAATGCCTGTCGGAATTCCTGAAATTTAACCGAACCAGGGGTATGTATCGTTGAATCATTCTAGCATCTAGTAAGAAGATAGCATGATAATTTCTGAGATTTCATGAGAGACACCCTTTAAAATCTGGTAAAGTGACATTGGGGTCAGTTAAGTCTCATCTTTAATGCTCTTTTCACCGGGCAGTTAGAGCCAGTCATCCAGACTCTAGAATGTGTTTAAGTTAAGAAATGGTGTTAATATTAGAACTTAGCAACATATTTTGGGGGATAATCCGTACATTTAAAATAATTTACAGTTAAAAATCTCAGTGGACATTAATTATGTAATATTACAATTCTTTTGGTTTTGGTGGAGTACACTAGGTATACTGTATAACATTTTTTATTTAAAAACACTAGGCTGCACTTAAACAGATTAAATCACATTATAAAATAATCTAAAAGTCCATCTTATTCTGCTCTATTGAACGTTTTTAAATCAAATATTATTTGACATAAGTGGCACACTTATAAAAATATTTTTATTTTTTCTTGGTTTAGGAATTTTTGTTTCTGAAATGGGATTGGAAGCGTGAAGAATGTCATGTTTAACGAGCTCCATGGGACATCCAAGTCACTGGTCCTAGTAGCTTATTGAAATGGATGCTTTACTCAAAATGTGTGTGTGTTTAGAAGCCCTACCGATTAAATGTGACCGATC
Organism: Sturnira hondurensis; assembly: GCF_014824575.4. NCBI lineage: Eukaryota > Metazoa > Chordata > Mammalia > Chiroptera > Phyllostomidae > Sturnira > Sturnira hondurensis. The sequence continues at coordinate 746,911 of NW_028087067.1, forward strand.
CTCTTCCTTTCTATAACAGTTAATTAGCAAGTAAACGGGTTGTTTGGTACCTGAGAAGACAGGTGTCATTGCATCCGTGTAGCACCTGGGTATGGACTTGTTTGTGAACGAGCGAGGGGAAGTGCAGGTCTGTTTTGCTCACGGGTAGGTTGGCACATGGGTGTGCATGCATGGACCTGTATGTGTGTGCTCACACGTTCATGTCTGTGTGTGTGGTGAGCAAGTGCAAATCCAAGGTGAAATTAGTGTGAAGACTCACATGGAAACCAGATCACTTTATTTCTTGCTGTCAAAGGTGGCTGTGGATCATACTGTCATGGTCAAGGCTATTTGAATAAATAGAAGAAAGGAGATGGAAGTCCAGCACAGGTAGACAAATCCATTCTTTATTTCTTCCCCTCATGAATGTAGCCGAACACTGATTTAGTGTCCCGGTGTGCCATAGACCGGACACCAGAGGCCCCAAATGAGCTGCCCTGCCCCGTGACCTGCAGAGGCTCACGGTCTGGTGGGGAGGCTGTAGACCGCGTTTCTGTGTGGCAGACGCCGGGGTGACAGCCAGTGCCATGTATGCGGAAGGGAAGGGGGATGAGCGTGTCAGCTGGTTAGGGGGGGTCAGGGAGGCACGTTCAACCCGAGTCTGCACCAAGCACCGGGCGTTCATCAGGGGAACAAGCCGAGTTGCTGCATTCAGGTCGGGAGAAACAGCCAGCAAAGGCTTCAGGAGCGGCCGGCGCAGGAGCCGTGACCCGGTCCGGGTCCTGGTGGTTGGAAAGCAGGGGCTCTGCCCTCCAGTCCCGCCCAGGGGCGTCGGTGGGGAAGGCCGGTGTCTCTGCCCGAGGCAGTGCGGGGGCTGCTCCCGCACGCTCCTGTCCGGGTGTGCGGCCCTTTCGGCACACGGCGGCTGCTGACCACATTATCTGTTGTGGCCTTCCCCAGAACGCTTCTGGAAGGTACACTTAATCACCCCCAGGAGTTAAGCTGTTAAATTCTCTAAGCCATTTTATCTCATTAAGCCGAGTAATCATTTGAGAGGTTTTCACCCTTGGACCCGAGGCCCCTTACTGGGGATCATGGAATTGGTCACAGGAAAAGCCAAAGGTGAGAAGGGGCTGCCCTGGACGGTGTGCGTTTCCGAAGGCTGGAGGCGGAAGGGTGGGGCACAGGGCCAGACGCCACCGTGATGTGCAAATTGTTGGGGAGAGTAACACGATGCGTATCCTCGCTCACTGACCATCACACCAGGGACTGAGCTGCATGTGTGTGTGTGCGCATGTGTGTGTGTGGTGTGGGAGGGAGGGGGAGAGAGAGGGGGAGAGAGAGGTTTGTTACTCCATAATATAATCCTCAAATGTGCAAGTAAGCCTAAGGGTTTTGGAAAAGTTGGTGCACGCTGTGTGTTACTTGGCCTCGTTTTTCATGGGAAAAATTACTTTGGAATCATGTGTTTAAACAACCTTTCGATATTATAACAGCTGTACATAGATTAAAAAACTACAAAGACAGTACACACAGTTCCCGTGTGCCCTTCACCCAGCCCTCATGTTACTAACATGTACCTGGTTACAACATGTGTGTTCCAATGAATAATCCAGAAAGATAGAATGTTATTAACCAGTGTCCATATTTTATTGCGGTTTCCTTAGATTTTTGCCTACTGTACTCTCTCTGTTCTAGGTTCCCATCCAAATGCCAAGTAACATTTGTCCTGCCTCCTTAGGCTCCTCTTGTCTGTCACAGCTTGTCACAGACTTTGTGTTTCCGATGACCTTGGACATCTGAGGTGTTTTGTGAAGCTCCATCAGTTCAGATGAGTCTGGTGTTTGCTCCCAATCAGACGGAGGTCTTGGGTGTCTGGGGGAAGTCCACAGAGGTAAAGTGACAGTTTCACCTCATATGTGGAGGGAACACAGTGTCAATATGAACATCTGCTGTGATGCTGGCCTTGCCCCCCAGCGAGGGTGGTTGGTCAGGTTTCTCTGCAGTAAAGTTCCTCCTTCCGTGACCACTTTTATTCCACAGTCTGGGAAGGAAGGCACTACGCACGGCAGGATATAAGGAACTAGGTTTCTGTGAGAGCAGAGTATGATTGTCACTACAAACATAAATTACTTGGAATCTCACTGCATGTGGGATCTGTCTTTTCTCACCTGTTGATTAAATAATTGGGTCATTCATTTTGACCAGCGGGACTCAGGGATGTGCACTTCATACTTTGGGTTGTAGTCACACTACTCCATGCATTGTGTCCTTCCATTGTGCCAGCTGTGGCCATTGGGAGTTTTTGCTGGTGCCCGGAGTGTCCCTTTGCCGTACACCTCCATCATCGTGCGCGCATCGGTGTAGTGCGGCTCTACCTTCCGGCACTGTGAGATGCTCAGGACTTACCCTGTGCATTTCCCGCACCAGTCCTTCAACCTGCCAGTTCTCCGGGGAGGCCTGGGGACAGTGTGGTGCTAGGAAACATAACCTGGGCACTGGGTGTGCTCATTACTAGTGTGTTACTGGTGGAAGTCTCATCAGCTCATGGAGAAGAAATGCGTATCTGTGTGTATCAACTCTTTTACGTGTACATGTCTATAAATATTTCTCTATGTGTAGTAACCCAGGCATGAATTCATCCCAATGTTTGCACCTCTCACAGGTGACTGCGCGGACCTTCTTAGCCTCCTCTCCTGTCTGTTTACCGGTAAACTCACCTTGCCGTGGGACTCACCTGACTCCCACTCTCGCCCATCCGCTGCGTGTGGGTCAGTCTGTGAAGTGTCCGCCGCAGCCCGTGGAGGGCAGCCCTGTGAACTGCAGTGCTGCGCTCGTGCACAGTGTTCCCGTCTCACACACTCCACCGCTGCCAGGGTCCACACAGGCGAACCCGGGTTCCTGCAGCTTGCAGTGAAGTCGTGTCCTGCGTGGGTGCCGTAGTTAGCGTCTCCGTCTCACTCTGTAGTTCTTCTTAGGATCCTCTTACTTGCTAATGCTTTTTTAAAACTTACATCCATTAAGATAACTTCGGGCTATAAAGATGTATGAGTTTTGACAAGTGCATAACGTCATCCACTCACCAAGACAGGGCACCATACAGGATAACATCACTACCCTGAAAACGACACCGTGCTTCATCCACTCAGCTCCCACCTCGTCTAAGACATGAAAACCACAGATACATTTGTCTTTCTATAGCTTTTGAAAAAATAATCTGAGTGCTATGATGATGCAGGCTTTTCAGACAGGCTTCTTTTATTTAGCAATACGATTGTAAATGTCACGCATGTCCTTCCATGGCTTGGTAGCTCTCTTTATCACTGAGTATTTTTCTGCATTGTGCGTGAGTATGTCAGTCTCTTTGTTCATCCAAGTCAAGGACTCCTTGTTTCTAGTTTCTAATAATTACGAATTAAATTGCTATGAACACCTGCCTGTGGGTTTTGTGTGGACAAACTTTTTTAAGTCTCTTGAGCAAATGTCTGGGAGCTTGACTGCCGAACCGAATGGGAAGATCTGTTTGGCTGTGTCAACTGTGTCTCGGGCTTCCACTTGTACCAGTGACGAGTGAGAGTTCCTTTTGCTCCACGCCCACACTGTCAAGGGGCACCGTTAACTTTCCGGATTTTAGATGTGCTAATAGGTGCGCAGTGGCGTGTCATTGTTATAATTTGCAACTGCTTAATGCAAGGCGATGTTGGCCATCCTTTCATGTGGCTCTCTGCCTGAGGTAGCAACTACATCCCGAGTCAAATATTCTAGTATTTCTTTGCATTTTCTCTAGTTGCCTAATTTATGTATTATTTCACTTCTTCCATAAAATTGGCACCTACTGTGTACAAGGGTTCTCTGGGATGAATGTGCCTGAGAGTATTTCTCAAGCAATGCAGCGAACACACCATTGAACATCCACCTGCAAGTGGGTTTCAGCTTCCTGGGTTGTTTTCTTTCTGACATCATTGTCTGTTCCTCGAGGGTGAAGGGCTCAGCTCCGCGGTCTTTTCTGATGCTGTGCACCTCCCCGCCCCACACCAGTCCCCACTGGGAGACTGATCCCGCTCCAGAAATGTCAGGAGTCCTTCTCAAGGCAAAGGGCACTTGAAGATCCAACTCTTCCACTTACCCACACGAATCTTCAGGCTTCCCTGGTTAATTAAAGGTGTTTTCAAAAGTAATGGGCCGAGAGCTCATTGTACATTTTGCAAATTGTGTGTGGAAGACTTTTGGGGCAGTGTAGGTGGAGGGAAGTGTTGTATGAAATTATTTTTACAATGTGAGCTTTGGAGACAGGGACAGGCTTTCAAAGTCCCGTCCGACCTGTTACTAGCATCACGCCTAGCAAAGATGTCAGCTCTCTAAGTCTTGTTCTCCATCTCTTTAAAATCAATGTAAAATTACAAATTGTAACAAGACAATTTGGGAGGATTAAAAGGCATAATGTCCACCAGGCATGCAGCACATCTCAAGAATATAGAAAACTCTTGATAAGTATAGCTGTTGTTATTAAGGTTATTTTAATGCCCCAAATGAGTCCAGGAAAACATCAGTCAGACAGTCCCAATGAGTGTTCATTTTATACACAAATATCCCTTAGAAATGTGGAGATAAAATAAACATTTGCTATTTCCCCACGATTTTCATATAAGGTTAATTTCTATTGGATTATGTAAACCATTGGATAACAACATTTTTAAATGAAAGGTGAGGATTTCATTTAGATAAAATAAAAAAGATCACTTCAAGTATGAGAGAAGAAGAAGAGGTATCCTGGGACATCGCCTATGCGTGGTGACTGGGAACTAGGGGGGACGGGAGTGACTCTGTGCACCTGTGGAGTCCAGGTGGGGCTCCGAATCACCACCTGGATGGGCCTGCGCGGCTCCATTGTGACCAGTACGTGGGCCACGTGACTCCTCATGGACGTTTTCTGGATAAAGGGCACCGAGGCAGAATCTGTCCTGGACGAGATACATGTGTTTTTAAATGTAGAGTTTGATGAGTTTGATACATTGACATACCCATATGACAAGATGTATGATATGTAATTTAATTTGTTCTTTTTCTACCTAATTGGAATGAACTTTGTTGATTTTAGATTTTTTTCCCCTGTGTTATTAGACTTAAGAGCTACACATTTTCTTCTAAGCACTATTTTGAATGCATTCCATACATTTTGATATGTTTTCTGTTTTTATTTTTATTCAGTGCAAAATATTTTTACATTTTCCTTCTAGTTTTTCTTTGGTCTACAGCCGAGGTGGAAATGTGATGTTTAAATGCCAAATACTTAGGTATGTCCCAAATTTCCTTCATTCGTTGAGTTTTAGTTTGATTCCACTGTGGTCAGAGAACCGGCTGCTGGCCGTGCTGGCTGGTGGTGCTGTGGCCCGGTCTGCGGTCTGTGCGGGGGGTGTTTCAGGCCCGCCTGGAGAGTGTTTTCACCCTGCTGGTTTATAAACAAAACGCTCTGTAGATGTCACTTAGATCGTTTCATGATCTGTATCTTTATCTTTTCTGTTTTTTTATCTTATTGTTTTATTCATTACTGAGAGAGGAGTGTAGAAATATCAAAGTATAATCGAATCAATTATTTTTTTTATTCTGATAGATCTTGCCTTGTGGATTTGGGGGACGCTTTGCTAGTCTGCATGCAGATATTATTGTTATGTCTTTCTGGCGTATTAACCCAAGACTTTCTAACGCGCTGAGTCTGGTGGCCTTGCACGTTTATGTCGGCTGCCTGTTCTCAGGAGGCAGGTGAATTCTACATGGCTTCTCTCTACCCAGTAACATCCTTATCACCTGGGAGAAGAGGTTAGCCAATAAAAACACAGGCCACCGAGTTAAATTGGAATTTTGACACACCTGAACAAAATGTATGTATTTCTCGTAGGTGTCTGCGACTCACATTTGCCTGTGTGTCCACATTTGCCTGTGTGTCCGCACTTACCTGTCCGTCATAGCTGGGGGCATTTCAGAGATGCTGAATTAAAAGTCCCAACTCAGGCCTATGGAAGGAGAATCTGCCCTTTAAGAGAAGCTTCTCATGTGATACAGGTACCGGAGAGCGCAGGGGGCCCTCCTGCAGGGACCTAGGCCACCTGGGTCAGGAAGACACAGGGGGGCAGCACGGAGTGGTCCCTGTGGGCAGGGCAGCAGGAAACGGGGGCCGGGACCTCTGCGGTCCTGGGCTCTGCTGGTCTCTGAGGCTCCCCCGTCCAACCATTTGTTTCCCGGGCTTGCTTAATGTCACATTGAATCAGAACAATTCTCCAATTAATTTTAGCTCTTGGCATTAATAACTGCTGCGACATAATAAAAGAGAAACAATTCAGGAACATAGTTATTAGAATGCTCTTTGTTTGACCATGATTCTTTTTTTAATTGCATACAAAAGAAAAGTATTTGGTCAACGCCATAAAGGAACTGCTAAATCTTGAGGCCTTTAGAAATGCATGTTGGGCCCTGGCTGGTGTGGCCCAGTGGATTGAGCACTGGCCTGTGAACCAAAGGGTAAAGTTTCAATTCCCCATCGGGGCACATGCCTGGGTTGTGGGCTAGGTCTCCAGTAGGGGGCAGGCGAGAGGCAAGCCCATGTTGACGTTTCTCTCCCTCTCTTTCTCCTTCCTTTTGCCTCTAAAAATAAATAAATAAAATCTTAAAAAAATAGAAATGTGTATTTGGATGCACCCCCATCACTGGCACCCCTCCCCCTGAACCCATGTCTTACTAGGCTTTTGTTTTGCTAACGATCACTTTGTTTACTCTGATTGTTATTTTAATAATTATCTCAGCTATTTCTCCTCACTCTATTTGCACTGAACATTTAATTGTAAATTTCTTAGCCTGTATTTTATAAATTACTGGGCCAAAAAACAGAGGGTCATAAAACAAACATACCTGAAACGTAACTAACTATCAGAAACCAGAATCCTGCATTACTTTCCCTGGAATGACACCATGGGGGAGCATGACTGTTTTGAGGGGCACGGCTGTTTATTCCGGAGACATTTGTGCTTGAATGAGCCCTGGCCATGCCAGGCAGGTGCTGGGAGCCGGTCACTGTCCTTGCCCAGGGTGCCAACTCACACTCTTTCTGTGAGGCTTTGACGACCCATAGGCGAGGCCATGGAGGCCTGGTGACTGCAGATGCCCACGAAGGGGCACGTCCTCGGGGTTCAGGGCAGCCAGACCTCACCGAGCCTCATTTGCTCCATGGTGCAATGGACACCTTGCTTTTTATAAACGGTTACCAAGCACATAAAATTGAACATTTTACCCATTTTTAAGTGGGCAGGTCAGCAGCGCTCAGTCCATGCATACTGTTGTACAACAGAACTCTGGAACTTTTTCATCTTGCAAAACCGAAACTCTCTACCCGTGGAGAAAAACTCCCCACGTGTCTGCCGCCCAGGCCGGACCGCCAGCACCCTCCGTTGTTTCTGTGGTGCTGGCTACTCTGGGGGCCTCTTTTGGGTGATTGGTTCAAGCCCTTACAATTCACAGGAGGGTCTCTTTGCCCTTGAAGACTGTGGCAGCGGAAGTGGGTGATGCTTCGGTAGAGCCTCCGTGCCCACACTGGGGGTTTGCTGAAAATGTCAATGGAACACACACACCGGGAGATGTCAGTCAGCGTCACGAGAATTGAGTTTCTTGTTCCTAGGCTAGTTGGGCACATGTGATAGCGGAGGTGCTCCGTGTCCAGGGCTGTGCTAGGTGTGGTAGAGGTCCCAGCAATGACCTGTGACCTCCCCTTCTTGAAGGGGCTTCCCAGGTGGTCGAGACGAGGGTGACGGGCAACCTACTGTGAGGCCAAGAGTGAGACTGTGCCCTGGAGACACGTGGGCTTGGAATGGCAAGAGCTCCATTCCAAGGAGACTCCACGCGAGAGTTGCAGCTAGCCAGGCCTTGGAGATGTGAAATTCAGTGACAGGAATGTGACAAAGTGCGAGCCCATTGAAGTTTGTCCTCAGAAAACCACACTGCGGCCCATGCTCCATCCTGGCTGCCCGCCCCTTGCCAATGGCTTCCCTGAAAACCCTTCTCCTCACAGCCGAGCGCGACGCCCCTAACAGCCGTGCAGGCTCAACAGGGCAGAAACTGGTCCAAAGCCAAGCCTGGTGACAGGCCAGGGATGCAAAGTCTTCCCTCCTGGAGCGGAGTTGGTATTTGTCAAAGATGGCTATAGATATTTGTGATGATCTCTGGCCAGCCGTTCTTTGATCTGATGTTATTTTATAGAAAGAGTGTTAGTTAAGAAACTGAGCATGCCTTTTGCGTGTGAGAAAAAAAGCTAACTGTATACAGCAGATTGGGAACATCCTAATGTCTAAAGATAAAAAGGTGTGCCCATAACGCTCTTCGAGTCGAGCATTCTCATCGACGCGCCAGGTTGAGCAAACACAGAAGGTTCCGGATGCCGGTTCTCGAGCTTCGAGTCTGAGGCTGAGTGTTCAGAATCTCAGTGGTGAGTACATAACCACACACGTGCTTTCCACACTTCTCCACCATTAGTAGTGTCAGTGGCGAGCGTGGGTTGGAAAGCCCTCGAGGTACACTCACTGCTGATGAGAACGTCATGAAAACCAGACCCACAACACAGACAGCTTTGCCAGGGCAAGGTCTAGGAAAGGGTATCGCCTTTTATTGATATTACTGGGGAGTGTTTTTAACTTAAAGGCCCATTGCCATGTAGTTCAAAGCCAAATGCTTTGGACTCTTTTCTACCCTGACCTCAGTGGTGAGAGATTAAAAATGCACATTGCATGAGATCGATTCATGGATAATTAGGAGCCAAGTGACTTTGGACTTCTAGACCTTTGAATAAATATGCTTTCTTTCTCAACTCTAAAGCCATTAGGCTTTAGGCGCACAGTACACAGCAGCGTTCTTTGAAAATAAATCATCATGTGCTCCTGAGCCATCGGAAATAATTAGCCATGTACTCGTGAAGTGAAACAAAAAGCAGAAAGTAGGAGAATCAATAAATTATGAGAGGCGGTGAGCCCGCTCGGCTGCACTGTGAGCTCCTGTCTCCGCTCTGCGCGAGCAGACAGGGCCCATTGTCCTCATTAGTAATTAGTTGTCTGCTAATCTGCATCCTCCCGGGCGCCTTCATCATTATCATTCAGCTCAGTATCAGAGCGTTGAACACACATTTGAAATCAGTTTGTCTTTAAACGTGGTGGTGGTTTTTACATGTGGCTGTTTGATTTGTTTCTTTCTTCTGTTTATTTATTGTTAACTGCTTTGCCAACAAAACCTTTGTCGAGGGTTTCCCCAGCGTTCAGGTTGTTCGCTCAGCTCATTGTTTTGCCCTCGGGTTGTGTGTATTTTGTTGTAACTGTCATGTAGGAGTGTGAGGGTCGCAGCCACAGGCGATCCTGGGACACAGGGGCAGTGAGTGTGGGGGGCAGTGGTGGTCCCGTATGCCTGGAAGCACTCTGGTTCTGTGTGTGTTCTTACAAGAAAAGGTACATTCCTCCATTGGGTATGTAGAGTAATTTTTATTCTCTCTCTCATCTGTATTTTTTCACATTTAACTCGAAAGTGTTTTTTTTAACAAGGTTGACATGTTCTTGGTTTTTTTTTTAATAAATTATTGTTGTTCAGTTAGTTGTCTGAGGTGGCCCTCATTGGCATATACATTAGCAATGGGGCACAAAAGCAATGCAGTCCACAGGGAGTCATTTAGGTGAGGTTATCACTGAGACTCAGGGCAAACCAGGGACATCAGTCCCAGGGGTCCCCCGCAGGGGGAGGAAGGAGACTGGAGCGCATGCAACCTGGTGTCCCCGGGGGCTGTGGGGGATCCCAAGCCCAACCCTCTCCTTCCCAAGACCTTTACAGTGAGTGATCCATCCCGAAAAATCAGGAATTTTCTGAGATCACTATGACAGGATTATTTATGATATTCTCCCTCTTTTGTTTATTTGTTCCATTCTTTGACACTTTCAGATTGTTCTGCTCATTGTTTTACCCTCAGGTAATATATATTTTATTGTAATTGTCAAGTGTGTGAGGCTCAAATCCATAGATCCTTGTAATTAGATCCAGCCCAGCGGAAAGAGCACCTGTAATTTAATACAGAGGCTTTTTCTTTTAAATTTTAAAACCTTATGGACTCTTGGAGTATAAAAGCAACTTCTAGGAGAGTGTGATGGGCAATCGATAAAGACTCTAAAGCATAAAGATACATTATGTTAGGATAAAATTACGTGGGGTAAATGGAAGAGAAGTACAAATTTAATGAGGAAACCCTAGTGACCAACATTTATTCTGCTTAAAGAAGGACTTGTCCAGGTTTGAATAGATGGAGGCTGTGAGTTTGAAGTGGCTGGGGTATTTAGATTTCACTGAATATATTGAAAAACGATAGAAGAGCTAAATTTTCAAGTCTTGAGTTTGCAGTGTCAGAGATGACATCCTTTGTAATTATTTCAATGGATTATAAACACTTTACATTCAAATTAAAAAGTATGAATAGATCGGTCATTTTTCACAATTGTTTTATGGGTTGTAAGAGCAACCAATTTTTTGAGTGTCCTTATCACAGAGAAATGCTCTCTCAACCATGTCCCATAACAACGGCCATGGCTGGTTTCCTGTGGGTGGTTATTGAAGTAGCCCCCAGCTTTGGGAACATAGTGGTGCCAGAGAAAGTGTGTGTGTGTGTGTGTGTGTGTGTGAGAGAGAGAGAGAGAGAGAGAGAGGGAGAGGGGAACCACCTGACTGAGCTAAGGTTGCCTGGGTACATGGTCCCCAAGGCATGTGAAGTCAAAACCCAGACTCAAGGGACTAGCTTGTGGGGTCATCAGGAGCCACATGTGGATATTAAGTGTGAATCAACACATAATAACTGAAATTAAAAACTTGGTTCTACCGTCACACTCGTTGGTTTCAAGGGCTCAGTAGCCACATGTCCGACGGCGGCTGCTGGGCAGGGTGGAAGGGGAAGCTTCTGCCGCTGCGGACAGCTGTGGTGAAAGGTACTTGCTTGAGCGAAGGGTGGGTTGTATAAGAATCACCTTTCCCCAGTGGACCTGACCTCAGATGGAGGCAGTGAGAACACCCATTTCTCTCGGCCGAGGGGCTGCTCAGTAAAACGTTGGAGGTGTTCTGTGCCTCATAGTCGGACATGACCCACGAACTTCCAGCGATTCTGGGCATGCGGTGGGGCCGACAGAGCTGGAGGAGAATGAAAGAAGCTGATTGGTCAGGAGAGGTGGGAGCTATACTTTAATAGCAAAATTTGCCAAATGTAGCTTTACCTCAGGCCTTATCTTTACAGAATGAGATATTATTTCTGAATATATCCCTTTTCGTGGTAGACTCAGAGAAACGTACGCTCTAAACGTCAACATTTGTGCTGATACTATTGACTTCAGAAGAACAATGTGATACTGACTGCTGAAACCCCAGGCCTGGCCTCCTGTCCTCTAAAGGTGTAATTCATCGACACGTTGTTGAGTCATTTTCCTTGATTGAATTTTGTCTTAGGTTAAAGGTGGCATGATGTCCTCCAAATCGACACAAATTGTACTCATTTATTCTCAGAGAAATATTTTTAAGCTTTCCATGAGTTATTACGAAAATGGGTTATTTCTGAATATCATCAATAAAGTCTCTCATTTTGAAAGGTACAAATGAATTTAATTAATCGAGCATATTAGCAGTGATTAGAATGAAAACATTTACAAGTCAGACAAAAGTAAATCCAAGCAGTTTTTACATGAATACATTTGAAAAATTAGAAATAGAATTTATAATAGAAAACTTCAAAAAAGAAGAAAAAAGTATTTGACACGCTCTACAGAAAAACTGCTATTGTCTAAGACAGACACAAATGCCTAGTTGCCTTTCTACCAAAGGGAGTATTGATTGAGGTTATTAAGGTCAATACTTATCTCAAGTGAAAAATAAATCTTGAGTTTTTCATTGAGTCAGAACGTCAATACATGTTCTGTTACCAAAACACTGAAAACGTACTGTAGCATATTTTAATATTTTCTCCTGCCATGGGGTATTTCTCTTCCCAGGCTTTTGAAAGAAAGAAAATCTATGAAGCTATTGGTGAGGAACTCACCATGGCCAGTTTGAACCTACCTTTCTTTGTTCTGCCCTCTTTTTTTTGTTGTTTTTATTCTTTGCTTTTTGCTTCTTATACATCTCCAGGGAGAGAAGGTGTCTCTGTCCCGGATTTAACTGGGCCCTGATGTCTGAAGGGCCCTTCGGGGAGGGTCCTCGGTAAAGAGCAGAGAAAGGACTATAATTTGAAGTTTCTCAGGCCATGGCCACATCACAACCTTGAATTCCTTCCTCAGGTGAAAAAAAGTGCAGGGGGCGAGTTGTCATGTGGTGCAAAGGGTGCGCACGTGTGTGCGTGGGCTGTGCTCCTGAACGTGGTGCGACAGTGCCTCATGGGACTTCCTGTGGCTGCGGGGCTCTGTGGTCCCCAATGGCACTGAGCACAGGGCAGAAGCAGAGCCAGCAGCTGCTTGGAAGGCCTGGCCCCTCCTCCTGGAAAGCACAGGGGACCTGACCCCACAGCCTTTCTCCCATGACTGCCACCACACTGCTCACCCGTGCTGCGCGTGGTGTGACCACGGTGAATCCCACTACAGTGCCCGCACAGTAAATACGGGACCTTGCTGGTGACACTGTGAGAGGTAACTGCATTGGGACACCCGGAGTCAGCTTAGCGCTTCGAATGAAACTTTGTCCTTTGCGGCTTTAAGTGAAGACCAGCTCCAGGTCCTCTGAACTTTCCTGCTTGCCCCTTCCCTCAGGGCCGTGCCCACTCACGGGCATTTGCACATCCCGCCCTTCCCAGGGTCACCACTGCCCTGAGACAGGGACAGGAGGCTTGGATGCTGCGGCAGAGCAGGTGCTGACTGATGGAGTCGCCGTTGTCCGGCATGAATGTTTAATGCTGCTGCTCAAAGCGGGCATCAATGGCCCTCCCCCCGATCGCTGAATTATTCATCCTCAGGTTCCTCTTGGAAAACTATTTCCAATAAAGAGCAGCGCTGCGCTTAATGCCCGGGTGGGAAAGCACCGAGACATGACCCGTCTCCACGGCCCTGCCTCTCCCGTGGCGACAGCTAATTGCTTCTTGGCTGGGCGTTGGTGTTTCCTTTTAAAAAGCGGCCCGTGGCTTTGAGGCGTGGTAATGGGTTTGTTTCTGAACAACGGCTTTCTTCGGGCTGATTTGAATTTTTTGGTGCCTTTGGTGTATACCTTCCATGCGTCTGTCCACATCTGGCAGGGGTCGCCTCGGAGGGGCTGGCTCCTGGGTCTGTGTCCCCCTTGTTCCTAGGATGTTTCTGTTCTCCCCTCCCCAGCAATGCCTCCAGTGCTTCCCCTTGAGGTGACGTCTGCCTTAATTACACCCCAGCATGTCGACTGTCAGGCAGCAGGCACGGGAGCCACCTCCGTGCTTTTAATAGGAACGCTCCCTCTGTCCCTCCTCACCGCTCTAGTGTGGTCCCTGCCAGTCCCTGTTTCCCGGGTGGTGGCGATATGGCTGGTGCTTTCACCTGTAAACACAGTCAGAACGTCAGAAGTCCTCCTTAAAGCCTGCTCATCCGCACCCCTTGCTCCTCCACCGTTCCTTCCTTGCGTTGTTTGGATGAGGTGAGGAAGGAGAGGTGGGAATTCTGGGCTGGGCGGGGCAGCCAGCTGCTGTCCTCGATGGGCATCAAGTCCCAGGGAGGGTGGGGCTGAGCGGAGAGGCCCTTAAGGGCGTGGTCCACTCTCCACCAAGTCCATGTTCTGTTCGTACGGGCAAGCGGAAGACTCGCGGTATCCGTGCCGTCTTTGTGGCGAGTGCACGCTCGCACACAGCAGAGCTTCTTTCTGGAGGATAAGTAGATCGCTGGGTTTTCTCAGACCAAAGAAACAGGAGCAAGACTGCATGGCACGAGGTCCAGTACCCACTTGGTATATCCAGCCTCCCTGTAACATCCGCCGCGCGTGGTCTTCAGGGTCTGTTCGAGCAGCATCTGTGTGCCGTGGCTCTGCACCTACTGGGCTGACCAGTCAGTTCCACCAGCCTCCTTTGAGATGAAAGAGAAGTCAGTTTGCGTCCTCCGATACAAAACGGATTTGAGGGTCAAAGGCTGCCGTTGTCCTCTTTCCCACGGCTCTCCAACCCCAAATCCTGAGTAACTGTGACGCCAGCCCTGTCCTCTGACTTTGTGGCTACTGTCCTCTAGGAACCTCTCAGTTGTCAGCACCCGATCTTTAAAAAAATATTTTATTTATCGATGAGAAAGAGAAACATGGATCTGCTGCATCTCGCACTCCCCCAACCTGGGACCTGTAATGCAGGCGTGCACCCCGACCAGGAAGCGGACCTCCAACTTTGCACTCTGTGGATGGCGCTCGACCCACTGAGCCACACGGGTCAGGGCTAGCCTCCAGTCTCCCGATACCTGATGGCCGGACTGAAAGCCATTCTCCAGGTCAGGACTGAGGGGGAAAGGCTAGTTTTGCTTTTCTCTCACCATCACACCAGCATGTCGCTGGACTCTCGCACCTCTCTGACTTCCCGGAGCAAGTGGCTGTGACGAAAATAAATGAACGGTCACACTCGCCCAGGTCTTCTCTATGTGCGCAGCTGCCCTGTGCCGGGCGACGGCCCTCCGCTGCAGTGGGCTCGGCTGGGCGTCACCCAGCCTGGAGGTCCGACGTCCTGTTTCTACGCCGTTCACTGTCTTGTACTCCCTTTCCCTTTTCGTGTTACTAAAACACCGCCATGTTGGTTTACAGGCACCTTAGCTTGTATTTTGGTATCTGAAAAGACTTGTTTTTCAGGATCTATCATTTACTTACCTTCCTTGTTCTTCTCCCCCTCTCCTGGGGGAGGCATGTCGGTGTTGGAGTGTCAGTCTCCTTTGGGGGCGCCCACGTGACTGAGCTGGCCCAGCAGGTGACTGGTCCCCGGTGACTATAAAGAATTAGATGCCTGTAATTAGATTAGAAGGGGGTCATCCAGGACGACTTGGCAGACGGAGAAAATAAGGCCCCAGAGTTGCCTTGGTGAAAGTCACTTACCGTGTGAGCAAAGGCCTGAGCCGGAGTGGAGACCCGCCGACCTCACGTCCTGTCTGCCAGGACAGGGGCCCTTGGCTGGTTCCCATCGATTCAGAGGGTGCGTGGGGGGTGGCATGCAGTCCCCAGGGAGTCCCTGCCCCGGAACCCTGCGGCTAACTGAGCGTCCCGTTTTACATCTGTGTGATGCGTCAGACCCGCTTTGGCTTGTAACACACATGCAGTATACAACACAGGAGGTTTGTTTGTTTTTCCTGAAGAAAAATTTAGTTTCCCGGCCATCATCAGAAGCTTCCTTGTGGCTGTTGACAAGGGAGACAGATACGTCTGTGTGTCTGTTTTCCGCACCAAAGAGAAAGAAAGGTTGGATTCCGGCTCTTGCTGCGTAAGTCCGTGCAGTGACACTGTGGAGAGTCACTCCTCGTCCCTGCGGGGTGGGGTCACCATGAGCGCACTTCCTGTGTGGGGACGGGCTGGACGAGCCCAGAGCAGTCCAGCTGTCCTTGTCTCTGTGGTCCCTCTTGTTTCCTCATGGTGACCGACCTGGGTAAAAGTGGGCAGCTCCAGCCAACCCCCCCCCCCGACCCCAGGGAACACCTGACACTTTAATAATAATCTGGATACACTCATTCTCCAGGAGAACACGGGGTTATACTAACGTATCTGGATAATTGAACCCTTGTCTCCATGCTTTGAAGTCCAAGAACCACAATCTCCACAGGTTCTGTGGGTGATTGTGTGCTTTTATACTTAAAAACACTTGGGAGTGATACGCGGAGCGTAGGTGACCAGCCCGCATCTGCAGGCTGTGAGCGTGCAGCCAGTGTACCGCGCCGGGGGCTGCCTGTGCACCCCTCCGAGGGCTCTCCCAGAACAGCCGCTGCCGCCTGTGCCGCCGGGCAGCCATGTCCAGGCGCTGATTCCCGGTTCTGCGCGGCAATGGCCAGTCTTCCTCCTCCGCGTCCAGGCTCCTCCCCACCAGAGCCCAGACCTGGGTCAGACTAGGAAGCCACAAAAGCTGTCCCACCCTGCTTTCTCCTTCCTTTCTGTGTTATGCCGCCTCCTGTCCTTCTCGTTGGCTGTTCTGGGTTGGACATTAGTGCCCCCATCCCACCCCCCCGCCGGGGTCGCTCAGGTAGAGAAAAACGGAAGGTGTTGTGCAGAAAAGTCCTCACATTTCTGGTAGAGTTTTTATTTTGAAGAATGCTTTATTAACGTACTTTAAGTGTAAGTTAAAGTTAAATGGCTACTATTTGTCCTGAAAAAGAAGCTAGGGCGCTAGCTTCTTAAGGGCGCTACATACTTATGATGGATCTTAGTCAGCTTAAACCAAAGCCCAGGTTTTATGCCACTACTCCTACTTAGGAGACACAAATTACAGCTGTAGAAATAAAAAGAATTGCCTAACGATCGAACAAAATGACAGGTAGCGGCTGAGCTTCTGTGGAACAGCCCCTGCGTAGCCCTGAGTCGTCCAGGACGCAGGGCTTTGAGCTCGAAAATTGAAAATCGAGCTACAATATGATTCTGCGAAGATGCAGACATGCGCTCTGTGAAACCAGGTCAAGGAAAGCGGGCCAAGCCAAGCACCTGGTAAAATTAGATTACTCAAACAGACACAGGTGTTGGGGTCCTAACCTATACGTAATGCGCTCCTAGCCAGAATATGATTTATATGGTGCATTATGGGCAGCGTTTATTACTGTTTGGTCTCATAGCTATATTCCAGGACCTCAGGCTTTATGACCGAGGGAAATCAACCATCAAACTCGGCAGAAGAGTCAGAGAGAAAAACTGCTGCCTCCCGGAACTGCCTCCTTCCCCCTCGCTCTGTGGGGCCAGGGAGCAGAAGTCTGTTTTCAGATAGGAGCTGCGCCTTTATCACACATTCTTGATTGCCAGCACAATAAAACCTCATCGATGGTGGAAGACAGGTTCTTGGAAGCCTTAGGATGTACATTTCATCTTTTATTTAGTGAGTTTCATAGCAGCTCTTATATTTTCAAAGCTGCCTCTAATATGATTATATTTTAATTATAAGCACACTTGAATTTATCCATCTTAGAAATGTCTCAGAGCAAAGCAATTCTTTCTATCTTTTTGTCATTTAGTTTTTGATATTCTTGCATTTTAACCTCTGTTCTGAGGGATAACATACACAGTAAAGAACATTGTGTTCTCATTATTGATACAGAGCTCAGTAAATACGTACATTTATATTCCTGTATGACCTCACTCCTATCATGTAATGTGATGTAATATTTAACAACATATAAAATATAACTACACACCATATAATGATACTATATAACATTAATGGGTTTACTATTATTATTTTAAAGTAAATGAGTATTTCATATTCTCTGCTTAGTATTTTACTATCTATTTTTATTTGTTTAAAAACAGCAGTCGTAAAACCATTACGCGTTAATACAGAAAAAAATTATTGCAGCGAGAGCAGTTCATGTGGGACCTACTTACCACTCCGTAAGCATATTCTTACCAAAAGCGCAGGCACCAAGGGCAACCATAGGCGGGAAGGAAGGACTCCACCAAACTCAGGAGCTTCTGCAACGCAAAGCAAATAATGAAACAGCGAGGAGGCAACCTATGGAATGTGAGAAAACACATTTGTGAAAACTGGGAGGTTAATACCCATAATATATAAGAAATGCATGTGATTCAATACCAACATTCAAATAACTTGATTTAAAGAAAAAAACAGGCAGAGGATTGAGTAGGCATTTCTTCAAAGAAGACATTTGGGTGGCCACCGGGCAGGTGAGAAAGCTCTCTGCTGGTCATCAGAGATGTGCCGACCCTGACCGCAGTGAGCTGTGCCCTCGCACCTGCCAGCACGGTGCCGTCACGGAGGTCGTCCCTCGTGGGTGTGGGGGCACCGGGACCCCGGCACGCTGTGGGCAGGAGTGTGATGCGGTAAAGCCGCTGCGGAGAACAGTGTGGGGTTTCTCGAAAAGTAGAAAATCGAGCTACAGTGTGATTCTGCGACCCCACTTCAGAGTGCATATCCCCTAAATTAAAGCCATGCCGTACATCTGAAACCAATACAAAGTAATATGAAATGGAAATTGCAATTGGAAAATAAATAAGAATCTGTCCAATTTTTAGTGCACACAGTGTCTACAGGTCTGGCCCACACAAACAAAGATGTTTCGGGGCCTCAGTGATTTAGCGAAGTGTGGAGGTTTCCTGAAACCACGAGCCTGAGAGTCAGCGCTATAGTCCACAGCCCGGCGACTTCACTCCTGCGAATGCATACGTCTAAGAGAAATAGGTGCCCGTGTCTTATCCAAGGCGTGGATAGGAACGCTGCCCCAGTTTGTTCGTGTTTTCCATAATGGCCCCAAATAGAAACAACTCATGTATGTGCTGTCAGAGTAGGTAAGTTGAGGTGGATTTGTAAATTAAACACTCTAGACCCCAAAAGGAGCCACTGCTCACGAAACAGCATGAATAAACACGACTGCAACCACGAGGAGCAGGAGGACCCAGACACGAGAACGAATAAATATGGATTGGTTCCACTCACGGGAATTCCGAGAACAGGCAAAACTAATCAGCGGTGATGAAGATCAAAACGGACCTCAAATCAATGAAGGGAAGGGGGTGTGGATCGGACAAGGACACAGTAGAAATTCCTGGAAGAGGGCCTTTGCCATCATGAGAACTGAAAGATTGCTTAATACGTTTTGCCAAAATTTGACCCAGCATCCTTAAATGAGAGAGGGAATCAAAGGAAGGCAACGACAGTAAGTGCATAGCTAGCAGACCGCCCAAGAACGCCAGCGGACAGTAGACACTCGTGGAACGGCCGGGAGAGGACTCGTGGCAGGAGGCGCAGCTCCTGGGGACTGAGGCTCGAGGCCCCCCTCTGATGTCCCACCAGGTTTCACGTACACATCACAGATGCAGAGGGGACAAGATTAGGAAGCACTGGACTCTGCAGGATCCTTCCGAGGGCGGGACCCTCAGGCCTGCTCTGGTTGCACCCCACAACGTGGCCCCAGGTCTGGGTGGGGCAGGACTTTTGGTGGGACTGTGGTAAACCCTCCAAGATGGCACTCAAGTGCGTCAGACGTCGTGAGGACCTGCTGAGAGTGACCCTCTGGGAGAGGGTGGGGGGAGAGCGTCCCCTCACGGAGCTGGGCCTGAGACTGGGGAGGCCCCAGCATGAAATCTGAACCCAAGGGGCAAGCTGGAGTCCCAGCAAGATGGGAGCACCTTCCTATCCCCGGGACCACCCAGGGCTCTGTTAGGATCTTACTGAGGGATGAAGTAATCCCAGAGATGCCTGAGACTGACCTTCCCATCTGTGCTGAGATGCTGGAGTTGAGGACAGAGCCGAGTTAGAAAAATAAACAAGGTGTTTCTCGAGGCTCAGTGTTGCCAGGTGAATTCCTGCCAGTTGCCTTTGAGTTTCTGTTTCCCGGTCTCTGGAGTCTGCAGACTCTTGCAGCCAGAGTTTCAAAGGCCTGACTTCCAGACTTGTCTCTCCTCAGACACTCCTGGCAAACTATACCAGAACATATACAATTGAGTCATATTTTTAAAACTTTTCCCATTCTGGGACAGCCTGGGGACACACCTAAATCCACATAGGTGAATTTTGGAGAGGGAAGACATTATCACAATTGCGATGAGGGAGACCATAGAGATAAATGAATATCTCTAGTATTAAACAGCTTTAAAATAAAACAGCTTTTTTAAATTTAACTTTTTTAAACAAGGAAAGGACAAGCTAAATCTATTCAGAATTAAATTACAAGAAAAAATTGAAATTTAACACAGTTAAAACATAGGCTTATGAAATTATCAGTGATGTCATTTATATTCAGAATTCCAATTCTTATAATGATTTATGTTTATGGCTCAGGTATCTCCATATACTCTAGTAGTTTTTGATTACTTATATTTGACAACCTAACTCTACCTTGAGGAAGAAAAGGGGAGGTTTCTGCAAGTTTTTAGCAAGTACAATTTTTCTCTTCATAAATTTTTAAAGAAATTTCCTTAAGTTCTGTGAGTAAATAAAATACAAAGACTATTGTAGAAGCAGGTGGAGTTATTTATGGTTCTGAAATAAATTCGCTGAGCCTTGCTCCTTAGAGTTGGCTTTTGCCAGTCCCCAACTCATCCTGGTTTCCTTCGACTTCTCCCTGTGTTTTCCTCGTGTGCCCTCTGCCAGCCTCTCCCCGACCTTCCGCACTTCTCTGTGGGGCTTTTGGACTGGTCTGACGACGGATGGAGTTTTGTACCTTTTCCTGCTCTCTCCGCCTCCTTCCCGCTTTGGTCACAGTGCAGTGTTCTCGGGTTTATGGAGGTGGGGACGGGAGGTAGTGGCCTGCTGCTGAGCTCTGGGTCCTTCTTGTCTACTGTGGATTTGCTGGAAATGGCAAAGACGCATGAGTTACTCTTCGGAGAGTCTAACAGGGTCCAGAGACACATGGAGGCAGAGGTAGATAAGGAAGCAGATGCATGTGAATTAATAAAACGATGGGATATGTAGTGCCTGTGTTTGTCCAGATAAACCATTCTTGCCCTGAACTTGATTGAGTTTGTCTTCTTTTTCTAACAGACCGAACAAGTACAGACATTCAGTGGGTGCCATAAATCAGCAATTAAAATTAAAATACGTACCCAACTCTCTCTCTTTCTCACACGCGCACACACATGCACACACACACACGCACACACATTCTGGGAACAAAGGTAGCCAAACACATCCACATTCAAGCATATGAGAAGATTAAATTTCACTTTTCTTGTGCGTTACTCATTTTTTAAATTCACTTGTGTAGGGTTCAAAAAGTGTGTATGTGGTAGATTATCTTATTTATTAGCATTGTCAGGAAGGAAGGCGGCCCACCTCAGAGCACTTACTGGATGAGAAACTTATCCTTCCAAGGACGTCTGTTTTGCGTCCCCTCTTACGGGAGGACCCCTGCTGATGCAGCCTCACCCTCTGCCCTCCCTTCTATCAAAGGTGCATCACTCACGTGCCTCCCATCCTCTCTGCAGAGCCCGGAGCCGTGCGCGCCCCTGTCCTCGGGGGCTAGCAGAGTGCCTGGGGTGTTTTGCTTCTGCGTCGAATGAGCTGCAATACTGGGTTTTTATGGGACGCCATTGTCTACTTTTTATACCGCCCGGACTCACGCATAAGCGGCCCGCCTTCCTTCTTGTTCTCGGTGGTCTCCGCCTGCCGCATCCCTCGTGCTTCAAAGTCCGCGCCTGCTCTCCCAGGCTCCTGCAGGCTCCGATGAGAACAGACTCACAGTTCAGAGTTCAATGTGAAGTAAATTCTGAGGTGGCTGCAGAATTAAGGCAGGGCAGCGCACGGACTCCGCCGTGACATGGTGGGGATCCTTACTTTGGTCGCTGAGGCCTTCTGTCCCCCTGTCACCGTCTTCCTGGTCAGGGATCAGATGGCATTTCCGGGGATCGGTAGCACGGTGTGACCGTGAGCAAGCCAGTGCATTTCCAGGGGTCTGTGTCTCTTCCCTAGAATAGGGGGATCTCATGGGTGGCGCCCCAAATTCCCGGCGCATGGGACAAGTCTGGAACCCCAAGTGAGATGAGCCTTCACGTCTGCATTCAGTGAGATGACGATTATGGGAAGCACCATACTAAAAAGATAAAGTTGACAATGAATGCTATTGATAGAGACCAAACGCTGGAAAATGAGGACCCGATATATGGAGTCGTATATCAGTATTTTGCTTTTATTATAAATATATTGGATCATATTTATTGCTTTTAGAATAAACATGATCCTACCAGACAAATACTTATAATTCATAATGTAGTGTACCTTCAAGCAAATATATATAACGTACTTCACATGTGTATCACTTTATTTATATCTATAAATAAGCGACCTATGTAATTTGTCTTATTTGAAATGTGTCACATGCGTCAGTTAAGTGTCGCCTGAGAGACTTTTCTAGAAGGTTTCAGGCCGGGCACTGGTGAAATTTTAATCCACTTGGTGTATGTTCAATCCTGAGGGTTTTTTGTTGAGGTGGTTTTTGTCAGCGAGATTAGTCTTGGGTCAGCGTCACATCTCAGAGACAGTTCAGGTTCCCTGTAAACGACAGTTAGTAAAGACAATGCTCATTCAACAAGGAGCCTGCACTAACTACACCCTTCGGGGTAGAGAATGCTTCTGTAACCAGAGACCTAGGGGACCTGCGGAGAAAGCGTAGTCTGCTGGCTGTGGGTTCAGGTGACTGCGGGATGGTTTTCAGGGTGTGGCTTTCAGGCCCGTGAGGGGCCGTTGTTGGAGAAACATACCAACGCGCAGCCTCGGCCCCTGGTCTCTGAAAGGAAGACTCTGAAAGTCCCAGGGAGGCCTCAGGGGCTCCCCTTGGTTGTTTTAGACACAGACATTTTTGTGCAACCTCAGCACATGGGCACAGAAACCCAGACTCTGAGAGCTTCTCAGAATCTCCCACTCTGACCCAGGTTCCAAAGGGACTGGCAGACAAACAGGCACCAAGACAAGGCCAGCGAAGTGCCCGGCGGTGGGCTGGGGGACCAAAGCTTCGCAGCTCAGTGGCCGCCATCCCAGGGCCAGGGGAAGCATTGACGTGCAGGATCCGGCAGGAGGGAGGCCTGCCTGGGTGCGGCTGGTAGGGCCATGATGTGGGTGTCATAATTTATGGTTCAGAATTGAACCCTTCACCGAAGATGTCACATGGTGTGCTCCAGTGTGATAGCGCTGTGTTACAGAATGACGTGCTCGTGATTTTGTAATGAGAGGGTTTGAAATAAAAGAGGGGTGTTGTTTGTGTTGGACCCTGTACGTGGATTTTCTGCTTGGTGGAGTTCGCTGAAAGCCGTCTCATAGTTGCCGCCACTTAATGATGACCCAACAGAGCGTAGTAAACAAAAGAAGCTCCAAAGCCAAAATTGTATTTTCCAACTGACTTGTCTTGCTCTCTGCTGTAATGTTTGCTTGAATCTGACAGCTAATCACGGGTAGACATATGCTGCGTGTGAGGCGTGGTGCCAAGCCGACAGCGACCACATTCTAAGTATCAGCTCAAGGACCTACAAGTACTCGGAAGGCTTTTGCAGAGACACTGACCACACGAGACCAAAGCACTTTGGAGTCCAGCTGCTTTCACGAACGTGGGTTTACTGAGCACCTGCTATGGACCCAGAACCCAGAGTGGGCCCGGTTCCAAGAAAAAACCTGTGGAAGAGAAGGCAGAGTCGCTGCCTGGCGTGGGCGGCGGCGGGGGGGGGGGGGTGTCAGCTGAGAGTCACTGTCCGGGGCACAGAGAACTAGAACGGCAGGAACAGAAGGAGCGGTGAGAGCAGGACTGGACTGACGTGGTCGCGGGTGGTCCGTTTGGGCCGGAAGGAGCGGGCACGACTCATCGATCAGGTGGCATCCGAGCCGAGCACTGAGGCGTCTCCTCTGCGTGTGGACTGTGGATAACATTAAGGGCATGATGCTGGTGAAAACACATATGGAGGTGAGAGAGCAATTATTTGAAAACACTGAAATAATTTTGGGTGCCTATTTGAAAACACTGGCGGAAGGTACACGTGACTGATGCACAAGCAAATAAAGGACAGAATTGGTGAAATAATAAAAAATCATGTTGGGTTAGACTGAGAGATTGGACAGTTGTGATAAAGAATAGGTGTGTTTTTAAATGGGCCCACAACCTGAATAGAAGGAGACATGCGGACAGACAGGAATGGAGACGACGATCTGAGGAGAGTCTTGTTTAACATCGATGGCAGCTATTCACATCCCTGCTGTTACCATACCCATTTTCTGGAGGAGGAGACTGAGGCCTCAGGAAGATAGACAACCTGACCGGGTGCCCATCAGTAGCTGACCTGGCAGGATTCCAAATACTCACTGGGACCCTTTCCTAGCGAGGTAATGGTATAAGATCAGTCGCGTGGCTGACACCCTGAAATACACCCATGAACTCCAGGGGAACCGGAAGTTCCGATTCCACCACAGATGCAAGCCAGACCTCCTCTCTACTCAAGGGTTTCTCCTGTCGGGGCTGGCCTTGATCCCTATAGCCCATTATTCATAAATGAAATTTGAGTTTTTGAACAGCTTTGGGTTTATGTGTGGACAACAAAGACAGCACAGAGAGGTCACTGACCTGGGCCATAAGGCCTAGCGCCAATGCTGCGTGGCCGCCAGCGGCCAACCCACTCCAACCCTGAGAGCAAAGTCTGCTGGCCAAGGACCTTCCGTACCCAAAGAATGCCCTGCGGTGCCTGCTTGTCTCTGAGGAGTGGGTTCCACTTCTCTGCCCGGCATGGGGTCACCCAAACTCAACAGACCCACCTTCCTGTGGGCCAGGGACTGCGAGCTCTGCCCCGGCCCCCAGTCCCCAGCATTCGCTGACCTGGGTACAGCTCTTCGCTGTGTGGTGCCCTCCGATTAACGTCGGTCACTAGACGGTCCTTTTGTTAGCTACGGAACTTCCGTGAAGACAGCAGTGTTAACGACAACCCACACTTTACTCAGATTTCCCTAGTTCCTACACAGTGCATGTCCTCCTCTCGTTCCAGGATGCCACCTTATGTGTAGTCATCACGCCTCCTGGCTCCTCCGGGCCCTGACAGCGTCTCAGGCTTTCCGTGCACTCCATGACCTTGACAGTTGTGAGGACAGCTGGTGGGATGTCTAATGGATCGTGTCTCTGAGGAGACCTGGCTGTTGACTTTCTCAGGGTGGTGCAGGGACTGTGGGTGCTGGGGGAGGACCCCAGAGGCCGAGGGCCCTTCTGTCGCCTCATTTCGAGGTTCCATACTGCCAACGAGACCGGGTGCTGCTGGGGCTCACGCGGTCACCTGGCTGAGGCGGCAGTGTCGGGGTGCACCGCTGGGAAGCCACTCTCCCTCTTTCCATCTCATCCTCTTGAGAAGGGGGTCAGGATGCACAGCCCACACTCACACCTGGGGGGTTCTGCTCTGCGCCCCTGAGGGAATGCTGGCTGCTGAGGCATTTTGGGGTTCTTCTACCAAAATTTGTCTGCTCTCCTCCATCTATCTGTCTATCTGTCGTCTGTTCGATAATTTGTATCAGTGTAGAATCATGGACGTTTGTTTAAGGATTGGCTATAATCCGAAACCACTTTATTTTCCTGCTATGATTTCCCCGGCCTCCACCCCGGGGGGGGCTGTCTCACTGGGTGCGGACCCTGGACACATCTGTATCAGTGTGTGTGTGTGTGTTTGCTCAAACCCCCTGTTTTTCCTTTCTTGGCTTTCTGACCACAAGAGGCTCCTGGCTCGCCGTAGATGTTTTCTACCTCAGTCCAGTCCCCAGGGAACCTGGGCTCCTGTTGTCTGACGGTGGCGTGACGCAGCGGGGTCTGGTGCCGGGTGTGCTCGCGTGCTCACAGCTGCTGACACGCTGACTGCGGCTGTGCGGGCTCAGCTGCAGAGCAGGGGAAAATATACGTCTCTATAAATACTCTGCTTGTGACCATGAGCACATGTAATCAGCTTAACATGAGTTCCCGTTTGACGGTTCAGTTCCAGTCTCCACGAACGGCGATATCAGCATTGCTCAGCCCCACCCCGCAGGGCGCAGCTCGGTCCGCAGAGGTTCCGAGTCTGCCACAGCCGCTGGGGGTGCCTTCCAATCCGGGCGTGGTCACAAAGCGGATGATGTCAGGAGCCAGAGAGCACGCACTTGAAAATGTGAATTACTACCCTGCAGACCCAGCATAAATGAAACTGTCCTCACCGGGCTAAGCGCCTGCGCAGTCATTCGACGTACGGCCGGGACACTTAGACAATTACAAACCAGCAGGAATGGACTCCTACGTCCTTAAACGCAGAGAAGGGATGATCTCCATACAGGCAGGGAGAATTCTCCCCTCTTGTTCCAACACAACCATGAAAAGAAAGATGGCAAACAGGTTTTTGCTGTGAAAATCAGCGGCTCGCGTTCTGCCGTGCACATGATAAGGCCGCGTCAGAACAGGGCCACTGTGGGTCGCAGCCGGGGGTGAATAACCGAGAACGCGAGGGCAGGGCCGTGATTCCTAAACCGCTCGGATGGATGGTGGCCGCGCTTTCAGAGACAGTGAAGTCGGACGCAGGTGTCACTGGGTGGGTGGCGACGAGGACGGCTTCCCACTCGGGGCTCATCTGAGTGAACTGACGGTCGGCAATGCTGGACTGGTCGCTAAAGAGATGGTGAGACTGCCTTCGACGGGGCAGCGCTGGTTGGAGCCAGAGCAGCGGGCAGTGTGGTGGGCAGATGTACGTGGAAGGAGAAAGGAGGAGATACCGGGCCCTACTCACGTTCATGGCACGAAGGAAGAAAAGCCAACACACGTGGGAAAGAGAGTCTGGTCCAAAAAGAAGGGGCGGGGCCGGGCAGCCTTCTGTCAGACAGAGCAAGACTGGAGGTGCCCGCAGTTTCGCCCTGTTCTGTCCTTGGTCCTCCTCGAATGTTGCACTAAAAAGCGCGAAGAGTGTGAGGCAGACACTGGTAAGCAGAGGAGACGGGGTGGAAAAACCAGAGCGAGGTGAATCCGGCGATTTCCGCAGCAGGGTGTGGAAAACGGGCTCCCTTTCTAGATAAAAATACCGATGGGCCAAGATCATTTTTAAATTTTTATCTCTAGAATGGAAACGATTCTTACACATTACCTAAATGGGACTGCTCTGTGCCACTTGAAATATTCAAGAGGAAGTAATTTATGATGAAAACCTTTATAAAGTGACAGAGTTATTGTCCCTCTGAGCTGTATAAAACGGAGGTGACTCTCAGGTCCCCTCCTTTCGGAAGGCACAGGTTCGTGCAGTTAAATGTCTTAAATAGATTTCAGTAGAGCGCTGAGGTGCCGCGGCTGCTTCATTGGCCGCATGGGACAAGTCCCTGAAACTCTCTGGGACTCAGTTTCCTTGGCTGCGAAGTGCGGGAGCGGGAGGCAGTCTGTGCGCGAGGCGAACGCACCGCCGTGGGGATTCAGGCCCCGAGGCCCGCGGTGGCTCGTGGTGAGCAGGCGGAAGGGGGCTGCCGGGGGCTGCCGGGGCCTGCCCCCAAGGGAAAAACAGAGAATCCTCTAACCGGGTTCACGAGCGAAAACATCGGAAGAGACCCTTCCAGAAGCAAGTTCTGAGGGCGTTTCTCTCCTGCCAGGTGTGCCTGACAGAATTGAGGAGAGGGAGGAACCCCAAAATCCCTGGGGGGCTGACTATCGGGGGCATAGCAGAACCTGGGAGCCCTCCCCCAGGTCTGTCTGAGCCCTGAGCCCTGTAGGCAAACTGGCCACGAGCCTCCTTTGTGTTTGGGAGAAGGGAACGGAAGATTCTGAGTCCAGCCCCTTTTAGGCCTTCTTCCAGGCTGAGCGAGGTGCCGGGGGAAATAATTTGCCATTTGAGAGCAAACAGAAAACTTTGTTCCACACCTAACCGCCCATTCTGCAGCTTCCCGGGTGATGAGTGAGACCACAGGCCGATGACACTGCCTTCTCCGGCGCCTGCGTCTGTAATTTAAGGCAGGTGAGTGACAGGAGAGCCCTTGTCCCCGAGACAGGCAGTTCTGGGAGGTTTGGCGTGGGCAGTAGAACATGAGGGGACCCTCCCTGCTTGGGGACTTGATGGCACTGCCGTGCGCTGTCCTGCTCGTGACTGTCACTCTCACAGCACAGCATGTGATTCAGAACCACGTCCAGCGGTCGAACCAGAGGCGGGGGGTGCAGGCCACTGACCCGCTGTTTATTCAGTCGGGCACGTGAGGTCTGCAGGGTCCTAGGCCCAGCACACGTGTTCGGCAGGTGATGGGTGCCGAGAGGAAGGGGGAACAGAAATAAATACTGGTCCTTCACCAGTAACGCCCCCTCCACCACCTCATATGGGAGGCCTCCACCAGTTCCGTGTCTTACAAACAGTGACACTGAGCATCACAGTGAGGAAATCAGAGTGAAACGTATATCAATCCCCTTTAGATTCAGGAGGTGGGGGCAGAAATAGACAGTAACCACTCACAAGGATGGGCAGAGACGTGAGGAGCCGTGGCAGGGGAGTTCCCATGTCCCGATCCTGACCTCAGTCGGTCGTGAATGTCTGTGTGGGTCCCCTCAGCCATCCCCGGTCTGGGGCGCTGGGCCAGGGCAGTCACCTGTGCCCTGGGAGACCCACGCCGCATTGACCGCGGCCGGAGGGAGAACGCCTGGGCTGGCTCACGGGGAAGCTTCTGCGTGCCCACATGGGGTGTCAGTGAGGCCCCAGGTCAAGGTGGGGAATTGTGTGAGCAGGAGACTCAAAGTCGGTTTGCATGTACATACAGACACTTGTGGTCAGCACGGTTTAGTGTGCAAAACCTTTGCAGGGTATTTTTTCTTTTCTCTAGTTTTTCCATGTGAGCAACCAGAATTACATTAACTGCTCAGTGAGTTATTAGGTGCTTAGGGGAAATCCGCACGCCATGAGATAACATGCTATTTTTATAATATTAATGAAAAACGGAGAAAGGAGCTTATTTGGAAAAACATCATACAACCATAGGGCCCTATAAGAATGGGTAATACGTCCCATAAATTAGATAAAGACATTTACTTCCTAATTTGTTTGTGTACAAGTCCAGAAGAGGTCTTAAAACAATGAAAGAATTTCTGCTGATAGCTCCCAAATCAGCTAAATTCAGTAGCTAATTAACTTTGCATTAGCAGTTGGAAAAACGGGCCGCTAACCAGTTCTGTGGGAACGGAGCAGGCTGTTGGTTAAATGCTGCAAACCGAAGTTCCGTTGCCGTACCTTGTCAACAGTCCACGAAAAAGAGGAGAAGTGGAGTAACCAGAGAGCACCGTGCGAGGGTCACTGTATGTGGGTGACCCTCAGGTCGTCGCCGGTTTCCGTGGAGAGCAGGAGCTGCGGAGCACTTGGGAGGGAGAGTCCGTCTCGGCACAGTGGTGTTCTCACCCTCAGACCCACCGCAAGGACACTGTTTAAAGCGCAGTGTGAGTGTGTGTGCACACGTGTGTGTTCCGAGAAAGGCGCCGGCTCTTCCAGTGGCTGTGTGGAGTGCAGTCCCCCGCTGGAGGGGCAGAGTAATTTTTCTCCTACCCTTCTGAGTTCTTTGTGGAAACCCCCTGTAATAAAAGGCAGTTTAACCAGAGAAGAACAAACCTTTTTAAACATGCTTGCCTTCTCTAAACGTGGGGGAGGCCCAGAAAAGCTGAGTCCCTGAGATGGCCCAACCCCCCACCTTAGAAACCATCTCCAGGTAAAGACAAAAGGAAGACACGTGTGGCAAGCACGGGGTGGGGGGGGGCGGTTGGGGGTGCGCAGGACAAGTGCAGTCCCCAGGGCCCAGGCTGTCGGGCAGGTTTAGGTGGCTACCTTCTGTCCCTCAGGGGTCCCCGGGCCTAGGGCCCGGCCTCTGTCCCTGACACCGGGAGACGCTGGCCAAGGCAGTTGCCTTTATGAACGTAACTTTCCCGTCTACAAAGGCAGTGCCTCTGTTTGCAGAGCTGCTCCTGTGCCTGTGGTTTGTCAAAATCTCCGGCTGAGAATAACCCGTTGGCCAAAGAGGCCGGTCTGGAGCTGCGTGTCCACTCCTCTGACTGGGGGCGGGGGGGTTGGTGTGGGAAGGCTCCCGGACTTCGGCCTCAGGACAGACACACTGGGTGTTCTCTGCACCCTCCATCTGTCCCAGGGGGTCTGGGCAAGGAGTGAAAGTGAAGATGGGCGTGTATTTCTGAGAAAATCACAAGATGCTTACAGTTAAAAGTGACTGTGCATTTAATAAATCAGAGACCATAAGTTAAAAAAATAACTGTTGCTTAATATTGGAAGAGAAGGAATGGAGCTTCGCAGGAAGGAAGGGAAACAGAGAGGAGGAGAGAGGGCGTGTGGGGGTCAGGACATCCCAAAGTGCGGCGCCGTGGCGTGTTGAATGGCTTAGGCTGAAGGAGTCTGAGAAAGGGCGGAGGCAGGCAGATTACTGTCACCCCCCACTCTCCCTCCTTCTCTGGAATGGCACCTGTGAGGGGGCCTCGCTGGATCCCCTGCAGGGAGGTCGCCTCACCAGAGACCAGGGATTCGGGGCGGAGAATCCTGCACAAACAGGCCACGCGAAATTCACCCCCTGCTCCTCAATTCCTCACAAATCCGAGTTTCTTTGTCTAAAAGGCTCGTGGGCCTTGTGGGCCGGCGGCTCCTTCAGTTCCCTGTCGTCTCAGGGATTCCTCTGTGCTGTCGAAAGTCAGTGACGTTTGTTTGAGTTTCTCCTGTTGATCTGTGTTCGCTTAATTTTCACAGCCAGCCCGGGACCCTCCCAGGGTCAAGAAAAACTATTTCCTCTTCTATAGCAGGAAGGAAGAGAAAAGAAGGAAGAAGGAAAGGGAAGAAGGAAGGCAGGCAAAAAAAAAAAGGAAAAGAAGGAGAGAGCAGTGGAAAGAAGGAGCAAGGAAAAGGGGAAATGAGGCGATGACTTGTGAGCCAACTGTGACCCGGAAAAAAGTAGTTCAGAGAGCTTGCGTTTTTGAATTTGGCCCCGGGGAGAAGCTGGCAAAGGAGGGGACCCAGGGATGCTTGCTTGTCCCCGGCTTTGGTGGACTGTCCTTGGCTGTGCGGGCCTCCCCAGGCTGGCTGGAAAGAGCACGTGAAGAGGGGAAGAACCTCATCCCCGAGCCCGAACCAGAAAGCGGAGGGGCACCGGGGTGCGGCCCTGCGGGAGAGGGAGGGGCAGGGACAGAGCTACTGCTGGGGTTTGGGCTCCACTCTCAGCAGAACAGGCTGCTGCTGAGCTCAGGGAAAGCTGCACTCGCGTCCCCCAGACAGCAGGAGCCACGGTTCACACCCAGCGTGGACTCAGGCCACAGAAAGGAAGATGCACAGACAGCAGGAGCCACGGTTCACACCCAGCGTGGACTCAGGCCACAGAAAGGAAGATGCACACAGACAGCCCCACGCACTCTCACACTGGCAGTTTCGTTTCCCCTCTTCTGTGTGTACGTAGTGTAGAGACCATGCAGTTGGCCTCAAACGTGGGTCCTGTGTCCCATTTTGGCTACAGAACGTTATTCAGTCTCTGCTTTCAGGCACGTCCTAGTCACTCACTGTGCAGTGGGGTGGAGGTGGAGCAGGGGGCGAGCCCTGGCATCCCAGGGGGCATCGCTGTGTGATTTCTCACCTGCACACCAGGGGGCGCCAGTGTCCAAGCTGTCCGCCTCGCAGGCAGGCAGGGGTTTGCAGGCCGCCAGAGCAGCCCTGTGCAACTAACTGCAAAGTGTCCATCCGCCCGGACAGACAGACAGACTGACTGTGCTGGAATCTCAGAGGGCTCCGCACCTCCCGTCTCCAGCCAGGCTCCGAATAAAATGAGGACCGAGCGGACCAACCCTGACCTGCCCTCCTCTGATGCCTCACGCAGGGTGTTCCCATTTTTATTTGCACGAAGTGAATTTATTTGATTCGTGATAATTGTTTTTACCTCTTTAACAGTGAAAGTCTTTCATCTTCCCCTTTGAGGTGCCCGTGGTACCCCAATAAGCACAGAGGGCCAAGCTCAGCGTGGCCGGGAACGAATCCGCTGCCTGGTCTGAGGCCAGCACTCTCTCTGGCTGCTGGCTTCTTTGGCATTAAATTGGGATGTAAGAGTCAGCGCCCCTGTTGCCGATCCAGCCCTGAAATTGCTGGTAGATTTCCATTTTAAACATTGCTGCTTTGAAAACCTGTTCGAACCACTTTACATTGGAGACTTCACAAGTTGTTGGTGTGTGAGGACGAAACGAAATAACAGAAAATGAAAACACTTCACCAGCGCCCTTTTCTGAAGAGTGTTCTTGTCCTCCAGTGCTGGTGGTTTTTATGCTCCCGGATAGGGAGCTGGTAGACATTGTACCTGGAGCCACAAACACCAAAGCCAGGTCACTGGTCTGTTCGTGCTGCCAGAATCCGTGTGCCAAGTCAGAGGGCGCTCGGCATTCCCCTGAGAGGCAGTCCAGGGTCCCCGCTGACTTGCTAATTACCAGGGACAAGGGGCTCTGGGGGGGGAGGTGCGACTTGCTTTTCTCTTTCTGTCCGCAGCTAGATTACCTTGGCAAAGTCCACGGAAAGGACTCCGCACTTACTTTACACCTTAACCTCCCTTTCCAGGGCTCGTCCCGAAAATGTCCCAATGAAGTAGGTCAGCCTGAGTCTTCCCATGCTGGGGAAACACTTGAAAAAGAAAATTTCATACATTCTGGTGTGCTGAGAAACATTAAAAATTGAGTAATCACTGCTTTTACACAATGCTGCCACAATTAAAACACACACACATACATAACAGGATCAATCAATTCGGGCTGTTAACATGGTTCATGATTATTTCTCGTATGATTTTATGCCAAAATATGCTATTTGGGGGGAAAGAGGAATTGGAAAAATTAAACTGACATCACTTTCTCCCCTGACTGCCCACTATTTTTCTCTGTCATTTTTCTTTCTTCTAGATTAAGTCATAAGGTTTGTACCGAAAATGTCCCGTGGTGTTTTTAATCACTTAGCCCTTCATTGAATATTTTACATGGATGTATGACCTCAAATACTCATTCAGTAATAAAAAGTCAATGCTCAAGCTATAGTAATATTGTTTTCTTAATAATTCAATAGTTACTTTAGAAGTTAAAGGATAAAGCCCACCATTTGTAATCATTGCGATACAAATGGTGTGTAACATTTAAAAATATATAAGTGTATGACTACTATTTAATAGAGACTCGAATGTATATTTTAAGGAGGGATTTTTTATTCTAAACCTTTTATTAGTTAGACTTCACACTTAGTCTGAAACATACTGTCATCGTGTTTATGTTACGACTCTGTTCTGATACCCTGTGTCGCCTTGATTCTGGGGCCTAGGTGCCTTTTCCTGTGGCTTCTTGTGTGTCGAACAGGCTGCGGGCAGCCGCCACGCCCCCCGCTTCCTTGCGTTTGTGCCCTGGTACAGCCCCACCCACCCCTTGGTCAGGGGCTGGGCCCGGGCTGGTCTGTAACCCGCAGAATCCTGCAGAGGCCATGCCTGGCGCTTCCATGCACAGTTCTACTACCCGAGGCTGTATCTGCCATCTCCCCCCTGGATACCCTCCCTCGCTGACCTTGATGGGCTGATGACAAGGCATTCAGCCAGGAGCCGAGGTCCTCAGCCCAACACCCCAAAGGACACAAATTCTTCTAATCACCACTTAAGCGAACTCAGGCACCGCCCCTTCCCCAGGTGGGCTCTCAGATGCCCCCAGCCGGGGCCGACAACAGCTATACTTGTCCCCGGAGTCCCTGGAGTGTGTGAGTGTGTGAGTGTGTGAGTTCCACCCGCTGGGGCCGTGTGGCGGCATTTTATGCACAGGTGGAATTTCGGGATCGCTTGCAGGTCCTCGTATTTAAAAAGCGTGGTTAGGAAGCTGCTCTGCAGGCCAATGGGGGCTAAAAACAAGTAAAAGCGAAATTTCCCGGGGAGAAGGTCTGACCTGCATCTGTCAGATTCAGAGGAATTCTAATTTTTTAGGTGAAAAGGAGCAACAGTTCCTGCTGTTGTCAGACAAGTTGGTCCTCTCACTCTGCGTTAAGTAAGAGGGAACAATATCGTTGAGTATTCCCAGGGCTCCGAGCGGTG
The DNA here is from genome assembly GCF_014824575.4 of Sturnira hondurensis. NCBI lineage: Eukaryota > Metazoa > Chordata > Mammalia > Chiroptera > Phyllostomidae > Sturnira > Sturnira hondurensis. The sequence goes on from NW_028087067.1 coordinate 780,566, forward strand.
AGGTTACAGCTGGCTCTCTCCGTGAACNAGCCGGGGCCGACACCAGCTATACTTGTCCCCGGAGCCCCTAGAGTGTGTGAGTGTGTGAGTGTGTGAGTTCCACCCGCTGGGGCCGTGTGGCGGCATTTTATGCACAGGTGGAATTTCGGGATCGCTTGCAGGTCCTCGTATTAAAAAAGCGCGGTTAGGAAGCTGCTCTGCAGGCCGATGGGGGCTAAAAACAAGTAAAAGCGAAATTTCCCGGGGAGAAGGTCTGACCTGCATCTGTCAGATTCAGAGGAATTCTAATTTTTTAGGTGAAAAGGAGCAACAGTTCCTGCTGTTGTCAGACAAGTTGGTCCTCTCACTCTGCGTTAAGTAAGAGGGAACAATATCGTTCAGTATCCCCAGGGCTCCGAGCGGTGAGGTTACAGCTGGCTCTCTCCGCGAACATGTCCCGACCGAAATGGCCGGTCTTCGGAGCTGTCCTCTCGTCTGACAAGGGGCTGTGCAACGCTCTCCTGCGACCGTTGGAAGGACTGAGAGTCTGAAATGCCACCTGCCCATTTTTAGGGAGCGGCGCAGTGGTTGGAACACGTTCACCGCCACCCGAGTCCCGTGGCCGGGACCAGCCGTGCAGTGGGCCCCCAGGCAGGAGCCCGGTTGGCTGCCGCACACGGCACAGGTCACGTCGGGGCAGGTGTGTGATGTGCTCACGTCCCAGGGTGGCTGGGGGAGGCTGAAACTTGCTGCCCAGGAGAGCAGTCCCCACCTGCTGCTGGGGTCTGGGCTCTCTTCCCCGCCAGCAGCCTCCCCCCTATCCAGGGTCCTCCTCTGTCTTGTCCAATGCAAAGTGGGGGCTCGGAACTGGGGCCTGACCTGCTGGTTTTCAATGACGGGCTCTGACTCTCTTACTGACAGGTTTTATGAATTTATTTAAACCATTTGATGAAGGTTCCCATGTCCAGTGTGCCACACCAGGGATTAAACATGTTCATGAACCCAAGTTTTGAAAACTATAGTACTAAAATGGGGCAATATTGCTAGAAATACCTGCACAAATGAGGCTGACGTTTGGGAACTTTCTGTGTGTCAGGAAACTGAAGTCCACATTGGCCCAGGGGCCTCTCGNGATGGGCTCTGACTCTCTTACTGACCGGTTTTATGAATTTATTTAAACCATTTGATGAAGGTTCCCATGTCCAGTGTGCCACACCAGGGATTAAACATGTTCATGAACCCAAGTTTTGAAAACTATAGGACTAAAATGGGGCAATATTGCTAGAAATACCTGCACAAATGAGGCTGACGTTTGGGAACTTTCTGTGTGTCAGGAAACTGAAGTCCACATTGGCCCAGGGGCCTCTCGGACACTCACAGGCTCAGCCGTCATCCGTCTTCATTAAGGACGTCCGGAGTGTGTGTTTGAGGTTCCGCTCAGATGTCCCCTGGATCCTTGTAAACTCACCAAAAGCCAGTCCACGCCCAGAGACATAGATTCATTTTTCCCACGTGAATTCTCTACGGCAGTTTGACTTTTTTTAGCGGCATGTTTTAAAATCCATTTGTTTATATTTTCCCAAAGGGATCCTCATTGATATGTTTTGCTCATAATGTAAACACAAAACTGAAACTACAAGTTAATGAAACCGTTGAAGAAGAAAAAGCAGCCACTTTAATTTGCTGAGCCCAGACTGGCCGTTTGGAGAACGTGGCTGTTCCTGGGGTTCGCGCCTGCTGCCGATCTCCAAATGGACACGTGTTGTCCCGCCCCAGGGCCTCTCCGTCCTCCTCAAGGGGAGTGCTGGCCTCTCCTCTCGCACAGCAGCTCTGAGTCGGGAAGGTTCCTCATTCTTGCAAAGTCCGGGAGAAATTAACCGGGGAGTGGCAGTCAAATCAGCCGGCAGGACTTCTGTGTTCTTCCTACGGCCCAGGGTTCCAAGGGAGTGAACATCTGAGAAAGGACCGCATGGGGAGCGTGGCCCCTGGGGGGAGAGATGGCCCAGCAGGCGGGGTCTCTTGAGAGACGAGGGTCCTCGTACCCAGAAGACAGTTCACAGTAAGAAGCCAAGGCAGGGGGCAGGCAGGGACTGTCAGTGTGAAGGTGAGCAAGGCTTCAGTGGTCACCGGCCATGTGCGGCAATCCAGGGCAAGGAGGGAAGTGGCAGAAAACCCACAAGGAGTACATGTGATGCAGGGGGTGGGTTTTTGTGTGTGCCTTTGAAAACATCATTTGGAGAAAAGATTCATAGATTTCAACACAGGAGGAGGGTCTGTGGACCGAAGAACACTAGGGAAAAGAAATTGAACCCCGAAAGGGAAGCATGACAGAGGAAATGTCATACAAATAAAACTTAACCGATGAATCGAATTAAGCTTTAAATGTTAAATAAGGACCAAGAATAGCAATGACTCTAAGTGAGTTAACTATGCCTAACAATAGAAATTCTCCACTTGGATTTAAAATCTAGCTACGTAGTATTTATAAGCAACACATTGATTATGATGGCCTAGGAAGACTGGAAAGAAAAAGAAAACCTCAATCCAGGGACATGCAAATGAGAGCAAAAGTTACGATCGACCGAAGGGGAATCTGGTATGAAACCCACGCATACCGATTAAGAAGAGCACACCAAGATCACTTGATAGCATGAAACCTTATCCACACGTCGGGTGCAATTTGACCTGCTTTAGTCGAGTTGACTTCTGTGACACACTAGTGTCACTGGTCAGCACCAAGCTCAGCAAGCCACCTCACATGCATTCAGAAGGCAAAGTTTATGGAGGGATTTATCAGCCTGTGGTTTGGAGGGTGGGGAGTCGCTCCCTTTGCCCACCCTTGGGGGGACGGATAAACTGAGAGCGATAGGAAGGAGGACGCGTGAGGCGGGTCTTAGGATAAATGTATTTAGATGCTAAGAACATAAAACTGTTTTTTTAAATACCAGGGACGGAAAGAGAACGATAATAGCATGCCATTTACGTGAATTAAGGATGCATGGACTCCAAACAATAACGCATGTTTACCAGGACTGGCCATCTCATCTGTGCCCAGAGGCAGCGCCCCGGAGTGTTTACCTTCGGGGACCACAGGGCTGAGGCGTGGGGACAGGGCATGCCCAGTAGTGAACTCATTCACTCATCCACAGAGGACATTTCCACAGACGGGCGTGGGAGTGCTTGTGAGTTTCAGAATGTGCAGTGGGAGGAGCCCGGAAGGACAGGAAGACCGGGCAGTGAGTGGGGGGGGCCAGACTCCCACTCGGGGTTTGAAGCAGCGAGCTCCTAGCAAGGTGTGGCGTCCTCTGTAACATCCAAGAACAGCCACGAAAGAGAAGCAAACAAACAGGAAACTGTTTGAAAGCACTGGAGAGGGACTAAGAGCGGGTACCTTTCTTTTCCCTCTTTTCTTTTTTTCTTCTTTTTTGGCGGCAGGTGGGGAGGGCTGGTTCAAAGTCAGAACACGCCATCTGCAATGGAATGGTCTTTCTATTCTGTCGTCCTGTCTCCGGGTGCACCGACACTCGCATGTGGCCAGAAAAGTGTAAAGGCTCATTGGAGGGACCAGAAGAACCCCAGGCAAAGAAATGGCACACGAGTTGGCTCACGTAGATACATAAATTACCATTAAGTGCGTGTACTATGCTCACGGTTATAACTCTATTACAGAGTAATGAAGCCACAATAAAATACTGCTCACACACCCCAGGAGGGGACTAAACTCCAGAAGTCGGTGTTTACTGGAATATGTATAATACCTTCACTCACAGTATCCAACAACTGGAAACGCCGTAATGTCTATCAATCAGAAGGTGAATTAATTAACAAAATATACCATATCCACATAATAAGAAGGAGCTACTGATACATGCAGAAATATGGACGAGTCTCAGAACCATTATGCTAAGTAAAGAAATGCAACAAAAAAGAGCCCATAGTATGTCATTAAGTTTTTATAAAGTTCTGGAAAATGAGAGGTACTCTATACTTATTACAAGCAAATCACTTGTAGTTGGAGGCGTGGAGGAGGGAGTGAACCTCAGCGTGGGGGGAAGAATTCTGGAGGAGGGGGGGTGCGGCAAACGCCCTGGCTTTTTATGTGGTGGTGGTTTCATGCACACACTCGCCTGTCAGAGCTCATTCATGTGTGCACTTAAATAGATGCGTTTTATGGTACATAAATGATACATCAGTGTAGGTGGCTTTAGAAAGTAATCTAAAAGTATGTAAAACAGATTTGACAGGCATATAAAATACAGAAAAATTCTCATGAAACTTCTCAGAATTCTCATGAAATTCTCAGAAGTAAATAATGTATATCAAAAATAACATAGAAAATGATTTATAAATTTAACAAGGTAGGATCATTTCTGTGTGTAGTTGTATAAAACATCTACTATATCACAAAGCAAGTCTCAATAATTTGAAAGCATCAGTAAAACAAAAGGGTTTTTTTTTGTCACAGAGCAATATGAGAAAGCAATGATTTAAAATAGAACAAATCATGTGAGTCTTGAAACTTGAGTAAAGTGGCTTCTTAATTAAATGATGGATTAAAAATATTTTTAAAATAGCATATTTTTAAGAATTAGCCCTGGCTGGTGTGGTTGAGTGCTGGCCTGTGAACCTAAGCGCTGCTGGTTTGATCCCCAGTCAGGGCACATGCCCCGGTTCCATGCAGGGCCCCCACTGGGGGGCGCACAAGAGGCAACCACACACTGATGTTTCTCTCCCTCTCTTTCTCCCTCCCTTTCCCTATGTCTATAAATAAAAATCTTAAAACAAGAATTAAATGATAATAAAGAGCCTAATTATCAAAGCAAGTAGGAGTATGTTTAAGTGTTATGTAAATGGACATTAAAAGATTGAAATGGAGAAGAAAAAAGAACAAATATGAATGACCAAAGAGTTATCAAATGAGAGAAGCAACAGGTGACTAGAGGCAAGAGGAAGGAAAGTAATCGTAAACAATGACAATAAATCAATCGGATAGGAAACAAAGAGGTAATCACAAGATAAAAATACTGCATATCCATCGGATTAAAATAATAATAAAATATGTATGCATAAAAATCTAGGAAAACCAAAAGGAAGATTATACATGAATGCAAAGCAGACGTGTTCTAAAAGAGTAGAGATGTAAAAGAAAACAAGACTAGATTTCAAATTTTTCAGTAAAATTTTTTTAAATGAATAATTTTTGATAAAATCTTAGACAAATGGAATTTAATTAAAGTAATATCTAATAAAATTATGAAATAGTCATGAACTAACCTCATGTCTTCAGTTCAGCGATGAGAAAAGTAATCAGGTTCAGGTGGTTTTCCCGAACCATTTACCCAAACTGCAGAAAACAGCCTTTTATGCATAACGAATTATTCAGGTGATCCTAAAGGAGTAAACTTTACAGAAATATTGTGTAATAAAACCAGGTATCGTGAAAAGTGTGGTTTCTTGTAAGGAATTTGAAGTTTAAAATGGAATCCACCATGATGTAAGACTTCCATGAAAAACCGCAGCCTTGCTGACTGTACAGGACCCTGCCCTTCACCAACGCCGTGTGGAGAAAAGAGTCACAAGAAATAGTCTGGAGCTTGGAAAAGCTCATTCTAAAGTTTCCATAAGATGGCCGTTGCCAAGGAAAGCCACGGCAAATATAAAGAAGCCAAGAAGGGGAGTTGGCTGAAAACGTCCAAGCAAACACAAAAGCCTACTGAAGTGAACAGAGCACCCAGTGACAGATGATTCGCCAGCACGAAACTCAGGGTTCCCGAAGCGGACCTGGGTGTGAACTAGCGCCTGTGCACATTGTGGTTCCGTAGGAGAAGGTACTGAGCGAGGTTCAACATCCGAAGATCGTATGTGCAAGAGGTCTCTGACTGGGCGCCAGTCCTGGTAACGCCGTCAGAAACATTTGCATCGTCTCGATTTTGGCAGGACACAAACGTTTCAGCCACGGCCATCACCCTACCACCTGCCCACTTTTACCGCTTCTGAACCTTTTCTTGGTAATATTCCTCCTACCACAAAAGTTTTCTAAACCAGAATTCAGGGCACAATCTCTTCCATGGCTCTGCCCCTCTATTCAGCCATTGGTTCTCTTGGGTCTTTTGGGTAGAGATTAATTGTGGATGGTTCAGTGATTTTTGTACAGGATCATTTTGCTGGAAGGAGTAGGCTTCTGTTCCTCCCCACTATAGGATTGCGGGTATTTAATTTGTGAAATTTCTTCCAAGCAAACTTAATGATCTTAAGGAAAAATTGGAAGGATTCTGCTCAAATCTCTGTCCTGCGGGAGCCTCATTCTCCTCATCTGTGGTATGAAAATAGAAATATCTTTTCTGCTTACCCCTCCAGGGGACAGTGAAGGTTAACCTAAGTAATGTGGCTACAGGACTTTGAAAACCACGAGTGCAGTACAGATGGAATATATTATTTTCCCTATACCCCAGTGGTTACTTCTGTTCAAAATATATCAAGTATTTATAAATTATAGTCCTACGTCCAATTGTAGTTTTCTGCCTAAAAACTCGCAGATTAAGCCTTACCGAAGTTAAAATATGTCCACAAGTGAAAATGCTTCCTCCTGATCCTGAAGTCCCCGTACTGGGCCCATTTACCCATCGCTCATGCTAACGCTCTTTTGGCTTTTGGAATCATTTCCAAAGGCTATAAAAGGCTCTTGTACAAATCACGTAAAACTGTTGTTCTGACAACATGAATGCCCCATGCATCAGAAAGCACATTAGAATTACCCAAGCGGCTGTGGAAATGCATCCGACAGAGAACGGCCTTCCTTTTCACTAAGGGCTCCGACAGCAGGGAGGGGCGTGGGGCCAGCCGACCCCCTTGGAGGTGGGCACATCAAGGCACCCCCGTGTGGGTGACTTTGGAGGCTCTTCATGGTGACGGGGAGCAGGACACTACAGGGCACCCTGGAGGAGGGGAGACGGGGCTCATAGGCTGAACAAACTGTGTCTCTGCCGTGCCTTCTAGACTTTAATTTTAAGAAAACAGTCACCTTTTGAATTATACTTTTTAATTTTAAGATAGCTTTCTGTACTTTTTAATTTCAAAATCATAGCACTTTAATATTAGTTTAGTCTTATATTTTTTGCAGATTTTTTTTTGTATTCAAACCAAAGCCATGGAGATAGAACCAGTCAAACTTCTCGTTCCGTTCGGCATATGCAGTCGTGCCCACACTTGGCTTCATCACATAGGTGGGTGACATTGACCTGTATGAGGGTGTTCACAGCCTAAACGAGCCGGCGTGCATTTCACCACACAACCCAGTCCAGGGAAAACGCGGTACTGGTATCAGTCTGTTGTTATTTTACGGCTTGGTCTGGCGAAAACTTGTATCGCTTGAAACCTGGACACAGTAGAATAACATTTTAAGAAGAGGAAGATAATATTCTTATTTTCTTGATGAGTTCTGAATCTTTAAACACTTTTGTGGTGTGGTGTGACCTCTTTGCATCGGTCAGCAGCGTGCACAAGCACGGCAGACGCAGAACATACTGGGGACATTTCTGCGCAGACGTGGTCTCGACTTGCTGTCGGAAATTCTGCTTGGCCCCATTGAACCCCTCGCTGCTTTTACCATAAGGTGTCCTGCACTGCATCAAATTTCAGAAGCACGTCGTAGGCTCCACAGCACCTAACATGAAGTAGGAGGCAAGACGGTGTGTATGAAGACCCCAAATTTTAGATAAAAGTGAAATACTTACTGATTCATTGAAGTTACGAATAAGACACCCCTGACGTGAGTCTCTTTGGTCGGTTCTCCAAGGCTCTGGACTCCTGACCGTTTCTAGGAAGCTTCTGCTGATGCCACACGGGAGGTGGGGGAGTGGGTCTCCGACCGAGTGGCAGAACACTTTCCAGGTTCTCCCCTACACCCATCGCCATCTCAAACCAGCGCCTGTGGCCCGTGAAAGGGCGCATCTGGTGCTTGTTGTGATGTGAACATTGGCTCGAACCCCAAATGTTGCAGGGGTGTGTGTTATAAATGCACTCATTTTGTTTGGATCGCCTCTAGGCTAGCCAAACTCTCCCCAATCTATTACCCCCAAACCTCAGTTCTAAAGCCCGCGTTTTACTCGGGGAAGGAGCTTGAGTGGGTTTGGGAAGGGTGCTGGGAGGGTGCTGGGGAAGGAGAAGGGTGCTTTCCCGAATGTCCAGGCTTCCCTGGGCCACGGGCGCTGGTTTGAGATGGCGGTGGGTGTACGGAGGAACCTCCAAAGTGTTCTGCCACTTCGGTCGGAGACCCGCTCCCCCCACCTCCTCCGTGGTATCCGAGTTTCATCCCAGCTCATAAGCACCCCGAGAACACAGGATATAAACCACTTTTCCTGGGGTCTTCCAACTCGACACAAAGGAGCCAGCTGATGTGAGCCGCTGAGGGGTGCCCATCGGGACTGAAGTGGATGGTCAGCACCTGGTGATAACACATCTTCACCCAGACAGCGGGTGGTCCCCTGGCCCCCGAATGCGTGCCCCACAAACGGCAGAAACGAGGAGGGAATGTTTTCGTCAAGGGAGACTGAAGGGGAGGAGGGTGGGTTCGAGATACTTGTGGAGATGAGATGTATCTTGTGAGACACTGTAACCTCTCTCCAATTAAACTTTGATATTCCTTCTCCTTGGACGGGGACTCAGGAACTCCACATGGTAGCAAATACACTCCAAACTGCACGGAGACACTTTCAGCCTGTGTCTCACTCCCACCCTGGGTAACGGACCTCACCCGGTTTTTCCAGATGTGCCCCGGTTTGGGTACTAAAAATCCCACGTCTTGGGACATTTCTTTCTGGGATGAAAGTCCCAGTTTGGGGTGTGACTACAAAAGTTAGGGACAAAAAGTAGAAAACCCACATGGTGGCCCTAAAATTCAGTGCTGAAAGCCACACTGTGTTTAGCGTGGAATGAGGCCTTCCAAGGTCATCACTGCTCTCTGTCACTTGAGGACCACAAATGCCATTCGTCACCGCGCGCGGCCGACGACATGTGCCGTGACTGCGCATGCTCGCAGCCCATGTCTTATTTGGATTAGCCACGTGCTTTGCAGGGACATCATGCTAGTTTAACTTCAACGCTGTAAATACTGTGGCCATGGTTTATGCAAGTTCAAATACCAAAAAGAACCAGGACTCCAGTGCTGCCACCCGCGTGGCCAGACATCGCTGAGAAAGAAGTCTAAACCCCTGTGTTACTTGCAGGGCAGACGGAAGGTGACAGGAGCCTGATCGGGGAGGTAGAGAACTGGAACGAAGCCCGCTGTCCAGGATGCAGGGCACAGTTTGGGTTTGTGCAGGGCCGAGACTGAGTGTCACAATACAGGGACCCTGGCCAGCACCTTTAAATCAACAGGACTTTTGTCTCCTGAAAAGACACCAGGGTTCATTCGAAAGCAGTGGTCTTCGGCTTAGCTTGGGCACACCTGACTGTCACCCAGTTCCCTGGCTGGAGAATGAAGCCGAGTGACATGGGTCCCTGGTTTGTAACGGGACATCCTGAGGATGGACAGAGGGGGCACTGCCTCGCAGGTGTCCGGGGTTCGTCTGACGCAGGGCAGACGTGGTTGCTTCTTTCTGCAGTCTGTCCAGGAACGGGGCCAATGACAACTGTGAAAAGGGTCCTGCCTGCGTACTTGGAATGGGAACGTGTGGTCTCTAAGGGCTGCCCGATGTCTCTGACGATGTAGCGAAGCTGCAGACGATCATTGTTTTGTTTGTGTGCAAACCGAACTCCGCTCCTCCGAGTGCACCTTGGGCAGATCCCACCGCGCCCACAGACTTCTTGTTCACCGCAGGTGTTTCCTGTGGGGTGCCCTGCACACGCTGCACGTGGTGCTGCCGCCGCCGGTGCCGAAAGTCGTGTGGCTCGCTTCCCTGGGATTCTGAGTGTCATACGAAAAGGTCTGGGCCACTTCTCGGTTTTCTCAGGAAATGCATAGAGGCGCTTCATGAGAAGTGCCACGTTATTGAAATGGAATTGCCGTTAAATCCTGCATTCAGGGGGCCACAAAGACAGGATGTGCTCTCCTCTATCTAGTGAACCCCAACACATGGAGGACGATAAGAGAGAAATGATAGAGAACCAGGAATTCACATGCTCTTTCTCCAAAGCTGTTAAACGATTTTTGGAGAGAGCAGAAGGGCTCTGGGAAGGGATTAACAGTCTGCACTTGAACTAGTCAATTCACTGTTACATGTACGTTGCAGCAGAAACTCAATGGGGAAAGAAAAGAAAAGAAAGAAGAAGCCGTCCTTTTGGGGGGAGACAGATTGTGTGCATGATGCCTGGTGCTTCCTGTGACCAGCGTCGTCCCAAGCGAGCTGGCCACCAGTCCCCTCAAAGGCATGTTCTTACGTAAATAAGTGGGCCGTTAAGCTGTTTACTGCTCTGGAATCTGCAGCTCCAGCCCCCACCGGTGCCCACCCTGCCGCTCGCCGTGAACCCCCAGGCGCCCCCTGCTCGGGCTGGGAGGGTCCCTCTGTTCCCGAGGCTGCCCGGGGTGCCACCTCCGTCTGTAAGTCTCCTTAATAATCTCTCCGTGTAATTCTGGGGCTGTCAGCCTCCTTGTCCCGTCTCTTGGCCGCGGACAGTTTTCCCAGCACTGGGAACTAAAAAAAAAATCCACAAGAAAATTGAAAAGGACATTCTAAATTTTTTCATCAGAACTGTAAAACCCTCGCAAACCACCTTCAATCAAACATAGTCAGACTGCGTCTGTGTTTTAAGACTGTTTTCCCGGAGAAAGAGGGGGTTTAGCTGTGGCTCACATCCACGGCGCTTTGGGGGTTCACCAGTAATTGACACTTAGGTGTGGGGGGTCGCTGTGCTGAGTGTATGGACCCACCAGACCTGTCTGACCCTTGGCTGTTTCCCCTTCCCCCTGACAGGTGGCCGAGCTGCAGGCTGGCTCCTTGCAAGGGGCGGAAGTGGGCTGGGGACAGTAAAGGCCTCAGGGCTCTGTGCTCCGTAGCTTTTATGAGATTTATGAGAGGAATTCAGCTCGATGTCCTCTTGCGGGGCCAACACCGGGGCTCCGCTCGGTGGCCTAGAGGGGGGCAGAGCTGGGCCTCCCCTGTGTGTGATGCTGGACTGGATCCTAGTCCCCCCACATCCAAGTTAGGGGTGGAGGCTCAGCCGCCACGGGGGGGGGGGTAGTACAACCCCCCCCCCCCGGACTGTGGGCCAGCTGGACATCTGTCGCTGTGCCATTCAACGCACAAGTACCAGTTTGATTGGTGCTGACGTTCTCTTTCCAAAAGACACACTCATGGGAAGAGCCTACAAAAATGCAGCCTAGAGATTTTTAATCTCGTGAAGAATTTAGAGTTAAAAGAAGTATCTATGTCAGAAGACAGAAAGAATATTATAAAGTATAGCTACATTTTTCCACATATTAAGTTGGTCCTACTATTATTACTGTTGTGTTCCATAAATAATAGCCTCTGTGTTTAAAAAAAGCCAGTGATGTAGACTACTACATAACACCTAAAGAAACCCTATTTTCATCCATTTATGTTACTTTGATAGTCACGTGTGGAGCCATTTATTATATATCACGTTACGGTTTTTCTGGCGTGTTGTGATAGCGCCACTTAGTTGTTTAGGCCTTTATTATTGATTTTTGAGGAACATGAAATCCTTGGGGACTCGAAACGACGGTCATCCTCCAAGCGGCCCTCTGCTGGGTGCTCAGGGCGCACGCTCACTCGGGGGGCAAGGCAGCCCCAAGTGCGTGCCCGGCCTCTCCTCCGGGCAGACCTCAGGTGCCTCCCAGCCCCCGGAGGCTGGCGCTGTCTGTCTGGTTTCTGGATGGACGCCGCTCCTGCTCTGTGCAGACTTAAGACAAGGCCGGCCTGCGGACGGCACTCGTGCCTGTTTGCCCCTGCTCCCCTCCGCGCTGGGCTCCTCTCGGCTTCTGGCTTTCTGGAAAGATCCTGCATGCCGTCTGTCTCCTTGTGGGCACCTGGCCTGGCCTTCCCTCTTTCTGAACCGCAGAACCCCACATCGATTACCTGCGGGGTTTTCTGCCACGTGTGTACTCCTTCTGCTTTGCTATGCACGGCTGAGAGTTCCCCTTTAATTCTCACGCGATCACTCATGCATTGAAGGTCTGTTTATCTTTGCACCTGTGCATCATCATATTTAGATAATGTTCACGTGAAGATTTCTCTTCCCCGGGAGTTACAGGTTCCTTGCCACCTGAAATTGAACCCAGCAGATGTTTAAGGGATATTAAAATACTGCCGAAGAACCGTGGGTGGGACCGTGCTATTTCATGTAGAAAGCGCCGAACTGACGTTAGACGTTTAGGGTTGGGGCAGACACTGCTGGGCCAGAGCCGCGGCACCTCCAATAACCCAAGGACATCGCACGTCCGCCTGGTGGAACTCAGGTGACATCGGCGTGGACCGAGCCTTTCCGTGCTGGTGGAGATTTGTTTGGGAAGGACATGTGGGAGGGAGGCCACTTCGCATGGCTGAGTTTGGGGTCACGCCCAGCGCACATTAGAAATGTCAGAACACCAGTTCCCGGCCCCTGCACAAAGTGGGTCAAACCCAGTCTCTGGTCAAGTTGTTGCTTTGAGAGTTTTCAGTAGCTCCTTGGTTTATCTTAAAAGCTCGTGGGAGTTGGAAACAATTGGAAATTAATCAGATGGCGGCGTGTGACGGGTTGAGAGTTCAGAAATAGCAACGCACTGGGGAGTGTTTGCTGGAATTGAATTCTGGGTGGTGAGACACTGTCTTCTGTTTTTATTTTTTATACATTTATATTGTGGTGGTAGTGGGCACCTCCATAAGAATGGGGGACGTGTGATGTGTTTTGTTATTGCTCGTTTTTCAATGAAAGAAGAGAAGCTGTCTCTCTAAATTTTAGTTTTACTATATTGTTTTTAAAAATCTGAGCTACAGATAAGCTGAACTGCATTTTTATTTGTTTCACTGGGCATAATGTTGGATGGGGTGGAAGACTTGTTTATTCTCTGTCTGGGTCCCTGATAATAGGCACTTGCTTTGTTGAGCACCCATCAATTTGCAAAGTAATTAAAAGATAGCATTTTATCCTCCTATCAACCCCTTCTCCTGGGGACTGTGGAGCAAATACTTACTGTCCTGATTTCGCAGCAAACCTGGCCTCCGTGCGACCCTGCAGTGTGGTCTGTGTTTACAATTCAAAGGCACAAAAAGCCAATGTGGCCATCTCTGGAAACCAGTGACATCGCACTCTTGGTGTAGTTGTGACTTGTTTAAAACGCTTTGTACCAGGTGGTCTCGGTTCCTTCGGACACGTGCTTGCTCTTTCCCCGTACACCCCTTTCTCGGCTGCCCGAACAAGTTGGCATTCCAGGGCAGGTGACGACGGGCTAGGTGGCCTGGAGACCAGCTGGGGAATGGTCCCCGGAGTGGGTGGGGTAGGGCCTCCCGGGTGGAGTTGCACAGTGTCCACTCCCATCTCATGTTGGGGGTTGGGTATTCTTGGGTCCCCCCACCCGGGGCACCTGCCTTTCCAGTGGGCATTTCCACCGTCTCACCTTTCCTCATCCACGCCTGCTCCACTGGCCGGGGGGTTTGCAAGCTCGTCCCCGCTCACCCACCACGCCCTTCCCTCTGTCTGCCTGTGCTGCTGTTTGAGAACTGCTCCCACATCTGAGGGTTTCACATGAGGGGTAAAGGAAGCCTTTAGAATCTGGAAAATCACCTGCTCTCTGAACAAACTCTGCCTTCAGATCTGTCTGTGGGGGGACGGGGTGCTCGGCCTCAGCCGCTGTCCTTGAGGTCCGTCTGAGTCAAGGTGGGCTGCCAGCTCGCTCTATGGGAAGACAAAGGAAACCCTGAAATAATCAACTTCATAGTGTCAAAACATCATAACATTTTAGTGTTCTTCAAAGGACAATCAAATAGTGAATGGCAAAGCCATAAAAACATCCCCTACATCCCTAACCTCTGATATTTTCTCTTATGTCTCAGTTGTTTCCTTTTTTTAAGATTTATTTATTTACTTTTGTAGAGAGGAGAAAGGACAGAAAAAGAGAGGGAGAGAAATATCAATATGTGGTTGCCTCTCATGTGTCCCCTACTGGGGACCCGGCCTGAGACCCAGGCACGTGCCCTGACTGGGAATCAAACCTGCGACCCTTTGGTTTGCAGGCTGGCGCTGAATCCCCTGAGCCACACCAGCCAGGGCTCATTTGTTTCCTTTTATCCATTATGTGCCTTACATACGACATCACAGGGGATCACAGACTCTTTCTAAAACCCGTGCACACACCTCCCTACACCTGCCCTGAACTACCGGAGTGGGGTCTTTAAACGCAGACGCCTCAACGCGATCAGACATTTCCCCAAGTTTCTCTCTTAACAGTAGGGAGCTAAACAGAATTGTAATCACAACATGTTAGGTCAAGCTGATGCAGGGAAAAAAACCCCAGTTTTTCATGATCTGTCTAACCGTTTCCAGAGTTGATCTATAATTAATCGTTAACACCTGTGGAGCCCATCTGGCCGTCTCCGAGCTGGTCCAAATCGCCGGATTCTGATGCGGGACCACGAGCTGCTTTTTCCTGCTGGATATGCAGAGTCATGGACGCCCGTCCATCAGCGTCGGGCGCCAGGCGCTCCTCAGCTGCCCGGTCTTCCTCAGTGCCCAGGTCAGCCGCGTTTGAACGGATTCCAGCTGAAGCAAAGCAGTCTCGGTGAAGAAAAGCTCGAGTGTGATCTCACTTCGTTTTTGACATATAAATAAAAACAAAGGATGGATATCTTCTGGGAACGGCATGCATTGTCATAGGACATCTTCCTAACACAGTTCCTAATTGTCACCAGAAAAGGCCGTCGATGCTTAGAGATTAGACTCAGAGAGGGAGGTTTAGTTTTTTTGAAGAAAGGAACTGGGTTACCCGAGAGAGACACATTTCCCCGACGAATTAATGATGAGCACATTTTTCCTAGTTAAAGGTAGATTGATGGCTCAGGTCCCTTCCGTGATGTGCCCGGAAACCAGCAGGCATGCCGGTACCCCTGTGGTATTGGAGCCACGATGCTATTTACTGCACAGCCGTACTGATTGATGGGGCTGGTTGGGACTGGAAAGATTATATGAATAATAATAATAATATACATGAATAATACATATGATTATTCATAATGCCTTCGGATTTATTCCTGGGATGCAAAAAGTACAAAATACCACATGAAAGGCACAGGCTCATGAGTGAAAAACTTACAGAAAGTTGACTTTTATTTTCATTCTATGCTGCATGCCTAATTTGTTTTAAATTTGTGTACTTTATGGATTAGTAATGCATTCTTAGGATACAAAACTTCAACTATATAATTGGATAATGAGTGAAAATCTCTTTGTGAACTGCTTTCTACCAAATTCTCCTCCTGTAGGCTATTGATATAAATCCCATCTTGGTGCATTTTCTGAGAGACATCTAATGCATGTACCAGCAAATTTCTGTGTATACAATTAAGTGTATTTATATGCAATTTCTATATTCAAATATACCAATGTATACATATGCATTTTCATATAATTAAAGCTTATTATTTAGTACATTTTAATAAGCATAATCAATTATAATAATTAACATATATATTCCTACATAAAATAAATATAAATATTTAAAGATAAACATCATAATATGTAACCTTTTATATATTATACATGATATATCTCATATGGAATAAATATTTAGTCCCTCATATAGTGGGAGCCTATAAAAGTATTTTTAGATCTTTGGAATTCCTGAATTATAATGCAGTTGACTTATAGGTTATTATATAGTCTATTTCATTATTTATATGCTAAATAGTTTGACCTTATGTTATATTCTGTAATCTGTATTATACTGAAGTCACCTGAATATGTAGTTACTTATCTTAAAGAAAAGGTCTTAAGAACATTTTCTAAAGTAGCTAGTAGAGAAATTATTTTCAGCTTTGAAGTGGCTTTGCAAATGCACTTATAATTCAGGTATATCAAAAACTATTAAATGGTCTAGTTTTTAATTGGAGAGTGTACTTATTATTCTAATTGTAATCCTCCTCCTCCTCCTCCTCGTCGTGTAATCGTACCTCATCTTAAATCAGTAGTCGCCTCCGGAGGGCGACTTTCGGTCCTTTATTGTATGTTCACCTTGAAGTTTCAGCTCTGGAAATCAGACACCGCCGTTGTTCCAGTGGCTCAGAGGGGAAACTGAGGCCCAGGGAACGGGCACCGTGTTCCGCAGAAGGGAGTTGGCAAGTGGTGGTGAGAGAGGGGGAGGTCCACAGCGGGCCCCAGTGCAGGGACCAGACTGTCAGCCACCACACCGTGTGGCCCCACTGCCTCCTCCGTCGTGCCCTCCCTCCCCACATCCTCAAAAATACTCTCTTGAACACATTGCAGAAGCCTCAGCTTTGTGGTGCTACCTACAACCACCCTTCCTGCTGTGCTGTGAACCTTAACCTTGCCTCCCCAGGAACTGGAAGCCGATTACCTGAAAAGTAATCAGTGAGATGTTGCCCTTTTTCTTTTATGAGCAGTGCGGACTAAAACCGCACAGAAGCTGAAAGTGCGGGAAGGAGGCCACCACTGCCCAAGATGCTGAACCTTCGGCGAAGGGCCGAGCCTGAGGGCACCCTGGGAGCAGCTTGGAAGGCAGGGTGGCCTGCCCGTGAGTGAGGGCAAGACTTGCTGCAAGCCAGGGGTCTCCCGAAAGGGCGCACGGGTTCCTAGGAAACCTGTTCTCTGTCTGGGGTGCCGCCATGTTTCTCCTTGGCCTTAACGCCGCACATGCCCTGTGGTGACGAGGGTGCACTGTTGCGGTTGCACCAACTGTTATTACAGCTTCACAGGACTGTTTCCTTGTTGGGTTCCAGGAGCAAAGAAGGGGGAAGGGAAATGCCGACAACCATGGAGCAGGTTTTGCAGCCTTGTTCGTAACCCACACTCGATGAGTTAGAGGGGGGGCTGGCGGCACACACGGGGTGTATCGGGGCGCCGGCACTGGGGGTCCGTGAGACCTATTCCCCTGCATCCTCTTGCACACTCTCCTCCTGTAGATACGTTGTGTCATTAATGACCTCCGTCCTATATTTTCTAATTAAAGTGACTGGGGTGACATTAGTTCATAAGATTATGTAGGTTTCAGTGTACATTTCTGTGGTACACCATCTGTTCATTGCACTGTGTGTCTCCCCCAAAGTCAAGTCTTCCCTCGCCCTGTATTTGACCTTTTACCCTTTGCTACCCCCACCCCCTTTCCCTCTATTAATCACCATACAGGTGTCTGTGGCCGCGAGTTTTTGCTTGTTTTTCTCGTTTGTTCATTCGTTGCTTTCAGCTTTATCTCCTACGTATGAGTGAAATCCTATGGTTCTTTTTCTTTCTGACTTCTTTCCCTTAGCAAGATATTCTCAAGACCCATCCATGTCATTGTGAGTGGCCGTATTTCATTTTGTTTCACGGCTGGGTCGTGTTCCGTAGTGTATATGAACTGCATCTTCTTTATCCAATTACCTACCAGAGAACACTTTGCTCGTCTCCATGTCT
The DNA here is from genome assembly GCF_014824575.4 of Sturnira hondurensis. NCBI lineage: Eukaryota > Metazoa > Chordata > Mammalia > Chiroptera > Phyllostomidae > Sturnira > Sturnira hondurensis. The sequence goes on from NW_028087067.1 coordinate 798,104, forward strand.
TGGCCACGGTGAATAATGCAGCAGTGAACACAGGGTGCACATATCTTTGGGAGTAAATGTTCTCAAGCTTTTTGGGCAGACGCCCAGAAGAGGGATGGCTGGGTCATCTGGTAGTTCCACTCTTAACGTTTGAGGGCCCTCTGCACTGTTTTCAGTAAGGGCGCCATTCACGTTCCCACCAGGAGGGACCGAAGTTCCTTGTTCTCCCAGACCTCTCCAACACTTGTTACTACTTGTCCTGTTGATGACAGTCACGCTAACAGGTGTGAGGTGGCATCTCACTGTAGCTTTTATTTGCAGTCCCCCGGTGCCCCGTGGAGTTGATTATCTTTTCATATGTCTGTTTAAAACCTCACAATTTATTGTTACTTATAGTATTTTGGTAGACATATTGTTTTAAAAAGCAAGGAATCGATGGGAAAAATTTTTTAAAGCTATCTAATAATGAAAAGCTGAAAATAAGGTTTGTTCCTTTCTGTGACCATTTCTAGATATAAAAACTACAGTGCCGTCAGTTCAGCGTGAGTTAGCATCCCAGCAGGGGATCACCCTTCAAGAAAATGAACATTTCTGGGCCTTTCAAAGGAAATCAAGGATAATTCCTTTTTCCTTATTAAGCAGTATTGCTTTGCTCGCCAGCAATAACAGTCTGGCTAGACCTGTATATGGAGGGGAAAATATTCATGGGTGAGGCTAACCTAATTAGTTATTTTAGTAATATGTTGAAAGTCTGATTGAAACGAGGAAACTATGAATGGACTGATATCTCCAATCAAAAGTCACCGAGTGGCAGAATGGATTTAAAAAAACAAAAACGAGATCCAACAACATGCTGCTTAAAGGAGTTTGACCTTGAGGACACACCCAGGCTGCAGGTGAAGAGCCGGTGACCTGAGAGAGCAGGAGAGGCTGAACTCCGTCAGGTAAAACAGGCCGTTTGTCAGAGGGACCCCCCTGGCACAAAGAAGGCTCTGTATCGCAGTAAGGGGGCCAGGGAATCAAGGTAGTATGACAGCTACAAAGATACGTGTGCCCAACATTAGAACGTTCAATATTTAAAGCCAATATTGGCAGAACTAAGGGAGAAAAGGCGGCTGCGGAGTAGGGACTTCCATACTGTACGGGAGGGGCCTCCACAGCTGACCCTGGGCTGCCACCGGATAGAGCACCCAGGCAGGAAACAAGGAGACAGCAGAGCTGACTCCCCCGTGGTCCCCGCCTTCTTGGCACCAGGGCCCGGTTCGTGGAAGACAGTTTTTCCACAGACCAGAGTGGGGGATGGCTTCAGGATGGTTCAAGCACACTATATTCAAGATCCCCTCTTCCTGTGTGGCCGGTTCCAAACGGGCCCAGATGGACACTGGTCCAAGGTCCAGGGGCTGGGGCCCCTGCTGCAGACCAAATGGACCTAAAAGACACACGCGGATATTCTGTCCAGCAGCCCGGAACACACGTTCCTCTCAAGCACACGTGAACACTCCCTGGGGTAGGTCCTATGTTGGGTCACAAGGCGAGCCTCGGCAAATTCAAGGAAATCAAAATTATGTCAAGCATCTTTTCTGACCACAGGGAGGAAATTCAAATGTAGGTAAACTGATCTGTCTTCATGGAAACCAAATGTTGTAACTTGTGGACTGCTCGTCTGGGCTGAGACTGGAGATGAGAGACAGTTAGGAATGACGGAAACGCCCTGTATCTGGGTTCGCATTGTGGCCACATGGGTGAGGATGTATGCTGTTCACAGGTAAACTGAGGCGTGTTACCATTTTAAAGGGTTCGTTTGAGCAAAGCTGATTTGATTTGGGCAGCGTCCGATCCAGCAGATGGAAAGGAGCAACGCGGAGCCGCACAAAATGAGAGACCTTTGGAGGCAGAAAGGAGGGAGTAGGGTGCTGCTACAGTACAAGGTCCCTTTCCTCCGGGGGCCGCGGTGGCCTCCCAGGCAGGTGACCCACCCAGTGCCGATCAGGGGACTCCCGGCTGACTGCCTTAAGCTTTTGTTTCTGGGGGAGATCCCAAACTAGAATTAAGTCTCAGTTTGGTGAGGCGGGGCTTAGCGCATAAGCCCCTGCATTTGGGGCCTGTTGGTTTGGTTTTGACAATGTCAAAACTCACTGAAATGTACACTCGATGATGACATTTTACTGACTGTAAAATATACCCCAATGAAATGTTTTAAAAATAGACATTTGAAAACTAAACCCATACATTTTCTTACCCTAATTAACATAGAATGTAATAGTTATCGAACTCTACAAAAATTAAGTCTCGGTTTAAGGGTTTCTATTTCCAGCTTAGGTTATGCATTTACATTTCCAGGTTAGTGCTTTTAGTCTGAATAGTTTTATCTTTTATCAATTAGAACCATTAATGTCAAGCATAAAAGGTGTAAAAAATGACAAACTCGTTTCCATTATTAAAAAATTGCATCACACAGTTACACTCAGTTTTTAACTGCAAACACCCTACTTTGCAATATTTCTTTTGCCAGCAAACCAGGCAGCTGCTAATACGTTGGAATAAGTGTATAACCTACTGAATGCTGGCTTTCCTTTCACACCAACTAACACTAATACAGTCCTAACAGCTGTAAATGGGAGCCAATAATGATAGCCAGCCAATTACTGCTGAATCCCTGTCAGAGGCAGCAGGGCAGCCCGCCTGCCTGGAGTGCACACTGCTACCTGCTCATTAAACTTCTCTTTTTCCCCTGGCGAACTTGACTGCATTTCTCACTGGCCGACACTGAGGCACCATCTAGTCCCTGTCTGGAGACTGGATTTGCCTTCGACGAGATCACGGCATCTCTGCCAGCCCCAGTCAGCATGTCACTTTCTCTCACCAGGTGAAAATGAGGGGTTAGAAGTAGGAGTCTCTAACACAAAGCCGTGATGGGAGAACCACAATTAGTGCAGGATTAAAATCAAAAGTTCGTGAGGAGACATGGTGAAAGGTAGGATGCACAGTCGCACCTCGGTACTCATCGGCTTCAGGGCATGTCAGGCCCCGTGCTCGCTGCATGTTGACGAGAAAACAGTGTTTCAGCTCTCGACACTTGCTGGGCAGTCCTCGAACTTGCTGGAACTCGCACGAGTCGTGACACTGCCCCTCTAGGGAAAAGGCTCCGCTGTGCGTCACTTGCTCGGAACTTGTCAGTCTCGGCACTCGTCACCAGTTCTAGAACGAATTGACGATGACCCGAGGAGCCCTGTGTAAGTTGCTTGGAGCCACATAATTAACATCATTAGTGTCTTCTGGCTTTACATAGCTAATAAATGACCTGCTTTTAATAATTTTCTTTTCCTTGTTTCTTAAGTCACCCAGCAGCTCACGCGTGCTGCTTTTCTGANCGCACCTCGGTACTCATGGGCTTCAGGGCATGTCAGGCCCCGTGCTCGCTGCATGTTGACGAGAAAACAGTGTTTCAGCTCTCGACACTTGCTGGGCAGTCATCGAACTTGCTGGAACTCGCACGAGTCGTGACACTGCCCCTCTAGGGAAAAGGCTCCGCTGTGCGTCACTTGCTCGGAACTTGTCAGTCTTGGCACTTGTCACCAGTTCTAGAACGAATTGACGATGACCCGAGGAGCCCTGTGTAAGTTGCTCGGAGCCACATAATTAACATCATTAGTGTCTTCTGGCTTTACATAGCTAATAAATGACCTGCTTTTAATAATTTTCTTTTCCTTGTTTCTTAAGTCACCCAGCAGCTCACGCGTGCTGCTTTTCTGACCAAAGCGGGTTGAGTAGATCTACACTGGACTCTCTAGAGCAGACATGGGTGAGGAAGGCCAGTCCAGTGGAAGAAGGGCTGGCTCTGAGGCAGAGGCGAGCTCTGCCCTGCCTGCATGCAGCCTGCCTCCGCACCTGCCTTTGCACCTGCCTCCGCACCTGCCTCCGCACCTGCCTCTCCACCTGCCTCCGCACCTGCCTCCGCACCTGCCTGTCCACCTGCCTGTCCACCTGCCTCTCCACCTGCCTCTCCACCTGCCTCTCCACCTGCCTCTGCACCTGCCTCTGTACCTGCCTCTGTACCTGCCTACCTGCCTGTCCACCTGCCTGTCCACCTGCCTCTCCATCTGCCTCCACGGGCCATTCAGTTCACCCAGCAAACGTGTATTTGGCCCCTGCTGACTACACAGTGCGCTCTGAGCTCAGTGATGTGAGAGTCAAATAAGGAAGACCTAAATATTGGACTAAATACAATACGAGGGTCGAGATAGCCAGGAGAGGCAGATAATTACTTCCCAGGGGGTCTTCTAAAGCTTCGAAGAGGCAGAGGGCTCACCTGGAGCGGAATTTGCTCCTGAGGATGTTCCTAGGTAGGATTGCCCCGCCCGACTCTGTGTTTCTCACGAGCTCACAGAAGCACAACAAAGCATCGTGTGTTTGGAAATGTCAGTTGGTTTGTGTGGCCATGTCACATAATAGAGTGTGCTTGAGGGTAGCTGCAGGGGATGAAGCTGGAGAGGTAATTAGTGAACTTGAATAGACCCAGCAAGGCTTGGTTTTTTGTTTGCTCCGTCTGGCTCCACGATTACCGTCTGAGTTTGATCGTACTCGACCACCTCAAAAATAGATTTCGTGTATGAAACGGTCACTGCAGTTGTTTTCTTTCAGATTGGCCTTTAGCAAAAACGATGAAAGACCATCTCTCCTTTCTTCAGAGACCGTTCCCCTCCCTCCTGTTCAGCCCACTCTGGATCCTCTTACCTGGGGCGTCGCTCACNGTTTGCTCCGTCTGGCTCCACGATTACCGTCAGTTTGATCGTACTCGACCACCTCAAAAATAGATTTCGTGTATGAAACGGTCACTGCAGTTGTTTTCTTTCAGATTGGCCTTTAGCAAAAACGATGAAAGACCATCTCTCCTTTCTTCAGAGACCGTTCCCCTCCCTCCTGTTCAGCCCACTCTGGATCCTCTTACCTGGGGCGTCGCTCACCTGGCCCTGCGTGTTCTGTGAGATCCGCCCAAGCCCCCAGCGTTTACAGTCTGTTTCTTTTTCTTCCTCAGAACTTACCGATCCCGCATCTAATTCCCCTGAGTCTGGGTTCTGAAAACCGATCTTGAGATGACTTTAATTATTCAACATGAAGATCTTCAATAACTTAATTTGTCCTCTCCTAATAGTGGTGTCTCTTAATTCCCGGCTTCCAGGGCATCTTTTGTTACCGAAGGCCTGATTAGACAGTGGTTGAGATGGCAGGCGTCCCTAGGCAGATGACAAAGACCATCTCCTCCCTCTCATCTTCTCATTCACCGTGCATCCCCCAAACAGCTGTCTCTTCCATCTGCAGAATGGCGGGCGCCCCAGCTCAGTGGCCAAGGAAGGTCATGAGTGATTCTGGTATAATTTGGAATTATTTTTGGATGGCCTGTCTATTTTTGGTCCAGGGGTAGGTTTCAATAAAATTAATCTTCTGTGTGAAACTTGGAGTGTGCTGTGTGCCATTTGTTATTAGAGTCAGGCACTGCAGACAGGGTGAATATGTTGATTAACGACCGTGGTGGAACCCATGTCCTGGGCTCTGCTACCTACTTCATGTAGCAGACACCTCATTCATCAGCAAGGACCGTGGCGCCTGCCGTATTTTATTTCTTAATTACATTTCAGCGTTTGCAAGCTTAGATTGTAACTCAAGAGAAATTTGAAATTAGAAACTTTCAGAGCATATAAAAACCACTTTGATTTGTATACAGAACCCATCTGGCCATCTTCTGAAGCAATAAAACACACTTTTAAACTCGAGAGACCAAAGTGTCTCTCTCTAGATTTTTTTCTCCCTGAAAATATTAGTATTCACGATATAAATGTTTTTACTTGTAATTAAGTCACAATTTTTCTCTGCTTGGGGACCAAAGTCAAATAGTGTGAGAAGTAACTTTAACAAAAAAGCAGCATTCAATCTCAGCCATCGTACGTAAGTCACCACTATTAACCTCTGGATTAATTTTCCTCACAAACCCATTGAGATGTGCATCGTTTCAAATGTTAATTTTGGTTAACGGTGTTAGCAAGTGCTCCCCTTGGGGTATAGCTAAAGCTTGGTGACGGGGCTCAGTTACCTTAATTAAAAACATTCAATTAACTGAAACCCAGTTGCCTGAAAGTCCAGACAACGTTAAATTTCTGATTAATAATTACTAAGTAAATAAATAATAAATGGACAGTGATTGATTTCCCCCCTAGAAACCTGAAGTCAAATAAATGACTCTTTACATTTTCTTTTCAAGGAATTAGTCCATTAAGAAAATACCAAATTTACAAAGAAACTCACTTTAGACTTAGAAGACAAACTTGGAAATACCAGGAGAGGGACATAGATTCAACTTTCAAATCCTGTGAAATTGGGATGGAATGTTGTTTGGACTGTTTTTATTCTATATCTCAAGGTTAGAACTTGAGCAGTGTGTGGGCATGCTGAAGAAATCGTTGCCTATAAGCACAAAGAATATTAATTGATAATAAACTATTTTATGCATTTTCAACCTAATCAGATATATATATAATCACAGAAAACATTTTATTTTTTAAAATATTTTATTTATTTATTTTTTAGAGAGGGGGAAGGGAAGAAGAAAGAGAGGAAGAGAAGCATCAATGTGTGGTCACCTCTCATGTGTCCCCTACTCACAGGGCACCTGGCCCACAACCCAGGCATGTGCCCTGACTGGGGATCGAACCAGCAACCCTTTGCTTCACAGGCCCGTGGTCAATCCACTGAGCCACACCAGGCAGGGCACAGAAAACATTTTAATGGTGCTGAATAGAAAATATGAGAAAGGTCATGTTTCAGGTGAAGTCATTTAATAAAAAGAATACTTTTCACGATTTCCAGACAAAACCGAATTTTGCAGCATTCCTGCCTCTTTGTATTTATTTTTAACCTCCCGGTTTCGGGAAACGTTCCCATGGCTGAAGGATCCATAATTCTTCATGGATTTCCTTCACATCTCTGTGTTCATTGAGAACGTTTCTGCACTTCTGAGATCTGAGATCACAGAACACCCATAAACAGCATGTTTCATAATCGATGCGTGCCTTTCTCCAGCTTTGACACTTTATTTTTAAGTGTGTTTTTTACCTCTATTACTTGTTTTTGCTGTTCGGTTACAGTTGTCTCCCTGTTTCCTCCATCGTTCGCCCCTGCCCCACCTACCCCCGCCTCCCACATCCAATCCCCTCCCATTGTCCTTGACCTTGGGTCCTTCATCCATGCCCCTTGACTTGGCCCTTCCCCTTCTTTCCCCTCTTATCCCCTTCTCCCTCCCTTCTGGTCACTGTCAGTTTGTTCTTTATTTCCATGTCTCTGGTTCTGTTTTGCTTGCTTGTTTGTTTTGTTACTTAGGCTCCACTTATAGGTGAGATCACGTGGTGTTTCTTTCACTGCCTGGCTCCTGAGAACCACGGCTCTAACAACTATGCACATAAGCGTGATCCGATTGGCTCTTCTGTGGCCTTGGGTCGTGATGCATAACATTTCAATTAGTTTCAACAAATACCCTTGTTAAGCATTTATGATTCTACCCAAGTATTTTTATTAATTAAATCGTTAGGTTTCTAAAAGTGATGACACTTATTATTTTTTAAAGGATTTTAAATGTAAGGAATACAATTTGGGGCTATGAATGAAAGGAAAACTAAGGGAGGGATTTTTTTAGGTCTTTTATCTCTGATACAATGTTTCATATGAAGTATTTTTCATGTCCTTTTAGATAGAATGTAGATCTTTAAAACATGGAGAGCTTGTACGGAATAATTTGTCTTTATAATTACTTTGAAATTTCTCTCTTAAAATGTTCTCTTATGTACTTTTGCTAGACCAAATTAAGTAGAACTTGTACAACAGGTTTTAAGTACATTAATTTAACTGTAGCTCACCATTTAAGATAAGGATCCAAGGATTTAAAAGTCAGTGTATTACAGTCTTGTAGAGCATCAGATATAATTTAAAAAAAATAGTGCTCCAGAGAATTTTTATTTAACTTTAAAATTATATCACTAGTCTCTGCTCTGGGCACACGGGAAAAATAGGCCTGAAATTAATCTCTAACCATGAACAACTAGAGAAGTGCAGGGAAAGGCTATTTCAGCTACGGGATAACAGGCAAGCTGAGCTCGAGAGAAATGAAGAAAACAAGGCGTGCACAGCCCTTGTATATGATTTCTGCCTGTAGGAAAGTTCTGGAATGCGGCCCAGGGAAAGGGACCCCAAACCGAGAATAAGAAGGGTGAAGTGACTTAGTTTGCAACTCGAGTGCCTAAGAAAAAGAAGGCATTTAGATAAAAGCTGGGTCTAGAAATCATAGGTGGCACTGTTGGGTGTTTGGTTAACTATGAACTGTAAAATCTTAACTCAAAATCCAAACTATGTAGGCAAAAAAAATTCTTTTTTTTTGGCAAAAAAAAAATTCTAGGAAAGAAAAATTACAAAGGAGCTGTGAGACAAAAATTTCCAGAGCTCACACAAGCTTAGATATTTTCGAATTTTAAAAATCCTGACTAGGGAGACTTCTTGATACAAGAGACGTTCAGTAGAGCCCCCGGTCTGGATACACCATAAAGTGGGCCCATTGAGGCTGCGGGTAAGGCAACTCTAGCTGTATTAGAAAGAGCACTAAAAACCAAGATTGCGTAGGGTGAAACTCATTTGCAAGTAACTCAAATTCCTGGCAGAACAATGTACAATAATCTTATAAAATACAATAATACTCTACTACCAAAACATCAAAAAATGTCAAGCATCTAAGAAAAAATTAATGGACACCTAATGAAGGAGGAAGCTGAGACACATGACATGGAGAAAAATCAGTCATTAAAGATGAAAACAGAAATAAAAGAAGCTGGGCCTCGTAGACAAAGAATTGAAAATACATATAATTATGCTCCATGTACTCAGGAATGTATAGGAAAATATGAAAAAAGAGGAATTAAATATAGGCATAAAAAGAACCAAAAGAAATTTCAGAAGTTGAAAAGTACAATATATGAAATGAAAATATCACTGGATGATATTAACAGCAGAGTTGATAACAGAATAAATAAAAATCAGTGTTCTTGAAGACAATAAAACAGAAACTCCTTAAAATGAGACACATCAAGAAAAGAAACCAAAAATACAGTAAGAGAAAGAAAATGAAGAAAAAAATTTCAGGATTTATAGAAAATATCAAATATTGCAACTTATGTGTAAGTGGAATCACAGAGTAGGAAACCAGAAAAAATAAGGACGAAATAATTGCCAAATTTTCCAAATTGATTGAGAAAAAAAATCCTACGAGTTGAAGCTTCTCAATGGAACCCAAGTGGAAGAAACACACACCGAGCACAACACACACACACACACACTGCCATTCTTGACTTCTATGCTTAGTTAACGTGCCCTTCAAAAATTATGGGAAATAAACACATTCAGGATGTGCAAAATTTGTGATAATTTTTCATCAGTGCAGTGCACCCACACTGTAAGTAATGTTAATAAAGTTCTTCAGGCAAAATTACAATTATACTTTGTGGGAACTTGAATCTAAATGGTAAATATGTAATATTTGTATAATTCTAAAATTTCTTCTAAAAATAACTTGCTAATTAAAGCAGAATAATAAAGTTTCCTGTATGGCCTCTAGAATACTGAAGTAAAAGTATTCCAATGATTATACAAAAGTTGAGGGTGGGAAATATATATATATGGTTGTAAGCATCTGTGTTTCACACAAAGAGGTCTAGTGTCATTTAAAGGCGGGCTATGATAGATTAATGGTGTGTATTGTAAATTCTAGAACAACCACTAAAATGTTAACCAGGTAGTGTAGTTAGTAAAACAATAGTACAAAGCAAAAGGAGTCATTAAACTTATCAATCCTAAGAAAGCAGGAAAAGGTGGAATGCGGTTCAGAAGGCACGAGTCAAAGCCAATACGGACATGTCAGATGTGAGCCGAACCACATTAAAAATACCACACAATGTAAGTATAAACACTCCAATCAAAGGTGGGTTCAACTGAAAAAGGAAACCAACTATATCCTTGCCAAAAGCAGCCTGCTGACTGGAACCCGAGTTAGGTAGATCGGCGCAGGTCGGAACGGACGTGTAGCCATGCAGATAGAGCTGACGAGACAGTTAGGCTGCCCGTGGTAGTATCAGATGGTGCGGACGTCGGAACTGGGATGAGGTTCTGGTTGGCAGAGCTCACTCGACAGAGCCGGCGATTCGTCGGGGCACCTGTAACCAATGCCCGCAAAGGGAGGAAGAGCATTCCCCTGGGAGAAAGAAGCTGGGTGAGGTACGGGGACACACTGTATGACTTCATCCATGACTTCATTCTAGGAAACGCACACTGACCACTAGTGACTGTTGCCGGGCTGCCGTCCCCTGTGGACGGATGGGGGTGCCAGGTGAGATGGATTGCCAAGGGCGTTTGGGCAATGATGGAACATTATCTTGATCACGACCATGGCTTTCCCAGGACACACATGTGTCAACACTCACAGTATGGTGCGTTTCACATGTGTGTAGTCTACTTACTGTTAATTATAACTGTAGTGGAATGCCGCCCCACACCCGTTAGAATGGCTCGCCTAAAAACGCTGACAGCACCAGGCACTGGGTCATGGAGATGTGAGCCACTAGACGTGTCGTAGGTCACTGGTGACAGTCTAAAGGGGCACCCGCGCTTGGTGCCGATGCGGGGCCACTTCTCATAAAGAGAAACATGCATTTGCTGTATGACCCAGGAGCCCTACTTGTAGGTGCTGCCCACGAGAACTGCCCGTCAGACCCCCTATGGGGATGCGTGTAAGTAACGGCCCGGCTGCTCGGAGACCCAGCTCTCTTGTGTGTGTGGGTGCATGTTTCCCCTGTGTTGTCCCTGACCGGGGCAGGCGTGACACAGATATGGCGGCAGGCTCTTTCCTAGGGAGGGTGGGACTCTGGGAAGAGAGGGCCAAACCCTCTTGGCCCCTTTTGCTCAAAGACTTCCCAATAGTGCAGGTTTTCCTCTTCCTCTCCTCCTCTATGCAAGCCCCATGGACACAGACAGCAGTGTGGGGACGGCCAGGGGGAGGTGAGGAATGGGGACCCCTGCAATCGTGTCAACAATAAAAATACATATATATATTTGCACATGAGGTCCCTATGGCCCTATTTCCACCCCTGTTGCTAATAGGCAAGCTGTTACATTATTTGCCCACTTCCTTTTCCTCTTCTGAACGCGTGAGTCTCTCTTGAATGGGACTAGCGTTCCCTCTCGGGTCTGGCAGTTCAAGTTCCCTGTCTTGCTCACCTGGTGACCGTGTGCCTCGAGCTAAGTCGGTCGGCCTCCTGGGGGCGCCGCCCAGGGCCCGTCGGCGGTGGAAAGAGCTCTTCGTTTTGGCAGAGAACTGCGGGCTCTGTGAAGCTGCGTCCCGCGGATCAGTTTTCAGGTTAAACCTGCTCTAACAGGGGCAGCCCCAGGTCTCAGAGGGAAAAGTGGGAACGTAGAGGAGTGGCCAGGAGATGTGGGTGTGGGACCCCGAGGCCGAGGGATGGCGCCTGTCACCTAGACAGCAGTGTTGTGGGGGTGGGCATGCACTGAACCCTCCATTGAGGATGAAAATGCAGCTTGGAGGGTCGGGTGTCCTACCCGAAGCCACAGCGGAGGCCACAGACGTGGGGAGGGCAGCCTGTGAGCTGCCCCTGAGTGGCCTGAGGTCAGAGTGGGTTAGTCGGCAGAAACTTGGGAGTCCTCGGAGAAGGGAGTGGGGGTCAGGCGTGGCCACCAGCAGGCATCACAGAAAGGGGCTTCATTGCGTCTCTTCTTCCCCATCTCCTTGCTCCTGAAAATGGCCTCGCTCCTGGATGGCTTATTCTGTCCGTTCTACTTGCTCTTTCCAAAGGGGGGTGCCATCCCTTGAAGCCTTTCTCCTCTTCCCTTTGCCAAAAAGACTGGCATAGCCTCCCCCCTAAAAAAAAGCGTCAGTTGGAAATAGACATGGGCGGAGCCAGTCGATATTACGAAATTGGCCCCAGCACCCCTCCTGGTGTGTTAGTTGTGCAGGCCCAGCCCTGCCTCCCCAGGAGACGGGGAGGAGTCACTGCTGGGCACTCGGACCTGCACCAAGGTTGGTGGGACGGGAGCAAAGTCCGGAGCTGGACCCGCCAGCGACTTGACCAGCACGGGACACGGTGGTTGGGACAGCACATGCCCTGTGGGACAGTGGGTCTGGACAAATCACTGAGAGCCAGACTCCATTCAACAGAAAGAGATTTTAGTTGACAGTTTTGAAAATAGTTGACATTTTAGGGAGGCACCGTTTATATTACAGGGTTGCTTTACGATCGCAGAAAGGAAAGGTGTTGTTGTGTATGTGGAAAACATTTACCAATTCCGGAGTCTGCTGGGTCTTTGCCCTGCATTGTGAAATGCCGTACATTCTTCTGGCTGCTCAGGCTCCTTGCCCCTGCCCTCAGCTGTCTCAGAGCAGCAGGGAAGCTGCCTCCTGGGCAAACAGGTGGAGCGTGCGCCAGCCTGTGTGTAAGGCCGACTGTGCACAATGTCCTGCCCCAGGGCTGGCCTGGCCACTGAATTCAGCCCCCTGCCCACAGCTGGTCCTGAGAGTGGCCGTCCACCATCAGGCCTTTCCAAATCGCCGCTCCCCCTTGGCCTCACCTCCCTTCACTTTTTATGACCCGCTGTGTTCCTCTCAGCAGCCTTTACCGTGGCACTGCAGACTATAAGCCAGTAGTGCACGTTATAATACACAGAAACCCACATCGTATGACGGAGGTGTGTGGTTACTTCACACCCTCACCACCTGCCCCAAATGGATGCTAGGAACTGGGGAGTGTGTTTGGTTCACTGCTGCCTGGCGGGGGGCGGGGGGGGGTGACACCTGCAGATCAAATGTAATTGAAGAAAATGCATTTTTCAAATTGCTAGCCGAGCAAATACCGAACTTGACAAACACTGTGGGCACAGGGGAGTCCCTGGTTTTATCCAAAACTCCTCCAATGATTAGTTCTCCCTAGATTGACATTTCTGTACACAATTTGAAAATTAATGTTTACAATGAGGCCAAGATTCATTGTAAAGTTATTTCCACCTTTTTAAACAAAACAATTCCTTTTAAAAATCATTTTACGATGATTTTTTAAAAGAACAGATACAGCTATTCGGAAGGCAATTCCCACATGTCCACATCGACACGACTAAAGGCAACCGTGTCCATTATCACTAATATTACATCTCACACTGAATGCGGCTGTTGCCTACAATGAACTCCGTATCGAATTTCTCTCATGGCCATATTCTCACGCTGCCCGTCTCCGGTAGCCTTCCAGAAATCTCTGTGCTTGTTGCTCATCTTTTTAGTAGAATCTCATGGTTGTTTTGGGTTTTTTTTTGTTGTTGTTGTGCTCTAACCCCCCCACACGTAAACCTCCCTCCTGCCTGGAATTCCCTTGGAAATTGCAGAGGCCCGTGGGTTTCACAAACGTGCAGTTCTCGGTGCCCCGGGGCCTGTGACTCGCACTGGGTTCAGCACCGTCATCTTATCCAGTGCTTGGGTTAGACGCTCAGAAGGTACCCTAGTATCTTCTTCGACTACTTCTCCTTCAATGCCTTAATCTCATCAAGTGTTTTCTTTGTCCTGAACATTCTGGTCAATCTATTTCCTCTCTATTTTAATTTTTGTGGTTGTAACGCAGGCCTTTGTGTTCTTCAGTCCAAAGGCCTGGAGCGGATCCTCCAGGTTCTCTCCACAGCCTCCTGAAGTCTCGGCGTGGCAAACCAGGGTCTTTGAGATCCTCCCCCTACTTATTGGCCCTGATCCGATGGCGGTGAGCTTCCTGGCGGCAGAGACTCGAGCTGACTCATCTCTGTCACCCCGGCACCTAGGGCGCTACGTGATAAATAAGCTACTGGGAAGACCATGGAGAGCGAATACTGTCTGAACAGATGACGGGATTTTAATAGGATCACTCACACACATCTGATTCTTTCTTGGCCCTCTGTATTGGCACCTGGTTGGGGAACGATCGACAGGCCATCAAGCAAACACAGACTAAAGCCCACCTAATCCACGTTTAATAGGAGTTTACTGTGCAAACAGATTCTCACAGATGAATTCTCTAACCGCCTAAATACTGTAGGTCACGTGGTATTGGGTAAAATAAGTACATTTACTACAAGAGGGAAAAAAGCAGATCTAAGTGTCTTAGGTTTGTGAGTTTAGGAAAATGTACAAATTTAACTAGTGTTTCAGCTGCTCCGTAAGTCTGTCTCTGCTCACATGTCAGCATGGAATGTCTCCTCCTGGAATCCAGCTCCTTATTGAACTTCCTGGCACCCACATCTGAAAAAACCAGTAACGGTTCATTTTTCTTGGAAAGAAAAAAGATCACACCCTCAAACTGACGATATTCTTTGTCATCCGCCACTGAAACTCCTCATTTATTATTAAACACTTGATTTGAAAACTTCTTGCTGGGGGAGGGGGATGGAGGAGGTACAGGGGGACAAATGGCGGGTGGAGACCTGACTTGGGTCCGTGAACACACAACACAGTGGACAGGTGATGCGTCATGGAACTGTGCACCTGAAACCGGCATAATTTTGTTAACGGGTGTCACCCATGACATTCAATAAAAAGGACAAAATAGAATAAGAAAAGAAAGAAAAACTTCTTGCTACGTCCCACTGGCAAAATGCGACCATAGCCACAGGTGCTGTGGGGAGGTTGTGTACAACAGGCTCCTTCTCATCTCCAGGTTCAAGTTCAGAGTCCAGCGTGGCCTAGGCAACAAGCTTCTTTTTCATTCGCCAAAGGAAGCTTCCCTGTCGTTAACAAAACTTGGTTTTGTTTCTGAAACTGTCTGCATCTCATGGAGTTAATGCTGAGCAATAGCCCCTGGCAAACATCGCAGTAAGTGGCTGGATGATTTAACTTTCTCTGTAAGAACAAAAAAGCCCAGCGAATTTCTTGGCGAGTAAGAGGGAACAGTTGTGCAGTTGTTCAAAGTGATTTATTTAATTTTCAAATCAACTGGGGTAGCTGATCTAATCTAACCCGTACATCTGTAAGCGGATGAGATACGTATGTGAACTCCATGTTTGAGAAAGAAGCCCAGTGTAAACCTCGCCCTGTTTGCCGTGACCGATGCTTGTATCGGTGTGACACGCCAGACGTAACCTCCTCCTGGGGGTGATGTTGGGCCAGCAGACGGGCACCTCTAGGAGATGCAGAACGCGGAGCCATGGTGAAGCACTGTTTTCTGATTACTGTAAAGTAGATACCAGTTCCACTTTTCATGCTCTAAGTTTGTGTCCTCCCCTGTTCATCTGAGAAAGGAGCCGTTGTTACAAATATCACGAACATGCATTTTCCAAACGCGTGGTGTTTATGACAGAGCAGGCTACCTCGGCGTGCCTGATACCCAGTATTGATTTCCATTATCACTCTCTCTTTCCGCTCGCTTCTAACTTTCTGAAAAATTGTCCGGCTCAAAATAAGAAAATCTGTCCTTGACTTCAATATATTCTTTTTAAAAAGCAATGTAAGATTCTTATGACTTGTATAATTCAAAGCCAATGAGAAGTTTTAATTTGCAGACCCTAGGAAAATATCATCCCCATTTCACTATGTATTACGGAAATTGCGTTTTATTCAGAGCTACATTCAGCAGTGTACGGGATCTTAAAGACAGATGATTTTCCTTAGATCGATATAGTTCAGGCTTATCCATGTCTATGTACGACGAATATGCTTAGAAATAGCTTTGATTCATTTTTTATAAGAGTTGACGAAGTTTGATTACAATTCAGGGAGCCAAAATGTGAGCATTTATTTTTCTTTAAAAAACTGTATAAATATATTACTTTTCATATTTTAAAAATTTGACATCTAAGATCATTAGAAAATTAATTACTTGGTTATGATTATTGAAGTGTCTAGCTTTTCTTATATTGTTAGTGAGTTTTCTCCATTTTCTAGTAAATGAAAGAAAATGAATAAAGAAAATTGAGAAAAATAGACAAGTGAGAAGAAAAAAAATCCCGTGCGGTCCCTCGTGGTGGATACACTGCCGCGGTGAACAAGGCGGTCATTTTGCTGTTTGGAAATAAATCTCTACTTAACCATCTGCTTACCTCTGTGTGTGCGGACCTGATCGACTTTGAAAAGGGACAGGATCGTTTGCAATATTTCCTTCTGAATGTGGTACACGCAGCTTTCTGTGTGGGACGGCGTGCCGCTCTGCTGGGTGGCGGGGGCACTCCCGCACCCTAACGTGTGGTTGTTGTCGTCCTCCCCTGTGACTGACCGTCTCCCTCCCTCTCTCCCCCTCTCTCCTCACGTCTTTCTCCTTTGTCTTAGTCAGTTTGCTGGTCCACACGAGTGGTTCAGTTGCAAAAAGAAACTTGAAATTTTCAGGTTAATTCAATGTTAATTCCCCCTTGTAAGCTTTGGTTACAAGATGATGGCCGAGTATAACAAAACTGTAGGCCGACTCTTTTTTAAAGATGGAAATACGTTTTTTTGTTCACATTAGTCATATGTTCCACTAGCTCCTCGTGGAAAAGCATACCCCAAGAGAAAACAGGCAGACAGACTTTAAGGGAGACGGAAGCAGCAGGGCTGGACTTGCAGGACGCTGCCGCGGACGCCCTGCCTGCAGCGAACCCGCTCTCTCTAGCTCAGGCCAGGGGCCTCAGTTAAACATCCCCTGCTCAGAGGGCTGCGTTTAAATCATGGGGCTATCTGACTTCAGCCTTTAGAGGCTTGAAGAAAGTGCCCGAGACTCTACTCACGGGAGCTGGTGAATTCTTGATCTGCTTGAGCTCATGTGAAAACACGCGCTTAATTCAGCCTCGCTACTCTTCCTGGGCCAGGAGCTGCCTTCCCCTCTTGGGTTCTTGTGCGGCTCCAGACCGGGCAGGGGCGGGTGGGAGGATTGGGGGGGACCGGAGGGTCCGCAGCAGTGGTGGCAGCCCCATTTGGCCTGATGGGCAAGTCACTCAGTGCCCTGTGGTAGACCCAGAATGGAAGTCTGCATGATAAAACAGGGATGTTAAGGTAACGCTGAACATATGCCCACACGCGAATGGGGGTTTGTGTGCGACAATGCTTTGTGACAAATTTTTGTTTCACGAAGCTGCTCGGTTCTTGTTTTCCATTGACCCACTGTTGCGGATTTCGTTATTTCTCAGCCTCGGCGGCCCTCGTGTTGCTCGAAGAATGTTCCAAAAAGGTTTTTATTTTCTACTTTTACAAGATCCTTCCAAATGTTCTCTGCGCATGCCCTTGATTTTATGCACATTTTTCAATCAAGCCTTTCTCTTGTAAAACTCTTGCTAATTATAGAGACATCTTGCTTTTCTGACATCCTGGGGAAAATCACTTGGAAGGCGTACACTGGAAATACCAACTTTAAATGCCAATCCTTCATTTTAAACATTGCCCCACTGTTTCCTATGTTCTGCGAGTGTGAGGGCCTTCGTTCACTGCATCCCTGGTGATTCCGTTGTCACTGTGGACATCAGTGTCTTTGGGCGGCCACTCAGGCCCCACGGTGGCACTCAGAGCTCCTCACCTCTGCCTCCAGTGACTCCAGACAGCAGCTCTCTCTCTTTGGTGGGTAATTTACCTGTCTTGTTCCTTCTGGTCCGTTTGCTCCTTCTCGCTGCTGGTACAGCTGTCTGGCTGCTCCTTGGGGCTGGGCCGGGGAATGAAGTCAGCACGATCCTTCCCCTGCATAAGGTACGATTTAATAAGTATAAAGTGGGAGAGAGTGTGGGTCTTGCTCTAAGAGGAAGACGTGGGATTTATGGCAGAGTGTAACATCAAGACATTTAACTTAACTAGTTTAACTTTGGTACTAAGGATTTTAGATACGCATTCAAAATCAGTACTGCAATCTGTTAATTCCTTGAGAACCCTGATTCACTTTTGAAATTAATGTTCGTGTAAAAATTTAAAAACTGTAGGAGGATCTTTGTTTTATACATGAATAGATCACACATTAAAATGTGAAGTTTTGGGTAGGAAGGACACACACCCTGCTCCTGATAATAACCATCACTCAGGTGGGGAAAGAGGTGAGCCCCCAAATTTTCCTGTAGGACTTCAGTTCTTAAAAGCAAAAAAAAAAAAAAAAAAAAATTGAAAAGCTTAAGCAAACTAAAAAAGTATCCAAACAAACATGTAAGAAAAACTACCAACCCCGAGCAGAGTACATATTTCTTTGAGACCTATTCCAACTTTGTTTTTAAACTTTTTAAGTGTTTGCTTTTCCCAAACACATACATGGTCACAGGTTTAAGATGTAAATACTAACAAAAACCATATAATGAAAAAAACCTGTTTCTTTCAGGCCTGCCCATCCTCACATTCAAAGGCAGTCCTTCTCACTGCTGATAGATCAATATCGTATACACATCATGTTTCCAGAACGTGACCATGCTGTGAGTTATCGACTTTTAGTGGTATCTCTATTCTATCTAGGTACAATTCCCCTTTAGACATATGCAGTGAATGAAATATTTTCTTCCATTCTGAAGGCTGTCTTTTCCACTTTTGTTAGAGATCCTCGAAGCATAACAGATTTTAACTTTGATAAAGTTCAACTTATTTTTCTCTGTGCTTGAGAGTTTGGTGTCAGATCAAAGAATTTGCTGAACTTAATTGTAACAATGGCTCCTGTGACATACTTCTGTCAGCGAGTGCATACTAATTTTAAAAAATTCCCCTCCTATTCCCCTCCTACATAGACTACCTCATTGGAATTTCCTCTGTGCAGTAACGGTTCTGTGACAGACAACGGCGTCCACGCAGGGAAACCCTTCGGCTCAGTGTGGGCTGTGCAGAGCCGCTCACAGTGCGTGGGGGGCGCCCGAGCGCGGTTGTACTGGAAGCGCAGTGCGCGGGCCCTTTCGTGTTTGGGTACGTGCTCTCTGGGTGCTGTGACTCGATATACAACAACAGTGAATTGTTTCTTATTTTGTTTTCCACTGGCAGCAAACGTTTTCCTTTGAACTTAGTTTCCCATTTAAAATTCCATCTTCTATCCACGCGTACTTAATAGATTTCAAAAGCAAATAAAACCCTCTACTGTATATTCTAGTAAGTGCACTTCCTCCTGAATTTTGTTTTCCTAGAGCCCTGGTCACCTGTTTTTTTACTGTTGTCAACATGGTGCCCTTTATCTCGACTTCCTCTGACATCATTTCCAAGTTCTGCCTGAAAACTACTATTCGGTCGTGGTGAAACAAAGCTGGGTATGCCGGCGAAGGACAGCGGCCACCTGGAAAACTGGTGTGTGCCTTGTACCAGCGTTACAAGGTCCGACAGACTGTCCGACACGGCTCCGAGAGACCTGCATCGGCAGCCAGCATTCCCTGTGGGGACTACAGCACTTTCCAGCCACATGACGTGGGCAATTGCAGCCCTGTCTGAGGTGTGGAGTCGTCCGATGTAGAAGCACCAAAAGCCCCCCCCCCAACTTTCTTATGAGATTCCTTAGAGGTTGTCCAAGACGGTGATGCCCCAAACGCAAGCCTTGTGGCGGGGGCTTGTATGCACATGCTCAGTGTGAATCAAACCCGGTGCCCGTGACACAGAAGAGCTGGTTCCAGTAAAAGCCTTCGAGGTTTCTAACGTTATCCCTGGGTGGGGCTACCATTAAGCTAAGGCGGCAACCCTGAAAACGGGACATGGTGTCCACGCGGGAATAATGTCCTCTGGCATTTACATGGTGCCTTCGCAGGAAAGATCATTGAAAATTTGGACCGCATCGATACTCGATATTGATTGTGACTCTTTATTGTCACTGTTTGCTGATGTTTGCATATACTAGCAGTGACTACACGTCTCCAGAAGCTGGAATTATTGACCACAGCTGCACATTCGATTGCTCTCTACCTACGTGTCCCGCGTGTACCTCAAGTAGCTCTGTTCTAAGCCAGCGAGGTGCTCCGTTGCCTTCCATTTTTATGTGAAAACCCAGTCCTTCCTCTTGCGATCAGCTTGAACGTCTGTAGTGATGAAGAGCCAGAAACTATAATCACTGGTACGAGATGTGTTTGTGTCGATTATATGTGACTCTTCCTGTGGTTTTCCACAAGTGTGTCCCCCTGAGGAAGGGTGGAGCTGGCACCTCGGAGGAGACACACTTGGGAGACACGCACTGCCTCCCCCCCACAGTTCCTGTGGCGCGTGGCCCACTGTTGAACGGAGCCCTCCACTTCCCGCTGTGTGAAAGGCAGGGCGACCCTCTCCACCTGGTGGCACTCTGAGCAGAACGAGCAGTGGTGGGTGAGTCCCAAATCTCCAGTCCTTCCTGGGGGCAGGTCCCTGTCCTTCTGTCTTCATTGCGTCGAGACGTTACTTCCCGTTCATGGCAGCTGCAGAGTTCATCATTGGGGGGGGTCTTTCCCTGGACCGTAGAGCGTTTCTCCAGCCATGCTTCCCTTAAACCCTGGAGGAATTACTCCACCACCCATGTAGCTAATGTCAGCGGCATTGATCTTCTCACTGCACTGAGCAGTGTTTCTGGTCTCCTTAGTGAGGGCTGGGGGACAGTCCTTGCTGCTGGGGACAGGTGGGGGGCTCTGACAGGTGCCGTCCTTCCCTGTCAGGGGACAACAAATAGGCTCCCCCTTGTCACCCCGTCATTGCCCCAACTCTTAGTTACGTAATAGACCACAGTCCAGTGTTCTGTCTCGCGACATCGCTCGTCTGACCTGCCCCAAATTCGGGAACTAGGCAGAGCGGTTGTGACTGTTCTTATTTCCCAGGCACATGGTGGCACTGGGCACTTCAAGTCACTTCTCCTTCAAGTGCAGGGGTTAGCAATGTCACCTGCCTTGTCTTTTTACAGGAAGTGCAGCACTGGGCCTCAAGCAAAAGCAATCTTTAGGGCCCACGTGGGGTGACAGTGTCCAGATTAACAAGCAGAGTACTTCATGTGAATGCAACATATGACATGTGACTGGCTATGAAATCATAGGACAGTGGTCCCCACGGGACCCACAGAAGGGAGGTGCGCCCACCGTGTCTCCATTTGCTCTGTTAGGTTTCCAGGTGCGTTGCAGGGGACGAAACAGAAGTCCAGCCTGCCCCGGGGAGTTAGATTTGTAGAGAAAGCGGTTACTGCTTGACACACGCACTCATGACACTGTTCAAAAGGCACACCAACCAGAATGACGGTTGCTAACGGAGATGCCACACTGCTCTGTGAGAATGACTGGCATGAGGCTGGGCCAGCCTGGCCACCACAGAGGACACACCTCTGATGAGTGTTGACCCAGGGGCCTGTGTCTCTTATTTGGGGGTGTGTCCTCACACCAAGGGCTAGAGCTGGCACATGTGAGAGCATCAAGAAACATTTGTTAGAGGAGGTTGTCAGCCGTGGCCTTAGTTGTTTGATTTAAATGGCTTTTCTCGTAGACTGGGTGCTGCAAGGCCAAGGCCAAATCGCTGTTTGATGTTCACATTCACACAGTACCTATGTTACATATTGATCGCCCAAGAGGCGGTTACAAAACCCGATCGATCACACCCAGCAAGAAAACGTCAGGAGAGGCCTCGCACCCGCCAACGCAGAGAGGCCGGCACCCGACGCGCTGCCAGCCAGGGAGACTCCTGCTCGGCTGGGCTTCAAGTACCAGATTATCGTTTCTCCAACGTGTTGCCGCATTTGCCATTTCAAATTGCTTCCTTCTAAATCACTTACAAAGAAGAGCACACATAATCACCATGGCTTTATTACCTCTAAGTTAAGATGAATTTAATGATATTTTTGTATTTAAATACAGCTCATATTTGAAATTTCCAAAGTGCTCCAAAGAATTGTTTAAATAAAACTGTCTAACAGATGAGCCAATCAAATCCAACGATCCCATCGATGATCCAGTTCGGTGCGTTGCATTGGATGCTTTGAGGTCCAGCTCAGTCCCCCCTTAGGATTAGGAGACATGTCCCCCAGTTGCCGGAAATGCCCCCAGCAGAAACATTAGGTTCCCGTCTCCCAGGTTTGGGAGTCTTTTAAATTCCTCAGCCTCCTTCCTACTTCTCATGCGATTACTTTTTAATAGTCCAGGGCCTGCGAGGGGAGCACGACCCCTAGGTTAGTGTGGGCGGGACAGTGATTTTCAGGCCTTGCCACTCTAACAGCGCTGTCATGGATGGGACATTCCTGTCCCCTCCTCCCACCCCAACACATTCCTCTGTGAATCCCTCACCCCCATGGGGCTGTATTTGGAGACAGAACCTCTGTCCGAGGAAGTGATTAAGGGTGACCAGAGTCCTGAGGGTGAGGCCCTGACCCCGGAGGGTTCGTGGGCTACGGCAGGGACACTGCAGGGCTCTCTCTGTCCCTCTATGACCTCTGTCCTCCTGCCATTTGGGGACAGAGCAGGAACGTGTCTGCTCTGTTTCTGCCACCTGTCGCCTGGTCCTGCCAGGAGGGGACTCACTGCACAGGTGAGACCGTGCACCTGTGTGAATTAGAATGCGGCGCTACCATTGAGTATCTTTCAACAGAGCTTTGCAAAATCTTCTTTCTGTTTTCTCACCCGTTCTTATTTTCCGGAGTGGAAGTGTCACGTGAAAGCTGGGTTTGGTGCGGGTTGTCGACACTGTGTAGATGCCTCTCCTAGCCACGGCGCTCCCTGGGGCGAGAGGCCCCGTGCTCCCTGCTTACCCGGGTGCACATCACTCCCACTCTCCGGCATGTTATCTGTTATATTCACCTTGACGAGAGCTATGCGACTGCCCGCCGTCGCTGCGTGGAAGAAGGCCGGTGCCCCATGGGACCAGTTACCCCTTTGCAGACATTCCCGGGGAAAGGGCCTGCTGCACTCTCTCCGTCAGCCTGAATCTGGTCCAGCACAAAGTTTTGCCAGCTCCGAACTTGTAGGTACTTTTGACAAAGGAAGACGCAGATTATTTGAAGAATATACAGTGGAGGGCAAAAATTGGTTTACAGTTGTGATACAAATACATAGTACGCTAATTAATAAATAATGATATATTAAGCTCTGTTTCATGTGCTTACGGCTGTAACTCACTTTCGTCTCCCCCATACTTCCCATTCCAGGGATGCCCATTTATAACAATATTAACTGAATTCAGAAATTTAAGGAAAATTTTGTGTCTTATAACCTATATTTGAATATCTCAACCTAGATATTTGTAATCAGTTCTAAGACAGTTTGCATTTAGAATTGCCTTAAAAGTTAGACTCACTATGGGACAGCGTGGAAGTCAGTGTGAGCTAACATTAATATCTTTTCCAGCACTGAAGGTTCATGAGTCAAAGTTGTATGAATCCCACGGTAACTCCAAGTTCTTATAAATAAAAATGGCGGGTCCTATTTCTACACGGGACTACATTTTAATACATGATATAATAAGTCCTTCGAATCAATCAAAGGCTGTGGAGGGACTATAACTTGGAGTTTCTTGACTTCTGCAAAATGAAAAGTGTAGCACAAAGCAACCCCAGACCGCGTTTCATAACCTTATCGTAGGAAAAAGGTTCTTGCAGTCGTTTCCAGCATCCAGTTGTGGGCAGATAATCTAGAGGCCCTGTGGTCTCTAAGTAACAAAATTATGGGGTGGCTTCCTTGAAGATTTTGAGAAGACATAAATTATTTGGGGGATGTTGAACATAAATATTACTTTAGCATGTTACCTATTTAATGAATATGATAATTGAATATATCATAATAGTTATTGCAGAAGACAGTTGGAAAAACATGAGGAAAATCGAGTTGGGCGAGTAGTGCTGTGAGTTATAAACAGTACCGCCTAAGGCACAACCACTCTATTGCTTAATTAATATGTCAATTAATTTACATGAAAGTACTTTACATTTTTGTTATGCATTTGTAAACACACGCAGCTCCACATAAAGAGTGTAAACGGAGTTCCATAATGCTATTTGTATTTTACCGTTCATTTCTGTGGCCTCTCCCTTGCCCCGTGTCTAGTTTGGGCTACCGCAAAATACGCCTCCAGTTAGCTCGACCTGACGTGCCTACTGGCACCGAGGACGAGGTCAGGCTGAATGGGTGTCTCCAGGCCTGGGCTTGGAGGCTCCACCGCGTCCCTGCCACTGCGTCCCGGCAGCCAGGACACAGGGCTGTCTCGGCTTGGCAGGAGGGGACGAGGGTTCCAGCTCTCACGGGGCGGCTGGACATACAGCCCAGGGAGGGAGTGGCCGTGGTGTCGTCTTTGGAAGCCAACCGGGGCTCCGAGCAACATTTGAGGGTGAGGGGAAATCAGCATATCCACTGAGGAGGAAAAGGCTTTGTCCTGGGGACAGACTGCTTGGTAATGGGGTGAGATTTCCTACGTGTGACCGACAGATGAAACCTGTGAACTCGGCGTTCACACTGAGAAATGGATGTGCGACCTGTTCCGCTTTGAAGGACAGTCAAGGACGTCTCGGCCGAGGGCAGAAGCTCTCCATTGTTAGCTCATCCCCGAGGGAAACGCTGAAGCCCAAGGGAAAAATCGGAAAGAAGGCCATGGCTGGCTGATGTGGGCAGTGAGGTCAGACCCCTGGCCCTGAGGCAAGACAACTGTGAAGGACCATCGCACTGGGAGTCGTCGCTGCAGGGAGACTGAGCCTGCCCAGCCCACGACTCTGCTCAGTGCTCCCTCTGCCCGACCCTCGTCCACGGGAGCCAGTGCCAAAGTGGCCCCCATCTGCCTCCTGCACGCAGATCTCTGACTTGGTGTTGGTTCCTGGGACCCCACCCGCCACTGTGAGTGCGGAGAGTGGTACCAAGCAGGTGCTCACGGGATTGTGGGGCCGAAAGCAGGTGCTCACGGGATTGTGGGGCCAGCTCGGCCACTGGCTGCCTGGCCGGCAGGGAAGACCCCGGATCCAGCGGCAGGTGGGGTACCCAGTGCTCTTGGCAACAGGGGGTGGTCCTGGTCCAGGAGGGCTTTCCAGGAAAATGTGCCCCCTGGTGGGATGCATCAGCGCTTTGAAAATTACAGAGACACTAGTACTGATCAGCGGCCTGGAATCAAAGTTCATCTGAAAGTGATTAATTGGCAATTAAATTTGTGTGAAAGCCAGAGGGGCCCCATTATAACATAAAAAGAAACTTTCATTTCCTGCCAAAAGATGGCAAAAAAAAGAGGCAGAGAACAATCCCAAAGTTAATCATAAGAGTTACTACCAAGCTTCAAATAAGCCCTGTTTGCGATGGTAGAAAAGTAAACGTTTCTCTGTGGAGCAGGGGCCTCTGAGAACGTGTTTTTGAGTATCCTGTGTCCGCAGAGCCCCGTGGGCCTTCTGAGGCTGCAGAGAAGCCCCACCCGCCCTCTCAGAGGCTGACCGTGCTCACCGCCCGAAGGCATGCTGGAACCTTCGCCCTGCAAGAAGGNAAAGCAGGTGCTCACGGGATTGTGGGGCCGAAAGCAGGTGCTCACGGGATTGTGGGGCCAGCTCGGCCACTGGCTGCCTGGCTGGCAGGGAAGACCCCGGATCCAGTGGTAGGTGGGGTACCGAGTGCTCTTGGCAACAGGGGGTGGTCCTGGTCCAGGAGGGCGTTCCAGGAAAATGTGCCCCCTGGTGGGATGCATCAGAGCTTTGAAAATTACAGAGACACTAGTATTGATCAGCGGTCTGGAATCAAAGTTCATCTGAAAGTGATTAATTGGCAATTAAATTTGTGTGAAAGCCAGAGGGGCCCCATTATAACATAAAAAGAAACTTTCATTTCCTGCCAAAAGATGGCAAAAAAAAGAGGCAGAGAACAATCCCAAAGTTAATCATAAGAGTTACTACCAAGCTTCAAATAAGCCCTGTTTGCGATGGTAGAAAAGTAAACGTTTCTCTGTGGAGCAGGGGCCTCTGAGAAAGTGTTTTTGAGTATCCCGTGTCCGCAGAGCCCCGTGGGCCTTCTGAGGCTGCAGAGAAGCCCCACCCGCCCTCTCAGAGGCTGACCGTGCTCACCGCCCGAAGGCATGCTGGAACCTTCGCCCTGCAAGAAGGCATGTACCCCCACTCCCCTCCTGGAACCAAAGCCAATATCAGGGCCCAGTCACCCCTCAGCAGGCCAGACAGAAGCTGGGCCTGTCGGGGCGCAGGAGAAATGGCCACCACTCCAAGGAGCTGCAGGAGCTGGACAGGCATCCCTGGAAGGAGCCAGGAGGCCGCATGTGAAGCTGCCTCCTGAATGGTGTCTGAGTGGCCGGGACGTAAGCTGACACCATGGAAGGAAGTGACGTGGGAGCCCTGACTGGGAGCCGGGGTTACGGCACGAAAACTACAGCTCGGCTCCTGGGGGCATGAGAAGGGCCAGGCCAGCGACTGCAACACACGGATGAGAAAGGACTGAAATCGAAGGGAGATGGACTTGCTGGAAGGGATGGGCTCCGTAAGACTGGACGGGACACCGGGGCACAGCGTGGAGGGCTGGGCTCGGGCAGAGAGGGTTCACTGCGGTGAAGAGGACCGGTCTCTGAGAGAAGCAGCCGCATGGTGAGACCCAGCACTGCCACGTCCCTCCAGATGGGACCGGAGAGCACCGCACAGCCGAACAAGGCTGCCTGCCGTTCCGAGGAGGGCGGGACACTGGCCGAGTGAACAGCGGACATTGTTAACTGTCGCACCTAGGGGCGCAGTTATATCCTGGCAGAGAAGGAGGTGATGCTCTGGGGTTGTTGGGGAGGAGGGTCGGTGGTTATGGGGGTGACTCCCAGGCCACAGGGCCACCAGGGGGACCACTGAGGACGAGAGCAGATGACTGCCAACTCAGCCCTTAGTCGTCCTGTTTAGAGGAACACAGAGTCCTGGTCAGGGTGCGTGGCCGGCAGTTTGGAAGATGGGGTCTTTTCTGTCCTGGGAAGAAAACGAATGGGGAACAGCGTGTGCCCGTGGGCCAGGCAGCAGGCTACCCTCCCCGTGTGGCACTGGCTGAAGGAAGTTGCCTCCTGCAAATCCAGTTTGTCCCCCTGTGGCCCAGAGCCAGTGACTAACCAAGGGGTGGGTTATGTCGACTTAGTCCCCTTGTCCTGAGACACGACTGAAGGGCAACCCTGGATTCACAGACAGGTGTGTCGCTGAGCCGGGCCCCGTCCTGCTGCCTAATCTGCCGCAGCCTCCGCCTGGTCCCTCCCAGTCTCGGGGGAAGCTGCCAGGCCTTCATGCTCACCCTGTGTCTGAGCGCTGCTACGGGGGATGCGCCACAGCCAACGATGTGTGTGTGTGTGTGTGTGTTGGTGTGTTAATTCGACGCAGGTAAAATACCTTGATGATTTGTTCAGCACCCCTTACCTCTCCAACCAAAAATGTTAGCGTCTTATGAAAAAGAGCATTTTAAAATTTTTCTTTGTCCATGAACAGGCCCATAGGCCACGACTGTGGAAACTCCTCATGGCGTGTGTTTGCCGAGCACCCTGGGGATGAAATGGGGCGCCCCGTGGGCTGTTCTTTGATACTGTGTTCCACTCAGTGGAAGAGAAAAAAAACAGAAGCATTGCTTAAGGAGAGAATTGTAAAATTTTTTCACTCACATCCTAAGCTAACAACCTAGAAAAATCATGCATAGGCAAATTTATGTCCCTAAAGTATTGTGTATTATTATTAATGCTTTATGCCATATTTATGCACAATTTATGAATTTAATATACTGCTCTTTAGAGTTATGAGTATATAAAGTTTCAATGGTATGTACTACATCAGCATGTTCACTAAAATATAAATAAGCTATTGTAATGAAGCATTTATGGTTCAAATGTCTCGATTTTATATATTTAACTATTGTACGTTATCATTGTTTATAAGAATTTATTTTAAGGGAGAGTTTGATGAACAGGATCACTGAATAAAAGATAGATTCTTTACGAGACTGTTGATATAGGATGACAACTTATCTGTGAATATTCCCACCACAATATAGCTCAGCAGCATTACGTACATTACCAATTGTTATGATGTTAATTTTCCTCCAAGTTTTTATTAAAATGGTTTCATAGTATTTTGGCCAACTTAGGCGACAAGTATCACTATACTTTTAAGTAAGAAAATTGCCAGGAAAAGTGGAGAAATATTTTTAAAAAGTTGAAATCTATCTCAAACCATATTTCTGTCTTTAGTTTTCAAAGCTTTAGTTACTTGATGTGTGTTCTGCCCTGTACTTTCTTTTTTTTTTTTAATATTTTATTTATTTATCTTTAGAGGGGAAGGGAAGGAGAGAGGAAGGAAACATCAATGTATGGTTGCTTCTCCTGCATCCCCTGCAGGGAACTGGCCCCTGCCGGAAACTGGCCTGCAACCCAAGCATGTGCCCTGACTGGGAATCAAACCGCGATCNGACAAGTATCACTATACTTTTAAGTAAGAAAATTGCCAGGAAAAGTGGAGAAATGTTTTTAAAAAGTTGAAATCTATCTCAAACCATATTTCTGTCTTTAGTTTTCAAAGCTTTAGTTACTTGACGTGTGTTCTGCCCTGTACTTTCTTTGGGTGGTAACATCTCCCCAGGTCTGCCTTCTATGGTGTAGGTTTGTCCTTTAAGGAGTAAACATATTCCCAAGGTGCAAGTTCAGGTCTTGGCATTGGGAAGTCCTAGTTTTGGCCTCTCTCTGCTATTAGCTTTTGGTTGCTCGAAGGCAAGGCTCTCCTCCAAATGTCTGTTTGCTCCTTTATCTAAAGAGTAGGTGACCTATTCAGTAGATGGTTTATGAACAAAGCCCAATTTTCAGCTAATAACTTCTTCCTGGAAAGGAGTTTAACAGCGGCTGTAGAGAATGTCTCCTATGGGCGCGCTGCCACCTCGGGACGTGTCTGTTCTCTCTGTGTTGAGTCTGTGAGTCCTGGTTGAATTGCACACGTGCTGTGTCTGAGCTGATCCTGGCTGTATAACAAGTAAACCTTCCAAATAAACCCACGTACTTCCCCTGTCTCGGGAAAAGAGTTCCACTCACTTAATCTCTTTATTTTCTTATTGAACTAAACAAGAGCGCAATGGTCACAAATCCAGCTGCCGCCTGGACACCTGTGGGAGGCACAGACTTAAGTGTATTTTCTGGGGTGCCCACCCTGCTGTGTCCATGTGATTTCTGTTTGCCCGATTTAAAAACATAAGTGAGTCCCTGCACCCAGGGAAACGCACCCGGCCTTGTCTGCCAGCTTACACTTTTGTCAGTGATCTTTGTGCTGTGGGGACAGGGTGGGCTGCCCATCTCAGTGTGGGCTGCAGTGACGCCATTTGGGCTCGGGAAAGAAATACGCTGGGAGGGGCCACCTGCCGATGGGCGGTTATGGAAGCCCTCAACGTGAAAGGGGGCATTAGGAGCCCACCAGCTGAGATGAGCATGAGGATAGACTCAGGTATTTTTGAGTGAGAATTAAAGAAAGAAGCGCTCGTAAAAGAGACAAAAACAGAACAGGTGGAGAAGAGGGAAGGACAAAGGGGAGGGAGGCCGAGACGGCCCAAGGAGAGGGGTTTCTGGCCAGGAGGCTGGTCTTGCCCAGACTCCGAGTGAGACAAGGACCGAAGGAGGTGCGTTGGCTTGGGCGGTGAGACGGTGGTCAGACTCCTGGTCTGGCGGTCAGCGGGGGCACAGGCTGAGCGGAGCGTGGGTCAGCCCGCACAGCGGCCAAGGTCTCCCGCCTGCCTGTGAGCGAGCCTCCGCTCGCGTCCACACCCGGTCAGAGCTGGTCGACAGGAGTGTGCAGACGGCGGGGGTGTGAGGAGACCAAGGAGGCTGTTGTTTCTAACTTGACAGAAATGGGCGGATTTTGAATGTGATGTAAATGAGCAACAATGGAAGGTACTGAAAATTTAGCAGACAGCCAAGCTGTTTATTTTAGTTTTCCCTGTTAATACTTTATACTTTAAATAAGCATTGAAGGAAGTAGTGACCGATCAGCACCAAAAGGAGAAGGTTGTTTTCTTGACTTTTAAGTTGAGACTTGAAATCGTGGTCGATAAGTGTGCATGCCTCCCTCCCCCACAACCGTAGCCACGAAACGAAGTTCAATGCAAAGTTCTTGTTCTTGGCCCTACAACTAACGAGTGGTAAACAGCTGGGCATTTTAGATTTTAAACGGAATAAAATGATGAAACTCTGTGGTTCTCTTTATGCCATTCCCCACTCTGAGTTTCTGGTTGGCTGTCGGCATTATTGTAAACTGAGTCAGGAGGGTCCTTACCATTTTGCTCAGTTTTCTCCAGCAGCTTGTCATTATCTGTCACATAGCCCACCAGCCTCGCCCGCTGCCAACCCACACTGCCGGCTCCTGTCCACGGAAGCCCCTGGGGCTCCAGGCCCACGGGTTCTGACTGGGCCGCGCGTTGGCCGCCTTTTCCCTGGGCCCGTGATTCTCTCACCCTCCTGTTGGCCTGGAGGTCGGGCTGGGACGGAGCTTCCCCTGGGACGCACCCCAGTGTCACATCGCCCAGGGTTCACCTTCCACTCCCACGTTCCTCAGCAGCTCCCAGCAGAGAAACCTGATGTGACACGTGTCGTAATGGCTGTCATTTTTACATGCTTTCAACGCCATTTGGCTGGTATTCCTGCGCAGCCAGGGCCCTGTCATTTTCTGGGAGGCTCATCCTTTCATTCCTGTGATGGTTTCTGGTACATAATGGTCCGTCCCCGATGCCTGGCGTCATCAGTGAGGGAATGGAGGCCTGAATCAGATGAGCGGTTCTCTCTGCGAGATGACAAGACTCTCAGAAAGGGATGGACTTGGACGCCTTCCTGCATCTCACAGTGAGGCGAAGGCTTCGTGGGTAGGAGGTACTCAGATCTTTTTCCCAGTCAACGTATCGACGCTCAGATGGACAGGTCTCCCTTTTCCACACGTTGTCGGCTTTTACCTGGGTAGCCAGGGGTCTCCTGGTGGTCCTGGTTTTCCGGGTCCCCACAGGGGGTGAGTTCCTTGTGCTGTCGTTAGTCAGTTAATGTCCACCCGCATTCAGGTGGCTTTCTGAGTCTCCAGTCTTTCTGAGCCCTAGAGCTGGGTCTCTCACTCAAACGTACTGTAGCCAAGGACAAACTGACGATAGTCCCCATTAAAGCCTGTTGCCCCTGGTACTCATTCTCACCCATTGAGCTGCAACATCCAAACACGAGACCTTCTCCAAGTTCTCTACATCTGATATACCCCAAGAACCTATTGACTAAACATTTCTGAATAATTCTCGACGTCACTCCCTCTTCTCCTACCTTAACACAATCGAACCAGATTATTATTATTTCTAACTATTTTTTCTAATCCGGAGTCCTGCAGTGTCTGGCTCCCTGGCCCCCCTGCACCCCCCCTGTTCCCCTTCCTCCACTCGCCGATACAGACATCAGGTCGTCTGCACTGCCTGGGCACCTGTCTGGAAGGTACGTCTTTAGAAACTCATGTATACAACTAAACATGTTTCCACGATTTCCTCTTGACTTGTCCCCTGAATTTGGCTTACAGACAAGGGTTTCTAATGCTCCAAAAATACCACTGTGGTACCTTTTCGGGAGACTATGGCCTTTGAGCTGAATGGAAGCACACTAACCCGAGAACGTGAAGGTCCTCGGAACATGTTTCCCGTGACGGCTTAAAGCACATTTTGTGAAGAGCCCCCGATTCATCATGTACTTGCTGTCCTACCTGGAGAACGATCTCTAGCCCGTAGGAGAGACCATTTCTACCTCTTTAGGTCGTTAGAAGTTCATTAAAACAACAGAGATAGTATGTGGAACTTCCTAAACCAGTTCGCAGCTCCTGGTGGTTGTGTTGGGGTGACTGGTTAATGGGGAGGTATGGAAATTTGGGCAGATAGCTCTGGTAGCACTTTTTAACCACCTTTTAGAAATAAACCATCCTTTTCCTTATGTCTCATTTTCAGAGTTTTGTTTTTTAAAGAAGTTTAAGGATGAAATAAGTGAATTCTAACGGAAGCAAATGCTAGAGCCAAGTCCAGTTGCTCCACCAGGTAGGGGGGCTGCTGGCGCCGTCCTCTCTTCCCTGGGGTTTTGACCTTCATGGTCACAGGGAACTCAGGTCGTCCTAGAATCTGGCAGAGCGGACACAGACCTTGGTGTGAAGACAATTACCTGCTCTCTCAGGAGCCCATCCGCCGAGTGACAATGAGGTGTGAGCACATTCCTCAGAAACCACAGACAGGCTGAAAGGGCAGTCTAACACCCCTCGTGAAGACAGATGAGATGTGAGGTGCTCGTAATGAGCTCAGCGGCCTCCCTGTGCCCCAGCCTCCTTGGGAACCTGGGGGGGCAGTAGGAACTCCTAGTGCAGAGTGCGGGTCCCCTCCCCCAGGCAAAGGTCCTGGCCTTGAACCCACTGACCCCCTGGTCGCAGGGCCCTGAGCGAGCTGGGCCCCTCCTCTCTGCGTGGCACCGCCTCCTTTACCAGGTCATCTGGGATGTTTGTGCGTGTGCCACCCACGCGGACTTCATTTACACAGCAGATCCTGCATTTGAACCCAGGAGCTGGTGCCCTTCCTCTGTGTCGTCTTTCATTCGCCGAGTCTGCCTAGTGCGTGCTCCTGAGTCCTTTTTCCTTCACCTAAGTGGACACCTCTGGGTTGGAGCACAAGTATTCGCTCCCACTACTGGGCTAAGTTGGGACCCGCCCGCGCTGTGAGGCAGCCGCTCATCCCGTGTGTGTAAGAACGGGAAATACTTCGATCACTTTGCGTCAGTTGGTGAATAACACATGGCTCAGACCTACTCGGAGCCCGTGTTTGCCAGGTGATTTCATAGAACTCCAGTGGTGCCACGGAAATTCGGTTCCTAGAATTCCTGTTTGCAAATCAAGTTTAGTTTTAGGTGATGAGGGAAACATAGTGACTTACTTCATTAACAGCTTTGTGCCAGGTCATTGTTTATGAGTTGAGTTCCATTTTCTTATCCCTCTGAATCAAGCACTCGTGGTATCTGGTAGTTTCCCCCCGTGAACTTAACAAACATGCTGGAATGTGTCCCGGAAACACGTCAGCCCTAGGGCGGACACTCGGGATGCTTCTCCTGCTGAGATCTGACTACGTGAGGGATTCCGAAATGTGCATCGTACGCAACAGTTTGTTTCAGTAACACCCAAAATGGAAGTCGTATTTTTGTGTTAGGAATCTTGTGACTTTTTATTTGTCCATCAGAATTCGCATTCAACGTTGTTTCATATTAGCTTCAGGAGCACAGCATAGCAGTGAGGCATTTATACAACCTGGGAAGTGGTCCCCTCAATATCTTGTGCCCACCTGGCACCCTCCGTGGTCACTGCAATATTGTTAACTGTGTTCCCCGGGCTGCACTTCACACCCGTGGGACGGTTGTAACCACCATTTGCCACGTCTTAGGCCCCTCGCCTCTCCCACCCAGCCCCATGACCCTCTCTCCCCTGGCCACCAACACTTTGTTTTCTGCATCTATGATTCTGTTTCTGTTTTGTTTTATTCCTTTATCTTGTTCTTTAGATTCCACATATAAATGAAATTACTATCTTTGACGTTTCACTTAGCTCAGTACTCTCCAGGACCATCCATATTGTCACAGATGGTAAGAGTTCATTCTTTTCATGGCCAGGCAATATTCCAGTGTGTGTGTGTATATACAATGCATAAGTGTATATACACATATATGCATGTGTGTGTGTGTGTGTATGTGTGTATATATATACATATCACATCTTTGTCTACTTGTCTATTGATGGGTGAGTGGGCCGCTTCCATACCTTGACTATTTAAATAATGCTGCAGTGAACACAGGGATGCATATAACTTTTTGAATACTCAGACGTTGTCATATTTAATGCTATTACATTATGCCAACTTTGTTTTTTTTTAAAGCCTGAATTTTGAAGTCCACTAGTAGAATAGATAGAAACCAGATGCATGGAGAAGGTGTGAGAAGCAGAGCCGAGTGACAAGATGAAGTCACCAGCACTCGGTGACTTGTCTCAAGTGTCTTTGTGCCAAGGACAGTCTTCCCACGAGCACCTGTTTTCCCGTTTTCCATGGAAAAATCAGTTTCCTTTCATCAAATCAGAATTCCATGTGTGGTCTGAGTGAACTTGTCTCTTGAAATTCATCTGCTGACCAAAACTTTGTCATTGCTTTTGTTTTCTTCATGTTTAATTTGCTGTATTCTCTTTTTTCTTAGTTATGGTAGTGTTTTTCTCATTTAAAGACACCAACAATTTTAAGAAAATCCATCTTTTAATTAGTAAATGAGGAGGGAAAACAATACATTCTTAATAAATATACATATAGATTACATGACACCACCTGATTTTTGAAAAAGGAATCTGTAGTGAGAAAATTTGCTTCTTGGAATTCAGAATATAGAGACATTAGGTTAGAAGCTTGACTTGCAGATTTTCAATTATAAAGAATAATTTATTGCAATAATTGTAATTATATTTATTTTCTATAGTTTTTTATAGATAACATTTTATTTTTCAGCTTTCTTTGTCTTGGTTTCTTTCTTTTTCTAACTTTTGAAAATTGTTGTTCAAGTATAGTTGTCTCCATTGTCCCCTGACCTCTATCCCCCTCCCCCCACCACCTAGGCCACCCTCACTCCCCACCCTTGATCCCTGCCCTCTTTGGTTTCGTCCATGTGTCCTTTGTCCTTTACAGACGGTCCTGAAAACCCTTCCCCCTCCTGCCCTTCCGCTCCCTCCTCCATTGCCCCCTCCCCACTCCCCTCTGGTTACTGTCAGTTTGTTCTTAATTTCAGTGTCTCTGGGCTTTTTATTTTAATCTGCCTTCTTACATGGACTCTTTTGTAGGTTAATTTGCACTCATTGTAGTTCATTAGGGGAGCAGCTAAGGGTAAGCGCTTGATTCCGAATGAGATGTTCCCAGGACTTCAAAAGCGGTGTTAGAAGTGTCCCTATTTTATTGAGATGCCTGAGCTTGTGCTTTTCTTGGAGAGAACTGGTCTCTGCACCTCGCACGGCAGGGACTGTTCCGGGTGCTGGGACAGCAAGGCACCAAAATAAAAATGGTCACTGACACCCTGGCAGTGTGTGCAGCTATTAAATTGTCACCCAAAGGTGTAAAACTGAAATGTGGCAAATGTTGCAAAGAAGAAAGGCGTGGTGCCGGGGGCTATTCTGTGCTGGGCTGCGCCCAGGGGATCTTAATTTAAATGGGCGGCTGAGGGTCGACGGTGAGAAGGTAAGGCCAACGAAGCAGAATTTATGGCTTCCATTTCTTTTTCTAAAAAAAATTTATTGACTGTATTGGGGTGACACTGGTTAATAAAATCACACAGGTTCCAGGGGCACAGCTCTGTAGTACATCATCTGCGCACTGTATTGTGTGTTCACCACCCCAAGTCCAGTCTCCCCCACCGTTTCCCCCCTCTGCCCCCTCCACCTGCCCTCACCCCCTTCCCTCCGGTCATCCCCACCGCTGCCTGTGCCTGCGAGGTGCGGTTTTCGGTGAATCTCCTGCCTTCCTGATTTCCCTGGCTCTGCCAGTCATTAGTGAACTGCTGCGCCTTCTACGCCTGTTGTGTTTTGGATGAACTGGAAGGTCTCTGCGAGGACGGTTTTCTGTGACTCTGGTGGACGTCTGTGAGTGCTTGGTTACCTGACCGTGCACTCACGTCACAGCCGCGGTGACAAGAGCCGCCCCTGCTGTCCCTGCCTCACATCCCACCACTGGTGTAGGGCCCGCTCCCTGGGGTGCTATTTACCGTCACAGAGCCATCTGAAAGCATCTGGTCTGTGTCATTCGTCGGCAGCATCCCGGCTTCTGACTTTGTAGTTAAGTCAAATATCCTTCAGGTATCTGTTCTATTCACTTTTCCCCTGTTTCTTGTCCTTTAAATGATGGGAATTATTCCAAGCTGACTGGGGGTTGGCCCCGCTCTTGAGGACAGTCGATGCCAGTGGCTGAAGTTGCTTAGATCTGTGGCTGGCGGGGACGAGACGCCCGAGTCTCGTTCCAGTGGGGCTACAGTCCCCTTGGCTGTCGTCCAGCCTTGCCTCTGCCCCGTCTGCTGTGGCAGCGACTCCCCNGGTCTGTGTCATTCGTCGGCAGCATCCCGGCTTCTGACTTTGTAGTTAAGTCAAATATCCTTCAGGTATCTGTTCTATTCACTTTTCCCCTGTTTCTTGTCCTTTAAATGATGGGAATTATTCCAAGCTGACTGGGGGTTGGCCCCGCTCTCGAGGACAGTCGATACCAGTGGCTGAAGTTGCTTAGATCTGTGGCTGGCGGGGACGAGACGCCCGAGTCTCGTTCCAGTGGGGCTACAGTCCCCTTGGCCGTCGTCCAGCCTTGACTCTGCCCCGTCTGCTGTGGCAGTGACTCCCCCCCCCCGGGCATCACACACACGAGAGGAACAGCCAGGCAGAGGTTTCATACACAATTCGGATCCCGGCAGATGTGCAAAGGAGGCTGGTCCCTGAGCCCTGTCCCTGGAAGGGTCCACAGTCTGCGGTGGGGACACATCGGTACCATTGTAGGGAGGACATAGGGCGTTGAGTCTCATTTTTGCCGAGCGTGGCTTCTCATTCCTGACTTAATGCCCCAGGGGAATCTCCTGCCACTCAGAGTCTGCAACGTGGAGAGAAAACGTCCCCCGCAGGGCCTGGCAGTGGCCGGTCCGTCTTTGAGCTCAGTCCTTTCCACTCCATTCCAAATTACATGTGCATCTTAGTGGATGGTGGGGAGGTGCAGCCGTTCTTGACTCTGAGATACAACAATATTGATCGAACTTATAAAATTATACATGCTGCTTGAGGGAAAATAACTCCCAATTTCACTTCTCTCTTGCAAATGGGGAGTTTGGGTAAATTTATGCAGAGCTGTGCTTCCAGAAATAACTGGCTGTCTTGAAGACTAGCCACAGTTTGGAATCTTAGTTTTAATGGTGAAACCTTGTTCATGCCAGAGCAAATTAGGGAGCGTCCTTAATGGTAGGCTGGCAGAGAGGCGCAGTGGGAACCCGTCTGTCGCAGTGAGGGGCCAGCAGGCCCTGTGGACGTGGCCTGCCTGGTGTCCTGGAAGGAGCTGATGGCAAAGGGCTAGCCATCCTGGTTGCCCACTTCCATGGGAAGGGGCAGGGCCCAGCTAGCTCACTTGGGACTGTCTGTCCCCCCTACCTGTCTTCTCTGGGTCCCCCACAGGTCTCTAGTGTTTGGTCCTCAAAATTGTGCTGTGTCCTGAAGTCTAAGATGACACACTGAACACTTAGTGTTAGAAGACTCAACCGGGGACTTTTGGGACGGGAAACCTCGGTGGGAGTGCCTGGTTCCCTCTGCCTGGAAGGGTAGTTCTGTTTTCTCCACCCCCTTCTGTTACTGACCTTTTTACCCACAAGGAAGAGGATTTATATCTTCACTGTGGGGCTGCGGGTGACTCTCAGCAGAAGTTCCGACTCCACGGGAGCCCCCAAGTTGAAATGTAAGGTCGTGATATCAAGAAGGTCGCAGTGCTGGGTGGTCCGACTCCCAGAGGGTTGGAATCTGGTGGCAAAGGCCGTTCCAGTGAATGCTTTCAAACTAGGCCCAGACGACAGGAAGGCAGCCTCAGCCCCACCAGGAACCCACAGGAGGTCCTCGTGGGTCTGAACTGATGCCGTGGAAGGAGTCACTGTCATGCAAGACATTTTGGATAAACACCAAATTGAGAAGACACCGAGGAAGAACGCCAGGTGACGTTGGGCACTTTACCATCTGGAGGGCACATGTGCTGACTTCAGTCAGTCTGTAAATAAGAATCTATTTGGAATCCTTCATTTTTCCCCTTGATTAGCATTTCACAAAAGCTTATTTAAAATCAGAATTTCACTTGGCTGGTGTGGCTCAGTAGATTGAGCGCCAGCCCGTGAACCCAAGTGCCTCTGGTTCAATTCCCCATCAGGACACATGCCTGGGTTGCAGGCCAGGTCCCCAGTGTGGGATGCATGAAAAACAACCACACATTGATGTTTCTCTCCCTCTCTTTCTCCCCCCTTCCCCTCTCCCTAAAAATAAGTAAAAAAATAAAATAAAATACAATCAGAATTTCGGCTGAGATTAGCTTTCGATAAATGTATAACATCTTGAAACAAAGATTCCCGATTATTTTTCATTGTGGTTCCCATACACTCAGGACTGACTACTCTAAATGAAAATGAAGTCATAATAAGCCAATGAAGGTTCCCATAGGTTTATGGGGGTACCATCATCTATAGCAGGAAAAGAAGTGAGAAGGATAGAATACCAAATTTCTTTATATTTCAGATTTTGACAGGAAAATCTTATTATGTTCTTTAGGACTATTTTCTTTTTAAATGGCATTGGCAAGACAGCAACTCAATTGAAAATGCGCACTCTGTCTCACGGCCACCAGGAGGCGCGGGAATTGGGGCATTCAAAGGGGCCTTGCCCGTGGAACTCTGTCACTGTTTCTCCCCAGCTCTCTCCCGCCGTCATTTTAGTTTCTTCTTCAGGTCTGCGACACGTCCCGTCCGCGTGTTTTATAAAGGTGGCTGCTGAGACCAAGAGGGGACGTGGGGGGACAGTCTGTCACACCGCGGCTGACATGGGTGGTCTCCGGCTCTAGTGCACTGTACTTCCCCACGTCAAAGAAAACATGTTTGTGCACACGTGCTTTTCGGGCATTTTGTAAAAACACTGGGTCGATAATCACATGACGAATAGATGCTGGGTTCACAAAGTATAAATAGAATGACAAGTGCATCGAAGAGGGTTCTCTGTTGCCACCAAGGGCGCGGGTAGCACTGGTGCGTGGTAGCCAGCGGCCGTGAGCAGCCGTTTGTGGGTGGGTGGCTGAGGCGTGTCACGCCAAGGTGTGTGCCCCACAATTGTCTTCCCCACGAGGGAGTGGAAAGTGAAACGAACAGCGGGCGGGGCGCTGCTGAGTCAGCAGGGGCTGAGCCCCCCGACCGCCACCTTGCACAGCTTTCTGGGGTCGCCGTCCAGGGGCCGCATTTCCTCCCCATGAAATGAGGGCGCTATCAGGGGGCTTCTGAGGCCTCTTCTCACTTGGTGTTACTCACAGTCCATTTAATATTCACTGATTGCAAAGCTACTCAACGACAGGGAAGGAACAGCTACGTACCAGCGCATTCTGCCTGAGGAGCTAAGGACCACGGAGATTTACCTAAACATCCACCTGAGTGAGAGCAAACGCAACGGAACGCTTTGGCCCGAATGCCGAAGTCGGGTTGAAGTCAAGTGGGAGCCTGCAGCTTCCTCCGTCAGATGCGGTAGTTTGACTCCCCTTCGTCGCCGCGTTTGCAGTGACCTGGGGACGCCACTGGACTCCAGCCGCAGGAAGTCAACTGAAAGCAGCGTGCCTTTGGTGGAGGCTCAGGCCCCTGGTACAGCCCGGAGCGCCCGGGCAGGGGAGGAGAGAGGAAAGCAGAGGGTGTCACTCCTAGCGGGAAGACCTGCGTATTCCAAGGTGCTTCTCCGTAGGTAGACTGCAGCGTGGAGCGAGAGGGGAAGTGTGACCGCCCCCTGCGGAGTTATTCTGATGCCGTGGAGCGCCGTGACCTGAGACCCGCAAGGTTCGGAACAGCATTCAGGATTTTGTTAGTTCCGCAAGTGGAAGCCTGGATGCCAAGCCTGGCGGTGGTGACCACAGACGGGGAATGTTACAACAGCCCGACACTCTGAGGCCTCATTGGACACTGAGGGGACACTTAATACATGCCTTGCATGTATTAAGAAGTGAGTTCATTGTTGTTGCTTGAAAAAAAATACGTGAATAGATAAGATGGTTATCATTTTCAGTTTTAAATTACAAGAATATCTAGAGTTTATCCTTTCAAAATATATTTGACTTTGGCCTTAGACAACACTGACACAAATTGGAGAAGCAGACGATTTTGCTTCTGCACCTCTGCACACAAAACGCTGAGTTCGGTCCCATCCCCTGCTGGGCCCTCAGGATGGGGGACCTCGTGCTGGGCCACCACCGCAGATGTGGGTGCCGCGCAGGTTTTGTTCCCCACAGTCTAGCACGTGGACACCCTCAGAGGCCTGCCCAGGGAACTGAGGAGCAGAGGGGACGTCCGTGGACGTGGGGAAAACACACATAGGATGTTCCAGGTCGGTGCGCCTTATTCCATTACCACGGGAAAGGGCCCCAATGAAACTGCGAGCCAGAGGGAAAATATGACACTGTTCATCGTGTGGGGGAAACAATGGTTTGGAAAATGCTGTTATTGACCGTGAAGTCGCCCAAAGTTAATGTTTGTGGAGAGGAGGGGTGTGGTCTCACTTGCTTTATGACTAACTGGCCTTCCCATCATTCTGTACACACACCCATCTCAAGACCTTTCCAAATACAGCAGCCTGCATTTCGTTATGACCTCTGTGCAGTACAGTTTTAAGTAAGTGAATGCAATTAAGGAATCAAAGAATTTTTAAAGTCGCGATGCTGTAACTAAAACTAAGATCTTCACGGAGAGCACAGAACCTCTGGTGCAGAGACTGAAATTCCATCTGGTGCGGCAGCACCCGCCAGAGTCTGCGTGCGGCCCCCTCTGCTGCCCACCTTGGGGGTGCACTCCCAGACTGATGCAGGGCTGCCCCCTCTGCTGCCCGCCTTGGGGGTGCACCCCAGACTGACGCAGGGCTGGTCAGACGGGGCCAAGGCATGCGAGTTTCTCCGTGGTTGGAACTGCTGTTCGTGATGAAAAATGGTAACATCATCGCAGTCCCGGTTTGTATAACTTATCTGCACAGGAAACTCGGTGAGTTTGCACATGACACAATCGTTATGGAAAACGTTCCTTTACTGGAGAAATACAGGGAGAGGCCGCAGTTAATAAAACCTCTTTTTAAAAATCATCGAAGGCAGGTTAATATGGTAGGCTGCAATTTAAATGACCTATTTGTGACCATAAAAGGTTATCATTTTTTCTCCCTCGTTGCTTTAAAACATTATGAAACTTTCTAGATATTATTTCTTTGACCAGAAAAAGTTCTACAATCATACACAAGACATTACAAAAGGTTCAAGAAGGATAAGAAAAATTGAAATGAATAAAAACACGCACTGATCAGGTTTGCCCTAACCTTGTCGGCTCATTAAGATCGCCGGCAATCCTTTCTCCTGTGCCCAGCAGCCTCCTTCCCACCTCGAGGTGCCTCCGCCATCGGCCCGCCATCACAGAGCAGTGCGCCGGGTCCCCACACAGAGGTAACACTGTCGTAGAATCTGTTTCCTTTCATCCCTCTCCCCCTTAGGGGCGGGCCCCACAGCCCTGGCCTCCACTTCTCCCCACCCCTTTTTGTCTCTTCAATTCAGTCATTAGGCTCTCCCTCCGCGCCTGGTCCTCCCCTGGCCATCAACCACCTCCTCCTTGCTGAAGCCAAGGGATGATTCTCAGAGCTTTCTGAGCAAGCCTCTCAGCATCCTTCCCTACTTTCCTTTTGGCCCACAGAAAAAGACACTCTGTTCGGTACCGGTACCGTGTATACGTTTTCTCCCTTCCCCACCGCCCACCCACGCCTTCTCCATGTGCTGTCAGGAGCCCCCGTGAACCTTAACTGCAGGAGTGACCCAGGGTCACTTCTGGTACTTCCGTCCCCCATTTACTCATTTACCAAATGAACAGTCAGTCTTACGTACTGGAAAGTCTCCCAGATTTCTTGCCTTTGGCCTTGAACTCTCCTCTAAACTCCAATCTCATGGAATTGCCCTCCTGGGTAAGTCCGTGCAGAGGTCTGAAAGCAGCCATCGTGCACCTGGGGGAGTCAGCTCTCTACGGCAAATGGTCATCAAACAAAACAGGCAGCAATTATCATCGCTCGGAAGGTGAGCCTGCTGGGCACACGTCTAGCATTCCAAACTGTGCCCAAACATTCGCTGTATGAACTATCGGAGATTCAGGTTATCATTTAATGGGACTGTTAGGAACTCCACAAAACCTGATTCTGGGGGATGCAGTAATCTTCCTTTCTCTCTGGATTTCCACGTCTACCGGCTCATTGGAACACTGGGCATCAGGAAAGGGACGGTGGCCCCGGGGAGGAGTGCTGCTTGGCACCCAGAGAGAAGAGAAAGTAGATCTTCTGGCCTGTGTGTGGAAGACACTCAGGGACCTCTCCATTTCTGAGAGAGCGTGAGAGACGGTGGTGGAAGTGAGCCTGGGTCTCCCTCCCCCGTCACTGGGAAGGTCCTCTTCCTGTCCGCCTTCTCCCACCCAGTGTGCTGTCTGGCAGGGGAGGGGATCAGTGTGGTTTAGCAAAACTCGGGTGGATGGCGACAAACTAAGGAAAGAGGTCTTGTCACAGGCACAGGACACTGAGCTTTGCCATCGCTTACAAGAGGACACATTCAATGCTGCGGAAATAACCGAGCAACCGCCCTGAATGACATGGCGTTGGCAACGCTTGCAAAGAAGTGTTCCTACAGCATCCTCATGTCGATCTCTCCAGGTACATAGTCTAAAAAAATCCAGGGGTTTTCCAGGGTTTATTCACTCATTTAATGATTCATTCACCCTCAGCTTGTTGATTACCTACTGGGCAGAGAGCATTGTGTGCATAGCTATATTAATTTTTTTAAAGAAAGTTTAAAAATACGTAGTAAAATTCTGATTCCCATCAATCCGATCCTTGGGAAATATGAGTATTTTGGATAAAGAAAGAAGACATAGAAACGCCAGTTATACATGTTCTGCTTGTGATTTTTCCGGTAGAGTCCATGAACAAAGATGTCCGAACAGATACGAGAGCGGCCGATGCTCCCCTGACCGCGAACGCGGAGCCAGAGGTGCTGTCCCTGTGAAGGCTCTGCACGGGGGTCACACAGCGCGAGCCCGAACGTCCCCAATCCGATGAGCACGCAATATGAAGAAAGGGCTTAGGGCTGTAGAAACTCGGGTCCCCGGCTGGCGTGGAGCCCCGGTTCCCCACCACGGTTTGCATTCCCTACCTCAGCAAATCAGGCGAAGCGTAAATATAAATGCTAGACCAACCGTGGAAGTCCTGTGGGCTGACTTAGGCAGAGAGTAACACGATAGAGAGTAACACGATAGATAGACACAGGCCCTCCCCCCCACGCACAACCACGCCCAAGTCGAGTGTGAAGTGCAAACCCACACGGCAGCTACTCTCTGGTGGAAAACTGATGGGATGAAGAACATGGTGTGTCCTCGTCTGCACTACAACTCGAGAAGCCCTGGTCACGCCTATTGCAGGTGTTACGGCTTCTAATAGCCGTGCAACATT
Source organism: Sturnira hondurensis (assembly GCF_014824575.4). Taxonomy (NCBI): domain Eukaryota; kingdom Metazoa; phylum Chordata; class Mammalia; order Chiroptera; family Phyllostomidae; genus Sturnira; species Sturnira hondurensis. The sequence continues at coordinate 841,261 of NW_028087067.1, forward strand.
GTGAATAGTGCTGTCACACCAAACTGTCCAAAGTCTCAAGATCCATTCCTGGAAGCCACCCCGTCCTGCCTCCCCGCCTAGGTCTCAGGCTCTGACTTGCCTAAGTCCGTGTGCCAGCAAACCTGCCCGGAGACGTCAGGGGCACCCCCTCCTTGGCCTGTCCCCTGCACACCCTTTGGGTTTGAACACACATTCTCATTTCTCAGCTGAGCTGGGCTGACCACCCAGGAGCTCGGGGCACTATTTTGATTCAGGAGAAATATTCAGAGACCTGAAGGACCTAGGTTTTGGTTTTCATTCCTATTAGTGTGGACCCAAAGAGATGCCTCATTGTTGCATTATTTAGAAGGGAAATGCCTAATCGAAAATAAAGTCTGCTTAAATTATTTAGGGCCTTTGAGTGCTGAAAGCATACTTATCTGTGATAACAAACTGAAATTGTTCCTCCTTATATATAAAGCAATTTTAATGCACTTCTCCATTTCTTTGGGTTTCTAATTTTTTTTCAGCTCTTTTCCCACCAAGGGACATGCCAGACATTGAGCTAGTTATTGCAATATAATGGATTCATTGAGACCGTCCCATGTTATTCTTTCTGGAGGCAAACAAAGAGAATCAATCAAACCCCATATCCTAAATTCCACATTTGCCTGAACAACTCTGGGAGCATGACCCACTTTCCACAGCAGGAGAAATAAATCAATTTTCACAATAGTCACGTGATAAACTGCACTGTCCGCATTTCCAGGGCACTTCAGGTTTTAAAAGGCCCTCTGTGAACTCCAGCCATTATGTAATAAAACCGGAGATCTGTGTAGAGCCCTGAGCCTTCGGCATCAAAGCCCAGGCCAGCGTCCCCTGGCTGGGAACGAGGACCAAAAACCCAGAGAAAATCTCTCCGATGCAGTGGGAGTTGGAAAATAGCTACACCAATGGGGTTGCTGGTACTGTGCTCCTCTTCCTGAATCCTCACTAACCTGTAATGCCACAAAAAAACGTGGATTTGGGCTGGAAAGAGGGGGCTGCAGCTCTCTGGGTTAGTTGGTTGATCCTTGATCTCAGATACTCGGTTTCTGAAAACACTTCCCAAGAATGTATAGAGCGTCACCCAGCTGCTGTGACACACACTGAGATTGATACGGTATAAAGAGGCGTAGAGAGGGGTGTGTGTGAGACTGCTCAGTCACGTGGCTCTGTGTGTCAACTCACACCTCAGGTGACCTCCCGTCCCCCGAGGATATGTGTTTTCAGCATCCAATCATTCATCAAACATGTCCCTTTATGGCCTCCTGTACCTGGAGAGGCAGAGTCAGATTCAGTGACAGTTTGGGAGTTAGACACAGCATCCTGATTCTGCGTCTGAGGCTGTGATCCCAAATCAGAGTTTTGTGAGAATTAAGTAATACGTGCAGAGTGCATAGAAATGTGCCCCAAATGCAATCAACTCTTAATACAGGTCCGCTCTTGTCGTCTTTGTCAAAACCTTAGTTCAAAGTACACTTTCGGAAGAGCGGTGTATTGGAATGGGAAGAGCGGAAGCTCGGAATGGGAGAAAGCGAAGACAAGCAAACGGGATTTGGAGGGAGCGAGGCCAGTGAGTGGGGGCCGAGAGACAAGGCGAGCTTTTAAAATAATCGTCGGAGACACTTGAGCAGATTAAAAAGCTCACGAGGAGAGCAGAGCTGACGGGAAGAAGTTACATGTCGAAGAAGCAGGCCAAACGAAGTTCCTGACAAAGGAAGGGAGAGACCTGGCAGATGGAGGTGCCTTCAGGAGAGCTGTGACAACTGATTTGTGAATCTTCGGGTGCTGGTTTATTTTTGACGGCATGAAGTGCGCGTCCGTGGCGGGTACAGAGAGAGGGCGTGTGTGAATCTTACGTGACCATGGGCGCATTGTGACCATCACAAAATGCCACACCAGTGACAGGGCTGGAGGACAGGCCGTCTGTCCTCTGTCGTTGCCTCTCGTGCCTGTTCTCTCCCATGTTGCTTTGTTGCTGGGGAAGCTCCAAGAAGCATATTACTGGTGTCTCTTCCTCCTCAACAGCAGCATCAAGACAATGTATCCATTTTCAGCTCCAGAAAAACCTGCTGGAGTTTGCCAAGTGCTGAGGCATTGTGTACAGGGCCGCTCCCTCAGCCCTCCGAATTGCCCCCGAGGCGCCCGGGATTTTCCTGGAATTACTTTTGGCACTCACGGGACCTACAAAACCCAATGAAATTGTTGTTTGCTCAAGGCATTGTCTGGGTGCCTTGACATGCTTTGTGGTGTGGAAAATATGTCCCTCTCACTTTGCAGGGAAAAATAGCCGCACGAATCGGACATAATGGTTTTTCAGAGAAGGTGCACAGTGACCAAATGCAGTCCCTGTCTGCACGGGGTGGCTGGGAAAGGGGGCCGGGCAGGGACCCTGCGGCCGAGGGTCTCGCATCCCCTCCCCCCAGCATCTTGGATTAGAGTGGGGGTTGTGTTCTGTTGAACTCATAGTGAACTCACTCTATGGATTTTTCATGATGAACAAGATGTCAAAGAATAGAGCAAGTGTCTGTCGTGAATTGGCAGTGCTATTTAATTTGTCATAGTGAACAGGTGCATCTTTTTCTGTTTTCGGGGATGCAGTATGATTTATGATATAATTTAATAAAGACTTTTCACTCTGGTGTTTCTTTGAAGAATGTAGATTAAGTAAGAACTAACAGAGCAAGAATCGATTTTCTGGGGCTAAAAATTAAACACATAAGCCCAACCTTTTAAAATTAGAATAGTGCTTTCCAAACAAAAACAGAAATACTTGGTTTAGACCATACATTTCTATGACACTCACTTTAAAAACTTTTATTTTGAAATAATCCTAGAGTTACAGAATGTTGCCCAAAATAGTAGAGATCACACATACCCTTCATCCCCATTTTGTTAATACTAGACCTCAGTCGGATCCCGCTCTGTCCCCATCCACGGAGAGCAAGGACAGGCCGATGTGAGGCACTCTGCTGGGCTGCTGGCAGATTTAATACGCAAACGGACTTCCTTACTGGGTTTGGCTTAAGTGGGCACGAGAGGAATGGGCCTCCACACCTGCCCCGCAGAATCCTGCCACTTCTATGAAGGTGGTGACTGGACTGAGTCACGTACCCCACACTTCTAACTGAAGGCTGTCTCCTTGGCACCTTGGGCCAGGAAGGCCAGTGGGGCGTCCTTGCCCCAGGGCTGGGGGATGGGGCACGGCACGGGGCCCAGCCTGCAGGTCACCCAGAAGTCACGTCCTCCTGATGATCACCACCATTCCTTACCTAGCTCTACACACCCAATGACCAGGATTAAGAATTATCACTGGGGCAGTTCAGATCGCAGCGGAGTTCCCCTCATGCCCCTTCCCCCCACCTTTTTTTGCCCCAGGGTCCCATCGAGGATCCCCCACTGTACCTGGTTCTCACATCTCCCAGGTCTTCTCTAGTCCATGGCTGTCTTTCCATCTTCATTAAAGCTTTCGGCCTGGCATTGGGGTTGATGGTTCTTTTTTGGCCTTGGCATTTTGAAGCACACTGGTCTGGTACTATCTAGACAAGTCCCTAATTTGCATTTGTAGTTGTCTGGAGTTGACGAGTAACTTGATGGAGGTTTGCATTTTGGTGAGACACCTGTGTGTCCCCGAGTCGGGCAGCATCTCAGGAGAGCCCAGGGCTCCTATGTTCTATTGCCGTTCACCGAAGTGTCCCCCTCGGTGATGGTGGTGTTGCTTGGTTTCCCTACTGTGAAGCTAGTTTTTTTTTAGTTAACAAATATCTGGGGAAAGAGATTGTTAGATTCTGTCCGTAGAGTGTTTTTCTTCCAACTTGCTTGCAATGGTGGTCGCTGAGCAAAGCCAATGCTTTTTTCTGTTTTTCCGATTCTTGAACTATTTACCCTTTGAAATCATTGCATTGTCAGTGTGGACGCGTGCCTATTCATTTCATTCTGTGCCTTATGATTGAACACTTTTGTTATTTAATCTGTTGCTCCATTTGTTCCAGTTTTGGCCATGGAAGCTCTCTCCGATTATTTTCTTGATTCCCTCCCACACACTCCCGCTGGTTTTGAGTGGCGCCTTATTCTATGACTCGACACGATACGCTGTCCTTATGGTGTAATCGATTCTGGGGAAACTCACCCACGCTGCTGTGTCTGTGCCAACACCCTGAACACGCATTCTAACAGAAGCTGAGGCACGCTGTCTAAATTGCTTTTAACTGTTTCCCCTCTCCGATCTCTGTAATAACTTGAGTACTGGAAGCTCGCTGGGTCTTGATAATGACGGTGGGACTGTCGCTCCAAGGCCAGGGTGTGGCTAGGCAGACCGGCTGGGCAGGGGTTCTTCCCCACCGCACACCAAATGAGGAGCACACCAAACGGGCAGCCGGTGTTGGAGAGGGGTGCGAAGGCGACGTTGGGGGTGAAAGACAGCCTCCTCGCCCAACAACGCTGGGTCTCCTCGTGCAAACGTGTGAACTGCAGTCCTTGATACCAGACAAAACGTGGACGCAAACGTGTTGTAAATCTAAGTGCAAAGCGTGAAAGTATAAAGCTCCTAGAAGAAAACACAGGGTAGTGCCTTTGTGACCTTGACTTTAGGCAGGTATTTGTGCGTTAAGACACGGAGAGGGAGCTCCAGGGACGCATGGGTTGGTGCCCTGGGTTTCACAAACACTCACACCTGCTACTCGTCAATGGCACTGGGAAGACAACAAAGGAAGACGACTCAGCCAGGAAAAACGTTTGAAAACCATCTGTTTAAGGATAGACTTATTTTAAGGAACTACGATGAATCATCAAAATTCAATAATAAGAAAACAAATAACCTATTGAGAAAATGGGCAAATAATTTTAAGAGGCACTGCGCCAAAGAATACCTATGGACGACACATTTCAGAAAGAACAGTCCCAATTTAATGTTAAATTGCACCTAAACGTATGCTAATAGACTTGGTTTCTGGGATTAATTTTCATTCATTCTCTGGGTTCATTTTTTTATATTCAAAACATCTCTCTGTTTTACAAATATAGATTAAATATAATTTTTACAAACTTGACTTTTTGTTATTTCCTTTTTTTTTAAATGCAAGAATCGAGTCAAGCAGAAGTCCCAGACACGGCTCCGTGAGCCCTGGGAGGCTGAGCCACCTCTCTGCCCTCGGCACACAGGGCGGGGTCAGCCGGACGAGTGAGCTGCTGCGTAGGGAGGGGTCTCGGACGCAGCCTGGATGGTGGAGCACAGAGGAAGGGGCTTGCCCCCTTGCTAAAATCATTTCACACATGCGAGGGCCTGAGAAGACCGAGGAAAAGTGGACCGTTTCCTCTCTTACATATTTGCGCCCGTCGGAAGAATCAAATCGCACCCTCTGCTGTCACACACCAGAGTTCGCCGGGCGTCCCCCACTGCAGGTCCGACCCCGGCTCCCCGACGTGTGGCCTCCCCCGTGCCGCCAGCTCGAGGTCTCAGAGGGAACATTTCATGTGTACATTTGTTTTAAAATGCAATTTAGAATTGGAGAATAAGTTAAAAATCTACCAGGACATCCTGGAACATCCGTCATTATATCATACCCAGCTATTGCCAACCCCTTTTTCACAACAATTTAAAATAAACTTGAAGGAAGTATCTTCTTCATTGTTTATGGATGCGCTTCCCTCATTAAAAGTTCCTGGATCTTGACACTTGGAGAAAAAGTGTCCATTGGCATTAGGTAACCGTTTGTCCTGCTTTTAATTTGTCAATTGCAGTTGACATCAACATTATGTTGGTTTCAGATATACAGGAGATACTTGCATAGCTGACTGACGAACCCCCTGTGAGTCCAGTCCCCGCCTGGCCCCATGCGCAGCTGTTACAATATCATTGACTAGATTCCTGAGGTTGTTTTTGGTAACTGCCCATCCACACTTCCTAACCTCTCTTCCCCTCGAAGGAAACTTAGAAAAGCCACACCCCTGAGCACTGTTTCAGAGAACTGAGGGTTACAATATACAACCTGGCCCCATCCACACTTCCTGAGGGCGAGTAACACAGCTTTCCGTTTTCCCGTTTGGAGAGACCGGTTCAGCGCCTCTCTGTCCTGTCTCCTCCTGCCCCGAACATACCCTCGCACGTGGACTCCCTGTTCTGTAAGTAAAGGATCACAGTGGGCGGCCGGAAGGAAAGACAAACAGCCAGGACGTGTACCTCCCCTCTGGGTTCCGCGCTGACTGCGCGTGCGACTTCAGACATGGCGTCCCTCTGCGGATTTCAGTGGCCACTGCACACACAGCCTTTCAGTGCCTGACCTTCTACCCTCCTCCGCCAAGGCCGACACGCTCTCAGAAAAGAAGTCTCTCTCTCCGTATTTTAATTTATTGATTTTATAGAAAGAGGGAAAGGATGGGGGCGGGAAACTCCAGTTTTGTTGTTCTACTCACTGATGCATTCGTGGTTGACTCTTGAATGAGCCCTGACCGGGGACTGAACGAGCCAACTTGGTGGTGCTTTAATCAGCTGAGCCACCCAGCCAGGGCCGAGCGCCTATGACAGAAGCCGCTGCCACCTACTTCCGGCCTCCAGTATACTTTCAAGTGACCTGTAGCCTTCCTTTGCTGCCATCACCGGCCCCCACTGGCCACCCGATGCCCATGGAAGGAAGTGGGCAGCAGACACCGTGACCCCGAGATGGAGTGTCTCCTCTGAGTGGCAAAGGGGCAGTGGGAAGCCTTCCACGGTGGTCTTGACTCATTAAGCAACGACACCTCTTCTCAATCCCTGAAAGCCCCGACTTCCAGCTCAGGCAACAGTAGTGCCTGTCCCACCGCCCCGCCTGGACCCTCGGCACAGACCCATGAGTGACACGCTCAAAGGCAGGGGCACAGGGTGGGCGCTCTCTTCAAGTCCCTCCTTGACCTGCAGCTAAAGTACTCGTGGACCCTGGAGCATGGCAGGGCTGCTCTTTCCCAGAGACACAGTGCTTCCTCCACCCACAGGGGTCAGCCCTGGGGGCAGATCACATCTGCCCACCAGGCCCTGGAGCCCTGGGGTCCTGGGGCTGAGGGGCAGACTCGCTCTTGTCCTTTGGGGCTGTGGACTGGATGTGCGTGTCCCTAGCTAGTGGAATGAGAGTGGTAGGAGGCCAGAATTCGCTCCGTCGTGCTGAAAAGCCGACTCAAAGGCAAGCCATAATAGCAGAATAGGGATCCATTTAGGTCGCCGACGCCGAGCGAGAGCAGCTGAAACCCTGGGAAACGCTGGGATTAACCCGGCGTGCGCCCCCACAGGGAGCCTGGCGCCTTCCAGACTGAGCCTGTGAGTCCTCGGATGGCTGGAAAAGGCGGAAAAACACCCGGGCAACACACTGGGGCTTGTTTTTCCTTCCAGAACCTGCGAACTTGGTGTTCGGTTTAAATGGGGGAGGACACGATGGTGAGACAGAAATTATCGGGTACCGAAGGGTTCAGGGCGAGATGACCGGACAACAGAACAGGGCCCCAAACAGCTGTCACCTGGGACGGATTCTCCCGCACCCTCCAGTGAGATCCTCCTGGCTCTCCGCACCCTCGGAACCACCTCCGGGCCCCGCAGCGTCCTCTCCAGCCCCGCCTGGTCGGAAGGTGCCGGAGAAGCTCCGAGTCCCTCCCCCAACACTGGTTGCTCCCCAGGGGAGGGCCGCGGCCCTTCTGCCCAGAGACTTGATTTCACATGACGTAAAAATCCTTCACATCAGAGTTGATGCTTGGGGCTGCTATCAGTTACAAATGAGCGCCGATGATAATGACTTTCGTTCGTGAGGGATGGTCACATTATTTCCGTCAACTAGTCCTTACAGAAACCGAGGAGGGCATGGTAGTATGTTTATTTTTAGAGAAAACTCGAAGAGAAATTTTAATTCCCCGGAGTCGCAGCTGGCCGAGGCAAGGTGGCAGTCTGTGGGACCAGGCCACCTAAGCCCCAGCGCCTTGGGTTGCCCAGTACAGGACACGCTTCCCACTTAGGCCCCGGAGGGCCTGGGTGAGCGGGCACCATGATGAGCCGGGGGCCCTGGCGCAGCGGGAGAAGTAATGGAGACACTGGACGAGGTTTTGTGTCATCCCTGCAGTTGCGTCGCTCTCCCTCCAGGACAGCGGGACGTTGGGGCCGATGAAAATGCCAATACAGGAATGAAAGGACTCTGGGAAATCAACTCAGAATGCTTTTAAAATGATACTTGGAAGTCAGCTGAAGGGTGTACTATAGCACCAAGAGGTCCTTGTTTTAGAATCAGCCCTTCCCGTGACACAGGGAGGGGACAGCGGCGCATGAATGGGAAGCAGCCAGCAGCCCCCAGACCAGCCGGCCGGCGGGACTCCCCACTGCCCGGCAGACGCCTCCTGCTCGGAGGGACACCGGCCACTGGAGCTGCCCCAGCTGTCGGCAGTGGCCGCAGGCCGGGGGGACAGGCACATGTTCAAGGTCATCGCTTGCCTGCATTCTGTTCTGCACAAGCTACACCCTCTGTGGTTGTGGGCATGAGGCGTTCCCTTAGCTTTGCACATAAGGAAACCAAAATATTACCGACCATTATTATTCTACCCACCGTCGACTGTCAGTTCTCACTGCTTGTAACAGAGAATCCACTCATCCGGAGTCTGAAAGTTCCGTTGCAAAAGTGACTCATTTCAGGCTATTGGAAACCGTATTGCAAACACGAGTCCACGCCGAGCATGCGGCGAGCACTCNGCAGGCCGGGCGGACAGGCACATGTTCAAGGTCATCGCTTGCCTGCATTCTGTTCTGCACAAGCTACACCCTCTGTGGTTGTGGGCATGAGGTGTTCCCTTAGCTTTGCACATAAGGAAACCAAAATATTACCGACCATTATTATTCTACCCACCGTCGACTGTCAGTTCTCACTGCTTGTAACAGAGAATCCACTCATCCGGAGTCTGAAAGTTCCGTTGCAAAAGTGACTCATTTCAGGCTATTGGAAACCGTATTGCAAACACGAGTCCACGCCGAGCATGCGGCGAGCACTCACTGACTTCTCACCGAGGAGGAAAGCCTGATAAACGAAAGAGACGCCACAAAGGCCGGAGAATGCCAGGCACCTGATCGAAATATGGAAATAGACAACTCTGTGACTGAAGACCTTGCTACCCACCCTATTAGGGCGCCAAAGGAAATGATACTTCCCGTGAAATCCTGAGGAGTGGCAGCCCCAGAAAGTCACAGAGGCCAAGCACAGCCCAGGGGACACGGGGAATATCATCCTTGTGACTGCGTACGACGCGGTGGTGGGCGGGGGGGCACCTGGAGTTATCGGGAGATCGCTTCGTAAATTGTATAAACGTCTAAGCACTGTGCTGTTCCCCTGAACCTAACGTAAAATATTATTTCATGTCAACCGTAACTGAAAAACGTAAACAACATAAAAATGTAACACCTGCTTTTGGTATCCTGAGAAAAATCAATGAGTCGGCCAAGGTGGAGGGAAGGAGTGTAGGCAGGGTGGCCGGTGTGTGCAGTGCATGGTCCATACGTGGACAGACCAGCAGATGGTAAGTGGAGAGACTCAGCATCGGTAAGTCGGGTGACACAGCCGACTTCATTTGTTCCTCCCTGTACAGTGAATGAGGCCATCAGCTGGGAACGAGTAGAGAGAGAAACGTCAGGTTTTTGAAAAGAGGAGTGCCGCGGCCCGCCGCAGCAAGGGTGGTCGCAAGGTGAGGCGAGGGACTGAAAGAATGGAGAGGACCAAATGCTCTGCTGGCAAATGGCAACTTTATTCAAGGAACAGCTGTCTTATAAACAAACTGCTAACGCCTGTAGCAAGACTGCAAGGAACTAGAAACAATGTTGTTTTTCAAAGTTCGTGCACTCCCTTAAGTTATTAAAAGGGCAAGATGTTCTCATAACCGTCATTTTCTTGGAACATGACACCTATGCCAAAATCTTGTTATATCCTTCAAGGCTGGGAACTAGAAGGTTAGGAAAATGTCAAGGTACCCGCCGGCTCCAGGGACCAGAAACCAAGTTCATCCACCATTCTCACAGTGGAGAACTCTGTCCTTGATCCCCTGTGGCCTGGCAGGCTCCCACAGAGGAGTGACCCCTTTGTGAAAGCTGTGGAAAACAGAAGGAAGAATCGATGAGGAAATGTAGGTGAATGGACACGTAACTGGACGCCGTTAGAGGTCCACCCAGACATACTCACGGTACATGTTTTACTGGGTTGTTTTAGGCCAGGCTCTTGTGCTTCTGACCTTCAGTATCTTCTATAAAATGACAGCTTTTGACTATATCATTTCCATGACCCTGTACATTTCCAAAATTAACTTCAGAATTTGCATTTAAACTAGAGAGACTGCCAGCCCCAAATGGAGTCGTCTCAGTCCATCAAATGCAACACACGGTTTTCACGGAAGCTTTGAATAAACCATGGGCTTGTTAGGTGTGGGTTTGGGAGCACCCTCTTGGACACCTGAGTCCCTCCCATCTGACATCCAGCTGACATGCGTCCACAGTAGGGCTGTGTGGGACACACAGAACCTAGCAGCCTAGATGATACCACCTGCTGGGAGGGGAGGGCCACGGGCAAGCCTGTGGGGCCCCACGTTCTCGCTTTCACCACCTGTCACGAGCACCTGGAGCCAAAATACAAAAATTCCGTGTGCGCACATGTACTGACGACATCAACTCGAGAGCATGAGTGGCATTAAAGTCTCTAACGGCTTGACTCCTGTTTGACTCTTCCTTCTTGGCTGGTTACAGGCTTTTTAGCCTTATTTTTATTTTTTTAACCATGCTCTTTTCAAAAAGATTTTATTTATTTTTAGAGAGAGGGGAAGGGTTGGAGAAAGAAAGGGAAACATCACTGTGTGGTTGTCTCTTGAGCTCCCCCTGCTGGGGACCTGGCCTGCAGCCCAGGCATATGCCCTGACTGGGAATCAAACCAGTGACCCTGTGGTGCGCAGGCCGCTCCACCCACCGAACCACACCAACCAGCACATCTTTCTTTTCGTCATTCACATTTTCTTTCAGCTCCTTGCTGTTTTCTCTGTTTCCTCCCCTCCCTATTGTGCCTTCCGTTTTGCGGTTGTTTAGTCCTGTTTAGTCCCATTTAGTGCGGTTTAGTCCTATTTAGTACAGAGCCTTGCCGGGGGGCTAGGGCTTGACTTTCCCTGCCCTTCTTGGGGCAGCATTTAACCAAATACCTCTCCACAGACTCATGGGCCGACTCTAGCAGCAGGCTCCTTGTCGCTGGGGAAAGTGTTACTTGTTTCAAAATAAGAGAAATGTCTGCCCCTGAGAGGTGTTAATACTAAAATGTGTCTTCTGGTGAGACACAAACTGCAGACCCAAGTCCCACCCCGCCTGGCGGGCTGGGCCCATTTCTTCTTTGACCTCCTGTGGCCTCTGGCAGGGACGGGTGTCTCCGCCCTCCCGTCTGAAGCTCAGAGCGCTGCCCCCGAGGCCTGGCCCAGTGGGAATCCGGCACAGGGCTGGGGTGGGGACACGGAGCTGCCCTCCCAGGGCGGGCGTGTGTGTGTGTAGCTGCATCTGACCCGAGAGACAGTGGGTCAGCAAGCGCGTGAGTGAGACCTACATGTCAGCCCCACCCGGGAGCCTGCCACAACCTCCTGGGGGGACGCACTGCCCGGTGCCCGAGCGCAGCGGAGACACCAGCAGCCCTGCTCAGCAGAGCCCAGCACGGGGACACAGTGGCCCTCCCTCCGGACGGCCTTGCTCCACAGGCCGGAGCGCTTGTTTCGGTGGGCTGTCCACTTCCTCCCAGCAGGCAGCCCGACTGCCCACGGGCCCGGGGCTGGAGGCTGCGGAGCGAGGTGCTGAGGCGGCTGCGCCGGCCCCAGCTCACAGATCGAGTGAGCTAGTGATTACTGGAAACTTATTACACGGAGGAGGCGTGTACATCACAGACTCAGTGATGGAGAAAGAGGCCGCGTGTGCCCCAAACCGGCCAGGGCTGTGGATCTCTGTGAGTCGATGCTTATTATTCCGAGAGACTCAGGCGACACCAATTCGCTTTCTCTGTGCAGACAACAACATACAGAGGGAAAATGAATCACACCAAACTGTAATTTATGGAAACAATCAGCGTTTAAGTGTATTAATGGGCTGCCCAGCAGCCTGGGGTGGACAGGCTGGAGGGTGTGCCCTGTGGGTCCCTGCTTTCACAGTGGTACAAAGACTTTTTTTAAAGGGTCTTTGAGAAACTGTCCACGTTCTTGGTCTTTAAAAGAATTTTCTACGTAACAAGCGCAAACAGACCAAAACATTATGGCTCAAGAAGAAGAACAGCTCAAAGCCCCAGAGCCAATACTTCGAAGTGACCAAGAGATAGCCAATCTATCAGATGCACAGTTCGAAACACTGGTGATTAGGATACTCACAGGACTGGTTGATTTTAATCACAAATTAGAGAAACAAATGAAGGCTACACTAAGTGAAATGAAGGGAAATGCACAGGAAACCAATAGTGATGGGAAGAAAACTGGGACTCAAATCAATGGAATGGACCAGAAGGAAGAACGAAACATCCCACCAGAAAGGAATGAAGAAATGAGAATTCAAAACAATGAGGAGAGGCTTAGGAACCTCCAGGACATCTTTAAACGTTCCAACATCCGGATTATAGGGGTACCAGAAGGGGGAAAGAAACAGCCACGAGTGGAAAACGTATTTGAACAAATAATAAAGGAGAACTTCCCCAGTCTGGCAAAGGAAATAGACTTCCAGGAAATCCAGGAAGCTCAGAGAGTGCCAAAGAAGTTGGACCCAAGAAGGAACACTCCAAGGCACATCATCATTACATTAGCCAAGATTAAAATGAAGGAGAGAATCCTAGAAGCAGCAAGAGATAAGGGGACAGTCACCTACAAAGGAGTTCCCATCAGACTGTCAGTGGATTTCTCAAAAGAGACCTTCCAGGCAAGAAGGGGCTGGGAAGAAGTATTCCAAGTCATGAAATCCAAAGACCTACATCCAAGATTGCTCTGTCCTGCAAAGCTTTCATTTAGAATGGAAGGGCAGATAAAGTGCTTCCCAGACAAGGTCAAGCTAAAGGAGTTCATCATCACCGAGCCCTTATTATATGAAATGTTAAAGGGACTTATCTAAGAACAAGAAGATAAAAAATATGAACAGTGAAAGGACAGCAAACTCACAGTTACTAACAACCACGCCTAAAACAAAAGCAAACTAAGCAGACAGCTAGATCAGGAGTGGAGCCACAGAAATGGAGATCACATGGAGGGTTAGCAACAGGGGAGTGGGAGGAGGAGAAGGGGGGAGAAGTTACAGAAAATAAGTAGCATAGATGGTAGGTAGAAAATAGACAGGGGGAGGGCAAGAATAGTGGGGGAAATATAGAATCTAAAGAACTTGTGACACATGGACATGAACTAAAGGTGGAGAATGTGGGTGGAAGGGGGTATGCAGGGTGGAGGGGAATGAAGGGGGGAATAGGATGACTGTAATGGCATAATCAATAAAACATATTTAAAAAAAGAGAAAGTGAAAAAAAAACTTTCTTTGGCCAAAACTCAGGCGTGTTCCCTAGACCCTACATCTCTTTAAAAATTGTAAGTGTACCAAAGGCATCATCGATCTAAGGGGTCAGGGCGCAAGGGCCACAATTAAAATGCTGTTAGTCACTCGCCTAGTGACCTTGAACGCTGTGTTTTACCTTTACAGAAACTAAATGAGCAGATCTTGAAAATGCCAGAGCGCACCGTTCACCTCAGGTCTCACGGCTTTGCTCCTAAGCCTGCAGCCCATCGACCCACAGGCAGAACAAGATCGGGTCATTTTTTTAACCGGCAGTGAAGCACATTTCATAGTCAGAGGGATAGAATGGGCTGGAGCTACCTGTGTTTGAGACATTGAAAAATGTAGTCAGCTGAAACAGCAGTCATTGCTAAGGTACACTTTTTAAATTCCCAGTAAGTTTTGTAGCATAATCCACGTGCATGATTGTTACAATGCAGGCTCTCATGCACACACTCCAAGTGTATTACTGAGGAACCACACCACTGTGGCTCCCATGCCCTGAGTTTTCACAGTGCGCCCATGTGTTGCATGCACTGTCTCAAAGTTACTCTTTAAAATAGCTACAGAATGTAGCTCTATTGTCCTCCTCATTTACTTAGCAGGAATGATGTAACTTGGGAAGAAGACACATCTGCAAATCTTGAAAAGACACGAAGTAAATAAAGCATTTAATGATTAATCCCAGACCCCGAACAACCCCACAGTTGGTTGGTGCTACCCAAATCTGTGCATGCGATTTATAATCTAGGGTTAGGCAGACAAGGCAGCAATGTAAATGCTTCAAAATAGGGAATATATCAATGCACTTAGGAAAGTGTGGTTTGAGTTTAATACCTTCATAAACTCATATGATTGAATTCACAGCATGGGACACTGGTTTGGCTAAAACAGCAAATCTCGGATTTTAGTCTGAAAACCACGAGCGCCTCCTTCAGTCCCTCTGAGGCATTGCATAAAATCAAGCAGGAAATGAACGCTGTTGGAGCTACGGAAGTCGTATTAGCCGAGACTTTGGCTTCTCCTGGGGCTGGCCTACTTTCTACCCCAGCCCCAGGAGAAGCCGGGGCTGGGGCCATGTCGTCCTGGGGCCCAGGGAAGAGCGCGTGAGGCGCCACGGCCAGGCAGCCGGGGCAGCAGTGGGTCAGCGGCACGTGCGGCGGGAAGGAGAAGCGACCGAGCAACAGGCGTCAGAAAGAAGAGGGCATCCAGACAGAAAACCAGAAAGAGGACACCGGGCTTTCGTGACACGTTCAGTGGGGTGCACTCAGGTATTCGCAGGAGGGGTGGGAGCTGGGGGAAGAGATGAGCGAGAGAAGGGACAGGGGCGCACTTGGCGGGCAGGTGTTTCCACTGTTCTCTTAACGACGTTCTGTGACTCTTCATTGAGGTTCCTCATTTTTCTTGAAGGTCGCAGCCCAGTCTGGTTGGCAGCCCCCGACCTCCCCAGGGAGTCAGGGGCACAAGAGGAGTGAGCCGTGATCTAGAAGAAGGTCCCGTTTCTGTGCGGTGGGCGCTCCTCACCCGACATCCCTTCCCGAGAACACACGGTCCAAGCTCCGGAGTCCTCGGTCAGGCCAGGGGCCCCGTGGAAGGACGGCGCTCCATCTGCAGTGTGCGCGTGTGTGCAGGGAGTGAGTGGGTTTCAGAGTCGGGTCTGGATCTCAGTCCCCACTCTGCTGGCTTCCTACAGGCGTGACCTGGGTGAGTCACCTGTGTGTGGAAGGAAAGGGTGGTAATTGCTAATCATAACACCAGGGGACGCAGCCGAGTGCCAAGTCGGTCACGATGCCTACAGGAAAAGAAAAATCAACACTTCGGCCTCTCGGCACATGTGTCCCCTAAGTGGACGAAGGCGTATTTTATCCAGCGGTGTAGACAGGACGGGTTACTCAGTAAACGGGCGCATCCCAAGTTCTCCCCGGCCAGGGAAGGAGTGAGGGCAATGGGATCCTTCAACACACACAGCTTCGGAAGGCGCTGTGGGATCAGTTACAACCTCAAGCTGAAAGAAAGACAAAATTATAACATTTAAGGTTCAGAATCAAGTGTTTATGACTTCATGATTGTCAACGGTGTTTTTAAGTCAGTCATAAAAATTCCAAATCATAAATGAACAAGAGTTGTAAATTCAACCACGTGAAAATGAATTTCTCCTCATTAAATGCCTCCATAAAAAGTAAGAAATAAAAATACACAGTGGGTAGAATTATTTATCAAACATATCATTTGCAAACAGATTTACATCTAGAATATTTTTAAAGTCTTACAGATTAATAAGCAAAAATCAACAACCCATTAGGAAAAAAAGGGCAGAAAACTCAAAAATTACACAAAAAGATTTGCAACCTAATTAGTTCTCAAGGGAACCGCAGATTAACTCTGCAGTAAAAACACTTTTATGTGAGCTAACTCTGTAAAAACTTAGAAGCTGGACAATACAAAGTGCTGAACAGGAGGCGGGGGTCTGGGTGTCGCGATGTCCTTCTGTTCCTACAGTCACTGGGGGAGAGACCTCTGTGTTGTCTGGAGAAGTGGGAGGCGTGCGCAGGCTGTTGCCGCCACCCCGGCAGTGCACCGGCGGAGGCGTGTGCTCCAGGAGACCGAGGCAGGCGGCCCTGCAGCTGCAAAGCGTGTGACAGTGACAAACAGATGTCCGTCAACAGTAGAGAAGATGCACGACTTGAGGAGGACGGGATGCGGATGGAGAACATGCAGTGGCAAAAACGTGCCCTCGGCAGTGACGCGGAGGAACCTCTGGAATACACAGTCGCGTAAAAAAGGTCCACTTTTAGAAGAATACATAGAGAATAAACTCAGATACCAAAAGTTAAAGAACATGAAAAAGTAAGCCGTAGAACTATCCTAAGACTTATATTAAAAAGTAAGGAACGAGCAAACCGTGAACTGAATATAGTGAGCCCCTCTGGTCAGCAAGGACACGGGTCGGGACCGGGGCCGTTTCAGAGGCGTGTCTCTGCCTTCAGCAGGAGAAGGGTCGCTGGACCAGCTACTGTCCCCGTGGGAAACAGAGGTCCCTTTGCGACTGGGGAAATCCGGGGAGCTTACCAGCAGGTGAACTCTTTTGAGTAGCAGGGGTGTGGAGGAACCACAGGACGTAGTGTGGAGAGCTGGCCAAGCCGCAGCCAAGCCGCTCCTGTCCCTGGTCTGAAGGACAGGGCGGAAGGAGGTGAGCGCAACGGCTGGCACCTGGAAGGAGACAAATCAAGGCAGCTGCTGAGAGGAGTCCCGTTGCTCTTAGTCCCGGGACACAGGCAGCCTCACAGGGAGGCAGCTGGCAGAAGGGGCCCCCTGCCTCCGGTTTTCCCCTCCCGTGACCACTGGTGCTCACGCGGAGAGGCCGCGGGGGCTGGAGAACCTATCTGCGGACTCTGCAAAGACCCGTGTCCAGGGCAGAAAGTAGGTGGGAAACACGGTCTGAAGGGCGGACAGGAGGGATCTGACCCAGTCACAGTCCCCACCTGGATACGCCCACAATGCGAAGCATTTTTCCCTACAGTAGCCTCACCCTGCAGAGGAGAGGAGAGAGCGAGGCTGGTACGGAAGAGGGTGAGCAGCGGTGGAAGGAGACCAGACTTGGGGTGGTGAACGCATAGCGCAATGTACAGATGATGGGCGTAGAACGTACACCCGAAACCTATGTAGTTTTATTAACCAACGCCACCCCAATAAAGTCTGTTAAAAACATAAATAAGTAACCAGGTGAGCACTCGAATACTGAGAAGGCAAACGAAGAGTATAAAGACCTAGAAGGAACCACGAGAACTGGGTGCAGGCGGAGGTCCCGGGGTGAGGAGGCGCAGGGTGGAAGGTGTTTTCCTCGGAGCTCCTTGCGCCCTTCGGCTCTGCCTGCCCTTGGTCACGTCCCTCCGTGGCTGAGCACTCTTTATCCTTCTCCTGGTCATTCTCCTGTCAAACTGTTTTCTCTGAACAAATCCCCTCCTCCTAGAAACACAGCCCTGGCTCTGGCCGCACCTGTCATGGTCCTTCCCGTGGCTCATCGCAGAGCATCGGAAACCGGGCCAGCGCCCCACTTTGTCGTGGCGGCAGCTCGTGGTGATTTTGCTCTGACCCAGCCGATGCACCGTGTGTCAGATGCACAGCCGATGCACCGTGTGTCAGATGCACAGCCGATGCACCGTGTGTCAGATGCACAGCCGATGCACCGTGTGTATGGATGCCTTGAACCCATTCCAGTTTTATTCTCCCGTGCACCAGCAGGGACGGTGACTGACTGGTAGTTTTCAAAGGCCCTTCAGGGTTCCCGCTGGCCACCTGTGTTTCAATGTCCACATCACTTTGTGTTTGAGTAGCAGGAGGGAAGCACGGTCTCCACTTTTAACCCTCACACATATTCCAATGAGCAGATTTACGAAACTACCATTTATTAATGCTGAAACTGAGATGGTCAGGGCAACTGACAGAGATTGTCAGAGAAACTGATTTAAAAAAAGGGAAAAAAAGGTACGTATATCTTACATGTGAGTTACTAGGGTAATTTATCAGGCAAAGCCAGTCCCGTTGTGACGGTGGCCGGCCAAATCACGCTTGTGTTCGTGCCACCTGACCTAAAGAACAGTGATTATCAAACCGTTTCATGGTGCCATCACGGCAGGGCCATTCTGTGCACTGACCATGGGGCTTACAGGGCCACCGTCGTCCCAGTCCCCAGTCGGGTTGAGAATTTTCTCAGGCTTTCTCGGTCTTTAACGAAGCGTGTTATCAATAATCGCATCGGAATAATTTGTAGTGGCTTTAACAAGATTCAATTTTCTATTTCCACCTTCAGAGGAAAGCAATTATTTTAAGAAGACTGAGCCTAGAGCTGATTATATGGCCCGTGTAGCTGAATAAAATGTGTTTATCCAGCACTCTGGAAAGAGCGTGGCATTTCGTTTAAGGCGAAAGAGTGCTCCAAATTAATGTTGCTTGTTTTGCAGTAGATAGCTCCCTGTGCATGCACACAAGCAGGCTCCATTAGCAAAAGAACTTGACAGTTAAGTGATGCCCGTTTTTATCAGTTAATTCCAATATTTTTTTTTCTCTTTTCCATTCAGTTCCTTGAACAAAAATAGTGATTTTAGAGTTCATTCTATTGACCGTGAAAACATTCTAAGTGCTATCATAAATGAAGTTAAAAAGTGTAGCAGCGAAAATGAAATTATTCATTTTTTTTAATAATAAAAATACCTGCGGGGCGGGGCAAAACCAGGTTCACAGTTGTTCGTATGGAAGACGACACGATAATAAACAGCCCAAAGAAGGACCGTGGTTCGCAGACTCGCCACCACGCAGGATGGAGCCCAGCCTTGTGGTCAACACTCCGTCCTCCGTGAAACAAGGCAATTCTAGATGCTGTGTGTGTGAATTGGTCGTGAGGCACGTGCAGTCATGCTTCCCTCTGAGCAGCGAACACGTCTGTGCCCAGAGATGGGACACCTGGAGTCTAAACACGGCAAACGAACAACCGACGCACGCGCCGCCTGGAAGAGGGACGGGCTTGCAGTGGCCGGGCGATGAGTTGAGTGAGCGACTGCGGGGTTGGCTGTGTGGCCCCCCGGTCCCCGTGGGGGCACTTCCAGAGCAAACCAGCTGCTCTCTGTCTCTGCACTTCTTCTCTGGGCCCCAGCTGCTCATTGGCGCTCCTGGCGCGCCCTCAGGAACCTGATTTCGGAGGGGACTTCTTTTCTGGCCTCAGTGTGTGCCCCTCCACTGCAGCCAGGGGGCGCTCTTTGGGGGTTCCAGGGTCCCGGGGTGCGGGGAGGGAGACTCAGGCTTGTCTCTGGGAAGGTGTTGGTCTCAGACACAAGGAGGTGGAAAAGAGAATGTGGAGAGGGGGTAAGGAAGGTGATTCCCTTCAGCCGTCCACACCCACACACCCAAGTGGAAACTGTTCCCAGCGAGGAGGAGCACTCCACTTCGGTGACTGAATTTCAGAACGACCTGAGGTTGGAATTGCTGGGGACAGGCAATGTGGCATTGACCTTTTTTTAAAAAAATAAAATTTAAAAATTTTAAATTAAAAAAAATTTTTTTAACCAATTTTTAAATTGTTGTTCAAATATGGTTGTTGCCAGTCTCCTCCCCATCACCACCACCACTCACCCCCACCCCAGCCATCCGCACCTCAATCCTACCCCCTTTGGCCTTGTCCATGTGTACTTTATACATGTTTCTTGACAATCATCCCCCATTTTCCCCTGTTATCCCCTTCCTCCTCCCCCCAGGTACTGTCAGTTTGGTAGTAATTTCAGTGTCTTTGGTCATGTTTTGCTTGCTCGTTTGTTTTGTTGATCAGGTTCCACTTACAGGTGAGATCACATGGTATTTGTCTTTCACCTCCTGGCTTATTTCACTCAGCATACTGCTCTCCAGTTCTATCCATGCTGCTGCGAAGGGTAGGAGCTCCTCTTTCTCTCTGCTGTGTAGTATTCCATAGTGTCAATGTAAAATGGTAGCTATATGCCAAGGACTTTTCTTGACAATTTATGGATTTTCCAAGGAGTACTCCTATGCACTTAGGTTTGGGAACTTACTCAAGACGCTCCATCAAACCCAGCCCCAGAGTCGGATACAGCGTCACCGAGTAAACAGATGTCCATGTTAATCTGCACTAGCTGTCCCTTAACAAATGTCGACAGCCATAACTGTCAGGTGGCCACTTCTGCTCACCAATGGGCACAGTCTCTGTGGGAGCTGAATGAGGAGGGCAAGTTGTGGAGCATGGGTTGGTGACCACAGAGCCGCACCAGAGTGCCGGGGAAGTGGCCCCATTAGCTGGAATCTAATTGTCCTGTCCGGATCACAGTCTGCCCTGTTCTTGCGCTGTGGGGCTGTTATTTGGTAAAATTCTGCAACTGGTGATCTGATTGCTGAGCAGTTCTAAGCGGCTACTCAGCATGGCACAAAATGGAAAACCGGTGAATTATTTCTGGAATTTTCAATGTCCTGGTTTAGGACCTCGGTGGACTGCAGGTAACCATGACTGCAAAAGCGGAACCGCAGATAAGGGGGACCTCTGTGTACGGAAGTCAGTACAGTTCCATGTTCTCCAGTCAAGCCCTTTCTATGCGGACTCTACAAAATTAAAAAATTTATCTTCATAGTCACAAAGCCACAAAGTCAAGCCAAACCACTTCTGGGACATTCCATATGCTACATGAAAAGTACACTATTTTTTAAAAAATAAGTAGTACATGTTAAAGGCCAAAGGAATAAAAGCCGAGAGTAGAGGAGGATAATGATCTTTGCTGACATCTCCGTGATTCACCTTTTCTCTGCCGAGCTCGATGGGTGTACTGTGTTCCCGTGTCACTGCGACTGGTCACGAGTGTGGCTGGAAGGGGCCGCTTCGCATTGGCGACCTTGAGGGGCTGATGGGAACTGGTGATGAGGAGGCAGCGTGTGGTTCTGCTGGCAGGTCGCAGAAGCTGGCTTCCATTGCAGCAGCGGGGACTTCCATGAGCACATTAAAAAGAACATTCTGTCACCCAGACTTGGAGCCACGAGGCTGCATTGTCAAGAGAGCTGATGATGTCGCGCGTCATTTGAAAGCAAGGCCTCAGAAGAGATGATTTCTTAGGCTCACAGGGGGCGCTGGTGACGTGCAGGGCCAATCTTTTCATTCTCATGCACATGCAGGAACTTCGTTCTCATCCCACTTGCCATTCCCCCGGCATCCTGAGAGCTTTGACTGGCGCTAATTCGCCAGTCATTTCTGATTATGTGGACTGCATTCTAAATGCAGTTAAGTGCAATTTATTTCTAGTAAACCCGTCATTAGCATTAGCAAGATCAGCATTTACAACTTAATTACCTTTCCTGGAGGCAGATACAGCTCTATGCACAGTTTTGGTATTTTAAAACTGCTAGAGAAAAAAGTGTGTGCGTGTGTGTGTATGAATATGCATATATATATATTTGGCATGGTATATATTTATTTACAGAATACCTGGCCTAATATATGTATTTTGTTAAATCACAATTGAACTACCAGAATGCTTTACTTAGCATTTACTCATAGTAATACTGCAGTAATGTTTTACGAAGCAATAACATAGTTCCCCAGGGAATTGACTCTGAGGCTGATGGCTGGCGATCACTACCAGGATGCCAGATTATTGTCCCATAAAACAGTTCAACAGGGCCGCTTTGGGCAGTGGGTGGTGTCCTTGGCACCCATTTTCACTTGCATGTTGAAAAGTAAAGTTACAAGTCAAAATGACGGCAGACTTGGAAATGGGCGGGGATGTTGTGGAATGGATGTAGTTAAAATTTGGAGTGAATATTTGCAATTTTGGACTATCCTGGTTGGCTAAGAACCTAATAATTTCAGTGCCTTGTGCTACGTCATCCATTTTCTTTATCACACATGCACACCCACACGCACCCTCGTAATTGGCTGTAACATCTTTCTAGTCTTTCTGGTCGCTGGGGGGCTCTCCCTCCAATGGAACATAATGGACTCTATGCAGCTCCGTTCACCTCCTTAGAACTGGGGTTTCCTGTCCTGGCCACAGCAGCTGGGGCCCTGCTCCTTCCCACGCACCCTCTCTCTTCACGAGGTCCTGAGTGGGACAGGAGGCAGTGGGTCTTTGAGGCAGCTAGCCTGCACTAGCTGCAGGCTTCCCACGGAGCGCTCACTGTGTTGGGTGCTTTACCCACGGGCCTTATTCAACCCGTGCCGCCACCCCGTGAGGAAGACACGACCATTGCCCCGATCTCTATCTCTAAGGAAGCTGAGTGGGGAGCACAGGGGTGAAGCAACCTGCTGAGAGGCTCTGCGGTAAATGTTGCAGGGAGGTGGGTCAGAGCTGGGTCCACAGCCACTCAGTCCCTACCTGGACTGTGCAGAATAGGTGGCCCCGCCGAGAGAGACTGGCCAGAGCTGACCTGACCCAGTGATGAAGCCAGGGCTCGAAGCACTAGGTCATTGTCCTTGGGAAGTCCCCCGGTACAAAGAACAGAGGCCCTGGCGGCAAAGACCCCTCCGGCCTCTGCTGTCACCACCTCGGGCCCAGAGAGGGGGCCCTACACCTGCTGGGCAGGTGCTTGTCAGCACAGGAGAGGGAGCCGCCCTCGTCCTCCGGCTCCCCAGCCCTCCCTCCCTCCTGCTCAGCAGTATTCGGCCCCGACTTCCCCTGGTCACGTCCAGCACATCTTCCTCCCTGCTTGTGCATTCCTGGTGTTGTGCTCCGTTAGCCGTTTGGCTGTTTAGTATTAATAATGTATAAGGATCTCATAAGTGATTATTACTACTTAGCTTTCATAGGCCCCTCATAGTTGTGTTCAATAAAAACTAAAGATTTAGTTCGTCATTTGTAATTGTACAAAAGCAGCTTCTGAAAATTCTCTTGTCTATCAACATTGTCACATTGTAACAGAAATGAACGCTTATTATTGGCATGAAAAATATTAACGTGTACAGACATTTCTGAAGAGGACAAAAGAACCCCTGAGTTCCCGTCCCTTAACCACGTTCTTTCCAAATGTAGATGGTTCTGGTCGGTTTTTGTTCACGGGGGTTGATGACAGTATAATTTTTCGGCCTGTTTTATTTCTTCTTTATTGTGGAGAGACCACGTCAGTGCGCAGCCCTGTTGTGAATCACAGGCTCTGCAGGCACTTACACACTTACCCACCCAGCGCCACCGCCGCTCCTACTGGGTGTATGAAATCCCCCTCCCCCGCCCCTCGTGCCCACGCTTCTACTCTCCTTCTGTGAGTGTGACGATTTTAGGTTCCTCAGATGGGTGAGTCACGCAGTGTCCGTCTTTCTGCCACGGGCTCATTCACTCAGCATGACGGCCTCTGCCAATGGTAGCACACACTCCCTTCTTTCCACTGCGTGTGCAGGGGGCGCATCGTCCTCCTCCACCACTGTCAGCAAACCCAGGGCGCCCGGGGGCTGTCTCCAGGTCTGGGCTGCCTTGGCTGCATCTTGTAAACCCAGGAGCGCAGCGCTCTCTGCGAGACCTGGTTGCAGGTCTCTTGAACACTGTTCTTGGAAATGGGTGGGGCTATTGTGCAACGGACGCAGTTAAAATCTGGAGTGAATATTTGCAATTTCGAACTATCCTGGTTGGCTCATAACCTAACAGTTTCAGGGCCTAGTGTTACGCCCAGAAGGGGGCGTGCCCAGAATATTCGCCCAGAAGGGGTATGGACCACACTGTCGTTCTATTTTAATTTGGGGGGAATCTTCATACTGGTTTCCACTGTTTGTATTCCCACCAGCAGTGCAGGGGTTCCCATCTTTCAAATCCTTGACAACATCTTTAAAAAAAAAATAGACTTCCTAACAGATGGGAGGTGGTATTTTACCGTGGTTTTGACTTGCATGTCACAGGTGATTAGTGATGCTGAGCACGTTTTCATGCACCTGTTGGCCAAGTACATATCTTCTTTGGAGAAATGTCTATTCAGTTGTTTTCTAATGAGTTCTCTAAATTTCTGTGTATTTTGAATACTAATCTCACGGGATAGGTGGTTTGCAAGTATGTTTTCCCAACCCGCAGGTTGCCTTTTCGTCTTCTTGATTGTCTCCTTTCGTGTGGGGGGGAGGTTTTCAGTCCCGCGGGGTCCCACTTGCCTGCTTTGCAGCTCCAGGCTGGTGCGGTTGGTGTCGTATCCGGGAAACCGCGGCCCACACCAATATCCTGCGATCTCCCCCGTGTTTCCCGAATCCGTTTTTTAGTATAAGCAGGGGACCTGCATACATAATTTAAAAAATAATCTGAAATTTAAATTTGACTGAGTATACTGTGGAAAAAGCAGCGAAGCAGAGTACATGTTGTACCTAAATTACTTTCCAGTTCCTAACTTTAAACTTTTCCTAAATTTTGGCGGTGATATTATAGGTAATATAATAATGGTAAGTTTGCTGTAATCAGCCAGGGTTCTAGTTCTTTGGAACTTGGTCAAATAGCATAGTGTTGTAGTCCAGTATTTGAGATGTTCTGGGACTTGATTTATTCCCCAATACATGATTTATTTTAGAAAATTATTCATATTCATTTCAGACAAGTTATACTTCTGTTGGGTACACTGGTGCCTAAAAGTCAACCAAGTCAGGTACATTTTCCAATTTATCCGTCTCTTATCTCTGTATTTTTTCTCTACTTTTACTATTAGTTACAAGAAGAGGGATGCTCACTCTTTCCCATTGTCGTTACTACTTTTTACATTTTTCTATTTACTTTGTCATTTTGTTGCTCTGCTTTACAGTCTAATTTGCAGAATATTATGGCTGCACCAACTCTGTTATGATTGGAGATTATAGTGAATTTTCTTTCTGGATTTTCTTTTACTTTCAACATTCCTGTTTCCTTATATTAAAGGGTGCCACTTCTGAGCAGCACAAAGTAGAACCTTGTCCTAAATTAAATCAATAATAAAGTCTTTGTCATTTAATTGGTGTACTGAGCTTACTCACTTTTAATGTAATTACGAATATACCTGGGGTTAACTACCTCGTCGAAACTCCGTGTCATGGTTGTTGGAACTCTTTCTGTGCTTTGGGGGCTCCTTCTGTGTTGGTCAAGGGTCGTCTTCCTCTTTGTTGTGCGTACGTTTTTTAATGGTCCTTTTTGTAATTTCTCTCAAGATTAAACATGGATCTTTGACTTATTGTATCTGGCATACAGTATGTGTGTGCGTCTCAACCACTAGGATTAATTTGCAGAGTTCTAAAAATGAGTAACGATGAAAAATAGATGAATTTATTCAGCGACCCATCTTCAGACAACCTGATTTCCCGTGAAACTCAACAGTAGTATTTCACGTGTTGTGGAGTGGGGTGAAGTCATAAAACAAAAGGAAGACAGGTGAGCACGAAGCAGAAAGAAAGAAATGAAGCACATCAAATTTCTCTCCTAGTTTCAGTATATATATGCTCTCTATAGATACATAAATATTCAAGCCCTCCTCGAGCTGGGAAATGATTAAGTATAAACCCTATTAAAGAATCACCCACAAGACAGGGTTGGTCTATGAAGACATTCAATGCTAAACTGTTCCTAACTCATGTTTTTACAGCTTCCAGAATGTGACATGCGCTATGTGATTGTTTTGGGCTATGTTGGTCTAAAATGCTTTGGAGGAAAACTCTTCTCTATTTCCCTCTTAATGTTTTCAAGCTCAGTTCTGAATTCTGCGGAGGCTTCATCCTCGAAGGCAGAATCCACCGTTTCTCAGTTGTCTCCTCTTCTTTTGAATGGTGGCCGTCACCCCCCTTGTGCCCAGGGGTGCTGTGCCTCTTGTCACTGCCGTCACTGCTGTGGGATTTGTGAGCATTCCCGACGCCCCCGTGCAGCCGCCCTCCTTGGCACTGGGCAGTGACGTTGATTTTCTCCTCGTGCCTGGGCTTCCCCGCAGCCCTGCTCCCGGGAAGCCCGATCAGTGTGCTCGTCCTGTTCCTCCATGAGCCTTTCGAAAACATGGGGGTGTGAGTCCCGGATTCATAAACCGTCTCTGTGGTTCCCCCAGTGTCATCAAGCTGGCTTGGTGTTCTGTACACAAATGACCAATGGTTCTGAGATTCCCGGGGAGGAACACGCGAGCAAGCAGGTATGAGCGCGGATGCCTTTCAGTGGGTTCTGGTGAGTTCTTACCGAGGGTGATTTGCCCGTTTGCTGAGACTCAGGGGGCCGGGGAGAGAGGCGCCCTTACACAAACATTTTAAAGGGACATGTAAAGAATCAAACATATCTGCTTACCTATAAACACAGTCCATAGAACACCCAGCGTATGTCAGATACAATAACGACCTTTACAAATGTCCAACAGGAAATACCAGAATGTTGCCCCTGATGAGGGTTTGTTTCTCTGGGCAGGAAAGTATTTTAAAGGCTGTCTGCTCGGTGCGTTCAGGCTCATGAAGGGGAAGGGTGTTTTGGGCATCTCTGCAATTGCCCAAAGGAACCAAAGTCTTAGGATGACTTACAAATATTTTTAAGGGATAGATATCTAAGAAAATAAAAATCTCTGCAACTTTCGGAGTCAGAAACTGAGACTTTTACTATCCTCACAAGCCAATGACTCAGCCTGCCCAAATTTGCTGGGTTTTGGCAGGAGGCGTGTGACTTCGGATTCCGGAGCAGAGGGCTGTTTGTTACGCACAGCGGTAGCAGGAGGCACCAGCTGTCCATCTTTGGGGACCCAAATGTGCGAGGGGCAACGCTCCTCCCGCCTCTCTTACTGTATCTGTCACCAGGGCCTCACACTGTCTCTCAGAAATGTCGCTAATATGTGTTACCTAAAAAAAATAGCTTAAGCTTCTATTACTCGTGACCTCAAATATCACAGAGCCCCCCCAGCCATTCTCTCTGAATCTACTTTTCTCTTTACTTCTATAGGTGCCTGGCAATACACATGTGTCCTTTTAGAGTAATTTCTATTTTTCCGATTACAGTTGACAAGCAGTATTATATTAGTTTCAGGGGTCCAACATAGTGATTGGACATTTATAGAACTTACCAAGTGATCACCCCAATAATTCTGGCCCCCATCTGATGCCACGCTTGTTATGGACTACATTCTCTATACTGGATTTGACATCCCTGTGACCATGTTACAAATTTCCTAAGCTACCATTACTGCAAGGCAACTTATTTTTCAAGTTTTTTTTTAAAAAGCCATTCCTACAAATGGGTGAGATTGACCCACCATGATGTGTGTGATGGGCTTTCTCAGCGGTCCTCGGAGAACCTCGGCTCCCTGAAACATGACGCCGCAGGTTCCGCTGGCCAAGCCACTGCTGCGGCCTCCACCTCGCGTCCGGCTGGACTTTGGTGTACCGGGTCACCGCCGAACACGACCAGCTCCTGTGACTGAAAGTCTGTTACCGCTGTTGCCATCTCTTAGTAACTCGGAGATTTAATTTGCTGTGCCACCTTTGCTACCAAACTTGCATTTCCTTTGGCGAAGAAACGAATAGGCCGGCACATAGAGGCCGTCTCTGGTTCGTTTGTACAACCCAGCTGGTGGCACACGGAGGGGCCAGACACACGCCTGTTCAAGATGGGCAGGCAGGTCGCTTTGCACAACGAAGGGATTGTGTGCCCTTCTAGTGACGATCCTGTTTTATGTCAGTTGTGGAAGGTAGAGCAAGCCAACCTGAAGCTCAACCTCTGCCCCAAAGCGCTTGTAATCCGGTTAGGGAGAGATGGATGGTGCACCTGAACATCCCATGAAGTATACGATATTGTAAAACATTTATAGGAAAAATATGAGAGAATATGTATGTGTGTGTACATATGCATGTATGTGTACACACACACACACGCATACATAGTGGTCTGTCCGGAAAAAGTCCAGCCACTATTAACGTAACGAGAACAGTTTGCGTGACATTGATGGGACCTGGCAGCCCGGCAGAGTGGCCTGGAATGAGTATGTGGGGACAATGACGACTTCACTGTACGAGGCAGTGGGGGCAGTAGACGTCATTGAGTGAGCATGTGCACTGTGTGGCTGTCACATTCAAAATGACGGAGTAGAGCAGTGAATCTGCATCAGATTTTACATTAAGCTTGAACATTCCTCCATGGAAACTCTCCAGATGAGTCAGAGGCCACAGCTGTGGGCAACGGATGACTGGCAGCTTCATCACAACAACACACCAGCTCATGCATCACGTCTCGTGCAGAGCTTTTTGGTGAAACATCAAATCAGCCAGGTGACTCAGCCCAACTACACCCCTGATTTGGTGCCCTGCAACTTCTGGCTTTTCCCAAAACTAAAATCACCTTTGAAAGGAAAGAGATTTCAGACCAATGAGATTCAGAAAAATAAGACAGGGCAGCTGATGGTGATTGGGAGAACTCTGTGAGGTCCCAAAGTGCCTACTTTGAAGGGGACTGAGGTGTCATTGTTCTGTGTGCAATGTTCCTTGTATCTTCTTCAATAAATGTCTCTATTTTCCATAGTACATGGCTGAATACCTTCTGGACAGACCTCCTGGATTAGAAAGTATTCAATTTTTACAAATGTGCTAAACTTCAGGAAAGTCTGTTACAAGACAATGACACTATTCACTCACTTGCTCAGAAGTTTATGGCTCTACAGCAATTCGGTGTTTGATGCTTATTTTCCATTCCTTTAAATTTATATGTGGTTTCTATGTGCCAGAGCCTGTGATTTCAAATGAAAGGTATTGGCTCCCAAAAGAACACCAAATCTCATGTATTCACAGAAGCCTCGCGGATGTCCTCTGCCCCTTTGGGTTCTATCACTCCTGAAATCTAAATAGCGTTAAATCTCCTCACCCAATCCTTAGAAAGGCCGACCAGGGCAGGCCGTGCCCTGGAAATAAACAGGAATCACATGCGTTTATCTCTCTCTGTTCAGGGGGACTGAAACCGCCTCCTGTAAGGGACTCACAGCCCCTGGACATTTTATCGGGAAAGACCTAGGTCTGTTTGGATACCCACTTCCCCTCACCCTTGTTTCAAACCCATTAGCCCCATAGATCCCAGACAACCATAACACGCAGTGTCCTCATGTGGCTTTGGGGTGGTGTCTCTAGTGCTGAGCTGGCTCATGTCAGGCAGGTAGAGGGGAAGCTATCTGCAAGGGAGGGAGTCCAAATTGTTGACCCGGAGTGTGGTGGCAGCCGCAGGAACCCCAGGCCACCCCCTTGCTGCCCAAGCTTAGGGGTTGGGGAGAGAAAGTATGAAAACTCGGAACACTGGTGCGTGCAGGCTCCGCTCTGATGCTCCCAGCAAGGAGCTGAAAGAGAGTTGAAGTTAGGCGGAGGCTAGCAGGTTTATAGATTCCAGGCAGAGAACATTCTTTAATAGAGCTGTATCCCATTCCCTGTCTGCTTTCAATCTAAAATGTTTCAGTGTCCAGCAGGTTAGGGCCTTTCAGGATTAGAAACACCAACTACTTCTGTACGTTAAACACCCAGAGATACGTCTGTCAGTGAGCTTCCCTGTCCACAGCTGCGTGCTCTGAATCTAGAGGCAAACGTGTGAGTCAGCCTAGCAGATCGGCGGTGAATTCCCTTTCCCCTCCCCGTCTCTCTTGGACCGCCTCGCCCTGCTCTGTGTTCTGGGGACCTCCCCTGCAAAGGGCATCACCCCATTCCCCGCCCTCCCACTTCTGTTGACCCCCCGGGAGAGCAGCAGAGGGTACTGGGCCGAGCAGGGACAGGCGGAGGCGCTGGCCCCTCCACACCCAACTCAGCTGGCCTGCTTCCCTCTGCGGTCGTGGCAGCGGGTCTGCCCCGGGGCTGGCTCCCACAGGGACACACCTCCTCGCCCCTTCTCCTTGTCTCTCTGTCCCTGCTTTCCTGACGTCTTTTGTGGTATTGAAACACGGGGTCCAGCAGAAGTAACACTTGCGTGAGTGGGACTGATAGGGTAATGATGAGGGTGTAATAATTTGTAGTTTTAACGTGAACATTTCATCTACAGTGTCACATGGTGGGCTCACATGGTACATTACAGAACTACATGCTCGTGACTTTGTAATAAAAGATTGTTATAGTAAAAAGGGGGTGGTATTTGTGCTGGACCCTGTTTATCTTTAGCTATCCATTTTATTTTATGTATTAGCTGCTTAACTATAACGTGACATATTTTTGTGGTCCCTCCGAGGATTAAATCGTACGTCATTAACTCTGGGCAGACTACTGAGGGCCACGACTTCACAACACGCAGAGTAGGAAAATCTCCAGCAGCCTAGGTGTGTACCCCCCCCTCCCCCGCCACATCCTTTAAGCTACAGTAGTTACAGGCACCCGTCTACACACTAGAATCTCCAAAATGCAGAGTCAGGTGTGTCGCTGGTACATGAAAGGTCCTGGGAGAAAGATAACCTTCTACATTTGTCTTTGTGTTGGCTACACCCCAGCCTCCCCGTCTGCCTGAGGACCCTGGCCCACTCAGACCCTGTCCCTTCAGCCAGGACCCGCTCGGTGTGTCTTACGTCAAAGGGCTGCCGCCGCCGGATCCCCCGTCGCACTCCCTGGAAATGCTTTGTTTGCCCTCCTTCTCGAGTGATATTTTCTATGTCAATACGGTTCTGTGTCAGCAGCTTTGCTTTGTCTGTCTTCCGGGACTCCAAGCTGCACAGTTGAAACCGGAGGCTTTCTGTCGAGGGGAAGTAAACGCACAGAACTGTCTTGCATCCGGATGGACGTGACAGCCTTTTGTGGCTTTGGAGGGTGGCCGTGGCTGGGGGTTGCACCATCCCCTCAGGGTGTGTTGTTTCTGATGCTCAAACAGTGCCCCCAGTGCCAGGCAAAGCCCACCGTGGCGCAGGCAGACCTTTTGAAAGGCCCATCACTGTAAAGGTGACAGACTGTCAGGGATGCCTTGAGTGACACAAGGGTGCCCGTCCGCCCTATAAAAGGGGAGGACTTCCCTTTTAAGGACAAAGCCTGCCTTGCCCGGTCCCCGGCGTGTAGGGTTCTAGAGCCACTCTGATGCAGCCAGTGCGCCGACAGCCATCGGCACGGCCGGGAGTGTGCACAGGGCGCGGCTGCCCACTCCGGCCCAGTGATGTCAGGGTTCATGAGGGCGTGGGCAGAGCCACAGAGGGTCTTGATGAGAACGCGAGACCTCACTCTGCTCCTGTTGGTAGCCCAGACCTGGAGCACTGACAGGCACCAAGAGGAGCCCCCCTTACTGCCTGTGGGGTGCAAAGTGGTGTGACCGCTCGGGAAGACAAGACGGTCTCTCATGAAAGAAACGCACCCTGACCAGGCGGTCCAGGACTCATGGTCCCTGAAAGAACTGAAAACTTACGTCCGCCCAAAACCCTGCACCTGGATGGGTGCAGAAGTTTTCAGCACAATCTTCAAAATGTCAAACTCAGACACTCTTCAGTAGATGGATGGATGGATGAACTGTGGTCCATCCAGACAGTGGGATACTCAGGGCTAAAAAGTGATGAGCCATAAGGCCACAGAGAGATACGGAGGGACAGCAAAGGCATATTATTGACTTAAAGAAGGCCATCCAACAAGACCACGTACTGTACTCTTCCAACTCTGTGCCTTCCTGGAAAAGGCAAGACTGTGGAGACAGCTAGAAAATCAGTGGCTGCCGGGGGTCAGGGGTGAGAGGCGGGGGTGGAGCACAGAGGAATTTTAGGGGGTGAAACTATCCTGCAAGCGTAA
Source organism: Sturnira hondurensis (assembly GCF_014824575.4). Lineage (NCBI taxonomy): Eukaryota > Metazoa > Chordata > Mammalia > Chiroptera > Phyllostomidae > Sturnira > Sturnira hondurensis. The sequence goes on from NW_028087067.1 coordinate 872,952, forward strand.
GGATGGATACGTCACTGGCCCAAACCCATAGAACGGGCAGCACCATGAGCGAATCCTGATGTGAACTTGGTCTTCGGGTGACTATGGTGTGTCCGCACAGCTTCGTCAGTCACAGCTTCTATGCCCCTCAGGGTCGGGCTGTTGGTAACGGGGGTGGGGTGCCTGTGTGAGGGGTTACGTGGGAGATCCGTGCCGTCCTCTTAGTTTTGCCAATAACCTGACATGCTCTAAAATGGTAGTCCTTAAAAAAGGGGGTCTTAGCATACTGGCCCTGAGGTTCAGGTTGGGGGACCCATTACCCGGACCCCACAAGGAATGGGGGAATGCGCCAGTCAGTTTGCAGGCTGCGGCTGGAGCGGAGAGGAAAAAGAGAAGGAGGTGCCGTGGGTTTCTCCGGGAAGCCCTGAGCCAAGTGGAACATTTTCAGGGGGTGGTTTTCTTCTTTTTGAGTTCTAAGAATTCTTTGTACTGTTTGGATAGCAGTCCTTATCGGGTGTGTTTTGCAAATATTTTCTCCCGTATTCTAATTCTTATTTCTTCACAGTGTATTTTGCAGAGCAGACGTTTCTAATTTTAATTAGGTCCAGCTTATCAGTTATTTCTGAAATAGATCGTGCCTTTGGTGTCTTCTCTTAAAAGCCATCCCCAGATCCAAGGTCATCCTTCAGTTTTCTCCTGTTATTTTCTAGAAATTCTGCGCTTTTGCATTTTACATGGATCTCTTAAGACTGTGGTGTATTTTGAGTTAGTGTTCGCAAAGGGTGTATAAATTCATTTTTCCCCAATGTGGATATATAGTTTTTTCAGCACAAATTATTGAGGAGACTGTCTTTGCACCATTGTATTACCTTTGTTCCTTTGTCAAAGCTCAGTGGACTCTGTTTATTGGGGTCTATTTGGGGCTCTCTGTTCTGTTCCCTCCATCTGTTCGTCTGGTCTCTCACCTACACCAGATGTCTCGGTTACTCTAGCTTTACAGTACGACTCGGAATCAGGCACCCTCAGTCTCCAACTGCTTTTTCCCCTTCAGTATTTTTTTGGCTACCCCGGGTCTCTGCACTCCCCAAGTAAACTTCAGAGTCCGGTTGTCCATAGCCACAAAGTAACTTTCAGAGCTTCTTCTGATCAGGATTATTTTGAATTTACAGGTCAAGTTGAAAAGGACTGACATCTTGACACAGTGAGTCCTCCTATTCAGGAATATGGACTATCTTTTAATTTATTTAGTTCTGATTTGATTTTGTTCACCAAAATTTTGTACTTGTTCACCAAAATTTTGTACTTTTCTTCATATGAAACTTTTTAATATTTTGTTAGATCTACACATAAGAATTTTTGGTTCTAATATAAATGGTGTTGCATTTTTAATTTCAAATCCCACTTACTTATTGCAAGCATACAGGAAATGCATTGCCTTTTCTATATTAACCTTGCGTACTTGCAGCCTTGCTGTAATTGCGTAGTAGTTCCAGGAACGATTGTGTTGAGTCCTTCAGACGTTTATACACACGATCATGTCAGTTATGAGTAGCAGCAGCTTTCTTTCTTCCCAATCTGTATATATTCTATTTCCTTCTCTTCTTGCGTCAGCTACTACTTCTACTACAACCTTGAAAGGGGATAATGAAAAGGGACTTACCCGCCTTGTGCCTGATAAGAGAGAGAACGCTTCAAGTTTTTCACCTTAACACACACTGTTGTCTGTTGGGTTTTCGTAGATATTCTTCATCAAGTTGAGGAAGTGCCCTCTGTTCCTAGAGTTGAGTGTTAAGCAAGGAGACCATTGGACTGAGGTGGCTCAACCATCTTGGGAACCTAGGCAATCAAGTCAAACCCTAAGGCAAAGTCGGTGCTCTCCAGTGGGAGACAGTGAAACTTAAGAACAACCAGCTACACGCAGCAGAGTCAACTTTCAAAGATGATGTCACTGCTTAGACTGTAACCAATCAGATATACTTGCTTCTCCTCAGCCTGTTGTCTATAAAAACCTTCCCCTGGCTACTTCTAGCGGAGCAGAAGAAGTAACACCCACAATTTTGGTGTCACTTCAAACCACCTTTATTTTGGCAAAGCCCAATTTGAGTCAGTGTTTGTTCATATAAACTCTTGAAAATTTTAATGTTCCTCGGTTTACCTGTTAATTCTAGTTTACTGAGAGCTTTTATCATGAATGGGTATTAGATTTTGTGAGAGTTTTTTGTGTGTGTTGATATAGTCATATGATTTTTCTATTTTAGCTTATGGGTGGGATAAATTTTGTTCATTGATATTAGAATGTTGTAGCTTAAAGTTCTTTTTATGCATTTTGGGGTTTGGTTTACCAACATTTTGTACAGGACTTTTGCACCCATGTCGATGAGAGATACTGGTCTAGAGTTTTCATTTCTTGTAATGTGCCTGGTTTGGGTTTTAGGGTGGTGCTGGCCGCATGCAGTGGGGTAGGAGTGTCTCCTCTGGGAGGGGTTGTAGAGGTTTGGTAACACTCTTCCCTCATTTTGGGTAGAATTCACCAGTGAACCCATCTGGTCATGGTTCTTTCTCTTGTGGAAAGCTATTAGTTATTAATTCAACTTATTTAATCAGTACCTGTCTGTTTAGATTTTTTATTTCTCCTCTTGTAAGTTTTGGTAAATTGCATCTTTTGAGAAATTTGTCCACTTCACCTGGGTTATCAAATTTGTAGAAATAGAGTTGTAGTTGTTTCTGTATTTTACTAGCCTTTTAATGGACATAGAATCTATAATTTGTGTTCTTTCTTTTTTCTTAGGTATCCCAGTGAGAAGCTTTTTGAATTTATTGATCTTTCCAAAGAACCAAATTTTGGTTTAATTGATTTTTTCTATTGATTTTATGTTTCAAATGTCACTGAGTTCTTCCCTAATTTTTATGTATTTTCCCCTGCTTACTTTGAATTTAACTTGTTCTTTTTATTTTATTTTGTTACTCTCCTGCGGTAGAAACTCAGATTATTGATTTTAGATCTTTCTTCTTTTCTAACATGTGATACCATTGACAAATGTGTAACACATGATAAATTTCCTTCTAAGCACTGCCTTTGCTATATCCCACAAAAATGCGGTAAGTGGTGTTTTTATTTCCATTTCGTCCAAAATATTTAGCTTCACTTGAAATGCTGTATTTGACTCATGTTTTTAATCTTCATGCATTTTGGGGTTTTTCAGTTATCTTTTTGTTACTGACTTCCAGTTAAAGTCCATTGCATTCTGAGAGCTGTGTGTAATGTCTATGTTTCTAGATTTGTTAAGATGTGTTCTTGTTGCCCAAGATGTGGTCTTTCCTGATGAAACTTCCCCGTGAATTTGAGGAGAACGTGCGTTTTGCCGATTTTGGATGAGGTAGTCCATCGGGGCCAACTCCACTCAGTCGGTGGATGGTGGCGTTGGGTCAGCTGTGTTCCTTCCGCTCTCTGCCTGTTGCCGCTGTCCGAGGCCCATAGATGGTTGTGGACGTCTCCTGCTGTGATGACGGATGTACCTGTTTCCCCGCACAGTTCTGTCATTTCTGCCCGCAGACAGTCGGATGATCTGCTGTTAGGCACACACTTGTTAAGGGCTGCGATGTCCGCTCTGAGCATCAGACTCTTCATCATTGTGTGGTGACTTTTATCTGTCATCTCAGTCCTTGCTCGGACATCTACACTGTCTGAAATTAACATAGCCATTCTTGCTTTCTTTTGATGAGTGCTTTATGATGGTATATGTTTCTCTATTAATTTATTTTTAATCTCTGGGTCTCAATATTTAAAATATATTTCTTGTGGAGAACACAGAATTGGCTCCTTTTTTAATCCACTCTGACAATCCATGCCTCTTAACGAGTGTTTTCAGACTGTGGATGTTCAAAGTAATTATTGATGTAGTTGGATTAATATCTATCATATTCCTGGCCTTTTCTATTTGTTATCCTTATTGTTTGTTCCAATTTTTCCTTCTTTTTTTCCCGACCCTTGAAGTTTCAATTGAACCTTTTATATGATTCAATTTTCTCTTCTTTCTTAGCATATCAGTTCTATTTTTTTTAAAAAATTTGTGGTTGCTCTAGACTTTGCAACACACATTTTCAGCTAATCCAAGTCCTCTTTCAAATAACACGGTATCATTTCACAGGTGGTGTACCTTCTAATAACAAGATAATTCTAATTCCCCTCTCCTGTACCTAATAATGGCTATTATTCATTTCACTTATACACAGGCATGCATAAGCACATGTATATTTACATGTGAGATATACACATGAGCATACATAAGTGAATAAATTGTTGGTGTTATTTTGAACACACTGTTAGATCAATTAAGAATAAGAAAAAGAAAAGTTATTTATTCACACGCTCATTATTTGATGCCCTTCCTTTTTTATGTGGGTCAGGGTTTGGGACCTTTATTATCTTCCTTTTCTCTAAAGAATTTCTTTGAACATTTCTTGCCAGACAGTTCTACTGGCAACAAATTTCCTCAATTTTTGTTTGTCTGAAAACGTTGTTAATTTTTTTTTCACTTTTGAAGAAAAATTTCACAGGGTCCAGAATTTTATAGTGCTTTTCTTTTTCTCTCAACACTTCAAAACTAACCCCCAATCTTGGACCGCATCCATCACTTCTCGGCGGTCGAAGGAGCTTTCTGTCTTTGTGTCTCGTAGGCGAGGTGTTTTTCCTCTCTGTCAGGGTTTGCCCCTTCTCTCCGAGTCCCCGTGACTTTAAGATGGTATTCCGCGGGGACTGTTTCTGGGACGTGCCCCTGCGTGGTGTGCTCTGGGCCTAGTGCATCTGAGGTTTGGTGTCGGACGGTAACTTGAGGAAGTGCTGGGTCAGTGCTTCACACGTTCCACCTGACCTCCCGCTCTTCTCCCTCTGATACCGCCTTGCCCAGAAGTGACACCTTTTGTAGCCAGCTCTCAGCCGGCAGTACTTTGTTTCGGTTTCTCTCTCCTTTTCATTTTCGAGGATTCCATGGCTGGACGCTCTGTCTCATGGGGTCCCCCAGGCATGGCCAGCGTGTGGCTCAGCCCCTCGCAGCTGGTCCCCACTTGGCTCCAGGGTTGTGACTCGTAGCATTTCATTTCGATTCTTTCTCAGGAGTTCCATCTCTCTGCTTGCCGCACTGCCTGTCTGTTCTTGTGCGCCATCGATTTTACTCGCCAGAGCCCCTCCCGTAGGAAGCACGGTCGTTTTCAGTTCCAGGGGGCGAATGCCAGCATTTCCGTCGTGACCGGCTCTGCAGCAGGTCCTGTGTCTTCCCCGTGTGTTTCCTGCCTTTTCACGTGTCTCAGGATGCTTTTTTCAGTCGGGCGTGATGAAACAGGTCCGAGGAGCTGCTGCCAAGGAGCCCCATGGACGCGGGGGGGAGCCGAGGGGAATGCCCCCGTCTCAGGGTCCGTGCTCGCACAGGTACCATCAGAGTCGTTGGATTTTCAGTCTGTTCAGCTTTTTACTTGTGGTCCGCGTGGAGCGAGACTCTTGTGCCCCGGTCCCTTGGAACGGGCAACTGGCCAGCTCAGTTTTATTCTTCCACAGATGACCTGACTTTTATCGCTTTAGTTGGGTTTAAGCTCTCCCTTCATTGTATTCATTTTTATTGTAAACATAGGTGTGTTCTAATCATTCTGTTTATGGCGTATTACCCTTTATAAATCTGAAGATTGACACTTCCCATGGAGCCTGAGACTTTCTCCACCTGTTCTGCTGCCCCCTGCCTGCCCCTTCATCACGACCTTCACCTTCACAGTGACCGTTTTGTAAATTCCATCTGAAATTGCAAGTGTGCTGCATCCTGAATAAATTCTTCAAAACTATCTTTGATAAATTGCTTTTCTTGAGCTATATCTAAAATGCTCTTAACATATACCTAGGCTTTAATTTCATGGACTGAAAAGCTAGATAAGATTAAGAAATACTACGTGGGAAAGGAACAGCACGCTTTCCAAACTTGGCTGAGAATATATGGGGCGAGGGGATGCTCATTACAAGTTTCAGAACCGAGAAATGTAAAGCACCTTTCTCCTTTGAGAGTGTAATTTCCCTCATTGTAATTGCTGAGTTTTTTATGGGCATCTTACTTTACTTTTTTTTTAAACTTCTGTGCCTTCGCACTTAGGGTAGCAGTTCACCTCTGTGCTTTGTGTTACCGTGAGTGAAGTCACGTTTGGCGAGCTACGTCTGGGGAAGTCCGAGGGGCCTGCAGCCAGGGTCCTCCCTCGGGAAGAGTGTGTCCCACCAGCAGTGCAGAGCCCGGGCAATCCCATCTGCTCCGGCGCATTTCCTGAGATTAACAGTGCGCGGCCCACACTGCGGTATACACCACACCCGTGCCCGATGGGAGAGCGGGAGTGTTTGTTGTCAACCTTTTAACTTTTTCTTTCTTTCTTTGCTGAAGCACTTAGAGTAAGACAGCATTTCCTTGACCTTGTTTTGGTGGACTTGCTTTTCTGCGCCTGTGTCTGGGAGGGTAGTTGTCCCCAGTCTGTATTTCTAGGGAGGTCAGCTCTTTAATGCGAATGAGCCTGAGGCCTGGCTGCCACCCTGGGCGGGGCCTTCCACCCAGCACTCAGCAAGGAGCATCGCCAACCCCTCCCCAACGCCCCACCTAACCTCAAGTCGGCCAGGCAGGCAGAGGTCTGGCTCCCTTTTCCTGTTTAGACCACAAGGATTAAAACAGACAAACAAAAAAACCATTTGTTTTAAGCTTAATTATTTCTTTAAAAGCACGTTTGTTGTTTTAACTCCTATTTCAAGGGTTAAACCTCTTGTCCACGTATTTTTTTATGTTGCCAATAGTACATAGGTCCCCACGATTTCTTCAAAGTAAAACATTGCAGGAGTTGGAAATTTCATCCCCTAACAGTGACTGTGTTCCCTGACTCCATGCTCTCTGTAAACGCTACATGTCTGATCTACCACAAATACAAAGTGAGACTATTCTGGCTTCTAATTGGCAGCCTAAAAAAAAAAGTGCTATACTACCTACAGTGTTCCATCTCAGAAATTGTCCTTGAACTCGAGTCTGCCTCAGACAAAGGCCAGAGAGTGTGTGTTTACCACAGAGAAGGTCTTTTTGACTGTAATGTAGGGAAGGTCTTTTTTTAATGAAGAAATAGGGGGAAAGAAGGCATTTGTTAAATCTTTACCTATCAGAACCAACCTTTAGTACCAGGAAATGGTGCCATGAGGCTAAGATGAAACTTTGAAATCATAAGCATATGGTGGTTTTGTCATTACTTTGCTAAAAAATACGTTCATGATCTAGTTTCATTAGTGTTTTCACTATTTAATAATTATCAGAGAATCGGAGGGTTATTATGTTTTGCTGTTTTATATTGCACAGTGGGGATGGTTCGGTGAAATTTTAATTTGTCTGGAGATCCAGTTAAGTAATGAAGTAGTGATGGGTAATTGTGCCAAGGGCAGAGGAGAAACACGCCACTTTGTATGTTTAACTTAATGTCGATTCAAGGAGCCCTAAGTTGTTTTTGAAGAATAATTTACTCAGGAAATTATAATTTTCCATGCATGAACAGCGCTGCTAGATAGAAACGGACATTTTCAAATACATAAATCTATGACTATTTTAGGTCTTCGTACAATTTCATGTGTCCCACACCTTGCCACTCATGAGTATCCATTTTAAAATAGATTTTTCTCTGTGACCGTCTCCACTTGATAAAAACTGACATTTCTAAAATAAGCTGCAATGTATTTGCTGTTTTTAGACTTTGCCCAATTTTATATTTTCATTCTAACAGGTCTGTCTGTATATGAATTTATTGCCCTTAAAACATTGTCTGGAATTGCAGAGTACTTAAACTATTTAATAAGTTAACTGCAGTTGTTCTGAAAATTCAAATGTCACTGTCAAAAATAAATGTAAAAGAATATATAACAATATAACCTTGAGTGACCCCTAATGTATTACCATTCATTTCACTAAACCTTACCCAACTATTAAAAATAGCCTGGAAGTTTTAAATCCATAAATACACGTGAAAAGCAATGTAAGGAAATCTGAGTGAGATAAGTTGGTGACACTGTGGCACCTACGCAAACGCAGTCTTCCACACGCTCCTCCAAATTGAACACGCAAACATTGACGTCGGCGGCCATCGAACTTGGCGTGGGGTCGCTCTGCGGGGCTTTCCGTAAACCTGACCCGGCCCTTTCCTATTCATAGCGCGCATCGTGTCTCTCCCAGTCCCTCCCCCATCTGAGCGGCGCCTGGTCTCAGTTCTCCTCCTCGACTTTCCTGCCCGAGCTGCCGTGTCGCTCATGTTCTGCCACCTCAAAGGCCACAGGGCAAAAATGAGTAAATTTAAAACCACTGTGTTCACGCTGACAGATGTCAGATCAGATGGTCCTGAAGGAAGCAAAAGTCAATGAGTGACAGTCCCAGCAATAGAAAGCACTTGCTCCCGCCTGCCTGTCCCTGCATCCGAACGGGGAAATAATGCCACCACGAGAAGGTTGTCAGTGGGGATGGTCCTCTGGGCCATTAAGGATTTCTCAAGGCCACCCGGGGTCACGGCATCGCTGCTTTAATTGGCACTCGGGTGGCAATGATTTCTCTGAAACACACTGTAATTTTCCTTCCCTTCTTATGTGTTGCTGTGCCTTACTGGTTTATTTATTTATATCCTGTCACAAATAAATACGTGGGTTTTTAAAAATGAGCCTTTATAGGCTTGTTTATCCTGCAGAAAAAATAAAACTCTGAAATCAGAGGACCTTATAAGACCAAGAGTGATTTCTCATTTGTCTCGTCTTCCCAACACCTGTCCCAGGGGCTCAGTGGAGAGAAGGATTCATGGTCAGCCGTAGCCTGTCGGCCTCTCCTGTTTCCGCGCCTGGATTCAAAGGGTCGCCCACAGGGAGGCAGGAGCGAGAGAGAGCACAGCACACAGGGGAGCCACCACGGCCATCTGGAGCCGGTCTTGCACCGTGCCCACGGGAGTGGACGCGAGACGTCTCGCCCTGCCGGTGCCCTGGCGGGGAGAGGAAACGAGACCGGGGCAGCCAGAGCCTCCCCCCAGCAGGAGTAGCAGCTCTTTGCTTCGACTGCACTGCACGTGGACTCCCAGAACCACACGCCCTTTTGCTCCCTCCTGGCTTGTTGTTTGGTTTCCTTTTGTTATTTTGAAATGTCCCAAAGGATCTCAAACAACCCAGCAGACACAACTCTCACTGGGTTTCAAGTGCTGCACCAGCCAGCAAGCTCTCTTTCTGTCGGGAGCCCCCCTTCACCCTTAGGAGGGAGACGCCTTCAGGCGGCAGGACAGTGTCGGGACAATTCCTGGGATGTGACTCTCCGTGCAGAGCGTGCGGTGCGGACGCAGAGTTCGGAAAGACACCGCACACGATCCTGGCAGAGGATGGGACTGGCCACATGTATCGTTGTCGCTCGATAGACAAACCACGGAGATTCCTGCAGCAGAACCCTACCTGACAGGCTCTGCTTTGTATCATCATCAAAATTATCTTTGAAGGCAAAAAAGCACTTTGGGTTTCAACAGCAGTAGACTGCTGTGGCCTAATATGATGGATAAAATAATACGTGTCATAGATCCAAAAACTAGGTTTGATAAAACCCTGCGTCTCCTCAATGTTGCCATTCATTGTTCTGAGCACCTGCGTAAGCCAGGTGCTGGGGGTGGGCGTACGTGAGAGGCATGACGTCGGATTTTACAGGGTGCAGCCTCGCACTAGGGGAGTGTCAACAGACCACCATCACCTCCCGCCCTCCAGCCGCACAGTCTCCGGGCCCTCCGCTGCAGGAGGTGGAGGTGCCACCCACCTGCCACGCCAGCCTGGACCAGAGAAGGCGTAGGGTCACAGGCTTTGCATCATTTTGGGGGGACTAAGTTGTACAAGCAAATAACAAATGGTGTTACAAATGCTTAAGAAGTATCAGGAGTTCTTTTGACAAAGTAAAACCTCTATGTGCTGTTGATAAAACTAAGAAACTCTGTTATTCATGGAAGAAATCGGAAAACCAGGGACAAGGGACGTAAGGCTCATAACGAGGTAATGGCGATGTCGTCACCTTCGGGCTGCTCTCCCAGAGGCATACTGGACATCGGGGGCCTTTGTGGCCATGACGGGCTAAGGACAGACTCCCAGGAACTTCCCTGGAAAGAAAGGCACGACCAGGAAATGGGAAGGGCCCAAAGCAGAACAGGATCAATTCTTCAGCGTCTCCGTGTTCACCAGGACGTTGCCGACGCTAATACTTTATTTGCTTCCTCGGCCACAAGGACACAGTTGTCCTTATATTTCATTTAAAAAAATATATTAGGTCATTGTTCACTGAAATACCGAACAAAATGGTCAACTATGGTCCAAATTCAGTCACGTCTGTCCCCTTGCCTTCCTTCCTTCCGTTGTTTTTTTCCTTTAACCTTTGGCTCGAACATCTTGGATTGATTTTCCTGCAAGCACGTGCTTCCAGACGATTTCTGTAGGTCTCGGTCATCGTCACCCAAACCGCCTGCAAGTTGGAGAAAAAACCCATCTATGTGGGAGCGATATAGGAACACAATACACCTGGCATTTCGAGAGGAATTGCATAGAATTGAGAGAGAATTAAAAAGAAAGACAGTTCACAAATACAAGATTTCCGTCTGAAGATCGTCACTAAGTCCTCATTTTCACGTAGTTTCTGCATTTCTCTAACTCTTTTTTGGTCTTAAAGAATGCCATTTTTTTTTTGCCTTTAACACATGATTTTTTTAACCCTTGAAAAATGTTACTAAAGATAACATGTGTTGCTCAAAAATATTTTTCAAGGTTTGGATATTTTAAAGTATATCAACAGCAATGATTTGGAAAAAATAAATATAACCATATACCAAAGATTCAGCCCACAAGAACATACCCCCACAAAAACCCCCACTAATAAACAGATTCCACAAAGTCTCAGGGTCCAAAGTCAGCTTACAAAAATCACTTGTGTTTTTACACCCAGCAAAGGGCAAACTGAAGAGGAAATTAAGAAACCACTTCCATGTACGAAGCGGAATGATGAAGAGAAGTTTTGAAGCCGGAGTCCCAAGTCCGGCTGCAGCCCGGGGACGATTCGTAAGGGACAACTTTCAGGTCCAACGTGTTGAACCAAATGGATAAATAAGGGCATTTTCTGGTTCTACTTCAGCTTTGCAAAAGGCAATTTATTTATCAGCGAAGAGTGTCCTAAAGATTGAAAGCTTTTCTCACCAGTTTTAAGTGAAAAATTGCTACAACTTTGTATCTTTGAAAAGCTCCCATTTTGATGGAAAGCAGTTCTTTGCCCGCGTCTCCTTCAGAGAAGCCTCTGATACATTTGCAGACAGATTCCAGGCATGATGAGTTCAACCCCAGAAGTTTCATTCATGTGAAACCTTTAGGGCAACTACTCAAGTGTTGTGGGTTAAACAGGCTGCATGTGTCCTCACCTTTGTAGTTACTGGGAACGACACACCCACAAAACAAAGTAAGTGAAGTGGCAGTTTTGCCTGTGAATCCGGCCGTGAGGCCCGGCCGGCGGAGTCCAGTTTGGAACCGGGCTTGGCCAGGATCCCAGCGTGCCCGCAGGAGGCCGTGTTTCTGCGGGGTTCAGGGGGGCCGTGCCCAGATGAGCCTGGTTTCTGAGGGTCCCTTCTCTTTGTGTCGAAGGGATTCATCCTCTTCTTTCTTTAAGGAGATAAATCACAACACTCACCTTGTTTTTTATTACCTAGCAGCAAGGACTGCATGCTTCAAAACAGATTTCAGCAAATCCGCCGAACCTTAGCGTCGCATTTCCTTTTCAGTTTGTCGTGTGAAAAAACCATCTTGCTTTCCTTCTGCCCGGCATGCTTCGCAGTTTTGTCTGACTTTTAAACAGCCAGCGCAGGGTTCAGTTGCGTCCGACCGGAGGACCTTTGCGTGTGCCGGGGGTGCCTCAGGAGCTGACCCTCTGCAGACGATTCGCTGTTAGTCTGCAGCCCCGGCCCACCCCCGCCCGCATCTCTCTCGGTGTCTGCGCTGTGCCGGTCTCTGGGACCCACCTCATGGAACTGACCGCTCGTTTATGCCAGGAATCTTAAAGATCTCGAGAAAACTGAGACACCATGACTCACCTTCGTGTTTCTTGTGTTTCTCGTGTTTCGAGACCGTGTCCACCATCCTTCAGCAAGGTTAGCGTGAGAAAGCCACCTCCCTCTCTGTCCCCAACTCTGTAATGGCCGGTAACGACGTCTCCTGCCCAAATCGCAGGATTTTATTGAACTTCTGAAGCACTTTTGTGACTTTTTGGATGCGATGATGACATACTTGAGTCGTCTTTGAAAACCTGGTTTGCAGACGCAGGCTTACTGATTTAGGGACCTATGTGAAATTACTCTGTAACCTCAACCCAAGAAGCTCTTAAATCCAAGAGCTATTTTCCCTGGCGGCATTTTCGTCTTTCTCGAATGAATGTTCTTTCTCCAGGAGCAAGAGCTTGGAACTGAGAACTGACAGTTAGGGCTTGATGACGTCTAAGAAGGAGGCACATTTGGGGGCGTTGCATTGGTGTCTTGTCTAGTGAAGACACAGGGCTTACCCTTTGGGCAGCCTCTTTATGAACTAGCGAGAGGGTCCTCGTGCTGAACACGAAGGCACATTCATGTCAAGCCGTCTGGGTGATTTTATGAAAACTCCTGCTGCATGTACTGTTTACTCTAATTTTCATCCTAACTACATCGTATTTCATCCGATCAAACCCACATAAATTATAGTGGCGGCTACAATTCTCTCTCACTACTGTTTACAGGGATTTGAACATTAGAGAGGATTTCAAATGTATGCAATATAGAATATTTTATGGAAGTGTAAACATACGTGTGTAAAACACTGGAAGACACAACTCAGTACCGTCCATGTCCCACACTGATGCCTCATTAGGTCGCCTCTCCTAGTTCATGCTTCTGACCTGTGCGTAGCAGGAGATACGTTTACTCACAACCCGGGGGCCAGGGGTACGTTTTTACAAAAGGTGGGGAGTTGCTTTGCACAACGTATAGATTTGGAAACACACTCTTTATAGCAGTAAATAAATTTCTTCTGATGTCTCATACGAGCCAACATTAAAGGAAACACATTGGGCTCGTAGGATTTATGACCAGGTAAATCCAGAAATGTCGTGAAATCAACCGGTTGCCAGATTCTTTCAGTTCTTATTTATTTGCTTAAGGTTTTATTTTAGAATAAATTAAGGCACAAAAAATTTTGTAAAAGCAGCACCAATAATTCCCATATGGCATTGACCAGATTCCCCAAATATTAATAGGTTTGCCCTGTTCCCTTTATTCCATTATCATTGTCAAGTTTGTGTTCCTGGCTTGTATCTCTTTCTCTTTCTCTCTCATTCTCGTTCCCTCCAGGTGTCCAACTTAGGGCAGGCACTGGGGATGGCCCCGCTGCGACCCAGCCTGGGATGGTGGCCCCCTGTCTCCAACCAAACAGCTCTGGCTAAGACCACCTGGGGTGGCTTTGCTGCAGAGCGTACAGGTCGTGGGAAAATGAGTGGGGGTCTCGCCCTCTTAACCATTTTGAACACCGACCTCCCCAGTCAGGAGAGCCGGACCTCGCCTTCCTTCGCCCACCCTGCACCCTGTCTCCTTTTTATCTTTGGGTTGCTGCTTCACTGTTTACGGGGCTCGCTTTTGAAAATTGGATTTCCTCAGCATTCAGCTCAAGGTCTTTCCTCCTCTTGCTTTGTACCACACTCACCCTACGGAATAGCACCCAGACCCATTGCCTCATGGGTAAATGACTCCAGGGTGAGTGTGCACAATTACTGTCCGTCCTTTCTCTAGGCACTCAGGGTTCAACAGTGCAGACATTTGTATGCAGGTAATCTGTACACACTCCTGGACTCCCGTCTGCGAGCTCGCTTGAGAAGCAAACAGCGTGTGAACCATGGGCTGGGCACCAACCTGCATGAGGTTTGGTCCGCATGTGCACATCAGAGAGAAAGAGAAAGGACACAAAGAGGAAATGTTGCATGTACACGTGGTTTCCGAGAAGATGGAAAGGGTAGGATATTGCACTTGGTGGTGGGAGATGTAGCAGAAAGCCTGGTGATGTCATTGGCTAGCTGTGAGAACTTGGGCGGGGCCTGGAGACGTATGCTCCAACGGGAATAAAATCCCTCCTCAGAGGCTGCTGTGCAAATTCAGCGTGGTCTCTCGAGTGGGCGGCAGGTTGTTGACTCAGTAAATGTTGGCCTCCTTCCCTGTTAACACCAGGCAGTGACCCTGTATTCTCAAGGGCTACTTGAAAAATTGAAGGCAACTACAAAAAATCCAGAAAATGCACACATACATAATTGCTGAGGTTTCAAGCCAAAGGTAAAAGTGTACTGTGTGTTCCGTGTCTAGTTCTGGAGGAAATTAGTAAACCAGCCACAATAAAAATAGCAAAAATAATTGTTTTTAAAAATTATTTTCATGCCCTGGCAGGAGTGGCTCTTGTGGATTGAGTGTCAGCCTATAAACCAAAGAATCGCTGGTTCAATCCCCAGTCAAGGCACAGGCCTGGGTTGTGGGCCAGGTCACCGGTAGGGGGCATGTCAGAGGCAACCACACATTGATGTTTCCCTCTCCTTCTCCCTCCATTTCCCTCTCTAAAAATAAATCAATCACTTTAACCTTTAAAAATTATTTTCAGTTCTTCCCTTTATGTACATTTTCTGTGATTCATTATATTTTTGCTATTTAAAAAAAACGGAGTACCAGCTGCCTCTGCAGCCACTCCGGCACCCTCTACGTAGTTTTGGGCTCTTATTTAAGTTCCCGTGAAGCGGCTGAGGTCTGGCGGAGTCCAGTGCTAGTGGTTCTGTCTGTAGGGCGAGGGGGTGGGTGTTGCTCATCTTTCATGTTGTCACACAAAGATTACCAAATGGCCCTGTGCACCGCCACCCCAGGCCAGGCTGGAATATTGGCACAAACAGTAAAAATGCAGGTTCCGTGGGGAGGGTCCGGTGAGTAGAAGGGCCACTGCTTTGGGGGTCGTATGAATGGTGGGTTTCAAATGCCCCTCACTCTCTATCATGCCTTTTGCAAATCAAATTGCCACCTATAGTCCGTGTTTAAAATTCATACTCAACGTGTGAGCAGTGTGTCAACCTTCCTAACACTATTCTATGCGTTTGTTTTTTAAAATAGCAGTACCTTTATTTAGCTAGGGAATAACAAACTATTTCCCCTCGACCACCTCCTGGGTTTCCGTCATGGTAGAGTGAGCCAGCTGGGTGCTGCCGAGGCTGCCCAGGCTGGCTGTCAGATTAGAGAGGCAGGAAGGTCATGTCCAAGTGTGTTCCCATTGACACCAAACTCACCGGGGAGCAGAGTTCAGCAGGAGTCTCGCTTCTGTCCAGTCCAGTTCAGGCTGAACCACCTCCCTGAGAGAGAGGGAGTCACGGGAACACCAGACTCAACACAACACAGTGGCCTGTGAAGGGAATGGTGGACACAGCGCCCCCCACTTTTGGACAGGACCTCCTTTTGAATTGCAGGCCCCGCGGCAGGTGCCCGCCCCCAGCCCCAGCGGTTTGTGAGGAAAAGCCTGAACCTGGCTGTTCCCGAGAACAAGTCTGTGCCCTTCCACTCGGTGTTTACAAACTCTTTGCGCCCAGACGGATGGAAGACCATTTGCCTTCCATTCATGTGATTTCCGGGGACAGGATGCTTAATACATTCTCTCTCTCAGCAGTCTCAGAGCACACAATAAATCTGGCTTCAGAATTTCTCATATTTTAATACACATAATAAAAACGAACTCCAGATTTCTTTAATTTATTCAATTATTCATAAAATTAAGTATATTTATTGAGCAGCCTAAGTGAGCCCAAATCACTCACAATGATGGTAAATCTCAAAAGAACCAGAATTTGGTCTTTATTGCTTTTGTTCAGTATTCATTTACTTTCATTCCATGTTACAAAATAATCTCATATATATGTATAAATTCATAAAGTACATGATATTTTATAATATTCAATCTGCCTGCATTTTATGAAATCAAATAGAATAATTTCATGCTCTTCAGAATGTATGCAAGACTTTCATACCTCAAATGACAAAATCTGTTCCAAATTAAGCACATTTTCTAATCAAGAAATTTTGAGATGTTGATTTTTGAGAGCAACACGACATACAAAACAAAGAATAAACTATGAGAAGAGACAAAATACATTCGAAGATTTTCGTTTGGTTGGGGAATATGCCCCGACCAACACCTGAAATACAGGCAGGAAAGAAGGGACACAGGAACCAATAAACAAGTCACGGAAAAGATGTTCTTGAGAAGAAGCTGCGTCTGAGCTCGGTGGTGCTAAGGACGGTGAGGCCACCTCTGGGTGTCACAGCTCCTGCTTCCCGGCTGGAAACCGGGGACCGGGCTGAGGCTGCGGAGGTGAAGACCGACACTGAGGACCTCTCTTCTCAGGCAAGATGCGCCCTCGGAGGGCCACGTGACGCTCTCCGTGGCTGTGGAAGCCTCAGAGGCCCTGCTGCCCTGCACACGGGCATGGAGCAACCGGGGGGGGGGGTTGAGAAAGCAGGTGTGTGTGACTGAAGGCAGTTTCAGGATCAGCGGACCTCGGTGGCCGCAGCCCGCCCTGTGCACGTGTTGGGGGAGAGGGCCTCAGAGTAAGAGGCCCTGGGTTAGTGCTAAGAGCCGGGTCCCACCGTCCTGAGTTGAAAACTCTGACTTGGTCGTACTAAGTGCTATGTCTTTTAATTGAGTAAGAAAATGGGCAAGAAATAACAAAGAAGTGAGTAGTTAAAATTCCAGTTACATGCAGTTTTGAACAAGTACATATGCGCATNGGTGTGTGTGACTGAAGGCAGTTTCAGGATCAGCGGACCTCGGTGGCCGCAGCCCGCCCTGTGGACGTGTTGGGGGAGAGGGCCTCACGAGTAAGAGGCCCTGGGTTAGTGCTAAGAGCCGGGTCCCACCGTCCTGAGTTGAAAACTCTGACTTGGTCGTACTAAGTGCTATGTCTTTTAATTGAGTAAGAAAATGGGCAAGAAATAACAAAGAAGTGAGTAGTTAAAATTCCAGTTACATGCAGTTTTGAACAAGTACATATGCGCATTGGGCTTCAGTATAACTTGACCAAAATTAAACTCTTTCACACCAGCACAGCGTAGGGAGAGAGACGCGCAAGGCCACTGGTCACTCGCATGCCAGGCGGAGGGGGGAGCCTGGCAGGACAAGGATGCCCTTGTGTGCCAGCGGCTCCGCTGCAGCCGCGGGGAGACGGCGGACGGCGTGTGCGGGGAAAAGCGCCCGCGTTTCCATGTCACCGCAGACCTACGATTGCGCCGAGTGAAGGCCATCGATGCGACGGAAAACTGCAACGGCTTCTTCAAACAAACGGAGCGGGAAACGGTGCGCGAACAGCACCTCGGTAGAACCACCGAAACTAGGAAAATGAGGAACAAGATGAATGACTGACAAAGTAAAGCAGAAAGAGTAAAACCAAATATAGTGATGGTTACAGTGTCATTGAGCCGAGTTCCCCTTGGCAAGGACAGACTGTCAGATTAGGTTAGAGTAAAAAGCATTTATGCACTATTCAAAAGTAATTAGTTAATAGAAAGAGCTTACTTTTGACATGGAAAATGTTCTCTTTTTAATATGAACTTTTTATTGCTATCACTTGACTTTTGACACCAATATACAGCATAGGGGGCAAACTCGAGGCCCATGGGCCGAATCCGGCCTCCAGCTTGTTTCTACCCGGCGCAGTGCCGAACTCGCCCCGAGTTAGGGAGCAGTTACACTTACCCAGTCCTACCATTCCATTCGGCCTTTGGAGACAACCTGGAGGCGGACGTGGCCCCCGGGGAAGATGAGTCTGACACCCCTGGTCTAAATCATCGTGATGTCTCTGGATGAGCAACGCTTCCACTTAGAACTGATGTGTCTTTTCGGCACTCCACCGGGGGTCTTGGGCCTTACTCCCTTCTTTGCGCTCTAGACACGGAAGGGAATTTGGGAATTCAAACTTCTTAAAGAAAAAAAAATAGGGGTAAAGCCAAGAAGTCATCTCCTTCCTCTCAGACCCTCCCTCTTACCACAAAAATTCCTGGACCTGACACAGCAAACATGAGTACAAAGTCACCGAGAAGTGGAAAGAAGGGGCGGGCGGAAACGGGATGAAAGAAGGGAAGGGGTCAGCCAGAGAACATGTATGCGTGACCCAGGGACACAGACCATGGTCACGGCCAGGGGAGGGAGGGGCAGGGGCTGGGTGGAGGGGCAAAGGTGGGAGACATCCATAATAGTGTCAACAACAAAAATAAAGTTAGGAGAGAAAATACATACAACTACATGAAAATGAAAATACAGCTTATCATATTATATGGGATGCAGTTAACACAGTGCAGAGAATAAAAATATAGCACAATCTGTTCAACTTAGAAATGAAGAAACAAGCAAAATTATTAAAGTTTCTACATCAGGAAACCAAAAAAAAGGCGTTAAACTCAAAACAGATAGAATAATAAAAAATGAAGTCAGTGAAATTGAAACCAGGAAAATAATAAAGTAAATAATTAAAACAATAAAACTGGTTATTATAATAAAAGTCAATAAAATCAGTAAAATTGACACACTCCCAGAAAAACAACACCAGAAATGAAACAGGCGCTGTCTCTAAACTCTGTGTAGCCATTACGAAGATAACGAGAATGCTACAGACAACTCAGTCTCATAGCCTTCACACCTACACAAGACAGGCCACGAACTACCACAACCCAGGAACTACCAGAAGCCAAGTAAGAGACAAAATAGACTGCCTGAATAGATTAACAAGATGAACTTATAGTTTTAAAAAAATTTGTTTGGCAGTTTCACTAAAACACTAGACACCCCCTGACCCTATGGCCCAGTGGTTATACTCCTGGGCATTTTTCCCAGTGAAATTCTGACTTATCACGACCCCAAAACCTGTAGACATATGTTTACAGCAGCTCCGTTCATAATAACCCAGAACTGGATTACACTGGAAACCCGGAACTTTTCATAAACTGGAAACACACCAGGTGTCATCCAACAAGGGGATGGTTTTATGCACTGCGGCGCCTTGAGATCACAGCGGCGTGGTGCCCAGCCCTCAGAGGGAACAGGAGGTAACAGGAGAATCCCAGTGACCTCCAAAGAATTATGCTCTGGAAATAAAAAAATACCAGCCCCAGAGTCGACACACTGTATGATCCTGTTTGCATAACGTTCTAGAATTAATAACATGGAGAACAGGTTAGTAAGGGCAGGGGTTTTTAAGAATGGGGACATAGGAGGGAGATGGGTGGGGCTGTAAAAGTGACCCCAGGGTGCCGGTGGTGTTGCAGCCCTTCTCTGGCTTGGCCGCATGTATCAGTGGCAATATCCTGGCTTTGGTTTTGTTCTGTGGTTTTGTGAGATGTCGACACGGGGGCGGGTGTTGGAGAAAGGATGCGCGGAGACTCTGAATTGTTTCTGATCGTGGGGCTCTACAATGATCTCAAGGAGTCTGGCTAAACATTAAGGAAATGAGGCTCACAGAAATTCTGGGATTTGCTCAAAGGAAACCCTTTACAAAATAACAAAACACTTGGAAGAGGCAGACAAACTAGGAATCACCAAACTTATGCCGCTCCTCACTTAAAAGTCAATGATGTGAATGGTAAGTTGAGTGGAACAGCTAGCACAAACCAGAAATAAAAGGTTCTCAAATCACCTGAAGGTTCAGAAAAAACAGTCGCTTCTTAAACCAATAAAATGATCCCTGATGAGTAAGAGAGTGAAGACAGCCCCAAGGACCACGGGGGACAGAGAAAGCACTAAACCGGTCCCCACCTGCGCATTTTGTCTCTGTCCTTGTGTGTTAAAATCCTGGTCATCTAAAACACTTAAAAATGAAAAAACAAAATAAAATCCTGGTCATCTAATTCTAAAAAGAGGAGTGTGGATGTCCACTTCAACCCTGTTGATATTTAAAGGGACAGGAAGGCAAAGGGTGCTTTTCTGGGCTCACTGCTCTGTGAACTCATCACGATTCTGCAATATTGACAACGGCTCCTTCTCCGTGGGGCCACTTGGTCTTTGGGAGGCAGCGCTGCGACCTGTGACCGATGCTCCCACCAAAGGAAAAGAGACCCGGTAAGAGGAAATAATAATGGCCGAGGAAATCAATACGGAACAGCTTGACGCGTACCCATTTGTACCCAATAGCTCACAAATGCAAAACGAAGAAGTGACGAAGGTCAGAGAGTAGCTAGAAGTCGGCATGTCCTCCTCAAGGTGTGGGAGGATCTCTGCACCCGGGGACAGGAGGGTTAGTGTCCTGCTTGGCCTTGACCTCCTGGGTCCATTTGCTCAGCTAAAAACATGTTCACGGCCTCTCATCCCCATGGTCTCGAGGTGAGAGCACCGTGAGGAAGACCGGCAGACACACAGAGAACGTGTAAAACCACTGAATACCGCCTGACCTACACTCTGCGTGCTTTCCCTATGACTCTGAGCAGTTTCCACGTTGACCCATGGACGCTTTTTAAACTATTGAAACAATCACACAACATTTGAGTGCAGGGAAAAGTAAAAGGACGCTAACAACCCAACAGTTGTTGTTTTATGGAATTGACACTGTGCCGTGATTGCCCTTGGTGAGAAGCACTTCTACTTGACCTGGCTGGTTTGCATGTCAAAATCATTACGTGGGCCCTAAGGATACAATAAGGAACCCGTGACTAATACACAGAATAATGTGAACCAGGGCCGCGGGGGACACAGAGAATCCCTAAGGAGTGTTTTCTGGACTGACTCTGAATTCCCATCGTTCCCATTGGTAATTGGGACAGCAGAGCCCTTACACGGGGTAGCTCACTGCTCTGTGTGGTAAATTATTAGCTCTTGCTGCTCTTGTAAAAAGTGTATGAGTGAAGCTCTCGCTCTGTCTAGCATCATGTTTGTAGTGTTACTCATGCTTGGTTTCTTCCACATAAATGAACCTTAGAATAATAAAGCAGTACTGCTCTTTAGTCGATGAGGAGCCTGACTTTATGAGGTTACTCAAATAGCACAAAACTAGGAAATAATGAAGCAAGAGCTGAAATGTTGGACATATGACCTTGGAGTTGGACTTCTTCTTCCCCTTTCCTCCTGGACCCCTTTTAAGGGCAAACACTGGGTCATTTCACTGAGCTTCACATGTGAAAATGAATCAAAAGCAGAATTTCCCTTGAACAAATCTAGGTTGAGGCATGTCACCCTACTAATCACAGTAGATGACAAAGCAACAGTGACAGAGTGAGTGCCCAAATCACATTGGCAGGACCCCTCTAGGTCCAGGCACGTGTGTGTGTGAAGACAGATGTCCCCACTAGGAAACTGCAGCTCTATCGACATAGTGAGATGAACACATTTGAGGGCACGTGTTTCCACAGTGGTTTCAGGCAATACAGGTTTTGCCTGAGTTATTTTTATCTGAACCAAATCAAATTCTGATGAACCTGTCATCTAGTATATGTTATACTTGGATTCGTCCATGGGAAGATCGATGTTTCTTAGTTAAGAAAAAAATTAAGAAATAAAAAAAAAACAGCTATGATCCACTTCAAAAGCCTACCAGGAGGATTTATCCCTTAAACAGTAAGTAATTGTCATTTACAGTTGAGCTGAGTCGTGTGAACGAAGCATGGTCCCCGTCATCTGGACCACACAGGCGTGTTCTGGTGCACACCCGTGTAGGGATGGGTTTTATTCCCTCAGGTAGTCAGACCTTCCTCTTGCTAACCTAGGGAAGGTCCGAGGGCAGAGGGAGTTCCTCAAATACGGGTGAAAATTGTGGTGAACACACAGAGTCATTTCCCAGGGGCGTAGTTAAAAACCAGGTTGTCTGGAGGGAGTGAGAGGGCGTCTCCAAGCCGCGGGGTGTGGGGTGCTCACCGGGCCAACGCCGGCGGCAGGGCTGGGTTCGGCGCTCCATCGGCCCCGCTTTGCCGCCCACCGTCCCTTCTTCTTTCCAACAGACTAGTTTTTCCTCCTGACACTGTTGTCACTTTTCCGTCTGAAATCCGTCCTTGGTGCACAGTCAAAAGGAGCGGATCAAACTGAGCATCGCAGAAACCCCTCGCCGAGCCGTTGGGACACGGGGACCGCGCAGAAGCAGCCCCTGCCTGTCCCAGGAGGAAACCCCATGGCTGGTCGCTCCGGCCTTTGCCACTCAAGCGGAACGTGTCCGTGTGGCAAAAATGCGAGGAACGGTGGTTTTTACTGGAATGTATATTTTCAGTGGTCTCTTTGTAGAGTGTTGCTGCAGCCCTGGCCTGTTGCTCAGTCGGTGGGAGCATCTTTCTGTGAACCAAAGGGTCGAGGGTTCGATTCCCAGTCAGGGCACATACCTAGGATGCGGCTTGGTGCCCTGTTGGGGTGTGTGTGAGGGGCAGCTGATTGATGTTTCTCTTCCACGTGGATATTTTTTTTCTCCCTCTCTTCCTTGCTAAGCATAGCAGGTAAAGATTTTTTAAAAAGTGTTGATGCATACTTGAATTTTTTCTGAATTTAGAAAGAAAAATAATAATCCCAACTTACTAAATTATATACACAAACACCAAGACATATATCCTGGCAATGAAACAGTGGTATTGTATTATTTTGGGGCATAGTTTTAAAATTGCAAAAGGTTTACTATCCAGTAGTTTAAAAGGGCAAGAAAGGTTGTCTCTTACATCTTTCCATAGATTAAGATTCTCATGTTAGATAAATTGTCCACAGTTTTACAGCCTCCAAGTGGCGTAGCCAAGGTTTTAGCAAATGCCAGATTTCACTGGCTAAAACCCACTGTTGTTACAAAAGGCTTTATTTCATGGCGAATGCTGATAATACTACTTGGCTTACTTTAAAGCTGTCGCTGTCCCCAAACTAAACTTTTATGACACTACTTTTAAAAAACGAGTGTTGTTTTTCTTACTGAATTCAGAGATTCGCTATTTAAGTTCAAGCAAGTCTTGCTTGTACTGGAGTTATTTTTGAACATTTTCATGTATAAAGTCAAAGGTTACTAATGTTAGTAATTTTGTGTGGACTATTCTAGTGTGTTGAGTGTTGGCTTTACGTTGTACATCATGAGCATTTATGATTAGGGCTATTTTAGCAATTAGCAAGGATTAGTGCTGATTTGGCTGGACTCACTAATAGACCAAATGAAGGAAAGAACTGGGCGAAATGTCGGGAGAGGAGGGGCAGGGAGGGGAGAAGGCTCCGGGAGAGAGGTGCTGGCGTCTGCAAGGCCAAGGCCTCCCCTACAGATCTGAGGAGGCTGTGGGATTGCGATGGAGCACTACATCCCTGAAGTCAAAAAAAGCAGGGTTGGGGGGCCGGGGGAGCCCACGAGGGGGTTCCCCGTCATCCTACTGAGCGCCTGGTCCAGGGGCAATGGGGCCCTCTGACAGGTGAGGGCTGGGCCGTGCCCGAGGAGCCTGCCACCGGCCGGTGGGGCGCACCAGCTCTGAGCGCTCCTTGAGCTTCGAGCTCCCACCGGCTTCCTGGTACACGGAGCCGCATACAGCTACACGCTCAGCTGTCCCGCGTGGGGAGCGCAGGGGCGCAGAGCTACCCTGTCATGGCGCACCTGCTGGGAAAGGCGCATCCTGTGTCGTCGGATGACTTTGGGCCCCCAGGACACTCCGTTGACGGGGCATGCCCGGAGGGAGCGTCCTGGACAGCACCTCCAAATGCCCTGGGAAAGTGTTCCGCCCGGGGGGGATGGAGCAGTAATGAGGATGCCTGCTCCCAGGGAGAGAAAATGGATTTCCAGGGCAGGCAGGCTTTCATTTCTGAGCAAACGGAGAGAAGCAAGGCCTCAGTGCTTTTACTCACAGTTACCAAGGGAGGTTTCTGTCATCTCCTCGGACAGGATGGCTGCGGTGTACGTGCCCCGCTCCCAAGGCAAGCAGATTGAATTTAAACATTATGTAATTTAGAATTTATATTAATGGGAAACATACACATTTCTGCTTCCCCAAAGACCACTACAGGAGAGCCTGGCCGCACCAAGGTCCCCTGTGACCAGCTGGAGAGCTTTCGGTCCAGGCTGGGTCCACTGGCTGTCCCTCAGATTTGAAACAAACACCTCTCGGGTTTGGCAGGAAAGCAGCTGGGGGAGAAGTTTGACTTGGATTGAGCTCCTCTGTCTGCAGCTGACAGTCCACCAGCAGGACTGCTCTTTAAACTGGTCCTGCCCTTCGTGATATCGGCGGGAGGGGGGTGGGGATGTGCAAACAGCAGGAACCGTACTGAATTTCCCCAGCCCCAGGAAAACATTATTTTACAACACACAGGGAAGAATTACGGTGACAGTGAATGAGATAGTGAACAGGGTGACGGAGTCCAAACAGGCCAAAGTTAATGTCCCCCGTTCGTGCCGGCCTTTGATCTCCACCCAGATCCGCGCCCCGCTGTCTCCCCACTCCCGCTGCCCTCCGCTGCGGTGCCCTGCCAGCCACCAGGCGCGGCGGGGATGGCGGAGGGTAAAAGCACCTTGGAAAACACATACCTGGTCCAAAGGTCACGTTTCTTTCAATGTACTCTTTGACCTTGGATCAGTCAATGGACGTCATTCAACCGCAGTTATAAGAATGAAAATGACAATTCATATGAATAAGTAGAACGTGATGTTTTAATCCTTCAGGTTTACCATTGTCTAGTCCTTAATCATTCCACAAGTAATAGAAACACTTTATTATTGTTCAGATACTCATTATAAATGTATTTAAAAACTGCAGACTAAGAACTCAATTATGTCATCAAGAAAGTTTGATGTAGAAGAGAAATCACTAACAGAATATGAGCCAGTAAAAGTCACCATTATAGAAAAAGAATTATACATTCCATGATAAATTGGAGTTTATTGCAGAGATTCAAGACTGGGTCAGTATTTAAAAATCGATAACTATAATCCAGTATATTTATAGGCTAAAAAAGAAAAAAACATGATCATATAATCAATGTGGAGATGGACTTTAACAAAATTTGACAATGGTTCATGATAAAAATCTTAGAAAAGTAGGAAGAGAGGGGAACTTTCTCAACCTGATAAAGAGCATCCACACAAAAAAAAACACCGCAGCACACATTGTGTTTAATTCTGAACTCTGAGAAGAATTGTGAATTTGGAAAGAGTGAATACTTTCTCTCTACGAGGGAATAAGGCCAGGGTGACCACTCCCATGTCCTGTTCAGCGTAGTGCGGGGAGTTGTAGCCAGTGCAGTAAGACAAGACAGGGGAATAAAAGGCATACCCACTGGAAAGAAAGAAACAAAACCATACTTACTGGTAGATGGCAAATTTGTACACTGTCTGAGTGTGGGTTCCTATGACAAAAGCACCATAGACTGGGTGCCTAAGCAGCATTTATTTCCCAGAGTTCTTAGATCCGCAATCTGCTCATGCTACTTGCCTGCTGAGCTCAGAACTGGATTATGTGGTGCTATGAACTGAGAGAGAAACTGTGGTTCAGGACGCAGGAGCCGTGGGGCTGGCTTCCTCGCCTGGCAGAGGCAGCCCTCCCAGGGGCAGAGCTGAGGCTCACCTGGCCACGCGCACCTGTGATGGGACTTCACGGCTGTCAGCCCAGCATCTGTCCCTGCAGTTCTCCCAAACGCCCAGACGCCATTTAACTGGAGCGTAATCAATCTTCTGTTTCGCAAGCTGCCCTGAGATCTGCGCTGCCCGGTGGAACTCTGACCACTGCGAGGCGTGTGTCTGGTGTGGCCTCGGCCTCACTCACTTTGTAGGAATGAGCAGAGGGTGATGCTCCATCCTTGGAATCTGAGAAAGAAATCAGGGCGTGTACAGGTGGGGCAAAAGTAGCTTTACAGTTGTGAATATGCAAAACAGCATTTGTTCGTATGTTATTATTTATTCATTATTGTATTACTTTCCGTATGAACAGCTGTAAACCTACTCTTGCCCCCCCCCCCATATTATATCATTTTCACATTAGCACCAGCTTTCGGTAGGTGACATTCTGTCTGTATTATTTCTCAAGGGAAAAGTAGGTATTGCGTGAGTAAGAACTGACTTTGTGTATGGAGATACTTAAACATCCTTTTCTAAATGCAAGCCTTTCTAAATCCACCCGGAGACTGGGATGTGCCTGCCTAAGACATGTTATAAAAAAGCAGTTTTAGGAGACTCTTGTTCACATGTTATATTGTCAGTCAATGGACTAGGTTGTCGATGTGTTTGTATCAGTAAATTTGTCCTGTGAGGTAATGGGTTAAAGCTGTAACCCCTTCACTGTTTCCGTCACACGTTGGTTTGTCCCCTGCATGCACAGGAGAATCAAGACAGAATATATTATCGCTTTAAATCCCACACCCAAGACTCACTAATGGTGTTGATGTTTCAGGAGCCAGAGCTCATGTCCGAGCCACCCACCACTAGTGGGTGAGTGGGGACACTCTTGATAGAGGGACAATAGAAGCAAGGTTCTGGAATCCCCAGAAAGTCACTGGTCCTTTGACAGAACCACGCACTTGTCATTGAGGGCTTTAACAGGCTCCCTGAAGAGACGAAGAATGATTTGAACTCACCGGTGGGTTAGAACAACACAGACGTATCCTGTGACGGTTCTGGGGGTCCCAAGTGTGAAATCAAGGTGTCCTGGGGCCAGGCACCCTCCGTGGGCTCTCGAGGAGGGTCCACCTCGCTTTTTCCGGTGGCACACGGTGCCCCCCACCTGCTGCGACACAGTTGGTCTCCGTGGCCGTCCTCCCCCAGCCCCTCCCCTGCCGCACCGGGTCGTGGAATGAATTCTGGGTGTTTGTTTTCCTCTGTCTCAGGTTACGTTCTCATTTCTTTTGTGATTCCTTCTTTGAACTTGGGTTGTTTAAGAGAGCATGATTAATTTCCCCACGCTTGTGAATCTTTCTTGTTTCCTTCTGTTACTCATGCCCAGTCCTGTTCTGTTAGGGTCAGAAAAGCCCCTTCGTGTGGTTTCAGTCGTTTCGCATTTATGGAGGTTTGTGCTGGGGCCTGATAAACGGCCTCGCCTGGAGAATGTTCTCTCTGTGTGGGAAGAACGTGTGTGTTGCCATGTTGGGGGACAGGTCTGCACGTGTGTGTGGGACTTAGGGGGGGCGTTGTCCGGGTCGCGCCTTCTCTTTCCTGATTCGCCTCCTGGTCTAGTTGTCCTACCCATTTGCCAAGTCGGGGAGTGAAGCCTATAACCAATATTTTTAAACTGCCTATTTCTTCTTTGAATTCTGATCGTTTTTGTTCTATATAATGTAACTGTCTGTTGCTGGGTATGCAAATGTTTGTAACTGCTACTTAATCCTTGTGTCCTGAACATTTTATAAATATGTGATGTTCTTCCTTGTCTCCTGTGACTGTATTTCACTTACAGTCCATCATGAGCAGTGTCCGCTTCTCTCCTTGCATTTGCGAGGACAGTGACGAGTGCCGCGGACTGACCCTCCGGGTGTCCGCCAGCAGACGGAAGCAGACCCACACAACATCGGCAGACATCTGCTCTGCGCCCCCAGGTTCAAGGGCAGGCCTGGGGGGCCGGGTCACTGCTGTGCTGGGGAGGGGTTGGGGCAAAGGCAAGTGAAACTACCACCGTTTTTTCTGCCATTTTGAAGGGTTTCTTATTTTATTTTATTTTTTTTACCATTGGGCTTTGTTTGCTGTAAACCCTTGACTGTTCTCAGAGCTCCGAGAAGGCTGAGCCCATGGTTCTCTCAGTGTGTCCGTAGCAGAAAGAGCAGGAGTTGCCCTTGACTGCGGGTTGGCTGATGTCCCTCCAAGAATCTTTTCTGAGGGAAATCTTTTAAAGAATATGCACAGAGCTAAACATAAGAAAAGATACCTACAGCTCGCAATGAACCCCAAGGAAAACTCTATTATCTCACTGGATTGTTGGAAATTATTCATTAAATCACCATCCTAGAAGGAAATTGAAAAAAAAAAACTTAAGGCACTCAAAATTTCAAGAATGAGATGTGAATAAAAAAGTAAGACAAAATTCTGGGCAAAGTTCTTATGCAAAAAGATAGCACACAATATTGTTAGTTTTATCCATTGCAAAGATCCTGTTTCAATGCTTTCATGGCCTCGAGACGCGAGACTTCAAGAGAGGTGTTGAAATAGTAATTAAATCTTCTACACCGGTTGGCTTATTCTTTTCCTTCACAGGTGATGATGGTGTCAGGTCAGAACTTTCTTCTCCAATCAGTTTTAGTTAATTTAAGTAAATGCAGAACTTGGTAAAAGACTGGGTGTCTTCAGTCTGTCACTTGTGGGCGTGTTACCAGCCGAGTACTCTGTGGTTAGACTCTTGTCGGGGTTTTGTAAGTGGAGGGAGGTGAGTGGAAGTGAGAAGGAGCCAGAGCTTAATCCAAAAGACAACTCAGCGTCAACATGAGAGTGATGACAGGCTCTGGTGTGCACGGCCATCAGCTCACGCACTGGAGTATTTCGGTGAGACAGCAGGGACACGCAGGAAGTCTTAATGATGCGGTTCATAGACTGTCACCTCTCCGTGATGATTTTCCAGAAGTAAACTGAGAGGAAGAGGAACTTGAGATAATAACGAATATAATGCATGTGCGGGTGGAGGGTCATCTGGGTGTGTGCGTGTGTGTGCCTGTGGATGTGTGGGTGTGTGTATAGGTGGATATGTGTGTGTGTGGATGTGTGGGTGTGTGTACAGGTGGGTGCGTGGGTGTGTGTGCATGTTGGAAATGGGAAACAACTCAGTAACAGAGGATGGCTATGAATTGTAGCAACTCCAACACAACCAAACGCAGTCGGCGATTCCAAAGGAGCAGATCTGTGTTTCACGGGCAGGGGACAAAGCAGCCTGCCAGAGGCAGGAAGTGTGCGGTGACCGTTCCATGGGTGTCAGTGCTCGGGGCTGCGTGTTGGGCATTTCACCCAAAAGCAAGCAGAGGACTGGGCAGAGGCCTTATCTCTCTGCCCTTGGTCACATGTTGCCTTCCTAGAACTTGGCTGGTTTTTTATAATCCCAAAAAGTTCAATCTTGGAAAATCTTCTTGGACAGGCACAGAATGCAGATCGTTAGGGTTGGCGATGTGGAGAGAACAAGTTAAGTTCAGAGGTTGAAAGCCGGGTAGAGAATGAAATAAGATTCACCTCTGAGGAGTGACTAAGATAGATCACACAGAGCAAGTGGATGGTCAGGGGTGGCGATGAGTTAATTCCGTGGTTCAAAACAGCAGGAGTGTGGAGCATTAGGTAGCTGTGTTCCAAGAGCAGAAATCTCGCACTTCCTGTTTCTGAAGGGCTTTCTGAGTGTTAGGGAGGGGGGTGTGGTCAGCCAGTCATGGGCCCTTTGGCATGGACGTGGCAGGGCAAGCTCAAGGCCATGGTCAAGCTCTGCGACCTCGCACGCCTTCGCCCTCACCCTGGTGCCTGGCAGGTGCTGGCTCTGCTAGCTTTCGCAAGAACTGAGAGAGAGGTCCTATTATTTTCGGACAAACACCACACAGAGCCTTAGATCAGGGCTGGGACGCTGACCCGCGCCAGCTGCCCCAGAGCCCGGGTGCGGAACGGGACATACAGATGATCTGCCTTCAGTCCGAACCATGTCAGCAGTGATGGCAGAGGAGGAGCGTGGGGCAAATTCCTGGGGAAAAAGCCACGTACCAAAGCTGAAGGTGAGGAGATCCCTGGAGGTCAGTAAAGCACAATAATTACAGAGCATAATCACGTAAATTCTTAATGTATGCGCATCCTCTTGGCGAGAAAAAGAAATCAAAATCGTTTGTGGATTTCATAACCCCGAGGATTCATATCTCCGCATGCTGGCAAATGGGTTTACAAAAAACAAAACAAAAACGAAACCAACTTTAAACAGCCGCTCTCCTTTGGTTCTCATGTACTGCGCTCCTGTGGGCCCCGGGCCCTCGGTGTGTGGCCGAGAGTGCACTGCCGCCCAGCCTCGCCGCAGGGCCTGGCGCTGCCGTCTCTGACTGCAAACAGCCGCCAGGCCATGGGGGGAGTGGGAGACGGCACGTGTTGCCTGTGAAGTGATGAAGTGAAAGCCATGTGGGCCTATGAAATTCAGACCTGGGACCCTCCACGGGGACAAGCTCTGAAAGCTGGAATGGGAGGTTCTAAAAGGCGTGCGAAGGGGCTTCTGGGGCAGCCTCCAGGGACCCTCACCTGGGGCAGGTGACCCCTGCGGGTCCATCTCCTGCCACGTGGGCACAGCTTCAGAGTCCAGTTCTCCGGAGACGGTTCCCTGTGTTCAGTTACTTGATACAGCAAGTGGTGACGGACGGCCATTCTCGTGATGGAGCGACACTGTACAGACCGCCGGCCCGATGAGATGGCGAGTCCCCTGCGATGTGCTTACACCTGCTGGGGTAAAGCAAATGCTGGTGTGAGTGGCCTCGAGGGTCTCAGGAAGGGACAGAAGCACCTGTGTGTGACCTCCGAGAGCTGAGGCTGACCTCTGAGGGGCAGCTGCTGAGCACACGGGGAGCTCATCCTGCCGCCCTGAGGGGTTGCCTTGTCCCGAACCCCCAGTGGCCTCGGAAGAGCCCCCTGATCCCCAGGTGGGGTTCACTGTTTAACACCTTGATGCCTGCCTGGGAGTCCAAGTCGAGGGCAGCTCGCTGACCCAGGGACCTCTGGCGTCATGATCGTGGGCAGTGGCAACGTGACAGGTGCATGTTCATTGGTTAAGCGGCAACAGAAAACCAATACAAGAAGTATGTGGAGAAAATGGACCATATCAGAAAATAAGGCAAAACAAAGCACAACTATCTTTTCTTCTCGTACTGTGACAAATTCTGACAGATTGTTATGGTTACTTTGGTGGAAGGAAGCCAACGGTAGTATTTACTCCTCAAAACTTGGAGCTATTCCACACCGTATCATCTGTCCAGCACATACATCATCCTTGCAGTGCCACTGAAGTTCATTAAATGCCCACATGCCCTGCTGCTGCTCCTGGGGCACGGGCACCAAAAAACGAAACGAGATTCAGAAACCGCAATCTGTGCTGGAGAAAACAGAATTTCCATCGAGCAGGGCTAACTGCTCGGGGTGGGGGGGGGGTTGTCCCCGCCCCCTGCTTTTAGGGGGAAGCGAAGGGGGCAGCCCTTCCTGCAGACGGCGTCAGAGCAGCCCCGGAGCCCGAGTTCCCCCGAGGCTGCAAGAGTAGGTTTTTGTAGATACCTCGGGGCCGCGCATCTAATTGGCAGGCCTCTGACGTTGTTTAAATGCTCTTCAGATGGTTCCACTGCACAGCGCTGCTTAGGAGACCAGGGAGACCATGGATGACCAGCTGTCATGCGCTTTAATGACTGAATACTTAAGTAACTGAAAATAGTTTTTTCAGTGATGTCAGCAAGTATTTGTTAATAGGCTGGCAATCCTCAGAAGCAGCGCCCTGCCCCACTGTTTCTGTCACTAACTGCAGCACCAATGTGAGGCCACCGTGCAGACGGTGTGCAGGGAAGGGTGACAGGGGCTGGGAGGGAGACTCTGGAGAAGGTGCTCATGTCGGTCCTCAGAGTCAGGCTCTGATCAGTGGACACGACCAGGCCCGGTCATCGCCCACCCCCCACATATTCCAAACACCCCCAGGGCCGTGCGGTGCTGTGACCCAGGGTCGGTGCTCGGACAGAAGGGGACAGACTCCGAGCTCCCTGCTTCCCGACGTTCGGTTTCCTTCTTCCACGTCGGGTGAGCAGGTAGAGCCCGCCCCACGGATGGTGCCTGTGAGGACGGGATTGGGGTAAACACTTGGCTGGTGTCGGCTATGTAGGAGCAGGAGGTTCACGTGGACGGTGGTGTGGCAGTGACCAGTGTCCGGGCTGCTGCTGTTCCCACGAGCTGCGAAGAGGCCCTGCGACGTGACGGCGGTGGCGCATCTGCCTGATGGGACACTGCTCAGCGTGGGAAAGAACGGGATCTGACCTTTGCCACGGCCTGGGTGGGCCTGGAGGACATTATGCCGAGTGAATAAGCCCGTCAGAGAAAGGCAAACACCACGGGATTTCACTCAAATGTGGAATCTCACGAACAAACCGAACTAAGAAACAAAATAGAGACAGACTCGTCGATACAGACTGACCGCTGTCAGTTGGGAGGGGCTGGGGAGACTGGGTGAAAAAGATAAAGGGATTAAGCAGGAAAAAAAACCCTCATAGATCCATTAAACATGGTGATTACCAGAAGGAAAAGGACTGAGGGAGGTAAATGAAGATGGAAAGAAACTTAAGTTGGGGTGGCAAATACACAAAACGATATGCAGGTGATGTATTGTAGAGTTGTACACCTGAAACCTATGTACTTGTATTCGTTGATGTCACCCCAATAAATCTGATTTAGATGCAAATAAATAAATAAGTAAATAAATACATGCAGAGACAGGCCCTGTTCTTCAGAAACCCCACTGGGGTCTCCGGGAGGAGCTCAAGACGCATCTACAAACAGCTTCGGGGGCGCAATGTACCGCCTGTAGGGACAGACGCTCGCTGAGCAGGGAAGACAGTGTTTCACGGTGCCTGCAGAGATGAAGCTTTTCCGAGAGCGGTCTTTTGAGCAAGGGTTAAGGGTCACTGGGGAGTTTCCCCGGGAAGAGAAGGTGCAGAGACCAGGTGCTTGGGGTGAAGGCGGAGAGAAGCTGAGCACACGTGTGCCTAGGGAACTCTCTCGGTCACCAGGGTCTGCTCACTGAATTTCTAATGCATTGTTTTAGCAAAACCATTGACCATTTGCATATAGAATTTTTTATTCTGTCAATAGGGATGCATGTACCATTTCTTCATTATTTCTGGGAGACGCTGTTTCCTGAATGGAACGCACGGACAGTTTGGCTCTGAGCTCAGACACCCTCGCTGAGCTGTGGTGAGCGCCAGTCGTGGTCCCGGCCCTGACGACTCGGGAAGGAAGGCCTGACTGAATGGGGAAGCCCAAATGGGTGACCCCTCCCATGGGTAGGCGAGGAAGCCTGGGAACGCTGAGACGTGACATGGGTTACATGAGAGGGACATTCTTCTTCTGCAGAACTAACCCCCAAACTCAGAGACTCGGGTTTTACTGTGAAATCGGTGTTATGTCAGATTCACTGGGTGAAAGGAACGAGTCTTGCCCCATTTTTCCTCCATGAGTCAAAGAGTTTTTTTCATTTGGGTTTTTTTTTGGGGGGGGGGGCGCTCTTTGGATGATCTCTGGTTCCAGTGAGGATTACCTAGGGAAATATTTTACTTTCTTAGATTTGTGTTATGTAAGATTCAGGAGCCCATCGGCCAGCCCTTGATCATAGGTATTAATGTATTCTCTCCGAGGAGATCATGAATCAGAAAGAGAAAAAAAAGTAGTTTAGAATAAATATTTCTTCCTTTTTGAAATGAAAAAAAATGATGTTTGGAATGAGCTCCTTCATGAATCAGGGACACGGGAAAACAGGAAGAGTGGTATTGCCACTGACAGTCTCCGATTTAACTAGACCCCGCACGTTGGAGTAAAGCGTTCCGTGCAACATCAACCACTTGCATAGGCGCCGATAGGCAGTGCCCGGGTCACGGAAGAACTCGCGTTTTGACTAGCGCATTCCTCCCTCAGACTTCACTTCCCCGGAGTCCAGAGGAGCAGGGACTAGCGTGCAAGTCAGATCACCGAAGGCGCTTAAGGGAGACGCTAATCCGTATGCACTGGAGCCGCTCACGAAACAGGGGTGAGGTGCCCAGTCTTACTTAACCTCTCACTACGTATAAGACGGCTCTGGGCCGTCCCTGCGTCCCTGCAGTGCCATGCACAGAGGCAAGCTGCAGATGTTGCCCAGAGCGCCACCTTCCTCCGTGAGATCACTTCTGCCTTCCCACTGCAATGGGTAGGAAGCACTCCATTCTCTAAGGCTGGCTGTCGAGCTATCTCTTCAGGCCCCTTCCAGAAAACCGTCTGGAATATGAAGTTGTAACCTGCCTCTCCCGAACTAACACTGAGCACATTAAACAAAGACCTACAAGGCGAGTCATATTGTAAAAATGAAATACAAACATCTTGACTATAATGTCGTACAGTTTAGATCTTTTATCCTTGCAGAATTATGTGCATATTTTGCTGCTGTTTGATTAGAGGGACTTTCAAATCAAATTATGTAATTTGAAGTACAAATACTAAAATGGACGCAGTCACTTTTTAAAGATGTGCAGTGTGTTTACTTTCTGGGAAAGACTCGCACGAGTTAAATTAGGTCCATTACTTCAGTGATTGATGGTTCTCCAGTTGGTTTGATGAGACGCTTGACGAACTCGTGAATTTCTGTCTGAAGCGAACTCCACGCCCTGCTGATGGCAGAGTGGACGTATCGTTATTAAGGAAAGCAAACACATCGGAAAGCCGTTACTGTACTTGACTAGCTGCAAATCACATTTTGAATAATCCTTGAGCGAGGAGTAATTTTTGAGCCAGTTTCTGTGTTTGTTATAGAAAACCCTCCAAAATCATAGGACTTAATTGCAGCTTTTCAAAATGTCTGCCACTGTTGTTCCTCCCTAATTGGTGAACTCCCCCCATTCACATTTCTCCTTTGAAAAGTGGTTATTTCAAATCGCCACAAGGAAATTACCTCCCTTTATTTTATTTCTCTTATTTATTAATTTTTTGGTTTTGGCGGCATACTTCGTGGGCCTGGGGTTCCTAG
This sequence comes from Sturnira hondurensis, assembly GCF_014824575.4. Taxonomy (NCBI): domain Eukaryota; kingdom Metazoa; phylum Chordata; class Mammalia; order Chiroptera; family Phyllostomidae; genus Sturnira; species Sturnira hondurensis. The sequence goes on from NW_028087067.1 coordinate 907,632, forward strand.
GCGCACCTTTCTGTTCCGGAGTCCCCACCACTCAGCGCTACAACTGCTATTTCCAACAGTTCTCTTTCCAAAGTCAGGGAGGAACTGTGACCCATTTAGAGGGAGGACAAGAAAGCGGCAGAGCCAGGGAGACACGTGATTTTCTCCCGGACAAGGTGGTGGCATGTACCTGTCCGTGAGTTGTAGTGGGGACCTCTGGTCTCTGCCCGGTGCCCTGCCCCCACCCCATCTCTGAGAACTGCAGTCGGGACTTCAAGGTAGAGCCACAACGTCCACTCCGTCAGATGACCCTGACCCTGGCGCCGTTGTATCCTGAGGTCTGCCTGGCCAACATCCACAGACGTCCCTCCCTCGGGAGTGGGCTGAAGTCAAGCTGGTGACGGGCTTCAGACCAGAGCTCCTCGGATTTCTGAAGCCGAATTCCGTGGAGTGGCCACCATGCCTCCCCCCGTGGGGCTGATTGAGAATGTCTGTCTTTCCGATTCTCTGAGACACCCAAATGTCTTCCCCAAATGTCCTCGTGTTCCATAAGGGTGCTGTTGTCTGCCTTGAACACCATGGATTCATGAAGGGGGTGTATTCAGGGATCAAACCCGTGGTGACACTTTTGTAGGCCACTGTCAGCAGCAGAGCAGGAGCCACCCCCCCCCCCCCGAAACTGAAGGTAGTGGCAGGAGGAGACAGTCTCATTCCAAGTCAGCGTTATTGCTAGAATGACATCATCTTACATTACACTTCCAAATCTGTAGCATTGTGGTGCATTTTTATCACTGTAAGGGACACCAGCTGGTGGTGGGAAGGAGAGCCACAGGCAACCTGGAGCAGTGACCAGTGGCTTGTCCTCTGATCTCTCTTCCTCACTGGACAGCTTCGTGGGAATGCGTGAACCAGTCGGATGAGAAAACCGGGCATCCACGCGGGGCCTGCACACGGCACGGCATGTGTGCAGGCCATGGTTCGCAACGAGCACTTTGAAAGTTTTCCACTTTCAGTTTCGCATGGCTAAAATATCGCTTCCTGCAGCCGTCTCATTACCTTTCCCGTCACTCTCTGGATCCTTGTCCTTAGCACTGTCCCCTTGGTTAGTATTTCTTCTAACTTCTGTCAAGACGTGAGGCATTTTGTCGGAGCGGTTATGCATACAACGATGTGTTTAAAAACCCTGTTGTGATGTGAATTGCAAATGCCCTGGATAAACGTAAACTTATGTTGTATCACCTCCTCTCTGTCCATCTGTATTCAGCTTACAAACAGAAACACACTGTTCACAGTTCTGGAGGCTGGAGACCGGGGACCGGGGAGCCGCGGAGGTTGGGGGAGAGCCCTCTTCTGGCTCGCAGACCCCCCCCTGAGGGCTGGCCGCTGTCTGGGTCTCTTGTGTGCAAGCCCTGATCCTACCTGTGGTGGCTTCATGATCCAGAGGCCTCCCAGAGGCCACACCTATTGATGTCACTACTGTTGGGGGTCCGAATTTTGTCATGCAAGTTCTGGAGGGACACAAATGTTCAGACCACAGCAAGAGCACCTTGGAAAGAGACTGAGGAATGGAGTGCTTCTAAGACTTTTACCACATTAGGGAGGATTGTTTAACACGCTGGAATAGGATGTTCATGAATCTTCTTCACCCACTTGCAACACACCGCCCCTTTGTCAGCCGTCAGCATTCCCTCTGTATCTATGGGTCTGTTCCTGTTTTCTTTATTCTTTTTTTTTCAGATTCCATGGAAATGAAATATTTGTCTTTGGTATTTGTCTTTGTCTGACTTATTTCACTTAGCATAATACCCTCTTGGTCCATTTATGTTGTTACAAGTGGAGGGCTTTAATCCCGTCTTCCTGCTGAGTAATGATTTCGTCTTCTTTATCCATTAATGTGTTGATGGGCACTTGGGTGGCTTCCATGTCTGGGCTGATGCAAATGCGCTGCGGTGGACATAGGGGATGCGCATACCTTTCCAAATTAGCGTCTTTGTTTTCTCTGAATAAATATCCGGACCTGGAATGCATCATATGGCAGCTTTATTTTTAACTTTTCGAGGACCCTCCACACTGCTTCCCGCGGTGGCGGCACCAGCTCCCTTGCCGGCCCAACAGTGCGCGAGGGCTCCCTTTCTCCACGTCCCCGCCAGCACGTGTCTTTCTCTTCACTTCTGGACAACCTGGCTTGTTTAGTTATGTGCTTATCGAGGGGAGAGTGTGGATGAGAAGCTAGGACTCCAAACACGATGGAGAAGTGAGTTTCTACCAGGGAAATGAGAGCAAGCCTACACTGGGAGTTAAACCCCAGTGAGATACCAACCCCTCCCCCAGGTTCAAGGTCGTCGGTAGGTTTTCCGGAGCCTGGCAGATATAGGTATATAAAACTATGTAGGTTTTTTTTGTTTTGTTTTTAAATTAAGCTCTAAGGAGCATATGAAAGGGTCTGCTTCTCGTGGGCAAAATTTCGGGCACAAGGGCACAGACTGGGGTCATTTTGGGGAGGACAGGTGAGGGTTTGCTGCCCACACCCAAGACTGGTTTTGGGATGGGCATAAACAGGGCCAGTCACCTAAATGTCGAGGGAAAGCCAGTGCCAGAGAAAGTACCATGAACGAGAACAACACCTTTTTGCATTTCACCTTCTTTAAAGGGTTAGGACAACTGTATAGGAAGGAAATGTAAGCCCCCGTCAACGGGAAATGTTTGCTTTTAAAACTGGCACTCAGCCTCGGAATGAGGCTGCACACGGAGCCGTCCTGATTGATTCGCGCGTGATGAAACAGAGTCTGCCAAGCAGGCTGTAATTGCCAGGACGCTCTCGAGCGTGTTTACTGTCTGTGGGTGACTGAAAAAGGAGACATAAACATGGTAATTAAAGGGTTATTTTTTTTGTCCTTCATATTCGAGAATGTTCCTACTCAAGATCCACCCGACAGGTGCGTGATCTGAAACTTTGCATTTCTTGCTGCAGTAAAGGAGGTCGTTGGTGTGGGTGACTGACCACTGCAGACAGTTAACTCGCCAGGCCGCGATCGCACAGCCAGTGCCGCTGCCATGGTGCGCGTGCTGGGTTCACTTTCCATCCCCTCCGAGGCCCTGGATGTGGCTTCCTCGCCTGGACAAAGCCAGACTTTCGGAGTTCCGAGCCCTGGTGGTTAAAAGTGTACATCTGGACGCTAGACTGGTAGCTTCCAAGTGAGTTATATCCCCAGATCAGGGTATTTCTTTCATGATACTTGTGGTTAGTCTTTATCTTCAGACTTTAGGGGGACGGCGAGTGACACGAATAATGAATTGCATATAGTGTAACAGATGTTGTTCCCTGCAGTGTGCTCAAAAGATATAAAACAGAAACGTCACACATAGGTATGAATAGATGGATGTTTAGAGTTATTAACCAGCACGACCCTATTAGAACAGGGTGAGTATTTCTAGATCCAAATAATTAGAGGAGAAGATTCGCTTGCTTCCGGTTTGCAGGCTGCCGTTCTGAACCCCAGTCCTCGGGGGTCGCTGACAGTAAAACCGTAAGTAAAAAAACACAGAAAAAATGAGACTTCCAGTGTTTCTGCTTTTCTAGCTGGCTTTATTTCATTGGTTGCTCTTTCCGATCTGCGTGGGGGAGGGATGCAGTCAGGAACTTTCTCCTTCCATCAGCCCCTGCTATTGTTTTTTCACACCTCGCAGACGGGGAATTATCACTAAAAAGCCACCATTAAGCACACATTTTGATAAGTCTATGCAAAACTCTAGTGGTGCATGAGACCACTTGAATTAATGAAAACGTGGTTTCTTCCTCTCCAACGTCCATGCGAATCTGTCCTGGGTTTTTTAGGGGATGTTACTGAGAACTCCAGAACGACATTGCCACGCCAAGAAGAAGATCGGCTGTCGTTTCTCCTCCTGATCATTTGGGACACTCCTAAAAATTCTTAAATAATAGACTGTTTGATAAAGCTTTCTAGTAGACAAACTTTTTTTTTTAGCTTAGAGTCAGTATCCATAATTGTAGGATGAATAGGCCAAGTAAGAGGTAACGTTTCTTCCACAGTCAATTAAAATGGTGATGTGAATATCACCGTGATGAATTATGGTGACACACTCTCTGATCCTGAAACCCCACTGTGAGATCAACCCTGCCATAACTGTGTGTACGTGTGTGTCTGTGTGTGTGTGTGTGCATGGTGTGTTATGGGTTAAACTGTGTCTTGAAAAAACACCATTGTTGGCGTCAAGCCCCCAATATCGCAGAATGTAACTCATTGGGAACTAGGTCAATGCTGATGTGAGTAGTTCACCTGTCATGAGGTCGCACCCGAGTCGAAAGCATCCTTGATCAAACGTGACTGGTGTTCCTGCACAGGAAGAGGACAGACCGGGAGACACAAGAAAGAATGCCGTGTGGAGACGGAGCAGAGACGGAGCAGAGACAGGGGGCTCCAGCTACAAGCTGAGGAGCACGTGGGTTGCCAGAAAACACCAGAAGCTCAGAGACCGTCATGGAGCAGAGCTCCCCCTCGATTCCTCGGGGAGCGTGGCCCTGCCGACGCCCGTGTTTTGGCCTCCAGACTCCCGGACAAACAGAGAAGACATTTCGGGTGGGTTTGGCCATCCCTTTGTTACGGCAGCCTTCTGAAACTGGTGCACTGCTCATGCGTATGTGTGAACGAGTGTGACTGAGTGTTTTAGGAGGGTGCCCAGCTCTGTCGCCTGCAGAGAACTGGGTGAAAAGACACTTTAATCTGGAAAGCTTATCCGCTGGAAAGCTTTCTGAAGTAGCTCGTCATTTGTGGAGCTCGAGGAGCGTCCCAGGCGATCAGAGGGGGGTGACAGACGTCTCCCTGCTGCGTGGTGTGCACAAGTAATTGCCTGCTGCTTTACGCTTTAATAACTTCAAAGTATAATGAATACGCATTTTAAAAACTGTACTTGGAAGTTTTGTAGATCTTGAGAAGTGATTGTTTATTTTTTTCTAGAGTTTCTATCTTTAATCGGAGAGGAAGAAACCTTTAAACTGATGATTTATTACTTACAGGAAAACGTATTTCCATTTGGACTCTGCTAGAACACAGAACGCAGAATAAACCCTGGCTCTGGCCCTTACGACTGTGTTTATAACCCACACAGTGAGCTGTATAACCTACAGATACAACTGTTTGTAACCCACACAGTGAGCTGTATAACCTACAGAATCCCAGCTTTTTAAAAAACTCACCTGAGAGCAATAAGCGAACCTGCTGACCCGGATCTAAGGGAAGTCGGGAGACTCGAAGCACACTTGGTGACCCAGACAGTAGAGTCCTTCCATGTTGCAAGGACGGTCACATCCCGTGTTTTAATATGTGGTGCAAGGCCAGTGTCAGCGTGTGTGAGCCCCCATGGTCCTGGGAGCTGCAAAGGAGAGGCGGGGTTCACCCACCACAGCACTCGGGTGGTCGGCGGGCAGGACAGGGACCGATGGGGGCCCAGGCCAGGGGAGGACTCGTGCACCGTGGGTGACACCCTCAGCTCCGTCCATCCCTCCTCACTGTCTTGTCGAGGGAACAGCAGCTTTAAACTGCAGCGGGAAAGCAGCCAGCCCTGTCACCTTCAGGGCAGAGGTGAACATTCAATAGCGCTGGGAAAAGAAATGAAAAAAAATCATCTGTCTTTAGGGAGGGACATAAACCCTGCGGCGAGGTCGTTAACTGTTCTCCACGGTTAGGGGAGGAGAGAGATGCCTGTCAGGGGGCCTTGCCTGGTGATGTGAGGCCGGGAGGTGGGGGGCAGCAGGGAGCACCCACCTGCAGCCCACTGGGCTCTCCAGCCACATGCTGAGGGTCTCACACTCAAGGTGAGGGGGGAGCAGAAACCTTGGGGCAAAACCTTAATACAAGTGAGACTCTGGACACCCCAGCCACAACCACAAGAACACGGGAACCCACCTGCCCCACAGCCAGACTCCGTGACGCCCCAAACACGCCAGAGGAGGTGCGGCCCCGTTTCCAGACTCAGCACAGGCTGCGGTCTGCACGGTCCTTCTCGAACACCAGGCTTTCAGCCCCCACTGGTGTGCGGTGTGAAGAGAACATCTCATGGGAGGTGACCTGGTCAACAGAGCCGGGTTCCAATATGACCCCGGTGTCCGCATGAGCACACAACTCAAAACAACAAGCATCAAAGTCAGGGGTCTGGGAGAGGCTCGAAACATGTGGGCATTGGCAAAGAACTCCAGGGGAGAGACGGACGTTGAAAGAATCCCCTGGGAATGCTAGGAAAGACAGGGCTGGTGGCAGAACAGGAAGTTTCTGGAGGACGCGGAGCCGCAAGGAGAACCGGTGGTCTGGGGGGCCAGGCGCACAGAGTCTGGACGGGGGAGCCCCCAGAGAAAGGCCTGGAAGTGTGTCTTTAAAACAGCACCCATCTCGCATTCAGTACGTGATTGAGAAATAGAAGTAATGGGGCCGCGAACCACAGGATCATGGTTCGATTCCCAGTCGGGGCACATGCCTGGGTTGCAGGCCAGTTCCCAGCAGGGGACTCACGAGAAGCAACCGTACATTGACATTTCTCTCCTTCTCTCTGTCCCTTCCCCTCTAAAGATAAATAAATAAAATCTTAAGAAAAGAAATAGAAATAGTAACATTTTGAGTAACGGTTATTTTAACTCCCTGAGCTCTGAGCTTCAGGAGCAGTAAGACTTTGACAGTGCACTGAAGCTCTCGGGGCCACGCACACACCCGCGTGGGCATGCATGTGCTACACACACGTTGCTGTACTTGGCTGACAGGTCAGCTCAGATTTTTGCATCCCTGCCTTTTATTTTGTTGGTAACACATTCAGTTGTGTTTGGGGGCAGGCGCTGTCCTGGGTCCGTCTTATTTGCTCTTCTTTTTAAAGTAACCCTTTAGTTTCTGTAAGAGCAGTGTTAGTGGTCCCCAGAGAAACGGACTGACAGAATTGTCTTTCCGTATCTGTAGAGACAGATGGGTAAACGATGGGCAGACAGATGGGCAGGTTGGAGGGCAGGGAGAAAAAGAGAAATGTGTTGGGAGGAAGTAACTCCTGGGGGCTGCGGGGCCCGAGGCGGGCTGTGAGCCGCCGGGAGGGTCAGGACAGCTGGCGTTGTCCCTTCCGAGGGAGGCCCAGCAAGCTCAAGGCCTGGAAGGGCCCGGAAGGTTCCTTTCAAGTCCAAAGGTGGGAAAAGATGTCTGTCCCAGATCAAAGCAGCCAGACAAGAGGAGTCCCTTTCACTTACCATCTTCGCTCTACACAGGTCTTTAGTGGACTAGGTGACGCCCACCGATTTTGGGGTGAGATCAGCTTTACTGGGTCTTCACATTCAGATGTTACTCTCACCCCAAACCTCACTCACACACACACCTAGAACACCCAGATAATTCATGGCCTCATCACGTAGACGCATAACTTAACTATCACAGATACTTACTATTGGTTCTTCAGTGCGTGGGTAAAACTTGCCTTTGAAGAAATTATTTTATCTCGATGTGACCTTTTTCAGGTGGATACTGAAGTCTCTAACAACATTCTGGTTTTCCCTAGATATTTCAAATCGCTTTTTGTAATTTATATTCTTTTCTATGAAAATATCTACTTCATTAAAATTTTCAAGTTGTTAGCTTATATTTTATCATAGAATTAGTATCATGGCTATTGTTGTCTCTATTATTATGACTATTATTTTTCTTCTCATCCCAACTAGTAATTAGGACATTATGAATTAGGAATATGTTCCTGTTTTTTGTGCTTCCGCAAAATGTACCTGCGTGAATAATTACCTGAGCCACAGTTCACACCAGGTCCTGTCTGACCCCTTGGGAATGTCACTCAGACCCGGTGACGCAGGGAGACACACACTGTGCAGAGTCCTTGCTATAACAAATATGTCTTTCCAGACCAGTCAGTCCAGGTGTGTGCGGTAGGTTGTCACCATCTCACCTTCCAGGGCGGCCGATCCTTCACGCAGCCCCCGACTCCCGGGGCTGGCTTTGGGGTCTGTTCCGACCTTACACCAGACACCCTCTGGTCCAACAGCTCCTGGGGCCGGTGGCATTCGCACCTGCTGCTCCTGTTTCTGCAGCTGGAGCCCATGTGCCGTCCCTGTGGCTCTGGCCGCTGTTTCTGTGTGTGGGGAGGTTGCATGGGTGCGGTCTGTCTGCCATAGTCCTCCTGATGTGCTCTGACAAAGCACGAAGCCTGTGTGGCTGGGAAACAACAGTTCGGCAGGCTGGGAAGTCCAAGGTCAGAGTGACAGCATGAAGGGTAGAAGGTGGGCCCTCTCCCAGAGGTAGAGTTCTCATTGTATCCTCACAAGGGCAGGCTAGCGAGCTTCCTGGGAGCTCTTTGATAGAGGCGCTAGTCCCATTTAGGGGGGCTTTGCCCGATGGTCCAAGCATCTCCCACAGGACCCCTCCCTGATACCATCACCTGGGTGTTCCGGATTCAACATGGGAACTTTCAGGGAGAAACGAACATTCAGGCCTCAGCGTGGTCCACGAAATATTTGCGATGCTTTGAGGATGATCAAGTCATTTAATTTACATGGAGCTTACAGTGCACTAAAGTTTAAACCCCAACATGGAAATATTGTTTTGTTCACTGATTTGTTCCCGGTGCCTAGAAAATGGTAAGCACTCATTGTGTTAGTTAGGTGAGCGGCCTCTTCTTCTTTTTCATTTTCATCCTGGGTCCAAGGAGCAGGGCCACGTGCAAGACGATTTACGGCAGAACATAAAGCCACGGAGGAACAGCTGGTAGACAAACTCGTCCTCGAGGCGGAGCGTTTTGCCAGCTGAGGGGCAGGGCCTCCCAGGTTATGGCAGATTTTGTGCTGTGGCCACCCCTGCCTTCCGTCCCATGCACGCAAAGGCAGAACCTGCAGAATACGCCCGGCGCTGCACTGGGTGTATCCACGAGCTTCTCCCCTTGGATTCGTACGTCCCCCTTTGGGAGATGGGCGTTATTACCCCAGCCTCACAAAACGGGAACTCCCCCCCAGCAGCGCCCGGCAGAGCTGAGCTCCAGAAAACCACACAGACATTGCTGAGGCTCCTGGAATTTCGATTAGACTGGCCCGTGTTCCTGGTTCCCTTCTCTCTGATTTGTCTTCCTCCCACTCTGGATGACAGTCATCTCAACGTGTCGGGGTTTGGGGGGCCCAGAGCCGTTATTTGTGAACGTCCTGAGGATCGTTGGCCTGTGCGATATTTAACACGGGTTTGTCTTGGACCACACGGGAAACAGGCGGGCACCCAGGACGCTGCACCCAAGTGAGAATACTCCCTCGGTGTCAACAAGGAGCTTTCTGCGAAGGTGCAGGTCACTTTTCATCCCTGGCTAAGGAAGCAGAGAAATGCAGCCCGCTTACAACAACAAGAGCTGATCTCAATGTCGTTAAATTCACGGGGAGGTCGGGTCCAGGTCCCACCCCAGCACTTGTCCATGAAACGGAGGAAAAACAAAGAGTGGGGTTTTATTTTTTTTGGACATCTTATAAAAGAACAAGAAAACTGGAACTAAAGATCAATCTTTTAAAGGGTTCCCAACATAACACTTATTAATAAGATGCCTTTTAGAGGCACTTTCCCTTCCAAGGGCAGTTCTGCAGGGGGGACCTCAGGAGTTTAGCCCGAATGCACTATATGCCCCGAGACACACTGTCCTCTCAGCGGCGTTGGAACCAAGTCACAGCAACACGTATGGTGGTGCGAACTCCGTAGCATCACGCTTGCGTCATTGAATGTTTAGTTAGGTGAAAATCTGGATGATCCTGCTGCGCTTTACTTCATTCCTTAAAATAGGTTCCTTGATTTTTAAGTACTCTCCAACCCTAAGTCGTCACCACCTCGACACTCCATCATTTAAAAGTGTTCAGATGGAAATCTTATGGTATAACATTTCTTTTCCAGTTGCATCAGATTAGCACATTCCAGCAGGGTGAACACTCTTGTGGATAAATAATCTGGAGAAAAGTACTGAGCAGGGTTTTCATTTCTCTGAGTTTCAAGGTATCGTGCCAGAAATCTCATGATTTTAAAACTGAGAACAAAGCAGTGTTTTTAGAGCGAACAAATATAAACACATATACATATTGTTAGAGCCGGTGAAGGCTGTATGGAGACAGACGCTGTTCTGTAATATCTGATGTTAATGTAACGACAGCCTCTCTCACAACTGTGCAGAGAAACAATTCAAAGTGGAAAATCCCAATGGCTTTTAAGCTATGAGGTCGCTTCGAGTTTTACTTTTATCACTAGAATGAATGGTTACTTTACTTTAAAAAATAAGACTTCAAGCAATGTTGCTTTTTGCATCAGAAAGACAATAATGGAAATTTAACACAGGCAGGAAAAAGATGAGGTCCATGGCATTGTAGCAAAATATTTGGCCCTGAGAGGAAATACCAGTGTGCATGAACACACACACACGTGTGGTCTTCTGCTGTGGAGCATAGAGGTTCTTTCTAATTTGGTTTCACGCTTTTGGAAGATCTTTATAGTCCTTGACATAGCAATATTCCTTTAGGATAAATTAGGACAAAGTACATGTAGTTGTTAATGAGTAGTGGAAAGCGAGAATTTGGAGTCCGTCCTGACTCTATCAGTCAAAACTCATTTGAACTTGCGCAAACTACCTGACGTCACCAAGCCTCAGTTTCTCTGTGGTGTGGAGAAGGAACGCTACCACCTTCTAGGCGGAGGGACCGGACGGCTGTCTGAGCAGAACACCGTCCGCGCAGCCTCGAAGTGCGCGCCGCCCTCCGTCAGTGCTGCAGTGCTGGGCTGCGTGATCTGGGCGGAGCACTGCGCTCCAGCGTTTTCAAGGTTTCTGGATGCATTCTAGCAAATTGCCATCCAAAAATCACTGTAAGAGAAAAGCCTTAGACCACAGCTCAACCTTACCCGAACTGTCATTTAAATAAACAAATCAACAGTTTGCCGTTCGAAGGCGCATTTCCTTTCCTTTGGTTACTGGTAGCTTCCCTGTGGCCCACGGTTATTGCTTCATTTTTTCTGTTCTACTGCACGCCCCCCATGGCAGCCTTGACCCTGTGTTCCTGTGTCGCCCCCTCTGGGTTGACACTTGGAAGCACCTTCCACGAACCTCCTGTTGCCTGTTAAATGTGTATCTTTCCTGCTTGTGACGGCTCTTCCCTGGTGGTGTTTCTTCTTCCACTCGCCTCCTGAGCCCCCGTGACTGGGCACAGACCATTCCAGCAGGGTGTGCAGGGGTCCCCTCCCCTCCCTGCCCCAGCCCCTCCCCTCCCCGCCCCAGCCCCTCCCAGCCTGTGGGTCCTGCTGTGGCCCCGGGGCAGGTCACTGCAAATTGTGCACACGACAGAGGACAACCAAATGAGCCAGAGGGACTGGGGAGACCCGCATCAGAACCCCCTGCAGACTCACCTGTAAACTCCAACACTGGACGTCGGGTGGGAGGAGACGGGCGGTGCTGAAGCGAGCACACTCTTTTCCCGTGGCCGGTCCTCGCTTGGTGACCGGTCTTCACGTTTCCGTTGTTTCATTTGCTTGAGTGTTGACTTGGTGGCCTTCCCACCCTGCCCACCACAACCCCTGCCTCGTAACCTCTGACCTGGGACCACAGGCCCCTTCCGTCGGAGTCTCGGCACAGAGTTACCCCGGCTGACGGTCATTCGCTCGGCCAACACTGTGGTCAGACTTGCCCGTTCTCACACACGCCTCATCTGTCTTTGTCCCCATTGCGGTTTTTGTCTCCCTTCGCGTCACGCCTGCCCTTTGGCTCTGGCTTGGTGGACTGCCTTCCAGAGCCGACGTGGTCCTGATCCTGCGAAGAGGGACCGTGTGTGTGCACGTTGCTGGCCAGGCTGCCCCGCAGCAGCCTACCTGGGTCACAGTGCAGACTTTCCGGGTGTCTACATTCTACTACAGTCCCCGTGGGGGACTTCAGAACAAGCGCCCCAGGATGCGCTTCTGGGGTAGCTGGGTCATTTTGAGCTAAAGGTGACTTTAGTTACAGGCCCAAGAGGAACTCCGGCCTCTCTGTCCGATGACCTGAAAGAACTTGAATGAGGGGCCTCGCCCACAGTGAGAGGTGCGCAGACCTGTCTGTAGGGCAGGACGTTTCTGTTGGTGAAGTGCCCGCCCTTCTCCTCATCCGGCGAGGGCCCTCCAAGGGAGGCGCCCAAGGCACCTGAGCTCCTCGCCAGCTCAGTGCCTCTTACTGACCCACCTTCTCTTTCCGTCTTTGACGCTTCCTCGCAGGTGGGGTCGCTGGCTGTCCATGTACCCGGCATTCCTGTACATACGCATCCCCATACCTACGCACTCCTGTACATACGCACACGTTAGCCTTGGTGGTTTGCTCCCGCTAACCGGTCTCATGTCCCTTTGACACCTAGACCAGCGTGTGTGCCCGGAATGAGCCCAGGACAAGGGAGCACATAGGCAAGGCCCACACAGCACTGAGTCCGGTTGGTGGCAGCCTGGACGGGATGTCACAGGAGACCAAGGGAAGGGGCCTAGTCCCCCCCTCTTTAGGTCACATTAGTCAGCGTGGCGGACGCAGGGGCTTGCTCCTAGGAAACTCTGGCCACAAGGCAGTGCAGAAATGAGTGGGTTTATTATCGAAAGACAGTTCCCTGTGGGCCTCTCAGGTTTCTGCTTATTTTGCAATAAAGCAGAGGTCCTGACTGCCTTTGTTTCATAATCTCTTTGCTCCCCAATGTCAAGGATGTTTCCATAGTGATCAGTCTGGGAAGGCAGAGATGGCGTCTCTGTCCAGAGCAAAAGGCAAGTTTATTTACTGGCCATTATAAAAGAGTTATGTTCCCAAAGACAGATTCCTCTCTTGTGACGCAGCCGCTGTACCCAGAGGCGCCATCTGGCCACGGCACCGGGCTTGGAGGGAACTAGGGCTTGTGGAAGCCTCTGTACAAAACAATAAAATGCTGATAGCCGTGCTTACTACCGTTTCCGTGGGTGGCCGTGCCTTTGTGTCCGGCCCAGGACTCTCGTGTCTTAGCCGGCCTTCCTGAAATGGGCGGCGAGCGTGTTAGCGTGGAAGTGGCATACACATGACGTATGTTTGGTTTGTTTTCTGTGGTTTTTCCCCATCCACTCCTTTCCACTATTTGCACTTATTAGCCAACGAGGAGTAGGAACAAGCCATGAACTGCGGTGCGCAGGGCGATCCGAAGCAGGAAAGAGAAAACTGCTTTCCCGTAGGGGCTGCTGTGCTTCACACGCATTTGTCAATACGCGTCCTGAGCGAACACTGATGCTGGACGATGCTCTGGGAGTCCCAGGCTCACGTAGGCTCTATCCCCACGCAGCTGGGCACGCCGACTTCACTGCCCTGGCGCTAACTTGGGGACAGAGACAGACACAGTGCGGGACATGTCCACCCAGCGAAGGGGGCTCGCTGCAGTTTGCTTCCGGGCAGAGGGGTTTGTGTTGCCGAGACAAACCACGTGTCTCGTGGGTCCTCTTCCCGCCCTCCTGGCCTCCCTGGCCTCTGTTTCTCATTGCAGCCAATTTTACTCAAATAAAGCAGAACGGCACTGTCCCCATGCCCCTCCCCTCCTGCCCTAGAATGTCCCCGTGACAGTGAGCCCCCGAGATGTTGGGAGCATGGGGGATAAAAAAACTTTCCTCCACCTTCAGGAGCCTTCTGGCTGCTCTAATAATCAAATTTATATGAGACAGATTAGCAAGAGAAAAGAACCAAGTTTAATACGTGCCTGTGAATGGGGACCCAGCATACAGGGGGTGTCAGAGACACCCCCCCCCCAAAGAATGAGAGGATTGAAGACAGAAAGGGACGCAGGCATAGATGACGTCCTGAGCTAGAGATGAGGTAAGGGGCCTGGGGCTTCAACAAGATGCTTTGTCCCTAGAAGTTTGTCCTGCCCCGTAGGTAGGTCAGAAAGGTCACCTCTGCTAGTCACTTCTGGGCGAGGCCCCTGATTCGAGTCCTTCCGGAGCATTCGGGGAGGGGCCAACGTGCCTCCGGAGCCTGTGGCTAAAATTGCCCTTAGCTCAAACCAACCTGCGGCCCACAGAGGCCCATCCTGGAGCCACCCATTCTGAGCCCCCACAGGTGGCTACACAGGCTTCTTGGAAGACTTGGGGCGGAGGGGGTGCCCGTGTGGGACCAGTGGCTCTGCCCCCGCGGTTCTCATCCGTGGACCAGGCTCAGGTGTCAAGTTAGATTTCCAGGGACCAAGGCCCCAGGAGAGCACGTGGGTTTGCTGTGGGCGGCCGAGGTGCTGCTGGGGCCGGTCTGGTGGCGTGTGTCAGTGACAAAGGATGCGGGATGCTGGTTGGTGTGCTGAAGGTGGACTGACTCAGCAGTGACTCTGACTCCAGGAGAAGGAGTCCAGAGTGAATCGGCCCCAACTCTGCTCTGCAGGGAGGTAGTGGGGGAGCCTGACGCAGGGTGGGGGCACAGAGCACATCCAGGAAAGGGGGTGTTTGCCAAAGGGGAGCAGGGGGCTGTTCTCTGGGTCTATTACCTGGATTCATGGAAATTGAGCTCCCCGCTGGTAGGGGGAGGGGAGTGAGATCCGGTCCTTGGCTGTTTGCATCCCAAAGAGCTCTGGGTCCCTGAAAAGACAGCTCGGGGGAGGGGTGGAAGGTATGCGGCTCGGAAGGGAATGGGAGACACAAGGATTTGTGATTCGCAGCTTTTTAGAGTAACTGCTTGGGCGGGGAGGGGGGGGGGCTCTGGGCCCTCTGGCCCCTCATCTGCTTTTGGCCAAAACAGGCATAACTTTTCGTAGCCGCATCGGGACTCCCCGGTGAAGAATCTTGAACTCAGGGACTGAGTTGCTGACTGCCGATGCTGCAAGATTATACACTGAAGGGTTTTGTTCTGGGAAAGACAGGAGGCACTATTGAAACAGGCACTGTAAGTGAGGAGAGGGCAGAAGCAGGCACCCCTGGGGCCCTCCTCCGCCCCCTCTCCAGCCCAACGCTGCCGGCTCACGTGGTGGACACCGAGTCTCCTTCCAGTGAGCAGGACGGCACCAGAGACCGGCCCAGACATATTGATGTGTTAGCTCTCAGGGAACCGAGGGCCATGGTTGCTCTAACACACGCTGCAAGACTCCACTGCTGACTCAGGCGTCTGTCTTTACCTTGCAGTTTATTTGTTCTTGCTTCTTCCTTTCCCACCAGGCTTATTTCTCAGACAGCTCGGGCTCACAGAGGACCTCACACACGCGTGGTGCCACAGGTTTACAGAGAGAGCTTTGTTTTACCAGCAATTATTCTTCACTGCAGACTTCTGTCTCACAGTTTGATGTGGGCAGTGAGGTCTTTCTGACCCCACTTACAAATACCAATCTCGCTACCCAGGTACCGACGCTTTCGCCGTAAATGTAACAGAGGTTTTCATGTCAGGGTATTCCAGTAAGACTAGTCAAATATACAGGAGACCTCTTCTGCGATATCAATATTTTATGAAACTATCAGATGCACTTAGGAGCCGACACGGTTAGCATTCATGCATAATTTGACAATGTTTCTCTTAATGATAAAAAGATTATTCTTGGATTGCTATTAAGTTTTCTTCTGTATTAAAATTTTATGAGTGATTGATTATAATGGACGGTTGGCCTTCAGTTACACTGTGGAAAATATTCATCCACTTTGGGAAGATTACAGCCATCTGCAAGCAAATTTCCTATAAAGACACAGGAGAATAAATAAAAGGAAGGAATATAGCTTTGAACCAAAGGGAGGTTGTGTGTAATGTATAGCCAAGATGAACAGGCTCATTCAAATGTAGAAACATTTGGGGCCATTCGGTTCAAAGTGAATAAGATTTTGAAAAAAATTCCTGACATCAATTACATAATTCAATATTCTACCGAGGATCGATTGAGTTAGTTTGAAAAGCTTCGGTTTAATATAATTATATACAACTCAGAAAAATGGGGGGATAATATTCTGACTGCAGGCAAAGTAACAAAACTGTCGCTTTAATTACATTGTTTAATTCAATCAATAAGGCAGAGAAACATGAATTAAGAGGAAGAATGAGATCTGAGTAGTATTTTCTTAGCTGAACATTTTACAATACCTGTGAGCATGATGATATATGAGAGAAAACCAGAAAACTTTGTTTCTGAGACACAAGGTTTGTGTTCCTCTCGAAAGCACTGAGGTTTTCCGGCCTTGCCCAACTTTGCCAGTCGATGCTGTCTCCCGCAGCCCACACGGGCCCTGTCCCCAGCGCCGTGGACTGTTTCTGAAAACGGAAAGGAGTCTGGTGTGAAAATGTGGAACAACGCGTCTCTGCAGCCCAGGACCTGAGTCGGAGCAGAGCTCTGGGCCGTGTTTCTGGGATCAGATGCCCAGCTGCTGGCCACGCTCTTGCAGTCATTTCCAACGTCTGCCCTCCAACCTGGGTTGTAGGTACTCGGTTGTCTCCAGCCCCACGTCCCCGGCCCTCGCTGGGCTCTTTGCTGCTTCAATGAGGAAGAGCTTCAGATGGTTCATCTTCCCCAGTTGCCCGGACCCAGGTGACCCGTTGGTGCCCAGCCCTTTGCGGATCACACAGAGGGCATGATGGACACAGTGTGGTGGATGCCAACTCCAGTGTCACCCAAGAGGCATCCATTTCGTGCAGATGTTCACTTCCCTGTGGCTCATGCGTGAGGCTGCTCCTGTCCCATCGTGGTCAGCGTGTGCCCATGCTTGGTCATTTACCACATGATGCAAGAAGAGTGGACCTTCCCCATGGTGTGTTTGCAGTCTCTGGCCCCTCCCCGCCCCCAGCCCTTCAGCTGTAAGGACTGAGTCCCTTGAACAAGATAGGCACAGTCCCTCCAAAGACCCGCAACCTATGGGGGTGTGTCGGCAATGCAGGAAAGCAGAGCTCACACCTGGGCGAAGACTAAAGGTCTCCCAGCACCCTCAACTCCCTGCACATTTCAGTCCGGAGGACAAAAACATGTTCATTTTCTTCCAAAACGACTTTGCAGGGGTTTCTGTCACCTCCCTCCTCTCTCTCAGTTTCTCTGGAAGTGACGGTGTCCCCTCAATGGCTTCTTCTCCCTCTGGGGCCCATCTTCAACAGCCCAGGGCCCACCAGGCAGCCCCAGCCACATCCTCCTCACCCTGCATCCCTGGGGTCCTTCCCGCACCTTTAATTTCTGCTTGCCTTTCTTTCTCCTGTTTTCGCTCTTCTAATAAACACACACCATGTGTCAATTCTCTCTGCGAAGTAAGGTGACATGGGTCCCGTTGTCCCACGGGTCACTACCTGACAAGGGGGCAAGCCATCTCCAACAAAGCCGTTCCTTTGGCACAAGGTGCGTGGGTGGGTCGACTGAGTCAGATGTAGAAGGTGCCTGAATCTTCCGAAGGCTCATTTCACACCAAACGCACATCTAAGGGGAGCATTCTTGTCACCTGCACAGTGTCGGTGCAGGTCACGCTCCCGAGGCCGGAGTGCGGTCTAAGGCCGTGCACTCTGGCTGGGAAGAACCAACCACAGATCTGATGCCGGGACCTAGCAGCTCGTGGGAAACAATGGGGAATTTAGTTGTTCCTGAGCACAGGGGCGCCAAGGAGAAGACATCGTAGGCGAATCCACACCTTTGGTGAAAGGAGGTGCTATGAGAGTCTAATGAGCTGAAAACTTTTTCCTCCTTATATTAGTGTCAGTCCAATCAATCCATTATTTTCTATGACATGTTAAAAAATGAAAAACCATAATTCAGGGAAGTTGGGAGTTGACATTTTGCAATTATTTTTTATTGTATAATATTTGTGCAATACATATCAATCAGGGGACAAGCATTGAAACTGACATTTTCTTCTGTTGCCAGGGTTCACATGCTATTTCCTCATTTAAAATGCTATTAATTTCCAGCATATAAATTTATGTGAGGCTTAATAAATCTAGATTTATTCTCACTTTTAATTCTCCAATTATTTTTGTCTTCCATTTTAATGCCTGCCATTACTTAAGGAGTAAAAAGGCAATATTGGGGAGGCTGAACCATTACATCTAAATACGGAAGCACCTCAAAACTTAGCTCACAGTTCTAAGTATTTCTTAAATTCTGTGCCTCTTCCCTCACTCTGTAACTTCTCGTTGACAGTTGTTCTCCTGACACCTGTCACTCAGGATGCCCTTGCCCCCCCCCCTTATTGGCCACGTGAAACCTCAATGGCTACTTTCACAGAGAAATTCAGTAATAGAATTTATCTCGAAGATAATTTCAAAACCTTAATCTGAGACCAGAAAAGTGACCAAGAAGGCAAAGCGAGTTATTAATTTACATGGAAAAATTAACAGGTGACCCAAGGTTAGAAGTTTATTATTCTGTGCCATTTGACCGATCAGGGGGGGAAAAATCCCTTAAAATCCTGACATGCCCCTCCCCACGCCCAGCCCCACCCCCACCAGGGCTGACTGGAAGATACGACAAATTTGAGAATCAACATCTCATGTTTAGAAGACATTCGAGTTTCTTATTTTGTGCTTGAATGCTAAGAAAATACAAATATTGACTCTTCTTTCTGTTGAAAAGGCGAGTGCAAAGCGTTGGTGTGTTTTCCTAATCTTGTGTAATCCTGCTGAGCACCGAGAGCCGGTGTAGCCCGAGGACCCCGCACATCCCAGCGCAGAGCGAATAGCTAATGAGACTTAATAAACAAAGTGGCAACTTGTGTTGGATTGAGTCCTGTGGAGCCAGCCTGAGGGAAGAACGGGAGAAGGTCTGCCGGGCATGGGGACCCATCTTCCAGCAGGCAGGAGTGGGCAGGGTGAGCTCCTGGGCCCCGTGGCTGCCCTGAGGCCGCCGAGGCCCACCTAAATGGGGCTTTGGAGGGAGATGGTCCCGAATCAAGACATGGGTTCAGGCCACTTACTCCTGCCGGCTGTTGGCCAAGGCCTAGCACCTGGGAGGAACCATGAAGCTGGCTCAGGCAGCTCAGACCCCAGCTGAGCCCAGGGGTCTGTTCTCCCGGTCCTAAAGCATCCGCCCTGATCCCTGCAGAGGGGCAATGCTTTCCGCCTTCCACGTGGCTGGCAAGGAGGACATGAGTCCCTTTCACTGGAACAGGTGGGGTCAGGTGGCCAAAACATGAAGCTGGCCGTGTGGGGAACACAGTGGTCCCCCTCAGTCGGTGACCATGCTGACCCCCTGCGCCGGAGGGTCAAGGATTACATGGACACTTCCAGAAATAAATGATTACGTTGTAAACTCCGCCTCTGCTGAGGAGCGTGGTGAAATCTGGAGAGCAGGTGCCTCCTCAGTGCTCCTTCCCACACCAGCCCGGCCGTGGCGGCCTCGTGACCAGTTCCACTGTCGGGGCGTCTCAGTCTGTGTCCCGGTCACCCTTCTTTTACTCACTAGTGGCCCAAAGCACAGGAGCAGTGACTTGGGCAGTGCCCGGGCGTCCGAGAGTGTCCCTCCTGGGCGAAGGCGGATGAGAATGGTGAGATGCCTCGGTTTCAGCCTGCAGTTACCGGTGCTTTATAACTGCTCGTTGGCGTGTGGGCCTCTTCTCCCTCGCAGGGCAGTTAGAGAGCGTCCCAATTTGTTGGCTGTTGCTCAAGCCAAGCATTAAAAAAACAATATTTAATTTAGTGATAAAGTAATACAAGTAATAGAAAGGGTTATAAACATGTCCTCATCCATTAAAAACTGGATATTAGGAATTACTGTAGTCATTTAAAATATCTGTTCATTTAATAGTTAAACTATCAAGAGGGATGTGTTGTTACGAACAGTTCATACACGCGGAACCCGGGATATGGGTAGTTTGCTAATAAGTGGAGTGGTAAAGAGGAAAAGGAACTTCTTTCTGATTGTCTTAAAACCGGTCAGCAATCCCATTAGAAATATTTAGGGACAGGTGCCTTTCAGACTCCTTTGGCTTTTAAGGAGGTACTGCAGTGTGCTCACCAGCTGAACCCCCAAGAGCCGCTGAGTGTGCTTGGGCCGTCACCCTTGAAGCTGCAGGGAGAGGAAGCATCTCGTGTGATGTTTGGTGACTTCGGCATTCGGGAGGCGGCAGGGTACAGAGCAGGCCAAGCCGGTTCATGACGGCGTCGGGTCTGCTTTCAGAATGGTTTGGCGTTTGTGATTTTTAACAAGGAATTTTGGCCCAAACTCAGGTGAAACTTGAGGGTTTTAGGCCAAGTGAGATAAAGCAGAAAGACAGACCCTGCGTGGTGTCCCTCATACGTGGAATGTCAGAAAAGCCGAGCGCGTAGACACGGAGAGGGGAATGCGGTTCCGGGGGCTAGCGGGTCGGGGGTTGGGGGACGCCGGTCAGAGTACAAACTGGCGGCTCGGAGAGGCGCGGGGTCCGCTCCAGCACGCCCCATGTTCGCGGCGCTGCTCTCCCGGCGCTCCACGTCCTGGGGGCCGCCAGGCGTCTCGCTCTCAGCTCTGGTGTGCGGTGGGGTTCACTGGCGTCTTGTTTTTTTCCGTCTCCCTTTGTGCGATGAATGATGATGTTCAACAACTTTTCATATGTGAATAGAGGTTTTGATATTCCCTTTTGTAAAGCATTTATTGCAACTGCTCCTTTCTACTTTCTCATTAATTTGAAATAGTTCTCTATTTTGATGAATGAACCTATTCAATAAATGTATTACAGTTGTATTATCCATTCAGAGACCTGACTTTTTACTTCTAAAAAAAGGAGTCAAGGTTTTTTATTTTTAAAGTCAACTCATTAAATATTGCTTTTACGACAAGTGCTGTTTGAGTTTTCTTTAATGGACCTCTCTTAATTACGAAGCTGTTTTCCTAGGCTTTCTTCTAGAATCTTTAAAATGTTAGCTGTTACTTTCAGCTGTATGATCCACCTCAAGTCACACTTTGTTCATTTGCTCAATAATTATCCTGGCGATACAACGCCATTAGCCAGGAAGAGTGCGCCTGCTGAGCCAAACTGAAGCTACGCCTTTGCGAGGTCACGTCGACTGAGTGGGTTTCTTACTGAACCCCGTCTCCTGCGGCCTGGCCTGGCCGTCAGCAGCCAATACTCAGATTCTGGGTCTGTAGCGCGAGCCCTTTTATCTTATTTTCTCCCAGAATAAAGTCTCTTGCTTTCCCACTTGAGGATGTTGAGGCTATTCGTGGGTCTTTGTATTTCTATGTGAATTTTACAGTAAGAACGATAATTGACTCAAAACCCTTGTCATGACCTGACATCCACCACACTGACTCTGTAGACGAATGAGGGAGAGGGGACAACACCCAGGCTTCTCACCCAGGAACAGTCCAACCCTCCTCCACCGATCCAGGTGTTCTTCCGTTTTTCTCCACGTACAGTGTGGGAGCTGAGCCCACACTCGACCTGACAGACTTCCACAGACTTCATGATTTAAACTGATTATTGCAACTTGCGTCCTGCATTAAAGCCCACCTGTCTTGCTGGTGTACAGAAATACAGGTGACTCTCTGTGTGCCGACTTGGTTTCCAGTAACCACGTGAAGTTCGCCCCATTTTCACACGAGCTCGTGGTGTCCACACGAAGCCGCCCACAGGGGCGGTGGACGCTGATCTTCGCTTTACGCTCGACCGTAGGAAGCCCTTCCCAAACTTCGCCGTGAGCTAGGCCAGCAACTGCCGTTTCTACGTTCTTCATCAAACTGAGAGTTCCCTTCTACTCCTCGTGTGCTGAGAATTTAATCAGGAAAAATGTTAACGACTTAATCAATTCATTTATTTTTATTTTTACTTTTATTGTTGCTCAGGCTGACAGTGACCAGAGGGGAGAGGGGAGGGAATTTCAGTGGAAATGGGAGAGAGGTGGGGAAGGACCTTTTTTTTTAAATGTAGGCATGTTTTATATCATTGAAGTGATTACTTTATCCTTCATTCTGTTAATATGATTAATTATATCCATTTGTTTTTTGAATACACTAAATGATCTTTGTGGTTTTTGGATGCATCCAATTACTTGAAACTTTTTTTCACTGTTCATTTGTATCTGGGTTCCATTTGCTAATATTTTTCTTAGTATTCCAGTATCCATGTTCACGAGCGCTATTAGCTGCTAACTCTCCTTAATTAGGCTACCCTTACAAGATGTGGGCATAAAGTATCTGCTAGTCTTATAAAATGTGTTTGAAAATGCTCTCCATTTACTACCCTCTGCAATTTTCATGCAGGATTGCTATTATCTTTCTCATAAATTTTTGAGAATTCTCAACAATATTTGAGACTGGAATTTTCTTTATGCAAGCGTTACTGGTTAGGATCCAGTTTATTTAAAGACACGGGTCACTTATGTTTTCTATTTCTTTTTGTGCCAGTCTTTGTTCTGTTTTTCAAAGGATCTGTTGATTTCCTCAACTTCTTCAGGCTTCTCATCATAAAGTTTACAAGCCGTCCATTTTATTGTCCATCTGTCCACAAGGCACACAGCGGAAACCTCTCCTTCAGTTCCACTGTTGACATTGGTGACAGGTGCTGGGGACACAGAGCTCCCCTCGGCACCGGGGCCAGGTCCTGCCCCATTATCTCACTCAGTCGGTTGTTTCCTGTAAGCTGTCGAAGGTTCGTAGTTGTTTCCGCTGAGAAGTCAAGTCCCTTATAGCTGGGTCTGAGGGTTGGGATTTCAGGTTCAAGTGTACATGAGTCCTGACCCAGGACCTCGGTCCTGCACCATGACGAGTTAGTTCAACGGCAGATTCTCAACATCATCTCCGTCTCCATTCGGTCCCAGAAGCCAGGAGGGCGCGACCCTGGAGGCGAAGAGGAGGCCTCTCTTCTTTAGGGGCGGGGAGCCACGGGAGGGTGAGTTCCTGGGTGGCTCCCCGTCCTGGCTCAGGGCAGCCCTCCCAGGGCACTCCTCTGCTTCGGGTCTAACAAACTTTCTCCGCATCGACTGCTACCCAGACGTGCCCTCAGACACATGTGGGCCGCACCCTCGCCGTGACTGAGAGAAGAAAATATCATTATTACTCCCATTTTCTTCAGGTGAGCAAACTAAGCGTCAGTGTGCCTGAGGTCCCAAAGAGCAGAAGGAGGACTCAACGTGTGTGCCAGGCACCGAATTCCGAATCCGCGGTCTCTGTGGTGTTACTCACTTCCTCTTTCCTAAATAGCTTCCATTTTCACATGCTTCTTATGCTTTAGACAAGCTCGTCCTCGAACATTTAGGTGCCTGTTCTGAATGCACTGGTATTTAAAAGATAATTTGTAAGCGAATTAAATAAAGGTGCTATTTTAACTTCCTGATTCCTTTCTGCCTGACTTTCATGCAGTCAGACGCTTTGTCATTAGGACTGCGATGTTCAGGGTTGACTTGGCATTCTTAATGCAGGCTGTGATTTTTCTGAGTTAAAGACCATTTGTTTAAATAAAAGGATGTTAGCGTCTGGTTTGAGGTTAGAGGTAGCCCCTGGTTCTCCCTAGGACGTCTCCATTGTTTTTAAAGCTTTCTAGTTAAAGTAGAAACTACTAACAGGAAAACTATTTTGAGGGAGAAGGAAGATGAAGCTAAAGTGAATACAATGTTTTATTTTTTTCACACGATAGATTATCAGACGGTTAGTTAAGACCAAACACAGGCCCACTTCCTTCTCCCTTCTTTTCTAAGTTTTAAGAATTGGAAATGGAGGGGAGGAGAAGGTTGATCAAAAATTCATATTCTAGAAATTCAGTAATCTTCCTTTGTTATGCTTTTGGGGGTGGATTTGAATGACTTCCATGTCAGCACGGAAGTAGCATTTAGGGGTCCCTGAGACATGCATTTCTCAAAGAGATTTGGGGGTCATTGGTGTGTGCATCAGAGGCGTCCTTGGATGGCCACACTGCCCCTTTATCGGACACCCCAAGAGTGGGTCTTCAGTGCTTTAAAAGATAAGTGAATCCTGGGTAAAGCCCAGTACAGAATTTTTATTCATTTAGCCCCGATACAGCACAAAGCGTTGAACAGAATATAAATAAATAGAAAGTTCCGGGCCTATTTCCAACTGAATCCTTGGCAGTGGTGGTCAGTCCCNAAATTCATATTCTAGAAATTCAGTAATCTTCCTTTGTTATGCTTTTTGGGGTGGATTTGAATGACTTCCATGTCAGCACGGAAGTAGCATTTAGGGGTCCCTGGGACATGCATTTCTCAAAGAGATTTGGGGGTCATTGGTGTGTGCATCAGAGGCATCCTTGGATGGCCACACTGCCCCTTTATCGGACACCCCAAGAGTGGGTCTTCAGTGCTTTAAAAGATAAGTGAATCCTGGGTAAAGCCCAGTACAGAATTTTTATCCATTTAGCCCCGATACAGCACAAAACGTTGAACAGAATATAAATAAATAGAAAGTTCCGGGCCTATTTCCAACTGAATCCTTGGCAGTGGTGGTCAGTCCCCATGAGTCCGCTCTGACCATTCCCAGGAGAGCAGCTTGCCCCAGGGCTGACACAGACACCCCTGCAAAATGGGGGCCGCTGGCCCCGTTCCAGGAGAGGGGAGCTGAGCCAAACATACATGGGAAAACGCAGCTAGGGAAGTGTGCTCGAGAATGGGATGTATCTGTTATCTTTTCTCAGTTTCACCTAAACAGCTGCACCAACATACCATGCATGCTCCGCTAAACGCATTTCTGAGTCACATTGTGTGGAATCCTGGGCACGCGAGCTGTAGAGGTGGCAGGAAGCAGTGACTAACCTAAGACCTCCGACGTTTCACACAGGAGTTCCACGGGGGTCGCCTTACAGATTGGGACACGGGTGACTTATGCCGGGAGTCCAGACAGGCGCAAATGACAAAGGACCCGCTTGCCTGGGAATGCTTTTTGGAAATCCGTGCAGCAGCTTTCTGCAGAAGGCCCTATGCATCAGTCAGCAGGGGAGGGCACTTGACTGGGGGCAAGACAGATGGTGGTGGCCGGAGCAGGGGCCAACCACCGCCGTGGCTGTGTCCACGCAGGCCTTCCAGGCCTTGGCACTGGAAGGGATTGGCAGTGGCCGCTAGTTGGCTGATTGCTACCGAAGTCTGATGCTCCTCAGCTCATGGCTGCGTCTTCAAATTGTGAGTAAATCAATGCTAATCAGGCTGTAAATGTTGGCTGGTTTTGCATCTCCCGTCCACAGGCTACTTGCTTTCTGGGCACCTCTTCACATGGCTGCACCCACAGGATTTCTTTATTCGTCTGGTTCTGAGGCAGGATAATAAAAACTTGGGAAAATTCTTGGCGAGTGGAATGGGGAAACTGAGGCAGGTGGGGGACTCCAACTGGCCCCAGCCAGAACCCTGACCACCTGCCTCCTCCTCCTCTGCACGACCACCCCCTTAAGCATTAAGCCCTCGGGACAGCAAGGTTCTGATTAGCATCAAAGAACCTTAGGAACACGACCTGAGAAACAAGGCCAGGTTTCCATCAAACTGGAGGTGACATCAAGGCCTCAGCTGTGTTTCGGCTGCAGGCCCATAAAAGCAGCAAAACCAGAGGAAGTGACACTGTGGCTGAGGTCAGGACCAGCGGCAACGACCCATGACCCCCCTACCCTGGCGCCCACCAATCACTAGAGACCGTGATCCTGAAAGGACACACCTGGAAAGCTAATGGATGTTCTGTTGAGATACTCCCCTGAAACCTCCTCTAAAATTCCTGCCTTTAGAAATCAGATAAAAAACCCTTAAGGCAAGGGACCCAGTGTGCCGGTGCCCTCTCGTCTGTCTTCTCTCCCCCTCTCCTGCTCCTCTCTGGAGAACACCTGCACCTCCTCCCACCATTCCTTCCTTAAAACTGTATCTTGGTTTTGTTCCTCCAAGGGTCCTTCTTCTCGGGGTCCTCCAAGGGGACTCGGTA
Organism: Sturnira hondurensis; assembly: GCF_014824575.4. NCBI lineage: Eukaryota > Metazoa > Chordata > Mammalia > Chiroptera > Phyllostomidae > Sturnira > Sturnira hondurensis. The sequence goes on from NW_028087067.1 coordinate 933,382, forward strand.
ACTTGTTTCCTGGGTCCCCACCACCCAGCTGGCTCCTGCTTCTACTTCCGTAACTGCATTTCTAGAGAGCTAAGGCAGCCAGGCCTGGGCTCCCTCCTGTGGCTGTGATCTTGCCTGAGCTTCCCCCCAGGGCCCTTCCTTAGTGTCACTGACCCCAGCCTTAATAGGCTGGGGGACAACACACCCGGACTCGCGCTGTGACAGCTTTCCTGCATGAGGTCAAGGACTGAGAGCCCACAACGCCACTAACAGTTTGAGTTCTAATATGTAAAAAGCCTGGAAGCTACCACACATTTGCTGGATATAGGTTCACATTTTGTGAAGTTATTTTAGACCGTTTCTATGTATCTTGAAAGCTGGTATATTTATAGCACACAACATAGTTCTTTTTGCCTGGCAATTTTCTTGGTATACACTATTTTAAATATATGCATGATGATACACAGAAAACATTATTCCAATTCACAAGCATCCATCTGCAGGGAAATAAAAGGTTTTACCTATGAGTCCTGTAGTTATATATAATATATTCATCCTGTAGGGATGTATTTGTGACGCTGACATTTTAAGCAATTACTGTATTATTTTTTAACTTACTTACTGAGACACCCATTATTGCAATTGTCTAATAGGTAACCCCATAATATTAACTTTGCATTCAATTCTTTACCTTCATTTTTTGTTGTTGTTGATTTTCAGGAATTCTACCAAATGATCTGTGTAAGCATTGAACTTGATAAAATCTAGTGTCGATTTATATGCTGGCACACTAATGAGACTTTTTCAAATAGCACATAGTCACTGAAAAGAAATGAAGTGTCCTGTGTTATGAGAGAGACAGACTGTATCACTGGACACACACAGGGCTCACATTAGTGGTTCTCATCCCAGAACATGACGAGTCTTACTCACGTCCTTTGTTTATATTGTCCATCCACTTGCAAAATACTTATTCTGCCACTTCAATCCCTATATTCTCTCCATCCATCAAGATTTAGTTCAGGGGAGGTTGTGCATGCAGACCGTCCCTGCCCCCACACGCCACTGGGATAGCTCGTTTCTTCTACCTTTCCTGACGCTGTTCTGCTCAGTTCTTGTGTTCGGAACTAGCTGTCTTACCGTATTCAGTCATTTGTTTTTGAAATATGTCTTTTCATGGCCCTAAAAGAAAAAGCTCATGACACACTCCTCTGTATCACACACCTTCAGAACAGATTTCAGTATTCGCTATAGGAAGCAAGGCTTCAACAAACAACTTCTAAAATACGCTTTGATAGTATTCACTGAATATTGGGCTGCAATGTCCAAGTGTGCTACAGAGCTTAGGGAAAAATCAGTCACCCCGATGCAATGAAGATGTCTTCAATTTGAATTAAGTATTTAAACATTAACATTTTGACTACTTTTGAAATTATATTGTAAATGATGTTTTTAATAAAAGGAAAATGCTAGTGGTTTCCATGAAGTCCCTGGGGGAGAAAAAAGTGAAGAAGCATTGCTTAGAAATATTTATCAAGTTATCCAATGAAAAGAATCACAGTTTCACATAAAAAAATAGTTTTGACCATGAATGGATACATCTAACAAATAAGAATTTATCATCCAACTACTTCAAGAAGAACAGAACCAGACACTGAGGGAGATATGAGAATCAGCCCTTCCTTCCAGGTGCTTCCCGGCTAAAGAGGTGAGATGAACCTGCAAGGTTAGACCCTAACCTTGATGGTGCGTGCCTCTTCCAGGCAACTTCCTCATGGTTGAGTAAGAAATCCCCACCTTTCTTGACTTAACAATGGCAAAGCCTGCTAAATCCTGCGAGTTCGTGATTCTTTCCTCCTAACTTCTCTGTGTCCCAAAGAAAATAATTTGGTGTGAATGTGTCAACAATCATGTTTTCTAAACAAAACCCTCGTGTAAAAGGACAGCACTCAATTTCAGAGCTCACTTTAGAATTCTGATTTCAACCGCATGTGATTTCAGAAGCGTGTTCTTCAGAGTTTTGGGGGGCGAGGCAGAAGGTCTTTGATTCCTGGCCTCAGGTAGAATGCCGAGTTAGCAAAGGAGTCCTGTCAGTAGCCAGAGGGCAGCTTACCAACATTTAAGGAGAAAAGGGAAATTGTTACCAAGGGAAAAAAGGCAATACTGTCCATTCCAAAATTGCCTTTGATGCTAGAAAGCGTCGTCTCTGAGTTAACTAGAACTCACTCACTATCCCATGGGGTCCTCAAAGCTCCCATCTTTATTCTAGGCCTGCTGTGCCAAATTAAGTTCTCTGGTTTCAATGAAGAAATTCGAAGTGATGGAATCAAGGCCAGGGTCGTCCTAGTATTGGGATAATTTTAAAAAACCGTGTGTATCAGATGGATTGCTATCCTACATCACATGTGGAAGGAAAACTTCTGAAGTGTGCAGTTATTGTGCCCAGAGGTGACCATAAAATCTATTGAAACATCAATAATAAAAGCTCATTCTTGTGTGTGTGTCGCCCAGGGCATCGTGTATGTTAATGTAGTCACTGAAGTGACTTCAGGAAGCACATACAGTTACTGTCTCTATTTTGTGGATGGAGACGCCAAGGCAGAGAAAGCTCTAGTTACTTGTCTGAAGCCACGGAGTTCGGCGCGTGGACCACTGAGTCTAAAACTCGAAGTCCATGTAACGAACCCGGCTCCCTTCCACAAAGCAGGTGACACGCCGGCTCAGTCCCATCTCACCAGGGTGACACGCGGCCACGCACGCTGGGCACACCGCCACTCAAGCTCCTATGAAAAGATGATTTCCTTGAGTTTAATTCACATCACTACTAATTGTCGAGTCGATTTCTTATTTTATTTCTTGATGGTGATTGTACAAAAAACTGCTTAGCTGTAATTTTATTTGAATATAGGTAATTAGTCGGTGCCTCTCAGATGAAGCTGCATTAAATTAGCATATGTACCTTTGCATATATTTTAAAATCAGCAAAATTCCCAAAAGATTGTGAGATTTAAAACATAGAACGTGTACCTGAAACCGGTATAATTTTGTTAAGTAGTGTCATTCCTGATAAGTTCGATCAAAAGGAAAAGACAGTAGAATATATAATTTTCCCAAACCAGCTCATTCCCACATTGCCAGGTGGGTATGATGTAGGACCGGGGACGTCTGATTTCAGAGTTAAATCACACAATTGTACTTGACTATGTCATCGTAGTCATCTCCTCCTCCTTTCCTCCTTCTCCCCTTCTTTTTCTTGTTTGTGACGTATCTGAAGACTTTGAGTTAAAAAGAAAATCATTTTCTGAATACAAAAATGTATTTTAAAAAGCAGAGTTCAGAGGTAAATTATTTATCTAACTTAATTGCTCATAACTGAATACATGTACTCCTCTCAAAATTCAACCTTTTGCTCATTCCCAATGGGCAGTTGCCCCCCAACTTTGTGTTGATAATTCTTTGCAATACTTATTTTAATTGTGTCCATTCATTTTCGTGGGCCCTGTGGTCTCTGGACCCAACTGATCCATTCTGCTATTGCACAGACAATAACACACAAGTGAGCATGGTCGTTTTCCAATGTGACTGTCAGCACCCTAAACCCTACCCCTCACACTGGTTCTAACTATGAACCCTAACCGTGAACACTAACCCTAACTCTATTCCAAACTTTAATCCCAATACTCGCACTACATCTAAATGTTTTTCTTTTTCCTCCTCACCTTTTTCACCCACCCCCGACCCCAACCCCTCTGGTGACCATCAGCAATACTTTGTCACAAACAAGCTACTTAAGAATCTGGTGGTTGAACTTGGATTGACATTTGACATTGTGCCTCCGTGGAGTTATTGGCTTGCATTTAGCATCTTCATTTTATTTTACTGAAACTGCTTCTCTTACGTCACCTCACTTTTTCTCTGAAATAAGGCCAGGGACACAGAGTTCCGCCCATTCTAGGAGAAGGACTCTTAAACGGTGGTAGGTATTCGTTCTGATCTCCACAAACAAAAGAAAATGGCAGCAGTGTGTCCTTGGATTAAAAAAAACTGCAGTAAAGACTGATGATAATCAAATAAGATGTATTTTAAGAGATCTTCTTTGTATTGGTAAGGAAAGCACAGTGCTGACCTGAAAGAGTGTTTGCTCCAGGTAAAAACCAACATTAGTGTTTAATGTTGCATCAGCAGGGAACCAACTGGGTGACGGCACAGGCCCCCGGACACCCCATGTCCGCCGCAGACACAGACGAGGAGAATTGAGGGAACCTCAGGACTCTTCCCCGGGGGCAGACCCCGACCCCCGAAGGTAAGGATCGGGCGCGGCCCGAGAGCACTCTTCACCTGTCCCATGCCGTCCCTGCCGTCGTTCAGAGCTGCCTCGGACCAGTGACATTTGTGTGTCTGGCACCCTCCCCTCTCCAAAATGGAGCGTTCACTTATTTTTTTTCTGAAGACACTCACTGTATTTTTGTTTATTGCTGACACTATCACAGGTGTCCCCACTCACCTCCTCCCGGCTCGCCTCCATCCAAAACGAAGTTTATGGCAGTGAGCTTCTTCCACTCCATTGCTATGCATTTCCTGAGGGCACAGATTTGATTTGGGTTCAGAGTGTATCCAGAGAAGTCGCAGTGGAACAGCACAGGAGAATAAGGTGTCTCATTCAGAGATCCTGGACTTCGGCCTTCACGCAGCCTCACGATAGAATTTAGGTGGTGCCAGCCAGAGCAGGCGAGGGTGCGTACACGAAGGAAGCACTCTCAACTGTGTGTCGTGTTCAGAAGGCTGCCTGCTGCTTTTAACTGGCCTTGCTCACAAAAACCCACTTCTTTTCCCTGGGCTGTGTAACGGGAGTGTACTTCTCAGCTGGCTTTGAACTTAAGCGAGGTCATGCTCATATGTTGCTCATACGAAATAGGAACAGGAGCGACTGAGTCTTTGACAGGCAGGGGACAGGTCACCATGAGTGGGTGCATTGAGTGAGCTGGATCCCCCCTCAACGTGGCCCGAATGACGGTGATGAAAACTGCTTTTGCACACAGTGGGTGCGCCGCTCAGTGTGAACGGAGGTTGGGGAGACCTCACCTGCCGTGCGGAGCAAGCGTGGGTTACACACAGTTACACCGAAGAAGATGCAGTCCAGTCCTTACTCACAAAGGTGGGAAAGTTGCTACATCTCACGAAAGAGAGAGAAAGATCGATTGATGGGCTGATTGGTGGCAATGAATTGGCTCGTGTGACCCTGGAGTCCTGAAGTCCAAATGCTGCCGGCAGGTCGGCACCCTGCAGACACAGGGAGCAGGTGACAGTGCCGCTGGCTGGCGAAGGCAGATTCCTCCCTGCCCCCTGGGGGGAAGCTGGGTCTCTTTCTCTGAAGCTCTTCCCCTGATTGGATGAGGCCCACCCACATTGTGGAGAATCATTTCCTTTTCTCAAAGTCAAATCATTTCTCTGGTAATTTAAATGTTAGTCACAGCTAATAAAATACCTTCACAGCAACATCTTGACAGGTTTTTGACTCCAATATCTGGGCATCGTAGCCCAGCCAAGTTGACGTATAAATTACCCATGTCAGGGACATAGTGTAACTCACCTCTTTAAGACTCAGTGTTTCCTCCCCTATCCTGAGGTTTAGTGAATATATGAGGCTGGAGAAGTGTGGAGTAAAAATGGATCTATGTAGAAGCAACACATCTTTAATAATTTTTATCATCAACAACGTGGGAGGGCGAGGGAGAGGTTCCGGAAGTCTGTCTCCCGCTGCACTCCGTTCGTTAGTGGCCGTAACTGAGTGTCTAGTGTTAAATGCACACCCTTGCACTCTTCCTGTGTGAAGAGGGGCCACGGAAGACCTGACTCTCTATCCAAACCTGCCGTCTTTTCTTTAGTGTCTTCTAGAAGATGGCTTTGCACTCGAGGCTCCTTGGAGGAACAGATTCTTCCAGGCTGCTTTTCTGGAGGCTAAAGGTGTGCCCGGAGGCGGAAAAGCAGGCAGGCAAAGCAGCCGCGTTTGTGAACTGTCTCCCCTTCCGGTCTGAAACAGTGAAGAAGCTATCGCCTTTCTCCTCTGTCCTTTGGGTTTAATGAAGGGTCGTTGTCACCAGAATTTACTCTAAGTCTGAGACTCACTTTCTGTATTGTCGTTGTAGGGGACAGGGCCATACTGCACCTGAGGAGTTACCAGTTAGGCTTTGGGTAAGAGTGTTATTAGTTTGAAATCTTGTTGGGTTTTTTTCCCTTGCTTTTGAATGTTAGAATAGTTCTCAGAAAAGTTTACCTGGTAAAATATAAATTAAACATTTTATGACTGTAATCAGTTTAAGCATTAATACATGCAGATGACTTTTAAATCCAAGGATGGATGTGCGTAGTAAAAAGTGTGTAATTTTTCTGGGCTGTGAGCACTCCTGGCCCTCCGTGTGCTGGTTCTGTGGCAATAGCTCGAGCCGTAAACCTGCCACGTCTATTCTGGACCTCAATGAAAGAAATCTAACGTTACAGGACATATGCCAGGAAAACAAGTCTCTCACTCGCCACTTTTCGCCCCGGTTCAAGTTTCTTTACTGATGGTGTCGCTCCGTTGCTTTATGTGAGCGGCGTCACTCCCTAGCGCTTCTGGCCGCGCATCTTTAACTCGCTCGGAGCCGACACACACGTCTCTGCCGTGTTCTCTGCAGCGTCCGGTTTCCCACTGGCTGCACGGCTCTGCTCGGCCGGGGCTCGGCACCGAGAGGGAGGAGCCCTGCGGTTTTCCTTGGCCCGGGCCACGGTCCGGCAGCTCTGCAGGCCACAGGGTCGGCGGCGCCCCTTGAGTGTTCCTGCTGGAATGTCTGCGGCAAAAGTGTGCAGGGCGGGGCAAAAGCAGGTTCTCTGTCGTTCACATGGCAACATGACAGAACACTTAGTAGTAACAACACAAGAGTGAGCTGTTTTGTATCCTCACCACGGCCAACCTACTTTTTTGCTCAGCCGTGTGGTAAGAAGCACAAGACTTTGACAAAACCGGAGCCAGAGTAGGACAGTTGGACAGTGAGTGCCCCCCTCTCAGAGCCTGGCCTGCGGGAGCCTGTCCTGGGCATGGGGACAGTGGAACACGAGGGGTGAGAGGCGAGGCTGTGTTCTCCCCATGCCTGTGCCTCTGTGTCTGAGCCAGGCTCAGAGTCACGGTGACCTGTTGCTCCCTTCGGGCCATCGTGGCTGCCCGCCAAAGACTGGGGGCTTGTCCACTGCACGGGTTTCTGCTCCCAGCTCTGGAGGCTGGAAGGCCCCGGTCCGGGAATGGGCCCATTTGTCACCCAGGGAGGATGTGCTTCAGGGTTTGCCAGTACCGGTGCCCTCAGATGGCAGGAGGGGTGACGGCATTTTCAGGGTTCCCTTTAGAAAGGGCACGTGTCTGTTCATGAGGACCCCACTCACGTCACCTGGTCCCCTCCCAAAGGCCCACTGCCCAGCACTGTCGCACTGGGGGTCAGGTTTCCACAGGGGGGTTTGGGGAGACCAGCTATGCAGTATATGGAGCTCACATTCGTCTTCACTGTTTGCCCGGCCCTGCACTGAATTTTTTATTAGTTCTCATTTCATGTTTATTGCAAACATATTAGATAACTACTACTGTCATTAGTCTATAGCCAGGGAAACTGTATTAAAAAAGTTCCGCCCAGGACACAAAGAAAAGGACCCAGAACTCCCATTGGTGCTGACTTGGCACAGAAGTCTCGCTGTTCTCTGAGCCCTCTGGTACCTGTCCCCGAGGCTCTGGGGCAGCCCCCGAATTTCTGGGGCTCATCACCTCAGCCCTGCCGAGGAACGGAAGGTCCCTCCCTGTGTCCGGGCCCATGTATCCCCAGCTCCTCGGCTGCTGTCCCCAGGTCCCCTCTTCGTCTCAGCACCTGTCTTCCCACAACCCCATTGGCCTCTCCTGGCTCATATCAGCGTCACCCGGGCTGTGCTGCCGCTCACGTCCCTCGATGTGTGGACTCACGGGCGCATCACAGGCGGATGCCAGCCGGTCCTCAGAACCGGGCCCTTTATCGTCTTCCAGGCAAACTCCGCACTGGTCCGCGGGGTCTGTTCACTGCGATGAGGGTGTACGGAGTTTCCTTGGAGAGTGAAATGGAGACGAAATAGTGACTCCTGCATCTGTCTCAGTTGTCAGCTACTGGACAAGTAGAGTAAAACCTGAAATACACAAACATTTGAAAAGAAATATGGCCCTGGCTGGTGTGGCTCAGTGGATTGAACTCAGGCTGTGAACCAGAGGGTCACTGGTTCAACTCCCAGTCAGGGCACATGCCTGGGTTGCAGGCCAGGTCCCCAGTGCGGGCCTTGTGAGAGGCAACCACAGATTGACGTTTCTCTCCCTCTCTTCCTCCCTTCCCCGCTAAATAAATAAATAAATAAAAGAAATATCATGGATAACACACCCCATCCATGTCCCTGAATATATCTCGGTGAAAGAGTCCTGGAAGAGCACTGGGTACATATTTTTAGAAGTGGGGGGCTTCTAAAGATGGGGCACTACAAACAGTATTGCTAAAGTTAGCCAGCTCGCCATAGGTGGTTGAGCGTTGGACTGAGTGGGGCTTCTCCCACAATGCACTTGGGGTCGTGTGAAACGGCTGTGGACAGATCCAAATCGCCCTCCCCTAACCAGCAGTGAAAGACATCACTGCGTGTCCGTGAGCAGGGAGAGAGCGTGTTTAAACCACGTGACATGGACAGACAATCCACAGACCTGGCAAAAAATGAAAGTCCCTTTTAAATAGTGAAAATAGCATGCAGCAATAAATTTGGAAATAAACAGAAAGGAGCCCAAAACTGGGGCACTAACGTGACAGAAAATCGTAACGAAGGGCCTGTGAGTCCCACTGAGTTACTGCTCACTCGTCTCTTGTTCTTTACAGTTTCTTCACTTTATTTGGTGGTTTTGTTGTTCTTTCCCACCGTTGCACAAGATGCCGGGAACAGATGAGCAGCTGGCCATGGTGGTCATGTGTCTGAGACCTCTCTGTCTTCTTGTGTTCACGGTTCTTAAAGTAAGTGTCTAAGAGCCAGGACAAGGGGAGGGGACATTAGCCACCAAATTTAGATCGCTTTGGGTGGCTGTGATTGAGGGGTTCTGGGTCAGCAGAGGTTTCAGCGTTTTAGACTCGGCACTCCAGGAGAGGAGTGCGTGTATACTTCCAGCCCTTGGTCACGGTAGCCGCGTGCTCTCGGGATATCACGTCCCTGGCCCGGTGTCATTACCAGCCATTGAAGGTAGGAGGAGGACTGATGCTGGGCCATGTACAGGAGGGTGTTCCTGAAAATGGTCTGTGGTCAAATAGAACAGTTTCTTTAGGGATATATAATCTTTCAAAGCTCACACAAGAAACAGATAANTCCCTGAATATATCTCGGTGAAAGAGTCCTGGAAGAGCACTGGGTACATAATTTTAGAAGTGGGGGGCTTCTAAAGATGGGGCACTACAAACAGTATTGCTAAAGTTACCCAGCTCGCCGTAGGTGGTTGAACGTTGGACTGAGTGGTCTGCGGGGTGACACCAATGTGGGAGGTCACCGAGATTTCTCCCTTCTCGGTGGATATGTCCCTGAATATATCCCTGAATATATCTCGGTGAAAGAGTCCTGGAAGAGCACTGGGTACATAATTTTAGAAGTGGGGGGCTTCTAAAGATGGGGCACTACAAACAGTATTGCTAAAGTTACCCAGCTCGCCGTAGGTGGTTGAACGTTGGACTGAGTGGGGCTTCTCCCACAACGCACTTGGGGTCGTGTGAAACGGCTGTGGACAGATCCGAATCGCCCTCCCCTAACCAGCGGTGAAAGACATCACTGCGTGTCCGTGAGCAGGGAGAGAGCGTGTTTAAACCGCGTGACATGGACAGACAATCCACAGACCTGGCAAAAAATGAAAGTCCCTTTTAAATAGTGAAAATAGCGTGCAGCAATAAATTTGGAAATAAACAGAAAGGAGCCCAGAACTCGGGCACTAACGTGACAGAAAATCGTAACGAAGGGCCTGTGAGTCCCACTGAGTTACTGCTCACTCATCTCTCGTTCTTCACAGTTTTCACTTTATTTGTCTGGTGGTTTTGTTGTTCTTTCCCACCATTGCACAAGATGCCGGGAACAGATGAGCAGCTGGCCATGGTGGTCACATGTCTGAGACCTCTCTGTCTTCTTGTGTTCACGGTTCTTAAAGTAAGTGTGTAAGAGCCAGGACAAGGGGAGGGGACATTAGCCACCCAATTTAGATCGCTTTGGGTGGCTGTGATTGAGGGGTTCTGGGTCAGCAGAGGTTTCAGCGTTTTAGACTCGGCACTCCAGGAGAGGAGTGCGTGTATACTTCCAGCCCTTGGTCACGGTAGCCACGTGCTCTCGGGATATCACGTCCCTGGCCTGGTGTCATTACCAGCCATTGAAGGTAGGAGGAGGACTGATGCTGGGCCAGGTACAGGAGGGTGTTCCTGAAAATGGTCTGTGGTCAAACAGAACCGTTTCTTTAGGGATATATAATCTTTCAAAGCTCATACAAGAAACAGATAAGTTGAATAGTTCTGTATCTATTTGAGAAATTGGATATATTGGTCTTCATCCCCAAGAGACTAGAGTCATTCACCATCTTGTTTTGTCAGGTGCTAGCTGTGCTCACATATCAGTACAACAGGCAGGAAAAGTGGAAAAATAACCCGGCGTGGGTCTCCGCGTCCGCTGGTCCCATTGCGAGGCCAGCCTCCAGTAAAACGCCATTTGTCCTGTGCCCTCCCCAGGCCCCCATCCACAGGACCCTGGTGGGACTGCCCGGGGTCAGCGCCAGCTCACTCTCACGTCTGTCAGTCCTCAGACCACCTGGGTCCCCTTTCCTCCTCCTGCAGCGGGCAGCTACCGGGGCAAGTGCGCAGGTCTCTTTGGGGACAGCTGACGCAGTACTGGGGTGCGCGCTCCTGGAGTGTGGTAGGGAGCCCTCGGTCTGCGGGGTGACACCAATGTGGGAGGTCACCGAGATTTCTCCCTTCTCGGTGGATATTGGCCTCCGGTTCCCGGCTGATGTAGGACACGTCAGCACAGAAAAGGTGTGTGCGTGTGTGAGTGTGTGTCTGCCCCTGATTGGTGTCTGTCTCTCAACCTTGGCAACGCCATGGTCAAGGCGCTGTTGCCACACCCCAGCCCTGCTCCTCCCTGCGGCAAGCGGGTGAATCTGCCGGGTCTCGGGAGGGAAGTGCCGTGTGTCCCCAGCCAGCAAGGAACCCTGTTGTCCTCACTGCTGGTCAGGGCTCAGTCCAGGGCCCCACATCTTACTGACAACCATGGTCTATAGACAGTGGCCTCGACGTCCTCAAGTGCATGACTTCTGCCCAAAGTATGCTCCTCACGTCCCTTGTGAAGGCAGTGACCTTGGGTCGCCTCCAGAAACAGGTTGGTGGCAGTCTCTCGGGTCTCACGGAGAATGTCCATCCCTGTGCTCGGCTCCCTGACACAGTGCTGCTTCCCTCGTGGCTGCGCCGAGGAGCTTCTGCCGCCTTCCCTGCGTTCACCATGCAGGTCTCTGTGTGCCGGGGAGGTGGCTCAGAGAGGCAGCACAGCAGACTGCCGGGACCGTGTCCCAGTGTCCGTGCCAAACCCGGACTCCTGGATCGTCACCGTGGATCCGTGCCAACCAGCCCGCCCCGACCTAGTACCTCCCTGACCTTCAGTTCAACACCCGTAACCCCAGCCTTGGGATCCATCTGTTTTCTTGTTCCCGTTGGCATGGTTAACCAGTGTCCACAACTTCTTTGTCTGCCTAGCTTTCCTTCCCAGTGGAGGGACTCTAACCCCTCTCTCAGGAAGAGCTGTGACCTGCCCCTGGTGTTCTCCCAGAACAGCGAGGTGCCAAGTGGCAGAGCTCGGGGACGGTCTGTGCCTGGTTGGGTCATCGTTCTGTCTCTTGGCAAAGCGAGCGACCTTCCTCTGGCCAGACCAGGGGACAATTCTTCTGCCCAGCAGAGGTCCCTGAAGAGCCTCAGCATCCAAGGCCACAGGCTGACCCATCCCCATGTCCCCACCATGGTGGGAGAGGCGCCCCCCTTTTCCTTGGGCAGCTCTAACTCTGGCTTCAGAGGGTGGGCTCTATGCAGGCAGCCTGGCCCCCCCAAGTCACACCTAGACCCCAGATGTGACGTGGAGACAGGCCTCTCTGCTGTCCACAAAAGCACCCGTGGACGTCGGCCACCCCTGCCCTACGGTGCTTTTTGCCATCCGGGATCCCCAGTGACGGTGAAGAAAGGCCGCTCGCTCTGCAGTCCGCGTGACCCTCCGTGCCCCACACCGGCCCACTCCACGGGTGGTGCCCACGCCGATGCTTCCCCTTCCCCTGCTCCTCGTCACGACGAACCACCAGAATGCCTCGTTCACCAGGGTTTGGTCTGGGTGCCACCTTGACTGTTCAAGAGTCCACCTACAGACCCCCCACGTGGTAGTGTGAGTGCTGGGGACAGACACCCACCTCCCCTCGGTGGCCTTCTCTCGGAAGGAGCCTGAGGAAAGGTTCACGTGCTGCCCTTCCCACGGGGCAGGGGTCAGCTCAAGGGGAAGGAGGAGACGACAAGGTTAACATCGGGGAAAAAAGGGAGAACCAGTGGATTTACGTGCAAGCTGCCTGCTGCTAATTGCGACTGCTTGCTTGATTTAAGGCAACACCCTCCAAGAAGCAAAGTGCTTCTCTCGAGAGCCTTTCCGGAGGAAGGGGGGATTCATCTTCTGCTCCCACATCTCATTAGTCAGCGGTTGGGCTATAGGACACGAAATAACCGCCTTTGAGTTTCACAACTGTGGTGCTGAGCAGGCCCGGCAGCGCCCCACGCCTGGGCGTCCGCAGAAACGGTGGCTCAGGACACAGGGAGACGCAGCCCCGGCGAGGGGGCAGGTGCCGTGAGGTTGGGGTCCCCACAAAATTGGCCACCAGGCTGGAACAGGAGGCAGACGAGGCAGAGAGGACATGAAAGGGCACCTGTGCCGTGTCTGGTGCACCCCTGCCCCCGAACGTCACTGGTCCAACGAGAGTAGTGACACTCTGTGCTTTGTTCCAAGTGTTGAAGGAAGCACAAGCAAGTCGTTTGCTGCTTTTTGGTGTCTATTGCATACGAGGCTTTTGGTATGATTTTTATAAAAGCTTTTCTTTTTGGTAGGACAGTTTTTTTTTAATTGTCAGATACTGTTTTCAAATTAGACTTCAAGTGTTATCAAAAATCTTACCTGTCTCTTCAGATAATTGCATGATTTTTAGGCAGTTGATTGAGGAACTAAATTGTTGGATTTTTCTGACCTCACAAAATTCTGGCATTTCTGGAGTATTACTTCTGTGTGGTGAGGTTTTTATTTGTAATGCCCTGCCAGATTTGTTTAGATAATACCGTTTGGGTTTTTGGAGCTATGCTATATGAATTTTTTTGTTGTTTTTTTTTAAATCTAGCTTTGTGATCAAGGACACATAAAACATACAAAATCGGTTGGGTGACTTTCGTTTGGTCTGTCCTGAGGGAATAAATCTCCCACCAGGGACAGGGTTCTCTGCGGGCGGAGGTGCGTTTTGAGCCCTGGGTACAAAGCCTCCGGGAGTGGCAGTGAGGACGGATGGGGTTGCTTTTCTGGTGACCTCACCTCTTTAGCTGCAAGTGACCTTTCAAAGGGTTTTCCTCTTTAGACCACAGGTAGGCCTTGTTTTTTTTCTCTTCCCCAAACCTGTTTGCTCCTTTGTGGCCACATGACCCCAGGGTATGAGGGACTCATCAGTCTGTCCTCACCTGTTGGCTGTCACGCACCTCTGTCCCCTTGATTGCTCCCTGGTCACCCCTGTCTTTCTTTTTTTTTCTCACAGTTTGATGACTTTTTTGAAACATTTTTAATTGTTGATCGAGTACAGTTTTCTGCCTTTTCCCCCCAGCCCTCCCCACCTTCCTCCCCTGTTTCCACCCCTCCATGTCATACTAGTTCCTGCAAACCCTTCCCCCTTTTCCCTGTAACCCCCTCCCCTCTCCCCTCTGGTCCCTGTCAGCCTGTTCTCAGTTTCAGTGTCTCTGGTTATATGTTGCTTGCTTGTTCGTTTTGTTGATTAGGTTCCTGTTATAGGTGAGATCGTACGGCATTTGTCTTTCACCGCCTGGCTCACTTCCCTCAGCATAATGCCCTGGTTCTAACAAACCCTTCAAATACCAAGGGGAAAGCAACAAACACCACTCCCTGCCCCCTCCCCCCCCAAAACAAAACCTGAGCAGGTGCTAATAAAAGATGAAGGGACGATTCTGTTGTTGAAGAAGGCCTGGACGAGCCCGTCAGTTGCAGACCAGCTTTGTCACACTGAGCACCTGCCTCGGGGCTTGTCCTGAGAGAGGCCACGCGTCCATCAGGCCAGCGGCACCAGGGCGAGGCCGCGGGGCCGCGGTGATGCGTGTGGAAGGCCAGGCCACAGGTGTGAGTGTGCGGCGCCGTCTGCAGAGAGGAGTCCACAGGCGTCTGGAAAGGGGCTGCTTTTGTAGTCGTGTTTGTCAAACTGAAGAGTCAGGCTCTTCCCCGGGGTCACCTTCTAGCTCAGGTTCACAGGAGAAGGTGAACTGACAGGAGAACGAACCTGCAGCCCGTGCAGGTGGGAAACGGAAATGACCGAGTGCTGCACGGAGTCCACAGTGATTCCGAACGAGGAAGGGGCGTCCCGAGTGTCTGTGACGTTCTGCTCAGTTACGGCTTCCCGCCGCCCTCGTTCTGCATGAAGAATCTTCCCTCGTGTGAGGGGGACGATTCCCCTCAGCTGTCCTTTGTCCACAAGTGTCTTATTGTGTCCTTAGTTTTAAAATACATTTTCATGAGGTGTAGACATCCATCCATCCTCCATTGCTTTATGGTCTGCATTTCCTCCTGAGAGTCTGTGATGATTCTTCTTCATTGACTGATTGATTGATTGATTGATCTGAAAGGAAGTTATCTTCTCCTCCTTCCTTCCATCCTGGCAGTGTTTTAGGTTTTTATTATTATTACTGCTCTCCAGCAATTTCAACACAGTATGTGTTTGTAGAATTGTCTTATGTTTTTGTGGCTGGAGGTTGTGGAAATTCTTGAATCTGCAGGACTATACTATTTATCAAGTAAGGTAAATTTCTACCCACTATTTTGTGAAATATTACATTTATGTGTTAATTCCTTCTCAGCTTCTAGGGCCCAAATTGCATGTAGTTTGACTGCTTGATATTTTCTAATGGGCCAGAAATACAATGTTCATTTTAATTACCTTTTCCCTGTTTTATTGTAGCAAGTTTCTATTACTGCTTCTTCAAGTTCAAGTTCACTACATCTTGTTCTGGGTTTCTAATCTTCTGTTAATTATAGCCAACCTTTTTTTATTTTAGATATTAAATAGTCATGTCTAGAAGTTCCGTGTGGACCTTTTAGAGTATGTTTTCCAATGCTCTCCCCACGTGTCCATGTCTCTTCTGTGTCCCCAGCACATGCACTGTACTTATGGGAGCTAGTCACCACCACGTCCACTGACTTTGACCTCCGTCACAGCTGGGTCTGCTTTTATTATTGATTTTATTTCCCGTTTATGGACCATGCCTTTCTGTTTCTCCACGTGCCTGGCCATATTTTTATTGAATGGCCGACATAATTTACATTGTACGGTGCAGAGTTTTGTCCTATTCTTTTAATAGTATTGAGCTTCGTTCAGGAATTCAAGCCTTGCTTAGCATCACTTTTACCCATAATGCCTGATTTTCGCCCCCGGCCCGGCCAGGCCAGAGCACGCTTCAGCGCAGTGCTGGTGCTGGCCACTGACGCCTTTGGGAGAGCTCCGCCGAACGCTGTGTGGGCCGCGGTGCCCCCCGCGACATTCTCTCTGGGGGGCGGCAGACTAGTCCCGCCCCCATGAGTCCCGGGAGATACTGAGCCCCGCGTCTTCACATGTTGTTTTTCTCCAACGTCATTGAATTTCACACCACACCCGCAGAATTAAGAAGTCAGCTGAAGACTCGGGGATTTTTCTGCAGATCTCTAAAGTTCTCTTGTGCCCACCTGGGCCTCAGAATCCAGCCATCTCAGCCGCAGTGAACGCTGACCTCTGTCTCCAACTCGAGAGAACGTCGTGTCCGGTTAGTTTGGGGGCCCCGCCCATGCACTCCGGCTCAGAAACTGTCTCCTCCGCCTTAAGGGGCGGTCACAGGCCTTTTGTCGCTGGTTTTCATTCTCCCCAGAATCGCAGCCTTGTGTTGCGTGTTGCCCAAATTAGGACAACTGCTCAGTTACTAGTTGTTCGCGGTGAGAGCAGTTTCCCAGCGGTTGTTTGCAACCTGTTTTGACTTGACTTACAGATTGTGAACCCCAACTAGACATCATGGCTTTATAATTCAGTATGGCCCCAGAATCAGCGGGGATTTTAAGATCCTTTTCTAAAGTAGCTTGCACAACTGAGACACTTACTAATGGTAGTAGACTCTACTGCTTAGAGGAGGTTTAGGTTCAAACGGAGAGGAAGGCAGAGAGACTTGTCCCATTCCTCCTGCCCCGCACACGCCCAGCCTTCCCCTGGAACATCCCCCACCAGGTGGGACAATCGGTGAACCCACGCTGATGCGTGTCACCACCTGGGGCCGTGGTGGACTGAGGTTGGCTCCTGGTGTGGAGTGTTTTATGGGTTTGGACAGATGACCAGCGATGTGTCTCCATTACGTCGTGGCCCAGAATGTCGCCTCCCTGAAGGTCCTCCACGATGTGCCTGTGCATCCTCCCCCACCCTGCGCCCGCCCTGCCCCCTGCCCCCTGCCCTGGCAACCAGTGATCTCTCCACGGTCTCCGTGAGGCTGCCTTTCACAGACGCCACGCAGCTGGAGGCCCAGCGCGGGCAGCCTGCCGGTTGGGCCCCGAGCACCCAGTCACATGCACTAGGCTTTCGCCGTCTCTTTTCATGGCTCAGAACTCATCTCTTCTTAGTGCCGAGCGGTGCGCCAGGGGCTGGGTGGAGCAGAGTTACTCATTCCCCACTTACCAAAGGACATTGCCTCCCCACTTGGACGATTGTTGAATTGGCAAAATGCAGGAATAGGATTTTGTATGGCCATGTTTCAACACTTCAGGTAAATACCAAGAAGCATGACTGATACACTGTTGGTGAGAGCATTTTGACTGTCCCCCAAAGTGGCTGTAAGAGGGTGCGCTCTCCGCCCCCGCCCCCGCCCGGCAGCGGGTGAGATTCCTGCTGCTCCCCGTCCTCGCCAGCATGTGGCGCTGTGGTACCTGAACTTTGACCACTCTGATAGGAGCACGGCGGCGCCTCGTTGCTGTTTTACTTTGCATTTCCGAACACCACCTGACACGGGGCATCTTTTCTTGTGCGGCTTCGCCATCTGCACACCATCTTTGACGAGGTGTCTATTAAAGCTTCAATCAGTGTGTTTCTTACTGTTGAGTTTCAGAAGTTCTTTGTGTATTTTAGATAAGTCTTCTGTCGTGTGTCTTTTATAAATATTCTCTCCCGGTCTGGCTTGTCTTCCTAGGAGCAACTTATAGTTTATGGAAACAAAGACACGATAGAGTACATGTTCTAAAACTTTACCAGTGGGCCCTAACTTATTTGCATGATTGTAGATTTTCGCAATTTGATGTCCATTCAGTTAAAAGGAAATCAGGACAATGCCACATCTTCACTTATTCTTAATTCTTCTTGATTTTATGTACTTGAGGCCCTGGGACCGAGGCATTAGGGTGGGTGACAGTGTTAGCAATCCACACGTGGAGGAGGGGGTGGGGCACGTGTGTCCTGTGCTCAGAGTGCTCTGTTTTTGAATAAATGAATATTATGCATTAAAATCTCGAAGCCAAACACACACGTGCATGTGTTCTGGGCGTCCTAAGTCTCTCTTCTTCCTAGAGAATCTGGAATGCGTGGCCTAGGCACACCTCCATTTTTTATCTATTTTTTTGGGGGGTGATTTTTTTTTAAAGATTTTATTTATTTATCTTTAGATGGGAAGGAGAGGGAGAGAAACATCAATGTATGGTTGCCTTTTGTGCATCCCCTGCTGGTAGTTAGCCTGCAAGGAACCGGCCTGCAACCCGGGCATGTGCCCTGACTGGGAATCGAACCGCGATCATCTGGTTGGCAGGCCCGCGCTCAATCCACTGAGCTACGCCAGCCAGGGCTATCTCCATTTTTAGAATCAGTCAGCTTTAAACTGTTTCCTCACTTTGGCCAGGGAGGGGTCTCCGAAGGAAGCAGGAAGAGGACAGGCCCTGCCAGGCAGTCCAGCTGCCACCCGGACTGCAGGTGGCGCCGACGTGCCAGTGTCCGCCCTGCTGGGGATGGGGCTCACTGGGGAAAATAAACAGAGCAGTGATCTTGCTACGCTAATTGTGTGAGTTCGCACTGTAATTACCATAAAATTATTAGTTACAGTAATTTTCAGTACCCCACCAGGGAAAATGAAGTTACTTTGAATTATAATGGCAAATTAAATGATGTATAAAGACGAGGTGGCATAAGTAATTTGGGTCACGGAAATACGTGTTATGTCCCCAAATGTATCCTTTCCATTATCTGATTAGATCAACACTACAGATGGGTGTTTGTGGTTAGCCTCACTCCCACCCCAGGGAGAACAGACGGTGGGAGGCAGAGCACTCGGATGTCACAGCTAGTGGCGAGTCCCCCGTTGGAATAGGGCAGACCCCATGCATGGGGCCCTGTGAGCAGGGTGCCGAGTCTGGCCAGCTGCCGGGCACAGGACTGAGGCCAGGGTGATGTTGGGGTGCAGCCGCTACCGAGGGCAGCCACAGCAGCCCTGCCAGACGGGCCCTGCTGGACCACAGCGCTGGCACCACTGGTGAACACCAGTCTGGAGGAGAGAGCTCGGGATTCATACAAAGGAAAACGCGGTTTTATTCAGAGAAGCCCAAGTGCAAGTCCTGGGTATACAGTTTTTCTCTTGAGTGTTGAATTCCTCATTGATAACACGGGTTTAAAGGCCCCATTTCCCCAGGCCGCTGGGAAAACTAAATGGCGATGGATGAAGTGAGAGCAACAAGACCATCGCAGATGAGCTTTTCATAAGAATGATCGCATGCCCCCGACTCTCTGGAAAAGAGCAGAACGGCACACCGCTTTTCTGAACAGTCACAGGCAGGGCCGGGCCGGTCCCCGCACACAAAGACTTCCTCTCCATGCTGGCAGAGCCCAGATTTTCATCTTGATAAAACAATTTCTCATCTACACTCTCCCCAGGGTGTCGAGGCGTGAACCGGCAGCACCTGGGAGGCTGGTCTGTGTGCCGTAACTGAGTGATTACCAGTCACCAAGTGGCTCCCCCACCCCCGTGCCCACCTCCACAGGCAGCGACTCTTCCATTGGGTGGGGACAGAGGTTCAAGATGAATGTCACGTCCCCCGTGCCTCAACTCTGGAAACAAAACTAGGCTTTGATCCTGAACCTCTCAGGTGTTTGCCATGTATCACACTTCTCATGTACGGCTCTCGAAACCCACACAATTTTTCTACCTGTGGACACAGTTGTTTTTTTCTCCCTGTGAAAATGGGTTTTTGAAACTCGGGGCTGATCCGTTGATGTGGTCAAAGCAATGAAACGGTCACCCTGCAGATAAGGTCAGAGGTCCAGAGAGTGGCAGTGTCGCCAGGAAAACCGGGGACTGCACTTCAGGGACCGTATTCCTCAGGCCCCTTGGGGTCTAGTTGCAGTCATGTGCCTGGTTCTCACCAAGGGGACGGGAGAGGGACAGTGACATGCGTCTCTTCTGAGCCAGGGCTTGTAAGAAAGCTATTCTCTTCTCTCCTCTGTTGTCTTTCCCCCAGGACCCCAGGTCACCTGGCCGTGAGAGCCACTGCCAGGCTTAGTCTCTAGGACACCAAGTCACAGTTTACTTGAACAAGAAACCAGTTTCCGTTGTTTTACAAACCTCATGTGACTTTTGTTTCTTATGTTACCTCGTGTTCCCCCGGCAGAGCTGAGTGCCACGTGGACAAAGGATCCTGGGCTCACCCTGACCTTGACAAGGTGCCCCGTCGTTTGTAAGTCACAGGTAACTGCTGACTTGTGATTTGAAAATGCTGACACATTGCTCAGGGTTATTTTAGTCCCAGCAAAGTGACACTGGACGCTGAGTCACATTATTTTAATGGACTTTATTTTACTAGCCAGTGGTCCTCAACAGACCGGCAGCTATGTTACTTGCAAGTGGGAAAGAATCTCTGGTGGCGTGAAGCCCTCCACACACGAGAAGCAAGACCCGATTTCCACCCCTGGCTTTGAAACTCCCCAACCACGACGCCTGGAAGCGCTGTTTCATTTCCACTCCACGTTTTCGTGAGTGAAAAAGCCAGACGCGGCCGTACACGCTCCTCACACAACAGAACCAGGGGGCATGCACACTGGCGCACACGCCCCAGGTCACAGGAACTGAAGTCCGCACCTGGTTTTAAGTCTCACCCCCGGCGGACCGCGTGACCAGGAGGCAACTGTCGTAAAGCGCGTCACGCGCCCGCAGGTGTCGTGAAAACCCGGCGCCTCTGGGCTCACGTCGCAACTTCGTGAAACAGGTCGCAGAACTACGTCGTGCTAGTGTTTTAAACTCGCGTCCATCGTCTTCTAGATTAAGTCTATAAAACAGTAAGTTATGTATAAATCCTTTTTAATTTTTAACAACGATCATTCAAGTGCATAAAAGATCCCCCATCTCACCCCTCTTCGTAGCTCTCGGATTTGCTTTGAACTCGGGAGGCTGTTTACTTACCTATTTTTTCATTTCCCGGAGCCCTCGCCGTGGTCCTTCCCCAGCTCCCGTGGAGAGCGGCGCAGAGACGGAGCCCCGCTCGGGTCGGGGTGCGTGGCCCAGGGCCCCGCGTCCTCCCTGCTGCGGTCAGTCTCCGACCGGAGTCGCGGCTAGGCTGTCGCTGAGCATGGCCACGCGCTCCTCCCCGACCTCCGGGGAAGCAGAGGCTCGGGGCGGGGCCGTGTGCTGTCAATCACCGTCCGGCAGCGATGATTGGGTGATTGTCACCGCTGTGGGCCGGGGCTTAGAAGAACGGAGGACCCGGATTGGCCCGCTGCAAGGTCCCGGTCAAAGCTGTGAGTTTCTGAGCAGCAAACTTCCAGCCCCTCCCAACGCCCTGCGCCGCAGCTGCAGTGAGTCAGCTATAGGCAGGATATATGAAATAAATTATAGGGATTTATTTACAGCGCCCATGTGTCACACACATAACGATGAGTCCATATTCAGATGTCACATGCATGATGCCAGGACATTTAAGTGACTCCAGCCCTTCTGCTCTGTGCATCTTCTTTCACCCGTAATCCAATAGCTAGTGATTATGAGACCTACCAATCTGTAGGCCTGGCTCTTTTCAAACCTGGGCTCCTAAATCTAACCTCGTGCGCTTCCTGGATTCTTCTGGACTGTTTTAGGGAGGGGGTCGTGGTCCGTGTGGAGGGAAAAAGACCATCCTGGACTGAGGATGCGATTCGCTTCCATTTCGCTTCGTCTTTTAACCCTCTGGCGACAACCACTCAGGATCAGCCTGACGTCAAATCTGTAAAGTGGGTACATGTGGGGGTGACTTTGCTCTCAAGTCCCCCCCCCCCAAGTGTCATGGATGGAGAGTAATCCGTGATGTGATCTTCTTGGGGAGGAGAAGTGAGCAGTGGCCAGTTTCTCCAAGGAGAAAAAAGCCCTGAGCCCCCTCCTCCAGGGCTTTTATTGGGTTCTAATACACAGTAATGCAGGCCGGCAAGGACCAAACAGATAACATTTGAAAGAAATCTGAGGGCTTACTATGAATCTGTCAGGAACAGAGTTTTAGGGTTTCCTGCTCAAACCCTTAACATGAATGAAAGCACTCTTAGCAGAGCAGATTTCACAGGTTTATCAGGAAGTCTTTGTGATGCCAAGTTTTTCCCCAGGACACGCTCTAGCAAGGCAAGGAGCTGCACCTCTCCCCATCAGGTATTCAGGCTTAAGGGGATTAGAGCCAGGAAGCAGTTCTTCCAGAGAACTGGGGACTCAGGCTTTGTCAAAGCCGGGGGGGGCGAGAGTCCATTGCTTTTTGTTGCAGCACCCCCCCACCCCCAGTCCTTCCATGAAGGCCTCCCAAGTGATCAAGTCTAGCTTAGGTTGCCCTCTGCTGTGAGGGCTGTTACCCCTCATTGACTTCTGACCAAGCTTTGGGGGCAGGGAGAGGAAACTGAGGCAGCATTTGCTACCAGAGACAAGCTTTGTCTCCTGTGACTCTAATTCCAGAGGTCGTCCCTTGCCCTTAGCCACAAGGGGTCTAGATACAGTTCCTAGAACCAGGCAGAGCGGTCTGCAACAAGTAGAGTATAGGATGAGAAGTCATTTCCCCGTGATATTCTCCCTGGCTCTGAAATTCTGCCTCATTGAAACACCTCATCAAATTCATTCTGCTACATAATTACTTCAAATGACCTGCATGAATCTATGTTTCTGTTCCTGCAGCACCAAAGATTTGGATACATATTTCTTAAAACCCCGATTTTCTCTTGTATACTGAACAGGGCAAAGACCAGCCATGGGGTGAGGTTTCTAAGGCAGGCAGGATCTGATTGGCCTCAGTTCCGTCCTCTGTGAAATTGAAGCTGTGGTGGTTCCTCCAAAGGGTGTTAGATTGAAAAAGTGAAGACATTTTTAAGAAAAACAGCTAAGTACTTTGTTGTTTATAGTATCGATGACATACGTGTATATATTGAGTTATAGATAAAATACAGTAAATTATACAGATTTCTGTGACAGTTATCTGTGATTGTAATAGCAGCAGCATTAACAGTTATGATGGCTACAGTGTCAGGGGTTGTGATGGCTACAGCATGAGTGGTTGTGACAGCTACAGTATCTGTGATTGTAATAGCTAAGTGAAATGACTTTTATTTCCCAGAGCAGGGTAACGAGTGGCAGGCATGCTGCAGGTCACATCAGGCCGCTTCCATCACAAGTACAGACATTTTAAAACTGCTTGTTAAGTCCTGCATTTGGACATGGCAGCAATTCCTGCGGCGCTCGGCCATCTCCTTGGAAGCGACTTCCTTGACGATGCCGTGGTGATTTTCCTCCAGTTTGCATCTGCCTTTCCGTCCATGCGCACTTGCTTTGGACGAAAAGGGCCCCTTGGGGCACAGCCTGGGAGAGTTAGGAGTTCAGCTCCTGGACTGCTGATCCTCAGAAACGTTCCCAGTGCGTTCTGAGATGATGGGCTGTCTGCCTCTCTTCTGTCTGCAGATAGCAGACAGGGAGACAGCCCGCGGGCTCTCGAGGCCAGGCGTGGAGAGCATCAGGGTGGCTGCCCTTGGCAGGGTGCGGGGCTGGCTCGGGCGCCGCCCCCACTGTCCTGCACTCAGCGGATGCTGCAGTTTAAGGGGCACCTGCTTCCTTTAAAGTGCCTGCCTCTGGACGGACCAGACCTGTCTGCGGTCTGAGTGCCGTCCTCGGTGCCCGTTGTTTTCTCCAGTCGCCTGTCTTCCAGCGGGATTTGAGGCTCCGGCCCTGCTAAGATCCCTGTTCAAAACCATGCTGAGATGTCGTTGTTTCTCGAGGGGCGCACGAAGCGTAGAAAGAAAGCTGGTAGGGGGTGAAGCGGGTCACCGCTGCCCACCTGCCTCGGCCCCAGGGAAGAGGCGGACACCGTACAGCTCGCTTGGCACCTGAACCTCCGTTTTCTTAGCAGTAAAATGAAGATTTTGAACTAGGAAGTTCTAAGATTCTTTTTAGCTAGAAAACCAAAGTAGCACTGTCACTGCAGAGACATTAGAAATGTAGAATCCGTGTGTTTTCAGTCCCAGCGATAAAACTCCCCTACCGCATGGATTTTGACATTCTTTTCTGTGAAATGTCTGCATAGTCAGATGCGTAGGAAATCGCACCTGCTGGAAGCCGATTTTCAGCGAGCGAAGCCTCTCCCTGCCGTGAGCTGCGGTTGTTCACGTGCCCTCGTACCAGCAGTTCTAGCGACACAGGGGCCTTGTCAGCCGGGCGGCGGCGAACACAGACGCTGTGTGAGAAATGAGTAGGGAGCACAGGCGCGGCTCGCTGACACCCTTGGAAGGACACGTGTGACGCTGAGTTACAGGGAGTACGAGACGGCGCCCGCTGAAGCGAGCTGACCTGTCACGTCCCCGTGGTTAAAACTCGGTCACTGTCCCCAGCAGTGCTGATGCGTGGAACAGAAAAGACAAGCCAACAACAAACAGTGTGTGTGAGAATTCCGTAAATGGAAACATTCGCGCAAATGTGTGGGGAAGGATGTGACAACAATGCTGAGAAGTTAATTATTTTCATCTTTTTATGTTTTGAAGATTATTTATTTATTTATTTGTAGAGATGGGGGAAGGAAAAGATGAAGAGAAGGCAAGAAACAGCGTGTGGTTGCTTCTCTAGCGCCCCCTACTGGGGGCCTGGCCCACAAACCCAGGCATGTGACTGGGAATCGAACCAGCGCCCTTTGGTTCCCAGGCTGGCACTCGATCCACTGAGCCACGCCAACCAGGGCATAATTAATTATTTTTAAAAGCATAAAATTAGAAGACTATTCTCCAAACTTAATTGAAAATTGGATTTGGAAATGTTTGAAAAATGAAGCCATAAGAACTAGGAGCAATTAAGGAAATTGCTCCTACACGAGGGATGAGAGAGGAGTTCTAAGGATGAGATGGAAGGATGTGCAAATTTTAAATCAGTTCCTGTCAACACTCATCAGGCGAGAAACGATGGGAACCGTAGCCACTTGGAACTCCTCCGCGGTGCGGGTTTGTAGTTCATCCTCCTTTGCCCGTCAGGGTTCCGCTGGCGAGTGTGATCAGGATGCTCCCCCGCCACCCCCCCACTCCCCCCCCCCCCGCCGTTGGTGAAGATCTGGTCTGTGTCCAGGCGGGCCCTTACAGGTGCGGGCGCTGGGAGCATTTGGAACAAGGGGGGTGTGTGTGTGTGTGTGCGCCTGCGCGCGAGCACGCACGAACGACTCCCAGGTGTCCCCTGGACGTGCTGGGCCACTGCACACAGCCACCAATGGTGCTCCAGTGCCCCATGCACTCTGTGTGCTCACCAGCATCTTGTGTTCCGAATCTTCCTTCTTTTCGGGTGTTCTAACAGTGCGCGCTTCACTGACGCTTTAACTTGGAGTTCTCCGGTTGCCGACCACGGGGAGGGCTTTTCCAAGTGTTGGTTGGGCACTGGTGTAAGTGCTTTCTGGAGAGGGCCAGCTCAAATATCTTACACAGTTATTTCATTTGTTTGTGTGAGATTTTCAAACACTGTGTTGTAAAATATGTGTTTTATGTATTTTCTTTACATCTGTGACTTGCTTATTCATTTTCTTGACAGTGCCTTTTGATAAGTAGAAGTTTTGGTTTTTTAAAAAAACACATGTAAGGTCTAATCTATCATTTTTATCATTATTGCTTGCTGTGAACTGTCTGAGAAAACTTGGCCTGCTCCCAAGTCTTGAAGATTGTTTTCTATATTTTTCTCTAAAGCTTTATGATTTTACCTTTTATGTTAGGTTTTGACCCACCTTAACTTAGTCCGTGTGGATGGTGTGAGAAAGGTGTGAAGTTTCTTTTTCCTTTTAATTGAACATCCTTCCAGAATCATTTTCTAAAAACATCTTCCTTTTTGTTTCAGTTATTTTGGCAGTTTTGTCCAGAGTTATGGGTATGGGTCTGTCTGGGGCCTCCCTGTCCTGCCCTTTGGTTTCTTACGCTGGCGCCCCTGACACTTACCTGACCCTATGAACCGGTGTTCCCCTGGTGAAGTTAATAAAAAAAATAAAATATAGAAAAACAGCATTTTTGCTGTTACATTGCCTCCTTCTAAACACTACAGGTACAGCTATGAGAATTCTCCATTTCCCACATTCCCTTATTGTCACAAACAGTGTAGGACAAAGTCTATGAATAAAAGAACAAACAAAGCAAACAGACTGGTAGATCCACAGAACAAATGGGTGGTTGCCAGAGGGGAGGGGTGAAAAGGACAAAGGGGAGTAAGAAATAGCAACTTGGAGCCATGAGATGAGTGGGAGGGTGCGCCGCACAGCCAGGGCGTGCGGTCAGTCACCTTGCAGTAACCGCGTGCAGTGAGACACGCCACCCGACCCAGCGTGGCCACCAGTCCATGGGATTTGCCCGCTGCACACGCTGCGTCTGAAGCCAATGATGTGGCCTGCTGACCGGTAATGAAAATGTCTTTAAAAGTGATTCAGGATGCAACAGACAGGAGGTGAAAATTCAAGTTTCTTCTACTTTTCAGGCCTAAAGAAAACCTTCCATTTAAACGATGTCACTTAGTGGTGTCATAATTTGGAAGTGTTGTTTATGGGCAAGATTCAAAATAAAAATACGTTTTTAAAGATTTGTTTATATAGTTTTAGAGAGAGGGGAAGGGTGGGAGAAACAGGGAGCGAGACAGCAACGTGAGAGAGAACGCTGATCGGCTGCCTCTCGTATGCACCCCCACTGGGGCTGAACCCACAACCCAGCATGTGCCCTGACCGGGAACCAAACCCACAAATTTTGCTTTGTGGGTTGGCACCCAACCGACTGAGCCACACCAGTCAGGCCTCCAGAGAAATTTTAATCTTAATATTTTATCAGTTTCTTCTCCTTCAGGGATGACACTCGCTTCTTATTGTGGGTCAAATTAATAAAAAGGCTACAAAAATTTCAGCTCTCTGTAATATTCTGAAGAGCATATTTAAAGGTTAAACAAATGGCAGGAATACGAATCACCTCCAGGCAAGGAGGACTGTCTGAAGCTGTTTACAGTGCCCCCTTTCCTTGCCCTTTGTGTTCAGCATCGTGGATGGTTTGGGGGGACCCTCCCGAGAATGCAGCCACAGACAGCTGGAGGCAGGGCGGCCACTCTCGGGGAGCCGGCGGGCGAGGGCGACAGTCTCACCGAGCTTCGCTGTGTTATTCGGACACGCTGTCTGCAGCCCCTGCTACCCGTCCTCACGGCCCTGGGCGTCCTGGACGTACCAGCCCAGCGGAGGTGATCCCTCATGCACACCAGACACCAGCCGGGGTTGCCAGCGCTGGCTCAGCCTCACCTCTTCCTCCGTGAACACGGGCGGCTTTGCGCTGACACCCTTGCCTGCCCCACTGTCAGCCAGGTCCTGACTGTGACGTCCAGTCCCAGAAGGGCATGCTGGACACCATGATGGACCATGTGGGGTTCACCAGGTCCTTCAGAACCAAGGAGGGGCCCTGTAATGTCACCTGAGGTCATGAGGAAGGAGACCTTCCTGGGCACTCAGCAACCTCAGAGGAACCAGATGACCGTGTGACCCACGCTGCTCCCCCAGGGGGGACAGGTTCCCGTGGCATTGGCCACATCAGTGTCACTTTAAACAACGTCCTAGAAAGGCCTGCAGAGAACAGGGCTGTGACCCTGAAGCACACGCCATAGTCATTCAGTGGGCTTGTTAGAGAAACGCAAAACAACAGCGAACAAACAAACCAGATGGCCGGGCGGCTCCAGAGTGTCGGGAAGTCCCGGGCGGGACTCCGGCCTGTGTGTTTCACCGATCCCCCGGGGGTGCTGACGCTGCTGGTCCCGGCCCCACGCTGGGGGTCGGGGCAGACACAGTCCCAGTGCCAGCGGGCAGCTCATGGCACAGTTTGGATCCATCTGGGGAAGTCGGGGCTCCTGGAAGCACCTGGTTAAGGTGCTTCTTTCTTAAAAAACAAACTTCTTATTGAATTTATTGGGGTGACATTGGTTAATAAAATCACATAGATTTCAGGTGCACAATTTTATGATATATCATCTGTACATTGTAGTGTGTGTTCACCTCCCCAAGTCCAGTCTCCTTCCGCCACCATTTACCCCCTTCACCCTCTCTACCTCTCCCACCCCCTTTCCGTCTGGTGGTCAGCGTACTGTTGTCTATGAGGGTTGTTTCTTCACTTAATCCCTTCATCTTTTTCATGACCCCCCCCCCTTTGACAGCTGTCAATTCATTCTCTGCATCCATGAGTCTGTTTCTATTTCATTGGTTAGTTTGGTCCAGTGGATTCCACAGACCAGTGAAACCACGGGTGTTTGTCCTTCTCTGACCGGCTGGTTTCACTTCGAGTAATGCTCTCCAGGCCCGTCCTCGCTGCCACGAAGGGTAAGGTTTCCTTCTCTGTGTTTACAGCTGCGTACTGTTCCTTTGCGTACATCCATCCACCGGTGGGCACTGGGCTGCTTCCAAATCTTGCCTATTGTCAGTAACGCGCCGGTGAACGCAGGGGTGCACATCAGCGGCGTCTTTCTGAATGTGCCGACCAGACCGATGTGACGACGTCCTTCCGCAGCTCCCGTTACCGGTGTTGCGGGCGGCTGTGCTCAGTCCTGGGGCACCCTGGCTGTTCTTCAGGCTGCCCGCCTGCATCATGCATGCGCCATTCTTCCTAACGTTTGAAAAATGGGATTCACTCAAAATAGTTTCAGTAGGAAGTAAATCTTTTGAAGGTTCTTAAGTGAATCGTAGAATGGCTGAGACAGCCGAGGAACTACGTGACGGCTGAAATGGCAGAGCGAACGCTCCAAGCCGTGACAGCACAGTGGCCTACTGCTCCGTCCCCCTGTGTGGCCTAACTCATCAAGCAGTCGCGGTGACGCGCCAACCCCAGAACCCTGCCTTGTCCTCGCTCTGCCATGGAGAGCGTAGCTCGTCTGCAGCTCCTGTCAGGGCCCCTGGGGGGCGCTGCACACAAGGCCCTTTCCCTGAAGTTGCCCACCTCCGCCCTGAGGGCTGCAGGTCCGCGACCCCCAATCGCAAGCCCGTACCCTGAGCACCAGCAAACCGAGAAACACAGGCTTTGGGGCTCTCTTTTGCAAAGGTGCTGTTTGCATGTGGGGACCTGTCCGGTCCAGAGAGGTGTCCCAAAGTGTCAGACGGGCTGCCCCGCGGTCGTCCTAGGTCGCCGTCGTGTGACAAGCAGCGCCAGCTGTGGGGTGTTCAGAGAACCATCGGTCTGCGCTGGTCTCCGTGCGTCCGCGCGGGTGAGCTCGGCGGCTCTTGCTCGGGGGCTCGTGCGCAGTCACATCAGAGGACTCGGGCTGCTGGGCCCGGCTGGGTCTTGGAGACGGCTCACTCAGCCCGGTGTCCGCAGGGGCAGGCGGACAGCTCCCAGCACGTGCACCTGGGGCTGGTGACCCAAGTGTCCGCGCGTGTCTTCTCCTCGAGGCTTGGGCTTCCTGGCACAAGGGCTGAGCTGAGGGGGAAACAAGTGGAAGTGAGAGTGAGAGAGAGAGAGAGAGGAAGACGGCGCCATTTCTGTGGGGGCTGCCCCGCCTTGGCGCGGCCTCCCTCCCCGCGTTCACGGACCCGCGTGGACTCAGGAGGCAGAGCAGCGGGAGAGCGCCTTGCGGTCGCTTGGAGAGCGGGAACTGTCTGCCGGGTGGGGTCGAAAGGGGCAGATAGGGTGTCTCTGCAGCTGAGTCACAAAACAAACACACACACACGCAGCCCAGCCACACAGCCCGGGTATTCGATCAGCCACGCTCCTGCGTTGTCCTCAAACACTGAAGTCCTTATCTCCGCTGCCCACTTACCTGCTCCCAGCAGCCGGAAGGTGAGACCACTCACTGGAACAGAGTGGGACGGAGATAACACGGGGAAGCAGGTGTGAAAATCCCTTCTTCTGAGCACCAGTGAAGGAGCGGATCTGTCGGTGTGGGCTTGCACAGTGGTGCTGCTGAATGAGGCACCTGCGTCTTCCTGCCGCTTCTGTCCTCCGTCAGCTTCCTGCAAACTGTTACACGCCAAGCGCGGGGCTAGGCTGAACCGTCGGGCTAAACGACGCTGCGCTGTTCTGAACTCAGACCTCCCCAGCGGAATATTCCCATGAACTGGCGTGTCATCATAGTTGAGAAATTGTATATTAGAACTGATCTTTAAAAACTGAAGGATTCCATTCGTTCTGGGACTTTGCTTGTTACAGGTAAAGCTGTTTCCATCTCAGAACCACCATCACACACGACATCGCTGACACCCCTTCCCTGCTGGCTGTCGTTTCCAGGAAAGACTGACGGTCCTCTTACCTCCGCACCTGGAGAAGATCAGGAGGACGCAGGTCCTGTCGCCAGCTGTCCCCGTGGAGGAGCTTTCCAAACCCAGCTTCGCCGCGCAGTCGGTCGCAGACTGAAAGAACTCCAGATGTCACTGAGGACTTCCCTACACTTGGCTACATGAGGTCTCCCACGGACACACGCCCAGCTCCTCACGAGTGCTCGCTGAGGTCACTTGGGACGCGTCCCCCACCCAAGAGCTTCTCCAAGCCTCTGGAAACTGCTTCCAAATCCCAGCAGCCTCAGAGACAGCATTTCACCAGAGCACTTGTGAAATCATTTACGGCACTCATGAAGATGAACACGGATGGCTGCCTCGCGTAGCGCCAGATGAGAACCACCGCACGCCCTGAATTAAAGAACGTCCACATCAAGGCGCCCATTCTGCGGCCGCCCATTCTGCGGCCGCCCTTCCCAGCTTGGCCGGGCTTTGATGTGAAGGAAACACTGCACCCTTGTGCGGCCAATGACTTAAAAATACGAGAGTAACTCTTGGGACTCAACAACAGGAAGCAATTGGGGGTCTCAGCATTTCGTAGGTGATCATTTACTTCATTCGCTATTTCAAAGTGGAAGTGCCAACCCCCCTTAGGCCTGGGGGGCGCAAGGGCAGGCCCCTCGGGTCTGCCTCGTCCAGAGAGTGATCGTCAGGTCTCCTGCCGGCAGAGAGAGGATGGAAACGGCGAGCTGAGAGGAGGGAAGGCTGCTTCACTGCCTTTTAAATTTTCAGCCAATATGTCTGTTGAGAGTCCTACCTTATCCTCCAACTGCTGGACATTGGGGAGTTTCTTGGCAAAGGCGTGGTTGCCTCCCGGGATTCTGCAATGTCACTGCATCCCGTGGCTTTTTAGGACCCACTGAAACCGTTGCTAGTCCACCGTCTCCTGTGCACGCTACATTGTTCTTCTTGCTGTTGTCGCCTCTCAGTGTTCATGTCTTTGCTGAGTTCTGCCTTCTAAAAAATAATTTGCTGTATCTTAAGGAGGCTTGGGAATAAAAAGACAAGAGCATTTTTAGGGCAGTAACAGGAATCTGTGTGAGAATATCACGGCAGGCACATGTCACCATACCTGTGTCCAGACCCATGTTCCCGTGCCAAGCAGCAGGAGTGAGCCTCACGGAAGCCACAGCCTTTGGGGATGCGTCATCCGCGGTTACAAAAACACACCATTCTGCTGAGCAATATTGGTAACTGGGGGGTGGGGGTGTGCATGAGTGGGTACAAGGGGTGTGTGGGAAACCTTCGTACATTCCTCTCAATTTTGCTGTGAACCTAAAACATCTCTGAAATGTTAAGTCTCAAAAAAGATGCAAGAGCACATGACCAATCTGCCATTTCAACCATGGTGTGGGGTGTAGGGTTATGTTCCCCTGCGTCGGACATGGTTAAAGATCCAATTAAGCAGGCTGAACAACTGCTAAGAGGAATGCGAAAATATTTATTTGGTAAAAATACCAAATCAACAAATCATGTTAATATAATTAAGCAGAATTTGCTGAGTCAATTACGTCTAAATCCTGAAGCTAATTAGGTTATTTATTTTAAAGGATACGTTTATCTGTTAAATTTCCAAAACATAAACATCCATGCCACTCAAAGTTCCTGTTATCAAAGACCAAGCAGGAATTGTCCCAGAGAGGAGAAACAGGCCCTGCCAGAAATGCGGGGAGCGAGCAGGAGACTTGACTCTGGGGATCATCTGAGAGATGCTTCGATGTTGCAGACCTACTGGGTGCCATGGACCAAATCTCCGTCTCTCTCTGTGCCCCGAAGGCTCACCTAGGTTCCCCCTCGCCCCCAGGCCCTGTGAGTTATGCTGGGAAGCCTGAGGAGCTGACCCAAAACTGGCCCGGACTTACTGAAGCCGCTTCTAGATTCGGTTTTGTCTGTGAACTCTCAGCATCACACAGCACAGGGGTCACCGGACCTCCTGCGTCTCCAGTACTGACAGTCGGTCATTCTCCATCTAACAGGCTGAGTACGGCTCTCTCCATCCATTCTCCTTCAGCAGAAAGTGTGGCAGAGCCGCGGAAGGACGGAGACCCCCACGCCCCTCTTCCTGACCTTGGGGAAGGGCACTGACCTTGAGGTTGTTCCGCTGTGGAACCTGCCTGGACACCGTGTTTGATCATCCGCTGTGAGATTCTTCAGCATCCAGCTCCCACCGCGTGTCAACTCTGCCCTTGGCTCCTCATCGCCGCACTCAGTGCCCGCGGCCCGTCGTGCATCCTCGATTTCTGTCCCGCCGGCAGAACCTGAAGAGGTGGTCGGACTCCTGCCTGCAGTCCGGCCCTCTGATAGCCATTAGACAGTCCACCCGGTGTGCTGTCCCTGTCCGAGTTCCATAAAGATAACAGAACGTGATTTAAAAAATGACAAGCCAAGTCCCTTAACATAAGGTGCGGGCCCTGGGTGAGCTGGTTGCGCCCCCCTCATTCACTGAGACATACAGTTTGCTGCCTCCGCGGGGAAGGGCCCCCTCTCGCTGGGACGGCAGCCCACCCACCGCCCCTTCATTCTGTAGGTAAGGACTGGGCTCTGCATTGTCTCAGCACGTCCCCCAAACCCTTGGTCTGAGTTGGGTGTCGCCCCTTCCCTGCTCCCGTCATACCTGAGCATGCACCAGACACAGTCTCCTTGGCCAGTAACGAGGGGATGCGGACACAGTATCCCAGAAGGAGGCTTTAAAAGCCCAGACGTGCGTGGTTTTCATTCTGCGCAGTCCATGGCTCCCCATCTCCCCGGTTTCTGGGCTCCCGAGGTGGGTGGAATGTAATATTCCGGAGAAGATTTTCACTTGCTAAAGAGTTAGCAAGGTCAGCAACGTCAACGTTTTGAACTGAAATTCCGAAGGAGAAATGGTGTGACTTGAGGGCATGCACCGTGGCCCTCTCCTCTGTAAGTGGGACCACAGCGTGATTCCTGAGTAAACCACGCACAGCCGTTGGCCAGATGGCACACGTAGCAGCCGAATCACCATCAGTCGTTCAGATGAGGTGCCCCTGCAAACCGCGGGTTAGAACCACCGAGTGCAAGTTCAATGGAGAATTGTTACCTGTCAAACTTCTTGTTCCATCTCCTTACAGATATGTTCTCCACCACGTGTTTTCTTCCACATCACTCCATTAAAGCCGGAGCCGAGAGGCCTGTTCTCGTCGGCAACAGCCGATAAGTCCTCTGTCCGTCTCCACCTCTTGGTGGAGACCCAACGAAACGGAAGAGAGGACAGTTGGCAAGAGATGAGCAATAACCCAACCTTAATGTTGTCCCCTTGCTTGGAAGTGCTCAGTGGGGACACTCGGTTTGTGATGTTTTCCCCAAAATGGCTCACAGCATTGGGGGTACACCAGTGCCACCAATTCAGATGCACAGTTGCCGGAGGGTGACCGGGAGACACCCCATGTTTAAGAAGTAACTGGACATGCCGAACCGAAACTCCCTGGCCATTTATGTGGTGATTGACTCCCATTCTGTGTCAGCCGTAACGGATGAGCCACAGGAGCCCTGTTTCCAAGGGCAGTGTCAGGAAGGGTTTGGGCTGGCGCGACTCGGCAACACTCGCTCACGCGCCGCCCACGCCCGCCGTCCGGTGAGTGCTCCAGGTTGTACCACGTCACATGCCACAGCACTCATCCCCTAGTTGTAGAAGAAATCTCGTTCTAGCTCAACCGTTGAGCCTGTCCATCACGGATCGTGGAGGGAAAGTACTTTGCGCCGTCTTACCTGTCCAGGGGACATGCTCACGAGATGCCACTCTCCACATCCACGTGAATAGACAGCTTTTCTACAGCCAATGCTAAGAGAAGATTCCTGGACTCGTAAAATTAATTGGCCAAGGGAAATGTAGCAATGGGCCCTGTGGGCATTGGAACGGGTTGTGCCGAGTGGGTTTATTTGCAAAGGTGAGCGTGAGGTCTTGCTCTCAACGCAGTTTGCGGTTTCTGCTGCCGCAGAGCTCAGATTCCTGCAGATGCGTTCAGTGGTTGTTCCGGAGTGTCCGCCTTCAGAAGGGGTGGGTGAGTGGTTACGCCGGCTGTCACCCTCTCCTAGGGTAACGCAAGCCTGTGACACCGTCTGTGTCTGCCCTACACTCTCTCAGGGGAAGCGGGCGGGACCCAGCATCGCTGGGAGGAAACCCCGAGACTACCCGTTCGGGGAGTTGGGGGGCGATAGTTAGACATTTAGCCAAGACTGTCCGTCAAAAGCAGTAAAAAGATTGTTTTAGCGCGTGTCTCCTCTTTCTTAGATGTGCTGCAACAGAAAAGTAAATTCTTCTGTTTCTAAAACGAAACTGACTTGCACTGAGTCTCCAGGAATGTTGGAGAAAGAATGACACAGTGCGTCTTTCCAGAACTGCATGTCCTTCAGAGTTATTTGATTTTTTACATTTTATGAGTGTGGTGCTAACTTCCAGATATGAGAGTCCTGCTACAAGCTAAGAAATAATTCATGACGTCGTGATAATCAACAGGGGGCGGCACTTAGTGGTCAACTATGGATATTCTTCCTGAGCAAAGGGTTGTCCGTTGTCACAGGCTGATAAAGAGAAAGCACAAGGAATGAATTTCCCAAATGGCTCTGTGGGGAAGATGTTCCCCCCGCCGACGTCCCCATGGGCCTTTCACACAGGGTCAGTGGGACAGGGGGCACCTGGCACGGGCGGGAAACCTCGCCTAACCAGGTCCTGGAAACGCACAGGGGGGGACAGAGAGCTCCGCCCACCCCTCGGAATTGCTGGGGCGATGTGGGGTGCTGCGGGGGGCGGGGGCACCAGGAGTGTGGCAACTGTTAGCAGGTACGTAACTGTTCAGTCTCTGTTTGATCACGTCACTGTGACGCTGAAGTCACAGAACCGCTCAGGCTTCCATTACTGGTGACAATATGTGGCATCTTACCTGCTTACTATCTTTAGGACTTCTTGATTCACATATGTTTTTATTGTTAATTTAAAACATTGTATATTTGTGTCCTGTATTCTCTGCCACAGCCCAGGATCTGGAAATGGAGGGCATATAATAATTATTCAGTAAATGGCTGCTGATTGACGAGTAACAGTGTTACTGAGAGAAGCAGACCAGACTTTGAGAAACAGGGCATTTCTGGAAAAATTTAGGGTATACGGGAAGGCTCACTGAGGGTCATCATTCCTCATTGGCTCTCGGGAGACGCAGATCTCTGCCAAGAAAAACGAAGTCGCTTCTCACCTATTCCTTTAAAAGTGGGTTTTTAAAAGCACACAAGAAAGACCAGCACATGAAACTTGAAAGAACTCTCAAGTCTGGGCTGTAAAAAAATAAGGAGTTCGGCAGACTGAACATAGATTTTTCCTGCAGCCTATAGCATTAGTGAGATTAAAAAATACGAATAAAGGCTAGTTTTCTCACACCCCTCGGGGGTTCACATAAAACCCTTCCTTGATCTTGGGCCTGGTGAGGCTGTGCGGAGGGGTCTGAGAAGAAGCAGTGAGGGGGTGCTGTGCGCCCCCGCATGCCCTGTGTGCTTTTAGTTGAAAGGCCCCGGAGTTTCAAGGGGCCTACAAACCCCAGGCAGCCCTTGAGAGTTCAAGGCCAGCAGAGGCTGGGCCCCACTTCTGTCTGGAGTTCTGGGAGGAGGACGTCACTATAACGGGAATGGCCATGGGACGGGCCTGGAGGCAGAGGCCCTAGGAACTGGCATGCGGCCAGCCTCAGTGCTGAGTCTCGGTCTTTCCAGGGCCCTCCCACGAGACGCGGGACGTGGCTGAGCACGGAAATGGCACCAGGCCAGCAAGTCCAGTGACACAGAAGCAGGAGGCTGACTCCAGAGCCGGCGGTGCGAGGGGCAGTGACAGAAGAGGCTGGAGTCTTTGAGGACCGGTCACCTCGCAGGGGAAGGAGTGCAGGTGGACACGGCAGTGTGCCCCGACCTACTGGGGGGAGCAGGCCACAGGTGGCACGAGCCGTAGACCCAGAGTCCGCAGGAAGACACCCCAGGACACAGTCCAAGGACAAGACACTCCATAGGCCCGATGACGTGGAGCCGACCTTTCAGTCCCACTGCCCAAAGCCTGGTCACATTCAGAAAGAGGACGAGCAGGAGGGAGGAAGAACCATGAATTCACTAAGCTGCAGTCTCGAATTTGTCTACATAGTTTTCCTAAATGACTGGGGGAAACCAAGTGGCGGGGAGACCACGAGGTTTTAAAATCTGCATTTACGTGGCAGTGTTGGTGTTGAATGGCCCTGAGACCACTGCTAAATCGCTTAAAGCTCTGAGAGACACAGTTTTCTGGAGAATGGTCCCCTGCCACCGTGCACCTCAAAACGTTCAGTGTAGTGATGTCAGTTGAGTACTCGTCAGCTACCGGTATTTGGATCAATAACTGGATTATTTGGATCCAAGTCTACTTCATAATAACATGTTTTTAGATATTTTAACCTGAGAAACTCCCAATAAGAGAATAAAAGCAAGCTTGAGTTAACTACAGCCTTTGAATATTATTTCTCTATTATGTTAGGGAGACAGTCATGTCACACAGAAATGAGTAATCGCCACTCAGCACTTTGCTGTTATTACATGACATGGAACCGAAGCGGCAAAGGCGCTCAGGGCCGCCCCCCAGGCTGTCACTGTGTGTCTCTGACCCGAGACGCTGCCACGGTGTTGCCAACTCTCATTCATAACGGAAGTGGTCAGGCTGGCGTCACTGGCTAGCGCTGTAGCAAACCAGGCCTCATTTATCACAGAGGGTGAAAAGTGGTGCCCGGCCTCCAGGGCAGACGGTCTTCCACTGTGCACTCAGTGAACACCAGTCTGTCCGCTTCCCCTCCCTCTCAGGGGTTCTCGCCTCCCCTGAACCAGGCAGGGACCTCGTGGGCGGTGCGATGCATGGTGGTGAGTCCGTGTCGGGTTCTACAAACCGTGTATAAGTTCAAACACGAAGGGAACACTGGCCACCTTCACGTTTAGGATAATTGGTAGAATTGGATGAACCTTTATAAAATCGGGCCAAGGTTTTCCCTTTAATGCACACGTGAAACAAAAGATAATTAAGGCAATCAATAGTTAAGATGTTTGAGGGAGTTGGACAAACTGGAAGAGCTACAGAGAGCTGGAAAAGACTGTGTAATCCTCCAAGAATCTGTACGAGAGCATTTGAATGGAGAGAACTATGGCAGGCAACCGCCTCTCACCAGCCGGTAGAACGAGATGCGAGGTCGATTCTTCGAGGGGCTTGAGTATTGGCTCCCCAGACTCTGAGTGGGGGGAGCCCCGACCCCCTCCACTGCTGAGTAAGGAGGCCGGGCCTGAGCGGTGCCCGCCTCTGCTCGGTTTTCTTTTTAGCCCCTGGCATCTTCCTGGGATTTCTGCACTAGTTCAGTAAATATTTATTGGATTAGTTAAATTCAGTTAGACCTGGTCTAGACATTGGAGATACATGTGTGATTCCAACAGACAAAAAAAAAAGAAAGAAAGAAAGAAAAGACATATGAGCCACAACAGTTAAATCTACTCTGAGAAGAAAACCATGATCTCACAAGATGGGGGATTTTTTTAATGCCTCACAGCCAATTACACTCTACAAAATACTACCATGGTAGACCTCAGCTTCTGATTCATTACCGAGTCTTTCACCAGTGAGCATCTCCCAAGGATATCGATTCCTATTGGGTCCGAGGAGTGTTGCTTCGAAGCGGACCTTCTTGCCATCAACACACAGCCCCGTTTCATTGCGCTGAGAGCTGTTCAGTGATGCCTTCCAACCAGGTGGGGCTCCCAGGAACCCTGAAACGGTGTGCTGAATCTCAACTCTGTGCGATCTTTACTGATCCCGTATGTGACGCTTCACTGGGTGAGGACTGTGAGCTTCTGACAACGCAAATGTTGATGTCCTGGGGTAGGAAATAGCAGAATGTTGTGCACGGTTTACTCACCGCACACAGCAGGGGTGTTTATTTTTCTCTCCACTCACACAAACTTACAGGCCATTTACAAAAGAAGATAGCTTATTTCCACAACCTTAAATTTCATTGGAATGTACTTATAAATGGCACATACTAACATTAATAAAGAAATAACACCTTATCATATATTTTGGATTGTGTGTAACAGTCTTCATTTTGATTGGGTGTGAGTTATATGGGATTAATGAGCCACATTTTACTTCTGTCTAGTGCCCCATGAAACAGTTCCTAAAAGCAGGAGCATACGCTTGGTATAGACTACACGTTGCCTTAAGCGATCAGTTTGGAGACCGACTAGAGAGGTGTTTGATGGTATACAGGAGACACCCTTCAGAATAAATCAGAGGTGGGGATATCATTGTTCATTTTGTTTTGTCTCGACCTCTGAATATTTTCTGTTTATGGGGAATCTGCTGTTAGAGTGCTTTCTAAAATGGAATGCTTCCTGGAACTGATATTTTTTTACTGGCTGGTTTCTGCACAAGAGTTTACATTCCTGTGGATCGTGATTTTCCCTCACGTGTCAGTGAAATTCCCAGGTGAGGCTGCCATTTTCCTGGGGAGGAAGGGAATTATTTAGAATTCTTTGGAAGCAGGGAGAGCAAGGTGGCAAAGGGGACAAAGTGGTGCTTGGTCACCGTACAGTCACCTGAGACCCTGAGGTAGCTTTTGGCATAGGTTGATTTCCGTATGCTCATCAGGATTTCCTGAAAATGACCAGTTACCCTCTTGGAGCCAAAGCCATCCGAGAGCCAGAGTCCTCACCCGGACACTTGGGCAGGAGTCCTCCAAGGTTCAGGGACAGTAAGATGTCCTGGATCTTCTGGGGACAGTTCTCTCTTCGTGTTGCCAGAAACTAGAGGAGCGGAAAACATCCTTACAGAAGAAGACCACAGGGATCGAAGATCTCAACTGTTTATGTTATGTCATTGGGAATGATGTCTTGTGAAGGGACGTTTAGTAACAAGATGCCCTTTTGTCTCGAGGAAGGGATGACAGAAACATTCTAAGGTCAGCCTTTCTGGTCCCTGGAGAGCTCACCCTCCACAACACACAGGAAGCACTCTCATCATGAAAAGTAGCTGAGATACACAGCAGAACGGCAACCCCAGGGTCCAGGGGCTGACAAGCCATGGGAAGAGAGTGACACTCGAGTATGCGTACAGGGGACTCAGGGTGATGTCCCCCCTCTGAGAGCTGCACAGGGGGGGTGACGTGAGTGGAATCACGTTCGGTCCGGGGGCAGACGGAGGAGGAAACTTCACAAATGGGATAGAGGGTTCCACG
Source organism: Sturnira hondurensis (assembly GCF_014824575.4). Classification (NCBI taxonomy): domain Eukaryota; kingdom Metazoa; phylum Chordata; class Mammalia; order Chiroptera; family Phyllostomidae; genus Sturnira; species Sturnira hondurensis. The sequence continues at coordinate 972,687 of NW_028087067.1, forward strand.
CGAGCTCGCTCCCTCAAGTCCTAGAGGACACTGTCCAGAGAGAGATTCCGTGAATGAGGAGGACTGGGCTGAAGGTGCTTTGGTGTTTTCATCTTTATCATCCGCTTCGTGGAGAGGGGGTCGCAGGGGACTCTGCAGTGGGGGGGGGGGGTCCTTGTACATGTTTTACTGGGGGAAACATTGTTCCTGAGGAAGCTGCTTTTCCTTCTCAGAGGGATGAGAAGGGAAGGAGCACCGTAAACACCACAGATGTGTATGTAATTTCTTGTTTTCTTACCGCTCATGGTATATATACTCTTGGTCACAGGAAAACACATATTAATATGAAAACCTAGATATGAAAAAAGACACGACTACATGACCCATAATATTCTGGCATATAATTCCAGGAAGTAGCAAACATGTAATTTCACATTTATTTTGATGGTATTATATTGTTGCAAAAATAATGTTGCAAACATGTCAGTTTCTTCTATAGTAGCTGTAGTATATATTCTTATGTTAACTGAATTTATTATAATATAGTCAAAATTTTGATGCACATATATCCCTATCAAGTGAGAAAAAATTCTTGATGAGCATTCCTATGAGCAAATTTTTGCTACCTTATTTAATTTATATGTTGTTGACCAGTGATTGACATACGCTCTTCCAGGAAAAGTACGTAACAGTCTGGTAAGGAAGGATGTTCATTAATGTTGCCATTGGGGCCTGTGGGTTTCTCTTTAACAGTCGTGTTAAGTGGGCAAAGGCATCAGAGTTGAGCTGGTAGTTCTGGACTTGGACCTGGGCTGACATCCACCTGGCTTTGAAGACATGGCTCAGAGACTTCTCTTCCTCCACCTGCTTGAACGTCAGCCACGTGCGACATGGTGATTTAGAAGAAATGATATATACGCTCATCCACGTGACCAGTATATACTTCTCCTCTATGTCTGGTCTCAGTCCACCGCTCTCAGCTCACAGCTCCCCAAACCCTTGGGGTTCCCCAAGTGGTGAGAGAAGAGCGTCCTTTGTTCTCCCCCTTGGCCCCTCTGTCCTCAGCTCCCGAAAACACTCCAGACGCCGCCCCGCACACTGCAAACCGGGCTTCTGTTACTGCGGACGGAGACTTCTGCAAAAACACCTACGGTGGGGCTGGTTGCCCGGAACCAACCAGGAAGAAGAGGGAACTTTCCGTCCCACCCCTGGGCCTAGGGGGAGGGGGAGGAGCTGCAGGTAGAGTCCAGAGCAGAGATCGTCAACCACCCCTGTGTGACAAAGCCTCCCTAAACACCCGGGGAGCAGGACAGGGGCTTGGAGGGCTTCCAGCTTGGCCGACCAGAAGGCTTCCAAGGGCCGCCTTGCCTGGCCCCGAATGCCACACGGACAGAGCTCCTCTGTCTGGGACCTCAGCCTGCGAATCTCTTCATCTGGCTGCTGATTGGTGCCCTTCAGTACCCTTTGTGACAAGTCAGTAGTAGAGTGGCTGCTGATTGGTGCCCTTCAATACCCTTTGTGACTAGTCAGTAGTAGAGTGGCTGCTGATTGGTGCCCTTCAGTACCCTTTGTGACTAGTCAGTAGTAGAGTGGCTGCTGATTGGTGCCCTTCAGTACCCTTTGTGACAAATCAGTAGTAGAGTGGCTGCTGATTGGTGCCCTTCAATACCCTTTGGGACTAGTCAGTAGTAGAGTGGCTGCTGATTGGTGCCCTTCAATACCCTTTGTGACAAATCAGTAGTAGAGTGAGTGGAGGGGTTTTCCATAAGCCCCTTGAGCAACGTAATCAAACTCAAAGAGGGGTCGCGGGCACCTCTGATGCGGAGCCGCGGGCAGCCACCTGCCCTTGCAGTCCGGGTCCGGGTGGAGGGCGGTCTTGTGGACTGAGCCCATGACCTGTACAGCGTCTGGTCAGGTGGAACTGAGCTGAATTTGGGGCTCCCCTGCCCTTGGGCTAGTGTCTGAGAATGGCACGTGGCCCAGGGGAAGCCTGCACACACTGGCCCCAACTGCGTCCTGGCCCCAGGAGACCAAGGGTGCCAGCTCTCGGCTTGCGTGACCGGTCCTGGCTTCCCCACCGTTCACCTGGACTCACTCCTTTTGTGAAATAATGTATTTAGAAGTGCTCTTGTGGTCTGAACCCCTTATTTGTCTTTCGTGGTGACTCTGACTCTATCACAGTCCTTGTGTCCCCTCCATCTGGAGGCCCACGCACGCCATCCGTGCTCACCTTCTCTCTCCCCCGCCTGCCGCCGTCTGGCTCCCAGCTCACCAGCCGTGGTCTCTCTCCTGCACCCTTAACCCCGCTGCTCCGTGTCCTGCCGTACACGCCAGGGCAGAGAACGTCCACGTCGGCGCCTGTAACGTCCCACCACCCTCCCACCCACACCCGAGCATTTCGGAGATCACTGTTCTGGCACATTCTGCCACTGAAACCTTAAAGTGATCAACCACCACTGGGCACCTCAGGGTCGCCTGCTAATCTGAGCCCTGTGGCTTCCACCAGTCTCGAGAGATGCCATAAATCTGAGGAAAACTAAAATTAGCATATTTTCTCTTGACCTTCTGTTAATCTGAAAATGTTTCAGACTCTGGTTTTCTGTTCTGAGAGTCCGGCCTCCTGTGTTTTGAAACCAAGTGGCCCAGAGTTCAGAGGGTAAGCCATTAATTCTGGTTTTAATCTTTTATGTACGTGCTGTGCTGGTCCCCCAGGAACTCTGGAGCAGACTGCAGGGCGTGACACGGAGTTGCAAGGTCTCCCTCCGTTTTCCCAGGAGCTCAGTGAGGTGTCTGGCCCCTGAAAGGGGCCAGTGGTACAGGCTGGGCTTCCACATCAGTGACGTTACCGTGAGGTCAGGGGGCCTCGCAGAGCTCCAGTGAAGAAAAAACTTCTTTGCATGAAGAAGAACCTTTAAAAAGAGAAGTTTTAGACTCAGGAGCAGTTAATGGGGGAAATGGTGAGATGCTGAAGTGAACTGAAGGCTGGGAGTTCACCCAGTGCAAGCCACGCAGGTGGTATCAGGCAGGGAGCTTCTTAGGACGAGTGGGGCCTGTAAATGTGGCCGTGCCGCCCATCCGGCTCTCCTTGTCCCCTTTAATCTTCATCAGTCTCCCCTGCACCCTGGAAACCAGAGGTATGTGTCTAGAATTAACATTTTGGATTTACCTTGCCAGGTCGCAGTGCGTGGACAGGGAGATCGGAGGGGTCAGACACGCCTCTACATTTCCACGCCCCTGCTGGTAAGACTTTCATTTTCCCCGTGTGTTAGATTTCCATCCGTGGGTTGTATGCGTATTCCTTCAGTGCTTGCCTGCCCCTCGTTTCCGCACCGTGGAACCGCTGTGTGAAGACGAGGCTTCAGTGATGCGGTCGACCCGTAAGGTCTCTCTTTGTTCATGAGGGAGGACCCCAGGGTGGTGGCTGAAAGGGCCGTGAGACGCAGTGAAGTAAAAGCAGATACGGTGGTTGAAACGAACAAGGGACGGGGGGGGGGGGGCAAATGTGACAACATATCGGATGGACATGCTCGAATGTCCCGCCTGTTTCCCGGTGAGCCCTTTCCTGTGCTTCCTCTCGGGAGTCCGCCCCGGCCCCTGCTCTCACAGCGGGCTACGTGCTGACCTGAGACTGCGGAGAGACTGCCTGGGAGCAGCCCGGAGCTCCCTTCCTGGGGCTGGGGCTCACCTTCGCGTCATCACGGGGAGGGACTGGGAGGCTGTCCTTTTCTTCTGTATATCGATTTCTTCTGTATATTGCACTGTTCAGTAAGAGTATTTGGGGGAAGAGCTACATGGCTAAACTTCTTCTAGGTATCAAAGCACGGTTATCAGGACGTGGCGGAACTGAGGTTAAAGGGACGCCATAACCTGCACCAGGTAGTGGATGCTTGGCTCATATTCCTTAAAAACAGGGACGAGCAAGGCAACCCACCGGGCACAGTAAGGCACCTGCACGGGAGGGTCTGAGAGATGGAGGACCGTCCGGGAGTGGCCGACTGGGCTTCTGACAGCTCCCAATGACACCAGTCCCCCGAACAGTATGCCCTTCGCTTCCTCGGGTACCGAGGTCCCTGGTAATAGGTTCTTCCTAAGTTGACTAAAGACTCTAATTGGCTATGAGGCCTAAATTCTTGCTAGAGGTTGGGTACAAGGGAATCTTATGGAACCAAAGAGAAAGAGCAGATGGAATCAACGACATTGTCCTTATTTTTTAACTGTTCGAAGCAGACACAGCTACTCTTTGTAATTGTGAGAGAAGTGTGTGCTCCAGGTCTTCCCAGAGTAACCTTTGTGGTAATTGTCCCCGGGGTAAACCTCACTATGAACACGGCAGTGAGTTCCACCAGGTTGTATTTATTACCTTTATTAATATAAACCAATCACGTAGCCCCGACAATCGGGGAAGTCGACAGAGGCCGGTCGGGGCGGGTGGTCCAGGCACAGGTCCCCCGGTAACCAGCACGATGGCAGGAGAACCAGGTCACCTAATTCTCAGCCCAGTGCTCCTTCCCCCACATGTGCGCGATGGGGGGTCCTAGGCCTGTGTCTGACACGCAGGTGTGTGTACATGGCATGTGTGTTCGTCTCAGGTGTATAATACACGTGACAGGGAGGCAGAGACCCACTTTTACAGGATCCTCCTGCACCAACCGTGTGCCCTGGATGGGTGAACCCCTCACCCCCACCCCCCGCCCACAGTACCGACCATGCCCTGAGCGTGGGAAAGAAAGTCAGTTTCCCGCGCGGTCAAAAGGGCCCGACAATCGCAGGGTAGTTGTATTTGTCTTATTTCTGAGGACCCGCCACACTGTTTTCCATAGTGGCTGCAACCATCCGCATTTCTGCCCACAGGACGCTAGGCTTATGACAGGAGGGTGATCCCGGAGGACGCCGTTCTAAGTGTCACGAGCCAGTCGCAGAAGGACAAAGGCTGCCTGACTCCACCCACATGACATATCTCAAACAGTCACACTCACAGAAGGGCTGTTGCTGGTGGAGGGAGGCGGGGGTCAGGGCAGGGGGTCAAGGTGAGCTGCCGCTCGGTTGTGGTGGGTCTGAAGTTCCCCTTACTCACGAGGACTAAGCTCTGGAGTCCGGCTGTTCCCGTGGTAACCAAGGCTGTGGCCTTGGCTTAACCTGGGTGGGGAGGGCGGGGCTCGTGTTTGCTCACCTCAACTACAGACAAACAAGAAAATAGGCGCATTGGTAAGCGGGGTGCGTCTGTTGTTTGGGAGGATGGAGATTTTAGAAGGCTCTGAAAGTCGCCACGGTCTGGAACATCCCCAAGTTCTCGGTTACTTTCTCCTTCCCTAAATTCTCCGATCAACAGCATCTAAGTCACAGGCTCCAGTCTGAGAGAATGTCTGATTTGAAAAGCCACACTTAGTTTGAGGGATTTAGAGGATGAATCTCAGTGGTTATGGGACGCATTTCTCCGTCTTCTCCGGCTTTCTTCTCTCCCCAAACTCGTCACCCCATGATTCTCTGAACGACGAGTGCCACTCTGGTTGCGCAGGGCAAAGTGATATCTGTGATGTCCTTCCCACTGTTGGTCACGAGACGTTGAATCACAAAGACACAAATCATCTCAACTCATTCCTTAGTTTGAATGGCCAAGAAATGTGGCCCCAGCCAGTTACTTGAAGTCATGTAATCAGTAGATGACAGAGTGAGGCACAGACTCAGGAATGGCCACCTACAGGCTAGTCAGATGTCCCCAAGTGCAGACAATGACCCCTCGGTCCCCAGCCCCCTTCCCTGCCCCACACCCTTCTCTGCTGATCAGATGAAAATCTGACCCCTCAGAAGCTGCGCTGACCTTCACCGCCACCGTTTTCAATTCTCTGTTTCTCTTTGCTGCTATTTCTAGTCCTGCCTCTTCTCGGGCTTTAACAGCCGCAGTTACTTGATAGCTGCCTACAGGTGTTATTGGCTGCCTGCCTTGATTCAGCCTGCGTAGCTCTGGTCCCGGGCGGCAGTATCGGCTTGGTGACATTCTGTGCCGAGAGCCAAGTTTTATCCCATCTGGGGAAAAGTGCAGAGAGTGAGAAAGTTCTCCTTCGTGATGGCCGTGAGCGGTTCTCAGGGACGGCCACACGTTAACCCAGGTCTGTGCCTTCCTGCCCCAGAAAGAGCGGCGGGAGGCGCCGTCACCCGGTGGATGCCCGGGGCAGGTCCCTCCTGAGCTTGTTCTCTTCTGTGTCTGCCTGTGCTCCTGCGGAAGTGAGGACGTGTTTACTGGCCTGCTGGGATGTTCGTGAGATATCCATGTCAAAAATAAGATTGCAAAACGTGCATGGTATGATCCCTTTTTCAAAAAAGTATGCACTGGTATGTGCACATTAATGTACACAGGTATGGCTATGTGTACAACTGCATCTGTGTCGACCTACCCGCCCGCCCGCAAGCTCCGGAGGCCGCACCCAGGGCTCACGCTGGGTGATGGGATCACACTGGGTGACGGGATCACACTGGGTGACGGGATCACGGACCCTTCCCCTCTCTCTTTCCCAGCCCTTCTGAAGAGGGACTAGTGTAATGGTATCCACATGCTGCTTCTACATTGGGAAAAAAGCCAACAATTTTATTTTTAATGAGGAGAAGAAGTAGAGGGGAAAAATACGTGATCTCCATCTAGATGAATTATGTCCGGCCCCGCAGGCTGTAGTCAGTAAATTTCTGTCTGTCAAGGAGTCGTTGGCGTCCCACATGGAGTGTGACCTGGGGAGGCACCCTGGGGAGGCTCTGCGTGTGTGGATGGGAGCGCATGGTGCAGTGGGTGGGTGTCCTCGCTCCCCTCCCCGCCTGTGAGGAGGCCAAGGAGCACAGTGTCCAGGCCGGGGGAGAGCCCTGCTCGGGGAGCCTGACAGGCTGGGGTCCCCAGGATGGTGGGAATTAAATGCCCATCATTCAGGGCTCCTGCCTGCAGTACTTCACCATGGCAGCTTCCGTGCTCTCAGGGAAGGGGGAGAGCCTCGTCTCTGGTTGGTGACGCACGTCCCAGCACAACTGAGGGGAGACGGCAGCCCGGGCTGGGCGGGGCCCCGGAAGACACGAGGTGGCTGATGGCCTTCTCCAGCCTGTGTAACCCGGTGGACGGCCTGCAAATGAACCTTCTTACAGACTGATGGACATCAGTCACACAGATAGCATCAAAGTATCAAAATTATTTTGGTGGAGAACATCCAAGATTTTAGAGACCTCGTTCTCGTTGGCAAAGGTTACGAGTTTCTATCGAGTTGAGAGCACACTTCTGCATTTAAAAGCCCGGCAGAATGAGATGTTACAGAAATCCTCGAAACGTGTTTCTTCTCTTTCCAGGCTCCCTGATCCTGTTCCGTGAGTGGATTACAAAATGAGGCTGTAGCGGCTCCTCCTTTGGGAGTCTAAACACACGCGTCTGGCGTAGAGTGAAGTGAGCGATCCGAGAGTAGACTGTCGTTCACTTGGAACACCGCCCCGGCCTCCTGCTTGTACGAGACACGATGACGGTTTGAAAGGAGCCAACACTGGGGCCCCTGGGCTCATTGCCCCCCCATTGTTAATTGGGCCCCCCAATGAACAACTGCACCTAAAAACCCAATTGAAGTCACAGTCTTCAGACTAAAAGTGAGCACCGGGTTCTGTCTTATGACCATGACCTTGAGCTTGGTAGCTGGCACCGTGGCTGGCACCTGATCATAGTAGCCAGCGTCCCCAGCCAGAAATATTCCTGAGGCAGACAGAAATGTCTGTCTTTCCACCATGTTCCTGATGCTTCTGTATCTCCGGTAAAAGCTTTGCACTGAGTAGTCCTCACCTGAAGACATGTTGATTGATTTTGGAGAGAGGGGAAGGGAGGGTGGCAGAGAGGGAGAGAAGCGTCAACGTGAGAGAGAAAGTGATCCAGTTGTCTCTTGCATGTGACCTGACTGGGTACCTTGGGTTTGAACCTGCACCCCAGGCATGTGCCCTATCTGGGAGCAGAACCCAGGACCTTGTGGTTTGTGGGACCACGCTCCGGCCACCCCGGCTGGGGCCAGCAGTCAGTATTTTTGTTAGAGCCCCTGTGAACGGATTGGACAAAGTGCTCTGCACTGAGTGGGGGGGGCGGGTCGAGAGTCTCCTGTCTCTGTGGGGGTAGGGTCAAGTTCAAGGTCAGGTCTGATGCGGAAACTCAGACTTCAAACCCCACTCAAATATCTCATGTGTTACTCCATTCTGTCGTATTTCAGTTGCAGGCTTTTTATGTGATCACCCATGTGGACTGGAAAGCCGTGGCAGGCTCCCCTTCCCTTCTCCTCCCCAAGTTTGACGAGCTTATCTGCGTGAGCCCAGAGCTGTTCCCTTGAACAGGCGGGTCTCTGCACCCCCCGCCCCCACTGCCCTGCCTGTCTGGGACAGCTCCTGCCTCTCCTCACCGGGTCGCCATCCATGTCGCCATTCACACCACGTCTCCAAGAGAACACCCACACATTGCACCCACCTCTTGTCAGGGACAGCTGTTAAAACCGTAATCGGGACGCATCTGACGAACGTATGTGTCCTCATTCTAGAAATGCGTCATTCCTTACCCCTTTGGTTCATTCCAAGAGTTCGGTTCAGGGTGCCCATCAGCTGTGCCGTTGGGGGTGAGAGTGCACCCCGGGGCCTCCTCGCCCACCTTATACCCAGTGGCCCAGACATACTGACACACGCAGGGGCTACGAGACTTCACTTCCAGCAAATTCCTGGCAGCGCCAGACACCAGGGCACCCTTACCACTTACCCCTATCCCCTCTCCCGTTATTTTTCTTCCTGTTCACAGCGTCTACACACAGGGCCTTTGTCGCTTGGCCCCCCAACCAGATGTTAAATCCTAGGAAAGCACTGACTTTGTCACAGCAATTGCTGTGGGGGACAGGCAGGGCCACCCTGAGTGACGGTTACAGATCTGCCCGCAAAATGCAGCGCTGCGCCCATCTGGAAATCGCTGTGTTGAGTGAGAATCTGTGGATTTGTGACGTCTGTTTTGCCAGCGATGACCCGCCGGTGGAGAAGAGGGAAGGCCCTTGCCGAGCTTCAGGTAACCAAGCAGCAGAAGCTTAGAGTTTGAGCCTGTGTCTCTCCATCTAAAAAGTCCTCGGACTGGGGGTCTGCGTGGGCCGCGGGGCTGGGCCCAGAGCCAGCAGGCCACTGTTCACAGAGCCCCTTCCATCTCTGCTGCTGGTCATGCAGCGCAGGCCCGAGGCTGTGGCCCCCAGAAGCCCACCTTTGTCTCTCCCCTCAGCACCCCCTTAACCCACCTTCCGTCTCAAGCCCGAGTCGTCCAAGAGTGATCCCCGACAGTCCTCCAGCCCCCACGGCCACTCCCCGCTGCCTCGCCTTTGTCTCTCATCAGATGAACCGAGTTCTCCGTGTGTCAGCTTAAGCCTCACTTTCACTTGGCATTCTCTCCTTCCTTGGCCCATCTAGAGGAAGTCTTCTTAGGTTTTTTGTTTTTCACTATTTCTTCGAGTTCACCTGTTGTCTGGCCTTCATTATTTGATTCTGTAGGCGCTAAGAAATACTTTGCTCTTTAGAACGGGTGGACTTACTTTATCCCCCAGGAGTTCCTACCCGTGGTCATTCTACCAAAGTGCTTCACACCATTGCAGCCTTGATCGGGAAAGGGACGTCTTCCTCACCCAGCCCGTGACCTAGACAGAGTGATCCCGCTAGCCGGTTGAGTTTTTCAGCACTTGCTTATTTTTCACGCAGGCGCGTTTCCCGTGGCGTCCTGCAGGTGGCGCCGCCTCGCCCTCGCCAGTTCGCATCCGCTTTATCTTCTGCCCTGGAACCGTGGATCCTCCTCTAGGTGCTTCGAGGTGAGGTCCGCATCCCGAGAGGGTTCTCAGCTGCAGACCTCTCTGGTCACACAGAGGGGCCACTCGTCCTTCCTCCGTGGTTCCTTCGTCTGTCTTGGTCCACGTGCTTTAAATTGAGTCACATTCCCTGCAACTAGGACTTGGTGTGTAATTACCAAGAATAGGCTGTGGAACGATCTCACCAGCTGAAATCACGCTCTTTTCTTCCCGGGGAAAGGACAGTGTCGTCTCAGCAACACTCATCCCATCAGAAAGGCACTGTGGATATAGACGTAAGGGCTTTCTTTCCTGAGTGTTAAATCCGAAAGCCACCTAAATCTAATCCTTGCCCTAACGCTGTTCCGTAAGCATGTCTCTATTTTCTCTTCAAAGAATATAGCCCCTCCACATGTGCCCATCTCTAAAATAAAGACCCCGCTATCTGGGGACACTCCCCTCCATCTCCTCTAGGTTCCTTCGCCTGTCTGTGGCCCCGCCCTGCACCGTGCACCCCCCCGCCGCCTCCTTCCTGTATCTGAACTCTGTCCTTTTTGGGATGCCTCATCCCGCCTTCCAGGCATCCAGCCCTGCACAGCCCCCTCCGCCTCCCTCCACACTCACCTCTGCCCACCCCCTGCCCTGCAGCAGGCCCGCCTCTTGACCCTCAGACGGCCCCCAACCCACCGTTCCAACCTGGTGCTCCCCCTGTCCTCCCCAGCACCTGGGCGCCCTGTGTCTCCACAACCTCTCTCTCGGTCTCTAGCCCTGATGCCGCAGTAGGCACCACCCGTGTTTCCTTTTTTGTTTTTCCTCTTCTCTCCTGCTTGCTCTCTTTATTTCTTTTTGGTGTGCTTTGTTTCTTCGTGTTCTTTAAGGACCCTATTTTCTGGCAAAACCAAAACTTGGAGGGAAGAAAACACGACTGACTTTGTGCAATTCCTCCAGGGCTGCTGTCCAGTCATCACTGTGTAGAGGTGCGGAGCTTGCTCCTGTGCACGCATGACCCCAACTTCCTCTTAAGGCTGCCCCCCCCCCGCCCAGCACTCTGACCTTTGACTCCCTTCCTAGGATGCCCCACACGTGTGGCAGGTCCCCATGCCCACCCTCTGAGCTGCAGAGTGTAGGGAGCCTTACGCATCTTAAAGAAGCAGTGACTGGGCAACACTGCTTTCCAGGACGTTGCTTAGTCTGCGGGTGTGCAGTCTAAAAACTGAGCCGTCCAGTCTGGGGGGCATGCGACGCTGTTGTATTTGCCGTTTGTCTGAACACAAATCTCAGAGGGATACAGACGTTTTCACCTCTTTAAACTAGTGAATGAGAACACTCAGTCGTAAGTTCTACGCCCTTGGCACACGTCGGCTTGGTCCCTACAGCTGTGGCCCCCTCCCTCAGGTCAAGCCCTTGTAGTTCTGATGGAGCGTTTCGTTTCAAAGAGAGGACACACTGGTGCTGCCTCTTGCGTCAGCACCGCCCCCCCACCCCCGCCTGGTGAGCTCAGGCCACTGGGGCAGTGATGAGGGCCAAGCAGGAGGACGATCTGAGCTGTAACTCCCTGAGCGAGGGTTTTAGGCGCAAGATACAAAAGAAAGAAATTCTGTTTCAAATACTGTGCCACCTTCCCCCAACAGCCGTGTTGCTCTCAGCCCTGAAGAGGGACTCACGGGCATCTGGAGATAAAACAGTAAGCACATATTCAATTAGACGAACTTTCTAAACTCTCCCTCTGATTGCGTCATTCGCACCTTTGTCTACTGTCCCCTTTGCCCCGCAGATGTGTTTATTCTTAAGGCTCCTCCTCCTTTCCACTGTGACTGTCACTCCCGAGCCCCCTGGTGGCCGCTGCCGGGCTGCAACGGTGCCTAGGTGGCCCTCCAGGGGGAGTCCAGGTGTCTGAGGAAATGGTAGGAAGCAGATCCTCCTGTCTGTCTGCTGCGATGTCTGTAAGGATGTGAGGGCTAGAAGGTCACCCTGTAAGTATTTCCGCTGCAAAGTGACCCCTTGACCCGGCAGCTGACAAGCTGTCCCGAGACCGTCCTGTCACGAGTGACGTCGTTCTCAGGGGGCCTCTGTCACACACCTTTCTTACAGCAGGTGTGGATTAACTCCCACGTTTTATAAAAACCCCGTGGAATCTTACATTACAGAACATGTGGATATTTCTCCCAAGTTTATTTAAAACTTCAGAAATCGCTTTGTCAGTGTACTCGAGACTCCGATAAAGCAGCGGCTAATTTCTGAGCTACCTGTGGGGCTCTACTTCAGCCCCACGAATCCCCACCGTGTTTTCTAATGGTCTCGACTCTATCAGTGATTGGTGGCTGCAGAATGAGGTTCTGGAAATGACTGTGTGGGTGGCCCTGCGCACCTGCAAGCCGGATGTGGGGTACCCACCCTGGACTTGCCCTCCACGCACCGTGTCCCTGGCCCCCCGTCCCCCAGAGGGCGCTCCAGGCTGTGGTCCTTAGAAAGATGCCCGGATGCGCCCCGCTCTGCCAGCGTGAAGGCTTAGTTGTGATCGCTGTTAATGAAGGTGATGATTTAGTGGGTGGAGAAAATGAGTCTTAGAAAGAATGATTAGACTCCATATGAGTTTCATAACCAATCTCCACAGAATCTTATTTTATGTCTCAGCTGATCCATTTAATTTCCTATTTGGAAATTATCCCGACAATAAAGGCAGATGGAAAACTCACATCCAAGACATAGTCAGGCTTTCAATGTGTTTTAAGGACTATAAAATCTCAGCATTGTTTTTTCCCCAAATTCCAAAGCTCTGTTCGTCTTCCAGAAATGTTACAAACGATATTAATGCCAGATGTAGGGTTTTCTGGACAATGGTGAACTGCACCTTTTCCAGCGGCCCCTCCAGACTTCCCGGAAGGCAAGAGTGAAGCAGACCCCGTGGGAGAAGGCGCTTACCGAAGCCCCAGGGGGGCTGGATGGCAGACCCAAGAAATGACCGTTGTGATGCGGCTCTGGAGCCTGCAGTGGCAGGAAAGGGGCGCCTCCCACCCCTCCCCCCAGGCCTCCCCAGGGCTTCGTCTCAAGTCCAAGAACATGGCCACACCCAGAGGTGACAACCAACCTCCTAACCCACAGGAGTCTGAGTTTACTGTTTGCCTAAACCAACACCCCCGGCACCCCAGTAGTGTTCCTGTCAGGATTATCTTTTGGGAGGGAGGGGGAGGCCCCACCCCGGACAAACTGGGAAGGTACACGAACTGTGAGCCCAAGTCTCCGTTACATGAAAGAGGAAGTGGTGGCCGAGGGTTGGCTACAAGCGGCTGTCTACCCTGGGGTGGGCGTGCTTGAAGGAGAGCAGGTTCCCAGAGGTTCAAACTGCTCCCCGAGTAAAGGGGTGTCTTTGTTAAGTGAAGGCACTGCCCGTTGGGGAAAGGAAGAACGCTGCGCGCCGTACTCACGTTAACACGCGTGTGTTTGAGCGCTGAGCTGCAAGGGTGCTCGTGTGAATATGAGAAGCGGCGCTAGGCCTGTGCCTTCGAATACCCGTGAGCAAGTCCCGGTGTCGGACATGTTGGTTTTGCGAATGAGGCGCTCGTTGAGAGAAGGCAAAATTGTCGATTCTTTAAAAAGTTTTCAAGGTCTTCGTGGCAAGTGATACGTCATTTTTTTTTTTTGAATGGTGTGTGACTGAACATAGAGGAGCCACTTTAGGGACTTTATGTAGGAGACATTGTTATTTTACATGCCTCTCCGGCCTAGACCTGTGCGTTTTTGGAAAGTAGGAACTCGTTTCTCACCCTGCAGTTTCCGGGGGAAGACCAGGCGGCCTTGGACGGAGGGGGCGTGCGGGTGGGTCCAGGGCTTTGGGGAGCAGATGTGTTGCTCAAACATCTAGCAAATCATCTTCAAGAAGAGCCTTAGGGTGGATTATTTCCAGGGCCTTTCTGGAGCCAGAGTGAGGGCGGAAGGTGTGGGTGTTAGTTCTGTCAGGCTTTATTTTGCCCCCAAAATTGGACCTTTTGGGGGAAAATGGTAACGGAAGACCCTGGGCTATTCTAGATGTGGTCGAAGGACACAGGACCTATCGGAGTTTGCGGGAGCCCCACGGTGGGGGGGAGGGCACTGCACTGAATTACGGCTGCTGAGGGCAGGCTAATCAGCCCCACTATTTCATTTGGGAAACTGTTAGTTGAAGTTATGAGTTGGCTTTCTGTGTGTCAGCCTTCAATAAAAGTGCAGCGGTCCATATGGGTTTATTGGTCATATAAACCGAGCCCCAGTGAGCAAACCACAGATGACTGCGTTTCTGCACACAGGGATCCATCATCTTGTGGTCCCCGTGGAAATCAGGGGACAGTTTTATCACCGTACTGTGTCTCCCTCGGTTTCTAGGCAGTGAAAAGACAAGCTCGTACTTTACCCTGCTGGTGGTTACATGGCTGCCCACCACACAGAACTGAACATGCAGAATGACCACTTAATATATGCAAGGTATGTACATGTCCACACACACATACGTGTATATCACACAAACAGACGCAGGCTCGTTTTACATTAACATTCACAGAGACATCGCATGGTTAGAAATTACTTCGAGTGGCATTTCAATGAGAGGAGGGGACACAAATGGGAACAGGAAATTTTGGCCAGTGTAACCCGTGGCATTAGACACACCAGTCTAGACGCTGTCTTCATGTTTTGTGTGTGATTTGGTCCCCGAGGTTTTGAGTTTTATTGTAAGGGTTTCCTGATGCAGCGTAATTTATTCGTGTTGACGGCTTGTGTGGAAACAGTCTGTGACTTATTTATTTCCCAATAATATTTTGTGCCATTCTGGTAGGTTAGAATGAAATAATAAATACCAACATCAATCCAAACGTCTGTGAGAAACTGGTCAGAGCTCCAAGTTTCATAAAGAGACGTGCAGTTTTCAGAGGATCCTAGTGCCGGCTTATTTGCCATGTCTACAAGCAGATCACTGAGGCAGAGCCTTGCTGTGGGTGCTGACATGGTGTACATGCAGTCCACTGCCTGTTTGGTACGTGCTCAGGGGTGTGCGCCGCGTGCTTCAGAGCCCCTCTCTCCCCGGGAAAGGTAACAAGTCCAGGTGTTTATCACAACGACTCTCTGAATGCAGTGCGTTCTCTTAAAATCCATGCGACTCGCTTGTGCTTGACTCAGATGGTGAAGAACTGAAGGGCATATCCTGTTCGGTGATTTCCATGCATGTGATAGAGAATCAGTTCTTAAGATAGAAAAAAAAATACCGTCTTGCCTTAAGAGGGTAGTAAGATAGTAAAGATACATACATACCCTCTTTCCTATCATTCTCTGCAAAGTCCTAAAATACACCCCCCAGCGGGGCTAGCCTAATCCGTGCCCCTATAAATAGCAGAGTGGCTGGAGTTGCCTAGGCAGGGCCAGTCAGTCAGTTGAAATGCTGAAGGCGTCAGTGAGCTTCAGAGAGGCCACGAGGGGACGTGACTGAAGGGGACGAGCATTGGTGAATGACAGCAGGATGAAATGTCTGCACCGAAGAATAAATTTGTAAGAAAATGAAAGACAAAGGGTGTGTTGCGTTTTATACGCCCCGAGAAATCGGAGGCCCCGCTCAGTGCAGAGAGGTTCACAACTGCTGTTTGAGACCGATGCCTCCTGGATGCCCAAACCATCGGAGATTTAAGGTCCAAGTGTACGGACTGAAAAATCCAGGGCCATTTCCTTTCCAGCCCGTCACTCTTTATTTAGTTCAACGTGAACATATGTTGGTAAAAGGAAATACACATTTCGCTTTCTTGGCTTATTATTTTCAATGGTTATAGCAAGCCAGAAAAGTTGGATATAAAGTTCTGTACTTCTTGAATTACAGGTGATGGACTTTGAAACAGCACAGTGCATCTCGGCTTTGGGGTCTCAGCCAGACATAGCTTCCTTCTTCTTCCTCAGGGTGCCCAACAGAAAGGTCTAAATACCGTGCATTAGTAATCCTCGTCAGCATTCTAAAAGTCCATGGATTGTGAAATGTCCATTGTATAGCATTTCAATTATCTTTCAACTAATTATACATACATGTAACCTGTGTATACATGCATATGTGTGTATACTTTAGACACACTCACAATAACTGTTGTGGGGAGAAGAACAGTTCCTTCCCCTGCCCTGTGAAACTGGTAGGCTACATCTTCTCTCTTCGTCTGAACAGACCAACGCGTAGCTTCAGTCCCCTTCAAAGAGGCACCTTGGGACCTCACACAGTTCTCCCAGTCTCCATCATTTGCCCCGTTGTATTTTCCTGAATCTCATCAATGTACTGAAGTCTCTTTCCTTTCAGAGGTGATTTTAGTTTTGGGAAAAGCCAGAAGGCACAGGGCACCAAATCTGGGCTGTAGGGGGCTGAGTCACCTGGGCGATTTGATGTTTCACCAGAAATCTCTGCACGAGATGTGATGCCTGAGTGGGCGCCTTGTCGTGATAAAGCTGCCAGTCACCAGCTGCCCACAGCTGTGGCCTTCTGAGTCATCTGAATAGTTTCCGTGGAGAAATGTTCAAGCTTAAGGCAAAATTGGAGGCAGGTGCATTGCTCTACTCACTCAGTCCTTTTGAATGTGACGGCCACACAGCACGCATGCTCACTGGGTGGAGTCTACCACCCCCACTGACTGGCACAGTGAAGGCGTCATTGTTCACGCATGCCCATTCCAGTCCTCTCTCCTCGGCTGCCGGGTTACATCGATGTCATGCAAACTATTCCCGTTATATATTAACAAGGGCTGGATGTGGTGCAGACGGACTGCGTCTGGGCCCATTTTGAAGATGGGAGTACTGGAGGGTTGTCTCTCGTCGGCCCTCTTTCCCTCTGCAGGGGCAATGCCGTTATTCTCTGAGTGGCAGGGGGGACTTGACTTTGGGCGATGAGTACACAAGGCAACACGTCACACAGCCATATGTCACGGAGTTGTACACTGGAAACCTGTATAGTTTTATTAACCAGTGTCACCCGAACACATTTGATAAAGTTAAGAAAAGAGACCCTAAAACATGGCTCACAAATTGCATACGTGTATCTGTTTTATCCTGGCCATGCTACATCGTAGGAACAAGTGGATGGGTTCTGCCCTGTAAGGCTTCAGTGGCTCAGTGAGACAGACGGACAGACAGGGGTCCTGGTAGTGGATGTGTCATTTCCGGCTGAGACGAGTGCCCTGAGGAGAGGAGTTCCACTTGTCTGGGAGCCTGGGACAAGCAGGACCCGAAGTGCCCAGGGGTTTGCCGTGGGAGCCCTGGCTGGGCTCAAACTTTTCTGTAAATAGCCTATGTGGCCAAAAAATGTGTTTCTGTTCTTTAGTTTTCAAAGCAGAAATCATCATCAACTTTCTCATAAACACTTAGGTTTTGAAGTTTCCATTTAAATACTAAATAAATAGCCTGGAAATAACACCTTCACTGCAGGGCAGCAAGGAGTATAAATGTTTGAAACTACCCACAGAATAATGTAAAAATATCTGTGATGCGTATGGGTAACTCACTAGGTTACTGACACTTCTGTGGCTTGCTGTCCAAGGAACCAGAAGGGATGAGACATTTCAGTTCAAGGTCAGGGGGATAAATCTGCGGTTGTTTCCCCTTCAGTTCAGGGGCCTCATGGATTCCATCCACGGACGACTTCAGCTCAGTAACCCTAACAGAGGAAATGCAGGGACGCTCTTTGCTTCACTTATGTAAAGATCTTTCTGACTCAGTCCCTGGTAGCTATCCGACGCGTAGACTGGAATGTTCTGAGTAGTATATTCACATTTTATCCTCATGCTTGGAAGAGCAATATCCAGTTGAGATACCTAACACCCCATGCCACTGAAAACCCTACATAAAATCTTTTTTTTCTTGAATTCTAGAAACTTACTCTCTGAGATTATTATATTGCAGGAGGGCCTTCAGTTGCATTTTCTTTTCGAAGTAGTCTAGTCGATCGGAACACTACCTTGAGTCCCCCAAATTTCGTAAGACATCAGGTCCCCTTAAAAAGAACTCACGTCTTATTCCTGAAGACAACTGTTATGTTATTTTAACCACGTGACATGCAAACATAGAAACGTGAAGACATTCACTATTGAAAAGCACTTATTAGGATCCTGTGAAGTACCTACTCCAATGTTAAGTAGCTTAAACCTCACAGAATTCTCTAAGGTCAGGGCAAAGTGCCCCATCTCACAGATGCGGAAACTGAGGCTCAGGCTTGTCCAGCCCCAGGGGTGATTGTGACTCAGTGTGACAGTATCGAAGAGTGACCCCACCTCCGGCCTGCAGGTCATTCTGTCACAGAAAGGAGCATCAGGGACACGCCCCTGTGGCCAGGCACCCTGGCCTCGGAGCGCACTTGGGGTGCAAAGGCCCCCCGGAGAACAGAGAAGTGTTTCTTCCCCCGTGGTGCTCCTCTCTTTCTGGAAATGCTGGACGATGCTCCATCCCCATTTCCAGCGCCCGCAGCTGCCTGCAGTGCTTACAGAGTCCTTCAGGCCGTTCTTCGTTGTGGACCGGCACTCACATCATTTTACTGTCGTGGAAGGACTCGTGGTAGAGACCCTCCTGCGAACCATCACCCCATCTGACCTCCGGGAGGCGGGGCTGGGTGCGCGGGCTGTGAGGGGGGACGAGCCCATTGGGGTGGGCTGCAGTTCCCCTCCTGCCTGGTCCTGCTCACTCTGCTTTTCTCAGTCCCCCCACATCCCACCTCTCACTGTGGGGAGCTCTCTCCTCTTCTCCTCACTCACCCCCACTGTTGGGAGAGTCCACATACCCTTTTGGAGGAAGTCCCGTTTGCAGGCATCGAAACTCTCAAGTTTGTACTGTTTGCACTGAGAATCTTGCCAACGGACCCTAAATTGGCCTCTGTTACTTCATAATTATTTTTTGCTATTGGATGAACTTCTTTTTTAACCAAACGTACTATCTTCTGCCCCAAACTCTTCTCCCTTTCAGTAAATGTGCTTACCAACCTGGTCACCAAAACATATGCTAAGAATTATCTTTAATTCTTTTTATTTTTCTTTCTCCTCTGAATATTCATCAACGATTTCGGCAGTTCTGACACCGACAGATATCTGAACATGCTTGAGTTTCCCCATCTCAACTGCGGGCTGGCAGCTACCTCATTTCTCCCCAGACTCATGCATTTTAAGAAGTGTTTCCACACTCTCTACTCAATAGACACTAAATAAGGTTCTAGCTGCAGGGATTCAACACCGAACAAAAGCGAACGCCAATTTTCCTGGCGCTTCCCATGAACATTCATGCATCACCTTCTGTTCGTAGACTGTGCGGACTGTCGGCGGGACGAGGCTGTCACGGGGATGCTTGGCTGATCCTCACTTCTTTGAACATAAAGCAGAATCAAAGTCCCCCAGCCATCTCACCGATGAGGTTCCGGATAGGTTGTGATGAGTTATCAGCAATAGAACACAATTGAAAACACAGGCGTTCGCGGCACTCACACTAAGGTGTAAGGAGCTCCAGATCCCAATCTGGGTGATACCAGGGCTCCCCACCCTGGGTCCCCCGATGGTGCGTCATCTACGGTAACTGTCCTGGCGTCATCCTCCCTGATCCATCGGTCACAGCGTGATTGTTTCGTAGCAACTTGTACTGTTGCCTGTTCCAGGGTGTGAGGGGAACAGAAAGGTTGTAGGATGGAAAGTGCCAGTCACCCTAGAAAATATTCCAGGTTCCACTGCGAGACAGAAGAACAACAGAAAAAGTTACGCTGACCTTTGAAACTAAACTATCTTCACGTAATTGTTTCTTTTCTATTCTGGCAACGCTGTAATTTAACAACAGTTAGGGTTTTGATAAACAGGAGTTACAGAAGCTGGAATGTTGGTTAACGCCTTTCAAACTGTATTCTCTATTTCTTTTCCTACTAGCATTTTAAAGACTTTGATTAGTTTTGGAAATGATCAAATGAGGGCATAGACAATCAATTAATCTTAATACATAGAATAGGGTCACAACCTTAAGATATTGATATTTTTGATATGAGGGAAATGTCAGATATTTAATTTCTGTCTGCATGTCACTACCTGAGGTATAGTTTCAATTAATAGCATGTTTGTAGGGTCCTCATAAAGATCATGTTTTCCAAAATGCAGAAGGCAGTGATGTGTATACTCACTAGCAGTTCCGGGTATAATAAACGTTTTTATTTGAATGCTTATTTTAATAATGTCTTCACGTGTTCATACTTGCATTGACCAGCTGGTGAGGCTTCGTGAGGGGTCTCTTCGGGGGGGGGGGGCTGCTGTTTTCCTGAGAAGCGGATACACCGTAGTCACATCTGTTGACATGAAAACACAACCTCTCAGTTTCGTGAAAGAGAACATTGTGGTGGAGATCGGCCTTCACCAGCGCAGCGCGTCGATATCGGAGAGTAAAACAGGACGCTCGCTACTTCACATCGGCACCTACGACTTTCCCGGGAAAAGCAGCCCCACGTACCTGCTGGTTTCATGAGCCGGCCTCTCCCAGCTCCCGGTGGGCGGTGGGCGCTTCACGGTACCACGCTGAATGACTGGACATGGGGGTAAGGGCTGTCCACTGTTCACAGGTCCGAATGACGTCCTGTTACTTTGTTACCACAGGGCACACGAGTGTGAGTGATGAGCAGGGATGAGAATGCAACTTTATGACTTTTAAACAGATTAACTGAAGCACAGCCTCGTCCCCCACACATCATTTGAGTGGATGGTAGATTTTCCACTTTGTTTAGTTTTGTTTTTACCGTCTCTGCAGAGCGCCCAGCAACCTCAGCAGCAGGTCCAAACACGAACAATCCGTTTGTGCTTATTTCCTATGTGTTTATTTTTTTTTATATTATAACCACAGGAATTACAGTACAAAGTTCTCCAGGGCCTTATCTCCAACAGATGTTCCATCTCCCTCCCAAACTCGGGGACTGCCACCCTGGTGGACAAGACAGCAGGAAGCTCTGGGTGCTCGCTCCCCCTCCTGGCCGAGCGCTGTATGACAGTCGAGGGCTTTTCCGAGACTCCCGCTTACTTACAGAGAGCTTCTGGCCCACTGGGGTGTCCCCCGTTGTATGTCATATCTCCTTCAGGTTCAAGTCCTTCCTTCATTAACACATGACTGAGCACTGCGGCAGCCTGGTTTGCAGCTGCGTCGAGCGAACCAGTGTGCAAACAGCGTGTCAGAGCAACAGGGATTGCCGCTGAATCTGTTACCTTGGTAATCACCTGCGGGGTCTGGGGGAGAAGGCCCGGATTTTAGCCCCGTGCGTGGGAGTAGGGCATGATACCCGGCCTTCCCTCTAAAACACACAGCCAAAAAGGAAATGTTAAAAGGCAGGATGCATGCAGCACATGTCACCACGTTTAGAAAAAAAGTGATGGAGCGTAAGAGGCACCCGAGGTGTATTGCGACACTCAGTGTAAGTTTCCGCCTCTCTGATTCGATTTTATAGAACGAGGTTTCGCCCGTGGGTTTCGCTGGGATCGGCGGACAAGTCCCACCCCTGTTCCCGAGGAGACACAGAGCTCATGTGCATCTAGGACTCGAGAAAGTCATCTAACTGTCATGAGCGGTGGGAATGCGGGGAACACCAACAGCAGGCACCGCGGTTTGAGGGGGTTCGGGTAATCGGTAGATGTGACAGGCCCCGGCGGGCACACGCCCGTGCCTCCACACGGTCACGGCTGCTCTGCGACACCCCATCCCAGTCCAAGGGGCTTTTCTCGGGAGCGAAAAGAGTGATGTAGGAGGCAGACCGAGGGGGACCGTGAGTCGGTGGAGCCACGGCCCCTCACCCGGGACCTCCCAAGAGGGCCAAGCCCTGGGCCCCCCACCTCGGGCTGCTTCCTGTCCACCCCCCTCTGGTGTGGAGAGTAATCACAGAGTGTAAACATACCTGTCTGACCACAGTCCCTAAACAGAATCCCCTCAGAGTCACTTTCAAAGGCCCAGGACCGAAATTCAGATCGAAAGGAGCATTGTGTTAGGGGACGGTGAGGCCCATGGCAATGACCGGGGTGGCTGTGAGGGGCCGGTGACAGGTCAGCAGTGATGCTGGCCGGTTCCGACACTGTGGCACGGCACACTCGCAGCACACGGCGGGTGCACAGCGGCCTTCGGGAAGGACTGCTGTGACGAGGCGTGACTGACAGAGGGCCAACGTGCTCACTCTGCACCATTGGTGGGTGTGCAGAGTCGTGCACGTGCCTGGAGCCACCGTGGAGACGGGAACAGTAACATGCAGAGACAGAAGGCCTTTCCCGAGTCTCTCGGGGGGTAAGCTGGGAAGGCAGGTCCGGCCGCCAGGCCTGCCCACCATGGGGCCAGAGCTCGGGGCCAGCAAACCGTCACGTGGCTCTTTTGGGCCAAGAAGAATATAAAGAAACATGAAGCCCGAACCACACGGAGACTCGCCTGGCCGTCGCCCCCGTTAATGTTTCCCACGTCTTTTTGTTGTTACTGTTGTTTTAAACAAATCTCTGAATTAACCACATCGCCAAATCATGTTTTCCATGGCAACCGCTGGCCATGTTTCGCTCACATCTGCGCACAACTGTTCCCGTCCTTTGTGTGCGCCCCCCGCCCCCCCCGGGCTTTGCCTGCGGTCCTGCTGTCCTGAACAGACCGGGCCTCACGGGGACCCTTCAGGAGCCCCGTGTCCCCAGGCCCAAGGAGCTTGGCGGAAGCCAGGTAGAAGCAGCTGCTTGTCCTAGACAGTGAGTCCCTTTGAAGTAGGAGCTACTCTCAGAATAAAATAGCTGTATGCCTTAAAGTGCCTTGTACACCTAAAAGCCACGGTGTCTATAAACCGCACGGCTTAATTAGAGTTATATTTGGAAGAAGCAGAGGATGTGTTTTAATGAGGTGGCTTTAGGAACACATCTTTTCAGGGAGCCGTGTTCCCACGCCATCCTGGGGCCTGTGTTCGTAACCTGCATCAGAGCCCCGGAACGGAGGGGCGCGTCATCAGGTCAGGGAGGGGGGTGACAGGAGATGGCGGGTCCGCTTCCCGGCGGCTGTCAGCAGAAGCCGAGCGAACCACGGTACATGATCCTTCTGCACCTTTCTGAGAGCCTGCAATTATCCCAGTGTTGAATAAAGTGTTCCGTTCCGCTCTTTTAAAAAATAATCCAAAGTTAAAGGTAAGGAGATTCAGGTCAGGAAAACTGAGTTACCCTTTCAATTTTACATAACTGAAAAAAGTGGCATCCTTAAATAAGCTTGTTGGATATCGGCATTATTTGTTTCTAATTAAGAAACGTCCGAAGTATCTCAGCAGAGTCACACACTTGGGAAAACTTTGTGGGGAATTATTTTATGCAAAACCTGCAAGTTTCTCCTGATGGAAGAAGCAGTTATTACTTCCAGGTAGTGGAAATGGCCGTTTTCACGAACGTCCTGTCCCTGTGCTGGGTGGGACAGGGCAGGGCGGGTTTGGGCCAGAGAAGTGACAGAAGACTCAAAGGAAACCTTTTCGAACGTGAAACAGTTTTCCCAGGAAAGAGAAAACCCGGGGCTCCCTGGCGATGGGAACATTCTCTTTTTAATGCACAGACAAGCTTACTCTTCTCTGTTGTTAAAATGCTTGAAAACACTAATAAGAAAGTAAAAAAGAAAACACTTTGTTTACTCCAAAGAGGCATTTTTTTTTCTTTAAAAAAACAAGTAGAACGGTCTTGTGAACTCCCGTCAGTTGGGTGTCGAAAGAAAGATGAAGCCTTCGGAAGCTTTCCCTCTGATGTCCCCCGATTCCACGCTTCTGCCAGTTTAGTCTCCTTCTGTCAGGAGGATGGGGCTCGTCTGATCCGCGCAGGAAGACGACTTTGAGGGTGGAGAAGTGTCTCCTGTCGAATCGCCTCATCTTGGTCCTTTGAGGGTGGCAGTGTCTCACAGGTAACTAATTGGAATAATTGAACACTCAAGGTGCAGCTGATGAGTTTACTTAGGGTCTCCTTTTGTCAGCGGGGCAACAGAGAAGCGTCTTTTCAGGAACAGGCAGCCATAGAAGATGTGCAGGAAACCCACGATGGGGCAGCAGTTGGAATCTGGCCTCTGGAGCAGGTTTTCTGGGTGAAGTCTCTCGGCGCCTCCGCAGCTGTGGGTCCTGGGCTGGTCATTTCCCTGTCCCCGCAGCAAGGCCCCCCACCATCCTGCCCAGGTCCCCGGGTGTGTGTGACTGGAAGTAATTTATGTAAAGCACTTAGCAGAGGATCTGGCACTTGGTAAATATTCAACGTTGTAAAACCCACTTTTTAATGACTGCGTTTTCCTGATGTATTCCCTGAGGCAAGGACTCAGTCATCTGATGTGAGGTTATGCAGATATGAGAAGTTAGCGCTTTCATATTCCGAATACAATTCTCCAGTCGCCTTTGGCCTAACCACCCCTTCAGGGAAAGACTGTTGTCTCTCGCCAGCGTAAGGCTTACTGAGAAAAGTAGAATACCGAGAACAATCATCGTAGCCTGGTGGAGAGGAGGTTGCTAACCAGACTTATTGTGGTGATCATTTCGCAACGCACGCAAATATCAAATCATTATGTAAAAAAGAGAACAGAATACGGGGCGATTTGGGGTCCAGAAAGCTAGAGGAAATTACATACTCACATACATTCGATTTAGCGTCAAAGCAACTAATCCTTTTGTCCAATGTGTTAATATAATTACATTATACTGTATTAATTACACAGATGTGCCACCTAGGATTACTTGAACAGATGCAGAAGAACGTCTTCGACAAAATTTAACACCGACTCAAACTGGTCCTGGCAGACTGGGAGCAGACAGGCGCCTGGGCTGAGCGGGAGGTTTCTTCCCGCCTCGGAGCACCCGGCCCTTCACGCCACGCGCAGCACGTGGGGTCCCTGTGCAGAGTCCCAAGCACAGACAGAGCCTCAGAACTCGGAGATCTGTGTCTGCGAGGGCAAGAGAGTACATCCGAAAGTTCTGACGGTTTGCTCGCAGTGATAACCCTGACATACGAATTCAAATGAATCAAAGTTACTACCACCATTAAAACATATAAGATGTCAAAGAACATAGAAATAATATGTATGTATTCTTTGGATTAAAGTTCTATAAAGAGCAATAAAATCTAAAGTGCATGTAGTATACCTACTTTGAATCATGAATTGTTCTAAGGGCTTGAACATTAAAAATACTCAATATTTTTCAGACTGATAATGCTGCTAAAACATTTACTGGGGAAAATTCATAAATGATATGAATTGCCTGACAGTTAATTCCCTTTAATGATGGCGAATATATGCAACTCTGTGATTAAAAAAAAGACACACCCGCACAGAGAAGCGAGCCTCGTCTGTGGACTGAGAGATTGCAGAGAAGTCAGCCAAGTGCCCCGTGAACCCACGGAAAAGCTACCCTCGGGCAGAGCCAGCAGCTCTGGACAGCGCGTCACCTCCCGTCCCCCGCAGACGCCGGTTCCTGGGCAGCGGTGGGGAGGCAGCCCACCCCAGCCCTTCAGGCGGGAAGGCGAACCGGCAAAGTCACTGTGGGGGACAATTGCCAGCAGGTGTCTGCGCTGAAAGGCACATGAAACTTTGATGAGCAATTCCAGTATTAGGAATTTCAATTACGGATACGCTTTCAAAGCGCCACGCATCACGTCCACGAGGGCGTCCCTCAGCAGAGCGCTCTTTGTGATTCTGCAGAGATGGAAGCAAGGCGAACACCCGCCGCGCATCGACCGGACTGAAGAAATGGATTTTCCCTGAGACAGCATAATACGGAATCTCGTGCAGATTTTAAAAGGAATACGACAGAATCCTGCGAAGGGGATTTGAAACTACGTCAGTGGGCAATAAAGCAGGGGCCGACCAGTGGGGTGTGTGTGTGAGAGCCCACGTCGGGGGACACAGCGAGGAGACTGTCCTCGCCCGAATTTCTGAACCTGGAGCATCCACTCCTGTCACGCCCCACCTCTCGGAACAGCTCATCATCTGGACCCGAAAATTCTTGAGCACATTTTAAGGCCCCCACATAATTTTGGATGTAAAAAAATTGCTATTTTTAAAAGCGGGAGAAAAAAATACAGAGGACCCCACCAGCAGCAGGAGACCCCACCTGAGGGGCTCCCGGCCACCCCGGTCTGCGCCGCACGTCGAGGCCTAGGTGGAGGTTACGAGTGATAAACGCATCGGGCTGCCTCCCTTCCGGCTCTGAGCTGTACACCTGAGTCCTCACCGTCTCCCAGGTTCTCCGTCGGGGCTTCCTTTGCTTGGTCCCCAGTGCGAACCCCACCCCTTCCCATCCTCTCCCCCACCCCCCCAGACTGCCCTGAGCTCCCTTCCCCTTCTCTGCCCTTCTGCACTTGGCCCTTCTCAGCGTCAGCCTCTGTGTCCCCCCTCTCTGCCACCCTGCCCTGGGTCATGGCCCGGTCACCTCCCCAGCAGCAGTCCTGTCTGCTCTCCCCAGCCCCGCCCATGACCCCCTGGGTACTTCCTTCCCGCACACTCCCTGAGGCTCAGGGCGCATCCTGCCACCAACTCCGCCTGCCTCCCGGGAGTCACCAGCTCCTGTGATGACCATTGTGGGGACCACGTGGACTGTGAGGACAAGGCCAGCCTCCTGGCTCCCACGCTCGTGCTCTGCTCACACTTTGCCCTCTCACGTGGGGTCTGTCGTTTTCCTGTCCCCACCACGCACACCTCTGGCCTCGGGCACTCCCACTTCCAGACAGTCGTCCCCGCCCCTGCCTAACAACACGGCTTTCCTCGCCTCACCAATGGGAGGACCGCACTGGGACACCCACGCCGCTGCCACGGTCGGTGGGGACAGTAGCCAAGCAGACAAGCTGTCTCACCCCAGCCTCTTCAGTTCCCTGCCCTGCTCAGCCTATCGATTCTGTCTTCTGAATCCCAGGGCGCACCTGGGAGACCGCCTCTCAGCCCTGCAGCCTCCTCTGACCTCAGCCTGCTGTCTCCCGTGTCCGTCTGCAGATGCCCTGATTCGCAGGCGAGTGTTCACCACCACGAGGCTGTGCAGTCCGCTGAGCAGTCACTCGACCTTCCTCACTTACCATCAACACTGGTCCCCCCGGACACCACGCTCTGTAAATTGTATGGCCCTCTCATTCCGTAGTCCCTAAATGAGTCTGTCGTTGCCAGATCTGGCTGCATCAAAATGCCCCGGAATCGCTGGGGACACTGCACACCTGTGCTGATTGCCCTGTAACTATGACTACAAAGCGCAGGTGGACCCTCACCGTCGGCCCGCTGTGTCTTCCTGGCCACCTTCTCTCCAAAATGTCAGCGGTTTCACAGGCTGTCTCTCTGCTCTCCCACCTGAGGGCCCTCTTTTTCCTTAACTGAGAAGAGAGGTCCCGTCACTCATTTCCTTCAAACCTCTCACCCTTCCTCTCTTCACAGCAACCATTCCGTCTGTGCACCTGCATCCTAAACTCGGGACCCAGCTGCTTTTTCGGGGGGGGGGGGAACTCTAGGAGCCATTCTCGGGATACCAGCTGGGCGGGTTACAACTCAACTCCACTGTGACTCTTTACCCAGAGAGAGCATCGGATTCCACAGGCCGCGGGAGGGCTCAGTCCCACCCCCTCCATCAGGTGCCAATCACAAGTCCGTGTTGCCACCTGGGCTTCTGAGCCACTACAAAGGGAGGTCCTCGGGATGCATTCCTCAGCCTGGATTATCTTTCTGGAGTGGCTGGCAAGTTTCAGGACACGGTCACTGGCCGGGCTGCTGACTGATTGACTGTAAAAGGAAGTAACTTGGGAAGAACCCGGGGGAAGGGCTGTGTTGAGCCAGGTGTGTGGGTGCAGGGCTCCCACGTCCGCTCCTCCCCCAGCGCCAGCAGGAGCTCGCCATCCTGGAAGCTCTCGGAGCCCGTCCTCTGGGGGAGGGAGGGTGACGGAGGCTTCGTTACTCAGGCACAATTAACTGCCTCCTGGGCCCTCAATTACTGATTCAGCCTCCAGCCTCTCTCCCTCCCCTGAGGTCAGGGGGGTGGGACTGAGCAAAGTTCTCACCCTTCAATCACCTGGTTAGATCTAAGGGCAACCACCCCCATTCTGAGGTGCAGCCCCAAAGTCAAGTTCATTAACATAACAAAGGCACCTTGCCAGTTCTTACCAAAAGAAGGAAATTTCAGTGGTTTTAGGAAGACTGAGTCCTAGTTCTTCTAAATCCCACCTCCTGTGGCCTCTTCCAGGCCAGGGGCCCCCCTTTCTGTCCCTCCTCCACCATCGATTTTCCCCTTCTACTAATTTCCCCATAACCCCCTGCAGTATCTACCCCACGTTAGAACGCGTGTGCTCAGACAGCCCGGAACTAGGACCCTGTCTCCCCCGCCGCNCCCCCCCCCCCCCCCCCCGCTTTACAGAGACGCTCTAAACGCAGACAGCTGTATTTACTGCCTCTGTGCCTCCCTGCCCCTGCTCTGTTTTCTCTTTAACTCCTGCCAATCCCAATTAGGGTCGGTCTGACCTCACAAATCCACAGGAAAACCTTTTGCCAAAGGCACCAGTGAATTGCCTAGAGTCAAATCCAATGATGAGTTCTCTTTCCATTGGACCCTGCCTTTCACTACGTTCGTAAGGCAGGCGCTCACGTGCCGTTCTCCCGAAAGGTGCGTTTTCCTGTCTGCTGGGATGGTGCATCCTCTCCATTGGCCTCCGGTCTCACCGCCTTTACTTCCCAAACCTCTTTGTCAGTATCTTCGTCTCTTCCCGTTTCCTGATGTCCATTCCCTAAGGTCCAGGTGCCCTTGGCCTGGTTCTCTCCTCTCCTCTCTGGCCGGGTTCCCATTGTTCGTCAACTCACACAGTTCTTAAGCTTTAAATACCGTCTTTACAGCGATAACGCCCACATTTCATATTTTAAATTCCCGCCTCTTCCCTCAATGTCATGCAAGAAATTCCAACTGCCCCCCAGACATTCCTCCTTGGGCATTTAAAAGGCTTCTTAATGGTGACTTGTCCTTAAGGTTCAGTGACCCATCATGACGTCGATGACATTGGTGGGATGGGAGGTCTACCTGGGGGCCCCTTCTGTGGAGCCAGGGCGCATGAAGCCACCAAACACTGGGCTGTGGCGACTCTCTTGCTCGCTACTCTAAAAGCGCTCTGCTCTCTGTCCAGTTTCCCTCCCTCCATGCCCATCCCGTGTAACAGTTTCCTCCACTGTAGCCTTGTTTCCCCATCTCGACACCCCTCAGAAGGAGAGGGGACACTCCCCTCAGCAGATGGGACCGAGAGCCTCTTGGTCGGCCACTGGTTGCTGCAAAGGGCAGACAGAGATGGTGGCTGCAGACCAACTGTCCCCATGCCCAGCACCCTCCCTGCACCGTGGCCGGGGCCACTTTCCGGGACTTCATTGTACTGGATGGAAGGGCCAACTCTCTCAATCCCGGGGGGCAGGGTCCCCTCACCCACCCTCCACACAGCAGCCCACCTGCTTATCGTCACCCCCCGGGACAGGGTCCCTCAACCCCCAACAGAGGGCATTTCAGATGGTGCTGCCGGTCGAGCGGCCTGGGGACCAAGAGAGCCCTCACGGCTTCGCTTTTCCCAGCCGTGGAAGGAGGCCAGATGTATGGATGGCTGTCTGCACTTCCAGGAGCTCAGCCCCGGAAGCTCAGCCCCGGAGCTCAGCCCCGTCGCTGAGCTCGCGGGCTGGAGGTGGTTCTGGTGCCTGGGTGCTGCCGACCACAGACACTCTCTGCCCTTCCCAAGTCCTGTCAGGCCCGACTGAACGGTCTGCCCCGACCGGTCCAGACCGCATCCCCTCTCACTCTCACCCTGCCCCTCCATCCCGCCACGCGTCCCCCTTGCGGCCCTCACGTGTTTCAGGGCTCTCAGGGCGGAACCTTGAGGCCTCTCGGACTCCCTCTGCCCCCAACCCGCAATGTGCTCCCCAAGTGGTCAACGTTGCTTCCCTCCTCGACCCATTTTTGCTCCTGGTCAAATGCCCTCTTTGTAGCTGAACCTTTCAAAATCCTATCTAAAAAAGCACTCCTGTGTTTCTTTAGAAATATATTTATTCATAGCACTTATTGCTACCATAACCTACGTATCTATTTATTTACATTTTATTGTTAGTCTTTTTTACATCATTCCATAAACGTCGTTTTTATTTTTATTCTCAGCTATTTCCTAAAGTAATTTTAGAAACTTCTCAATAAATATTTGCAGAGTGGACAAATAATATTAGAGCCCCTCCTGACCTTTACACTATTCTGTATTCATGAAAATTATGCTGCGGCGCACAAATCAGAGGGGAGGAGAGACTGTCCGCAGGGGGTCCTGTGCGAACAGGCGTAGAAACCCCCAACTAACATGGTAAACAAAGTTACAGTGATAACGTCAAAGAGGACACGGAGTGTCTGAAAGAACGGAAGTACAAACAGTTTTGTTTTGATTTTTTGTGTTTACTTCATTCCCTTCTAAACTAAAAAAAAAAATCAAAATAGGGCAAGAAAAAAATAATCTCTTTTTTTAATGAAGAACATCAGATAAGCCACAACTCCCCGCCCAGTGATGGGTATCGCCTGATGTTGCAAAATGTGGACCCGAACCAACATACTGGCACTCACTTTGTAAATCCTCAAACCTCTGACCAAATAAAACACATTTATCTACAAGTAAGGACCAAAGTCTAAAGGGGATCGTGGCTGAAAAATGATCTTTGTTTTGTGGGTGGACCATGAAAGAGGCTGTGTGGACCCTCTAGAGTTTGTGACCCGCAGAATGGGGGATGGAGGGGTGTAGGCAGATGAGAAGTCACTGTGCACCCCCTCTGAGTTGCTCCCCGGCCCACCCACCGGAGCCTCAGGGCGCTCCACAGCAGCCGGGCAGTGGGGTGCTCCACGGGGTGGGGGGAGATATGCAGAAATGTGAGGATACAAGCCTGACCCGTTTCTTGCGTAACAAATACCAAGGGAGATCTTTCACGTCAAAGATTATTAGGTGTCTCAGGAAGTGTTATTTGTGAAAATCCCAAACCCAAGCCACCAGCCGCGCACCAGCAGCTTCAGCTGCCTCCGGGAGCAGACTGCCTGCCAGCCCACAGCCCAAGCCAGGCAGCAGCAAGGCAGGGTTCAGGAACCCGCGGGCCCTGCACCGAGCAAGACCGGCACACACATAAACACACTCGCTAAGACCCTGGGGGTGAGCAAGGGCCTCCAGAATGCTTCCCCTTCCTGGGCACGCCAGCCTCACCTCGACAGGGCTCGTCAATAAAACAGGGGAGGCCGGGAAGGGTGGTGAGGCTGACGCTGCCTGTAAGTGGTGTGTCGGCTTGAAGACACGCGGGAGACAAGCCTGAGGACCCGAGGACGTGCGGTCTCCGTTGGGTGGTGGTGTGACCCAGAATCCCCGGCTGAGCTCCACCCTGCCGGGCGCGGGGCCTCACTCACAGGCCGGTGTTCCCCCGAGGCCAAGTTTGCTTTGCCAGGGAATACTAACATCACACGACTTAGCATCAGTGTCTGGCCGAGATGGGAAAGGGACTTTGGAGCCCACAGATCAGGAGTCTGGTGCACCCATGATTCCTGGGCTAAGGAGTCTAAGAAGGGGGACCTCGAAGACGCAGCTGTCGTCTTGTAGTTAGGCGTCAGCCTGTGTCCCTGAGCGGTGACCGTCACAGGGGCTGCTCAGCTTCAGTGAGACGGGGCGGGTGGGCTCAGGAAGGGCCCAGGCGTGTGAGCAAGCCTCCTGGAGGGCAGGCTGGTAACAGGGTGCAGCCAAAGGGGGCCCCAAGTAGGGATTTGGAATGGGGTCCAGAACTCAGGGTGTCTAGGAAATATTAGAAAGGTATAGAGGATGTCCTCCCCCCTCCCCCCACAGGTGTGAGCTGGGGGAAGGGCCCGTGGAGCAGGGCCATTGAGAGCTGCTTAGTACAGCAGCAGCTTGGCAGCTCACCTCTGGCCATTGAACACATCTGTAGCCTTGAACAGGTTACACAGGTAGGTCAATAGCTGTGGCCATGCTTTGAGCCAGGGGGATGGAAGTGACCTTCACCCCAGACGTAACTGGGGGACCTCCCCCTGACTACAGCATCTGCATGAGAGCTTGGAGATGATTGGCTCCTCGCCACAGGGCCACGCCTGCCCAGACTCACCAAGACAGCCCAGTAGAGCTGGGAGGATACGGGAGTGCTGGCAAGGGTAGCGGATTGTGGGAGGAGTCGGAAATGGGGCTGCGGAGGAGGACTGGCACGGGGATTTAAATCGAGATCGGCAGCCATTGAGGAGCGAGCCATGCACGCACTTCTGGCAGAGTGGGGACCCCACAGTTGGGTGGAGAGAAGAGCACCATGCGGGTTTTGATTAGAGTGGGGACCCCTGCAGCTTTGGTAGAAGAGGACCACCCAGCTTTGGGGTGCTCCCTTTGGCCACATGGCCTGGGAAGCTGGAGAGACTTTGCCTGGAAGGAGGGTGAAAGAACTCTTTGCCAGTGGGCCATGAGAAGGTGCCACATGGCTTTGGAGTAATTAGAGATCCTGCCTGGGTGGTGACACAGCTGGCGGTGCCAGCGGCCTGAACCACGGATGTGTGCTGCTTTTCCTGAGTTGCAGTACCCCGAATTAGGGCAGGGGGAGAGGAAGCACTGTGAGCATTTTGTGGGTATCCTAAAGGACTTTGATATTTTAATGGAGACATTGGGTCACTACTTTAAGTCTGTATAGCTTTAAATTAACATTTCCTTTCCTTTTCACAACTCTGGCATTGAGAGAGGACTTTCCTCTGGCGGCAATCGAACCTAGTGGGGGGCCCGTTCGGTAACAGTACATCAGACACCCCCCTTGGCCCCTGTGTGTGCGTGTTCTGTAAAGTGTTTGGCGTCCCTGGGTCTGTTCTGTGACAGGCTGACGTCGGTCGTAACGGAAAGCTCAGGCGTCTGTCTGTCCACGCGGTCCCTTGTCCGCCCCCTGCTGGCAGCAGGTGAGGGCGTTTCTCTGATCTTCACCCGAGACCTTGATGGGCTCCCGGTGTGCACCTCGAGCAAGACGGGGGCTCGTCGTTCCTGTCTCCGCCTCGTGCCCATGTTTGTTCTCGAGAAAGCAGCCGAAACTCCCTTCTTCAGGATCCCAACAGGCTCCAGCTGGGCCTGGGCCCGGCGGGCGGTGGTTGTGGGCACTTCGCTCTGCTGCTCTGGGTGGGGTGCGCCCTGAGACGCGCGGGGGAGGGCCGATTTTCACTTCGTTCGGCTCTTTCCTTCTTGTGAGGATGGGAGTGATGACTTGCAGGCTCCTGGCCTTCCGGACCGGAGCCCAGAGGTCCCGAACCCTGCTCTTTAAGGTAAGCCCGACTAACACTTAATTCGGGTCTTCCCACTGCTTCCAAACCGGAAAGCATGGGTGATGGCACGGCTGTAAAAGGCAAAGGACTGGTCCGTGATGTCAGGGCGTTGGAGACACCAGGGCTTGTCTCTTGGAGCTGAACCACAGAGAAAGGGACACCCCCCACCACCCCCATAATTGGTGGCTAAACACAGTCGCTCTGAGGCACCAAAGGTTCCGGTGCTTCAACGGGGGGAGAAGCCACCTGGCCGAGGCTCGACCTCCCGGGGGCTCCCGGTCCCCGAGGTGGTGTCGTGGCAATTGTCAACCTTGACCGCAACTTAGAACGACCAGCAGATGCGGTAAATATTCTGATGGCCGTGTGACACTCAATGAAATGAAATCCAATGTGCTCAGGGGTGATGCCGGGGGGTTGTGGTGCCTTTTCCAGCTCCCCGGGTACTCTGGGCACTCAAGGACGGCTGCGTTCAGGACCTCCTCTTTGTCCTCGTCCCAGCAGCAGTGTGATGACCAGCATGTGTCACGGTGTAGGACTCTTCCGATTTATCCTGCTTGCAGTCGGTCCAGACTCATGGAAGTGTGTTAATTCATTGCCTTTGTTGAGTTTGGAAAGCGTCATTCATTGTTTTTGCAGATGACTTCTCTGCCTCTCCCCATCTCCTCTCCTGCTGGGACCCCCAAATATGGCCCGGTCTCCTTGGCGGGGACAGCGGTGCCCTGGGCCGTGTCCCTGTCTTCACTCTGATTCATTCTGCTCTTCAGACGCCATGGGGCCTTTCCGATGAGAGTCCGTTGCCCTTCCTGTTCTCTGCAGGTCCAAAAGCCCTGCTCGGCCACCCCTTGTCGTTCCTACCTCTTCACTGATATCCCGACTTCGTTCACCGTGTTTCCTGGTTGCCTTCACTTGTTGGCCTGCGTTTTTCTTTACCTTTCCGGAAATATTTAAAGGAGTTTATTTAGAGTCTTTGTCTCGCAACTCTCCTGCCTGGGCTTCATCAGGAATGGCCTTTGCCTGTTGCTTTGTTTCCTTCCCGTGGGCCATGTTCTCACGCGCTGCGACTTTCCGTGGCTGGTTTTAAACCGCACACCGGAATATCGTGCTGTGTTGACTCTGCGGACCGAACCCTCTGCCTTCCCTACATTTCTCTCTTCTCCGTGGTCGAAAGCTGTTTGTTTAACTAGCGCAGGATCAAGACGAAGTTTGCTTCCAGCACCAAGAGCAAATGGCAGGACAAACGAAGGCCTCGCCTGCGCTCTGTGTGACGGTGCCGTGGGCGTTCCGGCAGCCGCGGCTCAGCCGTCTGCACCTCCCGCTCAGGGTTCTCTGCCTGCTGGTGCTGGGCCCGGACACGGGCGCTGGGGCTTCTCGGGGTCCCTGCTGAGCACTCCTCTGGGCCGGGGCAAGGCTTTCTGAACACACTGGGTAGACAGAGGTGCTTGAGCATGCCAGGGTTCCCGGAGAAACCCTCTCCTCCCAGGCCCTGTGAGCCATGGCGCGTCCCAACTCTTCACGGCCTTTTGCCCTCCGTGGCCTCCAGTTTTCCTTCATCCGCAGTGCTTTTTGGTATGTCCAGCAGGTCAATGCTTCCTGCCCCGGGTGGGCTCCGAGTTCTCCGAGGCAGGGAGGGTCCTGCCCCAGCCCAGCAAGGCTGCCCCGCACAGGGCAGGACGGATACTCCTGGGAATTGGGGGACAGGAGCCTGGGACCCCACCGGGAAACCCGGCTCACCTGTGTGAGCTGGGCAGGAGGGTGGGGGGGCTGGGGCAGGTAAAACTGCCACAGAGAATTCCCACGGTTTTCAAGGGGCTTTCTCAGTGACTCAGCACTGGCCTGGCTGCCTTGAACGTGGGTCTTGGCACAGCTGGTTCTGACAGCTTGGGCTTGTTTTTCGTTTTTTTTTTTGTTTTTTTTTGTGGAGGTGGTTGGAGCCCTTAGCTATTCTGCCGAGGCCACTCCCTCTGCTTTCAGGTCCACCCCGGGCGGCACAGGGCGTCTGCTGAATTAACAAAACTGCTCTGCGTTCCCAGGCCTGAGCACACTTGGCCAGATTAGTGCACTCTGACTGATAAAAGTTAGCGTGGTGAACGCTGCGGCACAGTGACAGAATACTCACCAAGTCATCATGCCCAGACAACACGCATCCTCAACTTTAGTAGGAGGTTCCAGGTGTTTTTGGAATATCCATCAGGTATTTAGCAATTAAAAATCTATATATATCTAGACCTGTCTTTATAAATCTAACATGATTCCCAGGATAGAAATGATTTAAATCATTTTTAAAAAATTTGTTTCCTTGCTTTTTGTAGATTGAGGTATAATTGCTGTGTACATTATATTAGTCCCCGGTATATAACATAATGCTGTGATATTTACATATATTGTAAAATAACCACCACAAGTCTAGTAAACATCTATGTTAATATGTTTTATTTAATGTGCAGGGAACAAAAAACGTGGTCTCCCTGTTTGCATTTCTTCCCGCCCTAGCTTTCTGCAGGTTGAGTGGATGTGTCCATTAATACATGGACACACGCTGACACGTGGTCTCACGCACACACACCCCAGTGTTTTACTCAATCATTTCTGTGGCTTTCATGCTACAGAGAACGTTTGTCTTTACGACTTTTCTCATGAGGATTTTTAAAGTTTAGCTTTCACTGCAAAGAGCACGAGGTACAGTAATACGAAGGCTCAGAAAGATTGTATGTGGGGGAACAACCAAGCCGGGGCGTCATAATCTGCCACCCGGGCTTTGTCGGCCGAATGCCATCTTGAGGAGAAGGCAGAAGGAAGTGAGGATGGCGTTGTAAGGAAAATAAATTCTGATCCTGAGACTCTGAAAGATGTGACTCAAAGGGCAGACACATGAATCAGTGCCCTTCCTGTTTCTCTTGATTCCTGACCCCCCCCCCCCCCCAGGGCGAGATGAAAGGAGGTACTGTGCTGGTCTGGGGTCCGAACTCTCCTCCTGACCCGTCAGGAAACTCACTGCCTCTTGAGCAGGGCGCCCTGTGCAGTGGTGGGGACGGGGTGGGACGCCCAGCTCCGCTTGGGGACTCCGGCCGGCCTGGCCTCTCGGGAGCTTGACGGAAGCTTCCCTTCTGTGTGTCGAGAGGTGGCCGTGTGGCCGGAACAGCACACGCAGGCACCTGCCTGCACAGACAGCCCTGATGTGACGTGAGGTTCCTGCGTGTTCTCGGTGGGCCACGTGTCAAGATGCAGATGTCAAAGTTCTGGATTCACTGGAACAAAAGAAGGACAAACGGCCACCTTGGCAACTGAGACACGGAGGCCGGATGGACACCGGCGGGGGGTGGGGGTGGGGGTGTGCTGGCACACCGAGGGGTGTGGTTGCCGCGCTTGTGTGGACGGGTTTCAAGGCATTTTGCCATGACTAGTCAATAAATTCGCGTACACTTCTTCCAAAGTCTCTAAGTTTAAGTAATTAGACATTAAGATTCCTTTCAAGCACCGTTTTGCATTTGTGTTCTCTTCCGTGCTGTTTACGAGGAAGCCCATGGACAGTAACCCTTTGAGAACCCCCCTTAAATCAATGTGACCTTAGTGTTTTTCATACTGTTAGCTCCATAGTCATATATACGCCCAGGCACAGTCTCCGTTCAGAAAGTTGGAAATCGGTGAATAAGGGTGAGGACACTAACAACGGATACCTGCTAGTCATGTTTCACACGCACAACATTATCCCTTCGAAGCCCGGCATCTTCTCTCTCATTCAAGAACCGGCCGCCCTCCCGGGGTACTGAGCCTCGACGCAGCTCTCCCGGGGCGCCTGCGTTTCCACGGCAGCGCGTCCGTCTGGAAACAGCTCCTTACTTGGATGTGGAAGTCCTCAAGGAAGGACTCCAGAGTCACGCACGTTAAAAGGCTAATTTCGAAAGAGATCTGTGGGTGGAAAATTTTGCTATGTGAGATTATTCACTACCGTAGTGTTTACATTTGAAAGGATTCTGCATTTCCAGTCCTGAATTTGAGGCAGCGCTTCCATTCTTTCCAACGCCTTGCACTTGGAGTATTTACAAGGGGGGCAGGTATCGGGGGTAGCACCAGAGTGGAAGAATAGAGTTTTATAAACTCTCCACCACCACTGGCCGCATTGCTGCCTGGCCTCCTGGGCAGGCACTTGGGCCACGCAATACCAGACTGGGCACCTGAACTGCAGCTCTGGAGGCTGGAAGTCCCAGATCAAGGTCTGGTTTAGCCGCTGGCCAGGAGTCTTTTCTTGGCTTGTCCATGTGGTCTTTCCTCTGTGGGCCTGCCGAGCACCGGCTCACTTTGTAAGGACACTCGCCCTGTGACACCAGGGCCCTCCTGGGCACTGTGTTTGAACTACAGTAACTGGAGCACAGAGCACCCCAAGCCGAGCCCCCCAGCCCTCCCTCCCTCCTATACTCAGTGTCTGCCGCAGGGAGGGTCAGGAAGTGGAGGTGTGAAAGGTCCCAGAAGAATGCCAGGGTACGGGCGTGGGGTGGACATCACAGCCTGGGAAGCATCGAAAGGAGGGCGAAGGGTCACAGAGGAAGGGCGGGGGGCTGGGGTGCTCTGGTCCCTGTGCTGATAGACGGGCTCCGAGATGGAAGGCCCTCCGTGGACATTCTGCTCTCGTGGTTGTGGTGATGTGTACGTCTCTGCCAAGTTCAAATACAGAAACCTGGCCCTCAGTGGGATGGTGTGGAGAGGTCAGGTGGTCACGAGGGTGGAGCCCTCAGGGACGAGATTCATGCCCTTGTCCCTAGGGCCCTGGAGAGCTGCTGGCTCTTTGCTCACTAAGAGGACACAGTGAGAAGGCCGTGGATGAACCGGGAAGCCTCGACTGGACGCCCTGTGGTCTCGGCCTTCCGGCCCCCAAAACCGGGAGAGGTGAACTCTGCTGTTTTGAGGCTCCGCGGTACCGTTCTAACAGCCTGAGCAGACTGAGACAGGGGCCGGTTTCCCGGTGTTGGCCCTGCGCCCCCACACGTCCCGCAGTGCAGGGGTGCCCCTCTGCGAGCCCCAGCCAGGCTGCGTGTGGCAGGATGCATGTCAGCTGACGCAGGACCCTGCGGGGCCCTCAGTCAAACCGGGGAAGCAAACCTCAGACTCAGGTCTGCGCTCAGCCTGCGTGATATTCCAGGTGGGAGCACCATGTCGTAATAAAGGTGATGGAGACTTTGATGTTCCGAGCAGGGCTGCACCAGGCTCTGGAATGTGATAAAGGAAACCCTGGTCCGGGCAGGCGGGAGGCCTGAGTGGACACACCCGGCCGTGCCGGAGAAAAGCGGTCACTCTCCGGCGCTAACTCTGGCGGCTCCCTCCCTGACGGGGGCGTGTGTGATTTGCAAAAGTTCTGGCGGTTCCATTTTTTCAAATGAGTTAAGCATTTTTTAAGGCATCAAGACACACTTCACCACTAGCTTTATTTCTAAGCTAAGCAATCCTTTGCGTGAGGAGGGCTTCGCATTTTGGGAGCGGCGGGCTGTTGCTCTAGAAAGACGAACACACACAAAAGCGCTTGCACACCCTTTGCGTGGCCGTTCCCCCCCTGGAGATGCCGGCACAGACCCAGGGGAGAGACCTTTGCTCCGTGGTATCGAAGACCTCAAACACCGGGGTCCCAAAACCAACCCCCTGACATGAACTGTGTCCTTGGACAGTTTGATGACCCTCCGAGCCTCATTTGCTCACGCGGACATCATCATACCCGTGACCAAGGCCAAGTGCGGCCGTGTGTGCAGGCGCAGCCCTCAGGTGCGGAGGGCCATTCCAGTGTCCGTGGTTCTGATGTGCGGCCCTGGGTAGGGTGGCGGAGGACACAGCGAGAACTCCACAGAGGTTCACCGATCCTTGGAAAATATCTCCTGTGACCCCGCCCGCGTAGAGTAAAGGGTTCGCACTGCTTCACACCTAGCGACTCCTTCCAGTCGGATGTTCCCTCACGGAAAATAATGACAAGTTACGGCGTTTCTCTGTATGACCAGCCTCACATCCATCCTGTCCTTGGCGGCCCCAGTAACGGTTGCTTTGGCTGCATTAACTCACACCCAGTGTTGGCAGTGCAAATGGATGGAAACAACCTCCAATCTCTCTGTTAATGAAGTTGGACCCGAGCAAGGATAATAACCACTAATATTTGTGTAAATATTTTTCATTGTAACTGGTTTCCCTGTATAGAATTGATTACACTCTCAAAAGGCCACCGGAGGTCGCTCAGACAGGAATTACTTGCATGGTCCTTGTGAAGCTGAGGCCGTTAAGAAGGAGCGAGAGGGGCTGACTCTGCAGATCCTGACAGCTGGCGACTGGAGACCGGGGCGAGCACCCAACCTGTCCCCTTCCCGTCCCTTTCCTCATCTTTCCTGACCCCCTTCTTCCCAGCAGCGGCTGAAGCCAAGTCCCTTCCTCCGGAGCCTGGACTCAGGTGAAGGACAGTCTCCTCCCACCCCCAGCCCCTTTTCCCAGGAAGCCGAACACTGCCATCAGCCCCACCCTGCACTCTTTCCCCATGCAAATCTAAAACAGCACCACACAAAACAAACCAAAAAAAACAGTGAAGAGGAGCACTCTCCTAAAAGAAGCAGTATAAAAAGTGTCTCTCTGTGTGGTGTGTGTATTCGTGTGTAGACACACACTGATTTCCCCCCTGAATCGTCCCCTAGGAGGTCCTGCTTCCCAGAACTAGATGGTGACATAGTCACACTTGTCATGAGTGAGGGTAGACGTGAAATGTGAAGCAAATTAGCAGAATTGGCCCCCTCCAGAACTGCAGCTGCACTGCGGGTAACTCCAAATTGAAATGACGTGTGTCTACCTGTTTTGTGTCCCCAAGGCCAATGCTGCCCAGGGCCACAGTATGGAGGACGGGACCTGGGCCCTCCGGGAGACAGTTGTGCCCACAACTAACCTTGGCTGGTTTCAGGCCACCGGTCAGCTGATTTCCTGAGAGCAGCCGGCATCGGGCCCCTCTCTTCTGATCCTGCTTCACAAACAGCAAGGACCGAGGGGAAACGGGACCTTATCTGCATGGTGATAAAGTCTGGATTTCTCCAGGAAATCGTCCTTAAAAACGATCCCAGTGGCAACAGGCTCAGATTAATTTTCCAAACGACAGTGTAGCTTGACAGAAAAATTCAATTTGCAGGAGTTTTTCTCATTGCCACGGGCACGCTGACGGAGGCCCGGGATACACATCCCAGTGTTCACTCGCATCTAGGGCGAGGGGGAGGTTGGCTCTCGGAAAGGGAGGCTGCCGTGGCTCTGAGGCAGCCCCTACCTACTGTGCCGGACCCTCCCAAGGCAGGGGCGGCCCTGGGCCCTCGGTCTGCTCAGGGCCCTGCGATCGGCGCGCGTTAGGGCACAGCTCACATTCGACCGGCCAGCTCTTTCCCGAGTCGGTGCCACGTTCTCTGCAGGCAGCCAGCTCGGGCTGGAAGGGGTGCACCCTTTAATGGCAACTCGGGCGTTAGGACCCCCGGGGCCGGCTGCACAGCTCCTCCGAGTTCCACAGGGTCCTTCCCCACGTCCAGGGAGACTCTGTGTCGTAAAGGACTTGCGTGTCCCCCAGGGATGAGTGCCCAGTTGTTGGCAGCCTCACTTGTTCCCATGAGCTCGGAAAACGCAGCAAACCCCGGCGCTGATGGAGGTGGCTGGCTGGCTGGTGGCTGACCGCTGACCATGACCCCTTGCAGAGACTGCAGTGCCCTGAGCCCACTGATGGGAGGTCACTGGAGGCCCTGTCCTCTTTGGTGACGGGTCACGCACTGTCCCCTGATGAAACATGTGCATGCAGTGACCACAGGTGGAACAGACTTGTCAGCAGAGTGAGCACAATGGTGCCCTCTATGGGAGCCTGGGCCCCACGCGCCTTCTCCCAAAGATCCCAGGCATGTCCAGGTGCCCGAGGTGTTGGGGGGTGCCCGGCGTTTCCACAGAACAAGGCAGCGCCCTGTGCCCCCGTGTGCACAAGCGCAGCGTGGTCTTGATGGTCTTGCCATCCTGCCGGGTGGCCCCCTGGGAGGGCAGGAGAGGAGCCCCGGCAGTCCTGGCCCTGAGGATGTCTCCCGTCACCACCTCCTCTTCTCGGGAGATCCACCCCCTGTCCCCCCCCAGCAGTGTGTTTGTCCTGCTGCTGAGCTGACCACCCCGTGTGGAGGAGGAAGGAGAGGGCCTGTGGCCCCCATACAGGTTTCCACTGTCCGGTCACCCTCTGCCCTCCCCTGCGCCTTCCACACATTCAGGGTCACGGGCCATCTCTCCACAATGAGCGAGGCTCTGCGAAGGCCCCCGAGACTCCTGGGTAAACGCCCTCCAGTCGCCGAGACTGAACGAGAAGCATCGTCTGCTTGCGTCCTGTCCGGGGCGGGCTGCACCCCTCCGGCCGTTCGGCACATCTCCGTGTGCACTTCCACACCCGCCCTTGCGACACAGGAGGCCAGGTGCCCCGCCCTCACGTCACATCGTCAGGATCTGCTCACTACAAACACGTCAGGATGAGCAATATGCTAAAAAACACTGACAAAATATAAATCTGTTGGCGAAGTCATTCTGTATTAGTTTGGCTAAAAAGGTTGTATGGTTTTTTCCCATAAAATAACAGGTACATTTTTCATTTTTGCCAATAACTTTATTGATTTGGATATTTTGAGTATGTCAGCTATCTTCTGCATGGCATAACATTGATTTTTCTCAATTAATGTCTCAATTTGATCACTCTCAATTTCCACTGGTCTCCCCGACGGTGGGGCAGTGTCCGGCAAGAAATCTCCAGCATGAAACTTCACAAACCACTTTTGACACATTCACTCAGTCACGGCACCTTCTCCATACACTGCACAAGTCTTTTTTTTTTCTTGCATTTCAGTTACCTTTCTTGAAACGGTAAAGCATAATAGGCCAAAAATGTTGCACATTTTCTTCCATGTTCAATAGTAACATTGTTGCTCAAAAATTCACCAATTTGGATAAGGTTTGTTTTAAATGCCCACTGCTATGACAGCTGTCAATACAATCTAACCAAACTGTTTCGAATGAAGGTAAAGACAAACTCAGTGTTGGGAACCGCCCTGCCTGGTTTCAGGAGCTGTAACCCCCCAAATGGCCAAGGCTGAGTGAGTGACCTTCGGACCATAAGCCACTAAGGAGACAAAGTTTATCTCCCTGGCAAGAGTGCCGCTTCTGCTCCTTTTACTTCATCCACAACTGGCCCCCGGTGATTGATTGGTTAGCCAGTGACAGGTAAGATTTCCCAAGGGGGGAACGACCTAAGACAGGCACGATCACAAAGACTTGGGGGGCTGTAGCTAAAGGGGGTGATGGACCCTTGCTCTTCTGCTTTGACACGGCCTGAGTCCTCATTTGGTCTGCAAGAAGTCTCCTAATCTCTTGGCTGCCTTACTTCCCCTGCCTGACTTAAGCCTGAAACAATGCCGGTGGGCGGTGCAGCCTGTGACCCAAAGGGTTTGCTGTTGCTCTCGGTGACCTCACACTCCCAGACTCTGGGACCTGACTCAGCACTGCTCCGCCCTGAGAGGGGACAGCCCGAGCTGTCGCTCCAAGGATGAGAACGGCGGCTTTTTACAGGAGCTTCTTCGATTGGGAAGATTTTATACATACAGTTTCAGGAAATATCTTAGAGGATATTATTTCAATCAATAAGAAGGAAAGGGCAATCTTTCAGGGGGAAAATATCAAAATATATTTAACCTCAGCAGCAAAAATAAAGAGACTAAGAAGAAAGGACGCTGACTTTGCTGTTTCACTTCTCAAGTTCTAATTCTGTATTTTTCATAGATGCTCTCAATCAGCCCTCACAGCAATGGAATGGGTTAAAAAATAGTTACTTTCCCAGGAACCGAAGAGTGGGGACCCAGGGGCCTGCACAGGGCACAGCCAGGGCACTTCCTTAGGATGGCGAAGACCCACACTGGCCGCACACAGTACGCCCACCCGAGCAGGCTGGAAGGCGCAGACACTTGTGAGGTGACCACCGAGGGTGGTCTTAGCTCTCAACCTTGGGGTGCCTTCCTGGGGGTGCTCTTGCTGAATTAAAAGTCAAATTAGATGGCAGGAGTTGACCATCTCAACTCAGAACTCCTGAAGCCTCTTCAGCTCCTAGGGTGCTCTTCAACACCAAAAGTCACCAAGACTCCAGGGACAAGACTCGGTCGTTGGCCATTTCAGATGTACTGTCGTTCAAAGAGATTTGGGGTCTTTATGCAGCCACCCACGGGCCATCACTGGAGTCGCCTATCTTGAAGGCTGGTCAAGGGAAAAGGGGGAGACCTCGCGGGTGGAGGACGCACGATGGCAGAGCTTCCTGAGCAGTCTGTGTCACGTCCCCTGCTGTCCCAGGTCCTCTGCACGCCCAGGGCGGAGAGCCCTTCTGCCGAAGCAGAGCGTGCACGGTGTCTTTGCAAGGGGGGAGGGAGGAAGACCGAGCTCCATTCACCGGTACTCCCGGTGTCTCCGGGGCTCCTTTGGGGCCCAAGTCTCCTGTCTGACATCCGGCAGAATGACGAATGGGTGCTTGCACAGACGCACGCCTGCTGCGACAGAGTCCCAGTTACAGAAGGAAGGGCCAGCAGGGCCTCGAATCCTGCGCTCAGCCGGAGTGAGGACTTTTGCACACGTGCTCTGAAACTGACACTCAGAACACGTTTTGGTCACACGTTTCCTTCATATAAGGAAATCCTCACACGGGAGCAAGGCGCCCCTGGTGAGAAGAAACTGGCCCAGCGCAGTGGATGGGGTCCCTGTCCTGTTGGTCTCTGAATCTGAGGCATTTAGAGGCAAAAGGACCACTTTCAGTGTTGTGACCACTGCACAGCTCACTGACTTTCTAGGAAGAAAACATGAAAAATCAGGTTTACTCTGTGGGTGAAGGACAAGCACAGCGATGATTCCTATTCTGAAGCTACCTCTGAGCAGGTGTGTGTGCTTGCGAGGGGTGGTGTGACTGCGGCTTTGCAGCCCGTTCCGGTAAACGTAAATGTCTGATAGGGCGATCTTGGAAGGCCTTTCCCCCCGAGGAGCTCACTGAGCCTATACAGGGACCTTCCACACGTGTCCCTTCGTCGTAAACAGGGAGCAGGAAAGGGCCGAAAGTGAGGCGCACAGGGGAGCAGAGAGTCCTCCAGCCTCAGAGGCAGTGCAAACGCTAGCCCAGACCCTCTGTTTCACAAGGACAAAAACTGAGTCTCGGAGATGCCGTGACTTCTCTGGAAGCATCCGTCTAGAGAGCCGTGCAGGCCCTGGCCTTTCTCAGCGCTGTCCCGCTGGAGAATGGTTGGTTGCCCGCAGGAGTCCCAGGAGAAGGCAGCGATGCTGGGGGAATGTTTGTTTGTGTTCTCAGGACGCGAGGGACTACTGGAGAGGCCACTGAGCTTGCCCTCACCCACCCAGGCACTGTGGGGCTGGGGCCTGCCCAGACCTGCCGAGGGGCACCCCCTGGCTTTGCTTTAGTGCGAGAGGACAGCATCAGCACCGGACACTCTGAGTGTCCCTCTGCCCAGCTCCGCCCCGGCTCTGTGAGGTTGCCCTGTTCTCTGAGCCCTGGGAAGCAGCCAAGTGGGCGGCAGCCTCCCAAGCTGATCTTAAAAGTCATACTCACTGGCGCCTGCGGCTTTCCCCACACGCTCCTGTTGGCTTTACCTGCAGACTCTGGGAGGCCTTGGCTGGCTGAGTTGCTTTTTCCTATGAAAATTCCTGCAAAAAAATCTCCTGAAATA
The DNA here is from genome assembly GCF_014824575.4 of Sturnira hondurensis. Taxonomy (NCBI): domain Eukaryota; kingdom Metazoa; phylum Chordata; class Mammalia; order Chiroptera; family Phyllostomidae; genus Sturnira; species Sturnira hondurensis. Next base: position 1,017,446 of record NW_028087067.1, read on the forward strand.
CGGATCAGAACAGATGGGACAGGCTCTTTCCATCTGAGTGTGTTCTTCTCTCCTCCTTCACAGACTGATGATGGAGAAGGAAAATAATATTCTTAGGAATTCATTATCAGCCATTGTGTTTATCCTGCTGATTTTCCCAACGGGACTGTGGGGGAAATGGTATTTCCCCCATTTTCAGGTGAGCAAGCCTGTGCTTGGATGAGGCCCCGGTGCCCAGGCCTGTGCGCCCCTCGGGGGTAGAGGGCCGGCAGGGACATTCCAATGCAGCAAGAGGCCTGAGTGGGAGCCCCCACTGGCCCGTAGGAGGATGTGACCTCTTCCAGGCCACCAGGCTTCCCAGGGCCACTGTGCCGTCGTCATGGAAGGGGTAATGACGGCAACAATCCCAATACGAACGGGAGGATGGCAAACAATAAGTGATTACTCTGGGATTAGGCTGATGTCAGCCTTCATTCTCGAAACTTCTCCTCCTTGCTCTTTTGGGACAGACCCTACATGGAGGGAACACGAAGACTTGGGCCCTGATACCACCCCCCCTCTGAAGGAGAGAATGTCTCCAACTCACCAGTCCCCATCAACTTCTGGCGTGTGACATCAGACCAGCCAAGTGATGTCCGTGGAGCAGTCACAGCACAGGCTGCCTTCTCCAACACGTTCACACAGCTTTTCCAGATGATTACCGTCCTCACTGGTGTAAGGTTTTTGGTGGTTTTTTAAATTTTATTTATTTATCTTTAGAGGGGAAGGGAAGGAGAGAGGGAGAGAAACATCAATGTATGGTTGCCTCTGGTGTGTCCCCTGCCGGGAACTGGCCTGCAACCCAGGCATGTGCCCTGACTGGGAATCGAACCGTGATCGTGTGGTTCGCAGGCCCGAGCTCAGTCCACTGAGCTACACCAGCCAGAGCTGGTATAAGGTTTTTAATTTCTCGTTTTATCTCAAGTGGCCTGTTCATATCTCCATGTCCTCCTTAGATGATTTCACTTAGAATAAAACCCTCTCTCGTTGGTTACAACACTTATCTCTCTCCGATGAGTCTTAGTTCAGCCGAGACACAATTTCAGGGACGTCTTTATCCTTTTTCCGTGCGTCAGACCGTCTGTACCTTGTTCATCCTGTCGCTCAAACTCTCACTCCCGAGCGCCGATGCCATTTCCGGGGCTGCTTGGCTGGACTCCCAAGACAAGGAACAGGATAGGCCCCAAATGGGACATGGGGCTGAAAACCCAGGAGCAGCGTCGCTCGGGGCACTGAGGCTGATGGGGACGGGAGGTCACCCAGCTGCTCCATGGGCACCCCACCTTGACTGACTCCGATCGGTACCCCTCTAAATCACTGGCATTCGAATTGCAGTATAAATTAAGGTTTTTGTGTTCATTTGAAAATTGAAGGGTAAAAGCCTCTAGGAAGCGGATGATACAGGCTGTCCCTGCGGCCGATCACTTCCATGCCCCCCCCCCCCCAGTGTTCTGAGAACAGGCAGGGGGCTCGGGCTGGGGGACAGAGGGGAGGCAGGCGGGACCACCCAGTGCTGTGCGGTCTCTTGGCAGGAAAACTCGGGCACTAGATGGCAGCAGGGGCACGCGTTTTCCTTCCAAATTAACAGCCTTAAAATCTTGGGGAAAATACGGCAATATGAGCACGAATACAATCGTATTACAAAATCAACCTATCTGGCTTGACAGTCCCCCCCCCCCCGCTGGCATACGTGTGATGAAGACTCGTTGGGCGTGAGTCAGGGTAACTCGCTGAGTTATGAGCTCCACAACAGCGGGAAGATGCCCCGTAGAAAGACACGCAGAAATGGGTCTTTGCCGGGGCCTCGGGGCCGCTTCCCCTGGCAGGCGGGAATTGGCTGGCCCTTGTGCAGGGCAGGGAAAGGAGACGCGGTGAGGACTTCCAGCAGACCCTCAGGAAGGTGCCCTGCAGCCCGGGGCCTGTCACCATCAGCGGGGAGGTGCCCGGCCCGCAGGCGATGTCCGATGCAGCTGATCCGGACAAAGCAGAAACCACCGATGAGGCCTAGCCCAGGATGGTGAGGCTTTGGAGATGGCTTTTAGTGGCAGGGATTTTCCTTGATGGCACCAGGCACTAGGAAGCGTCAGCGAAGGCAGGGCCCCGTTTCTCCCCGTTTCTCGGGGAGACGTCCACTGTTCAGCTCCTGAAGGAGAGCGATCGTTCCGTTTTGCGTTGCTTCTGACGAAGAGCTCGAAGTGAACTCTGGGGCGACTTCATGGGCCTTAGAAGGCAGGTTTGTCCACGTGGGGAGTGACAGGAACCACCAGGGGCCTAACCAGAAATCACAGAGCTGTTGGCCCCGCCCTCCAGCTGCCCTGTTCAGCCGGGGCAGCAGAACCCATGGGTCCCATGGGAACTCCGGCTGCGTCCAACCTCCCCCCTTGTTCTCCCCCATTGATGGCAGCAGCGGGGAGGGCTCTGCATGTGGAGAACCCAGGCCACACTCAGAACGCCAACCTTCAGAGAAGCCAGGGCGACCCCGGCCTCGAGAGCTCACGTCTCCAGGACTCGGAAGAGAGTGGGAGGTGCACCCGGCAGTTCCAGGGAGGTGCGAGGAGACGGCGGTGAGCACGCTTCCCTGCCCACAGGTCAAGGCTGCAGCCCTTCCTTTTCTGGACTCACCCGCACATGACCATGTGGCCTAGAGACCCACGGGACAGAGGGCACCGGAGAAAACCCAGACAAGGAAATAAAACCCTATGGCCTTGTCAACCTATTGCATCTTGAAGAGGAAGACAAAACTCATGGGGGCTGAAGCGCCAGGGCCATGGCCAGCCACGGGGTCTCCTCACCACCGAAAACTTCCAAGGTGGCAGAAGGCAGTGTTTCTTGTGGCACCGTCCTGGCAGACGGGAGTCACCTTTCAGAAGGGTGACTCCTTGACTGTCCCTTGGTGAATACCAGCCCTCACCCAGGGCTTCCATTTCTCTGTGCATTGACTACCTCCCCCTAAAAGGCCTTGCTTCCCATGTCCCCAGAGACTGCAGGAATCCCTCCCGTATTGGGGAGAAACTGGGGTAAAATCTGGTTCCTTCTGTGAACTTCTGGGGTGCTCCAGTCCTGCTCCCCCTGGGCCAGCCCGCTTCCCATGCAGGTCCAGAGAGAAGCCTTGCCTGTGTCCCCCCGAGTGCCCACCCAGCCTGCTGGGTTCCACACAGACTTCCACCTGCCGGCGCTCCAGTGCGCCATCTCTCTCCCCGCCAGACCACACCGTCCATTCCAGACCCTCTTCCTGACTTGGAATCTGACCTGAACCCCTGTGTGCGCAGACAAAGCAACCCAACCTAAACCAGGGGCCGGAAAACTGTTCTGACTCCACACAAACAGGCATCTGGCCAAAGGTGATGCCTAATCATGATAATGACGATCTAACCACGTTCTTTGCCTGCCTTGGAGTCAGGGCTTGGGTCTGCTTCCTTTCCGCCCGAGTGGTTTTGCTAAGTTAAGCAGGGTCTTCTCAGTGTCTGTGGTCAGCACTAAGCAGAGGTCGGGAGATGGAAACCAGCCCGGCACGGCAGGTCCCTCCAGTTCTCGGGAGTTGCCTCTCCCCGCGTGTGTGTGGCGTGGGCGCCCCACAAGTCTGCGCCCTCCAGCCTGCGCGCCGCTGTGCAGAGGGCCAGTGGAGCGCAGCGGGGCACAGAGCTGGCGCGGAGGCTGGGCGGTCCGGCTTGCCCGAGACAGGCTCGGTCCCCTCTCCGCGGGTAGGGATGGTTGAGTCCAGCCGCCACGGCAGCGGCTCCTTGTGCGCTAGCAGCCTGTCTTCTGCGCTCCCCGCCTCTCCTCTCTAGACTGGCTCTCCTCCTCCCCCCGCGCCCCTCCCTCGCTCCCTCCCGCGGCTCCCACTCGCTGGCTCTCTCTCCAGCTGCCTCCGCTCCGGGCTCCAGGTCTCTCCTGGCTGCGCGAGCTCCTCTCTCCGCCTGGCCCCCTCCTGCAGCCTCGGCCTCAGAGCCTCCCGGTCGGCTCGGCCCGTCGGCCCGGCGGGTGCGCAGCCGCTCGGCCACGCAGCAGCTCGGACCCAGGACCCGGACCGATGCTATGAGAGGGCAGCAAGCCGGGCGCCCAGACCTGCAGGAGGCGTCGGGCGCGCGCCGGTCTGGGGACCGGGCTCTCGGTGCCGCTCGCCGTGCCCTCTGGTGATTCCTGGCTCTGCCCACAGCCCCGCGCGCCCCGGAGGAGTCGGGAGCGTCTGAGAAGAGCCGCCGCGCAGCTCGGAGAGCGTGCGGAACAGCTGCAGACATGACTGCGCGGAGGAAAGCCCGGCCGCCGCTCCTGCTCCTGGTGCCGCTGGTGCTCGGCGCGAGGCTCCTCACTGCGGCGCAGGGTAAGGAGGCGGCCGGCCGCGGGGAGGTGGGCGAGACCCGAGAGGCCGCCGTGGAGCGCAGCGGGCGTCTGGCTCGGGGCGGGCAGGGGACCGAGTGGCTGGCCTCGGCAGGCGCCGGGGAAGGCAGCCCGGGAGCCGAGCCGAGCCTCCATCGTGCTCTGGCCGACCCCCACCCCCGCCCGCCTTCGCCCTCGCTCCGGCCGAAAGGAAATGTCGCTTTTCACGGCGGGGAGGTGGTGTGCGTTGTCAGGGCGAAGCGAGCCGGACCCAGCGGGGCAGACCGCGCGGCGGCGGCGCGTTGAGTCCAAGGAGATGTGGGCACAGCGGGGTCGGGGTGGCGGGGGCTGGTTCCTAGGACTTTCTCCGGACACGGAGCGGCTGCGAAAGTGGCGCGGGCGAAGCCGGCCTGGCAAGTTCGGGCTCTCTGGGGGCTTGGGGTGCCGCCGACAGCCCCGCCAGCTGGCCGGGCTCCCCGCACCCTTCGCGCAGCCCCGCTGTTCCTCCGCCCCTCCCCTCCTCCAGCCTCGGTGGGGCCCAGTAGCTATCTCTGCGGGGTCGCCCCCGCCTTCCTCCCCGCGCTTAGCGCTTTGCAAGTTGGAAGGAGCTGGCGAGGCGCCTGGAGGAAGCAGGGAGACCTGAGGGTGTCCCTCCCCGGAGGTACTCGCCGCGGTCACCCCTACCGCTGACCAGGAGAAAGGGGCTGCCTGGCTCGCCCCCGGGGCTCAGAGCCCCGTGAGCTCGGTTTTCTGCTCGCACTGAGTTGGGGAATGTTTTCCCCGAAGTAGCCTCCAGGCTGCAACCTCGGGGCTGGCAAGAGCTCTGCACTTGTCTATTCTCTGGGAAGGAAAACAAGCTCCCTCTTGATTCACAGAGAGAGGGAGAGAGGGGAGAGAGAATCGATTGATTTTCACATTGGAAAGTACGTGCCCGGCCCCTCATTTTGGCCTCCTTGGGTGCCCCCGCCCCCATCGGTCAACACCCCGTCACCTTACTCCTGGTAATATTTACATAGATTTTTTTTGTCTTCCTTTTTAAAGGTTGGAGTCAAATTCTGTAGGTTTTTAAAAAAATGGTCATTTGCTTTTTCCCCACATAAACCCCCCCTTTCCTCTCTCGGTTCTTCCCCATCTTCGATCTCACCCATTTTCTATTCCTTCCCTGTTCTAGTTCCCAGGGTGACTGAGGAGGCCAAGGACCATCTCGGGTTCCACCAGGAGCCTCCAGATGGGCCTGGCCTGGGGAGGGATGGAGAGGCTGTCAGGTCAGGCTTCCCCTCCGGTCGCTCTTCTCCTTCGGCTTCAGGGCTCAGGGAGAGCGACCAGCTGCTGGGAGCCTGTCCCTGCCGCGGGCAGTCAGCTTCACCAGGGGGTGTCTGTGGGGGTGAACCCCCAGGACCCTCCGGAGCAAACGGTTGGTGTTAGTGGCCCAGTTCACATTCACCAGGGTTTGGGAAGCTACCCACAGACCCCTACCCTCTGCCCACCCACCCGGTTGGGTCCCGATGCCCCGCCTTGGGCGCTGTGCCGGAACCACCGCGGAGGCATGCTGGGGTGGCCGGCAGGGTCTCAGGGAGCCTAGGACTGGTTGGAAATGGAGGCGAAGCTGGAACAGTAGAGAACAAGGGGGCAAGGCTGTCCCTAGGAGGTGTCGGTCTATTGGTGTCCGGGTTGGGTCAGGGCCCGGGGGCCAGGACCGGGTTTTGCCCTGTCAGGCCCCTGCTTGGGGAAGAAACACCTGCTACACACAACTCCGCAAAACTTCCCGCCCCCTCCCCTGCACTGGGAGCCCACGGGGCCCACGGCCCCCTCCTGCCTGGGAGGGCGCTCTCCATTCCCGGCTCTTCCCTGCGCTCCGAGTGCCCTTCCCCCGCAATTAGCAGGGTTTGCTGCCTGGAGACGGCAGCGGCCCTGCCTGGGCTGCTTAATAACCCGCACACGTGTGTGTGGGAGGATCCCGCCCCCTCTCGGGTGGGCCCAGGCGCTGGCTGGAGGCAGGGGGCTGGAGCGAGGGAGTAGGGGTGCAGATCCTGGGCGGGGGTGCCTCGCAGGTCCTAGTGCCAACTGGGCACAGGGCGTGAAGTCCTGGGCATCCCTGGAGCCTGGAGGGGCAGCGGCAGGGAAGAGAGCCCCTTCCGCTCCCTGAGTCCCAGATCCCGGCTCCAGGAGGGAGGGTCCTTTGGGCTCTCACAGTACAAGACTGGAGTGTGTGTGTATGTTTGAACTCTTGCCTGGCCTGAGCTGAGGTGGGTGTAAAAGCCACCTTTATCACCCCAGTGGGCTCGTCTCTTCTGTGACCCCAGGGTCAAGAGCAAATTTAAGTGGCAGCGTGGAAGCAGGCTCAGGCCGGAGGGAGGCTGGGGACCAGCGCCAGCCAGCACGGAGTCTCCAGGGGTGCACTCAGGCTGCTGGGCTGGATCTCACTGGCTTTGGGAAGCCCCGGTGGCAGAGGTGGGGCCTCTGCCGAGGGGTGTGGGTTGTTGGCTTCCTTCTGGGTGAAGGTCTTTCTGGAGAAGTGGCCCTGGCTCTGGGACAGCTCGGACCCCAGAGCCCCAGGAGCTGCTTGGTGTACGTGGGGTGGGTGGTGGCTCTCGCTGTGGTGAAGGCTGGTGGGGAGTTTTTGGTGTGTGGGGCGTCCTTCCTGACCTGTTTGCCTAGTCCTGAGAGGCTGGAGAGGCTGCAGCTGTGGTCCCCGGCACCTGGCACCCTCCATTCCCAGCCATCAGCCCTGGCTGCTTGTGTTTTAAAGCCCTAATGCAGTGCTGGGGGGACCCGGAATTCGCTCCTGGTGCTCTTCCTCTCTTTGGTGATCGATGTTATTGTAGAGCTTGATTCCCAAGGGTGCGTAGTGCCTTAAAAGCTGCGATTTTGCAGGGACCTCTGGAGAGGGGAGACGACTCTAAGCATTTTCATCCAGCTAACCGGTGGAACGATCTTTCCAAGAGGGCTCCCATTTGAGCCCCAGATCTGGGCTGACCTGCTGGGCAAACACGCTTGGCTCCCCAGCACTGGTTTGCCTTCCTGCAGTTAACTGTGGGCACCACTGGGCCTCCAGACAAGGACCAGGTGCGAGGGTTCCTGCGGGTCTCACCCCAGGGAGCCCAGGACAGAAACGTGTTTGTCACAATTCCTCATTCTCACATTCCCTAGCTCTCCCCCCCAGAGACAAGCCATGTAACCAGGCGTTGCCAAACCCAGGTAACTCAGCAGAGGCGGGGGGGGGGGGGGGGGGGGGCCCCNGGGGGGGGGGGGGGGGGGGGGAGGCGGCCCAGCAGCTTCTGCAAACCTGTGTGGCTTCTACTTGAGTTCCCTTTTAACAATTCCCATCGCCCCTGGGGGGACGCAGAGACCTTGCATTTGCCGGCCAGACTCCTTTGCGGGGACGAGAGTGCCTTTCGCAGGAACCCCCTGGCCCATCACACACTGAGAGGGTGGGCCCCGGAGGGGGCAGTGGATGCCTCTGCAATCAGGATGTGCTAACACGTATTTCTATTGTGTTTCCAAGGGGATTTTTAAAAAATTTTATTTTTGTTTCAATCCGGGACTGTTTAGTCAGAAAGCACGTGTGCGTCCGGAGCTCCCTGCAGTTCTCGGTGTGGGGTTATATGTCTTTAAAAATGTAAGAAGAGGGGAAGCTTTGTGAACGTGAATGTGAACAGTAGGGCGAGGAGACGCCCTTCAACAGGTCCCCAGAAGCCCGTGGCCGGTGGTAAAGTGGAAGTGTACCTCCCTGGTGCCCAGTGTCTTCCCGAACGCAGGCCCGTGGAGAAGCAGAGCTGCCGAGTGGGCGTTCTTTCAGCTGCCCAGTCGTGGGTGATGGGAGCGCTGGCCACAGGGAGGCACTTGGAAGTTCCTGCAGTCACAACACCTGCTCCCAGGGGCCCTGAGTCTCTAGTCTCCCGTGTATTGCCACAAACCCCAGCAGAGCTTTGAAAATGTCGAGAGAACGGCTCAGCTTCCTTTAAGAACCAGGTAAACAAGGGCTGGCTCCGTGGCCGGTTGGTGCTTCCTGCAGACGAGACAGCAAATCCACGTAGACATTTCTAAGTCGTCCCAATGCAAATGGCATGGTAAGTGCTCCGTGCTCAGCTGAGTCCTCAGCGTGTCTCTGCCAGGCTTTCTGCTGAGCTCGCACTGGAAATGAGCCCTATCACTTGCATTCGTGCCGTTTAAACTTTGCTTTCCCTTTGGCCTTCTGTCCTTCTGCGGAGGTTCCTGTCTTCTGGAATGAAGTCACCGAATGGGGACTCCTTGTGCCGAGCAGACGCCCAGCTCCACCATCTTGTGTTTTAATTTCACGTGTCCAGCTCATAAAGCAAAGGGCGGCATGTGGGTAAAGGTGTTGGCACCTGTGGGTCGCCCGGGGCATCTGGAAGCCTGTTGGTCCCTGTGGGGGGAGAGGAGGCCCCTGGGCCCCTGGACCAGCTGTGGCAGCTGATGGGACCGCACCAGCTCCTTTCTGGGCGGGGCCGCCGTAGCTGCTACAGATGGAGTTGGTTTGAAACATTCGCACTGGCTCGCGTGTGACACCTGAGGCGAAGAAGAAGATTCTTTGACTACGGTGCAACCAGTCGTCCCAAGGGAAACTGCGCGTTGGGAGCACAGCCACTGCGCTCGGCTCACTGGATGTGCCGCTCGGGTCATCCCGTCAGTATGGACAGCAGTGGTATCGGGTGTTTGACTAAGCCCTCCTTCACATTGGCGTAGGAAGGCTTAACTGGCCTTTTACTGATTAATGTGTCTGTATTCAGGCTAGAATTTCTTCCCTGTGCTGAGCTTGATAAGGGGCAGAATTAAAATTCCCACTGTATAAAAAAGAATAGAGGAAAATTGTTTAATTGAATTGGTTAAAATGACTGACTGTAGGAGCTTTATGGAAATAATCCACAACCTGCAAGGTTTATTTTCCCACCCCAAAGATCAACGTTTTTTTGGATGCAGAGTATAAAGCACGTTCCCACCCCCACCCCTGTCCCTTCTAAGTTTGGCTGCAATTTCTTTAAACCTTGTGCATCCCCCCGTAATTTCTGGGAGAGGAAAATGCCATCCATGCCTCGGGGAAATTGCACAGCCGTTCTTTACCCTCCGGCATCTTGGTGCTAGCAGGATGCAGCCCGCCATCCGCCGGGCACACTGTCTGGGTGACGAAATCCACTTCGGAAAATGTTGCAGACGTCTGACCGAGGAATAAAATTCCAGCGCGTGAACTGGAGGTCCAGTCAGTGCTACTTTGACCAGTGCAGTGGCCACATTTATTTCCAGCCGAAGCTTCCATGGTGATTGAAAGAACACGCAGGCATGGACACCTGTTAAACAGGAGTTCATCATCACCAAGCCCTCATTATATGAAATGTTAAAGGGACTTATCTAAGAAAAAGAAGATGAACAATATGAACAGTGAAAGGACAGCAAATACGCAGTTATTAACAACCACACCTAAAACAAAAGCAAACCAAGAGGACAGCTAGATCAGGAGTGGAACCATAGAAATGAGGATCACATGGAGGGTTAGCAACAGGGGAGTGGGAGGAGGAGAAGGGGGGAGAAGGCACAGAGAATAAGTAGCATAGACGGTAGGTAAAAAATAGGGGGGAGGGCAAGAATAGTAGGGGAAATACAGAATCTAAAGAACTTGAGACACGTGGGCATAAACTAAAGGGGGGAGGGGGAGGGGGTGTGCAGGGTGGAGGGGAATGAAGGGGGGGAAAAGAACAACTGTAATGGAATAATCAATAAAATGTATTTTAAAAAAGCAATAACCACGTGTATTTCTCTAATGCATTTCGTGACGTACTGGTTGAAAGCTTCGTGCTTTACGGGACACTCGCTTTAGGCCTGGGAGGCTGTGAGAGGGAGGTGGGTGTTTCAGCATAGCCAGGCTCTCCTCGTGCAAATACAGTTCACCAGACCCTTGTTCGTGTGAGCGTGCCTGCGTTGTTTGTGAAGGAGTGAGTCACGAGGAATGCTCTGTGAGTTCATAATGACTCTGTTACCAACGTGAGACCAAGAGGAACAGAAGCATTGGGACTCAGTGTTGGTGACGCACCAGCTTTATGGTCTGTGAGTTCTTTTTAGGGCATTACCGCAACCTGAGGTTTAAAGGATATAAAGTATTGGCTCCACTCCAAGTACCTTTTACTCCTTTATCTCTTTTTCAGTTTATGTATCTTGGAGACCCTTGAGCTCAAGTAAAGTCAAGAAAAGCTAATATGATGCATAGATATTACAAAAGTAAATCCTGCTTTCTGTCGGAGTTACCCAGATAATGGTAAGCCACACATCCCAGTGGGGTCAGAGAGGGTTTCGATGACACTCGGCCTGTCCCCCATGCTTTGTGGCAATGCTCTGCTGTCTGTACTAAACATGTCACCTTTGTCATTGTAGATGTTGGCATTACGACCGTGATGGAAAATCTTTGAATATTTCTGCAAACTTGATGTACATAAGAATCACTTGAGGTCTTGTGTGAATGTGAATTCTAAGGCCTCTCCCCCAAGTGGTTCTCAGTGAGTGGGTTTTAGGTGTTGTCAGAAATCTGCATGTACATATGTCTATCTGTCCATCCATCCGTCCATCCACTGATCTATCTCTATCTCCTTCTCAAGGAGAAGCATGAAAATCTAATAACCGGTTTACTGAGCCTGCACAGGCTAATTGGCCCATGCTGATTTCATGATGAATGCACTATATTATAAAATCGTGCAATTATTTCTGAAGATTTCTTCTTTATCATTAGTGCCTCCATTATCTGTGTTCATTAATCTATGCTGTTTAATCCTGTTTTTTTTTTTTTTTTAAAGAAAGGTTTTACAACAAAGTTGAGATCGAAGCTCTCTGTCCATGATGTTTCTATCTTGGGAAAACTTCCAGGGATAATTATATTCTTCCATCTAAAGATCTTCATGAATGAATTGTTTTATTTCTTTTACTGTTTAGTATACTCTTACACGATTAGTGTTGTGTAAGAAGGAGCTAAATGTTGGATGAAAATTGGAATTATTTGCAGAATGCTCTCCGATCGGTGAAAAGAGCCTTTGAAATTGATGTTGAGTTCTGAGCTGCCTTCTTCCGGGCGTGTGGCGGTTCCTGGGCCTTTATTCGGGGAAACTCAGTGAGCTCTCCTCCTGTTTTGGCCTTTTACATGTGGCTCATTTTCTACGTGGCGTTGACACCCCCTCACAATGTATGGCGGATGGTCCCCTCACTCACATCCTTGTCACATTCCACGCCCTTGACATGACAGATGCTGCAAGCCTTAGCCAGTGACTCTGAATTGTCAGTTCCTTTTCTGTCACTGAATTGCTAATCAGCACCACAAACATTCGACTTTTCTGCCCATGCTAGTCATCAGGGTTACAGAGAGTTCAACACAGCTCCTTCTTAGGAAAAATATTGACTTCCCCTGAACTTAAAGATACTCAGCTTTCTTTCAAAGGACGGATGGCAGGCACGTGTTCCAAGGCCATCAGCCCTCTTTGGCTCCGTGTTTCAAACTGTTGTCTTTTTGACAGGTAGGGCAGCGGTGCGCCTTGGTCCCAAATGCGGCTGTGGACATTTGGGACTTCGGGCTGTGACTGTCACCTCACGTGGAACAGAGGGAGACCCTGGTGACACGAGCGGGGGTGCGCTTTCACGCGGCATGAGCTGAGTAGAGTACCCGCCCCCTGCGTGTGCCCCAGGCGTCAGTTCTGCAGCGCTGGTCTCGCCTCCCCTGCCCCAGCTCACGCTTCTCCTCCCGTCCCCTATGAAACACGAGTCCTGCGAACAACTCCGGACGCACCTGGCCTTCAGGGTTTGTCTTGCGTGTGTTGGGGACGGCCAGGTGGTGGCAGGTCTGTGACTCCACAGGTGTGCTCCCTTTTCACAAAAATGACGTCAGAGTTCACGAATGTCCATCGTGACACTTTCACCAAAACTGTAGAGATCAGGGGGAAGTTGAGTGCAAGAAGTGCACTTGTTCCTGTTAGGTGGGAGTGTCTCCATTTAGTGACATCTTCAAGTACCTCGGTCGAATGACTCTCGTCCTGGGGAAACACGCCTGTGTCGTCTCTTCACGTCCTTCCCGGTGACGAGGTCCTGGGGGCGGAGCCGAAGTCTGGGGAGTCTAGGCCCCTGAATGGGATCAGAGGAGCCACCTCTCTCCCTTGAAGAACCGCGCCATGCGCCTCCCCACACCGCTCAGCTGGGAAACCTCCAGCTGCCGGGCCCCAACTGTGCCCTACACGCTTCCACAAGGGCCTGGGGTCTGGGATTGCCCTCACGCAGCTGGCATTCTTACTTCCAAAAGAAAAACAACCCATGTAGTCACTTGATGTAATTAGTATTTATTCAAATATTGGGCTGTGGGGGAGACCGTACATGTCAGGCGGGGGCACTGGAGAGGAGTCCCTATAAGAGGTGGACACCTGGCCATCCCGGAGAAGCAAGGACAAAGGGTCATGGTCAGCGGGAACGAGGGGGCTGTGTGAGACCCGGCCTGAGGACAGACAGAAGCCTCTTTAAATTCCACGTGTGTGGATGAGCCTACAGACACTGACGGATTCCTGTCCAGGGCGAATTCCTGCCGCACGCGCACCCACACGCGTGGCTTCAAGTCCTCCCTTCTGCCCCCTTCCACGGCGAGGGGCCAAACTCTGGCCTGGATGTCAAGTCCGTTTCTTAGAAACGATGTTTTTGTCATGTTAAACTCTGTTCTCCAAGTTCCATCCTGTTAGTTACTTTTTGTTGTGATGGCCCCCCGAATGCAATACCCACAGGACACGGGGTGGGAAAAACAGTCACACACGCCACACACAGCCCTTCTGGGGCCCTGGCCTCCCAGCGGCCGGGGTGGGGGCCGCACAGCCTGAGTGTGCCGCACACACCTGTGCAGGAGCCAGTGTGCCCCCTGCGGCTGACCCCCCCCCCCCCCACCGTGCTTCGGGGTCTGGCTCTGGCCTCTCTCTTTGTCTCTGGCCCGGCACTTCCTGGTGGTCACATGCTCAGGTGTGCCCAGCTTCCAGAGGCCAAAGCCACCCGCTGGTCCTCCATCCAAATTCCTTCATTCCTCGCTGTGTTTCACCATCATGGGTTGTGATGTTGGGCATCGTGAGTTTGGGGTCATTTTTTTGTAAACCTTGCTGGTTGTTGGCCGGTTTTGTTTCCGCCTGTGCGCATCACACCGGCTGCGTAGACCCGAGTCCTGGGAAACTGGAAGACGCTTCTGCGACAGTGAGCTTCGTGGCGCCTCCCCGCCTCCAGCTGCCTCTCCGTCAGAGTCCCTGTCGTCTGCATCTCCGAATGAGCCAAGCACATTCGAGGGACACATTGGGGGGGTGGGGAAGACTTGTAAATGAGAGTGACATCTTCAAGTCACCCTTCACAATTCACTTGTCCCCATGCCATCGCTGGCACTTGACTGGCTTTGAGGCCTCATCCCAGTCGTTGTTTCGCAATGCACATCCGATGCAGTTGTGATTCCTTTTCATGGGGGTTTCTTTTGCACACACAGTGAGGCTCCCAGGACGTGTGCGTTTCCTCTTCTAGCGAAAACATCTCGGTGACGTTAGGGCTGCTCCAGCCGACGCGTGGACCTGCCGCGGGCGTTCGGATCTCCGTGAGGCTCTTACCTCTCCGCTTCCAGTGCAGAGAGTCACATGGGAGGGTTAGGGAACAGAGAGGAGCTCCTCGGTCTCTTTCTTTGGCCCCTGCAATCACAAAATTACCTTCGCCGCGTTTTTTAGTGGCCACAGGAGACATGGAAGGGACAAGCTGCCAAGGTGTTTGAACGATGAGGGGTCTTCTGACCTAAAAGCGCAGGCTGAATTCTGAGGGATGATTGATATCTCCCTGAAAATGTGTTTTTCTCTCAATTTTTGTGATGGATGAACACCATGAGGCCTTTTAAAAAAGAGTTGGTATAAAGTAATATAAAGTGTTATATGACAAGGTGAGGTGACAGTCACTTCTCTGGCGAAGTGGGTCCCCTTTTGTGTTTAAGAGAGGGGCCCCTGGGTGGGGAGCGGACACGACTGCGTATGTTGCGTACGGGCCTCACCTGTCGCAACCCTGAAATCAATGGCTGCTCGCTTTTTGTCCCGGACTGAGGAGAGAGAGGGACAGGAGGCCAAAGGCAGTGTTTGAAAGACAGGGGTGTGTTGTTCGCCCTCTGCAGGACCAGACCCCACCAGGAACAGCTGAGGTGACAAAGGCCAGGCACAGGGACACAGTGGAGGGGAGTCTCCCATCTTAGTACCGTTTGTATCAGCTACCGATCGCTGCTGCGTAACATCACTTGCCGAGGCAGCGGCTTCAGATGGCACACGCCAGGGCCTCCTCGTCCCTGTGGGTCATACCAGCCCTCTGCTGCTGGCCTTACTGACTGCAGTCAAGGTCGAGGCAGGGACACCCTTGTCATCAGCAGCTCGGCTGGGGCCCCACCCTCTTCGACTGTGACTCAGGTGGCTGGCAGGAATCCTGTTTCTTGTGGCTGCAGGGCTGAGAGCTGGAGTTTATTTCTTGAGGTCACTGTCAATTCCTAGAGGCCAGCCACATGTCCTTGTCCCGTGGGGCCTCCCAAGGTGGCCCGGAGCCCAGGGAGGAGAGAGAGACTTGGGCAGGTCAGGAGCTGCGGGGTCGTTTGCAGTCACAGCATCATGGACACACAGTCACCTCTGCCCAGTCCTGTTGGTTAGAAGCCAGGCCATGTCCCGGCCACCCCACGTGGAGGAGAGTCACACAGGTGTGACCACCAGGAGGTGGGGCCAGGGGGCCACCCCTAGAGTCTGTCCACGGAGATGCTAGAAATATGCGACTATGTGAAGAGCTTCATGTGGTCACTAGGCCAAGGGTCTAGGGCCAGACTAAAAGGAGGCAATGAACATACGTTGGCGTTTTACAGGAAGAACCAACAGAAATGATGTGGGAAAAGGTCCCCAAACTTATTGTTGCTCCAAAGGACGTCTTAAACAATGCAGGTTTTTCATCTATGTTTATGAAACAACCGATGCATCGTGAGTTAGCCAGCAGTACTTGGGGGGGCACTTCCCACGCAATCGTCGTCTACCCGGAGAAATCTGCGGGGCAGACAGGCGGTCCGTGCCCGCAGGCAGTCGGCACGATCACGTGTGTGAGCCCCAAACACGCTCGCTCTCACAGTGACCGGTGCTCATTCATTGTAGCCCGCCCTCCGACACCAGAAAATTGGACGGAACATAGACGCCTGTCATCCTAAAATAACAAAATACACCGTGTAACACACTTCATCGCCCATGTGAAAGTGTGTCCAGGGTGGAAGGTTGAGTTGAGAATTCAAAACAGAATGAACGTTTCCATTCGTGTGCAGGAAAACGCGAGGCCCTGCCCCGCGGAGAACCCCCTGCGGAGGCAGGCACGTCGCAGGGCAGTGGGCATGTGCACGCCGCACCTCTCCACCCTAGAATAGCAGCCCTTCAAAAGGACTATGGAAAAACAGCCGCAGCAAAGAAAAGTAGCTCTTTGCAGACCATGTCGATGAGCGGATGGCAGACACACTCTGCGACGTTTGAACTTGCAGCGACCTTGACGTCTGGAAGTCCACGTGTCTCGATTTGCTGGTGTCCAGGCGAGTTCTGTGCGGCGCACAAATGCGTTGGGACCGTTTAGACGGGACCCTGTCTGAGTGGAGGCTCTTATCATGGGAGCCCCCTGCCTGCTGGTGACCCACCGCTCCTTCTGCCCCCGCTGGGGCCCAGCCTGGCACCCCCTGCCCCACTCCTGCCCCGGTGCCTCTGCCACATGTGGCGGGGAAGGCAGGGTGGCTAGGCACGTGCTGGGCTTACCCCTCAGACCTGATGTCACCCTGTAGCTGGGGACGTGGAGAGGGAGGCCCCCGGGCCGCAGGACCCTCGGGGGCGGGAGAGGTGTCGGAGGACGCGTGTAGCAGCTGTGCTCAGTGGTTAGTTCAGCGACTTCTTTCAGGCCGTGAAAACCATGGCGGTGCGATGCCAGGTGTTGGCTGGTTAATGTCCTTTATGTCACTAAACTTCAAATGATGCATGCCTCGCTGCAGAATTCTTCCTCACAAGGAACACAGCCCTGAGATGTTTTGTTTGTTAGGACTGTTCACATCGTCACTGGTGCAGTTGGACTTTGCATGCTTCAAATTCTTCATGATTAAAGTGGCTCGAGTTATGGAATGACTTTGAAGGAGTGCAGAGTGGGTTCATCGCGTAGATGGGCAGCTGATCGCGTGCGAGGGGAACAAGGGGAACAACTCGTCTTCGTTTCCGTGTGCTTTGGGGTTCCCGTGTGGCCAACCCCCCTCCCCCGGAAACGCTGTGCTTCGTGCTCGACAGTGGTCCGGGTGAAACTCGGCAGTCAGGGTGCGTGCCTGCCTTGGCCCCCCCCATTGAGAAAACACAACCTGAGACATCTGACAGTGGTGGCTTCCCCTTTGCAAAGCGGCCGTTCATTCACTGGACTGAGTATTACACGGATCCGTGGGATGCGCGATGTGGCACGTGTGAAAGGCGTAGAACTCTGCCCGGGAGATCCTGACCTTAAACCGATGTTAGTGACCGTTTTATAACGGCAACTAAAAACTAGACCATCAGTCCCAGGTGTGTACTGGAGAAAGCCCTATTTTTCTATTATTTGTAAGTGGAAATGAATCATTAGAGTTGGATAAAATCGAGCGTCTTATATTTATGAGGGTAATCCTGAGCTGAGTTTCTAGAATTCTGTAGGATGCACAAAACGCTTTCATAGTTCTCCCCTTGTTGGCAGGTAAAAATAGAGGTTTTTTTCTCCGTCAGGCCAAGTGATAGCAGCATCAAAAGCAGGATTTGACCTTGGACATCGCATTCTGTGTTAGTAACATTAAATGCTCAGTAATGTCACCCAGAGAAGATGCATTCTGAAGTTTATGACCAGGATGTCTTGGACATTGGAAGTGACCCTGAGGGGAACCGTAAGAGAAAATAGTAAAAATCTTTTCCCAGCAGGAATGCCCTAGAGAACAGATTTGTCTTCATGTCTGGTGTGTTGGTTGCGAGTGTTCTCCACAGCCACGGGGTGCTTTTGCCTTCGGAAGGAGTTCGTGTGTTTTTCTCGAGTTTTGCCGAAGAACGGCATCCGAGGGCCAATCTCCACGGCGACGTCTGAAATGGACTGACTTGCGGATGCACTGTGAACAGGGCAGTTGGGTTAGACCCTTTGACCCCCCTCCACATTCGTTTACAAACACCCCCTTTTCAAGCAGACTTCTGGGAGTCCCCATAATTCCTAATGTCCAGAGACGGCTGATGTGAGCCGTGCAGCAACAGGCACAGTCTGTCCCGCTCAGCCCGGCTCCGGACCCTGGGCTCCCTGAGCCGAAGGCGCGCCTTCTCTCCCCCTCCGTTACTGCAGGTAACCTGCACACAGGGTGGTCTCGCTCTTTCCTGCCCCCCCCCCCCACGGGACTGCCTCTCTGTGCCCTGGCCCCTCAGGTGGAGCCACCAGGAGTCCTCAGCCTGCTTCTGCAGCTCCCCCTCCACCCCCTTGAAGGGACGCCCATTCAGGCAAGTGCAGAGCCCAGAGCCTGCAGGCTGGGGGCTCCCGTCTGAGCCCCGTGCCTCCTGGCTGGGACCTCTGAGCTTCAGTTTCTTCCTCAGCAAAGAAAGTGGTTTAGCCGGGCCCCCTCAGCACCCCCAAGCCCTGACATTCTGTGACTTCGGAGTCGAGCGGCAATCGGCTAATCCATATATATACTTAGAGGGTTGGAGCCGAGCAGCCATAAATTCAATAAGGCCACTTGCAGCGGGGAGGTGGACTCCATCCACACTGCGTGCGTGTGTGCATGCGTGCGTGCACATGCGTGCTCAGTTTCTCTCTTAGCTTCCTTCTTTCTCATGCTTTGAATTCAGTAATCTGCAGTTTTTCTCCTCAAATGACGTAAAGTAGCTATTCCTTGTAATTAGTATAACTTGGAATTAATTACTCTTTGAGCCTATTTCTCCTGATATTCCACAACCCCTTTGAAAAGTAAGTCACCTCGGTGTGTTAAAAGCACAGTTCTCGGTTCCACCCCCGCTCACGGGGGCTGTGAGGTCACACTGATCATCGTTACTCCCCGGGTCTCAGCTTCCCTGGAAGATAAGTGTTCGCGGCTGCTCCGGGGCATGAGCTTCCTTCCCCACGTTATCTCCACATGCCTATTGTACTAACGCGCTGCGGTGAGAGCGTCCGAGTTCTCCTAGCGTCTGCCCTCCCTACGTTTCAGAGTTGGATTTACTGTCTCGTAACTTTCTTCCTCTTTTTCAGCCCTTAGTACGAACGTCCACAGCTGTTTATCACATGCAGAGGTTTACACACTTGCAAAGTGCTTATACTACCTAACGGCACACGGCATCGGTGGGGGACAGCCCAGCCCTGTGTCTTAGCTTGCCCTTTCCTGTCAAGGAATGTGAGCCACGGGTGCTGTGTTGCAGAGTGAAGACCACGGGCGTTGTTCCCAGGCCCTGTGCTAATCGCAGGTCTTCGAGTCTGCTCATCGTTCTCCCTACCGTCCAGCTGCCCAACCTGCTACCGTGTGGATGTTGATGAAAGAAACCTCCCCAACCAGCAGGGAATATTTATAACAGTGTGTTGGAGGCAAACTCACTGCATGCTGGGGAGCAAAATCGCTCATGGATCAGAGAATGGAAATTTTGCAGCCTCTTTTATGCCTTTGGAATTAAGGAGGGAGCCTGCGGGGGCTGAAATGGAGGCGGGAGAGAGCAAGGCTGGGGGTCTCTGATTGGGAGACGGGATCATTCACAGATCACGTGCTTTCTGAGGGTAGTTACTCTTCCAAGGGGTCTGGAAAAGGCGTTTCCAAGGGCTGTGGACCTCCATGCATGGGAGCGATGGATGGGGCTGGCTTAGGCAGAGAGAAACCTGGGGGTGTGACCACCCACCCACAGCTGTCCAGGCAGGAACTTGTGACCAGATCACCCTGTGAGGGCACTTTCGGTTAGAGTTACTGCTGAGCCCTGTTTTGTCCATAGAAAGAAGGACAGAACTCTGTGCGGGTTTTATTTGACACACAATTAATTATAAAATGGTGACTAAGTCCTTTCCTGAAGAATCTTATCTGGGAGCTGCCTCCCAGGTGATTTTTCTTGAAATCATTCTCTTTTTTCCGGCTGATCATTCTCCTTCAGCCACGGTGATGCGCGCACTGTGGGCGCAGCGCCTTCGCAGGGTCTGTCAGGAACGGCAAGCTTGTCTAGACCCCGAAGGTGCAGACCGGACGTGGTCGAGGCAGCCCTCTCGCCACGGCAGCTCCGCCTTCGCAGGCACACTGGGCGCGGCCTGCGCTCTGTGGCCGGGACCTGTGGACGGACAGGAGAACCCAAAACTTCCCCTGGTCTTGCACTGCTGGGTCTAAATCATTATTTTATTTTATTTTTTTACATTCCCCTTTGTTTCAGGACACAGACAGACTTCGTCATCAGCCAGGTTGGTTGGGCTGGGTTCCCTGTTTGGGAGTAAAAGGCTCCTGCTCAGAAGAGGCTGCACCTTTACACGAAGCCCCGAGGTTTCCTTAAATCTCGGGGTGCGTGGTCAGCGCATGCGTGCACATGCAGCAAGCTTGGCACCGCGGAGCCCTCCGGTTACAGGGCCCTTGGGGAAGAGGCGCCATTCTCGGGCGGAGTGCGCTGGAGGCCTTTGGGGGATCTGTGGGGTACAGTGCCGAGGACTTTGTCCACGTGACGTTTGATCCGCAGATACTTTGGCTTGTCTCTTACTGGGCAGGAACAAGCTCTCTGGGTTCCGGGAGGGGTCATCCAGGTTTTCATGGTTTTGTACTGGTTTTTGCAGTCACACGTGTCCTTCAAGGGCCAACAGGCATTCTGTCATCTGAACTGGGACACGTAGTGCTTCAGTACGAGTAATTCATATTTTTGGTACAAGTAAATGTCACATGTGCTGTGGAAATTAATTTAAATATTGATTCAATTAACCTTGTTGAGCATCCCCATAAGTCAAGTCCCCTGCTAGATGCAGCGGATCCAGGTGAGTGAGGTGGAGTCCTGCCCTCCAGCATTTAAAATTAAAATAGGGATTGTTTTTCTCAATAATATGATCAGGGTAATCAAACAAGCTCTAAAAAGATTATAAAGTGTGCTACAAGATACTGGCTCTAAAAGAAGCATGTTTCTCAGTCTGCTTACGTTTCATAAACATGAGATAGTGGGCCTCCCCTTCATTTGCCCAAGCATTCTGGCCACTTAAGGGTTTATGCACATTTCTGCCGTCTCTTCCTGACATCTTTGCAAGGATTTAAGTTGTGGAACGATAGACCCCCCCCAGAGTAAATGCACATTGTTTCTAAGTTTTGAAAGTGACAGCTAAGCCGGGGAGTTAGCCACACACTGTGCACCAGAGGACTCTCCATCCATAGGTACCAGCACCTTCATTTAGGGGCAAACATCTCGCTGTTCCAGGCTGTTCCAGGCTGTTCCAGGCTGTTCCAGGCACTGGGAGCGGAAGTGCGGGAAAGGGTGGTGACCAAGGCCGCACGTAGCCCCTGACTTCTCGGGGCCTGGGATGTAGAGAGCCGGCGAGCGTGCGACCACACAGCCTTAGGGGCAAGATCCCCTCCTGATGCAGCCCCTGCCTTCCGGGGCCTGGAGAGAAAGTCACCAATTCCTCTTTGTCCACTGGTGTCCTGCTCCTGGGAGCCCTTCGTGGGAAAGTCTCTGTCTCCAGACTTGAGGAAGCCATGGCTCCACCCCGGTGACGGCTGCTCGTGTGGTCGTTTCCCCTGCAGGGACACCTAGAAGGGCCTGACAGCCTTGGAGACAGATTTTACATCCCTTCCCCACCCTGCCGTAGCTTTTCCCTCTCACAGCCTTTCCCAAGTCCCTTAAGACTTTTTTCAATCGTTGGCTGCTGTGTTAGAGATAAGTGCTGATCGCTAATAGCTATT
Organism: Sturnira hondurensis; assembly: GCF_014824575.4. Taxonomy (NCBI): domain Eukaryota; kingdom Metazoa; phylum Chordata; class Mammalia; order Chiroptera; family Phyllostomidae; genus Sturnira; species Sturnira hondurensis. The sequence goes on from NW_028087067.1 coordinate 1,038,696, forward strand.
TCTTATCCCTAAAACGCATAGCGTCTGTTCTCAATGAATCCCTTTTCTGGAGAATGCATTCCAGGCCGTCGCACACTGGTGTGTCTGACGATGGGAGTTTAGGGCTATTTCTTCCCTGATAAGGACCATCCCAACGAGGTGACTTACCTTTGAGTCCCGTTGCCACTTGTAACAACGGCGATTACAGGAATTACAGAGGAAATAAAACTTACGAAAGTTGATAGCATTGGTACAAAGAATCTAATAACAAAATATTTATTATAAATATTCAAAAATAGTCCTCAGTTGTGTATGTGCAAGGAAATAAGAACAACGGGACGCATTTTTAACGCATGCCTTTGCAATTAGGAATTACAGCCTTGAGTGAGTGATAAACATAGCCAACCGCTAAATGCATTTCTGACTTAAGACTCCAGAAATTTTGTCAGATAAAAATAAATCTTCCTTCTTGAGTTTCGTAATTATGGCAACTAGCACCTGCATGCTAACTTTCACTCCGAAAGACTAGGATTATGGAAATGTGAGTTATTACAGTTTTGAGAGGAAGTGCCTTCTAAATACGCCTTCTCGAGGTGCTGTCTGCCGAGAGGGTGCCGTGAGGTCGGAGTGGATTCATGATCAGGAGCGACTGTGGCGGGAATCCGCGTTGGAGGCATTTTAAGGGGCCTATGTAAAAATAATTTTTAATCACTTTATCAACGTATAGGTACTCGATGGCATTGAATCTCCCTTTTTTCAGAGATCCCATGTTTGGGTCACCAGGATCTTCGGTTTGGGGCTCAGAAACTATAGACTCTCAGAGACCCGAGGTTTCAGTTTGTCCAAAGTCTTAGTTTAGGGAGTGAGAGGAATGGGACCCAGAGCTGAGTCACAGCCAGAATCCAGATCGAAGCGACGACCGAGCCCAGGTCCCGTGACTTCGCACACTGGCTCAGCCAGGGCCCCCGCCCCCCACCAGGTGACCCCAGGACAGCGCCCCTGGGTGCACGGATGTGCGGGTGTCGCAAGTGCACACAGAGCTTTGCAGCACTCTGGGCGCGTCACAGCACAGGGCGAGCGGCCATGGCACCTTGTCAGTGACACAGGCACACGACTTTCTGGGACGTGTGACCCTTCACTTCGCTTTGGCGAGCAGAGCTATGCCCTTCTCCCCTCTTGTGAGGTTCTGTAGCGGGGAAGTAGAGGCTCCTCCTCTGGTTTCCATGAACATCAAAGTGCGACATCTGCTTTGTCGCGGAGTTTTCCTTGTGAGTTCAAGGGCCTTTGTCAGGCCACTTCTTCCTAACACCTTGTCCCGGTCTTTTTAGTGACGTATTTATGGGGCACCATCACGCAAGCTTTCTGTTGCTTGGTCTGCTAGGGCTGCTTCCGGTGACCAAATCAGACACTGGAGTGTGTGGTGCTCGTGCTGTGTGTGGCCCAGGGTCCCCGAGGTCACCTCGGAGTTTTCCGAAGGCCTTTGTAGCTACGCGGAGGTCATAAACGGTTTGCTACACTTGCTTCTTCTCAGACATCTTCCGAAAATGATTTATGGTTGAGGAAGACATAAGTGATGATACCATAGTGATATCGTGACCGATGTCCCCTTCGGCCTCTTTTTAAAGTTCCGGCTGATCCGACACTCACACCTGTCCTGGTGTGGCTGGCTTTGCTCTGTCTTCCAGATGGACTCACAGAGGCTCAGAGAGGGTCCCTGCGTCCCCAGGTGGCAGAGCGAGTGAGTAACGGAGTCAGGGACAAGACTCGGGTCAGAAGTCCAGTGGTCCGCACACCCGACTTCACGTGACGAACTAGGACTTTCCTTCTGGACTTCGACAGCATTTCTCCATATAATTATTTCCTAGGTTGAGTCCTGTGAAACCAAACAATTCTGTCATTTCTCTCCCCTATTTCTGAGGCTTAATCGCCTTTGGATTTTGAGGTATTGGAGAAGTTAACGTACGTACCGTGGAATGTAGGGTGGATACCCACGGTGTGTAAAGGTTGTGTGTTTGAATCTGATCATGACCAGGATATAATTACAAATTATGCCTGCAGCCAAGTAGGTGGTTCAGTCCTCTCTCCTTTGGCACACTGTGAGTAGCACAATGTCCTACTTGTTTAAGAGAGAAAAATGGATCGCAATCTGAAAACGGCTTTTGAAGTGGACTGTGTTAAAACTGTAGGCAAAAGACTCACTGTATTCTGCTCCACTCAGAAATTAAAGTGATGGGTTATATCAATGGGTGCATGGCACGGAGGGGAAAGAGGACCGTGGGGAACCGGAGTGCACCCCGGGGGCCCTGGGCCGCAGGCTCGGTCGGCATCGGTGTGTGCCGATTGAAAAGCACATCCAGTAAAATAACGTGACGAGTGCCTTTGTCAGCCTGGCTGTTTGAGACGAAAGGTGACCCGGGCATTTTGAGATAAAAGGGGTATTATTTTCCAGAGGTTTGCTTTGTCCCTGCCTGGGTAGGTAGAGAGATAGAGAGAGAGAGAGAGACGGAAAAAAAAAAATAGGGAAGGAAGGGAGGGGAGGAAGGTCAGAGAAGGAAAAGGAAAGGAAAATAAAGTTTTCTAGAAAGTGGCCCCTGGTTTGGCGTGTGCCGACCTGGCCCCATTTGGTCTCAGCATGAGAATCCCGGCTCGTCTGATGAGGTACGGTGGGGAAGGAAGACATCATAGAAAGAATGACGTTCTGATAGTTGGTTGTTGCTTATGTAAAATATTGTTCACTGGCACAGGGAAAATTCCCAATTCTCTCTCTCATAGATCATTAACATGTTGAGCGTGATCAGGTTTTTTGGTTTGTATGCTTTTTGTACAAGTCACTGGTGTCAAAGCAGCCAGGAAGCCCAGCCCGCGGACACAAAAGGCAGAGAGAAAAACGTAACAGGGTGTGTGCGCCGGGGACGCCAGGTGAGCAGCTGGCAGGTCAGCGAGTTGGCCAGAGCTTCACAAACATGGTGGTATTTGGGATGAATTTTGAAAAATGAATAATGCTTTTCCAGTAGAAACAATATTCTTGGTTTCAAAAAAAACCCCATATTTTTTGTTTAAAAAAAAAACCAAAATGCTGCGTACAAATGCACGGAGGCCCGGGAGTCCATGGAGGGGTGGTCGGCGTGGAAGGCACTGGGGCTGTGTGAGGAGGCTGTGGCTAGGTGGCAGGGATGGGCCCTGGGCTCCGAGTGTCCCCAGGGTGGTGGGGGTCGTCCTCCAGCTGCAGAAGGGGAGCAGGAGGGGCTGCCAGGAACCCGTAGGTGACATGATGCTGTCAGAGAAACAAGCCCACAGATCCCTGGAGAGCGTGGGATGGAGAAGGGTAAGGAGGCAGAGAGAGAGCTCAGCCTTTGGACGGCCCAGCTGCGGAGGGCAGGTCTGAACTCAGCAGAGCGGTGGGAGGGAAGTGTCCTTCGAAGGCGGAGGGTCCGAGCGGGTCCAGGCAGGGGCGAGCGCACCTCCGCTCGTCTCCTGGAAGCTCTGAGGCTCTCCTTGGTGGGATGGACAGGGGAAGCCCAGGTGATGTGGTTCACTCACAAGCTTTTGACCTGTTTCCACATCAGAGGTCAGCGGGCAAGGGGAAGACTCGCGGAGACAGGAGAGAACGCTGTGTCGAAAACGGCCTGCTGGGGAGAAGAGGGAGCAAGAGTCCATCGTTTCTCCTCGGTGTAGAAAGTTGGGTTAATTGGGACTACCTTCATGGCAATCATTTTAGAGGAGTTTGCCTGAAAGTTAATTTTTGAATTTTGCATAATCTTCTATCACATTCTATGCAATATAAAAATTTGTACTTATATAATCTTATTAGAAAAATATGGAATTTGCATTTTCCTGTGTTATAAGCATCGCCTGCCCTTTTTCATATTTGAATAGAAACTCATCATGCGACAAATTCTATTTCTCAGTGAACCTAAGAACTCTAACTTGGCCGGCTTGGCTTATTTGTCAGATTCAATTACACAAAACTATGCCATTTTGAAGCTCTGGCCATGTTATATTTCCCTATTGTCTTGAAATGAGAAAAATGCATCATTTCTCGCTGTTTTGGGAAACTTAGAACGCTCTGCTTTCTCATCTGTCCTGCTGCACAGGGGCACGTGCGCGTCCCTGGAGGCGTGGGACTGTCATTTCTTCCTTTCGTGCCTTCGGTCCAGCCACCCTGTTGTGGAGGTCCAGCACCTCTTGAGCAGCATGACTCCTGTGACAGCCAGAGACACCCCCTCACTGACCACCCAATGCCACATTCACGAGATGCCCACGCCCTTATTATCGATAACGTCCGAGTGCAAAAAGTATCCAAGATGCACGTGCATTGAAATTGCAGAATAACACCCCCCAAGGCCTGGCCACCACCTGAGGCATAGATGCTGTTGTACATCAGGCTTTGTGAAAACAACAAATATTTGCTACGGGGTTTCCAATTGCTTCCAGGAAAAACATGGTCTTTAAGATTTAAACATAGTGATGGAACAATAGTTTTATGTGAGAGTGTTTATGGAGCACCTAGTATATCCCCTGACATGATTTAGGCCTACAATTAGGCACAACATAACAAAATTTGAGTGGAACCTATTTATCACTAGGGGTTACAGCCACAACGGCTTTATGATGATGCAGATTATCACTGTCCTTCTACAATGGCTGAATGATCTTATGACTAATTGTTCAGCAAAGGATAATTTAAAGATAATTATAAAGGCTAAAGAAAGCAGGAAAAATTGATAAACTTAATCTAAGTACATCTTAGCTTTGCTTCTTTTCTTACAGCTCTTTATTTGCAAACAAATGAGAAGCAACCATTCTTAGTCTTTGCAATTATCCTTTGAATACATGGAGTCTCTTCCTGTGATTCCCGGAATTTTTTTGGAAGACAAATGTATCTGCTCGATCGTTTCCGATCAATGACTCATTGAACTAGCCTTTACCCCCGGAGAAAACGGGGACGTCCGGTCAATTTCTCTGGTGCAGGAAGCTCAGAAGCACAAAACAAATGACATAAAATAAAATATTAATTTGTAAAAAGCAACAAATTCTCAAAGGAATTTGCAACATAGATTGCCGATGCCGGAGTGACTGAGTTTCCTTTCTTTAACATTTTTTTAAATGGATGGTGAATCAGGGAAAGATGCTCTTACATAATCATCGTCCGTGATCTGAAGGGCGTGTGGACCGTGCACCACAAATTCCTGGGATGTTTTTTACAGCGCCAGAATATCTGAGTTACTTTTAATCAAGGCGCATATGAAATCCAATTCTGTAGTTCCCTTTGGTTTTCCTTCCGGACACGAATCATAACAAGGATAGTGTGTGGGGCCTTCATTACACATTTTTGCTCAGAATATGTATTGTATCTACACCCCCAGCTCCTATGTTTCCAGGGAGAGAATATGAGGCGCCACCTCGCAGTCCCGAGTGTGTGAGACAGGTGTCTCCAGGCAGGCGCAGGGACTCGCAGTCTCAGACACCCAGGCTCCGCGTGTGAGCCTCGGGGCCTGCTGCACTGGGGACCAGGAAGGAGAGTTCCTGGAACTGTCGTCAGCTTCATAGACACACTTGGTCCGGTACCGGGGGATGGTTTGAAACTCCTCGGTTCCGATTTCTGTCATGGTCAGCGATGTTCGGTTAGAAGTGTGGGAACCGCCCTGCGGCGCCCACGGGCCTGACTGGTGTTCTGGATGCCGCGGTCATGGTGGGTCCTGCGCACCAGTGCGGAGGGTCATTCTCCAAGTACCTGTGGCCGTTATGCCTGCGAACACACCCAGGAAGGTGAGTTTGCTGTTGTGAGTGTGTGAAGCCCAGAGTCCATTCTCGTGTTACTGCCCATCAGTATTATTTTCCGTGGTGCAAACCGACTTTTGCCTCGCCTTCTCCATCCTCGTGTTTTAACCTGTCTATCCTCTAGTAAATGGGAGAATGCATTTATTTTTTGGCCTAACTGTCTAGAAAGGTTCATAAAATGGATTTAAATCTGGGCACTTTTTTTCATCCTAAATAACCATTTGTGTATCACTATAAAAATTAAAAAGTGCATTGACCGCTATTATGTTATTTGAGCACCCAAACACCCCTACGGGAAAACTCAGGGCACGCGTTTCATTCCATTTGTATGGATAATGAGAGCGAACTGCAGTAAACTCCAGGGATAGGCCCAATTCCCTAATTTATAAGTGGGAAGCAAAACACATGGAGTCTCAGATAAATTCAATAGCTTGGCAGGGCCCCCTGGGTGGCAGGGCAGAGAGGGCCTTCCTGTGCCTCTAAACGCTCTGTGCTTTCCCTCCGTTGAGTCACGTCTGTGTTTGCCAAAATCAGCTGTTTGGGTGAGTCGCCAAAATGATTGAATGGGTGCGTGACGTCCCCATCGCCTTCGATAGACAGACCTGGCGGTGGTTGAAGTTCCCTGTGTAGGTCACGTGTAAGCAGGGTCGACACACAGCAGGCGACCGATCAGTGATAGCTAATATTGATCCACAGTGGCTTCCTTTAACTTGAAATCCTTTTCAAGTCCTTTTTTCAGAGACATTTTATATTTTTAAAGTCAGCTTCATGACTCACGGTTTTCTGTGTATATATTATAGAAACGTGTTTGCTTGTACCTGAAAGCAGGACCATACCCTCCCATTATTGTCTGCTTGCCTACAGTTAGATATTTTTGAGGCTGTCGAAATATAGACAGATATTGGCTACGGTTAGATAGATATATTTGATGCCTTTTTTGAAGTAAAACAAAATGCATTTTGTGGAAGGCAGATCTCGAGGTGAAGAAACAACCCAAAATGGTGTGAAGAGGGACTGAGAGGATTTGTCACATTTAAGGTGATGAAAATCCTGGTCCCCAGATCCCAGGCGCTGACAGGAAAGTGTGGCGGGAGCCGTGCAGTCGGATGTCGCTGGCAGGAGCCTCACGTCCGGGCTGGGTGCGAGGCAGGGGTGGAAGTGATGATGGAGCGTGAGAGGATCGTTCGTCCGATTTAAAGGCAGAGAGAGTTTCGGTTTTGATTTTTTTGCCTTGGTTTGGGGGCCAAAATAATACGAACTTTTATGTTCTTCACATATGCCACCTGGGATCTGGCCCCCTCTAAATTACAGAACATTCGGAGTGAGCTCACTCGTTCTTTTTAGAAAGTCGAGAGGAGGAGCCATTCAGTAGGAACTGGACAGCGGACCTGCTGCCCCAGTTTTCTGAGTTCGTGGGTCCCACCCTTGGGCTGGGGAGACTCCCGTAATTAGTGGCGAGTTCAGCGGTTAGATTTCTCGCTGGAGATTGCCATGCAAACTGTGTTATTTTTTAAGTGATTGAAAGGAGGTTAGCTAAGTTCATTAAGGCTATATGGTCCAAGAACTGTTTTTCGATTCTTCTCGATACACAAAGCAGCTTCGATGCAAACACACGGTGCTTGTTAATCTTACCCAAGCCCACTGAATTATAGTAAATAAGTGGTAATAAAAAGAAATGCAAAAACTCACAAGTGCCAATAAAATCAGAGAGGCAAAAGAGCGAATGAGGGGCAGGTGTGTTTCTGGAAGCCAGACAGGGAACGAAGGCTCACTGCTGACTTAGCCATGCACGGAGGGCACTGACAGGTGGGGACATCAGGGGACACAGCCAGTGTCCCTGCACAGGCCTGGAGGTGCCCGGCAGTTGGGCCTGGGGACTGGGGAGGGCCAGGGTGAGGGGCACTGGACGGGGGCCGGCCATGCAGCTGCGTGCCCGGATCTCCTTCCTTAGCCGTGTGGGTTCTGCCCGCACTGGCCCCTGCCCTGCATCCCAGGAACACGCAGGTTTATTTCCCGTAGGAATTAGACAGTTGTGCCTCTGGATTTGGGACACTAAGTGCTGCAGAGGACTGTGACTTGAGAAGATCAAGTGACGTCTTTCATGTTCCATAGTAGAATCCTTGTGTTTTTCTCCCCCTTAACTCTAGACCATGGGCAGCTGGACTTCCATCACCTGTGCAATCAACCCCTCATCCTCCCCCCACCCCGTCTCCCTCCCCCCACCACCCCCGGGCAGATGTGTGGGATGCGTCATCAAAAGCCCACTGGGCTCTGCCAGCCTCTCAGTGCGCCCATCAGGGGTCGGTCTCCACTCTTAGGAAGCTGAAAGTGAACTTCACATTTTTGTCATACTCGTTTCCCTGGATAATTCTAAAAATCCCTCCATTATAAAGACAGAACCAAAACAAGCCTCCCAAAGAAAACAAATATAATGGAGTCAGCAGAAGACAGCTTCCAACACGATAGTCAATCTCAAGGTCAATAATCTGGTGCCCACGGACAAGAACCGGGTGCGCTGAAGTGTGTGATCAGAGTGACAGACAGCCACTGACAGGTAGACGTGATGCAGCCGGATTCGGCGATCCAGAGACTGGAGAACGAAAATCCGAGAGGTCACTTAGGTGGTAAAAAGTGAAAATTCAAAAGGAAACCACAGAGTGGGCGGTAGGGAATAACGGGACATTGTCGACTGTACTAGTGACGTGACACCAAAACCTTAGAATTAAGTGACCGAAAGCACTAGGTGGAAAATTGCCTCAAATAACCAAAAAACAAACAAATGAAAAATCCCAGCCCAACAGAACCACACTATGATAAAATTCCCAGAAACGTAAAAAGGGAAGGCAAGAAAAGTATACAAGTTTAAGAAACAAAATCGGCCGATCCAGCATTTGGGCGTCACAGGGGCGCTGGCTCTGCCTCAGCAAAAGAGGGCCCACGGGTGGAGCATCGCCTTCCAGAGAGTCCCCCGGGAAGGGGCTCTCCCGCCGGCCCAAGGCAGCTGCAAGTGGCGTGGGCCGGAAAGCTGCCGGGGGTGGGGGGTGGAGGGCGGGGATGCATCCCGGCGTTGAGGGAGGCGTGAGGACGGGAGTCCAGACCGCAGGAGCGCTCTGAAGGCTCTCTTTTCTAGTTGTGAGAAAGTAAACGTTGAGTTCACTTTTGCCAAAAAGTGGGGCTGCTGCTTTGGTGGGTGAGAAGGAGGGGAAGCTCCGTGAGAGGTCAAGTGCTCGCCCGTCACGCTAGGACGCCTGTCACAGTAGGACGTGGATGCCTACGGTGGGCAGAGTGCTGTAGTTAGGAGTGTATAGTAACATTAGAAGAAACGAATTAGCAGTAGTGGTATTTCAGGATGTGAGCTATCTTTCCAAATAAGCCTTCGTTACTGTATCACTAGATCAATGTCACTGTATTTATTTGATAAAATAATGGTATTTTATGATGGGCGATCGGCCATTCTTATACACGGGAAACTCCTTTACATGGGCGCAAGTGAAGAAACGTGTCCTTGAATTTTTTGGAAAGTAGAGAAGTGAACTACCAATACTCTATGCGCGTGCTGCCGTTTCTCTCTCTCCTGTACGGGGGTTGCAGGAGACCCTCTGACAGACAAACATGTAATCACACTTCTGTCTTGGTCTTTGAAGAATTAGAAGTGGGAAGTTCAGTGTGGATTGGCACTTTGGGACTATTCATCCCAAGCGCATGTCACTTAAAAGTGCCTTTCGACAGTGGTAGAAGAGGTGGCCCGCCGGACCCCTCAAATAGACATTTTCAAAGTGGGACCTCTTTGTCCTGGTCTGCGGAAGATGCCGGAACATCAAACCCACCTGCCTGCAGTTAGGGACATGACAAATGACATCAGCGTCACGTCCCATCTCTTCCGTGCTTTTGGTGGCCTTCCTGGGGGGCTTCTGTCGTTGAGTGTGCTCCATCAACAGGTCCGGGGACAATCGTCTTTAGCGAAAATGCAAGAAAACGTTTTGGGGCCCGAACACATTCCAGGAATATTATTCTGAAATATTTGATGAGTCTGCAGATGCTTTTTGAGTCGCAGCTGTGCCTGGCACAGCCCCGGGTGAGCGGGTTGGATACATTCGCCTGCCGGAGTCTGTGTTTCGGTGGGGGCGAGAGAGATCACCCACAGAGCCACGTGACTCGTGAGTGTCACCATTTGAGAGGGGGGAGGATACAGAGTGGGGGGAGGGGGCCGTCACTGCAGTTCTAATGAGGCAGGCAGGCCGTCTCTTTGACAAAATGTTCATATGAGACGTTCAGGGTTACGTTTTCAGGGCTGTGGACTTCCGGGCAAAAAACATTCTAGGGAGAAGCAGCCACCCCGACAGAGGCCGCCTGCCGATGACTGGTGTCAGTTTTAGGGTTCTGACGTTTTCTGGTGAGAGAAGCTTCGGAGGGCTTCGAACAGGGAGAGGAGATTAATCTGGTCCCTACAGTGCTGAGACCAGATAGTCACCTAAGAGGACGAGGGCGGGAACCGGGAGTCCAGCGGGAAGCCCAGAGCAGTTAGACAGGCAGGTGGTGACGATGTTTCGGACCAGCGGGGTCACTGGGAAGGAGGTGACAGTTGGTTCTGTTCTGGAGATTTCCGAAGACAGAACAAACAGGGTATCTTGGTGGCGTTGCGTCCTTGTGATGCTGACTCAGAAGGCCCCGGCATGTCCTGCCATAAACAAACCCGTTCCATTTCCAGTCCACTTTGCTAACTGTGGCCTCAAGAGTTTTTTCAAAAAACATACAGCCGTTGTTTTGTGGCACTCGCGTTGCCCAGACCATATTTGGAAACGCTGTCATAGAAACCAAGACAAACGCCAAGCGAAGCCTGGCCCAGACTGTCCCCCACATAAAAGCGTGTTCCATTTGGTGTGATGTGCGCTGTGTCATGGAGTTTGGTCGCTTCAGCTGAAACGTGCAATCAGGATTTCACAATTTCCCCGTTTTTAATGTTGCTAATTCTCACAAGACCGAAGGAAGCAAGGGACATCTCTTCATATTCTGTTTTCCAAAAATATTCTTTTCTCTTTATTGAAGGAAGGAGAAGTCAATCAATTATCCACTTTCTTTGACTCCAGGACATGCATTTTTCAGGTCCTTGTCAAGAGCATGGGATATATTTTCTGTGGGAAAGCGCTGCTTATTTCACTTCTACTTGAAAAAAAGGGATAATTACTGATGGCTTATAAAAAGTTTCATTTATTTATTGAGTCACTAAGTCTAATTAGGTCTATTATTCTTAAAAACTCCATGGAAACTCGCAAAAAGAGGAAGACTGGTTCGAACAGACCCCGTGCTCGGGGGGCTTCTTTTCTCTGTAGTGGGGCTCGGAGAGCAGCCTCGCTGAGGAAGCCGTCAGAGCTTCTATCCATTCTGAGAGTTTATAAATTAACTATGGGAATATTTCTGGCCATGGTGTGCTTGGTGCTGAAAGCCTTGGTATCTTCAGTATCAATTGCATTTTCTCCTTAATACTTTTGACCTTCACATACCTTTATTATAGATCACATCTTTTAAAAAATTTCCTCAGTCTCCAGATTCACTAATTGTGGTTTAAAATAGATGGACACGGACCAACCACGTTAACCTTTAAATTGGCAGTGGAAGTGGGAAATGTTTCAAAAACGGATGCACCAAGTACGTGGACCTTTGTTGAAGCAGGTTTTGTAGTTTTATAGGGACTACATTGAGTATTTATAGATAATATAAAAAGCGTGAAACAGAAACAGCACGTGTGAACCACAATAGATCAGAAGGAAACTTTGTTTTGTTGAGGAGCATAGGTTTTTAAGTACACAAAAGACCTTATCAGAATTCCAGAGATCCCTTTTATGGTTTAAGAAATATCAAGTACTCACCGGTCTGCAGTATCAAACGAATGCTAAAAATTCTTGCTCTTCAACTTCGTGACTTGTACCATCTGTTGACATCACACGGTTATGGAAAAAATAACATCTTACTAAGGAGAGAGAAGCAGAAGAGAACGTCAAGTAAATGACTAAAATTCTCCTTCTCACACACACACCAGCTTTATCAAAACGCACTCTCATATTTCAAGGGTGCACACATGTATTTCCAGTCGCTCAGCACACATTTGTCCAGTGTTGTTTGCCTAGAAGTTTCCACTGAGCATCATGAGCTCTTCTGGTGAAGGGGAAGAGGAAAGCAGGTGAGGTAGGTAAAGAAAAAACACTAATAGAGCAACTACTTTTCCTTTGCTCTTGTTAATTTCATCTCTAGAAAGCCAGACATGATTTATTTCTTCCATGCATTTTTTATTCATATGAGGATCTTTTACAAGATTTTTAAAAACCTTTTACACAGGTACCAACATCACAACCAGTTTCTCATATAAAAAAAAACACTGGAAAAGTTGAGAAAAAGTAGTGATCTCTACTCTCTACATTTTTCTTTTCTGAAATTACGTGGTAGCACAAAAGGTGACTGACTGTTCTATGAGATTTCTGACCAGCCTAACTTTGGACTTGTGAATAATTCCCTTTATAACGTCGATTTTTAGTGAACCCCAGATTGAGCCTTTGCCACCAAAACATTTTGCTTGTGAGGAACCCCAGGGCTTTGGACCCTGGTTTGGGGTTGAGGCTCCTGGCCTGGCTGTAGGATCCCAGGAGGCAGTGAGTGCAGTGGTCACTTCCCTGGAGGGCTGGATGCCCTGCTCTGACCTGAGGATTCTGTGGTGTCCGGTTGTCACAAAGGGCATTTGCACACCATTACCACAGCTCTTATTTAAGTGCATTGTTCTATTTTCAAATTTATACTTCTCACACATTTGGCAATAGTTGCAAATTAATCTACATCTCCTCTTTGAATCAGAAGGATTTCTCCCCGGCAGGTCTTCTGAACGTCCTAGTTGGCCAGGGCTCTGCCTGGACTGGGAGAGAGTGTGAAGGAAGGTCAGGCTGCCCACGGGGCGGCTGGACGCGAGTCGGGTGGTCATGGCTGCCGAGGGAAGTGAGAGCCCTGTTGGGGGCAACCACCCCCACTGGAGAGCCAGCGTGGCTCTTGCCCAGGCGCACAGGATGTGTGGACGCAGGGGAGGGGTGGGCGGAGCGAGACTGAACTCGGTGGAGTCTGCGTGTGGCCCAGTCTAGGCTCCGTGCGGTATCGGCTCTTGGTGTTTGCATGGCCCAGGGGCTCATCACCCTGTAGGTAATGGAATATAAACTTGGGTGGTCTGTTTCCTGCCAGTCTTACTTGTGCTCCCGTCATTTTCTGCATTCATTCTGTCACTTAGTTATAGATATTTTATGTCACCATACCTTATGCCAAACAACTCTACATTTATATTTGAAGTTAATTATATGTAGATTTCATTTGCTTCTGAGACGAGGTATGGGAGTATAGCTCGCCGAGGAAATGGGGAACCTGATCTTTGTGTGGGGGAGGGAGCAGTGAGCTTTATTCCAGCTGCCGGCCCACGGCCCCCATTGATGGGAGGGAGATGCCAGGACAGGTCACAGCCAGCGGTCCTCGCAGACACGCGTGGGGTGACCTGGCTGCGAGGGGGAAGTCCTGAGCTTGGGGCAGGAGACGTACTCAGTGGTATTTCTTAGTTTGAGAGTCCACTGGAACAATTTTAAGAACTCATGCAACGGAAGTGCTGGCCCCGCGCAGTCTGCTGAGTGCTCCACCAGGGCTCTCTGCGGACAAATCCCCCGTGTGCCATGTTTACCACTTTCCGGGGGGGAAGCACTCCCCTGGCAGCCAGGTTCCCTGCGGGGGCCCCTCCTGCACACAGGCCTTCAAGACTGTGAGGAACGTAGGTGACCCTGGCACGTGTAGGGAGCAAAAGGTTTGAGTATGCCCTGGGGTGTTTAACATAAGTTCTTCTTTGGTAATTGTACAGAACTTATTTTTTTTTAAAATAATCACCATGTTGCGCAAATGACTGGCACAGTTTCTAGAAGCTTCCCTTGACGGCAGCGGGTGGGAGCTCCCTTCACCCAGGGTTGGGTCTCTGCGCACAGGTGCACGGGGCTGCCGAAGGCGAGAGAAATCATTGCTTCGCATGTCGCTTCCCTCCAGGATTTTGAAGCCAAGGTTCTCTGAATCCCGTGAGCGATGGGCCAGTTTGTCCCGACGTGTGAACCCCAGAAGCAAAAAGGGAACTAAAACAAAAGCATGGAAAACCAGAAACCTGCCCAGCCGGGGTGACTAGGAAAGTTCCCAGTGCCCAAGTCTCCTCGAAAGCCCCGTGATGCTTGTCACAGCGCGGGACACTCCCAGGCTTCGGGTCACGGGAGTCAGACCCTGCGTGCTCCCCTGGGTTTGTTCCCTAGTGGGTCCCGTTTCTTAAATACATAAAAACCCGAGATCGGGGAAATGTGCTGATTGTAGAAAGATGCTTTATAAACATACAGTCAACTATAGACGGATTAGGGTTACTTTGTGTTCTATCTTTTATGCAGGGTGAATGAATTAAATCACTGTTTAAATGGCAAAATGATGTCAACTCTCTGAATTGTAGACAGTACATGGCACGCCGACCTAGACACCAGCAGCTTCCTTCCGTCAGAAAACAAACAAAACCTCAAACATCCCTGGCGTCTTCACCTACAGATGGAAACATCACCTTTTCATTTTTTTATAACAAGCGTCCTTTATTTAAAACCTGTTATCGGCACTTCTGTTATCACACTTATCACATCTTATTGTAATTGGTAATTGTTTAAAACTGAATCCTTAAACCATCAGCTCCTGGAGGCTGGGGAACTATGATGTGTTTTCTGTCAGTTTATCTTATTTTCAGGGCCAAGTAACAAGTTCATCATTGATGTCTGAGCTGGAATTTGAGTAGGAATTTTTGGGAGAAATAAGTTTCTGAAATTAGGGAAGAAAGAAAATCCTCGACATCTTAGTCCTTCTTGGCTGAGGGGTGGGAAGGATGCCGCCCTGGTCGACACCACCTCCTCCCTCTTCCCCTGGGAAGCGATGCCCATGAGGAGGGCGCGGCCCAGCAGCAGGGCAGCTTGGCAGGCGTCCGCATCCCTGGGCCGTCCCGGCCACTGAGCCCAGGGTGCGTCCCAGACTTTGCGTTTTAATGAGAATCCTGGGTAATTCTTTCAGCTGTAGATCATTCGCATACAGACTGCGGGGAAGGGACTGCGTACGACGGCGAGGAGCCGACAGGCAGGCGTCACTCCCCGTGGGACCTGGCGTGGACCAAGTTAGCGTCTAGTACAAATCCTGCTGCTCCCTCTTCACCAGCGAGATTGATATTTAATCTGAGCACTTGAGCGCACTTTTATTAGTGTTACCAATTTCTCTCTACTGACGTTTAGGACTAGCTAGGAGTCATCTGCCACCAGTCGCCAACAAGTGAAGACGGGGCTTTCTAAGGGCACACGTGAGTTCCTAACGTGGCATCCTGAACGTGCTGGCGTCTCCAAATGCTGCTCCTCATGACATTCAGTTTGAATTTCAAGTAACAGCACTAACGATAAAGATTTCCTTCGTCAGCCATATCGATGACAGGCATTTCAAAAAAAAGATGCTTCATGATTTAATGTGTGTGAATGGGTCCTAATGCACAGCTCACGTTTGAATGGGCCTCGTATTGTCTGGAAGGCTGAGTAACCCGTGTAGATAGGACTGGGGACGGTTCAGCAAAACTCATTAGGCAATGAAGGATTTTTCTCCCACTGCGCTGTCTTGTACCTTTAGAATATTTATACCTTGAGCGTTGAATCCCGTCAATTCAGTTTGAGTCTATGTTCTTCGTTGATTCTGTTTCTGTTTGCATAGATGTTTCTTTGAGGGACTATACATTTTTTTAACCTCAACAGTTGCCAGTACACTAGTGGTCACTTCTCTCTTGTGGGAACACTTAACACTCAGTATCAACAGGATGGGTTTGGAATGAGAAGTTCTCTCCCTGCATCAGACATGGTACCGTCTGGAGGGTCAGAGCAGTGGGTCAATGTCAGGTATATGTCACCTCATTATGTTACACCCTTCACCCAACCAGCCTAACTGTTTTTGTAGTTCTTTAGCATATAAACTATACATTTATATTAGATAAAATTTCAGAAAGAAAGATAGGAATCTCAATATTTGATATGCACACAATGAATATTCATTTGAATTTATTTTACCTGCTTTTTCTTCTGATAGATTTTAAAAATTCATAGTCATACCTTTCCTGGAATTTCCATATTAACTATCTTGAAATATAAATTGATACAAAGACATATCATGGAATACTTTAAAATGAAGATTTTAAAGTATGTAAGAAAAAAACATTTTAGTAACTCCAGAAAAATGAAACCTGTTGGGTTTCTTTTAAAATATTTTTATTTCTTTTAAAGAAGGGTCATTGGAGTCCAGTAATTATGACCCACTTATACACACTGTCCCATCTGATAATTATCAAATTAAAAAGTGTGGACATTGGAAGCAGTGTGTAACGTTTTCAGCCTTCGTCTTTCACCAAGCGGCTTTCCTGTCACCCCCCAAAGCCTTAGCTCATTCGCTTGCTCGGAAAGTAAGCGGCCGTTGCCTTCCCACAACGACTTGCTGCACCTTGCGTTGCATTTGGTTATCTACGGCAGCTGAAGTTCATTATAGGGAACACACTGACGTCCCATAGAGCTTTACGTTCTTATTCATTTTTATTTACCTCTGAATCACTCGTTTTGATTAAATCAATTCCAATACAGTAAAAGCATAGGTGCTAATCACAGGATACTCGTTTGTACAAGATATTTAACAAAATTAAGGCTATTTGGTCTATTTGGTCTATGTTAATATTATAGGAGTCTATTTGCTCATTCTATTGTATGTGAGGTATTATTTTCTACAGATCATATACAGTTAAAGTCTCCCAGGATATACAGTGTTCTGGACGTGTCGTGTTCTCAGAGAGCTTCCAGTTTCCGGTCTTGGGGACAGAGGACGGGTTTCTAAGTCTGTAAATTAGCACGGCTCCAATATTCCATCGCACGTTATATACGGGGTGGGCAAAAGTAGGTTTATGGTTGTCACAAATAAATAATAACACGTATTTAATAAATAATGCAAAAATCATTCTGTGTTTTGTGTGTTCAAAACTGCAAACCTACTTCTGCCTGCCCCGGGCTTGAAGTCCTTCCTGCACCCAGATTGCCGACTGTGTGGAGGATGGTGGTGCACGGCCTGCGAGGCGGGTGGGGCTGGGACCTCTGCTCCCCCAAGGCGTGGTCGGCATTCCGGGGAGGCACCAGAGAGACTTGTCAGTGACGGAGAATCTTTCAGGTGGCACCATGACCCTGCAACGCTCATTTTCTCCTCCGTATAAGAATCGCTCCTAAGGCGTGTCACAACCCTGGCAGTCACTCGCGGATGTTCACAGACAGTTCTTGACCGTTTTTATTTTTCCGGCACACATCGAAGGGCAGTCTCCCTTTGAGCCCGGCCAGCACAATTAATGAGCAATTAAGTGCAGAAATAGCTTGAGTGACAGAAACAGGGCCCGTGAGGTCTGCTGTCCTGAGATTGAACTGGGAACTGTGGTGGACGGAGACCCAAAGCCACCGTCAGCGATGACACGGGAGGAGAGGCCCTCACTGTGCGTGGACAGAATGGCCGTGACATGTCTCAGATCTCCATGAACCTGGACTGAGGACAGGGCATGACGTAGAAGCAGGGAAACCACAGGAGAAGAGGGTTCATGCCTGAAAGGCCGACATGCGGTTCTGATGACGGAATCCATTGGTATCGTCAAGGCACAGACAGTGCCCATTAGAAATCACCCCACAGAGCCACAGGCTCATTTGCTCTTTGCCCACGTGGGAGCCATTCTCTGAGGTCACACTGTCTGCGGGGCCACTCTCTGGGCGCACTCTTGTTTTGTCACGGACTTCAGCGAGCTCTCAGCTGTGTGTGGAGCGTGGTGGTGGTGCATGGGTCTGGTTTGCGCCCCTGCGCCCTGCAGCGGCCCACAGGGGGGACAGGCAGGGGTGACTGGAGCTTGCTGCCCTCCAAGATTTGCACATCGTGGGCAGGTGCGTGGTACCGCATGGCACCTGTCTGTCTCTCAGTGTGGTCAGAAGCCAATCTCTGTTCTCTATCCCAAAATTCTTAGCTGTTTTTTAAAATGACGAGCATTACCATAAAAATGATGTCATTTTGCCCAAATCAAGTATTAGAGTAAGGGGGGGGGTGTTACTGAAAAAACAAAAAAGTACATGTTTATTTGAAAAATAATTTTAAATTTAATAGATTGAGGATAATTCAGGTTTAATACATGGAGGATGATTGATTTTTTTATTCCTACTGTGTAGCTGTTTTATTTTCCGATCAAGTTGAATTGACATTTCTAAAATTGTAGGTTTCTAAAACTCATTTTTATAAGTTACATGGGCCTTAAATTAACCATCTTACAGCTTAATTAATAAAGTGTTTTTTTGAAAGACAGCTGCAAATATTCCCCAGTTCAACCACTCACTCACAGATCATAATTAACAATAAAATGGTGGAACTGGGTAAACTGTCAATTTATATACGGCCTATCCATACTGCAATGGTATTTTGAACAATCATTGGGAATATTTATATATGTATATTTCAACACTCTGATATTAATTAATGCAAAGTTGTCAACTTCGGCGCTGCGGCCATGCTGGGTGATACGTCAACATTAAATTGAAGAAAGCAGTGGTAGAACATGTTTTTTCGCAAAGAAAACAACATACTCAAATAGTTTTCTAGGCAAATTTCACCGAATACTGAAGTTACAGATGACTGCAATTTTATACAAACACTTCTAAAGAATTCAAAAAGCAACATCAATTTATGAGGTCAAGGTAACTGTGATACCAAAATAGGTAGGAGCGGTATGAAAAAGAGAAAATCTCACATCATTACCTTCTGTGTCGGCTGAGCGAAAATCCTGAACAAACCACTTACGAAGCAAATGCAATGGGGTGTGAGATATTAGGGCAAAATTGCGTTAATCGCCCAAACACAAGGACGCTTACTGTTAGAAAACTGTTGCTGTTCACCACAGTGGCAGACTGAGGAAGCGCACACAAGTCACGTAATTGTCCCAGTAGAAGCAGACATGCCATTTGGTGGAATTGTACACGCGTGTGTGGTGAAGACATCTGGCAAACCAGCAACAGAAGGATGCTTCCTTCAAGTGACAACTTATGTCAGGCTTGCTATATAAAAGTGCATCTGAGAGCGCGTTTGCTGGAACTCTGTAGAAGACGGTATTTGTGGTGGGAAAGCGTGGTCTGCTCTCTCAGAGGGGGACAAGGCAGATACCCACCATCGCCCCTTCCGAACCACCTTGCACCATAGCCCCGTCCCAGGGCAAGTGGGGGACGTGAGAAGCACATCGAGGGCTCGGGAGCACAAAGAAAGAATCAGCTGCTATTATTCTCCAGTGCTATCATGGTCCACACTGAAAATCCAAGGAATCATACACTGATGATTAGAAATATAAGAAAGTTTAGCAATCAAGCCACAAATACAAATTCGTAATTCTACTCCAACAAAAATTTTCAAACTGTAATTAAAGAAGGTACCGCTTAAATCACAATGAAAGAAATTATTAGGATTAACTGTTCTAGCAGAGTCATCAGACCCGCATTCGAAAGATGATAAGACTCTGAAGAAAGTCATTTAAAAGTCTCAATAAATGGAGACATTATCGGTGGTCTCTTATGGGAAGCTCAGTGTGACAATGTGTCAGTGCTCACCATTCTCATGTAAAACCCGTGATTGCTTTTCTCTCTGTATCTTTGTCAGTTCCAGGTTACCTTAAAAATACTCATTTCCTCAAGTTCACTCGAATATTTGCATTTTCCCAGTTTTACTTATCACATAGGATTCTGTTCTCTAGGTGTGTACTCTGGTTGTTTGAGTCTTCATTTTTTACCGCCACTTTTACTCAGTACCGCTTACTTTTGTACCTTTGATTTTTCTCTACCTTTTAATTAATTATTGTATGTATTTATTTATGACTGGCCTTTTAAAATAAAAATTTAAAAGATATTTATTTATTTTTAGAGAGAGGGGAAGGGAGGGAGAAAGAAAGGAAGAGAAAAGTCAATGTGTGGTTGCCTCCCGTGTATGCCCCCTCCTAGGGACCTGGCCTGCAACCCCGGCCTGTGCCCCGATTGGGAATTGAAACGGCGACCCTTTGGTTCTCAGGCCCACACTCGATCCACTGAGCCACACCAGCCAGAGCTTTTTTTCAGTTTTGATAAAAGACACATAACATTGAAGTCACCATCTTAACTGTTTTCAAGTGCACAGTTGAGCAGCATTGAGTGCCTTCGCACTGTTGTGCGACCTTCACCACCGCGTTCAGCCCAGAATGTCTTCATCTTGTAAAACTGAACCTCGTCACCCATCTCCCAACTCTGCACGGTTCCTCCCACACCCTGTCCACAGCTGGTTTTCCTTTCTGTTTCTGTCGACCCGACTCCTCTAGATAAACTGAGTGAGACTGGTGTGTATAGTAGTTGTCTTTCTGTGAGTAGCTTGTTTCACTGAGCACCATCTCCTCTGGGTTTGCTCAGGACGTCCTTCTTTTTGAAAGGTGGGCAGCGTTCTGTGTATTCCATTAAAGATGCACACCAGAGTTTGCTTATTGGTTCATTCGTAGAGGGTCAACCGGCTGTATCCTCCCCTTGGCTGTCATTGCTAACGTTGCTGGGAACCTGGCTGGGCAAATGCCTCTCTGTGACTCTCAGGCACACTCCCAGGAGTGCAGAAGTTCCCGTACCTTGCACTAACTCTATTTTTAGTTTTTCTGGGAACTGCCTTACTATTTTCCACAGCAGCTGCTCCGTTTTATGCCCCTAACGCAGTGTTCGTCCCTTCGCGTCCTCACCGAGTTACTACCTGTCTATGTCGGTACCTCGTGGTGGTGTTGATTGACACTTCCCTAATGACGAATCATGCTCGCACTCTCTCCTGTGCGTTTTGGACAATACAACATACATTTTTAATGACTCTTCCTATTTATTCCTCTTATGTTAGATTTGTCCTTGTCTGATGGATAACTGCTTTAAACTTGCGCTCCCTCTGAACTTCTGGTACGTCCTTTACGTTTTTACAAGCTCTGGGAGGTATTTGTTTAGTCCATAAGGATATCAACAACAATGTATTTCAAGAACTTTGAGTGAGAGAATTTCTGTTCCACCTGACAAAGTGGCTGTGTATTTGTTGGGGACCCTTGTAATTTACCTCCAAAGCCACTGACAACTCGCTTTCTCTTGATGTCCTTTGCAAACTTTGCATTTATGCCTAAAATCCTCACAGTGCTGAACCCTCAAAGCCCTGTTAGGTCTTCTCTTTTTTCTATAGCCTCTTGGTTTTGAACCTTCGTATCTGCTAAGAATGTTCAAATCTAAGGTCCTGGATTTGTCTCTTTTATGAGACTTAGTGGTTCAGATGCTTAAAATGTGACAGAATCGACTCTTCTGTTCGAAACTTCCTCATGTCTGTCAACCTTCACTCCTGGTGGCTCCAATGTTCTGACCTCATTTTTGCCTCTAATTCTTCTTTACTTGAGAGGTAAAGTAGCCCCCAACTCTTGGTCATATTCACTCCTTGTATTTTATGTTTCCCAAGTCAGTCTTAGCCCCGTCCACCGTGACC
The DNA here is from genome assembly GCF_014824575.4 of Sturnira hondurensis. Classification (NCBI taxonomy): domain Eukaryota; kingdom Metazoa; phylum Chordata; class Mammalia; order Chiroptera; family Phyllostomidae; genus Sturnira; species Sturnira hondurensis. The sequence goes on from NW_028087067.1 coordinate 1,060,077, forward strand.
TCAATTCTGTGTGTCTTTGAGAGTCTCTGGCTCATCTGTCTATTTTCGGTCGTGTCTTGGCTTTGACTTGCTCCAGATACAACCACTGCCAAATCTCTCTTCTTTAGGGACGGTTTTTGTCACGTCATTTTCTTGAATAACAACTTACGGGAGTTCTTTTTTTTTTGCCTATAATGTTGAGAGAGATATTTTCAAATATTTAAGGGATGATGTATGGAACAGTTATAAGGTACAATTTTCAAAATTCTGGAGGGCAACTTGGATAACATTAGAGAAATTACAGAGCCAATTTTTACTTGATATATGAGATATATATTTGTGATTATGAGAGATAATTATAAACATAATTGGTTAGAGAAGAGTGAAAACATTCAAACCAAGGGCTAACGGGTCTTAGAAAATACATACCTAATGAAGAGCTTACTAAGTGATTAGAAGTAGAATTAACCCTCTAGAGTTTCTTTGAATTAGGAAATTTTGAGAGTCACGCGAGGACGCCCTTTATTCCCCATGACCGCCACGTCTCATACATCCTGACTTGACCTTGCTCAGGGACAGCTGGGCACGGTGTCCTGGGATCCACCGCTTCCTTCAGAGGTGCCTTTCTCTAGCCGTGCCCTTCCTGAATGCACAGCCCTGTCTACACTGTTTCAATATTCCAACCTTCCCAAAGAATATTTGTCACAGACTGGCCTGGGGACGAACCCGTGTTTCATGCTCTCGGAATTCTGTCCTGCACACTCTCCCCACTGTATGTATGTTACCAGTTTCAACTCCAGCTCTCTCACACGCGTGTGGCATTTCCCCTGGCTGCGTGTGCCAGGGTCATAATGGGACCCCAGTCATTTTGCTTCAGCCATATCCCCATCACCGTGGAACACAGGGCCTCAAAGGTGCACATTTGATGGGTAGATCGAGAAATGTAGCAACATACGTACTAGAGCATGAATTACTACTGACTTTTTCATGGGAGTGGAGTCACACCTGTAAGTATGTGAGAATTACTAACCCATGCATTACTGTCATGGGCAGGGGCAAATACGTTAAAAACTACGACTTCAACGGATGTGAATTCCAGGGTCCGCACGTGGAGAACACAGTCTAGACCCGGCCCATCTGATGAGGGCGGTGGAGATGCGTCTGCGTTACCCTGGGATCTGGAGGTCACAGCGACGCCAGCAAGTAAGCAATGGCCACGCCGACACACAGAACATGGAAATTGTTCCCTGCGTGGGAGCCAGGCACAGGCTGAACCAGAAGTCATGCTGAATTTAAGGAGGTTTATTCAGGTAGATGAGGGAGGCAGTGATTTCAGAAGAAAAGAAAGCGCGAGATGAAACGTACAACCTGTGTGTGATGAATGAACATAATGACTTGAAAACTAGGGGTATTTTGTAGTTTTCTATGATTATAATCTTGGAATAGATTATTTAGGAGTGTGAGGTATTAATTGTGGAAACTGGAAACAGAAAGATCTTTAAGGTAAATGAGCGGCACCTCCTGTTCCTCAGAGTCACTGTGAAGAGCACAGTGACTGACTGAGTCTGTGTATTCGCCATTGACCAACAATGAAGGAGACCCACTTACATTCACACAGATCACAGATGGTCCTGTTCGCAGATTCGGACAGGAAATCAAATTCCTGCCATCAAATTTCTCATGGTTTTCATTGGTAGAAGTGAGAAAACTAGAAAAGGCTGCGGAAGAATAACATACACATGGACAACTGATTTTGGGGGGAAAATACCCCTCAAGTGTTCATTTCTGAAAGTGTGAGAAATTCACTGGACACCGTGGCTTGCCTTGTGTGCATGGTCAGCACAGACGATCAGAAATGGCTTTGACCAGCGGTCCCCCACATTTTTGCACCCGGGACCAGTTTTGTGCAAGACAGGTTTTCCATGGACCGGGGTCAGGGGGTGCGGGGGGGGGGGGGGGGTGGGTACACGGTGCCGGGATGACTCAAGCCCATTACTTTCAAGCTGGCTCCCTGCTGTGCCGCCTGGTTCCTAACAGGCCCGGGCAGGTCCTGATCCCAGGCTGGGACGTCGGGGACCCTGGCTTGGCCCATGATGAGAAAATGGGTTTTCTGTGAGCATCATAGTTTAGCACTCAAAAAATGAAACGATAATTCTGAACCCTATGCTGAGGACGATGTACATGTCATCAGAAGGAGCCTTTTGAACAATGCAACAGCTTAATGGTTGTCAGTAAATAATTTTGGTTTTCATTTAATTACTGGGTAATGTGGTTCAATAGGTCACGATAACAACTCATCAGAAGCCGAGCAGTTCCCACTCAACGGCCTCTCGCCCGCACCTTTGTTTATGCTGTTGTCTTTTCAGATGCACTCCAAATGGGGTGGCCGGGGATTAAGAGACTAATTCGATTAATCTTAACTTAATTAAAATATAAAATGCCATATCTTAGCTGCAATATACCCCACAGAGAGGTCCTCCAGGCGTGCAACGGGAACTGATCAGTCAGTGCTTGGCTGTCGTGCCCCTGTGCCCCCGGGACCTCAGCGGGCCTCTCTGTAGCGGCAGCTTGGGGGCTGGTCCTTCTAGGCTCTCCTGTCTCCTTTCTTGCCCCCTGCCCCACCCACAACCCCAAACTTACTTTCCCACCTACTCTGAAAGTTTCCCAAGTTTTTTCCTCTCCTTGACCCGTATGTCACTCACTTGCCTCCTTCACACTCTCAGATTCCATCCCAAACACCCCAAGCCGGGTCCTCTCTGCCCCCCATCCACCACCCCACCCCCATGGACGACAGCTGTGGCCTGTATACTGTTTCTGTAACGCGTGGGTTCCCACAACAATGCAGACCCTACAGGGGTAGGAACTATTGCTGTCTTTCAACACGCACCTGAGGTGCTCACCGAGTATCAGGCGAGGCATTAATTTTCTGTAAAACCTTAGAAAACGTCCTCGCCTCTTCCCAGAACAACTCAGCATGCGCCCCTCACTGGTTCACGGGAAGCAGGTGCCATTCGACGTAGGTTTACAATGATTACAGGGCACGTGTCGGGAAGCCTTGTGACATGGTGCTTTTTTTTTAAAATTTCTAATATATTAACTCATTGCCTAACCCTTCAAAGTACAATGAAAAGGTCTTGGGACTCCCTGAAAAGACTTTTCCAGCTCACCATTCTCTCCAGAGCGTCCCTAGTAGCCCCGCAGTGAACACCCTGCCCTCCCTGTATTTCTCCCACAGCCTGTCAGTTACCTATTGGAGTTAGGATGCAAATAGAAAAGGCCAGTCATTAACCTAAGAGTCTTTGTTGCTGGTAACAGGGGGAAAAGTGTAAGCATTTCAAAGTTCATGCTTTTTTCGTTCTACTGTTACTCTAAGATTTTGTAAAACAAAGATTCTTTGGGGGAGGATGAATCACAAATGGCAGTAAAACTCCTTCCAATAACGCGGCACAGCGAATGGAAACAACGTTCAGGAAAGTAGACGGCTGACCTTTGGGAAAGAAGGAAGGTAGGCAGAGTGGATCTGGGCGTTAACATTTTCCTCTTTCTGCTGCGAACGTGGCCTTGCTCTGCTGTTCACACCCTTCTGTGTTTTGAGGCGGGTGTGTGTGCACCGTGTGAGCGTGCCCCTTCCTCTGGGTCAGATCACACTTACCTCACTGTGCCGGGCTCACACAGCCAGGCACCCTCGCTCTGCCCATCGCCAGCGCCGTTCTATGGCCCGTGGGGTGCAGCGGCCTGCGTGCCTCTATTTCCCGTTCCCCTCGGATCCCCCGCCACTGCCGAGGTCTTTAGGGGACCGTCCGTCTCCTTGTTGTTTATGACTCGGGCAGTGGAGGAAATTTGGTGCAGTAGGTTACAAACCTTTCTTTTTGTGGCTGTTCTGGACTTTGTAAATCTCTTTTCATCCAGTACCTCTGTTTATATCTTTCTTCAGTGTTCCTCCTCATAAAAAAGGAAACCTTTAACACGAACACTTCAACCTGTAAAAGCGCCCGTGAGAACGCTCCGCGTCAAATGCCAGCATCTGCACTTACTGTTATTTTACCAAAACAGAGGGGAGTGTAACTTCTAGAATGCATTTTATAGCGAAGCAGGACTAAACCATCTGATCTTTCCTTATATTTTAAAATGTATTTTATTGATTATGCTATTATTGTTGTCCCATTTTTTCCTTCCCTTTATTCCCCTCTGCCCTGCACCCCCATACCCACCACCGATGCTCACCTTACTTCATGCCCATGGGTCATGCATATAAAAGCTCTTTGGCTTCTCCATTTCCCATAATATTCTTCACCTCCCGCGGTGTATTCTGTGCCTACCATTTATGCTACGTATTCCATGTACGTTTTCCACCGTGTGCCCCCTCTCCCTCCCCTGCTGATAACCCGCCGTGTGATCTCATTTCTCTGATTCTGTTCCTGATCTAGTTGTTTGCTTACTTTGGGTTTGCTTGTTTTTTTTAGGTTTGGTTGTTGATAGTTGTGAGTTTGTTGAGATTTTACTGTTCGTATTTTTTTATCTTCTTTTTCTTAGATAAAGTCCTTTAACATCTCATATAATAAGGGCTTGGTGATGATGAACTCCTTTAATTTGATGTCTGATCCTTATATGGTTTTTACGTAATGTTTTTTTTGTTTTTTGTTTTTAAGTAATGTTTTGCGAAGAAAATATAGAGAGAATAGTATTTATTCACAAAGAGCAAAGAAAACCCATATTGAATATTTTGAGAATTGTTTGGGGAATTTTTAAAGAATTTTTATTTGTTAGCAATGTTGTTTTAAGAAAAAAATGAATTTATTTTGGCATGCATTTGGGGGCCACGCACACTGATGATGACCACTGGATTTTATCTCATTCTGTGGATGGACACTGATGTTTACAGGGTTACAGTAATCCCCCCCTTCTCCATACTTCTACTCACGGTTTCAGTTATTTGCTGTCAAAGACCGAAAAGATTAAATGGAAAATTCCAGAAATTAACAATTCATAGGGCTTAAATTAGCACCATTAGCAGTAGCGTGGTGAAATCCGGCAAGACCCCTTTGTCCCGCCAGGGAAGGGGTGCTGAGCGCTCCATCCAGTGCCCCACGCCCCACCTGTTGCTCACGGGGAGCCAGCTCGGGGATCAGATCGACTGCCTGGTACCTCAGGGCTTGTGCTCCAGTCCCTGAGATTTTAACAATGTCCCCGCAGCCCAAGAGCACGGGTGCGGGGGACTCAGGCCACTGAGGGGCCTGAAAGTGCCTCTTCTAAGTAAAAAGGCGGATGCGTGGAGTGCAGTGTTTTGAGAGAGAGAGAGAGAGAGAGAGAGAGCGCACATGAGTACAGCTTCTATCACAGTGTATATTTATAACTGTTCCTTTTCTTCGTGGTTCTTGTTGTTAATCTCTCAGGTGCCTAATTGACAGGTGAAATTTATTTTTAAAAAGTACAGGCAGCATATGGAGGGTTTGGTACTATTTCTGGTTTCAGGCACCCACTGGGGGTCTTGGAACACCCTCCCCGCCACAGGTCAGGGGGTTCCTGAAATGAGAGGGTTCCTAGACAAAGCTGATTTTTAATACATCACCAACCTGGCCTGGGAGTAAAATTCATCGACGAGGCCTGTGAGTCATTTAAAATGCTAACGTAGGGCGGGGCAAAGTAGGTTTACAGTTGTGAGTACATGAAACAGTTTATTCTCCTGTTATTTATTAATTATTGTGTTCTTCTCCACACACACAGCTGCAAACCTGGTTTTGCCCCACCGATGTTCAGGGAGTTGTTTCTCAGTTCTAGTCAGAAATGTTTGCGATCGTTCACTGCAAACATGCCTTGGGCAAAATACTATCTATAAACAAGGGGCGCAACTGGAAGAGATGAGCAGAAGTCTCTAGTCTCGTACCGATTGTGCAGTCTGGCCACAGTTCCTTCTCCTTTATTATTTTTCTGTTTATGTCGGCTTTAGCATACCTTCAGTTTTAAAGGATGATCTTTCTGTCCACTCTAAACCTTGAACAATCTTCCCCGGCCCGTATTCACTCACAATCCAATGCACACATTTTGAAAATGCAGATTCCAAAGCTACGATAATATGTCTGCTGATGACATGGTGCCCGTGGACACGGTGTAACCAGTCTTCACGGTATGGGAAGCTAATCGGTTGCTGCCTCCAAACTTGATTTCTGGGGATCCGGAGGCAGTGTAGGAGGGCATCTGGAGTGGGACAGAGCCTTTTCATGACTGAAATTACCTGGACTGCCCGCCTGGGATTATTCCAATCTCCCTTTGCTGCTGCTTTGATTAAGTCTTCAGTCCCGGATGTGTTGTCCTCCAAGCTGCTATTATTCTCGGCTGTTTGTCTGATTCTGCTGTGAAACCGCTGGAAGGCAATGTGAGCGCTGCCTGTTCTCAGGGGCTCTGTGACATCCCCTGGCCGCTGTCGGCAATGGAGGGTGGTGCTTGGGTCACGTGGGCTGCTCTCCACTCAGTGAGATTTGAACTTGCATTTGGTACACAGCAGACCAAGTCCTCACTCACGTGGCAATTCCTGTTCTTGTATTCTTCTTCATCCTGAATCACAGGACTTCCTAGGGATTATTTTTTTTCCATCAAATTACCTTCAGTTCGTTTTTTATTCTTCTTGTACAAAGATATGAAGTCATTTCGGGCTTACTTCTTTAATTTTCATGGTGAAACCATCAGAGAGTTTGGAACTACATATTTGAGTCTCATGGTGATCAGAAGAGCTCACGGCCCCATTGCTGAAAATATTGCAACTAAGAAAAATCTGTAACTATGGGTAATTGCATTCTTTTATTCTTCTGTCCGTCCCTCCATCCGTCCATCCTCCAGTACCCGTGAGGCTGCCTGACACAGCAGACGTTGTCTGGCTCGGCGGGCTCGGGTGGACCCCAGGTGGTTCCAGGCACAGCACTTTCTAGGCTCACTGTGGCACCGGACACAGCGTGGCTTCGTGTCACAAGTGCCCTGTCATGCCCTGTGGTCGCCGTGCTGAACGTGAGACCTCTAGGCTTATCCTTCCCATACAAGTCTACCTTCGCTGCACATGTACATCAAATGTTTTATTATTTGGCATAAACGGGGCTGGAGAAGGCAGAGAGGAGGGGCTTCTGTGAGTTCCTGGGAGTCGGTGAGTCTCTCCGCGGCCGTCTGTCCCGCATCCATTCACTCTCAGGGGGTCTAAGGAGGACGGACCAGGCCAGGTGCTGGGGAACCTTCTGCTGCCTGGAGCCCTCCTGTGTCATTCGCGGCAGAGTGCAGGTTTTGGGAAGTGTTTTTCTTTCTGTCTTAAAGTCACACAGCAGCTGCTGGCATTTACTTACCTTCTGCACCAGCAGCTCTCTCCTTGTTGGCTTTGAAATTAATTTTCTTTATCTTGACACAAAGACCCAAAATATGACTTTTTTTCCCCCAGAGGAACAGACGGTGAGGAGGCAGCAGAACTTACAATTTACCAAAAGGGGGGATGCTATATATAAACAGCGTATTAATACACGATTGTGTAGCCGGCTGGATGGGGTTCCTCCGAGGGGACGTTGGTGTTGCTTTTCTAGACTCTGGGGTCATCACAGCCTGCTCAGTGGACAACGTGGCTAATGGGGAGGGAGGGAGGGGGGAGGGAGGGAGGGAGGAAGGAAGGAAGGAAGGGGGGAAGAAGGCAGATAACCTTTACTGGTCAGGGACCCCATCAAGGCAAGGATTACAATGGCGAAATACTTCATGCTACCAAAGAAACCAGTATTCATTACCTGGTTCCTTAGAGTGTAAAAGAAAATCTTTGAACTCACCTGCAAAGAAAAATATTGATAGTATTTCTGAAACTTCTGTCTTTATGTTGCATATTTTGGCTGTGTACCTACGATGCGCCTGTACTAACAGACTTCAGTCTCAGGCATCTGCTTTGAGCCAGAGCACAAATGGCTGTGAGTACGTTTTGGGGAGATGGACAAGGCATGGAGCTGAGGATCTGAACCATCGCACAGAGAGGGGAGATTAAGACACCCAATTAAAGACATGAAAATTTACCTTTGTTTGACGTAACCGGCAGAGTTATTTTAAGGGTAACACTTCACACTGCTCTCTCTGGGCTAGTCCTCCCTGTGCCGGTGGCGTTGACTCGCTCACGGCAGCGATCACTGTGAGCTTCCCTACGCTCTCTCTACCAATGGGTGGGAACATGTCATCTTGCAAAAGTTCCAGTTCCAGTTGCCAAAATGGTGGACTAATAGGTTTCCAAGACAACGACATACATGACAAACTAAGGGTATTATTTTCAATTAGCTTCTAGCTAAAGGCTTTCATTTATATTTCATTTTAATTGAACAAGGCTTAATGAGGTAGAAGATTATTTTTTTTCAGGACAAACTTCCAGGGAGCCTTAGGAAGACCTTGCACCTTCAGCTTGCAGAAGGAGCAAGCTCAGTATGCGTGTGGGTATTCTAGCTCTGAAATCAGACGTTGGGTGTTTAAATTTTTTTCTTCTTCTAGAAATATGTCGAATGTGTAGTTACTTGATACCGAATGTTACTTTTTAAAACAATTTTATGTAAAAGTCACTTTTCTAACAGGAGACAAGTTATATTTAAAAGGCTTCCGAAAATAAGATGAAGGGAACAAATTCAGTTTACAGTTTTAATTATAGCAGAGCTCTGTCTGTTGATTTCATGAATCTTTTCTAGATGCAGCCAGGACGTGATTGAAGGCTAGAAGCCCCTGTGACAATTGCTTTTGTAAATGCAGTCGGGGGGTTGTTTAATATGTGACATACCAATGTGTTAGCAATATGCTCTTTATTTATTAATATCTACATTAAATAATCCCTCAAATTAGCAGTGGCTTTGAATTTTCACTCTGGGTTTGAACAGCTAATGCACCGTGTGTGAGGGTTTGCTACCGAAGCATTGCAGGGTCCCAGGAGTACTTGCAGAACACGCAGACCCCACACCAACCACAGGCTTAGGGCTCCTGAAAATGCCCCGAAATACACTGCAGCTGAACATGTTTCACAGGCTAATTACAGGCTACTTACGAATGGCTTTCCGAGTCTCACCCCGCTTTTGCAGGAGAACCATGCGCCACAATTTGCTGAACCGGTGAGAATGTACTGGAAGCAACTCAGTAATGAACCGTTGGTTAGTGTGTGTGTCTATGACTCCCTTTCCGAAGGGAGAGAGATTGTAGATCTTTTTATGGTTGACGGCCTGATGAAGCCAGCGCAGGAGGGTGCAGTGAATTGTCCTCTAACTCTTCAGGCGAAACGGGCCACAGGCAGGTCCCTCTCCATCGTGGCTCCACCCACACGGAGGCTCGGCACCGAGCACCACTGTTAACGTGAGTTTCCGTGATCCCTGGAGGCAGATGTTGGAACTGACACACGTCCATGCAGCAAGCACTTGGCTCCACTCACATTTTCTTGGCTAAAAGAAGTCACGTGGCCCAGCCTACCTGGCGGGGAGAGGAAGTGAGTTCCTCGTGCACGCCAAGGCTGGGGAGGAATTACGTGTCCGTGCCCAGTAGGAATGTCTGCATGGAAGTGTTCAAAATCGAGGGAGGAACCAATATCCCAATGAAAGGGGAGTGGACGCCACTTCAGTCTATTAGACCTCTGCCAAATTATTTCCTGTGAGATGTAAATTAAGGTAAAAATAATAAAATCAGTTCTGTCAGGCCAAAGGAAAGTAAAGATGTTTGTATAGTTGCCTGAATTCAAAAGCCCATTTCTATGGGCCAATTAAGTCAAGAGCATTTAACAGCAAATTTACTCTTCCTCATGGCTCCTATAGGCAACACGCTCACAATCTTACTGTTTTTATTTTTAACTTCAAGTTCAATACACATCTACAATTTGGGGCTCTGCAGGAGGCTGAGCATGGTATGTGGTGATGGGGTACACGAAAGAATTGGACACAGAGTCCATGAGACTCTAGGGACCCTTTCTCAAGAAAGGTGAGCCCTGGCTGGTGTAGCTCAGTGGATTGAGTGTGGGCCTGCGAACTACACAATCGTGGTTCAATTCCCAGTCAGGGCATATACCTGGGTTGCAGGCCAGTTCCCAGCAGGGGACTCACGAGAGGCAACCATACATTGATACTTCTCTCCTTCTCTCCTTCCTTTCCCCTCTAAAAAGGAATAAATAAAATCTTAAAAAAAAAAAAGAAAGGTGAGACGTAGCCTAGATGTACATTGGAGTCACGCATGCCAACAAGTCAAAGAAATGGAAAGTTTGCCGTTGAAACTTCTCTCTCTCTTTCTCTATCTATACACACACATACATGTATGTATACACACATCATATGTACACACATACATATATACACACACTGTCTAGAACCTGTAATCTTCCTGTGTCCAAAATGGAGCATTAGCTGGTATTACCCACAATATAAATGACCTAAAAATGGGTACCTGGGGTAGGCAATCTGAGCACGGCTGGATTTGGCAGGAACGCGTCCTTGGAGAGACAGGTGATAAATGTAATTGTATTCTTATCTGTGCCAGTCGTGGCGGGGGGTCCCAAACTAGATAGAAAATACGCCGGGGCCTGGAACGGGCTCGCTCAGCTGTACACGCGGCTGCCTTTTCAAACAATTTCCAGCACAGCTGTGCTGACCAACATAATAAATTAACAGTATGTCAAATTTTCCTTGAAGAGCCTATTTCTCATAAAAAAAATGTGTATTCACTCATATGGATTTCTTTTCCTTTCACTCTTAAATAGCTTCTATGTCATTTCCATATAACACACTTTTTGTTGTATTTTAAATAAGTAAATGTCTTAAAAAATAAAAAGCTTATCTCTCAAAAGTGTGTGTGTGCACACAATAATTATATACATATGCACATATATATCATACATATGTATAAAAGCAGGGTACTTACTGTTTTAAGTACACCAGTAGATTACGGTGGTCAGAATTGGTGTACCTATTAGTTATACACGATATCCTTGGAATGAAGTCAGTGTCCTAGGGTCCATGAGTAGAGAACAGCTAGTGTTTGAAAGGGCACTGGGCACGTGTGGGAGGTGGGCCCCTCCTATTGATCGCTGCAGGTCTGTGACCTGAATCCAGACCTGAAGCCCTTGACTGAGTGCTAGGCCGCAGAGAGGCCGTAATGTGCAGGGCTTGAGCCCTTGACTTTGCTGCCGCCTCCCCATGTCCCTGTCCCCATTCTACAGCTCTGGTTTTATCATTCGTAACGTTTAACGAGTCCACCCTCCTATCAGCAAACGATCGCTTTGGTCAGGAGCTACATTAGCTCTTGAAATGCACTGACCGTCAGGAGCCAAGAATTCGCAGGCGCTCCGAGGCTGACTGGCTTTGCCGCCCCTCGACACTCCCCTCGGCTGTCTTTCTGGCACTGCGGGCCTGAGGGTGTGGGGTGGCTGGCTGCTCCTGCCACGCTCTCCTCGGCCTCCTGGGTTCCATGGCTTGTGGTTCCATGTGTGAAGTGTAACCTGTGTGGGAAAGAACAACACAGGAGCTGGGGCTTCCTGGGAGCGAGGAGGAGGAACAGTGTGTTGAGTTGCAGAAGGTGTTGATGGGTCTGAACAAGGTGGGCATCAAATTCAAGTCCAAGGTTTTCAGTCTGGTCCAATGGACAAGTGCATTTGCACAGTCCCATTAGTTTAACCTTCCATACGTGGCACGGCTGACACTGCTTCTCCATGCCATTCCTGTGACCTGGGCTCCCGATGTCATCGGCCCTTCTCCAACTGGCCCCCCTGCGGCCGCTCCGGGGTCTTTCCCGAGGCGCGGCTCTGGCGTGCCCACCCTTGCGCTCTCTGATGACATGAACACCTTCTGAGCAAAGCTCTAGAACCACAGCCGCACAGCAAGGTGAAGGCTCGAACCCACGCCGCCAGCCCTTGAGCCTTGCATGGCCCTTGCACACTGTGCCTCTCCAACAGATGCCAGAGCTATCTGACGGGGGTCCTGGTTAGAATCGGATTAACCCATGCTTTTAAAGCAGGCAACGCGGTGTTGGAAAAATATGAGTTGGTTTGCATATGTCGTCTCAACAAAGGCTCTTGTTAAGAATGATGCTAGCTTGGGGACTTCCACCAAGATGGAGGCATAGGTGGAAACACTGTGCCTTCTCCCACAACCAAGTTTGAATAGAACAAAGGTTTGGAGAACAAAGACACAGCCAAAGAACAGAAAATTGAATTATATGGAAGTCCGACAACAACTAACTGTTCAACCGGGACGGTAAGAGGGGCGGAGCCAGCAGCAGAGCAGGGTCAGGCAGGAAAGATCCCCAGACCTAGGCGCAGACCTCTTTGACCCCGCCCCCACATACAGCATCACAACCCAGCGACTTAGTTGCCCTGCTCTAGTGAACACCTTAGGGCTCCGATCCAGCTACGGAACAAGCACGAACAGCCCATAAGATGGCGCAAGAAGAACTCAAAGTCCCAGAGCCGATAACTCTAAGCAACGGAGAGATTGCCAGCCTCTCAGAAGCACAGTTCAAGACACTGTTTATCAGGATGCTCACAGAACTGGTTGATTATAGTCACAAATTAGAGGAACATATGAAGGCTAAACTAATTGAAATGAAGGGAGATGTCCAGGAAACCAATAGCGATGGAAAGGAAACTGGGACTCAAATCAATGGAATGGACCAGAAGGCAGAACGAAACATCCAACCAGAAAGGAATGAAGAAATGAGAATTCAAAAAAATGAGGAGAGGCTTAGGAACCTCCAAGACATCTTTAAACGTTCCAACATCCGGATTGCAGGGGTACCAGAAGGGGGAAAAAACCAGCCATGAGTGGAAAACGTATTTGAACAAATAATAAAGGAGAACTTCCCCAGTCTGGCAAAGGAAATAGACTTCCAGGAAATCCAGGAAGCTCAGAGAGTCCCAAAGAAGCTGGACCCAAGAAGGAACACACCAAGGCACATCATAATTACACTAGCCAGGACCAAAATGAAGGAGAGAATCCTAGAAGCAGCAAGAGATAAGGGGACAGTCACCTACAAAAGGAGTACCCATCAGACTGTCAGCGGATTTCTCAAAAGAGACCTTACAGGCAAGAAGGGGCTGAAAAGAAGTATTCCAAGTCATGAAATCCAAAGACCTACAGCCAAGATTGCTCTATCCAGCAAAACTTTCATTTAGAATGGAAGGGCAGATAAAGTGCTTCTCAGACAAGGTCAAGTTCAAGGAGTTCATCATCACCAAGCCCTTATTATATGAAATGCTAAAGGGACTTATATAAGAAAAAGAAGATGAAAAGTATTAACAGTGAAAGGACAGCAAACTCACAGTTATTAACAACCACACCTAAAACAAAAGCAAACCCAGAGGACAGCTAGATCAGGAGTGGAACCATAGAAATGAAGAACACATGGAGGGTCGGCAACAGGGGAGTGGGAGGAGGAGAAGTGGGTAGAAGGTACAGAAAATAGCATAGATGGTAGGTAGAAAATAGATGGGGGGAGGGCAAGAATAGTGGGGGAAATATAGAATCTAAAGAACTTGAGACACGTGGTTATAAACTAAGAGGGGGAGAATGGTGGGGGAGGGAGTGTGCGGGTGGAGGGGAATAAAGGGGGGGAATAGAACAACTGTAATGGCATAATCAATAAAATATATTTAAGAAAAAAAGAATGATGCTAGCTTGTCTCCTCCTAGACATACAAGTCGCTCAGCCATACCACCCTGAACACGCCCAGTCTCGTCTGATCTCAGAAGCTAAGCAGGGTCAGGTCTGGTTAGTACTTGGGTGGGAGAATGATTCTAGCTTTACCTTGGTTTGAATTGGATGCCCACTCGGCTGAGTCCTTGCGTGTCTAGTTTAGAGGCAGGAAGTACTTCATTGTATTCATCTTACTGCATCCTGTTGCATTGTGTATTGTTATCAAAGGGCATCACGGAGAGTGTCTGTTGGATGCAACTGCTTCCCTGAACCTTCTCAGGAAAAAGATAACGGATTCTGTAGCTGCATGCTTCTCTTTAATTGTTGAACTTGAGTCCAAGAGAATGTTTTAAATGTTGACTAGAACAAGGATATCTTTACTAATCAAGGCCTGGAAAGAGCTGACAGTTTACTGAGAATAAACTAGGAAATACACCTGGAGATGTGGGAAGAGGCGCACTGCGGAGGTGTAGCGGGGGCAGAGGGCGCGGCCGGACCCCTGGGTGGAGCAGGAAGCTGGGGCGCACAGTGTGAGGTCTTGGCCGCGTGGTTCACTCGTGGCGACCAGGATGAAAGCAATCTCAATGGCGAAAGCAGAAGTGGATCTCTCACAGTGCCAGAAGATGAAGAGCTTATCCACTTGGTTTGAATTCTACATATACAGTCATTATTCACATGCGATTATCCCTCTGAACCTAGGCCACTTTTGCCCTGAAGCGTGGCTGATGAACAATGCGAAGGATAATGTGGGTTTGTACAGTCACACTGAAAAATGGTATCCGATTGTGCAGTCCTGGAGAGTTCAGGAGGTGCAGTTAGCGGTGTTGGGTCTGAGGGAGTTACATGGCTCCCTGCGTGGCTCTCCCCAACGGAGACACGCCGTGAAGCCCGCAGAGCTGGGGGAGGGACATTACACAGAATGATGGGTGTGTTATTACTTCCTGCAGTCAGAGCCATAAAAATACCCGTGTTTACACCTGGTGTGTCTCTTAATTCATTTTTTCCACAAGAAGAAATAAACGTCAGAGTGGCCTCCTCCTCACCCTGTAATTTGAATATTTCCAAGTTGGTAGGCTTGGCTGTCTTTTGGATTTATGACATAGTCAGCTCCTGAATATCGGTGTTGATATACCAAACCCTGATTTTTCAAAAATTCAGAAGCACAAGTCTGCTTAAAAAAATACTTGGCATTTTATTGATTTAGCTGGGCTTTATGAGCTCTCACGCTCCCACTTATTAACTATAAATAAAAATTGTTGAAACGGAAATGGGGAACAAAGTATAAGTCTCTGTGTGAGAAGGCATTAAGTGCCCAGGTAAATAGAAGCTATAAATATTTTGTATATCAGGTAAACCAGGATACCATTTGTAGGTAAGAAATGCCAGAAAGAATGTATGTTTGAGGGAAGTGACCAGAGATCACTGAGTTTTATGATTTTTGTGGTTGATTTTCAAATTTTCGCAAGTAAATTGCTTAAGAAATATATATTTTCTATGGCACAACAAAGCACCTTGTATTTATTCAACTGCTACAAAAAATCAGAATTTAAACAGGAATCATGTCACTGAGATCCAATTATGACCAATTCAATGACCAAATGCCGGTGTCCTCTAAGTAATTTTCCTCTAAGTCAAACCATTTGAACCCAGCCCCTAAACAAAAGTTGGGCTGCACTGAACAACCTCACGAAATGGGGACTGACTCCGTTGCTTGGTCTCCTGGCGTCCACGGAGCGAGGACCGAGTACTCAGCACTCAGCCACTGGCGTGCTCTGTCTTACAGGCTCCAGCCTTAGGTCTTGCGTCTTGGTCTTGCCATGTGAGATGTTCAGATATGTTTGCTGGTAACCCCAAGAATGTGATGTGTGAAGACATACAAGTCACTCAGCCAGCCGCTCCCCAAACATGTGTTGCTTCTGTTTGTGCAGTGCAGGCACCAGGGTAGACGGGTTATTAGGGGTTCATTATGAGGGAAAGAGTTGATTTGGGGGGAGAAAATGTAGGGTTCCCACCCCAGCTTGCCCTTGACTCACCGAGGAGACTGGGAACGTGACCCCCCCCCTCTGTTGATCTTCAGAACCCTGGTTTGGGAGACACGGGCACTATGATGGCGATACCGAAGGTTGGAGTCGTCGTGATGTGAGATCACGCTGCAGAAGCTCTTTGTAGTTTCATGGTCATTATGTTTTCAGCACAATAGCAACAGAACAGAGCAAGCTCAGCCTTGTAAGAGGAAAACTCCGTTACATAGATATACTTCAGCTACTTTGGTGAAATTACCTTGATAAAATCATATGAAACATAGTGAAGTTATATAAAACTATTTTTGCCACAGCCATATGATGGGCGCATAGATACAAATACAACTTCCATCGTCAGAACCCGAGAGTCAGCTGCACATTCATGGTTCATCAGGATTCTCGGTCCCGGTCTTTGTAAGAGGCAACCGTGCGTTCTCTGTGTGTGCGCTAGGCGCCTTCTCATGTTGTCAGACTCCTGAGGGGAGGGGCAGACGTGTTCCCTGTTCCCCCACATGTTTGGTATTTCGGGCGGACAAGGCGCAGCCCAGGATGGCAGTGAGTTCAGACCCGATGCTGCTGAACCACCTTCCCTCCCCTGGGAGCCCAGACCAAAGGGACCCTTTGAACTACGTGAAGTCTGTGTACGGCGTACGATTTGTGAGCAGCGGCCTGTGCTTTCTCTCACTTGATTATTACGAGACGTGGAGTTATCGCCGCCATCCTCCTTCCCCACATGGGCACACGGGTCTCCGAGGGGTGGGCTGGGTGCCTTGTGGTCCCTTGGCCGGGTCTTTGGACGGAACCAGTGCCGCGAAGTGCTGACCATCGTGCTGGGCTCCTGCCGGGCTCAGTGGTACTGAAAGGCACTGAGCCCTGGCAAGAGGCATGGTGGCCTTCCAAGGGGCTGTAGAATATCCTTCTAGAAAGAGCTGTCCACCCTGCTGGCCAGTTCCAAAGCACCAGCGCAGGTTGTGTTGGAGGAGGAGGCAGGAGGGAGTCAAGGCCGATGGGGCAGGACGGGGGAGAAGCTGTTTCATGAACAAACAACTGGTCTGCTCTCCCGTTCCGATGGAAAGAAAGTCTTGGAGACTGAAGCTAAAAACGCTCCTTGTATTACGTGTTGGAAAATACTCCTTCTAATTCCACACTAGGATAGCTGACATCGCTCACTTCCAACTCTGTTTAAGCTAGTTCTCCCGAGTTTAAACGTTCTTTGGCCGACGCTGAAGTAGCACCTCCCCAGGCGGCGTGAGAAGACGCTAAGTGCTTCCTTAGTGCCCCTGCGATGGACCCTGCTCCGGAACATGCGTTCTGCGCCGGCTCAGACGCCAGGAGCTGGGACTGGGGGTGGGGTGGGGGGCGTTGGAGGGAAGTGATGGCCCTCTGGAACTCAGAGAAGACCCCAGCGAGGACCTCGCCGGAGGAAAGAGTGTTCAAGTCACTGTAATCTGGAGGTCTGAGGGTGCTGTTACAGGACCGTCACTCGGGTTGTGGCACTGTGAACAGGGACAAGATAGGATACTCGTCATATGCACATGCCTTCTCTTTAGAACTCACGTGTGACTTCTGCAGAAAATCAACATGGCATGTGTGCTTAAAAACCGAGAGTGCAAATGGTTGGGCCAACCATATAAAACAAGTCAGATTTTAGGGTGACAGGAAGGCAGGTACAAAGATTTAATGTCAAGTTATGAAACGTTCTTCTTGCTGAACACCTCTTTAGCCTTCAGTTTCTCCATTTTCTCCTGTACGACTGCGTTTGGAAAAGTCTCGGGTTGGTGTGATTGCACGGTCAGAAGCACTGGGGCAAGGACAGGCTCTCAGGGATGGACGGCCCCGTGCGTGGGCTCACTGTGCTCGAGTCTGTAACACGCTGATGGTGTGGGTCCTCTGACCTCAGAGCGGAGGGCCCAGGAACCGGGCCACGCAGCCTCTGCCCTGCTACAGTCTCCCGTCTGCTGGAGACAGGCTGCAGCCCGTGGGTGACTGCATTAGTGGGTGCTCAGGGCTGGCGCTCGGGGTTGGGGGGCCACTTTACCCATGTGGGGGGTTCTCAGAGCCTGCCCCTGGGAAGGAGACCACAAGACTGAACGGGGGCAGGGCTGGAAATTCCAGACAGAGAGCTCAAGGGACAAGGGGTTTGCTTCGTGCGTGAGACGTTCGGTTTAGGATGAGCACCGTCCTGCTGGGCCCGAGAAGAGGGATGGATCAGAACTGCGATGACAAAGACGTTTTCTCGCAGGGTTGAGGAAGCAACACACCCACTCACTTGTGTGTGGGGTTGACACTCCTCCGTCACCTGAGGGAAGTGAAATGCGTTTTGAAAGTCCACATTGTGCCTCCGCACGCGTCTCGTTCTCTGTGTTCACCGTTTGAGGTATTGTCTTCACAGGGATTCGTGAGTCTGGTATGTGTAAGTATATGTGTTTATAAACACACGTGTAGATTCTGTGGCGTTGGCACAGGGTATGATATTCTCGCCGAAGGAAGACCTTGCGGAACATAGGCTCCCGTAAATTTGTGCTCTCCCTAAGTTCTGTGTGAGAAATAACGGTCCTTGGAAGCTTAAAGAAGAATTTGCACTGACACTTGAATCTCTCCGAATCTGCCCATGTGAGGCCAGCGCCCCACCCAGGTGGGCCGACTGCAGTCCCCCTGGTGGCGGGGTGGGGAGACAGGCCCCAGGAGGCCACTGGGAGGGCGGCTGCCACTGGCGCCCGATCACCACGACCACATTTGAGAAGCCCAACTTCATCCGTGAGCACTGCGAAAGATGACCTTCCTGTAACTGTGTATCTTTCTATCACAGTGTTTCTCACTGAACTTGGTTTTCAGAATATGACTGTCACAAATTCATCACAGCCTTTCTGGTGCGCCGGGGGCAAAGCTTGCACGTGCGCACAGCGCTCTATCGGGCACGGTGCGGGGTGGCGCCAAGGGGGGCGCTGCTCCCTGTGACAGCTCCCCCTGTGGGCTCCCGGGACCACCATGCAAGGCGCCAAGGGGAGGAGGGCGTTCTCAGGTGGACAACTGTTTAAATGTAACAAACCCTTGAAAGTGGTCGTCACTGTTTCATGGTGATAATTTACTGGCAACACTGGAAATGGAGACGACCTGACGCCTCACCGGGCCCAGTGTCACCCTGCAAGCGAGTCATTGTCATCTCATCTCCCAGGTGGCCCACCGTGGTACGCCTCGCTTTTCCAACACACATTTCCCAGGGGTCCCGTCTCCCTTTGCCGATGGTCGGTGCCTTCCCATCAGCGGCCTCTGTGAATTTGGCCCTGTTTTCAGCGCCCACCGCAAACACTGCCGTCTGCAGACGCCCTTCCCTCTCCTCCCCGCACCTGCGGCCTCGTGGTCTGAGCCTCTCTGGTCCTGGCCATGATGACCTCAGCTGTGAGTCTGGCACCCGCCCCATCCCCACGCCCTCCTGGGCCCGCTCGGGCCTGTGTCCCTGGGCTGTCTCAGCCCCAGACCCCCATCCCACCCCTGCTTTGTAACAATCACCAGTCGGGACGCAGCCTTGACTGGGGACAGCCAGGAGACCTCGGGCAAACGTAAATATCCCCAGAGTTTCTGCTCTCACTACCCTTCCCGTTAGGGGCTGTGCCTGCCCTGGGCTGACACCTAACTGCAGCATCGCTCAAATACCAACCTTGGACCCTTTTCTGTCTGGTCACAGTGTCAGGACAGCTTTCTGACCTGAGAAGACTTGCTTAAATCACATCATCTGTGAAGGAAACGCTTGAGTGATGCGTGTGAAATGTTTTAATTCAGGCTGTTGCTGCCGAGTTTCCAAGGTAGAATAACCTGGCAGTTCGGACCTTCTCACCAGGCGCTTCATCGGTGAGAGCAGCATTCGAGTGTCGTGCCCATTTTCTTCCCAGACAGCTGTCCTCGGTCTTCCTGTCACCGTCAGTAAGGAGGTCACTCTTCCGTTGACAAACGGTCGGCCCGTGGCCACAGAATGCCCAGTTGCTGTCCCGGTGCACAGGAATTCTGTCGAGACGCTCCTCTTTCCCGAGGGTCACGCCGCAGGTATCCTCTCATGCAAACACCTTCGACGCTATCTGCTGATATTAAAACCAGGTTTTATTTTGATAGGAGCCCGTGTTCTTGTCACTCTAATGGGCTGACGCTGTCCTTGGTGTCACAGTCTCGGCCATATACAGAGCTGCCTCCGAGGACCCCCGTGGAGGAAACCCTACTTTCTGTTATAGAAACATTTTTGTGCCCTGAGTTATCTTCCTGACTTCATCAGACGCCTGCTGCAGTGCCACCTGTCCCCTTGGCATTGGGACCTGGTTGGAGGCGCAGGCTTTGCCTTTCCAGGGCAGATCCAGTCCATTCTGTGAGGAGTGGCAACAGGTGCGGCGGCCGCGCGCCGCGGGGCCCGGGGTGGCGCCCGGTGGCCAAGAGGGGCTTCCTGGGGAACGGGGGGCCCTGGCGGATCATCCACGTGCCCTGTGAAGACCCTGTTGTCCTGCGGGCACCCGCAGCTCGCCGAAAGGATGCGGCCGCCTCAGAGCAGGCAGGGTGCCACTCGGACAGATGGGCCTTGGCGTGGCCGAGCTGCCAAGCGTTGTACGCATCAGGTGTTTCTATGAAGGGTCTGCGCCTCCACCAGGCCGTCCCCCTGGATGTCTGCCTCCCGGATGCAACGTGCGTGGCAGAGTGTCCCCTGGATTCCACTGGCTGCCTGGCCTTGACTTTGACGTGTCTGAAGGTCCGGGGGGCAGCCCTGGGGTCCACAGCCCAGCCTGGGACTGGATGCAGCCGCCACCCAGCTATTTTGGCTGGGCAGGAGGCCCGGGACATCTCAGAGACGTGTGTTCTGTTTCTTAAAACCCCAGGTAGGGGAATGCTTGCTGGCTAGGAGGAAGGGCAGACAAGTTGTCTGGTCTTTGCATTTGACCAATCAGTAGAAGCCTTTTAATTTGCAAAATGTGGGTGGGGCCGGTAACAGAGTGTATGGGACGCAATTTATCAACACATAGCCTTTTACCATCACTGCAAACCCATGCATGAAAGCCGGCTTTGAGTTACCTCTGCGAACAGGAGTGGGTATGCTGAACATGTACACACACACACGGGCCCTGGAGGTTTCCTTGGTATTCTTTTTTTTTTTAATTTTATTTATTTATCTTTAGATGGGAAGGAAAGGAGAGAGGGAGAGAAACATCAATGTATGGTTGCCTCTCATGAGTCCCCTGCTGGGAACTGGCCCGCAACCCAGGCATGTGCCCTGACTGGGAATCGAACCGCGATCGTGTGGTTCGCTCCTTGGTATTCTCATCATGCATACACGTAATGAGCACACAGGTTCTGTACTCTTTATTCTGCAGCCACGTGCTTGAGAAGTAACTTAGCGTGGCCTCTGTGATGTGAGGAGCCGCGTGCACCTTCAGAATATTTATCAGAATGAAGTGTGGTGTCTGTGGCCTGGTCTTTTGACGCGAAGGGGAGAAAGTGTTGTCTTCTTTGGATCGAATGTTCTCGTCAGATGTTCTTTGACTTAGGATCGGGGTGACATGAATACTGCACCCCTTCCCGTGGTCCCAGTAGGGGAGGTGTGAGAGGGCAGTGGGCCAAGTTCAGGAAGCCCGAGGGCCTGGTCTGCACATGTCCCGTGAGAGGGCACCCACTCGGCAGTGCCACACGCTGAGGACACATGTTGTTCTCCTGGACACGAGGGTGTCTGATTCCTTTTACGCTGTGCCTTGTCGAAGTTCACCATTATGGATTCGTGTCTAGGCAGCGGTCCGGCCGCAAGACTTGCACAAGTAAAGGGAGATTGTTTCATTTATAATTTTCCAATTTTTAAAAATGAACTGCCCCTCTCCCTTCCCCTTCCACACATACATATGTATCACTCTGTACGTTTTTAGAGCGAATTATCCAATCTTCAATACTACAGAGTCTCATTATTTTAAATTTATGTAGCCTCCGAGCTACATTGTTGGAAGGAACTATGCAGGAAATCCACTCAAGTCCTCATCCTGAGGTTTACAGTCTCTCTGCCCAATTTGGGTATCGTATCGTGGTCTGTCAATTCAGACAGTGTTTTAAAGAAAACAGAGCATCACACCTAATGTAGGAAATAATAATTGCTGAATTCATAGTTTAAAACCTTAATTGGTTACAATTAATTACAGCCCTACTTTTAATAGATTCCTCTGATAATCACATTAATTAAGAAGGATGCACAGTCGCTGGGTTCCGTCCAAACCGTAATACCCTACAGCTGCTGGCTGGAGACGCTCTTGTCGTTCCGAAGCCCTAAAGAATGTGCTGGAAAGCCTGGCCTGCTAGTTGGCAGTCGTGCGCACAGTGCTGCACACTACTCCCTTGCTCCCCGGTTTGTTAATGGCTCTTCCTAAGATTAACTGCGGTCGGGAAGAGTATGGAACAGGAATTGTCATCTGTAGGCCTGGGTCTCCAGGCCACAGCGAGCACGTGGGCAGACCTCACTCAGCAAGAGGGGCTTGCGTGCCTGGGACACGTCCTGCCTGCTCATGGAAGGGCAGGCCTGACGCTCGGAGGGGACCCGGGGGAGAGGTCTCCTCTGGTTCACGCCTCCGGACACGTGGTCACTAATGACGGCGGTGAAGCCATCTCCGTGGAGTGTGTGCTCAGGCACTGATCCAGCCCTGGGGACAAGGGAGGGGAAGATGTGGCCCCCACCCCCGGGAGCTTTCCTAAGAAGGGACCCGAGGCTGTAAACAAAATTGACCGCGATTACAGTGACATGGGACAGGGCAACAGTAGACCCCGAACGTCCAGGACTAAAGGAAAGGAAGGAGCTACCACCACCTGGGAGCCGGGAATGCTCCCCAGAGACGCCCCACGTGCAAGGTCACGGCCGGTGGCCTGCCCTGAGGAGCCGTGGGTGCTGTCCCTGCGCTCCCTCGCAGGCTTAAAAAAGCAGGGGTCTTTTATGTCACTCGGCCTGGAAGCCTTTCAAACTAATGGAAATTCAGTGGTGCTTACCTGTGTGGAACGAGCAAACAAACAAAAAAATCCCCAAACGGCAATAACAACAAAAAACAGGTTGGCCCGTGACCTATGTGTAGCAGGGATGTTGAGGGGAGGCAAAGCAAGAGTAAATGTGAGGGGGGCCTTGGGGGGGGCTGCTGAGCCAGCAGGCGAAGTCACTGAAGGTGGTGGGACCCCGTGGGGGCAGGTGCCAGCGTTTTGTCCCCAGTGTTGGAAGTGTTTCCCGGACACCCGCCGCCCAGCCCCACCTCTTCCCCCTGGAGTCTTCGCTGCTCAGCGTGGGGCCTGAGAGCAGAATCCACTGTGTTCAGCAAGAGAACTTCTCTCATTTAAAAATTTTTGTTTGCTTGGTTTTGTCCCCCCATATGAACTGATGCTGAATGTTTAAAAAGTACAGGCTTTGCAATTAGGGAAAAAAACAGGTATCGGGCTTTTTCTCTTACTGTATAATTTCTGCCAAGTTTCTCTGGCCTCAGTTTCCTCATCTAAAATCTATAAAATGGAACTAGCTGCACATCCCGGCCGAGAACCAGGGATCTCAGTTGGGAAAGCTCAGTGGACACCTGGCCCACTGAAGGCACCAAGACGAACGACAGAGCTCTTTGTGCTCGTAGGTGACTGACTCCCGGTGAGTCCTGCCCCCCTGGACCTCTGCTGTCCAAGCTGTGGCAAGACGACCCCCTCAAATCCCCGCAGCCCCAGCCGGAGTCTCGGGTGCTCAGACAGGATGGGAGGCGTCCCTAGTGGAGAGTGACAATGACCTCTCAGTAAGGCCGATGGCTGGGGGTGTGGGTAACACTGGGGCACAGACTTTCACATGAATCACGTGATACCCATGTCACTGTGGGCCTGCATTCCTGGGGTCGATGCGCTTGGTCCGGGGGGCAAGGGAACCACCTAACGAAGCTGGGAACAACCACAGGCTTTCCCCTGGGGGTGTGTGTGTGTGTGTGTGTGTGTGTGTGTGTGTGTTGGGTGTTCCCTCTGCCCCTAAGGCTGACTGTCATGCAGGCTCACCTACAGAAGTGGCAGGGACGAGCTGCCCAAGGTCATGCGAAGGTGACGGAGCAGCACAGAAGTAGAGGCAAAGCCTTCAATATGTGGTTATTACGTAGTTACACATGTGCGGGTGTGTATGTAACTCATGTCTATCTGAATGACGTGTGCATATTTAAGTCACATATATTCAAACCAATCATTTAAATGTATACATATTTTTATTTAACATACTTATGTGAAATATATTTATATATGTTTAAAAAACATTTGTTTTATGTTCCACGGCATTTCAGTTGATACAGGAATTTGGGAAATTCTGTGTTTAGGACGGATACATATACAATGGGTCATAGAATGAGAAGAAATTATAGCCCTTGTGAGGATTTTTTTTTTAATGTGTGAAAAGTTGTCACAGGTCCACTAGCCCCAGTCCTTACAAAGTGAAGCCAGCGTGAGGCGGGTGAGCTCTCAGAGTTGGCCTAGGCATTTAGGTTTAGGGGGCAGAGGCTCTTGCATTGGACACGGGAGACCGTCCACCTTCGGGAATGACCGAGAGTGCAGGATGACACGTTGCCGGCAGGAGGTACAGGCTGAGTCAAACTCACAGAGGAGGCACCAAGTGGAACTGCTTTTTGTTTCCCCAGAGATGTTTCTGAGTAGTGCTCCCAGGGTGTCACTGCTCGGGGCATCTGCAGGCTCCGTGTAGGGAGAACTGAAAATACGCCGTGGGGAAATTTGGGAAATTCTGTGTTTTTCCAATACGCCGTGGGGAAATTTGGGAAATTCTGTGTTTTTCTGAGCAGTCCTAAGCCGGCGGGAATGTGTCTGAGAGCGTCCTGAGGCCCCTGCTGTTTTTAACTCCTACTCTAGCAGGACCTCCAAGTGAGGAGTGCCTTCGCCAAGCCCGCCAGGTCGGTGGAAGCCAGGCAACGCCCTCTGGCCCCGAAGGGCATCAGTCACATTCTAGACCCAGAGTCCGAAGGTCCTTTCCCATCAGGAAGAAATACCTGCCATCTGGAAAGGTGGCGATTTAAAAACGGTCACTGGTAGGGACCTTAACGTCAGGTTTCCTGTGATATGTCCCGGTGTCCCTCACAGTAACTGTTGATGGTGTGTGCACAACCGGAATTCCTTCATCCTGGAAGTTTTGCTTTAAGCATGTCCGTGTGTCCGGAGGCCTGTCTTCCTCCCGCCCAGACCACTGCTGTCCACCACCCTCCTGACCGTCTGGCTGCCTCCCAGGCTTGTGCCCCTGTTCTCTGCCCTGTCCCCATGTGCCCCACATGGGCAGCTGGGCCTTGTGAAAGGGCCCCGGGCTCTGAGTCCGGACTTCAGCGCCTGGTGGACATAGACGTGCTGGTCGGCTCTTCAAATCGCCAGCTTTTCTACCTGTAAGGCAGGTTGCCCCTGCTCTGATGTTGCTACGGATGTGAGCAATTGTCAATGGTTTTAGGTGGGAAACACAGGCGTGGGCAACAGGAGGTTCCGAGTTGTGAGTACAAGAAAACACAGTTTGTTCTTGTATTTTTATTACTTATTCATTATTGTATTACTGTATAATTGTTGTAGTAACTGTAAACCTACTTTTGCCCACCCCTGGACATTTATGGCACGCTCAGTGTTTCTGAACTAACAGTTTACAAAATCAAGGACCAGAGCTTGGTAGTATTTCAGTTGTGTTAACTGTGGTGATTTGGGTAGAGTTCAGAGATCTGAAGCCCGTGGCCCCTTCCCTGTTCCCTGTGCCCCAGACACAAGCCCACGGGTGTCAGTGTGGTCTGGGGTCGGACCTCAGGCCAGGCCCTCCACCGCACCAGGGCTGTGGTTTAATCTCAGACTGCCACCAGCTCTCCGAAGGGTTAGGACAGAGCCCACAACTGGAAAAGCAACAATACGATTTTATTCTTTCTGGGAATGTGTATTTGGATTGTGATAGCAAATTCATAGGCTCGAAGACATTCAGCCCTATTGGGGACACTTCCTGCAGTGGGTGACATGCTGTGGTGGGGGGCCTCCTGGCCTTGCGGACTAAGGGTCTGCTCTGCCAGTCCCCCCTGCTGTGGAGCCGGGAGTCCCTCCTGGTGTCTGGGTCCCGGCACACACACTCATGGGCGTGCATCGCTCTTCAGAGCTGTAGGCGAGACCCTTTCCTGACAAATATTCAGCCCTGTATAACTCACTTTAAAGAGCACCATTTCTAATTGCATTGTAAATATTTTCGTTCAAAATATACCGTCCCGGGGCCAGCTGAGGTCCACAGGTTCTGAATTGCGACGCAGCAGTCCGTGAGCAGCGGAGCACGTCTTCGGTTAGGACATCTCTATGGGTTCAAACAGACTGGGTCACAAATCACTGTGAACGGGCATCTCTGAGTCTGCACACGTGTCTGCATGCCTGTGAGGGTGGCGTTGTTCTCGAGGGAAGGTAAACCACCCGGAGTAGCTCTGGGGACACGAAGCTTCAGAAATAAAAACCACAGACGCGCAACAGACGCACATTTGAGAGCTCGGTCCAAAAATGGTCATTGTATTCCTAAAGCGATCGCTACATGAACATGCGAACAGTTTGTTGCAATTCGCTCTGGGGATCCAGATTCACACTCCAGGTGCGGCTGCAGGGCTGGGTTAGGCACAGGCACAGAGCCCTTTTAATTAGATTGCAAGCCTTCTTGAGGGACGGTGGCTTTAGATCCAAGCAGAGCAGGCACGCTGGCAAGACCTCTGTCCCTGGGCCTCCATGGAGTCGTTCCGTTAGTCTGCTGTGACGGGCAGGGGCGCCTTGCGAGGGGTGGGGCACCTCCACAGGGCGGATGATTACGGGCGTCGTGAGCGACAGACCTCGCCGTGGCCCCGGCTTGCTTCTTGTCTTTGCTGGCTGGGTCTCATCCATTATAGTTTCCTTTTATAGCTTCCTTCGTTATCTGCAGTTAATTAGCATCAATAAATGACTGAGATGTCATGTGGTACACAGATTGCGTTTCTCTCTTCTTCGTTTCTCTCTTCAGCAAAGCTATAGTCTTCATGTGTCGGGGGCTGTCTGGACCTGGAGATGAACTGATGCTTGGTATCATTTTATTTGTAACAGAAGTCACAAGCTTGACTTCGGTGTCATATTGCATGCTTTTATAGATTGTTAAAGATACCTTTACATACTATCAAAATCCTACTTGGAAGTCGATAGAGTTATATACGCCAACATCATTCTGCATTCCTTTCCCGTGACCACACAAGCAAAAGTGTACATTATGGTAATTGCATACACCATTAGCCTGGGTTTTTTTTTTTTTTAATTTTGTTTTTTGGTAGGAAAGTTGGTTGTTAACTTTTAATTTTATTTTTTATTAAATATTTTGTTGTTGTTCTGTTACCGTTATCCCAATCCCCCCACCTTTGTTCACCTCCGTCCATTCCACCCCCGCGCCCTCAGTCCATCCCCACCCAGTCGTCCGTGTCCACAGGTCACTCACACATGTTTCTTGACTAGTCCCTTCTTTCCACCATTACCCCCTCCCCCTCCCCTCTGCTCACTTTCAGTCTGTTCCATGTTTCCATGCCTGTGGTTCTATTTTGTTCATTAGTTTATTATTCATTAGATTCCCTCTTATGAGTGAGATACGGTATTTGTCCCTCACCGCCTGGCTCACTTCACTGAGCGTGATGCTCTCCAGGTCCATCCGTGCCGTCACAGAGGGTAGGAGCTCCTTCTTTCTTTCTGCTGCGTAGCATTCCATTGTGCAAACGTACCGGAGTTCTTCCTTTGGCCACGTGCAGATCCGTACTGCATTCCCCATGTCTTACAGGCAAAAGGCAGAGGCATATTTGGGCACAGCATTTCAGTGGATGCCTAAATGTTTCCCATAAAGAAAAATGAGTTTTCTTGTTTTCTTTGGTTTGGGAAGTTGGGATCTGTTCTTCCAATATGGAGCAAGAGGGACATGTTCTGGAATAACTGAAAGCTAGACATGTTGTGAGAAGGAGAGTTTTGCCAGGAAGTGTAATGTCTTCACTTAAATTGGCATCGTTTCTGCAAGGGGTTGATGAAAATGGTAGAATGTTCAGGAATGAAGGCACACGTGTTAAGGTCATTGCAGAGAACACAGCATCTCAATTCTGAGCTCATCCAGTTCTCCGAGAACCTTACGTCTCTGTTTCATCATCCTCTTCATCGTCTGTCCTCTCTCTCCCTCTGTCCGTCCATCTCTCCAGGATTTGAATAGCACAATGGGATAGCAAGTCTGGAGTGGGACTTTCTTACTCTTCTTTCAGGAAGGTACTGCACAGGTAAAGCCTGTTACTGCACACTAAGGTAAGGTGAAGAACGGGATTTAAACTGTATTTGGGACTCAGGATTTCTAAGAACGAGCAATAAATGGCACTCTATGAAACATCAAACGCCTGCTTTAATTTGCGAGTAAAGATGGTGTGAGAGGTTAGAACCAGTGTCTGTACCACCCCAAACACCTTTTTAGAGGCATGCCTCTCAGTGGGAGGGCAAGAGCTGTTCATGTATTTACTTAGTTCTATTGTTTGGTTTCGTGGCGAGCCGTCTTTGCTGTAACTTTATCAAGTTGAAGTTGATTCACTCCCCTGTCCTGACCACGGCTTCCAGCAATCACGTGTGTTGGGGAAGCTTGGTAAAAGTCTGTTGTGCTTTCCTTGGCATTTCTCTTTTCCATTCCCTAAAGGAACCCTTCTAGTTTTGGCGTTACCCAGGGATTTTGGCACAGGAGAAATGAGGCAGACCCCGTGCGCGTTTTATTCTGAGCAGTTCCCTGGACCACACACTGGAGGTGGCGGTGCACACCTGTGTTGGTCATCCATGTGTCTGCATGAAGTGCCCAAAGTCAAGCCTGGCACTGCAGGCGCTCTGTGAAGGCTAGTGATGGTTTTAATTTTTTTTTCTCTCTTTAAACAATGGATACGACTTCTGTGGAAGAGAAATAAGAGTATAAGAAAATGAAAGATCAGTGAGTTATTGGAAATAGGAATCCAGAGTGTTCCTTGGTCTCCCAAGCTCCTGGGCCATCTGGTTTACCTGGGAGGAGAGAGGCAGCCTGGAGAACTGGGGAGGGGAGGGGGGCAGGAGGCAAATGATCTGTAACTGCTCTCTGCTTGGCCAGTGTCCCCAACTGGTACTGCCGCTGACTCTAGTCCCCACTGGGGTCTAAGGTAGGAGGGGTGCTCACTACCCTGAGCTTGGTGCTTGTACCTTCTCTCACCTGCATAACCAGACCCCTGGAAAAACTCCCACTGTTTAAATACTTCAGGTGGTTTCTATGCTCCCACTGGGGCAGAGAAATGAATAATCAGAATGAATAATGAATGACTATGACAGAATATTGAAACGGCACCCTGTAGGCTTGGGGAAGGAAGGAGCAAAAGCTGTAAAGCACACAACAAAATATTTCCAATATACAAACCACATTCAGAGACACACAGTTTCAGTTCAGAGGCTTCATATTTGCCCCGCACGTGTTTCATAAAGAAAGAATGAAAACAACCGAGTAAATGGGAGAGCCAAAAAAGCCCTGTGCTTTCTGTACGGAAGACAGATACTGACCTCCAGAAGAAAGGGTTCATTTGTCACTGAGGAACGTGAGAGAAGGGAACCCGTCACTAGACATATACTAGTGACTTCTCAGAATTACAGAGCAGCTCTGGGGGCAGGCCACTTCCCAGGTTGAAAGCGTTGTCCTGAAAAGACGCTTCTTACAACCACACTGGAGGTAGAAGGCCATGGAAATGGGTCTTCTCATCTGAAGGTGAGTTGCTTTGAGACTGCAATCCCATGAGTGGGCATTCAAGGGAGAAGGCAGGATAGAGGCATTTTCAGCCACACAAAGACCTCCGCATTTTGCAAAGCATACTCTGCCCCAGGATTGCTCCGGGAACCATCGCGAAGAATTCAATCAGATGAAGGTCTGGAGAGGAACTGGTAGGAAAAGTAGGCGTGGAATAGTGTAGTTAATTCTAAATCAGTACCCAGCGATGCTTTTAAGAAGAATGAAGCAGCCTCTGAAACGGAAGTCCGAGCTGCCTGTGATGGGCAGGTGGGAAGAAACAGGGGGGTTCCCGGCAGGGAAAGGAGGGAACCCGTCTGTCACCTCTCAGCCTCAGCGGGACAGTCTCAGGGAGTAGCGCCTCTGAGCGCACCCTCGAAAACGTTTTCGTGTTTCTGGTAAAGCTGAATTGGAATCACCAGAAGACTATGGAGAGGGTACCTATGGAGCAAGAACAACAACAAAACCCCCACTGCCATAAAACAAAAGCATGGGAAAGAGCGAAGTAGTTTGGAATGAAGAACCGTAATGATCCAATGAGATCAACGGGACAGGAGTGAAGCGACTTGGCTGGAAGACGCCCGGCACGTCCGCGATGACACCCGAGACTCGGTACACTTCCTTTGTCATCAAACTGGCTCGGGAGGAAAAGGTGGTGTGGGTGGTGGGTGGTGTGTGGTGTGTGGGTGTCATATCTCCATCTTTACAAATGGACATAAAAGGACTGACAGGGAAGGAAGAAAACCTCTTAGATAAATGCTAACAGTTATAAGGCAGGATGGGTAGTGATGATAGTGTATGTATACTTAGGAGTAACTGTAAAATAGAGCCAGGCAATTGAAATAAGAGATACAAACACCAATTGTAACTATTTTATCGAGGTAATAAGCCCAACCCAAATCAAGGAAAGGCAAATAAACACAATAACAGATTGTATTTCCCCCGTCACACGGATGAAAACTCGAAGTACACCTGGTGCTGAAGAAGGGGGCCGCGGACACACAGCATGTGTCCCTGGAAGACGGGTCGCAGTGACGATGCGAATTTTCAGGGCACACGTGCTGTTCCGTCGGACAGTTTTAGTCCTAGGAAAGCTTGCAGATGGTGCTCGTATTTGTGCAGAAATGGCACACCAACTGTATTGACTGCAGCGATAGTTCATGGAGCGGAGGGGAGGATGGCCTCCTGCCTCTGTGGGGAGGGGCTGTTGAACCGTGAAGGGACCCTCCTGTGGGGAACCACGCAGGGGGACCAGGCCCTGGTTTTGGATGTGACTAGGGACAGGAGGAGGATGCCGACCAGAAAGCAGCGAAGTGAGACGATATACCCGTCAATGTCCGAGATGTAAATGCATGGGAAGTACAGCCAAGGAGAGGGAAACGGTCGCTTGCCTTCGAGGGAAGGGGTCAAAGCCAGGCTCGTGTTGGGAGGGATATAATGAAGGATCTTGCTTTTCCTTTATGCGTTTATGTTTTGGCTTTTTGGCAATTAGGCAATATCTATGTGTTGTATAAACCCTTTCTAAGCGCTGCCATGGTAGATACAATCGTTTTCTTCTTAAAGCTCCCATGCCCTACGGTGCTGAAGGAGGGGCTCGGCCTGCGCAATGCTGGTGCTGTGTGGCAGTCGCCGAGGCCTGCCGGGCAGGTGGCGCCATCCAGCAGGGTGCTCGGGTCCCCGGTGTGCTCTCCGGGGACTGTGTCTGCTGTGGGCCAGGCGGACGGCTGTTCCAGCCCGGAGCCTGGGCTGCACCCCTGCTCCTAGGCAGTCTGGCTTCTTAGTGTGGGTGTGGTTTCCTCAGAAAGTGAAAAGAGAAAATATCACATTTATCACAAAAAAAGCCGTGGATGTGATCGATTCCTTATCACTACAACGAGGCAGGCCGGCCACACCAGCAGTCTCCTGGCTTTAGAGAAGTGGTGTTTTATCGACAAGGTGTTTTAATGCCTCGAAAGGATCTTGTGAAGTTGTTCCATTTACGTCTAAATGAAGCTACTTTGTTCAAATTGCAGGTGAGAGATGGAAAAACAACATTTGTTCACTTGTGACAGGAAAGAAGAAAATAGAAAGTTCTATTTCTTCCCACTCCCGCACCTTCTACTGACTCAGACGGTGTTTGCTGATCTGCGGGGCAGGGTGAGCGGGCCTCTCGCCACCCGGTTTCCAGTCTGTCTCGGGGGCACCTCTCCTGCCCTCTGGGTCATGGAGGACCCCCTCCTGTGTCCCTCCTCTTCCACGACCTGCCGCCTGTTCATTTGCTGAAGCAGAATAGGAAAGAGCGAATGCCCACGGACACCGTCCATGGACAGTACGAGGTTGTGTCTACCCAGGTAATGCAAATGAACTTAATTAATTCAGCCTTCATGGATTGCTGACTCGGCTCACCAGGGCGCTTTGGGGAATAACTCGGTCCTATTTCTAATAATTATTAAAGTGGTTTGTGTGCGTTGATATGAGCCTTCAAGGAAACACATGTTTACAACGTGAAGAAATTCGCTTTCGGCGTCTTTCAGCAAAACCACTGATTCCATGGTGAGGACAATTCCTGAAGGGGATGATAAACCAACCAGTGACGCCATGATTTCAGGCAAAGTGCAGTGTAGTGACCCGTGGTTCTGTATTTTACTTATGAAATGTCTTCAAATGTAAAGATGGCTGTAAACCTCAGGTGTGTTCGCACATGGTAGGATAAATTAGAATACCAAAAAAACCGAACCTACCAACCTGAACGAATATTGTTTTCAAGGAATAAAATACTCCACATTAAAAAATAAGAGTTTGCACAAATAAGCCTCAGCCTTTTAAGTAAGATTATGTCGTTAGCTTGGTGTGTTTGCTTCTAAGATGATTCTTCTTTTGCCTAAGAACATCGAAATTTACTTTTCAGCAGCCCTTGATGGTGAAACTTAATTGTCACATGTTTAGCTCAAAGATACAGTTTCAGAACATACATTGCCTGGGACAGCATATCCATACAACGGCAGCAGCAGCCCTGGGCGATGGGCATTCTTCCTTCTCACGCGTCCTGTTTTCCTCTTTGTCTGTCAATTCTACCACTGGGGACGTCTGAGGAACAGAGCCGTCCCATGTGTCTGTTTAGAGGGCTCTCAGTTTCCAGCATGTCTTTCTTTCTCCAAGCCGCTGGACTTTGGGCAGCCTCTCTCCTTCTCACCCTACCTCATACATGTTCGCACGCAACACGCCAACACGCCATGCCAGCTTTGCCCCAGGTTATTCCGCCCAAGTTGCGAGCCGCCTGAGGCCAGGCAGACTCATTCCAGGGGGAGCAGAGACCGACCATGTTTATGAAATTTTAATGAAGCCACTGGAAACGATTTCTTAACAGGAATTTACGGGAAGGTGCTGTTTGGTGTAGGCCATCCAAGCAGGGGCGCGCGTCGTCTGCAGCTCTGGTTTCTGGGGTGTAACGCGGCTGAAGAAGCTTTGGCACCTCTGCCTCTCTGACTGGGAGACCGCACCGTGCGTTGGCTGAAATGCGCAGACCGACGCCCCCCTGTGCCAGAGGCCTGGCGAGCAGAAAGGCCGCACGTCCCGGCCCTGAACAGGCCGTGTTCCCGAGTGGGCTCTGTGCCCTGGGCCAGCCCCTCACGTGCTTCTCCGCTTCCTCATCTGGGAAGCCTGGGCAGCAACAGTGGGGTCCTCCGACGGTCTGGGTGGGACATCCCGCTTACACACAGTAGGCAGTTGGGAGATGCCTTCTTTGGTCCTTACTAGGGGTTT
Organism: Sturnira hondurensis; assembly: GCF_014824575.4. Taxonomy (NCBI): domain Eukaryota; kingdom Metazoa; phylum Chordata; class Mammalia; order Chiroptera; family Phyllostomidae; genus Sturnira; species Sturnira hondurensis. The sequence goes on from NW_028087067.1 coordinate 1,093,244, forward strand.
AGGAAGCAAAAATGAAACGCAGTGTGTCTTGGTGTCCACGGGCTCGGTTAAGGCTGATTTCCTCCACCACTTTGCCCCGCCTCCATCTCCCAGTGTTCGTGCAACCCCATACTCACAGCTCTTTATCTCCGCCGGTGGACTTAGTCCATTCTGAGTTTCCTAGTTTTCAACATTTGCACTTCTGGACATTTGCAACATACAAAGAAATTTTGTATAATCTTCGTCCAAATTCTCCTAATGCTAATGCCTTATATGGAGTCGAATGATCAGCACTAAAATAGAACTTGATACAAGACCATTACACACTCCTCGAAGCTCATTCAAATTGCGGGCAATTTTTCAGTCCAGGATAGAACCCAGGGCCACACACTGCATTTGGCTGATGGGACTTTTCGGTGTTCCTTGGTCTGGAACAGCCCTTCAGTCTTCCTTGGGGTTTCCAGAAGGTGACCCCGTGGAAGAGTACCTACTGGTAGACACCCCTGGACTTGAGTGTGGCTGGTGTTTCCGTGTGAGGAAGCTCGGGCTCTAAGTTTGGGACAGTGGTGTATCTGGTGCTGTGCGCTCTCCAGACTCCCCCATAACGGGGTGCGTCATGCCGGGGTGTGACTCTGCTGGTGACGTGGGCACTGATCAGTGGTGATGTGCACATTGATTCGGGTGTGTCGGCCAGATTTCTCCTCCAGTGTTACCTTTTCCTCTTTGTGACTAATGGGAGTGTTGTGGGTTGTACTTGGAGACTCCGTGAAGACACCGTTTTTTGTCAGTATGGGGCTCTGTGTGTTCTCAGGGTCTCTCTCTCCCCTCAGGTTGCAGTCAAGCTGTATAACATCACAGCAGTTGGACAAGTCACTGAACTTTTCAAAATGTAAAAAAAGAATAATTTGGGAAACTCACCAGTGTGTGGACTTATACAACACACTGCTAAAGGACTAACAAAACAAAGAAGAAATTACAAAGAAAATTAGCGCACCCTCGGGGATGAACGCAGAGGCAGGTACAGCACCCCGCACCTCGGGTGTGCTGCTGACGTGGGGCCGCGGGGGGGTTGCAGCCATGAATGTCTTCATCTACACGAAGAGAGATCTCAAGTCAGTAACCTCGCTTCCCACTCTAAGGCACTGGACACAGAACTCAAAGCCAAAGACAGGAAATAGTAGAATTAGAGCAGAAATGATCAAACTAGGGACTAGAAAATACAGGACATGAGTAAAAACAAAAGTTGGTTCTTTGAGCAACTTTTAAAGGCATTAAACAGGACTTTATCGAATACGTGTGAGCTTGTAAAATGCCATCCTGAGGGATAAATGAGGTCCATCTAGTTTCTGACATCAGAGAGCTGACCTGTGTGGGCAATAGCCTCCTGTAGGCAGGGAGGTCATGTGGATGGAGGGATGGATGGATGGAAGGACAGGTAAACAGAAGAACAGACAGATAAATAGGTAGGTAGGTGGTGGGTAGAGAGATGACACACAGCAATATAAATATAAATGCTAAGTACACCCTTTCAGATATTTATCTGATTACCTGCCCACCAAAGAGTCACCAAGTACCTGCAGTACCTCGGTTCCTGAGTATTTAAAGGCTGCACCCACACAGTTGTGTCCTAGGAGCTGTCAGCCGGGCCGAGCATTCACAGAGACGTGAGAACGTTGGTGGCTCAGTGAGAAGTACTGGAACGAGTGGCCCGTGGGCAGCACGGCGACCGCAGAGCACACGGGAGAGCTGGCAGCCGGAGCACAACCGCGTGCAGACCCTGAAGGCTGGGGCTGCCCTTCCCGGAGCGAGGTCGTGGGGGCTGCCGCGTCGGCGCTCCTCCGGGAAGGCAGGCGGGGCCGACCTGTCGGGGACTGCGGGGTCTGGACAGGTGGTGAGGGTGGAGGGTCCGGGCCACAATGTGCTCTTACAAACGGTATTCTCAAGAAATCGCATTCCTACACCATCCTACTTCTTTTTCTGGGAAATAGAAGAACTCACCCTCTGGAGGGACGCTGGGAACCTAAGCCCAACACCCTGCCCAGGGGCCGGTGAGACGCAGCTCTCCCTCCCTGCGGACTGTCGTGTTTGATCAAAGACCCTGCCCGCCTTCTCCCCCCTTGTCTCTCCTTGGGTCGCCTTCCCTTCCTTCCTAGTGTTTCTTTGCATCGCCTCCAAAATAAACTACTCACTCTCCAATGATCTTCCCAGAATCCACTTTGGAGGTAACCCAGAGAAACACTTAAAAATGGGTGGTAATGTCCTCAGACCTCGGTGGCACATCGTAGGGACTTTAACCCCTGGAAAGTCAGTGGTGGCCCGCACCGTGAGGGGCTGCCAACGGGCAGCATTCTGGGGTGCGGACAGAAGTACACGTGCCTGAGTCTGGGTTGTATCCCTCCTGATGGCAGCGGTTGCCTTTCCAAGTAAAGGTGGTGGTATCTGTGTTCCTTGCTTGAGAGGCCGTGTTGGGCAGCGCAGTTTGGTTGCTCCCACGTTTCGCCTGGAGCACAGAGACGGATCTGCACTCGGGCCCCAGGTCCGAGCCACCGGGTCTTTAGACGGGGCTTCGCGGCGTGCATCCGCACCCTTGGAACCTGCGGACCCAGAGCTGGTCCCTCGTCCTCTCTGCCGAGGATATTTAAATGTTCTCTATAGTTTCACCTGTTCCTTTCTGTCCTGTGCTTCCTCATCACAAACCAAAATGCAAAGGAACCTGGTTTATTTGGGTTTTCATTAAGACGGGATCTTTCAATGCAATGGATTTTCTCTTTCTTATGGTCCGGATATCGTATACCAGTGGGCGGCCTTTCTGTGTCCACCCGGCAGGTTTCACTGCAATTTTCTCCCTCTCATTCGAGGGCGTTGTCCGCAGACCAGCCCCCGAGTGTCACGTGTGTGCCGACAAGGGGCAGACTTCATCCTCTCTCAGCGGAAATCTGAGCACAGTCATTTTGGAACAGAGCTGTGCAAATTAACCTTTCAATACAGAGGAGAGCTTCTATTTCATTTCTGTGAGCCTCTTTCATCTTTTTACTCTGTATTTTATTTTGAATATTTTTATTTGTCATGCATTTACATAATGATTGAACTTTTTTTTTTGCATGTGAATGAGGACGGCGCTAACCCCCTCAAAGTAATCTGTTCTCTGCCTTTTGTTCATGCTTTCCTACAGGGCTGCTAATAGCTTCTTCCTCTTACATTCTATTACTTGAACTAATTTGGACACGGGAGAGGAAAAACACTCCCATAAAGCTGAGAAATGACTGCAGCGGAGATGGGTGCTGTCAGCACACGGGGAGGGGCCACAACGGCTCTCTTAGAAATTAGCACAGGAAGAGAATTACTAATGTACACACTCCAAGTGCGAGACATTTCATCGTCCTTTGCCAAACAGCCAATTATCAACTGGTTTGCAAAGTTACAGAAAAGGGACATGGGAATAAGCAATTTCGTGCAGTTAGAATTGAGGAGGCATCAAAATATGCTGATTTCCTTATATGTTTACATGTAGTCTGAAGAAATCTAGTTGGAAAAAAAAGGCAGAGGCATTATAAAAAGAGTTTCAAGTCTATATGAAATAAAGACTTTGACAAAAAAAAGGCCACTTACATTTCTTGTACAGTTTTTCCCCGTGATGTGGAGAGGTATGGATTCTTGCACAAGCATTTTTTATGGATTCGAAGTAAATTGTGTTCCATCTGAATGCAACGCTCCTGTGAGGAAGAAATGGTCACAGCCGATGAATTATGCTGTCACGGAGGGTAAAATTACATCGTGGGAAGAGGTGGAGGGAAGACTGAGGGTTGAAAGCGGCCAGCACTCTGAGTAGTGTTGACGGGTCCCTGGCGGGAGGCTCGGCCACAGCCCCTCCTTCCCACCCCCGATCTTGCCCCGTTCCTGCAGAGCTGAGCTTACCAACCTTCTTATTACAGTCCTTACCCCACGTGGTACCTTTCCGGTGGGTTTGAGTCTGTCGGTTTCCTTTCTTTTACTGAAATTTTAACTTCTTACTCTATGTTATAATAATAAAATCTTAGTCAAAGGGAAATACAAAAATAAGGTGCCCTGCTAATGAAGTACGTTCTTCTTTGAATCTTAAGAAACACTTTAATTAACCATATACAACAAAAACCCTGTTTTGTAGAAGGTCCTCATCTCTAAATTAATGGCTGTTTGCATGTTTCCGTGCGTGCGTACGTTTATCTTAGTTTCTCATCTCTACTCTCGCCTATCGCCACTTGGGTTCTCCAGTTTCACCTGGTCTGACTCCTCTTTCTCTTCAGTTGTGTCCTGGGCCCCACGACTTCAGCCACCATTCGAGGCTTCCAATGAAGGGACTTGGGCTCATGCTTCTGCCAGACGTGGGCACTAGGTGGTGCTAGACAAATGCCAAAGCTTCATCTCATGGGTGGCTCAAGGGAGAGACACTCGGCTCCCAATGTCACCTCAATAAATTCAATTCAATTAAAAAAAGATGTAAATTGCTTTCCACTGGAACTCAAATTTCAAATGAGGCCTGTGTTTAATAATTCATCTTGGTGAAACAATATTGGGCTTTCGTGGAAGAAAGCAGGTCACTTTTCAATTCCCAAATATTAATTAATGTCCTGTGTTCCGGGGGGAAATCATGTTTTCAAAGTGAGAGCCGGTGGGCCGGTGTGCTGTCAGGTGACCGGGGCGCCCACCTGTTCTTTCACGGTCCCTGTGGGCGCCCTCACTCGGGCCTTGGAGGCACGTCTGGGTGCAGAGGGGAGGGGGGTGTTCCAGATGTGGGGGCAGATCACGGAGCAGTGCCCGCGGGGGGCGGGGGTGGGGGGCAGCTGGGTGTGGGACGCACTGGGAATTCCGAGTCTCGGGGCAGAGTTTCTCAGGAGAGAAGGCGGGGAGGGCGGGCGGGAAGGAGGGAATGAAGGGAATGGAGAACTAGGAAGACAGAAAAAAATGAAAAAATAACCCCAAATTAAACCTTGTGGAAAGGTTAATCCACTAAAACCTTTTGAAGAAGTACCAATTATTCAGGCTTGAACTCTGAATATGCTTATTTGGTTCATAAGTATGTATGTCTGTATATAAGTATGTGTGTAGGTATATATGTCTCTATATAGGTGCATGTATAGATATATGTGTGTCTCCATATAAATACATGTATAGATATATGTGTCTGTGTAGGTACATGTGTAGATGTATATGTCTCTGTATAGGTGCATGTACAGATATATGTGTCTCTGTGTAGGTACATGTGTAGATGTATATGTCTCTGTATAGGTTCATGTACAGACATATGTGTCTCTGTGTAGGTACATGTGTAGATGTATATGTCTCTGTATAGGTTCATGTACAGACATATGTGTCTCTGTGTGGGTGCATGTGTAGATGTATATGTCTCTGTATAGGTGCATGTACAGATATATGTGTCTCTGTGTAGATACATGTGTAGATGTATATGTCTCTGTATAGGTTCATGTACAGACATATGTGTCTCTGTGTAGGTACATGTGTAGAGGTATATGTCTCTGTGTAGGTGCATGTACAGATATATGTGTCTCTGTGTAGGTACATCTGTAGATGTATATGTCTCTGTATAGGTTCATGTACAGACATACGTGTCTCTGTGTAGGTGCATGTACAGATATATGTGTCTCTGTGTAGGTGCATGTGTAGATGTATGTGTCTCTGTGTAGGTGCATGTACAGACATATACATATAAGGACATGACAGTTCAGCTATAACTTAAAAATACCTGAAGTCGCCACCGCTAGTCCTCACGGTGAAGTCGGCTGTCTGGCGGCAAATCTCCCACTAGCCCCTTCTTTCCTTCTGATATTAAAAAATGCTTATACTTAACAATAATCCAATTGACCAACGGCCCAGATAAAAGTCTGTAGAACACAATTTAAGGTAGTAGATTACATGCTTTGACCGAAACTGTGGCCAAATAAACTATTGCTCTTTTACCGTTGCAAGTTGCGTTGTGGTTGTGGTTCATGCCTAACCATGTAAGTTTAAGGTGCCTTGGAAAGTATTAAAGGTTGCACTTGGCTACTGAGTTTGGGGCAAACTGGGTTTTCACGCAGCGTTTTTGCACAGAGGTAAGTAGGTTGATAGCTGGGAGGGAGGCAGATACACAGATGTATAGGTAACAACATCACAACACGTGAGTGGTTATTTATTCCAAATGCGAGTGTGCGCCTCTCTCTCGACCTTGGTAACTGTTTATTTCCCTCCTCCCTCCCTCCCTCCCTCCCTTCCTTCCTTCCTTCTGCCCTTCCTTCTTTCCAGTTACCATTTCTGAAAGCCATAACAATTGAAATGATTTTTCCTAAAACTTTCTCATCTATGCTGGAATAAAAATTAGTCCACTGATGGAAAACACCTTCCCGTGGTCACCCAAGCCTCCAGCACAACACGGCTTTCCATAAAAGAGGTGGCAGGATCTCTGAGGACTTACAGACCCACCCGTGAAGGCGCTCCAACGTGAACCTTCCTTGAGCACCGCGGTCTCTAGCCATGCTTGCGTGCGAGCACAGTAGTGAAGCACGAGGTGGTGCGAGATGCACTGGCGATGAAAAAGCCCCACTGCGGCTGCTGTGGGGACTCGCCTGCAATTCGCTTGTGCAGAAGCAGAGATTTTATATCAGAGCTTGGCCCGGGCAGAAGGCTTGTGGCCTCACATCATTGCCGCCTTCGACCAGCTCCCTGGAAGGTCTTCGTGTGCACAGGGTGCACTGAGGTTTGCAGATAACATTAAGTATTGGTCATCTGTGCAAAGAGGGGAATTTTAATCAAATGCCCTTGGATGACAAGACGTAAACAGCAGGCAGTTCATTTTCCAGAAGCAGATTGACGAGTGGCGAGTGCTCGTTCATGTGCATGGTCCTTGACAACCCCAAAGAGCTGGGCTTCGGGGGGCGGTTAGGAAAGACGCATCAAGGCACTCCGGCTCTCACAGGGGTTAAGCCAGCGATGAGAGTGAACGTCGTGTGCGCCCTTGTTATCTCGGGGCTCCTTTTACTGTCTCACCTTGCCATCGAAACGCTGTGTTCTGGACGGTGCGTTTGTCATGAAAATAGTTTAGTGGCGGGAGTTTTCAGAGACTTGATTAGTAGTAATAAGTCCGCCATCTGAAAACTCCCTACCACGCAGCGTGTCCCGTATTAGGTGATGAGAAAGTCCCAAGACACAGGGGCTCTGTATTGATGATGAATTTATAATAACCAGAGGATAAAACGGAGAACACTCTGTGCTGTTGGACTGGAAATCTTCCTCTTTTCGTTCGTTCCCTTCTGTTTCTAAACACTGACTAGGAGTGGATTTGGGAGACTGGCCTCAAAATGATTGCTTTACCGTTGAAAGTTCTAGCTCATTTATATGTATTTTCTTATAAATCCGGTAAAGGGAAAAAACACTGGAGTTTTGTTTTAAATCCAGATTCAGCTCCTGAGCAGTGAGTGTGTCATTGGGAAAATAATTTAGATTCTCTGGCCTTCTGTTTTCTTAATTGTAACGATAATAGTCCTCGTCTTGTCGGGGGGTCAGAATGTCTCTTGTGAAGTGGATATGGGACAGGATGTATTTCCAAAAGCAGACGGCTTTAAAAGGGGCAAGAAAAAGCCACAGAACAGGCTCCCTGGGAGGAGCGGTTGGGTAGCTTCCATCCGCTGGAGACGGGCTTGAAGGACGGCAGACTCCGGGGCGATGGCTTTGGGAACCAGTCAGTTCCCGGACCAGATAGTTTGGGAACCGGTCCCAGAGAACCCAGTAGACGGCCAGGTGTTCCCAGTATTTGCAGCGGGGCTGAGAATCAACGAAGTGGGGGCATTTCCAGAAAGCCGAGTGAATTGGATTTTTGTGGGAAGCTCTTCATTTGAGGTGGGATGGTGCCAGCCGTGTCTCCAACCTGGGTCAGAAACTCCGCAGTCTGGGATGACGGGAGACTCGTCCCTCCAAATTACTCGAGAGCCAGAGAGTGGTTAGTGATGCTCCCCGTAGGCTTAGTGCCATTAAGGTGTCAGCCCTTACGGACTTAATATGACATAATGCCAGTCTTCTCGATTTAGCTGTTGCGGCTCTGCTATATCGCAGGGATTTCCTGTGTAAATACAAGCTGACAGAAACAATTTTTTTGAGAGAATTTTCAAATTATCTGCACAGGAAGATTAAAGCCCTCCATAATGATTTTTTCTTCCAAGCTCGTGATTGAGTTGAGTTAAAATTAAGTGAGAAAGAGTCTCAGCCCCCAACCTCGGGGGAGGGTGGAGGGGCTGCAGGTGGAATCCATCACCGATGGCCAATGACTCCATCAGCCACTGCCTGCATCTCCACGTCCTGGCAAAGCCCGAAAGCGCGGTGCGCAGGGCCAGCACGTGGAGGTGGAGCGAGGGGAGGCCCAGCGCCCTTCCCCTACACATTGCCACCCCATGCCTCCTTCCAGCGGGCTCTTCCTGAGTCGGACCCCTTCTAACAAACGAGGGCCCTGGTAGGAAAAAAGGATCAAATGCCCTGAAATCCATAAACGTGCGTTATGGTTGCTGAAAGGCCAGAGCAGCTGGTGGATGAAGGCTGTAGTCCGGTGGGGGGTGGGGCTCACTTCCCACGTGGAGGGAGTTGGAATGCACTCCGCATTGGGGGGGGCAGGGAGGGCGGGGAGCCCCTGTGAAGACGAGAGTGCGCTGGACAGCGTCAGACCCACGTGGGGGAGGGAACGGACTCAGGGAAGCCGTCGGAGGCCGCAGTTGCTCTCGTTTGGAGGCGGGTTAGCGGCGGGCGGAATGAGCAGCACCCTTTTCCGTGTGACCGTCTCTCATGCTGTCGCGTGGTTTGGTCAGTGGGAGGAAGGCTCATGGTGACCTTGTGTGTGTATTAGTAAAAATCGCCAGTTTGCTTCAGACGTGATGGCGTAAAGAAAACGAAGTCCCCGCTGTGGTTGTCGCGGTGAATGACCAGGAGGAGCACAGGAGGTCCCCTCTGTCCGCGGAGGCGGTGCACGCCGTTTCCTTAGGGACTCTGAATCAGGCGTCTTTTCTGTCTGCGAGCGTGTTCATTTTTCTAAATAACGGGTTCATTTTGTGTCTGTCAGAATCAGGTAAGGCCAGGTCATGGGGAGAAAACCAGAATTAAGCAAAAGTGATGCAAATTTTGATTTTACGACATCGGCCCACATTTAAATAGACGTCACTTGTACCTACCTTTACAGATGCGTGGTGGTTGGGTGATATTTAATTGTGCTTTGTGGGGTGCCAGTGTCCCGTGATGGGTGTGCCGAATGGGAAAGTGTGTGTGTGCGCGTGTGTCTATGCATGTGTGTGTGCGTGTGTACGCATGGAGACACAGACAGACCCGGCATTTCCGGAACGGCAGGCCACCCCTTGAAAAATGTTCCGTGAAGTAAAACATCGTTGAGAAGGCAAGTGTTACATTTTAGCCACTATATGGAAATAACATTTCGAATCTTTATTATCCATCTGAGAATTAGTCTTTGGCTTTTTAAAAATTACAAGACAGTTTCTCTTACTGATACAGTGGCTTTGTCAGCCCCAGGTTATTGCGACCCCTCATCCCTGCTGTGATGCCCTTTGAGTAAAAATTAAAATTAATCTAATGCATTAATAATATTAAAACAGATTGTTTTAACTTTAGCAAAATGTATTATGATGATTCTGCCCATTAAAAATTCACATGTGCAAAAACCAAATAGAAAGTTATGTTTCACAGAGTAAAGGAGAGCATACTTTGTAAATGATTGAGAGATGGGCATATTTTAAAGTAACTGTTTTTAACTTCTCTCTCTCTACCCCCCCCTCCCACAAAATAAGATCCTTTCCTGGCTCCTGTTACAGGTCCAGGACGAATAAATCATAGTTTAGTAAATATAAGATAAATCCTGTAGCCTTTTACATTTTAGACATTTTATACAAAATTTGTATTCCCCAATCTTCTTTAACTTTTATCATATATAACACAAATGAAGCAATTTGTTGGGATTAGGTATTAAATGAACAACAAAGTCAGTTCGTGAAACTCATGCAAAATGAATTTCATTCCTGGGGAAGTACAAACATTGAAACCAGCTCTCCGATGTGTTCAGCTAAAAGAACTTAGAAATAGAAGGGTAAGTGTGATTGAGAAGCCCACCCACATTGAAAAAATGTATAATTTGGACAACTTTTAATTCTCCGTTCCCCCTATTCATAAAATGTCCCTTGACGATGCCGAACGGTGTTTTCCGTGATAACATCTGCTGGTGTCCCCTCCTCCTTGGTCCTCACCAGACTCTAAACCGCGTTCTCACTGTCAGGCGCAGCCACAGGACTGTCCAGGTCCCCGGGTGCCGCTCCTGCCCTCGACCCCTTCGCTCACGTGCGTGGGGATGTGGGCAGCGCTCCGCCCACAGAGTCAGGCGGCTCCCAGGGTCATGGCTGCGTCCCCCAGGCCTGAACCGCGGGGCTGCACGCTGACCTTAATACTCATGGAAGCTATTAAGTGGATGGTAAGTGCAGGGGTCTTTCGAGCCCCTGAGGATAAGAGAAGACCCTGCCACCAGGGCGCTCTCGCGACCAAGGCGATGTAGATGCGGTTGTAAGTGTCCCCGGAGCCTTGACTCTGGGCGCCCAGGAGGCACTGGGAAGGCAGTGCTACAGCGCGCTTGGAGGGGCCGGCAGCGTTTCACGTGGCACATGCAGCGGTTTCCTCAGCAGGACAAGCGGGCGCATGCAGGGGTTTAGAAAGGAGAGGTCATGCTGGGGTGAACGGTTGAAGGCGCTGTGCTGGGACTGCCTGAGGATGTGGTGAGTGATGAGGCTGGGAGGTGCCAGGGTCCTGACGGTGGGGCACCTGGAGTGTCGCCGGGCGAGGCTGTGTTGGCCGTGAAGGTCGTGGTGAGCATTCCAAGTGTGTGGGGTGGTTTACTCTCAGAAGAGTTATTCTGGCAACAACAGATTGGAGAGAAAGAATTTATGGTGTTCCCAGGTAAGAGGAAGTTACAACAACACAGGTAATAACAAAAGGAGATCTGAACCAAGGAAGTAGATAGATTTAAGAGGTACTGAGGAGGCCTGCAGGTTAGATCCGGAGACAGATTAAATGTCAGGAGGGAGAGTAAATCTCCAGGGAAGTGAGATGGATGGGAGCCCTGGGGTGGGGAAGGGGAGATGGGGAACATGAGTGATAGCCCAGGGGGCGAGCTTTCTTACCCAGACGATGGACAACACTCCAGCGTTGGGTCATGGTGCAGGTTGGCCCTCTCTGTAAATATGCAAAAAAACATGTAATTGTGCATTCTGTAGGGAGGAATTTCAGAGTACATTACTCTTGATAGAAATATTTTTAAAAGTCATACCAGGATTCTTGCCTAGCCACCTGGGAGACTGCGGGTGCCATTCACCAGAAATCTCAGCTCAGGAGAGGAAAACAGGGGGGGTTGGGAGTCAGGTGCCATCGGAGCCGGTCCTGGGCCCCGATCATGGAGACGAAACAGGCGCTGAATGTCTGAGACTGGGCATCGGACGTGCCCTCTGAGACGCAGACGGCGGGGAGGGCCACGGGAGCGGATTACCTCCCCCGAGTGCGGAGAAGTGACGGGAATCAAGCAGGGAAGCCCCGAAGGTGTTTAGCAAGTGGGAGTAGCCAGGGAAGGAGAACGGGAGGAAGGTAGGGAAGTCACAGGCAGGCGGCGGCGTGGTGCCGCTGGTGTTATTTTGAAGAGAAATTTGGATACAGTTATGGGCACGTCACTGGGTTTCGACCTGAGTGGAAATCGAGGGGACGGAGCCGCTGCCGTCTGTGTGATTCACCCACGGAGAGAGGGAATCGTTGGCGGAAGGGCTGTCAGGTACAGGCATCACTCTGATGGGTAGTCGTGAACGAGGAAGGGGAGGTGGAGTTCCCGAAAGTAAGAAGATGGACCCGCGGCGATGGTGGGAAGTGCCGGAAAAGAGCGAAGGAGGTGGGCGGGGAAGGGATCGAAGCTGTCGGGTAGTGACTAAGGCCTGCGATGGATATTTGATTGAAAGGAGAGTGGGCTTCCTGGGACAATCAGTAAAAAAGGGAAGAGACGTTTTTTATCAAAAGCCCAAGAAAAAAACTAGAAGCCTGATACTACATCGAAACCAAAATAAAATTGTCCTTCAAAGGGTGCCATCCAGAAAGTACAACGACAACCCACGGAATGGGAAGAAGGGTTGGCAGATTATTTCTCTCTGAAGGGACTTGTGTGCAGAATAGAAAGAACTGCTACCTCATAATAATGAAAAAGCAAATAATTTAAAAATAGGGAAAGGATCTTATAATATATAATTCTCCAAGGAAGGTATACAAATGGCCAATAAGCATGTGAAAAGATGCTCAACATCATTACTCATCGGGGAAATGCAAATCAAAACCACAATGAGGTACCACGTCATGTCCTCTAGGGTGGCTAGATTCAAAAAGGGAGACAATAATAAGTGTTGGTGAGAACTTGGAGCAATGGGAACCTCACAAGCTGCTGGCGGGAATGGAATGTGATATGAGCAAGGCCTGGGCCAGCAGCCTGGCACTGCCTCAGAAGACGACACATGGCATTCCATGTGACCCAGCCATGCCACGCCACGCCACGCCACGCCACGCCACGCCATGCCTCGATATATGCCCAGGAGAGACGAAAACAAATATCCGCACACAGTCCTGTTTTATGAATGTTTAAAGAAACATTACTCATAGTAGCTGAAAAGTGGAAACGACTGCATAGCCCCTCAGTGGGTAAGTGGATAAACAAGAGCGATGTTGCCACACAGAAGCTGATCATTCCACCGTAAAAACACATGAAGAACCTTGAGGTCTGGGTGGAGAAGCCTGAACTCTGGGTCTCATTCTGGGTCCCCTGCTGGGTGGCTGTGCCCGCCTGGATGCCCAGTGGGAGGGGGGCTTTCCACCAGGGACTCTGTTGGCCCCCTGAGCCTCAAGATGCTGGGGCTCCGTGCACCGTGTTTAGTGGTGTCAATGACAGAAAAGAGAAATGAAGCAGTAACACATGTTAGGCCGTGGATGGATGTTGACAATTTCATGCTAAGCAAAATAAGCCAGTCAAGAAATAAGACCATGTATGACGTGATTTTGCTCTTATGAAATGTCCAGATCGGGGAATTCTACACGTGGGAGGTAGCCTGGCTGCTGTCCAGGGGGCCGGTGGGCTGGGGCACGTTGGCAGTGGGGGGAGGGGGGTGACTAAAGGGTGGGGTTTCTTTCGGAGTCGACGAAAAGAATTTACAATCGATTGTGGTGATGGTTGTGCCCATCTGCCAACACACCGACATCACCGAAGTTTGGAGTTTAAATAAGTCAGTCGTAGGGTAAATGGTTTATGTCGACGACGACGTTAGAGAAGTCTCCATAGAGGGGACTTCTTCTAAAGACCTGAGCGGCATTCTTCACAGCCGCCACGGTCATGAGGAACAAGAAAATTATGAGACCTGTCACAGCCAGGGGCCAGAGAAGAGACGATGGGAAAGGCGAGGAGTAACTTACGTGGAATTCAGGCACAGGAAAGGGACATCAGGTGAACAACTGGGGTGGCGGATGGGCTGTGGCCATAGAATGTATCAGTGTGGGTCTGTCAGCCACATTGCAACAATGTTACCCCACCGGGGCGAGACAGTAACACGGAGGGGGGGAGGGAGCCGAGAATGAGGTGCGTGGGAACGCTTCGTGCTGTCCTCACAATGAGTCTGTAAGTCCAAAACTATTCTAAAATATAAAGGTTAATTTTTAAACGATGAAAATTGTTTACTTTTCTGTTTGCAAATGTGATGTTAGAGTCGGTCCATAGAATTAAGTATTCAAGCTCTGTTGTCAGAAACCGCTTATGCCAACTAATTCTCCTAGAGTCCTCTCTGTGACCCTGGAAGTGCTTCCTGCCGGAACCCACTACCAGGTTAAGCATCAGTTCATTTCACGTTGGCAAGGACCCTGAATTTGCCTCCAAGAAGAGACTTGGGAGACAGTAGCATTCAGAAATAAACGGTAACCTCGCTGGCCCTTTAAGGCTTCGTCTGCATCTTAGGGTTGGCTCAGGTAGCCAGTTCTTAGGACAAAAGTGCCTTTTTAAAGAAACACTGTCTCTTGTCCCGACAAACCATTGGGTAATATAATTAACACGGACATTGGAAAAAACCACTGTGTATCTTTTTCTCTTGACAGAGGGTCCCTTTTAGAAGCAGGTGCTTCCCAGTTTTTAGTAAATTTCAGTGTTAGTCTCTCATGTATTCATTTATTTTAAATATGCTTACAGGTGGAGCATGTATACAAGCGTGCTTTATTATATAAATCTACACACACATCAGATACCATTTTGTGACCACGTTTACTCTCTAACAAGGTTAATCCTTGACCTGGGAAGAGTTTAAAATCAGGACCGGGCTACAAACTCTAAAAAGGCTCCAAGTTCAAACAGGGAGAGTCTTTGCTCACGCGGAGCCGTTCGCATCTCCCAGGGCAGCACAGGTGGTTACTGAGGAGGAGGAAGGGCCGGTGGGTGTGGGGCGGAGCCTTGTGGGGGCCCGCAGCCAGAGCCCTGCAGCAAGCGCAGAAGGAGGCAGAAATCGGCCTGGGGGCGGGCGGGTCCTGGCCCAGCCCCACGGGCTCTGTGGGCAGGGGGGCCCTGGCTGCCCTTGAGATGACCTGAGCCACACAAGAGCACCCCTGAGTGCACCCACCTGCTCCTTGGCGACCGTAACTCGGGGGCCAGGGAGGACGGCCTGGAGGCCATGGCACAGGAGAGGTCTTCTTCCAGTGTGTCCCCACATTTGAAAGGAAGGGCTGTAGGCTTGTGCGATGGGAGGAGAGACCCCGAGGTGAAGGGGGTGCCCGCGCTGGTTGTACAGAGGACGACGGCGTGTGGGAGGAGGAAGGAATTAGGTCACTCAGTGGCCTAATTCTGGGAAACAGTGTTGGAAATCACTCCTGAGGCTCACAAACCCCTCATTCTGGGAAAACAGAGCAGTGGGGGGGGGGGGGGGTGGAGCAGCACGTGGAACAGCGGCCACTTCTGTTGCCACTCGGAACCCAAGTGCCTGGCACACCGTGGAAACCCGACGACTACTGACTGGTGATGAGTCAGAGTCCAAGGCCACCTGGCCGCCCCAACAGGTTGCTGATGGGAATTTTAGGTCAGACTTACCTACTGTTCGAACCTTTTGCTTATTGCATGTGTACGCTGTTGGTCCATCCAAACTGTGGAAGCAGCCGGAACGTCAAGTGTAAGAAGGATCACGGCGTGCCTGGCCTGCGTGTGCGCGTGTGGGCGTGTGTGCGCAGGTCAGGGACATCTGCCTCAAAAAAGGATCAGTGCTTCCGTGACTCGGGGTTCCTGCTTTTAATTCTAAAAACTCTTGATTGTTTTATTCAATGCAAAATACCGGCAAGTGCTGTTACCAAAATATATAGACAACATGCTTGTATAATAATTTATATCACCTTACTTATCAGTCACAGTGGTTATTTTACTGATAATTTTAATATTCAATAGTGTCTTGTGAAACAATTTATGTATATACACATATATGTATACACACAAACGTGTGTGTATATGTATTTGTTTGCACTTCCATGACCTAATACAACTTTTGTCCTGAAATTCATGGAACATACCAGGTATTCCATGAAAGTCTTTTTCTTCCTTTAAAGGCCAGTGGGCTGTTTCCACTTACTCAGGTTTGAGAGGCCCCAGTGCACTCACGCCCATGGAGGTGGTGGGGCTAACGAGAACCCCCAGCCATGTGCATCCGCAAGTATGTGCAGCTTGGCACAGAACGCCTGTCAGGCTCCTGGGAATGGCCCTCCCGCTCGCAACCCCCTGTCAGCCGGTGAATGTGCCTGGGAAGTGGACTAGGGCGTCACCGAGAAAACCTGTCAGTCAAAGTCTCAAAAAGTGTTCCTATCATTATCACTCAGTTTTTAGAGTCTGGACAAATGAGTTAGCGCTACTTGTGTTTCAGTTCTAAGGAAGACTTTTGGGGGTAGGCGCTGTTCAGAAGAGATGCTGTGAAACGGAGACACAGAAAGAGCAACGCGAGTCCCCGAATTTTGTGGGCCCCCCACCCCTGTGGTTGCTTATTCACTTGCAAGGCCCTCACAGCAGTTGGTCCTGACCTTGAAGCAGCAAAGAGTGCTGATTGAAGCGATTATGAGCAGAAAGATGGCATTATGCTGAGTAAATAAGTTTCCAAAATAAAAGAAGTGGGCGAGAGCTTCAGCGTCCATATTCAGATCTGTTCATTTCCTCTGGGAAGCCCTCAGGCTCTTCCCATTGGTCTTCTCTGCAATAAACGATTCCATCAAAGGCCTCTCCACTGGTGCTTGGGAACGTGTAGGTAAACACAGACACCGAGCCCCAAAAGGCTAGTTTTAGTAGGAAATGCAACCTTCGAGTGCTGCTCGAAATTACCAGGTGGCTACAATTAATGCACTTTTTTTTCCAGTGCCATATATAGCAGAACATGATTCACATTTGGTGGAAAAAATAGAACTTAGAACTTGTAGATGAGTGTCACGGATTACATAAACACCGCGTGCACTCGTTTTCCCTCCAGAGGATAAAAATCTGAAGCATTTTACGTGCGTGCAGTCAGCTTTGTCTGCATGCTAGGACCTTCTTCTCAAACGTACCACCATCGCATCTTTCCTGCCGCAGCTTCCCCTCCCTCAGCCCTTGAACTTCCCCTCTGGGCCCTCGGAGAGCAGCCAGCTGGGGGGCGTTATGCCAAGGCTTGCCGAATCTCTGTGGGCTCCACGTACAAGGGTCACCGCCTTCCCTGTGTGGTTTTTACTTTACCATTCATTCAACAGGTACTGACTGGATACACTTTGTGCACAAGCCCAAGGCACTGTGGTCAGCAGTGAGAGAAGCAGCATCCTATTCTGGATGAGTACATAGAAAAGGCTAAAAATGAAGGGATAGGAGAGAGAGTCAACCCTCAGGCTGAGACCTAGGGACTCCTTCATGGAGAGGGGAAGCGCATTCTCCCTGGGATTTGACAGATACCGAGGATTTCAACCTGCTGAGATGGAGGGATAGGGGGAGAAATGTTTGTTTCTTCTCTTTATATGAGTTACCTTCTCTTGTTTGTTCTAATCGGTCAAAACGTCAGGAAAGGATTATGTGAGCACCGAGAAGCCGCAGGAGTCCTTATGTATTTAATAAGCTGTGAATCTGTGAGCCTCAGGAGTGACTCTCTGGTGGTAGAAATAGTAGCATAAGTCATACGACATCCCTGAGGTGTTTTTCATTAGGGAGACGTTATCATAGCCCCTGCCATTATAATAAGCAGGGTGGTGGTGTGGGGTAGCCCTGCCCAGAGAGCAGACTGTACTGAGGGTTTGAGCACCAACCCCCGACACCCTTACAAATTAGTACGTTGATACTGAGTCCTAGCATGGTGACGGAGTACCACCTCTCAAGTTGTCTCAGCAGGTAGCAGGTTCCCGAAGTATAGGTTAAGATCTCTGACCACAAAGAAGAGGAGCGTTCACTTGTTTCGATATCTAGTGGTCCTGTTTCCTGTGTGTTTGCTAACCTTGGATTACATGACATTTGAAGTGTGTTTCTGTTCTACATTTCTAGTGTTCTCTTGGTGAGACTTCAACCAAAGTGGGAAAAAGCTCTGAGTTAAAAGTTGAGCTACTTGGAGAAAGTTAACTACCTTTTGAAATCCAGTTAGCATTTATATGTAATGCATCTATGGATTTCTGCATATTAAGGCTATTATAAGCAGTAAACAAGAGTATGTCAGGGAAAGCACGGGATAGCACGGGATAGCACCAGGTGTCTCCAGGCGTTCAGGAGGTGGCCAGCTCCTTCCTCCCTGTGGGCACAGGAAGGGGCACCCCCTGGGTTCCATCTTGCTTAAAGCAGCCCCAGCAAGAGGTAGTTCAGGAGATAAAAGCAATGAAAATTGGGCTTTTATTTAAAGTTCTAGAGACCGCAAGGGCAAAGAAACTGTGAAGAAGCGTCTTTAGTTTAAGTTAAAGCCCAATGTGAAAATTCCATTGTGGAATGTTGGCACATAGTTTTCCAGCAGAAGGGTGAAAATCCACTCGTTTTGGAAAAATCACATTTACGGGAAAATCACCATTGAGTCCCCGTTCCCCTCAGTCCCCATCTCCAAGCGCTCACATTTTTTATTGCTGCAGCTCTTTGGACATGTGTATGTCTTAGCTTTCCAATTAGGCAGGCACGTCTCGGTCTGCTTCCCTTTGTTTGCTTCATGGCCCTTCGCAGACCTCGCATTTCTTACAGATCGAAGGTTTGTGGCAAGTCAGGTCAAACACCTCTATTGGCCCCTTTTTTTCCTACAGCATCGGCTCACTTGCTGTCTCTGCATCACATTTTGGTAGTTCTCTCAATATTTCCAACTTTTCCGTTATTGTTATATTTAGAGTGATCTGTGGTCAGTGATCTTTGATGTCATTTTCCTACTTGTTTTGGGGGTGCCAAGATCCATGCCTAAAATATTGGGTTGGCCAAAGAAGTGTGTTTAGTTGTTTTTTTTTTTTTCCGTACAGTGGCTCTACGAGCACTTAGCTGTCTTTAACTTCATTTGAAACAATGTTGTTAGATCGTATTGAGACAGCTGTCTGACAGCGTACATTTAGAAAAAATTATACAAATGAGTGAATTTTTGTGTAGCCATTTTATTATTGAAGATGGAAGAAAATGAGCAACATTTTAGGCGTATTATGCTTTATTATTTCAAGAAATGTAAAAATGCAAGTGAAACACACACACACACAAAGATTTGTGCCGTGTGTGGAGAAGATGCTGTGACTGATGGAACATGTTGAAAGTGGTTTGCAAGGTTTCTTGCTGGACATTGGACGCTCTGTGGTCAGGTAGACCTGTTGAAATTGACAGAGATCCGATCAAGACATTAATTGAGAATAATTAACATTATACTATGTGGGAGAGAACTGACATTCTTAAAATATCCAAGTCAATAAAGTTATTAGTGAAAATTTAAAATGTGCCTTTTATTTTACAGAAAAAAACGAAACAGACATTTTTGCCCCACCCAACAGATGGCAAACTTAATGGATTAGTGTTGTGTGTGTTCTGACTGTTCCATTGATTGGCTGCTATCTTGTCTCTCTCCATGTCCTCGGGACCCCTCTTCCCTGAGACACAAAGCTATTGAAATTAGACCAAGCAATAACCCTACAGTGGCCTCCAGTGTTCAAATGAAAGGAAGAGCCATGGGCCTCTCACTTTAAATGAAAAGCTAGAAATAATTGAGCTTCATGAGGAAGGCATGTTGAGAGCCAAAAGCTAGACCTCTTATACCAGGGAGCCAAGTTGTGAAAGCACAGAAAGTTCTGGAAGGAAAGTAAAAGTGCCACGTGAGGGAACATGCAAGTGATAAGAGAGTGAAGCTTCCTTATTGCTGGCCTGGAGAAAGTGTTAGTGGTCTGGATAGAAGGTCGCACCTGCCGGACCATGCCCTGAAGCCGAAGCCTAATTCAAAGCCTAATTCTAAGTCTGTTCGATTCTAGGGAGATGGAGGGATGAGGAAGGTGCAGAAGGAAAGTCTGAGGCTGGCAGAGGTGGGTTCATGGGGCTTAAGGACAGAGTCGTCTCCATAACATCGCAGTGTGGGGAGGAGCAGCACGTGCGGGGGGGGGGGGGGCTGCAGCCGGTTGTCCAGAAGAGCTGAGATGCCTTAGGAGGGTAGCTGCCCTGAACAACAGGCTTCCCATGTGGCCAGAGAGCCTTCTGCTGGAGGGAGGCGCCATCCGGGACTTTGATCGCTGGAGAGAAGTCAGTGCAGGCTTCCAAGGACAGGCTGACTCTCTTGTGAGGGGCTAATGCAGCTGTGGCTGTACGTTGCAGTCATTGCTCAGATTCCGTCCCTGGGGTCCTAGGGTCCTTAAGAAGAAAGTTAACTCTGCCTGTGCGAGTGGACCGCAGACAGCAAGGCCTGCTGACAGCACATCTGTTGACAGCACGGTTTACTGGCCCTTAAGCCAGCTGTCGAGACCAACGACTAAGAAAAAACTAAAGGACTCCTCTCAAAATATGACGGCTCCCGCCAATCCTCCTGCCAATGCTCCCGTCACCCAGGAGCTCTGAAGGAGACGTACAATGAGATGGATGTTGTTTTCATGCCTGTAACACAACACCCATACTGCAGCCCGTGGGTCGAAAAGCAGTTTTTGGTCTTAGTACTCGAGATGTATTTCTTAAGGCTCTAGCTGCCATAGATTCCTCTCGTAAATCTGGGCAAAGTCAATTGAAACCCTTGTGGAGAGGATTCGTGGTTCCAGAAGCCACGAAGAACATTCACGACTCATGGGAACTGGTCAGAAGATCAGCATCAGCAGGAGTTTGGCAGACGCTGCTTCCCTCACTCGTGATGACCTTGAGGGGTCAAGGCTGCAGTTGTGGTGGGAACAGCACGAGAACCAGAATTAGAGCCCGAAGGTGGGACCGAGTGGCAGCAACCTCCCCATCAAACTCAAATGGAGGAGTCGTCGCTTCTTGTGGCTGTACAAACAGAGTGGTTTCTTGAGGTGGAATTGACTCCTGGTGACAGTGCTGTGAAGGTCATTGCAATGACAACAAAGGACTTGGAATATTCCATAAATGTCATGGACGAAGCAGCGTCAGGGGTTGAGAGGGTCAACTCCGGTTGGAAAGAAGTTCTTCTGCAGGTGAAGTGAGACCAAGCCACATCGCAGGTGACAGAAGTCGCTTGTGAAAGGGACAGTTGTCCGATGGGCAGACCTCGCTGCCGTCTCACCCTAACAAACCGCCCCAGCCCCAGCCTTCGCTGGGGTCTGTCAGCAGCCCCCAGCCCCCAGCGGGACCCTCCGCCGACAAGGAAGTGGGCTCACTGGGGGCTCAGGGGATGGCGGGCAACTTTCAGCAATAAAGTGTTTCCACAATTAAGGTTCCTATCTGCCTCACACTCAGCACGCTGAGTGGACTACAGTCTAGTATAAACATAACTTTGGAATGTTCTAGGAACCCACGATATTTGTGTGACTCGCTGTACTGCAGGATGCCCTTCGTCGTAGCGTCTGGACCCTGACCTGCAGTTCTCCCAGGCCCACCTGCACGGCGCACTCCGAGAAGGCCCAGCGAGGGGCGCCTGCTCACACCCCTAACGCAGCGGCTGCAGGCGGGGTCCAGTCACATCAGCTGTTGATCAAAAACTATTTCCCTCTGCTTCCCATCGTTCGAGTATGTCTTCTAGGGTTTTCCTGTGATTTCAGGGAGAAAAAACACCTTCCTAATCATATGTATAGTTTCATAAATACGTTTTTCATTAGCATCTCCAAAGAGTAGCTAGATTAGGAGGCAGAGGGTATATTTATTATAATCCCATAGTAAAGATGTTTTCTAGTTTTGATCTTCAAACTTAGATTCTGAAATAGAGGATTAGTTTTTCAAATCCCGGAGTGTGTTTCCGTGTAACGCTTGCCTAGTTTGTAACTGACCTTTCTCTTACCCCTGGCACACTTGTTTCCCCTGCGCTATCTCATTTATTCACTCATTTGCTCAGTGTGGAGTGAGCACCCACCATGTGCTAGGGATCTGCTATTGTTTTGGAATAAAAATGAGAGAAAAAGGGTGGTCCCTTCCTCTGGGAAGCCAAGGGGTTCCAAAAGTAGAACAGGTCTGGGATGATGTTTTTAATATTTTCTAAAGGTTTAAGGAAAATGAGGCATTCGGGAATACAAAGGTGTGCATTGGTAACTTTCCTTTTTGCTAGAATCCTGTCGGTACCATGTACAATGCCTGCGCTCGTGAGGAGAAGAAAGGCTGGGATCCCTATTTTTGTATGTGCTCAGTGATAAAGGTCATAACGCCTGTCACTTCACAGTGCTCTTTCTGCAGGAATCGGAGGCCCTTCCGCACAGGGGCCCTCCCCGTGGCGTGAGTAATTAAAGGGGAAGCGTCCGTGTTGAGGGTGAGAGGCCAGGGCCCTAACAGAGTCTTCCCTTACGAGGACGCGTTTCTCTTTCCTCTGGGCAATGCCTGCTCCGTGTGACGGGCACTGTTTCCATTTTAAAGTGTTTGCGCTGATGGAGACTGGCAGATATCGGGCCCTTATACACAGTATCTATTTTTCTTAGTCATGGTGATGGTAAGTAACAATTCTTTACCCAGACCCAGGTGGGGTCAGAGCTCCAGGCATGATGACGCGGGCGTTTAGGAGTTTACTCTGTCAGTGGGCAGGGAGCCTGCTGATGGCGCTGACCTTCGAATGCGTGCAAAGAGAACAGAGAAGTCTGAGTTTGGTTTCTATGAAGTGTCAGGTCCACGTGTGTCTGAGGACTGGCACTTGCTGTTTCCTGATGTGGTCAACAGAAAACGGTCACTTCCCCTCCGATCCTGGAGCTGAAACTGCCAGGAAGCGACGCCCCTTCTTTCAGACACGGGGCAGCCCCCAGACCCACACAGAATCGGGTTCCTTAGTTATTTAGGATTTCTCTGGGCTTTTGGACTGCCCTTCTAAATGTCGGTGGCTTTTTTTTTTTTTTTCAATAGATGGGAAGTTAAATGAGTAAGATGTTGAGCTAAATATGAAATGACACTTGGGTGTCATTGTGAAGTATGACTCCGTGCTTGCCTAAACTCATTGCAGATATTATTGTACTTCTCACATCTTCTATCAGCAGCCAACAAGCGGTGGGGGGGGGGGGGCGTCTAAGCAGCTGGGGGACCGAAGTCAGTTATGACATTACAGGGACAGATCAGGACACAGTTTCCTTCTTCGAACTTAAAGAAGACAGGAGCAGGTGTGGTGATAACACTTGGCTTTCAAAGAACTCACAGACTTGGAGGTGGGAAACTGAGGCAGGGGAGCAGAAGGAGAGGTCAGAAATCCGAAGGAGGCAGGCAAGAACCCACGTCCAGGAGGCCCGAAGGCTACGGAAGCCCTGGTGTTCCGAGAGCCCGGGAGGGTGGGAGGCCTTGCTGGAAACAGTTTGCCGTGGGTGGTTCTACTTGGCTGCAGACGCTCCATTTGGAAAACAGCCCGCGATGCACACGAGTGGAAAGCCTCAGTGGTAGGCGCTGAGATAGCAGGGCGGGTCCACGTTGGGGACAGAGCAGGAACAGCAGGGGGTGTCACATTCAGAGGGGAACTCTGGGCACGCGCGGTAGCCTCGCTGGGTCAGCTCTGAGCCCTGGGCCCCCAGGGGGAGCAGCTTATCTGTTCCGAGTGTGAACTGGAGCTAATTTTTCCCTGCAAAAACGCTGGAAAGAGCTGTATGTTTTCTTGCTTTAAATGTGCTTCCCCCCATTTGCGTTTATCTTCACTAACTGTTAGCAGCAAAGCCACCTCGGCTTCGTGGTTAACTGCATGCACCTGGCCCTTTCCGCCCAGGGCCCCAGGTGTTTGGCCTGGGGTCAGAGGGAAGAAGGGGTCAGAGGGAAGAAGGGGCGGAGCTGCTGGCGCGGCCCCTGCTCCAGGGCCCTCCTCCGGCTGCTCCTGGACATCTCTCTTCCCCGCTGCTTTGCAGTGTGGACTTGACTGCCTTAGGCTCTCTTAGAGCGAGCTGCTCAGAGAAGCCCCAGGTGGTTCCCTCTCCTCCCGTCCCAGACCCTCGTCTTTCCCCCTCGCCCATCCCCCCAGCCCTGCCCATTCCAGTCTCTCCCCTGAAAGGCAGGAGGGGCGCGGAGAGAAGAGGCTGCGTCCACTCCAGCGATCTCTGATGCGAGGGCTTTCCTTCCACGTTCGTGGAGGCAGGGCCTGTGCGCAGAATCGGTTCTGCCCCACGGGGGTCTCAGGGGCGAGTGGCTCCTTCTCTCACCTGCAGGCCGGGCGCTGCCAGGGTCCAGCTGCATGTCGTGTGCCGTGCGCAGACTTGCGTGCAACTCTCCCCAGGCGGACGCCACGGGATTTCCGGGCCCCTGAATGGAGAGCCAGCCCACCGAGGTGGTGTTTCAAAGCGTCATGTGATAATGACCACCTTTTTAAGACTAAGAACAAAGGCGGGGTGTATTGCTTGCACTGCATACTAATCAACATTTATTCTTAAAGTTCAAGTTCAAACCGCACTGTGTCTAAATATTTTCACTGTGCCAATTAGCACAGGCATGATTCACAGTACCTGTCTGCCTTATCCGACAGCGCTCGCCCCTCCCCCCCCATGCACCTGGGGGGACTTGGATTGGGGGACCCACTGGCGGAGAGGACGGCGCTGCCTGAGCCTCCAGCCCCGCCCGGGAGGCTGTGCCATCTCGGGTGGGGACGGTCACCGCCCGTGGAAATGGTGCGCTGTGAGGATGTGTTAATTAAGGTCTGAGAGGTGGAAGCTAGGAAAACCAGGCTTCTGTGTTATAATTTGAAAAATGAGTCATGGTAGTTAATTAACCTATCTAATACCTCAAGGTAAATGCGTGCCGAAATCGACTCACCACGAACAGTTTCTGAAAACCCCACTCGCCAAGGAGCCTGGTTAGACCGGCAGCGAACCCCGCAGACCGCAGACTCTGAGGGTCCAGTCTGTCCCTTCTTGGCCTTCCTGCGACAGGCTGACTTCTGGCCTCGAACCTGCTGCAAGCCCCGCCTCCTGCCACATTTCTCCTCCTTCTTGGGATCAGCAAGGACGCTTGTCCCTGGGGGCACTTACTGAATTCTCAAGAAATAAACCGTATGTTCCAGATTTGTCCTCATGGTTTATTATGAAAACAACCTCCTCCCCCCACAAAAAAAAGAGAGAAAGAAAGAAGAGGAAAGAAAAGATAAGAAAAAGATAAAAGAAAACAGGTGATGTTTACATCAACCCGTGCTGCCGTCTGGCCTGGTCCCGAGGTCCCCAGGTCCTGAGGCCCCGGGGTACATGGCGGACAGTTGCCGTTTGGGCCGGCACAGGCCTGCAGGACCCACTGGGAGGAATGGTGTTTTCACTGTGCAACATAAACTCCTATGTGTTTATTAAATGTTTATTCCCCTGGGAAATCAGGTTAGGCATGTGCAGGATTGGGGGGGTTGCATGGGGGTGATCTCAAGGTGGCCCTCCTCCAGCGGCAGCGTCTCGTGTGTCCGGCTGCCCCGGACGTGGGTGCGGGGGTGGTTCACCGGAGCGACAGTCCCAACACAGGCAAGCCTGACCCACCACCCACCTGCTCCCAAAATAACGGGTTTTAGGCCTTCCTTCGCTTGTCAACGGTGTTGCCACAGGCCCCTCTTCCTAAATGAGGGTGCGCAGTCCTCCCCCAGGGCCAGCTCTCTGCATCCCTGCCTCTCTTCTCCTCCACGGCCTTTCCGGGGGTTTCTCATCTGCGGCCTCCTCCTTCCACCCCTTTCGTCACCTGGCAACAGGTGCCGGGCCACCCGCTGTCCTGGACTCAAGCCCCACCTCCTCGGGTTTGCCCCGCCTTCCCCGCCCTGGGCTGAGTTCCCTGATACCTCCCGGGTCAGTGTATCACCTTTGTTTGTGAGAAATTTCACATTTTCCCCCAGAGACTTTTTCCTTTTCCACCGTCCAGCCCCTCCCCTCCCCTGTCCCCACCAGGGCCACTCTGTTCTGGGGCCCTTTGGCCTCCACTGGCTTCTCCTTCCGTGAGGCTGCTCTTCCCCACCCCACCCCACCCCCACCCGTCGGTCCTTCGCGATTCAGCCCCAATTCTCCTTCTGTGAAAATTCTGAAGCACCTGGAGGCATTTACCTACTCCTTTCTCTTTGTAGTTTTTCATACTATTGTTAAGACTTACACCTATTATTGATTGCATTTCTAAATTTATGTTGTCTCCCATAGGTAAAGTACTTTTAGAATTCAGTAAAATTCTCACCTCGGCTTGGATCCCAGTGTCCGGTGAGCCTGGGATGTCCAGGTTTCTCTTCCTACCTTTACCCACTTTTCTTCCTTTCTTTCTACCCCTTCCATTCCTACTCTTCTCTGAAACTACACATCTGAATCTGACCTTTAACTCATCCTTGTTTCATCTGTACAGATTAGATGTCTATAAAAGTAACCATTGCTCAATCCATTTGCATAAACAAGAAACAAAGATACTTCATTTAAAAAGTCTTTAGGGCTCAAATTTTAAAATCATGTGGCTGATGGTGGCACCTACTGGCCAAAGGTGATATTGCATCCTGGAGCAATCTTCCTAAACCCCCCGGGGTCCCAAAGACAAACTCTTCAGGGCCCCGAGGAGGTGGGGATCAGTTGGGACTGCTGTGGGGTGGGGGTTCCACACCCAGGAAGGCTCTGCAGTGTCCTTCCGGTGTCGGAGGTCCATGCGGCCCCATGCCTCGTCTGCATGAATGACCTTCGTAGGGGTCAGGAAGTTCCCCTTAGCTGGTTGGGTCATCCATTCCTAGGACTCCGTGTTAGGGGGACCATGTAGTCACTGTAAGCCAGGCATTGGTTTCCACAGTATGTAAGAGCTTGCCTTCCTTCCACCAGGTGCTGAGGGAGCGCTTGCTATTGTAACACTCACTCCACTTAGTATCAACTGTGCCTTAGGGTCCCCTGTGACTATTTCTGGCCGTAGTAATCTGATACTTCACGTTGGGCTTTCGTAGTAACTCCTCAGCTGCGGATTGCTAAATCCAGGGCGTTTCCATTCTAGTCTTGTAGTGAGGGATATAGGGAAACTCACACACACGGTTAAACCCGGTAAGAGTTAGGATTATACACTGAGACTTTTTTTTCCGTGTAGACCTATTGAACTAGAGGGTCAGCTCAGTAATTTTTAAGTAGGGATTTTGACCGGGAGGGGCCCGGGAATTTCCTCGCTGAGGTCAGGGTAGAACTTTCTGGAGTGGTGACCTGAGCAAGACTGCTTGAGGAAGGAGCTCCGAGCTGTTCAGCACCTGGCAACCCAGCCTCCCGTGGCGGTTGCGTTTGCTCAGTGGCCAGGGGGGCTGGGTCAGCTGGGCCCCTCCTCTGGTGAGGGCCAGCCTGCCCGAACAGGCAGTCACTCTCTGCTTTCATTCCTCATCGACGAAATGGTGATGTTGCGGCAGCCATCAGAGTTTCCTTATGAAGGGCGCACGGGGGAAAGCAGGTAAGATGCTCAGCGTGGAAATCGGACACGTACTCTGCTCAGTAAGCCTCGCCTGTTCATATCTTGCTCTCTAATGAAGCAAGCAACCCTTTCTGCAAAGCCTTGGGTGCCTCGGGGCCCGGTGACCTGGCTCCTGCATCAGCTCTGCCTGGGGGAGTTCCCCTCAGGGTCTCCCGAGTGTCCTCACGGCCACAGCACCCTCTCTACAGCCACCCCCCATGGCCCTGGTAGGGGTGCACCACCGCCATGTCGCTGGTCGGTGCTTGAAACTGTCCCCAAGAGAGCGAATGGCTCTGTGGCTCCACCTCTGTCTTAATGTGCTACCCACCCCCTCCTGGGTCTGAGCCCTGGGCAGGGCCCTTCGTCCCTGGCTGCAGACCAGGTTCCTGTCCTCGCCCCCCGCCCAACGCGGGCATCTGCCAGCACAGTCCCTGCCACGTGCTGGGCATTGGGCGAGTGTTCGCCTTTGTGCTAGAATTTACTGAAGACATGGGTGCAGGGAAACGAGCCAGGGCCCCACAGGTTTTCGGAGGGAGCAAGGGCAGCGAGTTGGTGGAGAGGGGTCACTGTGAGTAGCTCCCGGGGAGGCCCCTTATGCACCTGCTGGAGCCGCAGAGGCGTGGGGGCTCCAGCAGCTTTGCTCCTGGAGCAGCGGCTCAGGTCTGGCCCTTGGGGGAGTCTGTCTGCCGTGTGAGCAGCTTCCTGGTTCCCTCCATCAATGCTGCGTGCGGGGACAACGGGGCCCCCTGACTGGGGGTGCAGGGGGTGTCGGCACAGCGGCTGCAGAGCCAGGTCCCCAGACTAGACCAGGACCCCACAGCTGGGAGGGGCCCTCCACTCCCAGACCTCCTGCGACTATCTGACCCCTTCAGTGACGCAGGCAGGAGTCTGAGTGCCACCTCACACACCTCTGACAATGAGTGCGAAAGTGTGGTGTCAAGGGTGGCTTGGGGTCAGCCTCGTCCCTCAGACCCTTGGGGCCCTTTTCCTTCCACCGTGTGGACCGCCTGTGATGCCATTTACAGATCCCAATGCGTCGGATAGGACGACGCAGGTGAACTGCTCAGCGCACAGCAGGTGCCCCACGTTGGCATTCATGGGTACTCCACAAACGACGCCCGTTCTTATCGTTAATGGTAATAAGACGCTAATGAAAGGATGCTGTGACAGTTGGGGAAGATGCAGAGTGTGCGGGTGGGGGGCCCGCAGGGACCAACCCCCTCGGAGCTGGACCCATCAGGGTCCCAGCCTTGGAATCTAAACTTACGATCCCATCGAGTAGCTGTGGGAGAACCGCGGAGTCCTTCCGAGGTCAGCCGGGCGCCGCCACCTCCTTCCCTGGGGCAGGAGAAGGCAGAGCGGTGAGGGGGGGTTGTTTCCCATGGTTCGAGCAGAAGCACAGAGGCATGCGGTCCGTGTTTTCACTCGCTGCCATTGGCCCTGGGTGGTGTGTGTTCGCGACCACAGCACCGTGTTGGGTACCTTCAAATAACCCCTGCGTCCAGGACTTACAGAATACCTTGCCACATTGAAAAAACAGCTCCGTTCAATTTTGTTTTAAAAAAAAAAGCTGAATTATATTTTAGTTATACCACACAAATGCCACAATGCTGTTTTTGAATCTTACATCATTAATATCAATTTTATGATACCAAGTTAAATACGCTGTGAGTGTTAAAATTCAGAATGTATGTTTTATACCCACAAACGTAGCATGCGTCATTATCTTTGTGGTTCAGTTGTTTGAGGAAAAGAGAAAGATATTAAGAGTCGAAGCTCAAATAAATGAAGACTGTGAGTAATGTTTACCTGTAGATTACGGTGAAATTATTCAGGGGGAGGGCTGAGCACCAATTCAGGTGATCAGTTTTGAATGGGAAAAAACCCTTTTTGGTGACAATAACCATCACACTGGAGTTAAACTCATTTTCGGTGAAGCTGCGGATGATGAGAACCAATGTCCTCAATGGCAGTTTTGGTGAGCCAGTGACTCCGACGGACTCCGAGACGAGGACGCTGTAAGGAGACACCACGCACGCCTTCCGAGACAGGTGCTGGGAACAGCATTCCCAGGAATCTCGGCAGAAAAGTTTGTGAACACGCTGTCAAATAGTCGGCTCATCTTCCGTGCCCCTTATCTGCACGGAGTGGACAGCTTTCTGCAAATTAGAGACAATTCCGCGCCTTTCCGCTCACCCCCGCGGCCCCGGAGCTGGGGAGAGGCCCCTGGGCCCGTTTCGTGTCCCTGGTGCCCTTCGGGTCTCAGAGTTAAGGCGAAGTGAGAGTCGTCCTCCTCTGCCGCTGGGAAGGTGAGTGACCGAGCAAATGTTGGGCTGGAAATCGATTTCGGTTACAAAAATAAATGCGGGTCAGTTCGAAGTTTTCCAGTTCTGTGAGGGGCATGGGAGTGAAACCTTTGCTAGCACAGATATTTTCTCTAATTGCCTTTGTAAATTAAACTATCGATACCACTGCGTCTCTGAGGACAAGGGCATTCCCAGTGCACGGACTTGAAGATTTTCTAATGATTGCTCTGCTAAGAACCGGGAAGCACGGGAATGTTAATGTGCTTCTGGGGAGCGGCCGAGCGGTTTCGCGTTCTCACTCCCCCGTCCTTCAGACAGCGGAAGGCCCCGCGTTGGAATCAGAGGGTCAGCACGAGCCCGTGGGTGCGCTCTCCCAGGGGCGAGCTTCTCGGTGCTCTCTAAGCCGTGGTTTTTCTTGCATGCACACTGACCCTGGATGTGGGTGTGTGTTGTGACGGGTTGAGAGGGTTTCCTTCCTGTGGGGACCCGGCGTGTCTGTGAGCATAGTCAGCTCCTATACCTGCGACAGAGCCGCCTCTCGGCTTGGCTGTGTGGCCATGGGCCGCTGAGCAGAGAAAGGGCCGGAAGGGGCTGCTCAGAGGGTAGAGAGACAAAGGGGGTGAGGGGCTGTCCCCTCGGTGCTGTCTCCCCTCCCATGGCCACCGATGCTTCAGCCTCCCCAGGACACTGCTGCCCCTCCCCTTCCTCCCGCTCTTCCAAGGTGGGGGAGTGTTGACATCTAACAGGGGTTTCTGCCAGGTGTGGGCTCATGCGAGTATTAGGGAGGAGGGAAGGGCCGAGGAATCTGTCCTCAGGAGCCGTGGGAACCCGAGGGTCATGAACAGGGCACTGCTCGGCTCCCCTCGCTTCAAAACAAATTCTTCAACTGCCTTCCACGCCCATAAATGACTCCGCTTTGCATTAGCACTTACGTGGCAGTGCAAGCCTATTGCCCTGTGACAATAATGTCATTATAATGACATTATTTCACTTGGAAACGCTGATTGTTTCTTAAATATAGGCCATCTACCTGGTCATTTCAAGGAAGTGCATTAAAATAGTAATTGTTACACTTGCTGGCTTTTGTCTTTGGTAAGTTCCATGTGTATTATTCCAAGTAATGCCATGATGTTTGATGTTAGTTCATTGGGCAAAAATGCGTAAGTATAGATTGTCACGTGTGTGGTGAGACTTCTTTTACTTGGCACACACAGACACACACAAACACATACCACTTGATGAGGACTGTCTTTGAAACCAAGAAGCCTGCCGTGTTTGGGATGGTTTCCATGGGGCCATGGTTAACCGCAGCGTCATTCACCCTCAGCGGATTTCAAGTGGGGTGAGGTTATATGGTCGCTGTAAAAATCATCCCATCCCTTTAACAAGAAGCTTAATCCTGCAAGTTTTTTTCTTACAGCCATATTTGCTTAGAAGTCTCAAAGGCTTAATCATAGTTCCCAACGAAATCAAAACTCAGCGTATCGTTCAGCCTTTCGACCCTCTGCCTCCCTACTGAGTGACAGGGAGCGCTATCTCAGGTTGGTGCGTGCCCCTGGAGAAGTTCTTCCCTGTCCTCCTCGGTCACCTGGCTCCCATCTCCGCCCACTTCCCTGGCTCTTCAAGATGCCATTGGAGGTAACAGGGAGAGACTCCATTACTCTCCGTGGACCAAAGACAGCTGGCTACCTGGAGGCATCGCCTGTAGCTTCCCATTTCTTGTGTGTGAGCGTGTGAGTGTGTGAGTGTGTAAGTGTGTCCTTGCACATGTGCATGTGCCTCGATTGGTGCGAGTTCCTTTGCTCAACATGTGCTTTCCCTCTGTTTTTAACATGGTGAGATTCTACTGACATTTCAAAATCGTAACTCAAATAAGGACGCTTCTTTTTACTTTCTAAAGCTTCATTTGTACCTAATGAGCCCTTCCAGTCCCTTCCCCCCATTTATTTTCTCTCTCTCACACCCTCTCTCTCTCTCTCTCTCTCTCACACACACACACACACACACCCCAGCCACGCCACCACCTCCACCAACCCCACACGCCTCCACTCCGGGAAGGCTGCTGACCGCAATTCGCTTATGCAGTGCCCATGTCCTCACCACGCAGAGTGATGGGTGAATATGGCACGGTCGCCGCGGTTGCTGTGGTTACTCTCTAGAGCCTGGCACCCAGATGCGTGGGTGAGGCCGGCAGCGTGGTCCTTCAGGTGGATGTGCGTCCCATCGTCACTGTGTTTGGTTCAGACGTGAGGTACCCTCGTCACCCCTCCTTGTATGAAGTGCAAGCCTTTGTGGCCTTCACTAGTGGGCACAACCGTCACTGACCCCCGCGCGCGCGCGTGTGTGTGTGATGCTGTTTGATCCCCACTCAGTGCCCGCACATGCTTTACCGAGGAGGAAGCAACCTGAGGCTAAGGTCACTTAGGGGGTTCTAGTTCACCTTCACTTATTTCCAAAAGAGTCAACATTTAACCCTGTAGGCATAGGAGTGAGATACGAAATCACGTAAACATTTGGAACAAACCTACTAAGAACCTAGGCTTCTGCAAATCCTGCACAAACCGGAAATTATGATGATGACTGCATAGAATATGGGCCACGTCCACTTGTCACCCACATGCCATGCTCTATCAAGACATCACTTAAACTAAGTGTACTGGACAGAGCGGCAAAAATGCATTTCACAGACACGGGGATGGAATGAGGACGGCCACGGTGAGACGAAATGAATTACTGGATTCCCCAGGTGATTGCTAGACAGGCTCGTCAGAAACGAGTCCGAATAAACTAATTATCAGCGTGAAGTATTAATCACAGGAGCTGCGTCAAGGAAAGATAGAATGGAAGACATTATGGATCCAAGGGAAAAATTATGAGAGGAACAAAATACATGTGGTTTTTCTCCAACTAAGGAATGTGTTCTGGACAGACTTGACTGACACATGCAGAAGTGAACACGTATCACTTGTACAAGTGTTAAATTACTCACGGGAAGGCCAACATGTAGGAAATTGTGTGTAGTTGATTAAATACAGGGTCCGCTGGAGTGTGGTGGGTAGGACAATCATATGAGTGTAATAATTTATAGTTTTAATTTGAACATTTCACCTAAAGTGTCATATAATTTTAATTTGAACATGTAACCTAAAATGTCATTGGCAGTGGCTGAGTCTGTTACTGTTATGTTGCAGAATGACATGCTTCTGACTTTGTAATAAAAGATTCTGTAATAAAAGAAGGGGCGTTATTTGTGTCAGAACTTGTATGAAGTGAAAACCGTGGACCGAGTCTTTCAAATTTGTGCTTGGCCGAAAGTAAGTCTGGCCCTAACCCTTCTGAGGCCCTCTTTTTCGGGTGGGCCAGTTCGTTCAGCCAGGAGCAGGCCAGTGGTCCGGCCTTCCTCAGCTCATGCAGATGTAAAACATCCTGGTTCAGGTGCAGTCCACTTAAGGGGGCCGCTCCGTGGTCTGACTCCTGAGTGGCTATAGGAGATGACGTTGAAACACTCTTTGACCCATCAGAGGGCCCTGAGGACGAGTGGAGTAACTGGCACCCTTTGCTCACTGACATTGCCCTGGGGTTGTGACCAGCCACCGCCGTGGCGATTCTAGTGGCATCTGCTGTGCGATCAGCCAGAGTCGCACCTGGTTCCCTAGTTGCAGCTGGCACAGTGAGAGTCCGTCAGGGGCCACCACACACCCACGCCACCTTGTGCCACTCCCCGTGAGCGCCGCGGCGCCCTGGGAGGTGGTGAGGGTCCAGGCGTTTCACTTAAACGGGGAGGGTGGGAGTCACTGCAAGTTGTCATGGTCACCCCGAAAAAGGGAGGGCAGGGGTCAGGAAGGGAGAGGGTGATGGTAGGAAGAAGAGTGATGACGTCGTAGTCACCGTGCCACGCACATGCAGTGTTTTTTTTTTAAATTTTACATCGTGCTTTTTGGGACACTTTATTCCCATTGGTTCCTTAAAAAATACCTGAAACAGACAAGCAAATATGATCACCTGCATTCTCCATGTCCACGCCCACCCCCTGGGGCCGCAGGGGTGGCCTGCAGAGAGGGGGCCTGGACACCGGTTTGAGGACCACAGGGGCTGCTCTTCCGTTCGTGACCCGGGCCGTTTGGTTCCGACGCCTCGCTGCTGGAGCGCACCAGTGTCTGGCCGGGTGTCCGTTGGGGTGGGGGGGGGGCGTGATGCCACTGATTACACCAGAACAACCCTCTGCTTGGGGTTCAGCCCCGACCGGTGTGGCTCTTCCTCCACAGAGATGTCCTCTTCTAGAACGCAGAGCCCCAAGAGGCTGAGTGGACTCACCTCTCTTTCTGAGTCACACGGGGTTCACGGGACCCTGTGGGAATAGCGCTGATCACCTGGGAATTTCAGTGAGCAGCTGAGTTTTATTTATGAATTACTTTTACAGAGTCAATAAGGCAGGCTCCGTGGAATATGAGAAACGTTTATTATCTAACACGTTACATTGCATAGCATGAGATTTTAAAGGTAAATTGCTATGGAAACACTCAGGAAGTGGTACCTAAGTGCTTTTGGGGGCAGGGAGACACTTCTGTGAGGCTATTTTTTTTAGAGATAATGTTTATCTAACTAATGGATTCTTAAACTGGTTGGATTGTATCAGTACATGTTTCTGAGCTGTTCGTGTTTTCCTTAATTCAGCAGTATTCCTACATGGAAATTGCAGAATAATTCTTCCTGATGCTGAAAAGATTCTTGCATCCCTGTCGTGACTTGAAGTCACAGTGACCTGTTGTCACATGCTGAAAGAGCACGTGTGACTCAGAGAAAGTTTTGGTGTCTGGTTCCGTGCAACTCAGATCTTAACTCATCACTGCAATATGCGTACACGCCTTTTACTTAAGGTGTGACTCTTTCTGCTGCGTCATGGACGGAACAAAGTACCTGTGGTTTTATCAAACCGAGGAATGTGTTGTGGATGGTTGCATCCGGAAGGAAACCCAGTGTTGTTTGTGCACGTATTAAATTATCCACGGGAGAGCCAGGTAGGAAATTAAATGTGGTTGATTAAAGATTAAATGAAAACTTTGGGCAAAGTCTTATTCCCGTATTTGCCCATTGTCAAGGGTGAGTTTCCACAACACTGCTTCACGCACGGTGCAGGCAGAGCTACGGCTTGGGATGTGACAGGTGGCCCTGACACGCCCCCCTCTGCAGCCCTGAGAAAAGAAAGCTTGCAGGAACAGGACCGTCGGGGAGGAATCCACGCGTGGGAGCTAAGGGAGAAAAAGTCTCAGCTCACATGGCAAAACTGTAGCAATAATTACCCTTCATTAGGTCCTACTGTGTGCGAGGTCGTTATTACTATCCCTTTGCAGAGTAGCAGACCGCGTCTTAGATTATGTAGAAAAGTAGGAAAATGAGGAATAAATCTCTACATATCTGATCTCAAATCTCAACAGTCAGTGCGTGAACTCTACAGCCTTCTTAGGGGAACTGTAGAGACCCCTGAATGACTAGTAAGTGCAATCTAGGATGATTCTGAGTTTTCAAGTCAACTTAATGATTTCAGAGAACTTCAGCCATGTTTGTTTGTTTGTATGACTTTCTTTGCTTGTTTTTTTTTCTAGTTAATCTTCTTTTCTCTCTGTCATTCTGCAAGGATGATGAGCACCACTTACGACTTTTGAGTGGGCTTTAGGTTACTGTCGGCAGGAAAACGAAGCGAAAATAGTCGAAAGTCAATCCTGGCCGCATTTATAACTGGGTCGCCATATTTGTATCATGCTCTCAGCAGTCGGGCACAGGTGGCCCTCAAATCGCGCCCCAGGGGTCCCGTCCCGAGAGGCTGGACTCCGCGAGGAGGAAGGACGCCCGAGTGGTGGAGTGCCGTGTGCAGCTCTGGGTCTCAGAGAGGGGGCCATAGGCTGTTTCGTGTTTCATTTTTCGAGGAACCTCCATCCTGTTTCCCACCGTGGCTGCACCAGGCCGCATTCCCCATAGCGCTGCATGCGGACTCCCTTTTCTCCACACCCTCCCCCGCACTCCACGTTTGCTGATTCATTGGTGACGGCCCTTCTGGCCGGGCTGAGGTGAGATCTCACTGTGGCTTTGAATCCCATCTCTGTGCTGATGAGGGGCGTTGAGCACCTTTTCATATGCCTGTTGGCCACCCGTATGGCCTCTGGGGCAGTGTCTATTCAGGTCATTGGCCCGTGTTTTAATTGGGTTGTTGGTTTGTTTTGAGTGGGGGTTTTTGGTGTTGACTTTATAAGTCGTTTACACATTTTTGGCTGTCAGCCCCTCATGCGATGCCACATTGGGGAGTATCTTCTCCCGTAGGGTGGCCTTTTACCCATGGTCTCCTGTGCTGTGCAAAAACGGTTTAGTTTGATGTAGTCCCATTAATTCATTTTTTCTTTTGTTTCCCTTGCCCAAGGAGGCATATCAGAAAAAAAATATTGCTACGAGCAATGTCGGCAATTTTACTGCCTGAGTTTTCTTCTGGGGTTTTTATGGTTTTGAATTTCACATTTAAGTCCTTCACTCCATTTTGAGTTTATTCTTGTGCATCGTGTGAAAAGGTAGTCTAGTCTCATTTTCTTTTTTGTACGTATCCGTCCAATTTTCCCAAATCATTCACTGAATAGGCTGTACTTACCCCATTGTATGTTTCTGCCTCCTTTTGCGAAGATTCTTTTCCGTGTAACAATAGCAAGTGCCATTGAGGAGCAGGCCATTGTCACCGTGGGCTAGTCCCTCGTTCTGCATCCCCCGTGCCATTTATTTCTCACGAGCCATGGATGGTAAGTCACGTCATTTTCCCCATTTATAGACAAAGGTACCCAGATGCCACCATTACGGAAGTCGTAGGCCTCTGAATCGGGAACCTCGTTGGAGGTCACGATCTTGCACTTGAAAACGGGACATTGTTTAGTGAACCAGGTGTCTGCTGCAGCCCTTGCCTGGAAGGTGGGACGTGAGCCACCCCGCAGGCATCCTCGGGGAGGCTCGCATGGGGTGAACAGGTTTCCGCGTGGCTGACGGTACAGCAGCACGGAGCTGGTACCTTAAACCAGAAGTTCCGTTTTCATCTGTAGCTCCTCCCCCGTCTAGTGGTTGGTTTCCAGTGTAAACATTTATTTGTTCATACCTTTGCTCTTTTTCTAAAGACATCATTCTTGTGCATGGTGTACATTTTTATTTCAAAAAATATTTTTGAAAAAATTTAAATTTATTTGTAGAGAGGGGAAGGGAAGGAAAGAGAGAGGAGGAGAAACGTCAGTGTGTGGTTGCCTCTAGCACGTCCCCCACCAGGGACCTGGCCTGCAACCCAGGCATGTGCCCTGACTGGAAATCGGGCCGGTGACCCTGTGGTTTGCAGGCTGGCACTCGATCCACTGAGCTACACCAGCCAGGGTTACCTTCTTTTTTAAATGGCATATTTCCCCAAGCATGAATCATATGATCTGATACAAGATTGATTCAAGGAAATATGTATTCATATTTATTTTATATATGTAAAATAGATATGTAAAAACCCAATATATTTGTATATGTATATATGGAACTATATGTGGACATGTACATGTATGTATATAGGAATGTTTCCATACATTACTCATATCTGAATGTATTAAATAATAAATTAGTATTTTATACATCAGTGTGCATGAAAAATACACCTGTGCATGATATTTCCATATATACATGCAGGGGTAGGCAAAGGTGGGTTTACAGTTGTTCCTATGGTGAGTAAGACAATGGTTAATAAGTAACAACACAAGAATGGACTCTGTGTGTTGTGTGCTTGCCGCTGGGACCCTGCCTTTCCCCGCCCTGTGTGCGTGTGTGCGTGTGTGCGTGTGTGTGCGTGTACATGGACGAAGGTCAGGACTTGTGGAGCGAGAAAGGGACAAAAATGGTGAAACTCAACCTTGTTGCCAAGATTGAATCTGACCTTGTATTCACTGAGTTTCCTCGTGATCAGGACGTGGAGAAAAACACGGTTACATGGCGTCCTTCATTCACAAAACGAATTGTAGAGGAAAGCAGTCTCCGCAGGACACATTTAAACGGCGTGAGCGGTGTGACAGGCAGCGGGCGAGACTGCGTCTCTGCGTTTAACCACAGCGAAACCTCAAAGGCCGTGAGTTAGGCTCCTCCCAGAATAGATCGGGGCGCGTGCATGAAAAGCCACCAGGAAGGCAGGGCGATTTCCCCCTCCCTGTGTGTTTAAAACCACTCGTTCAGGAAGACTCATGCTGACAGGACACGTTACGAACCCGTGCATCTCATTCGTCACGTAAACTAAACGATTCCGGGAATCCCCGCAAGACCTCCAGTCAGTGTTCTGTGTGTTCAGTCCAACGAAACTTCTTTGGCCCTTTATGACACATTATTATTCATATATGGAAAATGCTGGGTACTATGATGCTGATGGATATTATTATGGTGAATAATGCATGATAATTGAATGTGAAATTCAGCTTCTCAACACGGTTGTAATGGTCGAGTTGAAAGGTTAAAACATAGTGTTGGTGCCCATGATATTTGTGGTTGATTGTTCTAATTTTCCTTCCCAAAAGTTTATTGTAACATTAACTATTTTCCATTTGCACTGAATGACTCCATAGTCATAAGCTTCTTGCATTACCATATTATCCCTGATGACTTATTTCTAATCATATTAATTGTACACAGTTAGTGTGATAGCTGGATTATATTAATTTGGCTACAAACTTGATACAATTTAAAATATTGATTGCAATAGCACAGCATTCTCTTTTCATAAATCTGCCCTGTAATTCCATCAATTTGAGGCATGCGATTAAACTGTTTGGTTCGATTTCAAAATTGTATTTTGACATGAGAAAAATCAAGAGGTGGGAAATTGTAATTTCCAGTTGAAAGGCAAGCAACACCCATCGGGACCATGCAGTGGTGTCTGGCGTGTTGCGTGCGGCCAGTCACACCGCAGTGATTTGGACATGCCTCATGTCTCACCTGGAGAAGATGCGTGTCCACCCCTCCTTGGGTCAACACCTTCGCAGAGGCAGGCGACAGGAATCGGGCTTGCCAAGCAGATTCTGTCTTCATTTTCATGGTGAAATGTATCTGCATATGAGAAATGTGCACATACAGAAAATAGCAAAATCTCAAACACAGGCATCAGTGCGAGAAGAATTTTTGTGTTTTATCACCAACTGTAATTCTAGGTTAAAGTCACAGTCATACGGAGATAAAGCGTGCACGTTTGTATATGTATATTTATGTGTGTATTACCACATAGTCACATGCTAATAGACAAACGTATGCACGGCTGTATAAGTGCGTAGTAAAACTATACGAGATGGAGCTCTGTGCCGGTAAAACTGAAGGTATTTTCCATGTGTGAGCCAGGGAACCCTCTTTCCTCGTCTCCTTTTCTCCCTCCAGGGGATGCCTTTTGCGTGGAAGTGCATTTGCTGTAAGTCAGGGGGAGCGCAGGTCACGCTGGACACCAAGACGAGGTGTGTTTATTTCTGAGGCCCCCCCACGCCCTTCCTGTGGGCCCGAGTGGCTCAGCCCATCAGGGAGGCTGTGCTGCCTCCCATTCTCTGCTCTCCCCCCGCCCCCGCCCCCCAAGTCCAGCACTGACTGTCTCCAGTAACCAGCCCCTGGTAGAAGCTGACACCTTACTTTCTGATGAAATCTCATCCAAAACCTCAGTCTCATGGAGGCGGGGGACGCACGCCCTTGTGCCAGGGTGTCGCAGTGGGTGACATTCAGAAGGCACGATACTCGCTGGTGCTGGCTGAGAAGGGAGGGGAAGCTCACGGAGGCGCTGACCTGAGCGAAGGCAGGGGAGGCCTCGGATGCCTTTCGGCCTCATCAGTGGCCTCTGCATCCCACGTTAACGCAGCGCCTTCTCAGCATACTTTCCTCTTCCTCCACGCGTGCCCCTCCGTGGTGACTCGCTGCACACGCTTTACGCTGCGGCTTCTTGTTCTTGTCCTCCCTCCCGCCCCCCGCCCAATGACTGTCTTCTTCACTGGTCTGCAGCTGAAGCTTCACCTCCTCCCGAGGTCTGACTCGAGGCCGCTTCCCCGGTGGCTGGGTGGGGGTCTTGCTTTTTCTATCACCACGCAGCTCTGCTTGGGAGCTGACTTTCTGGCATGGATTACTTAGATTTTTTTTAAAACAAGAATTATTAATATCCAGAGTGTGCGTCCTCGTTGTGAGAACTCCTTTAAGGAAAGATGTAGGCCTGGGGCGCCGCCGTCTCCTGCGACTCGGCCTCCCCCCTCCCCACCCCCGGAGAAAAGATGCGAAGCCTTTGCGTCTGTGGCGTGCAAGGATGAGCGGATGGACGTGTAGGAAGGCTGCCGGCTTAACCAGCTGCGCCCAGGAGCCGCGCCCCTTCTCCCGCATCCCAAACGGCCCCGCTCCAGGGCTGGCGCAATCATCCGTGCCCTTCTCCAGGGTCCTGTGGCGTGTTTCCTGGGCCCAGAGCCCTCCCCGCTTGTAGTGACGATGCCCACACCCCCGTGACCTTCCTGACACATGCGGTGACCTAGTCTGCAGCCCACCTCTGTGCCCCTCTGACACCGTGTCCTGGATAGACCTGCCACACCCAAGTCCAGGCCGGCCCGTGGGCACTGCTTCAC
Organism: Sturnira hondurensis; assembly: GCF_014824575.4. Classification (NCBI taxonomy): domain Eukaryota; kingdom Metazoa; phylum Chordata; class Mammalia; order Chiroptera; family Phyllostomidae; genus Sturnira; species Sturnira hondurensis. The sequence goes on from NW_028087067.1 coordinate 1,133,146, forward strand.
TTCTTGCCTGGCCAAGTCCTGACTTGGAAGGACATCTAAACTTCATGTACATAATCAATACATTTTAAAATCGACAGTGAGTATCTGTGAAATATGAAGGTCAATCAGAACAAGTAACATACAGGTAAAACCACCACTGAGTTATCAATTTATTTAAGAAAACCTGGTTGTATGACTAAATACTGTTTTAGCAGTTAAATATTAATTCATGTTATCCAACTAATGGTGATTAAGAGTCCCCAACCCTGTAACTTTGGGGGATCTTACTTCAATAAGCGAAAGCTCATAGAGATTTTGATATCTTAGACCATTTCATCACCAATCATTTCTATGCGGGTACAAAATGCTGAAAACATGTCACAGAACAGTCACACGACCTGGGTTACTTGTCACGTTCACCTGAGTATGTGTTGAAATGATAAAATAATGCTTCATTATTTGCACAAATAGACCTTCTGTAAACCTGATTAATTTTAGTACAGCATAAATCTAATTTTCCTGCAGTTTCCAGGAAATTCACGGTATGTTTTAGGAACTGGGTGGAAGCTGCCACACATGTCATTGAAATCCGATAGAAATTACTTCCTGTTGCGATTGGAACTCCAACCTGTTCTCCGTGAAGTACTGTCGTGGGGCTCAGACCCGGTTTAGTGCAATTATACCATCACCGTTAATTATTCAGTCAGTGATACATTGTTAGGAACACGTGAGAAGTTTAGCGAGAGGAGGTCAACCTTCTCTTTTCATCTCACACTGGGATTGGATGATGCACCCCTGGCCCAAACCCTGAGAATACTGCTCCGTTTTCTCGAATTATTTTCCTGTATCTCATGCAGTTCTTCAGTGACAGCCCCGGACATTCTCAAACAACGGTATGAGCCCGCCAAGTGCATGTTCTGAAGGCTGTGTGTCAGGGGCTTCTCTGGGCTGTTTCCATCTGGAATTCCTGAGCATCCTGGAACCTCCTAACAGTGGGTCTTTCTCTTCTGCAATGTTCTGGCTGAAGGTGCTGTAACCCTGGGGACCCTTTAGAGGGGCGGCAAAGAGGTTCGCCGGAGATCTGAACTTTGATGAACACGCTTCTCGGGGGGTTTGGGGGAAGAGCTAACGTGTTCACTGGTGTTTGCTCATTATGATTAGAAGAAAAAGCAAACCCGAAAGCTTCTGATGCTTATTTTTAGAAATGTCTTTGTGTGTACAAAGAATGCAGAGAACAAGGCACATTAGTAGGCCATAAATTAAACTTTTGTTTTGAGATAGGTTGGTGGCATGTTTACGTACTTCTGATGTTTTTGTTCTTTTTAATGAATGTTAGCGAGTTTAATGTCTCATCAAAACACAGGCTCTGGGTGGAAGTGATTATTTTATTTTAACAGAAAGACCTTTCCTAGCATTCCGTGTTTGATTCTGATTTTTTTCTAAGCTCATTTTCTTCCACAGTATATTCCTTCTTAAGACCAAGGCATGCAGTATTTCTTTCAGTCTGTGGGTTGATCGATGAAGTGTATGCTAGTGATTTAGAATCAACTTCACATATTTTTTAAAATAGCGTTCTCCACTCTTTGTCATACATAAATATCTATGTCTGCCCGAAGGATCTTGCAAGCTAAAATGTGCCCCTTTTGGAACTGAAGGTTGATGTCAGTTGCAGCCGGTCAGTAAGACAAGGCTGTCTTTCAGAACCATTGTTCACGCCTAGAACGCTGCCGGGAAATGGGTGCCTTAATGTGCCGCCTTCTGACATAGGCATTTCATCCGCTGGTGCCGGGTTCAGCGAGGCAGAGCCTTGATGCCAAAGCCTGCCTGGGAGAAGGGGTAAGGATGGGTTTCCTCTCCGAGAGCGTCGCGGGGAGCACCCGCCGCACACACTCAGGGCATTTCTATTCCAGCGGCGTTAGGGGGAGAGGCAGTTTCTGAAACATCATTTTCCTTCCTTTGTGCTCACTTCATGGCTTGTCTCTTTAGTGGACTGGAGGATGCTGAGTAAATTAGGGCCCTTTCTTTGTAATGGCCGGTAGAAGGGCTCCATGCACGTCTGAGCGAGATTAAAAGGGACTCGGTGCCCAGATCTTTGACTGGAAGCAGCCGCCTTCCCGGAGAGAAAAGGAGGCCCCCTGCCCCCAACCTGGAGTCGCTCACCTGTGACAGGCAGGCTCGGCCTGTGGCGGCGTCTGTGGCGGCTGCGTAGCACAGGCCACCAGGGACACCTGTGTCACCTCGCCTCCCCGAGCAGCACCGCTGAGCTCCGTGGATGGAAGACAGTGGTCCCGTCTCATTGCACGCCATTCCTGTCCAGTGGGGCACGGATTTCTGGTGATGTCAAACTGAAAATTGCGGAAGTGCCAGGACGCGCACAACGCTGTCATTTCTTGGCCTCCCGCTGATAAGAAGAGTCTTGCTTTCGTGCTCTTTTATCTCTTCTTTACTCCTCAGCCCACACCTGTGCGGTTGGTATATAAAGCCCCATCAGAAATGTCTATCTGGGGAAGCAGTCCGTTTGTCAGGGGCCAGTGCTCTGGTTCGGGCGGATGGTGCTGACTGCACTGAGTTAGAGTCAAAAGGAAAAACACCATACCTTTTTCTATTTCTCTGCAACACTGGCGTTTGAAACCATATCGTTAAAATAAAATTGTGCATTAAAATGAGACAAAAGGACACCACAGCGTGAGCACAAATCTTTTATTTTAATGGCCACTAGAAATCCTTTCAACATGCAAAATCTCTGTTGGTTTGAACCCCAGTAACATTTGAAAGCCAATACTGGGCACCACGTGTCACAGGACATTCTAACTTGCAGTCATGGACAGAAAACATATCCGCTTTTCATTTGTTTCCAAGCCCAAACTCACAAACCCCCGGCTCCCGCGTCACCCGCCTCTGGTCCTCACGCCACAGGGTTTGTTAGCTTTTGTCTTTTATGTTGTGTTCCCTAGAACAGAAAGATTCAAATAATGCTTTTAGATTGTTCAACTTACCATAGTTTTGGTAGGCCATTCCTAGTCAAATGGTTCAGTGTTCGGGGTAGCGTGACTGAAGAAACTTCACCAGTGAGAGTCTCTTCTGAAATGATACTAGGTTTTGCCTTTCTTATGTAAGTGGATTAACCTGCAATTCGACAAGGGACTGTCTTGGGTTCTCTTATTCAGCCTGCGCACCGCAACTTTCTAGGCACGACAATGAGAGAAGAAATGAGCGAGACTGTGAGATTGTCGACGCCCCCCCCCCCAGCGGGAGTTTTCTCCCTGCATCTCAGAGTAACCCTCTCCTCTCACCCCCACCTTTCTCCCCAGTGCCCGACTCCCTCCCCGATAGAATCCGACCCACCCTTTCATTTTCACGCACATCTCACTGCGTGGAATTGTGCAGACAATGGGAGTCCTAGAACAAATATTCTTTTACGGCCTCGCCTGTGACATCACACCTGTTTCGTCCTGCTCTCGGGTTTCATGCTGTGGGGAGGGCAGTGGTTCGGTTTGACGTGCTTCAGACCGAAGGGTCTTACAGCTTCCTTGTCCGCTGTCTAGACACTGTGAGTCAATGTCTAAAGCTTCCTCCTCCATTTTTAGGTAGTTTATTACACTGGTGATTTGGAAGGCACTTCCTCAGGCTTTTCAGTTTCCTCAGAGTAAATATATCGTTACCTATGTATGAATTATGGGACCCTCCAGTCGACTGAGTCTCATGAACTCATCCGAATGGTCTAAAGATGCTGTTCACTTATCTATGAAATACAAAATTACATTAGCTGCATTTTCCCCCTAAAAACCTAATTGGAAAGCGTGTGCACACACACCCAAAACCCACCGTCACCGTTCACACAATAATGTCAATCATGTGCTTCCATGACGTAGAGAAACGAAACAAAAACCAGAAAAGGGGTGTCTTCCTTTGTTTCCCTCACCTGGGGAGTGAATAGGGAGCATAATCCAGTTATTAATGGCCACAGAATAAACCATGAAAAGAAGAAAAGAAAAACAGCAAGGCGCTCACTTAGAAAAGAAAACTAAACTGAGTGTGAGGGAAGCAATTTGAATTTTTAGAAGCAAAATCATTTCAATATAAATCACAAATCTTAAAACCCACTTCCGATTCAGTGCTGGAGATTAACGAGACACAATTCTTTGAAGTTTCTGTCGCGTCTTTAAAATCACGTACAGCGGTAAAGCTCGAGCACTTCAGCTTTGTGTGGGTAAAGGCTGCTGAAGTGGTTTCTATGAGCTCATTAGAGCGACTGGTCTTTCTGTAAGAGGCTTCCACCGGGTACCCAGCTCCACTAAGCCCCTTACACGGAGAATGGCCGGATTCCCAGCGTCGCTGTCAGGGAGCTGCTGTTCCTACCACAATACAGAGGGGGCGCTGTGGCACGGAGTGGTGGGGACACCGCTCAAGGTTTAATCCTCCTCGAGAGAGGGTTTCATCAGGCCCCGCAGGTCACCGAGGGGGCGGGCCTCTCAGCACCTGCCTGTTCTGAGCCCTGGAGGGGTCGCCAGTCCACGCCCAGGTGCGCCCAAAGGTTAACACACTCCCTGAATTTCAAACATTTAGTTCAAGTAAAAGAATGGGAGCTCCCACATCAGTCATGTTCGCGCTGATCCCGCGTGGAACGGTGGTATTTTGAATACACTAACGTAAATGTTGTTAAGATCAACTTTAGCCGTTTCTTTTTACTTTTTATTTTAAATAAGCCCAATGGAAAATTTTAAGTTGTGTATGCAGCTTTCGTTTTATTCCCACTGAAGGGCCTGGATTTGCTCTCGGGTCGGCTCCGGTGCAGGAGGGAAGAAGCCCCGCCGGGACCCCTGAGCCCCGTGCTGCTCGGCTAGGACTGTCGCCCTTGTCCTGGCGCGTCACCCCCCCCCCCCACGCGCACCTGCGCTTGACAGGTCAGAGCGCTCTTAGCGAATTGCTCGTGTACATGTGAACCATTTTATGTGCCCTGTGACACTGGACAGTCCATCAGCCCTTGACCAGAAATTTTATTTTATGTTTTAAATTTGCGCAGCACTTTTATTTTTTAATTTTTAAATGTTTGCCCACATTGTGGCCTTAATTTCTACCTACCTAATATGTCTTTCCTTTTCTGGATTTTTGTTGGGGATAAAGTAAATGTGTTTATATTTTAACCTACACTGTAGACAGTAGAACTCTCAGACTGAGTCTGACTCCGGGAGGCAGGCTGTGCGCACTCCAATTTCATGACGCTGCCGGTTTGGAAGCGCAGGAAAGAGGGTCCAGCCAGCGTCTGATTCTGCCCCTTGCCAGTGGCTTGGGCCATGTGACAGCCTCACCCTTGGTCCCAGTGTGTCCAGGGCAAAGGAGGAACCGCCAAGGCCACGTCCTCGGATTTCAACTGGCTGACAACGGAGTAGGAGAGATGGGGCTCTCATCGGGCATCTTGGCCTGTGTGCGAGCGAAACGCTAACTCTCACGATTTCAGGCGTATTTTATTTTTTTGCTTTGTAGCACGTGTCCCAGACCTCTCTGCAGAGAGTGTGGTGCTGATGATTTATCACAGAGGCACCTGCGTTCCCCCCCACATCGGCGCACGCCGCATCTGCACACGTCTCATTTGGCTGCATTCCCTCCCCAAACCACGTGTTGGGGGTGGATTCTGGGGCTGGGACCCACGGGGAGGTTTCTCCTGGGACTCAGAGGAGAATAGTGGGAGATTTTAATGCAGCAAGAAAAAATAAACCATCCCCCACATTTTTGCAGTTGATAACCAGCTCTTGGGGAAATGGAGAACACTGCTTTTTTCCTGATTTAGTCATGCGTGGGTTCAATATCCACTGAACAAGGAACAGATTTCCTCTTCAACAATTTTGCCCCCCAGCTCAGAAAGGCCTGTGTGTTCATGGTGTAAGTAGATGTTCTTAAAGAAATTTTGGCTTGATTTCCTGGGGCTTTGGTATTTCTTAATTATTACCCAACCAAAGGCGAAGCTGCCCAGAGGCAGTAGACAGGTGTTTTAGATCACCACACCGTCGTCCAGCTAGCCATCAGGAAAACACCTACCTGCTGAGAGTGCATTAGATGGCGCATAGGTCCCTGTGTACTGGGGCCAAGAGACACACACAGGCCCAGGCCTCACGGGGCAGGTGGCGTGAGGACAGTGAAGGCGTCCCCTACATCGTTAGGGGGATGAATACCATGCCGGACAGGTGCGGCCTGCTGTGCGTGGGAATGGCCGGTGTGTCTGGCCTGAGGGAAGTCGGGAGGTCAAGGAGGCCTCTGCCGCACGCAGGGCGTTCCAGCGCGTCAGGTCTACAGAGGAACCAGTTGGCAGATACGTGCTGGTTTGTACACAGGACTGGGACTGCGTGAGGCTCACTTGCTCCTGATGCAGCTCTGGTCATGTGAGTGTCAGAACCAAATTTTCAGGCAGGGCTGTTGGGCCCCTGAACCAGCACCCCCTTCTTAGAACAGACACAAGAACACATACATGTTGAATGTTTAATTACTTATGTTGATTAAATTATTAGGACTCAATAGTGAATGTGACCGTGTTGATATTTCAAAGGTCATGTCCATGAATTCTTCCCTGTCTACTAAAGGAACAACTTCCATTAATGCTTTTCTAGGGAAGTATTTTTGGGCCATAAATCATAACTTTAGATTCAAAGTTTGGAATGGATCATTACCTTGGGAAGTGGCCAGGATCCCCTTAATGTATATTAACAATTAGCTAATATCCCTGAATAGTCCATTTTATGGTAGGGAGTCATTATACGTATGATCTTCAAATAAGACTAAGGAAGTGTTCCTTCCTATGAAATACGGGTTTTATTTTGTATGCTATCACAGCACCTCTTTATTGGATTGGAACTAACACTGAGGGGAACCAGAGGGCATCCAGTAACTTCGGAGCTTGCCCTAATAAACGTAAGATTCCGAATGTAGAATTTACTGCATGGTCCGACCCTGAGATCACCGGCTCCTTCCCCCGCTCGGTGTCACACACACACGTGGCACGTGAACCTTGCATTACTGTTGCATCTGGAAAGACATATCATTTATTTCCAGATCTAGGTGTGATTGCAGTCACTCCCCCCACACACACACAGTCGCAGATATTCATACATTGCAAGGGCAGATATGACATTATAAGTCTGTTCAAATGTTAAAATGCCTCTTTGCCAGAAAATATCAAAAATAAGGAAAGAGTCCTTTCACAGAAGGAATGAGGCATTTGAAAGGTGGCAGCCACCAAGAAGGCCACAGCTGCCCACTGCCCGGGTTCCTGTGGACGCGAGGAATTCAGTGTCTGAAAATCGGTCAGGAGTCCTGCTGGGCTCACTGGGACCTGGATTATACTCTCGACTTTCAGCACTTGCTTCTGAAAGCTGTTCGTTCTTGCTGTTTGTTCTCTCCTGGAGTCCACTGTCAGGTGGCAGCTACGGGAAAGGCGGGGCCTCCAGCTGAACCCCCTGTGGGGTTCCTCCCCACTCCCGCACATACCATGCACATGCATGTGTGATGCGTGTTGGCTGTCCCCAGCGAGGTGCATGGCGGGGGTGGTCCATGGCGAGACGGGGTGCTCAGGTCCCGGCTGAGGCGGGCAGTGGGGAAGGGGTTGGGCGAACACTAGGTCAAGCCCGTGTGCTGGATGGACCGGAGTCCCTCTGGCGTCAGTGGCGGTGACTGTGCAGGCTCAGTGTGCTCTGGCCCTTTGACTCTGAGGTTCCCCTAGACCTTCCTGACACCGTGCGCGGGAAGATGGCTGTGTCTCGCTGTCACTGAGCTCATGCTCGGCTTTGGCTGCATGTGCTCCTGCACTTGGCTCACACCTGGATGTCTGCGATATTTCTAGACGGGGCGGCAGGATGTGACTTGTGGATCCCGTGAGCGCGGGAGGGAGGGACAGTGCAATGGGATAAAAGCACAGAGAGTGTAATGGCAATGACACTGTGTCCCTGCATGAGCCAGGCCAGCCTCCTCAGTCCAGATAATCTGAAAACTCCACGCCTTCTTTGTCATTCTAAAGATGCATTTTACTCCCACATTCTCCCCCCCCTTTTCTGTCCTCTTCTTTTTTTGTCTCGCCAAGTTTCTGTGTTTCTGGTACAACGAATGCTGAGCTGTAAGGAGTTCAGGCTGACCGTGTGAGGTCAAGCCTTGGTCATGGGTGCCGGTGGGGGGGCGGGGGGGGCTGAGTTCAGAATCCTGAAGGTGGCAAGGCACACACAGCCACCTCCAGAGACGGTTGAGACAAAAAAAAGCAAAGTGGGGAAAAAGACTTCTTTCTATCCAGGTATCTTTTCCATCCTGATTTGCTCAGAATGGCTTTCAGGACTCCTTTCCACTAAAATAGAAAACAAAAGCCCCGGAGGTCCATTCCACGTGGACTGGCTGGGGCAGCACCCCGGGAAAGAGAGGCCGCCCCCTGCCACGGCCTGCTGGACCCCGGTTCAGCACCCAGAGCCGGCCCGGCTCCTTCTGCTGTGTCTATGCTCTCTGCCCGTGTGACTTCTCACTTCGTTTCGAAACTGAAGATGACTTGAAAAAGTTGCTGAGTGATACCTCAGTCCCACGGATGTTAGAGTCCAGAGCAAGGGAGCGGTGAACGGACTGATGGGGGGGGGGACACACTGGCCTCCCGCGGCCGGGGCTCCTTTAACGGGAAAAGAGGAAATGCAAACTGCCACGTTCCTCCTCCTTTCCTTTGTTCCTTTTGTATTTATTTAAGAATCTGACAAATAGTGAATTTGAGACAATAAAGACATCAGACTGAAGCCCAACAGTTTTGCATCTCATTAACAACTTGGGCTAAAACTGGGAATGGAGTTGATTTTTTTTTTACTTTTTTTTTTTTTTGAGCAGTTCGGGTTTACAACAAAAGTGAGAGGGAGGCGCAGACGTTTCCCATGTACCTCCTGTCCCCACACGTGCAGAGGAGGCCGGTTCTTCCAGGTCACAATCAAGAGATTTCAGACAAGGGAATCTGTCTGACTAGTTCAAAATGCACACTCGGTGGCTTGTGCCAGAACCAATGCTGATGACCCTGAGAGTCCATCCTTGTGCCACCTGTGCCCCAGCCAGCGGCCCCCCGCGGTCACCATTCACCACCCACCTGCCACAGCCCCTCCTCACCAGTCACGGTCTGAGGCCGGAGCAAGACACTCCAAGGGCGGCTGACACTCGTTAAGCGTTACCCTCACAACACCCACGACCAAGCCGCAGAATTTGGGGGCTTCATGGTGCCCGGGTGTTCCCCGAGGGCTTTGCGGGGTACTGAGCTATGGCCCTGTCTGCTTTCTGTCCCTGCCAAACCCTGTGGGGACCATCCAAGGACACTGTGGAAAGTCATTGTCCCATGAATACTTGTCTTAGGGTATATTTTGGGGGAATACAGACTAACACAAAGGTTATGAATTTTTTATGTTTTGTATATTAAAATATTTTATAGAAAACAAAAATGACCTACTGAAGAAAAAAATTGGAATTTTCTGCTGTCCAAAAGTAATTACCATTACCATTTGATATATTTTTCCAATATTTCCTGCTGTTTTTTAACAGCAGGAAAAAAATGAGAAACCTCAGTGTAGTGTGTGTGTGTAAGAGTAGCTGTGTCATGTTTTAATCAGGCATAAACTACAAAGCTTAGGCATATAAACTATATGCCTAATTAAAACCATGACACAGCCACATTCCAAGTTTGTTCAAAGTTTGGGTTGTTTTCCTGTAGATTAAAATACACGATGCTAGGATAAGGATGCTTGAACATATGTCTTTGCATAGAGTCATATTTTGTAGTCTGGGATACATTCCTAGAAATAGAATTTCCAGGTCAAAATGTGCAGTCATTTCATATGGAATGCCGAATTCGTCAAGAAGTGCTGAACTCATTTATTTACCCCAAAGCAGTGAAAATGAAGTCTCAAGTTTCCTGATAGCTGTGTGACTGCCCAGGAGGATTATTTTTAAAACTCTTACATAATCGAGTAGACATGGAGTCATACTGTTGTTTTAATGTGTGTCCTTTGATTATGTAATAGATTAGGCTGAGACTGTCATGGACTCGATGGACTTATCACTGCTTTGTAGAGTTGGTCAGCTGCATCCATTTCATCATTTGCCTTTTTGTGGTTGCCTTTTCATCTTTCTTCTTATTGGTGTGTGTGTACTATACGGAACCTTATGAAAATGCATCTTTCATGCGTTAAATTGGTCGGGACCCCAGGGAAAATGAGCCGACCGTCTGAGTGCCGGTGGCAGGGTGCTGGGTGCCGAGGGGGTCCCGCAACTCTGCGTGCTGGTCAGGCGGTCAGGCAGAGCCTACTGGTTCCCACCTGTTCGCAGAGACAGTAGGGGGCTGACGTCACCTGGCCTTCGGAAGTACTTCCAACTGATTTGTTGTGTTACGTGGCAATAACGTTGCTTTGAAAGTCAAAAATAATAGCAACCAGCCCTGGCTGGTGTGGCTCAGTGGATCGAGCACTGGCCTGTGAACCAAAGGGCGGCTGATTTGATTCCCGGTCAGGGCACACGCCTGGGTTGCAGGCCAGGCCCCCAGGCCTGGCAGTGATGGGATGATTCCCCCCACCTAGGGGGCTGCGAGACAAAGCTGTTTCTGCCACCCTGAGCAAGCTGGGGGCAGAGGTCGGCAGCTCCCAGAGCTGTACCGGGTGGGGCTCGCCAGCGCCCCCCAGTGAGTGAGCAGGCAGGGATGAGGCTGGGCTGAGTGGGGAGCAGGGAGCAGCAGTGGTGGGGGAGGGGCAGCCCCACAGGCCCCAGCGCTGACCCGCGTCCAGTTTTTGATGGAGGACCAGCTTCATCTCTGCATCTCATCGTTGGCACCTGGGATGTGCAGAGGTTATGTGTAATTTTAGGCAGTCAGAATGATTAATCTTTTCCTCCCAGCTTCTCGTTTCGAAGTTTCCCTAATGAGGCCCGTATCAGCATGACACTGCATACATATTAATATGTGTAAGTTTCTAGTGCTTCCAAGGATGTTATTTTCTGCAAATTATTTTGGGGTATACTGTGACGGGTATATGTTTCCCCAAAATGTTTAGCCCATTTTTAGAATCACTTTTCATTCAAAACCTGGAGCCACACACAGTCTGGGGCCATTCTGATTGTCCCCTCCGCCCCCAGCCATACCTGGACACATGCTCACTCGTGTGTGACAGCCCCAACAGTGGTCTGTGTTCAGCTGTGCAGTTCTCAATCCAGGTTCTCTGTATCCAGACACAAAATCTCCCTTTCTTTTACTAAAGTCCTCCTTTCCAAGTGAGGGAAAATTCAGGTGATTCAAAATAGGCTTTGAGATTCGGAGTGGTTTCAATGCGAATTTGTAGGTTCATTTGGGAGAACTGTCCTCTGGGAACACTGTGTGCATCTTCATTTATGTAGATCTTGTATGTTCTCCTCTATTATTTGACATCCAGTTCTGTGTGTGGTGAATTGTGTTTAGTTGATAAACACCTATGGGGGGGGAGGGGGAGGGAGGAGGAGGAAGACAGAGAAGAAGAAGAGGAAGAGAGAAGAAAAATTAAAAAAGAAAGAAGGAAAGAAAGGAAGGGAGGGGAAGAAGGAGATTCTGTTAGAAAGACCAGAGGAAACGATTTCCAAAACAATAAAATGAAAACTAAGAACACTGAAATTCATCCCGGCACATAACACCCCTCATTTTCCCGTGACGTGGGATTCATGAATTACCTTTCAGGCCCACTGTGGAAAGAACATGTGTGTAAACACACTTGTGAAAGAACAAGAAATCAAACATTACAAACTAAGGTAAGACAGTTTGAAAATAAGAGAAGTCAACTCTTTCTAAATATAACCACAAAACATAATTATGTAACATAAAGGCAGAAGGTGTATCTATTAGGATTTTTAGAGGCCAAGGTGAGAGAAAGTCCCCCCTCAACTGGGTGGGAATCAAAGTGAATCTCAGCACCTAAAACCAGGGAGGTGGTTGGGGTTCTGCCTTCGGGGGTCAGGAGAGCCCTGGGCCTGGCTCCCTTCTGGGTCTTACCTGCCTGTTTTGTTGGTTCTCTTTGCAGACGACCTCAGCGTCATGTTGACGTCTGAACTGCTGTACGGGTGCAGTTCAGACTCCCCGAGGTTAATTTCTAGCAGAAAAGATGGACTGTATTTTCCTGGAGGTTCCCACACAAGCTTTGGGGACTTGGTTGCTAGTTCTTCCCTGGGGAAATTTGGTTCACTGGTTAGTTCCAGGTCACATGCTTCATCTATAGACAAGGGTTTGGGGTCCTACCCAGAACACGTGAAGTTCGGGACATGCAGGGCCGGAGCGCTCCAAGGAACATTGGGATGCAAACTCGGAAGCAGAGAGAAGGCTGGCGAGGAGGCAGGATGAGAGAAGTCCATGTGAGAGGCATTCCAGGGGCTGCCTGGGAGGGAGCCCGGCCTTCCAGGGGCTGTAGTCAGGAATCTGGCAGGTACTCACCCCTTGGCGTTCTTCCCCCCCCTCCTTTCATCCAACCTGTGGGCCCAGGGGTCTCTCATCTCGGCCCCTCTTCCCATGCCTGTACTCTCTCTCTCTCTCTCTCTCTTGATCCCCAGCTTATGAATTTATGTCTCCTCTGCTTCAGCCATGTCACCAATGTAAGCATAGTTTTGTATTGCCGATTTCTAATTTCTGGCAAAGTTAACTATCGGTAGGGGAATATACTATGAACTTGGCTCTAGGGAGGACACCATTGTCATTCGGGCGAATTTCTTCAGAATAAAAAGGTAACGGTAGTGGGTTGTAGAGACCAACTGTGTGTTGTCGGGGGGTGAGCTGAGGAGCCTCCTTCGGACATCATGAAGCAGTGACTGCTGGTCTCAGACGCACCCAAACAGCATTACCGACCAAGTCCTGGGGCGTTGATTTAATGTAATCCTGCTTGGGCTAAGGAGTTTGTTTAACTCTTTCACTGAACGTGGCTTTGGATTGCTTTAGGATGATCACCTTAGATCTTAAAAGTTTCTTCAAGTTTTACCTAAAAATAAAAGGCTCCATCTGCCTGACTCGATCTGCGTGTAGCCTGTGTAAAGCAGACCTAACCCTGTGCAGGCTCCGTGGGGGAAGGAGAGCGGAGCGGGGTTCAGCACTGGACAGCGCCCCTGCAGCCCCCGCTGCTCCGCGTTAGGGTGCTGAGCAGTGTGGCAGTGCGTGCCCTGGTCATGGGCCTGGGGGCTTGTCTCCACCCTGACGCCCTTCCTTCTACTTGAGATGCGCGTGGCAATACCTGTGGAAGCTGACTTAAGTCTTATCTTAAGTGTCTATCCTGATACTCTGAGCAGAACAAAAGAGAATTTTAACGGCCCCGTGTGGTCCAGCCGACCCCCACAGTCTGTTCCGCCCGCCCGTGCTATTAGTTATGCTCGGTGGCGCTTGTGTCTCTGTGCTGGGCCGGTGCCGAGGGTAAGGTCTCTGTGTCTGCTCCGTCTGGGGCTCGTGCCGGGCCATCAGGTGGGTGCCTGTTGGGGGTCTAAGAAGGAAAGGCTGTGCCGGGGCCCGCAGTGCCGTGGATGCTGCCCTCAGTCGTCCTTGCAGAAGAGGCTTCACGGAGTCCCATCCTCCCAGCCGTCTTCAGTATCGGGCGCGCTCCTCCGCTCAGATGTCTGTTTCACTATGTCCCATATTTCGTGTTCAATGGCGCCAAGGTAAACTGCACATTGCTCCCAAAATCCAAGCTTTAAACCTCCCCAAAGCAGGGATAGTCTTACTGGGATGAACCATGGGCACTGGCCGTGTTTGTTGGCTCAACAGAGTTGAGTATTTTCATCCCGTGACCAGTTGAGTTTTACTAACATTGGGGAAACAGGTGAGATGTGGCCACGGGCAGGTGCGCTCATCAGCCTTTAACTACATACAAAGAAACACGCGCTCTGAACATCATTAAGATACAAGCACCTCTTAAATGGAGCACGAGCTAAGCTGTTTTACCGTTATTGCTTACCCCTTTATTTAAAGAAGTACTGTTTTTCTTGTAATTATCTCATGTAACGGAATTAGGTAGACTTCATTCTTTCAGGATAAATTGCCAAATCTAGGCATGCTTCCTGTTTTGGAGAAAAGTTTGAACACATTTAAAAGAAAAAAGAAACAAAGCACACCGTCTTATATTTTTAAAATCTTCTCGGGTTTTGAAGAAAACCAGATGGACGGAACAGGATTTTTAAGACATACTGTAGATTGGACTGAGACTTGGAGCAGAGAGAGACCCAAGAAACACAACAGTGCGGGCGTCTCCAATGTTCCGCATTGTCGGTGGTCCCCAAATGTAACGACCTTGTGTGGAAGCATCATGTCTCCTGACCGCCGGCCTCCTGCTCGCGGCCCACGAGATGACGTGAGGCCTCTCCTGTAACACAGCGTGGCACAAGCACGCAGAACGCCTTAGACGCCACATTCCCATACGTATTAACTCGCTTAACAAATGCCTCTTCCACACCCACCACCTTAACCTGAAACTTCCCAGCCAAACGCACGTATTTTTACAAGGAATGAGATTCTAGGGGTGTTTACCTTTTAAAACAAAGAAGGAAGAAAGAAGCTCTGACATTGGTTTGACTGCTGGTGGGTTGGATCGGTGGACTAGAACTCACGTTTAAGGGCCAAGCTGGTAGATGGGCACATGCCCTGACGCACGGGTGGCGGTTGAGTCTCTCTTCAGAGGCACACAGCCCCCTTCCTCTTCTGGCTCATACTCCTCCCACATCGCAGCCGCCTTGACATTGTCTGCACAATTCCACGCATGTAGAGGTGGTGGTGGTTCTGCCTCTCTGGTGCGCCGCTCTCTGCCGGGCGGGGCACAGGGCCTTCTGGGGAGAGCTGCTTCCTGTGAGTGACGGTGGGACATGGACGCAAGGGCGGTGGCCAAGCAAAGTCGGCCTGTGCTGCGGTCACTGAGGGGTTAGATCCGGGCCTTGCTGTGTCTTAGCCTGGCGGACAAGGTCCTCGGTCCCTCCCAGGTGCCAGTGTCCCCACTGACACAGCCAGGGGCCCGCCTCCGGTCCCATAGGATGGTCTCAAGGTTGAGCTTGATAACTAACTACAGGAGCGCCTCCATTCGTTCCTCCTCTGTGTGGTGAGTGTTGCTCTTCTGTGAAAGCAAAGTCCCGATCGAAATCTCTGTCGCCGGGATCACAGAGGGTGTGAGCAGAAGGGAGCCAGGACCCCATGAATCCAGAGGACGTCCCCAGGGTCTGGGGACCGGGGAGGTGGGGATCATCCAGTGCCTCGGGCCACCCAGCCCCCCCGTGGCTCTCGGGGTGCTGGACCCCGGACTCTCTGCAGGCGTCCGGCTGCATAGCTTCGTGATGTGTGCACGTGATAGCGGTGCACCCAGCAGGCACGGGCAGGGGCCACGCTGCAGTCCCTGACAGCTGTGTCCCCTTTCTTCCAAGTGGCATCACCCCTCCATGCCAGCTCTCCAGAGCAGGTGACATCGTTACCACCCGCTCAGGACAGACTTTCCCATCCACACTTGGTTTCACACTAACTGAACCCACGCATCCAGTAAGACGTCTCCTGTCCCCTGGCTTGTCTGCTCGAGACTCCTTCCCACCAACAACCTCAAGACTGCAGGACCCCCTCGCTCGCACGCTCTCAGTGGGCCAGGCTGTGCAGGCGTCGGGAACAGCGGTGGCCCTGAGACGCGCTCCTTCCCGTCTTCCGCTCGTGTTCGAAGTCTCCTGAAGGCAGACGGAAGGCGCCCGGGAACACAGCTGTCCTCGCCTGGTGGCCGTGGAAATACCTACTTCTAACAACTCTCTGCCCGGAGTTGAGTTTACCGTTCCCGATATCAGCTAAAACTGGATTCCATTTCTGCGTTGAATGTTTCAGGAGCCTGGCTGAGTCGCCTTTACAAACGCAGATTTCCTGTGCTCTCAGTACGTCATCCCAGGAAGGGCTGGAGAGGGACCTCATGATTTCGGTCCGAGTGTCGTCTCTCCAGCCTCCCAGCCAACCCAGCAGGGCGCGCCTGGGCTCCTCTGCTCCTGGGCGCTGCGGTTGGTTCGGACTCTTTCAGACAGGCCTCCATTCAAACCGGACATCGGCACAGAAACGCTGCGCCCTCCGCTCCGTGTTACCAGGTCACGTGGAATGTACAGAAACGTGTGCCCTCTCTCACAGTACAGGCATCTGGTATTGAAACCCAGTGGGAAAAAATAAGGTACCGGGGCAAACAAAATACTTATAAAGGAAAAAACCTTCCATGTGCACTGGAAAAGACAAAGGTTGAAAGGTCAGAGGGCACAACCTGCAGCGATGTTTGGCCAGTGCCCTGGCAGGCAGCAGTTAAAAGTTTCAATGCCATTGTCATCTCAGCCACTCTATTCATAGGCATCTCTGTAAGCCGAGTTGCCTTTCTCCCTTTGTAGTCTTGTGTTATAACGTGACACAGTCCACTGAATGGCCCTGCAGAGAGAACAAATGCCGAGTGCTTTAGTATCTGGCCTGGGGGCTGAGCTCTGGTGCCAGGAGAAGGAGGTGCAGCACAGGGGTTGGAGCGCAACTTCCCTAAGTACAGCACGCAGACCGCACGCAGCGTCGGAGGATGCCCACGACCACGCCCTCCGTGACCACGCCCTCCGTGACCACGCCCTCCGTGACCACGCCCTCCGTGACCACGCCCTCCGTGACCACGCCCTCCGTGACCACGCCCTCCGTGACCACGCCCTCCGTGACCACGCCCTCCGTGACCACGCCCTCCGTGACCACGCCCTCCGTGACCACGCCCTCCGTGACCACGCCCTCCGTGACCACGCCCTCCGTGACCACGCCCTCCGTGACCACGCCCTCCGTGACCACGCCCTCCGTGACCACGCCCTCCGTGACCACGCCCTCCGTGACCACGCCCCTCTGCCTGCTGGGCACTTAGGTGCTCAGGTCTGACCAAGCAGCGAGGTCTTCCTGGACACCCACTGTGTGGACGTCCAGCCACTGAGAACCTGATTCTAGGACGCGCCCTCCTGCGTCTGAAACATGGAGATTGTTGCATGTGTTTCTCCAAAACCGTACTGCTCCCTCGTCGAGCTTACGCTGCACCAGGCCGCTTCTTCCGATGCTCCTGGGACGCCAAGGCTCTCAGTTACTCAGCATCGGGCCTCTTTGTTGTATGGAAATGTATCACCAGGGCAACACAAAGTGTGGACTCGGGGCGTGTGATTTCCCTGCAGTGACAGTGGCTCCTAGGTTGGCTGGCACCTGGGTATGGTGCCCCCAGGACGCACCTAGGGCGGGGTCCGGCTCGCCCCCGGTTCCCAGCCGCGCGGAGGCTTTGTGCGGGCTTGGCTTCCGGATGCCCAGAGGTCCTGGATCGAAGCACCGAGCCAGGGAAGCTCCAGATGGAGTGACGCTGAGGGCCCACAAAATGGGCCAGGGGACAGCCCGGTTCTACCTAGGTGGGCCAAGAAGGACAGTGCACTTTGCTGAAGGTTTTGTTGTCGCATTCCTTCTTTCCAGTCAGTGACTACTCACAAGGTTTAACGCCCGAGTGCTTTGTTCAGACAGGGGCCAGCAGCCCCCCCTGCCCCCCGTCCTACAAGCCTCTCCAATGAGAAACCCCAGGAATCTGACGGTAGCTCTCCTTCCAGCAGCCCCGCAGCTCCCTGCCTGGCTCCTGCCCCTGAGACCTGGGGTCAGCCCGGGCAGGAGCACCCCTGCATCCCCGGAGGCTTGGAGCACCTCAGCTAGCCCCGCAGTCTCCCTTTCCCCTCCTGGAAAGGGGCACCCCGACAATTCCTACCGGGCGGGGTGCTCACTAGGCAGGCAATGCCTGATCCTGAGTATATTGAGTTACCTACAACACATCAGCTCGGGCAGAGGGCTTTGCTGATTGCCAAGGACGTGTCAGCTCTGCGGATCCGCAGCTGTGCGTTTGTCGGTGTCAGGCACAGAATCCAGCGTGCGAGGAGCCCGCCTTTGCGACGGGCTAACACAGTGCCTCCCAGGCGGCAGGCAGCCCAGGGCGGGTCCCAGACGCGAGTCAGTCCCTTCCAATCTGAGCTGCCCTTGTCCTCAATCAATCAAAAAAAAAAGAATCAGATCTTTTAAAGCATTCCTTTGTTCCAAAGAATCCAAATATGGTCCTTTTGTATCTTTTCAAAATCAAAACATGTGTATTGTAAAACCCTCGAGGGTGAGTGTGTTTATCAGGGAGAGAGAGCTGGAGAGCGTTCGGAGCCTGGCGCGGTGGACCGCGCGAGCAGGCGCGCGAGCAGGCGAGCGAGCAGGGACGGAGTAATGGTATTAACTAGGAGATAATAAAGTCTCATTCTCTGCACTTTCCTTTTTTTTTTTTTGCTTCAAATTAGGGAGAGAAAGATGAAATGCTCATCTGCAGAAGTATGAGTCACAGAAGAGCTACACTGTGCAAAAATACACAGCAAAAATAGCTGTACATATAGAGGGTATTTTTAATGCCTACAAAGAGGATGAGATGTAGGTGTTCCTAAGCCGTACAGTGCAAAACTGAAATGTCTTAGAATATACTTAGAGTTTAATTATAGGCAAAAATCTACAATTCTAATCCTCTGGTGAGATTTCTCTAAACTAAAAATGCTCAAGATTTTCTATGCAATAAAAGTGAAACTTTCTGGAAGCTGTGGCCTAGTTGTTTGTGCTGCTGTGGGTTGGAGCCCTGGCTGTTTGGGGGCCCTGCTTATGGATTTGGGGGCACAGCACAGCGGGGCAGGAGTGGGGGCCCCGGCATCCCGAGTCAGAGTGGCCTTCGTTGTAGTGTGTGTTTTCTGGAAAAGCTTCTTGGCTGTTTTTTGTCATTGTTAGCTTGTGTTTTATTAAGAATTTACTTTTTTAAAAATAGTTTTAGGTTAGAGAAAATTTGCGAGGGAGCTGCAGGGGGTTCCCATAGGTCCCCTGCCCCCCGCCCGCCCCCCCACCACACACAGCTTCTCTGACTCTCCAGATGGGACATTTGTCCCAACTGATGAACTTGCCCTGACATGTCATTGTCACCCAGAGTCCGCAGGTGCCATTGGGGTCACTCTGGGTGCTGTACATTCTGTGGGTTTGGACAAATGTACGGTGACATGTGTCTGTCATCACAGCATCACACAGAGGCGTTCCGCGGGCCTCAAACCCCCCTGGGCCCCTCCTGTTCACTCCTCCCCGTCCCCCAGCCCCGGCAGCCGTGACCTTCCCCACCCTCATAGGTTTGCCTTTTTCAGAGTGTCACAGCGTTAGATTCGTGCAGCCGGTGGCCTCATCAGACTGGCTTCTCCCAGTCACGTGCGTTTCAGTTTCACTCGTGTCTTTTTGTGGCTTGGTAGTTCCTTTCTTTTTAGCCCTAAGTAACATTCCATTGTGCATTCATCTATCGAAGGGCACGTCGGTTCTCTCTGGGTTTTGGCAACTGTGAGTAACGCTGCCGTACATACCCAGGTCAGCTTTTTTGTGTGGACATCCATTTTCAGCATCTTTGGGGGAATGCCAAGGAGCAGTGTTGCTAAGTCTTATGGTAGGAGCAGGTTTGGTTGAGTAAGAGATTGTGCCCTTGCCCGCCACCGTGGCGGGAGGACTTGCTTTAGGCCTTGTTTTCGACTAGCTAGCCAGATGCCCCGCTGACTGTCCCCGGGCCCTCAGCATGTGAGCTGTGACATGCGGGCCATCACGGGGAAGCACGCTTCACTGGTCTCTGTGAGGAGCACACACGTGACTTATTCCACAGCGCTACCTCCTGTGATCGTATTATTGCCCCGCACACTCATGGCATGCCTAGACATTGGCACACGCATTCTATCACAGCGGGCTCAAGAGCAATGCCATTTTACAGTTGTGTGGAGTGGGGACATTTGATCCAGTACAAGGCCACAAATTAATACCCCAAACCTGCACGGATTTGAAATAAGATCCGTTTAACCCCCCAAACGATTTCTGTGACCATTTGGCCTTATTAGTCTTCTTCCTGTGACCGCACCTGACAACTGTCCTCTGGGATCCTGCTCTTCCTTTCCTGCTGAGTAGGGACTAAGTTCACGGTCAGCTCTCTACACACCCAGCTACACGCTGTCCTGGACGGAACACAGAGACCCGTACACGGCTGTGGCGGGGACGAGAATGTAGAAGGGGATGCGGGGGGGGTCCTAAGTGCCTGCACACCAAGTGTGAACTTCAATGTCTTTTCTTGGGGCGGGAGGGCTGTCTTCCTTTTTGTGACGCTAGTCTTCTCCGAGAAAAACTCACCTTCCTTGCGTGGCTGCTGGGCGGGCCCCACCTGTTTCACCGTTTTTTCTGTCTGTTCTCCTTGCTTGGGGAACCTGTTTGCTGGGTCCCACGAGAAGCACAGCGCCTGTTGTGGGGTTCGGGGGAGGGGGCGCTCCTCCCGGGGGGCAGAGGCATCCTGGGAGCACAGCAGAGCAGTCCGATTCAGCAGCAGCAGCGGGGATCTGCAGGGGAGGGCGCGGCATCGACCCTCCCGGTGAGGAGGGGCACCAGGAGGAGCAGTGCAGGACCCAGATCTTAGCGCTCTCAGAAAACAGTCGGAACAGCCCTTGGGCCTGAGCAATCGGGGTGGAATTCCTTTCCCTTTCCTCTCAGGGCTGTGCAGCCTTTTGCTGTCTCTGGGCCACCCTGGGAGAAGAAGAGTCGTCTTGGGCCACACATGAAATACATTGCAACACATAATCAAAAAATAATCTCATAGTGTTTTAAGTACATTTACGATTTTGTGTTGGGCCGCATTCACAGCCGTCCTGGACTGTGTGAGGCCTGCAGGCCACAGGTTGGACACCCCTGCTGTGGTTCAAAGAGCCATGAACAGGAACAGCCAGTATCGTCAGCAGAACGAAGTGCTTTGGGTTGGAGTGCACTTAGCTGGCGGTATTTGAGGTCATGAAGAGTGATAGATGACGTGGAGCCCAGACACAGCTGCGTGCAAGGCCGGGGACAGGGGAGCAGGGGTGAGACTCAAATAATGCCGGGCTCCGCCGCCCTTCAGGGTGGTCGTAAAGACGCGTTTTTGTTTCACTTTTTACAGGATTCCCCATTTAAACCCACTAGGCTGTTAAAAATGCAGAATGTCTGGTCTGTTGTGCTCTGAGTCTGTGACTAGCGTAAACAGTTGTGAAATATAACTCACAATATAACAAGTGCGTCATATCAGCCAGACACTCTTGAGTCTGGGCCCAAGGAGGCCATGGCTCAAATCCCTTATGCATCTCAGGCTGCTCATGGGGAGGAGCAAAGGATGTTTGCTTAAAATCAAGAACCTCTTGGCTGGTGTAGCTCAGTGGATTGAGCTCGGGCCTGCGAACCACACAATCGAGGTTCGATTCCCAGTCAGGGCATGAGCCTGGGTTGCAGGCCAGTTCCTGGTTCCCGGCAGGGGACGCGCAGGAGAGGCAACCATACATTGATCTTTCTCTCCTTCTTCCTTTCCTCTCTAAAGATAAATAAATAAAATCTTTAAAAAAAATCAAGAACCTATTTAACAACTAGTGGGAGGAAGTAAGGTATATTTGTTTTCTTATTAAGAAAAAAAAGAAAAAAAACAATAGCAGGGAGGGATACGAGCGGGGGAACCCTGTGCCTGCTGTTTGGAAGTTGAAGTTTGCAGCGTCTCCCTGCCCTGGAACCCCCGGCGCCTCGCCGGCCAAGGGCTCTGGCCTTGGAGCGCCTCAGTTAACAGGATTTATTTCGTGTTTATACCCCCCTTTGGCTTTCTGCGTGCACGCCTGTGTGTGCTCCATGATGGAGCGTTGCAGGGAGGCCTCTGTAAACACGCTCAGTGCCGCCGCCAGGGGCGCCGGCAGCTCCTGCTCCTTGCGCTCGGGTCTGCCTGCTCTTGCCGCGTGGGCCCCCACCGCCACTGCGCGAAGTCCAGGACTGTGAGCGGGAAAACGAGGGAAAATTATTCACGAGCTCTGTCACGTGTATGTTCTGCTCCGTGTTGTCTCTCAGACTTTAGGGCGTTTTTCGATGATAAATGCTTCGCAGGGCGAATCAATTTTGTGAAGGGTATCCCACGAGCCAGCTGGCTAGCTGCTCTTGACTTTTTGGGAAATAAAGGTGATGTATACGTGGAACTACTGGAAAGCCCAGAAGTACAATATAAATGTAGGGGATGCAAACGAGCGTCAGCTTCCACGGGCGGCTGGGCCACTTTAAAGTGGAAGTGGTAACAAGACCCGTTAGCAAACATTTGCCTCCACTGGGAAGTCTTTTAAACTGGCTTCTGGTAACTCCTGGGAAGGGTTCTATCGGTTTTAAGTAATGAAGGCAGTTTGGAAATGGACACCAAGCCTCCAATGAGGATGTCACGTGTGTGGGCTGACACTAGGCAGTCGGATGTCAGTTAAACCCATCAGTCTGGCTATTGTGTTTCTCGGCCCCTATACACTCACACACAAATGCATTCTCAACATTAGGGTGTAGCTCTGTGTGTGTTTAAAAATCACAAGAAAAGCATGTTTCTTCCCCAAAGTGTGAAACTTAAGAATCTTTTCCTCTCATCTACACCTCTACAGCAGCTCCTAACAGCTAATACTATCGGAATGTCCATCATTGTATTTCTGAGGTCTGTCCAGAAAGAGTCCAACCACTGTTAATATGAGGAGAACAGTTTGCATCACATCGATGTGACCCGGCAGCCCGGCAGAGAGGGCTGGAAAGTGCATGTGTGCACAGTGACGACTTCACGGCACTAGTCAGTGGGGGCAGCAGATGCCACTGAGCGAGTGCGTGCACTGTGTGACTCTCACATTAAAAATGACTGAGTGAGTGGGGCAGATGAATCTGCACCAAATTTTGCATTAAGCTGGAGCATTCCTCCGTGGAAACTATTCAGATGACTCAGAAGGCTGCAGCTGTGGGCAGCTGGTGACTGGCAGCTTCGTCACAGCAATGTGCCTGCTCATGTATCATGTCTTGTGCAGAGTTATTTGGTGAAACATCAAATCACCCAGGTGACTCAGCCCCCCTACAGCCCAGATTTGATGTCCTGTGACTTCTGGCTTTCCCCAAAACTAAAATCACCTTTGAGAGGGAAGAGATTTCAGACCTTCAATGAGATTCAGGAAAATACAACAGGGCAGCTGCTGACAAGTGGAAGAACTGAGTGAGGTCCCAAGGTGCCTGTTGGAAGGGGACTGAGGCATCGTTGTCCTGTGTTTCTCCTATCTTCTTCAGTAAGTGTCACTGTTTTTCATGTTACGTGGCTGAGTACTTTCTGGGCAGACCTTATTCTGCCACAGGAGTAACTTGAAGAAGGTGCCCACTATTTCCTCAAACCACGCCAAGAGCTTTTGGTTTCAAAGAGCAAAAACAGAGAATCGGCGTGGACTCACAGAAGGCTGTTCTGGCCAGACGCTGCCACGCCAGGTCTACAGGACCTAGATACACCTGATTCCACAAAAGCCACCAGGTAAGGGGTGGTGACAGGTGGTAACAGAGGTACCTGCACCCAAACCCCTTCTCAGGGGATTTCCCGGGGGCGTTCCCTGCGGAAAAGACCTCTCACGGGTGAAATCCCGACCTGCTCCATGCTTCCTCCGGGCCAGTTTCTGTGCTGAGTGGTTGCGTGTGCACCTCGTAGGACGCAGAAAACACGCAGGAATCCTGGAGCGATTCCGAGTGTCCCCTGGGGCTGCAGGAGCGCCACTATGCATATATTGACATGGACTAGGCAAGAAACCCACCAAATCGGGATTTCGGAAAAGTAATCAAATTCTGGAAGAGTGGGAGGCCGCACACAGTGTAGTCAAAGCGACCCTGGACTTCGCATTTGCAAAAGCGAGGAGTAGCCCCTGTGCGGTCCTTTGTCAACCCGCATGTCGGTGGCTCTTTAGTGGCCGCAGACGAGCATATTAGTTCCCATTCGTAATTCAGAACAGCGAGCTTAGACGGAGTGCATCCGGATGTGTGTTTATAAAGAAGCCACGGTATTTCCGTTTCTACCCAAGCATGTACTTTACATGGACATACTGGGCACGCGGCTTCATAAACACAACGCAGGCGTAGGTTTGGACTGTGACTTGCACGGAGTCTCTCATCCTGGAAACGCGGTTTGCCCCGCGATCCGGCAATGGTGCTGTGGAGGAGGGTGCGCCCCTTGTGGTGGTTTGAGGCCGAGACTGCGGGGGTCAGAGCTGACATGCACACTCGCCTTTGCTTGAGACCCCCAAGGGTTGGGCCTGGAGGGCCAGGTGCCTCCTTCTTCACCTGTGCCCTTTGACTTCCTTGTGTGTGTGTGTGGTGTGTGTGCATTTATTACATTTACACACACACACACAGTGTTTCCAAAGCAAATCCTCTCAAAACAGCCTAATGGAGGGTACATTCCGTTGCCTGCATGGGATGTGCGGATTAAAACATGTGTATGGTTTTCTGTTTGCTGAGTGGGATGCTTCAGGTACACATTTATTTGCGTGTTTGCTTTATTTCTAATCCTGATGTTACGGCGCTAGGTTTGCAGGCACACATCTAAGCCTGGCACTGCCGCTGAAGGGTAGTGCTGGTAGGGAGGCACCCCCTGCCCCCCACTCCCCGCCCCACCCCCGCACCCTGCCTGGCTCGGAGGCAGGCCTCCCCCCCACTGAGGGCGCAAGATCACTTACCAGACCCGGTTTCCTGGCTTTATCCACCTGCTGAGTCAATTAGGTGCAATTGCTTCGTTCACTGCCTCGCCTGCCGCTGCTCCTGGGAGATGCCCTCTTTTCGGGGAGCTTCGGCTGTCTTCGGCAAAATAACCACGAGGGAAAACAGGAAGTTCAGACGAGAAGGCTCCCTTTCATCATGTCCATCTCTGTGTCTGGGGGCACCGTTGTGAGGGGCTGATCTAAATAGAGCAGTTGCCGTGAGACGTGGCCTGGAGCTCAACACAGCATTTACCAGCTAGAAACCGGTCACGTGGCTTCTCAGTCTTAGCCAAATTCATACTAACGAGTGATGGTGAGCTCGTGGCATGCTTTTACACACCCCAGTGCCTTCATCCTCAGTGACATTGTCAGAGTGCCACTGTCCCATTTTAGAAATGAACGTACCCAGAAAACAGAAACATGATCTGTGGAAGCCGCAGAATTAGGGATCGGTGAAAGATAGGATGAAAATGTAAAGCGTGCAGCTCTGAAAGAATACTCATTGTGCGTTCCCACGACTGCTTCCATAATCTCTTTGGAAATAGAGGATACATTGCTGAGTGCAATGCGTGGCCCTTCTCAGTAAAATTAGAATGGAATATAGTTAGAGTTGCCTGGTTTTACTCTGTCAGGTGCAAGAACCTTGACCTTGACACAGAGGCGCCATCCCACTTAAATATTTTCTAGGTAAGCATACCAGGAGGTACCGTCGAATGTGAGGCTTCATGCCACAATTGAGGACGATGTTGCCTGCACCACAAGTTCGCAGAGATAGGGTGGCCCCTCTCCGCAGGGGCCCCTGAGACCCGCTCACCCTGGGTCTAATCACAGCGTGTACCTGCTGCTCCCCTCAGCCCCGACACGGATGCGCAGTGGGGACCACGCTCACTTGCTGGGGTGTCATAAAGGCGGTGTGTAGAGAAGTAGCAAAACTGTGCATTAATTGCAAAATTAATAAGGCCCTATTTGCTGCTCGTTCACATTTTCGGGAAGGGGTCGGAATGACGTCCGTGTCTGTCCTTATCGAGGTGTCTATGGCAATATTTGCTCTGGTGGCTGTGGCAGTGGGCTTCCTCTAGCCATGGTCGTCTGGATTCCTCTCCAGCTTGGCTCGCCGGCCTGTCCTTGACCTTTTGCACAACCTGAGCT
This sequence comes from Sturnira hondurensis, assembly GCF_014824575.4. NCBI lineage: Eukaryota > Metazoa > Chordata > Mammalia > Chiroptera > Phyllostomidae > Sturnira > Sturnira hondurensis. The sequence continues at coordinate 1,158,853 of NW_028087067.1, forward strand.
GGTTCGTACTTCCTGGAACCTGTGGTGGAAATGACTCATTTTATGGAATGACCACATCCGTAAATTCTCAGGACTTAAGTACTGCGTCATCTTCCTGGTGTTCCTGAGGACTTGTGACTACCCGACCCACCTCCCTGGCTTACTCTTGGCTAATCCCAGAGTGGCTGCCATGCTTCCCCCCACCTTCTCTCTCATTCTCTCCCTCTGCGTGTTTTCCCTGTGCCGCTATTACTCATTCTATGCTGCATTAGATCACAGGGATATTGTCCCACCAAATGAACACAACTTTGTGATGGATTCTAACACTTACAAGGACTGAACGGGGCGTGGACGGCACGCGTGTTCCAGGAGGCACCTGCGACGTCCCTTTGGTCACGCCACGCGCTGCCTTGGTTCAGGATCTTTTCTCTTTATGTCTCAGGATAACTTGAGAAAAATGAGTGTTATCTAAAGTGGTCTTTTAATTAACACTGACGTGCTGGCTGTGAACTTATATCTAATTTCTCTTTTGTTTTTCCGTCATTCATGAAGTAATTCTCGTCTGCAATTCAGTGTCCCTCAGACAGCAACCTTTGGCGCCCTGGCATGATAAACAAGTGTGTGCAGGTTTTCTGCCTTTCGGCTTAATATTCTTATTGCCACGTAATCACAGTAAACACATCCACACTGCAGGTCTTGTTCTTATTTAGTGATTCAGAGGCATTCAGCAACTCCAAATGCTGCCATCTCCGAGGGGCATTTTTAGGTAGTTGTCCCTCTGTGTTCTATGACATAAAACCCGATTCCCCGGGAGATTTTGTATTGGGTCTGATGTCATCTTCCTGTGTTTCTCTGATTTATCTTCAAATTCCCTCTTTTCTAGGTTAGCTATGGGGGTCCCCAAATTAAACAGCCACGAACCCCCAGCGTATGTGGAGAGGAACAGGAGATTCGCTGCGGAGCTTTCCTGGGCGGGTTCTGTTCACACGGGTCGTTTCAACTCTGCCGCCATTTCCCGTGGGGGGGGGGGCATCTGGCAGGTCTCCGTGCCCCACACTCAGTGAACTCCCGGCCTCCGCTTTGTGTTTCATATATATATATAGCTCGCTGGGGTATAAGCTATACCCCAAGCTTATAAGCTATAAGCAAATAAATCAAACCCATCACCCTACATGGCATTTTTTTGATTCCTATACTTACTAACATGATTAATTTATGCTTATCTGCTGATGTTTTTAAATCAAGTCTCGATTAAACCATATTATGGTTTTCTGCTCTTACTCACGGCTTCCCTTTGTTTGGTTTCTTGAATTCTTCCCTCATCTGCTCAGGCTAAGAAAACACTCATAAGAGTTCTCATTTTCTAGAACGTACCCCAAAAAACAAGCTTCAAATTGCAGTGTTACTTTTCCTCATAAATGCTAAGTGCTTGACATTTTTTAAAAGAAAAAAAGAAGTTTGTATCAGGCACTCAGTGGAGGTATGCAGGGTAGTTTTTAAACAGTGATTGATACAGTGTGAATTCTCTTTTTCTCCTTGAGTTTCTGTACTGGGAATTCATGACATGGCTGCAGATTAATTATGCTAATTACATCGTTAAATCATTGCATCGGTATTTAAAGGAGACCAGCAACGTTCATACTGAGAGTGATGCCCGTATACCCACGTGCTAAGAATGACTGCAAAGTAGCAATCTCAGCAGTGACTGAGAAGCGAGTGGAAGAAAGGCTTGTGAACGGGTCCTTGATTCCCCGACCCCGGTGTAGATGGGAAAAGAGGGACACATCCGACACCCGTGACGGCAAGGCTTCCATCTTGTCAAACCAGCGGCCAGTGTGGTGTGGGATTGCTCGACAGCGGTCAGTTCTACCGATGTCCTGAAATGTGTGTCTTTATACACTACATGTTTTGTATTCCAGTGATGTAGGAAACATATTTTTTACTTTATCTGTGGCCACTAATAGGTTCATAATCTGTCATTCATTGAATGATTCTAGATGAGCCATCTGTCAAATCTGCAGATCAAATTCCAGGAATACTGGTGGCCCAAATGAAGCAATGGGAGCACCCAAAACTCAGGGTGGCTGACATTCTTCTAGGGGACCTGCAGCCGGTGGGAAATGACCTAACCCGATCTGACTCAAAGCCATGCAATTCGGATGTGGCCTCTGATGTAGACACTTCCTTTTGTTGGGTTTCTTGTCTGCCCCTGCACATCGTATGTCTTCAAGTTACATTTATTATGAAGTATTTATTAGGTTTGCAATAGTGAAACATCCTTTAAGAGTTTGCTCAGTACAGTCTCTTCAAAGGCAAGTGCGACTGGTAATAATTATCCCCTATCAGCCTGAGCGGTGATTTCAGCTGAAATGATTTCAGAGCCTGGCCGTCTGATGTGGTTTGATATTTATCATAGTCGGATGGCTTGTCAGACCCCACATAGCTTGAGCAAAGTTACAAGCTTGGAGTCAGCGGGCGAAAGAAAATTCCATCAGTATGTAGGTTGTATGGTGTAAGGATTTTAAATAATTACAAAACAAACATGCTTAGTAAACCACTCTGAGATTAAAGTATCTTTGTGGATATTTAGTGTTAAAATATTGATTCAGTAAATGTCATTGCCAAGGAGGGACATTACTACAGCCCCAGGGAAAATTAAAAAGAAAAAAATATAAAAGAAATATTGGCATAACTTAATTAAAATAAAAAGAATATTACTTTATTTCTCTATAGTCCATTTCATATGTAGAATTTATTTAATATGCTGTGGTTAATTTTCATTGTTAAAATTAAGTAACAATTTCATTGTTAAAAATTGAATATGGGTACTCTATGTTTTCACTGAAAACATTATTTGTAGCCTAAAATAGAAGGGAATGTGGCACACTATTAAGAAGTCAGTTTGGAGATTTTAGCAGGAATTAAATAATGAAATATGCAAGCTAGGTCCGCATGATTCCTGGCCACCTGCCCATAGAACAATTAAGCTATGAGGACTTCTCATCTTTTCCTTTAATCATAGTTCCAAGTGACAAGCGTGTTATCCGGGCCCCAATTGTGCGTGTGTTGTGCTACACATCTGGGGGAGACACATGCACATATAACATGCTGTCTTCACGCCACTATCGCCCAGGTTGGAAGGAAGCAGCGCCATCACACGGTTGAAATGAGCAGGACCTCACCAGGTCTCAGTGGGCGTCTTCCCTCAGTTGCGCCCTGGACCGAAGCGCCAGCTGCTACCTGGGTCTCGGCTTTCACGCGGGCATGTGACGAGGGACTGGAAGTGACGTCCTGGGCTGTGGTTTCACAGTGAGAAGGTGTGCGATATTTCAGAGGTTGTGTTGCCTTTGGACACAGTTTCAACACTCTGTGTATACCTTGTGGTTGGTTTTCTGTTGAGTAAAGGAAGAGGGTAAAAGTACAATTTGCTCCTAGCAAGGTGGTGACGCAAATAGGTTCCCTGGGCTGGTTAACCGTCCTCGCCCTCCTCGTGGGGCTTTGGGTGGCTCTCGGGCACCCCCTCTGGGTTCTGCAAGGCCGCCTCCAAGACTGCGCCCAGTTCTCCCCTTTGACGTTTGTTTGAATTCCTTCCAGTTTACAGAGCCATGTCCGTGACTCTGACGGCACAAAAAGAAGGCATTTCTGCCTGAAGTCTCTTACAATAACACAGACAGTGCACCAGCGTGGTGGCCCAAACACCCACTTCTGATCCCTCGTAAGAGCAGGACCAGCTCCCCCTCCCCGTGAAGGCGAGATCTCCCTCCGGCGTGAGCCAGGCGGGTGGGAGGCCAGGCTGCAGAGATGAGGGGAAGAGGCACGGAGGGGAAGGTTCTGTTTCTGGCTCCCAGGAAGGAGGGCGGGGCCTTGGGCCAAGAAAGGGAAGTTGCAGAGTGGAAAACGACCCCTGTCACCTGGTCAGGACAGAGAACCTGACCTCCAGGACCACGTGGAATTGGATCCTGCTGAGGAGCCGGACGAGCCTGGAAACCCCTTCTCTCCCGAGCCTCCGGGGGGGAGGAAGGGCAGCTGGGGGCGGCCGCGTGGAACTTGTGCAACGACAGCAAATGGAGAATGGTCCTGTCTCAGCCCCATGTTTGCGGTGGTTGCGGCAGCAGAAGAGACTGAGCCCGGGCAGGCCACAGGTGTCCCTGCCTGCCACCTACCGCGTGCAGCACGCCTCGCTGTCCCGGGACAGCCTCGTGAAGAGGGCAGTCACGGTTTAGGAGAATGCAGCCCAGCTGCAAGAGCAGATGGAAGTGGAGGGTCGATGATTTTCCGTACAAGGTGCCCGTAGCTGTCACAGGCAGCTACCCTCGTCTGGCACGGTGGGCTGGACACGGGTGAGGGCAGGGACTTGGCCTTGGTTCGGTTTCTGATTGGGCTGCATACGGTGCCCAGAGTGAGTCAGGGCTTTCCGTGAGTCCCTGGTCATGCCTGGTCCCTGTGCTGCCTGGTCCCAGGGTTTCTTTCCTCCGAGTGGAGGGTGGGCAGCAGCAGACCAGTCGCATCTAAATGAGTCAGTAATGTGTGGCTGCGGGCTCTTGGGATGCCGCTCCTCGGTGTTGACTTCAAATAACATTCGGTTTCAGGTTTTAAACAGAAAGCCAAGTGTCCTTAATAGTCATGAAGCCCCACCCCCCAATATAGCCCAAAGCTCGGTGTGCTTTGTAATTGATTTACAAGTCTTCAGCTGCAAGAGGAATAAACACCGTGGAAACGGGGTGGAGAGAGTTGGCGCCAGAAGTCGGGTTCGCAGGGGTGTTCCCAGCCGGCATCCCGCCGGGCCTCGGGCAGCGGTGTGTCTGGGCCTCGTCTACTCCCTGTCCTGTGGGCTCAGCCTGAGTCACATCTAAGGAGCCCGCCACCACGTAACCCGACAACTGCGTGTGCTGAGCAGAGGCGATTTCAGACTTTACAGTGAGCAGAATCGGGTCCAGTCCACCGTAATGCTGTTTACGGTGCATTGAGAGAGACTCGGGTCAAGACGATGAATGCCCAGCTAAGTGGAGAGCCACCCCTGTGCCCAGCGCCGTGGACCATCTGTGAGCTGAGACGTGGGCGGAGACTGTTAACTAGGGCAGTGGGTCAGGCTGGGGGTCAGGTTGTTGCACACTGAAGAGGCTCCCCAGGCCGAGCCCTGCACTTGGGTGAAGGGGCCCTGCCTCCTGCCTGGGCCCTGCGGCTCGTGCTGGGTGACCAGATGGGCCAGGGGGAATCGGCGATGTTTGCGAGGACCCGTCCATGTGGGCTCTGAGAAGCCACCCTTATGACTTTTCTCATCTCAACATACAGGGGAGACAGGCACGACCGTATTTGTGTTCTGGAAAATCACTCTCTCCCCGCAGTGAGAATGAATAGGTTTTAAGGAGCAAGGGAATGTGTGACCTACCAGTACCTTTTAAGAGGCTGCTGAAGCATTTCCTCGGGAAATACAGTAGCTTGGACTGGCGTGGAGCTGGAAATGGAGGGAAGTGGGCGGGCGAAACTGGGGACCATGAAAGCCAGCAGGTGTGGGAGGTGAGTGGGCGCGGGGGCCGAGGGGGTGTCAGGAGTGGGGGCCGGAGAGCTTCTGCACAAAGAAGATCAGTGCTCTGTGCAGCTCTCACTCCCCCGGACAAAACAGTGTTTTCAAAATCTCAGTCAGTAAATCAGGAGAATTCATGACTTTTAATAAAGAGGCAAAAGCTGAGGGGGGCAGGTGGTCTTCAAGAGAATAAATAAATCACAGAGACAGGCACTCGGTAAAGGGCAGAAAATGCTGCCCATGATCGCAGTGAATTTTGCACCTGAAAGGCAAGAGCAGGGCCCGCAGACTGTCCTGTGCGCAGCCCAGAGGCACTGGCTTCCAGGTCTGCTGGGCGGTGAATGGGCGGCTGGTGACTCCGTTCCCTCCACTGTCCTTCCTGGACCCTGGTTTTCTCCTCCTGCCACTGAGGGTGATAAGTAGAAACCCTCTGAGTGTTCTTATAGATGCCCCGTGTATAGTTGGCAAAGTGAGGTAGCAGTCAATAGCTCTTTGGATAGGTAGATGTTCTTATTTAAAAACAAATTATCCTAAGTATTCACATGTGACATGTGAAATGTTAATGCATAGAAATGTATGTTCTACAGATGATCTTCTGATAAAAAAATCATTCCAAAGTGTGATGCAGGGTGCAGTGGAACCCAAATGCCGTGTGGTAGAATTGTGTTTTGTTGCTCCTTCTGCAAAATCTCTCCATTTAATGAAAATGCCCTACTGTGCGCTGTGTTCTTAGTAAAACGTAGTAAGAGTCATTTACTAACCGCAGTGATGAGGATTCCTTCAGGTACAGTCTCGGGCACTGGGAGGCTGTGAACCCCACCTTTCCCAGTACTTTCTACACATCACTTCGCTTCACCTTATCTGTAAACCCACAAGGCGTGCAACATTATTATCCACATCTTCCTAACACAGCTGAAATCTAGACAGGCCAGGGAAACGGTCAAGGTCGTAGAGCAAATCGATTATGAGCCAGACCCGTCCAACTGCAAAACCCAAGCTGTTAACCCTTTGGCCTCAGAGATTCTGAAAGATGTACCTGCAGTGGCTTTGTTCCCGGAGTCGTGTAATGATTCTGCGATATGCATGAGCTGTGTCTTCACTTGCAAACTAGGCCGAGTTTTCGGGTAGAAGGCGAGGAATCAGAAACATCCGGGATGATGGCCGGGATGGGGAGAGCGGACTGGGCTGTCCCTGGGCGCCCGCCCGTCCCACCTGAAACCAGGACTGCTGCTGTTTCCAACCCCTTCATTCCCCTCTCACCCGGGGTGTGCTCACCCCAGGGAGCCAGCCCCGAAGGAGGGGAGCACTCCAGGGCGGGAAGGCCCTTGGGTGGCTCCAAGTGGACGCCTCCATTTTTCCTCATGACCTTTTTTGTTTTTTTTGGAGATGAGCATGCAGTGGATGTCTGGCTGTGTGTTAGACAAAGTTTTAGGAGATGGGAAGGCACCGTGAGCCCATTCTCAACTGTCTGGACCAGGGACTGCAATGGCATTTCCGTCACTGAGAACTGTTTCGTTTTGCTTGGTTTCCCTTCTGTCTCTTCTCTCCACTGACCTTCCTGGGCCCCAGTCTCCTCTTTCAACCAATGAGAGTGGTGGTAGGAATCCTCTGCGGGTTCTTGGAGATGCACAGTGGACAGCTGGCAAAATGAGGGTGGTAAAATAGCTCCTTGGGTAGGCGGTCTGTCTGCGAAGGGAACGGTACTGGTCATTTACACCCTGGTTTGAACCCTTACCGCCCTGCCCGGCTCAGTGAACACCCCCTGTTTTGCGGGGTTCCTTACCTGCCCCTCCAGCAAGTGGTCCATGCTTCCCCTTACTCTTTTTGTTCTTGGCTGCTCATTTGTATGATCTCATTATCTGGATCTTAATTAACTAATGAGTTAGTTAATTACATTCCTCTCTTCCCCTTGCATTTTCTTCCTGATACTATAATTTTGAACACAGTAGGTATCCAGCAAACACTTTCTGAACTGAACTGAACTGTGATAAATCGAATTATGCATTGAAACACTGCATAGTAAATTATCTCGAAAAATTATCTCCAGCAATCTATCATCTGGCAGTCTGACGGTGTCCTCTTTCAATTTCATCAAAAACAATGAGTTTAAAACAAACTAACTTTCAGCAGGATTTGCTGCTCCAAAATTAGAGTCATTTATTATCAGAACCTTTTGTCTGCCACGTAGGCAGCCATCACTGGGTGGTTCAGGGTAGGTGGGCCATGTGCCATTTTTTTTTGAAAAGTGAAAAGTTAAAAACAAGATAATGAACAAAATCATGAGATAAAAATTATAGCACTTTCTCAGGCAGATTATATTTAGGATAAATATTTGTGGAAGGATATGGAAATTGATTCTCTGAGATTTCTCCTTTTCAATCTGTTGCAAAGTCTTCAAGGGGACCTGGTATATGAGATTCCTACCAAATGGAAGGTGGTGTGCTGTGGAATATAGAAAAGAAATGTAAGATACAGTGTGGGGGGATTTTTCTGAGTCCACACACTTTCAGAGAAGTGACAATTGGTGACAATAAATCATAGATTAAGCCATACGTTCCTGGATGAGATAACTATCAGGAGCTGAGGAGAGATGGTTGATTGGGGAAATTCAGAATGTAAAATTAGAATTAAATGGACCTGCCAAGTGGGCACAGGGAGAGTCTTATTTCAGGCAGTGAGACAGAATGAGCGGAAAAGGCGGGTGTGGCAGGTCCGTGAACGATGGGAATATGGGTCCCATGGAAGGAGAAGGCTCGTCTGCTCAGAAAGCCCAGGGGCGACATTGTCGGCCAGGGACAGGTTACGCAGAGCCCGGGAACTCAGAGGTTGGGACTTAGGGAGGAGAGAGCAGTGGAGAAAATCTCCACTAGAGATAAATTAGTTTCTCATCTGTTTACAACACAGATTGGAAAGGAGAGAGAACGGAACGAAGGCAGACAGAACAGTGTGAAAAGGTGGACGGCCATGGACGGGGGCTTCCCCAAGGGACTTTGTCATCGTCACCCTTATTTATCTGTGCCATCTTGGGCCAATCGCTGTGTCAAGTAAGGTCAAGTAACGCTTCCTACAACATCACGATCTTAGTGTTAGTTCCATTTTAAAACTGAGAAAGTCATGGCTTTCAGAACACACTCAGCGCGGGCGTCTGCCCAGTGATGACTGGGTGGGGCTCTCCGAACGCAGGCGAACGAAACACGCAGCTTCTGCGCCAGACCCGAGGGACGCGGGGTGGGACATTCCACAGCTGGTTAGTTCCAGGATATTAATTAGAAGAATTGCAATGAAAAGAAAATCACCTTCGAGTAATCCTAAAAAAGGTATTTTTAAACACAAATCTTTGTTAATTAGCTCCCTTCCTCGGGCGTGCAGAGAAATGCCATCTTCTGCTTTGTTTCTGTTGGAAGGTGGGTAGGAAAGATACCCCTGGAGCTTGGCAAGGCCTCGGGAGCTCCAGGCTGGCGTAGGAGGGTTTGCGGACGCAGCCCTGTCCACGTGGTGGCTGACTCGCAGGACACCCGCCCAGAGGGGCTGGAAGATGTACTTCTTGGGCCGCGTAATCCCGAGTGAAGGTAATGCAGACTGATGTTGCCATTGACAATCTAGGAAACGTGTACCATTTCCGAGCCAGTTTCCTACTTAGGGCGAGAAAGACAGGGTACTGTTCAGGTGGAGGTGGGAGGGCGTGGCTTGAGAGGGACAGCATCGGCAGCTTCGTCTGGGGTCTCTGTGTTTGTCCTTACCTGTCTTTCTCCGTATTTATTGTGGAAGCCACAGTCACCCATGGTTGTGAGATCAGATTGTGGGACAAGGTACACGCTGTCATAGTTTTGCTCTCTAGAGCATGGTTTTATTTTTTTAAAAAACCCTAATAATGGTTCCTTTCCAGTAACGGGGGAAGTGTTCATGCTTTCAGCTGACAGACCGCCCCCCCATGCTGCCTCCCACTCAGAGATTAATTGAAAGCCCTACCTACCGTGCACACAGAATGGTGGACTTTTGCAGAAAACGGTGTGCCACAGAGGACAATGGTTTCAGGACTGGAATCACACAAAACAGGGACGCCACGGTATATTTAATATTTACATTCTCATAGTATTATTCCGTGAAAACATCCCAGCGTGTTGTGGAAGCTACGGCTTCTTCATTGGCTTTAATGAGTGCTCAAAGGGCCTGAGAAATGTCAATAAACAGCTGCTGAAAGACGTGGGCATCTCAGGACTCTAGCTGCCGGTGAAACTCTGGCACGTACATGAGCTCCAGTATGAAAAATAGGTAGGGGACCTGGGAATTATCTAAATCCACAAGACAAAAAATTTTTCCACTCTTTCAGAAAACAGTAGTTTGAGTTGATATTTTTAGAGAGCAGTTTGGCCGGCTTCCAATCTGGGCAGAACACTTAATGTGAAAAATTCCTGCTCCCTGGAATGCTAATTGTCTTCCCAACTTAATACTCCTAAGAACACAGAGAATAACTTACAATTATCTTCAATTTACTTGGATCCCAACTTGCTAAAACTGTAAAATGGTGATCTTTAAGGAGATCATTAATCCGATGATTGCTGCTTTGCTCGCTGTTGCTAGCTCATGGATTTCGGTCTACGGTGTTCTCAGAAGCATGAGCTCACACCCACCCCCATGCCCATCAAAGGTTTCTCTCATCTCCGCACAACACCATGGCCTCCTAAATCTGTCCTGCAGGCTGTCACTCCGTCACGGCCACAGCAGTAGCTGTTTCCCAGAGAAAGGAGGAGCATTGCAGAATCTGTATAACCCCGTCACGTCTGTGGACTGGGGACGGGCTGTCCAATGCACACAGCAGGCGGTCTGCTGGCGGTGAGCAGCTGCTTCTCGTAGAATTTCAATGAAAAAGTAGACTTTGATTTCCTGCCCGAGTCTAATATTTTGACATGTCATAAGTTGCGTGAAGAATATGATGATTTTCCAAACTTAATATTTACAGAGCTCAGGGTTATGTAGTGATGGCTCGATCTGGTGTTTTGCGCATTTTTGTTTGTGTTCCTTCAGGAGACTATCTCAAGTGGAAATTAAAACATAATTATTTAATAATATAAATTCAAGTGTTTTAGATAAATTGCACGTATTAAGAGACGATTGCATAGGAACTCTTGAGCTGTAATTACATTGCATGTTATCTCTGTAATCAATGATATTTAAATCAGAATTGCCTTGCAACACACATTACCATTCGCATCTCTGGTGCCATTAATCTTTTACGTATTATTGGCTAAAAGCGGTCAAAAAAGTAGGGGAATCAGTTGTTCGGAAAGTAAACAACTTTTAAGAGAATGTAGCTTCTCTTCCTATGGCCACCCACCCCCAGGAAGGTGACGGCCATCATAGCCATCAGTGAGTGACTGGAGGATCTCGGGGTTGCCTTGCCACCACGCCGCAGCTATGGGCTGACCTGCCCTGTACTCCGGGATTCTGGTCAGAAGAGGGAACCCTGGGGCGGCAGGGGGCGGTGGCTTGGCCAGGAGGGAGAAGAGTTACTGTCTGTGTGCAAAGCCCAGAGACCTCGCTGTGGGTTGTTGGCGCCTCATCCAAAATAGTTCCTTCCCATCAGGAAAATGCAGGGTCGGCGTTGAATTCTGTGGTACCCCGTAGTCCCTGCGCGAAGTCCATGGCCGACAGTTTCTGCTTTATTCCCTGTATGCACCCCATTGCCTTTGACCCTTGAGGCTGACTCAGTGTGACCTCCAAGCACACCACACTGGTGGACACAGGGTGTTACGGATGTGCTGCGGGGGCCTCCTGGCGTGGGTTCGGGGAACTGAAATAGCCTGCCTTTCCAGACGGCTTCCTCTTCCGCCTCCTTCCCCTGTGCACAACCAGATATTGGGGAAGATAAACCAGTCTAGACGTTGAAAATTGTGACCTTCTCTGCAATGTGACCGTGGCAAGGATAGACACATGAGATGCCTAATAAAGATTATTAACTCCAGTGTACACCGAAGGAACACCTGTTCTTAGTGTTAGTAAATGGCGTCATTTAGACGCATTTGTTGGCCTCATTTCAAGGAGCTCAGAGGAGGCTGTGGCTCAGGAGCTGGAACTGCAATGGGGACAAGTCTGTGTCTGGAACGATGATCCTCCTGGCTGGGGACCACACACAGTGGGGCGTGGGGGCTGAGACCAGAGCCCTGCCCCACATCCACCCAGGCCGACCGTTCAGAGTCAGAGACTGATGTGAGTCTCCGGGGCGATGCCCGACTGTGAAATCTTGAAATGTCGGTCGATCCCAGTTTTGAATCTTCTTTCTTTGGAGGTGTGTATGCTCACATATGTCGGTGAAGACAACTTCCATTGAAATGAAAGCAGTTTCAGTACCTGAGACACCGAAGAAAAGTAAGTGTACAGAAATGCTGTGAGAACATATTTAATACCTTGGAATTCAGGTAGAACAGATTCTATCAGATTGTGTTACTCATTTAAAAGTATGTATTCATTTGACTCCCCCCTCCCCCAATTAAGTTACCAATATCAGGAGACCACACAGTCATCTCATTAGTTTGGGCTCCAAAGTAGCTGGAGCACGTGCTGTTCAGAAACATCTTAACAGCGTAATCACAAATATGCAAGATATTCCTGCTCCCCTACGCTAGGTGGTAACACTTTGCCTCTCAGATTTATTTCCTTGTTATGTTATTTAAGAGGGGAAATTGACTTTAAAACACCAACTATTGTATTCTCATCACGTGAGCCCTCTTTGGTCTTAATTAGTACCTTGAGTCCTAATATATTTTATAACAGTTGTGATCAGGTTTCCCATGTTAATTTGGGCTACTTTTCCACTAAGCACCTTCCAGTATAAATTTTCATCTGTTATTCTGCTTTTTCATTTATTCACAGATTTATTAAAAATGTTAACCGCCCCCCCAAAAAATGTTCTGACCTAATTCATGATTTCAAAATACGTAATTTCTGGATCATTTGATTCAGCGAAACATCTTAATTTAATCAAGGGAGTGCATAAATTTTAATTTGTAAATATGAAATCGTACGTGGTTTCCACCTAGAGGTGACCATCTGCAGCGACGTTAATGTGACAAACTTTACACACGGGGTCAGAGCTGCCCGATAGAGGCAGCGCTTGCTGCACGTGCAGTTTCATTGTATTTCTTCATTCTCTGTCTCTTCAGTCACAGGGCGACAGAGACACAGACTCCCTGATACCGTGGGGCACGAACTTTCCTAGCACAGTGAGCTACCATGGGGGGGGGGGGCAGGGGGGCGGAGGGGAGCCACGCTGTTCTCAGGCGTTAACCAGCCAAGAGAAAGAGGTTGGACTGGGGTGTTCTTTTACTGACGTGCCTTATCTCAATCGAGAGAGAACAGTTTTTAAAAAATTGTGTGAGTATTGCATATACAACTTTACATATTTAGTCTCTACGTGTAAAAAACTGAAAGAAACTGGTGAAACTTACTCTAATAATGTTTAAAGTAATAAATGTCAGTATTGCCATTTCAGCATGCGGCCAGTGTGCCGGTTACATCAGCGCCGGCTGATTCTTCCCGCTGTGCTGTGCACCCCAACCTCCCTGCTCCTCTCCGGTCGAACAGCCCCCGGCCCGTGGGCCCAAGCTCACGTGACTTCCTGGCCTTCCTGCTCGACAAAGCTCTAGGAGTTAGCTCAGGTTTCCTTTTAATTGGGATGGTTCCTAAATTATTTAAGTGCGGGGTTCACTTTCACTGACTCACTGCACAAGATCGCTTACAATCTGATTAATAGGCAGGCATTTCTGGGAGCTCTCGGAGTTCAGACACACTCCTGTGCTGTGTGTCAAGATGGCTGTGTGCACCCCAAACTCTTCCTCACCAGGGAAAGATTCTGGGAACTCAGTTTGGGCTCTCATATCAAAAAATTCATCTTGAATGAGTCAGTACACTTACTAATAAGCTTAAGATAGCCATTTCACTGTAAGTTTTCCCTGCATATTTTCTAGTAATCAACAATATGAGTTATCTATAATAGAAATGGCAATTTTGTTCATAATCTTTGCTAATGCAACAGGGCTCATTGAATATTATTTGCACAAATGAGTTTGCCAAAATGCTTCGCTCAAATTGAATCATTTTCATCACAAAATACACTTTATATTAGGATAAACTGGAAAATATGAAAAAACTAAACGACAGGATGCTATTCAGTATACCAAAATATTTATAAAGTGATGATTTGATACATTTGCTCTCGATTTACTTTTTTCGTATGTGCGATTATTCTAGAAACAAGAATACCGTCTCCACGTATCAACAACACATGGCTAATAAGGGCAGCTTTGGAAGGTGTCGACCTGTCTGTGTCCTTATCGGTGGTTTTCACAATAAGTGTATCGCAGCCGCACACCCTTACGTTACATGTATCGGGTATGTTCCGCGGGCCACCCCGTGCACAAAACGTGGCTGGAGCACATTTAACTCGAAGACATGTGTATTTACTGGACAATTCATGAGCTTTAATTCAAACTGAGCTTCATTTATTGGTCAGTAACAAATGCTTTCTTAAGCATTTAAGAAACACTGTTGACCCTTACAGCTGCACAGGGTAACCTGAGAGCCTTTGCGTCACCTGCCCCCAGACGCATGTCCCCCGTCGTCCCTCACTGTGTGCGCACTGAGACTCTGACCCAGGAGCTCATGATGGAGAGAAGGATGATCTTCACCTGTCCCACAGTTACCTTTGCCGGTTCGTTACGGACAAACACGCCCGAAGGGCCGTCAGGGCGGCAGTCGGTGATGGTCGCTTCCTTTAAAGTCCAGTGTGGTTTACTGAACGCGCTCACGTAAGATCCTGCATGGGATTCAGCCCCGACAGCGAGCGACCTCGGAGACAGCCAGATGTCACTTCACTCCCAGACACTGTGGTGCCATCCCCTACCCGTCACAGGCACGGTGGGCTCCAAGGGCTGCTGGGTGAGGGACTCTTGGCATTTGTCAAAGGCTGAAGGGCCTTCTCCCCAAGGCCACCCTGTCCCGAGGGCCCCAGCATGCGGGGACTTCCAGAAACCTCAGCCTCTTGCCTCTAGTCCCAAAGTCTCTGATGAGCTGATCTCGGCTCCCCAAGGCCAGTGCTCACCACTGCTCCCGGTTCCCCTCTCCCCTCAGCCCTTACAGATTTGTTTTCCCAACAGCCTGTCTTCGCACCTCTCTCCTTCAGTTCTGTTTCCTGGGGAACCTGGTCTAGGGCACTGTCTGCAAAGTCCCATAGCAAATTTCACAACGTTTACCAGGCCCGCCTTCCACCTCCGGCCATTGAAATTGCCCTGGTCCCCAAAGATTTTGCTCTGTCCCTGCTTCCTGCAGAAGCCGCAGTGAGCATTCCCCTCTGAGGGGTCTGTGTCTCAGAGGCTCCTGATGGCCCCCTAGTCCCTCTGGGTGGCTCCCATGGTGGGGCCCTCGTGAGTGGGTGCCACTTAAAACAAAAACTCGCAATAAATACAGGAGAATCATTCAAAAATTATAAACAGCATAAAAGACCAGATCTAGGGAGCTATAAATAAGAATTGAAAAGGAAAGCTTAGTAATCAAGAGGTACCAAGCGACGGGTACAAAATAAATAAGTTCTCGGAATAGAATGTACAGCAAGGTGACTATAGTTAATAATTCTGTATTGCGTGTTGGAAAGTCACTAAGATAATAAATCTTACAAGTTCCCATCACAAGAAAAAAAAAAGGCAAAGCCAGGAAACAGCTTAGAAACATCTTTCATCAAGGAAAGGAGAGCAACGTAAGAGTCGTGTACCTCTTATTATGAGAAAATTAAAAAAAGAAAAAAAAAACCCAGAAAGCAAACAGCATCTTAGCATCGGCAAATATTTCCTGTGCTTGAATCTGACGTGCGTTTCGCAGCTGAGGCTTTTCTGCAAGTGGCTCTGGGGGAGGAATGAAAGGCATTGGAGGGATGTCTGGACCGTGAAGCCTGTCTCCAGCCCCCGCACAGCTTTGCATTAAGCATGGCGGTGTGTTCCTGCTGAAGGCTGGAGAGAGGCGTGGACTCAGCTCGGTGGAGATGCTGTCTCCTGGGCTCTGGGCGTGGGTCAAAGCCGCATCCAGAGCAGTCCTCGGCTTCAGTGCCGGGCCGTCCCCTCGGCCCCTCGCTCCACGCCTGCCCGGGAGGCCCATCACCCCTTTGATCCTGAGTGAGCGGGTTGAACCTCGGAAGTCCTGTTCCTGAACCTAGGAAAACACTAGGTGCCGAGCAGTTTCTATGGAGGTTGAGTGATTTCAAAGGCTGCATTAGCGCCTTGCTCGTGCCCAGGAAAAACTCACGGCTTGCTAGTTAGTATGATGGGCGATTGTGGTTTTGTGGGTTCACGGGGCAGTTTCCGAAAACCTGGGTGGCAGACAATTGCAATAGTTTTTTCAGAGGAAGAACCTGAATTGAAGAGTGTAAGTGAATATTAATAAATCAGCAGCTGAAGCTGTTGGCAGCGAAAGACGAATTGGATGACCGCATCTGCCTTAATGCTGAAAACAGGGTCACCTGTCCTAAATGACCACATCCTCCCGGTGTAGTGGCTGTCATTCCACACACGGGGGACCAAGGCCTGACCTCACACTGCTGAGATGGTCCCCAGCAAGTGGCTACGTTTCTTGCGCCATGTCCTCCAATGCCACAGGCGATGCGGAGCCAGAAGCAAGAACAAAACCCGACCCCCCCGGCTTCTATGTCTCTGGGCTTCCTGGGGTATCTGAAAACGGGGTGCAAGGCTGGGGGGCCAGAGGGAAGATAAAGCTGTACAAACGAGAGGGGAGCACACGCGGCACCCCCAGCGATGTGCCATACGCCTCACCAGAGCAGCCTGGGTGACCCCAGGCAGGGGCGGGTGGACAGCTTCCTGGTGTTCATACGTAGCTTGTGTCCTGAAAGTTCACGGTTTCTCATGGCCCCCGCCCGGCAGGATGAGTACCCCACAAGAGCCGTGTCACGGGCATGCATGACAGGGTGGCTGTCCCACCCCTTCCCCTCAGTCCTCGTCCTGCTCTCAGTCCCTCAGGGCCCTCTACCTCCCAGTGAGCATTATCTCGTGTACTTTGAGTTGGTTTGGAGTAGCAGGAGCACATAAGTTAGCTCCATCGTCTCCAACTCCCGGGTTTATCCTGTTCCCTAGACGTGCGGCCCCGGGCAGGTTACTGCACCTTCCTAAGCCTCCTGTTTCCCACTCTTCAGGGGCTCGCAAGAATAGCACCTGTTTTTCAGGGAGGTCATGAAGGTTCGGTGAGGGACACAGTGCGTGTCGTGTTTCCCCGTGTTATACATCAGATAGATATTAACCGTCCTTACCTACCCCACTGCCCAACACTATTCAAAAATAAATTTAAAACATGTAATTGCAGTTGACACCCAATATTAGTTTGCACTAGTTTCCGGTGTGCAGCCCAGAGGTCAGACCATCCTGTACTTTACACAGTGACCCCTCTTGACGTTTCCAGTACACACCTGGCCCTGTGCACAATTGTCACAATATTGTACCATATTCTGTGTGCTGTACTCAACACCCCTGGGGTTATTTTGTACCTCCCAGCCTGGGCCTCTCAGTCCCGTCCCCTTTCCCCCCGGCCCCCCACTCCCTCCCCTCTGCCCCCTTCAGTCTGCTCTCTGGTCTACGGGTCTGTTTCTGTTTCTCGTATCATTTATAATGTTCTTTAGATTCTACCTGTAAGTAAGATCACCTAGCATTTGTCTTCTCCCGTGTGACTTATTTTACCAGCACAATACTATTCAGGTTCATCTGTGCTGTCACAAACGGGAAGGCCCCCTTCTTTTTCGTGGCTGATCGCGTTTCACTGTGTGGACGCTCCACATCTTCTCTGTCCACGTGTCTAGTGGTGGGCACTCCGGTTATCCTGCAGCTCGGCTGTGGCAACTGACTCTGCAGTGAACGTAGGGTGCATGTATTCCTTCAAACTGGTGTTTCAGATTTTCCAGATATATTTCCAGAAGCAAAACCACTGGGGTCCTAAGGCAGATCCATTTTTAATTTTCTGTGGACTCTCCGTACTGTTTTCCAAGTTCTTTGCCTTAGGTTTGCCCCCAGCATCATTGGCCACTAGCGGTCCCTCCACCCCCTCGGCCCTGGAAGTGCCGGCTCCGTGTCTTTAGGATGAGATGACAGTGGACTCATCTGCACAGTCCCCTCCAGCCATGTTCCGGGGACTTACTGGTCCTTCTCTGAGCCTCGGTGTCCTCTCTCACATTCACCCTGCAACCTCTCAGGTCTAGTCTGCAGGGAGGAAATCCGAGGAACACGGTTCTCCGATCCTTGCTGGGAAACCATGTCACTGTGCAGAGCGAGCCCGTTTACCACCGGAGTTTATGTATCCAGGAGAAACAGGGCAAAGCAGCCCTCCCCCTCTTTCTCTTCCCCTCACTCATGGGCTGAGTCCACTTTGGTTCCACTGCGGGTCTCTGGGCCCAGGGGCTCTGTCTCTGAGCTGCAAATAGGGGTTCACATTTCAGCGCCTCTGCTCAAAGCCACGACCACGATTGCCTCCGTTACCCACGGCCCTATGCAAAGTTTTGTTAAATAACCAGCCACAGCGTCCATCGGTACCTACGAAACTCAGAGCTTTGGGTTTGGCTGTTTTTTCAAGAGAATTAAAAAGGTCACACGCAGAGAAATGCATAAAGCAATTGCAAACAGGGTGAGAGAGGTGCTTCTACATGGTCAGAGAAGAACTTGTAAAGTCAGGTCAAACACAGAGTGACACGTGGAGAGAAAGCTGTTTAAGGCGTGATAGGGCTCTTTGCGGGGGAGTAAGTGTCGCAGTGAACGAAGACCCTGTGGACACCAGTTGGCTCTGTCACCTCACAAATCATGTGGAACGGGAATCCCAATTCTTTCTTTCTTTTTTAAAATGGTAACGTACCTAATTCTTCTCTGCTTCTTTCTCCGAGAGGCTATCAGGAGCTAAAGAATCCACACTGAGTGCACACTGCCAGGCTCACACACACCCCACACCCACGTGCACACGGATGCAAGCTCACCCCCACACGAGGTGCTCTCCTGTCCTTCACAGGGAGCCCGCCCCCCGCCAGCAGGGCTGCCCCCGGCTGGGAAGCCAGACTGCAGTGAGACGCTGGGTGGCGCTGTTGGTGGGAGGAGGGCCTGACCCCCGGGCCACGTGGCAGGCGTGGCTGGAGTGGGCGGAGCTGCAGTGCAAACCCACGTTTCTGTCGCGCCGGAGCCAGGCCCCTCCCTCGGTACCGGACTGATACACGGAAGAACACGGACCCAGGTTACAGAGGGAGGGACGGGCCGTGAGCACCGCTGCGGGCAGGAGGGGATGGAGGGTGACGGCTGCCTTTCCCGACGGGAGGGAGCCAATGATTAGACTCCGGATGAAGGAAGCCCCCCCCACCCCCACCGGGGATGTCTCACTCGCTGTGTGTCTGTGATTATCCATTTACGGTGCCACGTGAAAGAAGGAAGCGTCCGGACTAAAAGACCAGCAAACAACACCAGAGACCTTGCCCCCTTTCCATGGACTCTTGAGACTAGAGAAGACATGAAGGTTTTAAGTTACGTTTCCTGGATAAATTCTGTGTCTCTGTGCACAGGAGGTAATTTCCTGACATTGATCCAAAGACAACTAATTTTTATTGATGTACTTTTCCATCTAAGACGGATAAGCTCTACATTCTCTTGAGGAAAGTGCCTTTTATTTACTTCTCTGCTTTTTAAATCGTTTTGCTCACTGAGTTGTTTTGTTTGCTTGTTTCCTTGGAGAGGAGGCGGCCTGAGGGTCATGTCCAAGTGTGAAGGTGACGCAGTGGGCATGTGGGGCGCTGGAGCTCCGTTTGGGGGGGACCAGGGTGCAGGGCTCCCCTCAGTGCCTGTCCCGGGGGCGGGGGCTCTGCTGAGCCCCACATTTTTGCTCCTGCTCCTCTGTTAAAGGTTGGAGGATGGATGAGTTGAGTCAGCGAAACATAAATGAGCAGAGACAGTACGCGGCATGGTAAGTAGAAGGCAGGACACAGGGACGGTGTGGCGAGAGATGGCCGGTGTGTCCTTGGTTATTCCCTTCTGAGAGCCCGGCAGGCAGCCCGATGAGTGTTCTGACAGATAAACCCGGACCCTCGATGAACGGAGACCCCCACAGATGACGCCGGGGCTGGGTCTGGGAAGGGAGCTCGCTCCTAGCCTTTGACTCGCTCTTTCTGACAGTATTGGGCAGTTTTGGGTCTCATTCTTCGGGGCCGGCGGGGTGGGGGTGGGGAAGTGTCACACGACACAACACAGAATAAACACCTGACTGTGAGGGACAGTCGCAGGGCTGGCGCTGGGCGGAGTGCCTGGGGAAAAGCACGGCATGCGTGTGACTTCGCAGATGACAGGGTCTGGTCATCACAGCAGATCTCGCATTAAACCTCGTGGCGCAGAGCGGTTTGCTCTGAGTTGTCAGGTCTCTCTGCCTGAAAGGACGCGCTCTCCCCCTCGGTCCCCCTCGGTTTTCTTTGCTATCCAGAGCACCGCTACCACTCTGTCGCTTCCCTCGTTCGCTGTGGAAATCGTCTGTCTCCCTCAAAGGGACCTTACTCTAAGGCCCTCAGTACCTGTTCATGGAATGAGCGAGTGAGTGAGTGAGCAGAGCCTGTTCTGGGAACCGCCCCCCCGCAACCAGGGCTTCTGCTCCCCGTTTCCCGTGCTATTGAGGAAGAAGGTTGAGTTCCGGGGTGGCACTCTGTTCCAGGCAGACCTCGCCTCTGCGCCCCTTTTCCTCTCTCCATCCCAGAAACACGGGCCGCAGGTCCCCGACCTCCTCGGACCAGTGTCTAGAAGCACGTGCGGCCCTCCGACCTGGGCCCTGCCCCACACAAGGCGGTGGCCGCTCCGGGGTGCAGGCCAACCTCAGCGGCTGCCAAGTCCTGGCCCCTGGCCGGGGTCCTCCTGGAGAGGTCTCGGTGCGTCCCCCCTCCTCTGCTCTGGAAATTCCCGCAACTCTTTTCTGATCTAGAAACTATTTTTTAGGGACAGTTGTTGTAAGAGTGTGTTCCAAGCCATAAAGCACTTCTTCTAATGACAGGTAATCGTTCTGTCTGATTGTCATCCTTTGAAATCGAGACACCTTGAAGTCTTAGTGACCTTGATGTCTGTGCCCCTCCGAGAGGTGTTCATGTGGGCCTCCCCACCTCGGAATGTGCCCGGCAGCAGAGGGGCGGATGAGCCACCCTCGGCAGACGGCATGGGCTGCTCTGGCCAGACCCTCTAGTCCTCAGGCCGGCGTGCAACGGATGGAGTGCCGTCAGCCGTGTGTTTTACCCTCGTGGATGAGAAATTCGGGTTTCAGAATTGTTCCCCTTTCTGATGAAGAGGACACAAATCCATCATTCTGGAAAGATCCTGGCACCGGGCTGGGCAGTCTTGTCTGCTTTGTGTAAGCAAAAGCTGTGTTGGCCCTGAAATGAGACGGGGGTCGGGGGAGGAAAGGCCGTGTCCCTGAAAACTGTAATGCCGAGTCTCAGCCACAGCACCTGCCATTCCTGGTGACCTCGTCCTGAAATGTCCCCGTGCCTGAGACTGGCTGTTTTCATACATGGGACAACTCCTGGTGGGAAGGCTTCTCCCCCCGGAATGTTTCTGTCACACGTTCTAGATGATTCTTGCAAAGGAGGTTGCAGAATAGAATACCAAGAACTTGGGATAAGCAGGTTCCTTCCTGGAAATTGGACGTGAAAGGGGTCAGTTTAACAGGAGCAAAGGATGGTGGGAATCTCTGGGATTCTGATGGGCAGTGGTGATAGCAAGGAAATTCTCTAATAATAACAACTCATCTTTGAAATATTTTATAAGTTATGGGGTTACTTCATATAAACTGTATCTTGGTTCTTAGACGATACTGCCAGGAGAGCCACTGGGATTTGACAATTGTCACTATCTTTTTTAAAAAAAAAGAGATTTTATTTATTTATTTATAGAGAGAGGGGAAGGGAGGGAGAATGAGAGGGAGAGAAAGATCAGTGTGTGGTTGTCTGTAATGCGCCCCCTACTGGGGAGCTGGCCCACAACCCAGGCATGTGCCCTGACTGGGAATCGAACCGATGACCTTTCAGTGTGCAGGCCAGCACTCATTCCACTGAGCTACAGCAGCCAGGGCTGATTGGCACTATCTTCTGGGAGAAGAAGCTGCCCCTCATGGACACGAGACTGGGGGCACCACAGGGATGTGGTGGCTGAGCTCTGATGGAGCGGGAGAGGCACAAAGACCCTGGGTGAGGAGACTGTGAATTCTCTGTGCCCTGCATCTTACTTTGCATAGAGTGGGAGATCAAAAATTCATTCTGTATGCATTTAAATGTGTTCAAGAATGTTAATTCCTTTGGAGTGGGCTCAGCTAAAATCCCTCCTCAGTACCGGAGAATTCTGCAGCCATAAATTGTGATTTCTTGTTGCTAGAACCTAAGAAACGGCCGCTTTATCTCAGTGGCGAACACTGAAAAGAGAAGGAGAAGCGTCCACGGGGTCTGGACCGGGGAGGACAGTGTGGGAACATGCGCAGTTCCGCGTACTCAGTGGCATGCGGGGCGGCTTTGCTGAGACGCGGCTGCTACTCTCATTAGGGCAGCTGCATGTTCACACTTAACGTTGATTAAAGCTCGCGTACTGCTTACGCATTACCTTCACCCAAATTGCCTTGCATTCCCACCTTTTAGAAATAAAGAGAGTAAAACCCATTAGGCTGCAATAGTTTTAATAAAGACTTTTAAAAAGCCTTCATTTTTCTTCCCGGACAAAAATTGATTCTGTGTCAGAAGCTCAATGTGCTAAGGAAATTAAATATTCGTGACTTTCGCACGCACGGTACATTAATGCTTCCCTGGCTAGAAGTTATCTGCATGGTGAAACCGGACTTCAATAGTATGAATTTGAGTTAACGTTTGGCATGAAATTTGACGTCTTTGTTAAGATTGGACTCACAGAAAGTGGGCCGTGTCTGCGTGGAAGAAACACAGTCCTGGGTGTCTCGGATCAACTGGGCAACAGTTACTGTGAAACGCTAATGTCTGAAATAGCTGCACGCCTTTAAATTTGTCTCATTTGGAATTGTGGGGAGACAGTTGTTCTTCTGAAATTTGAATTTGAATTTTTATATAAGCTGAACCATGAGAATTATATTTTAAGGATTTGGTTCCATGTTAATGCTTGAGAGTATGAACACGGGAAAAATATACTTTCTTAAAGAAGCGTTGTATTTTTTTATTCCTGAAAGCCAGTCAGTGAAGGAATCCTTCAGGATTGCAGGGACTAACGATCCTTCACTGCTTGTGTACTAACCAGCAAAATGATAATCCTTAAAATGTGAACTGAGAAAGTATTTTGTGGAATGACACCTGACAGAGCCAAAAGGTTCATTGTTTTACAAACTGGAAATAATAGTATTGTTAGAAATGCTCCTGCCAGAAGTGATGCAGTTGTGTGAATACTGTCACTTTGCTCGTGTTGCTGAGTGAGCCCCGTGGATGCAGAGGGTGTGCCCCGTGTGGTCATCACAAAGGAAGTTGGTGTGATGGACAGCCAGCCTCCCTGTCCCCTGGGTCAGGTCCAGGACTGAGCGCTGTGCCCAGGGTGGTGGAGACCTGAACTGCAGTGTTGGGGGACAACCTTGAACCCCTGAGATGGCCCTAAGTTGTAAGTGGAAGTAAATTACTCTTAGTGTAGCAAAGAAATAAGGGGAATGAAGGAGAGCAAACTGGAAGAGGTTCATTCCAGTCCCGAGGTGAAGGGCACCACCCTGGAGGAGGGCTGTCTGGGTGGGGGACTTGGGAGGGGCCCCTGCACACACCTCAAGGGTGGTGTCAGGCTGGCCCGGTCCTGAGTGTGGTGGGAGAGGGTCGGCCCAGGAGAACACGTCCCTGAGCACATTCCTCTGTGACAGGTCGGACTTGCCCCTGCTCCTGCCTCTGGCCTTGGGCCATCCTGAGAGCCCTGGTACAGAGTGGAGGCTGGTATCTTGTGAGCTGAGCCTGTGGGCTTCCACCCCCGCCCCAGGCAGGTGGTCTCCAGGTGTGTGGCTCGTTTTGGAGTCAGGCAGTGGGCGCAGCAATGACTGAGGAAAGGCGGGGTTAGGAAGCTCCCCCTGCAGTGACCGGACCAGGGAGAGGGGCGCGTGTGTGAGTGCACGGGACTAGGTGGGAGCACAGAGAGGCCGTGCTCAGTGGTCTGGGATGCAGCCCTCAGACCTGTGCTTGAGGACCTCCGAGGTTGCACGCCGAGTCTTGCCTGTGCAGCGTGGCTGTTGTGGTGGTCCCCACCACAGAGTGGGGGTGCCAAGGAAAGTTCGTTCAGGCATCCAGGGCCCACTGAGTCAGAGGGAAGCTTCGAGTCCGAGTGACTGAATGCACAGACGATGGCTGTGTAAACCAGAGTGGCGGTGTCTCAAATTCTAAGAGCCCGTGCCTACAGGGGAGTGGTCCGGGGGCCAGTGGATTGAGTGTGGCGGGGAGGTCATGAGTTCCTGAGGCTTCTGTCCTTCCAGACAGGTCAGCTAAAAACTCACTGGGCTCTGGTCGTTCTTCACACACACACACACACACACACACACACACACTTGATTTGGAGACCCCGTTTCCTGGGTTTCGTGATGACGATGTCCTTTTCATTTTCTGGAAAATATTTTTGTTTGCCTATTTGTTTCCTGTCCATTTAGTTTTCAGCAACTGTAATGAGGATACTGACCTGGGGTTTTCCTTGGTTGGATTTGGGCTTCCTCAAACTCTTAACACGTGTTGAAATAGACCCCTCGTAAGGACGTAGTCCCTCCACGACAAGTGTGACTATTTTTGGCATATCATTCTCAGCACTCCTATCGGTAGGTTTTAGAGACACCATGTCCTGAATCGAAGTAGAGTCAGTGTTGATGGAATACTGGAATAAAGACAAAAACCACGACTGGGAAGTGGCTGTGAAACCTCAAACCCAGGAAGGCATGTGATTGATAGAAGGAGTGTGCCTTTAGTTCAAGAGCACGCAGTCTCTAGTATGGTTTGTGCATTTCATCGCTGATTTTCAGATTCACTGAAGCAGTTCTGAGGGACACGTGTCTCTTTATACGGCTACAGTAGTGTACCTGAAAGGTGCTGTGTCCACTGACTGCAGGGACGTCCCGTAAGGCGAACCTGGCTGCGACTGTGGGGTGTCACCTCGCAGATCAGACGTCTGGGTTCCTTTCTGCCGTGCGCCGTGTCAGTCGCAGAGTGCGGACATGACAGCCCCTCGTAGTGCTTTGTGAAGACCACCGGCAACACTACAGCCGATTACGCTTGACTATCGAATGCTTTACTTTGATTACTATTCTTAAAGTAACATAAATTTTAAGTTGTAAATGATAACAGCTAAATAAAAATAAAATATTTCTCTCTAATTATTCAACACATGCTCTACATTTTCCTCTCAATAATGTATATCTACAATTATAATAAATACTAAATACATCTTAATCATAAGGAGAATGAGTGGAATAGAGTCCTTCTATTTAAAACAACCATCTATCTTGGTTTATCTGGGCTTTTATGACAAATTGCTGCAGATTGGAAAACTTACAAACACCAGACATTTATTTCTCACAGTTCTGGAGGCCGGGAGTACAAGATCAAGGCACCTACAGATTTGGTGTCTGGTGAGGCCTCTTCCGGTTCACAGTGAATGCTCTCCCTGGTGGAAGGGACAAGGGATCCCTTTTGGAAGGGTGCTGATCCCGTCTATGAGACCCTCTCACATCCCAAAGTCCCACCTCCTTACCCTGAGGACTAGGTTTCCACTAGGAACTTTGAGACGACGCAGCGTTGAGACCAGTGTTACACTCATTACGTGCACTTGGAGACTTGGAATTGTGCGTCTGAACGTGAAACCTGCACTTCAGTCCCCTGGGTCTGGGGTGGGGCCTGAGAGTCTGAGTTTTTAACAGGGTCCCAGCTGACGCACAGTACATGCCCGCCTGAGCAGCAAAGATGTAGAAGATGCAACTTCTGAATGGATCTCATTTCCCCAAATAAACTTGCATATGTTCTGGTCATCATGCTTTTCCTTGAATGTCTGATAGAGCAGTCCTGAGACAAATGTTGAGATCTAAACATTTTAATGCATTCTGTTATTATTCATAGGGTGCAATTATTAATGTTTGATCATATTGAGAATTTTTCTATGATGTTTTTTGAGTATACCTTTATTATGGATATAATATATCAGACATATTTTAAGACATTCCATAATTTGAGAATAACAAGATACTTTTAACTCCTGGTGATTTATTTTTTCTCTTTTAAAAATTTATTGTTGTTCAGTTACAGTTGTCCCGCCTTTTCCCCCATTGCTCTCCCCGGCCCCATTCCCCCACACTCCCACAGTCATTCCCCCGCCCTTGTCCATGCCCATGAGTCCTCTGTCCAGGTTCCTTGACTTTCCCCTTCCCCTTCTTTCCCCAAGTATCCCCTCTCCCCTCCGCTCTGGTCACTGTCCGTTTGTTATTTATTTCCATGTCTCTGGCTCTGTTATTCTCATTTGTTTGTTTTGTTGATTAGGCTTGTAAGTGAGATCACATGGTATTTGTCTTTCACTGCCTGGCTTAGTTCGTTTTGCACAATGCTCTCCAGATCCATCCACGCTGCCGCGAAGGGGAGGAGCTCCTTCTCTCTCTCTGCTGTGTAGCATTTATTGCTTCAGTTATTTTGTGGCAGGAACAATAATTTGTTGACAACACATCAAAGTAGCATAGAGGAGACACAGTTTTGTGCGAGAGAGACACTTCAACTTTAGAATGACAACAATGGTTTTCATTGTGGTCTAATGATCATGGACTTCAACAATGATGCTTCTCTCTGTGCCTAATTAAAGGGAGGCCAATGAGCTGTGCAGACACCACTCGAGTTTTCTATCACTAGTTGCCTCCCGACAACCACGTGAATGTCTGTGGCCCTGAAGGACCACGTCCACCGGGAGGTGGCGAAGCTCCAGACACAGGGCAAAGTGATAGAATGACGTTTGTGACGGGTGGACGTTGTTACTCCTTAGATCTTAAATATTAGCGATGAAGCTGTTCGAGCTGGGTTATTGGATTCCAGGGAATTATTTTCTGTATATTTCTTTACGCTTCTTTTTATAAGAAATAGTGAACAATGGGGGTATGCTCAATCGGTATTAGTAATTTGTTATGTTTATTTGAAAAATTTATATATAAAATGAGGCCTTTGATCAGGAAAATATGAAGAAGCATCATGTCTCGGGGTGGGAAGTGGATTAAAGCGCGTCTAGTGTGATGACCCGTCCGGCAGCCTCCAGGGGGCAGCACTGCGCCTGTGTGGTGCAGAAGAGCTACACGTCTTGCGCTAGGTTCTGGTTCTCTCTTTGAACATCCATAGAGCCCCTCAGAGCCACCCTGGGTACACCGCGCACCGCCTTCCATCATTTGGGCTTGTTCTGCTACCTGACACTAATACAAATGAGCCCCAGTGTCTTTTTTCCCACCATGACCTTGCACATAATTGGAGACAGAAAGTCGACGTCTCTCACCCCAAGGTGTGCTCGCTCTGAGTGCACCCCCACTGGGTCTGTCTTCCCGACTCATCGAAGCTTCAGAAGCAGAACAGCAACTCCCCCCAGACCGGGCTGTGCCTGCCTCATGCTAATCCTGTATTTCTACCGTAAAGCCTTGGATGAAAATATCTTTTTCTGATAGCTACATCCCAACATTAGCTCACATTGGGGTTTGTCCTGTTTTATTTTTTAATGAAAATGTCCCGCACCTCTTGCCAACTTATGTTGAAGCCGGATCTTCCATCCTGTCCTTGTAAAGGGTTTATTGTTTGTTGTTTTTCCCTTGAGTGTCCCGGTATAAACTTAAGTGCAGGAAGACACTCTTCCTGTGAACTTAAGCTCATTGCATTGACCTTACAAAAACTGGGGGACTCAGATTCTTCCTACCAAGCAGAGTCATAGTCTGTCCTTCCCCCCAGGTGGAGGAAACCTCACCCTGGTACAGCCCAGAGTAAAAGAAACATCATTGTTTTCATTGAAAAAATGGGCTCCCCCACCAGTGAAACGACCGCACACAACAGTTGGGATCCCCACAGCCCCAAGAACTCTGGAAGGCACTGTATCTTATGCAAGTCCAAGTGCACATATGGGCACTCACAGAGCCGGGGTGATGAACAGGGGATGAGCGATCGTCTGGCTTCTCAGGGAAGAGATAGTGGGTGAGGCTGGCTGAACAGGAGACAGAAAGAGAGCAACTAGGAGAAACACATTTATTTTTCACGTCTAAGTTTGACTTACGTTGGTTGGTTGTTCCTTATATTTAAAAAGCAGAGAAAACATAAACTAGATCTTATGAGTCAACAGACACCGAAACTCTATGTTTTTCAGACCATTTTGAAACCATTTACCTCTGGAAAATCCGAGCTTATCTTCCAGTAATACCACAGATTAAGTGAGTCAAGACTGAGTTCCACTGAGATCGACACACACACACACACACACACCCCCCACCCCCCCACCCCCCAGCCTGTGTTGCAGGGTGTGCCGCATGGCCCACTGACCAGAATGTCAGTTCTGGGGGGGTCTTTCATTCTGATGGGTAAAGTTAATACGTCTTCTCATTAAGATGGTGTAAGACCTGTGACTTTAACAACACCAATTTTACTCCTTCCTGGAATTTTGGATAAAAAGGGAATGACATAATTTGTATATAATTTTCTAGCAATCTAAAAGATAAATAGAATAAATTTTCCATTTTTGAACATTAAAAACAGATTGACATGCTTTGTTATAAATATACCAGAAAATCACATGGCGACATCACTCAATAATCCAACTGTCTTCTTCATGAACTTCAACTCTGCCTTAGTGCAACCAGCAGGCTTCTGGTCCGATGGGATGGACTGTCGTGTTGGTGTTTTCAGAGGTCGACTGACCCTCCTGTTTCCGGCTCCTCACTTTAACTGCCAGGTGCGGCCCTAGCAGTGCATTCACACGGTCGTGTAGCTGTGTCAAGTGTAAAGTCGAGACCGCCAGCTCTTTCCTGGCCGACTTCTCCATCACCCTCCACCTCATTCCACGTGGCCAGGGGCTGTGCAGCTGGGATGTGTCGGCTGCTGTCTCCTGGGCAGCGAGGATGGGGAGCTCGGGGCCAGCACCCACAGGGGAGGCTCTGCCAGGTGCCCTGTGCACAGGCAGCTCCCAGGAGCCCTCGTCCTCGGCGCAGTGAGCAGGCCCAGACGCACAGAGCCTGGGGCTGCGGCGCCGCAGGCGTGGCCTCGACACTCTGGCTGCTGCGGGGCCTGAGTGGAGAGGGAGCAAGGACTCGGGTCTGTGGAGCCAGAAGCCGGCCTGGGAAACCCTCCCTGCCGACCAGCAGCCAGAAAACGAGAAGCCGTCGGAGAGGCGCTTCATTGTGTCCCGTATGATTATAAGCGCAGTACAACTTCTTTTTATTTGTGTGTAATGACATTTTTGATATTTCTCAAGCATGAGTGGTAGTAGCTATAATGAAACTCACGCACCCATCTTGCCGGCGATTTGGAAAGAGGCTACAGAACATTCCAGTGAGTCAGAGGAACAGCTGTCCGTTGGGTGGCTGGGAAAGGACCACCTTTCTCATCGTCGGAATGAAATATATGTGTAAAAGAACAGGAAAGTCAAATGCCATTCAGATGGATAGTGACTGGTGTTTAAATCAATGAAACTTACTTTTAAATGGAGAGGTAAATAGTGATAAAAAGTTAAGTTATACAAAATCCAAGTTTCCTTAAGAAGAGATACATTTTGAGTGGAAGAAATTAGCAGGCTCTTGTGTCGTTCAACCGAACACAAAGAATTACGTACTTGAAAGGTATTTCAATTTATTGTGGAGTTGGCTTAAAGACATAAAAACAATAACAGTATTTGAAATTCATTACCACAATAAAGACATCAGTCAAATTGTAACTAATAAGTGTCAAAGAGTATTTATTATTAATCATCCTACAGAAAAATGTGAAAAACCCTAAAGACTTACTAACCATGCATGAAAATAAGCTCTTAGAGATCTTCCCCAATTTGACAATATAAAAATATTGTCCCACTAGCATGGGACGTCCCCTCTCATCCCCGTGGAACCGTCCATCCTGCTCTGATCCAAAGGCTGACAAGAGACCGTTGGCTGTGACCGGGCCACGTGTCCTCTGTCACTGTGCATGGGGCTGCAGACACTCTGAGCATGCCCAGCAGTGCTTCACGTTCCCCAGAGGGGAGTGTCCTCAGCAGCCCAGGGCACGAGGGTCCTTTCCAAAGCCAGGCTCTTAGAAGGAGCGAAACGCCGCTGGCCGACATGGCCAGAGAGCATCAGGACATAAGGCAGTTCCCCATCCGGTTGCAGCGAAGACCATAGGGTTGCCTGCCTCTGGCGTTCGTACATGGCTCCTTGTGTCAGTCACAGGAGGAAAGAAACAGTGAACAAGAGGCACGTCTGGTGGCCTTAATAAGGCAGTGTGGAGTATTAGAAATAGCGACTCTCTTCCTTGAATCCCTTAGCGCACCAGACTTCGTCTGCTCCCGGGCAGACTGCGCTCCGTACCTTGAGGCTCCTTTGGGAAGACGCCCCCCACCCCCGGGGTGTGGAGTGTCAGTCACGGGGTGGATTCCCGCAGACATTCAGGAGTGGGCGCCTTGGAGATGTTAGCTCCGTCCCTCCCTGCCGCCCCACCCATCTCCCCTTCCCTCCAGGAAGTGCTTCGTCTGGGCCTGACTGTCCCTAACCCGCTGGGTCCAAGGCTTTGCTCAGAGTGCGGGCTTCCCCTCTGGCTTCGAGGAAGAGATCCCTCAGCGTGGATTTGCCCTTCTGCGTGGGGTTTCTGTTTCCCCAGCAGTGGAATTTATTGGGTTCACTAAACGTCCTCGGTGGATTATTCTTTCTTGGGATACAGTGTTCAGATTTTTATTTTTACTTTTATTTTTTGGTTTTTCTAGCACTGTTCTTTGGTATGAAAGGAAGGCCGGAAAGGAGGGAGGGTGGGAGAGAAGGAGGAATGGAATGGAGCGCCTTCTTCTATTTCTGATTTAACTTAAAATCTACTCTTTAAATATCAATCTTGGACTGTTTCTAATTATTTTTTATTTGGGCATGGTTTTCTTTTCCAAGGGGACACAGTGGACATTGGAAAGGAGCAGGGAGACCCGGAGTTGGGGGAGCAGATGGGGCCTCTTCCCTGGGTGGGTGTCCGCCCCGGCCACCTCTCCGGGCTGTGCTTCCCGCAGACACGGGGTTTGGGGCCCCCGAAACGTTGCTAAAAGGATGAATGTGGGCACCGCCCAGCCTGCCTGGTGTTACTAAATCCTGGAGGAGTCGGGCACAGTTGGAGCTGAAAAATGGCTGCCCGGTTTTCATCACACCAGGGGCTAAAACCACGCAAACACCAAAGGGGCTCCATCTGGTGGGAGGGAGAACTCAGCCCACAGGTGCGGCGCAGATGGGACTGTGACTTGCAGGAGTGTGACGTACTGTCCTCTCTTTCCAGGGTGGCCGGGGGAGCAGGCCCCTCAGACAGGTCACTTTCTGGTAGCACAAATGAAACTCAACGGCACTGCGAGGCAGTAATTGGCAAAGTTAGTCAAAAATTAACGGGCCGTCCAGGGGAAGCTCACGTTAGCCATGCCCGCGTGAACCTGCAAGGCCAGGTAGGGGTTTGGTGTCTGCACTCCTGGAGTGTCCAGTCCAGGAACCACCAGAAAATTCACGTGGTGACTCCTAAGGCGGTTTTGTGCAGCTCGGAGGTTTCCGGAATCTGGAAAGGGGGTGTTCAGTTGTTTCGGAGGCAGCGTGCTGCAGAGCTCTGCCCGCAAGTCTGATCGGTCCCAGTCGTCACCGAGTTCTGCTGCCGGACACTGTCGCAGGCTGGGTGCTGGGCACCCCCTGGGGTCTGTGGTCCCCAGACTCCTGCTGTGCCAGGCGAGGTGGAGAGGGGGGTGTGGCCTACAGCTCCGGGAGGGCGCGTGCAGCTTTGGGAGGCAGCAGGCCCCCGAACTTTCTCTCGGCTTCGCCTTGTGTTTCCCTCCCGGCCCCGCCTTCCTCTGAGTGTGGGCAGCGTTAATATCATCATTAGTGCTGCTGTCGGGGTTGCTCTTGGTCTTGGTAGCTTTTTTACTGGGGGCTCGTGACGCATCTCACACTATAAGAAAAGTTAAGAAACAATTCAGTGCTGAAGTCCCACAGTCAAGACACCCTGTGGGGTCAGCTGCACCCTGGGGACACAGGGCGCCTCACAGAGGTCCGGTCACTGACGTGGCTGTGGGACAACCCCTGTGGCCGTGTGTCCAGGGCCGCTGTGCCAAGGCCTGGGGGACTCACTAACAACAGGAATGGGCCGACTGTGTTTCCTGCTTTGTCCCTCACATGGGTCACAATATTTATTAAAAATGTGTTGAATGAGAGAATGAACCAAGGGATGAATGGATGGGGTGAATGTTATAACATGATAATGGCTGAATGGACATTTTTGCCCCTTTCAAAGGCAGGCTACCTCAGTGAATTTGTAAGTTTTAAATGATTAAAATACTGTCTGCAATGGGAAAAAACGAAAACTACATAGTGCACCAGGCACGGAAATGAGAGGACATGCGGCTGTCCCCATCCCTGGACAGGGGACGAGTCTGTCATGGGAAGGGAGACTCGAGGGTCCCAAAGAGTGGAGGATGACGAGTGACCCAACCCAGAACAAGAGACACTGGGGGAGGGAGCTCACAGCTTCACACTGAGGCAGGCACTGTCCCCATCACGCGGTCACGTTGGAGAGGAAGGCCTTACCCTCGCCGTAGAACGCCCTCTCCAGTAAAGCGATCGGAGCCCGAGTCACCAGGAACCAGAGCTAACAGGGCGGGAGCGCGGGTGAGTCACTGGCGGCAGACCCTCTGTTTCTCCTTTGGGTTCAAGTCTTGAGCCCAAAGACTTGGGCCGCAGCGATCCGAGTGACTAAAACCCAACCATCCCCACGGGCAAGCACAGTCACCCTGCTCCACCCAGAGATGCTGAAAACGCCCGGGTCTCTCTCGAGAGGGCTTTGTGTGCGAGGCCCATCTCCCACCAGGCTCTTCGGCCTTGGGCTGCGGAGCTGGGCGCAGGAATGATGCACCTCAGCGATCGGCCGTGCACCGCCTGCTCCCTCGCCTCTTCATTTTGGAGTTCTTTGAACTGCCCCATCTCCCTCAACTCCTTTTTTCCCCTCAAGGTTAAAATTGATTTTAAATACATTTTCATCTTCCCAGGCTCTTCTGTACAGCCTCAAATAGTTCTATTGGGTTTAGTTTGTCTCTTGATGAATGAAACGTCTCCAAAATCCTCTGGGCTTCCTCCGGAGGGAACGTTCTTCTCTGTCTCTGTCTCTGCCCCTTCCTCTCCGCGCGGTGGCCATGCTCGGGTGTTCCGGGAACCCGGCCAAGTAATTTCAGATGCTTGGAGATGAGGAGAAGAACAGGAGTGATAAAGATGTCACCCAGTGCTTTCTGCTCAGGGGTCATTAGCAGGGTAGTTAAAAACTCGACTACGGCAGTGGTTCCTGTGGGCAGCTTGTGGTTCTGACCCTGAATCTTTGGGGAGTCTCACCAGCCACCGCCCGGAACTCATGCCCAGGAGGCAGCATCCAAAACGTGGGAGCCAGAGCCCGAGTCTCAGAGGACGAGGAGTCAGGACTTCTGAAAACGGCCCAGTGTGTAAGGTCTCGTGTGTTCTCTGTGACTGCTCGGGACACGTCACACTCTGTTAGCTGTTCCACGTTTCATGCTTTAAGTTGATTATGAACCCACACCCCACAGTTGTGTAGGGAGCGCAGGTGTGAGTGCAGCGTTTGCGAAGCCCTGGGACTGGAAAACCAACAGCTAGTCTGACGTTTTCACAGATGTTTAGGCAGGTGTGTGTGAGTGTCGGGGTTCCCACCTTGCTCACCTACTGAGAGATTAAGGTATTGTTTCTCTTTCGGGAAATGGATCATTTTCAACAGCTTTAAAACATGTGGGCTTTTCCCCATTGTAAGGTCAACTTCCCCTGGTGGACGCCTCCCCTCCCACGCCGTCCTTGGCTCCGTGCTCCCCTGTGGCAGCGCTGGGAGGGAGGGGTCAGCACTGGCTGCCCCGCGCTCTCTCTTCCCCGCGCCCTCTCTGCCGTCCTGGCCCTTCCTGAAAACCGCCTCCGAGCGGATCATGGTGACCCGTTCTCTGTGCTCGTCTCCTTTCCTTCCCAGCATAGTTGGGCCGAGCTGGAGTTCCTCTCTGTTTAACAAGTTCGTCCTGCTTCCCCCGCATCCCCTCGTTCTTGTCCTGCCGAATCTGCCACACAGAGTTCTCGAGGCTGAATCTCCCTCTCCGCCCCAGCTCCCCACGTGGGAATGCTGGAGGCCAAGTACTCACCTCTTCTCTGATGACATTCATTTCATGGGCGACGGTCGCCCAGCTCCTCACTGAGGGCCTGACTCCTTCCGTGGTCACAGCCCCAGGTCCACCTCAAGCCTGAAGCCCAGCGTCCTCGCCAACATCCCGGTTCTCTGTGCAGCGGCTCCCCTCCCTCTGATCCCCTTGCTCCCGGTGAACGCCGGCCCCCTGTTTCCCAGAGATTTGCTATAAAGCGGTTTGACTTTCTTCAGTAGCCAGCGGACTTGGAGTTTTCTGTCGAGTAGACGCTTGGAAATCTTCACCGAGCACTTATTCAGACTTGCCCCAAACGGAACTATGTAAACCGGCAACCTGGAAGAATCTTTTACCTGGTAAGGCACTTAAGTCGTAGGCACTTATGACTGCCTAAACTAGATGGGGGGTCTCGGTCTTTGATTTGGAGGGGGGTGGGGGGCGCTGTTACAGCGGTATCCAGACCTGGGATGCTCTCACTAAGCCGGTGATTGGGGTTCTCCCGTTCATGCAGTTACTGCGTATTTAGTGAGCACTTACTATGCGTGAGCTCTGGGCTGCGTGCTGCCATTCAGTTCGGGAACAAGACCGAACTGGTTTCTGCCCTCGGCTGCTCACAGTCTCCACACACTGGTGGCCTCGAGGCAGAGGAGACGGAGGCATCTCTTGGATACTGTAACAAGGACCACGTCAGTTAAGCAAACAAGTTTTTTGAAAGAATCGCAGACCCGTGTACAATAGCAACGTTTTATTTTCACCTAAAGCAAACATATACAGGAATTTTTCGCCCTCTATCTACAGATGTAGGGTCACAGACAAAGCACACACCAGGTGCAGAATCACACCCACTTAGGGCACTTGGAAGGGGAGGGTGGGCGTTAGCTGAGCTGGAGGAAAGAGGGAGGGAGGAGTCCTGTGGGGGGGCTCAGGGAGGTGGCTTTGAGCCTGTCCCGTCTGAGGAACCTCGGGTGGGGCGTGGAAATCCGAGCCGGGAAGGTGTTAGCTTTTGGATGGAACTCAACGAAAAGCACATCTGTGCGTGGGAGGTCGGCGGTGTTTTGGCCCAAACCACACCCACCGTGCATCGCTGCGTGTCGTGATTAAAGGGCCGAGTTCTTCTGCACCCTTACTATTTCCTGCCGTCTGAGGAGTTACCTTTCTCCGATGCCAGGGGATTATTTACACATGAGGTGCACTGAGGACGATTTCCAAGGCTCTCAAAGTGGAGGATTATTGTTGGTATGAAAGTTCCTTCACGTTCTCAGTCCCTGGGTTTCCACACTTGATTAGATTACTTAGTTACAGACACAAACGTGACTGTTGTGACGGTCAGTGCGGGAACTGAGGGGCCCAGGTGAGCTGCGGAGCCGGCTACGCATCACACACCAGCCCCTTTCCGGAGCGAGAGCTCAGGGTTGGTCAGTAAAGGAGCTTCCAGCTGGAGGGACGGTTGTAATCGGGCAGCTCCCTTGCCTCGTCAGGAGCGAGAGAGCTCTGCTGTTAACCCGCAGTCCTCTTCTTAGGGATTCGTTCACCTCTCGGCTGGTGTTCCAGGGCGCCCCAAGGTGGGGGGCCGGTTTTCCACATCTATCTTATCATTCTGTTTCTCCTAAACTCACACATGTACAGTTCTCAGGAGAAATTCATAAACAGCTCTTTGCTCCAGGTCTTTACATTTACAATAATGACTTGAAACTTGGCATTTTTCCCAAGGTGTCCTGTGCCCTGGCCCTCCCATGTCAACTGCTGTGGGACTGTCATTGTCAATACAGGGTGGGACTGGGACAAGGAAATGTGACCCCATTGCCGTCCAAGCTGAAGTGTGAGTCCCAGGGGCTTGGTGGGGCAACTCAGAGCAGCGGCCGGGTGGCAGTGGAGCTGGGGTGGGCAGTCGGGGGTTGGGGGCGGGATGCTGGAGTGCCAGGGAACAGGGGTCCCGAGTTCCTGTTTCAGGTACGTGGGGATGCCCGGTCCCCCAACACCTCACCTGTCGGGGATGGGAATAACCCTGCCCGTCAGGTTGGCGCTGCTCAGATCCTGATGAAAGCTCTGCCCTGCCCCCCTCCCCCACCAAGTGTCACTGGAAGGAGGCAGTGAAGACAAGAGAGGATCCCGGAGAGGGGAAGCTGCAGTGCAGAGGCAGGGCGCTCTGTTCTTAGCAGTTCAGAGAGAAAGCTTTTGGTCCTAATAACCATCTTTGGGGAATATGAAGAGCTCTTTTTTAAAAGAACACGCTACCACTTAGTTTCTATCTCCACTAAGGGTCAGAGAAGTCAGAAAGAACCGGAGAAGCACAACAGACCTCTTCGGAATTGAGGGCTGTGATGGAGCCGCAGCCGAGACCTCTGGCTGCAGTGTCAGAACAGCGCGGTGTTTATCGACCGGCGCTAATGGCCCGCCAGCCGCACTCCGCCGTCTCCCGCGGCCTCCTCTTCCCCTGTCTGCGCACTGTAGGTGCGTTTGATGTGAGGCTAGTCCCCCCGCCGGGCCTCGAACTGGGAATAAGTGAGACAAAGCAGCCACCCAACGTGTCTCTTATAGGAAGCTCCTGGGACTTGTCCCTGTTGTCAAAGATAACACTCCGTGGTCACCACTGCTCGGTAAAGCGTGCCATGGGTCATTTTATTTTTACGACGGCGTGGAAAGAACCCTCTGAGACAGGCACCCAAATCTTCACCCAGAGTCTCGAGAGAGGCGGGACTGGAAATCCCTTTAGCAATGTCTTGGAAATTCCACTCAGTCCCAGCCAACCACCTGGAAGAAAATTCAATGCAAAATCTGCAAAACAAATTTTTAAAACACATATGACATAACCCAGGACAAAGTGTTGCTGAATTATTTTGGGTAAAGGCAGATATTTTCTTCAATACCAAAACCAAGTTAGGAATTTCCATGGGAACACAGCATCTACACCTCTCAGCTGTGCCCACGCCAGGGGGCTTCTCTGGAGAACCGGAAACCTCGGAAACCTACCACGCAGCTTCTGAAGTGTCAGGTCCCTGGCTCATTAGCTATTATGAGAAACATGCTGAAAAGGGCTACGTCAAATGGAGAACTCTTTGAACACTTTACTCAGCGTATGAGCTCCCATGATTATGTTTATTTCTGATC
The DNA here is from genome assembly GCF_014824575.4 of Sturnira hondurensis. NCBI lineage: Eukaryota > Metazoa > Chordata > Mammalia > Chiroptera > Phyllostomidae > Sturnira > Sturnira hondurensis. The sequence continues at coordinate 1,195,849 of NW_028087067.1, forward strand.
TTTAAAACAAATAACAGAGCAACAATAACTACTGTACTTTGCTTATATTATAGTAGATTCATAGGCAAAAAAATCATGATCACTGTCATCATCATTGTTGGCTGTGCTTGGGCTTCCTAAGCAAATGGTACCGACGGTCGGAGATACAGGGAGAGCTGGTAGAGAGGGGAGGGGACCCAGCTGCCTTGGCCACTGGGGAACGAACCAAGCAGCGAGAACGGGCACTCACGACTCTCAACAGCTTGTCATGATTCTCTAAATAAAGATGAGATTAATCTTCTAATCTTTATTCTCTTGTTTTCACGTCCATTCTGTATGTATGTTTTTATTACCTTTATAAAATGAAGAGTTCTTCCCAGATATGCATTTAATTCAAAAAGTCAGAATTGCAAGTAGCAGAACCCACCGATTTCCTCTTTTATGTTTAAAGGAGCAAGTGCAGACATGCAAACATGTTCTTTCAACATTTCCCTTTCATCCAGTGTGTTACGGACTTCAGTTGTAGATGCTAATAATTTCTACAGCAAATAATCATTTTCTATTAGCAAATAATCATCCTATTTGCTAATCTACAGAATTATTTTCCACTCATATCATAGTGGGAGTTTTAAGAATAAAGATTACTATTATCAGAGTTCAAGCCACACATGCCAGGCTTTCCCCACATGCGTGTGTGTGTAACCCGATTCAAACCGCAGGACTTCACTTGCTCTGTACCTTGGCTTCAGCCGTGGGCTGAGAATGCAAACACCCAATCATTGCTTAATTGTATCTGGACAGCTCATTTTAGAACAGTGTTCAATAATGTTAACTAAAAAGACCGGCCATTAAGTCTTTGTGTGAAACTTACGTTCATTTTCATTTTTTTCCAAGTCACCTCGCGTGGTAGATTGTTGGCTCCAGAAATAGACTTCCCTAGGCAGACAGCTAGGTCCCCGTCGGGACCTCAGCAGCGGAGAGGTGTCACAGCCGCTCCGTTTGAACCTATTATTTACTTATTCCATTTCGCTTTCCATTAACGTACACCCCACGTGGGCTAAAATAGGAAACATTCGTGTATGTGCAAGATCATTATGAGTTTTCCGCCTCATCAGCGGTTCTCTTGGTCTTCATGATGAATTTGTGCAGACATAATTTGGACTTCGCCTTTTAAAAATGACTCATGTATTGGTATTGATTTTCCAACCTGAAATTTCTATTTTTACAACTGCAGAGTCAAATATTCTGCACGAGATGGTGGTAATTGTCACAAAAGTCATGAAATGACTTCTGAAACATGCATCTTTTAATTTTTCCCAAGAGGGAGTCTCATAGGAGGACACTGAATTGTGGCGTCTCACCGAAGCGCAGGTAGATGTCTTTCCCATCTCAAGGCCAATAAAAACGGTTGACTGGGGCATCTCGTCTGAGGCCCGACACAACAGTCCCAGGTCAAGAGCATGACTTCTGCATTCGCTGAGCCCGGAGGCCTCACTGTCCCTCCCTGAGGCCCTCCCTGGACACAGCTGCGTAACCGGGAGCAACCCCATCCCCACCAATGCTTGGGAAGACGGGACGCGCTTTGACACCTCACAGGCCAGTGGCGAGGCGCTCACCACTTTTCTGGATTCTGTAGCATGTTTTACACTCGGGGCTTAGAGTCTTACAAGAATCATCCAAATTCTTCTGATGATTTTGAAATATTTGGTGGGCGTTTTCATCAGGGTCGTAGAAATATGGGGTCAAAACAGACACAGATACTTCATCATTCGCTAATCAACCTGCTAAATCAATCGTTATTTGTTTTTCAAATTCTCCTTTTTCATAAAATGTTTAACATTAAGCATTTATTGAAGACTAAATAAAATGCAGCCCAGCGTGCACGGGCACGGGCCCTACAAATACAGAATGGACAGTTTGTGAGGTGACCCCTGGGGTGAGCTGAGTCTCAGGGGAAAGTGTATTTCACATACTTTTCTGCTCCCAAACATCACCCTGGTGTTTTCAGAAATGGCAGTGAGCTTTCCTGAGGTCAGCCAGCCCGTCTCCCGGTGTGGGGGATCTACCCCACCTCTGCACTCGCCCCTGTGCATTGTAGGCATTACCCCCGGTTATAATTGGATCCCCCCAGCTAGCCAGTGAGGGTGAGCTTGCAGCGCCGCGTGGGAATCGCCTGAAGTGTCTTTAACAGTAGCCGTCCCCAGAATGACTTCCTAGCGGGTTCCCATGGGACCCTGCAATAGATTCCATTTCCACTAATGCAGGCGAACAGGCTTTAATGGTGTTAGGCGTACATGTCGGAGAGAAGGCTGTCCTCTGTCCACCGTTGGAAGATCGGAGCCAGTGGGCGGAAAGCAGACTCCGCTTCCCCACGGGAAAGGGCACTTGGAGCTGGACGTCCCCTGGGCTTGCATCTGCGCAGATCAGCTGAGCACATGGAACGGAAAACAGCGGGTCACCGTGTTTAACAAAGGACTCGTCCTTCACTGTTCATTTTCCTTGTCTGCGGTGGCCGAAGCGCCGCCGTGCTAGCAGAGGTTACGAGGCTGAAGAACGTGAGCGTTCCTGGCACAGAAAAGGTGTTGAGCGCAAGTTTGAGTCATTGTCCTGACGGGGGACTTACTGCCAGGTTTTTTGTTTGTTTTTTGTTCCGTGAAATGAGCCACTTCATCATATTCCAATTAAGGAGATCTCTTCCCAACCAGAACAGCAGTGAGACACGGAGCCCATCACCCACATTCCTTAGGGCTGGTGCACCCGAGTCCCGGCTTCTTCCGGAAGGGAGGACAAACTTCTAAGTACAAAGTGTTGTTTGGAAAATTCCTCCGGAGTCAGGGCGTCACGCTGAAGAAGCCCCAATCCTGACGTGTCCTGATGGATGTGGGACAGAGTGACTCAGGACTTGGGGAGGGACAAGAGGCATTTTCCCTGCCTTTAAAAGACAGGACACCATTTTTAACTCAGTCTAGCAGTGAGCAGCATTGTGAGGACTACTGTATTGAGCTACTTTTCCTTGGATAAAATGAAAATCTGTAAACATATTAATATACTAGGTGACCTTCTGTCCATCAAAAATCCTATGTATTTCAAGACGGTTCAAAGTCTGAGTTCAGCAAAATAGAGACACACTGGTTTCCATTGGATGTCACTGGGTCCCTGGACATTCTCGCCTCTAAGCAATAAAATAAAAACAGAATGTTTCTATTCGTCTCGAACCACCCAAACTTTGGGTTATGTAGCGACGAAACCAAACGCACCTCGTTGTTCATGCAGCCCGTGGGATCTGCCTCGAGACACTGAGATGCCTGAGCCACGAAAACGCCACCCTTTTCCCCGAGTGGTTTGCATGGAGGGGCAAGTCACACAGGTTTGCACCGCGCAGTTCGGTAGGACTTGTGCTGCGGGCGTCAGTGTCTGAGATTCCACCGGGAGATTCCAGTGCCGTTCCCGTACTTCCCATCTAAGTCTAGTGTGGATGCAGAGGAGAGGGTTATCGTGTCATGGGTGCCTAGGGGAGCCTATAAACTCCGAGATGTAACTGCATACTTGCATTCAGTCCCAATATCAAAGCTTTCCTCTTACGCAGGCAGGGCAGGCCGTGCCTCCTGGGCGCGGGGCGGTTCCCACACTGGATGAGGGCCGCTGGGTGAGCCGGGGTCACGGGTGACATGCTCTCCTGTTGGGCTCTGGGTGCTCTTCCTGCCCCCCCCCCCCGGGGTCCCTTGTTAAGTTTCAATAGAATCCTAAGTCACAAAATACTGGCCAGAATGACTGTTCAGAAAGGTCAGTTTATAAATACTACAACTAAGGGGATTTCTTTAACATGATACGCCAGGTAAGCAGTAACAGCTGCTGGCTTTGCATTTAATTTTCTTTCTCCTATTTTCTTTAAGATAATATATGGTATTGTTGTTATTCCGATGGAATGAGAGTTTGGCTTTGAGAGCCCAAAATACAAAGACCCAAACACAGATGAAGAGGTGGCACTCTGCACTATAAAGATTTTTTTCACTTTATAAGAAGGTTCACCCCAGGAATCCTTTCTTTAAAAGGTTTAATGATCTGAAAATAAGCATTTGAATTCCGTAAGCACAGCTCATTATTTTTCAGGTTAAATGTGGAAGAGAGCCATTTCAAGAGGAGGCCTCGGTAGCTCTCAGGAACTGGAGAAGCCAGCCTCTCCCGCGTGGGGCGTGTACATGCGAGGCTTATTCACGCAGGGCGGCCTTTCCGATGCTTTGAGCTACTTTAATGAGATACAATTTTATTTACAAACGTGGAAGGCAACACTTGGAGGTTTGGCAGGCAAATAGTAACTCAGCCCTGCAAAATAACAAATGCATATCAGGACTGCTCTAGGTAATTTAAAATTCCCCAGCTCTCACTAGAATTCATAAATCAATTTACTTTTACCTGGGAGTACAAAATAAGTGGAAAGTTAGCTTTTGAATAAAATAAGAAAAGGAGCCAACTTTTTCTTTACCTTAGCCCTCAAAAAGCAAACTCATCCCGGAATCTAGAATATCTTGGAAATGTTTCCACAATTCTTGAAAATCACTAAGGAAGTTGGTTGGTAGTTTTTTTTTTTAAGGACACATTTAAACACATTTACAGGAAATGAAAGACCCGGGTTCAGAAGAAATGGAACAATGCCTGCATGAGCCTCATGAGAACGCTCTTGGTGAATTAGAAAGACGTGGCGGAGGTGGGGAGAGAGAGACCGAGGGAGAAGGAGAAACTGGCATCACGGAGTCAACATTTGTGTTAAAATTTGTTGATGTGTTTCTTCAGCCGCGGCAGTAACATGCACAAAATCTACAATTTTCAGTTTAAAGAAGTGTGGTGTGGTCGCCTTCCTGCCCCCTCCACCTGCCCTGGCTCCCCAGCTCCCCGACTGCTTCTCCAGGGGGTTCCTGACTGCAAGGCCTCAGGCACCTCCCCGTGTGTCACCTGGGGCACCTTCTCCGAGGGTGACCCGACAGACACAATCTGGGCGGCATTGTTTACGTTTCCACTTTCCCCCTTCTTTGCTCTGGCCCCCCGGAAAGTCGCCACACCGTTGTCCTCGTCAGTCCAAGAGTCCTTTTTTCACAAATGACACAAGGCAAACTTTACTGTTTTTTTTTTCTCACAACTCGTCTGGAAAGCACGGGCAGATTGGTATTAGTGAACATCCTGGTTCCTTTTATAAAGTTTCCAGAAAATGTCTCTTCCTTGGTGTATGTCCTGACATCTGTAGGGAGCGTTTCAAAGTGTTCTGAAGTCTGCCCTGCGTGATTCCTGTCAAGTTTATCCCTTCCTATTTTGAGTTTTTATAGCTGTTGTAAAAAGATTCTGTTTTTCTACAAAATCTTCTAAACTGGTGGTGGTGGTGGTTTATGTGAAAGCTAAAATTCTTTTAAAATAATTTAGTCCCCTTTTTCTTGTTAATTTTTTCTTAATTGATTTTAGCTATTTTAAAATGGATTTTATTTGCCTCTTCAGTATATAAGCATACCATAAGCAAACAGAGATATATATTGACCTTCTCATTTTCATGGTTTATAACATTTTTATTATTATCTATTTGCCTCAACTAGCAACTTTTATAAAATATTAAGCAATACTGGAGGTATTAGCCATCCTCGCCTAATTACTGTTTCAGCGNTCTCCCCTGTGGGCCCTGACAGCCCTTTTTCTTGTTAATTTTTTCTTAATTGATTTTAGCTATTTTAAAAATGGATTTTATTTGCCTCTTCAGTATATAAGCATACCATAAGCAAACAGAGATATATATTGACCTTCTCATTTTCATGGTTTATAACATTTTTATTATTATCTATTTGCCTCAACTAGCAACTTTTATAAAATATTAAGCAATACTGGAGGTATTAGCCATCCTCGCCTAATTACTGTTTCAGCGGGGAGGCCTCTAAGATTTCTCTCTAAAGCTGGAGATGGGATGCGGAGGTGAGCTAGGTGCCCTCCACCATGTTAAAGAAGTGTCGATCTCTTGGGTGAGTTTTAGTAACAATAATTACGAAAAAAATTTTAATAAAAGAAGTAAACCCACACATCTGTCATTAATTTGATTGACCTATAAACTTTACCACTTGCCTATGCTTTTTCTTATACTATTTTATATCGGCGTTTAGCAGAACTATTTGCGATTAAGACGTGAGTAGCGAGGTGTTGGGTGCTCTCAGACCGCCTCGTGTCAAGCAGACCCTGGAGGAGGGTGAGCCTTGAAGGAACCGGTCTTCCAGGGTCCTGGTTCTGCTGCACCTTAAGATGCTCTTCCTCTCGTGAGCTGACTGCTTCCCCCACAGCATCTCCTCTGGGTGAACCGTAGGTCGCCAGGCGCTCTCTGGGTCAAATGGAATTGTACAACCCGCCTTTCAGGACCCCCCCCCCCCCCCGCTGTTCCTTCACCACCATCGGACAGGAGCTGTTCTCTCCCCGATGGCCCTTCCCCTTACACCCGTGTGTGTCTTTCTTGGCATTTCATTTGGCCGCTGCTGGAACATCCCTGCACGTGTCCCCTCCTCATGTCTCCCCGTCTGCATGTTTCCCCCCGAAAATCATGTCCCGTGTTGTGACGAAAATTGCATTTTGAGGCAGAGAGATGAGAGGGTGAGTTTTCTTTTTCTTAGTGATTTTTTATGATGTTCAGAATTAAACAGAAGGTCTGTATCCCACAGCCTTGTTCATATCCCAGAATTCTTCATTTTCACTAAATTAGTTATTTAAATATTTTTTTGACCAATTGAATCTCATTTTTACAATCTAGATGCTAATTTTCCTTCCATGTTCTTAGAGAATCGAGTCCAATCGACACACACAAGATCTGTTTGTTTTTTGTTTTGTTTTGTTTTGTTTTCATTTTTTTAGCATGCACGAGTGCCTAAGAGATTTCCGAAAATGGCGCTGAACAGCCAGCCCGACTTTCTCCCTCGGTTACTCAGACCTCACTCTGCACTCAGCTCTCCTAGGAGGGCAGAACCCTCTCACCTTGCGCAGCGCTCTGACTGTGAGGGCTGAGTGTGAATGTAATGTCCTTTCCTCCAATAGGGAATAGACCGGGGTTTGGGGAGACTTTATGCTAATCCCTGCTCTGCAACTCATTGGCTGGAAGAGTGTAATGAATCGATACATTGTAGCACCCAAGGCTTTTGACTTAGCATCTGCATCTGTCTTCTGGACTCCGTTTTTGTCTCTCATTCCGTGTGCATTTTCTCTCCTTACTCTGGTGTGTGCATCCGTGTGGCATTGACTAACACGCCCTTTCTCTTCGCCGCTCCTCTCGAGGGCCGCACATGACAATGGCCTGGATTTCTTTTCAAAGACCCTTTGAAGTCAGTATGCAGTAAACCTTGATTTGCTACCCACTTTAGGATAGAATGAGTCCTCGTGGTTCTGAAGACCCCAGTGCCTAAGGATGCGAACGCCTTTCGAGTTGACGGAGGAATGGAGACTTCATGGAGACATGGAACTAGTTAAGGGGACGCCCCAGACTCTGCTTGGGGCTCCTTCGGCCTCTCCTCTTCTTCTTAGAACAGATTCTGGGACATTCTGGGGCCATGACCCTCCTTAGGAGACCTAAGTGTTTAGAAACACTGCCTTCTCCATTTTGGGAGGCTTGGAGTGAAGGTCAAGGAGAGTCTTGCAGAGGAAAAGGGCTCCCTCATCGGTTTAGGCCCTAAACGGCTGTGTGTTTGCTGAACCTCCAGAGAGGGAAGGGGTGGCCCAGCAGACTCCTGGCCCCTGGGACCTGGAGCGGGGGGCAGAACGCAGGAGACCTGGCACCCCTGGAGGAGCCCACGTCTGAGTCTTACCTCCGCCTACGCTTTTGGCTCCCGCTCCACCTCCTTATGTGGGGAAAGGGGGCAAGGGCGTGCACGGCCACTCACATACCTTAATACTATGGTTTCCAAAACATGATTCTCAGAGCGCTGCTTTGGAGAAGCAGCAAAAGCCATGTGGGAGGTTGGGGAGCACATAGAGCTCCCAGCCTGACCTCTGTTTTGACAAGTTCCACTTTTTTATACTTTTTGTGAAAATGTTACAGGCACAATCTACTGAATAACAGAAAGACGGAAGCCACTGGGAAACCTCTATGGATGGTTCTTTGAGTCCCCTAGTCTCTGCAAACCAACTGAAGCTAGCCTGGCATGCTTTCTGTACTGTGCTTTAAGTAATTGGCTAATAAATCTGAAACTAATTTAGACTAAAGTGTTAATAGCTGATAATGATTTAATGTGTTTCCCCACCCAGGGAACACATTTGCATTTTAATAGAGGTCTTACTGGTGATTTTCTTAACTCAAATGAATGCCTTTAATGGCCGGCTTTTGAGGTGCAGCCGGGACCCATCTTGGCGGAACTTTCAGTACCCTCACATCGCACCGTGTGGTCCGGGCAGCGCGACATCACTGTGCTGATAATGCCTGTGGACTCACCCTCGTGGGGAGTGGTGCAGATTTCCTGAGCCTTGCATGTAGGTCAAGTGCGATTTCAAGTGTGGAATCAAGTTCGCTCATCCATGATGCTGATACTCGTTAATCTACATCCACATCAGACCTTCCAGAAGTAGCCACATGGGAAGTTCAGTCACGGGCGCGCCCCGCCCGCAGGAACAGGGGTCAGCCATACAGGAAGATGGAGAGAAGCAGAGCACGTGGAACATTACAAGTTAAAATAGAGGAGGGTGTAGATTATCAGTCATTATATCCATTTGTGAGATTTTTCTAATTGCCGAGTTAGAGATGGAGATTCTGTATATCTACTTATCACAAATTAAGAGTTTCGTGTTCTGAATGGGTTAGTATTCCAGAGCCTGTCCACCTGTTCACTTCTATTCTCTCTGCTTCACTCCCGTCAGGGAAATTGGCCCCACCCCCACCCCCAGCAACAGGCCACTTCTGATTTGACAGGGAAAAAAGACGAATTAGCACTTCAAGTAAGAGTTGGCAGTCTTGGAGCCCTCTGCTCTGCTCTCATTTAGGGACTGTTAGGGCACTTCCACTCCTGCTGGGGTCTGTTGGAGGCCCTTGAATATTGGAAATGCCCACCGTCCAAGGCTGTTCCTTACAACCAGGTGCACTCATGCCGTGTGATGTCCTCAGCCAATTCTGTGTAATGAGGTGGTGCTGGGCACCCCAAGGTCAAGGACCAATGGCCTCACAGGTAGCCCAAAGAAACGAAACAGAGGCCCACACCAGCAATTCAGTCATGGCCAGTCCCGTTAAATGGCTTCCAGGGAGGCAGTGATTTCTTCTTTATGGCTCTTTATGTGTGTTTTCTAGTATTTCTCATAGGAAAATGCCCTCCACAGCACCTTAGTAAGTCGGATATTTTATACCACTGACTCGGGCCGAAGCTGTTCCCTGCAACGAGGCGGACGTTCGGAGCACCAGGCCCAGGCACTTACCTCTCCCCGTCTGTGTGATTCGTTGCCAGGCGTGATTACTGGGACGGAGCACAGCCCCCACGGCTGAGGTGCGTGCTCAGGTGTTTGGATACTGTCCCGAAGGATGAGGGACATCGTGAAGAAAATTCTAGGAGAATTTTTTAAAAACGTTTCTAGGCTCAAAGCCTTTACGGAATGAAGAGAGAAAATACTGCCTTCAGTAGTCATAGATGTATTAACGGTCTTTCCTACAATAAAAATATTTAGTAATATTTTCGATTTCAAATTTAGTACTAATTTTTTCCCATTTTTCTTGGTCAAAACACTATCACATTTTTCTCTTGGAACTATTTTAGAATGGTTGTCTCAAAAATAGCTTCTCTGGTAGTCAATTTTGCAAAGCACTATTCATTTCTCTGAATAGTACAGCTACGACCAAGAATCCTTTTACAGAAGAATAAGTGATAATAAAACAAGGCCACCTGTCCTCAGTCACAGTCAAAACAGAGGTTCCTCTGGCCTTCACTTTGTAGGACACACAGAAGATGTCATAAGTGAACATGATTTTGTGAGTGTGATTATTCCGGCGACCTCGCTGGCAGCCTGATTTGCACGTTTGACTTCAGGTTTGACCCTGGGAACACGGCGAACCAAAGGGCCGTTACTGCCAGCACTGAGCTGCATTTGGCCCGTTTCCCGAAGACGTCTCTTGCAACAGAGCACTGTTTAAATGAAGGTGTTTTCTGACACCTCACGCCATCATTCTCCACCGTTTACATCTCTTCAGTGGCGAATGTGCCCAAATGCCTGACACACACTTGCCCGGCACATTCTGTGTCATTCAAGTTCACATCCAGTGTCCTCCAGATCTGCCAGGTACTTCAGGACAGGGAAATGGGCCATTTTGTGGCTATAAATATTTTTTTTGCCATTTTATCATTGTCTACTGCCTCCCCCTTGATTTTTCCCTAGCACACTTATCAGAGGTATTTAGAAATTTCTCATTTTAGCCTCTTAGTCTTGTACATGATTTTAAAAAGTATTTTCTATCTTAGTTGTGGTGTTTGGGGAATGTATTTTGTGTGCTTTTCTCAAATTTTTCCAAATCCCTGTTTTTCTACTCAGGTTAGTTGTCTATCCAAATTACCCAATGAGATTTTTACTTCATTAACTACGTTTTCATTGCTCGAATTGCTAAATTAATCTGGTATTCTCTTAGGTGGCTTTGTTTATTTTTACGGTTTTGAGTCTTTCAAGGTTTTAGCAATTTCAAGTACATCTATTTTTAACTTTTGTTTCGCTTCCCCTGTTGTTTTTGGCCTTGTTGTTCATGGCCTGAGTGGACAGTATCTTTCTTTCCCCATCTGCTCCTCCTACACCTGGTCGGGGCACGCAGGGCTCCCCTGCCACAGGTGCCTGGCTGGGTGTCCCACTCGAAAGTACTGTAGCCTGTGGCATGGTGCTAGCATAGGTGAAGTGTTTGTCTTTTTTGGATTTCCAGATACTCATTGTCTCTGGTCTTTGTATTTATTTCATGCCGTTGGGTCTCTGCTTCTAGAAACTACTGTAGATTCAGGCTCCACACTCACAGCCCCAGCGGGGTCCCTGCTGCCTTTCCCCTTACACCCGAGGACCGAGGTAAACGTCCTCACTGCGCCCTATGAACAGAGCTCTTCAGCTCCTGATCGAAGTCGAGCTGCTCTGACTGACTTGAGAATCTGTGGGGGTCCAGCATCTCCACATTGCTGCGCAACTAGGGTCTGCAGCCGAGACCCCCTACAGAGGCCACAGATCCAGCCCCCTTTTCAACACTTCCCTCTGCCCGCAGGTAACCAAGGAGCTCATTTGGTTCAGCTGCCGTCCGATCTGCAGGTCCGAGTTGTCTCCTCATTCCCAGCAGCTCCCCGCACCTCCCCTTGGGGACGGCCCCAGTAGGCCTCACACGTGACATTGCTGGGTCTGACTCACCATTTCCTTGTGGTTTGAGTGCAGGGGCATTCCTTCCAGGTCGAGTCAGTCTGCCACGTGGATGGGTGTGTTTGTGTGTTTCACTTGCCACGTGGGTGGGTGTGTGCTCCTCTAAAAAGCATCACAGATCGGGGGGCTTGACTGAGAGAAGCTTACTCTCTCCCCCTTCAGAAAGCACGGGGCCGAGGATCAAGGTGCCAGCAGGGCTGGTGTCTTCTGGGATCTCTCTCCTTGGCTTGTAGGTGGCATCTTCGTACCGTGTCCTCGCTTTGATGGTGTCCTACTCCCTCCCTTGTTCTTACAAGGACATCTGTCCTGTTGGATGAGGGCCCCACCTCATGACCTCCTTTCAACTGAATCACCTCTTTAAAGTCCTTTCCCAAACAGAGTCACGTACTGGGTCTGGCAGAAATAATGCCCCTCAGTGTGGGTGGTAGGGTACGTGACTGTCACACGAGATGGACAGCAATGTGTCCATCAGTTTGGACATTTCACCTAAAATGTCACATGGTGTGCTTGAGGGTGAGGTTGTTATGTTATAGAATGACATGGTTATGATTTTGTAAGAAAAGATTGTTGTGTAATAAAAGGGCGATGCTATCTGTGCTGGACCCTGTACTTACATACTGAGTGTTAGAACCTCAGTATATGAATTTGGGGGGAACACAGTTAATTTCCTGAGGGTGGAGAAGTCTGTCCCCTATACTTGAGCATAATCAGCCTCGCTACGATGGTCTCCATAATAACAATGCTATTGAACCCTGGGACTGTAACCATCCAATAAACTTTCTGATGGCCTACCACATTCAGGTCACTGAGACACAGAACATCATGTGGTAGGTCACCCGTGCTCTTTAACTTCATATTTAGGGAGACAGGTCCAGATAAGTGACACATAGTGCCGTAGCAAGGTGGTGGCCCTCCCCTCCTTGTCAGTCCTGGGGAGTCCGGGGATCTGTCTCAGGGCCTCAGAGGCCATGGAGCTGACGACCCACAGGCAGGTGAGGAAATTCGTGTTTTAACCACGGTCTCAGTCTAGACGTGGAAGGAAGGGAGCTTCAGGTCCAAACCTGTCCCTTCTGAGGAAATCTTTGGGTCCTGGGCAAGGCAACGTCTTCTCAGATATGCCCCCGAGACACAAGTGACAGCAGGTCACACAATACATGACTCTAAGGGAAGTGTCCGAAGAAGGCAGAAAGAATGGAGTCGCAGTTGCCGAGGGCCGGGGGTCGGGGAGCAGGCGCTGGGAAGCCCCGGCTCCTTCTCAGTGAGACGGGCTGTTCTGGGGCTGGTCATGACCGTGGTGGCGTGACTCTGCGAACATCCTGAAAAGCATGGACTCATGTGCTGTAAATGGGCAAATTGTGCACTACGTACGTCATTTCTCAGTACGGCTATTGAAAAACCTTTTTTTAAAAAAGCGTTCCCTGTGTCCTTCCTCGTTCCCCGGGGAAGCTGGGATCACGCCAGCCTGTTTGTCGCCTGCCCCGCAGGTACCTGCTTACTGACTCCCAACCGCTATGTCCGCTCCCGTCCTGAAAGTCCACACTGTGCCGCGCACCTTCCCGCCCAGGGCCGTCACGGGTGCGGCGGGCAGCCACGGTGGCCTTCCTCTCCTAACGTGATCGAAAGCACGGTTCCGGAAGCTGGTCTTTAAATAATGCCCCAGCTCCATTTCTGATCTTTGCAGAATTCATCCTAATCTCTCTGATAGTCAGTTTTCTCAGATTTAAAATACGGACATAATGCTCTCCCCTCCTGGGACTGCTGTAAGAACTAAAATGAGGCAGTGCGCACGGGGCTTCACAGTGGCGTCTACTGCCCCTCGGGGTCGCTCAGCGGGAGCGTAATTTTGTGATCGCTCTGGCCCACGTCGCTGCGCTGGCTTCCAGGCTGTACTTTGCGTCTGCTTCACGTTGCCCGGAGCTGCTGGTATGACTTTCTAAATTTCAAATCCGGCCATCTCAAGTCCAGCATACAATCTGTTGGTGACGTTCCTTACAGGTCCAGGTAAAGGCCCTTTGAAGTTGGTGTCTTATTGTTCCGGCCCCGACCTCCGCCAAGCCTCCGTCGGAGGAGGTACGCATTGCCTCGTGATACTGGAAACCTCTGTGACTCTCCTTTTATCATTTCATAGGGTTGCCCCTCCTATGTATAAGTCTTTCCTCCACTTGTTTTGGTCGGGTTACTGGGCCCCATCCTCTAGGTCACAACTCCTGCACACCCTTTCCCAGACTCTTCTCCTGGTGCCTCTGGATGGGCCCCCTTGGGGTCCCTGTCTCCCTCTGCATGACCCGGTCCTTCTCTGCTCAAACTGTCATAGCCCTGCCCTTTCCCAGCGGGGCTGTGGTTCAGCACGCTTGTGTCTTCTCCCCAGCATGAGTTTGGTGTGGGTGAGATGGTTACTGGTGGGACTGACTGGAATATGGCAGGCAGTGATTTAGTGCCATCGATGTAAACACACTTGTTTACAGTTCAGTTCAACCCAGTGTGAAATGTAAGGATCTGAAGGGTTATCACATGGGAAGAAGGTCTTGTTTTTATTTCTTATCATTCCCAAGGGAAGATGCATGATGAATGAAAGTAACGAGACAGAAATGTTAACGGAAGTATGTCGTGAAGCCTTCAATTACTGCTATCCAAATATCCCAAACGGCACGGGACCCTTGTCTGGAAACATGAGACTTAATGGAGAGCACATACGCACATGTGCAGAGGTTTACTGGGAAATCCCTGTATGCAGGAGGAAGCCCCACCCCCACTCAGGGTCTCCAGCCCTCCAGCGAGCTGCCTCTCTGCAGTGATGGGTCCAGGGTGGCTGGGTCTCAGTGCTCCCAGGGGGTCTGGAGGCGGTCGGTGCAGGGATCCAAGTTTTTCCCAAGGCTGGGTGCTCTCCCAGAGGGGAGCTTATCAATTCTTATTTTGAGTCATCTTTTGCAATATTAGTTTTAATAGACTGTAGATTGCATAATTTTCAAAACAAAGCATGCATTTGTGTGAAATCATGTGGTACTTGTCTTTCTCCGACTGGCTTATTTGTGGAATCTAATGAACAAAATGAACTAACAAGCGAAACAGAGAGAGACTCATAGATGGAAAGCAGGTTGACAGCTGTTGGGGGTGTTGGGGACTTGGTGGGGGTTTGAAGGATTGAGCAAAAAAGAACAAAAGCGGGAAAAAAATCATAGACGGAAACAGTGTGGTGATAACCAGAGGGAAGGGGCTAGGAGGATGGGGTGGGGAGTACAGGGGACGAACAGTGATGGACGGAGACTTGACTTGGGCGGTGAACACACAATGCACTGCACAGACCATGTGTTGTGGAGTTGTGCACCTGAAACCTGTGTCATTTCGTTAACCAGTGTTACCCCAATAAATTCAACAGAAAGCAAAAAAAGGAATCTTATGAATAAGATATATATTTTTCAATCCAGTACTTTCTGATTGAAAGTACGAGGCACCACATCCAAACGAAGTAAGTAAATAAATGAAGAAGATTCTCACTGATTGCGGTAAGTGCTGTAATCAAGGCCCAATTATTAGGTGTGAAACTTGGAGCCGGTGTTCAGTGTCGGTTCATTTAGTAAGAAATAGCTGATCACCTCCAGAGTCAAGGAAGATACTACATGCTCAATGGACAGAAAATAAGCAAAAGTCTCCGTCTTCCAGGGATGCAGGGGACAGCACAGGGATTACAAGTGGAAAGTAGTCACATGACGCTAGGAGGCACTACTGATGTGGCGAGTGAGATTTGCAGATTATAAGCGCTCTGTGGGTTGTGGCAGAAGATGATGCTAGAAACTGGGGCGGGGAGGGGGCGGGGCTTGAACACCCAGCAAAGGGGCAGACCTCTTCTAATCCTGACATCCCCTTGTGTCTGCATCCAGGGACTTCGAGTAGGGGCCGCCTTGAGTTTTTTTTTAGGCAATCTTTTAAATCAAGGAGGTGGAAAACCTAAGCCAGCAATTACGTATCCGTAAAATTTACTTCTTTGGAAAAACATAGACATCCCTGGTTCGGAACCAGTAAAATATTGCCTGAACACCACATATTTAATAATACCGCCTTTCGTGATTATGCTTTATTTCTAATTCACTGTTGAATGAACAAAAAGAGATGTACACTTTAATAACTTCAATGCAGTGTTGATATTTGAACTAAGTATGACGACCCCCCCCCCACGTAGTATTGTTTGCAGGAGATGATGTTGCTGCCGGTCTGGGTAATGGGTTACAGGTGACTGGACGTGGCTGTGCTAATGTCTCCTCTTCTCTGGCCACTGGGGAAACGTGGGTCCCTGCGAAACGGGACGTGGAGCCAGGTGAACCAGCAGTAGCTCCTCAGCGCTGCAGGCGGTTCCGCGCACACACCCTTCACTGCCCCCCACGCCCATCCCCTGTCGGATTGCATCCTGTAGGCAGGAGGGTAAGACTCTGAATTTTGCAAAGAAATTTCGAATCTCTTGTAATGGATGTGTATGAGAATTTCTTTCCTGCCAGAGTTTAGTATTCAATTGAGATTTTTTAATATGGCACATCACTCAGATGCAAATTATAAAGGGTATACAATGATTTAGATAATCATAATATGTGCCAATCAGAAATAAAAATATTACCAGATTCTTTTTTCAGAACTTTAAATAAGCATTCATATTTGGAAGCACATACTTACAAAAACATATTTTGAGACACAAGGGTAAATTTTGTATTTTAAAATATTTTTAGAACTATACAACCGGTGATGAAAATGAAGAATTAATTCAAGATACTTTCTATGACAATAATGAAGTCGTTTCAATACTGCCAATTACAGCACCCAAACGGAAGAGGGTATGATGGGCGCCCCCATTATTACTCAGCCTGCTCCCTGGAAATGACGCTCTTTCTTTCATTCCTCAGAATGGACAACAAATTCCGTATTAAAGAATTTTGAGCTTGGCTTAAGAAATAGGGTGGGATAGTGGTCACTAACAAAGTTTCTTGGAAACCCTTATTTGTGATTCTGAATTTGTTGTTGCCTTGAAATGAGGCTCATTTTGTAATGGGCAGAGTGGCCTTGTGCTGAATCTGTCCCGTGAATCATAATTCGTGAGTCTTCTGTGACATTTCAGGCCCATAAATATTTTTGTCTCTCATGTCCTTAAAATGAAACGTTCTGACTGAATTTGGATGGCTCTCGTCTGGTCTGCAAGATGGCCTGTTCCTCCAGACTGCGGCAGGTGACTATTAGGAAGTGGTTCTTAGAATGGTCTTTTCGAGTTGGAGATCTCAGGAGCCAGTCAGGTGGCCCATGGCCAACCAGGTCTCAAAGGCAATGACATCCACTGATTCTTGCCAGACTTTTTTTGTTTTTTAACCCAGAGGAGACTAGGAGATGATCTGTTTTAACTAAGTCTTAACCCAGAGTTTACTAAAATTCATTTCAAGAAACCAATAGTAAGATGTATTTGGAAAAAAATTCTTCTGAATTATCACCACTATCCACTTTTTTTAAGGAAAAAGGAGGATTTGAAAGGAAAGAAGCAGATGCCATGGAGTTGTGGTATATGGCGTGATGTTCTCTTGCAGAAAAGACACCCAAGCAAAAGATTCAAACCCAAACCATCTATGGATTGAGAAAGCAGTTTTTATTTAACATTTCTGGAGCTCTTAAAGATTTTGATCAAACCATTACAATTTCATGATGTTGTTTTTTCTATACACACATTAAACGTTCAGTACAAATTGGAGATGGTAATGAGTACTTAGATTTAAGTGTCTCTGTTTACCTTGACATGGGCCATACTTGTAAGTGCCATTGGCTGTCAAAACTATTCTGAGATTAAGAATATTCTTTTACATCTTACATAAGACGTTGCAAACTGCTAAGCAATTTACTAATTATGAAATGAAAGCTGAGTGTTTGCTGCCTGTAGAATGTCAATGTGTTTGCACTTTATCAGGGAATATTATGCCGAATGACTAATGCTTCCCCTTTGCACTTTGAGCTACTAAGTAATCCACACATCTCAGAATGCTCCTGTCCAGTAATTAAAACCGCCCAGGGAAATAATGTCACCAGCCACTACTCTCTGTCCCTGTTAAATTGCCTTTGGTCTCATAATTCGAACTTCCTGGCTGAGCCCGAGTCAGCGGTCCCTGCAATAACTTAATTGTTGTCATCAGTGTTCCCCCCTCGAATAAGCAACACAGGACAAAACGTGTCTTCTGAGGCCAGATTGCTTTACATCCCTGGGCTCGCCCTGTTCACAAGATGATCATGCTACGTGCAGAAGCCAACTAATCTGCTGGAGGGGCCCGATCAGTGTGTGTGTGGGGGGTGGTGATAGCGTCAGGAGTATTTGTCAGAACCCAGCGTTTGTCTACTTACTAGGAGCCTGTTTTGTAGGTTTGTTTTCCGATTCCCAGTTTCCAGAATTAAGTGTTCAGCTCCATTTGTGGTGGTGTTTTGTGATGTTTGTGGAGTGACATGGGGCATTTCTGGACAGCCACAGGTTCCGGGATGTGGTCCCTCCTCCGGTGGCACAGTGGGGTTCCCGGATGCCAGCCCTTGCTCTGGGCACTGGGGAGAGAGCACAGGAGAGTCCCTGAGCCCGTGGCTCCACTTCCTGCTGGGGCAGAATGAGAGAACAAGAAAAGAAACACCGAATAAAGGGGGCACTTGTAAAGAGCGCCCTGTGGAGCATCAGTGAGAGATGCGAGGAAAGGCATTGCGCTCACGGCTCTGTGCACACACCCCGTGCTTCCACGGCTGCCAAGGTGTCAGACCTGGACCAAGCAGGCCTGTTTCCCTACAGGGGTCTTTCTATTTCTGCCAGTGCACACCCGCGGTGGACTCCGAGTTAGTGACACAGGGGCAGGGGGCTGTCGGGTGACAGATTCAGATCCTCCGTCACAGAGTCAGGCTCCTGTTGAGAGGGGGTGGGCTGAGCAATAATCTCTGTCTTTGATCATCACCATTGTTACCAGATATTTCCCCAAAGGGGTCATTGAATTGTTCTTGATCTTCCTTAGAATTATCAAATACTTTGGTGCAATTTATATTTATCAACCCCTAGACTGAAAATAATTCACCCAGACGCACTATTTTTAATTCACTGAGGGGCTGTCATGTACCAGGGACTGTGCATGAATTATTCCTCTCTAAGCCTCAGGACTGGTCGTGAGGTGGGCACCACCACGGTCTCTGTTTATAAGGTGGAGACTCATTACTTCGCCTGAGGTCACCTGGCCAACAGGCCGTGACCATGATGAAACGCGGGACTTGCCTCTAGAACCCGAGTCCTTAAGCGATAACCTGCCTCCACAGAGCTCCTCTCGAAGTACTCTCAAATCCGACACATCCGCAGGGGCGCTTATACTCGGAAGACTCGGAGATCACCAGGCTGGATGAAGACTTGATGACCGTTTAAAAAAGAAAAGATCCAGGCAAAACTATTTTAGGAAGGAAGATAGAGACTAAAAAGTATTAGGTCAGCGTAAGAGATGAACAGGCCCCCCATGAGTAGTTAAAAATCACGAATCACATAATTTGCCTGCACCTTGTCTGTGTGAACCGACAGCAGATATGGGGAGATAACCCTTCCGATGGGCAGTCCCAACCCGTCCAGCAGAAACCGCTGCAGCCAGGCAGAGCAAGACTGTCCTGGGGCTCGTGGGTCAGCCAGAAAACGCCACCGGAAATCACGGAGAGACACTCCCTGCCCTTGACCGGCACGTGGAAGGACTGACATGATACAGAGAAAAAAGAGGGCGTGTGTTCAGTGTGAAAAGAAGAGCCCTGGACATACAGCGGAGTCCAAGTGAAGACCCTTTGTTCAGGCTTGATGAAGAGACCGGCTTGGTGGCAGGGGACAGTCTCTGAAAGAGGGTATGAGGTGGCAAAGACGGAGACATGGAGGAGAGGCTTGTTGTAGGCTGTGTGGGTGTCATGGTGCCCTGACCACTTGGAGACCCATGCGCTCAGGAACAGGGGGAGTACAGTGAGTGATTCCGACTGGGGGCACCTCTCGGTGCAGAATCTCTGGAAGGCGAGACTGTGATCGAGAATCTCTGGAAGGCCAGCCTGAAACACTACGTGTGTGTGGTGTCGTAGGCAATGAGGAAATCATCGGTAACCTTTGAAAATAACTATAAACCCTTTCATTAGTGTGGAAAGAAGGGCCAGACAATAGAGGGTTTGAAAGCAATAAGTGCTGGGAAATGGATACCAATGTGAAGGGTCACACATTTGAGAAGCTTTAACTGAAAAAAAAACCCTCAAATTTTATGACCTCAATTCCATTCTCACTAAAGATATTTCAAGATCTGGATGTATTTAAGAGAAATATGTATAAAAATATCAGTAATATTACAGACAATGGCCAAGGGAAATAAAGAAAAGGGATAGCCTAGGACTGGTGTCCCCACGGAGTAAGTAGGGAATGGGGGGCGGAGGGCTCAGGAAGTTGGGATTCGTGAGGCCAGGCCGACTAGAGTGTGCCATGAACGTCCTCTGCCCCATGTTTTCCTCTCCATTGCACTCATACAAACATGATATCTTTCCCATTAGGCCCGTGTGTGAACTTCCTGGGCTTTGCTTCTTCCTTTTCCCTTCTTGTCCACTGCCCGATGAGCATGACCTTGCTGTTGGCCAGGAGGTGTTCTTGCTTATCGGCATGCTCCGGGGATGAGCACAGTGTCTCACATTTCAGCTCTCAAAGCCTTGCTACATGAATGAACAAGAGGAGTTCAAGGGCAGAGCAACCCTGAGCCCAGAAGTTTCTAATGGAAATCAGGAACTTCTGAGAAAACACATAAGGAAATGCTTGTGGTGAGGTTGCAACACCAAGAACAGGTTTGTGCCAGACAGGCATCTCCACGGCTTCCGAGGGAAGCCCTCTCTCCCAGGAACCACAGGGGTGAGAAGTTGGCGACCCAGTAGGGACTGGCTCAGGGCCCATGGGGCTAAGCTGTGGGACCTGGGGAGCATGTAGGCACTCAGCTAAGGAGATCACTGTGGAGCCTTTTCTAGCAAGGAGCATGCCCAGGAGGAAGTGAGTAGTTTGGGATGGCTGTGGTAGAAACTTCGAGACCGGCAGTGTCCAAGAGAGACTGTTTCAGGGTTGAAAGGATATAATGTGTTTGCTGTGAGGTCATTCTGCTTGGCATGTTACTGAGGGCTTTCAGCTTTTAAATGGGCATGGTCTGAGGCAAATGGGACAGTTGGGAACCAGGTGTCTGCTTGGCCTCACTGACCCCATGTGATTCTCCATTGCTCTGCCCAGGTGCCCTGGACGCGTTCTTCCCATGCCCTCCTCCCTCCTCTGGCCTTCCTTCCCCCTGGCCTTTTTTGATTTTTTTTCCTCTTATGAACTCCCTCAACTCCTGTGTCCCCAGGACAGCCATTCATGCCTAGAGGAAGTTTTCATGACTTAAAATTTAGCCAGAGAAAGCAACGAGGTCTTGTGTTTGGGAAGGAGAATCTGAGACCGGTTTTTTGATACTTTATTCTTCTATGTGTTCTTTAAATTTCCCTTAATGAGTTTCTCAAAGTTATGCTCTTTCTTTTGTTCTTCAAAACAGAGAAGAAATTCTACATTAACTAATTTTTGGTGGTTAGCATAAGACACATGGCTGTATGAGTGTCTATGAGGACCGTTTCTGGAAAATCCGTATCGGTGACTCCACATTTGCTGTGGTCCAGTTGTGAGGTTCATCTCGCGTTGAGCAGGATGACCTCCCAGGGTAGGAGTCCAGTGGAGTAATGGTTCAGGGATTCATCACATCCTCGCTTCGCTTTAGAGTGCTAACTGGTGGCTGATTAAACCAAGTTCGTCACCCGGTTTAAGCTTCAGTAACATGTGTAGGTACTGAAGCTTGACTTCTGCCAGCAGCTTCCAGGGACTTGGCCGAGGTCAGTCAGCTTGATCTGCCAACAAGGGGTTTCCAGGGAGAGGAAGGTGCTCCATGGGGGAGACCACCGGGCTGGGTGGCAGGCCAGGTCTGGAGGACGGATTGTGTGACGCCGGACGGTTTCGCCGAACCCCGGGGGGCAACAGGCCAGTGTAGGTGGACTCAGGAGATGACAGAAGATGACAGTGTGTTTGTTATTTGTCGGCATCTGATGATAGGGAGTGGGGGAGAAGGTCACCCAACCTGAGCTCATGCCTCCTGCCAGTCCCCTGGAACATGTGAGAAACCCGAAGACACTGGCTGGTTTAGAGCCTGTTCCACTTCATTTGTGGGGGTTAGAATGGAGCAACGATTTACAGGTCAGACCCTCAGCGTTCCATCCTGGGCTCAGTCCCAATAGCGTGGTGCGGGTAGACCTCACGCAACGGGGGAGAAAGAGCAGAATGGACTTCTGCTTGGCTCTGTGTCACCAGGAGTGTGTTGCTGATTTGCACGTTCTTTTGGTGACACTCCTCGATTCCTTGTTTCCCTTGTCCCCCAGGTACAAAGCCTTTGTACCCCAAGGCCTCCAGGTAGCATGCCCTTCCCATGCTATGGTAAAGATGGGGAAAGTTTGTTTAAACACATTCAGGATCAGTTTTAAAGGTGTGTGTTTCGTAATGTAATATAACAATGATTTCAAGATCTCAGATCTGTATAGAAAGGCAGTCATCTAATTATTTAGTTTATAAAGTCAAATTGCAGATCAGGACTGACTCTGTGCTAAGTGTATTTACATCGTTCATAGACATGTGCTTTTTTTTGCAGATAGAAAATCCCTTGGTTTAGACTTTACCCTGCTTCCGGAACTCGCTATCAGCACATAGCTAACATTTTCCAAAAAACGTCAGACAAAAATCCTCATGTGTTAACCAATAGAAAGTTGAAAATAAAGGTTCTGCACTGGCTGGTGTGGCTCAGTGGATTGAGCGCGGGCCTGTGAACCAAAGGATCACGGTTCAGTTCCCAGTCAGGGCACATGCCTGGGTTGCAGGCCAGGTCCCAGTGGGGGGCTCACTAGAGCTAACCATGCATTGATATTTCTCTCCCTCTCTCCTTCCCTTCTTCTCTAAAGATAAATGAATAAAATCTTTAAAAAATAAAAAAAATAAAGATTCTGGCATCTCCTCCAATTCTGCAGCCTTGGTCTCTGTTCTCACTTAGGATGAGGAATGAGCCGACCACGCCCCTCCGTTCAGTTTGTTCAGAAGGAGAGACAGTGGGAAGGAGCTGTGTTGGTGTTCATGTTGCTTTTTACTTTTATTAGCTGAGCGAGTGCTGAAGAGCCTTTTCCAGGAGTGGGCGAGGGGCGCCTCTATCAGTCTTCACGCTTTTCTTATTGGACTAGGATCTTGACGGTGCCGGAATGTTACAAAGTTAAGGAGAACGGTAGTGTGTCGCCCAATGGATGCGCTGCAATCGGCGCCTTCAGCCGGGAGCGGGGCGGGAAGTGCTTCGCAGTGTAATGCGTGCGGTCCTCTGAACCGGCGTGGCGACCCCAGAAGAAGGCTCTCTGTCCTCTCTGTGGTCGTTCACTGTGCATCCCTCTCGCTCTGTCCATCTAACCCCTTACTTGTGTTTATTTGCTTTCAGTGTTTGCGAGATGGTTAATGGGGTTGTTCATAAAGCCCACTTCCTGAACGGGGGAAGGTGACGACATTTGTAGCTAGTCCTGGAATGCAGGTTTTCCTTTCATTCTTACCAATGCAGGATGACTTAGGTGATGAAGGAGCCGTGAAAGGTCTTATTGGGTCTCCACCGACGATTCCATGGGGAACCAGCTTGCAACCACTAACAGGTTAACAGGAGACCGGTGGGAGGTGTGGCGAAGAGGCAGGGCGCTGTGCCCTGTGGCCAAGATGCCCGAGAAAGGAACTTGTCCAAAAAAAAAAAAGGATTACTTCGCTTTGTAACATCAAGTCCATTATTTCTCTTGTTCCTTTTTCTTTTCTCAACTACAAAGGATCGTACCGAGTGTGTCCTTCAGCTTTTCAAAACATATACTGACCGTGAATCTGCATTATAATGCAGATGGTTCTTTAAACATTGCCCAAGAATATGTCTGGGAAACATCTCTGAAAGAAAGTTGTTTTTTAACCAAACCTTTTCCATTATAATTCATATTGCGTAAAACAGGCTTTCTAGGTTCTTATGGAATGTGTGGACAAGTTAAAACTGGCAATAGGGCTCTTCAAAGTTTAAAAAAAATTGTCCAGGGAAAAGAATGTTGTTGGTATCAAATCTTAAACTAGCAATGCCCACATTTTCTTTTCTATATATCCAAAGCTGTGAAGCCGGTAAATTATGGTTGTATGGACACTGTTATCATCAGTAGAATATGTGCAAAATGCCCCAACAGTTAGGCTTTGGAGGAAAGCATACCGATACCGAAATGTCCAGATTTAGAACCTGCTGCACACATTCGCTGAATCCAGGAATAATGAGATGAATAAATTTTCTTGAGTTTAGGGCAGATTTATCAATACCCACTCAATGCATTCATTTGCTACTTCAAAAGGAATTATTTTGTGGACACCAGAATATTGCATTCGTGCGTTCAGGTCATTTACTCCTATACTTTACCATTGGCCACTGATGTCAGAGTTAGAAGAGGGCTGTTTCTTGAAAAATTGCAATGCGAATGCTTGAATGGGCCACTGTTTGTGTGTGTGCGCATGTGTGCTGTGAAACATGGTTATAAGTCGAAGAATGGATATTGAACTGGACTTCCAATCTAAGACCCACGTCATACTAGACCAGTGCGGTGCCGAGACAGCACCGGCCTCACAGATGACAGAATGACAGGAAGTTCCGGGTCCTGAGTCCCACCCCAGCCCCTTAACTGACTGGCTGGGTGAGCTGATAGGTGCTATTTGTAAAGCAGTGCCTGTCTCTACCGTGAAAAAACTATGTAAACAGGAAGCATTGTTACTGGTTCTCCCCCCATCAGCTTCGAAGTCCACATGACATTCAGTTGAATGGAATGTCGGGAAGGTTCGTATTTTGACTGCTACTTGGCTGGAGACCATTTAATTAAGAACCATTTTGGAGGCTTTTCCTTGTTATTTTAATGAAATTCAACGGATCCTGCTTATTATCACAGTAGTGCTTGTCCCTGCTGGTGACGGGGAACACGGGTGATCGCCACTCCTTGGGATGGCACGGTGGGGAGCCTGCCATTGGAGCAGGCTCAATGCCACCTGCGGTCCTTATGCCCACGGACAGCCCCTCAGATTGCCTCTGGGCTGCCTGTCCATGTCCACGTTCATTCATCCTCCCTGGGAGAGGTGCGCTCTGTTAGACCAGTGTGCACCCCGGAAGGGGCCTCTGAGGCTGAGGATGAAGCTGCAAGAACTGATATTTCAGGTCCAAAGAACAAAGGCCCCTCTGGTAAACCGGGAGCCCACTTCCAGAGTCAAGGACCTTGGAAAGAACAGGACGGCCCCTCAGTTTCTGTGCGATTTTTAGAAGACCGTACAACTGGAGAAGCAAGTGAACAAACTCTCAGAGTATTTAGTAACCAATTACATGTCTCCTAATAATGGGACCGTGTTTTGAAATGCACGCCAGAGGAAACCAAGCAGTATCCTTGGTTTCATATTCTTTCAAGATACGAAACCTCAGCCATCCCGTCTCACGTAACACCTCCAGGTATCCAGGTTGTCCCCCCGCCTCAAGGCCTCCCAGCAGGCGAGAGAATGTGTATGTGTGTGCGCACGTGTGCACATGCGTGTGCACGCTAAAGACGTCCACGCAGGAGGGAGGAGGAGAAGAGGGAGCCAGCAGGTGCAGAAGGGCCAGGAGTGGAAAGGGAAGGAGGTGACTCACCACGGGACCTCCTGAGACAGCAGGAAGGGTGGCAATGCCTTTCAGCTCACGCTCACGCACCGCTGAGTGACATCCGAGTGATGTGCCGGAGAAAGCGGCTATAGATAGGGTACCTCTCTCGCTCATTTCTCACACTGCATATGTAAGATGTGTGCAGATTTTATTCCAAATAACCCCAAACATAGGGCCACAACTCATGACGTCTGGTGTATCCTCCAAAGTTAGCTTCTAAATTGACTGGTTGGAGTTGGTGTTGATGTAAATCATCAAATTCGTGTGGAGGCTCTTGATTTCCTTTCAGTTTGAATAGGCCTTTTTTTTTCTGGGACATTTACCAGATACAGCATTAACTGGACACTGTTGAGTCCAGTTAATTCTGGTTTCACCATCGCCCCATCTCCCTGCCTGATAGAATTTGCATGATGAGTCTTTAGAAAGGTGTCCCCACCCCTGTGCATTTGCTTGTGCAAACATCTCAGGGGACCGGGCTGGCCCAGGGTCTGCAGACAGCCTGTCTTTGGTCCCTGATGCTCCAGCCCATGGCGTCCGCCTGTTGGTTGTCAGGGCGCTCATCCCCCCTGACCCACATCATCCGCTGTTGCAGAGACTTTTTCAGAGGCAAGAGTCGGCCTCCACGGGAGCTGGGTCACCTGAAACTCAGGCATAGAAGACACTTCCCACGAGTGCGTGGGATTCTAGCAGCGGGCCACGTGCTGGTCACACGCATGGACTTCTACCTCCTCAGGTGCTGTCTAGGCCAGGACACAGGTGTTCCCTGCCTCTCCGTGCCTCTCCATCATCCCAGTGTTGGACAGCACCCCTCTCCTCTTGGGCCATAGTCCCCTCGAGTGCGTTCTGCCCCCTACATCCATCCCGCATTGAGGCTGCTATAGTCCTGGCCTTCCGAGGAGCACAGGGCCAGGAGGGATGGTTCTGTAGGTGTGTTCCTTTTAACTCGTCCCTGAAGAGAAAGAGTTCAATGTCTCCTTATACCTGTCAAAGAGAAAACCTGAGACACTTTCGTCGGGAAGGTTTTACTGAGTCTGTGGACATGGAGGAAGGAAACATGGCCTTGACTGTTTTCGAGAGCAGAGCGGAAACGAAACTTGCTGCCTTGTAGATTATCGTGACATGAAACACCAGGTGGAAAGGTGAACGAGACTCCTCGAGTATCCCGGGCATGGCAAAGTTGCTACTCAGTCTCCTTAGGAAACCAACAGGGTGAAGTTAGATTGAAAAAAACAAGGTTACAAAATAAAGTCTTTACAGCCTTAATTCTTATTTATGACAAGCGCAACCCCGTTGACGATGACGTCATTAGGTCCTCACACGCAGCTCTCCACTTTGGGAGGCGGAGTGCTGCAGCTCAGAGAGAAATCGCCTCGTACCAAACCTATAAATAAGTGTGTTATTCTCACCAACAGATTCGAAATACGATTTTTAAAACATGTGTTTCAGAGTTTTTGTTAGGGTTCCACTTCCTTTTACTAAATTTAAAACGTAGTTGGTTCTATCATCTTCTCTCAGAAAATATTATCCACCAGACCGTCGTTACACAACGTTCATGTTGCTGTGTCATTTCCAAGGTGCGCGTGTCTGCCTTCATTCTCCCCATTGACTCCGTAATTGCTTTTAATTCTCATTGCATTTCCCTGTGCCCTTTGTCTCCCACTAAGTGTGCTCACGGCGTATATTGTCATATACTGTAAGTCTCTGCTGTTCTCTCGGTGGGCTTTGGTTGTCACTGATATCGGAAGGCAAGGACGGGGCAGTCACCAGAAAAAGGCGCACGGACTCCCGTGGAAGCCATTGCTGTCCACTGAACTTCTACGTCCCCTACTCTTCCTGCGTTAGCTCCACAATTTTCCCCACTAGGGGGCTAACATCCTTTTTCCCCCAGCAATTGGAAGTAATTGATAAAATTTAAAAGGTGTTATTACTACTCAACTTTATAATTTTGTTGAGTAATGTAAGAAGAAAACTTGAGGTCTGTTACATTTTACAACATGGATGAGCGGTTAATCTTTTTTTTTCACTTCATGTTCTCAAGAACTGAAAATGCAATATCAACTTACTGACAGTTTATGGTTATTTACGGTTCACGGCCATTTCACGCCGTCCCTCCTGTTCCTATCAAAGCAGGAACCACTGCTGATGATACTTTATATACATCCTTTTGTGTTACTGCCTTCGCCATCCTTAGACCCTGGTAGAAATTATCCTTAACGCACAAGAAAGTGTTCTGATGGAAGAGAGATGGACTGGGACACAGAGCCGGGTGCATCCGCGGCAAAGCCTGGGTCTGAGGGTCATCGCTGTCTCTACACAGGTGGTTCCACCACTCAAAAGCCATTGGAAACTACTCTGGTCCCCGGAGAAGCTCTATTACATGTGATCTGAGTAATTAGCGATGCACTGGCCGTGGGAAAAACATACATGTTCAACTGTATGAACAAGGTGCCCGCCGAATGCCTTGGAAACACGAGATTGGATGAGCAAAGAAGGTGGGGCACATGTTGCGGACAGAGACCCTGTTTTTACCACGCCATCTCTCCTTTTTTTAAAATTAAAACTCAATACACACTTTTTATGGAAAGGTTTTCAAACTATTAAGAAGAAAACACATTGTTCCTGCTTGTTCTTCCTCAGAAATAAGTTGCTGGTATTTAAGCTTATCACATTGCTGCATTTCCCCATACCTGTGTGTGCATGAAAAAGTTTATATCCTGTTTTTTAACTTACGCAAATTTTCCAGATTTTAAGTGGTCTTTTTAAAAAATAACTCTAAAACTTATAAAATGCTATCCTGTTGATGTTTAATTTATTTGGCCTATATCTAGTCAGTAACATTGAGTATTTCCTCAGAATTTACTATAATGAATAACCCTTTCTGCAGAAATTCCCTCGTGCGTGCTATTCTGCTCACGTGGCTGGTTATTTCTTTGCAGCCCCTGAGTGAGAGTAACGACCCCAGGTGCACAGGCTCACGGTCGGGTAGTGGGGCTCCGCTTGCTCTTGTTCGTGTTGTGGTTTTGTGAGAGGGTCAGTGAGCTTAGCATCTAGAGAAATGCAGTGGTAGAAACATGTCTGAGCTCAATGTAGAGAAACCAGGGACTGTGCCTCTGGGTGGAGCCTGCAGAGACCGTGGGCGGCCCGATGGGCAGGGGCCAGCTCTAGGACCCTGGTGTGGCCGCAGGAGGTTCATGGGCGCTGCCTTGACTCCGGGAGGAAAGGCCGTCTCCACCTCTCTGCGAATGGTCAGCCGGGCCGAAGGTGCCCTCCCAGCTCAGTCTCCAGTGGAAGTCTGCGGGGCTGTCCTGGCCTTGACCCCTCTGCTCCAGGAGTGGCGTCGGACAGAGCCAGCTGCATCAGCTGTGTCCCTCAGTCCTCATCACACGTATTCAATGTGCAGACACGGGGATGCACTCCGGGCAGGACAGGGGGACCGTCTGGGCTTCCGAGGCACCTCCCGTGCCTGGTTCCTCTCGCGGGGTGGGGACGAGCCATTCCCTCTGCTTTGGAGTTTGCTTTTCCCGCGAAGCAAGAGTATTGTAGCCACCGGCATGGCTGTTAGTGCGTCTTGCACTCTTTGGGTGAGTTCCCTGAGAAATCAAGGCTATCAGACCATTGTGGGTGGCACTTTTTCTCATGGGCATCTTACCCTTAGAATAAACAAACGGTGCCGAACCATATTCATAGGTCAGAAATGAGAATTCTCAAGCATCGGTGTGTGGTCACACGCCAGTGAAAACACTGCAGATGGATTGAAAACTGGTCTGTTTCTAACCTTTGTCCCACACGGAGTAATTGAGAGACATGACCGTCTTCTACCCGATGAGAGTTGAGAGGGCCTGGGGGGGTGTGTGTGTCATACGTGTGAAAGTCTGCATGTGTTAAACCACACTTAATTTTCTAGGAGAAATGGAACTCTCTCTGAATGCTTGCCAAAGTTATTAGAAAGAGAATGAAAGAGGCATTTAATATTTATTAGACTTTAAATAGAATATTTTAATCTATTTGGCGTAGCAAGAAGTCATGATTATACACATTATTCACTTGCATGCCTTTGTGGAGCCGTTCAAACCGTTGTTTCAGGAACGCAGCCTGGATCGAACCAGCCTTACCAAACCAGGTGCCCTTCTGTCGGGGTAAAGAGCTGCACCCCATTGTGACCTATGGTGCCCTAACGTCCAAAAGTAAAAATACTTCCTAAAAGCCTTTCTTTACATTCGTGTGGGACTTAACAGGTAGCCTATGTTCATGTACAGCATCTCATTTGCTTTTAAAATTTTCCAGATAATAAGCACACAAAGAGCACACAAAGGAAGTGATTCTAATTTGAAAAGCACCACACAAGTGTGTGAACACATAGTTTCCTACATGCTGACTCATCACAGACGTGCCTGTCAGGGAGGCAGCGTCACCAGGCCACTGGTACAATGTCCCCTGCAGAGCAGGGAGCATAGGGCAGGGGCCCTGTGACCTTCTCGGAGTCACTGATGTAGGTAAACACCACTCTGTGTGTCCCAAGGACATGGCTTTTCTCGAAGTGCTGTCCCACTTGTCTTTGTTATTCTTTGGTTTGGGGAGGAGGAGGGAGTCATCAGGCAGGGTTGATCTGCAGGGCCAAGGAGGTGACATCGTCATTGTAGGCCACCCTGTCATTGCTGCTATGCTCAGTAGCGAGGATCAGAGGTTGCACCTAAAATTGGCTCAGCCCCAAAGGCAGTCCAGTGGCTTATGTGACAACCGGGGCTCAGACATGGCTGGAGCCCAAGGCCCATGGTTAATTCCAGGCTGTGGCTCTATTCCTCTGGGGTCCCTTCAGCTCTGTCCTCTGTGTCAGCTGAGGGTATCTCCCCAGGTCTTGCTCAGATGGAGCGAGGGCTGCTGGGAGCTCCAAGAGCCACAGGACATCGCACACGCAGCCGCAGGGGATGAGAACTTTCCTCTGGAGCCAGCGGACATTGGCCGTGGGCTCCTCATGGGGGGACGAGCTCAGGCCCCATACCCGTCAGGTGCACCCCCAAGCACCACAGTCAGGGGGTGGCATCCCCTTTGGACAGAGGCCACATCACAGCACCATGGGAAGGTATGGCGCCGGTTCACTCGCTCTGCCTGTTTGTGGCACCCAGGAGGCTCTTTTCACCGAACCCACGGACTAGAAAGGAGGAAAGAGGGAACCAAGTGCAGGGGAGGCCTCAGTGACACCCCCTGAGATCGGCAAGTCCTTCTGGTGGCTTCACCTGTTCCCAAGTCGAACGTCGTTGTGCCTCTCATCAAAATTGAGAGTGTAAAGTCGGAGTTGAAAGTGAAACAGGACAGATTTACAGACTGAGACATCTGGGGTTTTAGTTAGCATTCTGTTCTCTCTCATTTCCTAACAACAGGTTCATTGTCAAGGGTGCATTAGGCTTTGGAGAACTCTTATGGGCAGTTCATGCCTATGTCAAAAAATTGTGTTTCCAGATGAGATTCCCTTTACTTCCAATTACATGCTCACACACACCACAAGTGGATGTTTCTGAATCTAAAAAACAAACACACACACACACACTCACACACACATACA
Source organism: Sturnira hondurensis (assembly GCF_014824575.4). Lineage (NCBI taxonomy): Eukaryota > Metazoa > Chordata > Mammalia > Chiroptera > Phyllostomidae > Sturnira > Sturnira hondurensis. The sequence goes on from NW_028087067.1 coordinate 1,226,515, forward strand.
CACACACACACTATGAATCTGTGTGTGTGTCCCTGTGTCCACTTTAAAAGAAGATCTGAACATGTGTTGGCCCCTGTCACCGCCACCCCTCCTCCGCCGCCCACGCTGTGATGGAACTCGCTTCCCAGAGCCATGGGGTGTGATCATGAGGAGCACGCTTTCACACCGCATGGTGCGTCCAAGGTCAAAGGGAAATGCGCAGCACAGTGCATTCGTGTCGGAAAGGAACAGGAGGGAGGAGAGGCTGGAGGTTGAATTAAGTGACCTAACCCTTCCAGACTCATCCGGGGAAGTAGCTGTCTCCTCGGAAAACCCGAGTGACGGCGGTGTAACACCTGTTTTTCAGATTCAGTGAGTTACCAGACGTGCAGCCCGCATTTTGCAATGCGCCGATGGAGGCAAATTGGCGCTAAGCTCGGTGGTGATTCGGAATATATCAAGTAGGCGTGGAGTCGCCCTGTACCAAATACCGTGCAGCTTCAGACGGTGAAAAAATAGATTTGTCATTTTAATGGCATGTTATTTTATTCACATCATTTGCATATGTTGTCAACACGAGAAGAGCTGAAGTCTCTTCAAAACAGCTCATAAGCTATTATACGTGCAATTCAAGCAGCGCAATTTGAACTCCACATTTTTATATATTAAAACAACTAGTGGTTAATTTGAGAAATGGCCATCTACTTTCGAAACCAGTGAATGAGCTTTCAACTTCATGTGCACTCTGTGTCTCTGATGCAGATTATTTAGCCGTATAGCTTCGTGCGAAGACATCGAGTCACGAAAGGAATCCGTGCATTTCTGGTCCAGCAAACATTCGCTGTGCATCTGGGCCCCGTTAGATAGTCCCTCGTTGGATCCTGTGAACTCCTTAGTAAGACATTTCCTTGTAGGAAATTTGTCACCGAGGAAGGAGGAAGATTAGGAGGCTTACAGCAGTTGGCTTAGTGTGAAAACACTTTCTCTGCTCCACAGTCAGAGTTTGGGGCTGCTGTCAAAAGAAAATTCTAGAATAGCGGTGGGTATGTGTGGGAGGCGAGGAAAGATGGTCTAAAAATAAGCAGAGCTGAATTACGTTGATTGGTTAGTAAGCGTGACATCTTCTGCATTTTGTATTTCAACAACACTCAGAAAGTCTTGGTATTTCGGAGCTTATCAAAAGTGAGGACGTGCTCCAGCGGGTTTGGACGCAGGGGTGAGTGAGGAAGTCGCTTCTAACGTGCACACTGCCCGCTCAGAAGGGGCGTGCTTTGCTACTCAGGTGGCCGCCCCCTGGGCAGGGGCCTGAGACCTGTCCCTGCCCTCACCTGCCGCGCACTAAGGGCGGCCTCTTTGCTTGGCCCCGCGTTTCAGCAGTGGGGTGCATGTGTCCTGAGAGACCCCTGCAAAGGACCGTGAATGCAAGGTCACCTAGGCACTACTTGGTCTGTCCCAGGTCTGGGGGGAGGGTTGGAGCCGTGCTGACCCCTGTCACCTTTGCTGGTTTGCTTGGGGTCACCTGGGTCCATGCCTCTCATTCCTTCACTGAGCATCACTGGTCTTCACTGTCCTTGATGACAGGATTTGACACACTGGGCCAGGAGTGGGGACACACCCAGAGCAAACCACACCCTTGTCACGTNAATGCGAGGTCACCTAGGCAGTACTTGGTCTGTCCCGGGTCTGGGGGGAGGGTTGGAGCCGTGCTGACCCCTGTCACCTTTGCTGGTTTGCTTGGGGTCACCTGGGTCCATGCCTCTCATTCCTTCACTGAGCATCACTGGTCTTCACTGTCCTTGATGACAGGATTTGACACACTGGGCCAGGAGTGGGGACACACCCAGAGCAAACCACACCCTTGTCACGTGTGTATTATAGGTTAATGGTGAAAATCGGATAAAGAGACAATCTTGCTATTGAGACCTATTCTGAGTAAGCATGCACTGGCTTCCTCAACACCCGTCTCTACTTCAAACGCCTGACGCTGAAATGTCACATTGCCCTTTCTGTAGTAAGTATACAGATAGCCTGCTTCTGCGATGGTGCGCTCTGTATCTAATTTATTTCTCCACTTTAGTTCCTGGCCGTGGTGTCAGATTCCTTCAACATAAAGGCCTCCTTCTGAAACTCACTGATCACCACAAAAACCGCCACGCAGAGCCATCTGGCTTGTCAGCGATACTAAACACAGGGCAGTTCTCCGATGGTGACTCCATCCAACTTGATGCAACAGTTTATTTCACTCGAGTGTGTGGACACTGTCACTACTGTAGCACCAGGCCCTGTCACTTGTCACTGTCCCTGTCCCTGGTGGACAAACAATGGAAGGACTGCGTCTCTCTCATTTTGTCTGCAGTGCTCCAGATCCAGAAAACTGATGTATAGTTTCGTTAATCTCATTGTTGCTTTGCAACATTGAGACGACAAGTTTTAATAAATTTATCATTTTAGAGAGTCTTTAATTTCTTTCCCCCTCTTTCCTTTCTTCTTTCCTTGCATTTCGCCTCCTCCCTCCCTTCCTCCCTCCCTCCCTCCCTCCCTCCCTCCCTCCCTCCCTTCCTTCCTTCTTTCCCTCCCCCCTCCCTCCCTCCCTCCCTCCCTTCCTTCGTTCCCTCCTTCTCTCTTTTCCCCCACAGGAATTTAAGGGGCACCTAGCCCCCTGCCAAGAACTCTAACGGGGCTCAGGAGCACCATGCTGATTAAAAGCAGAACTCATGCCATTTCCAGTCTAGTTGGAGAGAGACACTGATTCGTGGTCCCAGGGAGAAATGTGAAACTGCGGATGTGATAGCTGTTACAGAGACAAGCTACGCAGGCCCTGTGAAGGCCTCCGAGGAGGTCTGCTCGATTGAGCCTGATTACAGAGAGGACTTCCACTCAGGAACGTGTGGAAGGTGTATAGGAAGGAGGGAGTGGAGGAGAGTGTGGTGGAGAGAGAGAGAGAGACACAGGAAGGAAGAGCAGCCCCACATTCAAAGGCATTTTAAACAGTGGACACTGTGCTTAAAAACCAAGGAAGTTCTTTGTGGCTAGAGAAACGCAACCTCGGGGAAGGAGGCGTGGGAGACAGACGGGGAGACGTGGGGGACGGAATGGCATCGATGGGCTGGGTAACCTGTAGCGAAACGCTGCGTGCTTATCCTGGGGCTATGGCTTGGACCATGGCAGGTGGGGTGCAGAGGTGGGGCGGGGAGGCAGAACCGAAGTCGCCCGGACAGCGTGCTGAGAGCCGGCCCTGAAATTGTGCTGGTGGTGCAGGCGGACTGGGGGCAAGGAGGCACGTATAGAAAGCACGCCTGGTGGGACCTGGTGGCCAGGGGGACGGCAGCAGTGTAGGCGGGGATAAGGGTGGGAGGCAGTGGTGGCAGAGCTCTGAGAAGCGGGTGAGGGGTGGATGGCGGAGAGTTCGCATCAGGGATGCAGACAGCATCCTGGGATGGGGGGCAGGGGGACCCAGGAGCTTCTGTATTTGGGGACCAGGCATATGGTTAGTGAGTCTCAGCTTGTATGGCGAGGGTGTCGCCGCCCAAAGGAGCAAAGGCACCAAGTAATTTGTCTTCACTCCCGAGTCCCTCAAAACTCCCGTGTTTCAGTCAGGGTCTGGGGTACCCTTGTGCACAGACTGTGCACATATCTGTGCACATATCAAGGTGACATATCTGTTTATGCGAAGCCCGAGTGTGCAGTTACCACTGGGCTCAGAGGGAATGGGCGCTTCCTGACCTGCCGTACAGGGCCATCGTGAGGACCAGAGGAGAGGACACACTTCCAAACTGCAGGTGTGAGCGAGGACCGTTGCCTGACCGACTCAGGCACGTCCAGACGACAAATAGTTCCCTTCACACTCGGTGTTGCCCTTTTGGCTTTTCCTGTCGGTCTGACAATTTGGGGACCTCGTGCTGAGGAAACAATTGGACAACTCAGTGTACTGCACAGGCGCGGTGACCGCAGCATCTCCTAGTCCACGTGCGGACGGTAGTTCACAGAACACAGAGGCAGTCACGGAGGTCACGGGAGAAGCAGATAGCGCAGCTCTGAGATTTGTGCTCCTCTCGGTGTCGGCAGCGCCAGGAGCCCTTAGTCCACTGTGATGCCCTTCCCTCTCCACTCGGCCACCTCTGCAGTGCAGCGTCAGCCTGGTCTCAGCCCCTACTCCCAGCCCCGATGCCACTTCAAACAGAACTCCACGCTGTCCCGGGGCTGGTCCTGTGTAACGGTCCTGCTGCCCTGCGACTCCGCGCGGTCAAAGAAGTCAAGAATGATCGGTCAGCTCGTGAGTGGTGCCATCAAGATGAGACCAGTGTAACCACGCACACAAAACAGAAACTGACTCAGAGATGCAGACGGCAGACTGAAGGTCGCCAGGGGGAGGAGGGGCTCGGGGGCTGGAGGAAGGGGAGGGATGGACAGGGACAGACCAGGGGTTACAGGACAGTCACAGGGTGTGAGGGACAGCCCAAGGAGCACGGTCAGTCATGACTCTGTGTGGTGCCGGGTGGGCACTAGAGGTGTCAGGGGGCCACTCGGTCAAGTGTAGGATTGTGTACCCACCGCACTCTACACCTGGAACTAGTACGAGTAATGTTAAATGTCATGTGTATTTGGAGAAAATTCAATTTTTTAAAGTATTGCAGAATATCTAGAAAAAAAAGATTGTGCCCCACATCTCTCAAATGCCAAGGCGGGCCTTTCTCTCCTTTCCTGTTTCCCACTCAGAATTCCTGTTGTGGGTAATTCTTTTCAGCCTTTTACCCTCCAAAATGTTCCTTCAGAGGCCGTGTCTCCTTTCTCCCTCTCCCTCCCCTTTCTTTTCTTTGGGGTACAATTCTCTTTCCCCTCAATAGGGTTTTTCCCATTCCCCACAGAGGAGTGGGTGTGTAGGTCCCTGTGTAGGTCAGTGTGAACGTCAGTGTGTGTGGGGGGTGCTGTACACACTCAGGTTCCGTTCCCCTTCCGGACCATGAACTTTTCTTCTCTTTGATCAAGCACCTGGCCTTTCTGTTGGTTTGTTCTTAGTTTTCCTGCATGGTTGGCGCCTTGTGTTCATCCTAGGATCCAGTGATGTTCATCCATTTTCTCTTACTGCTGGTTATTTCTTTTATAGGTATGCATCTCATTATTCTAATGAGCTTTACTGGCATTTTCAAAGCAGTGATACAGAACGGGTTGCTCCCCGTTGTCGGCACATGAGGTCAGAGTACTTGGTGTGCACGGCCTCTGTCTTCTGTCCGTCCTCCCAAGTCTGTCTGCACTTTGGGAATGATGACAGGCTTGTTCCTCTTCTACTGTCCCCTCCAGTCAGAGCTTGTCCCCACTCACCTCACAGCTTAGCGCCTAGGTCCAGGGACAAGTAGCTGGGGAGAATTTGTCTGAGAGGTCAAAAGATTCCCGAAACCTGTTCTGATTGAGGAGGTTCCAGCACAGGGGCCAATGTCTCCTTGAGACTTCCATCCATCTCCCTCCCTGGAGTCCCAGGACACTGGGCCACCGGGCCACCGGGCCAGTGGGCCACCCGGCAGGGGCCACCCAGAGAGCCTGCTGTCCCGTGTAACAGGGAGACCAGTCCCCGGACTCTTGTGCTGCGAAGCCTGGTTCTTTCAGTGACGCTTCATCTCCTACACAACAAGGAGGCTGTCCCCCCTCGGTGAGCGGAGGACTGGGTGGGGCCCCCAGATTCGCATGTCAGCCCTGACCCCTCTGTGCCGTGGTGTTTGGAGGTGGAGCCTGTGGGGGTAATTACATTCAGATAAAGTCCTGGAGGCGGAGCCCTCGGGATGGGAATGCAGCCCTTGGAGGCAGATTCATTCTGTGTGTGTGTGTGTGTGTGAGATGTGAGGACACAGCAAATAGGTGCCATCAGGAAGCTGGAGAATGTGTCCTCATGAGGGAACCGAATTGACTGGCACCTTGACCTTGGGCTTCCCAGCCTCCAGAACTGTGAGCCATCCCGCCGGCAGCATCTGGTTGTCACTAAGACGACGACAGGTTTGCTTCTTGACTGTGCCCAACACAAGGCTCCCTGGCCCACAGCATCACCTACTTGGAGAGAACGGGTTCCATTGTTAGCCACCATCGTGATCAGAAGGAAGTCTGCCATTCAACGGGGCCAAGGTCATGGGCGGCAGTAAAGTGGCCAGTGAGAGCCAAGGCGGTGGGGGGGTGAAGTCCACCCTGGTCTAAATTAGTGGCAGGAGTGACAGGGAACGCGGCGGCAGACCTACGGGGGGGGGGGTGCCTTTCTTGGGAGAACAGCGCCGTGAGTGCGGTCTGGGGCACGCAGCGGGTCTCTCACCACACGCGGCCTCCTTTGAAACCGTCCCGAGCGTGAGTTCACCTGGCCAGGGCCAGCGTGTGGCCCGCCGTAGCACATCTGCTGAGCGTCTCCGATGTTTATAAATCTTTCAACGCAGGACTTGCAAGGGTGCAGGCGCGTGGGACATTTGGCCTCCGTCTCTCCTGTCACTTCGAGAAACATCAGGAGCCCAGTGAGATTCTGTGATTTGGCTTCTTACACACATTTCTTCTTGGATGCCCTTCCAAATATTTCTGCTTGAACTGTCCGCTTTCGGGAACACCGCTGCAGTGCCCCCGCCTCCAACCCGAAGAAGATTGAAAAGAAAAAACTCTATAAAGGTAGTTTAATAAACAGGAGACATGTTCAAGTCGAAAATAGTTGACAGCTTCACACCCTAAGTTTTTAAAAACTTAGTTCACAAATACACGTATTGTGTCTGCCGTGTGCTTCCGGGACAAGCCAGCCAATGACTAAGATGGGAGGAAGAGGAGACATCTAAGGAAAAGGACTAGGAATGGAGCAAACTCAATTTCAGAAATAATAGGCACATGACAAGAGAGGAATCAAAGAAGCAGCTTTTGTGATGTGAGGAGAGAAAAGAAACAGACGGAATGTGCTGGAAAGACAGATGAACACAGCGAGAGGCAGGGTATGAGTGTGGAGAAGACAACACGGAGAGCCGCGGACCGTGATGGGCGTGCCGAGGGGGACCCCGGAAAGCGTATTTCAATGTGTTTAGATGGCCCTGTGGTGACGCAAAGATGAAAAACTCTGCGAGGCAACATGGAGTGTCTTCCTCCTCCTCCTCCTGGCACACATGACAGTGCGGGAGGCACCCTGACAGAGCCGCAGGGCACCTCACAGTCACGGTGCTGTCCCTGAAGGAGCCCTGCGGGGACCAGACTCCGCCAGGCTCCCGTCAGGGGTCACAGCGGAGGAGGCAGCAGGCTCTAGGCCGGGAACCCAGCTGGTTTTGTTTGCTTGTTTGTTGGTGTTTCTGACCCAGGCCAGGAACCTGTGCGGTTCCGAAGTCCCCTGGCTGGGACGCTTCCCTGCCGCGTGGCCTGAGCCCTCAGCTGTCACTGTCATAGGGATTCCCGCAGAGAAGGGTAGCGCTCTTGTGCTTTCCAGAAGTTGTTGCTCGGCTCCTTCACTTCTAAAATGAAGGGCTTTCCTTGGCATTAAAAATATAATTAGAATATGGGCAAAATGCGCGAAAAGGTGTTTCATTGAAGACAACGTGCAGATGGAAAAAGCCCAGGAGGCTGTGCCCAACAGCACTAGTTGTCGGGGAAAAACAAACTCACGCTGTGACACCGCTCCCTGCCCGAAGTGAGAAGCACTGTTCTCCACCCCCCCCCCCCCCCGTCAGTAAAGGGTCTGTCCGGGAAGTCCCTCCTTGCTCTAGAGTGTTGTCCCATGTGTACATTGGGTTGGCCAGAAAATTTGTTTGGTTTTTTCCATATGATTTCTCTTGTAGTGTGTACTTGTCTTTAACTTCATCGGAAATAATTTTGTTAGATTGTATTGTGACAGCTGTCATATCAACATGCATGTCAAAAAAACTGACCAAAATTGGTGTATTTTCACGTAGCCATTTCAGTATCGAAGATGGAAGGAAATGCGCAACATTTTTTGGCATAGTGTGCTGTATTATTTCAAGAAAGTAAAAATGTAACTGAAATGCAAAAAAAAAAAAAAGATTTGTGCTGTGTGTGGGAAGGTGCTGCGACTGATGGAGTGTGTCGAACGTGGTTTGTGAGGTTTCATGCTGGAGATTTCTTGTTGGACGCGATGCCCCACGGCTGGGGAGACCGGCTGCAGCTGATAGCGATCAGATTGAGACATTAATTGTGAGGAATCAACATTGTGCCATGAGGCAGAGACTCGACACACTCGAAATATTCAAATCAACGAGTTATTGATGAAAATGAAAATGTCTCTTATTTTAAGGAAAAAACCACATGGACTTTTTGGCCAACCCAACAGATCATACATAATGAGAAGCAAAAATAAGGCAGGGGTAATGTGGTCAAGGCTGGCCCCACCAAGACCAGGTTCTGCCACGTGCAGTCCCCAGTGCCCATCAGCACCGCGGCCTTTGTCCACCTGCTCCCCAGCCCCGCCCCCTGCCCTGGAGCCGGCAGCTGGGCAGGCCCCGCTGTCCAAGGCCACGCCAGTGTTCCGGGATGAAGCACAAATCCTCTGAAAAGGAAACCAAAGGAAGAAAGGAAAGAAAATGCCTTCTCCGTGTGGAGCAGGAAATAACACTGAGTGAGATTCCTGGTGGGCACCCCCTTTGCTGCCCCTTTGTTCTCTCTCTGTGGGGTGCACCCTGTCCCCCATGTTCCAGCGCCCGAAGGAGTGGCCCAGAGCATGTCTCGATCACGCAGCGCCACAGTCCTGTCGGGAGTGGGAGTCTCCTGGGGCGGGGCGGGGGGTGGCGTGCTCCCCCTGGGAATATGCGGCGGGCGTGTTCGCGTGGAACTTGACAGCGCGGTGTGGAAGTGTCCCTGACAAGGGCTCGCCGAGAGGAGTGACTGCTGAAAGGCAGTTTGTATTCCTGCGAGTGCGGCGTGAGAAGCAGAGCGTGTTCCGAGGGACACTGTCGGGCGTGAATGGCGCCTTCCCATTAGCATTCACCGGGGACACCGCGAAAGTGCCTGCCACACAGATGGGCTTTTCACGAGGGGACGGCACCGGGGCTGCGGGGACAAAGTGCTTCACTGAGAAAATAGAAAGAAATTAGTGTTGTTAAAAGGAAAGTGTGCCAACGTGCTCTTTTGGTAAAACCTAATCCTCTTCCTCAGCAATTTCCAGAACAATACGCATTCCTAAAAATTGTCCCCTATGTCTTTTCTCATTTCCTCAGAGTAGTGCTGTCTCTTATTTTTAGAAACCCCTTATTTGTCTACCAAGTAAGAATATTTATTAAATTTGCTATCAATTATCAAAAAAAATTATTCCAGGGTGACTTGGAAAGGGTGCCAAGTTATTAGAAACTATTTATGGGTTTATGGGAGGGATGTTATTTCCTTTGCTATGTACGCATTTCGTCACAGGACGTGGGAAAACTCAGGAAGTTTAATTTGTGTGTGGTGTTTCTCTGTCCCCAAATTCCTTTTCTATAAAGTCTAAACACATTTACTCATTTGACCTGCATGTCAATGATGTATTTGTTAATGAAACGCGAGCTTACCAAACAGAAAAGTTTTGGTAAGTATGTCACAATAACACTGTGTGAGTGTGACTAACCACATCAGTGGGCGTACGTGTGTTCATCGTTCCAGAAACACACACCCTTCCTTCACTTCTGTGCTAAGATTGGGTTCAGACAGCTTGTGTTACCTACTACCAACATATTCTCAAATCTAATGTGTGTTTTTTCTGATTTAGGATCAGCAGGATTTAATATTCTTAGGAAAAAGAAATTTGCCTTGGTCTACATATACTTTCCTAATTTTTTTTATTTGGAGATAGATTCAGATTCACAAGTGGTTACAAAAATTAATGCCAATATGTCTCCAGTATCTTTACTCGGTTTCCCCCAGTGGTGATGTCTTCAAAAGCCACGCACAAGGTCGCAGCCAGGGCACTAAGGCCACACAACCACGGTGTGGGATGTTCGGTCCCCGCCAAGATCACAGGCCCGTGCCCACTTCTGCCTCACCCACGCTCACTATCCACCTGCTCTTCATTTCCACGATTTTTGCCTAAATCTCAGAATGCTGCACGAATTGAACTGCGAGGATGTAGCCTTTGGGGCTTTTCCCGCTCAGCACGGTTTGCTGGAAACCCTCCCCGGCGGAGGCAGGCGAGTCAGCGGTCCATTGGTTTCTATTGCCGCGTGCTCTTACCTGCCGTCGATGCGCCACAATTTACTCAACCTTTTACTCCTCGAGGGTTCCTTGGGGTTTTGGCTTTTGTCTGTTTTACACAGAGCTGCTGTAAATACTCGTGTGCAGGTTTGCGTGTGAATCTGCCTGCACACACTGGGTGTTCTAGTTCCCTTGCTTTTCCTGTAGGTGTTGCAGTGACGTTGCCTGTAAGTACAGAAAGTTGGGCTGGGATTTCTAAAGGGATCTTGTTAAACCTACGTATTGATTTGGGGAGAACAGATATTTGGGCTACACCGAGTGTTCCAACGTGGCTCGTCTCTCCGTTGACGTACATTTCTCTCATTTCACCACATTTTGTGTTTTCTTGGGTTTCTGCCCAATTATTTTGGATGGTTTTGAATGGCACCGCTTTTTACAATTTGTTCTGTTCATGCTGCAGCCTCGCTGAACGTACATATCACTCCCAGGGGTTTTGTTGTCATTGTTGTCGGTTCCTGGGGTTTCTCTACAGAGAGAAACCAGGACGTCTCTGAATGTGGACACTTTCACTTCTCCATTTTAAAAAATATATTTTATTGATTATGCCATTACAATTGTTCAATTCCCCCCCTTCATTCCCCTCTGCCCTGCATACCCCTCCCCCACCAGTCCCCCCCTTTAGTTTATGTCCACGTGTCTCAAGTTCTTTAGATTCCACATTTCCCCTACTATTCTTGCCCCCCCTCTGTCTATTTTCTCCCCACCGTCTATGCTACTTATTCTCTACCTTCTCCCCCCTTCTCCTCCTCCCACTCCCCTCTTGCTAACCCTCAATGTGATCTCCATGTCTGTGATTCTGTTTCTGATCTAGCTTCTCCATTTTTTACCTGCCTGACTCTAATTTCATTTTTTGTGTTTCTTCCTTATTCCACTGGTTGAGGACATCTGTCGGTATGTTGAGTGAGGGTGATGAGAGTGTATATATTTCCTTTATTCTGATCTTAGGAGCGTCTTAAGGAATGGTCTTTCACCATTAAGTATAATTGTAGTAATACACTTTTATAGAAGCCCTTTATGAATTAAAAGACATTCTTCTTGATTCCTTAGGTGGTTTTATCCTGAACATATGTTGAATTACATAAAGTGGGTTTTTTTGCATTCATCAATATGAGTTTATGATTTATGTGATTTTCATACTTTAGTGTTTTAATATAGTAAGTTGAACTGACTGATTTCTGAAAAAATTCTTTAGCTTAAATATGCACGGGATGCATGCACCATTGAAGGGAGACTCCACAAGTTGCTGAATTTGGTTTTGAGTCCTAGCCACGAGTGTAGTCCTGATGATACGAACCCAGCTCATCCTGAAGTGCCCTCGGCGACGCATGCTGGAGAGAAATGGCTGTGTAGATCTTCTGAGTGAGGAGGGACAGGAAAAACGCCAGTCTTCCTTAGGACCCTAAGAGCGTGGCACTCGACAAATGTCCGCTATTTGTGAGTGCTTGAATTCAAATTCAGAATGATATTCAGCATGCTTTGGGGCGCTGATGGAATGTGCTTGAAAATGCCGACTTTCCGCCGGCATTTTCCTTTTGCCGTTTGTGTTGTGATTCTTTTCAGCCTGGGGCACCTTGACTACCCAAGTGTCGTATTGAGATCAGAGACCCCTGCGGTGGCCTTGACACCACTGAGTTGTCATCTAGGTCTGTTTTAATGCTTGTCATAAATCACAACGCAAAGTTTCTCTTCCGATGCCGGTAGACACACTCGTGATTGTGGGCGTCTGAGGTCTATTTTACAAACTCTTCTTCCTGTGTTTGCTTCATTTGAAGCTCAGACTTTAGAACTTGCCTGGAGAGGAAAATAACAAGTTACTATTGTGAATTAAACCGCAAGGACACCATTTCCAGTAGTAGAGAAAAAATACTACATTCCCTGTGTTCTTGCTGTTGCATGAAGAGAATCATTAAGCTTCTTAATAATCTACTAATAGCAAAAGTTTTAATTTACCTGTGCATTTGTGATAACCATTCTGCGGCACTTTTCTTAGCCATGGGTCAAATTACCTCTCCCCTCGCCAGAGTTCTGTGGAGCAGAAAAGTCACTTAAACACTGAGGCTGTCAGATGCTATTGTCACCAGCTCGCCCGCTTTGGGAAGTTTTATTAATCCTCCGGATTCGTGGTGAGGAAGGGGGGCTCTGTGTCTTGTAAACAAGCCCTGGAGACGCTTGTAGTATGATGGGGGTGGGGGCCTGCCCACTCACCTGGACCCGTCTGCGCTCAGCCCTGCCCTCTGAGACAACCCCTTCTTTCCTTGTGGAGTGGAGGGGGTGGGCCCTGCCAGCCCCACTCGGCGGCAATCCCCACCCCTCCCCAAACCGAGAGGAACAGGCAGTCCAGCCAGAAAGGAAGTCTCATGTTGATAGCAAAACCCTTACTGATCTGAATAAGTTAGAACAACAATGTCAAACTATGCTTCGTAGTTACCCCTGGTCTCCAAATATAACAGAGATTGGTTTTATTTTCTTGTAGATTTTGTTTTCTTATATCTCCTTTTGAAGACTCCTATCCAGGCAATTTCTTAATTCTTTACTATTGGGAATAGAATCGATCACTTCTTCCCCAAGCTTCCCTCCATCCCCTCTGTTACTACTTTAATTGAAATAGGATGCCAAATATATTGACACTTCAGGTTCTTCCTGCCTCGAACTCCTTCTGTCTTTTCTCTCTGCCTCATGGGAAACTGGAGACTCATACATACTCCAGTGCAGTCTGCTCTCCGTGCCTCAGGGGACCAGCCCAGGTAATCACGGAAGACCCCTGCAGTTCCGTAGAGGGTGCTGGGACTGTCAACCCAGGTTAATGTCCCTGTCACGTAGGCTGGGTACGTTCTAAGATAGGAGCCTGTTCAAACACCTCTTTGGTTTGTTCAGGGAATCAGACGAGGCCCCCTGATAGACATACACCTGGCCCATTAAGCGGTTCACCTGCGGACAAGACGTGTGGCTTCAATTCTAAAAGAAGCGCTTGAACTCGAGTGTCCCGTTTAGGTAATAGCGGCAGGATGTCGTCCTGTGCTCAGCAGAAATTGGGAGAGCGAGGTTGTCCCCAAAGGTGCGTGACAGCCGGCTAAGGCTGTCCACCATGCAGGGGACCCGGACGCGGGTGAGCAAGGGGAGTTTAGTCCTTGACGAGGATGTGCGGCTGTAGGACTCGGAGGACAGACGGGACGTTGTCCGCCTGTCTCCGGCCCGCTGGCGTTTGTGCAAAGTTTCATTTTCCCTGATGACTGGATCCCAGCTGCGTGGGAAGACCTGGGATTCCTACTGCTTGGGGTCCAGGGACATGGCACAGCCAGGGACAGCCAGGGACAGCCAGGGACAGCCGGGGACAGCAGGGGACAGCCGGGGACAGCCGGGGACAGCCGGGGACAGCCCTTCCCCACGCACTGGCTGAGTTCAAAAGTCAAAGTGCCTTCAGAGAGAGGCCCGTTGCCCTTTTTCTGCAAATGCCCGGATTTAACTGAAGTGGGTGTTTTTGTTTATTGAGACATACCTGATATGTAACATCACATTAGCTTCATGTGTGACATAGTGACTTGCTCTGCATGAACATGGTCCCCGCAGTCAGTCCAGGTGTCATCCAGTCACAGCTACAGGCTTCTTTTGTGGTGAAAACTTTGGAGATCGACCCTCAGCAACTTTCAAATGTTTACCGCGCTGCTGCGCACGGTCACCATGCTGTGCCCCTGTCCCCCGGACTTCCCCTGTCTTGTCACTGGGGGTTCGTACTCTTGGATCCCCTTCACCCCCTTCAGCAACTTTTCACTTGTTGCTAATGACACCCCGTTTATGGTTTTGTATTCGAGTTCCCTTGGCTGTAGGTGCTCTTCCCTGTGTGTACATGGGCTGTTACGGAATTTCGTGCATCGGAGGGATATTTTTCACAGTTGAAAGCCAAGCCCTCATTTCAGCCTCCGAGTTCCGGCTGCAGGTGCTTCTCCTCCCCCTGCGGTTCCCCAGACGCCTCCTCTCATCTGACGTCTGGATGCCTTGCACAGGGCTGATCTGTTAGCGCTGCAAACGGCCCTCGTCGCTGGGCCCGGATTCCTTCTTGCTACAAATAGGTGAGCTGTGAGGACAGTCTTCTGGTTCATGTACAACAGTCAGCGCAAGGCCAACCTGGCCATCGTTTTGCTGCTAAAGAGACCGCGCTCCTGTGGCTGCTCTTGATCGAGCAGCGGCTCTCTCCTCCCGCGTCTCGTTCCTGGTCTAGACTCTTGAGAGCCCAGGCAGGTAAGACACAGGAGAACGGACGGACTCCAGACAGAACCGAGGAACTGCGTCGGAGGGGTGCGGGCCTTTTGCATTCCCGCGTTCGGAGTAGGAATGAGTAAAATGAAAACACGAGGTCATCTAGAGACTGTATTTTGCAGCTCAAGGCCACAGAGTTGAAAGGACGGCCGTTCCTCTTATGCTGAAATGGTTTGTAGGGCAGCCCTGATCTGCCCTGGAATTCCAGAATCACGCAAGGCTTCGTCGGGAACGTCACACGTCAAGACAGGGGAAGGGACCCCGGCATGGGGGCCAGGGGTGAGTGGAAAGGCCAAGACCAGGGATGCAGATTCGTGGGTAAAGGTCAGTTATAGCTGCAAATCCGTAAAAACTGGGCCTTTGTTTTCCGTTGTCCCTGTGGCTATTTACCCAGCGTCTCCTGGCCCGCTCATGCATGCCACTCATATGATGTTTTCTCATCCAAGACATGAGACACCCCGCCATCAGTCATGTTCTCCACCACCCTCTCGGGCAGCTGGTCTGCAACGCACAGCTGGGCTTGGGGGCAGCGGAGGCACCCCTGCAGCCCTTTCCAGATCTCTACTCCCATCGGTGTTCCTCATTCCTGCCCACCGGAACCAGCACCGTCCTCCTTCCCCATCTGAGGCTGGTGTGCGCCAGGTGACTGTTCAGTCCCCAGTGGCCTGCGCTGGCTGGGACCGCATTTGTGTTTGGTTTGAGCCCTACCCTACGCCACACCGTGTCCTTCCACTTTGTCTGTGGAGCGTGGGCAGACCCCGAATGGCTTCGTGACCGCTCATGCAAGCGCGTTACAGTCGGTGGCGGCACTGCAGTGCTGGGATTCACTGAAGTCCCCTCCCTGGGTGCACTTGCGAAGGGGCCACACCGGCGTCCCTGGCCTGCAGGTCTAGGCCTGCTCCCTGCAGCCCTGTGCCCTGAACTGTGACCCCTTCCTGGGCGTGACAGCCGGCACACAGGTGGATGTGGTGAGGGGCCTGGGGGGTGCTAGGAGGGAACTTTGCTTTGAATAAAGACCAGAGCATTTACACTTCTCTAAGGGACTGTTGACGACCAGGCTGCTGACCACCAGGACTGAGCTCTCCAGACCCCTTTCCGTGGGGGCAGAATGACGACCCCACACTCTGAGTGTTCCAGGTGACCCTCATACTGCACCATGATTCAACTTCCTTCCAGGACCACGACTTGGGATTTTCACAGATCTTTTGCACGTGTGTGTGTATGTGTGTGTGCACAAAGATTTCGTTCAAACCACCAGCATCGCTACCTCCCCACATATGCCCTAACTCACTCACGGGCTCCGGGAATTAAATATCAAATGTGGGGCACTATTGGAGAAATGAGGATAAAAACCAGGCAGAATGAATTCTCACTCTTGGGAAGCTGGCATATCCGTCACAGAGATAGGTACCCAGTGAGTAAATAAGTAAACGGGATATTTTCGCAGTGTGACTATGAGGAAATGCAGCCGGGAGCAGGGCCGTGAGCCATGGTGGAGGATCTGGGAGGGCCGTCAGCTCGGCCACCCACACGGGATGTTGGATGCGTGGGGATCCAGACAGAGCGTGTGCAAGGCCCTCAGGTGCAGACAAGCCGGGTGTGCTCCAGGGAAGGAAAGCAGTGAAGCAGAGCAGACTTGCGTGTGCTCCCAGCAGACCCCAGTGGAGGGAGCAAAGGTCATGCACATTTACACGGTGTGGTGAAAATCCCTGGTTTTTTGATAAGCATTGCGCAGTGGCAGCATGGCCTGCATGGCCTTGCTTGGGGACTGCCGAGTCCTCAGGGAGGAACCGTCCCTTGGTCCTTCTCAGGCCCCGGTGACTCTGGCTTTGCTGCTTTTCTCCCCTGCCACTGTTGAGTCGTCTCCCTCAACAGTTTGGGGTGAACACTGCACCACGTGCCTGAGCCTGGAGGTCACTGCGGCCAACCCCAGCTGTTCCTGGCAGCCTGAGAAACGGGAGGCTTCTGAGACTTCCTTCAGGGCGTGCTGTCCCTAGGAACTGCCTGAAGACAACAACTCTGACACGCCTTCAGGTCCCGGGAAGGCCATTGTAAGTCGAGGTCCTTCTGCAATTAATCACTTTCTGAATAATGTGGAACCTGAAATAATTGATGGATGGAACTGCGAGGGCAACACAAGGTTTCACACGTGTCTGGTTTGTCTGCCCCCCCACGGAGGGCTGCCCTGAGCAGGAAACGCCCACTCCCATGAATGGAATTGAGGGGTCCTGATGTCGCCTTTCTGGACCCACCGTCACTCAGGGGCTTCCCCTTCGTCCTTAAAGAAAAAGAACGTTTCAAGTGAAGACCACAGTGCCTCAGCCACTGTCAAGTCTTCTGTCACCATGCATGTGGCTCCTTAACTCCCCCACCTCTTCCCTCTGGTCACCACCCTGCTGTTGTCTGTGTCTGTGAGTTTTATTTGTTTTTCTTGTCTGTTCAGTTGTTGCTTTCAGTTTTATATCCCACATAGGCATGAAATCATGGGGTTCGTGTTTGGTCTTGTCTGACTTATTTTACTTGGCACGATGTTCTCGAGGTCCATCCACGTTGTTGCGAATGTTTTATCTTTTCTCGTGCTGAGTAGGGATCCATGGTGTACACACACTACACCAAGACTGATTTTCAAAGCAGGGACATGGCCCAGGACAGCATGACTGACCCCTGTGGTTCCCGAAACATGCCACACAGCCTGGTGGAGGGGGCGCCGTGTGCAACCACCATGAGCTGTGCTGCTCCCTGAGATTTGAGTTGCCCCAGGGTCTCCTTGCCAGGCAGGGAGATCTCCTGAACCTCCCAGGATAAAGAGCAGTGCCAACCGAGTGCGCAAGACGCGCCCTCAACCCCGTTCATGCGCAGGACTAGCAGCCTGAGGCCTAGAAGCACACTGCCCACGAATTACGCATCAGCCAATGCGTCGTTTGCAGAGCATGCAATGTAGATTAGGAACGTGGTCAGAAAGTGATAGCAACGTTGTCTTCGGGCGTGGGGTTGTGGGTGATTCCTACATTTTTAGATGCTGCTTCGGACCCTTTTCCCTGCGTGGCATTGAGTCCTTACAAAGGAAGGCCAACGTTAGGGTTCCAGAATCTCTGGGTCCGTCACTGCCTCGCTGGATGGTCGAAGTAGGTCATTGTCACGGGCACCAGGATTGGGGAGTCTGCAGTGTCGGACAGCATGCGGGTCACTCCTTGTTTGTCTCTGGAGATGCGGCTGTGATCTGGCGGGGTAGACAGCAGTGCTCGGTGTCAGAAGGTCCCACCTCACTTCTGTGTGCATTTCCACGCCTGTGAAATCAAGTGGCTCTGCTGTCATGGGAGACTGTGTGAAAACATGTGAGACAACACTGCCGCCTTGCACCAGACGTTGGGGACAGAGTGGAAATGACACGTGATAGCTGGAGTCCTATGTATAGAAGTGGGTGCTGGGGGTCTCTGGGTAGAAATCGATGTGGAATTAACCCTGTGGGTCCCGTGTCTAACATTCTGTTAGTTACTTCAGGTTTAGACCAAGTGTCTCATGACGTCTAATTCCACTGCCAGATGAGTTAGCCATCAATGTCCCCAGGTTTCATTGACACAGAACCGATATGTAACATCATTGTCCACGGCTTTGTGAAAATTACAGCGTGTACTGAATCGTGCGGCGATGGTGTGTGGGAATTATAGAAAATAAAAACAGCTGCATGTACATTGCCATGTGTTTGTTTCTGTCTGATGTGGCTTTATGGTGTACATGCGAAGTACCTACATGCTACGTACACACAGAACAGCAGAAGGAAGGCCTGCCCGAGTGTGGTTGGTAGGGCAATAATATGGGTGCAATAACTTGTAGTTTTAATTTGAACATTTCACCTCCAGTGTCATATGGTGTGCCTGAATGCGACATTGTGATGTTACAGGATTACATGCTTATGACTTTATAATAAAAGATTTTGTAATAAAAAAGGGTGTTGTCTGTGCCAGACCGTGTATGGGGGTACTTCCGGTTCTCTCTTTGGCTTTGATGTTTGAGGGTAACCACCGCCATCGGTACCTGCAGAAAGACCCTCAGGCATTTTCTTCGGCAATAATTGCATTTCCCCTCCCGTAAAGATAACAGAACACTCACTAACAGATCAAAAGGATCGACAAAACCCTGTGGGTTAGTTCGTCGCCCTCAGGAAATATGACTTACAGAGGCCCTGACAACCAATTCGTGTGGAGCAATATGTTAATGTGTGATTATAATTGCAGTATTTAAAGGTTTGTTCATTAACATTGCTTCCAGTTCAGATACTCTGCTTCTTTGAAGCCCCGTTCAAGGCTAGGATTGAAACCAAGCATAGATGTAAGCCATTAAAAAAGAAACCATTTGTAGAATGTTTTCGAGTGTTCTGTCCCAGGCAAGTACCCACCAGGTGGATGTCCGGAGGTGGAGGGCCCCCCAAGGAAGGTGGGCTCAGGTCTCTGCTGGGGGTGATGTTTGAGGAAATGCTTTGGCATTTGCTGGGGGGGTTGGGGGGCCACAAGCCCCGAGCTCTGTCTTTATGAGAAAGCGCATGAGAAATCAGACGACGCTCACAGTTGTCATCTGCCATCTGTATCCCTTCAGCCATGGACTTACTTTATTCAGTGGGAAGTCCTTGTGGCCCCTGAAACTGTCTTTATTTCAGGCGAACAGGATGCCTGGGTTCAGCTGTGGTGCCGATGGAGAGCACGGGTGGTCCATCCTTTACATGCATCGATTAGAATCATGTGCAGCTCGGGATTTCCACTGGGACACAATTTTAATTTAACGATACGTGGCATTGCCCTTTATTTTTGTGAGTGTGTTCAGAAGCATGAAGCTTCTGTGGATCCTGAGAGGCCGAGACCCGTGGCTTCGGGGTTGCGATTGTTAAGCAGACGTCCTTCGGTTCAGTGTGGGCGCAGGTGCTGAACGATGCTGCTTACTCCGAGGCGTGCTGGTCAGTGCCACCTGGGCACTATTGCTTATACAAGTGATTATTTTCGTATGGGTTTTTTTTTATTGAAATTGAGATCTTTTCATAAGGCTGGAGATACAGACTAGATTGCAGAATCTTTGCATTTTCCTGGTGGCACTGAAAGGTGCATGGAGTGAACGAGAGTCAGAGGGTGGGGTCGTTGTTTCTAAAAAGAAGGACCAAAGAAATGGGTTTTGTTTTCCTTTGGCAACAAGCTGCTCTTTCCTTCCAGCTCCAGGACAGGAGAGGGCAGCTGGGCCCTGGCCAGAGGAGACAGAGGAGTCAGAGAGTCATCTCCACTCTGTGGTTCGTTGGGCTCTTTCCCAGGGGAGAAACATCCGTCTTTGACTCCGAATCTCCAGCTGCCTACAACCATTGTCTGCCCGCGTGGTGCCTCATTCTTACTGATTTGGAAGTTTTCTTCACCGTATCATGAACATGTCGTTCGTTGAACATATGCATTGTATATACATTCTATTTTCTGGAGTTCCTTGTCACCCTTTACTTTCATCATTTTATTTACTTTTATTTATTGTCTTATTTCCTTTTATTATGACTCTCTGTGTTCCACCTGAGACACTCTTGCTCACTGTACAGTGATGGGGGTATTTTTTCTGTTGTTTCTCTCCAGAAGTGTTGTCGTTTCACCTCCTATGGGAAGGTCTGCGTCCCTTGGGCACGGGCGTCTGTGCGCCCTGGGAGGTGTCGTGACGCCTTTTCCACCTGGCTGTTGGTCGGCAGCCCCGTCTATGGAGAAGACCAGGGTTTCCCTGTGTGGGCTTGTCTGGGTCTTTCTACTCCGTCCCGTTGGCTCTCCATCTGGGGTTGCACCGACTGAACACTGTCTGGATTACGGTCGCCGTATAATAGCTTGTGCCATTCAGTAGCATAAGATCTCCCATTTGTTCTCCTTCACCATCGTCTCTGGTGTCTTTGGCTCAGCCCATCCGCATCACGATGTTCCTCAGGAACTGATTCTTTAAAAACTCCTTGGTTCACTGCCGCGCGCAGTCTCTCTGCACCTGTCAGAGGACTTTTGAGAAGTTCTCACGTGTCTGAGGGGCCTGTGGAAAAGTCCGTCCACGGATCAAAACTGACTCCTTCTGCAGAACACGCTGTGCTAATTGGTCCCGCGACACAGCCCGGATGTTATTCCTCGGGGAGCATTTTTGTTTCTGATCATCTGTGACACCATGACGGGTCTGCAACAGTGAATACTTTCCAGCTGACACTTCTGTTGCATTTATTTATTTTTTTCCTCCAATTTATAATCAAGGCTTCACTTTTTGATTTACAGTGGAGCGAGAATTGCTAGATAAAGCAGGAAAGCTATTTTCTTTAAAGACCTTTCAAAACCCCACCGTTTTAATATCCACTTGTTACAGGGTTATTCTTAGATTTAAATCCAGCGGAAAATGGGGTTATTATTAGTTCTTTGGTTTTTAAATTCATAAATCCCTTTCATTAAATTTTTTGTGAAGATTGAGCACACCCCCACAAACGTTTGATAATATTACGGTGAACAGTTGAGCTCGCTGAGAGCTACTATTGTGAAATATTTTTGAGTGTAAAATGCAGTTGGAAATAATTTTATCTTTGCAGTCCAATAATAAAAGCTGGGATAATGCATGTACTCAGGTACACACACTCCATGCAATAATCTGCACGTCCCTGAGTTTCTTCAAAACTTCCTTATTATTCTTATTATTATTGTCAAAACATTTAAGTTCAGGTCCTTTGCCTATTTTTAGTAGAATTATTTCGTCTTTTTGGTGTTGCATTGAGTAAGTTCTTTGTAAATGTTGGATGTTAACCCCCAAAAAACCCAAAACCCCGGCTCGAAAGGATATATGCGTCCCGATGTTTGGCTTGGCGTTATTTACAAGGGCCGGGGTTTGGAAGCCCCGTAGGCCCATCAGTGGCTGAGTGGGTACCAAAGCCGTGGTCCAGTCACACAATGAACACTACTGCCCATCCCCAACATGAAGGAAATCTTACCTTTTGCAACAGCAAGGATGGACCAGGAGAGTGTTACGCTAAGGGGTGAGAAAGGCAAACGCCATATGATTTCACTGACTTGAGGAGTCTAATGAACGAAATAAACTAACGAAGTAGAAATAGACTCAGACACAGAGGACAGGCTGACAGCGGACAGAAAGAGGGGCTTTGGCACGTTGGTGAAAAAGATGAAGGTATTGAGAAAAAAACTTACAGACACAGAGCAGCAGAAGGGAAGGGGGTGGGGGAGGCAGGCGAGGGTGAAGGGGTACATGGTGACGGAGGGAGACGTGACTTGGGTCAGTGAACACACAGTACAACATATGGATGATATGTAATAGAATTGTGTGACCCAAACCTATATAATGTTATCAACCAGTGTCACCCCAATACATTGAATAATTCATTTAAAATAAAATTAAATAGAACATTTAGATTCACGTAAACCTGTTGGTGGGCGATGGCCAGGTTGGAGAAGCAGTAAAGCGTTGCAGACAGTGTTTGGGGCTCCTTCGGGGCCAACCTCAGACACACTAATAATGCAGGAACGGTTTGACGGGAGAGCCTTCGTCCCCCCACACAAGGGCAATATTTGTAGTTGCCATGACTCAAGTGTGTTCATGCGGGCAGTCCAAACGACCCACCTGCCTCGATTTTGGTCCCTGCTCCTCCTTGTCAGCCTGGGTGACGCAGCGGTGGCCACGGCTGGCCCACTGTGAGAGGCGGCAGTGGGCCAGAACAGGTTCCAGTGAGGGAGGGGCCAGATCGGTGGGTCCCTGAAGGGCTTAGACACAGGAAGGAGCACCTGGAACAGGGAGGCGGTCGGAGGGTGGAGGCAGAAGGGAGGCAGGTGGTGGTGGGGGGGAAGGCAGGGCTTTAGCAGAGTTTGTCTCATGGTTGGAGTGCAGTTGGCGGGTCCAGTGTGTGGCTCTTACTCTTCTCCCAGGTGCCCGCCTTGCAACAGGAGGTCCTTATAGGAATTCTGGGGCTGCAATGTCCCAGAAAGGTCCCCCCCCGAACATGACCTTCCAAATGTTGTACATGCTCCTTCTCGGTATTTTTGTTGTTGTTGTTATTCTCCATCTTCTAGTCCTGGGGAAGACTATTGCAGTTTATCATTCAGTAAGGTGGGGGCAATGGTAAGGTTACAGTTGCTCCCATGGAAAATAATACCATGATTTGTGACTAATGGAACAAGAATTAACTGCTCTGCGTGCTCACAACTGTGAACCTGCTATGGCCACCCCCCCACCCCCATGAAGGGTCACAAAAGAAGTCATCATAAAAATTGGAAAACTAGTTGGAAAAATTTTTCAAAATCCTACATTAACAGTAGCCAAAATAATATGCTGGCTTTTGACTGATTTTCGCGTGTGTTCGTTTCCAGGCCAGAACTGTGGAGGCCTCGTGCAGGGGCCCAACGGCACCATCGAGAGCCCCGGGTTCCCGCACGGCTACCCCAACTATGCCAACTGCACCTGGATCGTGCTCACCGGGGAGCGCAACCGGATCCAGCTGTCCTTCCACACCTTCGCGCTGGAGGAGGACTTCGACATCCTGTCCGTGTATGACGGGCAGCTCCAGCCAGGGAACCTGAAAGTGAGGTACCGTGTCCGCTCCCCCCTTCCCAGTTTTGTGGCCCTATTTAGGTCCCGAGGTGTTGTTGGAGTTGATACTTTGAAATTCATTGTAAGGAAAGGCCATTTTTCTCTAGTTCCCATAAAATACAAAGCTGTAGATGCGCATACCATTTTTCAATGGTTAAAAACAAAACTTCTCACTGAAAGCGATCGTTGACTTCATTTGTGAACACCAGATTGTTCAGGATCCGCAGCACGGCGTTGTCAAGGTAATTGCGGTGACATTATCAGGCTCCATTGTTTTTAGGCAACCGTGGCTTGGCGAGGAATGACACAAAGACGAATGAGTCCGACTGAGCACTCAGAGTGCAATTCAGAAAAAAACAAAAGCAGCCTTTATATTGTCAGAGAAAACATTCAATAAAAACAACATAGGAGGTGGGTGAGAACATGAAAGGCTGCGGCAATCCTGGGAGAATTTTTGTTTTACTCAGTACATAATATATTCCATTCCCCTTTACTTTTCTCTATTGATCTATGATTTTTACCATGAAGAAAGAAAAATGCGTTCTGGATGGTTTTAAGTTACATTTTTTATTTGTCAGTGTGGGAAATTGCACCTGTACAACTATTCCTTTTGTTTTATTTTGCAAAAGAAAAAAGGGACAATCTTTTCAAAGAAATTAGAATTTCTTAGCTAACCTGACGAACATATTTAAGCATATACATATTTGCAAATGAAGCTTTATGCTCTGGTTTTAAAATTTAGCATTGACTAGAAGTTAAGTTTTTGGCTATGTCGTGTCATGTAGAAAAATTGACAGTAGGCAGAAGAAACTACTGTTCAGATGAAGAAAATGGTGTAGCTGCCGAGGTTGGCTCCGATGCACAGAAATCGGGAATTTTATTCATGATTGTGGAGACTGAGAAAAACGTCCAACTATAAGACTGTACAATGAAATCTGTACATTTACTTAATATATAAATAGGTGTTTATTGTTTATTTAAGGTATTAAATATATTAGTATGTTCCACGCAGGCTTTATTTGCATTTTACCTGTGACTCTCCACCGTCAAACACCTTCTAGTGTCCTCTGGGTCACCTGCCAATGCCCGCCGTCCGTGCGCAGAGGCACCTTCCCGCTTGCCCTGCCCTCTGGCCCGTGGGGCAGGCAGCCGTCTCCCGGACGTACCAGGGAGGCTGGCCCTCCCGGTCTGAGGCACTCGGGCCCGCGCCCCGGTGTTTGCCCACAGTAGCTACGTAGCTGCCCTCGCTCATTCAACGCCAGGGTTCTGTCCTCTTCGCTGCTCTTCTACATACCTGTCTTGGACCTGCTTTTATTGCCCGTAAATGATGTTACTAGGGAATAGCAGTCCATTGTGATGATAAAAAGAGTTATAAGAGGAACTGCAAAGAGTAATGGCAAAAAAGAGAAGACAGTTTATTCACATGTCAAGCCCTGTGACCTTGTGTTAGAAGTCGCTCTCTCTCTTTCCAGTTTGAAAAAAGGCCTAACAAATAAGTCCTTTGAAAAAGCTCTTCTCAGCTCCACTTCCTTTTATTCTACCCTCTTCCAGAGGAAACTCTTCCCAAATATCAACTTGATAGACCCTGTTTTTAAACCGTCTACCATCCTCGTATATTCTTACGGTGATGCCATGTTCCCTTTCTACGTTAACAACGACAAAGCGTGGAGTCCAGGCCTCCTGCCCGGTCGGTGACATCCTGGCGTCGGCACCCGGTGCACTAGGGTCGGAAACCCTGAGACTGGTCGCAGGTCCCCTGAGGCCCGGTGAGGGGTGTCTAAACCAACACTTGCCCTCAGGGAGCTCCGTGAGTGCTGGTGAGTCCCGAGTGTGCCGTCACGCTCCCGACACTCACTGATATTTGTACCAGGGAAAGCAAGGAAGGCTGATAAGAGAGAAACGTCTTAGGTTCATGTAAAGTACTGTTGGTTCTGATTTACTCTAGGGGACAGAGAACCGACATGCCATGCGTCTGCCCGTTTCTTGTCCTTAAGCCGGGGGGTCCAACCTGTGGCCCGCAGTTCTCATGGGACCCAGTATGGCTGTGAGTGTGGCCCAACACAAAATTGTAAATTTACTTAAAACATGATGAGATTTTTTTTGTGATTTCGTGTTGTGGTGTATTTATTTCACATGTGGCCCAAGACAACTCTTCTTCTTCCCGCGTGGCCCAGAGACGCCCAAAGTTTGGACACCCCTGCGAGGTGAGGAAGATGCTCTTGTCCCCCTATTAAACCATGTCATTCCCCCCGTCTTGCTGCACGGACACTCTGTGGGTGTGTGGGGACCGCTCTGCACCCAGACGTCACTGGCCCAGGTAGGGGCCAAAAGGTGGAGCCTGTTGGAGACAGGCTTCCCCCAGGGGCTGCTGGGAGCAGTGGGTCTTCACTCAGACAAGACGGAATAAACGACGACGGGAAATAAGAGCAGGCGTGTCGATGGAGCCAACACGGAGGAGGTCGCCACATTTCCACAGCAGCCGACGGGCGGGGGAGTTAGAACTAGCAGTGAATTCTCTGTAACGGGAGACTCTGACGTTGTTTGTGTCCCGCTGTGCCTTGGGCCAGTCGTTGGCTTCCCCCACACAGTTAACTCGCAACACTCACAGGAGGTCTGGGGTTCGCACTAAGGACCCCTTTGTCCAGGGGTTCACGTGTCAGCTGCTGGTGCCCTGTCCCGCCCCGGCGGTTACTGCCGACACTGTCATGGGCTCTGCGGTCTCGCTGCCACTCAGAGGTGTTTTCAGCAGTGAAAGGTGCACCGGCAAAAAATGAGTAGCTGTTTTTTTTTAAACAACTGGAGCATTTTATTATAAAGAAATTTCTTGCCCTGGCTGGTGTAGCTCAGTGGATTGAGCACGGGCCTGCAAACCACACGATCACGGTTCGATTCCCAGTCAGGGTACATGCCTGGGTTGCAGGCCGGTTCTCAGCAGGGGACTCATGAGAAGCAACCGTACATTGATATTCCTCTCTTTCTCTCATTCCCTTCCCCTCTAAAGATAAATAAATAAAATCTTTAAAAAAATAAAGAAATTTCTTTTGTTTAGCCACAATAAGAAACAGTTTTCTAAACAACTTAAGACTTAGATTTAATCCCCAAAATAACAAAACATAGAATTTGGAAGCTAGCCATATTGGTGTTTACATCGTACCTTGATCTCTCATGAAGCACATATTATTCACCCTATTAAAAATCTTTAAAGGAAAAGAAATAATGCACAATTTATGTTACCATCTTGGGCTATTATATTAAAAATATACAAACATGTAACTGATTTTTGCCTCCATCAGTAAATTAAAATTAAACAGATAGATTTTGAGAGGTAAATTAAGACTTCTCTTAAGCACAAGAAAAAAGATGCGACTCACAGTTAGGAATCGGAATCCACTGAGTGACCTAGAATTAAAGCCACTCCCACTCACGAGCTGCCACGAGTCCCTGCCATGTGTCCCTGCCGTGTCTCAGTCCCTGGCCTTTACCGACTCCGCCTTGCCCCTTACTTCCCAAATGGAGGTCCAACCTTGTGGTCATAAACTCCTACACTTTGGATCTTGCACCACTTCATTAACTGCGACCTGTTTTAGTCCTCACAGAACATGCCCCCGTTCCACAGTAGGTGGGCCACTGCTTGACTAGGACCCCGAGGCCCTGCCCTTCCGCCCCGGGCTCGCCCCTGTCCGACCTGAAACATCGTCCCCGTTCCGTGTCAGTTGTGTTTTGACAGTAAGGTGAGCAGTTCCAGGAAACATCACTCTGATATTCAGGGGACGCTGCGATTTGACTGCAAACTGCACGCTCACCTTCCACCTTTTCCGCTTCTTCCCCCTGCGTCCCAGTCCATTTCGGCCGCTCTGGCAGAGTGTCATAGTCTGGGGAGTTTACAGACATTGCCTCTCCCGGATCCGGAGGCTAGAAGTCCGAGAGGGCCTTCGTCTTGGCTCACAGATGACATCTTCTCACTGTGTCTTCACAGGACTCCCTGGGGTCAGTAACCCCATTAGTGAGGATGCTGACCTCATGGCCTCAGCACCCCCCAAAGGCCCACCTTCAAATTCCATCACACTGCGGGGTAGGGTTTCCACCTCTGAATTTGGGAGGGGCACCACTAAAAGTTCAGTGGCTACATGGGCTATTCCTTCACCTGACCTTATAAGAGAACAAACTTATCATCTCTACCTCCTCATTCTTTTTTAAAATATATTTTATTGATTATGCCATTACAGTTATCTACTTTCCCCCCTTCATTCCCCTCCACCCTGCACACCCCCTCCCACCCACATTCTTCCCCTTTAGTTCATGTCTGTGTGTCATAAGTTCTTTAGCTTCTACATTTCCCACACTACTCTTGCCCTCCCCCATGTCTATTTTCTACCTACCATCTATGCTACTTATTCTCTGTACCTTCTCCCCCCTTCTCCTCCTCCCACTCCCCTCTTGCTAACCCTCCATGTGATCTCCATTTCTATGGTTCCGCTCCTGATCTAGCTGTCTGCTTAGTTTGCTTTTGTTTTAGGTGTGGTTGTTAATAACTGTGAGTTTGCTGTCCTTTCACTGTTCATATTTTTTATCTTCTTTTTCTTAGATAAGTCCCTTTAACATTTCATATAGTAAGGACTTGGTGATGATGAACTCCTTGAACTTGACCTTATCCAGAAGCACTTTATTGCCCTTCCATTCTAAATGAAAGTTTTGCTGGATAGAGCAATCTTGGATGTAAGTCCTTGTCTTTCATGACTTGGAATACTTCTTTCTAGCCCCTTCTTGCCTGTAAGGTGTCTTTTGAGAAATCAGCTGACAGTCTGATAGGAACTCCTTTGTAGGTGACTGTCCCTTTATCTCTTGCTGCTTCTAGGATTCTCTCCTTCATTTTCATCTTGGCTAATGTAATTATGATGTGCCTTGGTGTGTTCCTTCTTGGGTCCAACTTCTTTGGCACTCTCTGAGCTTCCCGGATTTCCTGGAAATCTATTTTCTTTGCCAGACTGGGGAAGTTCTCCTTTATTATTTGTTCAAATAAGTTTTCCACTTGTGGCTGTTCCGCTTCCTCTTCTGGTACCCCTATAATTCAGATATTGGAACATTTAAAGATGTCCTGGAGGTCCCTAAGCCTCTCCTCATTTTTTTGAATTCTTGTTTCTTCATTCTTTTCTGTTTGGCCATTTCTTCCTTCCTTCTGGTCCACACCATTGATTTGAGTCTCAGTTTCCTTCCCATCACTATTGGATCCCTGTGCATTTTTCTTCATTTCACTTAGTGTAGCCTTCATTTGTTCCTCTAATTTGTGACCAAAATCAACCAGTTCTGTGAGCATCCGGATCACTAGTGTTTTGAACTGTGCATCTGATAGGTTGGCTAACTCTTTGTTGCTTAAAAGTATTGGCTCTGGAGCTTTGATTTGTTTTTCTGATTGAGCCATTTTTGGTCAGGTTGCACCTGTTACCTATGAGGGGCAGAGCCTTAGGTGTTCACCAGGGCGGGGCAACCCAATTGCTGTGTTGTGACTTGGGGAGGGGTCAGAGAGGGAGCAATGGCATTTGTTCTGTGCTCTCTCATATTTTGGTCCTCTATGCCACTTCCCACAAGCAAACTGGGCCCTTCTGGTGCTGGTTCGCCGGTGGGTTGGCTTGTGTATGTTGTAGGACCCTGTGGGTCTCTCTAACAAACTCTGCTGTGAGGCTGGAAGTCTCTGCCGGCACCTCAACCCCTGCAAGGTTTTCCAATCGGTGCTTTTAGGCTTTATTTCCTGTCGCTGGGGCCCTGGGTTGTGCGGTTTGTCTCACTGATCATTTTTAAACCTGCCTGGTTTATCTGCGTGCAAGTGTGTGTCTGCAGGTCAGCCAACCACCTTGTGCGCCCCACTGGGTTTGCTCGTTTTCTCCCCACACTCAGGTCTCCAACCACCACCTTTTTCTGCCAGGACCCTTCTCTGCCGGCCACTGACTCCGCCCCCTTACCAGCTGGAGGAATGATTCCTTGTTGTCGGACTTTGGTACAGCTCAATTTTCTGTCTGTTCTGGTTGTGTTTTTGTTTCTAAATCTTTGTTGTCCTTAAATTTGGTTGTGTGAGGGGGCACAGTGTCTCCACCTACGCCCCCATCTCGGCCCTCTACCTCCTCATTCTTCCCTCCGCTTCACAGACTCTGGACACGCGCTCCGTGAATTCCTACCATCTCCCAAGCGGGCTCTCGGTGGCATTTGCCTCCCTCTGCGTCCCGGTAGGTACAGCAGAACGTGCACCTTCTGAGGCCAAAGAATGTGCCCCAAGTGTGTCTTCTCTGGTGACGACAGGCTTGTTGGCTGTAAAATCGTCCCAGAATCTATGTGGGGTTAATTTCACTGAAAGTGCTCTCAATACAGGGTCATCTGCCCCATCCTGTGTGTGGGCCCGACACGATGTGATGGGAGTCTCTGCCCCAGACGAGAGGAGTTGCGTGTCCCACACCAGGCCCGCCGCCCCGCCGATGTTCTCCGAAAGTGGAGGAGTGTTTATTCCACTCAGAGTCAGAAAATGATGGGTGTGGACATTGCTTTCCGTCTGTAATACCCAACTTTCAAAAGGAATCACTGTATAACCTCAAAAAGGTTATGGATTCTATAAAGCAAATCTATGAAGGGAAATTGCACCATGCAAATGTAGAAAACCAGTAGGTATTATGCCGTGATTATTGTGGCCTGGGAAAATGGCTCTGCGGTTATCCCAACTCTCTCCCTCTCCGTCATGAAATCACCCCCAATTTTCTGCACTGAGGGGTAATGAAGAAGTTAGAGACAAGTGTGGTAAGGCAGCTGAAATCGGGGAGTCATGAGTAAGTATTGCTAAAGCATTGGATTCATTCCATATGGTTTTTATAAACCACAGTCATGTGTTTGAATGCACTGCTACTTAACTGAGAAACCTACGAGCTCACTAGAGCTGATGTTTGTAATTTGAGAACTTTCAGGGGAGAGGGCAGGGTTTCTGCTGCATCTGGGCTACATTAGCCTGGAGACCCCGCAATGCCTGAATTCCGCTTCCTGTCCCCATTGCTGGTCCGAGCCCTGAGGCAGCCACGCACAGATCAATAGTTAGATACAATCAGGGTGTCATTTTACTTTTAGCTTGGCTGGGGACTGGTGCCCCGGTGAAGATGCCGATAAACGTAGGGCGAAGTGTGTGTCCGCAGCTTCTGCCGGCACTGGCGTCTCACACTGACAACAAGCACGTCTCTTGATGTTTTATCACCTTCCCTCAGCCACGGGGTCAGGGACAGGAAGGATGACCAGCCACACTGGACATGAGCCAAGGCAGTGCCCGGGGTGCCAGGCCTCGTAGCCTGGGTGGGGAAGCAACCGCTCACTGCCTGGAGGGGCTACCCCACGCTGTGCAGCTCAGAGCGGCCCAGGACTCAGGCACGAGCCTGCACACGCAGGTGGTCCCACACCTCAGCTGGCAAGGGCACCTGGGGGGCATGGAGGGGACGGGGCAGAGCTTGGGCCTCTCATCTCAGACTGTCTCACCTTCCATCTTCAGGTGCACCTGTCGGCCATGTTCACTATTCTGCACACGTATTTTAAGATGGTGAAATTGAAAAACAACTTTCTTTGACACATCATTCAAATTTCTTAACCTACGTTTTAATTGAATGAACTCTTTACAGGCAAGGTCAGTAATTATTGGGTGAGGTTGAGTTAATTTTGTTTTGAAGTTGGCTCTCTACAGGTGGCTAGATAGAAGTGAAGGCCAATTAAGTGAGAGACTCAAGGACGAGGCTGGGGCCTAGACATTGGTGAACAGGTGTAAATACAGGTGAAGTTACAGCTACTGCCTGATAGGTAGATTTCTCCCCCCACCCCAGCTGATTTCATAGTCAGATTGGACTTAGACCAACAATATGTATTTTTTTCATAAAACATTAACAAAAATGATGAAATGACTAGTGATTAGAAATTCTTGAGTGGAAATAATAAAACATTTAAGGAAGTAGGGCTTCACGCGAGTGGCTGGGGGCGCGTCCGCCTGGGTGAAGGCGCCCGTAAGGATCTGGCCCCTGCCCTCTCAGCTGCTCCCCTGAGGTCGCTGTTCCTGGTTGGACGTCCTTGGCTTCTTGCCCAGGCCGGGCTCTCACTGGCAGCCCCTTGAAGATCGGACGCTCCTTGTTCTCAGCATGACCCCCTCCCCGACACTCGGAGGCTGTGTGGGTCCCACTCCAGACCCCCCACCGAAGCCAGGAATAGGCGTGACCACTGCCTGACAGCTCCTCACTTCTGTGCGCCAGGTAACCAGCACCCGCCCCTTTTTCCTTTAGAAACCACTCGTGTCGAATACAAATACAACCTGTCTGCTTGCTCCCCGGCCCAAGGAAAGACTTCCCCCGGACAGGCAGGTGTTCGTGTGAGACGGAGAATCGGGGGTAAGGGCAGAACACAAGTGGACACTCCTTACCACCCGGGACTTTTCAGCCCAAGGAAGAAAATGGAGCGACATAAAACCGAGGCCTCCTGGAAGTTTCTAAAAAGTCTTCCTGAAGGCGGCAGCTTCTTGGCTTCTCATGGGCTGCCACGGCCCCCGCAAGGCCCTTTCCTGGCTCAGGTGGTCCGTTCTCACACGTCCGTGTTTACTCCACCCACCATCTACGAGTCTGTCCTGACTGCGGTGCAGACACGGCCATCGCTCTTTTCTCTGGCTCAGGTTTAGTGGTGTCTGCACGTTATGTGCCCAGGCACAAGAACATGTTTCTTAGAGTCAATATTTCTAAAAAGCAGATGCTCGGTGCACATGATGCTGTATGTATTTATTTTTTAACCTAGTAGAGTTAGACAAATACTGCCTTTGACCAGGGCTGGGTGGGTGGAAGCGAAGTGGGGAGATGTTTGCAACGATGGAGTGGGGGGGTGGGCGGATCCTCTGTCACAACGCTCATTCGCCTGGGAGACGCATGCGTGGCGGAGCTGACAGCCTTCCCATGAATGGGCGCCACTCACTCGGGGCCTGGACAGGCTTAGACGTAACTTTGGAACTCCACCCTCTCTCTGCGTGGCACTCCAAGATGCGATGTAGGAACTGCGTTTCATGGCGTGGGGGAAAATAGCATGTATAATTTTAAGTGGATGGCGGTCGAAGGGCACCTTATCCACCAGGCGCTTTGAGTTAGTGGCCTCTTCATTCTGTATCAAATGCCCACTCTAAATGACAAACACGTGTGCATTGCCCTTCGAAAGGCTGAGCCAAAGGCACAGAGCTTCTTGAGAAAGGCCATCCGCGTCTTGCCAGGACACGGCGTGGTGGGAAAACCCGGTCCTTGGGGGGGTTTGCCCCGGGAAAGGCGTTCTGAGGACGTGCGGGCAGGCCAGCAGGTGTGAGTGGCGGTGGGGAGCCGCCGGGCCCCCGGAAGGCACTGCTGCGGGCTGCACACCTGGCATGCTCTGTCCTCAACCTCTCGCCTGTGGCATGCCCCTGACCCCTGACCCCTACCTCCCAGAATCCCTTCCCTTTCTGAAAGTGCCTTTCCACCTTCCCATGACCTCAATGGTGTAAAGAGGGAGTAACTTAAATAAAAAGAAGGTCATGGTAATAAACTCATCCACCGAGTTGTCAGTCTTCCCTGATCACATTTAATGTTAGAGTTTCCAGGGTCTGAACTGCGGCCTCCCAGCGGAAGGCCGGCGTCCTCTCCACGGTGAGATATGCCGTTGCCCGCACAGCCTCATCTGACCAGGCCCGCCCACTGGCATCAGGCAGGTGAGTTAGAGAGACCAGGTGTGACTGGTGCTACCACAGCCCACCCATGGTTGCCTGAACAACAAGGTGAGCCTGACCCTCTGGCTGAACTCACCCACTGATCCACAGCCCTTTCCAATTGTAGCTTCTGGAAGTGAAGTCCCCTGACCTGCGAGATGCCGCGTGGGCCGCCTGTCTTGCCTGCGAGATGCCGCGTGGGCCACCTGCTGCCCGCTCAGCATGAGCATCAGCATCCCTGGGGGTCTTGTGGGAAGTGGCGGCTGGGGGACCGCAGCGCCCTGCGGAGCCAGGGCACTCAGCACACCGGCCCTTCCAGTCCCGGCCCCACGTCGGGAACCAATTCCCGTACCCAGCACCCTTGCAGGCTCCGGGGCATCCTGCCTTCCTTCCTGGGAACCCCACACTCCAAGCTCTGGCACGGGACTCGGCCCTCGGGGCATCCCCCGGGGGCTCCCCAGAGAGACCACTCCCCACTGAAGGGCCAGCTGCCCCACCGCAGGGTGCCGACTGTTGGGCTGAAAGGGAGGAAAGCTCAGTGGCTGTTCTCCAGGGGAAAGGCCCCCATCCTGTCCCCAGGGAGTGGACAGCGTGCTTCCTGGGACACATTCGAGACGCCTCACAGCTGCGGGAGTGACGGCCTGCGGCCCTGAGGATGCGAGTGCGTGCCGGGCGTGGCTGCGGGTGAGCGAGCATTTGCGTGTGGTGGCCAGGGAGTGCGCTGTGTCTCCCCAGCTCCCGGGTGCAGTGCAGGAAGGTGACCCGCTCTTCCTGCAGAGCCGTGTCCCCCAGGGGGAGCCCATGGGCCCCTAAATCCAGGCAGACCCCTGGGGCGGTCTGGAACCAGCTCGAAGTCCCTCTGAGTCTGACTGCCCACCTCAGGCTCAGGAGGAAGAGCTGGGTTTGCCCTTGGCCTCGGGCTGTGCTGGGAAGGCTGTGTCCTTCAGTGGCAAAGTCACGTGGATTTGACGTGAGGATGTCCACTCTGCTGTGTCTGGGGCGCGTGGCCACGGGTGGGGCTGTTGAATGCAAGCTAGTCCTTCTGGCCTCAGAGGTGGAGTCCCACCCATACCCTCTCTGCGTTCCATCGTGCGGGCCCCAGGTGACCTCAGACTGAGGGTGTCCTGTCCTTGAGTCGCTGAGGGACTGGGCAGCTGAGGGTGGCATGGCCTGAGTTTTCCGTGGACACAGAGGCAAGTGGAGCTGGGGAGCCGGACTCCCGTCTGGAGGGAGAGGAAGGAGCAGGGCTGCCAATGTCAGAGGAAGGCAGCCGCGGGCACAGGCTCAGCCGTGGTCCGGCGGGCTCCACGCCAGGCTTCTGCAGGCCGGGCACGTGCCCGCGTTTGATTTTTGAAAGTTGAAAAACAACAAAAGCCAGGGCAGGCCATGGGAAGGCACCAGGCAAACAGCAGCCCGCCACCTCTGCTCTGGAAGGTTAGTGGACACTTGCACCCGTGTCAGCCCCAGATGGCAGCGGCTTGAGCGCGGGGACGTCCTCGCAACAGCCGGCCCGAGACGGCTCTGCGCTGCGGCTTCGATCTGGGGATGGAGAAGTCTGGTGAGCTCTGTGTTCGAGAGCTGACCTCAGCCGTGTCCCATCACACCTAGGGGTGCGGTGGTGTGGCTGGAGGTATCAGAGTGAGTTTCTCGGCTGTCGTCTCTTCCGAGGGACACGTGACGTCACTGTTAGGCAGTCGATCTGCCGTGTGTTGTGAACACCTGGCGCTGGGGTCGCTGGGTTGGAACTCTGCCGTGTGAGCAGGCCTGCCTGCCACGCATTCTGCCTTTCACCCCCAAGACGAAGGTGGCCCCCCGCAGGCATGCCTTTCACTTGGGCCACGAACCTGCCCGACTCTGTGGCCAGCCTTTCGTGTTTGGTCCTTCCCGGGGCTGCATGGAAGAGTGTTTCCTTATTGCGGTTCACCTGTGCATCCCCTGGTGATGCGTGGTGTCGGTATGGCTTCCTGTGCTGTTTGGTTGTTCAAATAGCTTCCATCAGAAGTGTCGGTTAAATCTGCCATTGGTATGCAGTATGCGTCACAGATAATTTCTAGAAGATTCCTTCTCTTACGTGGGGCCCTTTGAATGATAAATGTTTTTAAGCCTAGACCAAGTCTCATTTATCAATATTTTTATTTTTGTTTCATGACATTCTGCAAAATGTAAGAAATGGGCGCGGACTCTGGTGTCACACGTATTTTCCTCGGTATTTTCCTTTTTCTTCTAAAAGTTGAATAGCCTAGCTCTTCCCCCTGTGGGTCTGTGTTGCCTTTTGAGTAAATTTTTTTTTTTTTTTACGCAATGGGAATTAAGGTTATACATTTATCTTTTTGTGTACGGATATCCGTTTGTCTTTGAACCGTTTTTGACGATACTTTGATTCTTATGAAGTTGATTTTTTGGGTGAGGCAAGTGTTGATGTTTTTGAAATCCCGGTGATCTGACTGCATTTGCTCAAAGGAGCTCCTTTTTCTCATCGAACTGACTTGGCACGTGGTCAAACACCGGTTTCTGGTACCTGGGAGGACCGACTTCTGTGCACTCTCCTGTTCCATCGATCTGTTTGTCTTCTTGCTGAATCGATCATTGTTGCTACAGACTCACACTTATTCAGGGGTCAAGGTTGTAAGGAATAAAATGTGTAAATATAAACATAAGTTCATGGGTTTCTGCCTACTAACGCAAGATAATGCTTACCCAAACAAAGTTCGCAGAGAATGCTGCCTACACATTGGTTTCTATATTGAGTTTTCCCTGTTCCGATGACCCCGGTGGCCGCTGTCTCCGACCGGATCTCGGCCGATGCCTTGTTGTAACAATACATTTTTCATAGATGTTCTCTCTCCTTTTGGGAACATTCTCAAGTTTTGAAATCACACAGAGTAGCTCCTGCTACTTGGTTCTTTCGTGCGTGTGTTTTGGTTATTCTAGCCCCTTGGCATTTTGAATAATTTAGAACCAGCTTGTCAATGTCTATAAAAATCTGGTTTTCACTGGGATAGCTTTGAGTCTATCGATTTGGGGAAAATTACTATTTTAACGATAGAGCTTTCCAACATGTGACTGTAAAATATCTCTCCCTTTGCCTTGGTCTTCCTTAATTTCTCTCAGAAAATGTTCAGTTGGATTCACTCCTTATAACTTTTAGTTTTCAGTTACTATTGTAAAAGCCATGGTTTCCAAGCCAGGTCCCTGCAGTTCCGGGTCAGCCGTGTTTGGTGTTCAGCAGGCAATTTTAGACAGAGCCTAGGAATGTTTGAAAAAACAACTACTAAGTAAAACTAAATATATGAATGGCAACCACTCCATATAAACGTCTCTTCTGTTTTAAGAAATAAAGAATATGTCTATATGTATATCTCATGCACATGAGAGGCAACCACACATTGGTGTTTCTCTCCCTCCCTCCCCTCTAAAAATAAACAAATAAAATCTTTAAGAAAGCAAACTCTAGCATAGTAACGACACTATATCTGGGTCTTGGACGTTTTTCCAGTAAAGTCCCCCCAAAGTCTGTCTGCCTTTTCGAGGCTTCATCGCTGACCACCTGGCTGGACCTGTCTGCCCAGTGAAGCCAAGGCTCCCGAAGTTCCTGCTTCTCAAGGAGGTCCCTAGACTTTTGGGGCTCGGCCGTGTCCCCGAAAGGGTCACTAGGGAAGGGTGTTCACAAGTGCTGGGCTTCAGTCCTTTAAGATGAATTGTTCCGGATGGGGGAGGGGGACTGGTCGGTCACAGAGACGAAGCCTGCAGTGGTCTCCAGTCCTTCACTTTGTCGTAGGGGACAGAAACTCTCTTGTGGCCCTTGGCAGTTTGGCGGTCTGTGAAAATCAGGTCCAGGTGAAAGTGGTAGTGACCTTGTCCTCGTGGATCAGCCTAATCTGAATGGTGTCTACAGACTCCGAACACTGTTCAGAGACACGCTGAGCGAGAGTACGCTTGTGGAAACAAGAAGCCAACCAACTACGAACCTTTTGAAAGGTCGGTGCTGTGTTTTTGGTTCAGTTACCACACACTGACTTGTGGCCGATTTTGCAGGCATCAGTCTAGGGGCTGGGGGGGCTGGGGCTCTTCTTAGCTTCGTGGCCCTGTTCCTTATACCTTAGAATCTTCTTTAACTGTAGTCCACGGGACATAGCCCGTGAAAATACCGTTTTGTCGCAAACAGTACTTTGCCGCCATGCAGCAGTGAGATCACCCTTGTTACTTGGTGTGTGTAGTTCATCGTCTTCAATGCACAGGGTGCCCAAGAAAGACTGGTGTGTAACCACCTCAAAATGATGACGTTTTTGCATGGAAATTAAGTGGCCAGCGTCCTCAACTGCAGGCTACACGGCAGTTGTCACGACCTGCTCGCATCAGCCCTGTGACCACCAGGGGTGGCGGAGGCATGGGTGTCAGGCGGCTGCTCTGTTCCTTCCGGGAAGGGGGAGTCCGCTCGGAAGCTCGGGGTGAACACGTGGGAGGGTCGGCCGGGCTGGTCGGCCGGGCTCCTGCTGCTTCGGGCGTGCAGCCCTCACCTGCCCGGTGGGACCAGACAGAGGAAATGAGGCGTTCGAGGGGCTTGCCTCGGGTTTCTCTTCATCACCACCAGAGGGAGCCCTTTGCAGCGTGGCTTCCAGGCCACTGGGGCTCTGACCAGCTGCCCTAGGAACAAGAACTCTCAGGGCTGTGGGGTAGAATTCCATTCCTTTCACTCCAAGATTGTTTCGGGGATTATCGGAACGAAGTGTGGTGTGTAAACACACACACACACATGCACGCATTTTTACACGGCCATTTGAAAATATGTGAGGCTAGATTGTCAGTGTAAGTTTATAAAGGTGAAAAGGACACCCTACCAGGGACTACGAATTCACTGGATGCAATCAGACAAGCATCCTTTCAAAACATGAGATGCATCAGAGAGAGAGAGGGGCTGGTATGTCATCGGGGACGCCGTTGAAACACTCGTGTGCTAAACGCTGCAACAGGGTCATTTCATGTTGATGTTCCGGGCAGCGTGTTGATGAGGGTTTTACAGAATCAGCAGCCGTGTGGGCACTGAGGTTGCTCGTGTGTTGCGATGGCGTCTTCCAGCCCCGAGAGCCATGCGTGTGCTCAGGACTTGGGTGGTCCTTTGGATCTGAATTCAGTTTCTGTCCTCGGCGTGTGAAGCCCCAAAGTTAGCGCTCGAATACTCCTCGTCTGTTCACTGTGAAGAAGTGGCCGGACAATTTTAAGTGACCCCTTCATATTTGGGTGACTGTGTAATTAAGAATTGGAGAGTTCTAAGCACGTGCATGGCTGTGGCCTGGGAAGTGAGGAGACTGGTCTGTGACTCTAAGTAACTGTTCCACGTGGTGCCGCCAGCGACCGCCACCACTGCCGGGTCTGCGCGTGTCTGAGCGCTTCGGGGGAGGTGCTGCGCGTGTCCGGTGCGAAGAGACCGTTTAGTGATATGTTAACTTCTGTGCTGCCCTGTGTATGTACACATATGTGTGTGCCCACAGGCAGGTGTGCAAATGCATGCTTGTGTACACACACGCACACCACTTCAGTTTCTCTCTCTGCACTGAGGGTCCAGACACAGAGGTGGATTTGGGATGGGGAACTTCTCTCCTCCCCGCTGTGCCCTGTTGATTCGCACACCGTGGTGCGGTGGAGGCATGTGCAGAGTGCGTGGGTCTGCGGGTCTGCGGTGAACAGGACGTTGTTCTTATCTGGGAACCAGTGCAAAGTCGCCAGAGTCTGCCAGGGCTACTTTTCAGGCTGAATTACTTTGTGCTACAAACAAGATCGCTTTACAGATAAATCGGAGGAAATTAGAAGCGTTTTAGGAAACTAACTGAGATTGGACAGCTTTTACCTTAATGCAAATGTTTAGCTCTTAGTTTCCATGTAAGGCAAAATTATTGTTTAAAGAAAGCTAGTTATTTGGTTTTTAGTAAGATTAATGTGTTGTAAATGCTGTAGCTACGTTGCATTTTAAAATATCCTCTTAGGAGAGAAAGTCTGTTCTTCCAGCTCTGCTGAATATTTTTCTAGATCCTCACTCAAAGATATGTTTTATTGATTTTAGAGAGAGAGAGAAATATCCATCAGTTGCCTCGCGTACGCCCCGACCAGGGATTCAACCCACAACCTTGGTGTAGGGGACAGTGCTCCAAACAACTGGGCCACTCAGCTAGGGCTCTATTGAGTATTTCAAGAAAGTGTGGGCCTAACTCTCCAGGACTGGGTGTGTGAGAGTGTGTGAGCGTGTGTGGGAGTCATGTTCAGCTCACTCTCAGCTGGTGGTTTCTAGGGTCTGTGTTTCTGTGTTCTAGTCTCTTCCCCATGAATTGTCTTACTGAGCAGTGAGGGGCTCGGGGTTGGAGAATTTGGTCACGAGCCGGTGGACCACAAGTGACGGAGGCAGCCTCTGGCCCTCAGCGCTCTCGCTGGCACCAGGGCCTTTCCCCACCCACTTCCCCCTCTCTGGGGGGTGCGCTGCCTGCAGGGTGGGGGCCAGTACGGGCATGAAGGGGTTTTCTGCCAGGCCTCAGCCTTGACTCAGTCTGTTGAGGCTCCCACCCACAGGTAAGGAAACAAAGTCAGCCTGTGGCCCACGGCAGTGCCCTGGGCTCTGCCCGGTGCCCGGTCCATTTCTGAGCGGTGGGTCTCTCACGGAGCAGGTGTGCTGTTGGATTGGAACTTAGGGGTTTGTTACCTCGACTGCCTCTCGCATTGGTGACCAGTCAAAATCTGTGTTCTGTGTATTATCCATGAATTTCTGTGCACTGCTGTTAGGGTGTCCCCTGCCTGGTTTCCCCTGAGGACAATTGGTGATGAAAATCTGCAATGCAAACCAAGGGTCACAGGCACGGAAGTGGACTGTCAAAGGGGATCTGTGGAGGGAGGCAGGCATCTGCCTTCCAAAGCAACACCCCACAGAAGCCCCTCTCCGCGTGGGCCTCCTGCTGTGGGGGCACGGCCGGCGAAGGGCCAACCTCTCCCTCTGCCTCTGTGTTCCACTTTTGGGTGACTCACTGGTGCCATCAAACACAAAATGGCCCCCTTGTTGAGGGTGATTCATTCTGGGGGATCCAGCAGCCTCGCCCAACTCACCTCGCCCAAGGGCACTGGGAGAAACCCCCGTGGGGGCTGCAGGTGGTCCATGTGTGTGTGAATCCGTGTAGAATGCACGTGAGTCCTCCGGCGGCACGCAGTGAGTGGCCGAGGTCCGCCTTGCTGTTGCGTTTGGGCAAAGGACAGACACCTGGCCCAGGGGCAGTAGACCAGGGTCAGGGTATATTTAGTCCGCACAGCTGGTCCTCATCTCTGCCACTGCTCGCTCGGCTGCCTCTCTGTGTCGGCAGGTGGGGATCTTGGCGACCATAGGCCGCCAGGGCGACTCTTCCCAGGTGTGACTTCAGGAAAAGGGGTGCACACCCGCCACGACTGCCGTCCACGAATGACAGGCTGCTCTCGGTACCCGTTCTACCCGTCGCCTTCCTTCTCACCAGTGGGCATGGTTTGCCGGGAGTGGCGCAGTTCTCACTCTTCCGGGTGAGGGACAGTGGGTTCGAGTGCGTGTCTCCAGCTGCAAGACGGGCCTGCGAAAGTCACTGCCACCCCCACCCGGCATGTCACTCGGCCAGCCCACACATAGTTGATGGGGGGTTAAGGGAGCCCGTCTGGGGTGATCGTTGTAGTTTTGAAGTTGGACCTTCAGCCCCTCTGCTGGGCATCAGCGCTGCGCCTGAGACAGGACATGTTCCCCACCCCACGCAGGAAGCAGTGAGCTGGAGTCTCCTGGGCTCCAAGTCAGGCAGATCCGAGAGGCTGTTTAGCCTCTTCAATTGTGCCCAAGACAGGAGGGGTCACTCACTCTTTGTCTTGGTCCCTTCCAGGGGCCACAGCAAAATGCTCAAACCGAGGGGCGCTTGGCCCTCGCTGCTTCTGGTTGGTGTTGCTGACCGGGGTCCATGCATCCCTCTCTCAGCTATCGTCGTTCCACTTCCCCAGTGCAGGGAGGGGGGGCTGGAGCTGCAGGGATGGAAAGGGCGTGGCTGAGGCACCAGGTCCCCAGGCCCCATGGGACTTCCCAGGAGGTTTGAGGCCTCTGCACCAGCCGTGGGGGTGCAGCACCCAGCAGTCCAGTGGGAGGGGTCTTAGGACCAGGCCCATGCCCACCTGGGCCGCTGAGGGCCTTGGGGGAGACATGGCCCTCCTTCCATCCCCGTTAGATCATTAAAATGTTACTGTTTCAGAACTGAACAGGCTGAAGGAGGAGAAAGGCAAATTCTGCCAAATTCAGGACTGCGTGCACAAGCAATTTATTAAGAATGTGAAATGAGAACTGATTTCAGCTGACATTTAAGCCGCAAATTCAGTGTGTGAGGATTTTTGATGCCCGCTGAGGAGTCACCATTTCAAACTGGAATTAAATTAGACTATTTGTACAAAGCAAAGGGGAACTATTGAGTAATTCCACTACGTTTCGGAGAGAGAACAGACAAATGAGGGAATATGGCATTATGAATAATGTAAAATACAACCTCTTCGGTCTTGATGGACGTGCACCTTAAGTGAATATAAGAGAGCCTTCTCTCCTTAATGAACTGATATACGTGGATCACAGGTGAGGGGGAGAGGGATGCTCCCACACGGGGGTGGGGAGGGCGTCAGCATCTCGGGAAGCACCTGGGCAACAGGTCCGAATGCGTGTGATGGATTTACGCAGTTTCCTCCTCACCAGTGGGGTAAGAGGGCCGTGTTCAAGCGTGCTCCCTCCAGTGCCTTGTAAAGACTAAATAACTGTCAACACACGGGACGTTACGGTGTCCTTGCGCCAGGGGGGTGTAGTTCCACCTGTAAGAATAGTTATTAACATGAAATGATTTTCACAGCACATTGCTAAGGAAAAGTGCATTAGCACATTATACCTATAGTACCATTTCCTTCATATTTAAAACTCACATGTATATACATGTATAGACATGTACATGGAGTCATGGACAGAAGTCTAGAAGGACACACCAGCAAACATTAGCCATGCAGAGCTCATGGGGATGGCAGGGCACAGTGCCAGCTGCCATGCTTCTTGCACTTCCCTGACCTTTGTCATGAGATGGAGTGAGGGCCCGGAACTCACTTTCGGGAGTCCCAGTCACCTGTCACTGCATCCAGGGTGTCTTTCTGACTATACGGCCAGTCAGCACCAGCCCCATCCTCACACCCCAAACCCACATGCTGACATGTTCTCCACAAAGATAGTTCTCTGTTCTGTATTTCCTTTTGTGTGTTTTCCTTATCGACCAACAGAAGGACTTTGTACTCACTCGTTTACTGGTCACCCACCTTTGCTCCCTCCGGCTGCCTCTGGGAGCTAGGCTTTCTGAGTGCAGGGCCTGTCTCCTCCACCCGCAGAATCCCAGGGCTCACAGAGTGTTGGAAGCCCAGGAAGCCATCCCCGACCACCCAGGTGGGGGGACCATTCTTTTTTGCATTCTAGAGACAGCAGAGAAAAAAACCCCATGGGCTATAAAATGATCAGGAAGACTTTAAAGCATCTGTGAGGGCAGGAAATGTCACAGTTGCATTTCCCGGGCTGTGAAATTCTCCGTGTTGCTG
The DNA here is from genome assembly GCF_014824575.4 of Sturnira hondurensis. NCBI lineage: Eukaryota > Metazoa > Chordata > Mammalia > Chiroptera > Phyllostomidae > Sturnira > Sturnira hondurensis. Next base: position 1,268,804 of record NW_028087067.1, read on the forward strand.
TCCACCCCTCCCCCGTTGGGGAGGCGCCGTTAACCTGTGTGTGTCGGTGGGTGTTCTGTGGCTGCTGGGCTCCACTTTCACTGTGCAGACTTCCTGGCCTGGGAGGATGGACAGCAGGGCCTGAAGTGGTCATGAATGACCACAGCCAGGATCATACTGGGGACCCTGTAGACGCGTTCTCTGTCTAGGCCATCTTCCTGGTTCTGGTCTACAGGGCTAGGCGTACAGGGCTCAACCTGAACTTGGCTTTCAGCCTTGAATGTTCAGCATGGAGCACAAACGTGGGAACCACAAGGCCATCCACATGGGTCCTTCCGTTCCCTGCAGCCGGCCCCTGGCCTGGTGGAGGGGCTTTTCCCGGGGATGGAACTTATTCACGCAAACATGGTGGCTGGACGGAGCAGCTGGTGATGACGGGTGCCCTTGAATCAGAGCAGATGTCACAGACTCTCACCCTGACCTTCATCTCATTTTTCTTAATTTATAAGGACCTCTGACAGAGCTCACCACAAGGTAACCAGCTCTGGGCCTAGAGAATCCTGTGGGCTCATTGCTTACAGAGAGCTGTCCCTGTGGAAGTAGCTTTCTGGTTTTGGTTTCTAAAGTAAGCTCTGTTGGCTGACATCGCTCGTTGGGACCACTGCCCTATTTGTAAAGTTGACGTGCCCACGATCACCGGTTTTAAATTCAGAGTAGGTTTGCAAGGGTTCTCACTTTGTCCTCTGAAAATTGTGATGCCAATGACAGGGTACACATTTCAGTCATAGAACATACATGCATAAATATTCACCCATATCTGTATTTGTGTGCAAGTATGGCCGAGCCCACTTAGCTGGGCAGGAGGTAGTGGGGCGTGTGGGGGCCAGCCACCGAACAAACATGATGGTGGTAGTTACTTAAACGTTCCGGACAGTGCCATGGGGACCCCAATTTGTCTCTGGCACAGAGCCTCGAGGACACATTGCATGTTTGGCCAAGAGGCTGGCAAGCCTGGCCATGACACCCAGTGAGGAGTACATCTTTCATGATTTCCATTTGCTGTCAAGGATGTCCTGTTCTTAACACACCGTTGGCTAGAGAAAAAGAGACTTATAACTAATTATATCACTCAAGGACTTCACAGAGGCAGCTGCAAACAGTGTTTTGTGCCCCGGTACTCCTGTTGAACCCACACATTGTCTTCAACCCCAAATCTGTGTCACCCTTCGGAAGAGTGACAAATAGGTGGACTGTTCCTGAGAATGGTCCTTCCGAGACACAGGACTTCAGTGTCACTGACAAACAAATAAGACAGTATCTAGAGCATGCTTAGGGTGTGTGAGTGAGGTTTTCTGCGGCCAAGTTGAAGGCTGAAAGACTTTTCATGTACTTACAGCTGTTGCTGTCAGTGTTGGGCAGAAGCTAATAACCGGGAGAAACGGACCCCACAAAGGTGGTGCAGGAGCACATGACCTTGCCCATCGTCTGCCGCCCAGAGGGACTGACTAGCCTTCAGTCCCACCGTGACGTCTCACACGTAAAGGACTTTAATGCGGGTGCTTGCTCTGCACACGGGCACTGGCATTCCTTGGCCAGGCATTTGTGATAAGGATCCTGGGGAAGCGAAGCGGAATGCCTTAAGGGCAAGGTGCTCACGTCTACTTCTCTGATACTCTGAGGACTTCGGAATCGATTTACTACTGTGAACCTCAATTTTGAATATAAACATAAGTATAAAGAAAAACACAAAATCATTTATATACCCATGACCCAAAGTTAACAACTGTCCATGAATTGGCCTATGGCCTTCTGGTTTCTAAAAAATAAATTATATAGTTCATAGATTATAAAATGTGCTTTGTACATTATTTAGAAACGTACACACATCTATGATAGTATTATTTTAGGAAATCTAGTCACTTTGGAGATTCAGTAACGGCCAGAATTCTCACCAGTAGGTCTCGTAATGAACAGTCGCTCTCCCAGAGGCGTGTGAAATGCAGGTTTTCTATCAAACAGAAGAAGTGGTCGCGTTTCAGCCCTGACGCCACCAGCCACCAAAGTCGCTTTAATCTTCCGAAGAGGAGGAGGCCTGCTGAGCACGCCGCCCGGTGCTGAGAAACTGGAAAAAATGGAACACTTGATACCAAAACCATGTTGAGGTAATTTTGACTGCAGTGATTATTTTTATTTCATTTTTCCATTTTGCTCTAAATAATTTGCAAAGCTAAATCGTGAGGGCACTTAACTTTTTTTTTCTTATCCACTGAGCTCCTTATGAGGCTGAGATGTGCCTGTTTTCATGTTTTATGCTTTGCTTCCAGGGACCAATCACGTAAACTCCTGTGCATTTTGCATAGAGATTTGCCTTTATGAATAAGGTTTTGGTAACAGTTTGTTAAAAACTCGATGCATCAGAATTTTAAAAATCAAAGTGAATATAAAACCAATGGATCAAAATGGAAAAATAAAAAATGAAAAATAAAAAATACCTGGTGGGCAACAGGTCAGGATAAGAGGATTTTCCTCTGCCCTAGGGTGTGAGTCACTATTTCATGGCACATGGTTGGAATTCATATTTGTTTCACTTCGTAAATGAAATTGGAATTGATTATGTTTTAATTCATAAATGTAGCAATGTTTCCATAAAAGATTTTGAGTCCAAATTGGTCTTATCAGATGTCAATTCTTCGTCCTTTATTAGTTACTTAGCATTATACACATAGTCCTTTAGAGTTTCAACTTTAGAATCAGCAATATTTAATTATTAAAATACTTCATTTAGTTGTTACATATTTCCAGTAGCCTAATGCTGCTTGCTCTTCCAACAGTCTTTATAATTCTCACAATAATCAAAGGTGATTCTTCTAGTCATTCTCGGTAAATACAGGATAAAGGTAAGGCCTCTACATCGAAATGCTGATTACAGGGCATCGGCTAGAAAATGCTTATTCCACATTTCCCCGCAGCTGCTCCCTGAAGTGCTGCCGCTTCTCTGCGGGTTACAGGAGCAGTAATATGTTAAACCCAAACATTTCAAATCAAGAAGCGGTCCCAAGAAAATGAAGTACATTTTTCCATTTCTCCGAGTTTCATATAAGTTTCTTTCCTTGTGAAGTTATTCCCAGCCTGTCCCAATAACTCCAGTAACAAATGCATCCCTAAATATGTAAGTGTTATTACACGTGTGCCTCAGGGCTCCATCACGTTCTCGGCCTTTCTGGCCACGTTAATTAAGGCCTCACCTGTGTGTCTGGTGAACACAGCCGCACCCTGTCCCTGCGTTTGTCCTTTGGGACCGGAGCCCAGGAGTCAGTTTCTGCTTCTTCAGAGTTATTTGCCCTGACATGAGACATCCTCAGTGCCTCCTCGCGCAGCCTTCTCCCCTAATAAGAATTTTCACCCCGTGGGGCAGCCGCCAACGACATCACTCTCGGTGGGGGGTGCAGGGTCTCCAGGCGGTAAGGGAGCTCAGTTTGCAGTAAGCCAGCGCCCCCTCGGGAACGGGCGTAGCAGGCCTTTTCCGAAGCCCTTATCTCCGAGAATGCAGTTGGTCTCCTTACCGCTAGATTCCTTGTCTGCCTCTCTGTCCCAGCCTCTTCCGGAAAGCCTGCCTGCCAAGGTCCTGGAGAAGGAGTAGCTGCTGGAGGCGCTGCCTTTCTGCCTTGGGGGTCAGCTTTCCCAGCACATCCGCTTGCTCCCAGTTTGTGTGGTGTGACTCTAGGTGGGCTGTGTCCTGCTCTACTGAGCTTGGCCTTCAGAACCGGGGAGCAAGCCCTGCCCAGACCTGGAAAATGCCCTTTTCACCCGGGACCTGCCCCTCCCCAGGCAGAAACAGAGAGGCCATGTGTTGGCAGGATCTCAGAATGTGCCTCTTGGGTTTTGCTCTGACGTGGATAAATCCAGGTCTCCTCCTCTGCAGGGGGCAAGACCAGGGGGCACGTGTGTCTCCTCAGCCTTTAGGAGGCGCTGTGAGCCTCGCCCCCCAAGTGCAGGCTATTGTCCTTCCACAGGGGTGGGCACAGAGAGGTGGGGAAAGAGCTCACGCTTCTTATTCCAGCCATGCTGAGCTGGGATGAGAAAGGGTGACCTCGAACCCAGCAAAGAACCCTCCAGTTTGTCAGCTGATGGTCGCAGATCGTCCTTTCGTCCCCCTGCCCCTCCTTCTCCTCTTCTGCAATGTCACACTTGTCCCACGGATCGGCCAAGGGCAGGACAAGTGGGATGATGGTGGCGGGAAGGATCAGCAGCTGCAAATGATGGAAATGCCCGTGCCAGTGGGGACTTCCTGGGCTCGCTGGTCTCTCGGCACCTGAGTCTGGGATCCAGAGACGGGGGTGTCCCTGACGCTCAGTGAGTGAAATGCAGGCCAGGACGGGGGTGTGGCCACCCAGTGCACCCAAGGGGGGCAGTTTAAGCAGGGGCATCGTGCTTCTGAGAGACGAGCAGCGACTCTGTGCTGTACGGCTCGGCGGAACTCCCCCAAAGCACCCCCTGACTTTTGGTGTCTCTCTTCTTCCCGTGTCGTTGTCATAGTTTTGTACACTTAAGAGGGAAGTTATCTTGGGAAACATTTGCATGTTGCAGTAATTTTTTTTCTTATTAGGAGAAACTTGTTACAATGAAGTTATGGGTGATAATAAGGAAATAGTTTGCTTAAAAGTTAGATAGACTATTTTTTTCAGACATGTAGACTGGTTAATTGGGAGAAAATTTTTCCTTGAAATTTGAGGCTACTACCAACTTACCTATGCATGAGCTTCCATAAAGAGCCGGTACATCTACACTTTTATCTTCCCATGAATAGAGGAAATTGTATGAATTTCTTTAAAGAGCAGATAAGTCTACACTTTTATCTGCCTATGAATAGAAGAAAATATATGAATTTCCATAAAGAGCAGATAAGTCTACACTTTTATCTTCCCATGAATAGAAAAAAATGTCAGTCCCCATCTTGGTGAAATAGCTTTGTCAGCCTCTCGTTCAGTGCACGGTAATGTTTGGTATTTAATTTGACAAATACCATTTGATGTTGAATGCAAACGGTAGAAGTGCTTTCTTCAGGATGAAAAGCCCATCAGGAAACAGTTATAATCCACCTACTTTGTTAGGACACACACACTGAAATAGGTGTGATATATATTTGGCATATTAGATCCGGTAAGAGGATTTAGGAAAAGGCATGGGTGCCCAGCTGAATGTCCTTCTGAGAAACATGCATGTGCCCGTCCACGGCCTTCCCTTTGCGTTGATGCTGATGGCTGTGTATTTTGAGTCACACCGTGTGACTCTGCTCGGTGTAGTTAGAGTCACCCTTCGCAGTCACTCTGTAGCTGTAGTTAAATCTGCATCTGTGGCCGTTACTATGTCATCTAGGCAGAACTTCAGAATAACCCTGTAGGTAAAATCCAGCTCCCAAAAGGGAAGGGGCAGGGGCGATGTGGCACTTGGAAGGTCTGTGTGGCTAGTTATGGAATGGGGTTGTCACGGCCTCCACCCCCCTGCTGGCCTTACCTCAGCCCCATGGCCCCAACGAAGCCAGGAGCACTTGAAAATGCAGCCCCTCCCCGGCTCAGGGCCAGACCTGTGGGTCCCCGTGGCCTCCGCTCCACGGGTCAACATCCTCAGGTCCGCTTTCAGTTCATACAAATGAACACCTCCCTCCAGGGGAGCGAGGAGGGGCCAGGAGCCCATACAGGTGTGGGACCTGAAGACATCTGAGCTCGCACCCTAAAGCCACCACCCACCCGTTGCCTTGGGAAGTTTATGCACATTTAACTGAATGTAAGTGCAACTCTCTCTAAAAGGCATGCACTTCACGCAGCTCGGTGGGTGCCGTGCTAGATGCTATATGAAAAGCACTTTGCTCTCAGCATCCTCTCTGTGAACAGTGACAATGCGCAGTGCCATCGTCTGTCAGGGAGGGGCGCGTGGCCTGTCTCGGCCTCTGCCAGCATGGCATGGGGGGACCTGGCGGTCCCGGCTCCCGTGGTCACTGTGTGGGCTGGCTGGCGGTCAGGGCCGTGGCTGTCCCTCCCTCAGGTAACCACGTACATGAACAAACACATGTATGTGTGTGTTCCACTGCATATTCATTGACTGAACTTCTCAATGAGTTTTTAAAAAGAATATACTTACTGCCTTACAGACCTCTAGTGTGAAAACATCAGTGTTCCTGCTAAAACCTGAGCTTCCCCTCTGTCTTCTGTAGGTGATGTGGCTTCTATTTCTACTCTGAATGTTGGGTTTCCCCCCAGGGTGCCTGGGTCATCCTTGCGTGCAGCCCCTGTCATTGCTGGGAAGCAGGTGACCCACTGGGTCTGTGTCCACTCTGTCCCCTCACTGTGGCACTGGGCAGACCTCCTAACCTCATTCTTTCTATCTGGATCCTCTAGACCTTTCTCTGTTGTTAATGTTAGTGTCTCCCTGGAGATTTATTACATTGCTCTATTTAGACAGTTGTCTGCAGGCATGGTCTTTCCTTCTTAACCCCGACGTGAGAGCTTGCTTAGAATCAGGGCATCTTTTACGGGGTCCCTCGACATAAATAGAAACTGTAATAAAATGAAAAGCTATTTTAGAATATATCTGGCAGATTTATAGTCTTCTTGAAAGACTAATTCATTGATTTGAAATTTGGGTCACATTCAACGGGCATCATTGCCTATTTGAAGATCTCCATCAAATCTCAAAAACAAGGCGTTTTCTTCTACAAGCGATGATAAGAGCTATTCCTTATTTCAATGAGCTTAGACATAGACGCTCTTCCTATTTCAGAGTCACCCTGCAATAAATATTCTGGGCGGAGTTCTGTTTTGTTTAGTCACTGAAAAGCTGTATTGGTGTCCCGCCCACGTCTGTGCCTGCTGTCTGCTTGTGGCAGGCACACCGAAAGGAGACGGCTGGATTCGGAGCCCAGCTAATTTTTATTTGAGATCATTTAACACGGCAAGAAATGAATTTAAAGCGGATCTTGTACAGTCTTCAGAAACTTTAAAGCCTCCCTGGAGTTGTATCGGCAGATGTGTAGTAATCAGAGTGTGCCGTCGTGGCGTTGTCTGTAGTCGTAACGCAGCCAACCCCACAGGACAGCTCCAAGTTCACAGCCTTGCTGACAGCGGGGACTCATGTCTTCTTACATCATCGGTGGCAGGCGCCTGTGATGGCCGATGATCAAGCACGGGCCACTGAACTCCAACGCTGTTTCTAGCTCTCGGTCTTGCCAGGGGCTCTGAGTAATGATTGCGGTTCAGACAGACCATGTCACGCGTCGCTGTTGGGGCGGAGTGGGTGCGGCGTAAATTAGACAGGAGAGCGCCGGGCATCTAAAGAGCGATCCCGACTGTGATGGTCTCATTCCACAACTGCCGTGCTACCTAATGCGAGTGGCTGGGAGTGGCTGGGTAGGGTGGTGCGGGGAAATCTGCGTGAGCCTTCTTCCTAGTTTATTTCTTTTGTGTGTGTTTTATTCATAAGGTTTAATAAATACAAGGAGGCTTAATAAAGACCTTGTATAGTTTCACATACTTATACAGGATGGGGCAAAGTAGGTTTGCAGTGGTGAGTATGTAAAACAGAGTTCACTCTTAGATTATCATTTATTATTATTGCATTATTTCCATACAAACAACCATAAACCTACTTTTGCCCACCCTACATATTATGTAAATTTTATAACAATATATTAATTGTGTTATTAAAGATGATCAGAGATGCCTTGACTGACATGGCTCAGTGGGTTGGACGTCGTCATGCGAGGCGAGAGGTGTCTGGTTCTGTTCCCCGTCAGGGCACGTGCCTGGGGTGCAGGTTCATCCCCTGTCGAGATGTATATGGGAAGCAACCGAGCTACATTTCTCTCTCACACTGATGTTTCTCACCCTCTCTTTCTCCCTCTCTCCCCTTCTCTCTAAAAAGAAATAGGTAAACTCTTTTGAAAATGAACGAAATGAAGTAAAAATGATCACAGCTGACACTGGCTTTGCTACACGAGCCCATTAATGTCAGTTAGGGCTCTGTCCCCCGGACGGGATGGGGTCTGTCTGTCTCTCTCTCTGGAGACCGTCAGCACCCGGTGGTCAGGGACCTGCGGGCCGGTCTCGGCAGCTTCCGTGGCAGAGCCCGCCGAGGGCTTGGTGGGGCTCGCCGGCGATTTCTCTACTGAGACAGGGAGAGCATGTGGTTTGTTGTGTGAGTGTACCACGACAGTGCAGAGACGTTAATGATACGCTTTAAGCAAAATGAGTGCTCTGACTGTGAAGATACAGTGTGCTGAAAATATAAAAAGGACATCATTTTGATCCAAATTATACTTTTTGTCATTTCTGCATTTTATTTCACTCTCAGTTGCGTGATTTGGCAGAGGGGAGTTCCAGTTCAAACAGAATTAAAAGGTAGGAACTCAGGAAATGCTTAAGTGTATTTTTAGAAGACAAATAATATAAATTGGAGAAAATCAATTAGGAGAAACGGTTTCCATGAGAACAGAGGAGGAGCAGGTTTTGGGGCGCCGTGTATAGCGTCCGTCAGGGCGGTGTCCCTCCCCCCACCCCACTGCCGTGGGTCTGTGTGGGGAGACCATCCGTGGGCTGTTGGGAGGGTTGCGCTGTGGGCCGAGGACCCAGGAAGGTGCCCTCCCCCCGCGGTTCTCAGACCGGGAGGCCTCCGTGGCCGTGGCACCGCTGCTGGTAGAAGTCGCGCATCCGCCGCGCCGTCCAGTGAACGCGGCACCTTCGCCGACCGCGCAGGTCCACCGAGGAGAGGAAACTGCTTCTCCTAACGTCCAAAGGCCGGAGACACGTGTAGGAGCGTATCTCAGGTGCCGCTCCTCATTCCTTCCAAAACGAGCTTTTTGTGAAAGACCTACAGCTGGACCTGATCGTGAAACGGCAGAAATCAACACTATAAAGAGGGAACAACAACAATCACAAGGAGTTCACCCAAAACTGCCACGTTGACTCCAGAAGAAAGTATCCGTGTCAGGGAATTTTTAATTTTTAAAAATATTTTTAAAGGCAGGTCAATATTTTGTTTGATGAAAAAATGATGAGTGTTAAGGAATGATGTTTTGTGTGTTACACATAAAATTTTAAGTGTTATAACTGAACGATGGAGAAAAATCTGTTTGTTTAGCTGTGAACAGAAACGCCTCTGTCAGGGTTCCTCCTAGACACTGCTTCTCAGGAAGGCTCCCCAAGCCCTGTCCTTTCGGAATCTTTCCTAAATCTTGTCCTGCAAACAGGGCTCTGGACCCCTCCCACAATTATTTGTAAACTATACTGTGATTTTCCTTTTTGCTTATCTATCCCTCCCACCAAAACCTGACTTTCTTGATGCTAGGACCCATGGGTTGCTCAGGAATGGCTCCAGCACTAAACAGATATTTCTAGAACCTGTGTGACCCAGTTGGCTACTGCTGCTGGGGAGGGGCCCAGAGAAATTGGTCTTGGCCAGAGAAGAGCAAGGGCGACCCGTCCCTCAGAGCAGGTGGACTGCGTCGTGTGGTGGGTCTGGTCAGGGAGCACGTGGCGCGTGTGGACACAGTCGCAGGAATGGAGACTCTGCAGCTGGTCTCTGGGAGCGGCTGGCTGAACGCAGCAGGACCATTCGTCACGAAGGGGTCGAGGAAGCGAGAGTCCAGGGCCTGCGCAGACAGGTCTGTACCTGGAGAAGGACGGGTGCTGAAACCTTCAGGGCTGAGAACTGATGGGAGCGAGAGGAGAATGCTACCCTGGCGGGCATTGCTACAGGGAAGGAACCGCCATGTTCAGGAAGGTGCCCCCTGTGCGCCCGCAGAAGAGTCGGTAGCGGCTGCAGGAGGGGAGCTCTGCTGCGAGAGAGGCGTCTAGAAGGAAGCCTCGGGTCCTACTCAGGCTTCCCGTCGCTGTGAGCAATTGGAGAGGGTGCGGTGGGTGAGCCAGGCGGGGTGGGGGTGAGTGGAGGGATAGAAGCAAGCAAGGAAGGACGGATAATTGGATGGGTGACACTGAAATAAAGTTAATGCACGATGAAGACATGAAAGAATATTGCAGCGATTGTCAAGACAATGTGATTGGCCCTCTACGGTAGTTTGTGCCTTTGGATGGTCTCGCCCTTTTATTTCTCACGCCATCTTCTGTCTCAGAACTGCGGAGTCATAACTAACTCAAGCCACATGAGCTCTGTTCTCATGTGCCTCCACGCTGGCCTGTTTCAGCAGCTAATTAATAACACCCCGTTACCTTGGAAGCTAAATGGGTGTTGTCAGAATCCCTGGGGCTCTGTAAATGCTGGCGCTGTTCAAGCCGTAAAACCGCCGCACCTCTGCTCACAGCTCTGAGCTCTGTCCAGGGGTCCCAGTGATGCATCGCAGGCCAGATACCAAAATGTGTCCCCTTCATCTTCTATCTTTGGCATCTGGTTTCAAGCAGAACCAGTCACGGAATAGTGATATACAATCTCAACATTCAAATGACTGGATATGCTGGAATCACTTATGCTTTTGTCGAATAACCAACTGTGTTCGGCATAGTACACAGTCACTAAAAATGGTGCCCTAGGCATGAGTGTCCTGTGAGGGGGATCTGATGGTAACTAAGGGGATACACCTGCTTCGAGATGCTCAGCGCCTGGGAGGGAAGTCAGCCAAGTCAACAGGCATCTAACGACTTCAGATGTTGAGGTGAAAGGCACACACACACACACACACACACACACAGATTTTATGATAAGGGTGTGTCATGGGCAACAGAACAAAATATAGGTTTTGAAGTTGAAAGAACAGTTTCAAATACATATTTGCTTCTTATTATTATCTCTTAGGGTTGAATTCCATTTCCCTTAAAAAAAAAACCTATGTGGAAGCCAAACACCCAGTGACTCAGAATGTGAGTTTATGGGGAAATAAGTCCTGAGGAAGAAATCATGTTACCATGAGGTTGTGAGGCTGTGCCATTGGCCGGAAGGGCTGGGGTCCTGGTGGTAAGGGACCAGTGGGCATGGAGAGAAGCTGGCCATGTGAGGCTGGTGGAGTGCAGTGATGCAGCTACACGCCACCGGCCACCGCACGTCCCAGGCAAACCACCAGTGAGGAGCTGGAAGAGACACACCTTGGCTTGAACTTCACTGCTGTTGTCTGAAGCCAACCCGCCTGTGGTTCTTGGCCACGGAGGCCCTAGCAAAGGGACTCAGTTGGTTTGAGAGAGGCTGTATGTGGGAGAGAGAGCCAGAACGCATTTGGGGATTCGTTCATGGAAGTCGTGACCGAGGGGCTTTTAAAGTGAGACCTTCTCAGAGTTTTAAGAACCCTGATCACAGAAACTCAGGAAGTGGTTTTTGCTATTTGTGATTTTGTATTCCATTATGAAGTGAAGTGTGATTATACATAAACTTTAATTGCTACAAATAGTCACTTTACAAGCTATTTATAATTGACAATTAGCTGGAGACTCTAAAAGCCTTCTCTTTGATTTTGCACTTCCATTAAACAACCATTTTCCTACGCTTACGGATATTTCTATTGAGATGACATAGTGTGCCAAAGACACATAATTAGCACCAAAATTATTACACTAATTTTTTCATCACGACAATAGCAAAACTTTAGCAATATCTCAGCGGCACTTAGTTAATTTGCTACATGCATGTGAACAGGAGGGAGGAAATGGGAAAACCACATTCTTGCTCGTGTTTCTGCAGGAATTCTGTTCACGTTGCATTCAGCAGTGGTGATGCAGCGCGTCTCCATTTGCATTCCCTCGGAGTGGTCCCCTGCCTCTCCCAGCACCGGGGGAGCCGCTCCCGGACGAGTGGAATAAGACCAAGGGCTGGCATGGATGAATTATTTAAGATACCTAAGGACTTAAAACCCCCTCCAGCATATAAACCAAGTAAACTAATTTTCTAAATAAAGTTCTGAACTTTACATTTACAAAAAAACATTAGAAAAGACATATAAAAGGAGAACTATAGCAAATCTCACATATTAATGCTGGTTCAAAATATCTAAATAAATATTAATGCACAATTTGTTAAAATTGTATATTAAATGAGTATATTAAAGGAGCATATTAAAAGATTAATGTACATAAGGTAGAAGAGTCTCATTTTAAAAAATGACCATGGATTAAATATTAGAAAATTAAATATATCATTAGATTATAAAAGCCATGTTATTTATCTTTACGAACATTGAAAACAGTAAATACAATTTAGCACTAATTTCTGACTTTTATAAACTTAGTCAAACAGATACTTTTGAAAAAATCAGCACCATTTTCATGGAATACTTTTAATGCTCTCTAACTGAATGATATACACCATTTTGCTGCTATGATGGAATAATCATCCAGAAATTTTAGTTACTGCAACCGATAAGAGAATAAAAGCATTACTACTCTGCATACCAGAACAGTCTTAGGAATTACTTTTGGCCCTGCCTGGCATAGCTAAGTGGACTGAGCGAGGTCTGCAAACCAAAGGATTGCTGGTTTGATTCCCAGTCAGGGCACATGCCTGGGTTGTAGGCCATGTCCTCAGTAGGGGCCATGCACAAGGCAACCACACATGGATGTTTCTCTCCCTCTTTCTCCTTCTCTTCCCCTCTCTCTAAAAATAAATAAATTTTATTTATAAAAATAAATAAATTTTCAAAATCTTTTGAAAAGTAGAAAGAATCAGTTTTGAGCAACTCTGGTTCAGTAACGTACATGTAATGAGTCTGAAGTGCTTTCAGTGTGTCGAAGTGATACCTGAATAGTCAGACGCTAGAATTTACCCTCTTCTGGCTGTGACTCGATTTCATTGGCTCCTCTCCACCTCCCAGGATGGCGGTGTGACCATGACCACTGTCTCGTGTGGTCAGGCAGGCGTGACTGAGCACCACTGGCCGGGGGCTTATAAACAACAAGCACCTGGCTTTCGTGGTCCTGGGGGCTGGGAAGTCCAAGATCGTGGCCCCGACACACTCAAGGTCTGCTGAAACCCAGCTTACTGCGTGGCTGTCGCTTTGCTGGGTCCCCACATGGTGCAGGGGAGATAGAGAGTGCTCTGGGGTCCACCCATGAAGACACTTATTCCCTTTGTGGGGCCCCCCATCCATGACCTAATCACCCCCCGAAGGCCCTGCCTCCAGACAGCGTCACACTGGGGGTTAGGATTCCAGCGCACACTTCAGTAGGAACGAGGGCCTGATCGGTAACAGTCGCTAAGTCTGCCGAGTCAGGATGGCCTGGGAGAGCGTCCCTGGCAAGGAGTGGCATAGGTTCGTCATCTCGGTCTCATCTCAGAAGGAAAATGGCCTAGACAGCAATGGCGAGAAAGACTCACTGGTGTTACGGTCACTTCAGTTCAGCGGGCTTTCCGAGTCCTGTCTCCGCACACGTCTGTGCGGGCAAGCCCTCGCTGGTGCACTCATCACACCGCGTGCAGGAAGCCTTCTATCGAATCGTGTGCCTGGTACCCTGTGCGTGAAGTTGAAAACTGTGCCCTGGCCCCAGAGCAAGGCGTGCCTGCGTGCAGAACACCTGCAGCCCCCCATCACCGTGGAGGTGTGCGTGAGGAGTGATGGGGAATGCGGGCCTCCGGGGGTGTCCATCACAGGCGTGGGGCCAGGGCTCTGGGGGGGCGTATCCAGTGTGAGCGGGGTCAGGCTCGGGAGGGGTTTTGGTGATGCGTGTGGATGACGTGAGTCATCAGGAGGGAAGCTCTCCGTCCAGAAGGCCTTGGGGGGAGGAAGTAGGAAACGAGACTCGAAAGGGGCACCCCTAAAATGTGCCTGAAGAATTGCTAAGCTGTCGTTCCATCTTCGACAAAGGACTTGGGTGTGATTTTGGTCGTTAATGCAGTGATACACACGTTCCCGTGTGGGATCATGACTGAGCATGTGGTCAAGGACAGGGTACTGGCGTGTAAAGAGAAGGCACACGTGTTAACTATGTGGGTTGCACATTTTATAACTCTTAAATAAACATCCCTGTCTCTCTCTCTCTCATTCACCTGCTTCCGTTTAAGAATCATTAATGGAGTATGAGGACTAGACACCGTAGACACCATAAGGGCTGCACTGTATTTCAAACTGCTGCACAATTTCGGAAGAGCACATACAGAGATGCCAGTAGAGACTAATGTCTGTCCAGCATGGTGGGGGCACGGCATAAAGGAAGTCTGAATTTATACACAAAACGCATAAAAGCCATGAGGCAGAGAGCCCTAAAAGTGTGCTGAATTTGGTTTTAATGACTTGTTCACACATTTCAACCCACAAGCATGAATTTTGCCATCACGTGCACTAAAGATTCGCTCGTATTTAACCATCACCTTACTGCCTGTTCCCCCTTCCTTGCCGTATCCCCTGGTATTATTTATTGTTCTTCTCCCTGAAAGGTCCCTTGAGGATTTTGTTTCGATGGATCTGAAAATGTCTTCATTTTTTAAAAGCATTTTCAAAGGGGCGGGCTTCTACCCGGGCAGTCATTTTATTACGGTTCTTTAAAAATACCATTCTTTAGGGTCTACCTTCCATTTTTCTGCAGAGAAACCAGCCACTGGTTTTATTGTTGCTCTTTGGACTGTGTTTTCTGTGACTGATTTGCAGATTGTACTCTGAAATTGGATTTTCTCTGTATGTATCCTACCTTTTCACTGCTGGGACTTGATGCCTTTAATCAATTATGATAAATTATCTGCCACTGTCTCTTCAAATATCGCCCTTGCTCCATTTTTTTCTTGTCTCCTTATTGAGAAATGTCATGTGCTGTTTCCTGCAACAACCTGCGTCTCTCTGACAACCATCCTTCATTTCCAATTATTCTCTTTCTCTGTTTCCTTATCCACCGGTCTTCTAGTTTGTAGCCCTCCCTTCGGGTGAGCGTACGGTTGGGGCCCCCAGAGGTGGCCTTGCCAGGTTGTCAGTGTGCCATGTCAGGGGTCCCCCACCTTCCTGTGCCTCGGTTTCCTCGCCTGCAAAGTAAGGGAAACAGGACCTGCTACCCAGGGTCACAGTAGGAACTAAAGCAGTACTTGGTGCATAGTAAGTGCTGTGTAAGTGTTTGGTAAAGTTTGAGGCAGAAACAGAACATTCAGCACACCGATCTCTCTGTCTTTGCTCTCGACACCCCTACCCCCCACACTGATCTAAGGTACCCCTGTGGTGATGTGTGACTGCTTACAAGGACACAGCAGTCACAAGTTAAAAAACAGAAATAATACATACTTTCACAAATACACACATAAAAGGCATGAACTAGAACAACACCACCAGAGTTATACATTTATCGTTAGCCAATCTATACAGATTAATACAAATTCCGCCCTCGGGAAAGTGAACGGAGGCCCAGGGTCAGATAGAGGCCCTGACATGGGACCAGGCTGGGGTTCAGGTTATGGGCCCCCCCGATGGCCTCCTGCCGAGGGGGGGCCTCGGAGAGCGAACATGAACATCAGCACCTTCCTGAAGCTTTACCTCCAGAGCCACTGGGCCCCGGTCCTTCTGAGCCCTCCCCCTACCTGTCCTTTTAGGCCTTTCCCTCCACTGGATGATTGAGGCCTTCCTGCCGGTTCCGTCCCCCCATTCGTTGTACACCGGCTGAATGGGAGTCCACGCAGGGCCTCACTCACGGCGAACATGGAGACATAGCTTTCCAGTGGAATTAATGAGGAGACGCTATTTTAGGCGAATCATGTAATTAAACGTATTGATTTAATACTCTCCCATAGAGTAGCTTTCAAGTGATAGTTTAAACACAAGGACCTAGTAAAATGCGCTTTCCATCGCGTCCCCACTCCTGCTCAGACAGGCGGATTTTATAGCAGAAGTAGAAAATTAAGAACTCCTCTGAGGACTTGTGGAAAGCGTTATGGCTTCTTTGACTTGCGTTGGGGAGCAAACACTGGTTAGTCACTTTGAAATGCTTGCAGTCACCTTATTGATGACAATACGAATAGGAGAAACTATATGAATAGGAGAAACTTTGAACACAGAGGGGAAAATGCTGGAAATAACAGTTAATTTGTGAGCGCTTGCAAAGTATGTTGTCACTGATTAATAGTCCATCTTAAGCCGAGGTCTTGGTTTCAAACCGATACGTGGTCCCATACACTCATATCTTCGCAGAGACTGGATCTGCCCGAAGTTCCCTGGCCGCCAACCACCGTAGCTGAACCGAGGTTTGCTTCCTGCGACTGGAAAAGTTTATGCTCACTCGTTACACAATTATTCGGGGCCTGCCATGAGCCACGAATTTGCAAGGTCAGAGAATGGAGCTCTAAGGAAGACCTATTCTTTATTCTCAGCGCGCTCTTGAAGTCAAGTGCAGGCAAGCGGAAGAGCGGAGAGGAGGCCCGTGGGCCCGCTGTCATATGGGGCCTTACGAGCACTCTGAAGCAGCAATTTGTCCTGTCTGAGTCGGGGGACGCCTTCGGGGAGCAGTGGAGAACATTGGGGTATGACTAATGAGTCTCACACTGCCACGAAAGGAGAGATGCAGGCTCCCGCTGGAGGGGACAGAAGGTAGGGGCGGCACGCCAGCTCGGAGCTTGGACGGGCTGCGGGCGGCCCGCTGGCCAACCTGGCAGCCTGCGTGAGGGGAGGGGAGGGGACGCAGGGCCTCCGTGAGTCCCAAAGAGTTCTGATGGGTCGGGGAGCGCAGTGCCCCTGGGTGGGAAACTGAAACCCACCCTCACAGACAGAAGACCCCTGAACTGGAGGAGAGTTCAGGAAAAGTTCCGCACACTTGAAGGTGATTCTGAAACAAACACTCCAGTTCACGGGGGTCTCATTATTATAATAAATCGTAGGATCTTCCCAGAGAACAGCTGAAAAGTCAGCCAACTCGAAGAGCTTAAGGGTATTAGTGAATTTTTTTCCTCTTCTTATATTTGACTTTGAGACATTGAAAACAAATAAAAGAAATAAAAAATAGTTAAGTACAAAAAAAAAAACAAAGAAAAACTAGACATTACATATATTTCATGAGTGTTGGATGTAAAATACAATTTCTCTTGTGATCCCTGTTGCCCCATTGGTAACAATCAAAGCTAAGGAAATAGACGTCCGTGGTCTGGTCCATGTCACCATGGAGACAGGAGCCTCCAGGCCGTGTCCATCGAACTGGAAAACTCAGCTGAGAGCCTTGAGATGTATGCATGCATAAATCTGAGTAATCATCCTTTAATTCTTGAGTCTTTAATCATAGCTGAAATTTGACTCCAAACATGGGAAATACATAAGCTAAGAATAGATTGTGTTGAGTATTAACATTTAAGTAAATTTCTGTAAGTACCTCAATATCAGCTTGAATTGGGATATATTTGGATAGATATTAACGTATTTGTACACATTTGAGATACATTTGGGGACCTAACTTTCAACCTCCTAGCTATCATACTTGTATTTGAAAGCAATTGTTTCATGTATCTTTCTTTCCGGGAGCGGTATTTATTGAGTGCCTGCTGTATGTAAAGTTGAAGTTCAACACTAGCAGGTTGTGACCTGCTTCCCTGCCGCCACCACGAGCAGCTGGTCAGGCGGGTCCCAGTTTCCAGGTAGAGTGGGGGAGGACCTAGGTCAGAAACTGTGAGGAAAATACAGACTTTCCAGCCATGTGAGGACGGCGAAGGAGAGCTGCAAGAAGATTGGCCAGGAAGGGCTCATCTAGGCCGGGCAGCTGTGAGGGATGTCTCTCCCTGCAAGGTGTGCTGGTGCTCTGGAGTGGAGAGTGGGCACGAGTGAGTGTGGGAGGAAGACACGAGGAGGCCAACTCCGGGCCAAACCCTGCGGAGGGGGTTGTCTGGGACTTTGGCAGATGAACCGGGGAGGCATCCAGGCCACAGGTGGTGAGCTGGACCATGAAGCAGCAGCACGGCTTTGATTGTTACCAGTGGTGCATACAGAATCTGCCAAGCTCCAGGGTCCTCGGTACCTGCATTCTAAGATCAGTGGCGGGACCACCGTGAAGGGGAGACTACATCGCGGAGAATTTAATCATAGAACAAGAGTGGCTGTGGACAGATCGGTGACTGAAGATTGCAGGTGTCCACCCTGGAGATGACGGCAGCTAGACTGGAGAGGCAAAGGCAGAGGTGGATGGAAGTGGATGGATTTCGAAACTGACTTGGTGAGGTGGTGAGGGATACTGTGATGTCCACATTTCAAAGACCTCTGTGACCAATACACAGGTGACGTACAGGGGTACAGCTCTCGGCCATCCTGGTCCAGAGCAGGTGCTCGCAGGCACTTACTTAATGAAAGCACGAACTATGCATCTCAGTGTTTCGTGCATTCTGGCCACGTCCTGCCTTGCAATGAATTGTAAGTAAACTTTAAAGAGCTAGTTTTCCAGGGGCCATTTTTCCCGTGGTTACCAATGGCGCACAGCATTAAAATACAGTTCCATTTAAATAACGTAGCAGTCATGAATTGCTTATGTAGACTAGATATTAATGTGATATTTATTCCAAAAGTGTACACATTATTGTATCATAGAGAAGCATCTTGCAGATTGCATTTGGGACCAGGAGACACTTGGAAGTGGACAGGGTGGGGTACTTCTGCTGGAATGTTCTAGACGGCCGCACGGAGAGGGCACAGGTCTGGTCTCTGTCGTCATTCCCAATGTATTTCCCAGGATGGCCGCGCCTTGGTTAGCTTTGGAAGGAAGATGCTTTCCCCACCAGATCTGGAGGAGTCAGCGGTTTGAGCCAGTCGGGCATCTGCAGTTCTCTCTCCCATTAATGTGTTCCTAAGTCCAGGAGGAAGTCCACTTATTCATTAAGTGAGTGTTCGCATCTTATAAACTAGCACTCGGGTGAGGGGCCCCGTTTGGAACAGGCCCTTGGAAGAACTCCGGGTAAGAGTCCCTGTGCTCGGGGACTCCCTGCTGGAAATTGAAGTGTCGTTTCCGGGCACTGGACAGTTGAACACATTAAACATTAATAGAATAAAAACTCTTAATAAGCACTTTTAGGTAGCGTCTGGAGTGATGGCAGTGGCTAATTGGCCCGTGCAGCCTCGTTTCTCCCCCTTTGCTGGGGTAGGGGAATTTCACGGCCAGCAGTGTGTTAAAGTAAGTGCCGCGTAGATCACCCACGCTGTTAGCAGTGTGCTCCTCCCCACTCAACAGTGTCCAACAGTGTCATGGGCTGCCCGGAGGGGCCGCCATCCTTCCTGGGGACGGCACAGGGACAAAGGCCCACACGCCCACAGTGGCTGGTGAGAGCCTCTTTCTGTGGGGTTGTAAGCTCGTTAAGTGATGGATGGAGATACTCGGTTGAAATGAGGGGATGTTTTCACAGTTGACCTGTGAGTGGTAGGCGTCGGTGGGAGACGCAGTAAGTGGGAACTGCTCCTGCCCCCTTCCAAGAAAGGGGGCGAGGGGAGGGGAGGGCCCTGCCTCATCTCCACGTCTGACACCAGTGCGTCCATGTCTGAGATGACGTAGATCTCTTCCAAATAAGTGTTCACCAAGTTCTTGTTTCTTTTCCTTTCTCTTCTAATAAATATTATGCAATTTTACAAGTGCTGTGAAATGACAGTTATTTACTGTCCTTAATAAAATAATCTGTTTATTTACTTATCTGTTCGCCACCTCAGTGACTTTCTGCATTGTGAAATAACTACACAGCACCTGTACAAATACCTTTGTAGGCAGTCATAAACTATTCTGCCTACAGCTGTGATGCTGGACTCTATTTAAAACCATGTATTTGTAAGTAGGGATTAAGTACGATTTTTCCTGATAATTTGACCACAAGGTTACCTGTTAGTTGCTTTAATAATACATACAGGGTTTAATTTAGGAAAATCATGCTTTTTCTGTGGTTTTCTTGAGTCTTGCTTTTGCTAGAGTTAGCTTAAAGTTTTAGATATCACCAAAATTGCTTTTTTTGGAGGGGAACTTTTAGGCTAGTCAATAGTTATAAAGAAATTATTGAGCCATGTTTAAATAATAAGACCCAGCAATATATTTAATGACATAACTTACAAAGACACTTATAACCAGATTTTTGAAAATAAATTTGTTATATTTATGAAATTGTATGGTTCATCCAAAGTAGTTTGACCAGTGCTTTTTAATACTGAAAATATTTAATGCTGAATTTAAATTTCTTATAGAATAGTCCACTCCCATGGACTCCCATCATACTTTTGATAACATTTTCCTATTTTTTGTTTTTAGAAAGTCTAGTTTGTCATTATCTGATTAGGTGGTGCCAGCTCTCCGTGTTCTAGTGGCAGCTTCCATGTCTGTGTTGTGGAAAATCTACGCACAGACCAGAAGGTTCTCGTGCAGACTCATTCACAACATCACACGAGGAATGACGGCAAAGTTCTGCGTGTGTGCCGGGCATGTCATGCATACTCTTAGAAACCATGAGCTTTGAAAGTTACCTGAAAGAACATTCAAGTGACCATAAATAATAGGCCAAATAACGATTTTCTACGTGGACGTTCACATTAAAATTCATAGCTGGACAGACCCCAATATAGACTATACCGTGAAAAACCGGGAACTTGAACGAGCAATAATTTTCTACCCAATGTAACGATGGCACTATTTCGCAGAGAAAACATTAATAGGCCTTCCTACAGAAGAAGAAAGTCTAGGATGACTAAATTACTTTCTAAATCTTTGTTTTGCTTGGAAAGACCCGCTGGAGGGCTCCCCCCGCCTCGGAAGATGCAGAGGGCGGTGCAGGCAGCTGACACGGTTGCCGCAGCTCTGGAGGCTGGTGTAGAAAATTCTAGGCCCTTCCTTGTGAACGCTCCGTGTTCTGCAAAACCCCCCGAATGAGCTACTCAAAGTTTAATTCCCCTGAAGTTACGACAGAGGACGTAAGTAAGAAAGCGGTGGTCGTCCTCGCTGTTTGCCTCACGGACGTACGTAAGTCAGATCTAGACAGAGGGCTCTGGCGTCGCGCTTTGGGTAGAAATAAGAACGAAAAAGGTTTGGGGGCAGGAAGCACGTAGAGGAAGTCCCTCTTCAGTGCACGTCTTGACCATGGACCTCAGAGTCTGTTTTCTTGAAGACAGAACACATCTGTCATTATAGTAACCCCAAGATTTCCTATGCGACCCCACACTGTTGGAGCCGGGTATCTCTAAAAGGTATGAAAAAGTGAGACTGTAGCTATTGGCTGCACCAGAGAGGGAAGAAGAAATTAAGCTACATGAAGAAACAAGACAAAAAAAATCATAAACAGCAAGCAAATGGTGGATCCATTGTAACTGAAGAAAAACCAAAATGTTTCAGATTCTCAGTGCTGGTAGAAATTATTTTGTGACATTTTTCAAATGCTTTTTTTGGTTATACTCATATTGTACTAACTGTCATATTTAGATATGTCACAATGCCCCTAACATTATCACTGTGTGCTTGTGTTTGTAAAGCCCAATCAAGTGACACAAAAGTCGAAATTAGATGCTTCCCGGGAGACACTTGTTTCTTTCGAGCAAAACCGAACGGCTCCCCGGAGCAGAATGCATTGATACCTGGCGTCCCACACCTTGCTTTTCACGTGGACCGTGCTGTTCCCCCTTCTAAAATGGGAAATGTCTACATTTCAACATCAAATACAAGAACATGTAAATTTTCTAAAGTGTTCTCTGCATATATGCAGACTGGACAGATTTTAAAATCTAGAAAAATATTGTCTCTGAGGATGGCCATTGCTTTCTGTTTTCAAAAACTTGCAGACTATGAGACTAACAGGTTTATTAATATGATCAAAATTATGAATCTTCTCGTACCTAGGGCATTTTTATCATCTTAACCAGGTCATTTTTAAATGCTTGTAAATAGCAATATAACGGTTAATTTATATGAGAGATAGTAAATTTAAAAAATAGTGGCAATAAAATGTACGAAAAATAGTTTCTAATTATCAGAGAAATTGATTGGTTGGTTTTTCTTTTTTTTGTATCATTTATTTACTTTTTTATTTAAACTGTTATGTCGCTGTTTTCTTGGTGAAATGTCTGGGGAAGGAGGTGAAGCCAGACGATACAAAGGCTCACAAGGCTTTGACTTTCGGGCCTTCCCTGCATGTCCGTCCGGTGTGCACAGCAGTCCCAGGAGTTCCGTCCAGGAGTCTCAGACGTGCTGGCCACATACGAGACGTAGCAGGCGTGTTGGGTAATTAGCGGCCTGCCTCCCGGGTTGCTTGGGAAGCCATAGGAGCTGCCAGCTGAACTGATGGGGTGTGCTCACCCCTCCGCTGGGACCCGACGGTGGCACCGTGCTGCAGGGGAAACATTTTTGGGAAAATCGCTCTCCTTCTGTGTTGCTCCTGGCTCCAAGGCTCCTTGGCAGGGATGACAGTCTTACACTTGGTCACCTTTAGGACTGGCCTCCCACTCTGAGCCTGCGGGGCTGGCGTGGAGATGTTCACACGGACACACGTCACACTTTCTACGGTCACGGTGTACACGTGAAAGGAGGAAGCATTCCCTCCAACCTCGGTGCCATGCAGCTCTTTCTACCTACTTTTAGGTTTTCTGTTTTGAGCAAAGAAAGCTTTGTTTTCAGGAAACGTTTTGTGGATGTGAACACATTTCTAAGCAGCTCAGCAGGTTCAGGGTGAGGGTGGCTGGCAGACGGGGCGGAGTGGGGCGGCGGCGTGCACACAGGCGCTGGCGTGAGTTGTGTGTGAGATGCCGCCATTGGCCAAGAGGTTCCAGAACTCTAGACTCGTTTGATGAGCCCCCCAGATTTAAGTTGGCCAAACCACATCGAGCAGTGTTCAGAACGCCAAGGGAAGCGTCACTGTGCACGCCGAGTGGACCATGCTGGCAGAAGAGACTCGGCCAACTTGTGGCTCCCTGTGCAGAGACAGTAGCATTAACTTCTCCATGTGCATTTACTTTTACTGTAAAGGGAGGTGGGCAGCTCATTGTGCTTTTCTTGGGCACTTCGAAGGGCACACAGGTGTGTTCTGAGGATCTAAGAGAATGGTCTGTGTGAGCTGTGCTCCCGGAACGGAGCCGGTAGGAGGAAGGACGTGTGCTGCTGACAGCTGCCTGTCTGCAGCTCAAGGTCAAGGAACGGGTGAACTGTGCCTTAGCCGTCCTCTTCCGGGGCCGGGTGCCAATTAGTTTTACCTTCTGCATCTGACATTTCTGATATGCCCTCAGTGTCTTGAACTGAGATTGTTTCAAAGTAGTAGTTTTAGCCCTGGCTGGTGTGGTTCAGTGGATTGAGTGCCGGCCTGCAGAGCAAGGGGTTGCTGGTTTGATTCCTAGTCAGGGCACACGCCTGGGTTGCAGGCCAGGTCGCCAGTAGGGGACGCTGGAGAGGCAACCGCACATTGATGTTTCTCTTCCCTTCTTTCCCCTTCCCTTCCCCTCTTTCTAAAAATAAATAAGTAAAATCTTTTTTAAAAGTACTATGTTAATAGTGAAGATATATACTTTTTTGTTCCATTTTAATAATCCACTGACCCCTTGCTAAGTGACTCATCCTATAGTTGCTACATGGACATGAACATTTTGAATGGAGACCATTTAAGTGTCAGTTAAGTTATGACCTCGGCTGCTTCTGATTAGAGAGTTAAGGTGGTCCACCCGCTTGGTGGGTTTGGTGCTCGTCTGCTGTCTCAGCCATGGGCTTCTGGTTGCCTCCTTCTGCCCTTATCCCCCATGTCTTCGGGACATGGATCCTTATCCATGTCCATGGATCCTTATCCCCCGTGGACCTCGTGGGTGTCCCCACTGCAGTAGGCTGGCTGCCCATGTTTCTCTGGCCACATGCATGGTGACTGGTTTCCTCTGTGGTGGCCTCCTGGGCTCCCCACGCCCAGCTTTGCTCTCGTGTTGCACGTACCCGCACCTCTCCCAGCTCTGGGGGGAGACATCCCCCAGCCCCCCATAGCACTGGCATCTCCTTTCAGGATGCGCTGACTATTTATGGCCGTTCTGCTGTCCTGTGACTTCAAGCCTCTCTAATTCCCTGCGTTTACAAGGGGGCAGCTGGAGGGGGAGCAAGCCGCCGTGCAAGGGCCTGGCATTTGTGCATAAACAGCGCTCACAGGTCGGTTGCGAGGCTGAGAGCAACCCCAAGTCTCTCGCTGCCACAGCCCCCCTTCGGTGGGACAGGGCGTGCTCAGAATAACGCCCGCCATACTCGCTCAAATGTGAGAATGTAGGTGACCTGTCTGAAAATAGTAAGCATTTGATGTTTGCTGTTGATATTGTCATTTATGTTATTGCCTAATCATTTGTAATTCATGCACGCAGTATGAGTCGCATACATAGCGCACACAGGGCCCTGCATTCAGGCATTGGAAATGCATATTAATAAGAGAGAGCTGCGTGTTCAGTCTCAGGCCCCCCGAGAGCCAGCCTGCAGGAGGAGGGTGGGTGTGCCAGCCGGGAGCCCACTGGCGAAGGCGGCGGGGAGCAAACAGCGGTGGGGGTGAGCCTTGGACTCCCGTGCGATTTGATGCATGTCCCGGGGGAGAGAAGAGGAAGACTTGGGTGGCAGGTGCCTCAAGCCCAGCGCAGTTCTGAGAAACACGGGTCGGAACCACAGGGCTTCCCGAGCAAGTGCCTGGCACAGAAGGAGTCAGTCGGCCGTTCCTGGCTGGAGGTGACTCAGGGGACTGCGGCCTCAGGAGGAAGCGTGGTGGGCCCACAGGGGTGGCAGGGGGAGGGCGTGTCCGTCAAAGACGTGTCCCGCAGTGGGTTCTGTCGAAGATGTGCCTCCCTGGTTGGGATGGATGTCAGCGCAAAAATGGCTGGTGGTCTGTGATTGAGAAACCCAGGGCGAGAGGGGAGTGCGTTCCTGCAGAGGACGCTGGAGGAAACTTCCCTGAACTGGTGCTGTGTGGAGAAGGGACTTAAAAAGAGGGTGTCTGTCCCCCAGGTGAAAATACGGTTAAGGGCGTCTGCCGAAAGTGAGCGAGGGGAGAGGCCGGCACCCTCAGGCCGGGGCTCTGGGACCTGAAGGCTTCGACGGGGTTGTGCTGGGGGGCAGGAGTGGGAGGGGTAGACAGGGAGGAAGTCTGGGGGCTGGGGGCAGGCTGTGCAGGGCTGGCAAACCACCTGAAAGACTTGAGACTAGAAGGAGGGCAGGGAGGGAGGCCTGGCAGGGGCTCATCTCGGGTGCTCGGGAGTCATCTGGATTGTAAAGGCTTATTCTGGGGGTGGACCAGAGAGGGGTAAGACCCCGTGGCAGGGTGTGGGGTTCCAGGTAGTGATCGTGGCTTGTCCTGAGTGTTGCAATTAGGCGGATGGACTTCAGATAAACTGTGTTGGGTTTTGTCATTGGAGTCTGTGCCCTGGGTGGGCCTGTGGGGTCCGGGTGGCATTGCCAGGAATGCTGGTTCTCCAGGTGAGAAGGGCCAGGTCCCCGCCAGCTGGGGCTTCGGGCGCCAATGATGCTGGACAGCAGCTCACGGGAGGCGGAGTCTGCCGGGACGCCCCACTCAGGATCTGTGCGCATTGATGTTGCCGACCTTCATGTCTGGGTGACACCAACGGGAGTGATTTGTAACTTTATTATACCCTTGGACTTGGAGGGTACAACCTTTTGACAACTTTGAAGTCATTCTGCAATTTCCTACCAGTAGCTTAAAAAAGAAAAAAAAAACTTTCCTGACAAAACTGGATATAATTTTCCAGGAATGTAATATGAATGCTCATCTCCCACCTTCACAAAGGCGTTTTATGCCTTATTTTTTCCAGGGTAGAGTTCTTAGCCCCTTCTTTATTAATATGACCTCATGCATGCTATATTTTATTAGCATGTATATTTTATTGATATGTACCATTTATCATCACCTTGTATATTTTATTGATATAAGAGAGTGTAAGGATTTTAGAAACTCATTTTGTGACGTAACCAAAGAGTGGGAGAGAGGTGACACAGAATAGAAAATCTATGATTTCACAATTCAACTTAAAACTGTTATTTCTAAGCACCTTTTTGGGCTCCCCCCCGCCCAATTGTAAATTTATCCAACATAGGATTGTAACAGGCTACAGCCACATGCTGACGATATGGAGACTGTCTGGATCAGAAGCAAGTGCCTACATGAAAGTTCGCTCCGAGGAAACATCCATGTGCACAGGTGTAATAAGGCCTTGATTGCTCGGTGCCTCTCAAATGCCAGACGGAGCCTTAGCGTGTGTGCGTGTGTGTGCGTGTGTATATGTGCACAGGGGGCACGTACAAGTCATTCTAAGGTGCGTGCACATTAGATCAGGAAGCAGCACCGTCCTCATAAATTAACTGAACTTGGGCCAGAGTCCAGAGGCCGTGCCCAGAGAGGAGCCGCGAGCGTTGGCTCCCTCTCCAAGGCCAGGCGGGCTCAGGGGCAGACGGCGTCTGCATCAAGGTGTGTCAGGTGCTGATTTCAGTGGCGTCTCCTGAGATACATCTGTGTCCGGACAGAATATTCTGTAGCCAACTTGCAGCCTTCTCTTAAGCTACGTCCTAGGTTTAAAAAAAAAAGAAGTTTTGAAGTGACTAATTGTGTTTCCTAAACAGTTCAGTGAACAGTTGGAGTCAGGAGACTGGAGTCACGCACGCAGGTGAAGATGTCGCACATCCAGCCTCTGGATGACTGGGTGTTTCGCGCATCCAGCCTCTCTCTGCTGTACTGATGCACGTTTGCCGCGTCCGTGACTGAGGCCCACTCTCGTCACCTTGTGTCCCCACTCCGATGCTGGGACAGCCCCTCTCTGAGCACAGGATAAAATCCCCTGTGTCTCGGCCGTAGGAGGTTTTCAGCAAATGTTTAAATAATTGATTGTTCACTCCGTCGGTGTGATAAAAGTTTTGTTTGCTTCAGCTCAGAGATCGGAACTCGGAGTCAGCGATGGGCAGCTGGTCCCTATAGCAAGGCCCAGGCCTCCTTATTGGTGAACCCCCCCCCCCCGCCCCCCGAGTGAACAAACTGAACGTAAAGTAGAACCGGGGGGAGGGGGACAGTGAAATGAGGAAGGAATGGGATGCGGAAGCATAGTCCATCTCAAATGGGGTTTTGTGCGATTTTGTGTATAAAGATCTTTGAACCTGACCCTCTGGGGTATGAAGATTTATTCAATCTCTCCCTCCCTGCCCCTCCCTGCCCCCTTCCCAGCTTCCTCTCCTTCTTCCTCCTCAGTCTGGGCCACCCTCTCCCCATTCCCCCCAAATTGCCAAGTGTCACAGCGTCATCGTTTTCTGGTTTCATTTCCATGCCATGACAGACACACTGCAGCTCCACACAGAGTGTTTCTGCGGTGGATTCGGGGGCAGAACAGCCGTGCCTTTTAGAGACACATGTCATCTTGTTTCAAAATGGATTTTAGGCGACTCATTTGACATATCTGGCGTTCGGAGGCATGTCGTGGGTTTCCTCTAACTTTTGTAGAAAAGGAAGCCTATTGGCTTCCACTGATATGACTGTGGAGAACTTGACACCTGCCGCTTAAATGGGCTAAGAAGTTACAGGAACGGCGCTGAGCAATGTGTGTCCCGAGTCAGGGTCGGACTCAAGACCCCAGACTCATCACTAAGCTCCAGTTGGTTGAGTTAACCAGGAAAGGGACATGGAAACTGACCTTCACTCACTGCCTGGGACGTGACAGAGACCGCACGGTGGCAGCATCTCGTACCTCTGCGTGTGTCTCGACCTACCAGTGACTGTTAAAAAATGGTGCACGGAAGTGAAATGAAGAAAATGCTGTGTCGTCAAGCCCAGGCGCAGAGACTGTTTATGCGCGCTGGCTTACGTGAGGCAGCAAACACCGAACCCCTGTTTGTTTGCTGTAGTCATTAATTGCGTAGATTTAGCTGCTTGCTTGCCTGTCACCATTAACGTTCTGTTCAGTGCATTCCAGGGGGAAAATGAACAGGGCGGACTCACCAGACAGTGCTCCTGTGTTCTGGTCCCAGTCAAGCAGGCACCCTCCAATTCTCAGGGAAGAATTGAGCTCGTGACCCCGCGCAGTGACTCAGCACGCCCCTAGGTCCCAGGGAGCAGCCATGGGGGCTGAGGTGGGGTGGCCCTGCCCCTCCACGGGCTCCCCTGGGCCTCTGGGCCTCTGTCAATAGGGTTTAAATTGTTATAAAATCGTTCTCGACCTTTTTCCTGACCTCCAATGTTATTTTAAACAAGTTATTATAAGCTATTTTACTGTTGAGGTTTTTGAAGATGGCCAAGATTCCTTTTGAGAGGAAAATAGGGCATAATGAGTTTTATTTCCCAAGAGAAATCATAACTTTGCTATAACTTGAAGAAAAGAAGTATGTGTGATAAAATGCCCCAAATTCAAAAGAATGAATAAAAAATTAGTTTTCTAGATAACATGCTAACGCGAACTAAATGTGTTTTTTCCTTTCTTTGAGTTTAACGTGCCCTGAGTACAATAGGCAGACGATTTTAATTTCAATATATTTTAATCCATTGACTCTTAATGGAAACATTTTGAAGTTTTAAAAAATATACTTTGCCCTAGAAAGGGACTAGCTTCATATACTAGGAACAGACTTTCCTTTGTAAAAGTAGGGAACTTTGAAACCTTTGCCTCATGTTTTACATGACAAGTCCCCGGCACCCTCCATCCGGATCTGAGGTCTTCAGGTGCACGGGGTCCGCCCACCTTCCACGAGGCTGGTCCACTCCACCCACAGGGGTGGGGTTCCTGTTTCTTTAAAGATTTTATTTATGTGTTTTGAGAGAGAGGGGAAAGGAGAGAGAGGGAGAAAAACATCAATGTGTGGTTGCCTCTCATACATCCCCAAGTGGAGATCTGACCACCAACCCAGGCGTGTGCCCTGACTGGGAATCGAACCAGCGACCCTTTGGTTCACAGGCTGGTGCTCAATCCACGGAAGCCCACCAGCCAGGGGGTTTCTGATAATTCCCTTTCCCGGAGCAGAGCACCCCACACCCAGGAACACGTGCAGGCCACCGTCGCCTCTGGGCTCCGCGTGGCTTCTGCCCAGCTTTCAGTCCCAGGAGGACAGGCGTGTTCAGGGCAGGCTGGCTGCCCCTCAGCAGGCTGGGTAAGGACGTGCAGCGATTTGTGTCACCGACGAGTGGCGCCAGGCAGATCTTGAACAAACAGGTTTTATGAGACCTTGGGAAGCCGATTTCCCCGTGTTTATAGTGACAATATACCGGTATAGGCACAGTACATGTAACGCTGAAGGTGAATGTCGAATGTGGATTTTTACCTGCAGCAAAGCCAGCACGTATGAACAGCTGTGCCATGTGTCTGCAGTGCCACTTAACTGTTATCATTAGTGGCTATTTTCATAAAGCCTCACATTTGTGTTTAAAAGAAAACTTTATTCCAGGTTCTCAAATTATGCCAATAATATAGAAACAGTAGCACCTAAGGATAAAAATGGGGTGTTTTGCTGAAAACTGACTGAGCAGACAGTTTCCAGAAGCCACTGGGAACCACAGCTGCAAAGAACCACGCTACGCCGTAGACCTGAACTTCAGCAGGACAGACGGCACGGCGGCGACCCAAGAAGCAGTGGTCAGCAGCCCAGTCTGGTTGAATTTTTGCCTTGGACGAAGACTGTCTCGTGCTGGCACCCTGGTTGGTGAGCATCGGCCCAAGGGACTTTGTGACGCTGACACCTCTTCTAGCTGAGCCCTGTCTGATTCTTCCTGCTCGTTTCTAGCAGCTTGCTGTGGTTCGCGCTGACCGAGCCAGGCCGCCCGCTCGCCAGGCGAGCCCCTCGTGAGGATACAGAGTCCGGGCCCAGAAGCCTCAGTGCAGGAGTGAGACGGCAGAATGTGTTACTCGGAGCTCTAGGGATGTTCTGCGCGGTGACAGCGTGGCCAGGAGGCAGAGCGGTCACACCGAACCCCTAAGGGCAGGGCACAGTGGGTGTGGTCTCAGAGGGCACCTGGTGCCGCACTGGAGGGGGCCCCCTGGGTTTCTAGAAGACAGATGAGAAACCTGATCTCAGATGCTGAGCGTGCTCCTCCTTGGAGAGCTAAGATGCTCATCACAAGAAGACAATCAGAGTTCTCATTTTCTTTCTCTACATCTCTCCCTCTCTTATTTGTGATCAGTCTGCTTTGCCTTCCGGGACTTTTCAAAAATTGTTTTGCAGTTTGCCAAGGCCTCCTTATTGTTAGAGGAAATAATAGTGTGGCAGGTGTGCAGGCGGTTGGCAGGCGGCTCGGAGGTGGAGCATGGGGCTGAGAGTCCGGGACAGACGGACCTGCTGCCCCAGGGCACAGGCTGACGCTGGCCAGGCGTGCGGAGTGGCACTCAGCAGCGACTTCAGTCCGAGTGGTTGGGGAGGGCGGTGGCACTGCAGCAGCAGGCTGTCCTCGGAGCCCAAGGGAGCAACGACACCCGTCACCTCTGAGGGAAGTCGGCAGTTCCTGGTAGTGCTTTGTTTTCTGATTATGAGCCGATTACGTGTGTGCTTTTCATTGTGACTTTACGAAATGCCAACCGCAGCCCACAAAGCTGACCGGCCCGAGGCCCAGAGCCAGCCACGTGGGAACGGGAGAGGGCATGTTCTCTTTAAAGAACACAGACTTGAACTGGAGCCCTTCTCCAACCCAGAGAAGCTGTGGACAAGAAGAGCTCCCCGGCTGGGTGGGCCCTAGCATCCAGCCACCGGGTCGTTCAAACGAGAGTTGGGTGAAGACGGGATGGAAAGGCCCCTTCCCACCCTCGGGAGAGGAGGGCGTCCCTGAGGCCTGTCCAGGTCCGCGTTAAACCTGGACACCCCTGGGCACTCTTCGTGGGCAGGGGGTGGAGAGGCAGATATTTGGGACAGGACACAGGGATGCCCTCAGGGCCAGAGACAGAATGACCCCATGCCTCTGCGGCCAGCCACCTGCGCAGGGTGGGCCTGGGGGACACGTCACTGGGCAGCCCCTCGAGGTGGGAGCTTGCCCGGAGCCGGCTGCCACTTAGGGAGCTTAGAAGCCACACAAAGGACTGGACCCCTTCGTGTTGGGGCAGTGGCAGCATGTCATAGAGGGCTTCTTCCCCATCTGCCACGAGCAAAAAGGGAGCAGTTGAATGGCTCACCTTGAAGTGGAGAGGGCTAGTCGAACATGGTCGTATGCTCGGCATCACGAGACTTAAAAATAACGATGATAATTTCTGAAATCCACCTGCCTTCCGAGATGCAGCGTCCGAATCAGTGGGAACGAGGCCGCTTGGACACCACATTCCAGCGTGGACCTGTGGCAACAGCGAGGTGTGAGTTGGACTAGGAGGCTTCTTCCCAGCCTCTTCTGCTGCTAACAGATGTGCCCGCGAGACACCAGGCTGGACCCTGTCCTGGGGGAGGGGCGGTGTGACAAGGGAGGGAGTGACGGGCCCCTCCCATAGAAGGTCCATGGGGACTGTAAGGTCACAAGTCCGTCACCATCAGGTCCAAGACATTCGCAGGGTCTGCAGGGATCTGAGAAAAGGCTTAGGAAAAGCTTGTGGTCTGTGTGGCCTTGGTGGGCCGAGGGACCCCACCCCACCGTCCCTCAGAGCCAGAGGACCCCGGAAGGGAAGGCACTGGATTGTACTGGGGTGTGGAGGAGCCTGAGCCGATTCCGGTCCATGTGTGCAAAGGCAGCGTGGCTCTGCGTGGCGGCTCTGTCCAGTGGGACAGGTGTGCAGCAGTGTGCATTCGTGGGGAGCCAGGTGCGGGCCAGAGTTTTCTTCAGGTGATTCTAATGACATTTTAAGAACATTCCCCACATGGAACCTGGCAGCAGTCATTGAAAGTGTGTTTCCGAGAGCTACTTTCAAAAGTCAGAGTTTTATGGATCGGGCTGTACATTCCCGTAGGCGTTGTTCCATCAGCTTCTCTCCTGTGATAACGTGCTGGATGTCCTCATGTTCAGAAACTCGGGAAACCGACGGGGCTGAATGCCTGGCCACCTCCTCCTCTGATGTGGAGTGACAAGATGAGACTGCTTCCGGGAGGGCCGGAGTACGATTTCTGCGCCTGTTGCGGCCTGTGCTGGGGACCGTGATGCCGCTGCCTTCGGCTCCGAAGGAAAAATTGTCTGGGTGGGCTTGAAGTTTTGATGCCATGGGCGGGACAGTGGAGAAGGAGAGAGGAGAGTGTTCTGTTTATATGCTGTCCTGGTTTAGACGCCCTGTTCGAGTTCCTTTTCAATCCATGTATCTGTGGGTTTTCACTGAAATACATCTTCTTTTCATGGTCTCTGACGTAAAGATGCCTGAGAAATGAAAGTAACTGTATCCTGCAAAAATAGTAGCAGTTTCTACTTAAAACCTCTCTCCTCACTGGGATCTAAGTGAAACTAACTTATCGAGGAGAACAAAAATAATACAATGGCTTTTGTTTATTTTTCCTTTCAGTAATGCTGCAGGTGTGAGCCCTGCAAGGCTGGTGGGCTGGGGGTGCTCACCCCAGGGGGCCATCCAGCACCCAGGGTCCTTTTTTTTGCATTTCTTCTATTCCCAAAGGGCGTTGTATTGAAACGCATGACCGGAGTTGGCTCCCCAAACCGTGTCTGTAGGAGTGGGAAGGAGGAAATCCTGAAGGCTAGGCTGTCAATGTCCCTCCCTTTGACATCCCGCTGGCGATGCCTTAGCCCTGTTGCCAAACCTAGCAGAAACGAAGAGTTAGAAAAAAATGAGTTGCTAGCTGGGTGGCCTGTAGCTTGCCCAAACTTGGAGATATTCTGCGACCACAGAACGGAAGTAGGCGGTGCCGTAGCCGTCCCCTCGCCCTCCTCTTGGGCTAGATCCGCAAAGGCACACGGTCAAAAGCCACCATTGCCCGAGTTCGCTGTCACTGACCCTTTCACGCGGGTTCCTGTCTCCTCGGAGGCCCCCGAGCACCAAGGACAGCTGCCGCAGAGGCACACAGGCAGAGCTGGGTGTCTCCTCGGGGAGGTGGGTGGGCGCACTCCTCTGTCTCAGGCGGGGACACTGTTCAAGTGTGGCCGCTGGGCGCCGTATCATAAGAATAAGGCTTTGTTTTTCCTGTTTCTAGAATGAGTTCTCCTTCTCCTTCCCTTTCCCTCTTTCCCAAAGACCTTCGACATTTGCTCTTCCTTTTGTTTGGGGAGTGGAGGGTTCTGAAAGATAACAATCCATGAAATTGCATTGCTGCCAGTAGGACACTTTCCAGATTTCCAGCCCACTCAGTGGTCTCCTCCTCTTGACTCATTCTGTGGAGGATGACATCGGGGACCTGTTCAATTTCTCTCATGTTCATTTATTTTTATTAAACCCCAAAGTCAGGGCAAGTTTCGAAAAGTTTTTCAAGGCAGTTTGTAGAGCAGGAAAGAACAAAATTTACATGATGACTCATTACAAGCCTGAAAATACAAAGTAAAATGGTGTCTGGAAGCTTTGTGCAAAATTAACGTTCAGGGGTCGAGTCTGGGCCAGAACAAGTTTCCGACGTCGAGGGAATGGCGTCGTTTTCTAAGGTGCACAGACGTTCTCCCCCGCGAGCCCCAGGATTTCACGGAAACTAACAGGGACACACCTGGGAACACACCTGCTTTCAAATCGGTCCTGAAATTACGCTCACAATTGGGGATCAGTTAAAATAGGGAAGTGCTTTGTAGATAAGTAGATGGGAAATCAGATACCTAATTGCAATGATTTTTTAAATCATTCAGTGGGAAAAAAAGCCATTTGCATCTATTAGTAATCTAATCACATTTAATTATAATATATATTTAACCAGACAAGCTCGTGCTTTGAGTTCAGCGTGAAAGGAAAGGCATTCATGTTCCTCGTGCGTTTCCATTCTGCCGGCTCATCTCTTCCTTTATATGAACGCAATTAGATTGATTTTGTATTTATACGAAAGTTGGAAATGTTATAGCATAACAAAATAATAGACTGCATCTCAATGAGGAGCATAAATATTCAGTGAACAAGGGAAATGAGAGGGAGCTGGTCTCGTATGGGGAGATTATTAAAATTAAGGTGAGGTAGGTATAGGAGTAAACAGCAAAGTGCCTCTCCCTCAACGGTTTTCAGAGACGGAGTTGTTGGTTTGCGTTCTCAGCATGAAGTGTTTATTAAGCACCAATTTTGTGGGGTGATATTAGACCCCACACCAGCTCTCTTAGGCGTCTCCAGTCCTGGGGGTTCAGCACTTTCCGACACACTGTCATCAAAGCGAATGGGCTGAGAATAGTTCCAGCTCTTTCTTTGAACTGCTCCTTTCCTTGAGTGGGTTGCACCGCTCAGCCGCGATTCCCAGAGCCTTAGGCAGGGGGCGATGTGTTGCTCGGGAGTGGGTGGCCTGCCTTGGCTGCGTCAGAGTAATTACTCCCCCTTTGTTTCCCAGGCCGGACACAAAATTTCTCTGTGGGCCCTCGCTTCGTCCCCACAGAACGGCCGTCTCAGGGTTCTGCCGGACAGCCCAGCCCACTTTTCCACACGGTGACAACAGCCCCCACAAACAAAACACGCGCATTTCTCTTTCTCCCCTGCCCTGCTGGCGTGCTCTCTTACGGAAGGGGAAAGTTTCGTGCCTCCCCTGTGTTGTGTCCAATCTCTTTTATTTGAATTGCTGGCTTTGAGCCCCAACTCCAGAGAAGGTGCCTTTTGGGTGCCGTTTCTTCGACAGAACTCAGTCATTCATTTTACAAACACTCCTGGAGCACATATAACCCGCCCAAGAATTTCCCTCTTTTTTTTCACCCCTGGAGAAAGAGGGATGAGCAACGTGGCATTGTCTGAGAGGTTGACATTTGTTCAAGGGTCTGAAAGCAGGTCCCACGGCTCCTGCAGAGGAGGGAGCAGGTGTCTGCTGACCTGGCAGCATGAAGGTGCTGGCGGGACGCAGGATGAAGGCTGCTCTGTTACGCTAAGAAACGGGATGTTACCCCAGCAGTCACTGACCCGTAGGCAGTGGGCAGGTGAAGTTTTGGGCATCCGCTGTGGCAGTGGGGAAGGGGGGCAGGAGGAAGATGCAGGAGAGGAAGGCTCGACATGAGCTGTCAGTGGCGAATCAGGCGAAAAGCAACCGTGCGGGGGACTCAGGGAGCAGCGTGGGGGTGTGGCCCCAGAGGCAACAGGAAGAGCCTGCAGGTCTGGGGCTGTCCTGCCCACAGGTACATGGGCTGGGACGAAGACCAATGACCGTGGCAGATTGGATGGTGTCATTTTGAAATGGGTGAAGGGGGCCCCTATATTGAGTTTTCAGCGACTATGACGTGTGCAAATGGACAACCCCGGACGTAAATGGGATATGAGTTTGGAGCTCAGGGGGGACATCTCACATGGGACATGGACACTGACTGAGTGCAGGCAAGTGGACACCACTTCCCAGGCTTAGTGGGGGATCTCCTGGGGGGGGTGCCGCTGTGGGGGAGATGCACCAGCACTCCTGTTGCTTCCAGAAAGTCTTGCGTGAGCTCGGGAAGTGTCAGTAGGAAAGCGGACTCCGGTTCCAGAGAACGGGGAAGAGGAGGGAGGGAAGCAGGGGCAGGGGAAGAGGCATAGAAGCAGATGCAGCGACCTGGGAGATTTCCCATTTTGAGAAGGGGTGGGTGTGAATGTGCCGTGTGATGGGAGAAGAGAGGGATAAGCTTGAATACAACAGAGGGCGTGCCTGATGGAACGGGCTTCCCAGGAACGACACACTGTGTGGTCCGGATAGCCGGGGACGTTTGCACGAACTAGAGGGAGCACGTCGCTGCCCTGAATCCGGTCTGAATGCGGCGGCTGGTGCTGGGACACACGAGTTTTTCAGGGAATGACTGAGGCTGTGAGGCTCTTCCTATATGTCAGCATGGATTTTACTAGAGAAGATAGAAAGTGTCCCCCGGGCAGGGTTAGGGGACCCTGCAGGTGTCCTGCCCTGAGCCATGGACCACACACCCACTGTCTGTCCCCAGAAGCTGTTGCGAGCGTCACTCTGACCCAGGGAGCCTCTGGTCTCTGCGGTCTACGTTATAAGGCTACCACCCACTCATCCTGACAATACCTTGATGGACAGGTGCTCATGACCTCCCTTCCCTGTGTTCAAGGTGCTTCTAGTGTTAAGCACTCTGGTTAATCCGTGCATCCTTGGACAATTCCGTGACTGAAAAGCCCGTGTTTGGGGGGAAAGGGCATGAAGAATACTGACTTATTAAGAGCTTCCAGGCGTTAGACACCGTTGAGTCGGAATGCAACGAGCATTTCATTTTGCACTGACCATAACCCTGTGCGGTAACCATAAATTTCCCTTTCTTTGACGGCTCATAAAACTCCAGCTTGGTTACTCCGGTTCAGCAGCTGTCACTTGCAAGTAAGATTTAAGCAAAAGTCAGTCTGGCTTTCAAACCCCTGCCAGACTGTGACCACAACCTAAGCTTGTGTACGTGTCACACACACTTGTGTCCAGGTAGAGCTTTAACGCGTGGATGCATCCACACGCACGTGGGTGTGAAGACTAGGCACTGAGTAAACGCATTACACATACTCTTATAATCCATTCGTGACAGACTAATGTTACACTTCTCGTTTGTTTTCTGAGTTTCAAAGCGGGAAGTGCAGGGCCCGCGTGATGGTTCGGATTCCTTGCTCCTTGTCTGATGTCCTCCCCCTGGTGTAGGAGGCAACGGAGCACCACTGTGCGGCAGGTGGCCTGGCGCGGGTCTGGGGTCTGCGCGGGAAGTGCGGTGCTGTGGTGGGCTCCCTGTAAACATGGATTCGCTCTGTCCTGGGAGCCCACGACCAAGCTCAAGTTTAGCGGGTGCCTTGTGACGCATCCTCGTTTCGGGCCAGGCAGTGGATATAGGGATTCCTTTTGCCAAGTGTGATTAAGGTGCATTGTTTTGTTCCTAAAAACAGGTTTTCATAACTGTTTCTTTCAAGGAGGGACATACATGACTTTTTCTGCTCTCATGCTCTGAAATCTGTAAGCCAATTTTAAACACCTTCAGTTGATCACCATGTAATATGTATTAACAGACATGGAAGACATTTTTTTTTGGTCAAATTGCAAGGGGAAAACTTGGGTTACAGATTGCCACCACACCAGGGTCACAGCTCCAGGGAATCAGGTGCACCCGTAAAACCCTAGAAAAATGCGTGAACACGCTGCCTTTGCCTAGGGATTTTAGAAATACTCACGGTCCTATTGTTCCTTAATTTGCTAATGTTTGGTACAAGGATCATGTTATGGTTCTGAAATACTGACCTTGTGCCTTATTTTTCTCCTGACCACCCACTGAATGGTTCCTAATAGAAGCACGCGCTTGCTTATTTTCCCACTGTGTTCTATCAGGGGAGATGCTGCTGATGCGTAAGGACTTATTTGTCTCCCTCCTCGCTTCCGGGAGCAGAGGGAAAACACCTCGCTGAGAAATGGCACTGATAATGATGCCTACAGTCCTGGGCCGAACCCGCACCATCGTTTTGCGCGTTCGTGCAGAAGTACGCCTTCTGAAAGCTCCTTTAAGAATTCTCTCTCAGGGAGAGACTTTGAGGACACGGTCGGGTGATCTACTCAACGCCTACTTTTCCTTCGTGAACATCGTGGGGTGTTCCCTAGGTCACTGTTCACAACACTGAGACACTTTTAACAGGTAGTGTTCCAGAAGGAAATGCAGTTAAACCTCTTCTGAAATGCAGACGTTCTCTCTTGGAGAGTGACCATTGCTGTTCTCGTGGTCACGGCTTTACCTGACGTGGGTTAGCATTTGCACACAAACTAGCAAGGTCGTTACCCAGGAACGAGTGTGTGTGGCAGTGGGTGAGAAACTGGAGGGTGCTCACTGCAGGTGCCAGCCTCACTCTCAGGGACCATAGTGTCTGGGTGTGACACAAGGAGGCCTGTCAGCAGGTGTCGTCACTCACTCATCAAAGCCTGACTCACCACCATTCCTCGCATTAGAGCAGGTGGGGTGTGGCTTGTCCCTGTCCTGCCCTCACACTGCTGGCCATGCAGCTTTGTCAGGCTTTACTGACAATGACGCTGACATCTGTCATACCAGTGATAGGAAAGCCATTTGTTCCAGCAGGTGGCCACTTGGCCTCTGTAAAGCCCATGGCAGTGCGGAGGGTCAGACTTGATGTATACATGGAAGGATTAAGGGCGAGGTCACACGCGTCACAGAACTGAGGACTGCAAGGGCTCCCAATGTCACCGCTGCAACACACACAGGGTGTCCCAGCCATCTGGTCGGCCACTTCAGATCCAGAAACGGAGAATGAGACCAAGTCACTGATTTGTTCTAAATCACACGCCCCTAGCGGCCAGGCTGGGACCTGCCCGGCCCTCACCCGCAGGCAGGCAGTGGTTCCGTTCCGTGGCGCTGAGCCGGGGCACCACGGCAGGCTCATCGGGCGGCTGCCTGTCGATTCCCGTAAATCCCAGCCCTCCGGGGAGCCGTGGTGGGTGCTGACCCGGGTGTAGAACGTGTTACGTAATACAACGCATCTGAAGAGTCTTCGCTTTCTGGGTGTCAGGGCCCTAGGACCCTCCCCAGAGTCCCCAGCGTTGCAGCCACGTGCAGGGACCGCACCGGCTGTGTTCAGACACGAGTCTGATCCTGTTGGAGGCCGGGCAGCACCCGGGGCCACGCAGAGTCAGGTCCTGCTCTGTTCGCCACGTCTCAGCGTCTGTCTGCGGGAATGGTCACAACACCGCCCCCCCGCCCGGGCTGCGGGGTGAAGTGAGGTGAGAGGTCAGCACTCAGCACCAGTGTGACAAGTGACAAGTGACTGATGGGAGTCAGCAACCACGGTGGACGCAGAAGGATTCAGAAACCTGGGGGCGCTGTTTCTGGTCTCCTGATGCGGTTATCTGCTTGCTGTCTTGAAAGCATCATTTTCACGTTAGTTGCAATGCCTATTACTTTCCTCAGCCCTGCCTGTCCCTGTCTCCATCCTGTGCCTTTAGATTCGGTGATTCTGTGGTTCAGGGGTCAAATCTAACTTGCTGTTTCCCCAGAACGTTCCGTATTATCTGCCATGGAGCCGAGGTTCAACGCCCCTCACTTCCTTGCACACATCTTGTCCCTAACCTGAGTTTAGGCGTCCCAACCCCCATTCCAACCACTCACGGTGTATGTGTGTGTGTTCATTGGGGCCAAAATCCTGGAAAAGCACCCAGGAGGTTTTCAAGTGTACTTCCGTCTTTGCAGATAAATATCTTCGAAAGAAGCATCGGTCTGTCATTTCTACAGCGTGACACTTACAATGATGCAGTGAATTTTGTCCGCATCCGTATTTTTGGCCTCTGTTCAGTTGTCAGCATTGCATTTTTTAAAGAATTGAGACCAAGAAGCAT
This sequence comes from Sturnira hondurensis, assembly GCF_014824575.4. Taxonomy (NCBI): domain Eukaryota; kingdom Metazoa; phylum Chordata; class Mammalia; order Chiroptera; family Phyllostomidae; genus Sturnira; species Sturnira hondurensis. Next base: position 1,307,950 of record NW_028087067.1, read on the forward strand.
CGGCATGAAAAATCATCTTGTGCCTGGGACCAGAGAATGCTCACAGGCCGTGCTGCCTGGCCGGGGAGGAGCCACCGGGCCATCAAACCATTGATGGTGTCACTGCACAGGACTTGGACGGGTGCCACCTAGGGAAATCCGGGGTACAGACAAACTGCGACATTGTAAGGAACAGCTCCCCCAGTTTGAAATCACGTGTGTTTTTCTTACTGGGTTTAGAGATATAAAGCGTATTAGCCTGCTAGGGCTGCTCCCAGAAAGTACGTCAGAATGGATGGCTTACATATTAGAAATGGGTGTCCCCACTGTTTGGAAGGCTGGGAATCTAAATGCAAGGTGTCGGCAGGGCAGGTCTGTCCTGAAGCTGGATCTGCCCGAGGTCTCTTCTCCGTGCGAGCATGCCCGTGTGTCTCCGTGCGTCCGCGCGTTCTCTCCTTGTAAGAGCACGAGCCACGCAGACTGGACCAGGCCCTCAAACCGGCTTTATTGAAACTCATTCGCCTCTTCAAATAGAGTCTGATTTTGGGGTCCTGAGGGTTGGGACTTCCCCATATGAGTTTAGGAGGCCACGACTCAGCCCATAACACAGAGTTTTATGTATGAAAGTCAAATTCTTATGTTGCTTTTAACATGAGGAGATTCATACTTTACATGGGAAGCTTGGCTGTTTGGGGTTGTGGTTGTCGTGAAGGCTTTTACAACATATATTCATTTATGCAAAAGGTTTTGATTGAGTGGCTACATTTCAGGGGCTGAGGGGGATGTAAGGAGAGACAAACAGTAGGTCCTCACCCTCAGCAACCTTCCTCCAGCCCAGTAGGCACTAATATGCTCACAATGCACGTAATTGTAAGAGGTGAGAGGTACACCGCCTTGGAGTGCAGCTAATGGGGATTTCGGGGTACAGGGAGGAGCTCTCCTCTGTGGGGACGGGGATGTGACAAGGAGTATGTAGTTGGGGTTGGGTCTTCATGGATGGTTAGACCTCCCTGTGTGAGTATTTAGTGAGAAAGGAACCAGAGTATAAAGTGAGAGACATATACGGGGTAAGAGAGACCAAGAGAACAGTTCCAAAGAACAGAGAATGAGTCGTCTCATTGGGCTGGAGAGAGTCTGTGAGGACGCATTGCTGAAGATCCCAGGCTGACCCAGATGGAGGAAGAATCAGGTGTTCACAGGAAGGCATGTGAAGGATTCTCGTTAGACAACACGACGTTTTAGAAGCTTTAAAGCCAAACACTGGTACGGATCCAAGAATTCGGGTTTGGAAACTTGGGCTGTAAGGGTTCGGCACTCCTGGCCTCTCCCTGCAGCCCCCGTCCCAGGCACAAGCCAGCCCTCGTTTTTGAGAATCACGGCCTTTTCAAGTCTGATAGGTGTAACCCTACACCCACACGGGAAGCAAACCAGATCAAAGCACCCCCAAATATTGTGGATTAAATGTCTAAAGATAAAGTCTTCCCCCTAATGTCTAAATAATTCAGGGAGAGAGTGAGGTCATTGTTCCCTGTAACTGACTCAATAAGCAATGGGGTTGATGATGTAGTCATTTATATTTACTCTACAGTTTGGATTTATCAACTCACTTTTCTTAAGTCTCTTTAACACAATAAGCTGGTATATGGTTAAGCAAATGAGGCTAACCATTCTCACTCCACAAGGCTGATGCACATGACATTTTATTGGTAGAAAAGTCGAGGGGAAGTTATTTGCTGACATTTTCCGCACGGCTTTGCAGAGGAAGTTTTGGGGGCTGATTACAAGTGCCATCCACCCTGCTTGAGGGGGTGTTTCTGTGGGCACAACCCGTGAGCTCCGCTGCCGATCCACGGGCTTCGCCAAGGGGATTTGCATGTCTTTAGTCTGAAAATATCTCGGGATGTATTTTCCACCTCGTGTATGCATAGCACCTCCCCCAGACACTGCAGGTGAAAACACAGTGAAATATTTAATGCCTGGTGGCTCACGGCACTGGCAAACCTCAACTGCAAAAATACGGCCACACAATTCAGACTGCATGTGCACGCACAGAAAATCCGTGTTTGCTTTCTTTTCAACGAATACACTAAGCTAAAGGTCATCATATAACATTGCTTAAACAAAAAAAAAAAGCCGAATATTTTTCTGGCACCTAAACTCTTGTCAGTCATGAAGGACAAGGGTGTCTGTGCAGGGAGCAGGCTTCTTTTATTTATTCTAGCTGGATTTAGAACCAAAGCCAGAATTATTAGCTCTTTTTTATATCTGAACCAGTAAAGCTTTCTATATTCAATATAAATTTTCAGATCCAAATATGATTTCAACATAAAGGGTAGCTCCGGTAACTGACAGATGTGCATTAGAAAGTCATGCTGCTTTCCTCCTGGCTGAGGAACCTGAATTAAGTCCCCTTTTTTTGAGCCTCAACAGCCTTATCTTTTTAAAAATTTCAGCTGATTTTATTCAACCTTTTCCACCCCCCCCCATACCCTCCTCTGCCTCCATCTACCCCGACCCTTCACAATCGCCACACTGTTGTCTGTGTCCATGAGGTTTTCTTTCTCCTTTTTTTGCTCAACCCCTCCACTCCCCCCAGCCCCCGAACTGGAGATGTTTGAACCAGAGCTTATGTTCAAAATAGGGATGAGAGCAAGTACGGAACTGCTGGGAAGAGGAATCAATAGGGTGTCTGTGGAGTATGTGAGCCAGGGGCTGGCACAGGTCACGGCTGCTATTGCCCTGTCTGGGGTTTAGGCCTGTGGGGACCAGCACAGCCCAGGGAGGTGTGGCGTGTGCAGCGTTGCAGTAGTCCGGTCAGGAAGCGGACTTAGAGCAAGCGGGGCAGAGAAGGGCAAGGATGCGGGGCAAATTGAGGTGCCAAATAATAAAGACCAAAAAATGGAGCCACTGCTAAAGGGGACACCAGAGCCCTCAGCTCCCTGGACCAAATGGCCACACACCGGGCTCCTGGTCATTTTCTTTAAGATTTATTGATAGGTAGCAAAAACCCTTTTCAGCATCATTGGAACAAGGAGGCGATTGACAGCTATTATGTATTTATCCTCGGTGAAGCGACTCAGATGAAAAGGTGTGACTAGGGCACAGTGTCTGCCTGCGTGCACCGCTCTGACAAGCAAATGGGTCTGTCAGGACGAGAGGGTGAACTTCAGGCTTTTCTCACAAAGCGAATAACTAATGAGAAAATGAGCTTTCTGGGTTCTCCACGATGCATCCGTGAGACGCAGAAGCGCCGCTCAGCTGGCTTCCCGTGCCGCTCTGCCGGGCAGACGCAGCCTGGCCCACGGTTCCTGCCGGGTGCCTCTTCTTCCCCGCGTGCCTGCGCTGGTGCTCGGTGGCCCGTGCTTTTGCCTGAACTGGAGCTGCCGGGAGCCTCCGGAACAATGGCGGTGGAGCGCACCTACGTCTCACTGCACAGGGGCCACCGTGGGGCCGCGGTCCAAGGACAGTCCAGGGAAGAACGTCCTCAGCAGGATCTGAAAACGGAATTTTTTATCAGAGGGAACTCAAAACTTTTCTGAGTTCACATACGGTAGTCTGGAAAGTACAAATATTAGCCGTCTACAAAATAATAAGAATATCGCTTACATTAACAGTACCAATAAGAGTCATAATACAGAAACAGAAGACCTATAAAATGTGTTACATTGTCCTCCAGAAATAGGGTGAANACAGGGGCCACCGTGGGGCCGTGGTCCAAGGACAGTCCAGGGCAGAACGTCCTCAGCAGGATCTGAAAACGGAATTTTTTATCAGAGGGAACTCAAAACTTTTCTGAGTTCACATACGGTAGTCTGGAAAGTACAAATATTAGCCGTCTACAAAATAATAAGAATATCGCTTACATTAACAGTACCAAAAAGAGTCATAATACAGAAACAGAAGACCTATAAAATGTGTTACATTGTCCTCCAGAAATAGGGTGAAGTTTCTCAACTCAATATTCTGTGTTTCACACACTTACAGACCCTATAAACAATGGCATTTGTAAACGTGTAAACAAAGTACTGTACAGGCTACTTTATTTTCATAAATACGTGCTGCATTTATGCTAAGTTACCTCTAAACCAAACATCTTCCAGTAAATTAAAATTTCCCTTGAATTATTGTGCTTAAATAATGAAGCTTTACTTTTGCAAACACAATAGGATCCACAGTGTAATAAAATGCTGTGTATGAATAAATGCACATTTAAAAATGTTGTATTTCTTACTTTTCATTGAACTGTCTGCCTTTGCCACATCTGGTTGAAATAATCCGCTACGGTATTTAAAGAACTTATCAAAATGTATATACTCGATTAAAAGGAACGCAAATCAGGATGGACAGAGGCTCTCTTGCTTGCCTGATTGGCAACGGCGCACAGGTTGCCCACACACTCTGCACGTGAGGTTCTAGGAACGCGAGCCCTCTCAGACGTGGCTGTGGAGCCTACCCAACCCTACGCCCCTGTGAGGAGATGGGGAGACTCCTTCCAAAACTGCACCCTCATCACGCTCTGCCGCAGCCAGCTCTCGGAATTTACGTGTGCCGGGGACAGCAACGCTGGTGTGTACTCATGGCTTTCCGCCCCAGCCCTATTCGTGAGAGTGAAATATAAATCAGCTAATAAATAACCTGACCACATTCTAAATACCCGCTCACTGAGCCCGCAACCCAGGGTACGTCTGCGATGGCGTGATGCGGAAAGTTCTCGTTCACAGTAGGAGAACTTCCCTGACACGGGGCTTCCTTGTGGTGTGCTCCCGAGTAGGCAGGGAAGGCCTGCTCCTGCGGTGTGCTGCGGTGACAAGGTGCAGGGACTGTCTCTACCGCGCAGCGATAGTCCAGGCTTGTTCTTCGGAACAGGCAGGATGGGCTTGCAGCAAATGGGACGAGTCTTCAAGTCTGCGAAGGGTGAGGAGGCACCTATTGTCTGTCCCCGTTCCCATTCTTGTGTCTATCAACATCCTTCTCTATTACCTAGATCTGTATTGGCTGAAGTACAAAATCAGCCACAGAAATAAATGTTTCATGCAGGGAATGGATGAAAACTAGATTTGTCTTAGCCGACCACGCTCTGCAGCTCTGACGTAGCATCTCATGAACCGTTCACACACTCATTAAGTGTCCGTACATCCGTCGGGGCGACTGCCTTCCCTGGCTGCCCTGGGAGACGATCCAGACAGAAGGTCCTTCTTTCCCAAGTCGCAGGTGTGGCCCACTGATGGAGTTTCCTGCTGAATCCTGCTCTTCCTGTCATTTCAGCCCACAAGTCCCACGAATGCCACTTTCAGGTAGTTGAGTGATAGATTCAGGTCGTAATAATCCCTGTCTATGCATGTCATCATGTCCTCATTCACTCAGGTCCTTGGACAGCCCTTAAATTCTACTTCCGGAAACTCTACTCGTGGCGCTTGTGTTAGAAGGTTCACCCCAAGGAACGGACGAGACTAAAGTTTTGGGGAACTCAAACCACGAAAAGCTGTGTCTTCCTCTAGGCCACGCCGAATGCACAGAGAACATAAAGATGTGGCGTGAGCAGGAGCAAACACCCTGTGCTGGGGTGAGCCTGGCGAGGAGGCTGTTCCCGTGTCCAGTGTCTTCAGTGTCCCCTGGGTGGACACTGTAGCCGGGAGGGCTTATTTCTGGAGCCTGCGGTGGACATACTGCAGCACTGGTTGGATTTCCACCAGGCAATCCATCACCTGTAGTCGGCCCTCCTTCCCGACACCCCCTGCTCAGACTCGCTGCTCATTTTAGGGACCCTGTGGAAGTAGCCCCCCCCTGCCCGTCTCCTACCCGCTGCAGATGGAGAGCCGTGGAAGGCTGGTTGTTACTCCTGTCTAGTCAAAGGTGTACGAGGGAGTATCTTTCTCTAGACTGCAAAGTGAAATGCCAAGTTCATTGACAGTTATCTATAGTAAATCTCTCTCAGGGAGAGGTGTATGGAACTTAAATTTCAGGAGTGTCATTTTACAGGGACTCCCCACAAAAGCTCCCGGATGCCTGGACGAGATAGGAAAGCAGACAGTTGTCCCCGGGCAGCCATGTGAGTATGGGACCCGAGCCGAGCCGAATGATTTCCAGCTCTACCAATGTCACTCTTTTAGATGAATGTAACAGTAAAAGCCCCAACACCATGCTCAAGGGGGATTTGTTTTAAACTTATCTAAAAGAAAAATTTTGAGTGCCGGAGTGTAGAATGTATTCTGATTCACTTCTAGGCATTCTCTTTATTATTTCCATGACAACCTTTGTTGGAATGAAAAATGTGCAGACAAAAAATGCATCCAGTGTGAGAGAAGGCACACCTGCCCGGAGCTCTGTGCCCCGAGGTCCGAAGCCCCACGGTCGGCCCCGCGGGATCGTCCACCCTGCACTCCGCTTGGCTCCAGAAAGCAGGGACCCTCCCCGTGCCCTCCAAATGCCTTATATCGACTGCTTCTGATTTATTACGCATGGGTTGTTTCCGTGTGTGTACTTGTTTTCATGTGCTGTTCTTGCTCATTTTTATTATTCCTGCTTTTAGCGTCTTCACCCCCGAACCGTGAGCCGGTTCCGCCGTGTTCCACCCCTCAACACGTAACTCTCTGGGGCTGGCGGTGTCCCTCAGGCGGGCACAGAGCGTGCATAGGGTGGTGAAGCAGACTGTCTCCTGGCCTTCAGGAGCTGATGACTAATTGGGGGACCCTGATGGCCTAGGCGTAAATAACTGGACACGTTAATGTCACAATATATCCACTGTAATGGAGGTTGTAAATGGGCTTCTGGGTGAGGAAGAGCAGGGTGAAGACAGCCCACCCAGACAGAGGGTGCAGGTGGGCTCTCTGGTTCAAGAAAATGGGAAAGGTTACCTATAGGGAACCAAATGAGTGGATTACGGTTTGGCAAGAGAGAAAGTGGGGAGCTTCTGGCTAATAAGGAAATGAATGCTGTTAACTCTCAGGCAGAAACATTCTTTAGCTCTTTTATTCTGAACTTAGAAAATTGCCCTGAAGAGTATTGGAGAGTGAGAGTTGTCCTTCCCCGCAGACCCTGCCGAACGGCCATGTCTAGTTTACGAAGTTTTGTTTGGATATGAAAAGGTTAGCGGCATTTTCATCTCATGAGATTTATCTTTTTCTTTTCACTGGATTTATCTGCTTTCCTTTCAGAGAGTGGCAGGGTGATGCAGCTGTTCACGCGTGTGTTCCGAGAGTCCCCGGTTGCCTGGCGGAGTGTCTCCTTTGTGGCGAGGGTTTTGGCTTTGCTGCCTCTGCCACCACCACCCGCCACCTCCCGGGGCATCGGCTGCTGCCCTGCCTTGGTGGGAGTGACAGGGGAAGGGTTGGGTGTACCCACAGGGACACCTGCAGTGCCACACCCCGGCTTCTTGTCTTGGGGCAGCTCACAGTTCCTCAAAGACATGTGGACTGTAAATGAGTTTTCACTAGACTTTTGCATCATTTTCCATGTTTACAAGTTCCAGTGTGCTCTGCAGGACACTTCCTTAGACAGGTTATGTGTCCATTCAATAAAAATACACAGAATGTAGGATCAGAATGTCCCAGTAGCAACTCAACATGCATGCATGAGAACACGTAAGCAACATGCACACTCTTAGGATGCAAATAAGCCCCCCCCTCAATGCAAGGTTTATGAATTTTGCCATATATGTGCTTTTTATTTAACAGCTAACAAATATATATTTTAATAATCACTGTAGAACTCGATTTGTATAGTGCAGATCAAATTCAGCCTTGATGAGAAATTCATTGAAACATGGAGCTGCTTCTGGTGTTGTGTAAGGCTGCCATTTAAGGAAGGTCCAGTGAGTAGGTCTCTAAACCTAATCATGCCAGTTTATTCCGTTTGAATAGCACGTTAGCCCCGCAGGTGTGTAAGAGCTCATTTGTATCAAATATTATACATGTTCGGGACCGGCTCTGTAACCTGGAAATGCTTTAGGGCAAACGCAGAAAGGGAGTTAGAAATCAGTATTTGTCAAGCTCTTCTCCTGCCCAGTCACTGTTTTCAAAGGCCTCGCCTCTGTGCCCGCGGGAATTTTGGCAGGTACCTGGCAGGGCGTGCTGTTTCGTGCCCACCGTGTGGGGGGAGGAAGCCTGTGCTCCAGGATCAACTGTTTAGCCCACAGTCACGCTGACAGGAAGTCCGTCCCCCGTGAGACCAGGACCCAGGACCACTTTGGCTTCACATTGCAAAGACGAGCCGTCCCCGGCCACACATTTGCGTAAAATGACACTGTGACTGATCGTCTCACAATTCCCATGCAGGTCCTTATCCTGTTCTTCCGTCGCTATGTTCCCTGAGCCAGAAGTTTTTCTTTTTTATATTCAACACTATTTTATTTGTTTATTTTTAAAATCATTTTTATTGTCGTTCTCTTGCAGTTGTCCCAGTTTCCCCCCCTTTGCCCTCCTCCACCCACCCCTTCCCACTCCCTCAGTCCATCCCCACCCTGTTGTCCGTGACCGTGGGTCTGTCACACACATTCTTGGACTAGCTCCGTCCTCTTCCTTCCCCTGTTATCCCCTTCCCCCGATCCTTCTGGTTGCTTGTCTCTATGTCTCTGGTTCTATTTTGTTTGGTAGTTTCTTTTATTCATTAGATTCCTCTTATGGGTGAGATCATATGGTATTTGTCTTTCACCGCCTGGCTTATTTCACTCAGCATGATGCTTTCCAGTTCCATCCATGCTGTTGCGAAGGGTAGGAGCTCCTTCCTTTCTGCTGCATAGAATTCCATTGTGTAAATGTACCATAGTTTTTTGATCCAGTCATTTACTGATGGGCACTTAGGTTGTTTCCATCACTTGGCTATTGTAAGTTGTGCTGCTATGAACATTGGGGGTGCATAGGTTCTTTTGAATTGGAGTTTCGGGATTCTTAATGTATATTCCTAGCAGTGGAATTGCTGGGCCAAAAGGCAGTTTCGCTTCTAGTTTTTCAGGAAATTCTACTGTTTTCCACAGTGGCCGTGCCAGTTTGCATGCCTACCAATGGTGCACTAGGGTTCCCTTTTCTCTACATCCTCTCCAGCATTTGGTGTTTGTTGACTTATTAATGATAGCCATTCTGACAGATGTTTTTTCTTATATGAGTTATTTCATTTAATGAACTATATGGTCATTCATTTTTTTCTTAATTTTGTTTTGGCAGTCTTTTAGAAAAGCCAAAATCATAACCTGAATCTCTGCATTCACAGTAAAATGCAAAAAAAATAGAATGTGAGTAATTAGCATTCAGAACCTCTGACTGGATGAGATACACTCTGTTTCGCTTTTCTTAGGTTTTAATTTTTCATCAGGAAGAGCCACGGCAGGCTGAATGAATAAGTCTGTGTCATGAGATTCAAATTCATGTAGAAACGTTACATTTGTACTCACCCTGGAGCCACTATAAAGGGAAGGAATTTGCTACATCTTGCTGAAAATCCCCAAAGCAAATGTATTTAATAAATATACTCTGGCTTGATCCACAACAAATTTGCATGAATTTATGCTAAAGCACAGGTACCTGGATGGTCATGTGACACTAATTTGCACAGACGGCAGATAGCGTGTAGAGAACGTGAGGGATTTGGGGCTGATCGGAGAAAAAGGGGTGGCCCGAGAGGCCATACTGGGCACAGCCTTCGGTTAATGCTCAGATTGGGTCTTGACCTGGCGACCCACACATCATGATTCTGTCCAAGGCCAACAGCAGTGACGAGAGGACTGACCCAGACAGGGAAGAGTGTGAGGAATTCCTGGAGCAAAGGATGGTGGGAGGCACTTACATGTCCCAGTGATGCCCCACAGTCTTCAAAACAGGTCGTCTATTTGTAATGTTACTGTGAAGGGGCTTAGTCATGAGTGACAGACGGTCCCAGGCCGACCCAGGCCAGGCCCCAAGGGGTCATTGAGATTCACGTCTTCAGTCTGCATGTCCTAAGCTGTGACGACAGACACCGGGACCTAGTGGACACATTCGCAAAAGTCCAGCTAAACCACCCACAGCTGTTCTAGACACCTGACCTCGCTGCTCATCGCGTCCGAGTCCAGAGCAGCGTTCCCTCTCAAAGGACCGGATGATGCGTCCTGCCAGTGCGGTGGCGGGGAGGGGGTATGGGCAGGGGGTGTCTGCCTTTGTCCCTGAGTCCGGGCTGACTGAGCGGCCTTCCTCTCATCTCTGGGACATCCTCCCCTCTCAGCGTGGCAGGTGACAGACGCCCCCTGTCCAGGCTGAACCCCCGTGCGCTCTCCTAGACAAGGCCGTGCGTTGTTCCGCTGCACCCCATTTCCAGTACGAGTTCCCTCCTTTTCCTCTGCTTCCTTGTCCACCGTCCGCTCCTGCCACGGGGCCCACTTCTCAGTTACGCCTCCACACCCTCGTCTTCTCCCCTGGATCCGGCCACCTCCAGGGCTCGCACCGGGCCAGCCTCTACTCAGCAGGCTGTTCCCTCCTGCAAACTCTCTGGGGAAGGGACAGGGCGTGGCTCCCCTTCAGCTGGGTTATCGGGGTCTGGCTGGGGGAGGACCCTGCGTCCATGCCAGGTCATCCGGGTCTCTCTGGGCCACAGGCAGGCTCCTGCGAAGCTCTTAGACCTGCCTACAGGTGACCTTTACGCTGTCCTGTGGGGTGTGCTCCCCAGGTGCCCTCTTGGCGTCTGGGTATTTTCTTTAAGACAGAGATGCTTCTGAAAGCCTCCACAAAGCTTTGTATTCCTAAAAACACTGAAAATACAAGTTAAAATATTTAAGTAGTGGAATAGGGTGACCCACTGTTTCGACATCCCACTGAGATCATTGGTGAGTGTTTTACATATTTGTACTTACATCAGATTACATCCGACCCCTCTGTGAAGCAGCTGAAAAACCGTTCCAGACCCAGTGCCAGCTGTCATGAGAATAAGGGTTATCCTTCCAGGTGGGGACTGGGGGCACCTCCCAGTCTCCGACTCCCTTGTTTCTGAAGGATGGCCTGCCTGTCAGTCCTCTGATCTTGTTGACGTGTAGCTGAGTCCAGCTTGCACATCTACAGGTTTGGGTCATGTTGTTAAAAAAGAAAGAAAATATTATGGAACGATGTTCTAAAGTAAGACTTTTTACTTATTTCATTGGCGTTGAATTGGGTTCTTTTGACTATGAAGCATAGCAAAGTGTTGTACGCATGACTCTGTATCAAAATCAGGAACACTGGCGTTTGAACCAAGAGGGAGTGACATCCTACACAATCTTGTCGCTTCCTTGGAGACCCAGCTTCCTATGTCCTTCCTCTTTCTGCGCCCCAGGGCACTCGACAAGGAGATGTACACAGCTGACGGAAAGCGGGCATTTGTTACAGGCACTGAGTTGAAGCAGTTTCTGAGAGATTATGAAAAGGGCGCCTCCTGGGAAGTGACCACAGAAAGTTCATCTGTTCTCCACTGTGTTCTGGATTTGCATTGTCACTGTCCCCCTCCCCCTCTGAGACAGCTCTCCATCTCCAGGTGGCTTTTCCGTGGAGACAGTCGGGGCCCCTTGTGTGACCGAGAACAGTTCAGAGTTGCACTGATGCTGGTGTCTTTAGCCGTTTTGCCATCCCTCCGTCCCCAAGACACCCTGATCACTAAGACAAATGGCCACACCTGGAAATTCTGTTCTATCGCCTCCTCTGCTGACGATCCTCATGACGTCTTGGGACGTCTCTGCCTCTCGACTCCAACATGCCTCCTCCTCCTCCTCTGCCCAGCAAAGGTGTGCCTGTCCTTCACTGCCCTACCCAACTACGTACGAGCACTTGGAACTGGTGCCTTAAACCAATGGAAACGTGTTCTGTCACCATCTGGAAGCCAGAAGCTCCAGATCACGGTGTGCTCAGGACCACACGCCCTCTGACAGGTCGGGGGTGGGGCGTGTCTTTCCTCCCTGGTCCCAGCGTCAGTCCCAGCCATCCATCCTGGGCACTTCTGGGCTTGTGGGCATCGCCCCATGGCTTCCCTCCCTCGGAGTGTGTCTCCACATCTTCTCTGCTCTCCCCGAAGACACAGGACTAGGGACCATCCAGCATGACCTCCCCTTAACCGCACCGGTGGGGGTTCTAACTTCATGTGAGGCCCCCGGGGAAGTTCTGCTGGTTAGGACACCCACAGGTCTTCGTTTGGAGACAAGTGGCGTGGGATAGAGAAAGTAGGCTTGAGGACTCCCCTTCCTGGTAGGGTGGGGGACGGGGGCTCCTGTATACACAGGTCCGGTCCTTCAGCCTCAGTGGGCACCTGTGTCATGCACGGACCCATGGGCGCGATGCACATTCGGGGGGGGGACAGCGGACATGTGACCTGTGTGTACTCAATCGTCTGTTTTCTCCGCTAGTTTTCAGAGGAATCACTTTGTATTTGTTGAATCTTCATGATATCCATGAATGGTTTTGGAGTATTATATACTCTTATTAAATTTCCAGAGAATTCTCATGGGATTTGGGGCAACGTTAAATATAACAGAAATATCAATGGCTGGCCGATCTGTTGCTATCAATGCTCCTGGTCTGTTGTGCGATTCACACGCACGACTAACAGCTAGTCAAGTGTGTGTTGTAGTCCCACTGTCCCCAAGGGTTTACACGTTTCTGTCACATTGTCCATGGTTTCATTTTATTCTTTCCTGTCTTCTGCATCCTGACCCTTCACTGCTCCCACTCTTTCTGTTTCCTTTCCATCTCCGTCACGCGGATATACCTGCACTTGTTTTTTTTCTGCCAATTCATACTTAACAACGAGAATTTTAAGCTTTTCTTTCCATAGTTCGTGTAAAATTGTTACCTACTTTGTCTTTCTTCCCTAAGTGCATTCTGTTTCCTCAAAATTGTATAAAGAAATATTCACCATAGAGAATAGGTAATCAGCGAGACAATGCGTGCAGCCCTCTTGCATATTTAACCCAACTGATTGGGATTCAACAAATTTATTTTTTACATAGTAAGAATAGTGATGAGGCTTTCAAGTACTGTGACTGTGAATGAAGTAAACTTTCTTTTAAAAACTGTACTTTAAGGCAATTTCTGAAGTTTTACCAACTTCTCAAGTTTTACCAACTTCTCATATTTTTAAACTGTAGCCCAGACAAATCCCCAGTAATGTCTAGTAGGTAGGAATAATTATTTTGATAGAATCTGCAGAGAACTATCTTTGAGCGAAAGCAGTCATGACCTTAGAAACGAGCCGGTGCTATGACCTAACCTCCGGGAACCAGACTTGTGTCTGTCGAAAAGGAAAGCGTTTTGTGTCTCACACTGAAAAGTCTGAAACCCAGTCAAGCGGTTTGTGCTGGGCCGTAGCCCCAACACTGCACGTCTGGGTCCAGGAAAGTCGGGGGACGAGAGGAAGTGACACTTTCCTTTCTATTTGTTTGGTTTACTGGGAACTCTCTCTGTTGGGTCAGGAAGTTAGAGCTGGCTCCTCAACACGCACGCGGCAGACGAGAACGTTCTCTTCAGGGGCAGTGTGCAATCTCCCTCGGTTCCGACTCCCCAGCTCGCCGCCCCCCACCACCTTCCTGAACCCGCTGCTGGGACCGGGCTCCCAGGAGCCGCAGGGGCAGCTCCCGGTGCACCCAGGGCAGTGGTCGCCTTTCTGCGCCCACAGGCTCTGAAATCTCCTCTTTTATCTGCACCTGCTGGGGGTAACTTTAGACTTCTTTAAAGGGGGCACATAGAATCAAGTGAACTTATTTTTAAACCTACCAAAATAATCATTAAACATCAAGTCAGCTTGTAATATCTGTTATTGGCATTTCGTGGTCAGGACCCCTGGGCACGACACTCAGGACACAGGGTAGTCACTGAGTGTAAAACAAATCCTATTCTGAGAAATGTCATTTAGTGAAGCCTTCTCAACTCAGGCGACACACTCTTCACGGCACGGCGAGTTCTATTTATATTGTTTTTAAGACTGAGGGGTTTGTATCAGGTAGCACACATTAGCAGACAGACCGACCACCCACCATCCTTCAGATGAACACACCCATACACACACATGTGCACACTCAGACACACTTAAGATTTCTCGATTAACTTGAAAAATATATAGCAATTTTAAACACGTTTTATTTAGTGTATCTTTGCACATCAAATGGAGGTACGGAATTATTACTGCCTGAGCCAAGAAACATCATCGCTGCCCTTCAGAAAACGTGCTGCATTCTTGTCACAGCATCAGCTGCCTTCTCCCTGTACACAGATGGCTCTGTGTTCTCCTGTAGCCATTCAATCTCAGAACCAGAATACTTGATATTGATCTCTCTTCCTTTGGCCTTTATTCTGACACAACTTTGATCTTAAGATTGTGGCTGTGTGTTAAGCCTTGACTAGACGAAAATCAATTTTTAATAAGAGTCTTCACCGCTGGTGACAGGTCCTTCTAATTGATAGCGTAGGCCCACATGAAAGGAAACGTGTTTCCAGGCGTGTTCTCTATCGCGGAACATGTGTTGGTGGCCGGGATTGGACTGGATCGCCTCTCGAGCTGAGTGAGGATGAGGAGCCCCAGGGGAGAGAGCTTCAGGTCACACAGGTGTGTGTGCCCAGCACGGGCTCTGTCGGCCATTCTCGTGGGTCTGCCCGTGCCTTATCCCCCCAAAATCTGGTCACCTCTGCATGGTCTTGTTCTTGGTTAAACATAACTGCAAAAGCAAAGTGCTTAGTAGGTGCCATCAAATAAAAGTATGTAATTCTTCTATCAAAATGCTCGATCATTTTCCTTTCGCAGAGAGGAAATAGAAGCAGACTGTGTGGGGAATTGCTGAAAGATGGTCGATATCACAATTAACCGATTCCGCTGAAAAAGAAAGACATCAACCCGCCACATCTCTTGGGAAATCCAAGCGCATTTGCGTCTGTAAACTAAACCTGGAACGCTCCTTCTCCAGTGTTGCCCCTTCCGAAGTGTCACATAGTTGGAATCACGCGGTCTTTGTTCGTCTAGAAAACTGCATTTAAGCTTCCTCCCTATCCTTTTGTGGCTAGAGAGCTTGTTTCATTTTTTGTAGCTGACTGATATTGCACTGGTTGGATTTCCCACAGTTTGTTTATCCATTCACCTTGGTCACCTCCACTCTTGGACAATTGTGAAGAAAGCTGCTACAAATATTTTGGTGAAGATGTTGTGGGCACATCATGTGTGGCTGATTTGGGGGGGAGGAGGTCCAGGAGTGTGATCGCTGGATCCTGCGGTCAGGTTCTGGTTCGCTTAATCAGAACACACCACTGGTTTGGGGATCAGAAACCACCCAACCACCTCCGAAGGGGCAGCGCCATCTGCATCCCCACCAGCAGGGGGCGAGAGTTCCCGTTGCTCCGTGACCCTGCCAGCATTGGACATTGTCTGTTTTGTATTTTCGCCGTGCAAAGAGGTCTGTCACCTCACGTTGCTGAGCAGCTTTCCATAGGTGTATTTGCCACCTGCGTGTCTTCTTTCACGGGCGTCTGCTGAGGCCCGTCGCCCCCTTTTGGTTAAACGTTGCTTTGTTGTTGGAAAGAGCAGAGAAGTGGTAGGAACCCATCCCTCACCCGACAAAATCTGTAACTATTTAACAACCTTTCCTCAGGCAGTTTGCTGATCTTATCCCAGACGCGACACGGGGTTAATTGAATGGTACATTTAAGGCTGAAATCAGTAAAAAAGTGTTGCTGAGAAAAGCCAAGACATGGGCGTCTCGACTTGTCTCCTTCCAGATAAAGCCACGTGCCTTGGCACATCAGACACGGCCTCCGGGAAGCTTCCCCTGACCCCCGCTGCAGACAGAGCCGTGGCGGGTCCCTGCGTGTCCCTGCGTCGATGCACCTGCGCCTGCAAACTCACCGCTGTTGCTGGCGGAGCAGCTCTGGGGCTCCTCCCCCACAGCTGGGCGGAAACCGCTCCCGTGACAGGTTGTGGTCAGAGCAACCGTTCCGTGTGCTTGGCAGCCATTACCTCCTCCGCTACAACTCTCTAAAGGGAGGGAGAATGTCTTCCCAACCCCATTTTAGAGGAAATGGGGGCACAGGGAAGTGGACTAACATGTCCAACTTCACTCAGCTACTCAGTGAGAGCCTTGGGGTTTGACCCGAGGTAACTCGGGCTCCGCAGCAGGCCAGAATCTGAGTCTGCCCCGGGCGCATCTCTGTCCCATGGCGCTTCTCCCACTTGTCCACTGGACGACCTTCCCACTGGACTCAAATCTGTGTTGGCGTCCTTCCTTCACTGGCTTTCTCCTCTGAGAGAAAGGTCACGAGCAGAGTTTGGGATCTCCTTTCTTTGCCATCTGTCCCGTTCACAGAACATAGTAGGTGTTTAAAACCATGATGAATGAATACATAATCTAAAATTATGTTTCAAATTTACTAGTCCAGGACGGAAAAACCTAGAAATAAAAGCTCGGTCAAGCAGGAGTTTGCACTAGATTGAGAGCTGCGTCTCCCTCCCCCGAAGACCCAGCTGGGGCGTGGGGAACCAGGGCCGAGCTGCCTGGAGACAAAGGTGCCACGGGCCTGTGGCGGCAGGAAAGGCTGTAGGAGTCCGAGGTGAGGACGGTCTGTGTCTGTTTTCTGTTGCCACCAAACAGCTTCGGGCCACCGTCCTGGCTGTAACCAACACGCCTTAGTTCCCTCCTGTCTCTGGAGCTGGTCTGGGCCTGCGGCTCCCGGCCTCGCGAGGCCATAATCAGACTGTGCGCTGGGCCTGGTCTCACTCGAGGCTCTGCTGCAGAGGAGTCGGCTTTTTTTGGCAGGATGGCGCTCCCCTCAGTCATAGGACAGAGGGCGGCGTCTTCGAGTTGGCTGTCACACTCAGGCTGCCCTAGGCCCTGGTCCTCGGGTCACAGCATAAGCCGCTTGCACCATGGTGGCTTCCCTATCCAGAGCCAGTGAGGAAGTGCGGTCAGGAGGGGCTGGCTGAGGGGACCATGCCTGTCCCTGCACCTTCGCTGTGTTCTGTTGATTAGGAGCAAGTCATGGTCGTGCCACGGCAAAGGAGAGAGGCCCAGGAGGTGGGACCAGGAAGGACAGTTCCAGCCATCTGTCCTCACATGGTCGCTGAGAGTAATTTAAGACATTGGCCCAACCTCCTCTCATTGGTTGTCAGAGTGGGTGGCACCCCCTTCTGTGACTTTCTAGCCAACGAGCACCATCTGACAGAATGACAAGCCATGCTGATGATAATGAACTTGACACACACACAGATGTGTCCAAGCGAACAATGGCAGTGATCAAAACGCACAGAAGTGTTTCCTTCTAAATTGAGCATTTGCAATATGGTCCCAGGCCTCCTGCAGCCACATCCCCGTCCTTCGAAACACCGAGGGCTTTTTCAATGGCACACGTTTCACCGTGTCTGGCTAAGGAGCTACCGAAGGCTTGGGAGTTCCGCATGGAGGTATTTCTATTCCCGTGTCCCAGGGAGGAGGGGCCGGGACTCCGGCGCAGAAAGGAGGCTGCGGACAGGAAACCGGTGAACAGCGCGGGGCCTTGCCGGATGAGCCCGAGGCGGGCTGCCGGCGGCCTCTGAGGTCCCGTTTCATTCTTCCTCCAGGTACATTGAGGTGTATTGAACAATGAAGAATATTCATGTTTAAGGTGTGCAATGTCCATTCTGATATACACATATATTGTGAAATGATTACCAAGATCAAGTTCATTAACACACCCGTTATCACCTCGCACGGTTCTAGTGTGTGGGGGTGAAGGCTCAGGGTCGACTCTCTTCGCAAATTGCAAGCAAACAGCAGTTTCACTAACTAGAGTCACCAAGCCCTCTAGTACGGTCTGCAGAATGCCGTCATCTCTCGGTTGAAAGGTGCACCGCCGGCCAGCCTCTCCTCATTCCCGGCACAGCACCCTGGCGGCCCCTGCCCTGTATTTGTGAGTTTTACTGTCTCCAGGTCTGCATAGAAACGGGAGCACATGGTTCCATCTTCCTGCATCCCGCCAGTGCCCTCCGTCTCCACCCAAGTGGCAGGATGGGAGGTCCCACTGGAGAGGCAGGAGGCAGGTCAGAGCCCAGGGCTCACACTTTTCACCCCGTGTGATAGTGTGGGTCCCTGGCTTTCTTGTTTGGAGGATAGAAGGAAGTCTCTTGCTGCGGACTGGTTTGTGTTACGGCTCAGGGACACAAATCTGCAGAGAAATTGTCTGCTCTGTTTGTCCCCGCCACTTATTTTTTGTGTGTGTATTTAGATCAGCTACTTAGCATTAGCCTTCCACAAAATAGGGGAAATAATCCCCCAAAACAGTTAGTATAGAGATTAAATGAGTTGCTCTGCAGTAAAGAATTTAGGCAGTACTTAGCAGGTGTTAAGCTCTATACAAATGTTAACTACACTTATGGTTGTTTTAAGTAAAAGTCTTCCACCAGGCGTTTCAATCCATGGGGCTTTCTATTTTTTATTTCATTTATGCTTCTCCATTTAGGTGCTCTGAGCAGGAAGGGTCTGATTTTATAATAAATGGAAATCTATGCTTTACCTCGCTATTTCTATCTTGCGTAAGTTAATTATTTTTGTAAGTAATTGAGGACATGGATCTTTTTAGAGTCATAAGGAAGTTAGGCTGAGTATGGTTATTTTTATATTCCTTGAACAGGTCCTTGAAGACAATTTTTAAAATTGATTCAGTCACTTTTCAAAAAAAGCCTTTCTACAACAAAATCACGGTTGCCTCATTTCAACCTTAACTTGGAAGCATGAATCTTTATGTCTTTATTAGACCTATGTGATACAGTTCCTTATGTGATCTTCCCTGGGGTGGAAATGGCTGGAAAACATCCAACGTAATTAGAAAGGGGAGATGCATTAAAACTTCCTTCCATGGAGTTTTCTGAGGCCTCTCAACCCATCAACGGAGGAGGCCCAGAAAGTAAAGTCCAGCAGCTGTTAGCCAAGGGCATCTCCTTAGGAGCCACTGGGCAGGGCCCCGCCCACTGAACGAGCTCTAATTAAACCCTCCCTTCCCTGGGTGCAGCATTGTGAACTTGAAGTGTAACCAACTCGGGCTACGTCTTCTCGGGTCAGCAAGGGAAGCTTCAGGATCCCCCAGCACCCCAGTTCTTTGTATCCGGCTCTCTTCCCTACGTGCAATTTCCTCTGGACTTCTTGCTCTCAACTGCAATTGTGTCTTAACCCTACAGTGTCTCAGCTGCCGGCCTCCAGTCTGTAGTTCCTTCATGCTGTTTGGATGACCGAGTTCCCTTTCGACCACCCCCGCCCTAAAAGGACTGGCTGGTGACTTACGCAGTGGTGGTCCTTTGTTAGGCTACCCCCCAAACAGGATCGTAAAGTGAACATGTCTAAACACATAAAAGCGTAACTTTTAAAATGAACATCAGTGTGAAAGAAGAAAACCTTTAAATGCATATGGTATAATTATTTCATAAAGAATATAATTGTGTGTGTGTTTGTGATTCCTGGAAGTGGAGTGGGAAGATTAGACTCGAGGCACCAGCCACGAATCACATCAAACTACCATTCTGTGCAACTCAACAGAAGTGTGTGTGTAGGTGCGTGTTAGAGTGAAACGCTTACTTTTAATATTTAGGTGTTATTACTCGGCCAAATCAGGATTGCAAGAGATCAATAATTGCACTTCATCACGAAGTCATTCAGAAGTAGAATTTCCAATGTCGATTGATATCAGGGTGAGGATTTTTGTGTCTACGAAAAGCAAACAAAAACCTTGGACAGAAATTCTTGGCTGGCAGGAAGTCAGCATCTTGCTGTCGGTCAGAGAGAAATGTCACCCCAATGAGGATTTTACGTTCGTGTCTACACTTGACCACCTTTAAGAATTTGGTTTCTTTTACCACCAGCAGACGTGCATAACATTAACACACACACACTCATAAATCTCCAAGTTTGGAAGTATAAAGCTAGTGAAGTGCTTGGGACAGGGATTACGGACTTAGTTTTAGACGTGGCTAATTTGCTGGCACCCTGGTTTTCATCGACCACATTGATCCCGGCCGTGCGAGAGCTCGCGGATTCGTCCTGGTGGGATAGAGGCAACAGTAGCCCGTTTCCCGCGTGCCCGCCCTGGGAGAGGGGGTGCAGGAAACAGACGGAGTAACCTGGGTACAGGGGTGAGAGGCGTTTTCTGACTGGTGCCCACTGTGAGAATCGGAGCCGCCCAGCCAGGATTTCCATGTGAAAAACTCGAATGAGGACAGATTGTTCGAGAAGCTTGTTTGGCAAAAATATTAACTGGGGATAAATCTAGTGAATTTCTATATCTTCCCGTTGGCTCAGTTTGCGGAGATGTTTTGTTCACTTGCTGCATTTCGGGGCCTCCGGGAATTGCTTTCTCCGGGACGGGTGGTGTAGCGGTTGCCCTCTGCTTAAGGGATTATAACCCAGCAACCTGGCGGCTCAGAGCCCTTAGGGACACTCTCCCTCTGCAGACAGGACAAAAGTAAACGAACGAGGCCCAGTCCGTGCCCCAACCCCGTTTGGAAGTGCCCGGATGCGGATCAGCTGTTTGCAGAGAAATGAGTGGAAAACGAGGTGGGGGGTGGGCTCTAAACCGGGACCCCCTGTCTGAATAGAGCAGCAGGAGGGAGACATATTGTTTCTCTCTGGTGACTGTCCCAGCCGCCGGCACCTCAGCTCGCAAACTTAATCACTGAGTGAATGGGCGACGCGTCCACCTGTTCAGCAGAATCACTGGGGAGGTGGAAGGGAGTTGAGAAGGACCGTGACAATTTGCTGAAGAGCCCTCTAGTCGGTTTTGTTCCTCCTTGAAGTTGTCTTCGAGCAAAGGAGAAAGGAAAAACAGGAAGGCAGGAAGGCAGGTACGAAGAAAACTTTAAATTCTCTTGATGATTTATGTCTGTGATACATTTAGTGAAATAGAGATTATTCTATGAAAGAAATAACAGTTATTATAGTATTAGTTACTAAAAGTCCTCTTTATTTTTCTTACCATGTGTTGAACTTTTAAAAATTCCACAGACTTTAGACATAGAACCTGCCAGGACAGGAGGGCACTCCCACATATGCGTAGATATTAGGAGCAAAGGAGCCCACAAGAACAGGGCTCCCTGCCTCCTGACCTTGGCCTCCGCCCAGTCTGTCTGGGAGGAGCCGAGATGCGGGCTGCAAACCCCCCGACATTCTGGTGGAACCCCAGGCCCTCGCTCCTCCGGGTCAGCACCCTCTCCCCTGAACCGAGAGGGAGGCAGCTCGAGGCAGCCTGGGAAGTGCATGCTGGGGGCCCAGGGACTCCTGCTGGGGGCGCTGGGCTGAAGGGAGTGGGTGTGCAAACTGCACACTCGGCCCCTGGGAGTTAGTAGGGGACAGCGTGGTGCTGCCCTGAGTGTGCCCCAGTCCTCTGCGGAACCAGTGGCTCCCTTCCGCTGATTTTCCGTTCACCCTCGTGGTTACGCACGTCTGGACGATACTTCTGACGTTCTCTGGAGATTTTGGACGTGGGACCACGTGATTGGAGACTGAAATGCTAAAGCAATTATCCACTGTTTATTTTCTTCAAGAGCATCTGTTGGAACTGTGTGGTCCTTTCTCTCTTTCTCTCCACGTTGGCAACCCAGATCCATTTGTTTTTAGGTAAAAAATGTGTTAGATGTGTCCTTCAGCCCGTTAATCATATTTCATTGTTTGAGATTAGTCCCATTTCCACCCTGTGCTTCTCCTGAACATGAACCAACACTTCGATTTCAATATTCATGACGGAAACAAGTCTCAGTCTAGCCCTCGTTACACATGTTTTTATGGTTCTATCTCCTGCATTAGTGTTCTGATGGCTAGGAGATTGTTATATCAAAGAATTAATTTTAATGATCGTTGCTTTATCTTCGTATGTAATCAACTAACATTAGAACAACACAACATTAATTAAAATACTTTATTTGCTATGGAAATTCTTACCTGATTCTTCTAAGAGTTGTTGCGGCCATTTTTTACGATGCTGTTAACGTGTCATACTACTATTACGCTGTTGAAAACAGTGAGGAAGTACTGTGTCCGGACATTTTCCTGACAAGGATGTTGTCATTCCTGTTAGGAGAGTTAAAAGAAGTAGCGAGTTAAGACTTTTGTGATTGGCCCCTTTACATCAGCTGACAGTGTGGACGGTCTCCCCTGCCGGGAGCGACCCTGCGGACCAGACGGTGAGACTCTGGACACAGCCCTACTTACTGATGGAGGCCACGCCGTGTCGTGGCCGGGAGCATGGGTTCCATAGCTGGCCCCTCTGTGCTTTGCTGCGTGGAGCAAATCCGTCTTTCTGTGCCCTGGTTTCCTCACTCCCGAAACAGGGGTCGTTAGTGAGCGGTGCCTTCTGTCAGGTGATCAGAACGGTGCCGGCTGGGTGGCGGGCACCTGCCCCGCTGCCCACCTTCGGGTGGAGAGAGACCTCGGCTTCTCTGGGGAGAAGCCCGGAGGGCAGACTAGATCTTGAACGGTGGCAGTCACACCCCTTGCGGGCTTCGGTCCCTAACCCCTGCTCTGTGATTTCCCTGGTTGCTGAAACGTTGTTTGTGGCAGGCGATAGAACCCCAGAAGGGGGTTGGCGGAGAGTGGAGAATGTCGCCACAGCAGAGAAGGCTGATTCCTTCTCTCTTTAAAGCAGTCGGTGGAGATTTGATCAAAGCTAAGTGTCTTCTGTGCTGAAATACATCATTATTTTATCACCCACCACAGGAAAACAAAAAAAAACCGCTGCCAATTAAACTCTGACCCAGCATTTTCTTAACACTGGGATGTGTCGTTTATACTGATTGCAGTGGCTTTTTCAGATTAACACATAGACTGGAATGTATTATTTTTGTGTGGACATAAAAGCAAGAAAGGTGTCAGCCCCTTGAGGCAGTGCATTGGAGGGACATGCAGCCATGTCCAAATGAGAACCTGGACTCGTCATTTGTAACCTTAAACTCTTCTGACGAGCAGACAGGACCCAAAAGCACAGCCGACCGTTGCCCGGACCTGGTGCCCAACCTGAACCTCACAGGTGCGTCTCCAAGCTGCAGACGCTGTGTTAGCGAAGGCTGAAGGGGGTGCGGGAGTCTGCTATTTGGGACACATGCGTGTACACTTCCTCTGCGCAGGTCGCTGGGGCAGAATGCCCCCAACAGGGCGGCATAGTGACACGGGAGCTGCACTTCTCCCCCTTTCAGAGGCTGGAGCCCAGGCTCAGGGCGCAGGGAGGTCCCTGATGGAGAGATTCCTGGTCCACCGGCGGCGTATCCTCGCTGTGTTCTCACACCGCGAAGGCAGCAGGAGCTCTCTGTGGCCTCATAATTTTGTAAGGACACGGATTCCCTTCACAAAGGCTGTGTCCTTGTGCGCTGACCCCTGATGGCAGCCTCAGGGACTCAGAGCTTAAGTGAGGATGCGGCTTCATTCCGGGAATCGAGGTGAAGCTCCGAGAGTCTGGGGTCCTGCTTTTTCTACGGCTGGAATTTGCTTTCCCCTGCTTGCTATTTTTAAAGATTTTATTTACTTAGGGGGAACAGGAGGAGAAAGAGAGGGAGAGAAATATCGATGCATGGTTGCCCCTCATGTGTCCCCAGCTGGGGACCTGGCCCGCAACCCAGTTATGTGCCCTGACTGGGAATCGAACCAGGGACCCTCTGGTGTGCAAGCCTGTGCTCAATCCACTGAGCCACAGCAGCCAGGGCTGCTTGCATTTTTTGAGATAACCCTATACTCTCATAGCATCGGTCAAAGGGGTGGAGAACTGCGCTGCGAAAAGCGCAGGGCAGTGCTGTGCGTGGGCAAGCCCAGCGCTGGACCCTTCCCCGCGGGAGCACCAGGCACACCTCCAGGCAGGAGGTGTGTGACCCCGGCCGTGTCCCTTCACCGGGCGTTGATTCCAGAAAGGAGACTTGGCAACCAGCATGGTTTCTCCTTTGTAATTCTTCTACCCCAAGTGTTTGTAGAATGCCTTCACTAGGACTCACCGAACTTTGCCAACGTTTCCAAAATTGGGAACAGCCTGTCACCGTGCTGTGACGATACTTTTTAGCATTGCAGGATTGAAAGCAAAATAAATTCACCCTAAACCCAAACCCACTGTTAAATGGCCCCCTTCGTGCTGTGCACCCCTCCTGTGTCCCAGCGCACGTAGTTCTCTCAGTAAAGGTGAGAAATCACTTTCGCAGGCAGAGGATAAACGGGTAATGATGATACAAATGATCAGATTATCGCCATAAACATCCACGCCAGTTTTTCTCCAGTGGTACATCGGTCACTGTGCTTAATGATGCACCGTCATGTTCAGAAAAAAGGGTGTTTCAGTTCCCTTAGCGAGCAACTAAGATTAAATTTACTGCATAATATTAAAATTTTTCTTAACTTAAAAATTCTGATATTTTAAAAAGACCAGTTGGAGTCCTTGGGACCCTTTTTATTTTATTCAATTATTTTTTGTGTCATTGCCTTGCAATTTTGTAATCAATTTGTAATAAAGAAAGAAATATGACCTTAAAATGAAATTGGGCCCTGGCTGCTGTGGCGCAGTGGATTGAGCACGGGCCTGCAAACCAAAGGGTTGCTGGTTCGATTCCCAGTCAGGGCACATGGCTAGGCTGTGGGCCAGGTCCCCAGTAGGGGGCGCATGAGACGCAACCACGCATTGATGTCTCTCTCCCTCTTTGTCTCTCCCCTCCCCTCTATTGCTGTGACGGTGCACAGCTACCAAACCAGGTGAATGCAAACTAACCCTGACACACATGTGTATCCTTCCTTCCTTGCAGGCAGATTGCCAGGTGGCGAGAGTTAGATATTTTCTTCATTGCAGAAGACAGTATTTTAGGCTGTGCAGAAACATAATTAAACGCTAAGTGCTTTGTTGTCCCTTAGATAACTTGGGATTTTCCATGTAGAAGAGGCAAGTGCTGTCTAAGGTGATGACAAGTTGAGTAAATCTTAACCAAGGACGACACCTCACTACAGTTCACCAGCACCGAGGGGAGCAGGAAAATGTCTTTCAAAGCCGTTTGCTCCTGACCGCGTGGGACAGATTTTCCCGTTCAGGGTTCGATCCAAGTGTATGATGGTCGGGTTTGGAGCACTCCAGGGAGACGTTGGTCTTTGGGGTGGAGGAGACCGCCCTGAGCCTGGGGAAGAAGCCCCCCACAGGGATGCGCGTCCTCTTCGATGGCCCGGTGCAGGGGCTTGGAGTCCCTCCTCCCAGGAAAGAGCATTCCCATCACGGGGGGCACTGTCTTGCTGTCACCCTGCTCCTGACTCTCCAAACGGTTCCCAGCCAGCAGTGCAACTTTCCAGACAGAGCACGTTTTCCCGACTTCCCCGCTCACTCCACTCTCGGGGGGGGGCATCTCCAGGTCCTTCCGTTACTTCCCTTGTAATCGGGGGCTGGTCCTGGAGGGACCCCACCCCGGACCGTCAC
The DNA here is from genome assembly GCF_014824575.4 of Sturnira hondurensis. Lineage (NCBI taxonomy): Eukaryota > Metazoa > Chordata > Mammalia > Chiroptera > Phyllostomidae > Sturnira > Sturnira hondurensis. The sequence goes on from NW_028087067.1 coordinate 1,333,278, forward strand.
TGCAGTGCCTTCTGAACAGACCTTCGTTAAGAGCCACCCTCCTTTGCTCTCTTCTCCAGGGACGGAGCCACCGTGTGGCCCTCCAGCCCCTCAGCCACATGTCCTGCCTATGAGCGTGCAACCAAGTGGCTGTTAGTTAATCAAGCATCTGTGGGTGAGCTGCATGCCATTCTCCAGCTGGCCTGTCTGGGGACCTTCCCAGAACAGTGAGTGGCTTCCTGGCCTGGGTGTGGTTGAGAGACAAGCTTCTTCTCGGCCATCGAGGTCCCCTTGCAGGGACCATGGTCCCCTGGGCTTTCAGTGATTCGGTTGACTTCTGGGAAAAAGCGTTGTTCTTCGTTGACTGAAGTAGGGCACCACTTTTGTGAGGTTGGGCACGCCTGGCTGTATTTTTCAGGCTCTGTTTCTGCGTGGTATTGTTGGGATTAAATAACGTGAGATCTGTCACACGAGAAGGGTTCGGTTCTGTTCAAAGATAATTTTAAAAATAATATGTATTCGGGCTTTTATGCAAACACAAAATGAATGTGCTCAAGATTTTACTTAGCTCATTAATGAATGGACAAGATGTTTTAAATTATTCAAATGAGAATTCGAAGAACCAATGGTGTATAAGTAGGAGGTGATGCTGCCTTAAATTACAAACATATACAAAACCAGTTTATTGTGAAAGGGAGAGAGAGGAGCCGTGAGGACATTTCTGCATGCGTGTGGAACAGAGTCATCCGCGCTGTTATGATTTATCTACAGTTGAAAAGTGCTCAGAGCAACAACAGGGTTTGTCCCAGGGACCCCAGGGACTCGGAGAAGCCAGCAAGGCTGGCTCGGATGACCCCAGACGGTGGGCTGTCCTCTGCGTCCACGTTAGGTGTCTACAGTTTCTCTCTCATTTTACCTCTTGTCGTTCTCACCCTTCCTCTTCTCCTCTGTGGCTCTCCACAGTTCTTCCATGTGAGCAGTCTTATTAACGCGATCCACGGCTGGGAGAGCGGTTTGGGAGCTGTTACCTGCAGTCCAGCGTAGATCTGTGTTCTTACCTGGTTCTGTGTGTGCTCCCAGTACTTTGGGATGTAACTTTTACCTCTCACTGGCCTTCATTCATTGGGTGTGATTCCTCAGTCCCATCCACATGTGCCTTTATTCATTCATCACCTCAGTAAGGCTTTACATGGTGCCCACGGTGAGTCTCACGTGTCTAACACATGGCACTTCTAATCTTTTGGGGGGATGATTTTCAGGTAACAGTTCCACAGAGAGAAAAGCCCTGGCAAAGGCTCACTTAAAATCCGGCAGCTGGGTGAGGCTGCGTTGTTTGGAGAAGCTGCTGTGCCCTGAAGGGCGCAGCAGACGAGGGTGCCCTGGTGTGCCCCCCGGAGGAGCAGGGCTATGGGAGGCATGGCCCCCGTGGAAGCGTGTGCCTGGCGGGGCTGGCAAAGATCAAGGAGGCCAGAGGCCGTGGGCAGGAAGGACTGGGGGAGAGTGGGGAGCCGAGGTGGAGAAAACCAGGGCCCAGATGGTATGGGTGCCGTGAATGGTTCCGAGGACTTCGGTTCGGCTCCTCGGGATGGAGGGGACAGCACCAGGATTCTCTGTGTTTGAAGGGGCGTTCGAGTCCACTTCTGTGCGTCCTCTGTGAAGGGGCAATGACACGGGGGCAGACTAGCCTGCTGATGACGGCGCTCACCTCAGGCCAACAGCCGGGGAGCGGGAGAAGTTGGACCCCGAATGGATTAGATTTGAGACACTAGGGAACAGGGTCAAGGACGACTTGCAGGTTTTGGACAAGCTGTGGGAGGAGTGAGTTGCCCTGGTGGCGGGGGAGGATCTGTAGGGGAGGTTGGGGCCGCCCCAGCTGCTCGCCTGTCCTGATCTGGACTTGCTCTTAGCGTAGCCACCGCCCCAGTGTTCAGCCCGGATGGGAGCCCGACCTGATAACGTGGCAGGATCGGGAACTGGCCATGTCGCGTCCTCCGTCACCGACTCCTCCCTTACGGGAGCATGGCCTCACCACCTCCTTTCAACCCCACCGCCTGCCAAGCCCAGTCTGGCTCCGTCTCCCCTCCTTCCCAGGCTGCCCAGCCGGCGGTGGTGCCTCTTCTCCCTGGGGACTGCGTGCGGACGGTCCCTGGCCTCCTCCGGACTGGCTTCCAGGGCCCTTCCCCCCTCCTCCTGGGCCTGGCCATCTGGGCACCTCAGAGAGCTCTGCGGGGAGGGGCCCCATCCGCCGAAACAGGCCGTCCTCTTCTTCTCTGTAAGAAGCAGCCTCGGTGGCACCGGTGGCCCAGCCTGATGCCCTCTGCTCCCCCTGCCTCTCTGTTGCAGTCCTTGCCATCGCCTCTGCCCCCAGGGCACCCAGACCCTTCCCCTCATCCAGGACTCGCCTGACTGGTCTGAGCATCCTTCCCTATTAGCCAACGTGCCCCAGACCCCTTATTCTGTTCTGGCGCATAACTAGCTCAGTTGATAATTGAGTTACCTGTTGGGCTAAATTCAATTCAATAGCGATTGATTATTCATTATGTGCCAAACACAGGACCTGCTAACGTGATTAGGACACAGCAGGAGCCTCGAGGGGACCCTCCCTCAGCCGAGTTCTCTAAGCTCCAGTCGCACCGGTGGTACAATTGCACAAAGACGGAGGTAGGCAGTGAAGCATGCCTTCACCTTCGGAAACCTATGAACTGATTTTTCAGATTTTCTTCAGGTTTAGTCTTGAAAAGGCGTTGGTGGCCACATGAGTGAATAAGAGAAAGGATTTGGCGGGTGGTGGGAAGCGTGGGTAAGCGCATTCCTGTGAGGTTAGGGCGGAACGATTTCCTCAAGCTCAGAGGACGCGAATCAGCCCCCCAGATCTTGGAGCGAAGGGTTTGAATTTCAGCCGGAGCCTGATCAAAGTGGGTCTAGTCTGCTGCACAGAAGACTTCAGAACGTCTCTTGTTCTTTAATGATTTTTAAATGCTTTTGTGTAACTTGATAATGCATTAAAAGAGAACTGTGACCCAATTAATGACAGAGGAGATCCTGTCCCCGGTTTCCCTGCAGGAACTCTGTCTGTCTCTTCCTCGCCCTGGGCTCCGCCGAGCCCCCACACTCCCTGAGCCTCCTGGGAGGTGCCAGGTGCGGCAGACAGGGAGCCGGGCTGCCAGGGAGAGGGGCGCCCTCGACAGAGGGGCGCCTTTGGCGGGTGTTTGTGAGCCCGGTTTGAATCACAGAGCAGAGTGCGGAGCCCAAGCAGGAGTGCACACGAGAGACAGAGTTTGCACCAGACGCCCACGGCCCGGGTGCGCCGTCCAGCCCTGCGCCCTTGTCCTGCAGTGCAGCTCAGTGCCTGCGGCTCTGGCTCCAAGTCGGAGCCCCGTAGGCTACAGGCCTTCTTTCCCGGCTGCGTTTCCTCCTTCTCAGCTTCTTTTCCAAATATGTGAACACAGCTGGATAGGACGAGAAGGAAACGTCCAAAAATGTATAAAATACTAAGATATATATATTTTATGTGTATATAAATATATATTATATATATATATTATATATATTATATATATATATATATATATATATATATAATATATATATATATAATATATATTTAAGCACCAGGCTTAAGATGTTAAAAAATAAACCCAGTTTGCCCAGATCGACCATGTTTTGCTTTGTACCCAGTTTGGTTGCTGTGGACCGAAAACGTGAAGTGACAGGGGAGTTCAGAAAACAGGGAAGAATTAATTGTCCATGAACGGGCTGAGGAAGGAGAAATAGAAAGAAAAGAGCTTTAAATGTACAGTTTCTCGGTGGGTTTGGTGTGTGAACTGAGAAACAAGTTGTCCGCTGCAAGGCAGAGCTCTGTCCCCACGGGTCAGGCCCAGTGACCCTCTGGCACACGCGGCTGGATTGCGAGCCTGGAGGGGCCCCGTGCGGGGCATAGGGTGCGGGGCGAGGGGAAGGGCGGGGAGGGTCTGGCAGGGAGAGAGGATGGCAGATCTGATGCAGGTGCAGGAATCAGACGTTCATTGATGGGTCAATTAAATAATCTGTACAGTGACTCCTTATTTCCTTGCCATGAATTGGCTTAATTGAATATGAATTGAAGTTGATTATTAGCTGGAACTAGTTCCCAGGAGCTCTGTGCAGACATGAGGAAATTGGTAAGGACTTCCAACTTTGTTTACAGAGTGACTTGTGAAAATTTCTTTTTTTTTTTTTGACTAAGTATCTGGGGCAAGAATAGGTAGAAATGTGAGAAGAAATCAAAGCTAATCACTTTTTTTTTTCATTCTCCTGCCTAGAGACAGGCTTTTTGTCGCCTTTCGAGGTCAGTGGAGGGGGGGTCAGAAATCCCTCGCAGCTGAACGTTTCCTCACAGCTAAGGGTTGGCGGAAGTTGTCACGTGAAACTCTAATGTCCATGATGTGAAAACACCTGGTGAAGTTTCATTAGAATTAAAAAAATAACCTCAGACCATCTCATTGCTGAAGTAATCTTGAAATAATATTTCCACTGTGCAAAATGTGTTCTTTGGATTTACATTTTGAATGGCTAGTTAGTTTTCTACATATTTTAATTTATTTGAATTAATGGTTATTTCATTACTATAATTTAACATGATGCTAAGTTTATGCATGACATAATTTTATATGGCATTAAATATAGTGTAACTGTGGGATATTTGTTATCCTCGGTATAAAAATGTTTAAGTGTTTACTGCATATCAGATTATCACATTAGAAAGGTAATTTGTAACACTAACACTAGAAAACAGTCTATCATTCTTAATAAATATTTATTAGCAGCTATCTGATCTTTAATGTTTGGTATGTCTGTTTACCAGTGTTTCTCCTCTCGAGTGTACTCTTTTTTTTTAAGATTGTATTTATTTATCTTTAGAGGGCAAGGGAAGGAGAGAAGGAGAGAAATATCAATGTATGGTTGCCTCTCGTGTGTCCCCTGCTGGGAACTGTAGGCATGTGCCCTGACTGGGAATCGAACCACAATCGTGCGGTTCGCAGGCCCGTGCTCAGTCCACTGAGCTACACCAGCCAGGGCTGGAGTGTGCTCTTAAAACCCTCGTGCCTGGTATTTTAAAGTAGTGAGTGCAGGGACCGTCATCAGGGTGGGAATGGGACCAGACCCAGCAGCCTTGAACAACAGCAACTGCGAAACTCCTGAAGTGAAACCGATTGTTTGAATTCCCTTTAAAGAGAGAGAGACTGAAAATCGGGAAGAAACTTCAGGCCTGTTCATAGCTCCGGGAAGAGTGTATTTCACACATTTTAATAAGATCCAATAGTGAAAGCAAACAGGGTAATTGTGCGTCACCTTTCACCCCGAAGCTTACGTATCTATGATGATCTGGAAGGATTCCTAATATTAACGCTTCCAGGATGCAGCCTGGGGGCTCCTACAGGAAAAGCTGGCAGAACATGGGTTGACGTTATTTCCATCATTGGTCTTACGTGATCCTGTCTGGAGTCAAAGCTACCATTATACCAAGGTTAAACAAAGACTGATTTTCTTTAAGACCATTGCGATAAAGGAGAGAGGCCAGCACGCACTCACGAGACACGGACAGACCGGACACCGTCTGCCGAAGGCGCCATTAGGCAAGTTCACGGCCTTGCAGGACTGCAGAGGCGCATGCGCACCGTCAGGTGGCCCCAGAGCACCGCAGGCTCAGGCGGCCTGGTGCAGCCTCCGCTCCCGGGCTGCTGGCCGGTCGCCACGCAAACCTCACGAGTTTACTCCGAGCAGGAGAGGACATGCGATGAAGAACGCAGGCGCACGCAGCTGCCCCCAAAGGGACGGAACGCGGTTGAACAGCAAAGTCGTTCATCAGCAGGAAGAGTGGGCGCTGAGATGACGGTACAAGGCAGCGAATGCGCGAACCAGCACCGTGGTTATGCTCGAGTCTGACGCGCCGGGCACAGCTGTTCGAGCTGCACTTGATTCGCCCCGCAGCGCGGTGGGTTTGGGTACAGCAGTCCCCGCAAACCCGTGGCTCAGGGGTTGCTCTGTGAAGTTACCATCATTAATGATTAGAAGGTCATTAGGTGATAGGACACCGTCAGCTCCATTGTTACCTTCTGGGACCACGGTTGTACCTGTGGTCCCATTCATTCTTCACCAAACATCACTGGGCTCCTACCTTCTCAGAGAGGCCCTGTCCTTGATGGTCGTATTTCCAAAGAAGGGCTCCCAGGTCTTAGAGAAAAACCTCCTCTGGTCAGAAAACTGAGAGGGGGCCTTCGGAGGCCTTTGGTCTTCATCAGTCTGAACCCCCGCTGAATCAGGGGATGGGGTGCATTCCCCTGCAACAGGCCTGGCTTTTCGAACCCAGTGGCCATAAAACAATAATTTGTCATTCTAAGTATCTCTACGCGGTTTCTCACCCGAGGGTTTTCCCACCTCTCTGCTGCTTTCCCCACACTCTGTTTCAAGCTCGGCGTTTCTCCCCTGCCCTCTCGTCCCCAGGAGCGCTGGTCTCTCTGTTCGGCACCCCAAAGGCCTCCAGGGGCATCTGTGGGTGGCGGCAGCAGGCTTGGTGGCCTGAAATGCCGTGGGGATGAGGGTGCGCTGAGTGTAATGAATAACAGCTGGCCTTCGACAAACTCTCCTTTCCCCAAACATTCCCGTTCTTTCTTCCCAGTCCTCCTGTGCGATGGAGCGGTTCAACACGATAAAATCAATTTTATCTTTGTAGCACTTAAAGCTCTTACTCTGGTGGAGCGTTGGCAAATGTCGTGATCTTACCTCTGACGTGCCCGCCTGTGGCGATGGTCTAGTGAGGAGCAGGTGTCGCAGGTGACGGGCCCCACCCCACTGTCCTGTGGGCTCCGACAGTGCCCACTGCGGGTGCCTGTCAGTCAGAACCTCCCGCCCTCTTCTCTCTTTAACGCTGGACGGGGAGGCTGAGTGGTGTCCCGTCAATCACGCCGGGCCGCTCTGCCACAGTGAGGCTGAGGTTCACCCAAGGGTTGCTCATATACCTTTCCCTAAAATTGTTGTTCAAGAACAATTCTCTCCGTTCCCCCCACCCCAAGACCTGTCATCCCCACCTCACACCTGTGATCCTACCCCCTTTGGCCTTGTCCATGTGTGCTTTATACATGTTCCCTAATGTCCCTTCCCCTTTCTCCTCTGTTATCCCCTCCCACCCCCTCTGTTCACTGTCAGTTTGGTCATAATTTCAATGTCTCTGGTTATGTTTTGCTTGCTAGTTTGTGTTGTTGATTAGGTTCCTGTTATAGGTGATCATGTGGTATTTGCCTGGCTTATTTCACTCAGCATAATGCTCTGCAGTTCCATCCGTGCTGTCACAGAGGGTAGGAGCTCCTTCTTTCTTTCTGCTGTGTAGTATTCCATTGTGTAAATGTACCACAGGTTTTTGATCCACTCAGTAACTGATGGGCCCTTAAATAAAGCAGAGTATCACTACATGTGTAGTGTGCGAGTTTTGGAAGCATGTGGACCAGCTTGTTCACTAGTCTATTCTGGGGTCTAGAGCACAGGAAACACAAGGGCAGGAGACATGCGCTAAATTCAGCGTGTGTTTTCTGCAGCTGCCCCCCTTTCTCGGACCTTCCCCTTCCCTCGATGGCAGGCCCTTGGGGTGGTCTGGGGGCGGTAGTTTTAGGCTGAAACCTGAAAATTCACTGTTAGTTTCCCCCGGTGAAAACCGTTGCATTCTAGGAAAATTCATCCTCCTAAGTAAATAAATCCCCAGCCTTTTTAGGGTTTCTCTTCTTTTCCAAGGTAGCCCCTGGGCACCGGAGAGAAAAGACCGGCCTCTTGTGCTGCGCTGGCGTTGCGAGGAAGTGTGCCGGCTTCGCTGCGCCGTCCTGAACCCCACCGAGGTCTGCCTCGTGTTGCTAGGTCTTCAGGACCTGCTTAGGTCCTTCTTGCACTCCTGGTCAGAGTGTCCCCAGGTAGGATGCAGTGTGACCTGTTCTTTCAGACAGGACAGTAGAGTCCCTTGGACCTGGCGGGTTCCTGCTGCTGACTAAGCAACCCCTCAGCTCCCGCTGAGCCTGCCAACTGGCTGAAGCTCCCGGTCGGGCACCCCTCCTGGGGCTGCTAGTTCACCCCACTTCCTGGGGTGCGTCAGTCCCGACTTCCTCCACAGCGCTCCCACGATCACGTGGGAGTTTCTGCTTCTCTTCTGCGCTGCATGGAGACAGCAGAGAACCGAAGGGCACTGGCTCAGGCCTGAGCATCCATTGTGGGGGCAGTTCACGCTACGGCTGGTCATCGTCTCTCAGTCAGAACACTGTTGAGAGGGGGAGGGGTGTCAATCAAGCTTGTGAGACATTGTCCCCCATGGTGCGGAAAGGGAGCCGCGGCTGGCTTCCTCCTTGGTGGCAGCATTTGCATTGCCCGCCCCATCCCTGCCCCAGCTGGACTCTCCCTAAAGCAACGGGCAGCAGCCTGGAGGGAGTGGGTGCATGAACAACGGAAACCATGGGGATCGACTGGAGAGCAGTACTGAGCACGTTTCACCCGCGCCCCATCAGCCCGTGTGATCCTGTCCACATACGTCCCATGTAGCACAGGAAGGGCTGAGGTAGGGAGGTGCAGTCTGGGCAGGATTGGGGTGGGGGCTTGGGAAGGACCCGCTAAGGGAAGTGGGGGGTGAGGAACTCCGGGTGGAGGGGCAAGCTCACCGTTTGAAAATTTTCCTTTGGAAAAGCCCCCAAATGGGCCTCCAGCCTTCTGGCCATTTTTCGTCATCCATTCTCCTCCTGAAGTACTGTAGCCCTTTGTCCTTCATTTTTGTTCATTCTCAGACCTAACTGACGTGGGTTTCCTTCAGTACGAGGGTTCTGAAACTGGCCGTGGCACTGGGTCGGCGTCTCAGTGCTGCTCATCACTGGCCGTTCTCCTTCCAGAGCCGGTTTTGCGGGCGATAACCACCACATTGAAACACCGCTCACACCACAAAATCCGCCCATTTAAAGTGTACAAGTCAGTGCTTGGTAGTGTAGTTCCAGAGTCACACAACCGTCCAGACTCTCAGTTCTAGAGCATTCCGTCACCTCAGTACCCACGTGCAATCGCTGCCCGGTTCACGGCCATCCCCTTCAGCCCTGGACGGGAACTGCCCTCCTTACTGTCCCTGGATCTGCCCTTTCCGGACAATCCACATAAATCCAGGCACATAAAACGTGGTCTTTTGTAACTCCTTTCATTAGCCTAACGTGTTCAAGGCTTATTCTTGCGGCCACGAATAGGCAGCTCATTTTCCTGTGCGTTTCTGAGTAGCGTCCAATTACACGGGTATACGCCCCACTTGCTCGTCTGTCGGTGGGCATGTGGGTTGTTTCTGCTTGTTGCGATTTCGCAGAATGCGGCTCTGAACAGGTGTGCACACGCTTCTGTGTGGATGTAACCACCCTCCTTGGGAGTCCGTCTAGGGTGGGCCTGCTGGGTCCCATGGCAAGGTTTGGAGGGGCTTCTGCAGTGTTTTCCAAGATGGCTTCACCGTTCTCTATTCCCGCCAGCTCCGTATTAGTGTCCCAGTCTCTCCGCATCCTTGCCAACACTTCTCCGTGACTATCTCTTTGGTCGTGACTGTTCTAGTGGGTGTGGGCGAGCGTGCAATCAGGGGCTTGACTTGCATTTCCGTGATGGCTGATGGTGGTGGGCACGTCCCCTGAGCCTCGGCTCATCCTTCTTTGAGTCCCATCTATCGAGATAGTTTGCCCCTTTTTAAACTGAGTAATTTGCCCTTTTATTATTGCGTTGTAAGTGATCTTTATATATTTGGGGTATAAGCCTATTATAAATCATGGGGCCTGCAAAAATGTTCTTCAGTGGAGTGTGTTTTTATTTTGGATGGTATTCTTTGAAACACACAGTCTTTCATTTTGAAGAGGTCCAATTAATCCGTTTTCTTTGTCATTATGCTTTTGATGTTATATCTAGGAAGACAATTAATTCGAGGTTACAGGGTTTACTTGTGTGTTTTTCTCAAAGGGCCGGGCAGCTTTATTTCTGGCGCTCCAGCCTGTGATGTGCCCTGCACTCCTGTCTCCTCTGATGTGCGGGGCACGGCCCTGCTCCCTCTCCCGCGGATGCCCGACAGCCCCGGACACTCGTTAATGAGACCGTCGTTTCTTCACGAAACAGTCCAGCATGTCAAATCCACTGGCTGTTAATGGCAGGCTGTATTTTTGAGCACTAAAAAGACGTACTGATCAACACATCTGTTCTTATGCCAGGAGAATACAGTCTCGGTGACTTTAGCTTTTCAGAGCGTGTTAAAACGGAGAGATGTGCGTGATCATCTCTTTTCCGTGGTTGTCAGTGTTGTCTGGCCCGTTCTGGGTTCTCTGTGTATGTGTGTGGATTTAGGGTCATCTTGCCTCTTTCTGCAAATAAGCTAGCTCCTCTTGATTAAGTGTTTCTTCCTCAGCTTCGTGTTTATGGGCCGGTTTCCGGAGAGTTTTAAAAACATTTTCCTCGTCCTTTCCACCCGTGGCTGTGGGCACATACCCTGTGCACCTGCAGCATTTTGAAGCTGTTAAAGTGAGTGAAGTGCCCCCAACCGTCGCACATCGCTAACACGCGTGGGGGATAATCGCTCCCCTGCCTTTTGGCTCAGATGAAAGGCAGTGACGCGCGCGCGCGCAGAGGATGACTGCAGGTAGCGGAGGCGGTACAGGTCTGCTTTGGGAGCACCTCTCGATCAACTCCACGGCTGGGAAAGGCAAGCCGTGGAATTGGAACGGACGTGGCTCACACCGAAAGAGTAAACATTTAGAAACAGTGATTGTCATTGAATTTTTGCTCTGAGCTGGAGGTCTGGCGCTGTGTCCCCCGCTGAGCCCTGGGAATCAGCGGTTGCCACGCGGATTTTGACGGACCTCCTAGAAGCCTCCTGCAAGAGGAGGGAGGGCCTTGCTCAGTGTGAAGAGGTGGTGGTGGGAAGAGGTTTCAACAGCGGGGTCTGCTCACTCTGATGTCCTTGGCCACGAGCCCAGCAGTCAGGACTTACTCAGCCAGCACCCATGGGGACCGCCTTCCCAGTAAAGAGGGTGGTCAACTGCCTGAGTCTTGGGTTAGCTTCACCCCCATAGTTCACCAGTCCTGTCCCTCCCCCAACAAACCCTGCTGGGAGTGAACAGGCTGACCAGCAGGGGGCGCCAGGGCCTTCTCCTCTCTGGCCTCTGCAGCTGCTTACTGGGGGGGGGGGGGGGGGTCCCCCTGCCTGGTGATTTCTCAGTTAAACATCTCAGGTCTCAGGATAGTGGTTTGTTACAAAATAGCTCTGCTTTTGATTCAGTCCGAAGCAATGTAGCTACAAAACCGCCTGTGGTACAGACCCGTTGGATACCCACAGCTATCCAAGGAGTATGTCCAATAAGTGTGAGCAATTATTGTTATCTTTAGTTAAAAAGTATTTTATTTGATTCTTTAATTTTATCTGGATGGTTGACGAGATTCCAGAGCTTTCCCGTCCCCACCCTTTGCTCCTTCCACCCAGCCCCCGCCCCTCCCCTGGCCTCCTCTGCTCTGTGTCTGTGTCCGTGGGGCACGCGTACACACGCGCACACACGCTCTCTGGCTGGTCCCTTCCCCTTCTTGTAATGATGGCCTCTGGATGAAAGAAGCCAATTATTTTATTACTCTCGCTTCATTCACAAGCCACGAGTAAACAGGACTTTACGGTGAGTTCATCTTGTATCCTTGGTACCTATCCATTTGGTTAGAGACAGATAAAATGTTTGAACCCAAGGGTTCCAACTGCATGACACAGAGGGTTTTTTTTAATATATATTAATGGTGTCTTTCTAAAAGTAGGCCTCCAGCTGCGAGCACGTGAACCACGGCTCATTCCTGTATCATTGTGCATTCGTGGTTGCGTTACTTCCCATGCGAACAACGGTGAACCGACGTGGGCCCCACCAGCACTGTCTGCAGCTTTGCATCGAGAGCCCGTCTTCCCGGGGGCCCGCAGGCTGGGCATTTTGAGCAGCTTTCCTGAACGGAGACCCCCGAGCTTCACCGTCTCACGAAGGGCAGATCCGCTCTTTTCAGAGAGAGGGGCACAGTCTCTCGGCCCCTGGCAGGGTGCCCTGCTCACCATGTGTCATTCATGTTTCGGAAGAACCCACCAGAAACCCGTGATGGGCTGGATCCCGTGAGGGAGCAAGCGGCAGCGAACACGCTCGGCAGCCTGGTCCGCTGTCTCCACAAAGGGGGTGCCCTTCACTGAACCCAGGGCCGCAGGGGAGCAGCTGCGGGGCGGGGTTGCCACATCCTGGTTAGACCCCATGCGGTGGCCCAGAGGGGTGAGCATGACCTCTTGGAGATAAGGCAGTGTTCGGGCCAGAGGGGCACCTAGGTTTTAAATTTGTGGCTGTACCAGTTGAAGGGACCAGAGCGGCCACGTGCTGCCGCTGACGGCACTCACTCTGTGGAGCCTTCGTGCGCGGAGGGCCGAGCAAAGCTGGTCATTCAGTTCAGCCAATTCTTGTGCACCCAGCAGGGACCACCTGCCCGTTTTACCTGGACCTTTGCTGCTTTCAGCACCGAGTCCTGCACCGGAAACCCTCAGTCCCCTGGAGGCTGGGACAGCTGGTCCCCAGTACAGGCGGTCCCCACTTTCAGTGTGCATGAGGAGCCCACTCCTGCTCTGCTTCTGACAGACGCCCAGGGAATGGGGGGACCACCGTGCCTGGGATTCAGAATCACATCCCGCCCTCTCTCCCTGCTCTCTGTTCTGGAGAGGGGGGGTGGTCCCCCGCAAATCAGCAATCTGATAGGAGTTTATCCCAAATGTTATTCTCCAGGGCATTGTGAGAAACCATTGGTGCGACTCCAGAACTGAACGTTCACATTGAAAACGCACGCCGTTCCATTACGACGGAAAGGCTGCCCACAGCACACGCCCGTGTCTCTCTCTCTCCCGCCCCCTGCGTCGTCTCGTCCCCTCTCTCCGTGGAGGTTGACTTTGATTCTCTTCCCCCTATGCTGCCCCCACCCTGTGCTCAGAACTCAGGGTTTTCCCCACTAAATCCAAAAACAATCACGTGACTTCCGTTGTCAGACCATATGTTTTGAAAGATGAGCCAACCCACACATGTGTGCATGCATGCGCATGAACACAGAAAGTTTATATCGTGTATAATTTGTCTCTCAGGCATTTACCACCTTTGGGCACCTTCTCAAAGGGGTAAATGAATAACATTATCAGTTTTCTAACATTCGGTGTTTTTAATTTTTTAAATATATTGGTGAGAGAGAGAGGGAAAAAGCGATATCGATTTGTTGCTTCACTTATCTGTGCACTCATTGGTTGATTCCTGCACGTGCCCTGAGCAGGGACCCCACCCACAGCCTTGGCCTGTGGGGACGACGCTCTAACCACCTGAGCTGCCTGGCCAGGGCCCGATGTTCAGTACTTTTGAACTGATGGAAAATGACGGAAGGAACTGAGGACTCGGATTTTATCATTATCGAGAGGATGACCTCACAGTCAAGCTGTCGTTCAGAGCAGAATGCTGTGACTCAATCAGAATGGGCGACTCACTGTATGAATTTAGTGAGTGATATTCCAGTCCAACCCCCTGGAACGACCTGGGAGACCCTCAGGTTACACTCAGGCTCAACTCTGACCCCCCGTAAAATGTGTGTATCGCCATTTCTGTCAACACTGTCCAAATGACTCCCCTGAATACAGGTGTTGGACATGTCACCCATAAGAAGCAACTTGATCCAAAATGGGCCTGAGACAGCTTTAGCTGGTGTCAGGGGTGATCAGAAGCCCTGGTAGGAAAGACAGCACCGAGGGAGGGGGGATGGGGCAGGGGAAGACCACCCACGCAGAGGCACAGACTCCACGGGGGTGAGGCATGGAGACCCCCCCCGGCAGAAGCACATGTTGCAATGTCTGCTGGAAGCCCTTTCCTGTCCCATGTCCGTGAAGTCGGCCAATGGCACACGTGGCCCCTTCCGTTCCCGGCTCACAGGCAGGAGGGCAGGCTTCTGAAGAACAGCGCTGATTAAAGGAAGTCAAACTGCACATCTTTCAGTGTGGACGGAAGATTAAACCACGTGAGACGTGACAGGGAAGGTGTAGAAACACCAATTGTATAACCCAGAACAAAAAGAAGCCCTCGCCACACTACATGTGCGTCCTCGGAGATGCCTTTGTAGGTTCCGAGGACGGCGTTCGTGTCATCGCGCCCTGCCCTCTCGAGGTTACTCAGCTCCGAAGGCGTTTGGCAGGCAGAACTCGGCGTCCACGCTGGCCCCGGAATCCCATTATTCACACGTTTGTCCCGCTGTCCCCTGTGACAAGGGCCCTTCTTTGCCCACCTGCTGACACTGCCGCCATGTTTTCCCACCCTCTGTCCTCACTCGGACACTCGCTCCCTGCAGTTGCAGAACCTTCGCGGTGACCAGGGTCTTCCTCATCCCCGTGCTGGGCCACGTGCCCCCCCGTAGCACGTTCTGACTGCTGTGAGGGCGGGACTTCCAGATGTTTCCGTGCCTTTGTCCCCACTGTGCCAAACGGTGGCTTCTGCCTGTGGTCTTGCTCCTTCCACACGCTCCCGAGTGTCCGTGGCATGAGCCCTGCGGGGCCGACCTGGCCTTCCCGTTGGATTTGCTCACCAGAAATGCTGTCGCAGAGGGCCCGGCCGAGACGCACTGTTTTAGAATTTCTTCTGGAAGTTCACACCGGTCCTTTTCTCTCCGCCCCGACTTTGCATTTATATTTTCGTGTTAGCACCACCAGGTTGGAAGGATGCTTGGTGTGAGGGTATTTTCAGCCGAACATCAAGTGTCTGCACAGCGGTTGGAAGGACCGAGGCCGGAGGACCAGCGTCACCCAGGGCCGGCGAGCGTGTGGGGCAGCCAGCCCTTCGTTCCTGGCCAGTGGGAGGGAAGCGTGCAGCCCCTCGGAGGACAGCCCTGCGATCTCTTAGAAAGCTCTCCGCCACCCTAAGGCCCAGCAATCCGACTCCTTGGCCTTGACACTGGGGAGCTGAAAAGGTATATCCATGCAAACGCCTGAACCATGTCTATCGCTGTTTTATTGATAATTTCTAGCACTTGGAAACAACTAAGATGCCCTCCTGTAGGTGAATGAAGACCTACCCTGTGCATATCAGACAAGGGCATATTTTCTCCCAAAAATACGAGGAAAGGAGAAAGGAAGAAAGGAAAGAGCTATTAAGCCACGAAGAGGCACGGAAGGAGCTCAAATACACGTGACTGAGTGAAGGAGCCAAACTGAAAAGGCCACACGTTGCGGCTTCCCACCCACGCTGTGACTTCCCAGAAAAGGCCCAGCGGTTGGGACGGGAGAGGGAACCGAGGTGGCCAGGGGTCTGGGGGGAGGAGGGGATGAATCAGCAGAGCCCAGGAGACTCCGACGGCAGCCGTCATACGTCCTATCACTGTGCAGTGGATATGCCATCACTCGGGGCCCCGCACCCGCCGTGAAGCCCGACAGGAACGGAGGACTTTGGTGGCCGAGACGCATCGATGTGGGTCTATTGGTTGTAGCCCGTGCGCCGTCTGGGGAGAATGTGGGTGTCTGGGTAGGGCTGACCTGTGTGTGCAGATGGGGAAGGTGTCTGCCTTTGCCGGGAACCTAAAACCACCCTGAAAAAGCACTTTTTTGAATCGCACACACAAAATACATTTCCTGACCAGTGTCCATTCTAGGCGTCCACAGTCTGAACGTCACACTCTACCCGGACCTTACGTAGGGGTCGGCCTCGGTGTCCTCTGTCCCTCAACCTCCCACCGTCAGTGCGACCATTTTTGCTCCGAGGCCATTGGGACCAATTTGGGTCCCTCGTGCTGGCTGCCTGCATTCTTTCCCAGCTTCCCGACAGCTTCCTGCCGCCCTCAGGCTGCGCAGAGGCCCCGTTCACAGGTCTCCCCTTGGAAAATGTGGGAGAGGCACAGCGCCTGCTCCGCTGTGGTCCGCAGCCCGCTCCCCACCCAGCTCTGGGCTCCTGACATGCAGACACTAGCTTTGCCCTCTGACTTGGCCCTGACTTGTCCTTGTCACAGGTGGGCCCTCAGTCCCTGCCACGTGGCTGCCCGGGCCTGCTCCCTCGTTGTGTGTGGAGGGTTCGGGGCAGGCTGCTCAGGATTTGGAAGACAGTTGACTGAGAGGTGCTGGCGTGGGGGACAGATTGGAAGGAAGAGAGACAGAAGGCGTCCGGATCGCTGGAGACACAGGGTGGCCCTGGGACAGGAGGCCATGGCTTTGCAGAGGAGACGCGAGGAGGAGGTCAGGCCCAGGGAGCGTGGACTCGAACAGCGGGGAGCAAAGTGACAGTGAGAACAGTGAGGGGAACTTCTGTCTGCTGGGGGTGGCAGCGCCCGGGGTTTCTCCATCTGGTATGGGGCTGACGTGTCTGAGTAAAGAAGTCAAGAGCGATGAAGTCACTTCCTGAGACAGGCACCGTAGGACGCACAGGCTGGAAGGCCACACTACGTAAACTGTGCAGCCATGGCTGCCTCCTGCTCCTCGCCGCCCTGGTTCCTCCCTCTCTCCACCCCCCCCCCTCCCTTAGTTCTTTTTCCCCCTCTTTCTCTTCCTCTTTCTCACCCCACAAGCCTCTCCTTTTGGTGACTGTCTCCATGATTCAGGCAGATGGCTCTAAGAGAGGTGTACTCTGGCCACAGCTGTGACAATGGGGGACGTCTGTCATGGCTTGGTGACTGCATGAGGGGTCGCCCTAGCCACCCGCCGGGGACTGAGGCAGGAAGCTGGGGAGAGAAGGTGGGAACTAACCTAGTTCATGGTGCACTGTGTCATGGCCTAATGGCCGGATTGTAAGTAAAAATAGAAAAGGTCGTGAACTTGTGTGCACTTAGGTTAAAGGTGACCACAGCACCCTTATTTTCTAATAGGCTGAAAACATTCTAAAAACAAATGTGTGGGAGGGGCTGAAAGCCAGTGAGGCAGGAGCCCATTCAAGTGTTTCCCTACCGTCTTCTGGTGAAACATTTCTGAGCTTCCTTCCAATAATTACAACCCCAGCTTGAAAAAAGCATATTTTCTCTTTATAATTCGAGGAAATGGGAGAAAGCTCTATTGTGAAAGAACATACTTCTTTGCAGGGTCTGAATAGACTTCATCAGCTTCTGGCTTTTTCCCCCTTTTTATGTAAATCCCTTATAAAGTATTCAACCTCTTTAGAAAAAAGGTTTACAACATTCCCACCGCAGCCCTTTTCAGTTGAGAACCATAAATTAAACCGAATGTACACAGGGAAATAACATAGACTATAATCAATTTATAGCTTAAGATCCAGAGGAGAAAAAGGGAAACCAGTAATTTATCAGTGAGCTTTAAAATTATATGGATGAGCTACGTATTCTCAGGAGTGTTTACTGAGTAAATAAGAAAATTGGAGGCCTATCAGAAGGAGGGAGACAGCACCCTCTGCACTGTCCTCATGTTCGGTTCGCACCTCCTCCTATCGTTTGTGAATGACGGACCCCAAAGGCTGCACCAGGGTCGCCGGCAGGTCATTGAGGAGGGAAATGCAAAGATGGGATTCAGGTGGCATGAGCTTCAGGAATGTCACCAACAGTGTGTATTACCTGCCACATCTGGAGGATGAGCGGGTCGTCCCCGGACGTGGGAGGCAGAATCCGGTGATCCGAGGGGGCTGGGTGAATAGGTTTTTACCAGCTGCCACGCGTATCAGTTGAGTGATCCCAGGACTTTGGATTATAAGATGCGCGAAAGGGAAAGTGTCGGAGATCTGGGAGAAATATTTGCATGATTAGAATTTTTTACTGGAGTCATATGTCTCTGAACTTTAAATAAGTGAATAAGGTCCCTGCCTGTTGCTGTCTGAACAATTACGTCACACACACGAGTCCCCAAGTGGAAGTTTTCTTCACTCTGCAGTAAGGAAGGGGCCCCTTCAAGTGGGGAGTCACCCCAGTGACTCCGCCGGGGCAGGAGGTGCGAACTTCGACCTCTATCCACAGGGCGGTGTGGCTGCCCTTTCTGGAGCTGCAGGACGGCTGAACCCCTTTTCCAAAGGGTCTCCGTGCTCCCCGGAGCGGCACGGCATGTCTCCAAGTGTGAAATTCTCCCTCCGTGTAGCCCCAGGTCGCTGGTCTCTCCCCCATGGCTGGTCCTGACCGATGCAGCACACAGAGAAACTTCTGGATGAGATGAAAAGACCAGCCCTTGATGACATCGCACAACCCAGCGCGAGGGAATGAGGAGAAAGCATTGCCGCGATTTTCTCCGAGGAGTGTTTTGCTCCCTTCATTATAGAAGGAAACCCACCATTTGGATGAAGGCAAGTGTATGTGCACAGGGATGGTGGATTTGAGCTAAATTAAACTGACTGTACTTTCTAGTGAATGCAGACTTTCTGAACAGAGAGACATCTGTGCTGGTGGCCGGGTGCAGACCGGTCTTGGTTCATGTGTCAGTTACAAGCTCACGGCGACCCCCTCCCAGGCACCCAGGGTTGCACCTGGGAAGGGTCACTGCCTCGAGAACCCTACCAAGGATTCTCGGTCTCAGACCAAGAAATAGGATCCTGGTGCCGGACTGGCCATCCCTTCCGGCCATCCGTTTATACGCAATAACTGAGGGCCGATTCTACGGTGGGAAGGTTGGTTTAATGGTAGGACGTCGGAGGTGCTCACGTAGCGGCACGTCTGTCGCTACGCGGGGAGCTGGCAGGCACTGCTTGGCGTCAGCACCAACAGCTGTATCGCTCTGTGGTCTCCATTCAGCTCATGGGAAGAAAAGCAACTAATGTATTCCGATTCCAGAAATTAAATTCAACCAGTTACTGCCTTTGGATTATAGACAAACACAACATATTCACTCAGTCTGGTACCAGAAAAGACAAGTTTAGGGAACTGCCTTTGCATGACATTGAATAAGGGAAAGTCAGCCCGGTTATGAAAATACTCGAGCGTCCACAGGGAGTCACAGGGCTAGTTCCCACTGTTCTGGTGACGCTGTGGTAGAATGAGTTATCGTTAAATGCCTCGGTGGGGGCTGGTCTTCCTGGTCAACACGGAACATGCTTACGCATAGGCATGTGAGCATGTGTGTTGACTGCGGTGAGCTGTGCCTGCACATCCGTGCAGGTCCCCGAGAGGCTCTGACACTCTGCTGAAGGAGGACCCCATGGGGGGTGTGGGCGTGGGGCTGGTTTTGAAGAACACACACCTTGTACTCTGTACCTGTTACTTTTCTAACTCTGTGGAGTTTTGTAGTTCTGTCATAAAAATCAAAAAAGGAGCTGTACCACGTTTTGTTTTTTTTTTAATTAATGCACTCGGAAATGGCCCCGACTCTGCGTATGACATCGTGCACGGCAAGAAAGACGCATCACAGTGCCGGCTTCCCATGCCAGCTCGGGGCTGTGACCCAGGCCCCTTGGCTGGCTGGAGACAGCAGAGAAGAGAGTGTGGAAAGAGAAAGAATTCAGGCGCATGCCTCAGTCTCTCAAACCCTTGTCGTTTATAAACAAAACGGTTTTCCAGAGCGCCCTCCAAAGAGGAAGGTCCACGGAGGTGGTTCAGGGCAAACGCGTTTGGCTTTTATTCTTTCGTGGAAGGACTTACTTTGCTACTGAGTTTGTCTGCACACCGGCAGATTATATCAAAGGCTGAAAATGGGGCTTACAAAGACGTCACCTGACGTGAGCAAAATGGTTGGCGATGACGGAGTTCCTCTCTGGTGTCCTGCCCTGTCCCTGGTCCCTGGGAGCGCCTCGCTCCTCAGCATTCGGTGGAACACAGCTGGTGGTGTGAGCACAGAAGGGTGACAGGCTCCAAATCGGTCAGTGAAACGGGCTGCAATGCAATATCTGAATGAAATGTTGTTTTCCTTTAATATGCCTTTGATGTTTTAATTAGTATTTTAATAAGCCTTGCAAACAGTTTATTTTAGAGCAAATTGTGACTTGCCTGAGAGACAAAATTAAATATGTAGGTAATGAAGAACTTTAACAACATTATCAAGGGCATTACATAGAAATTGCTTGCATAAACTGCATAGAAATTGGAGTAGCTTTATGTTCCCATCAACGTTTCGACGTTAAATTAAAAGAGTTTTTCATAACACTGAGCCGCATTCTCCTCCTTGCAAAGTAGCGCGTGTGTCATCGATGCCAAGGCATCTGTCACCATTGATTTCATGATAAGAAAATCATCTTAAAGAGAGCTTGTGTTCTGCACAGTCACATGGTCACAAAAACTTTTAAATATTGTACATAGTAGGATTTAAATTAGATGCCTACTTGTTGCATGTTTTTAAATACTTAGTTTTTAAAATAACGCATTCACACGATGACGTTTTTCACAAGTGGTGAGAAATGGGTACAACACAGTTATGTCTCCCAGGGCACCTGCTACGGCCTCCTTCACTTCAGAGCCAGTCGCTGGCTAGTGAGAGTGTTCAGCAGCTCCCGGAGCTGTACACACGAGTGGGTACTGGCCATGATTCACCTGTGTGCACGTCACACACAAAACACGCGTGTGCCAATGGCCCTGCTGCAGGAAGGAGTGTCCCTTCTCCAATTTCCTCATTCAAACTCTGTCTGGAGCTGCTGGGCAGTGCTGTTGTCGACACCTTGTTTTCACACTGGAATTTTTAAGTCCTGTAAACATTAAAGTGGGTAGCAATGTCGAGAGTTGCTGAAGAAGTAACCATCACTGCATATTAATCCATTTATGGAAACTTCCAAGCATGCATTCTTGCTCACTGTGTTTGCTAATCATTTTGCACTTTTTTCTACAATCTTATTATCTGGTTTTATTATCTCTAGGAGATGATAGCCTCTGAGTTCTTTCCATCTCTGTGGCTTGGACTCACAGCTCTGGTCCAAGTCAGTATTTAGGGCTCCAGCTTTTTCCATCATTAAGAAAGCTGCTCTGTGCCTCCCTTCACTGCCCAACTGGGGACTGGAATTAAAGCCGCAGCCCGCCTTCAGTAAAGTCTTTGTCATGCGCATTTCGGCTTAACTTCTGTTCTAGCCTTACAAACACTGCCTTTTCTTTACCCTGAAGTAGACAAATACAGACATGCATATTTCTTCTTTTTAAAGATTTTATTTGTTTATTTTTAGAGAGGGGGAAGAGAAAAAGAGGAGAAAAGAGGAGAAACATCAATGTGTGGTTGCCTCTTGCACGCCCCCTGCTGGGGACCTCGCCTGCAACCTGGACATGTGCCGTGACTGGGAATTGAACAGATGACCCTTTTGTTCACAGGCCTGCACTCAGTCCCCTGAGCCACACCAGCCAGGGCAGAAACATGTATTTCTTTATAATAAAAACACAGAGAAGAAAGACATATTCTTTTCAATATTTGCATATGTATATACGGGTACTTAGGTATAGCCTTGAACTTGGTGCGTGTGTGTGTAAACCTGTTCACGGCAGTCTCGGATCGGTGCAGACAGACCTGGGAGGTGCTTCGGGTTTGGTTCCAGGCCGCCACAACGGAGCACCGCAGTAAACTACGCCACTAACCCTAGGCTGGTGGAAGGTCTGGCCATCAGTTTGTAAAAAACACATTTATGGGGCAATAGAGCCAACCAATAAAGTGAGGCATGCCTGTTTAAATGTAAGAAAACAGAAAAATTCACAAGAGTGTTAGAAAGAAATTACATGAAAAGAATCACTGGATTATTAAAAATTTAAAGCAATGAAGTTATGTGAAATAATTTAGCAATCCATGAAGTTGTATACTAATATTTTTATAATTTTTGTAATTTGGAAAAAGTTACATGTTGATTCTTTGTTAAATTTGGCACCAAGGAAGGTTATTTTCACATTTTTATTTGTGGAGGAAAAATGCTATAATTCAAATAACTCTAAAATGCGATTTTATTAAGTGACTTAAAAACCCTTAGCAAAGCAGAAAGAAGGGGATGAAAATGAAGAATTGGTTGTGTGGCTGATTAATTAGCGTGACGCACACCGGACTGATGTAATGAGGATGGCATCAGAAAGCCCTGCGGGTGCCAAGATCCCTAAGGAGGGTGCTATCTGTGATTCAGCACCAAGACGAAAATGGTCCTCGAATTCCTCGGGCTGACAGAGCGTCCGGGACTGTGCAGTAATTCATGTATGGAGACCCCCGAGCATGCGTTCCTGCTCATGAATATTTAAACTCGGCTGGAACACGTGTGTGCTACTTTAATGCTTTTAGGAGACGATAGATTCAGATAATGCATCCTTTAATTTAATTTCAGAAACGAGGCCTTGAATAGTAAGCATGCCTCCCTGATCCTTAAAGTGCCTCGTGAAGGAGGGCAGATTATGTGAATGGTTTCATTTGTCGCCACACATTGGCGGTGCGTTGTAGGCAATCTCCCTGGAGCATTAAGGCCAGGAGAGCTTGGAAGGGTCTCAGCCTCTAGGAGCTCCAGGCGAACAGTAACCGCCAGAGAGGGTGATGTGGGTCCAGGGGGCAGAGCGATGACCCACCGTGCCGTGCTGCGGGGGTTCCCCGAACTCCTCTCTGCTCAGGGGTGGACAGGACGCTGCGTGGAGCAGACTGGAGCATTCGCTTGCCCCTTCCTGGGGAAGGCTGGGCCCAGGCCTGTCTCCTCCCACTGCTGGTCTTCTAAGGGGCGATTGTGTCTGCCAGCATGAACTGTGCTGATTACTCAGCACTCCCGGCTGTCTCAGACGCTGAAGCCGGGAGCATTTAGGCAAAAGATAGGCCCCTGAAATCCTAAGGGAACCGAGGGGAACAGCAGTATAAAAAATAAGGATGCTGAGCAAAACTGTTTCTGGACTTCCCTGAACTTCTATCTGAATGTCTATAACATACGTGTTTTATAAACTAGCAGCATCTAAACAGACAGGCAGCTGATTAGTGTTTTCTTCACTGATGCCCGGTAGAGAAAGCACCAGCTTGGAAGCCAGGCGAGTTGGGTGTGAACACTGGTCACTCCCCTGGACACAAGGGAGGCTTCAGACCAACCCCTGCACCGGTAGGAAGGGAGGGTCAGACCCCCCCTCCCCCAACTGGGTTTCTGTGAGAATACCGGGGGAGTTGTCTGGGGAATTAGTCTGGGCAGGCTGGCGTCCAGCCCAGCGCCTGGGTTCTCAGGGGAGGCCAGGTGAACTGCAGGGTGTTGGATGGGCTGCACCTGCGCCCCAGTTACAGGAGCCCCGGGCCCCTCAACATGGCTTGTCCGTGGCAGAGATGGGACCCAAGTCATGTGTAAAATTGTAGAACGTGACTGGGTTTGAGGCTACTCTGCTCAGCATTTCAGATGTGCATACTGGTCCAGCTCCGGCAGACCTGAGAGGAACATTTTCGTAGTATTCGCTTTATCAGGAACAGATGTCCAAATGTTATGGAGAATTCAGTCGTGACTACGAAATGTGGCTGAATTTCTGTGCTGCTTACTCTTAGGGTTTCCAGAAAATACCTTACAACATATTTCCTTAAAAAAATCCACTTAGATTTTTCTCTCAAACAAACCTTCATAATCTAGTTACTTGAAAGAAAGATGAACTTTCCTTCCTGTTTTCAGAGACATTTCTTCAGTTTAGATGCTGGTCGGTCATTCATTTTGATTTGTTTTGTTGAGAGAGCAAAGTCTTGCTTTGTTTTGTTCCATTGTTTTTGCCCAATAAGATATTTATTTTATCTCCAAAATAAAATACCAGACAGAGCCCTTCTGGACGGAAACTCCAACGTTAATTTTCCTATCACTAGCCCTGTTCTGGAAGGTCATGTCTAAGGACCTGGAGGAAGAAGCCCTGGGCCCGGGATGGTGTGGCTCAGGGGTTCCGAGCATCGTCCCATAAACTGAAAGGTCGTGGGTTCAATTCCTGGTCGGAGCACATGCCTGTGCGGTGGGTTTGGTCCCTGGTCAGGGTGCGTACGAGACGCAACCGGTCAGCGTTTTCCTCTCACACTGATGTTTCTCTCCATCTCTCCCTCCCTTCCCCTCTCTCAAAGTCAGTGAGCGTGTCCTCGGGTGAGGACAAAAAATAAATTAAGCAGCCCTGAGGCTCACGCTCGGGAGAACACTGAGCCCTGAGCCGGGTGGCGGTGGATGTGAACAGGGAAGTGAGGAGCCTGTCTTCTCACGGCCAGACCCAGGCCAGGCAGTGGAGGCAGTAACCCCGGCGATGACCTCTGTGCACAGGGTGGGGTGACAATGTCATCACCCCTGGCAGAGCCCGCTCGAGTGCGGGTGCCGTGGCCTCTGTGGTTATGCATCTCTGAATGTTTTCCGTCTGAACTTATCTTCTAGGCAGCTGTCACATACGATGCTGATGCAATGTTCCTCCTGACGGAAGAGAAGGGAAGGGTAGATGGTGTGCGGGACTCAGGGTGAGGAAACCGTAGATTTCAGGTCAAGTTCCCAGCGTTTCTTACCCAGTCTGCCTCTGGCACGTGCTGTCACTAAGGGGAGGGCCTCACCACTTAAACTCCCCCCGTGATACGGACTGTGGGGTCACGCACGGGCCCCAAGGGGGGTCTGGACGTGGGTGGTATCTCCTGACCCGTTTGGGACCCCAAGAGTGTGGAGGCATGCCCACCATGCCATGGGGACATGCGATGTCCCTTCAGCAGCCATCAGCTCCCCCTGTCCCCTCCCCCATAGCCCCCACCCCCAGGGTGAGGGCCCCTTCATCCTCTGCTGGTACGGGGCGGGTGGTTCATGGAGTCGCCTTCCAGGCACCGGGGGGTGGGGCTGGTGTTCCAGCACACGGTGGCAGCCGGGAGAAGTCAGGTGGTGCTGAGGATTTGCACCCCAAACAAGGAGTCTTTGAGATTTCCTGTGGGTGCCCGGGATTAAGTTAACAAAGCGAACGAACTACAGATGCGTGCCTCCCTCCGGACGCTGCGGGTCTGAGAGTGAGATGAAGCTGCAGCCCCTCACAGTCGGCACCGTGGGTCTCACTCACAGTCCTGGGGCCGAGACCGGGCCTGGGACGCTCATCGGCGGGCGTGGAGGTAAATTCAGGAAGATTCTCACAGAGGATGCATTTTTTCAAGGTTTGGTTTTTTTTTTGGAAATCAGAGTGGCTGATATTTGCCCACTAGTTTACATCCTGTGTTGGAGTCCCGTGATCCCTTCTTCAGTACGAATAGGTCACTGATTGGAAAAGAACTCATCGTTCCTTCTTATTTCTAGCACCCACAATTTCATACACCAACAAAGTATTAATAGAACATGATCTAAATTATACTTACGTTCCATAGTAAAGGGTCCTTAACTGTCTTCAGGAATAGATGAAAGTGTAAACAACGTGAATGCTTAGAATCTACATGTTTTNCATCTCTCCCTCCCTTCCCCTCTCTCAAAGTCAGTGAGCATGTCCTCGGGTGAGGACAAAAAATAAATTAAGCAGCCCTGAGGCTCACGCTCGGGAGAACACTTGAGCCCTGAGCCGGGTGGCGGTGGATGTGAACAGGGAAGTGAGGAGCCTGTCTTCTCACGGCCAGACCCAGGCCAGGCAGCGGAGGCAGTAACCCCGGCGATGACCTCTGTGCACAGGGTGGGGTGACAATGTCATCACACGCTGGCAGAGCCCACTCGCAAGCAGGTGCCGTGGCCTCTGTGGTTATGCATCTCTGAATGTTTTCCGTCTGAACTTATCTTCTAGGCAGCTGTCACATACGATGCTGATGCAATGTTCCTCCTGACAGAAGAGAAGGGAAGGGTAGATGGTGTGCGGGACTCAGGGTGAGGAAACCGTAGATTTCAGGTCAAGTTCCCAGCGTTTCTTACCCAGTCTGCCTCTGGCACGTGCTGTCACTAAGGGGAGGGCCTCACCACTTAAACTCCCCCCGTGATACGGACTGTGGGGTCACGCACGGGCCCCAAAGGGGGTCTGGACGTGGGTGGTATCTCCTGACCCGTTTGGGACCCCAAGAGTGTGGAGGCATGCCCACCATGCCATGGGGACCTGCGATGTCCCTTCAGCAGCCATCAGCTCCCCCTGTCCCCTCCCCCATAGTCCCCACCCCCAGGGTGGGCGCCCCTTCATCCTCTGCTGGTACGGGGCGGGTGGTTCATGGAGCCGCCTGCCAGGCACCGGGGGGTGGGGCTGGTGTTCCAGCACACGGTGGCAGCCGGGAGAAGTCGGGTGGCGCTGAGGATTTGCACCCCAAACAAGGAGTCTTTGAGATTTTCTGTGGGTGCCCGGGATTAAGTTAACAAAGCGAACGAACTGCAGATGCGTGCCTCCCTCCGGACGCTGCGGGTCTGAGAGTGAGATGAAGCTGCAGCCCCTCACAGTCGGCACCATGGGTCTCACTCACAGTCCTGGGGCCGAGACTGGGCCTGGGACGCTCATCAGCGGGCGTGGAGGTAAATTCAGGAAGATTCTCACAGAGGATGCATTTTTTCAAGGTTTGTTTTTTTTTTTTGAAATCAGAGTGGCTGATATTTGCCCACTAGTTTACATCCTGTGTTGGAGTCCCGTGATCCCTTCTTCAGTACGAATAGGTCACTGATTGGAAAAGAACTCATCGTTCCTTCTTATTTCTAGCACCCACAATTTCATACACCAACAAAGTATTAATAGAACATGATCTAAATTATACTTACGTTCCATAGTAAAGGGTCCTTAACTGTCTTCAGGAATAGATGAAAGTGTAAACAACGTGAATGCTTAGAATCTATATGTTTTTCGAGGGGAAATTGGTGGTTTTAACATCTGGAGCCATTTTCAGCACGTGGAGAAACACGGCAAGAAGAACACGGCGTTTTCTTGAGGAACTAGGCCAGTCTCCCCCATTCCTCACCGCTGCCCTGGAGACCGGCCTGCGGAACAGGGGTCCTGGTGCATGCAGCCGGGCCGGAGGCAGTGGGGGGAGAGCGAGTCAAGAGGGAAGTCCCCAGGCAGCTGGCTGCGTGTCTCCGGGAGTCTGTGCCTGTGTTGTGACCCTGCCGGCACCGTTCTGATCAGAGGACAACCAGGTCGGTCCCACTCTGCCTCTGTTGTCCTTCCATCTCCACCCGGGGGGCTGCACAGTGCGCCCTGGCACCAGGGGCACCCGGCGCCTCCGCCCTCCTGGGGCGGCACAGTGAGGCCCCTTCTTACACCCAGGTCGCAGTGTGGGGGTGCCTTCTGCAGGGGGTCACTTCTTTCCGTGGGAGGCGTGGCCACATCATGGCCATGGGCAATTTTCTTCTCCTGTAATAATGTAACCCCACCATAGTTAGATGACCTGGGCAATGAGCTTCTGTTTAAACATTTCCACGTCTACCTTTGTGACTTGGGCGCTGCGCCGACCGCTCTGGGTAGAAGAGACTTTATCCCCAGATGTCACCCCTGCGCTCCTTCCCCTCAAACATGACCGTGGAAGTGAGGGCATCAGGAAATCCGCAGCTGGTGGGAATATTCAAAGCCTTTGGGGAATTCTGCGGGATGCCCACCGCCAAGGCCAGAGGGCAGCAGGTAGAAAAGACCCCAGGAAACTTCCGTGGGAATTCTCCTGATGGACTCCCTTCCAGAATCTTCCGAGTCATTTCACTGGCTTCTGCTTTACACTGAGTTCCTTGAATGCATAACATGTATCCATCCTTAATACATCTTTTAAGATGCCAGTAAATGCTCGGAATGAATGAAAATTAATTCTGATTGACCAATAGGAAAACTCAGGCTCAAAGAGAGCACCCAGAGAGACTGCGATTCTTAAAATAGTCGTAATAGCTACGAAATGAATAGTTTATGAAAAAACAGCCCCGTATTTTACTCTATGGCCTGGAAGCTCTTCCAGGTACTAGTTCGGGACTAACACTTGAACACGGGTAGAGATGGGCCCCTACACGTCGCAGTTAGTAGTTTATAGTGCAGTGGGCTGCCTGGCGGGTGTCCAGGTTTTAGCCCCGCGAGCGCCCACACAGCCAGGGCAGGGGCTCACCGACTCTCCCGCTGAGGAAATTGATGTGATAGTAAAAGATCTGATGGTTGAATATCGCCACTCCCTCCGAGGGTGTGACTCTGATCTCACAATGCCAGGCCGAGCCACTGTAGAAGCTGTCTCCTACCGTTAGGTATGAGGCGATGCTATGAAATATTGAGTATTAATGTGACCTTGACAATATTTGGCTCTACAGCGATTTCCTTTAAAGCAATTAGTTCACTGGAATAAGATTTAACGTAGTGATTTTTTTCCTACTTTACTTAAAATGTACACTTGACATTTTCACTGAGCCACAGTTTTAACTGTCTGGCGTTTTCAAATCGCCAACACGGCAGAGCGTGCGACATGTACGGTGAGGAAGAGGGCTCTCTGTTAGCGGAAGGGGACCTTCCTCACTCACGCACGTGATGTGTGCTGCACTCACGCCAGCCTTCTGGGTCTGCGCTCCCCGAGCCCCCCATTATTTTCCCATGCTCCCATTTGCAGTATCGAGATAATCGCACCGGTATCAGGGATTGGAGTGTCTTGAAAGACGGCGCAGTGCAAAGCACTTTGGAGCCCTTTCTCGGGGCAGCTCGTCCTGGGTACTTCTTGGGATACAGGGAAGGACGGGTGCGTTCAGTCCAAAACCCCTGTTTCCGTCGGATGACCTGGTCCCGAGAATGTGGGCGTGCCTCCTCACTGGCCCTGCTCCCACTAGTGATCACTCCCTTTGACAGGCCTACCCTCGCGTCCATCCGGATCGCCTCCTGTGGCAGAAAATACGGTCTGTAAGGGTCGACAGGACCCCAGGGATGCCACCAGGAAAAGACAGGAGAGGCGTGATGGACAGAGAGACCTACGGCTTGTCTCTACCGCCCTCAAACCCCACTGCCCTCTCTCAACAGTCTCTTCTTCCTCCTGCCAATAATTCCGGGAGGGGGGCAGGTGATGCCCTAACACTCTGAATACAATAAAATAAGGGTGCTTTCCACGGGTAGGGTTCAGAGACACAGCTTTGGTGTAACACCGACTTCTCTTCCAGGTCAGCCTTCAGCAGTGCCAGCGGCCACTCCAGTCACCCCACCACTCGGGGACACCAGCTTAGTTGTTTAGGCCGTATTATTGGATAAAATATGTGGTAAATGGATACACGTGTATCTGTGACTTGATGTTTGTTCCGGTCATCTCCAGGTGGTTTAAATCTGCTACCACCGTACTCCGAGACGTCCGTGACGCTCAGTTCCATGGAGGGAGGCGGGGTGGGGAGTGGGCCGCTGTCCGCGCTTTCTCCCTGTCTTGTTTTCATTCACTGCCCACTTTGCCAACACCCCAGTTAGTGGTGCCTGGGCACAGAGTGGCCCCCAGAGACACCGAGGTCCATGGACTCGGCGAGGTCCCTGTTAGAGCGGATGCAAACATGTGGAAGCTGAGGCTGCTCGACACATTCGCACGTCGCTTAGGAAAAGCCAGGCACGCGGCTCTGCATCTTCCCGTAGTCGACACCAAGGGAGAAATTCGGACAGCCCGGTGACTTACCGGATGTTACAGACAAGCCCGTCATTCGTAAGCAGATTTTCCTCGAAGAAAGTCAGGTGACCATGAAATGTGCCCCAAGGGTCTCCAGGCATAGACTAAGCGACGCAGTAAACAGCGCCTTGGGCGGCACACCTGCAGACACCAGACGTGTTTACCAGGTTTCCCCATGGTTCTCGGCGGGGTAAGGCTGTGAATACCTGAAGCGAAGGATCAGCCTCCCAGGCTTCTTTAGGACCCCCGAGACCCACTCAGACTCTCCTCCCTCTTCAATGCAGGCCGCACACTGTGGTTTCATGGTTTCATGCTCGACTGTGGAGGAGACCCTGTTCGCAGGTCAGGTGTGTGAATTTTGTGTGCGGTTGTGCGTGCCGAAATATACCACCCTGACTGCTAGCCAGCCTTCTCGTAACAGAGATTTCATGCTTCTAACATAGTTTCTCTCTTCTTAATCGCAATTCTTTATGAAACATCTTAATTTTAAAAAAAGAGATGAATTTGTATTGAAAGTGCCCTCACATTATTTGATACATAAACTTACATTAATAAATATTTGAAGCTTCAAAATAGATTATTGCTAAATAAAATAAGTGTCAACAATTTTTGTTCCACTTAATTATGAACCCTGAGGGAATGTTTTGATACTAAACACTATTTTTTTGTTTTTCTACTGATGGTAGATTTGTACCAAGTTGTAAGAAATAGAGAGAGTCTGGGTATTCTTGGCAAGGTGTCCCCAAAGGTGGCATCTTGCAGCACTGTCGAACAAAGACTCCGCCAGGTGTTGACATTGGGACAGAGGGGGTACAGGGCGGGATACAGAGTGTTTTCCGTCGCCACAACAACCCCTCCTGTGGTCCTTTTTTTAAAAAAAAGATTTTATTTATTTATCTTTAGAGGGAAAAGGAAGGGGAAAGGTAGAGAAATATCAATGTATGGTTGCCTCTTGTGCGTCCCATTCTGGGAACTGGCCTGCAACCCAGGCATGTGCCCTGACTGGGAATCGAACTGCGATCCTTTGGTTCACAGGCCCTGAGCTCAATCCATTGAGCTACACCAGCCAGGGCTCCTGTGGTCCTTTAATAGCCACGCCCCCTTCCCTCCTGTGCTCAACCCCTTCTTAACCCCTGGGCACAAAATATCTGTTCCCCTTTCCAATAACCTTGTCATTTCAAGAACGTTAAGAAAATCAGGTTGTATAGGATGTGACCTTTCAGGACTTTTTTCACAACACCTAATTCTCTGGAGACTCACCCAGGAGGGGCCCCTCAGTGCTCTTCTCTCCGTGTGGCTGAGCGGTACCTGGCATAGGGGGGCCACCGCTCGTGACCCACTCACCCCCATGGGTGTGTGAGTTATTTCTGGTTTCTTTATTCTTACCAGGATCAAAGCTGTTATGGGCATTCGCATGCAGACGCTGTGTGGCCGGATGATGGCTGATGCATGCTCCGTGTTTTAAGGAACTGTCCAACTGGATTCCAGAGGGGCCGGGCCCACTCTCTCCCCACGTTCTCGCCAGCACTGGGTGTTGTCACTGTTTTTCACTCTGGCCTTTCTGGGGAGGAGGGCAAGGTTATTTCTCTCTGGTTTAATGTGCATCTCTCTCCCCAGTGGCTCATGACCATGACCGTGTTTTCCGGTGCTAATCTGTATCTGTATACCCTTTCAGCTGAAATGACTCTGTATGGGGTTGTCTGGTCTTGTACCGTTGAGTGTTTAAAGGCCTTTACACACCCGGACACTTGTCCCTTGTCAGATACGTGGTTTGCCAGTATTTCCCACCATCTGCAGCATGCGTCTTCATCCCCTTCACAGGGTGTCCCACAGAGCAAGTTCTTACAATTTTTATGAAGTCTGATGCGTCCACTTTTTGCTTTGATTGGCTGGGCTTCTGCTGGTCAGTATGGAAACTCTTTGGCCCTAAATCCTAACGATGGATCACGTCTGTGCCTGTGATCCGTGTGGAGTTGATTATTTCACGTTTGACAGGGAGCCAGTCTCGTGTATGTTGGCCTTCGCGGCACCCGGGGGTTCCAGCGCTGTTTGCTGCCTGCACTCCACCGGGCGGCCTTTGCGCCATGTGAACAGCGGGGCGTGTTTACCTGGGTCCCATTCTGGGTTCTCGGTTCTGATCCACCGAGGAGTGGTCTAGTCCTCTGCCAGTAACGCATCACCTGGTCTTAATTTCTGTAGCTATAAATTAAATCTTCAAACCGGATAGACTGAGTCTACCTCGTTATTTTTAATGAAACTATTCTTTCTTCATTCCTTTCTTTTTTTTTTTTACTTTTCATATAAATTTTCAGAGAGTCTTTGTATTGGCCAAAAAATCGCTGGGGTTTTACCGAAAATTCTTACACCTGTATGTAAATTTGAGGAAAATAGGCATATTTACAATGTAGAATCTTCCAATCTGTTAGGTGGTGTGTCTCTCTATTGGGCAGTTTACTGATTTCTTTCTTTATCATCTGTCATTTTCAGGATATATTTTGTACCTGTGTTGTTACTGCTCAGCATTTTATTTCATTTTTTCACCAATTACAAAAGGCATCGTGTCTTTCATTCTGGTGTCCACGAGCTCAATGCAAGGTTGCACAACAGAAAGACGATTGCATTTTTATGTTCCTTGCGTTTCCTGTGCACTGGCTTTGTTCACATCTTAGCTCTGGGAGTGTCCCCATAGATCTGTTGACACAAGTTACGTAGGTGGTTGGGTCACCTGCAAACTGGGGCCCTTGTATTCTGTCGTTTCCGGCGGGTTCGCACGTGCTGTCATCGCATAGCCTGTGGCAACATCCCATCCTCCAGCCCAGCGCTGACAAAAGTGGGGAGGCCGGACTTGCGCCTTGCTCTCCATCTTTTGGGGAGCACTCAGCCCCCCACCGAGTGTGCGTCAGCTGCTCTGTGGGCGCTCACTGTCGCGTTGGGGAAGTTTTCCCCCACTCACATTTCCCTGAAAGGTTTTTTTCCATGATTGGATAGTTACATTTGCCAAATGCCTTTTTTTGGGACATAGATTATTACAGCCTTGGAGGTTACTGTTTAGCTGGTTATTATGGCCATTACATGGATTGATTTTTCAAATATTGAACCATTTTTACATGCCTGGAATAAACAACACTCGGTCATTTTGACAAACTCTTGTTTCATATTGCTCGCTGCTATTTTCTTTCATTTTGCTGAGGATTTTTGCATCTACATTTATTAAGGATATTGGTTTATTCATATTTTTTCAGCATCGCTGTTGCCTGGTCTCAGCATCAGATGCCGCAGCCTGGCCTGCTGCCGCGAGATGCCGCACGTAGGCCGAGGGCTTTAACCGCGGGCATTTATTTCCCGCAGTCCCGCAGCCCAGACGTCTGATGCCAGGGTGGAAGGCGGTCGAGTCGGGGCGAGGGCTCTCTCTGGCTGGCAGGCGCCTGCATTCTGGGGGCTCGCCTGACCTTCTCTCAGTGCATGTATGGGGGTGCATGCATGGGGGGTGCAAAAGAGAGGTCTCTTTCTCCTCCTCTTCTTTCAAGGCCACCAGTCTCAGTGGATTAGCCGCCCACCCTCACCACCTTCTTTGGTCTCACCGACCCTCGCAAAGCCCTGGGTTCAAAAGCAGTTACATCGGGAGTCGGGGCTGTGCCATGTGGGTTCAAGGAAGGCTGTTCAGTTCACAGCACAGGGTCATGTTCGTGCCACCAGACCCACAGAGGGTGTTCCATCCACTCCTACTTCCGTAGAAGGAACCCTGCGAAACTGGAGTCCATTATTTAAAGGTTCAGTAGACATCTTGGTGCCTTTGACAGAAGACCAGAGACTGTTGGCCTGTAAACAATAGACACGCATTCCTCACACTTCTCGAGGCTGGGAAGTTCCCGACCGAGGGGCCAGTGGTGAAATGTCTGGGAGGGTCTCTTCCTCTTTCACAGGTGGCATCTCCTCACTGTGTCCTCCTATGACAGGAGGGCACTGTCTGGAGTCTGCTCCATAAAGGTGCCCAGCCCGTTCCCGAGGACAAGTTCCTCGGGACCTCATCACCTCCCAGTGCCCCACCCCGGGGTCTCATCACGTGAATTTTGCAGCAACATGAACACTCAGTCTGTGGTGGTAGAATTCTCCTCTGACACTCCTGGGGCTGGAGATTTCCTCGGGGGCAGTTTACTAGTCACAGGGTCACTCCAGTTTCCTGTGTCCTGTTGGGTAACCTTGTGGCCATGTGCTTTGAAGGAGGTGGCCCCTTCAGGTTAAGTGGGCAAATTTGCATGTGCAGTTTTGCAGTGTGCTTGTATCTGTTTTGTGTCTGTGGTCCCCTGGTAATATTTGCTACCATGTGCCTGATAGCAAGTGTCTGTAGCTCCTCCCAGCCCTTCATTATTTTGTCAATCTTTTTCAAAGAGTTAGCTCTTCTCTAAAAAATTGTTTTTCTCTGTTGTTTCTCTGCTTTCAATTTCTAATGATTTCTGTACTTATCTTTTACTTCTTGCTTTCTGTTTGCTTTGGGTTGATTTTTATTCTTTCTTTTCTAAGTTCCTGAAATGGGGCTCAGAATATTAAGATGAAATTTTCTTCTTTTCTGATGTAGTTTTAGTGCTATTAATTTTTCTCTCAGCACTGCTTAGCCAAGTTCCAGTTTTGACATCTTGTATTTTAAATTTTATTTAGTTCAATGTATATATCTTTATTTCCCTTGAGTTTTTCTCTTTGATGCATGGGTGATTTAGAAGTGAGCTGTTTAGTGATCGGTGATTGTTCTTTCATTTTTTTATTAGTTTCTGTTTTGATTCTGCAGCCTACAGAGACCGTAATTAAGTTCAATGCCATGGACGAACAGGCAAGCCAGAATTTCTCCTGTGGGGAATGAACATTCAGGTTGACATATTCTGGCATCAGAGGCTTGCGTTCGGGCTAAATTAAACCACACATCTGTAGACAAACTAGCTAATTAGCAAACTTGGGGTAAAACACAAATTGATAAAGCATCTCTTTGACCTTTTCGAAAGCCGTTAGTCGTTAAAGTATTATGCATATTATTCTACTAGTTTACTCATTCAGAGTTCTGACTTCACCATCATTAAAATTTGTAAGTAGATCCAAACCCAGTGATACGTGAAAAACATCTTTAAAATTCAAAGTGTGTGTCATGAAATCCAAACGTTAAAATCAATTTATTTGACCTCTGCTCAAGGTCGTGATTGATTTTTGGTTGCTACTCTGTGACTAGTGTGCTTTCGAGAGGAACCGTGGTTTGTTGTAGGGAGACAATACGAGCAAGCACAGTCACTGTGAGTGGCCACACACCACCGTCCAGTAGTTCAGGAGGAAGATCATAAGGGCACGGGCAGACGCAGCAGTGTCTTGGTTTGCGCGGCCCGTGCGAGGCAACTTCCTGATGTCTGTGGCTCTACCTGCTCTCTTTAAGACAGTGGCGGGTTTTCCCCGTCCCTCGAGGAAGAATATTCCCAAAACTCGTTCAAGTGAAAAGACTCTGATGATTGAAGACACTCAATCAGCCAGCGATGCCTTGCGCACGGGTCATGTCACCATCAATGCCCAATGCCCCACCTCAAATACGTGACCCACCGTGAAAAGAGGAGTCACGGGTTTTCATCAAACTCACTTCAGCAGCACATTCCTGCTTTCTAACTGTCTCCATGTGTTTTTTCTGAAATTCAGGTTGTCCGGGTTCCAGCTGCCCTCCGCCATCGTCAGCACGGGATCCATCCTCACCCTGTGGTTCACCACCGACTTCGCCGTGAGCGCCCAGGGCTTCCGAGCGCTGTACGAAGGTAGGACCCTCGCTGTGCCCTGCACACGCCCTCTGGGCTTTGCACTCACCCTCTGTGCAGACCGCTGCCCACTTGCCAAATGGTCTGGATTAGAGATTTTAGCGTGCCTATAAGCTGCAACTCCACTGGTGACGGAATGGCAGAAACGTTCGACTCTTGCGTCCCGCAGCGGTGACTGGAGAACACTATTTGATATCGTTGCCAAACGTTTTAGCACAAAACGTGTGTTTACAATGTTCCTTTGTCGATAGGACTCTTCATTGGAAAAGGGGTTTGTCTGTGGACACACCGCAGGGAAATTTGGAGTATTTCGGATATGAGTCGGGGGCACTCCCTCTCCGTGAAGAGTTTATTCCTAATACAGATGAGTTTGCTTAGGAATTGCGTTGGGCGATGATGTAGTGCTCACGGGAAGGGCGTGCTGTGAAATGAATGTTTGTGTTCGCCGTGGAAACTGTTCACCGAGAAGGTCACTTGGATTGTACTGTCCCGTCCCTGCGAGGCCTCGGGGTGGCGTTTGGTTGGTTCTGTGTTTTAGGGTTTGCGTCTAGGAGGCAACTTTGGGTTGTGCTATCAGTTTCGAACTACTTCGCAGCAAAATTTTAAAAAGATAAAAGAGGGTCCAGCCTCTGACAGGGAGCGTGATACAGACCGTCGTCACACCAGGCACTCGGTGTTCAGAAGTGATGTTGGTCACACTCGAAGTGCGAATGCCAAGGCGTTTCTATTGCAGTCTTGTTTCACGTAGTGTCTTAACGTTTCTTTCTCGTGTGACCCGGAGGCTGTGATCGTGAGTGTAGATGAACTCCGGAGACGGCCGAGTTTACAAAAGCCTTGGTGAAGGACTGGGTCGGGGGTTAGGCCCCTCCCTGTGGGCAACGCACGCCTTGGACTCTGGGTGTCCCCTGGGTGAAGTTTTGTCTGTGTGTCCTTGTTCCGTGTACTTGGGGCACTTGGGCAAATCCTTTGTGGAAAATTAGGTCTCCAGGTGCTGTGCGCACCTGCATGTGGCTGCCGTGCAGTCACAGAAAGTATCGGGATGGGACTGTCCTCTCTGAAGGCATTGAGACCCACCTATCCTTCTCCTGCGAGTTTTGCAGGGAGTGATCCTTAGGACGGTCGACGTTCTGACTCCGGTGGCTTCGAGGCCCGGGTGTTTCTGTGGCAGCCAGCCCCGCTGGGCTGAGAGGGTTAACCATCTTTAAGTCCGTCATTGGCTGTGGGGAGTCATTTAACTTTTGGAGGGTAACAGGCTCCTTTAAGATTCCGAAGTGTGGTTCTGTTTCAGATTCTCTTGTGTCGCTACTTCCTATGTGCTTTAACTTCACACAATTTCCTTTTTACAAAAAGGAGTGTTTCCAGGCAGCCTACCCCAGTTAGCAGCGAAGCCACGGGAGCTGCACCAGGAAGGATGGCGACCTGGCCCTTGGAGACGCTTTTAGTTTGAAATGTATATTTCAACAGGGACGTTCAGAGACAGTCTGTTTACAAGTAAATGCGGACCTTTGTTTTGAAAGCGGAAGATCTAATCAAAAAAGTGCTTTGTCAGCAAAACCAAAATGGTTCACAATACTTAATATTGGTGTTAACGGATTCCTCGATTAGCTTAAGGTCTCCTGAGAAGAGCAGTCATTCGGTTTGGAGGAAAACAGTGATTATAGTCCGAACAGAAGATGGAAGGCAGGACAATTTACCCAGAAGAGTAAAACTTTCATAGTAAGCGAAGCTGGTTTACATAGAGCAGCCCCCGCAGAGAATTTAGATACACCTGTAAGGCACCGAGGCAATGTCGCTGGAGAGAGTGAGAGAGTATTATAAACAGTATGTCTAGAATATGTAAAATAATATTAAACATAATATGAAACAGCACCGATGATAACTGTCAGGAGAATAGCTGTCATTATTCTGGAATGGAAGCACTGAGTCCTTCGGATGACTCCGATTCCCGCCTTCACGTCAGATTTTACTGGGACAGCGTTGTCCACCAATAATGACCATGAGCTAAATAACACGACGAATGTCGCTATTCCACCCTAGACATCTGGAGGAAACTTGATTTGTATGGGAAAGACTTCACCAGCGTTTATAAATGGATGTCGTTTTCTCTAGTTCTTGATCTAGTATTGTTTTCTCCCAATTAAAGTTAGAATTTATTTAATATTATCAGATTGATGCCTAATTTTTTTCATTGACATTTTTTTGCCTGACTTGGAGAAAAGCTTTCAAACTGCAAATCTGGGCAAACATTATAACCTTGGTAACAAACGTAATCTGGGCGCTGACCTTGTTAGATTTCTGCCAGTACTTAGGAATTGTCATTGTTTACATTAATTATTATCGATTCATGGAAATGTTAATCTGTATAATGTGCATGAAAACAACAAAATTTTCTAATAAATGTATTCATTGAATTTATCTCTGGAAATCAAATGGAAATATTTATAACTTTCACACTAAATTACTAAGTATGGAGCCCTTCAGGGTCTTACTGAGTAAGTTTATAGAATGTTGGTGAAATGAAGGTACGAATAATGAAATTGAAGTTACTAACTTAACAGTGTTTTGTATTAATTTATGGACTAGCTCCACCATTAAACATTATTCTCCAGGATAAACCAAAGAATTGGCAAAATTTCTTTGTTAAGTTTATAAAAGAAAATATTGGTGGTATACGTAATTTACAGTAAGAGCACCATCGAAATTCCTGTATTTGTCCAATAGTAAAGTGCGAGGCATATGAGTAGCTTATTTCTGTACTTCTCTTTGAGGACCTTCTTTCCTCGATCTAAATGATGAAAACAGTTATTTTTGTTTATCAAGTTCATGATACTGGAAAATCATGTAGGTCAGAAAATGGGTGTGACTTGCCAACACTTGAAAATGTCATTGAAACAAATGTATGTGACAAGGTGTGGCTGACGGCAGACTTGAGAACAGATATATTTGGTGACCGTGTTTATTCAGAGATTGTGCCCCAAAGAACCTGTCGTTCTGTTCTCTGTATTTCTTCACTTTTAAAAAGAGAATTCCTCAATTTCCTAATCAATTTTATTATTAGTGAAAAAGCGAACTGAATGTTAGAAATACCAGTGACTATATGATGAAATCTCTCCACAAATTCTAGTTACTTGGGCCCTGACGTCTGCTTTGCTTGTAGATGATATTTATTTTGTTAAGTCATATCACAATGTTTGTCCTGAGTACCATTTCCGATGTTTCGTGAACGATTTGGTAGTTTTTACACATTGACCTTTAACATGACCTGGTTTTATTTTGAAAATTTAGTTTACGAGAGTTGTTTATCATAATTTAGGTTACTTACATTTCTTTCGGGTGAAATAAGTTTGCTTTGACACTGATTGAATGTTTATCATACAGTGTTTTGGGCGAAGTATGACTTTTATGTGTAATACACCTTGTGTGGGCCTGGGAAACAGCAGGTCTGTGAAACAAACCACGAGGCCCGTGGGCACGCCCCTGGGCCAGTCCGCTCTCCATACAGAGCGCTCGGCAGCAGTGCGAGGCGGGGCCCTGCGTGGGGAGCTGGATTGTCTTTGAACTCTCTCCGAAGGCATTAGCCATGGAATAGCAGGTTTTATATAGAAATCGGAGTGAAAATCATATGCATATTTTGGCATAAATATTCACTTTTGCAATAATTGCTTGGCAGGGCAGAAGGAAGGTTAATTAGATTATTAAGACAAAGCTGATAAGAAAAGAGAAATCTATTCTCTTTGAAATGTCTTTTAAAATGCTGGCAGACATGATAGTTAGAAAGGGAGAAAAAAATATTTTAAAGGAAGGAATTTTAACGGCACATGTAGCAGTCCAGTGTCTCCATCAGAAAATGCTGATTTCACACCCTCAGCATTTACCTCAGCTTCCCCAGGCGCCATCTTTGGTTATACTGGCCTTAAATGTTATGTGTGAATCTGTAAGAATGTGAGAGTGTCCAAACCCATCTTGATGGGGCAAAAGCGCACCGGAGGCGCAGTGAGGGGAGTGGGACGTGCCCCCTGCTGTGGCGGGAAGTCGCGTTCCGTGCGCAGCCGCCTGTCAGTTGGAGAGAGAAAAGCAACTGCCCATGAAGATGGCCTGGGAGACTCCCCAGGGTCGAAGATGCTCTGCAACAAATTTTTCTCTCTCCAGTTGTGTTTTTTAATCTTAAAATTATTCACTCCATCCATCAGGGCATTGTGTTCTGCTTCCGAAGGCACATGAGTCTTTGTGGGTGATAAATACAGAGGTAGGTGGGTGGGTATCTCTAGAATGATATGAAACCTTGTTTACATTTTGTTCTTAAATCCTCACAAGATTTCTGTAAGTGAAGTAAAGGTACCTGATAATATCAGCTGGAGAAAGTGAGGGCGTGACTTTGACGTAATGTAATTGGCCAGGAGCTCACAGCTAGTAAGTAGTAAAAGGAGAAATTACACCCAAGTCCACCTTCTTTTCCCAGAAGTTGTAATTCTTAACCAGTCACTATGTACCTTCTTATAGGCTTAAGTGTACTTGTGTTTGCGCAGATACGCAGTGCAGTGATAAAAACACACGTGTGCATATGTGTGTACACCCAGGGAATTGCATGCACACACAGGGTGGGTGTGGTTATGCAGGCGAACACACAGCCCTCATCTGTGGTCCCTTCTCTGCTCTGAGCGCCCACCAGAGACCCAGCGCCGAGCTCAGCGCTGGGAGCGGAAAGGCCAGCGGTGCCCGTCCTGGAGGGCTGGCCAAGGCCAAGTGGGAAAGCTTGCAAGAGCAAGGAGCGTCACGGGTGCTGACAGTGAACCCCGTGCCTGACAAGCTGGGGACCAAAGGGAAGGTTGGGTCTACGAGGGACGGGAGGGGTCCCACAGAGCTGATGCGTGGGCTGTGTCTCCAGGGATCACTCCGCACACTCGAGTGCTCAGTGCGGCCTCTGGGCTGGGCCCTGAATCGAAGTCCCTCGGGGAATGACAGGTGCCAGGAGCATCTGCCCAGGAGGGAGGAATCCAGGCAAAGGTGAGCGACAGGCCAGGGACTCTCCTCGAGGACTGTCTGCCATTGGGTGGGGACGGCCTGCAGGCAGGAGGATGCTGGCAGAAGAGAGGCCGAGGGGCACCCAGGGGGCCTGCTGGGCCCTGGCTCTCCAGGGAGAGATCACAGCACGGCCCCTGTGACCCGCCTCAGGGGCAAAGGCAGGGTTGCCCGGGCTCAGGGGCCGGGCTGCTGGGACAACTGTCAAGGAAAGGCTGACCCCGGGTGACTGGACGAGGGAGCCACAGGCGGCGTTTTAGTTCATGCATCTTCCATTTCACAATCTCGTCCCCTCTGGGGCTTTGGAATCCTGTTGCGGTGTCTGAAATGTAAGCAGAGAGGGGCCGCTCCCCAGCGTAAGTGGCCCCTGAGTCCTCTGTGCCCTGAGCGCCGCCTTCCTGCTGCAGACGGGCCCTGGCCTGGCTCTCCTCCCTCCCCGAAGTGCAGGGACAGCTCCGGGGAAGCTCGAACCCCTGGCGTCTGGCACAAAGCAAGTGCTCAAAAGCATTTCTCAATGGAAAAGAAAACTTGCACTCAGCCTCAACTTTCGTCCAGTGCCACCGTTCCTAAGGGCCACCTCTAACGACTGTGCCGATGACTTCTCTCTCTGGTTAATAGCCCAGCTCACCCAGAAGTTTCCTCCAGAATCACGAAAATTCATTCAAAACAAAGAGGTTGTGTGAACCACAGTATGTGCCCACTGTCTCTCTGCAAAAATAACAGACTCTGTCTATTCAGGTCATTAAATTAAACCTGTAAAACCTGAAATGAACTAATTTCACCGATGGCACATTTTCTTTATGTAAGCGAATGGCTCACGTTCCAGGCGGCACAGGACGCGTGACTCTTGTCCGCAGCCAGACCTCGGCTGCGCAGTGACTGTGGGGGTGGCGGCGGGCGGTGTGGGGTGTCTCCCAGGAGCGCGGGTCCCATTCGCTGGGTGTGCTTGGCCTTTCCCGCTGACACATCTCACAGGCAGAATTGTCTTTCCCTTCACACCCAGGGCTGTGGATTTAAACGGAGCAGCTA
Source organism: Sturnira hondurensis (assembly GCF_014824575.4). Classification (NCBI taxonomy): domain Eukaryota; kingdom Metazoa; phylum Chordata; class Mammalia; order Chiroptera; family Phyllostomidae; genus Sturnira; species Sturnira hondurensis. Next base: position 1,374,471 of record NW_028087067.1, read on the forward strand.
GATGATTGCCCTTCAAGCTCCCAGCCTTATTTAGAATGTCAGCACTGGTTTATTTCTCCCTTGGGGTGATTATCCAAACTCAGCCTGAATTAACACGGCGCGGGAGTGACCCACCTGGCGGAGCGGCGCTCCCTCCCGAGGACGGTGAGGTCAGCGACGGGGGAGGCGCAGCGGGCGGCTGTCCACCAGAGACCGTGCTGACGCACGGAGACACGCCGAGTTCCTCCTTTGTCCGGGCAACACACGGGCGCACACTCATGTAGTCTGATCCCGTTGTGCAACCATTTTAAAAGTGATGCTTGTATAAATATGTAGACACACATGTGTGTAGCATGCACATACAAATTGTGTTCAGAAGAGTGTTGAGGACCACCCAAAGTGTTCATATATGTTACTTTGGGTAAGAGTGGGAATGGTTAGGAAGAAGGGTCACTGGTGTTTCTTTGTAAAATCGCATTATTTAGCTTGTTGCTATGAACATTAAGAACTCAAATAGTGAACATCCTAAAGAAAGAAATTCCTGAAGATGATGGGGCACTTAGTGTTCTTCACTGGATCTCTGGTCCTTACCAAGAAACTGAAAAGCGAGACCAGGTGATTGAAAGTCCTTCAACGCCGCCTTTGAGTGCCTGTGTGTGGGTCCCCAGGCCACCCCTGTTGCTGAAAGGAAGAGAAGACTATGCATATTCACTAGAAATCACCTCATGAAAACAGTCTCCTGACTCCATGAATACAGGCAAATTAATTCCATGGAAAACGCGTCTTCTAACTCTTTATTCAGTAACGAAATAAGTATTGGTTGATACCTGTCCTTGGAGATCATTCCCGAAACAAGTCCGGTCACACCCTGGTGCTCACCGGCTTCAGAACATGTCCAACCCTGTACTTGGTGCACTTTGATGAGAAAAAAGAATGTTTCAGCCTGCGGTGCTGGCTTGGGGCTCATTGCACTCGCTGGAACTCGAGCTAGGCATGACGATGCCGTGGGGGGGGGAGACTCCACCATGAGGTGCTCAGCGAGTTCCAGGACGAGTCCCAGAGGGAACTAACGAGTCCCCGAGTTCCTGGACCGGGAGTTCTGGAACCTGCTGTGAGTGGTGTTCAGGTGCCACTGTAACAGGAGTTGCATTTCTGAGAATATTTCCTTTGGACCATAATTCAGATTTTATCCTTTGTACCTGCTCATCTCCCAAGGTTGTTTTCTTTCTTTTCATTGATCTTTTTTTAAAAAAAATATCTTGTGTCCGAGACAAATTGCTCCAAGTTTATAAGTATATGCCTTTGGTAGTAAGTATTTTCAGGTAATGTTTGAAAAATAAAAATTCGTTGTTACTCCACGTGAACCTTTATAGGCAAAAGTAATGAGACGCGGTGATTGTTTGGGCCTCTCCACTTCTCTCTGCTACCATGCCTCCTTAATGGAGCACCCTGTGAGTGACCAGAGGTTCGGGGGCCTCCCACTCCACCCCTACCAGCCCCGGCTCTCTGCCCCGTGGGTGTCAGAAATGACTGTGTCGGGGGAAGTGAATGATCCGAACGTGTGTGTGTAGACCGGGGCGTGGTCCCGAGTCTGGATAATCCAGTTCTCCCATCACTGTGTACTCGACCCCAGGGGACGTCACTCCACTGTCTTTTGCATCCTGTCCCTCACTGTGAAATGACGGAGGCGCAGCCCCTCCCTCTGAGCTGTTCGGGTGTCACAGCACATGGTGGCTGAGGCCGCTGGGCTCCGTGCCTGGTGTGTAAAACTTGGCATGTGTTCTTCCAGTTCCGCGGCGTTGGCCCAGACCAGGGCAACGACAGCGTAGTGTCTCGCTCTTCCTGCCCCGTGAGAGTCGCAAGGGGCTCATCTTTAACCCGACACCCCTCCTGCTTGGGACTAACGTCCCCTCTGCTGTCTTACTCCTGGGACACCTGTACCTCTCTGCCTCCAGCCCACTTTCTCTGGGCTTTGGGTCGCTTCATCTTTTTTATGTCATTAAAAAAAAAGACAAATTCTTGATGATTCTGTGCTTTTCCAAGTAAGAATGCCAAAAAAAAAAGAAAGAAAGATTCATCCCGGCTAACAACATGTGCGTGGAAGGTTGCAGTTTATCACAAGCTACCAAACTCCGCATTGTGGTCGGTGTGACTTCGTATTTCTCTCAAATCTCGACTCGTGCAAGGAGGCATTTTTTCTGCAGTTTATTTTCTGATGTATTCATTCTCTGTTCTAAAATAACAAGCCTACAGGACAGAGCTGACTGGAAGGCACATCACACTCCTTAGGCTTCTGGTTGGAGGTGGATTGTTTGAGGCGAGGCAGGGAGAAGGGGCAGATGAGGTGGATCGGGACTGGGGGCAGAGCAGAAACACGGGTGTCTGCTGGGGCCGAAATGTGAAGCACCCGAGAATGACGGAAGCGAACATGAACGATGTAAATCAGGACAAAAATTCGCCGCGCTTTGACAGATAAATCAAAGTCATTTCGGTTTTGGAGAATCAGAGAAATGCCTCCCCTCTTCGGGCCTTTCAGGAGCAATGTGCACATCATGTGATACGCGGTCAGTCCGTGGCCAGATGCCAAGAGCAAAGTTTTAGCGAACACTTCTCCCTGAAACGGTGAAATAAATGCCAAGTGGCAAAGAGAGAGGCAGGTGTTTGGTCGCCTGAAGAGTTCTCAAACTCATCTGCAGGAAAGTCAGAGTTCATTTTCACCCCTAACTTTGCACTTAATGATTTCAAAACTAAATTGGCAAGTGTGTGCACTGCCACTTCTGATGTTCTTGCCACTGGAGGTCAGTGGGTCACTAAAGGTCAAACAAGCATCTGTGTTGCTAAATCTAAGCTTACTTTCAAAGGGCATGTTAATCTAAAAAGTTTCCAAACTTCTTAGGTAGTTTTTTTCTTTCTCTTTTATTGTTGTCTTTATTTTTTCTTCTTTTTTCTATTTAATTATTGTTCTAGTACAGTTTTCTGTCTTTTACCCCCATCCCAGCCCACCCCACCCCATGGTCCCCACCTCCCTCCCATTTCCACCCCTGTTAGTTTTTGTCCATGTGTCCTTTATACTTGTTCCTGTGAATCCTTCCCCTTTTCCCCTAAAATTCCCTCACCTCTCCCCTCTGGTCCCTGTCAGCCTGTTCCGTATTTGAGTGTCTTTGGTTATATTTTGCTTGCTTGTTTGTTTTGTTGTTTAGCTTCCTGTTAATGGTGAGATCATATGGTATTTGTCTTTCACCGCCTGGCTTATTTCACTCGGCAAAATGCTTTCCAGTTCCATCCATGATGTTGCAAAGGGTAGTAGTTCCTTCTTCCTTTCTGCAGCATAGAATTCCACTGTGTATATGTACCATAGCTTTTTGATCCAGTCATTTACCGATGGGCATCTAGGTTGCTTCCAACTCTTGGCTATCATAAATTGTGCTGCTATGAATATTGGGGTGCAGAGGTTCTTTTGGTTTGGTGTTTCAGGGTTCTTAGGGTATACTCCTAACAGTGGAATTGCTGGGTCAAAAGGCAGATCCATTTTTAGTTTTCTGAGAAAATTCCATACTGTTTTCCATAGTGGTTGTACCAGTCTGCAATCCCACCAACAGTGAACTAGGGTCCCCTTCACCCCACAACCTCTCCAACACTTGTTGTTTGTTGCTTTGCTTATTGTTTTCTTTAAATATAGTCAGAAAATAGCAGTTTACCATCTCTTTTGAATGATAGGTATGAAGCTGACTCTATAGGGTTCATATTCTGGGAGATGGTCAGTTAGGAGTTTATTTTCGGTTTCAACAAAACAAGACATTGGTTTTATTGATTAACTTGAAAAGGTGTCCTATAGTGCTGCACTATGAGTTTCCCTTTTCTACAATCAATGATTTTGTATCATTTTAATTGCTTATTTTCCTTTTTATTTTTTAGTGCTAATCAGAGTAATGTAAACCAAACTATGAAACATCTCCCCTTATGTCCAAGCATTGGTCAGAACAATGAAATTCGGGAGTGACACTGAACTGTCCAATAAAGAAAATCAATGTTTGTGCATTTATCTGTTTTCTCCCAAACCTTCTTCTAAAAATTGACAACAGAGAATCCGAGCTGCTACAACGCCTGCCTCATGGCCTCAGAGAATGAGGGGCCCTTTCTGGGCAGCCTTTTGGTTTGTTTAACTAGCTTCCTCCCAGAATTCCTGACCTTGGTTCTCTCAAAATAGAGCCTTTTCCTGCCTTCACATTCCTGGCGGAAGGAGACACCCTTTAAGGAGAGGGGAGGGGCCTGCAGGCTCTGGGCTTGCTATGTGCATTCGTGCGCGTCCGGTGAAGTTCCGACCGTCATTTTAATCCCATGTATTTTTTTCCAGCCGGACATGTGTTTTGTTTTCTACAATACGCTTCTCAATGTTAGGCTCATGGACCAGAAAGCCACCTGGGGGAAGCAGAGGAGGGAGGGGAGTCGACAGCTGGTGTGTGGGACCTCGGTTTCCTCCCGCCCTCCGCCCCGGGGGTATGAGAGGGGGCATGAGAGGGGGCAAGCGGGTCCTGTTGGGCAGGAACGAGGTCCGAAATCCTGAACCCATTTCGGCTCCAAAGTGTTACCCATTCTAACTCAGAAAAGTGGGGTTTCAACGCTCCACGTCCTCCTTTCCATTCTTTACGACTTTCGCGCCCGGTCAGGACCTTCCCACGTGCCGCGGCTCTGGCATGTGCTCCGCGCTTTACTTATTCCCCTGGCTTTTCTCGGAGGGAGAACTCAGGTGCCCGAATCGGGAGGGCGGCCGCGGCCACCCACTAGTGCCGTGATGGGAAATCACTGTCATGTTATTCTGCGCTCCCCGAGTCAAAGGGACAGCTAACGTGTGGTCACAGTTAGTCCTACACGGCGTATTTATCACCAGAGTTCCCCCAAAGTTAAATGAGGTATCACTTCATTTGTGAACTACTGTGTAAAATAAACACAAACTGTCTGTAATCTCGATTTAAACGGATGGAATCCAACATCACCGTGCAGTGTTATACGCGTTAACATGTCATAACAGACTCGGGCAGTATTTGGGCCACAGGCAATTCCACTCTTTCAGTTCTCAACAACCTCAGTACGAGGTGCCATCTGAGCTATTAAACCAGAACGTCCGGGTAACACTCTGCCATAAAAGAGACTTCATAACACACTGGCGCTCATGTGAGCCTTCGAACCGGGTGAGCAGGCACTTCATTCGTGTGGCGTCACCCGACAGGTGAGGCGGTTCTCCCATGTCAGTCACACTGTCGTGCGGGAGCCGGTCCGGGTGTGATGGCACCACGGAGGGCAGACTGGCTCTTTCCGTGAGGGGCCGGGTGGTAACAGCGTTTGGCTCTGCAGCCCTGTCCCTTGGGCATGAAAACAGCCCGAGGCCGTGCTCCGACGACTGAGCGAGCTGTGTCCCAATAAAACTTTATTTACAAAGGCAGACGCCCTCTCCTCCTGCCCAAGCTCCGCCGCACGACTTGTCATCCACAGTCACCTCCGTGCATAGTCTGAGCAGCAAGTGGTTGGGTGGAGGGCTGACTCTCCTGCTGTCACGGAGAAGGCGGCTTTGTCCGTCACCTGAGTCCCACACCCGGTGACGTGGGCAAGTCGGGCGATGAAATCACTTTCTGGATGGTGGTCAGCGCAGTCCGTAGTGCTACTTACACACAGAGCCTGCTTCAGATGTGGCCTTTGTGTCTACGTGTCCGACACAGCCACTGAGCGTGCACGTCCCCTCCGCCCCCGGGCCCACCTGGTCCCAGGGGTCCCTTGCTCTCTGACCTCAGCCCCAAGGCACTCCTTAAACTTCTCGGTTCCCCTGCAATGCCAGCCACCTAACCCAGGTCCCTATTTCCACCTTGCCAATGCCCAGAGGGCGGGCAGCAGGTGGTTTGTCTCAAAGACGTGGCTGCCGAGATGCAGCTGAGATGCAGTTGGGAAAAAAAGTTGAGTGTCAGCAGTAATTTCCATAGAACATGTACTTGTCACTTACTGTCCCTACCTTGTGTCACTTGGAGTGCAGTGACAAGGCCCCTGGAGGCCTAACGGTGGGCAGCGAGTGTGGTCACCCGTTGTGCCCCTGAGGACGCAGACACCATGGGCGGCGCTGGCTGCGTGGGGCAGGGGCACGCGGAGCACCTTCCAGCCCTAAGCAGAGCCACGGAGAAGCCTGCACGGCAGCAGGGCTCAGCTGTCACGGCTGTCACGGGCACTCCGGGGCTGCCTGCCGTCTGACAGCGTCAGCTGCTCTGTGCAATGGAGTTGCACTCTCATTTCCCTCATAGGCCGCAGGTAGGATCCTGGCTCCGGCTGCAGCCACAATCTGGCAGAACCTGCCAAGCAGACAGCGCTGTCCCTGGTCCTGACCACGCCTGCCCAGGCCGGGTGGACCAGACCCAGGCTCTCGGAGGAAGCTGAGTGCTGCAGGGCATGGACCCGACTCAGGGCCGACGGTAAACCAGCCCACAGGTGTCTGCACTCGAGGGTGGCTGCCCGCCTGGGGCAGTCTGGGGTTCGGGCACTGCTCTGGCCCAGGACTTGTGTGTGGGGTCGCTGGTGGGACTCTGGTGTGTCAGGAGCATCGCCGTGTGTCTGCTGGTGTGCTCACTCTTGGGGCACTTTCCTTCATGCCACACAGCCACGTCCCGCCCCACCAAGCCCACTCAGGAGAAGGGCCACGTGTCCCGCACGGGCATAGGACCACGTGGTGCTAAGCCAAGTTATGACTTTGCTCATGAACGAAAGGAGTGGATGTTTCTTGTAGAGTAATCTGAATCCAGGGAGGTGGAGCCATGACATTTATGTTGCAGTCACGCAGTAACCTATTAGGTGTTCTCCACACCTCGAATCGCCCTGGTAAGCACACTAACATCCGTGGGCAGTGAACTCGTTGTCTCACACAAGGACCTGCAGTTAAAAGACTTGTTTGTGCCCGCACAGCGTGCCGGCGGCTGGCACCGAGAGTGTAATCATTGCTGCTCCGAGAAAACCGAGAAACAAAAGAACATATCGAGTCTAAAATTAGGTGACATTCCTCCAATCTGTTGAGGTCACTATTATTTCCAGGCTTTTCCAAGCTAAACGTCGTCAGCTCATGCAAAACCATCATTTCTGATCACCGAAAGACCGAAACCCTCCTCTGAATAAAGTGCATTGTGTCATGGTCTTGTCTCTTGTTGAGCTACTTCTGAAACACAAACCTTAGAATGTTACTGAAGATAAAGTCCGACGTTATCTTCGGCACCCAGCCTCTCACTGTGCAAAACTCAGGTACCTGGCCAGCTGCGCTGAGTCCGTCCTCCTGCTGGGAATAAAAACTGTACTTCAAATGACCTGACAACCTTTTAAAAGCATTTGCACATCAAGACATTTTTTAAAAGGCGAAAATTTGCGAGCGCTGTGTCATAGAGGTGCTCACAGAACAAAGTCTCCATTAAGAAATCTGAAATAAAAGGCAAATTTGTCCGAACCAGCCGACAGGATGGGTGACATTAAATTTACTTATTTTTAAACATTTTCTGTTACTCTGTTACAGTTGTCCCAGTTTTTCCCCCTTTGCCCTCCTACGCCCATCCCCCGCCAACTCCCACCATCGGTCTGCACCCTGTGTCCGTGCCCAGGGGTCACTCATACGTGTTCTTTCACTAGTCCCTTCCCCTCCTTTCCTTTGTTACCCCCGGCCCTCCTCTCTGGTCACTATCAGTCTGTTCCAGGTGTCCCTGCCTCTCCTTCTATTTTGCTCATTAGTTAATTTTGTTCACTAGATTCCTCTTACAGGTGAGATCTTGCGGTGTCTGTTGCTCACCAGCTGGCTTACTTCACCCAACACGATGCTCTCCAGTTCCATCCACGCCACGTTGGAAGGTGACGACTGCAGTCCCCGGGTCAGTCTGGATGCCGGCCGGGCACCCACCTACACCAGCTCTGCTGAAGGCGACTGCTGAGGTGGCCGGCCGTGCCCTGCGCAGGAGCCGACCGAGGCCCTTGTCGTGACTGCCTCTGGGCCTGTCCCGGATCTGAGAGTTTATGGGGACGCACAAAGAGGTCTAGACTGCACGTACATGCGTGTGCATGGTGTGAGAGCACCGATGGAAACCGTGGGGAAGCTCTGACACACTTAGAGCGTGTGTAAACTGGTTTCAATGGGACCGATTGGTCCCTACTTGATTGTATCTTGCTTATTTCAATTCCTAGAACCAGGGAGCCATAGCTTCTTCCGAGTCCTCACATTTTCAACTGCTGTCCTCCTAAGCAGCGTTGTGACTTGGCCGCCACCTGTAGTTACTGCCCTAAGCATGGCGGTGGGCTCTCCAGATACAAATCTCGGCCATGCGGTGTGGTGCTCGCACACGCTGAAGTCGCTGACGTGGTGGCTCGTCTGCCTCCACTGGACGGTGTGGCAGTCCACTGGGAAAGGCAGGCTCACCGGCTGGGTGCTCTCGCCCTTGGTACGGAGAACCGTGCTGAGGGGGTGGGGCCAGCTCACCTCCCGGTGAGACCGACCAGGAAGCCAGGCCTGGGCCCGAGAGATTCTCCTCTCCAGCAAACATCAAAACCCAAAGCACAAGACAAGAGTGACAATTTGTCACTTTATGTTGCGACATATAGTTGTCCCAGGCTCTCCAACCCTCATTTCTCCTACACCGGCTGCCGACAGCAGCTACCCTGCTCTCAGGTGGTGGTACCTGGGCGTCTTTTGGAAACCTCACCTCCGGTGCTTCCTGAGGTTGAGAAATTCGCTTTGGGTGGGAACGGCTGCCCGGGCTCGCCCTCCGTCAGGAGTCCCTTGAGAATACGTGGCCCATTTTGTGGCTCTGTCAACCGGCAAACCGGTGACCACGCGTTCCGTGCTCTGTCCTGTGACTCAGGCAGCACCTCGCAACTTCACGAGGAGACGTGAAAAGACGAGTTTGCACTTCGAGATCCGTGGTGGCTTTGGGTGTCGTTTCTGGTGGAGACTTGAACGTGCCTGTGACTGTCGAAAGGCTACGGGACCTCAGAGAGCCCGGGGCCCACAGAGGCCCCTGGAGGTGCAAAGCGCGTTCTCTTTCTGGGGCCATCGGTGTCCCGGGAGGACATGGTGTGGGGCCATTTCTGAGCCTGCCCTGGAGTTCCAAGTTCTCGGTGAACCATGCATGTGTCAATGTGTTGTCACCGTAGGTAACGCTCAACCCTTGGCCTTTATCCACTCGGTCCGCCGGAGAAGCTGGGGGAGAGTGTCCCCTCGGTGTTCAGCCAAGAAGCCGACGGAGCCCGAGTCCAGCCGGCCTCCCGGGTGAGCTCCATTTGCTCACATCTGTCACCAGCACACAGCCACACGCGGGGCAGTTAGGAATCGGCGCTTCTGGTTCTGGTTTTCCTCTACAAATCAGCGACGTCACACCCACCAGGGGATTCGCACTTCGGTTCTCGGGCCTTTGAATTTCAGAAAAAGCATCGTTTGATTCTCCCACTGCCCCTGTCATTTTTCTTTCACTTCTAATAAGTCCCTGATAAAAAGCTCCTTTTATGTTTTTCTCATCACCTGTTCCATTGATAGCAAAATGCATTCGGATTTGCTGGGGAGAAATGTCTACAGATTTCCATCTTTGAATTTACTAGTGACATTCTGACTACTAAGTTTTTCTCTGGGTTTTCTTTTGATGTGAGGAAATTTTTGGGGGGTTAATGTTATAATATTTCATGAACTTATAAAACTACAAATAATTAAAATATTATAATATGTGGGCACATCAAAAATTTTAAATTAAGTCAGAGATAATATAAAACAGATTATATAAAAAGATAAACGACAGTCTATGATATTTGATTTGCAATGTATATTTATTATATATGCATATATTATGTTATATATGTGTGTGTATATATATAGTAAAGAACTACAAGTCAGTAAGCCATTTTATATTCCAATATAAAATCGAATGAAGAACAAGACAGGGAACAAGAAGCCAGACTAATAAAAATACAGCTAAACTTTCTCGACTGAGGACTCGCAGACTTGGAAGGGGTGGAGGGAGGGTCAGAAAGGGGGAGGGATGTGCCCACAGAACTGCGATATCGAACCGTGAGCTGTGTAGATATTGCTGCTGTAATGGGGACCCGAAACTCATGCAAAACTGTAGATCAACTATACTTAAACCAGCCATGAGAGAACACTTAATTAACATCAAATTGGAAAATGTGAAATGTGGAAAATGTCAAATGTGAAAAAACAGAGTCCCCGGTGGGTGTTTAGGCAGACTGTGTGGAGGGGTAACTCCCCGGCTGCCGGGAAGTGCAAATGAGTTCAGCAACTTGGAAAGCAACTTGGTGCTTCCCATTAGCATTAACAGTGGGCCTTCGGAACCAGCGAGCTGCTTACTCGTCCTTGCTGGGAGGCGGACAGACTGCTCATGCTGGAACTGCTGACGGCAGCGAGAACGGGAAGGGGACCCTCCTGTCTGTCCCCAGGCTGTAGGTGTGTGAATCCCATACCATTCACGTGCCCACGCTTCCGAGCCGTGAAGATAAGTAGTTGTATAGCTTTCCAGTCCAGTAGATTTCAAAAAACGATTAAAAATGGCAGAACAGTATGTGGACTGTTACGAATTTTATGAGTGAAATCATAAATACTTAGGCTATCCGTGCACCCAGTTAGCAACAAAGCTGTAACTGCATCTTTGTTGGTTTGGGGAGGGAAAGGGAAAAAAGCAGGATTTGCCGGAGGCTGGCACGCTTCGACTTTCAAGCATTTGTCTCTCAAAAAATGTCTGGTGCTCTGGTGATGGAAAGGTAACATTTTAAATTTCTTCTTTTGAGTGCATGAGTGACACAAGGAACTTTGCACTTTTCTGTTAAATTTCTTCTGTGCGGAGGATTTTCTTGTTCTGTTTTGCAACACTTTGCCTCCTTCGCTCAAATTCCAGGGACCTTATTGACCGTTGTTTTCAAATGCATGACCCGGTAACGAGGAACAGGGGTCCTCGGTGGGAGCCGCATCCCCCCCTGACCCACCACGTTCCGTGATAGAGACCACGGACACATTGGAGTGTGTGAGGTTAGCGCCAGGTGCTGGAAAGCGCGTGAGACCTTGGAACAAACCACTTGATTCTACACGGTGGGGAAGAGACACTCCGGCGGCGTCTTCGACGTTGTGTGTGGCTCTCACGTCGAAGCCAGGCATGCGCGCTGCTGTTGCGGACGTCGAGGGCGGACCGGGCACTGAGTGCGCGGGAAGGCCGGTCTCTAATCCACAGAAGGAAAGCGTTTCCATCGTAAGATTCGGCTGCGCGCAGACGGAGGCTGCTGGGCCTGGAAAGATGGAGGTTTGAGACCTGTGACTTGCCCTTCTCGTCTCAGATCCCAAACTTTTAATTTGCCAGACAAAATCCATGCACGTTGCTCGCAAGTCACAGTTTGCACTTTATCTAACCCTGGCAGATAGGATTTGGAATAAGAACATGAAAGAGTTTTGTTGGCAGCTGTCATGGATGACTATAAAAAGCAACCCGCAGTGTTTGAAGTACATATTCAAAGCTCCTCTTTTTAATTCTTGTAAGCTTCCAGATGCCCTTCCAGATGAGCTGAATGAATATACCCAGACTGGCTGCAGTGCACACCGTTCCCTCAAAGGTGCCTCGTGGGGAAATATTTTAATTGATGTAGGTTTTTAGTTTTAGTCACTGTGAATAGTCTTTCACATTAAATCCTCGAAAACTACTAGTAAACATTCCAATGTTTTTAACCAACTTGTATTTGTAAAAGGTGGACTCGCGTGGAAAAGATTTTTAGTGAGCGCCCATGCAAATGTGGTGGTAAAGGAGGCGCAGTTTTTTCATTAGGTAAATCAGATCCATCTTGGCATTGAGGTCTGAATCATAAATGAACTGTTGTAAAGTGATTGGAAGTATTATTTGGTGAAAACTATGGCGGAAATGTGTGCCATTGAATAGAGGCTAATACACCATTTATCGCACATTTTTTATAAGATCCACATCAAACATTAGAGCCGCTGCACTGGACGAGAATCTGCTCGCACTGCGCGGACAAATGGGAACTCAGACCCACATTGTTGCAGTTTGTGTAGACACCGCGAGCCCACCCTGACACCACCTGTCTTCCAGAGGCGTTCTGTCCGCTCAGTCCCCTCATTAGGATCTGTCCCTCTGTCTGCTTTACAGAAGTCTCCAGTTCGTGCTAAACTCGGCCTGTGCATTTGTAATTTCACCCTTTTTATCTTTGAAATAGCTGCCCCATCAGCATCCTAACATCTCTTGCAGGTGAAGCCTGTCTCAGCCCTCCACTCTGCACGTGACATCAGACCCTCCTGAGTTATTCTGCATGCAATGTGCGTCTGTGAGTGACACCGCATGCCTGGGAGATACCTTTTAATACGAATAAGTCCATCTTTCTTTTGGCCAGCCAGGATTCAGAACTGGATTCCATCTTGCCTTTTTCTTAAACTCCAAGAGCCCTGAAGATTTGATTCCCTCCCGGCTGTTTTTACCCTCATGAGCACCTTCTTTAACTCTTCCCTCCTACCTGGCCTCACCCTCTGGGCACCTTGTCTGAAATAGACTCCCAGGGTCATCTGGGTCCTCTCCCTAAAAGGCTCAACACCCCCGTGGTCTCCGATGTTTCCGATTAGGTGTAAACTGTGTGCCTGCTGTGTTCTGTCTCTCTCTATCTTGAGCCCAGTCCCACCCCCCGCCCCCCACCAGACTTGCCTTCGGATCCTTCTGCAGAGCAGGTAGACCCCAGGGTGGAGAGGCTGGGTTGGACACGCGGGGACCCGTGGATTGGATGGAAGTGCAGAGTGGGGAGTCGTGGCGGTGGGTGGGGAGACCGTGTTGAAAGCGTGCCAAACTCTGGGCAAAGATCAAGGTTCTCATTGAGGCCAGAGAGCAGCCAGCAGAACAAAGTGTTCCAGAGAAGCCAGGACAGAGAGGGTTCCTGGGTGTCGGTCATGGGACCAGAACCAGAGGAGTCACGGTGACCTCGGAAGGCGAGGAAAGTAAGGGGACAAATGAGCTGCGAGGAAAGAAGGTTGAGGTCAGAGAGGGCTGTCTGAGTTTTGGAAGGGGGGGCACACTTTGGAGTTGCAGAGACCGGCCGAGAGCTGGGTGTGCGCACTTCTGAGGGAACCTCGCCTTCCCAGGATGGGCGGCCCAGGTGTGGGCACGTGAAGACCCGGTTGGTGATGTAGGGAGGGTGGAAGGGCCATTTGTTCCGTCTGTGGTGGGCGGAGAAGGTCACCGTGGGGACAGCACACGTCCACCGTGGGCAGAGGTGGCCCTCAGCCCTATGTGAGCAGAGCTGCGTGAACAGGATGCCACGGAGAGCTGCTTCCTCAAAGAAAATGTGTTTTTCTCCACAGAGCCATTCTAATAAACAGTTAGACGAGTGTCTGAAATGGACTCAGGAAGAGGTCTTCCTTTCGAAATTCTGTTCACGTCAGGGCTACTGTTTCCACGTCCCGGTTTTGCAAATGCTTGGTATTAACACATTTGACTTTTGGAAAAACAAGTGATTTATCCCTGAGAAGGCAATCGCCTTGTCTGCCCAGGCTGGGTCTCTCCTGGGGTATGGTATTTACTAGACTTCCCACAATGCAACACCCCAGTTTCTCTTGGGGACACTCCTGTGCACATGTAACGGAGGTGGCTCCTACCCACCTCAAGCAGCAAACTGAACCCTGATTTTCCGGGGCCATCTCCTCGGGTCAGAGGTGCAGTGGTGTTCTCGGTGGCAGGGCCCTGTGAGCCATTAGCCACGGCTTTCGGGTGTTGCTCTCATCCAAGGGACAATCGGAACTGCTGCTGAGTGCGTGGGCTCTGGGGATCTGGGGAGACTGCCCGAGACGGGGACATGGATAGCTCCGCTGTCACTCCCAGGGGGACAGTCTCAGTCACACGTCCCGTGAGGAAGGAAAGGAATGACCTCACTGCCGGCTGTTCATCTTCCATGCGGTGATCCCCCCTCGCCTACCCTCAAATTCTCCCTCCCTTCGAAAGGCGTAAGGCCTTTATTGGACTTGGACTTGGGAGTGTGGAGAGCTATTCCACAGCCACCGTAAACAAAACAAATGCCTATCAGAATTAGATGGCCTTGTGCGCCCTCTGGAACCAACCCTCGGTGTCAGGGAACAAAGGAAGCATCAGAGTGTCAAGTTCAACCACAAGGAGACACACGACAGCGGGCGGTAGCCTAATTAATCATGGGGCAGGCGTTACTCCAGAACTACACTTCATCAGGGCCCAGTACATCCCCTTGGTGTCCCTGCAGCCGCCGCCAGACACACGGCCTCTCCGTCCTTTGTACAAGGCTCTGTATGTGCAGGTTGGACAATCGAACACACGTAGGCTGAACCATTTCCTAACGGTGTGACCTTGAATGAGTTACGTCGTCTTTCTGAGCCTTGAGCTCCTCCCGGGTGAATGTGTGGGGCTGCCCCGAGGGTTTGCCTTGACCCATTCCGAAGCATTTGACACCCAGGGGGCCTGCCTTTACACCCAGGAAGCCAGTGGACCTGACAGTGTCCAACAATAAAAAACAGTGAATTCAGATCAGTTTTAACTGACACCATGCAAGCTAAGAGCTAACGTTGAGATTTCTTTTTCTACACTTAAAAACAATGGCATGTAACAGCTTTAAGGTTGAATAGATACCTGAGATTTTTAACTACCAATCAAGGAGTGTTTGTACTCAAAGCTGTTTTCTCGTAATCCCTGCAGTGCCGTTCTGACAATGAACTTGAGCAGGGAGCGGAGGGGGTCCGAGTGTGGAGTTCGGGGGTCCGGACCGGAAGGAATGAGGTCGGACCCACCACTGGTCAGTGGGTCCCCATCGCGCTTTCTAGATGAAGAACTCTGTATGCCCTGATGCTCCTAAGTCAGTAACTTACGTCTTTGTAATGTTTGTTTAACAGAGTTGAGTTTCCATTTGAGGAATTTTTCACTGTTCCCCGTGATACTGTAGAATGAGACCTAAAATATGTCCTTCCCTTCCACAAGTGTGTTCTTGACTTCCTGACCTTTTATTAATTATCGTGCCGTTGGTCAGGGAGAGATGAGTCCGGGCCCTGCTCCTGGGGGCAGGAATTCAAACTGCAGCGTCCTTTCTTCCACCTTCTGTTGAGGGGCGTTGGGGAGGTGACCCCGTCATCCTCCGGGGTCTGTGCAGGGACATATTTGTCCGTACACTTGCACATCTTTCCTCTTGCATGGGCACCACGAGGCCCCCGCACCGTATAATAAGGGCACAACAGGGTCAGTGGAGCTGATCCCACCCTCCCAGCCAGGGGCAGGGGGTCCGGGGCGCTGCTGAGTCAGGGGGCGGGAAAGCGGGACTCATGCACCCGGCGGGACCAGCCAGAAAAACTCACTGTCACAATCAGTCCTGGACATGAAACCCGAGGGTGTCGATCTGGGACTGTCCGTGTGGCCTGCTTCCCACAAACGAAACTGCGGGACGAGGGTCCTGGGGGGATCGACTGTGAGGCATCCAGAGAAGGGGGGAGCGTGAGGTGCGAACGGTACACAGCTGTGGCTTTTTAGGCAGAAGAATTGAAAATATTGTCTCTTCCCCTGTCCTGCCTGGAGGCAGAGACACCACCAGGGCTGTGTCACCAGCCTCGCAGAGAAGGGACGGGAGCTACCCACCCAGGGTTTCCCCCTTGAGGAAGCTTCACTGATGTTGGTGGACAGGGCCCTGGGTTTGCCGCCCCGCCGGCTCAGCCTCAGATACAGCCGCTCACTACCCGCAGCAGTTGGGGTGTCCCTTCCGGAACCCCTGGAACAAACGGCGGCTCCACCTCCCCCTGCCCACCGTGGGCCAACCCGAAACTTCCCTGAGGCGGTGTGTTTGCTCCAGGCTCCCAGTTTTATCGGAATCTCACAAAGTGGGAAGAAATGTTAAACTGGAACTCTTCACCCGTAAGTCACTGAAAATCTTTCACCCAAAGTGCTCACTACGGCTTAAAATTAGCCATAGGTTGTCAGTTATGCAGTAGGTGAAGTATATAAAAGTAATCCATTAATACTTTGTTAATGTAGTACTAATGATAATTTAGAAATACACTGATAAAATTATAGCCCATAAGTTAACATATTGGTTCATTCAAATTATTATAAAGTCACAATACTGCTATGTTACTAAATAATGTGTTAGACATATAGGAACATTCTAAATAAATGCAGCTTCCCAGATCTGGTTTTTTAAATAAATGTTTTCTTTCAAATCTTTTACAAAAAGTCGTGAAAATAACACAGAGCATCTGCAAATAGCTCACAGCAAGTTTTCCCTGCCAGTGCCTCTCACGCTGGAACGGCGCGCTCCTCGCCCTTCCTGAACCAGCACTGACGCGCCACGATTCACTGAAGACCCTGCTTAATGTCCCCAGCTTCCACCAGACACCCCCTTCCCGTCCCAGGGCCCACAGCTCGCCCCCTCTCCCCGGCTCTTCCGGGCCCTGAGAGCTTCCTAGGTAAGACTCTCCCGGTTGTTGGTGACCCTGACAGATATGAGGTGCGCAGGTCGGGCCTTTCCCGTAGACCGTGTCTCAGATGCGGTTTGTCCCCTCCTCTTCTCCCGGTTGCACCTGGGAGACGTGTGTGCGGAGGCAGATCCCAGAGGGGAGGTGCCCTTCTGGGCACCTTCCCCCAGAGGACATTCCACCTGCACACTCACTGCTGTCGGTGTGGACCTGAGCCCTGGGTAAGGGGGAGTCAGCCGGTGTCCCCGCTGTGGGACCCCTGCCCTGGCCCTCCTTGCTTGGCTGTGGTCCCCAGGAGGTGGTGGCTGCGGGCGGCATGGCTTGGGGAGTGGCGTCCACCCGGGGTGGAGTCCCTTTAAGTGGCTTTGAGTGCTTCCGCACAGAGGGCGCCTCTCTTCCCTCCGGTTTACTTCTCAATCATTTATTTCTAGCAACGTGGGTTCGGGGAGAGTCGGTTTGGGCTTCGGGCCCGGATTCCATTCCCCATCCTCTTTACAACACTAACACGGATGCCCTTCCGACTGTCTTCTCCAAAGCAGCGGCCCTCCCCTCCCAGCTACACAGTGTGCATTTGCTGGTCCAGGTCGCTGCAGTGGGCACATCAGTGCCCCCAGACGGATGCATTTAAACATCGTTGTGTCCTGGCTGGGATCACAGCCCAGGAGGGCGGCATTTAACTCACACAAAGCGGTTGGCTCTGTGTCCTGAGGGTGGGGACCTGCTCTCCCGGTCAGAGGCTGGGGCTCACGGGTATCCATGGCCACCCTGGTTCTTGTCCTTGTCCTTGAACCTGACTAAAGGTCCACAAACCCTTGTTACCCGAGATGTGCTACATCTCAGGGCTTAGCGTCGAGTCCTTTGCGAGGTTTTTATCTGAGACACCCCATACGACCTTCGCCACCTTCCTTCCAGAGTCAGCCTTGTACATACCAGAGTGCGGTGATCAGAAAGAAGACGTTGCTGTCAACATGAAATCATGAATTAAATATCGAGATTCCACCAGATTCTCCACCGTCAGGCTCCAATGAATGTCTAGAGGGAAATATACTTTATTACTGTGCACTAATCCTATTTGTCTTCAACGTTTTTTCTTAGTATTTAAAAAACATTTATTTATTTTTAGAGGGAGGGAAAAGGAGGGAGAAAGAGAGGCAGAGAAGCATACTTGGTTGTCTCTCATTTGTCCCCAGACCAAGAATCGAACTGGTGACCTTTCGCTTTGCAGGCTGACTGAGAGAAAGGGAGAGAAACTAATTTTTCCCAGGAATTTCTCCAAATGATGCTACGTTTAAACTTATATTTTAGATCAATGTGTAGGTGAGAAATTATGCAACTAATCCCTCTTGGTTACATTTCACCTTATGTTAATTAAATATGTACTACTTAAATGAGCCCTGAGTAATTTAGCCCCAAGCTAAATTGTGTATGGCTTACGTGGCATAGAGGTTTTGGGATAAACAATCAATTTACTCATTGACAATGAACAGAGGACACTTTAAAAATAAAATCTCAGCACATAGCCCAATGGCTCGAAGAAGCCGGTTAGACCCCCACGTGAGCCAGCGTGTCCGAGCCCAGTGACGCGGAAGCCTGTGGCCCCCACAGAGGTGGGCGCCTGCATTTTGCATCCCCCCCCTGCAGGGTGAGTAATCCACTGTGTGGTGGGAGTTACCCTTTCCTGGAGTTGAGAGAGCGTGAGAACAAGGCAATTACAAGGTGTTTGAATGTTGCCCAGAGCGCTGCGCTGCGGTCAGCATTCACCACTGTCCACGTTGCGAGAGGATCGTCAGGCGTTTTTCTCTTTAACATCATGCGAAGTAACGCGTGATGATTTGGTGACTTCGTTCCAGCCCTAACCACAATCGTAGAAATGTGCTAATAGGGGCCACGATCTTCATTCGTGTGCAGGGATAATTTTATAAAACCTAGATTTTAGTAGCTGCCGAACTATACTTTTTCCTGATAGCCTTGTAGTTATTATGGGCAGCCTAGGGAGCATTATAACTCAAAATTATGTAGTAGACGGCATTTGTAAAAGCTTACTAAAAGTACTAAGAGGTGAAGGGGGGTGAGTATGAGAGGGTAAATGGTGGTGGGCAGAGACCTGACTGGGGTGGTGCACACACAATACAGTGTACGGAAGGTGTGCACCTGGAGGTTGTGGAACTGCACGCATGAAACCTGTTTACAAAATTCATGCACAAAATTGGCTACACTGGTTGACCAGCATCACCCCAATGAATTCAATGACAAGAGAAAACATTTCTTTTTTATTTATCTGTTATTGTTGTTCAAGTACAGTTGTCTCCATTTCCCCCCACCCCACTACTTGTCCCAGCCTCCCACCCTCAATCCAAACACCCTTTGGCTTTGCCCATGTGGGAAAAGGGAGACATTTAAAAACTAAATAAAAGCTTAGTAGGACTACATGCATGTATTTAGCTAATCTTCTAGATAATTTCCTTACGTTCTCAGATTTACAGATAATGAAATCGAAATGCTGAGATTTTACCTGGCCTGTCCCTGGAGTGACCGGCTCAGCGCTGGCCACACAGCAGGTGCCCCTTGTCCAAGCGCCCGGACAGCAGGCTCGTGCCGACCCCTTCATGGGGATGGGGGTGTAGCTTCAGCGCTCTCTCCGCAGGGCAGACCGAAGTAGATTTGGAGTAGTTTCGATACAATTATGAAGTGAAAAGAAAAGGAGCAAGACCGTTAAAAGCAGAGCGGAGGTGTGCTGTGCACGCCGCCCACTGGGACAGGCTCTGTGGAGGATGTACCTTTCCAGGTTCCAGCTGCGACCAGGTCCCCTCCCCCGCAACCCCAGCCCCCAGGGTCCCTCCTCTGCACTTTGGTCTTTGCAACCCCACCTCCTCCCCTGCCTCCCTACACCCCCAGGGGTGAGAGCTGCTTTCTGTCATTGCTAGTCTCTGATTCATTCTCCTCTTGGCTCTCCGGGCCCTTCCAAAAGACAGGTAGCTGATTCTGTGCATTAAAATCCACTCCTTCAAACCCATCGCACTGCAAAGGAGAAAGGAAATGACTCTACGTCACAATGTAGACGGGAGACAAGTTAAAGGCGTGAGAGCAGTAGCCTCAGCGGTAGAGGAGAGAGTCGTGGCAGGAACTGGTCCAGCCCACTCCTTGCTGACTTCACTGACCTCCCTGACCAGCAGGGTGTCCCACACCCATGGGCACCCAGAGGCTGGTGTTCACCGAAGGAGCTCCATACAATCCACTTGGGAGCCGGGAACCTGAACAAAGTCAGAGTCACTGCAGACGGTGGGAGACACACTAGCCGAGAAGACCCGGTGTTTCCCCCAAATCGCTCTACGGATGACGGACGTTCTATGTGTGCAAACGGCCCTTGAACTGGCTCCTCGTGGGCTTGCAGTTGGAAACCTGGGACATCACCGTTCTTCACGGTCGGACCCTCGTTCTGCGTCGCAGTATTTTTAGTGTAGTCGGGGTTTTCCGGTGACTCCTGCGTATCCTACAGCCTACTGCTGCGTCACCACCCGTCCGGGGGCTGGTCTGTAATCTGCTCCTCATGGTGACCTCCCCTGGGGATGGTCGACACCCCCTTTCTGCCTCGCCCAGCAGGCTGCGCACTGCCCGCCTCTCTCTTTCCCTCTGGTTTTTCCTGGTCTCCAAGATCCTCAGGCCAATCCCCCCTTCAGCCCCACCCGCTCCGTCCCCTCCCCTGGTATCTCCGACACGTCTGGGTCCTCCCGCTTTTGTCCCCACTGCCACCATCTGGGACCAGGTTGTCATTGATCGGAGAGGGACCCTCAGTGGCCTTTTTACCAGCTCTCCTTCCACCCCTCACGCTGACCCAGCGATCTTCTTCTCACATGAAACGGCCTCCGTCATCCAGCCCTACTCAAATGTTTCAAGGTGAAGACCACCCTCCCTCGTCTGGCTTCCTAGACCCTCTACCCGTCCCCTGTGTTCCTCGGTGTGTCTGCTCGAACCCTGACAGCACACGTCACTTGGACCAGGCTGAGCAGCCAGGTGTTTCTGGATTTGCTGGGGTCAGTCACGGCCACCGTGGTCAGTCCGGCCAGCTGGCCCTCAGTCCCCTCCTTGTTGTTGTCTGAGAGCCTGACTCCCTGTCCCCCCACAAGGGTTTCCGGTGACCTCAGCCCAGTGGGGCTCTTCCTTTTGTCTTTCCTGAGGCCGTGGGTGTCTGGAATCTAACAGTTTCACCAGGAAGTGCCTGCCTCTGACTCCGATCTTTCGGCGTGGTCAGGGTTTCCCTTCTCAGCTGGGAAGGCTGGCAGTTTACACGTTACACGGGGCCGGTGTTGGGGGGCCTGTGTCCTGTCAGCTCTGGACTCCAGCTGATGGGGGGCATGGAAGGAGTGGGGGGAGGGGACCCCGAACCAGCCAAGGCTTTGTCTCTGTTGCGTGTGCTGTGCACTTGGCATTGGGTTGTGTTATTCGTATTTACATGTAGCTTGGTCGTGTCTCTTCGCTGAGAATGCTTTGGGGATTCTCATCACGTATACCGGCTTTTGCCTTAATAGTATTTATCAAGTCTATTAAGAAGAGATATCAAAGTCTTCTAAATAAACATAGAAATTGAGAGTTTCCTTCTTAATGCCTCATTAACAGCTTCTGATTTAAAGCACAAGAAAAATACGTGCATGTATATGGAAATGAAATACCCTTTGGCAAGTCCGACTTCCAGGGTTTTCGATGGCAGCAAATTCATCAAAGGAGACAAAGGCCTCGGGACACTCCCGCCACGCCGTCCCTCCCTGCAGGGGAGAGGGAGAGAAGTGTCTCCTCCTAACTTCATTGAAACGAAGTGTCTTAGTAAACTTGCATAGCTCTGTAATGTGTTTAGGCAAGAAATACTTGCTGTGTTCTTGACTCACACTTGTACCTAGGAAAATTGAATAAGATGAAATTCAATGATTATAGCACTTAATAGGAGTGAGCAGGCTATGGAGTACTTCTGGAAGTACTTTTATTTTCAGTCAGCGTTTTTTAGGACGGTGTTGGATTCACACCTTGCAGCAGGGCCGGCGTTGGAGGTGCCTCAGTCCTGTCTAGCCCTGTACTCTAGCTTATCCGGTGGGGGGATGCAGCAGGGTAAGGGCACAGGATACAGCCGAAGCTTTGTTTTACAGAGAACTCCAGAGATGGTGCAGAGACTTTGTCCTGGCTGGTGTGGCTCATTGGGTGAGTGTTGGCCTGCGAACCAACCAAAGGGTTGCCGGTTCAATTCCCAGTCAGGGCACATGCCTGGGTTGTGGGCTAAGTCCAAGGTCAGGGGCATGCTTCTCTCTGCCTTCCTCCCTTCCTTCCCCTCTCTCTAAAAAATAAATAAAATATTTATTTTTAAAAAGATAAAAAGACAGTGCAGGGATTTTATATGCCCCCTTCACCGTCCCCACTAACTTCTCACGCCATCTCTTAACAAACCTGCACCCAGGCACCACTATTCACTCTCACCCCCTCTCCCTTCCTCTCCCCCAGTGCTCCTTTCTGCCCCAGCACCCCACCCCGGTGGCCACGTCACCTTCAGTCCTCACACCTCCTTGGGTGTCATGCCTCCAAGGGCAGCCCTTGACCGTCACCATCTCTCAGACCCACCTTGTCTCCTGGTGGCGAACAGTGTTGAAGAGGAGGGTGGGGTTTTTTTAGAATGTCCCCAGATCAGGGTTTGATGTTTTCGTTGTGGTGAGTCTGGGGTCGAGGACTCTTCGGGGAAAACCAATGGGATAAAGCACCGTTTTCATGATGTGAGACACCCCCGCCCCCACCCCGGTGCATCAGAGGTCAGGTAGCGGCCCATCAGCGCCTCCTCGCCTGGTGGAGGGGTGTTCGGTCCTCTCCTCTGCCTCTTCCTTCCCCACCGCACTCCTCAGAGCAAGTCCTGAGCACAGCCCGCACCTGGGGGGCGGGGGGATCAACCCACCTCCCGGAGGGTGAAGTGTCTACGTGCTTTATCCTATATTCTCCTGAATAGGAAATTTGTTTTTCTCCCAGTTTATTTATTTACTCCTTGAGGATAGACTCAAGAGTATTTATTGTATACTCTGTATTAAAGTCCATGACTCCTATTTTTCTCTAACTGTTCTGGCTCGAGACAGTGGGGGTTGAATGGGGTCAGTTTGGGCGGCTGTACTGTGTGAGTCACCCCCTTCCCGTGGGTTTGCCGTGGTTGCGGCTGTTCGGTGGTTTGGGGACAGCTCCATGCCCATTTGCACTAAAATACCCTGGACCTACCTGTGTGTGTCCTGTCCCCCCCCCCCAGAATCAGCCGTCTCTGGTCCCTGATGCTGAGGAAGGGGACTGACATCTGGGAGCCAGGTGTGCTCGCGACACCTGTTGTTCGTGACGGTCGCTCACTGCCAGCACCCTGAGCTGGCGGACTCCCTGTGTGGAGACGAAAACACCCAAGGCAGCTGCGGCGGAAAACAGTTTATCTATCGGATGCCGGGCGCGAAGCATTCCAACTTCCCTTCTGCTTCTGTTGCCGTCGGCGATGTTCTGTGACCCCCCTGTCTTGGGGGGGGGGGCGGTGTCCGTGCCGTGGCAGGAAGCGGGCGCATCGGGCCCCCCTGCATCCGGCCTGCCTTCCTGGGCTGCACTCGAGGCCTCACTGGCTGAGACTGGAACAGGACGATCACTTTTCAGGCTTTTCCCAGACAAGGGAACTCCAGTTAGCGGAAGGCTCTCTTCCTGCACAGGGACTCGGGGTGGAGGCAGAGCTGGCTCCTGGGCTCCCAGACCTCGGCTCACCGGCACCTGTGTTGTGTCCCAAACCGTGGCCTCCAAGGCCCCGCTCGGAGGAAGAGTTTAAGGCGTGTCTCCCGATCTCTCCGCCCGCCCATCCCTCCCCTGAAGTCCTCACTGCCCTCCTCGCCCTGTCTGGCTGCCCCTCAGGGTGCAGGGGGCCCACGTGGGCGGACAGCTGAAATTGGCCTCACATGGAGCTGCACAGCTATAGGCCTTTGAGANCAGGAAGCGGGCGCATCAGGCCCCCCCGCATCCGGCCTGCCTTCCTGGGCTGCACTCGAGGCCTCACTGGCTGAGACTGGAACAGGACGATCACTTTTCAGGCTTTTCCCAGACGAGGGAACTCCAGTTAGCGGAACGCTCTCTTCCTGCACAGGGACTCGGGGTGGAGGCAGAGCTGGCTCCTGGGCTCCCAGACCTCGGCTCACCCGCACCTGTGTTGTGTCCCAAACCGTGGCCTCCAAGGCCCCGCTCGGAGGAAGAGTTTAAGGCGTGTCTCCCGATCTCTCCGCGCGCCCATCCCTCCCTTGAAGTCCTCACTGCCCTCCTCGCCCTGTCTGGCTGCCCCTCAGGGTGCAGGGGGCCCACGTGGGCGGGCGGCTGAAATTGGCCTCACATGGAGCTGCACAGCTATAGGCCTTTGAGAAAGGCACGCACACACACAAACATACACAGTTTTGAAAATCGTACGGTTGTAATTCTATTAACTTTAAGGTATAACAAAGACAATAATCTCATTTGCCCAATCGCATGCTTTTTAATGGAGAGTTAAAATAAACATATTCAGTCTATGGATAAAAAATGCATTGTTCCAACAATTTGTGGTGTGCGCTTTTCTGTCAAAGGAAGCATCTCGTGTCTAAACGTTTGTGGCTTTTCCCCCACGTGCATCCTGCTCCGATTTCCCCCACACAGACCCCAAACTTCACTCACTCAACTAGTAAAAAGGCGTTGAAAACAAAATGTAGCAAAAGGCTGTTTAGACTCTCCTGTGGGAAACGCTGAAGGAGGAAGACTCCCACGCCAAGTAAAGCTACCCCGTACACAGATTTTTAGGGACATCGATTTGACAAAACCTGGGAAGGGAAAAATCCATGTGGCGATTCTGAGAACAGTGAGGATGGCCAGGAAACGCCTGGCTCCTGGAAGCGGAGGTCCCACCCTGAACCTCAGTCCACACCACCAGCACAGGAGGGCGGGGGCCCCCGGGGGAGGCTGGGGTTCACGCAGGATTCACCATGGGGGCCTGTGTTCATGCTCCACTGTGTTCAGGGGGAGCAAAGGCAATAAATAGAGACACGCGTGTGTCCACCTGGTGCCTTCCCCTGGGAGGCGAGGTTGTAGGTGACTGGTGCGCAGAGAATGTAGGTGGCAAGGCAGGCAGGACAGGACTGAGCCACGTGAGTGGGGAGTCAGAAGCTGCCCGCACAAAAGTGTCCTCTCTTCTTGCTCCCCGGGCCCCAGCCAGGCAGAGATCAAATTTTCAAAAGAAAGCCCAAAGTAGAGAAACATGGGGAAAAGATGTACGATTTTGATTATCTCGGCATCGTAATTAGCTATGCCGTTTTCAGGAGTTGGTTATAACCCTGAATGTATCTGGACGTATTGTTTTTCTTTCAGGAAGTCAAATTAAAGTCCAGACTGCTTATGGGATAAAGCATTAACCATATTCATTTCTTTTTATTCGCAGACAAGGTACAAAGTATATTCTTGGGGCCAAATTACTGAATTAGAAATGAGCAACAAGCAGCCTGTGTATAAATCTGTTTCCTCTTTCTCAAACCGTGAAAAATGTTCGAATTCTTTCTGTAAACTTCCCAAAGCCACTGATTAAAGTGGAAAATGGCCTCCTGATGGAAAGAGAGTAAATCTGATGAATTATCGTCCAGGTTCTATTAGAGCCAAGGTGTTTGCAACTTGAACCTGCTACACCTCCTCTCCTGTTTGTGTTGGGGGCCTTGACTCAGTTCCCGCGTTGAGTAGTCATCTTATCGAGGGCCATTCTCTGGCTGCTGGCGTTTGGGGTTCTTGGGGCCCTAAGACAGACACCCTGAGGGAATCCCAAAGAAATGTCCAGTCAGGTGTTACCGACCTGGGCCCACGCACAGGGAGGCCGTGCGTGCAGCGGGTGGGGCGGGGGCCTGTGACCTGGCCCGGGGCTGGCTCTGCCCGGCTGCTTTTAAGAGCCGGGCCAAGGAGAGCTCTCGGAAAAGAGGGGGGAAGGAGAGCTCTCGGAAAAGGCAGGCTTTCAGAAGTGGTCATTTCAGGGTCTGGGAGTCCCTTTTCCAACCGCCTTTTCCTTTGCTCATCACACCACCCTAGTCCACGAGGAAGGTCATGTCATGGGGACTGTGATCAGCGGTGCGTGCGGGTCAGCAGCTCCCGCATCTGCCAGGGGGCAGGCAGCGAGGGGGCAGGCAGCGAGGGGGGAGATGAAGTCCGAGGCATCAGGGTTTTGAGTGGGGGGGGAGTGGTGACGTTCTTCCAGTTGTCTTATCTGGCTTTCCTTCTGGCCACTTGATATTTCTCTGTCCCCAGACCAAGTCCCTGTACTGTCTCACAAACGTGCTACATGATTGTCCTGATGTTTTTAACCTGAAAAAAAAAAAAAAGCAGAACCACCTGGAAAGCAGAACAGGAGACTGCATTGCTAAAATGTGTTATTTTAGAAAAAAACATTATGAGATGCGAAGTATGCCTTCTTGTATTAACTGGCGTAATGGCGGCTGGTACACGAGTAACGGGAGCCGTAAAGATCTTAGCTAAGGGCTCTGGCTATTTTAGGGGACCGAATGCGACCATGAGGCCTTTAATCTGTACCTCAGTCCGAGTAAATCTTGTCCCTGTGAATTCTTTCTCTGCCCCTTTGAGCTGTAAATCTTTCTAAAGGCCTCTTGCCAGTTCCACAGCCCAGGACTGCCCTTCTGAAGGACTTGGGAGCCCCCCCCCCAGTGCTGCCCTCCGGGGAGGGGCAGCCACTTTCTCCTGGGGCTCCCTGACACCCCCCTTCTGCACCTGCATCCAAAGGACACGAAAGCAGGACACAGACGGGGTGCATGCACTCCCGTGTGTATTGCAGCATCGGTCACATCGGCCACGGCACGGCAGCCGTGGACGTGTCGGCCGGCAGGTGAGTGGGTGAAGAAGGTGCGGTGCGTGAGCACAGTGTGGTGTTTTCAGCCCAAAACGTGGGCAAAAGCGTGACGTTTGCAACAGCGTGGACGGACCCAGAGGGCCTCGGGCCAAGTGAAAAGGATGGGTGCTGTGTGTTGTCACTTCGCTGTGGGACCTAAAGGGCTCGGCTCACACCCTCAGAGCAGATCGCTGGTTTCCAGGGCCTGGTGCATGGGGCGGATGAGGAGGCGTGGACCCTAGCAGACGAGGTCCAGGGCTCTGACCTGCCACATGGCGTCTGCTGTGCGTGATACCATGCCTTTGACCATGGTGAGGACAGCGGGTCTGAAACATCCTCAGATGAAACAGTGACTCGGTGCCAGGGAACACGAGGGTGGAAAGCACTTCACAGCAGATACGTGTGTCAAGTCGCCGTGGTGTGTGTCTTAAACTCACACAAGGGCTGTTCGACCATTAATGTCCCTAAAGGTGGAAACATGTTGGAAGCACAGGTGCACGCAGCCCATAAACACTGATGCTGCGTTTATGTGGCGTTCCAGTTCCACCCAGGGCTTAGGGAGACACGTCTAAAAAGGCTCCTTCGTGCATTGACAAGGAGTTAAAGAAAAAAACCGAGAAACCCCTGTCGTGGGTCGTCCTGAGAGACGCAGCTCTGCCTCCGGTCTGTCGGAAATTGCCTCTCAGCTCTTGCGTGGGCCGTAGCAAAAGGGAAGTAAAGACACTGACCTCCTCCTGGGACCCACGGAGAGCCCACTGCTCCACGGAGAAGGCGGAGTTTCCGGCTCTCTACGCCAGGGGGAGCAAATGTGTACAGCTGTAGCCACGTTTACAGGCCGCTGCAGAGCCGTCTGGTCCAAGTTTTAGATGCTTGGTTTGAATTACACCACCTTCTTCTGGTAGTTTCAGGAACAGTGCTTCATGGGTAAGCATTTAGAATTATTTCTGTAACTATTCTGAGCCATGGGTGTAAGAAGCCCCGATGCCAGTGTTTTGCCACAGGGAGAAAGATCTCATATTGTAAACTCAGCTTGCCAAGCAGTTCCTTTTCATTTTAAAATTCGACTTCGAAGCCCATAAATATGTGTCTCTTTCCACTGAACATATGTGTGTGACAGCTTCCTCTCCAGCGGAAGGACTAAATACTCAGTGAAGGAAAATCGGTCACCAAACGATGTCACAAAACTGGTCTCTCTTTTGAAAACGTCAACCAGTCGGTAACTTCCTTTTCCTTTTATTTCCCTCTGTTTTTACGGCGGGGAGGGGAGGCGAGGATTGCAAAGCAGGGATTGAAAAAGGAGCATTTGTTGAGCTCCTCCTCCGTACTCTGCACACAGTTGTGCCACCGGCTTTCACAGTCAAGTCAAGTCTTGTTCATTTTAGTGCAGAAATTGGAAAGCAAACAAACAACACGAAAGACCACCCTCCGGTGAACGGCAGTATGCTCAGCTCGAGTCCTGCCCGGGGCCGCCAGTCCTTCTGGGGGGTAGCCCAGCCTGGCCTTCGGGTGGGGACAGCAGCCGTGGCCCTGTGGAGCTGAGTCTGCGCCTGAACCCGGGCCTGCTTTATGCTCCGGTGTTTGAATATTTGTCATCTCCAAAGAGGCTGCAACGTAGAAGATTTAATAAGGGCTTTATGAGTGCAAATTAGGGAGATAAACTAATTTTTTCCAGAGCAGTAGAGCTATGATTTATGAAACTTTATAGTGGCCTAAGAATAATTTCCTCAAGCGCCAGGAGGACTCGAAGATCCCTTTGTTGAAAGGTGTTATTAGTATTGCTTAACTGCATCTCGTAACGCAAGCTAAGAGTCAAGGCATGATTTCTTGAACTTTTCCTTGTTTCTGTCTCACACCTGTTGTTCTACAATGTTTGTGATACCGTGTTTGGAAAACATCATCCTCTTTTCCTTGGGTCACGTGCTAACGTAGCATAATCACTCGCCCAGTTTCGCCTGGCCCCGGAAGATTTTTCTAGTCTTAGTATTTGATAGACTTCTTTAGATCTTATAGGAGAATTTTATTTTCCAAAACTGCATCTCAGGGCTGAGGGTTTCTCTGTTGGAGGGTATCACGAATCAATGACTTGCCAGGCAGCGGTCTGTGCCTGCCACACGTGAGGACAACCCAGCTTTCTCCCTGCATTTTCTGGGATGGACTGAGTTGTTCTCTGCGTATCAGACAATGAGTTGTCACAGTCTGATGGCCATCATTTCAGCCCTGAGCATGAGAGAAGGACGTGTCAAAATCACGTGTGAATGAGATCAGCACACATACACTTCAGGCAGTTAGACGTGCGGCTCATAACTCTCCTTTTGAAGTGATTTGGTGAAGCAACCCTGCTATCATCATGGTGAGTGCACGTGTGTGTACGCACAGACACACACATGACCACATGCACACGTCGGTGCTCAGCTGTTTGTCACGTGGTTGGCTGGAGACTCAGGGTGAGGGCCACTGTCCCATCCACTGAATTTATACTGTTTGGTGCTTACTTATTATTATCGTTAGGAAATCAGCATTTGTAAAATCACTCCTGAGTTTGTGTGAAAAGGAAAATCAGTGTGTATTTTCCCACAAAGATGAGTGAAAATAGAAAAGCAGTTAAACTCCATTTAACCTGGAAATGTCAGCATTGAAATGGACGTCGGACGCCATCTAGTTCGAGTCCCCACTGGCCCACAGACGTGGAAAATGAGACTCGCTGTATCCGAATGACAGAGGCATTCTTTTGGTTCATTCCACAGTTGTAGATTAAATTTTGGAATCCTTTCCCCATAACTTTGTTTTCAAAACATCATTATAAACATGTTCTTAAAGAGTACAAGGAATCGGCTATGTGGACGTAGCTCATAAATAGCTCATGCTTCGTGGGGACAGAGATTCAATCTCAGCGTTGTTTGCACAAGTTTTACTCTTTTTAGAGATGATGTAGCACCTTTTCAAAAAGTCCCCATCCCCCACCCGCTCGCATTTGGCAACATTAGCTTGCTCTCGCTGTCTGGGGGTGTGTTTCTATTTTGTTTATTCGTTTGTTTTGATTTGTTTTTAGATTTCGTATGCATGAGATCACGCGACACTTGTCTTTGTCTGGCTGATCTTACCTAGCAGGGTCTCTGTGTATGGGTCCGTCCGTGCTGTTGCACACGGTAAGATTTATTCTTTTGCGTGGCTGAGTAACGTTCGGTCGTGTGGGTGCAGCATATCTCTGGATCCGCCTTTCTGTCCGCGGCACCTGGGCTGACTCCGCATCCCGGCTTCTGTGAGTAGCGCCACGGTGGACCTGGAGGTGCACACAGCTTTCTGAATTACTGGTTTTGCTTTCTCATCATAAATGCCTGGACATAGAACTGTGGACCACCGTAGCTCCATGGTTAACTTTTGAGCAGCTTCCTTCCTGTCTCCCAGAGCTTAGTTTTTGCCTTGGCCACAGAGGACGTCACTTCCTAACCTAAAAAACCTGCCCTTTTATTCAATCATTTCTCCCTACATTTTGAGTTCAAGGCCTTGAGCACTAAAAATGTCCTACCGTAGTTGGATATTCATCTCCAAATCCAACGGGAAAGACTCTCACCTAGTGTTAGGGTGGACTGGAGAACGTATTTGAGCCTGAAATATGCCAATTTGACATGCAACTTTGCTCTAAAATAATACCAGAAGACCAGTGATGCAGTTGCCGGCGCCATGGAAACTTGCCTTCCCCGCAGACTTCAGTCCCCGAATATAGATGATTAACGCCTACCAGTTCAGCATGTTTAGCTGGGCCTGTTACCTAGGCAACAGTGTACTGGAAATGAGGTATCTGCATTCTCACACGTTTTCCCTCCAAGTTTTACCTAGCTTTGGAGCGTGCATTGTAGAGCTGCATATATAATTTTCAGGAAAATAGGATGATTATGACAAGCTGGAAACCCGTCAGTGTGAAATAAAACCCTCATGTACTGACTAGACCCTCCAGGGCCCAGAAATGTCGCCTTCTGAGTGTCCCTTTGAATTGTAGATTGTGTCGGTTAATAGTTCATCCCAAACATGGTAGTCAGATTAGAAGCCAAATCACTGAGACCTCAGAAGTGGAAGAAGAATGACTGATATATTTTCTTTTTGTAAGTGACTGCTGTCACATTGAGTGACAGGCGTCAGATTCAGGACTGACACGGGGAACAGAAAAGCATTGACATAGATAGTTTGTCTCTGCGAGTTCATGCAAACCTCCCCTTCCAGGGTTCTCAGCTTCCGTTTAACCACCTTTCTGGTGAAAGAGCCTATGACGCCCTTGCCACAAAGCCTGTGAGGGTCTCTCTCCTCTGTGTCACTCCTGCTTGAGGCTGGCTGTCCCAGCTTCCACGAGGTCACCACCCAGGCTCTGCCACGGGCTGTGACAGGGAGATGGGCTCCCAGGGTTGTGAAACAGCTGTGGGTGAAGACTGTGGCCATGAGCTGGCCTTGACCATGCTCTAAACAGTGGAGAACTCGATGGAGCTCTACGTTCCTTGTGAGAAAGAAGTACGCGTTTCTCCAGGGTCCTGGTGCGTTTGCGGGCGAATCCCCTGTGCTGCGGTGGAATGTTGTTTAACATTTGTCCAGTGGATCGATGGCAAAATCGTCTGAGAGGAAGCAATTCTGGGGCCAGACGAGCCAGGCTGAGTGTTTCACGTCACCCCCGGGCAGTTCCCCAGCCATCAAGCCAAGCGGACCCTGGGAACGAATTATATCAGAGTCCCGGGGACACACCCGGAGAGGAGCTCTGTAAACAAAGTGCCAGCATCTGTGACAAAGGGAGGATTCATTTTCAAACCTGACAATCACGGGGAAGCCATCGCGATGTGAGTGAGACACTCAAAAGATGTTACTATGACAACTTCTTAGTGTCTCTAAGTGAAGTGCCTCGGGAGGAATTTCTGCTATTACCAAGAAGGCAGAACATCTTGGCTTCACGTGGGTGACTGACGTGCTGCCCTCCCTCGACCCTGCAAGGTACATGTGGCCCTGTTTCTCGTTGCCCTGTGGCCTCCTAAGGCTCCGGTTGTACTTGGGGAGGATCGGGAATACCACCGACTAGAAAGTTTCAGGCCTCACTCTCCCCGCCATGTTAGTTCCCGTCCACTTCTTCATTTTCTCAGCACCTTGCACCTTCGCCCCTCCTTTGCTGTCTCACTCACTCAAACCCGGAGACCTTCTGGGCATCCACGCATCACATACTGAAGATTCTGATAAACATTTTCCTAACCAGGCAACTGATCCGTGTCCAAGATTCCCAGACTGTCCTCTGCCCTCCGATCACACGACCGAAGAGGCCGTCTTTAGTCCTTAGAAATGTAGGACTGAGAGTGAGTCCTATCCAATTAAACTTGGCCTTCGCTGGGCTCTGTAGCTCCTGCTGCCCCCTCGGCCTCCTGCAGCTGACTCCGACAGCAGGCTCTCATTTTTCTCATTTGCATGAGAGAGAGCCCGCTCTTAGATTAGCACAGGGCAGGACAAGATAAAAAATAGATTCATTATTTGACCAGCTGACGGGCCTGCCAGGAGAGCTCGTGAATGTAAATCACCAAATGGCAAGAACTGGACGGGTTTGAAGTAGCTCTCAGCTCTCTGCTTTTGTCTATAGGCGCGACCACGGCTGAATTATTTCCTGTAGATTATCGCCCGTGGTGTTCCTGCGGATCTCACTTGAAGGAGATAAAGCCTGGCTTAGAAATTCATTCCCGCGGCTGATAACACTCAGAGGTCGAGTGTTTCTCTGTGAGGGAGATGAGCTCCTCGGCCAGCAGTCAGTGCGCGGCTCCGACGCGCGAGCAGGAACCCTGATAGGGTTTGGGACTCTGAGGCGCTGCATTAACTGAGTTCACGTCCCCCCGCCCCATCTCAAAGCAGTTTTTAATAGTTTATTGTCTTTGTATTTTTCCTATTACCATTGATCCCCTTATCCNCTCTGTGAGGGAGATGAGCTCCTCGGCCAGCAGTCAGTGCCCGGCTCCGACACGCGAGCAGGAACCCTGATAGGGTTTGGGACTCTGAGGCGCTGCATTAACTGAGTTCACGTCCCCCCGCCCCATCTCAAAGCAGTTTTTAATAGTTTATTGTCTTTGTATTTTTCCTATTACCATTGATCCCCTTATCCATCTTCTACATCACCCACTTCCTCTCCCCTGAAATCACCACCTCACTGTGTCCACGAGTCCTTTCTCTTTCTGGCCCAATCCCGCCGTCCCCCGCAGAACTGTCAGCCTGCTCCGCATCTATGAGTCTGTCTCTGTTTCGCTTGTTAGTTCAGTTTGCTCGTCAGATTCTGCATCGGAGTGAAACTGTATGGTATTTGTCTTCCTCTGGCTTGTTTCACCCAGGATAGCACTCCCCAGTCCGTCCACGCTGCTGCAAAGGGTACCATTTTCTCCTTTGTAATACTGAGTGGTGTCCCACTGTGTAAATGTCTCGTAGTTGTTCTACCCACTGGCCTACCGATGGACACTCGGGCTGCTTTTGTATCTTGGTGAATGCACAGCGCTGCAGTGGACGTAGGGTGTTCGCGGTCTTTCAGATCAGACTTTGGGGGTCTTCGGCTAGACTCCCAGAAGTGGAACCACTTTTGAGCACTGACTGTGAGCAGACCTACATTCAGATAATGTTCACCTTTCACTGTTTTATCACGCCCCGGCTTTCAGCGCAGGAGAGCTAAGCGCGGAGACGGTGCCAGGCACTGCAGCACAGAAAGAAGTTAATGTGGGCTAATTGGGTTTCAGGAGATTTAATATCTGACTGTGGATCAGGAGGGGAGAAATCTGAGGTTCGCAGCCCGTCTGGGCCACCCTTTGTCAGCCACATTCAGGACGCTCGTCCCACGGGCATTGTGTTTCTGTCTGTGGTTTCCGATGGGAGTTCATCGGACGCCTCATCCAACCCAGACACGTGCTGTGAGGACAGAACAGACCGGAAGAAGTAGAGGGACTTTGGGGATACGAGCGTGTCCCACGCAAGGCCCCGCGAGAGGCCTGGATGACTCGTGACGGGGAGCCGCCTGCTGGGGACAATTTGCAAATGTGAGATGTTTTTGTGTTCCTCCTCTTAGGAGAGTCCCTGAATATTCCAAACGGGTGATGCGTGTACATATGTAACACCACTCAACTCTTGCCTTCAAATATCACATTGATTCAGCAATAGACTATTATGATGTTTCTGTTCAGTATTGGAACATACAGGAGGTGCCGTTTCATACATGTATGTGCGTGTGTGTGCAGGTGTCTGACGCCACTCTTAGCGCTAGTTGGTTCCTGCGCTGTCGTCACCCTCTGTGCCATGCAGCGGGATGAAAGTGACAGTAATCTCAGGTTAATTGTGGGCCCCCATTAAACACGGACGTGCATATAGGGAAGGAAATAATTTGATGTTGAAGCCTACGATTCACCTAAACTTTCCCGTGTAATACTCAGAAGGCCTTACTTCTGTGGGAACGACGCCACTGTATAGTTGAGAACCCTAAAATTGGACGGTTAGGGAGTTGGTGAGAGGTCGCTGTTACGCAGTGAACTGTGAGTTTCGCGATGGGATCGCTTTGTTGTAAGGTTACAGAATGGAAAAGCCCACTTTGCCTTTGTAGATGTTGGTGACGTGCCTGTTCGTGCTGCTGGCGAGCAATGCACCGTGTTTCCTGGGACCCCCGGCCCCAGGTGGGGGTTGCGCAACCCCCCCCCCCACCTTCATGTCCTTGCTGAAGTCTGCCCTGGAACAAATGGGCTCGCCTCCGGGGAAAGGCTTCCAGAACAGCCCGCCACACATCAGCTGAGTAGTTCAGAGTGACGCAGGTCTCAAGCCGTGACTTTTTGTAACAAGTCTGAATTGGAGGAATCTGCAGGTGGCTGAACGGGAATTTCGCAGCCAAGTTCACCCTTTCACATGCCATGCTCGGAATGGCAGTCGGTGCTGGGCTGCCCAGATAAGCGATGGGCCAGCCCAGGCCCCTCACTGCTGGCTGGGGATTCGAAGAGGAGGCTGCAGGAGAAAGTGTTTTGAAACAATGGTCTGTTGATCGGGGGTAGGGGGTGAGCCAGTGGGGAGCACACGGCATTGTCTGTTGCTGTGAGAACTGAGATGAACTTTGACCTTGCTGGTGAAGATCTTTAGGGAGAAAATAAGGTTTGGCTGCCGTGATTAAGTTGTTTCAGGCCCTGGAGGGTTCTTCCCCCGGGGCCAGGACAGTGAGTCCCCTCTGCAGGGGGACGTCTGGTCAAGGCAGAGGTGAGGACAGAGTGGTAGCGGAAGTGACAAGGGGGCGGGCCCAGGTGTCTGCCTGGGTCTGCGTGGCCACCAGCCTGGGCAGCCCTCTGGCGCAGACACCAGACCCAGAAGGCAACGTGGGGAACAGACGCAGGGTCTCGACCATAGATTCCGCAAACCAGACACGTAACCCATCATTCTTGCAAGAAGACATACCCGATCGTGGGCGTTTTGTGCCATTTAAACCTTGTAGCTCGGAACATTTCTGTGTCACGGTTACGCATTATGGAAATTAAGTAAGTGCATCCTCATATGGGTTTTCCCCCTAGATCTGGTATTTTTAGTGTTTTCCCAATTTTCATACTGTGGTAAAATGCCAGTGAGTTAAATGTGCCATCTCAGCCGCTTTCAAATGTGAGGTCCAGTGGCGTCAGTTGTGTTTACACTGTCGTGCGACCTTCACCACCCCCGCCTCCGGAACCCGCTTCATCTGGCCAGGTGGGGCCTCTGTCTCCAGTAGCCACAGTGCCCCTCGCCCACGCGGCCCACCCAGCCCCTCGCCCACCCGGCATTCCGCTCTCTGCCTCCAGAAACTGGGCCATCCCAGGGACCTCACCTTGGTGGGATCACCCACTGTTTGTCCTTGCGTGACGGGCTATCTCCCTCAGCAGAGCACCCTCCGGTTTATTCATGTTGTAGCGTGTGTGTCACACTGTGTGTTGCACTGTCCCGCCTTTGGGGGCTGCACACCTCCACGGGGTGCCTGTCTTGCATTCACTTGTCCGTCACCAACCCACAGACACCCAGGACACTTCCGAACGTACTTCCCAGGACAGCAGGAGGTGCCATCTCACTGTTCAGAACAGCGCATAATTCAGAATGTATGAATTACTTATTTCTGGAATTTTCCACTCCATGATGTTGGGCCACGGTTGACTGCAGGTGACTGCAGTCATGGAAAGTGAAGCCGTAGACAGGGAGCCACTGCATGGGTATCAGAGAGGCCAGTATTGATTGACTGATTGGGCGGGGGGCTCCATCAGAGCTGGTCACTGCGCACACTCAGTCAGGGGCAGTGCCTCTTCCCTCTCAGTCCCTCACTCTTCTCCCACCAGAAACAGACTTTCTGCAGAGAGAGGGTTTGGGATTGGAGATAGGGCCTCAGCCATGAGATGCCACCGGGTCTCGGAATTCGAGCAAGACCCCAAGGGGTGTGAGCCTGCACCCCGGTCCGCACACCTTTGCACTGACTGTGTTGACCAGAGCGGACGGCAGATCAGAAGCGTGGTTCTTTGGATGAGAAGTCAAAACAGAAGAGGAGAAACTTCAGGTCACTCTGGTGACCACCACATGGCTTTGTAGGGGGACTAGGCCTTTAAGGGAGGGAATGAAGGAAGCCAGGCGGTCTGGGTTGAAGTCTTGTCTGGCGATAACCAAACCGAAAGAAGGAGCTAAGTCGAAACTGGGAAGGTGGTCCCTCCAGGAGAGCCAGCCCGTGCCCCCTGCTCCCCTGGGGCCTGGCGCGCCCTCGGTCCCCGGGAGGCACTCTGGGCTCTTCTGCGTGTCTCATCCCGGGAGCGGTCACAGGCTGTCGCAGGGCTGATGCTCTAACACGCACTCCGCGGCATCCTACCTGCACTGAGTCATCGCCGAGGGCTTAGCTACTCAGGGGATACAGATTGCCCCGTGGAAAGGCCCACTTTTGTTCTCCCCCCAAAAAGGTAACACAGCTTGTCAACACACTGACTTGGATGTGGACAAACCCACTAGCCGTGTCACCTCTGCCTCCAGGCCCCATACCCACGAGTTCAGGTCAGAAATGTTTTGAATGCCGGTCCCTGCCTCTAAACGAACTCCATTGCGTCCCCTCAGGGTCAGGCAGGATTCCGTGTGGCGACCTGGGAGCGGCCTGGGCTGGCCCATGGCAAAGGTCTACAGGGTCATTCCAAAAGCCTTCGGTCTCCCCCGCAATAAACACTTCCCAATGTGACATGCATGTCCCCCTGATCTGCTGGTCCTCCCTTCATGGGAAATCCTGGAGCATTCTCCGGGGGCCTGCTGGCTGACATCTGTAAAGGGTACACCTGACCGTCCATGGCACCGCCTGCCGTGTCCTCCCTCGGCCACAGAGTGCAGGTGCTCTCGGTGACAGCGAGTTTCTGCCGCTCAGGCTCAGACGTGAATGTTCCAGGCAGGTGCTAAGTGACTCCCTCTCAGTCCCCGCTCAGGGCGCCAGAGAAAAGCAGTGGAAAATTTGGCAAAGCAGTTACTTCAAAGTTGTTAACCTTTTCCTGATATTATTCCCCAGATGCAAAAAAAAAATTGCCCCTCCATTGGGTTAGAAATTACTGGCCATTCCCTGTCTAAGGGGCCATGAGAAGTTGCCTTTGCCCATTAGCCCCATCACTGTCCCGGGACAAGTCCCAGGACAAGTCCCATTCATTCCCAAGTTCTGCTCCAGAAATGTGTGGGGAAGCCTCGCGGTCTTCCTCTGAACTCCATCTCCCAGCGTCCACTCCTCACCTCCAGGACTTCATGGGCTTGCCCTCCTTGTTCCTGTGACTGTCCACGCCCGCCCGACCTTCGCCAGGCCCCAGGCCACACAGCCGGGTGCTCATACAGCAGTTATGGGACACAATGGAGCATTTTTCCTTGAATCATCTTTCCCCCACTAACCTCGGTAATAGATCTGACACAGAAAGCACTTGAAAGATGTCATTTCACGCAAATGTAATTAACGGATCCCTGGAGTGGGGACCATTTTTTAAAAAAGGAATACATGTGCGTGTGGAGAGCGTCTCTATAACTAGACAGCAACGATTTTTGTTTGAATTTGTCTAAGAAGCACACTCGTGTTCATTGAAGTTTTAGAATTAGCTGGTGCACCTTATGTTTTTGTTGTGTATGCCGGCATTCACATTTTGATGCTGTTTTTTATTTTATTTTCTTGAGGAGAGACACTACACCCCCCCCCCAAGATTTGGTGTGTCACAGTAAAACAGCATCAGCCAGCCCGTAGCAAAGGTTGCCGATCATTTTGTGCCCCCTGAGCACAGCTCTGTCTGCACAGAGCCGCCCTCCCCTCTGCCACCCTCGGGGGCGAGTCCTGGGCAGCTCCTCGTCCTCACACCCCCCCACACTCACACCCCCACGTCACCTCCCGCCTGCAGTCAGTTGGGAGTGTTCTGTGTACCCTGTAAGCACATTTTTGCCCCTCCTTCAAAGGCCAGTTTTTAGAGAGCAGGAGTTTTTGTTCATTTCTTTGCTCGCATTTGTTTTATTCTTTCTGATGCATCTGAAAGGCACCGTTTGGGAAAGAAATGATGCCTGATTTTATAAAGAATAGAATGAGTAAAAAAGTGAGAAAAAATGTCTTATGTTCCTCACTCTGTGAGTCAATGACAAAGAAGTTTTACTTGGGAAAAAAGAAAAATGTCCTTTCAGAGACTGGGCAGAAGTGGTTTTCTCTGTCAAGAGGAGCGGACGAGGCTGGAAGGCCGAGGGTCAGGACAGCCCGCTGGGCAGGGACGGCTGAGCGCTCAGGCAGGTGCTGGGCCAGGCGACCTGGACCCGGTAGAAGGAGCGGCCGGTGCTGGGTTCACATACACTTTGTTCTGATTGGACAGTGGGAGCAAACTGTGGATCGAACCGTCAGTGGGACCTAGAATGAGAGTTCGGAGGGTCTGCCTCCAGCCTGGTCGTAGGCAATCAGACAGACTGGGTGAGCCCTGCCCAGCTTACAGGAGGAGCGTGGTTCTTACAGGAGGGTGGGAAGGTGGTTCTAGAAGCCATTTCAAGACAAAAAAAGGGATGGGGACACTTCCTCACCGTCCACTGTCTCCAGGCTCCCAGAGCTCTGGTAAAGCCTAACGTTACTAATAGGGTCTCCGGGACTCAGGGAGTGACAACAAGAGTTAGCCTTCACATCATCAGAGTAGGGGTGCAAGAGAGCGAGATGAAGAGGCAGACACACAGAAATAGACGGACAGGCAGAGACCCCGAGAGGGACAGATGTTGAAAAGGTGTCCGAAGAAATGACTGAAACATTCCCAAGTTGGATGAAAAACGCAAGCCTGCAGATTCAAGAAACTGGGGGAATCCGCGGAGGATCAACCCTCAAAAACCCCACCAAAAATATCCTCATTGGCCATGTGAATATGAAAGATAAAGAAACAATATTGAAATCGGCCAGAGAGAGACACTGCGTTCCCTGGAGGGGCAGCAGTTCATGACGACGATTTGCCACCCGAGCCGTTGGGGGAGTCACTCCCTGTCACTCACATGCTGAAGGAGAACAGCTGTCACCAGTCAAGCCTCTATCAGCCAAAATTTGTTCAGGAGCAAACGGGACATGAGTAAATTCTCTGGCAGAGGGAACCAAGAGGACTTGGGAGCGACTGTCCCTGTAGAGATGAAAATTGTCGCAGAAGAAGGCTTGACATTTCAGGAAGAAAGAAGAACATCTGACTGAGTAGAATCGGGGCAAATACAGTAGGTTGCCACGCTTCTCATGAGTTTCTTAAGTCGTGTTTCATGGTTGAAACAAATGTAAGGGCCTTGGCTGCGGCCCTGTGGGTGCGGGAGAGATAGGGCAATGGCATTGGGAACGTTGTTGAAGGGATCTGTACGAGCACGAGAGTTCAACTCGGCACTTGGGGCGGCCAAGCCCAGGCCCCGGAGGCCGTGCTGAGGCGCGCGAGTCGTGGTCCCTGCAGCAGGAACCTAAAATGTCACAGAAAACCGTCTACTCAAAACAGGTCTTCTTCAGCAGAAGGAGGGCTCTGAGGGCCTTGGCACTTGGGGACACGCTCCCGAAAGGACTTGTCTCTTGGGGGCCCCCGATCCAGGAAGCCCCAGCCCGGACTCAGCGGGGCCTCTCTTGAGCTTCGGGCCGTGAGCCTCTCCCCAGCCGTCCGCTGACATCCCGGCCTGCCCTTGCTTCGTGGCATTCACCCCAGGCGGCCTCAGGAGGCTGTAAATCCAACCAGTCTTTTATCTAGGATCCCCCTAAGGAAATAATAGTTACATTTTAAAAATAGAACTTTCTTCAATGTGCGAAAGTATTTAAATGTCCAAAGCAGTGGTCATTACAGCGTGTTCTCAATCACACAGAAGTGCGAGCGACACTAATGTCCAGCCGTGTTCGTGGTCAAGACAGTTATGCTAAAGCCACGGGACATGACAGTGTGGGACATGCCAGTGTGGGACATGCCAGTGGGACATGACAGTGTGAGACCACAGGCCGTACCTGTGACTATGAGGTAGCAGTCTGAACATTATCCCGCCACACGACTCAGGAGAAAAGCCCATAAAGTGGCAAGCATTCTGATACTGGTTCAAAGCACCTGCGAACCAGCACATCGGGGAAGGCTGAAAGGCAGGGAGCGGGCGCGGTGGTCCAGTTAGAGTGTCGGGCAGTCCTTGTCAGGCTTTGGAATTCTGTACATTTTGTTGATGATGCCAAAGTTAATATACTGGGCAGCATCAATTTTGAAAATGTACTTGACACCCGTGCGCCCAGAGACCCCCCTTTCTGTACCGGAGTGTCCCCTCTCTGTGGCTCAGGGGGTCACTTCACGGCGTCAGCCGTTAAGCGGATTCTGTACGGAAAGGTCAGCTTTCCCCTCTCGTCCCTGTGCGCTCTCCGGGGCCACGTCCCGGGCTCCGGAGTGTTCTTCAAGGTGGGGCTGCTCGCAGGAGAGCAGGGCCCACAGCAGCCCCTGGTGTTCCGGTGGCCACAGCTGCCCCGTGGCTGCCCCCACTCTGAGCTGACGGAGTGTGTCTCTCACTTCGGCGGAGGAAGCCGCATGCTGACCCCGTGCTGCGGTCCCGGCAGGGGTCTCGGAACGCACGTCCCAGCCCCACGCCGCCACTGCCCGGCCTGGCCTGCCTCGTGTGTGGACTCTGGGCATCGTTCCCGCTCAGTTCCCAGGACTGGACATGGCCGATTTCGCTGCGCCCTCACGTTTCGATGAGTTTTGTCCTTTTGTTTTGGGGAGCAGATTTATAAAAGGACTTGATATACTTGGGATCAAAAAAAGAAAACTCTGCTTTTCAAGGTGGATTCTAGTTCACATTTACAGGGCTTCCCGTTTTCACTGCTGTTTCATTCGAGTCCACAGACCTCCCCAGGCCCATCCGCATCTCCTCAAACAGGGGCCCCAGTGTCAGAAGTGAGCCCCGCACAGGGCGGCGTGGGTGCGCCCCGTCCCACACGGGCAGCAGCCTCCGCCATCAGGCATCAGTTTTAAAAAAAGGAAGCCGGCATCCCGTGAAAAGGGGTGGCCTCATCATTCCACTAGACACGAATGGAATGGGTACCTTTGAGGGGTTAAGAGGCTCTTTCTGTGAAATCCTCGAAGGAATGAGGTGAAACAGAGTGTGAAGGAAAAGGGTCGCGTGATTTCCGTCAGGATAATCAAAACTAAGTTGTGGGTGAAGATGCGATTGAATTGTAGTGCCTATTATTCATTACAGTGTTCTTCACTTATTCAACATCCACTTACTGAATGAATGAATCATGTTCATTTATTGAACACTATTCAGTATTTTACCATGTTATTCATCGGACACAGTATTTTTCAGAGTCTGATGGATACAGAGACGTCTGTTTGTTAGCGTCAAACTGGAGAGGTTTCCCAGCTGTCAGGTGCACAGTCTGGGTGTGCCGGACAATTGAGGGGTCTATTTCTACACACAAAGAGGAAATGTGATTGAAAGGGAAAGTAACGTTCATGCAAGGCCCCTGAAATTGTAGGAATAAAACTAAATTTGAACCAGGACTCGCCCACCCGCCCGTTAGCAGGGTCACCCAGAGAAAGTCCACGAGTGTGGAATGTGCGTTTTCCGTAACACCGCAGTGATAATAATGGCTCCCTTTGCTACACAAGCTTGCTGGGATAGTCAGGATTCGGGAAGAAATAAGTTCAACACATAAAGTCGACAGCTTGTGTGATACCCACTAACGAAGAAAACCCTTCTGAACTTGGCAGGCAAGGCCCTTTGGGACTAGGTTAAGGCCAGTTTAAAGCTGATTCTCACCCCGCTGGGTTGTCTCCTGACAGTGAGCTGGTTCACATCGTGCCTGTTGGGAAGTTCAGCTCACGCTTCCATCGTGGTTTAGAGTGGGGGCAGGCAGGCCAGGGCGGCTCACAGTTCTCCCCCAGGCTCTCTCCCCCCGTCCCTGCTACAGATGCAGGGTCCGTTCAGGACCATAGGAGGACGAGGCGGTAAAGGGGGCAGAGACACTCAGAGGCCTGCCAGCCGGGCTTCTCCCTTGACCTGCAGCAGGACGCCAACTGTAGCCAGCCCAGGAGAGTTCTCTCCACATCACCTGGTCCAGATGGGGACACATGGTCACCCTAGGGGCAGGGAAGGCTGAGCAGGCAAGCAGGGTCCTCTTACAGCGGTTCAGTGACGCGTAGAGGTGGCAAGGGCGTAAAAGATCCCGGACACCAGCACGGGTCAGCGTTGGAGCCCAGTGATGGCTTCTTGGCTAATCACCTAAGGATTTTCGGCCTCTGTGGTAAGATGCTAATTTTTGCTGCCCTTTCTAAAACTGTTTTCTCAGTACCTACCTAACTCTGATTAAGCAAATGTTATCAACATAGCCTGTAAATAAATATTTCCTCAAAGTGGAAACCTCAAAT
Source organism: Sturnira hondurensis (assembly GCF_014824575.4). NCBI lineage: Eukaryota > Metazoa > Chordata > Mammalia > Chiroptera > Phyllostomidae > Sturnira > Sturnira hondurensis. Next base: position 1,416,658 of record NW_028087067.1, read on the forward strand.
CTGGGAGCAGTGGAGCACTGGCTAATGTACCCCCCGAGTAAAGCCCAGTACCTCCGGGTCCGTGTCACCTAGAGAGAAACCTCTATGTCCAGAAGGACTCACGGTGTCCTTTAATTCTTTTTAAAACACTCAAAGCAGCTCAACATGACATAATAGTTCATACCAGCTTCCTTTCATTCTATCTCTATATCATAAAACACCCCCATTCATCATGTTCTTGGACCTTGAGTACATTTGACAATACCTGGTGGTGAGGTTCTGGAAATACTCACATCCATCAATAGAAGCATCTTTTCTCCCCCTGGAAAAAAAATCTGCCCGTCCATCTGAATGGTGAATCAGCCTGAGACCAACAATCTCACAGCTGGGCCTGTCGCCTGCCCTGACCTGGTGTTGACAGGCCCCCGTGGGTCCTGGTCCAGCTTGTGGACCAGCAGGTGTCAGCTCTGTGTAGAATCCTCCGGGATTGCATTTGATGGTCAGCAAGAAACCAAGTGATTTAGCAAAATAAGGACTGGAGACACCTGGCACCCATGAGCCAGCGCAGCGGAGATGAATGTCCTAGCTCAATGACTAGCTGCTAGTGTTGACCTTGGAGTTAGACAACTCCGTGACGGACACAGGGAAGGCATTCTTTGGGTCCTCAATCATCTGACTTCTTACCTTCCTTTGCTAACACGATCTTCTGATCAGCTACATTTTGGTGGTCAGTAAATGTCACTCACGAACCAGCGTGAGGCCATGTGTGGAATGGCACGCTCAGATGCCGGCCTTGACCCAGCATGACGAACCCCGGACCCCTCTGAAGCACAGTAACTCTCACAGCTGGCGGGTCCTTATCAATACCAGGGTGACGAGTGGCATCCCCACACACAAGAGACCCGCAGTGGCTTCAGTGTGTCACTGAGACCAGAGCTGCAAGGGGTCAGATCCTGAAACCTCCTGTGACTCGTGCGCTTCAAGAACGGGAGTCGCCAGACACCACGAATGAGCCCACGGGTTTCCTGGCTGAGGAAGTAACGAGGGTCTGGGTGGATCGCTCGCTCACTCTGAGTGAGCAGGCCCGTCTGTGCAGGCTGGGCCCCGGGATGCCACGTCACCGCCCCTGCGCGTCAGGGCGAACGGAACACGCCAGAGGTGTGCACTGCGGTGCCTCACCCCCTCTTGAGAGCCAAGTTCAACGAAGGTTTCTTAACATCACACTGAGTTACAGGGCTTTGCTTCCCTGCGGCCTGGGTGACGTGGGGGCTGTACGTGTCATGGTTCCTACACCGTTAGAATATTTTCGTGACGATTTTATCTCATTTCAGTGGTTACCACCGTGGCCCACAATGCCCTGGAGCATTCCCCTGTCCTGTCTCCTCCCTGCCTTGCACGCCTCGCCTCCCCTCTCCTTCCTGCCTCCTATCGCTCCCCTCCTCACTGTCTCCCTCTCACGTACAAGACTGTATTCTAATTACGTAGGTGTGTATCACTGTCTGTTTTCATTCTCTAGATGATGACTTTCATGACATAAGCCTTTTGGAAAAAATCTGAGAGTCTAGGCCAGATCTGTTACAAATCAAACCTTCTGTAAACGTGTCTGCACAGCACGTTAGTGATGCTCGTACTCACTCCCCACCAGCAGAGGGCGATGTTTGGGAATCTTTAGAGCCGTCACAACACACCCACTAGGGTGTGAAACCTTGAGACACGAACTGACCTTTATCTGTCCTTGTCGTCAAGGCTCCCAGCCTGAGGTCTGGCGCATAGTAGTTCAATTATAGCTATTGGCTTACTAAATGAATCCTACTAAAAAGAATTGAATTTACCTGCCTTTTATACATAGTAATGCATCCATCCTCTGCATAATGAGTGGTGAATCATTCTTAGCAGCAATAACAAATCTCTTTCGGAAAACAGGTTAGTTAAAATGTTTAAATATTTCACCTTTGGCCATGACTCCAGACGCCACGCAATTTCATGCTCAGGCGACAGCCCTTGGTTTCTAGTCGTTACTGTGTTTGTGAAGAAACGGTGTGGCCTTTGGGAATTCCCACGCGCCTTCACAGTGGCCGGTACCTGATCCGTGCGATCTGTAATCCTTTGGATGCCCCAACTTCCTGCCATGGCAACTTGTGGCACCGGGGCCCGGGGGGGTGGGGGGGGGTGGGGGTGTAAATCCTCCATCCTAGTCACTGGGCAAGGTTCCGAAGGGATCTGGCTGGCAGCAGCAGGAGACAGCAGACCCCACAATGGGGAGAAAGGAGGGGGGGGCCCCGAGTTTTGGTTAAGATCCCGCTTCTTGCAGAGGGAAGGAGAGCAAAGCGCACCGTTTATCTGAAGGCCGTCTGGTGTGGGTGGTGGACTAGCTTCTTTTACACAGTCTCAGGAGGACGGTGTCCTCGGTGTGGAAGGCACCCGGGGCCTCTGAAGTTGGGGGGTGCGCGGTGGGCAGGGGCGAAGCAGCAGCCCTTTGACCTTTGACCGGTGGGGGACCAGGGGAGGGATGAGGGATGGAGCCGCACCTGGGACTGGGCTCCCAGGAGGGGCCACATGGCTGAGACGGGAGGGGAGGAATGTCCCTGGCACCAGGTTTGAGGGAATTTGGGAGTTGGTGTGGGTTTTTCCTGCACAGACATGGGACAGTGCCCCGGGGGCAAAGAAAAGAAGGGCCGCTGAGTCTTCTGGAATTATCAGAATTTGCTGAGTCACTGTTGATGATGAACTCTATTTTTTCAGGGTTTTATTTTACCAGTGCTTATTACAGATAAACAATGTTCTAAAGGTATGTGGTTATAGGAGGAAAAATATCAGCTTCTTTGCTTATAGGCAAACTAAGCTGAAACAGAGGGTCTTAGTAAAATGACTTAAAATTTTAATATCTTAAGAACTAGAAATATAAATTCCTTTCGTGTCATTCTGAAAAGTCTACCAGGCATAGTTCCCAGTTTTAATTTTGTCTGCAGCAGGGTGAGCTGGGACAAGGTTTTTCCCCTCACTGGCCAAATGGAGGTGACAGCGACAGCTAAGCATGTGTGACGGGAGAACCCCTGACACAGGACACAGCAAGGATTTGGACCCTCGCCCGTCCCAGCAAGTCCTCAGTGTCCCCACCCTTACCGCCGCCAGGAGGGAGTAGAACTCCCTCCTCTGTCTGGAGCTCTGGTTTTGTGGCACTATGTCCGTCTTGAAAAACGGCCGTGGGGTTACCGTTCACCCCCAGGGGATGAAGCACCCAAACTTCTGTTTGAACACAGAGATTTGTGACGTGCTGTTTCATCGGCCTGAGATCACAGCCTGTCTCGCATGTTGACGTCCTGGAAGGCAGGTGCTGACTCTTGGTGGTGGTTCCCTGATCCAGGTTAGAAGACGGCACCCAGAAGGCCAGGGTCATGGCCAAGTGACTCCTGGGGGCAGAACCACGAAGTCCAGCCTCCTGATGGCAGAGCCAGGGAATCGGTCACGGCCGTTTTGGAAGGACCTGAATCCTGATTGTCCCCAAAGAGCGTCGCACACACACTGCTGTTCTGGCTCCAGGAGACAGTCCAGGGCTTTGGGGACCTGTTGAGGAGACACACACTGGACATCGCTCTGTCCAGTGTCAGCCCCCAAAAGCTCCTCATGTCCCCAGGAGTCACACTGAGTCTGAAAGTGGCAGAAGAGCTCAGAATCCTCACTGTAAAGATGACTTAGGAATCGACGTTTATGTTGCCTAGCTTGTCTTAAGTTGTGAATACTACGTATTTGTTCTGAGAATGCTCTATATGTGAATATTTGTAAAAGACCTCCTTTAAAATATAAGACAGAATTCTGAATAATGAGTGATCATTATAACTTATTTTATTGGTGATATATTAAAAAATGCACCTTGTCGTCAAAATACAACATTGCAGCATTGCCTAGTTCTTGACAAACTCCTTGATTATCTCCAATTCAGGAATTCAAGTCTGGTTTTTTTTTCAGATTGTGTCCTTTTAAACTACAGCAGGGGAAAAAATGCTTAGACATATAGATACTAATTTCTAGGTATTTGTAGAATTAATTTATTTGAAAACTTTTTGGCCCTAGCTTTGGTTACACTACTATAGGAGTTTAATTGGTACAGTTAGGTTTGGTTTGTTAGTCACGAATCAGTGATATTTCCCCAGAAGTAATTTCAGGGGAGCATGTCTGTCAGGGAGCTGGCTACTTCCATCCTCGGATGGAACCGATGCTCAGAGCAGGACCTTAGGTCCATGATGGAGAAAAAGGGACTAAGACGTATTTTTTCAATGAACATTTCCCTCTCTAGAAATATGTACTTGTACACAGGAATTATTGGAAGCAATCCCATCAAAAGTTCTTTGAAAAGTAAGGCGCAGGAGTCCACACACGTGACTCGGGGGCCTGCTGAAAGGATGAAGCTTGCAGACCCCGAGGTGGCTGGTGTGCGGGGCACACTCCCGGGCGCCCTTTGCCCCGGGCGGCCCCCTGGTGTCCTCTCACCCAGGCAGGTCCGCACACCTGCCCCCTGACCAAGGAGCAGCGGGTTCACGGGGGAAATGCCGTGTCCCCTTGGGGTGGGGTCGTTCTTCCCGGACCCGGCTGTCAGCACACTTCCCACGAGCGGCAGCAAGTTCTGCTGCTGTTCAGGATGAACACCGGAAAGGCCACGTGAAGCGGACATCATGCTTTTAATTGCAAATCATGGAGGTGATTTCTAACTTTCGAATTATCTCAGCATTACTTTGCAAAGGATATGTAAAGTGCAAAAAGTCAATATTACTTCATTCTGTTTTATTACTTAAAGGTAATAATTTAACAGTCTTTATCTCACCCTGGGATTAATTCATCAGGGTTTATGAATTTCACCCAATACATAAAGAATTCATTCACTTTAAAATAAAAATATTTTCCATTTCAGAAGAAAGTACATCATATGAAAAATGAGCAAAGACGTAAAACGTTGCATTTAGCTTTAATTCAAGTTCTGCATTGAAGCCATTTTGTTTTGCAAATTAAACGTGTATTATGCTTCATTTTAGAAAAAGAATGGTTAAAATACACCCTACGGAAATGAGTGGGAAACAGGAAAACCCCACCCTTTCACTCTGCCCGTCCAAAGTTCACCGTGAGTTACAGGGCCTATTTTCACCAGGGAAGGTTTTTGCATGATTTTAAGAATACATTCATATACTGGGTTTTGTGTTTAACATTAAATAGAAGCAGGAAAACACCATGTCCATCACCTTCAGGTGTTGATTATTTATCTCTTTTTCGGTCGCAGGCGATGGACAAACTATGTTGATTTTGGATGTGGAATGCAAGGGTCAGACACTCACCTAACCTACAAAGGGATCGCTGATCGGGCCGTCTGGCGCACACAGTCGCCACCGTGTCACGACTCTGCTCCCCTGCTCCCCTGCTCCACCCCACACCTTCGTCCCTCTTCTCTAACTGCCAGCGTGTGCTTCCTAGTCCCTGGTTGTACATTTGTTGGCTTTTAATCCATATTTATCCCAAGGAGTTAATCAATGAGTTAATCATTCATTGCCTCACAGCTTAGCCTAAACATGCTTCTAAGTATTTCAACATGCCTTTTTTTATTTAACCCAGATGCTAATGACCTAGTTGAGAGCCTCACTGACCTGAATTTAAATAATCTCCTAACCGTGTTCATTAAAGAGATACAGATTCCTATGGTAGCAACATTTAGGAGTTGGATTTTTATTGCGTATAACAAAATGTGAGACTGACTTGTCATTCCGATCACGTTTGAGACCAAGATACAAGTAAGCTCTTATTTTGACACTGGGACACGTCCCTTGAGCCCACTCATTTCCCTGTTGCTGCCAGGTGGGGGGGGGGAGGTGATGGGCGGCTCCGTGGGGGTCCAGCCCCCCCCCGCCCCCCTGGGGGTGGAGAGGACAGAGATGCAGTGCCCAGCCCTGGTCGCAGAGCTCCCTCGGACGGGTATTTTCACTTCATTTTACAATCTTCTTTTTTAATTACAGACTACAGTTTTCTGCCACAGATAACTCTGAGTTTACAGAAGAGAAACCTAAATGAAACTATAGATATGTAGATAAAGTTAATGAGCGTGGCCTACATCCTGTGCTCACTATTTGCTAATGGAAGTTACTGTTTAGGCCTGGGTGATAATTGCGAATATAATTCTGCCAAAGAAAATGTGCCCAAACGGGGTTTCCACCTGCGCTTGGCAAACTGCCAGGAAGGTAGGGGGCAGAAGGGTCCTTACCGATCTTCCTTAATCTTTGTTTCTATTTTCGCTGCACTCGGGGGGAGTGCAAATAGAAACATTCTCCAGTAGGGGTGGAGAACGCTGGGATACAGTTTAGTGCCTCTCTTTTGTGTGCCCTGAAGGATGCTTTCGGGAATTCTCAGAAATCAATGTGTCTGCTTGATTTTTATTGTTTATTTGTTTTGTTTGGGGGGGGGGGCTGCAGTTCAATATCCAAGCTCAGACCTCAAGTGAGAGACCTTTCTCATCTGGCCCCTCCGCCCACCTCACATCCGTTCGCCCCACACAGAGGTCATGGAGCCTGGCTGTGTGGTGACTCCCCTGCGCCTGTCTCTGACTCTTGGCCTCTGTGCTCCTGAGGACACAACTCAGCCTTTCTCCTTACAAATGCCACCTGCAGGCACAAACAGGGGTATTTCTGGGGACAGATGCACATGTTTTCTTGGATTGTTGTGAGATTCCACTCTCCCCCACTTGGCCCAGCAGGCTGCCGGGTTGTCTCCTCTGGGCACACTGGGTGCACTTCCACTGGGTCCCCCAGCCCCCGGGGTGGCTCCGGACACAGCCATGCACAGCCTCTGTGGCCCAGTGAGACATCGAGGTCGCAGAGAGTGGGGGTCTGGCGAGTGAGTGCTCCTTACAGGTCAGGCCGGAGGAGCACGCACGGCCCGGTGCAGAGCGGAGGGTTCCTGTCACTCACGGGGACCCAGAGCCTGGTCGGACTCAGTCTCAGCCCGCCTGGCCTTTCTGTGGCAAACATCGGGTATCTCCCATGCCAGGCGTCGTCGGGTCATCGAGCCCATGTCCCTAGAGTTGGGACTGATCCCTTCGGCTCCTTGTAGAGCTTTTCCGTTGCTACTTTGCCCTCAGTGCACTGTTTCAGTTCTCTGAGTGGCCCTTCTTCCCCGCGCCGTAGGCTGGCCCTGCGTGTTTTATTTGTGTTTACACACGCATCACCGTCTCGTGGCCACCGCCCAGTGTGTGTGATTTACTGTGGCTCGTGCATCGGGGGCTCTGCAGCTGTTTTCCTGCGGGACAGCACCCGAGGAGGCCCAGGGAGCCTGGCTGTCCCACCCGAGGTCACACCGGCCCTGAGGGGGTGGGAACCGGGGACGGAAATGTGTCTTTTACCCCAGGGTCTGTTCCAGGCCGCTGCCTGTGCAGAAGGAGGGAAAATGGGAAGAAACGGGGATTTTCGTGGCAAGAGAGAGCAGGTGGGCAGAGCACACACGTGGTCGTTGGAGTGGTTCTCCTCGTTAGCAGTTCCCTGAAGTCCTTCTCCGGACCTTTGCGTGGACAAACTCTTGGTGACGGAACCAGGTGTGTGACCCAGGGCGGAGAGTGGACCCTGGAGGAGTAGCTCTTGAGAGGCGAGCGGAGCCTGGGGTTGGGTGACGGCGAAGCGTCCCTGCTGGCTGCTGGCCTCAGCCCCACACGCCTTGGTGGCCTGAGACACGGCTCCCGGAGGACACTGGGTGCAGGGCATGTGCAGCGACCTGCGTGACCGCTGCCACTTCTCTATACATTTTAAAGTGTCACAAAGTTTTAGACCTTTCTGACGACTCCCAAGAGTCTCAGGTTGGGAAGCTCCTTATTTTCCATATGAGAAGGCAAAGCCAAGCAAAGTCTACAGTGTGTAGGGATTACTTTTAAAATAAAACCACAGACTCATTGCATGTCAACACGAGTCATTCATTTTTTCTTAAAACATCACCATATTTTCTAAAACAACAACAGCCACAGAACTAGTAGAGAAATGGACTGGTCTAGCTTTTTCCAAATCTCCAACTCCTGGCTCAAGGCTATAGCGGCTGCCCGGTCCTTAAATCAGAGAAAGGCGCTCCAACCGAGACGGGCCCCCGGGTCCTTGTCACGGACTCGCCATGTGTGTCCGAGAAAGTCACGTCCTCTCCAGAGTCTCTGAATCTGTGTGTTGAAGGTTTTGAACTCAGTAGGACACCCATCGTTCTAGAAAAAAATATTGTTCTTAGGTCTGAAGACTAGTAAACTAGATTTACGCAGAATGGGAGGGAAATGCAAATGTTGGTTGGCTTTTGGAAAGCTGTATCGGGCGAGAGGCTGTGCTCCTGCGTTGAATTCCGTTTAGGACACACCTGCACTGTTAGGTGGGCGAGGCGTCTGCATGTGCGCCAGCCAGCGGAAGACAATTCTGGGAAGAGTAAAGGCCTCAGGCTGAGAGGGAGGCAACGAGGTCAGGTGCTCGTCAGCATGGAGAATTTGTGCTAAAATCTTCCATCTAAACAGGCTGCCAAGGTTTACCTTCAAACTAAATTTAGAAGGAAAAATAATTGTTTAGAAATTATTTAGATGCTAATGTTTTGAAAACACTCACGGCATACTTTCACTCAGCCAGCCATTTAGTATTTTCATCCCTAATGACAGTGAGCAATTTTCACAGTCTGCTAAAAACAGGATATTGCCATTAAAAAAAGAGCCCGTTTTTATCTATCGAGCATTTAGAAAATGGAAATGTGGTCCAAGAGGAACTGCAAGAAGGCAGGAGTCCCTAGCAGGAGAATTGGTGGGGTTATCACCGTCCGAGACGGCAGGGCCGTGTCGACCGATGTTTAAACAGCAAACAGGGAACTGCAGAAGCTCAGGTGTCAGCGTGGAGGACAGTCACAAGCTTTCAGAAATGGAAACGCCCGTCAGGTTCCGAGAGGAGTTGCAGTGAATCGACATACTGAACCCCATTATGGAGTATAATTAGTACAAAAAGCTTTCAAAATATTGCCGTTGAAACAAACTGTCCCCCCCAAGTAATCAAAAGTGCTTCCCTCACACAGGCCATAAATGAGTTGTTACAATGCTGTCAACTTCAACTGATTCTTAGTGGCGTCCAAATGCGTGAACCCTAAACCGTGAACGCTTACCCAAGATCAACGTCCCCTCTCTCCCTCTATGACCAACCAAAGGCAACCCATTTAATATTATCTGTACGGTGCTCTGTAAAATCAAACAAAAAATGCATTGGTTCCTTCACTGACACAAAACTCAAAGTAGAGAGATCACTGTCTCAGACTTCGTGAAACAGCGAACTGGCAACCGCTCGCCCTCTGGAATCAGGAACTTGCCGGAGAAGAAGGCATCCCTGGGGCGTCCCTGGGCTTCCTCGTGCAAGACAAGTAGGAAGGACGCGTCTTCCTCCGGCTGCCGCACGGCCTCGCCCGGAGCCGGGGCCTCGCCACGCGCCCCTCTTCCACAGCTCCCCGCCCCCCGGCTCTGCTCAGAACGTGACAAGGGCAAAGAGATGACATTTGCACCTGTGCACCGTCCTAAGGCCTTCCTCTTCTGTTTCTACTTCACAAGCAAATCTTGCCTGGGCTCTGTTGATCCAAACGAATCACTTCCAAAAACATCTGCTTTAAAATGGTACGCAAACGTGGCGTTCTGAAAGGCTTATCCCAGTTCCATAAACGCGCACTTCACTTTGTCGTGGCTGCTGAGTGTTGCTGTGGGGAGCTGGATCAGGCCCTGAGCACCAGGGTTGGCGGCCGCTGTCCCCTCAACCTTCCTGAGCCTTCACTTGTGAGCAAGGTCGGGCACATGTGAGCTGTCTCCATGAGGCTGTCACAGCAAATCAGCACTTTCTCATTTGAACATTAAATTGAGTTTCATAGGGTATTGCTTCATTTTCTCATGAAGCGTTTTTAAGGCAAAGTAGGGACATTCATGTGTTGACATTAGAAGTTAATACATAGATATTACATTGTATGTAATCATATACATATATATGTATATAAGCAGGTAGATGTTATTATACAGAATTACCTATCAAGTGAGAAAGTCCATGTATAAATTATAGGCTCAGACTTTTGGCTTAAGTTATTTTTTAGATCCTAAAAAATGCTATAGACCTGGCTGGTGTAGCTCAGTGGATTGAGCGTGGGCCTGTGAACCACACGATCGCAGTTCGATTCCCAGTCAGGGCACATGCCTGGGTTGCAGGCCAGTTCCCAGCAGGGGACTCACGAGAGGCAACCATACATTGATGTATCTCTCCCTCTCTCTTTCCCTTCCCTTCTAAAGATAAATAAATAAAATCTTTTTAAAAATGCTATAGAAAATAAATGCTCACAGTTGGCTAAGGAAACACTTTTGAAGGCCCGTTAAATGAGCTTTAATGGGAACGTTATTCTAGTGAACTGTGGGCTAAACCTGACAAATTCGAAGCCTCGCAGGGGCAGCTCCTACCTCCCAGCCCACCTCCCAGCTGGGACCCCACCCCCCCATCTCAGTGGGTGGTGTGAACCTCCCCCGCCTGTATTTGTCCCCTGCTCCAGACCAGGGACCCAGTGGGGTGGGTTTATTCTGGGTCCTCAGCCTGGCTCTCCCTGAGGTCACCCTGCGTGCGTCCTCCAGGTCTTCAATCTGGAACCAGCAGCGGAGAGATGGTGACCGCTCCCTGAGATCACACTCCAGCAGCCCACTCTTGCCCGCACTTATTTCCGCAGGTGGACTGTGTTCAGTTCCCCTGAGAGCACCCTGGTCTGGGGCTCCCCTCCAACTAGAGCCACCCAGGGGCCGGGGAGGGTACCCCCCGTCCCCGCGCTGGCTTGTGCGCTGAACACAGCCCGGAGGGCTGCTGAGCATTGAAAATGCAGCTCAGGAAACTGTAGCGTGGAATTTTTAATTTAATTGCATTTTAATCAGTTCGAAATTTTAAAAGCCGGTACTTGATTTCACCGTGGTCAATTTTTAATTGTGTTTGGAGAAACTGAGCTATGCGGATCTACCTTACCAATTGCAAAGTTTATGGAATCTGAGTATTTCCATGAAAATTTAGATGTGCCGTGGGCACGCAGGCCAGAAAGGGAATGTAACACACACACGTCAGTCAGTATTTAGCATATCGATTGTGATGTGAAATGATGATATTCGGTATATGGTGTGTTAAATGTTATCAATCTTAATGGCATCTGAAACTAATAGAGTTTTTCTTGTGGCTTTAAGAAAATGACATTCACATGGGTGGCCCACACTGCCTCGCCATGCAGCTTGCGTAGGCTGTTTCCACCATCTGTGGCCTGTCTCCTGCAAAGCCTGGACATGCGTCTCCAAAATTGCTGCCAGGTGTGTCTGCCTTCCTGCAAACCTGCCCGCCCCGAGGGGGCCCAGTCTGAGCTTTTCAGTGTAGCTCCGTGCGAGCTCAACAACCGAACATCATTTTCTAGTGTATCCTTATTTTTCCCACTAAGATATGTGGAGTTTAATGAAGTCTCGGCAGTGCAAGTGGGAAAATTGGTTTATGTTCCCCTTATGTTAAAGTTAGATCGTGTGTTCAGGTTCTTGGAGGCTGCACAGAAATTGGGTCCCACGTACTGAATAGTTACATACGAGAAGCCATTTTTTGGTAGAATGTATACATTCAAAAGGCTTGTATTATATGTCAAATCGTGAAAAAGTACGATAGGATCAAGTATGCCATGTGTGAAGCTAAATATATTCCAAAAGGAGAAAGTAGTCCTTGTGTAGTTTGTTGTGAAGGAATACCAGCCTATCCCAAGGTCTTTTAATCAGTTTCAAAAGAATGCAGAAGAATTTTAGAGTTGCAGTCATTGCTGAAATAAGGAGAGCATGCAGAGCACGGGAACCCGAGTTCTGTCCAGGTCGATGTTGTGTTCTACAGCCAGTTCGCAGTGTCAGACCGGACAGGGCGCGCCCCCTGTGTGTTGGAGCGAACTGGGGCTCCTGGCGACGTGTTCTGCACCCGACGTGTTCTGCGCTGATGCACTTTTCTCGTGATTTGTATGAAGAGGGGCCACTGGCTGTCGATGCCATTGGCATCAGGTTCAGATTCACTATTACTGACGGCTGGTCGTTGCTGGGAAAACTCAGTCTTTTTATCATCAAAACCCGCAGCCTGGCACTCATGATCTCCTTCTCAACCTCAGACAAGAATTTTTTTAAAGAAATGCTGCATTAAAATCTACTGTGAGTGACAGAGAAGATAATGTACACCCAGAGATACCTATGGCCGCAGGTCGAGATGTGTCTGCTTGACCTCTCAGTTCATGGGGTGCGTCTGGGAGGGGGACAGCGGCCTTGCCCAGGAAGCATTTTGGAGGACAGTCAGCTCAAGTCGTGCTCCTGACCCCACACGGACGTTCAGTGATGAGTCCCCCATTCCTGCTTTTGCAGAAAATGCTGGAAATGGGCCCCCAGCCTCCTGGTTCTCAAGGACAACACCGCCAAGAATTCCAGAACTTCCCATTTAAGTGTGATGAACACCTGGCAGGAAATCTGGCCTTCTGTTCAAAGGCCAGTGTGCCCTGGGGGTCTCCCTCATCCTGCGTGTTTCTCTGTGGTCTGTCTGGAGCAACTGTCGGTGGGCGTTGCACTTGGGAGTGTTTCAAAGCAGGGTTTGTGCAACTGTAGCCTCGTGCAGGCATGTCCTTCTCTGCGCTGATGTCCTGCCGAGAGAGAGGGGGAGGGGAAGCTGAGTCACCTCACATGGTCTCGTCATACCGACCCTGGGACACTCAGAAGTTGGGTGGTATGCTGGCTGTCTTGTGAAGAATTTCATTATGAAAATGTTAGAACATAAAGACAACAGAGAGGTACCTGTGGGAAGGAACCTGTCCCTCACTTAGTTTCAGCAACTGTCAGTAGGCGGTGACGCCGCTGCATCCACCTGACTTCTTCGAAGCGAGCAGAATTTTAACACAGAGCAGAATGTGTGACCGGAAGGGAGTGTCGCCCCTGTCAGTGCGGTTCCGCAGGGACTTGCTTTTTCCCGAGTATGCTGAATTTAGGAATGCGACTTGAAATCATTTGTCCCATAAATAGTCTAGGAGCCGATTTCTGAACGCCAAAGAACACCTGCTGTGTAATCAGCACGCTGCGTCCCTTCGCCCAGAGTGTGATGGCCGTCCAGATGACGCTGGCGGGAGGTCGCCCCGCGAGCCGTGTGAGTGGGTGGGGCCCTGGTGGCTGGCGGCCCTCTAAGTTACTCACAAGCTACTCTATTCATGTCAGATGTACAGAGCATTGTACGATTCCTCATTCAGTATTATTTAATCTTTCTCTAAAAATAGCCATAATTTTCTAACATCACCTTTTTTTTACAAATCTAGCACCAATCTGCTGCTTTTAATTTTCAGAATATAATATTATATATATATATAATATTATAATATATATATAATATTATATATATATATATATATATATAGTTGCCTCACATTTAATTCCACTTCGTAACCCAAAGTATATTCCTGTTTTGTAATTGAGTAGATCACTTTACTTACTAATTTTGAGTCACCTGTCAGTCACATTGCTGATTATTAGACATTTTCACCATCTTCTTACACTTGTGAAACTTCAAGCTCCACTCCTTGAAACTGAAGCTGAATCTCAGTCATCACACATCCCTGAGCACGCGGCAAGCTCAGAGTCCAGTAAGCACTGGGATGACGTGCAAACTGTGCAATGTCCCCTGAAAGTCAAGACTGGGATGTGTCCTTGGGGGAAACTAGCTGAGCTTTAAGAGAGATGGAACCAGCTAGGAACATATAAATGCAAGATTTAAATCGTTATAAAGTTGGTCGTGTAAAGGTGTAATTAACCACGTTAGTGCTTTAAGTAGATAGCTTTCGTGGGACTCGCTAGTGAGCAAAGTCCCAAGTTCATGGGCGTCACAAGCGAGCTTGTTCAGCGGAAACTGGGAATGAAGTGAGTCAGTGCGGGGACCACCTGCTGTCATCCTGACAGCTGATGGCCTCAGGCTCCAGGTCTGCAATTTCAATAGCATCGTCTAGATATAAATGGAAAATGTGGCTAAGAAGAAAAGTGAAATATGCTCGCTGAAAAGAGCGCGTTCAGTTCGAGACGTGATGGAGAGAAGGACCGAGAAATGGTGGAGAGACGTTCTGCTGGGGCCGGGTGGCGGCTGCCGAGGGGGGGAGCCAGGGCGGGTGGAGAAAGAACCCCAGTTTCAATGCCCCGGTGTCCAATGCTTGAGGAGATACAGTCGTCTGCTTAGTGATCCTGTTTCTTTCTTCAGATTTTCTTCTTCCTTTCTATTATTTTTGAAGGTGAAACCATTGGGGCAACACTGGGTGATGAGCTCACGTAGGTGTCAAGTGTGCATGTCTGTGGTCCCTGTCTGCCTACTGCACTGTGAGCCCTCCGCCCAGAACCCAGTCCCCTGCCTTCACCACGTACTTACCCCTCGACCCTCTCTCACCTACCCCACCCCCTTCCCTCTGGTCCCCACCCTACTGCTGTCTCTGAGCTTTGTTTTGCTTCTTTAGTCACTTGTTGCTTCCGGTTTTATATCGCACGTGTCAGTGAAATCGCATGATTCTTGACTTTTTCGTCTGGCTTATTTTGTGTAGCACGATATTCTCTGGGTCCATCCGTGTTGTCCCAAACGGCAGCATTTCACCTTTTCTCAAGGGTGCGTGGGGTTCCGTTGGACGGATGCCCCAGGCCCTCTTCATCCAGTCCTCGATGGAAGGGCCCTGCGGTCGGCTCCCTGTCTCGGCCACCGTGACAATGCAGCAATGGACACAGGGGTGCCTTTGTGCTTGTGAATAAACAGTTTCAAATCTTCAGGTAGGTACTCAGAAGAGGGGATTCTGGGTCATATGTAATTTATTCAGGACACCGTTGAACAGCATTTTGGAGATACCAACCCAGATGTATACAGACAGAGAGAGGTTGGATATAGGCATAATGTTCAATTAAACTGTGACTTTTTCTACTAGTGTTGATGGAGGAAACAATTTTCTAAACAGGGCCAGGATTACCATATACCACGGCACGAAGTGGATTTTCTGACGGCATCTTGGTAATATTTCGAACCTTCTTTAACTCTTAAATCTATCTAGGATTTATGTTTCTTAAAAATCGGTTTTTACTCTCATTTGTCACTAGGAGAAAATACCCTCAGGCTGCTCTGAAGGGAATGCGGTTTTCCATTCCTGAGTCTTAATTTGTTGTAGATGTTAATGATTTAAATGAAATCGTTTTTTGATTAGGAAGGTAAAGCTTATGGATGTTATTTTTTAACAGAGATTTAGCACCCAGAGAAAACCACGGCCTTTTTTGGGAAGGTCAGTTTCTTTCAAAGTGATTTTTTCCTGGATACACAGACACAAGATATGTACACATTCCTGTCTATTTATTCATTTGTTTGGTTTTATTTTTAACCATGCCCAAAGGTATTTTTTATTATTGATTTTAGAGAGAGAGAGCAAGGGAGCTAGAGAGAAAAACATCGATGTGGGAGAGAAATGTCAGCTGGTTGCCTGGCTGGGGAGCCAACCCGATGCCCAGGCCTGCGCCCCGACCGGGAGTCAGCCCTGCGGCCCTTGGGGCGCCCGGAGATGCTCCAACCCACTGAGCCACCCAGCCAGAGCTCCGTGTTCATTTTTAAAAAATTGCTTTCACACTGTACTTACAGATGTTGTCTTACTATTTTTACTTAAAATTATATCAAGATCATTTTCTTATCTTATTACAGATTTATAAAATGATTTTTGCTGAGTAAAGTGTGATTTTGTGTGAATTGGCATTTAAATAATCCTCTATCACCATGCACCAGGTCAATTTGTGATTTCCAAACTATATTTGATGCTTCGTGGAATAGAATGTCCAATTTCGTTAGTGTAGATCCTTAAAATGTCAAAGGTTGGAGCACTTCAGGGTCTCAGTTTTGTGGCTAAAGTGTTTTCCGCAGAGTATGTCCGAATTCATACTCCTCCTGGCAGTGAATGAAAGCAGACTGAGTCTTACCTCAGAAAACGCTCTGCGAACTGAGACAAAAATGTTAAGTTTCCTTTCACCTGCATTTTTACTGTTTTCTGTGGTTTTTTTTTTTTTTTTGCATCCTGAGGTGTAAAGTGCGGTGTTACCTTCACATTGAGCTGAGTCACGGACACCCAGAGGTTCCGGGATCTCAGCCCCATGTGGCAGTTTCGGTACCAGCACAGGTGTTTGTCCCCGGCGCNGTTGGAGCACTTCAGGGTCTCAGTTTTGTGGCTAAAGTGTTTTCCGCAGAGTATGTCTGAATTCATACTCCTCCTGGCAGTGAATGAAAGCAGACTGACTCTTACCTCAGAAAACGCTCTGCGAACTGAGACAAAAATGTTAAGTTTCCTTTCACCTGCATTTTTACTGTTTTCTGTGTTTTTTTTTTTTTTTTTTTTGCATCCTGAGGTGTAAAGTGCGGTGTTACCTTCACATTGAGCTGAGTCACGGACACCCAGAGGTTCCGGGATCTCAGCCCCATGTGGCAGTTTCGGTACCAGCACAGGTGTTTGTCCCCGGCGCGCCCCTCTCCACGGGCGTCTCCGGCAGCAGCTGAAGGGCGTACCATAGCGCACACAGAGCAATGCGTGGCTCCACTCCGCCGACCTTCACTGAACGTGGACAGACGATTCCTTTCGTCCTGGCATAGAACTTCTTTGATCAAAAACACAGCACACAAGCCCGCACCTTTCAGTCTTTCTCATTCTTAATAAAATAGAAAGGAGAGGTTATCATCTTTACTTCCCTCCATGTTTGCGGATCCACAGCATCCACAGAAAGTAAACCAAACAAGGATTTAACTTAAAACTTGAGGGGAAATAAAAAAAAACAAAAAGATACAGCTATATCATGATATCCAATCTTTCGTTGACTATCCTCCGCTAGCTTTGTGACACCACACTTTTTATTTATTTGTCTGACCTCGCCACTCATTGTTTTAGGAAGGATCTGGATCAAGCAGTAGTATGGACCCCCAATGCCAACACCCCCCACTGGCCGTGTGTGACCTGCACCGTGCACCCTGCCGGTAGCTGGCACCCCCACCGAGGGAGCGGCCTGCCCAGGGGGCGCGGCTCTTGTGGGAAACCTGTGCGCAAACCTCTTAGGTTCTGCGCTCGGGAGAATGACGTCCGTGAGACAGTTTGCATAGACAGGCAGACGGAAAGTTCGCAGAGGGTGGCAGCGTTCCTCCATCAGCCAACATCCTGATCATCTCCCCCACCTGTTACGGAGGCAGCTCAGCGACACACGTGACGGAACGTTACATGTCGAGGGTCGGATGAGGAACGTGAAGCTCGAGTTCAGGTTAGTTCAGAAGAGGACGGCGTGTGGACTCCTGTTCCACAGTCAGGGGAGAGCTGGCCGCAAGGAGGGGCCTGCCCTGGAAACACAGACCTGGCACTGGAGTCTGTGAGCTGACGAGGCACATGTTCGAAGACCGTTCGTTTGCTTGGGTGATTTGCGATACCATGTGCTTACAATCGATCAGCAACGCATTTACAGTTCTGGGCACCAGAAAACTGTGAACGTATTATGAATGCTTCAAATTCTGACTTTCTGATCACTGTTTAAAAGACCAAAACATACAAAAACATACCCTTGTTATTCCCACATACACCAGGTAGGCGGTTTCCATGGTACATGCCCGGCGGTAGGAGCTAGAAGGATGATAGTACCCAAACAGTACGAATGCGGTACTGATCCTTTCAGGACTCTGGACTTTCAAATATTTTCTCCTCTCTCTATCTTGGCATCTAGTTCAACTTTGCAGAAAACCCACTAGTTTGAAGGAGCGTAAGTAATACAATGATGGAGGAGGTACTATTTAATATGTTTGACATATTCATAACGTGCATGTGAGAACAGTCACAATTTTAGACTTCCCCTCCCTAATTGCTCTTCACGTGACAAGTCGAGGGTACAATGGTGCAGTCGTCTCACTTTGTCTTCACAACGACCCCCCGTGACAGGGCTGGTGTCAGTGCCCCTTCACTCCTGTGCCAACTGCGGCTCAGAAACATCTGCTCACCTGGCCAGGGTGTCAGGCCCAGACCCCGGGGTCAGGCTCAGGCCTCCTCGCACCGGAACACTCACTGTAGCCTGTTCTGGTGGGAAGGCGTTTCCCACGAACCCTCATGGTTTACTCCCCAGTAAACCTTTGTCAGGTCAAACTTCGGTGAACAGTCAATAGCAAATACTTACCTTAAAAATTCATCACTTGTCTGATAATTAAACTCAATTTCTTATTTGCTACTTAATTCTCAAGATAAATTAGGCAATTAGTGTAACTCCCTTATTATTAAAGATAAAGAAGTTCAAGATGGCTAGTCTCATGTGAAATCTGGAAACCTGCCCACTTCTTTATGACCCCTAAATATCAGTGCAGAAGTGTTATTTCATGACTTCTGATATTAAAGAAGAAAAGACATGTATAGGCATACTACTATGTGTTTGTGATGGACACAAATACCCCAACTGCATTTTTACAAACCGTTCTTTTTCTGTGGGCAACTGCTGTGTTTTCAAGATCATGTTCTTCCCATGTGTCATTCAGATCTCTCTTAAAGGACAAGGGAAGGAGAAAATGGTGGTTTTTCTCCGGCAGTGTGTTCTGTTTGGTGTGTGCATGGGTTTGTTTCATACACACTCTCCTGGCACAATAAAACGATGGCGGCCTTGTGGTCACCGGTTATTTTAGGGGATGGGTGACGTTCAGGATCCAGCCGCGCTTGTGTCCTTTCTCGGTGGGAAATGAAAAACAGTACTGGTTACTGGTTTTATTTCTCACGGAACACCTCTCATCTGGCTTCTGAATACAAAAGAATTCAACTCCTTAAGGACTTCTCCATCAGCCGTCTCTCTGCCCATCGTCGCCTGTCACTGCGTGGACTGACTCGTGACCGACGTGGCTGTGACAGGGACGTGTAGGGCTGGAGGCGGGGAGAATCTCACTTCGCCTACTGAGAGTTTGTTGCAGGATTATTGATTGCAAACGGAATTTCACCCAAAGAAACGTCACGGGAATCTATAATAGTTTGGAAGTCTGATAAATAGCTATTTATTTCTGACCTCATTTAGTTGAAACACAATAACCTATCCTTACATCATAAAGGCGTACTATAACTAAATCACCAATATCACCAATTTGAAACTAGCGATCTGACAGGCATGTGGTTTCTATGCATTATTTAAAAAATGTATTCATTCTGGTCCCAGCCAGGGACCTCAGCTTGTTAGGGTGTCCTCTCAATACGCCCGGATTGCGGGTTCGATCCTCAATCAGGGCACATACAAGAATCAACCGATGAATGATCGGTAAGTGGAACAGCCGGTTGATCTCTCTCCCTCCCTCCGTCTCTGAAATCAATAAGTGAAGCGATTCTGCGTCACTTGGATCTGCACTCGGGTGCTCGTGGAAGCCTGACTGCAGTGTGCTTTTCCCCCGATACATAGTAAAATACGCAGCACGCTCGGGACTCCACAAGGCTCAGTGTGTGTAGTTGTGCACGTTCTCCCTGAAGGGCAGAGATGCAGGTTTTGCACACTGAGAACAGTATGGTTTGTATCTGGAAGTCGTGTGTAAGGTTATCTCTAGAAGGGAGAGGATAATAATAATAATAACAATTCATTATCAATTTTCATGTTCTTATAAAAATATTGCTTGAGTTTTAGGCGAGGCATGAAAATTTATTCCTGTTTATTCCTTTAACATTTTAAAAATTGAGCTTCGTGACAATTTCCTGGTGTTAGCATTTGACTCTCCTTTCTTCGTCGAGTACTCATAGGATTTAAACAACTCCATGTGTTTTCTGTTTCCGCACAAATCTCACAAATATGGCATTATCCACCCAGTACATATTGAGGCGTTCATAACTTCTCCTCTTTATCAAGGAGAAAAGACTCGCAGGAAGCTGAGACGTCTGCCCCCACTGTTCACAGGGCAGCTTGTCTGAAGCTCCACTCCCCAGTCCGTTCTGCACATTTTCCTGGTGTGAGGACAGTGGTCCTGAGAAGACATTTCTGAACCAACCCAGACACCTGGTTAATTCCTCTCTTTCCTCTGGGCCCAAAGTAAAAAAAAATGCATGGTCCTTGAGAGATGCCCATCGACTGGTTCAAAAATGACAGAAAAAGAGTTCGTAGATGAATGCCCCGCCATGGAGATCGCCGTTGCTCTCCTCATCACTCGCAGCTGCGGTGGCCGCTCCCCGATCTGGGACCCGAGAACTGCGCAGCTCCAGTCTCGTTGGACCTCTGGCTCTTTAAGTGTGTCCGTGACACCATGGCCCGTGACGTCGCTGCTCAGTGCCATTAATGTCATTCACAGCTTGAAGCCAAGGTATTGTTATAATTTTTTCTTCACTCCTTTTCTGTACAAAAGAGATAATGTTCAGGCTTATGAGGTGTTTTTTTTCCTGCTATTTTTTCCTCTTTTCAGATCTTGTAATGGTAACATCTAGATTCATTTCGGCTCCTCTGATTCTCAGTTAGTTTTCTTCTTTGTGCAATTTATTGAATTCTAGCGTTTCCCCCCCCCTCACTGAACTATAAAAATCTTGTGCAAAATTTCAAAGACGTTATCAGACAAAAGTAAGAGGGGGTTAGTTTTATCACTTTTTGGCATTTCCCAAGCACAGCTAATTTTTTTGTTTGTTTGTTTCACTAATGAACTACTGATTACAAATGAACTATTTCATAATCTCCAGGAGGTGATGCTCACAGGGGTGTCCAACCTTTTGGCGTCCCTGGGCCACCCTAAAAGAAGAGTGGTCTCGGGCCATACAGTAAACACACAAACACTAAGGAAAACGGATGAGCAAAACAACTTTTTAGTAAATGTATGATTTTGTGTTGGGCCGCATTCACAGCCATCCTGGGCCCCGTGCGGCCTCGAATGAGGCCCGTAAGACCGTTTTCAGCCCTGCTCCGCTCAGAAAGGGCCCGCCGTGTCCTGAGATCACCTATGTAGCAAAGCAAACATAGCTAAAGGTGCAGACTAACTTACCACCTGTGGTTCCAGCACCCGAAATGGCACTGGAATGCACGCAGCCCAGGGCGATGGACAGTAAGCGGGAGTCCGCCACCCCAGGAGCAGGTACCAGACACCAGCGGGGCGTGCCTGGGTTTGCGCATGCGCTCGGGGTCCCTCTCTGCTCCCCACCCCCCACCTCGTCTGCTTGTGGGGCACTTCCTTCTGTTGTCTCTCGGGCCCTTCCCCAGAATAGAGTTTAAAGCTGCATCTTAGGGAAGAGGAGGGCGTGCCTGGGGACAAGTGAAGCACCCCCCCAGGGAGCGGCCTTTCCACAGAGATCAGACCCTGAGTCCAGGGAGTGACATCGGCCCTTGGGGATGGACTTTGCTGCACCTGTGACCCCCCCCCACATGGTGGTGGAGGGAGGTCACACAGGCTCAGGCAGCCCCCCACTCAGACCCAGGCTTTCTGTTTTCACTTCCTAGATGAAAACAAGAGCCCTCTGTGGTTACGGTGCGAGGGCGCAGTGGGAAACGGCGGCGCTGGCAGAGATCCGTCTCTCATAAAGGTGCTGGGTGGGTGTCCCAGGGGAAATAAGCCCGGGCAGGAGCGGACCCACAAATGGTGACCGGAGACGTGGATTCACGCGGCACCCCAATGCCGCCCAAACTGGGGCGTCAGGGAGAGTAGAGTAAGCGACCCCTGGGGAGGCGCCCCACTGAGGCCCTGGAAGGGCCTGACCAGTGTTGGTACCTGACAGGCAAGGAGGCGTCCCTGGGGGAGGGAGGCAAGGGGAACAAAAGCAGAGGGCAGGCCACGCAGAGGGTGACTCGAGACAGAAGCCAGACTGTGGGTGTGGTAAAGATACTGCTTAGCTCCGGCGTGAAGAGTTTGAAAGGGCAGCTGTACAGAATAGCATCAGACAGGGAGTGGCCCTAGGAGAAATGGGAGGGAAATGCACAAGGGTCACTGCTAGTGCCCTCACCCATCCACGTCCCCCTCCCTGTCCTCCCTCCCTCCATCTCTGGACCCTCGTCTGCCCCCCACCCTGACAATCAGAGTCTCAGACACCCCTCTGAAATGTCACAGGGGAGGACAATGTCTCCCGGCCCCTTCTAGGTTCTCAGCTGGGCTGATAATGACGTTGACACCAGACAGAATAAGAGGAGGAAAACAAGTTTTGTACAAGTGGACGTTCATCGAAAAGTGGGACTCCAGGATGAGAGCAGAGCAGGCAGCTTTTATTTTAGACAAGAAAACAGCCGGCGAAGGCTCGCTGGGTCAGGGCAGTTTGAGCAGGAAATCAGTGTGGCCGTAACAAGGTGACCAACCTCCCTGTCCCTGCTGGTGCCAGGGTGCCTTGCGTCTTCCTGGTGAAGGGAGCAGCTGGCACAGGGACATTTAGTGCCTGCCCTCGGAGCCCCTGGAAGGGCCTCGGAGGCCCCTCCTTGCATGGCCGACTCTGAGTAGCTTTGGTTCCAGGTACTCAGCGTGCCCCGGGGCTGTGTGGAGGTGGCACCGTCTGCTCTGCTCGCTTCAGTGTCAGCGTGATCAGGTTACTGGCCTCACGGGGGTCTCCGGAGCCCCTTGTTGGTGTGAGAGGGTGCCCACACGCCACCTAGGACAGGTCCAGGCATGGGGACACGGGCCCTGAAATCTTCCCTGGCCCTGCGCCCCCTGCCCTCCACAGCCTGGGCTGCTCGCCACTGGATCAGCTTTGACACCCCTAACGGGGGTTTCGGGGCGTCCGTGTCTCAGACTGGCCTGTCGCTGTCCTTCCTCTGCAATGAAATTCTGTGCTCGGAACCCCAGGGGATGTTGGCGCAGTTCTCGGGGGAAGAAACGGGTGGGCATTCTTGCAACTCCAGACTCACTGGGACCTCGTCCGCCAGTAACTGGGGTCTGGTCGATTTTTATAGAGATGACATTTTCAGTGTTTTCATCAGAATGTAAATATTAGGATTCAAATCTCTTCTGGTTAGTGGATAAACTCAAACTTAATCGATAAGATTTTTTTTTTTTTAAGAAAACATTTGGTTTTGGAACAAGCAAGAACACGCCTGACAGACACAGGTGTCATATGTCACATTTGGGGGGAATGAGGGAAGCTGCCAGCTGTGGGGGCTCCTTGCCGTAGACGGGAGGAACCGAGCGGCCAGACACAAGAGAGAGACTGAGGTTGGTTCTTTTTTAAAGAAATAGACAGACAACCCCGCCCCCATCAGTATGACAGGCAGCACTGCCTCTAAGGAGTGGGGGTCAAACAGCCATTAACAGGACGAGGCTCCCCGGAGAAAACACGCGGAAGTCTGTTTCATCGTGAAGTCAGGAAATGCATTAAGAAAATGTTTCTTTTATAAATATATCGGGTAAATTAGTAAAATGAGAAACTGGTTTCTGTTCTCCAGACAGCGAGAACCGGCTGAACACCTGAGGTGCAGAGCATCTCCGCGGACGGGGGTCTGTGCCCTGGAGGTTCCTGCCGGTGCGAGGGAGCCGAGCTCTCCTTGGCCAGTCCGCACTCTCTTCCTGGCTATACACGTGGTCTGCAGAGACTTGTTTGGGGCAACAGAATTAAGTGTGGGCATTGGATCACTACACTTTAAAAAATGCAGCTCGGCAGGCATGAATTACTGTTTGTGTACGCACTCACGACTTGGAGATTTTGTCTAGGTTTCCTGTGCTCTTGGGCGTCCACATCACTAACTACTCTTCCGAAAAATAGTCTTTTGAAATGAGGATGCTTGCCTCCACTCTCTCCGGTAAATGAAATAAAATTTAAATAATACTCCGAAATGACACGTTTCTCTACACAGCATGAAATACTTCCACACGTCCGCACCAGGACCGCCTCGCAGGACTGCAGACCCCCGGCAGGCTGGTAATAGTCCTGAGTGGCTAGAACAGTAATTACTTTCCCGAGAGAGAATTAACAGCGTGCATTGACCCAGGAGGAAACCGTTAGCCAAGGAACTTTAATTACTATTCACCTCGGGTCATAACTGTTTTACACGTGGCCGTGGTCTCCAGTTCGTTCGCTCCGGAGGTCCACGGCGTGTCTCAGTCACCGTCCCATCACTGCTGGCTAAGGCAGTGGCAGTCCCTTTGGGGTGACTTCAGACAGAACACCCGGATGGTGGTTTTGTGGGAAAGTTGTGCATGTGGTAGATCTGTCAGCGGGGGCGGGGGGCCCTCGTTCTTGCATTCAGACCTTCCCTTCGGGCGCAGTGTTTCTATGTCCGGTTGCGTAGGAGCTGACATTCTGAGTGGGGTTTGAGGCGCGACCTCACGCCTGGGGCTCACATCTCCCCACTCCTCCTCCTCATCGTCCCAACCCTGTCCCTGCCCTGAGGTCCATGCTAGAAACTGCCTTGGAATAGCCAGCGAGTGTGAATGAGCACAGCCTTTTCACTCCGGGCGTTCAAGTTCTCAAAGTGTTGCTGTATTTCAGTGTTTAATGGGGAGGCCTGGATAACCTGGGTGGGGATCGTCTGTTTGCAAAAAACACAATAGATGTTGTGCCTGTTGTTAATCGTCGACGGTAGATCGTGACACAGTTTCCGTCTTAGGTCGCTGCGGTGGACAGTGAGTGTGTCTGTCACTGTCCCGTTAAAGACAGCCACTCTGGTACTCAGAGTGACTCCTGCTCGTCTACAAGGTCCCCAGGAACTGCCATGAGGACATGAAGGCAGCGGGTAGGACAACAAACGGGGGTCAGGGGTGGCTGTGGTCGACACTAAAGCCAAAATTCTAAACACGCAGGAATACGTGTGTAAGGGCTAATGTTTGGTGTGAAAAGCACGCTGCTGGCGGGCCCAGGCTGCGGCCTCAGTGCTGAGTCTGGCACAGCGGGAGGGGCCGGGCGGCAGGACCCACGTCGATGGCATTTGTGACACAGACTTTCAGATCTAGTAATACCTGCCTCTCATTTGTTTAAGCCTTTTGTACTCCTAGGTAGGGGTGTATTATTTTCTTCTCAGAAGTCTTTCCCTTCTCAAATTTATTCCCGAGGCTTTGTTTTAATCCTAATTGCTACTTTTTAATCCTTATTGCTATGACATGAGATTTTATTTTTTTTGCATTATATTTCCTAAATGCTTTTGGCTAATATGTGTTAAAATAGAATTTATTTTCTTACTAGCAACTTTGCAGAACTCGTTTCTAGTGAGTAATGGTTCAATGATTCTTTTGTCTTACAGAATCAGTGATTTTTTTGGTTTTAAATACTTATTATTTGAAATAAATACTTCATTTTCTTAATGAAATAATACTTATTTCATTATTACTTATGCATTTATGTATAAGTATTGGAATAAATATTGCAATACTTATTTTTAGTACTTATGAAATAGTTACTTGATGAAATACATACTTATTTCATTTTCTTATCTAATTGCACTAGAAAGCACTTTCAGAAAAAAGAAGTTCAATAATGTTAATAAAAGTAGGCACCTTATTTTGGGCTCTTTCCCAGGAATGCTTTCTGTTTCATTGTTAAGTTTAACACTGACTTTTGTTTTATGAAATTCACATGTAACTTTATTTTCTTATATTTCTGCATTTGTTGATTCTAATCAAGAATGGATATTAAATTTTGCTAAATGTCTTCAATTACTACTTCACATATAATTTTGTTTCTTCTCCTCTATATGAACATATTGAATTAGAATATTTCCAAATATTGACAGGTAGTTTTCATAGCGGAATAAATGCAACATATTCATGATGTGTTATTTCAAGTGTTGTCGAGGGTCTGTGTGTTCATATGCACACGATTTGCAAATTGGTCGCCTAGTTCATAAGAAAAACTGGTGTCTACAGATTTTTGATAATTATTTCGTTGTCATTTGCCATTTTACGATGCCGTTCGTGAAGCAGTGGATGAAAAGGCTCAGGTGGAGGCCAGGCCCTTGGGGTCTCGGGGACACAGTGTGCGGTCACGGTGTGTTCACTGTCCCTTCTCCAAAGACAGAGTATGGGGATGAAGGTCATTTATTTTCAAATTGAGTGGACTCTTCTTCATAATTATCATTTTTATATTTGGCTTCTGTCTAGTCAGGTGTCAATATATATTTTCAAATTGGTTGTTGATTATACTAAAAAAATGTGTTTTTCCCCCAAACAAATGGTTCCTAAGACCTAAGTGGTTTTTTTTAAAAAAATAGAATAAGAACTTTACAAAGCTGTATATGGTATTAATTTTTTGGTCCATTTTGTAGGCATCCGTTACTACTCTTTTCGTAACATGTAATATTAAAAGCTTTCGACTTATCAAGTAGCCCTGGAATTTTGGCGCTCAGAGTAGCTTAACTAGAACAGTGGTCGCCGAGATGGTCTCTGGGGGACCCCTGCCCCTGGACGATGCTTCACTCACTCCCAGAGGGGGCGGGGGGCTTCGGAAAGACCATGGACTCTCCCAGGAGACAGATGCGGGGAAGAAGCAACACCAGGACTCTCCACCCTCTGGGCCCTGGGGGAGGGGCTTGTCCCCTCAAGGCTTGTTCAGAACTTGCCTGGGGATCGGGGGAGAGAGGATGGATGGAGGTGCAGGAACAGCCGGCTCTCACTGTGACCTGGGCGGTACACAAAGGCGTGAGCCTGTAGGCGTCATTGCCACACCAGGGAGCCTGAGCCCTCACCTCCTGCATTGAAAATGATCCGCCAAATTGCATGACTCTGTGACTTCTAAGTGTCACGGGGCTGTCCCCAAGGTCCGGGGCTGGGTCAGCCATTCAAATGCCGTAGAAGTGTTTGGTTTCTCTTTTCCCCCGAAACATGACTTTTTTATCTTATTACTTTTTAAATAATCATTTCTTTGTGTCAGCTATAATATAGAAGTATGTAGCTATGGTTCATAAAGAAACAAACATAATTTTGGAATTTTTACTCCGATTTTTGAAACAGTCTACAATTTTTTTGTCTGACAATAATGATTCTTTGTCCAACTTGCTCACCCCCAGTGAGAGACGGGTTTTTCACCTGACACCTGAGAACTCCAAACACTGTGCAGCTCTAGGGAAGAAGCAGCTTTGGGCCCCGATGCCTCTGAAAGAAACTTTTCTCCCACAGCTCCCTGAAGTGAGCCGCCGTGCGTAGGTTTTTGGTTTTTTTCCTTGACATGCAAGTAAGTGTGCGTCATGGACAACTTCTGTTTCCACGCGCTGCAAATTCCAGGTGAGATTCGGTGCTGATTCAGCTGCCCGTTTTGCCCTGTTCCCGATGTTCGGTTCAGCCCGTGAGTGTGTAAACGGGACTCACACCCACGTCCTGTACCCACTCGCGCACACTCGTGCCCTGTTTTCTTCTTTGTGTGCCTGGCAGTATCTTCAGGGAATAGCTGAGGCGCAGAGAAGACAGTGACTTACCGAGTTCGTGAAGTGATCTTGGCCAAGGGGAGCTCTGGGTGTTACTGAAAATGTCACCCACTCCTGGGCTGCTAACTGGTCTCAGTTTAAAGACTTCATCTCCTGGCTGGTGTAGCTCAGTGGATTGAGCGAGGGCCTGCGAACCACACGATCGCAGTTCGACTCCCAGTCAGGGCACGTGCCTGGGTTGCAGGCCAGTTCCCAGCAGGGGACTCACGAGAGGCAGCCATACATTAATATTTCTCTCCTTCTCTCCTTCCCTTCCTCTCTAAAGGTAAATAAATAAAAATCTTTAAAAAAAAAGACTTCATCTACCTTATTTTGGGGAAGATTGGCCTTGACAGAGATGGCTCTCACAGGCCAGGGCAGGAAAGAAAAGATATAAAGTCTCCACGGTCATCTCTCCAAGTACTGGAAGCACCCTGTTTCCCAGCATAAAGCCAAGCTTGAAAAGCATTGAGCTTTAAAAAAAACAGGAATTCTCAGATTCGGGGCACTGCCTGGTAGTCTAGGAACTAGATCTGTGAGACAGAGCTGTCATCTAGAAATTTGGTACCACTGGTGATTTTTATCACACCGAATTGAAACACGCAACCTAGTCATTCAGAAGTTTTCTGTGTCGTTTTTTTTAAGTGATGAGGCAGGGATGGTGCATTGCTAAAGATATCATTAATGAAACTGAATATTTGGGGGTAAGAATGGAGGCACAGACACACACACAGGGTATTGAGTCAGAACCAATTCGGGGTGCATATCCAAGACCACAGCCCCGGCATGAGCCCCTGTGCTGCGTTTCCTTAAAAAACAGACCCAACTTCTCACCTAGTTTTTTTTTTTAATCTGCCAGGAACATTTTTATAAGCCTCTAATCTCTGATTTTAAAAATACAGCTGAAAGCACTTTATGCATAACTACATTCCAAAAGGGCTTAGAAATATTGAAATTGCCAGAAATATATGCATTCTTAAAACTGCTAAAGAAGGAATGCTTAATTAATTTAAAGAGAGGAAGAAGTACAAATCCGTGATTACACAGAAGATGAAGAAAAATGGTAATATTTAATTTTCTAAAAGAGAAAGCTATTCATCCCTTGAGTGGGTGGTTAAAAATAGTTATCATTTAACACTGTATGGCGAAATAATAAGCTGTGACAGAAAGGGCACCGTAGGACCAGTATAATAAAATTAAAATACATGGCAGAATGATATTAGCCTCTTTCCATAAAACTTCTCATGCTTAAAAACGCAGTACCGTAATTTATAACTCAAGGTCAAACTTTTAGTCATTCGTCCTTAAGTGACAAATGCAGTGCGTGCAGCTCACACATTGTCTGGAGAACATGGCATTACAAAGTTCTAAGGGGCGATCCATTCCAAGGTGATGACACAGGCGATTTCCTAGGTGGCTGGGCCCCAGGGGCTTGCGTCACTTGGAAATGACATGCCTCTTCCAGATGGCATATACCTGCAGCCTGCCCTGGGGGTGGGGGCTGGGGAGGGACGAGCCTCCTGCACTGCCTCCTCCAGCCCCAGTTGCTCCTCTTTCCTTGACCTTGGCGTACGATCTGTCCTTTCCGCACAAGCCACCTGTGTGCCCACCTGGAACCCTACTCCTCGAGCAGTGACAAGGGCCAGCCAGCTCTGGGGTCTCCCCGGGGTCACGGCACCCAAGCATTCCTAGACACCCGCTGGGCTCACCGGACCTCAGTGTGGTTTTCTCTGAAGGGAAGGTGACCCCCTCCCACTTGGTCTACAGATGGAAGTGAATGGAGTTCTGTGTTCAGTTGAGGCCTTCATTCCTAGTCATTTATTTGGGACTCTAACTGGGCACCTCCCACTGGCGACTCTGGGTTAAGGCATTTCCATGTGTCATCTCCTTTAGTCCTTGCAGTTCCGTGATTTTCGGAGGAAATGGAGACCTCGGGCGCTGAGCAACTGGTGCAAGATCGAACACTCGGGCTGAAAACTGGAGCAAAAGTCTTAAACGCGAGTCCATCTGCCTACTTGTATGTTTAACCCCCGAGTATCAGCGAAGGCAAACACAGAGCACACCACACGATATCCAGCAAAGGTCGATTTCAGCCATCACGTGGTCACAGTAACGGCTCAGTAGTGATAAAGCAACATTTGCATAAGACACACAATGGCCTACAGGTTGCTCACGTGTTGGTTGTTGTTGCTCAGAAAGCACAGTGCAGAAAAGCGAGGGCGGCCAGAGAGCGTCCACGCACGCCCAAGATTTGGGAACTACACATCCTCCTCGTACCTGCAAGGTAGCATTCTTTCCAGGCAGCGTTTATGAAGCGGCCCTTCCCCGGCTCCCTGTGCTTTTATTTCCGCCCCAGGGCCAGGCTGGTGCCCAGAATCACTGCTGATGGCGTGGGTGGGTTTGCGGTTGGCGTGCAGTGGGGAAGCGCCGTCTGCACCTGCGCACATGGAGAAAAAACTGAGGGCGGTGCAGGCCCCAGATCGAACTTGGGCTTTACTTAAGTAGGTGTGATTTACTGAAAAACAAAACAAAACAAAACAAAACAAAATCCACCTTAGGTTTAAGTATGTACTAAGGATATGTTATAAGCCGTATAAATAACTTACAGCGTCTAAGACTGTTCAGCGATCTTACTCTTGATGTCTTTGTCCGCAGTAATTGCAAAGTCCGAGACAAGCGGGGCAGTGTGGTTTCTTTGTGGATAAAAGCAGATATAATCAATTCCGCACAAGCTCACCGCCGAGTGAGAAGCCCGTCTAGAAGACACAAAGAGCAGTGATGGATCGTTTCGCCCAGGTTGAATTTAAACGTGGGATTTTCTATAACGAGCAAATCTGCATCGAATCGTTTTAATGTCATTACTTCAAATTAAGTGGAAAACGGTCAATTTGCGCTTGCTGCGCGCTGTGCCCTACTTACTTTATTGCTCGCGTTCGGGCTCCAGGCTGAAGAATGATGATTGCGTGTCCCAATCGCTCTATTCTCTTTGGACTTACGGAATGAGAGGTCTTTGATAATTAAGGTGTGATAAAGAACCCATTCACGGGAGTAAAAATTACAATAATAACTACTGGGAAAAGTGAGCCTGTGGAAATTTACTGCCACCCACTGTGGTTCGGCCAGCCCTGCCGGGGTGGCCTCCGTCCCCCGCTCCGGGACAGGACAGGGCTAGATTGGCAGGGCCCCAGGGTCCTGCAGCCGTCGATCCAGGGCCAGTGCTCTGGGATGAGAGTCCAGTCTGGTTGAGTGAACTCGGCCGAGAGCTGAGTTTCTGTCCCTGTAGTTGGAGGGAAGGGCTGGCACAGGTTGACCGCTTCATTGGCCCGGAAGGGACAGAGGAAGAGGGTGGGGCAGCCTCCCGGGGGTGAGGAGACCCCCGGAGACCCCCGGAGACGCAGTCCCGCTACGTTGTTAGGGGGACCCTGGTGACGGGGATGGGGGTGAGGGTTTGTCTAGCACCCAGAGGCAATGTCTCCACAGGCTAATTGTTTTTGACTTCCACCCACCCAGGTATGTGAATCACAAAGTTGAGGCGAAGGGTTAAGACGCACCGAGGAGGCAGGTGGTGTCCTACAGAACCCAGGGAGTTTGGCCGCACCCCCTCACTCTGACCTCCACCCGCCGCACCCCGATTCTCATTCTGACTCCAATTCCACTGGTCTCCTTCCGTCTCTGCACCCCCGCGGGGGGGGCACTTTTCTCCCCTACAGAACCGTTCTTGGTCCTACTTTTTCAAGCCCCCATTTCCCTGTTGAAATCCTCATCCCCTCGTTCCACAGGTTGGAATCACCCCAGACTACGCGTTTGCCGAGATTGAGTACCCCCCACTTCCTCTGAACCTCAGAGCCTGGCGCCTGGCGCACAGTGAGAGCTTCCACTCATTCGACCGACGCTTATTAGGGCTTGACTGTGACATCTCGGCTGTGTAGGCGCCGGGAACACAGAGCGATGTGAATCCGAGTCTGTGGCTCAGAGAACTGATGAAGGAGACGTGGGTACATGTATGTATGCACACACTTAGCCAGGACACAGGATCACGGGGCCAGTGGTGGGGGAAGGGCGGAGTCCTGTGTGTAGGAGGCCCTGAAAACGACCCGCTTTGTCCCGGGCACAGAGGACCGAAGTGACAGAGCTGTCAGCAGCCCTGCCTCGTGAGCAAGGAGGGGTGGGCTGGGCTCAGAGGGGAGACTCGGAAGGCACGCCAGGCAGGTGGAACGTGGCCTGGTGGCTCCGTCCTTTCAGAAAACGTGTATTCCGGAGCTCTCCGACATCAGGCGTGGTGCTGCGTCGGTTTGCAGAATTCCTCCTCCCAGGAGTCTGCCGTCTCCTTCTCATCGGACGTGGATGCACAGCAAGATTCCTTCGGTTGCTGGGAGCCGGTGTCTCCCAGAGGCTTAAACACTCCTGGCCTCCAAACTGCCTCCAAACTTTTGAGTCTGGACACTGGGTAGACTAGCAATTTCTGGCAGGTGCTTAGGTCATTAGGCACGTTTTCTGGTGGGAGATGAGAGCGCAGGCTGCTGGCTTGTCAGACGCACGGCCTTGGCCTCTGGGAGCCTTTCTCGTCCGTGCCCTCGACTTCGCTTCTCTCCCAGTCCCGGCTCTTGTTCTAATAGCTGGGAAGGGAGAGTATGTAACTTAAGCCTCTACTGTGTAAGAAGGCCCAGTGTATATGTACCCTATTCACCCGATCATAGAAACAGTCGGACGTGTCAGCCTTAGAACGTGGGGTCCCCTTCAGAGCTGAGACAGACGGCAGGCTGACACCCAGAAAGGAGAGGGCGTGTCTGTGTTTGCGCGCCTGTGTCTGGTTCTACGCTCTCACGCGCTCCTCCTCCCAGCCTCCTGCCTACGCTGCACAGACCAGAACTGTCCTTTCGCTTACCCTCTACCTTCCTCGTTACCCCCGTGCCCACCGATCCCAGGGTCAGCGCTGATGACCGTCTCCTGAGTGTCATGCACACGTGACACATCTGTCAGTGAGTTCTCTGGGCCCCAGCCTCTGCCCCACCTGCTCACCCGGGTGCAACCTCGCCTGCCTTCCCCCTTCCTCCCCCTGCCGTCCCAGGTAACCATCCACAGTCCACACTCCCCGCTAACCCCAAAGTATCGCTGTGTGTGAGTCAAGTGTCCTGCTGGCTGGAGAAGTAAAGCCCGTGCACTTGCTTTTGGGTTGGGATAGAGAGGTGACTTGGGAACAGTCCCCGACGACGTGTGCTGGAGGCCTCTGGGACCGTGACTCTCCCGCAGGCGCCGTGCCCTGCGTGTGAACCCCTGGGCCCCTCGGGGCCCTGGGGCCGCAGGAATCCCACTGCACAAGCTTCAGGGGATACCCCGATGGGCTTAAGTAACCCTTCTAACTTCTTGTGATGTGGGCGTTCAACACAGGGTGTGTGGTAGAAGGTATGGTTGTAGACCAAAAAGAGGCCTGTAAACCAGTACATTTAATACATTAAAAAATAAGCACCTGTATCCCCAGGTGGATATGGATCCCCCCAGCCGGTACATTTTTCGTTTATGGCAAACTCATTGGTTCTTTTTTTTTTCCTGCTATGTGTTCTCTTCCCTGTTGGCCTTTGACACCATTATTCTGGTCTCTTCTTTTGAAAAGCAATGGATAAGTAGCCTTCCGAAAACTGGCAGGGCAAGTGTGAGCCCAGCTTTCCACAGCACCTGCATGTTGCTGGTGTGAGTTTGTGTCCAGGACCTAAAAATATGCTTGGTGTTCGCTGTGATTCAAGCGCGATCCGTGCCTCATCAGTTCAGCCCCCAGCATCCCAGAAAGGAGGGCGTGTGAAGGAGACGCTGAGCCACGCGGAGGAGCGGCGCTGCCACGGGGGCGGCGAGTGCGTCCGGTAAACGACCACCACGTGTTGGCACATCTGCACAGTTTTCCACCCGAGACCATGAAGCCGTTTAACAGCGAACACGAATCCTGGAGTTCCTGGCAAAGTCACACACTTTTAGGCCTCATCTTTCCAAACTTCCTTATATTTGCTCAAGAAAGCGTCAGCGTCGAACAGGGAGTGTTTACCGAGAACTAAACATAGAAATGCTCGTTCGAATAGCATTGACGTGCGCAGAAGGGACAGTTTTACAGTTTTGGTGAATCTGTCCATGTATTCATTATAAACCGTGTGTGATTTTTCGAAAGAAAATTGGTTTCCCAGTCTAAATTTTTGAGGGTTGCCATTTTTCAAGGTGTGTGCATTTCTCCCAAGTAGTTGTTCCATGGCTCAGAACACTGGGCTGCGTGGGCCCACATACGAACCTTGCAGCACCCGAGTGGCCCAGGGACAGGCGGCTGCCGTGTGGAACCTCAGCCACCTTCCTCCACCAGCACGCGTGTATGGTTGACGCTATGCAACTGGCTAACTTCCTTCCTTCCCTGTTTCCTTCCTTCCTTCCTTCCTTCTATCCTTCCTTCCTTCTATCCTTCCTTCCTCTTTTCCTTTCCTCCTCCTTCCTTCCTCCTTTCTTCCTCCTCTTTCCTCATTTTCTTTCTCCTTCCTTTCTTCTTTTCTCCTTCCTTCCTTCCTTCCTCCCATTCTTTCTTCTCTCCTTCTTTCCTTCTCCTGCTCAGGTGCCAGTCAACCCTGTGGTTTCTCCTTCTTTTAAAAAGAATACTTGTTTTTAAATGAGAACCACTTTTAGAGAAGTTTCTGCTTCACAGCAGAGTGGAAGGGGAGGCACAGCGAGTCCCCAAACACCACCCCTCCTCCACACATACGCACAGCCTCCCCATCTCCTCGTCCCCAGGGTTCTGTGGCACAGTTGTTCCGACCCACCACCCTCTTTGTGGCGTCGTGCAGAGGAGTCACACTTCCCTAAAACTCATCTGGGCGTCACCTGTTCACGCCCACCCGCTCCAACCCCTGGTGAGCCCTGGTCTTCTTACCGTCTCCGTGGTTGTGCGTTTTCTGGGACGCCGTGACGTCGGTTGGAGTCACGTGCTGTGTAGCCCTTTCAGTGTCTGTTTCACTTACTGACATGTACTGGAGGCATCTCTACGTCATTTCCTGGCAACATTGTGAAAGATTTTATTCTTTCTCGTTTCCTAGAGACAAAAGTAGTTTCTTGTTTACTGTATAGCTATTCAATGCCACGGGCAGGTGCAACCTCCGTGTTTACCAGCCATTTGTAATTCCGCTGTAAGCTGTGTTCCATGCTGCCCACCCCGCCCAAAGCACTCACACATAACGATGTTTAAAAAGACTGGCGATTTTCTTGTTGAATTTCTTTGAAAAATTGCAATTCTTTCCATTCAAGATTTTTAAATCTAACATCTTGAGATGTGGATCTGACTCGGTAGACTTACGTCAGCAAAGGCCTGTATCATTCTCAGAGCATTCTGGGAATTCTCGCCGATGCAAGAGTGCTACCTGGTTCGCTAAGTTAATGTATCACCATTAACAATGTCTTCCTCGTTTCTGGAAGACAGAAGGGGCAGGTGACTCTGTCTCGTCTGTTTGAAACACTGCTTCGCCTTCCAGGCCCACTGACAACTTCCATCCTGTCTGGCCAACCGGTAGGAGAGAGGACGTCTTTGTTTCATACACGCTCTCTCCGTCTTTAAAAATCACCCCCAAGTCCAAGTGCCACTGCTGTCTGGGTGCAAGAAATCCCAGCATTCTTTGTAGGAGACGAGCCTTCAGTTCATCCTCCTCTGTGCAAGAATCTTCTCAACTCATGCCACGCAGTCTCTCAGGGCCACTCTGTGCCGTCAACTGAGCTGAGTGCCAGCCACGCGGTGGTGACCCAGGGGACGTTGGACAGGGGCAGCCCGGCTGCGTGCAGAGGCCTTCACAGGTGGGGCGCTTCGCCCCAATAGCACAAGGTGCTGAGGGGGGAATCACACGGGGCCCGACTGGTGACGGTGGGCGGGGAGCAACTTCTTGCGGACCGGACACTGAGAGATGAGAAGGGAAGACAATATAAGCACAGGGAAGTGTATTCATCTCACACCTGAAGGCTGTGCCCTTTGACCTCTGTGTAGCCACTCTGCCCTCCCCTGGGGGGACCTCCTGCACCTCCTGGGGACACCGCTCTGCTTGCCGTTAGCATGAGGTCTGCACGCTTCGCTTTGCCCCAGAGGCCTTGTGCACAGCATAGAGACTGTAGCGATGGTCCTGAGTCGTGTGCTCTCTCCCTCTGGGGCCCGCCCTCGCCTTCCCTCCCCGGCACCTGTCCCTCCCCCGCCCCCCAGGTGTCTTACCTTTACCCTTCTCTCTCCTAAGCTCCAAGGGCCCTCGTTCTGCTTCTATAACTTGTTTCCTGAGCCTATGCAGCCCAGCCGGCTCCCTTCTTCTCCCCTGTGACTTTCTACAGTAACTTACAAGCCAGGCCTGTCAGCCAGACTGGCGGACTGGTGCAGGACAGGTCACTGAACTCTGGCATTCGAAGGTTCTTTGTTTGAAATATAGGGTTGCAAACACTTCCCTCCCCATTGGGCAGAGTTGGGGATTAAACAGGCCTTTGGTGCAGTCGGTATGAAACCCTCAGGACACGGTTCTTCACACCGAGTGAAATGACCAGGAGCCAGCAGACCAAGTGGAGGGACCTCCGAAGGCGCCCTCTCCTCCAGTTGTTACCTATGCGTTCCGTCAGGGGCTGAAGAACCCTTGTGTTCTGAGCTACCGGTACCCCGCAGGGGTGAAACTGCGAAGAAAGGCTGGGCGAGGGCCTTCTAACCTCAGCGTCTGAGATCTCTGGTCCTCCTCGTCTGTCACCTGCAGCGTCAACTTCCAAAAGAAAGAGGAGAAAATGGGAAAACCATGTGTTTTCCGTGTGAATGTTGCCGCCTCTCCTATTCAAACGCGCGCCTCTGTTCCTGAGGGGCCGCTGTAGGACTGGTGGTGGCCTTTCCTGACTGTCTCCAGCGCAGCCCCCAGGATTTGGATGGGGGTTTGGATGCCCCCCTTGGACGCATCCCTGGGCTGGGACCTGCAGGTGCAGGGTTACGGGGAGGGGCACTCGGCTCCTTCCTCCTCCTCCCCGTGAATAACTGGACCGCGCTTGGCCACAGAAACCCGCCTGCCGCAGAGCACCCTGTGAGCTTCCTAGCCTGTCTCCCCCCCACCCCCCGCCCTGAGAACCTGCCCCCCGGCAGACAGAAAGGGAGAGGGGAGCCGAAGGAGAGGCTGCTGCTGTCCGGGATGTGGACGGGGCTTGGGTCAGCGGCAGCTGCACCGCCCCCTCGCTGGAAGCTGTTCCCTTTAAATGCTCCTCGGATCCTTGGCTCGCCCCTGAGGACAGTCCTCTGCGCCTCCTTGAGCTGAGAGGGGGCTTGCCAGTGAAAAAAGAAGACACGGGGACTGAACCCCTGCACCTCGTTTCTTTGAGACAAAGCCGTGATGAGAGCAGCAGGCGCCATCCTCACCCGCTGGCGCTCCTGCAGGGGGAATCCAACCCAGCCCTCCCCGCAGACCGGGCTAATTATGTACAGGACAGAGTTCTCGGTACAGTCAGGCCCTGAAGTCTGGGGAGAAGCAGTGCATTCAGAGGTGAAAGCAGCAGCCAGGCGCTGAAGTGGGAGCCCTAACAGGACCCGAGATGTGGAAACAGCCACCGGCACCTTTCTTCTCCTTCTAAGACTTGACCGCATCAGAGCCCAGCTGCCGCTCAGACCACGGCCGCCTGTGGATGGTGTTGCTCTGTGAAATCATTAGCCCTTAGAGGGAAACTTCTGTTTGAATTCCGATGATTTCCCACTCACCAAGCCCATCTAAAGGACAGTTAGACACAGGAAGGGAGGGATGCACACGCATGTTCTGCGCTGTTTGCCAAACCTGCTAGCAGAACTCCTGTTTGTAACGCGTGTTGGATCCTTCATCAAACGTTCCGTCGCTGCCCCAGGTGCGTTTCCGGGACAGGAAGTTCCATCAGATGGACTTGTATGTTTGGGCCAAGGCCCTGGCTCGGACCCCTGGGGAGAGACCCCACCCACTGTAGAGACTGGACGTGCAGACGCCCGGCCGCGCTGACGACAAAGGCACAGACCCCTGGCAGAAGGGGCGGCGGTAGGAGGGGAGGCTGGGTCCATACCGGGTGGGGGTCACATGTACGGTGACGCTGTCACACCAGAGAGTCGTGCTCCCCCAGCCTTGAATGAAAATGCAGGCTTTTCTTCTGCTTTCAAGTGAGAGAGAGAGAGAGAGAGAGAGAGAGAGAGAGAGAGAGGAACGAGTATGTGCTGTCCCTGGTCCAGTTCACTGTTTGAACACGGATCACACGTGTGACAGTTTTTGCCATACCTGGAAGACAGACGTGACCCATGCTATCAGGTAGAGAAATCCAGCCCGAGAGGCCAGGGGACTTACAGAGGTCAAGTGTGAAACTGGGCCTGAGATCCCGAAACTCACAGTCTCCGCAGCATCACTGCCCCTGGTGACAGGTGGCCTCTCCTGGTGCTGGTGAGTCACCTGAGGGAACAGACTGCCTTCGACTCAGATGGTGGCGCCCACACCCCGTGGGTTCCGGGCGTTTCGCTCACACTCAGCCGAGCTCTGGTAGTCTTCCTCACCGTCGGCTCCGGCTGCACTGCAGCGGAGGGGTTACCCTGAGGAGGCGCCTTACACAGGGCTTTTCCTTTTCGCCCTGTTCACCGGGGAGCGGAGCCGACAGCCTTGGTGTGCGGCGAGTGTGTGTGGTGAGAGCCAAGTGGTAACAGGGAAGTCAAAAATGACACGCCTGAGTGACCATGACTGGGAGAAAAGTGACGGTTTGAGGGACCATAGACTAGAGCAGTAAATTGGGGGGGGGGCTTACAGATGCTGTTAATGAGAACAGCATCTATTTTTATTAAAACATGACAGTGCAAACTGCTCAAGTGAAAGGCACAAATTATGTAAAAGTTTAAAAATATATCAAAATCCATTTCAATAGCATTTCACCGGCTTTATTTCTATGTTTACGGAGTCCTTAGAGGTCTGGCGAAGCCACCAAATTGTGTTTCAGGAATACTTTCTTCCATTCATAGAGAAAACCATGAGCTCCTTGGAAATCAGAAGTTTGAGGAGTTGAGAGCATCTTGGGACATCTTTGTCTCACAAACGGGGACAATGGTTTTACAGGACAGACTTCATTATCCAGCAGAATCGAGCAAATAGTCTAATTAATCATACGTCCAAAAAAGCTCATGCACGATTCTGTCGCTCTGAGAATAGTGCAAGTCCTAATGACCCTTTATTAGGAGGTAATTAGAGAAAGGTGTGCATCACGGGCGTCGGCCTGAGAAGGACATCGGGGCCGCACGCAGGACGCTGGGCCCGGAGTCGTCTGGACTTGGGCCGGTCACCCACGCAGACAGCCTCTCACTGCAGGTCCTGTTATCATAGTGCCCTGTAAGATGTCCAGATTCCAAACATTTATATCCTTTGACGTTTGCTGAATTAATCCTGTATATTTTATTGTATTTCTGCATCGTTTTAGAAAGGATAGAATTGTGCATGTGAAATGGTCTGTTGGAGCGAGAAACATGTTTTTAAAACCATGCTTAGTGGACCGATTCTCTTTAGAATGTTGACGAATCTTCCACCCAAACACTGAACTGCGTGTATAGGCATCGATTCGCTGTTACAGTCTCGTTGCCGGTTTTTGCTGAGATCGCCAGGGTGTGTGGGAGCGGCGGTGAGTGTTTATCCTTCTGGGTGCCAAGGCTAAGATGCCGACTGATGGAAAAGTGGGTGGGGGTGTCCGTGTGTCCTTCCGCTCTGACCCCGGGTCACCTGAGCAGGTAGGAGAGAAACATCCGCAGCCTGTGTCTCTGGGGCTTCACTGTGAAATTCGACTGGGAAGGAACTCGACCGCAAGATCGGGTTCCCACACTGGACAGGCATTGTGATTTCTACCCGAAACACGCCGTGGGCACAGGCAGGGTTCTGTCTGGGTCAGTGGGTCCCCCCAGCTTCACGGGGCAGAGTGCACCCTGCGTGGGCCAGGCATACATGTGCCCCTCGGAGACCTGGCCCTGAGAAACTGCCACCTAGTGGCACTGCGTCTCCATAGTGTCCTTTCCCGAGGCACTGCTGGCCACCCTCCCCGCTGTGGTGCCCGGCCAACTCCCGACAGCGACGGTGCGCAGGCATGCGGGATTCCCCCAGTGGGAGTCACGGGTGGCATTTCCGTCATGAACGACCGGCTAGAGCAGGGACAACACGAAATAAGTCACTCAAAGATGAGTGGCTGTGCACGCATTTATATAGATTTTAAGCATTTTGTATTTTATCATTATTTTTAACAAGTAGTATTCATAGTGAGATGCAGAAACAGCTTTCTCCAGAACCTCAAAAATTACACATTTATAAGCAACACGAGACATATTAGGTTGCATTTGCTGGGTCAAATTTTCAAATGTCATCAATGCCTCTCTGCCGATGACTCAGGAAAAATGTTTCAAACGTGACCAATGAAGGCGGCAGTTTTTCTGGGTCTCTTCTCTGCTGTGGCCTCGCTCACCTCGCAGCTCAGGCCCTGAAATTCGGCAGCGGGTTGTTACCTGAGAGAGAGAGAGAGAGAGGAGTCCCCAACACCAGCAAGTACAACGAAGGGCAGCTTCGTAAAGCTAACAACACACGTGCTCCTGCCGCCAGGGACGCTGTTTGCACACGCTTCCACGGGGCTGGGAGCTGAGCGGGCTCCGGGGCGCACTTCACGGGCAGGATGCCCAACTTACCAGGGAAGGAAGCAGCCGTGGCAGCGAGGTATCTCCCTGCGCTGGAAGTGGGGGGTGTGGGGTCAGGACTGCATCGCACTCCCTGCTCCCTGTGGCTGAGTCTGGGCTGAAGTGACGACCATTTCAGGGTGTTGGGTGTCGCCTCCTGCCCTGGGAAGGGGTGCGGGAGGCTTGTACGCACCAGCCTTCCATGGACGCTGCCACGTGGGGCTAAGGAGTCCTAGCCACCGTCCTCCTCGTGGGCCTGGGAACAGCTTTTGAGAAATCACCCGGCTGGTTCAGACGCACCTCTCTGAGGTCGGCCTGGCGCTAGGATGCCCAAGGGTCACTGATGTCAAAGGTCAAGGGTCGCTTCCTCCTCAGCGTTTTGCTGTAACCGTGGCACCTGCGGGGAGCCGGTTGCCTCAGCCAGGGGAGCAGCTTCTGTTATGAGCATCACAAGAGGCTACAAGTCGGGTGGAGAGAATTTGGAGAATTCCCTGGAGAGGCCCCCGAGGAGCCGGGCTGGCTGGCTGGGGCCACTCTAAGGGGACAGAGAGCCTTTGCACGGATGCACATTTGCGGACTCCGAGGGGTACCGCTGCCTCCCCATGGGGCCTTTAAATGCTCGTTGCCAAGGCAGCAAGGGGAGAAAGCGCGTTTCCCTGGGGCCCTGGCCCGCGAGCCCGGCAATGTGCCTCCCACCCAGTCCCTGGGCCAGGAGTGCTCTGCAGCTCAGACCCCAGTTGCTCATTTTCCAGACAGGTGAACGGAACACGCTGGGGTGACTCTCACGGGGAGGGGTGGGACCGCACAGCCGGGCTCCTGTGAACGTCCTGCCCTGCCGGTCAGTCCCGCACCCGTCTGTGCTGGTGCAGGTTGAGATTCAGGGGACACGGGTCCTGCCTGGCAGGCCTCGCTTCCCTGATGCCGACCCACGAGCGGCTGTGTGCACGGTGAGGCCCCGTCCCCAGGCTCCCTGTGCAGCGAGGCTGCCACCCAGGTGACCGGGAGGCCTGTTGTCAGTCTCTCTGGCAGCGAGCCCTCTTCCCACCCACCTTCGCCGCCGCTGATTCCCTCTCCGGAGGATGATGGATCGGAGTGTAAACCCTGCACTAAAGCAATAGTGTTTCTTCAGCGTTCACGCCAATTTGGAGGTGGGTGTTGAGGTCAGAAGCACAGATGCCCAGGCTGTCAGCCAGGGACAGAGATAAACGTCCCAGGGACCGAGACTCCATTTGCGGTCCTCGCCTGCTGGAGAGGTTAACCTGCTGACTCCCGGGTGCGCCTCGCCTCCGTGCGGGGCAGGGGCCCCCTCCAGGCCTTCCGGACCCACGCAACTGGGCGTGGTCACGTGGAATTCTCAGACCCGCCACCCATCCTGCCCTCTTGGCGCCCACGGGGGGTCTCTGTCAGCACCCCCAGACCCTCCAGGCAGGGGCCCTGTAACTTGAAGGACCCCTGGTCCAGTAGGGGTCACACACAGCAGATGCCTCCTTGCTGTTCCGTGGGCATGCGACTGGGTGAAAGGTGGTGGTGTCCATCAGAGAAAACATCCATGGCCTTGTGACTCGCGCAGTGACTCTGGAAAGATGGAGAAAGGTGACCGGGCAAACAGAGAGTGACAGGCCGGCTGGTGGGAGGGGTGGAGGCGAGGAGGTGCACAGGGCCCCACAGGGCGGTGGGGGATGGGTTCAAAGAAGCTGCAGACGTCACAGACAGGCGCATGCCACACACACGAAAGGGGGTCACACCAGAAACGCAGTGGCCACCAGGGGAGGAGCCCGGTGTGCCCAGGACAGTCTTGCTGCCCTGCCTCCCTGCAGGGTGCTGGGTGGCTCTGCAGCCACCAAGAATTGAGAGAGTTGGCCTCCAGGAGCCAAAACAGACCACTCTACCCAAGTTCAAGTGTAGTTCGACCCCCAGCTGAAACTGGTCCCCTCAGCCCTGCGGGGGCCTGTGGCCTTTTCCCTTCATGCAAACTTCATGAAAACGTCATGCTTTCTCCAGCTTCACTGACGGCTAACTCTGCAGTACTGACCATGTACACTCCAGCCCTCCCCTCGGCCCCCTCCTTAAAGCACAGGGCCCCGAGGAGGGGCAGCGGGTGTGTGCCGCGGAAAAAAAGGACATATTTTTAAGGGAAGAAGGGTAGGAAGGGTTGCCGTGCGGATTTGTCATGCCTGGCAGCATGTTAAGGACTCCGACGGGGCTGTGTTCGGGAACCCCACGGAACGCCCTGAAATGTGTTTTTAGTCTCAGCGTCATCCGAACTTCCCTGGGTCCTAAACGGGTTGTTTTTTTTTAAATTTATTTTGCACATGCCCTGTACAAATTGCAAGGGAAGAGCTGCCCCCTGTGGGAGACCTTGGGCTCTTGGAAGGAGAAGCTCTCTGCCTACTTGCAGAAGCTCAGAGGCCCTGGGACCCTTTTCTCATGCAGAATATTCTAGAAGTGTTGGCTCTTTTATGGTAATAATGATGCAGAGAGGTGCCTTGGTCTGGATAAATTATTCATGTTTTAACTAAAAAGTTCCGAGAAAACTGCACTTGTGAGGGTAGAGGGGCTGAGGGAGGGTGTTCTGGAAAGTCCGGGTTGGGGCTGAGGCAGGAGCGAAGGAAGGAACTGCAAGGGTGTCTCCGCCCGGGGCCGCAGGTGGCTGAGCCTGGGCAGGGCCCTGCCCCGAGACTAGGGGGTGCCCTGTGCCCCTGGAAGCCGGCACCCTGAGGACTGACACCGACTGGGTCACGTGCTCCGTCAGAGTGATGCCCGACTTCCTCGCTGGTCCTCACAGTGGGTCTGCGCACCGTGTAGGAGACGTGTGCCCCTTTGTGTCCATTGCAAGCAGGCCCCAAAGAAAGTACGTTGTTAGAGTTCACACAGTGACATTTAAGAAAGTGCAGTTGAAGCCTGATGGCCACAGTTGTTCTGGAAAATGTGTTTTTCTTGTGTGAGCTTCTGTGCAAGTTGCGCTGCATTTGAAATGTGCGGCACAGGAGTGTAGCACCCAGATGCAAGTGTGGCCTGTGTGTGACTATAACGTTCCCTGTGGTCTCTGTACACACACACACACCACACACGCATGTTCACATGCATGAACATAAACACACAGTTCGCATAGACACATGCACACACTCACAAAATCTGTGCTTGAAACTCTAGTAAAGACGTCCTTCATCCCTAAAGTTCCCCCAAAGCAAGCCTCACTTTCCTGTCAGCCCACTTCCCGGGTCACCGTGTGCAGGGGCCTGTCCGGGGGAGGGGCGTGGAACCGACAGCAGAGCAGAGCTCGGAGACCGGAGCGGCGACAGCCAGCCCGCAGTGCGGGTCGGGGGCTGCGCTCTGGGGGGTTCGGTGGGTCAGGCACTGGCTCGTCAGTCTGCTGTTTCTCGGTAGCCCATCGGCAGTTGCAGCACCAGAGCTCTGCCCTTTGGTTCCGCGTGTCTGTTACATGTACCGTGGTCCCTCTGTCCGCCGTGACTGTTTGAATAATAATTCAGTCATCTATTCATTCATTCATTTGGGAAATACTGAGGAGCCGCCCCTGGAATTTTATAGAACATGTGTTACCTGGTTTTAAAGGGTTTTTTTTTTAAGATTTTATTTATTTTTAGACAGAGGGGACTGGAGGGAGAAAGAAAGGGAGAGAAACATCAGTGTGTGGTTACCTCTTGTGCCCCCTCCTGGGGACCTGGCCTGCAACCCAGGCGTGTGCCCTGACTGGGAATCGAACCAGTGACCCTTTGGTTTGCAGGCTGGTGCTCAATCCACTGAGCCACACCAGCAAAATGTCATGTTGATTTATCGATGTAGTACAATAAGCAAATAAAAAGAAAAACAAAATAAAAAATAAACTGACCTTGGCTCGTTCCAGGAACAGGCAGTTTGTTTTCCCCGTTGCCTCCTGCCCGTTCTTCCTTCGGGGTGCTCTTCGCAGGCCGGAGGCTGGGCGGCCTCCCGGGTGGCCACATCCCAGCGCCCGCGTTACCCCGGCCTGGCCCAGGTGACAGCTGTACTGCCCTCATCAAGCAGAGCCAGGTAGGGACTGCCCGTTTCCCACGGGTCCCCACGGCCCCAGATCAGACCAGACCAGTCCTAGCGTTTGCTTCGTTGAGCAGGGTACACAGTAGGTGCCAAATAGATGATCGACACAGCCTGCACTGAACAGAGGTTTCTGTGAGTTTGCGCAGACACAAACGTTCCCCTTTTGGCTTTTACACGGAGATAGTTGTTGCCTCTGGGTTGATAGGAAAATGCCTGAAGTGCAGAAGAGAAAAGTCTGGGTACATGACTATGCTGTTACTTTGAAGAAAAGTTACTGATTCACAGAAGCTAGGATAGGTCTCGTGGCTCCTGGTCTGCGTCTGACTCACATGCACAACTGTTTCCTTCTGTGGACAGACTTTTAAAACAATGATTCGCATTGTTTCAAACACAATGCATTCTCTTTGTCACACATCGTGGTGGGTGTGAAACATTTTTCGAAAATGATGAAGTCGAACTGGAAAATCACGGCAGAAGAACAAGAAAAAGGTGAAGGGGACGAGCAGTTCTCAGGAGAAGCCGAAAGAACTCACTGAGG
Source organism: Sturnira hondurensis (assembly GCF_014824575.4). Taxonomy (NCBI): domain Eukaryota; kingdom Metazoa; phylum Chordata; class Mammalia; order Chiroptera; family Phyllostomidae; genus Sturnira; species Sturnira hondurensis. Next base: position 1,461,217 of record NW_028087067.1, read on the forward strand.
AAACGGAAGGCAGGCGAGAACGGCCCCGGTGCCCGGAGGTGCCGATGAGTGACGTCGTAGCACGTGGCTTCCGTCCGGAGCAGTGGTTTGCAGACAAACGTCTACAGAGGGAGGGCCACCCTGCCCACGAGGCATCCACGCAGCCCCACTGGCCTGGGAGCACAATGAAGCAAAACGAAGCCAGTTCTCCACAACATGGCTTCCAGCTACTGATTCTAAATGACCTCCACGTGGCTCGGGCTGCTCCGACTGCCTGGAGGGCCTTCCCATCCCTCCCAGCCTCTCTGTCTTCCATGATCCATACTCCGCATTCACGCCCCGCCTTCAGGAAGCTGTCACGCTGACGGACACCAGAGCTGGAAATGGGCTTCTCTGGACTCTGGCACCGTGTGGTGTCTCTAGCTTTTCACACACAGCCCCTCTGACCGCCAGCCCGTGGCACTGGGGTGTGAGATGGTCACCTGGCTTGTTTCTCCCGGTCTGACTGCCTGGGCAGACGCCTCCCTCCCCCAGAGCTGCCAGGACATGCCATCTCAGCAGGACAAGCCTGCCACCACCCGCCCCAAACTCACACAGACACCCTGGTGTGGCTCCAGGCACAGCCCATGCCTGTGTTCATCTCGGTTGCCAGGCAACGGCTCTCCTTCAAGTTTTGAAATTCATTAAAAACAGAGAAAGCTGGCCTTTTATTTCTCTTTCCACTTGTAAGAGGGTGGCAAACCTGCCTTATTTCTGACGCCACGCTCGGCATGGTTCCACACGCCTCCTTGTCCCAGTAATTAGCCAGTGTTCCCACCTGTGCCCCGATGGGGTCTGTCCTGTGGTCTGTGACGTGGGCTTGAGCATTCAGGTTCCAAACAAAGAGCTGCTTTGCACAGGGTCCCCGAGAAACTTTCCAGGATCCCCGACTGGAGTGTGTCACCTCGTGGGAGCAGTACCACTGGGCTGACCCAATGGGACCGGCAACTGTGGCCGATGGGACCACCGAGCTGCCCACTTGGTTCACAGACCACATGTCCCATTAGTGAAACGTGATCGCACTCTGGTTTGGGTTTCCCCCTCTGGTTTACACCCCAGTGACGGGGTTTCTAGGTATCGTTTCGGGGGGCACCTGTGCCCAACTGCGGGGAGGAATACATGCCTTCCTGTCAGACACTGGAGAGCTCAGAGTGACCTTAGACTGAGTCTCAAATCAGCAACCTCCTGTTTAGGAAGAAGCAAACAAAGCTGGGGGAGCAGGACTTGGCAGTGAACCCCCAGGCGGAAAAGAGGAACTGTTGCTGGAAACAGCAGGAACGCCTCTTGTTCCGCCCATTCCCCCCCCCCAAGGTGCGAGGGGGGGCTCCCAGACGCCCGTCTGTGACCTGCCCCGAGGTGAGCGTGTATCTCCCCCCACCTGTGAGAAGTGGAAGGTGAACAGGGTGATTTCCACAAGGTTTCATATGCGTTTACGTTGTTCCGTAAAACCGAGCGATTCCTTCTGCTCTCACGCTCCTTTTTGTTCTTCGATGAACGGCGGTGGCAGCAGCAGTGGGGGTGTCACTGTTTGCAGTGTGGAGGGTTTCACGCTCCACACTGAGTGTGTCAGGCCCTGGCTTACTGTCTCACGTTTCGGCAGAAACCGCATTCCGTGACCTATAACACACCCGACTCCCTAATCTACGTGCACCGTAAGGTCTCTCATGTCTCCCACGTTCCTGGTCCATTTCTACCTTTTTCCGGAACGCCAGGAACACTGACGTCGTAACGTGAGAAGTACAGCTCAGTATGCACATCGTGCTCCATGTATTTATTTTTCTATCTTAGTGAGATTCCCTGGGATAAAGTGTTTTAACTCGCTGAAACCCTCCAGAAATTATTCAGCTTTCTGTAGATTTCTGTGCTTGGGTGGTGTCAGGGAGAAATGGCCGTAGGTGTGAGAACAGAAAACGTGTTAACAGAAGGAGGTAACTGCATAACTGGTGCACTTCCGGTGAAATGAAGACCCGTCCACTTACATGCTCTTTGAGGGCACGGCCGGTATAGTCATTAGACAACACCCACAATTTCTTATAATTGAACAGGAATTCATCCATTTGTTGTTTTACAACGGCCAGTTTTAAACAGAAGATACACTGTGAAAATCTCTCTAAAAACAGGGATGGAGTTCACTCCTCTTCATTTCACACGGAGTATTCTTGGTGTTGGGAAAATGCCTTCGGTGGGCAAGGTTTTCGACTGTGTAGGTGAGCGGGGGGTTGCCCTTCAGCGCCCACTGAAAATCGTCTGACACTCAAAACCACGAGGAGGCAGTTCGTGGAGGAGGCGTGGTGTGTGGTTATTCCGTGTGGATATGAATCGCTCTGGGCTCCCCGCCTGCAAAGTTGGTTTGCTTCAAGTTCCATTTGCCTAAAACCCTCCTTTTGAAGTAGCGATGCTGCCGTTTCTGGAGAAGTTTAAGCTGATGTTGGGAAGCAATTTGTGGATTATTTTTTTGCCAATTTAACAGAGCTTCTTTCTACCCAATTTAGCTAAACTTTTCTTTGAATGCCCCAAAGTGTGCAGAGGATAAAAACGAAAACAGGAGCACCCAAACCTGAAGTACCATTTTCAGGAAGGTCCGAAACCTTCTGACATTTTATGAAGGTCTCTCTGTTTGGCGATTTGATGATGGCTGTGACCTTCATTTAGGTAAAATGACTACAGGAATTATTTTAATACTTCAAAGAAACAGAGGGAATAAAGGAAGTTAAATAGATTGGAAAGTGTGATGGACAGATAGTGGGTAAAAGACAAGAGGAGAAAAGGTATGCATTTTTTTATTTTTCTTCAATTAAAAAAATCTGTACTTCATGTCAGCTAAGAAATATGCCATTTTTTCAGTAACCTACTCAGTGATTGGAATGCGTAGTTCAGGAATAAATTAAAACAAGCAGGTTTCAGGGTCTAGGCAATAATTCCGTGTGGATATGAATTTCTTGGAGCAGGAAATGCATGTGCCTTTTCACGTGGCCGTGTCCCTGTCGTCATGCAGGTCGGGCCGGGCTGGTCTGCAGCAGTTGTTCCTGCCGAGCCTCTTCCTGTCTGGGTGGCCAGTCCAAGGCAGGCCCAGGCATCCGTGTACCGGGGAGTCAGCCCCCCTTGCAGGAACGGGTGTCGGGGGCGGCATGTGCGGCTGTGGGGACACAGTGTTCCAGTGCACACTTCACAGGTTGCATGTCACACGCCCCTTCACACACTGACAGGGGTGAGGTCTCGGAGCCACGCAGGTCACTGAGCTCCTGGCTGGTCACTAATGGAATCGGAAGGATTTAACACACTGGATTCAACATGTTAAAGAGCTACTGATCTCTGCTGCCTTAAGTTCCCCAGTGAGGTAAGCGTGCTCACGAACAAGCAAACTGACGTGGGAAATGGCCTTACTCAGACAAGCACTGTGTTCTGGGCAACTGAACAAAATAATGGGATATTATTTATTTCCTACTGATTTGTTTCACTTTAAATGTTCTAGAAAATTGACCAGATACACATTAGGCTTCCTGTTTGTACGTTTATGAAATCTGAAGATAAACTGCTGTTTACCATAAGCAGTAACGGAAGAAAAGTCTTGCTAATTAATTTGTTTACAGCTAAATGCTAGAAACGTCTGTTTAAAAGGACTGAACTAAGAGTCATCAGCATCTGTGACGAGATCATCAGCAGAGCTTGGGTCGGAGTGCAAGAACCCCGAGTTCCAGCGAGACTGTGCAGCTGCGGAAAAACCATGGCACAAAGCAACGAACAAAGAGCAAACCCCAGGCCATCCCACGATGAAGCTGCTCCCGGTGGCCCAGCACTGGCAGGGGTGGTGGAGAAACAGCAGGCAGGTGAGGGGCAGCACGGGGTGTCCCGAGAGTGACCGAGGGGACGCCTTCTCAAGGACGATGAGAGTCTGGGGGAAGGAAGGCAGATGGAGGAGCCGCCGTCAGGGGGCAGCCGAGGCATCCACGCTGCTCACCACACCTGGAGGAGAGGCAGCAAGTGGGTCAGTGGTAAGAAGATAGACATGGGGGGGCAGCTTAGAAACCCCCAGGTATGACTTAAGGAGGAGGTCACAGTTTGTCACAATACTGTTGGGGACACAGGAGTGTCCCAGCATTAAGCAATGGGACCGTATTTTCCAGTGGGCACTCCCTTTGCAGGCAAGACTGGGGGGACGTGCCTCACAGTTGGGGAACAAGGACAAGCAAAGCATGAATGAGGGAAGATGCCCTGTGCGTTTTAGGGACTTGGGCAACTATTCGTTTCAGAGCCCAAGGCATAAAGCCGTATCTTGCAAGGACCTTGCACCCCTGGGGGAAGAATTAAGAAAATCTAGGCAGGTGCTTACTTACAGTGTGAGCCATCAGAGGTCAAGCTTGGGGGGAGAAGAGAAAAAATCGAAGAGCAGGGAGTCGGAGGTGATGGGAGACCGCAGTTCACAGTTGGGAACCGGGCAGCTCTCACTGTGGGTTGTTCTGCCCTCTGCCGTGGAGGGCGAGGGGGGCAGTTTTCACCTACCACATTCCACTCGGCGCATAAGCACAGAAACTCAAAACCATCCCACCCTCTCTGGTATTTCGAATGGATACTTCACGCTACTGTCGTTTTGCAACCTCAGGGTCAAAGTCAACGCCACGGGGCAGCTTCTGGGCAGTCTTTTTCTCATTTCCCTGGTGTGACTTTTCCACAGGGCTAATTTCTCAATCTTCCCTGCCTTTTCTTTCCTTAGTTCCGGTATATTTTTAGTCATTTCTTGACTCTTCGTAACCCTTTGCAGAATTGGTTTTATCTCATTCTGTTGCATATAGCGTGAATTTCATTACTCAGCATCCATTTTCTTAAGATGATCTTCAGTAAGTAAAAAATATAAAATGAGTCAAATCAATCTGATGCTGAAGTTAAAAAATATAATCTACTCTTACAGTTCGTCTTAGACGAATAAACCTCAGAAAGCAAATGAATAGAAACATCAATTATCAGCTTTCTATAGCCGTAAAGAATTCTGAAAACACGCATAATAGAGTTTTAATAACAAAGTAATTATAATAGGCCAGCAACTCAGATTCTTGGGGAAATGCTTTTCTGGAAACGATTCCATTAAGACCTCGTTCATTTTGATTTTTCCCATCTTTCTTTCTCATTCCCTCTTTCTTATCATCCTCTGGGTATTTGACTATGAAAGAAAGCTGTTGTAACAGCATCATTCACTTTTAAAAGGAAGAAGTCACATCTGGGCTTGATTGCTCTATCTATTTCCGTTTCCTAAACTCCCCGCCCATGTATTTAGATATTTTACATTAATGAGGTCGTCAGGCGCATCGACATTCACATTCTGACATCACGCTCAATATATAAGAAATCTATTTTTAGGTGTGAAAAAACCTCAGTTGCCCTGAAATACTATCATGTGGTTAACTGTTTCCCTGTGGTTTGGAATTTAGCTTGGGTTTTATACTTTTCTCCATTTAAATATCATGCTATAATAAAATCTAAAGATAAGTTTCTAAGGATGGAAAAATGAGACTAATTAGTATGAACATAATAATGTGCTTGCCCCACTCTGACCTATTACTCTCAAATACGAATCAATTTATACAAAACCTCTTGGAGCCTGAGAGTGCATCTATTTCAACATAATTAATTGGTTTAGCCTTTAGCATTATCAATTTCAGTGGCTTATTATTCTAAAGGATTATGGAATGTTATATTACCTGGATTGATTTTTACTTATGAATACATTCATTGTAAGAAAGTTTTATTCAACACCAAGATGTGAATATTTCATAATTTCTGTAGCAATTTATGAAAACCTCTAGTTCGTAATACAAATGTTGTTTCGTAATTTTCAATTTAAGAAGTACTAATGGCCAGACAACAGTTTTAGATTAATAAATGGAATGAAATTAACTTCTAGCTAGAGTTCAATTTCTAAAACAACTGCGTGAAAGTTGATCAAAGAGAAAATATGATTAACTTCTTAACACACCCCTTGAATGTGTGGAAAAGTCAAAGTTGCCATTCGGTTTTACTGGTTGTCGGGAAACTGCCCCTCCCACAGGCTGAAATTAATGTCGAAAACCCTCGGTCCCGAGGTGAATGTCAAGTTTAATTCTGTCGTTTGAAAATTATAGTGATGCTAGTTATGCTGGTTCATTATGTCACTTTCATTTGTATCTATCTTACTCTAATTTCGTATCTATCACTATATAGATACATTATTTTTGCCAGTTGTACTGAGATCATTAAGAAAATGCTTTATGAACCACGGGTTGATAATCTACTTCTTCTAAATGTGAAAAAAATAGAAATACATATTTGGAAAAGGGATAGTATATATCTTAATACCCAATAAAGCATTTTTTCTGTTCATTTTTTTACTTTTATTTTTTGTATTTTTTATTGAGGTAAAATTAACGTATTAGTTTCAGATATACAACACAATGATTCAATATTTGTATATATTACAAACTGACCATCACAGTATTTCTAGTTCAGCATCCATTACTTCATTGTTTTTCCCACCATTGCCTCCCACCGTCGATCCTACCCCCTTTGGCTCTGTCCATGTGTCCTTTATACATGTTTCTTGACGACCCTTCCCCCTTTTCCCCCATTGTCCCCGCCCACCTCCTCTCTGGTCACTGTCAGTTTGGTCGTAACTTCAGTGTCTCTGCTCGTATTTTGCTTGCTCGTTTGTTTTGTTGATCAGGTTCCACTTACAGGTGAGATCATATGGTATTTGTCTTTCATCTCCTGGCTTATTTCACTCAGCATGATGCTTTCCAGATCCATCCATGCTCCAGTAAAGCATTTTCAAGGGCATTAATTTTATAATTTATGGCTTGGCTTATAGCAATATAAAATACTGTTACTTCGGTCTTTTCAGAGAAGATGGTAATCTGTTAGAATCTAAAGTATAACATATTTAGTTCTTGTAACTTTGGAAAATATTGTTACACACGATTTTGCTCTCAAATCACATAAAATATCACTGAAAACTCATAAACATTTGTATGACGTACAAATAACCGACCCTCAGTTTTGAAGTGGTATTGTTTTCTTACAAATATTTGGAGATCTCAGCTTTTCTGAGCAGGCCGACCCACGTCAGGAAAATGGCAGGAAAAACAGGTGGAAGCCTCTCTCTCTCCGTTCCTCCTCACCCTCCGCAGCTCTGCCAACCGGGGCCGTGTGCGCCCGGGGAGGCAGGCAAGGACGCACTCTCTGAGGAACCGGCAATAAAAACGCCCGGGGTGGACCGGTCAAGAGGGTGGGGCCTGGGAAACGGCAAGCAGTGGTCATTCCCCCAGGACGGGGGAGGGTGGCCTGCAGGGATGGTCGGAGGTGCCTTCTTGCACGCTTGGCGGGATTCAAGGCAGTTCTAAATACTTTTACTTGCAGAAGCGTGCTAACAGTAAATGACTTTCTGTTCCCGGATGAACAACACTGAGCACAGGCATTTCCTTCTCCCCTTTTTCCCTGTAGAAAAACTGCCATGTAGCTGACGTACATTATCCTATTCGTTTTTGGCACACGTCACAGCGAGCTGAAATTTGTATGTACTCGTGTGTATCACACTGTCTCCCCCATAAGGCTACGTCCCACCTGCCGCCGCACCTGCTGCTACGATACTGTCCCCTGGGCCCCTGTGCTGGACATCACACCCCGTGACTTGTGTTCCACCTGGAAGGTCCCACGTCTTCACCCCCCTCACCTGTTTGTCCCCTGCCCCCCCTCACAGGAGCAGCCACTCTTGTTTCCCGTGTCTGTATCCGCTTCTGTGCGGTTCCGCCTCTCAGGCTTCCCGTGCCGCCCCGTGTGCCTCTGTGTGGCTTCTCCGGCGTGGGACGCGCCAGGCCCATCCACGCTGACACATGTGTCAAAATTCCACTGTTTATGGCCGAGCAGCACCACCCGGTTCCACTGCTCTGCTGTTGTGAGCCGTGCATCGGGGAGCCTGGGGCGGATGTTGTGTTTTGAATGCGAGTTTCTGGTTTCTTGGGACGCACACACAGGAGTGGAATCGCTGGTTCATCCGGGGGTTCGCTTTGCGTTTTTGAGGAGGTGCCGTGCCGTTTCCCGTGGTGGCTGCCCCGGCTCCCGTACCCGCCGGCAGTCCACGAGTATTCCCTTTTCTCCACGACCTCGCCAACCCTTGCTATTTCTTTTGTCATTTTGATAATCGCCGTTATGACGGACAGGGGCCTGCGGGACATCTGCATGTATTCTTTGGTAAGATGTCTGTTCACGTTCTCTGCCACTTTGTAACTGGGTTGTTTGTTTTTTCTGTGTTAGATTGGGTAAGTTCTTTATGCATTTTGAATATTGACCCCCGTCAGGTCTATGATCTGCAAACATTTTGCGCCATTTCGTAGTCTGCCTTCTCGTTTTGTTCGCTGTCGGAACACTCTTCAGTTTGATTCCGTCCCTTCGCGTGTTTTTGCCCTGGCTGCCCTCACCCGAGGAGGCTGGTCCAAAGGACTCTGCTAAGAGAGACGTCAGAGAAGTGACTGCCCGCTGATCTTTTAGAGGTTCTGCAGTTGCAGGTCTTCCACTCTGGTCTTCAATCCACTTGAATCTATTTTCGTATGCGGTGAGAGAGCGCTCGTGTCTTGTTCGACCAGAATGTCTGTTTGCACCACAGTGACCGACAAGTTCAGCTCAAGTGCACACAAGTTCAGTTTCCTCATCCGCACGGCGGCTCACGGATAACTACTTCAGTTGGGTCGTTTGGGTGGCTACGCTGTGTTCAGAAGCAAAGGATCTGGCCTGTAATAGACTCTTCAAAAATATTGGTTTGATGATGTCGAACTAATTAAAAAGGAATGAGGCCAATGCCAAAGCTAAAAGGATGTTTACAGCTTTTGCCTAATAAAAATTACCTGAACTTGGTCATCTTTGGTCTAAAATATTTTTGTAAAAGAGAATACAGAATCCTCTAACAGGGGCTATTTAAGAACTAAACAAGCAGAGCAAATATTAATTATTGTAAATGGCATTTCACTCAGGGCTTAACCAAATAGAAATATGAAATGGGATTTTTTAAATCAAAGAATTTCTTTCCCGAATAGTCTGCTCAAGTCAGCACACTTCCATCAGTTGTGAAAGGCTAGCAGCTTCTTCAGTCTTTAGTTCTAATTTGTCTCACGTTAACACGTCTCTGTGCTCCTATGTGTAGCGCATCTGTCCATCCGTCCATCTGTCAGTCCATCTACCCGTCTCCTGCCCTGCTCCCCTCGTTCTACCCAGAGGAGACCCCGGGACGGAGTTGGAGCCCCTGTACAAACGTGTTTGGTCCCAGGTGCCCAGCCCCGGCCCCGGCGATCTCCGTGCGCAGGCCCAGGTGCTCCGTAACGTGGGAGACTCTGACACACGCGTGGTCGACTCTTCCCCCGTTTGCTCCGTGCAGACGTGCTCTCTTCACTGTGGGAAGCAGAGGGCGTTCACTTTCCAGGGCTGCTGCGATAAGTTCACACACACACACACACGGTGGTTCGCAAATCACGGGCGAAGAAGTGTTTACTCACTGTCTCCTGGGTGAGGAGTCAGGGACTCACTGTGCTGCATCGAGGCGTCGCGGGGCTGAATTCTCTTCTGAAAGAAACGCGAAGAACCCTCGGCCTTTCCCGGCCCCGCCCTGTCCACCTGCGCTTGCTCAGGCCCCTCTCTGTACCCCCAGAGCCAGCAGCTGCCCTTTGCAACCTTGTCCTCCCCCCAAGGATGTCTCCCTGTGACCGCAGCTGGGGAATGTTCCCAGGTTCACGAATCCCACAGTAGCGTTAGGCCCTCTCGGATGGGCCAGGGCAAGAGCCCCACGTCCAGACCCTCAGCTCTCACGTCTGCCAGGCTCGGTGCCAGGTCGGTTAGCCCGGGTCTGGGGCTCAGGGCATGACGTGTGTGCTGGACACTGCCACTCGGCCCCACAGACACTGGACAGTGGTGCAGGGCCGAGTCCCTCTGCTCCCCGGGGCGTTCACAGGGGCTGTGCCCTCCCTCCAGAATGCTGTCACTCTGCCCACCTGGGTGTGGTGAGCCCGCCTGCCAGGCCCCTTCTTTATTAGCATTTTCTAATATTTAGGCCTCTCTCTCATGATTACCTGTCCCCCCTCGTATTGCTCATCGCATTATGAATCAAATACGGACCATGGCCTTTGTTTGGCCCTGCGCCACGGGCTCCGTGAGGGTCGCTGGGTCCCTCCCCTGCTTCGTGTCACTCGCCACGCTGCTCCCTCGGGGAGGACAGACAACTGCCTTCAAGCCAACGCACCAGCTAAAGACTTTGTGTTGAACAAAAAAGTTGGTTTTCCATTTCAGTATAAAAGTCAAATTTGCTGTTGAAGACCGAGCTGAATCCCACTCCATGAAACATTTTATACATCTCCGTGACCTCTGTGTCTTTGTACCCTGGTGAAAATGAAAACTTAAGAATGCAGAAATTAAAATTGATACGCAGAAAGACAGAGAGAGCCATTAAAATGCCGAATTATCCCCGAGCTCCTGAAAAGCAAATGGGCAGATGCTTCGTTTTCTAAAGCACGTTCAGTGGAATGAATGCATCCCTAACCACCCAGGAAAGAAAAGGCATCGTCCCTCCACCGGTTGCATCTCATTCCACTGTGTCCTTAGGGGAGCGATGGGGAGCGACTCACGCAGCCAGGCAGCCCCCCGGCCCTGGAAAGGCCTGATTGAAGCTGCTTCCTCCAGAGGAGAAAAGCACTTCACGCTGAACTTGAGAGGAGGCAGGAAGATCGGTCCACAGCAGGAGCTGCAGGTCTGGTGTCTTTGTTTCTCCTTCCCCCCCGCCCCCCAGTCGAGTCGCCTGGATGTGAAGAGAGACTTTTTTCCTGCTTCGGAATTGTTTGGGTTGGTGCAGATCAAATGCTCCCGAGCAAAGTGGGAACTGCAGCCTTCCCTAATTTCCACGTGGGGCACGGGTGTCAGGAGAGTCCTTTTGTTGGAATCACTGGGAGACACGCACAACCCGCCCTTCTAGGAATTCTGGGCCCTGCATGTATACACTGTGGTTTTAAAAGTTATTTTTCTTTGCCCTTCAATTTTTGATATGTATTTTGGTCAAATTTGAGAAAATTAGAGAAATGCATGGTCAATGGCTAATAAGGTCTCATTTTTCATTTGAATTGCAAATTAGTCTACAGTTGTTTATTGCTTTCTATTTTTTGTTCGTTTTGTTTGTTTGTTTAACTCAGGACAAAGGGGAACACATACCACCGTTTCTTTTGTATCAGATACTGAGCTACTCATTCTGCACAAGTAACATTACTTCATCCTTGCATCAATCATTTGGATTGTGAAAGATGATCTATTATTTATGTGTAAAGACTCATTTGCTCGTTAGGCACTGCCTCAAGGTCAAGTACATAGAAGGGAGTGGGTGGAATTTAAACTCCTCTGTCTCTGAGTTTATCATGATGTCTTAGATCCCCAGCAATCAATGCATTTCCCTGGATAGTATTAAAATCATTTTGCTCCAGTGGTTAGAGGGAAGCATTTGAGCCCTGGCCGGGTAGCTCAGTTGCTTCGAGTGTGGTCCTGATGCGCCAAGGTTGTGGGTTTGACCCCCAGTCAGGACGCATACGAGGAGCAACCAATGGGTACATAAATAAGCAGAGTAATAAATAGTTGTCTCTCTTTAAAATTAATAAATAAAAACTTTAAAAAAGAGGAATATTTGAAATCTCTGGCTCCTACTAATAGAGGAATCAAATCTCATTAAGGGGGTATGGCTTAAAATAAATTATTGCCAGAAAAATTATAGTGATGATGATTTGTAGGTACATGGACTTAATTGCTTCCAGGTTTCGCGGCAAATCGGGACCATTTCCCAGACACGCCGAGCCCTGGCAGTGTTACCAGTCGCCATCTCCCCTTCAGCTTATCTCTTCCACATCGTTGGGCATCACAGCAAGCAAGCCTCGTCATCAAATTTACGCCTTATCTTGTGCTGCGGGCTCCAGATTTTGTCCCCGCAAGACACGGTTGAGCAGAAATTTCTCTTTCTTGTTCTCTAGTGACACATACAGAAAATCCATCCAATTTTCCATTGAAGCAGAGTGTCGTACGCGACTCTTGAATTTGTGGAAATATTTTAAGAGGATCTGAAGACCTGAGCCTCAGAAATAGCGTTGGATTAACAACGTTCAACCTGCTTCACACACGGAACACAGGCCGAATCCTCGATTTATTCAAAGCACAGCTCAGGGCTTCGCGGGAGAACCAAAATTAATTGGTGTGTCCATCCTCGGCAGTGTGCTGTGTGGCAGGCAGGAAGCAAGAGCGGTGAGAGTTGACACCTGAGTGGCAACGGATGCTTGAACACATATTTTTATTTGCTTGTTTAATTTGATATTTTTCTGCAAGGTGATAGGACACAGAATCGTGACAACTGACCTACTGGGCATCGGTCTCGGCCTCCAGTCTAAAATGACATCCTTCCGCATTAAGTCACTAGTGCGTTTGGGAAGCGACTTCAGGTCCAGGTTTCCCACTAACGAACGGCTCCCCAGAAGCTGCTTACAGGTCGATGACCAGTGCAGGAACTGTGCGAATTTACGTTGTCACACGTTAAACACCACCTAAGTGTCGTGCTGCCCCTGGGCGGGTTTTCCCCTCCTGCAGGCTCCTGCCAAGTGTTTTATGACTCCTCCTCCACGAAACCCCACGCGGACAGGGGAGGGCTTTCCGGGAGAGAGCTGACCCTTGGGGAAGTCACACACCTGCCCTGAACCCTCATCACACTCACCCGAGTGTCAGAGCTGAGGGTGCATGCCACCCCCGCCGGGCCCTGAACCTGAGCGAATCGCACACTCGGCCACCCCACGGGTGTGTCCAGAATTGGCTGGGACAGAGCTGACTAGAAGACGGGGGTTGAAAGTCAACTTCGTTCATTTGCGGAAGGACTGCAGGAGGGAATGGACAACCCCTTGCATAAATGGGACGCGTGCACACATGCCCAGAAACCCTGAAGAGCAGTGAGGGGAAACGGCTTTGATTAAAAGAAAAGGAGGAGAAACGCATGATACCATGGTGAGTGTCTATTTAGAAATACTGGCCTCATGCTTCCAGGCCTCGTGCATGGCCATTCCAGTGAAGTCTGCGACTCCTTCCCAGGGCCCCGTTTCTGAGTGCACACAAAAACATGATCGCCAAGAAGGAGAACCATCCGGAAACCCTCTGGCATCCATGCGGCTCTGGGGTCCAGTGCCCAGTCCGGGAACGGCAGTGGTGTAACGTAGCGAGTGGGAGCTCGACCCACGCGGCCGCGGGCTGAAAGACTCACCGCGCTGGAGCCCGGCAGCTGCCGGCTTGCCTCCAGTGTTCTGGAAGACCCATTTCTCAACATGGGGAAGGAACGCCACTTTTCTTACTCCGGAAATTCACGTTTTACTGAATCGCAGGTACGCGCGGTCGGTGCACAGCGCCGATCTGACGGGGCAGTTCGTGAATCCTCCACGCCTTTCCTGCGGGGGACTCGGGAGCCAGTGATGCGGGAGGGAAGACAAGCAAAGAGAGTACTGTGCATTTGGTGCCGTCTCAGTGACGATAAAAGCGAGTCCTCAGGTGCTTCCCGGCTCCTCTGACACGGTCACAGGGATGAGGGGACAGACAGGCACTGCTCTCACAAAGGCCGCTGTCCCCATTCTTCACACATTTCACAGAGTTGGACACGCCCGTCACTTCATGGCCAAAGCCAACATGAGTGACGTCAGCGTATGCCACCAAGCGTCTTCTCAAGTCTCTAAGTTCATCCTGTACAAGTGACATGGTGGGGCTTGTACCTCCACAACTATAATTTCCGCACTTGCTCTTCGCTTTCCATGCTTATCGCCGGGCAGAATTCAGTGGTCGGTGTCGGGTGTTGAAGCACACCAAGTCTTAGTTGTGGGGTGTAATTTTCACCATCACAGGCTACAGGGCTACCGTGGGAGTCCTCCGCAGCACGCTGAGTGACAGCGGAAGGACGGCATCGTGTTGTCGACATTAAATGACTCCAGTGCAAAGCTCCTGTCGACCCAGTGGCTCCAGGTGACAGGAGTGGACCTTGCCCATGCTCCGTGTCCTGGGATTCGACATCCTGCTTTGTCTTGTCCTCTTGCTGTGAGCGTGGCCAGTGGGAAGTAGGCATCTCCGTGACAATGTCTGAAGCCACAGGGTTGGTATATTCCGAATGCAGTGACCCCACACTCTGCCCTAGTCCCTGGGTGCTGCTGTGGCGTCCTCACCGTCACCCCAGTCTGAGCCGTAGGGTGTCCGTCACGCTCCACTGTTGAGCGTTCTCACCCTGGGGTGATGCGGCTCCGGCCCCGTCGGGGTGTTGGTCTCCTGGACTCACCCTCCTCCTCGCTGTCACGGCGGCAGCTCGCCCTCACTGCCACACGGTCCTGCTGCCGCAGGGGTGACAAGGTGATGCTCCTGCAACATGCTGTCCGTTGCAAGGGGGCCACCTTGCAGAGCCAGCTCACCCCTGTTTTGGGTGAGTTATACCCTTCTGGAGGTTCTCACTGCTCCATTCCCTAACTCAGAAAGGCTGGGGTTCTCTGTGAGGTGAACATCTGCCTATCGGTCCCCTCACGGCTTCCCACTCGTTGGCCACTCAGAGCCCGTGGCACTTACTCTCCAATCCCAGGGAGCTCTTGCTCACGGGGCCTCCGTCAAGTTCCCTTCTCCCCTGAGCACTGGGCACCTCGACCTCCTCAGCCAGTCCACGGAGGGGTGGCCAGCCAGACGTAAGCCCCAGTTCCCTTTCCTCATGTCCACCCTCCTGCACGTGCTCGTGACCTGGCGGAGCGCACGCTGGAAGCCTGGGGTCCGCTGGACACCCTGTGCACTTACACCAGCAGCAACATCAGCATGTTCTGTTCCACAAGGTTCTTCCAGGGCTTCGTTCTCCTGGGCACCCAGTGTTGTCAGGTGCAGATGGGACACCACGCAGTGACTTAGCACCTTGTCACTCAGGAGTCACACAGCCTGCACCAGCCACACCTTCACTCTTCTCCCAGCTTTGGACTTGGTGTCGCAGGTGGACGCATGGTGACTGGTGACCGACCGTGTGGAAATGACCTTCTGGGTAGTCCTGAACTGCAAAGACCCTGGAGGCACATGTCCGTACCCGCACCATGTATGTCAAATACTTTGAAACATGTGCAGGACATTGATTTAACAGTACTCGAAGGTCGGTGTTGAGTTCAAGATGTGACTGCCTTTGGTCTGCAAGGTGCTTGAACTCGATGCCATGGGAGTCGGGGGACATCAGCACGGGCGCCGTGAATCCTGCGTGAGTGAGAACACCGTGCCCGCGGGGCGCGTCCCCAAAGGAGGCTTGGGACAGGGCGTGGCACGGGTGAGCTCTGCGGGGGCTTGCTGTACCCAAGGTGCAGGGACTGGTGCTCTGTGAGTGGGTGAGTCTGAGAGCAAACAAGGCTCCCTGGAATTTAGTGCTAGAAGTCATCGCCGTGCAACAAATGCGTGATCCTTCATCCTTGACCCCATTAGGGCACCCGGGCTGCGGTGAGGAGGGGCCACAGGCTGCCTGGCTCAGAGACTGAAAACGATTTCTCACGGTTCAGAGGCCAGGTTCTGGTGAAGTCCCTCTCCTCTGGATCATGACGGCTGCCTCATTCTGTCTTCACTTAGCGGGAAGTGGGGGGCTCTCCTGGCCCTAATCCCATTCACAGGTCTCCACCCTCATGGCCCAGTTACCTCTGAAGTCCCCACCTCCTAGCATCATTACCTGGGGGTGTGGTCTCCACCCATCTCTGTTTACACTGTCCCAGTCCCTGCATTGCAAACATTCATACTCCCCTAAAGTCACATGGGGGAAGTGGGGTTCAGGTGGTGGCCTGCTGACACCCCAAGGGACAACTCAGTCAAAAGAGCAAGAGAAAGACGTCCTCAAACGTGTATCCCAGATTCGCTGAATAGAGCCCCTTCCCAAACCCGTGGGACGGCTTTGTTGAGGACACCGGAAAGCCGCGTTTAAATGCGTCATGCAGACAGACGTGCTCATCGCTGACCGTCTGAGCCAACCACGCTTTGATAGCACGCCACCGCCATCGCTGTCTCAGTCTTGTTGTTAGTCACCTGCTGTGACTGAGCGGCGTGCCTGTGATGTGCTCACAGGAAGACTCGTTTTCGATGTACCACCTGCTTCTGGGGTTGGCTTCGGGTCTAGTGGCTGTTGAGATGCAAGTACAAATCCTTTGTTGTGGGACAACTAGAGACAGCAGGAAGCCAGCGTGCCCCCCTCTGCCCCTCAGGGCCACACGGCCCCATGCAGGGCCCGGGACATGGTGCAGATGGTTTGAGGAAGCTGGACTGTTCCCGAGTTCTTTCTCTTTACTCTCCTTTGAATCCTTGTCCAGTTTTGATGTTGCCGAGGTCTGGAAACTCAGTGTTGGTTTTGCTGATTCACATCCCCAGTCGTTTGATGGAACACGCCGCTCGGTTCGATCTTAAACTCGGAGTGAACCACACCGCCGTGGAAATGAAATGGCCTTCTTCTCGCTCTCACATGGGAGCCGATGCGTTTGGCTCCAGCGCACGGACCGCAATCAGCCTGGTGAAGGTGTCCCACAGCTTTTCATTTTCTTTCAATTTATCCGAGGTTTTCTCTCGACATACGAAGCTTCCGTAGCCGAGAACAGTGATTCCTGGCTGAAGCACAGGCATCATTTTAGATTCCCTTTGGGCAAGAAGCATGCTTTGGGGACCAGTCCCCCACCTCAGGCACCGAACTGGAAACAAATTAAGGACAGAACTTTCATTTTTATCTTGTTTGAGTAGTTAACACTGTAACTGCACGTCGGGCTTTCAGTTACCTTTCTATATGTGCTTGTTCACAAGTTGTCACAGACATTCCTTCTGGTTATGAAGCCAAAGCTTGCAGACCGGCTAAGCCACCAGCTAATGGCGTTGTGTGCCCACCTGGTGCCTCTGCCTGTCACTGTCAGCACGGGCACAGACAATCTCGAGTCTCCAGATGAAAGAGCTGACACTTCCAGGTGCCTGTTCAGACGTAAACTCGTGTTTCTGATTGGACTGTTCTGCCTATGGCGTGTACGTCGTGTCCTGTGTGTGTCGGGCTCCAATCAAGGGACCCAGGCCATGAGTATCGTGCCATTCAATGCCACCGCCACTCCACCAGGCAGCTGTGCTTTATTGGTGGGGAAACTGAGGCGCAGGGAAAGCCGCTTGCCCGAGCCAGACAGCCGTGCCGAGTAGCAGAGACTAACCCGAGGAGTGAGGACCACCGGGTCGCCTGTTCTGAACCGTCACGCCATGCGTCTGGTCTTCTGCGTAGAGAAGAAAACCAGGCAAGTGTTCCTTGAAACGGCAGCCTTGATACTTTAGAACTGATTCCAGACTATAGATCATGTACCAACTAAGCTTTAATATCTTAAAAAGCTGTGCTCTTCTAATTGATTCTACCTTAATATCTGGCAACATGATTAATTTTTGTCTCTGTGTGCCAGTTTAATTTTAATGATGTATCAGGATATTTTTCTTAATATTAAAAGTGGTAATTAGGAGACGAATAAAAATGACGGTTAAACAGCGATTCCATGATAATGTACCGCTATAAGGAAGGGTCAGGGGCGTCAGCGTCTGGATGCTGGATGGCGACCACGATGTTAACGCAACTTTAACGTAAAGTCCAATAAGGCAATAACCCTCCCCTGAGAAATATCTCACGGAAACACACCCTGTTACACCAAGTATTTCCTTTGCTTTTAACTGATTAGCTGAAGTCAGAGGCCACGCGGGCTTTGTCATCACCTTCACCATCGTCATCATCGTCATCACTGTTCCTACCAAACGCACTGGGCACTTGTCCTCACGTCGAGTTTCTCAGAGTCGAGGTGGCTCCTGCGACGCAGGCATCCGCCCCTCAGACAGGTGACTTGCAGTCCTGCCAGGCGTGGTTCTAGTAGGCTGCGGTGTGGGCTCCACACCTTTTCTTATTAAGTCACGAAGACTAGTTATTCTAACAAACCACAGCTGCCAGGCTAGTGGCTGACCCCAAGCCAAGGTCATTCCCGTCCCTGCTCACCCTCAGCACCTGGCAGGAGGAACTGAGTGAACCAGGGAAGCAGACACGCACAGTTAGAGTTGTCCAATCTGTCCATGGGATGGGCTGGGGGACAAGGAGGCCACCTTCCGGAAGACCTACTAACCTACTACACGCGCAGGGACACGTCCCGTTTCCTGTCCTCCTTCCCCTCCCTCCCTCTCCCCCCCACAACGCAGGCCTCACGGCCCCTCCTAATGAAAGCGTGTGTTTTTTCCTTTCTCTCCATTATTTAAGTCATTCATCAATTACATTTTATTTATTTATTTTCTCTTGTTTATAATGGCTAGAGAGTTTAGAAGCTATGTTTTAAAGACTTTTGTTTTCTTGGTTGGATGAATAGGATCTTACCCATAAAATCTGAAGTTCACCGTGTACCGCGCATTGGGCCAAAGCTCCCACCGGATTCTGCCTGAATCACAAAAACAGCCTGGAGCTTTTTGCAAAAAAACAAAACAGAACAAACAAACTCCAAAACAAACCCTGTCGTGACCAGGTATAACTATAATTAATGTCAAGGCTCTCTTCCAAAATGCAGCCCCTCAGGCTTCGTTTCACCCTTGTATTTGCAGAAATCATCTCCGGGCGCATGCTGAGGTTTCCGCATCACCAGCTCCGGTGCGGATGGGTGGCGGCCGCTCAGTGCGCCCTGCTCTGGACGCAGGAAACACCGGAGTTGGGAGCTGTGCCCTGCGTGCGCCAGGGCAGCAACAGCCCCCCAGGGTTCGGCTGCCTTCTCTCTGGTCATCAGAGTCAAGTTTCACATAAATTAAACTGCCTGTTCTGCCGACATCATCTTTAAAAGAATTATGTGCAATTTACATACTTGAAGATTAATGTGGTAATGCCTTAAAACATACATTTTTAATTAAATGCCATGCCTTCTGCCAGCAATCACATTCCGATTTGCTTTAAATCACCTGTGTGACTAGGAAGACGTTTTCTTTATTTTTTTTAAATATTTTAGCTTCAGAGGAAATAAAATGCCGGGAGCAAAAGCCTCATGGAGTGTTATTTACTACTTGTAATAAGAACTGTTTACGTCTAATGAGCAAGCACGGAACAGCACCATTACCATGCGGATGGAGGCCCCCCAGATGGAAGAGCCCCTGCGCGGCCGCAGCTCTGAGACGGCCGTTTCAGGGGGTCAGCCCTGCCTCCTTATTTCACTTCTGAGGGGCCCTGCTCTGAGCACTCAATGTTTATTGAGGTTTCCAGATACGAGCGCTTTCCCACTTAAATTTCTGATAAAGAGCAAGTGGTTTGTGTGCGTGTGTGTGTGAGTCCTAAATAGTGCAGGGAACATACCTCTGCTAAGAAGTGCTTGGCTGGGACGTGCAATGTAAACGGAGCTGGTTGTCCCGCGTTGTCATTTGCTAACTCTGACGCCCCTGAATCTGCTGCCCGGCCCTGCCCCCACCACCCCGTTTTTTGCACACCTGTAAGCTGAGAGGGCAGTTACCTACTCTGGGCAACAACGACCCCAAACGTGGCCATTGGCTGAGCCCGAGACACACACTACCTCGCAGTTTCTGTGGGGCAGGAATCTAACCGTGGCTCAGCTGGGTGCCCACCAGCACTCTTTGCTACTTGACCAACCTCTGGTCAGGCCCCAGAACCTTCTCCTAGGTCAGCTGTGTCCTTCCTTGTAAAATCTCGTTGCAGCAAGAACCCTTCTGAGTAGTTTGTATCAGAACCCTGCCCTTGATAACTGGTCGTCCTCGGCTCCTGAGGGGCCTTCCCTCTGCCTCCATCCCCAGGCAATGCGTGACCACGGGGCCTGCCCTCCTCAGGAACCAGGTTCCTTCTCGGGTTCAGCCAGGAGCCCCTACCACTGAGGTTTCCGCCCGGCCGGTTTCCATCCGCTGGCCCACCCTGCAACTGGAGTGTGGATTTCCATCTCCCAGCAGCCTTCGGAGCTGGGCCCCATTGCTGTCCCCATGGCAAGACCCCACAGACAAGCTCTTCCCCCACCCATCTCGTCACGAAACCCTTCCTTACCATCTCTAGCATGAGCCTGCAGCTCAAATCCTGTAGGACCTCGTCCGGGGCCTATCGCTTTGACTGCCTCTGAACTTGTGGAACGTGGCAGGGGGGGCTGCTTCCAAGCCCCCCACGTGGCTGGTGGCTGCTGGCAACTCCTGCTCGGAACGTGGCAGGGGGGGCTGCTTCCAAGCCCCCCACGTGGCTGGTGGCTGCTGGCAACTCCTGCTCTCTTCCCGCCCGGGCCTCCACAAGGAGCTGCAGCGTGTCCTGGAGGTCAGCGTCCCCCCGGGAAAACGATGCACGGGAGGAAAGGAAACCGCAGTCTTTCCCCAACCCGTTCTGGAGAGGGACTCCCGTCACTCGGGCCGAGTTCTGATTGGCAGAAGAGAGGCTCTGGGTCCAGCCCACAGTCAGCAGACGTGGGTCAGAGAAGGTTGTGAATGCCGGGGGGTGGGGCTCCATGGGTCATCGGACACGGGGGCTCTGCTGGTGTGTGGATCGTCACTGGAGCCGTACCCCAAGGGGGCTGGGGGTGCTGCTGGTCCCCCCGCCTTCTGCCCTTGTTGTTTCTTCCCAGTGAGGGACAGAGTGTGGGTGATGCGTGGAGTCCGAGTGAACTCAACGGGGACGTCCGATGTGGAAGGCACTGGACACACTGACTGTTTAGACTTAGGATGTATTTAAAATTAAACTAAATTAGAAATAAATGTTCTCAGTCACATCCACCATCTTCCAAATGCTCCACAGGTCCTGTGCCCAGGACCCCCTGCGCCCCTCAGTGCGGCCGTGGAGCCTCCTGGGACCCTTGTGGGCACTGCTGATGGGGGTCCTGTCGGCTTGGCCCAGCGTTACAGGTTAGAGGGAGCCGCATTCTTGTTTAAGTTTACTGATTTTAGAGAGAAAGAGGGAAGAGAGACGGGCAGAAACATGATTTGTTGTTCCCCTTATTGATGCATGCATTGGTTGACTCTTGTGTGTGCCCTGACAGGGAATCGAACCTGCATCCTTGGTGTGTTGGGACGATGCTTTAACCAGCTGAGATACCTGGCCAGGGTAGAGCGACATTTTTCTCATCAAGAGGCACATGGTATCTTTTGTGCTCATGTTCTTAGAGCTTGCTCACCTACTAAAATGGTTTGCCTGATAAACTAACTCTCTGGAAAGGAGATATTAAGCATTATCTATTTTTTGGTGGCATTAAACTGTGATATTCAAATACAGGACGCCGATAACCACACGATGCAGAAAAGAACACGAAATCTAGTGTATGCATGTCCCGTAATCTATGTAAAAACACGCAGACCATTGAGTGTGAGTTTTGATGTGAGTAATGAGAGAATCACACATGATAGGCATTTTTTATTAAACGGAGATTTAGTTGATTTGTCTGATGAATGAAGTTACTCAAGCAAATTGGGCTGTCAGCAAAAAAATTAAAAAGATACCATAAAGAGATGGAGATTTCAGAAGCTCGGCACACCAGCACCAAGACACACAAACCGACGCGGCTGTAAATATCTCACCAAAGTATCTGCACAGGAAAGAGTTGGCCACCTGGGGGCCTCGTTCTGTGAACACGGGTGGGGGTTTCCTGCAGTGATGACACGCTTGTTGGCAGTGTATCACTCTGTATCCGCATTGCGTCGGGCGTGTGCGCGTGCCCAGGAAGGTCACTGAGGGGTGCGCAGTCCACCAGGCGTGGATCTGTTCTTATCCCTCACCCGATTCGGAAGGGAGGGACGCCCTGCACAAACCATCAGCGGCCACAATACACAGCAGAGAGCGGGCCGTGTGGCCGCGTCTCCGCGTTGTCTGCTGCCGGGGCGTGGAGGGCGAGTGGACTGGAGGAGGGCGGGAGGCTGGCTTTCACACTGCGGTAGCACTGCGCCCGGAACGGAGCCGGTGCCACCACACAACCAGGTGAAATACAGGACTTCGCAACACGCCGCAGGCGTTTTTAAAACGCGAACGCAGTCGGGGGTTACAGTCGGTCCTCAGAGCCCAGAGGGTTCTTCATTGTCAGCTGGTCACAGAACCCGTATTGTCTTTATTTGGCCCGTCTGCCTCTGCGCCACAGGCTGACGATCCCAGTCCCCACATACCACCGCCCCTTCCGCTCACGTGTCTTCACGGATGGAGCATTTGCTATTAGTGTCGGGAGAAAACAGGCTTTCCTGCAAGGCAGAGGCCTCAAAGCCTCAGAAAATGTCATAGGCTTGCTCTTCTTAACAGGGCCTCTCCGTCACCGAGCTTTTCATTCCAGCCTCTGCAGAACCTTAACCTCTGACCTGTGTTGTTTAAGACAGGATCATACATAAATTGCACTTGCCACTGACACGCCTCTGGCTTGCACCACAGGCCGTTTTCCACGGAACCGCACACGGTGTTAAATAAAGGTAGGCCATGATTTATAGAACTAAGGTTTCCGAGCTGCAAGGAAAACCAAATTACCTTCCATTTGAAGAAAATCTTTCCCCAGAACCATGGGTTTAGGAATTCCAAACAGAGGGCCTCTGGAAAAACTCGCGTCCCTCTAGTTGAGAACGAAATGATTGCAGGGTGCGTCTCAGGCTCACGTGCGCACTCCAGGGTCGTGTGCTGCCACGGCGCTGTGTCAGTGATTTCTGCCCTCTCGTCTGTGTCCCACGCGTTCACCTGCCTTGTCCCGGAGAACACAAAGTCGTTGCACTCACACCTGCCTGGGGATAGACAGGCGACGTTTCTTCCAGAAGGTGCTTTTCAACATCCCAACCGTGAAGCTCCCGAGACAACCAAGCCCTTGAAATGAAACTAGTGGAACTAAGGAACTGAATTTTAAATTCTACTATTTTTTCAGACTATAAGATACAGTGCCCCCCCAAATTTGGGAGGAAAATGGGGTGAGTCTCATAGTCCAAATGGAGCTTACCTGGATCACTGTGGGGGTGGTGGGAATGGAGTGTGGTCGCAGGTTGTTCAATATTTTGCCACATTTTTCCTTCAACATTTCCCCCCTATCTGCCTCCTCTAAAACGTAGGTGCGTCTTACAGTCCTAACAATACGGTAGATAGACTTATGTTTAGAAGGATGCACTGCAAAATATTCTGTCATCTGAACACGGTTCGTTCTTCTAGTGGGACAAGATTGCTCTTTGATGGTGGAAAACAGCATCCACATGCAATGTGTTACACTCCCATACTATGTATATAGTTTTAAAGGCCTGGTATGAACAAATGAAGGTGAAATATCTCATTGGTAAGTTTCTATATTGTGATACATTGAAATGATACCATTCTGGATCGTATGAGGTTCATTCAATGTGTTATTAAAGTTAACCTATCTTTTTTGCATTCACTTTCCAGTGAGACGAGTACGGATTTAAAACGACGTTAGACAGGGCTTGCCTGTTGTCAGTAGACATCGCCCCTCTATGACATCATCACTAGGTGGCTAATTAGCAGGAGATTCGGGGTCCAGTTAGTAAGGTCTACGCAGATGCACGGGGTGCAGAAAGTGGGTGTAAGGACGCCGGGCCAGTGGGCCTGCAGAGAGTGTTTCCATGAGCGGTGTTGAAGTCAGCGATGGTAGTCTGCACGTTTGGCGAGTATCTGCTGTGTGTGCGTATGTGCACCGATCAGCTTGTGCGGAACCTCAGCCCAGGGAGCTTCTCCATCTGTCCTAGTGGCGGACGGAGGTCAGGGGCCCCGCGGGGGAGCAGGTAAGGACTCCTTTCTGCCTGGGGGCGGGCTGCTCTTTCAGAGGTCACCCGCTGCCCCCAGGTCTCGGGACCACTGGCCTGGGTGTGTCTCCGGTCTCCTTCTGCCACAGGTGGCTCGGGACTTCCGTGACTAAAACAGTTCACGAATATGTTTCTGGGTGCTCTGTCCCTATCATCTTTACGCATTTTGCTCAAAACTTCGATTTTTCTACCTGCTCTCAAATATCAAATATTTTGATGGTTCCTTAATATATTTTCTTCTAAAGGGGCCACATTAATTATTTAAAGTCTTATAATAATTTTAAATATTTAAACTGTAAAATTTAACTTATGATATAAAATATTTAAAAATTCTTCTTCATGGTGTACTTAACATATTTTGTTTTATGACTTATTTTGTTTCTGTCTCATATATATCTTACTAAATTTATCTGGGTAATACTGGTCAGTAATATTGTATACAGTTCATATGCACAACCTCATAATAGAGCATTTTCATTCGCCACCGTGTGCTCACCACCCGAAGTCTGGTCTCCTTCCATCACCAAATAGTTGACCCCCTTCGCTCTCTTATGGCAATTTCGTTAGATTTTTGAGACTCAAACTGGTTTAGAAACTTTTGTGAGTCTTAGATTCACCTTCCACTTTGCTCATTAACATCTTATCGGTTATACTGCATTTTCAGAGACTGCCTTTTGAGTTAGCCCTGAGGATATTTGCAGACCGTGGAGTTTATTTAAGTAACATAAATAACATGTTTGTAGTAATGCACATTCGTTCAACTCTGCTGAGTTTTATTAAGCAAACATTATTATTGGAAAAGCTTCGGCAGTTGATTGAGGGGTGTTGCTTAGGCGCATACTGATAAAGTAAGGATTAAACATCACATACAGAGTTTTAAAGAGAAAATTTACTCAAAGCAGGTCCTGACACTGATTAGGAAGTCCTCACTGGCTTAACTCATTGAGATTCATGTAGGCATGTGTTACTTTAGTGTTTGAATGTTGCCTAGTGCTGGCTTGTTCATCAGGGTTGACATTAAAGAGAATTGCTTCGTTGAGCAAAGTTGGACACAAAAGTACGATAGGGAGTCAGAATGCGCAAGGCCACCGTAAAGAAATCACTTCTACGGGCACAGCCTGTGCCGTGGTTACTGGCTATTTAAATCTGAGGAATGCGGTCTGATGAAGCCTTACATTAGTGAGGCATTGTGACATCCTCCAAAAATAAAGGTCAAGGGATTAAATGCCAGAGATAAACTACAGTGACACATCTCCTAATAAACAGGTAAAAACCAAAACTCCTCTGTGTGACCCAGCTCGGAATTGTAATTTACTTGCTTAATAGTAATATCAGAATCAGTAAGAAGCACCACACCCAGAGCGATTTCTTATAGTGCCCCAGAGACTTCAGCTGCAAAATCGCAGAGATTTGTATGGCTGTTGTTTTAGCTGGAAGGAGCCTGTTACGACTACTGATGTTTTCGGGCTGGGTGTGAGTCCCGATGTGCCCTGGGGTGATGCCCCTTCAGGGGAGCCTGTGGTGGGGTGGGGGGGAATCCCTGGGAACAGGACATTCAACCTAAATTTTGTTCCTTTTCCTTGAGCCAAACAACTGCGTGACCTTGAGCGAGCCATTTAAAGTTCCTTCACTTTCGATTTCCCCTTCTCCAAAATTAAGGAGGAATGACAAGGTTACCTCCATGATTCCCTCCAGTTTGCAGCTTCCAGCCTCCGTTTTTATCGTGAAGGAGACCTGGGTGTGAGTACCAGTTCTGTCACTGAACAGTGTGTACAGAGAGTCATGTTCCTGCAGCTCGTCACCAGCTGTGGGTGCTGTTACTGTCTGCCTCGCAGGGTTGTTGGTGGAGTGAAGTGAGGTGTGGGACAGGTCACACTGTGGGCACTTCTCAGGCTTGTCCTCTGGGACCAAGGTCATCGGCCGCATCGAGGACATTCATTCCTTGGAGGTTGGGACACTCAGTGTTCAAGCAGGGCTGCGATTCCCTACACACAGGAAGGAACACAGGAAAGGAGGAGAGCTCTGTGGGGAGGGTGAAGCCTGTGTCTTGGTGTTTGCACAGAGCGGTCTGTCTCGTACACATATCCAAGGACCGATGCGGTGAGATCCAGCCGTCCACCATGTCTTCAGCGGAACACTGTGGTGGTACGATCTTTTTCAGAACTTCTATTAGAGACACCATTTGAAACTAGACGTCCTGATCTTTCTTCTTATCCAATGTCAATGCTACCCTACCAGCCTCCTATTACAGTCAGACCGATTTAGTTCAGGTTGTAGAAAATAATCGCAGCTCCCTGTCAAGGTAGGAAATGCCCAGCCCCCTAGAGGATTTTTATAAGAATCCATTTGAGCCAAACAGAAGGTACCCCTGGAAGCAAGATCTCAACAGGCCAAGAGAAATGCTCCCGAGAACAGCCGACCCAGTTTCTTCCGTGCTTCTGAGATTCAGGAGGGAACCTCAGAAGGAGGCAGGAGGAGGGAGGAAGCCGGGCGAGGAGTGGACTGCAACAGGGTCAAGGTTAGGTGCCCGCTGGAGGGCGGTCAGCGTTGACGGCCTGGTGTGCTTACCTGGATGCCCAGAACCAACGCCCAGGACTCGCTCAAGGCAAAGGCGAGCCTTTCACGAAAGAAATTACGTGCCTGGGGCATCGCTGCGCACCCTGAACTGCCCAGTGCAGAATTTACGGTCAGACGACCTGGGAGGTCTCTTTCCATAGCCCCCTTCCCTCCACGTCCCCATAAAGGGGCCCTGCGGAGGCTGAGAGCCGGGCACCCGTGCGCCTGCGTGGGTGTGCACACAGGCCACCTTTCAGTGGCCGCAGCAGGGCTGAGACAGTCGTGCCGCAGCAAGGGGGCTCGGCCTTCCCGCACAACAAGGCCCGGGCACATTTCTCTCCACCCAGTGGGACTGACCCCACAGAGGCAGAACACGTTTCTCGTTTCCCGCTAATGCTGGCAGGCCTGCGAAGACACGAGGATGTCGCTTATTCTCATGTACAAATAGCCTTTATTCTTAAATCTTTCCCTCAATTTTAACAGCTTTCTATATTTAGGTCAACTTAACATCCCTCTATAATTTCAAAGTTGGCCATGTTTTAAAAAACGTCTAGGATTTTAACTGCTTTTACATTTGTTGTATTTGTTGAATAGTGGTTTTCTAAATCTACCAACATCTGGGAATCTGAATATTTCCTGCTCTTTCTGATGACATTTGACTTTAGGAAAACAATTTGATCTAAATCTACAATGTAGATTTATTTTCTTAGAATTTAGTTTTAATGAAATCATCATCTTAAAAGTTCAAAAACTACTTATTACCGAATTCATTTTTTCAAAGTCCATAACGCTCACAAAGTTCTGGGGAGTCAGAAACACGCGCTCCGTGTTAAGTACCAGGAGACCTGAGTGGGGATGAGCAGGTCTGTAGTCTCTCTCTACAGCCTTCCAGGCTGTAGTCTCTCGGTCCTGGCTTGTGGGGCCTGCACCCAGGTTGCCACCAAGTTCCTCCCTGTCCCCATGTCCTGCCCCATGCGCGACGCCATCATCTGGCCGCACGGGGGATCGCTTAGCAGCGAAAACGATTTTTGGCCAGTCCCTCGTGTTTGTGGCCCGCGTCCTTCACTGAAAGCCTTTGGGAGCTTCAGTGGAAGTCATTCCTGAGCTTTGAAATGAAGGCGTCAGAGGACAGCCCTTTAGAAAGAAGGTGCACAATTCGAGTGAGGTCATTAAAGAGGTGCTGAGAGTCCTTTGAACATACCAGTGAAACGAGGATGCGGGCGCCCGAGGGCCATCTGTGCCGTGCTCTGCTTGCAGAAAACCGCTCAAGGAGGGACTCCGAGTGAATGTTGTCCCCACCCCCTTCCCGCAGGGGGTGCAGACATGATCTCAGTTCGACATCCTGACCACCTGCCTTTGCGTCCGTCCAGCCTGTCGGTTAACTGTGGAGTCTGCAGAACCGCCCAGAGCCTGCACTGCAGGGGAGAAAGCACTTCCGGTGCCCGTCCACTTTTTAGTCATAATTAAAATGCCAGTAAAAATGAAGGTTTGGGGGCCGCGGAGCTGCTGAGACAGAGAAGCAGCAGCCTGGGCTTTCTCTGCCCTCCCCCACCCCAGCACCCCTCCTCAGGACCCGCCTCCGGGTGTCAGAGCATAATCTGGGTGCCAGACGGTCCTCATGCTCTGATTCACCTGAGCCAGCCCCGTCCGGTTCCACCTGTGCCGGGCTCCCTGGAGCCCACCCCGGGAACTGGGCCACTGGGTCCCCGCCTGCCTTGGGCCCCTTCGACGGGTGTCAGCCGGCTCCCGTGCTTTGGTGAACACGGCATGCAGACAAGGAGCTCCCAGGCCCGCCCCTCACCCGCTCACCCCCGCAGGTATCGGGGCCACAGAGCGCTCTGGAATGGCACCTTCGGTTTTGTCCTATTTTACAAGATCGCATTCAATTTGCAGCCTTGTCTGTTACCATTTGTGGTTCTTAAGACGCCGTTTAGCGCCGAGAGCGGGGTGATGGATGAGGGCCGGCACAAAAGGATGCTTGCTCTGACTGCACAAAGTAGCCCTCCCTTGATTAGAAATTAGCTGAAAAGTCCCTCCTGTTCGTCGCAATGTGCATTATAAACGATCCAGTCAAGACTGTTAAGTCAAACCTTGTCTTTCTGGGCACAATGACTGATATTACAAAGATAAAACATTCATTACGAGAGGCGGCATGCGATTTATTTATTTATTTTCTAACCATTTAAGCTTCGCAATTAAGACTGGAATTTTCCTTCTATTAACTAGCAGAATACAATTATTAATCATATTTTCATTTCCTCACCAAGGCCCCTGACAGGTAGAAAGAATTTCTAATTTAAAAATGAAGCCGCTGGGTCCATGGCGGAGGGTCAGAGGTGGTGGCACTGAGTGGCCCAGGCTCACACAGGCTGGAGTCCTGGAGTCTGTGGGGGCTGGGACGTGGCCCTGGGAGCTCAGACCCCTAACCTCGGCCTCACACTCCACCCCATCACTCTGGCTACCCTCCGCCTGACCCGGGCCTCGGGCCCCATTGCCCACTGCAGAAAGAACCCCACGGGGCAAGACCCTGAACTGGGTCCTGTTTCTTCGTCTGTCACAGGGGACAATTGGTCTCACGTGGCCTCTGTGAGAACGGCATGGGCTCGTGCCCACCACGCCCTGGACGCAGTGAATGCCCTCGAGCACCAGAGGCTGGGACTGGGGCTCTGCCCACAGATGGGTGCAGAGGGCTTTCCAGAGCAGCGCTGGGACAGTCCATGGAATGTCCAGCCCGGTCGTCGGCACTGGCGTGAATCGCCTCGGGACTTGGAGCAGCGTCTCACGTCAGTGGGTGTTCGCTAAGGGTGCTCTATCCGATGGGAACCTGGGAATCAGGAGCCGCCCCTCGGTCTGGGGCTGTCTCTTTGCTCCATCTGATCTGCTCTGGCGATAGCGTGTTAGTGTCCCCCCGGCGTGTCGGGCCGGGAAGACCTCTGCACACGGGGTCTCTTTCTCCCTTTCCCTTGGGGTGTCCGTGACGAAGGCACAGTCTGAACACAGTCCCCAGGGGGAGGGTGAGCCACACCCTTTGTAGCTCAGACTGTACCACTGGAGACGCGCCCTTCACAGCCCAGCAGAGAGCTCCGGCCACTTCGGTCCCCCGTCCTGGCTGTCCCCGCAGGGGCCTGTGTCTGGGCCCCTGCTCACGCGTGTCTGGGATTCTACTTCACCTGCCGGTGCCCTGCAGAGGACCCTGTTGGCTTTACGGTCTCTCAGGCAATGAGCCTCATTTATCTAAATGTCCCCAGCCGTGGACTACCTCATACTTCATTCTTTCAGCTTGACTCTGAAGGTGTGAGTAGAAGCAGGTTGTTTTCTCGCTGAGCACCATTGTTCCCGAGTGTCTCCTTGTGTGCCTGTTCTCACCCGGATGGCATCCCCTGAGGGGACGTGATCCCTCAGGTGACAGGGTGTGAAGGTGGAAACGAACCCTACAGGAAGCTGGAGAGACGTCAGTGACCCAGGATGGGAAGCTGTCCCTGAGGGCTGCTCGCCCAGGTATCTGTGTCCAAAGACGCACAGGACACAGGGGCAGCAGTGTCCCCTTCGCTGGGTGAGGCAGGCAACGGCGAGGCGGGACGTCTGTCCAGCGGTGGTCCATGACTTGCATCTGACGGTCGTTTCTGGCTTCGGAGGGATAAACGGACAAACTGAGTTTCCCCGGGCAGAGGTCCAGATGGTCACTCAGAAACCCTGCCCGTCTGGAAGGTGACTGGGTTGGTGGAAACGGGGATCCTGGCAGTGACTTCAGACACAGGATGGCACTGCCTTNAAGCTGGAGAGACGTCAGTGACCCAGGATGGGAAGCTGTCCCTGAGGGCTGCTCGCCCAGGTACCTGTGTCCAAAGATGCACAGGACACAGGGGCAGCAGTGTCCCCTTCGCTGGGTGAGGCAGGCAACGGCGAGGCGGGACGTCTGTCCAGCGGTGGTCCATGACTTGCATCTGACGGTTGTTCTGGCTTCGGAGGGATAAACGGACAAACTGAGTTTCCCCGGGCAGAGGTCCAGATGGTCACTCAGAAACCCTGCCCGTCTGGAAGGTGACTGGGTTGGTGGAAACGGGGATCCTGGCAGTGACTTCAGACACAGGATGGCACTGCCTTACCAGGGAGGGGGTGTCGCTGGCCCCTGGGAGGGGCTGTGCTGAGAGGTGGCCGCCGGGAGAGACCAGCTGGCACTTTGGGACTCAACATTTGAGCAAATACATGAGGGGACACAACCATGGCCGCCGGCGAGCCGTGCTCGGGCTGGTCGCAGGTGACAGGTTGGATGCTTTGGGGACGCAGTGTCATGTGTCACTGAGTAGCAGATGTTTACCTCCAGGAGTTAGAGAGGCTCACTGAATGAGCGGTGTCAGAGCGGAGGGCCACCCAGAGGCCCCGGGGACACCTGCTCACGTGTGTGTGGACACGGAAGATCATCTTCACTTACAAACCGTAGACAGTGATAACAGTGCCGAAGGTTCATGACAACAGGTGAAACCACACGTCACACCCTGCGTGGGAAAGGGAAGTGCCTGTATGACAACCCGTGTCCTCGCAGCGACTCAGTGACCGGACGTGGAACTGCCAGGACCTGTGCCCGGCAATCCTCTGAGCACTA
Source organism: Sturnira hondurensis (assembly GCF_014824575.4). NCBI lineage: Eukaryota > Metazoa > Chordata > Mammalia > Chiroptera > Phyllostomidae > Sturnira > Sturnira hondurensis. The sequence continues at coordinate 1,492,166 of NW_028087067.1, forward strand.
AGGGCTTGCTAAACTGGATGCGGAAGGTTCAGCATCTTCTCGCTGTTAATACTCATCTGAAACGTTTGTCTCCGTCTGTACAGTCCTCAGAGGGCACACTGTTCAACCGCCGTGTGGTCCGGAGCAGCCGGGGCGTTTCAGACGCTCCAGAGTATTTCACAGTGTTTATTTATTTCGGGTGTGGGAGGAATTGGAGCAGGGGACAGGAAGAATTCTGTGTGGAACCTTCTGCTTTCAAGTGTTCAATTCCTCCGTGCCTGGGTGAGGAGGGGTCCTGACCCCGCTGCAGAGCTGGGGCATGGCACGGCCGTCCGCCCACCAACCTGCCGGCCGACACGCTGGCCCCTGCCGCAGGCACGCTGCCAGGTCGCGCTCAAGGACAGGGCGCAGTTTCCCCTCCGCCCTTTCTCCAGGACAATTTGTACCTCGGGGTCTTTGCGGGGAGAGACTGACTGAAGGTTTGCGAGTCACAGAGTGTAACTGCAGCACCGGAGACACGGTGTTAAGATCACTCTGGCTGCAATTATGAGGCATTTCTCCCAGCAGGGCCATTTCCACCACTTGTAAGACGGATTGCTGAAGTTGTTCTACTTCTCCCCTCCTTCCCCCACCCTGTGCAAGCACGACCTGCTCAGTTCCGTGATCTTTTCAGGTGGAGCAGGTCGGTTTTTCCATCTTCCCCTTCCTCCGGGGCCGGCCCCCCGCCGAGCCCAGCGCTTCCCAAACCAGAGACGACACCGGAACCGCGGTGAAGGCTGGCGGCTTCCCGTTAGCCCGCTGCCGCTGTGCAGTGGGGTCACATCCTTGGTGGGGCGGTGTTTCACCTTCATCACACTTCCAGGGGCAGACAGAAATCCCACCTTCTAGAAAATTCCTGTGTTGAAGGCATTCTGGTAGCAGGGCTCTGAGCCCCGTGAGACGTCCCAAAGTTGTCCGAAGCTTGTCATGCAAGGCAGCCAGGCAGGACATTGGCCGAATGCTAGCTGTCCCCGGTCAGGAAGTGACTGGCTGGGGGCTTTAGAAACGCTCCCCTCCGAGGAAAGTGAGGCCAGGGTGACGTCCACAGCGAGCACCAGGGTGTCTGGGCTGGGGTGGCATCATAGTGGCCAGTGGGGACAGAAATGGCCTTATGTGCAGGGCGTGGACCGTGTCACGAAAGGCCAGTCTGTGCCTCTGGACCAGCTGGCGTATCCTTCACCCCCAAGGTTTCGAAGCTCCCCCTGCGATGCATAATCTTCACAACACACCCGCCTAGAAAAAGTTCCCCTACTGACCTTTCTCACGCCCGGCAACGTGTGCTGGGTACTTAGTGCTGACCCACTGTGTCGCTGACTTCTCTCCCCGGGGCCGACCCCCACCTAAGTGACAACGGAGTTTCCCATTGTTTGCAACCTGAAGTCTTAGCAAGACACCGAGGGGTCGAACACCTGTCATCAGGGTGGACCGAGGTCGGCGTCATTACACTTGAAATTTGCAGAGACAGGAACGCGATTCAATGGTCATTTTAACAGCTGGCATGCGGTTAACCTTCCTTCCCCGTTGCCAGGCACGCAGCAAGGCCAGCGGGCTCCCCACGGCGCCTGGGCGATTTGGAAAGTATTTCCGTGGAAACTGAGCCTCACTAAAGGCGTTTTCTCTGTAGTGTGCCCGCCCCCCCGCCCTCCCGCCCTCCCCGCCAGTCCTCTGGGTACAGAGCTCACCGGGCTGGTCCACAGCCCCACAGACAGAAGGGCTGCCGTTCCCTCCCTCTTGACACATCCCACAGTTGGAATTGGGGTTTGGATTTAGGGACACTTCAAAAAGGACCTCTGTCCTTGGTAAAACTGCGTTTCACTGGGCATTTTCAGGGAAGATTAGAGTAACCGTTGTAGATATATCTGAAGATGTGTTCTTTGCCTTTGTATAGAAGTATCATGTTAACTTTTGCTGAAAGCTATGGAAGTTATTACCTAAGATAGTTTCACTAGATGAGATTCTACCTTTAATGAGTGTAAACTGCAGTGATGTTTTTAAATCAATGAATCTGAGATCTTCTCTCTATGTTTGCTTGTGGAAGTGTGAAAAACTAATATATTGGCTTTCTGATGCAGGACACCGACACGGGGGGGTGTGGAAGGCTCAGACCACAGTGACCGACCTTGGGAAGCCGTGGCAGGCCAAGGTCGTGCTCACGTGACCTGGTCCCCAGGGCTCTCCCTCACTCCTGACCCCCACCAAGCAGGCCCTTTTCTCCAGGGAAAGGCACAGGGCCCTGGTGTTGGTACGATCTCATGACCATGGAGCTCACACACAGAAGGGGCAACCAGCACTAAGGAAGACCTGTGGTCTGTGCCTCACCCTCTGCGCTCGTTAGGAATCTCCAGGGAAAAGGAGCCAATGGTGTGTGTGTGTGTGTGTGTGTGTGTGTGTGTGTGTGTACAAGGAGGGCTTGGCTCCAGTCCGAGGGCAGGAGGCCTATGTCACGTGGCCTGGGGGACAGTGAGAAGTGGGTAAGGGAAGCTAATGGCAGCTTTGCCTGTCTCACTTCAGATGCAGGTGACGAGAAACCCCTGAGGGATTTCAAGCCGGGAAGCAGCGAACACTTATCATATATACAGATGTGCATTTTAGCACCCCGGGGAGTGCAGGGGAGGCTGGGAGTGCCCGGAGGAGCAGGGGCAACCTGTCAGGGGGACGCGGGGAGGTCTTGGGCGAGAAAGGGCAGGTGCGCAATGGCAGAACTGACACAAGTCAGGACAGATGGATTCTGGGACGAAAGCGGAAGGAACGCGCAGGAAAACCTCTCTGATCTCCAGTGTCTCCGTGTAAACATTTGGGAAATGGAACTTCGTTGGCTGGAGTTCAGGTGTTTCGGCTGGATAGCACACGTGACGCCCATCTCACCCCTGAATCGCTGACTGGATTTCAGAGAAGGGTCACCCGAGGGAGCCGAGGCCCTGTGGGGTCCAGGTTCCTGCTCCTCTCTCCTCTGCAAAGTGTGTGGCCGTGTGCGGTTTGCTTCACGGAGCGTGTCCCGAAGCAGACTTGCTACGTAGTCCTTGGGAAGTTCTTCCTAATCTCTTCTTAAAACCTGTAGCAGTTCCTTCCCCCCAAAAAGAAGAACCGGGAAGTTCTCAACAAGAAAATGTAGCTAGTCTCCCTCCGCAGGTTCCGGTTAGAGCGAGTTAAGCCATTTCGGCCCGATCTGGCAGAAAACTGCCGCTTCACGATGCCCACACTTGACAGTGTGGTGGAATTTAGCAGAGATGCATTTTTATGACACGTGTGTTAACTGTCACATCTATGAAGTGCCATCACATGCTCATGTGAGCTATTCATGTCCTTAAAATGTTCTGGTCCTAAAATACTTCCACTCTTTTCCTAAAGGAGAGAAGTGGAGGGAGCAGGCGGTTTCCTTCCGAGGAAGCGGGCAACCCCTCTCGAAGGGCCTGAGGGGCCGTCCCTCCCGTGGGGTTTTCAGACCGGTGTCGGGGTGTCCCTGACTCACTGGCTCACTCCTGACGCAGGTGGACGGCCCGGTCCTCGGGTCCCACTGAAACTGCACCTGCCGCCACCGTCGCCTCCCGTCCTTTGACCGGGTGCGGCTCCCTGCACGTGGAGGCCTGCGGATGAGGTCAGGGTGGCGCGCTATAAAACTCATGAAATCAAGTTATAAAAGTACAGGGTTATCACCATGTGCCAGAACAAGAAGGCAGAACAAAGAAAGAAAAAGAAAGCAGAGCAGAGCTATCTTTCCACGGCACCGACGCCCAGCGAGGAGTGTCCAGAGCCACCGGCTGCGCCCAAATGGGATGGCCGAGCCGTAGGGACCTGATGTAAATCGGTGTGACCAGCTTTCACTGTGACCCACGCTTCCTCGCCTAGCAGAGAACTCACTTACCAAAGATTCTCGACTTCTGCCCGGTGTCTTCCTAACTAACCTCATCTATAGCAGAAAAGGGGGTAAGATGATTTCTTCTCAGCAGGTCACGAGGCAATTTTGAAAAAAGCCTGGAACTGGAACGACAAAGCAGAGCTGGAACCCGAAGGAGAATCTCGCGAGACTCGGGGGGAGGAGCAGGGCTGAGCCCCGGTCTCAGCCTCCGAGGACACGGCCTCCGGGGACATGGGACCTGCGGTCGCATCCACCTTCTCCAGTTCCTGTGCCCCTGGGGACCGCCTGGAGAGAGCCGGGGTGTTACAGGACCAAACCTGCTGTAGTAATGCATTCCTTTTGCTTGTAATTGAGGTGGAATTGAACACTTAGTCCTGGTTGGAGAAATCTGGATCGCTTTAAAAATGCTTCTGCATCTGACTTTTTCCTGTCCCTGGTGAAAATACTTCAATGTCTGACCTCAAAATCATTCTTCTCTTCCATTTTTATGCTTCATCAGCTACTAATCATATGAACAAATGATAGAGTTCGAAGCAGCAGAGCCGTTTTTAAAATAGGCCACCCTCCTGTGTTAGACATTTTATGATGAAACGAGGCTTTGCTTAAGCTTCGTTCGCACTCACCGAGCATCTGGCTCAGTGAGTGCTGTGTCCACGGCAGGCCTGGCCCCGGCGAAGCCTCCATTCTGCGGTGGACGCAGCCGGCCGCCGGCCCTCCCCTCATCTCGGATTCATGGCATTTCGAGCGCCACTGAGGTGGCTCTTGGAAGAACATCCTTTTCTACCTGTAATGAAAACAGGGTTTTACCCTCTGAAAATTTTGCTGAGCTTAGAATCCATCTAGAACAGCTTGTTGGCATGAGCTTATGCGTCAAGCAAACGACGAGGTGGATTAACCTCAGAGGGACAGAGAGAAACTCATTTTGTGGCGGCCGTGGACAGACACGTTGCCCCTCGGAAAACTGCCCCCTCTTCGAGCCTCTCACGTCAGCTTGCTGGTGGTCGTCAGACCCCCACCCCCCGGGGTAAAACATCTCGGAGGCAGCAGTACGGTCTTTGGGGCCTAAAACTGGCTTTGGATGTGTAAAATCCCCGCCTCACTAGTAAATCAAGCTTCATGCTAACATGCTTAGTTATGAGAAAATAATTGCTTTAATTGAGTAATTAATATCTTGGGTCCTCGGCGTGGCATTAGTCACTAGCCTTTTTCACACGTGTGCTTGGCTGGCTGGCTGCTAACGGGTCGTGCTGAGTCCTGGGAACAGTCCCGAGTGCACCTACTCTTGTCTTTGTACTGTGGCCCCGCAGCTGCACCAGTGGAGAGAAGGTGAGCTTCCCAGTGTGTGAACGACGCAATGCGAGGCTGCCACGTTGGGCAGCGCACCAAACAGCACCTTCTCTGAAAAGCGCTCGTGACTTCCTCTGTCTCCATCATCACGTCGGTGCTTCTGTAACTGAGTCTGTTCTTCATCAGAATAAACTCGGAAATGTGTTTCTAAGTTTGGTGTTGCCAAAGGGTTTATGCTATGTCTCCCTCGCACGCGTCCTCGGCATCGTGGCCTGAATTGCGGCGTGGTGTTGGCGGAGCGGTGAGCGTTCTGGAGAACTGTGCTTTCTCCTCTCGGCTTCTTAGTGTTCTTGGAGGGTGTGAGCTGAATGAGCTTCTGACTCCATAAAGGAGTCATTTCATTTCCCTCGGATTCTCCCCTCCCGGTCTGCAGGGTGCCCACTCCTTGGGGACCCCCGCAACCCGGGGGTGTTTCTCTTCCCAGCATCTGTTCCAGCTGAAGCGTCTCGGCCCCATCCGACTAGATAGCAGGTCTGGAAGTAAGTTTCAAAACTGCGGGACCTTGTTGCGCCTGCCCTTGACCCTGGAGGAAACATAGCTCTGTGGTATCGGTAGATTCTGAAGATGCCAAGTTTCTTACTTCCTGGGGATACTGGGTAACTTGTTAAATAGATGAAAGTCAGTTTCTGTAAGAAGCATAACATACATTTTTTTTAAGCTGTTCGTTTGGTCCTATGTATCGAGATACGGGCATTTTTCTTTTTCTTTTTTTTTTTTTTTTGCTCACAATCACTCAGCCCTACTGAGGACAGGCCTCGGGCCACCTACAAGCCCCCAAGGCCCTGGGATGGGGACCCAACAGAAAACAGAGACGAGGGAGTGCCCTGCCCCCACCCCAGCAGGTGGAGGAGGAGGAAACCTCCACGGGGAGGGTCAGCGGCCGGGAACCAGGTGCCCAGTGGGGAGAGGGGCCCAGACTGCGGGACCCCTGGGAGACCTCCCTCTGAGCCTGGGTTTTGCTCTTGGACGTGGAAGTCCCCTCCGTGCTTCTCTCCTCCAGCTCCTCCTCCATTTCCTCCCTGTGCTCCTGTTCCCCTCTCCTCCTTCCCAGGCCCCGTCTTCTCCTTCCTTCCCCTCCCTCTCTTTTTCGTCTGTTGGACACAGGTTAACTCAGAACTGACCACCCCAGATAAAGAGCTGTGGAATAACGTGAAGAAGAGTGAGCAAGGCTGTCCACTCTCAGTGGGGTGGCAATGGTTCTGGGGAACCCACGCTTCCCCAGATGTCCGTTTACATGGCACTCACACGGCAGGGCCACCCAGCTCTGCCCAGGGCAGGAGTGGGTGGGGACGGGGAGGTGGGTCTTGTGCTGGGCCAGGGCCCTGGGGAGGGACCAGGCTGTCCGACAGGTGACGAGGACACCTGTCCATCTTCCTAGCATGTCATTGACTGGTCAGCAACATCTGATGGTCTTGATGCCTTTCTCATTTCTTGCCAAGCAGAACTTTAAAAAATTGGACCAAAGAAAGCAGGTGAACCGGAAATAGTAACATGATGCCAACAGTAGGTGATAGCCCACCTGACAGGTCCCGCAGCCTGGGCCCTCCTTGTTCAAGGAGACGGTCTCCCCGCCCACCGGGCTCCAGCCCCGTGCCTGGCGCGAGTGACCATCCGAGATGCTTCTGTTTCAGAAACATCAGGCCCCCAGCACCAGCCTCCGGGGCAGACATCCGCTGCCCTTCCTCTCGCCTCTCAGCCCTCACGCCTCACACCCGACCTCCTGTGGGCCATTCGCTCCTGGGCCCCTCGGCTTCTCCTGGCCTGACTTGGTTCTCAGGCAGGAAGCTGTTTGGTTGCTCCCAGGGACGGATGTCTCCTCACCCCCTGACCCCATGACTCCCTGGACCATGCTGGGTATTCCGCTTCTTGTACTTGGGAAAACCTGCGTCTCAGTCAAGTCCGAGATCTGTTCTGCGTGCTCCAACTCACAACCCGTTCCTTATGATGAAGTGGGAACAGAGAGTCCTGACGTCTGGTAGCACTGTCGGTGGCACTGTCTGTCTCCAGGAGGCCAGCCGCACCTCTGCCCCTCCCCGGCCTGCAGCCCCTCCCACTGCCCCGAGTTCTGGGCTTCCAGCCCCCCTCAGGCCCTGCCATGAACCCCATCCTCTTCGCTTGAACAGCCTGATGCCCGCTCTGTTCTACCAGGTAAACGAGGTCAGGGAGAATGTTTAACTCCCTCCCCCGACCCCTTCCAGCACAGAAATGCCTCACTCCCTGTGCGGACCGGACCTTCTCCCCTCCGCCCCGAGGGAGACGTCCGTCCTGCGTGGAGCCAGCCCTTCCACCCGTGCCTCTGAGGAGGGCAGCCAGCCCACCAGGGGAAACCCCCGTTTGGCTCCTTCCTGTCTCTCTGCAAAGTCCCAGGACACAAAGTGTGCCCTTTGGGTGCCCCCATGACCCCTCTCTGAGCCTCCATTCTTGTCCCCGCGTGGCCACCTAGGACTTCCCATCAAACCCCTTATCCTGCAGGTCTCACGTCACGCCTGTCTAACCTTCTGCTTTCACATGCTGGTCCCTCAAAGGCCCCCCCACTGTCTTCACCTACGAATGCAGGGCGGGTGACAGCCCCCCATCCGTGTGTGCCTGGCACCAAAGGCGCCGTCTTCCCCAGACCCCCCACACTTCCCGGGCAGCGATCGCGGCTCCTTCATTTCCAGACCCTCGGCACTGAGCACAGGAACCGCCCCTTCAAAGGGGGTCCTCAACCCTGTGACACGCCTCCTCAGCCACCAAGGGGAGGATGGTGTTGCAGTCACAGTAACAGTCTCAAGTTCACACAGTAGCAGCAAGCACACCCACAGCTTCTGATGTCCCCGAAGCTATAGGTGTAGAAGTGGGTGTGAATCAAGATCTATGTTCGTGAAAAGTGGGAAGAATCCTTTAAACAGTAAACCTTTAAAGATGTTCTCTCTAATTTCCCGGGAGTCTGTGGTCTGCTGCAGGGGAATTCCTTCTTACTTTAAACAGCACTGATTTCCAAAATATACGTTTGTTAAGAGTTTGCACATGTTCGGGCCACAGCATGGAGCGCAGGGAGACGCCTGCTCCTCCCACGCTCTGTGTGTTTCCTGGAACACATCTGTGGGGCGCAGCTCCCGGAACTGGAGGTGACGGCCCGGACAGGGGCACCCTGTTGAGAGCGCTGGTCCCCTGGACGCCTGTGGCCGCTGGTCCCCTCGGCCGTCAGCTCTGCAATCTGTGGTCCTAAAACCTGCTGCTGTCATCAGCTGTCGCAGAGCCGCGAGTCCAAGACATGCCCATCACTCAAAGTTTGAAAATCAGTTCCTAACATGAGACATCAAAGGTAAACCTGCAAAATTAAATATTCACTGGACCATGTGAAGAAGAAAGGAATTTTGATGATGGAGCTTGGATTATCATTGGAAAATTTATAAAATCATACTTTCAGATAAGTACAAAGCCATGCATTTCAGTGTCTTTATCCGTGTGATCAAGAAACTTATCAATCTATAAATAATTATCATCAGAATGAAGTTAAATTGAAGCAGCTTGTAAAACGCAGGTTCTTCATATTTGTGTCTTACTCATTTTTCTTCCTTATAATTTAATCTATACCACTGTCTACCAATTCTGCATTCATTGGAGAGAAACTAATACAAATGAAATATGAAAACCACCCTAAAACATGTCAAAGGGAAATACTGATATTTTTTCTAATAATTACTTTTTACAACCCTTAGTTTGACAACATGCTTAGTTTCATTATACTCAACGAGTAATTTTGATCTCTGTCTATTCTTCATGGATCCATTGAGCATAAGAGCCCACGATGCCCTGTTGAACGTGTCTGAGTCACCTGGGAAGGTGGGCCTCAGGGTCAGCAGCCGCGAGGCGTCTGTCACTGGACTTCCAGTGTCTTTCACCCCTTCTCCCGGCTGGATGGGGAAGGGGCCCCGCCGAGCGCGACCTCCAGAGCGCCCTGTCCGGACGAGAGCAGCCCAGCGCTGTTGGGTAGGAGGCTCTTGTGGCGTCCGCTCCAGGCAGACCGTTTTCCTGTGTCATTGATTCCACAGGAAGCAGACAGGTGTGCGTAACAGGGCCGTGGGTCCCACCCTGGGAGGGCGGCTGATCACAGGCACAGCCTGGTGTCAGAACAGCACAGCCGATGGGTCTGTCATCGACACCTCATTCATTCCGGGCTGTCTTTTTGTCCCAGTCAGTGCTGACGGGGCGGCAGTGGCCCTGGGTGCTCTGTCTTCATCTCTCTTCCGACAACTCATTGGCGACCAAATCTCGTGGTCGTCGGACACTTGGGATGGAAGGCTTCCTTGACGATCTTCAAAGTCACTGCAGACGGAGGCTGATGAAACTCAAAGAGTCTGCGTGGCCACGGAGCTCCTGGAGTTGGGGCGAGCCAGGCTCGTAACTCTGCAGAGCGTTCGCGGGGGTGAGAGGGGACGCGGGCTGCTTATCTCCATGGAACGAGTTGGCTTTGACCACCTCCCTGCAATTGGCCTCTGCTGAAACGTTGTACGTTTAAGGTGTTTTCAGTTATTTTGCTGACCAGGTGTACTCCTGTTTCCGTGGACATTCTTATAATGACATCTACTTACCTGGTTGGCTAGTGTACAGAGACCCACTTTGTAGGGGACACTTGGTGGGGACCAGCTGTACGTTGTTTGTTTCCTAAGACCACCCATCAGCTTATAGGTTGGCAGCCTCCTTCCTCCTCGGAGAAGGACGAGGATTTTGTAGTAACTGACGCATCGAGGTGCTGGTAGGACCTGGGAGCTAAAAACACGGTCGTTATTTGTCTCTGACTTTCTTCAACCTGTGACTTAACAAGTAATCTCCGAAGGTTTATCTGTGTGTTTTGGACCGATTTCTGAATTCACATACTTGTTGTGCATACCGTACCTTTTCTAAGAAGACAGTAGGGTTGGAGATTCTCAGGGGGGTTGTGAAAAGTTTTTATTGTATGTTTTCTGAGATAATTCACTGTTTCCACAAAGTGCCATTTAGAATTCTGCTTCGGCTTTAACCAAGAATTTAAAAGATATGCATCGATGAAAATGCCCATAACTGTCCAAGGAATTGATTTAGAACCATTAGCTTAAAAAGTCTAATGAACAGCACAGAAAATATAGTCAATAATATAGTCAATAATTGCAACAGCTATTTATAATCTCCAGAACATTGTCAACTGGTTTTTTTTTTTGGCCCTTTCTAAAATTTTAGTTTTACAGTTTTGAAAATTTTTGTTTAAGGGATATTTATTTTGCTTCTGATCATTTCACTTCTTCCTTCTCTTTTTTCTCTCCTTCCATCCTTCCTTCTTTCCATTTTTCAGTTTTTAACTCATAAACTCTGATAGTTGTTAAGAAAGAGGTCAGCTGTGAGGAAAAGCTTTCCTTCGGGACGCGTCATTCCGCACGGTGTCGGACTCGAGGGCTAGACAGAAGCTGTCTCCTCCTCGTGCCTTTCCCTCTACTTCTGGTCACAGTTTTAGTGTCATTGTGCCTTCACATGACAGTATTTTGTGTAACTCACAAACGTGTGTGCAAGTCTTCACTAAAATATGTTATTTGGGGGGGCTACTACGTGAAGGCACTGTGTCCATAGTCTGAGACATGGCCCTCCCCCCAGCAAACAGGGTCCCAGGGGACCGCAGCCTCGGGGCCAGGGAGCGTGTGTAGACCCCGAGGTGAGCACGCCCAGAACTGAGTGTGAGAGGCCGGTGTCCAGGAGCGAGACAAAGAATAAACTGCAGGGGATCACTCAAAGTCTGCCGAGGCGTTTGAGTAACTACCTCAGGAGTTGGAAGCTGTCAGCGGAATCCAGATAGTCTAGTTCAAGGACAAAATTCAGATGAAATCAGTGACTCTGACGGCCCTGTTGAGAACAGCCTAGAGGCGGGAGGGTCAGCAAGGAGGCTGGGGACCCACTCGGAGGGGGGACAGTGGAGCAGAGCAATCAAGGACAGCGGGCGTGGCACATGGACGGGCTCTATTTTCGGGGTAGAATCAGAGAACCTGGTGGCACGAGTGTAGGTTTCCCTGTGGGAAGGTGTGCGACCAGCAGGAGAGTGTCACCACGTGGTTCTGGAGGCCGGGAGTCTCTGGTGGAGGTGTGTGTGTGTGTGGGGGGGGTCCTTTGGAGGCCACTCTCCTTGGCTTGAAGGTGTCTGTCCTCTGGCTGTGTCCTCACATGACCTTCTGTCTGTGCCCAGGCATGTCTGTGTCCAAATTCCCTCTTATGTAAGGGCACCCGTCATACTGGATCAAGGCCCATCCTAAAGACTTCTTTTTAATTTAATTACTTACGAAAAACATCCCTGTTTCAAAGTAGTCACACTTCTCCATTTCTCGGTGCTGAAGTCTCCTGAGGACCTCAACATGTGACTTGGGGACGGGGCTACGATTCACCCTACAACAGCAGTGACCTGCAAACCACACGGAAAAAGTGGACCTGATATGCACACAATTAGTTTGTAAATGAATTAGGCCATAAATTCAGGTTGGGTACTCTAACATCAGTAGTAATAATGATAGTAAGAATGGTAAGCTTTATTATAACATCAGCAATTACTCTTTATTAATGGGTGATCTTATCTAAATCTCCTTAAATTATGATAAGGTGTTCTAGCCCTTATTTTCTGGGCAAGCACCCTGAGGCTTAAAAGAGTTAGGTAGACTGGCCACTCACGGTAGAAAGAGGGGAGGTCAAGATTCTGGTCTGTTTCCCCAGAGAACTACTTAGATGAGATTTCCTGTAAAACTCGGCAGGTAACGCTGGTCCCAGGGGTGAGAGGTGTTGCAAGCCTGTGATGAAAGACTTATTCTGAAGTTCTGAAACATCGCCAGGGCCACTCGACAGTGTTGCGGTGGCACTTGAGGGGTTGAGATGTGACGAGGTTTTACACGTCCATTCCTACGCTTCCCTGGAGGCACGAGCTGCCTTTGTCAGCCCTGAGCTTGAGATGTGTGAGTCAGGCAGGGCGCCCCGAATCCACGGCCTCCTCCCCCCCCCCCGAGATGGGGAGGGAGCAGGTGAAGGAGGCAGGCGGGCTCCCCCTTTGCACTGGCTGAGACGGTGCCAAAAGCCTGTGTTTGGTAAATAGGACATTCCCATAAAGTCCTGTGAGGGGCATGCCACATGGGGGAGCACCCTATACACTGCAAAGGGACCTTCACCAAGCTCGGGACATGCTCCCTCTGCCAGGAAGCCAGGTGTGTGTCTTCTCCTTCCAGGGCCAGCTGAACTTGGGAAGCAATGTAGGGTCTGTGAAAATCTTATCTTGGTAACAGTGCTTGGTGTTCACCATGTTCTGAAGTTTTCGTGGCTAAGGAGTGATTTTATAGAAATATAAAAGTATATATTCCATTATTCCATATATTTTAGTTATATATATATATATATATATATATATATATATATAGAGAGAGAGAGAGAGAGAGAGAGAGAGATGGATTTTGTATATAAATTTACCTTTGTGTCTAATGACCATCTATCTATTTATACCTATCATATCTATTGTCTTCTATTTATATTGATCTATCATCTTTCTATATCTGTCTATTATATCCGTTGTATCCATCCATCCATCGCACACACACACACCTGCCGCCTGCTGTATTCTGTGCCTTTCTGAACCACTCACACAGCATCAACAGTTTCCTCTGCCCATATTTTGACGCCAAATCAATGGCCCATGAACGTGGAAGGTCCAAGTGCAGTGGAAACAGCCATCAGGTGGCCGTGAGCTGTGAAAATGAAATGTTTACTCAGCTCGGGGGTGGACGCCAGCATCTCCCCCACCGTCGCCGGTAAGCCGTTGACGATGACAGAGCGCATAGAGGCTTATTTATTGCCACTTTTACATTTTTAAATTCTATCCAGTGATGGAGAAATCCATAATAAAATGGGCTCAACTACCCATTTCTTGTTTAAAATGAAAATTAGTCAACGGCCTTTTGCTTTTTTGAATAATAGTTTCCATAAATAGACATCATTTTCAGACACCGTACCGGAGAATGAGCACGAAGAACAGACTTATCTTACAAGAAACACAAAAAAGGTCGTTTGTATTCTCCTTAGCGCTGTGGTCTGATTTTGCCTTCAAAGACTGAACACTGCTGGGTGACAGTTTCATCAGCCAGCAGGAGGGGGTGGCAGAAGCTGTCATACCGCCTGGGAGGGAAATCTGGGGCTGGTTGTAGCTACGTCAACAGACAGAAAGCAGACGATTGTCGGAAATCCCGCTGAGCATCCCGCAGACATTGAGGACCACAGGTGAGCCCTGTCCCTGCAAGTCTGTGACCGGCTGCTTCTCCCTTTCTGTGCCACCCGGGGAGACGGACGTGTCTGCTCCACGGAGTGTGAGTGCATCTGCTGGTAGGGACAGAGTCCTGGTTTCATGTGTAACGTTCACATAGATACAACACATCTATGTTATAATCAAATCTACCCATGTTTACGAAGAAGTACAAAAGTCTGCCAACACGGCGTATCTTTGCAAACGTAGGCACGTTGGATTACAAGGGAAAAATAGCCACGCAAAATGTCCTGGTTTGAGGTGGCAGACACCATACTCCCTTTTATCTCTACCTACCAACCACTTCTTCCCCTAAATCCCATTACTGGGTCTGGTCAGGAAAGGACTGCGTGTGCAAGTCGAAGATCCACAAGGGCAAATGAAGGGCAGAGGAGAGGAGTGTGATATAGCTGTACAGCTTAGAAGACAATGTCAAGGGCAACTGACTTAGTTCCAAGACTCAGGAAGTCAGAATCCTGTTCCAATCAATAGTTGAGAAAGTCGAGAGGCAAACTGAGTGGCCCCGGGGGAATCCCAACAGGCTCCGAAATCAGCAGAACTAGATGCTCTGAAGGTAGGGATGGAGGCGAGGCCGGATGAAGGAGTTGACTGAAAGAACATTGTTCAAGGAATTAGGATTCCCTTGGGCGCCCCCAAGCAGCCAGGCAACTGGCCCTATGCATTTTAGGAAGAGCTAGAGGTTTATCCTTTGGGGAAGGTAGGATAAAGGGTCTTTGGAAGAGAGACCCCAAGCACATCTGAGGACTACACTGGGGTAACAGCCTTGAAAGGAAGGTTCATACCTCCCGAGGGGTAGACCTTCGAGCAGGAGGGGGCTCTGAGCAACTCCAGGGAGAAAGCAGGTGAACGACGCTGGTCCTTCTTCCCTGAAGTGGACCAGCTGTGCCACCTATGCAGTGTCACCACCTGTCCTTCCTCGGGACAGCCGTAGACCCCATAGAGCTTCGGGGACAGGACGGCGTTTCCGTGAGCAGACACGGGGAGCTGTGCTGCCTGGATTCAGGTCCCACCTCACCACTTCCTGAAAGTGACCCATTTTCTCAATCTGTAAAATGGGGGCTATAAGCAATAATAATAATAATAATAATAATACCACCTACTTTGTAAAGTTAGTGGGCATTAAATGACACGATGCATGTAAAAACTTGAGAGCTGGTTCATCGTGAATTCTTGATACTTCTTGTACTTCCCGCCAGTAAAGGCTATAGAAGGTTCTAGAACTCACAGAGGTGTATATGAACATAAACACAGTGTGGAAAAGTGGGGTTGACTCGAAACGCCTACTGTGGGGAAGGGGAAGAGCCGCGTAGAAAAACTGAAGGAGTTCTGGAAGAACGAGGCGCTGCTAAGGTTGCGTGTGTGACTTTCAACAGTGCTTGAAAAACCAAGTGCAGTTTCACACGAGGCGTTTGGTTGCGTTTCGAGGTTGGAGACTTTGCTGCGTGGTGGAGGAGGAAGAAAGAGGAGGAGGGGGGTTGCAGGTGTTGGCGAGAGGGAAACATGTCTAGAACACGGAGTCGCAGAGGACAGGGAAGGGCATGGGCATGGCCCCGGGCTGTTGGGGGTGAGGGCTTGTCCTCGTGGTTGCGGGCTGGGGGTTCTTGCCCCGGCGGGGTCGCCACCCTGGGGACCCTGGGAAGACTGTGTGCGTCCAGCACCACCGCTGCAGCCTGAGGTCCCAAGTGGACCCGGAAGCCTGTCCCTTGGTGAGCCAGGTAACCAGAGATCAGTCAGATAAATAACAATAACATGGTGCACTGAGTTCCGCCTAAAACGCTTCTCTCCCTTGAACCCTGACTTCTAAAGCCGGACCACGGCTGTGTCTCAGCCAGCCATCCCCAAACTCCAGTGCGCATCTGAGTCGCTGCTGGGAACACCTTGGGTCCCACATCCCGGCTTCCCCCCCAGGTCTGGAGTGGGGCCCAGACTCTGCTGTTCTGACGTTTTCCTGGGCAATGCCCGTGCTCCCAGCTGGGGTGTCTCAGGAGAGCAACTAGTGGGCGAGTGTCTCGAGGTAGACATGCCCCACCTGGGCAGTGCCCACCAAAGCCCACGAGTGGGAGGGTGGGGGCCATTACGTCCGGCAGTGGGGGTGTTTGCTTGTATGTTGGTTTTTCGGCAGCAAAGGGGTGCCTCCAGGAAAGTGAGGTGTTTGATGGGTGATAAACAGACAGGAAAAATGTAGTAAGGAGAGAGAAGAAAATGAAATACGAAATGTCCCAAAAGAGCTGGTCATCAGAAACTGATGGATGAGACCGAGGGGACATGGATGGCCTCATCCTGTGCCTCAGAGGCCAGCGCATGTTCCCTCGCTCTGGCTATCCGACCAGGCCCCCACCCTTCCAGGGGACACGCCAGGGGGTCTGGTGAAGGGACACACTGGGCGGGGGTGCTGAGAAATCCACACCGCCCTTTTCTCTATTTTCAGCCCATTCTGGGTACCATCAGAGGTCTGGCCGTGGGTGCCCAGAGTGGGGGGGCTCCTCAAGGGACTAAACTCTGACTAGGACCTTTGCCCAAGGGGCCCCAGGGAATTCTAATGGACTTTCTGTCTGAGGACACACTCACCGTTCCCCTGAATGGAGGCAGAGCCACTGAGGGTCTGACTGGCCCCGTCTCTGCCCCATCTGGGGAAAGAGGCAGAGAATGAATCCCCCTCCCTCGTTTTGTGGGGAAATAATTTCGTATGCTGTGGGAAGGATGTTTCTGTTTTGACCCAACTGAAGAGAGGGTGTATGTGGAATCATGACTTTTAAGGCCAGTAGAACACGAATTCGCAGACCTAATGCGCTCACAGGCAGTGACCATGGCCCCCACGCCTGGCCCTGCGGGCTGGCCTTCCCTGCCAGGCTCACTGCCTTCCCTGGTCCCCGGTCCCCAGTCCCCACAGGCCTGTTCCCGGCACCAGCCACCACCCGGCATGTGGTGGAAAGGCCCTTCCACCTCTCCCCGCCCCCTTTAGTTTTTCTGTGCCTGTGAGTGCGCGTGTGGTCTGTCTTGCTCCGGAACACTACACAGGAGAAAAACGGTTAGAGGATCCAGGAATGTTTTGTTTTTATTATTTGTTGGTAAATCAGAAAGTTCTCTTTTAGAGATAATAAAATCTTCATTTTCAAGGAGCACATACAATCTAGTTATCTGTAATTTTTTGAATGTTAAGAATGCCCCAGATACTCCAGTTTCTTGTTGAAACTTAATTTTCTGTTATTTTTCATTTCTGTGCCTTGTGTGTTCAGCATTTGTAAATAAATACAGAATATGACAGCATAAACATCAAATTCTAATGATCAATGATACTGCTTCTTTTAAATGCAATAAAACCATAGAAATGAACATAGGATTTCCCCACTATAAGTGTTCGTAGTTCAGATTTCCAACATTATCCATCTAATAGAAATTTCCTACAGAAATCAAAATGCACTAGTTTACTCAGAGCAACGTTTTTAACATTAAAAATAAAATACATCGAAAGAGAGATAAGTCTAGTGAATACACAGATGCACAACCAAGTGTCAGAAGGCAGAGTTATGAGGGGGTGATCACCGTGCGTGCCCTCACCTTCCTCTGCCCTCCTCTTCCTCCTCTTCTTCTTTTTTTTTTAGATCAGAATCTCCCTGAGATTATCAGCTGGGATACGTCTGCTCCAGGTGTTAACCTGGAACAGTATCTGTGGAATAGTTACGAATCGTGTATGTCCTAAAAGCCACAGAACTCAAAGATGCGCAGCCCGCTCCTGGGACTCGCAGGGTGCACACCTCTCCTGAGTCCCCTTCTCCTGGAAGGACATGGGGGGGGGCGTCTCAGCCCGGACGGGTCCCAGGTTCCTTCTTCAACTTCTTGTTTTGTGTGCCGATGGGTCTCTTTTCCAATCTCAGTAGCGTTGTGAATGCATCCAGACTTTCGATCATTAAACACGCAAACATTCAGTCTCTGGTTGGAACCCCTCCATACTCGTAAGTCAATGGCGAGTCTTCGTTAATTACGACGCTACAGTTCCGGCCACAGCATTTGCATAACGCTGAGATTCCGGACAGATTTGTCTCCCATGTGGCATCTACAGCCATCAACCTCTTCAGGATTTGTCTTCCTCTCTTTCTTTGCACCCTGTGTCTATTCCCCGGGACCCCTGTGACAGAGGTGAGGGAAGCTGAAATCATGTGGCTTTTTGATGGGACAGAGGTACCTCCACGTACCACCCACCCCCTGAAGTCTCCTCATTTCTCAGACAGTGTCACGTCTGTGGTGATTCGTGGCAGCTTCACTGGACCGCAGCCACAGGGTCCCACAGTCCCCTCCTCACTGGAGCTGGGTTTGGTGCTCGTTAGCCACGCCCACGCGGACGAGCCCTAACTGTTGTGAGACAGGCCGTGCCATCCATCAGAGCTGTTGGACAGACAGGGACAGCTGGCCACTGCTGGTTTCCGCTTCTGCTTAGAGCGATCCGTGCCTCAGTTTCCTCCTGTCTACGGTGGAACGGCCGTTAGCTACTTCATGCTGTCGATGTGGACACAGTAACTTAGGCACCAGCCTGGTGAAGCCCACGCACTAAATAAATAGCAATCCCTCCCTTTTCTGCTTGACCAGAAAACAGCCCGCGGTGCTTGACCCCGAAGCTGTGCCATGGCCAGCAAACCCACGAACAACCAGGTCCCCAGCTGGCAGATGCGGCCACACCAGCAGGGGTGGCAGAGTTGGAGAAGTCCCCGCACATCTGATCCCCTCTAACTTACAGGAAAATGCCTCAATTGGCCACATGATGTCACAGATGCTTCTGCTGCCCTGTATGTAAAATATTGTGCCTGTCTGCCCTCTTTATGGACATAAAAGGAACATTTAGACTTGCAATAAGGTAGAAACTCATACATTTTAGATGGTCCTCAATGGTTAGAAAATCATTATTTTAATAGATCAGTATACATTGGCATTATTAAATGACCTTTTAAGGTTGCTTATTTTTTAATGTGAAGTCTGGTTGACAATTTTGTAATTGCAGGTCCTTCTAACAGTTTAAATTCTTAGGGAAGCAAGAGTATTTCAAAGAAATCAAAGTGTTTTCTATTTTACTTCTTCAGAGCTAAACATAGGTTTTATTGAAAAACTGAAATTAAAAATAGAAACTGATGGATGCCCTGTGGCTCTGTCAGCACCTCGGGGTCCCCAGGGAGGCTGCCTGGGGCTCCCCACCATGTCACTGTAGACTGACTCGGGTCAGCCGACAGACAGACACACTCTCCCCTGTCGGAAGAGCGCATGTCTCCTCCGACTCCAGAATTCCCACTTCCGCTGCTTTCCACCTGATGTTCACGCACGCAATTAAATTCTGCCGTCACCAAGACAAGAGGCTGGTGCCACTGTAGGCGATCGCCTCGTTTCTGAGAACAAATCCGCCCTGGGGATACTCATTACAGACACAGGGCCTGGTGAGTCCCGGATCCAAATGCGGCCCCGGCCCTGGGCCAGCACGGCGGGCGCCCACAGTGTCCTTCAAGTGCCATCGGATTCAGACCCAGCAGGAGAGTGGTTCAGACACTCTGCCTCGTCACTGGCTACCAGGCTCTTTAGCTAATTCGTTCAAGACAAACAGATGAAAAAGTTCCCATTTCACGCATACTCTGCCCGTGACAACTTAAAGGGGAACGTGTTACCCCATACACAGTTCTGGGCAAAACACAAGGGGAAGTCTGAAGGCCACCGCAGGTTCCTGTTCACCAGCCCCTCCTCCACCCATGAGGGGCAACAGGCAGCGATGAGACCTCGCGGGGAAGAGGAGGGAGAGCCAAGGCCTGAACAGACCATGTTTGCAGCAGCCGAGCAGAGAATCAGCCTGCTCGTTACACTCGGAGGTGACAACGGGAATGACACAAGTACACCTGCCGGGCAGGGTGGCGTTCCCTGGGCGAGGCTCACCCATTGCATTCCAGGGGCCTGACCCCTGTGAGGTCCCCAGGTGTGGGGAACGGGATGGCGTGGTTAGTGGTAGTGAGGAACTGCGTTCCTCTTCTCCTGTTAAATGAATAATAATAAAAAATGAAATAACAGGCATATGGAATAAAACCGGAAGCCTTCCTTTGTCCCCAGCCCTCTCCACTAAAATTGCTGTCGACTATCGTTTTTGTGGGTTTTCCTGGACGTTTCCAAACACAAACAAGCACACCACGGAAGGGATTTTTTTAAAAGTCACCAGCTGCATTATAGGAGGTTGTCTCAGTGTGGCCGCTGTGACAGAGGACACGCACGGGGGCTTAAGCACCATGTCTCTGGTTTGGCTGAAATCTAGACGACTCTGGACTTCCGGAACATTCCTGCAATGCTTACCGCACACACCCGAGACATTTTTTTTCTTTATTTCCCTCTATTTTAAGAGTAACTTAGAGACTCAACTTTGCACCTTTGCCCAGATTAAAGAAGATATTTTAAACAATTTGTTGAAAGTCAAAATACTTGGTGTAGGTGAAACAACACACTAAAAATCATTGTAAAATTGGACAAGCTTGCATCTTGTCTACAAGACTGTGTTGGTTTCAATTTGGAGGCATCCGAGTTCAGTGTTTTTCCCCAGAAATGGTTGCTTTCTTAGCCATCAGAATCTTCTGTTGTGATTGTTTCGCCAGCGTATGCTGAAAGAGAAAGCAGCTAGTGAAGAAATGGGACCAAACAGTGGCACCAGCAATCATGACGTCTGCCTGGGATCACCACCACGTCCAGTCCAAACCCAAGCGAAGCGAGGAGGACCCCGAGGACCCGTGACGTGTGGCACTGACGTCCATCACAGCCATATGCAGTAATGTGGGTTGGGCACCAGAGTCCTGTTGGACTGCTCCAGGGGACGCAAAGCTGAAGACGGGTCCCTCCCTCCTGCAGAGAGGCCTGGGGATGCTACCAGGGCTTGGAGAGCCTGTCGGGACACCAAAGGACATCCCAGCAAGGGGCAGCAAGCAGCACACGGTCACTCACCACTGAGTGTTTTCGGAAGGCCATGGGTCACATTGCGTCTGTTTAGCATCACAACATCAGCCAGTGAAATGTCAGGGCTCTCTAAGAATATAAGTGTCTTGGCGGTCATTGTTAACGAAGTAAAATTAGCTTAGATGCAGAAAGCCTAAGGGTTGTGGAGGGGGCTGGGGGTGCAGGGAGAGTGGCCCCCCAAACACCTTTAACCCAAATTTCATATCACTTCATATGTGTGCATATTTTGGGGATGAAGTATAAAGCTTTCATACAACTTACGAAGAGTTTTGTGACCAGGGAAAGTGTTTAAAAATAGGCACAAATCAGAAGCAGGATTCCCGGGCTAAGTGTGAGGGGAAGCCGGCTGCGGGAGGAACGAGCCCCGTGCGGACCTCCCAGGGCCTGCGGGCGCCCAATGGGGAGGGCTGACCCGCATCTCACACGGAAACCGCGTTCCTGTGGATGGGAGTTATAGGTAGAAAAGCCCCAAGTTTGGGGGCAAGGATAGATGGATCTGTTAAAAATTTACTTGGCTTTCCACTCTCATCTCACTCCTTTTTATCTCCCCTTGATTCTGAATTGCATTCTTTGGTTAAGCGGTCGGGAAGAAACTGCACACTTGCACATTTAAATCTTACTGTTCTCGGGTACTCCTCCATCGTCATCGGAGGGACATTGTCCCGTGTGGCCACGGGGAAATTTCGAGTTTTACTGCGTCATCTGGGTGCGTTCTTTCTTAACCATTTCACTCAACACGGCTCGGATTCCATTCAGTCCTGTTGGACTCCTCAATGGCGTATTACTCCCGAAATTGTTTTCTTGATTTCTTTCCATATTTCTGCAACCCACATTGCCTGGGAAGAGATTTCAATGCTAACAAAGGGGGTAACTCTCCCCACCCAATCTCCTTATTTTCTCAGTGTGCTCTCTTTGTTGTTGTCGTTACTAGTTTTATTAAAGCCTGAGTGTTCAGCCCATGCACCCAGGAATGCAGACGCCCCCTGCCCCGTGTTACATCACACTTTAAAAAGAACAGACGAGAAGAGCTTGGAGACTTTTCACAACACTGTCTGCCTGGGGAGCATTGTGAGAAATACCGGATGAGAGTAGAAAACAGAAACATGCTTTTAATGGCAACGTGGTCCAGGGACGTCACTCCTGACAGCTTCAAGGACAGATGTCCCTGGACGGACCCTGACACAGAGCAGAGGCTGCATGGGCACGTGAATGCTGCTGATGACCAAATGGAATGACCAGTGCCAACATTTCCCGAGTAGCGGGCATTGGGAAGTAGAGCCGTACATTTAGGGGCGTGACGCTAAATTCTCAGGAACATGAAACTTTGATCCAAACTGGGATTTCCTTCTGATTGACTGCTATATGACGTGCCCAGGAAAACCGTGAAACACTTCATTCGTGAAAATGATAGCTAGTCTGTGGCATTTATATAAATGGTTTCTCTATTATACATAAATGGGCAGTTTCTAAAGGGGATGGGGTTCCTCTCGTCACACTTTCTTGTGATTTCAGGCTCGTTTCATTCAAGCGACAGACACTCACAAATAAACTGGAATTGTGGGCTGTTCCGACGTGGACCTTCTGCTGGTTCTCCCCCGTCATTTTAGGGATTCATGCCGTGGGACTCACTCCGGTCTCCCAAATCTTAGCTTGCTGCCCAGAAACCAAGCAGCCAACACGAACACGCTTCACTTCTGTTTTCCCCCGGTTAACACCTCTAAAGGGGACACCAGAATTGGGCAAACAATGGCAGGTGACATTCACAGGGCCCTGGGAGAGGGGAGTCCCAGCGGAGTTCCCGAGGTCCCCTGGCACAGAGCCAGAGGCAGACTCACACACTGACGAGGAGCAGGGGGTGCCTGGCTGGGTCCCACTCGATTATCCAGTTAAAGGCCACTAGGAACAGGCAGGAATTGGCGATGATTCAGAAGGCTTTCCAGGGAACCTTCCTGGTTAAATGACAGACTCCGCGGGGGTCCCTATGTCCTGCACTGTGACGTGGTCGACAGTGTAAGCAAGTGTCTGCCAACGCCCGACTTCCCTGCAGGTGCACAGGTGCCCCACACCTGAGTCGGCAGCCTCTGAAGTGACTGGGTGTGTGGCAACAGAGCCCTAGGCCTGTACCGGGCATTGTGAGTGAGTGTGAGCTATTTCCCTGCGAGTGTGGCACGACTTAGAGAAACTTCTGGCTTCTCCCCTCCCCACCCCTTCCTGCCTCCCGCTCTTCCTTTCTCTGATTCCCAGCCAACGCTGCTGGCACCCCAGGGTTCAGCCCCTGGGGTGTGGACATGTTATGGGAGTGTCCTGTTTAAGGCTGGCATTTAGGAAGGAGAGTGAACTTGTGTTTCCCCGGGAGGATGTGCACGCCTGGCCTCCTTATTCACACAAACATGATTGGGCCATGCGTCTTCTTTGAGCAGCAGGTGGCAGAGACCCAGGTGCCGTCCTGTGACTCGGTGGCGGAGTCCTGTCACTCTCATCCCGGTATCTCACACCAGGCGCATCTTCAGCACAGCCTCCCTGCCTCGTGGGACACAGGTGACATATGGCCGTTTAGCATGAGCTTTCGGCAGGTGCTCCTGGATGTGCGGTCTAAGCATGGGGTGCTCTAGGCTGGTCACGGGCATTGCTGCTTGTGACTCAGAGTCAGGGGGCGCCCCTTTGCAGTAGAGCGGCTGGCACAGACATGGATCTGTTTCTGCGCAGGGTGTGTCGAGGGCTCGGACCAGCCAGATCCCACTCACAGTCCTGACACAGCGCCGAAGCAGCATCTTCCCAGAGAGACTGTGTCAGGGCCGCCCCCACCCGGGCGGGGGCAGCAGTTTTCAGGGGTGTCCTCCACCCCCTCCAAGGGGCCCAGGGAGGGGCTTCACTCCTGACTGCAAAGGCCAGGGACTGGGGCATGTGGCTCGCCCACTGGACGCCCGCTGAGGAATCAGTGCTGTGGGCGGGTGGCACGGGCTCCCCTCTGGTCCCGGTCGTTCCGGGAGAGCTCACTGAGCATGTGTGTGGACGGCCCCACACAGCACCGCGCTCGCATAGTGCTCATCACCACTGTGCCCACCCTACCCAGGTTCCTGTCCGGTCTACACAGTGCCTGTGTGGGCATGTGACAGCTTCAGTGTGTCCCTGTGGGGGGTCTGGGTGGTAACACCTTGGCCTTGTATCTCTAACTTGAGGTTGTTGTGTAAAACAGGGAGGCATAGCCTGCTGTGTTTAAATACCTGTGTGCATTTGAGCTGAAGGACTGGAGGTCAAGGTTTGTCACCCTCTGACATTGGCCATGATTGCTGGGTGACCCTGAGCTCTGACAGGGTGGTCCACAGCCCACGGGCTGCCGCTCAGGGGACACAGGGAGTCCTGCCTCTGCGGAAGGCAGACGGGTGTCTTCTTGTTCATGATCCGCGTCCTGGAATCCCATCGCATCACCCTTCTGACCGGTTTCAGTAAATACCACACATTACTAAAACCAGGTCCACCTGTCTGATGTGGCGCCCACTAGACTGTGAATTCCATGGCCGACTTGCTTTGTGCTCTGCGGAGCAAGGCGGGTCCAGGGCAAAGTGGGGGAGGCCGGAACCCGTGTTTTTCTTCACTAGTCCAATTATCACTTTTACGACGTCCCTGAAGTTTCTTAGGTAGTATTTCCTGGAGCAATTATGTTGCAGCCCAACATGATGTTTCATCATTTTTAATTGAGGTGGGTTGGAGCCCTATAACCCAGAAGGCCCGTCGTGGGCCCCCCGGTGTCCCTGGGGCAGAGGAGAGCACCGTGCCCCCCCCTCAGACAGTGAGTGATGGGCCAGGACCGTCACTGACCCCCACCCCTCGGACACGCACCAGCCTCAGGGGCTTGGCGTCAGCTCTGCCCCTGCTGGGCACCCCCGGATGCCTGGCTGGGCCTGACCCCCAAGTCCCCCTTGAGCCCTGCCACGTCCTTGCACTCGAGCAGGACCTGTGAGCACCTGAGGTCAGAGTTTCAGGGCAGGGCCCGCGTGTCCCTTCCGGGCCGACGCATGGAGGAGCCGGCTCAGGGCCACACAGCTGTGCCACTGTGCCTGGGAGTGGGGGGAGTGGTCAGCAGGGCAGGTCACAGGGGCCTGTGGCCTCAGCAGGATGGGGTCTGGGGGAAGCACCAAGCAGCAGTTCAAACATGTCTGCTCATCGCCGCTGTGTCCCTGACAATTCTATCCTAATGGAATATTTCACAGGAAAAAAAAAGCAATTCAATTAAAAACTGCATTATAGAAATGCTAATGCTTCTAGAACATTCTCCAGAGTTTCAGAGATGTGGCTAGTGTGAGAAGGCACATTTGTGGTTCCAATAGAGAAGCCGTGGATTTTGCCACGAGTTGGCCCAGCATCCTAGGCCGGCCTGACAGGTGAGCCCCTGCCTGCCCAGTGGGGCCCGCCCTGCCCCATGGACCCGTCTCCCCTCTGCTCCAGCTGATCTGGGGCGCCCGGCACCGACCGGCATCCTGGTGTTTTCACCGTCTGGCTGCTCCCCTGGAAGGTGGGCTCCACGCCGAGGACACCTCCCTGCACACCCAGCAGACGAGGGGACGCAGCATGGATGAGCCCAGCCAGCCCCCTCACCTTTGCTCTCCCCACGTTCTCTCTCCAAGAGGCAGTCCTGCAGAACAGCATCTCACACGTGGCTTTGCTCTCGACGCCCATGGAAACTCACGTCGCCAGTGCTGTAGGACGAACGTGAAGTCACAAAAGCAGTGAGGTGATGCGAGGACAGACATCCTGAGCTTGTCACTGCGGGCGGAGACTCACCGTCTTGGGGACACCAGGTCTTCGGGCTTCTGGTGGTGGTGGTGGTGCGTGCTAGGAGCACATCGAAGCGCACACGCTGTCTTTACTCCCAATTTTATGGCCGGCCTGAGTGGGAATTAGACACTTAGCGTTTCGATAATGTGATTTTTAATTGAATTGCTTTTTTTCCCCTGTGAAAATGTTCTATTATGATAGAATCGTCAGGGACGCAGTGGCGATGAGCAGACGTGTTCGAACTCCTGCTGAGTGCTTCCCTTGCCGCAGGAAAGGGAGCAGGGGGCAGGGGAAGGGAGGCTGGCGTGCGCAGCACAGGCTCCGAGGCTGCGAAGGACGGGAAGCGTTCGGGGACGTCCGCGCCAGACAGCCACCGCTCCCAGGGACCCGGAGGGCGCAGGACCCTGGTTTGCTGGGCAGTTCCCTGCTTGCTCCCAGCCAACCACCTCGGCGAGAAAGTTTGCTCATTTACAGTTCTTTTCCTCAACTCTTTCCTCTGCATGAAAACCAGTCGACATCGATGTACTCTGATTCCAAGTGTTCGTGGGTAGTTATTTAATTCACATACTTATAACTTGACAGAAAAGGAAGTGTCTTCTTAGAAAAGTTGCAGATTCTAGGTATGGGATTGTAGGGACCCAACCTATGAAAGAAGCAGGGTGGCTGGAACCACAGAAATTCATTCAGCATGTCTGTGTGTGCGAGAGAGTGTAGTGAGTGTGAGTGAACGTGGGTGTGACTGCGTGTGTGAGTATGGCGTGTGCGAGTGTAGGGTGAGTGTATATATGCAACCGTGTGTGTGTTAGTGAGTGTGTGTGAGTGTGCGTGCAGTGAGCAGCGTGTACCTGTGTGTAGAGCAACCGTGCACCGTCAGGTCTGATAGGACTTTAGTCTCAAGCAGCATATGAATGAGCTTCCATTGTCACACCAAAGGAAGGCGGACATGCTACCTAGGAGCCGAGACGCTAGAGAACTACCCAAACGGCACGTAAACCCTGGGCGGTGACTGGCGAGGGGCCGACTCGGTGAGTTCTGGGAGTTCTGGCCGTCTCAATCTGTACTCAGGGCAGCTGTTTGACCCGGGAAGGGACGGGCCATGGCCCTGGGCCGACTCGTGTACACGCCCTGGGCGGGGGCTCCCAGGTCCCACGTGGGGCTGGGCCTCTGGGCTGCACAGCTGTCTGCTGCTGGGGACGTGGAGGAGAGCGCTAATGACCGAAATGAACCGAAGGCCCAGCACTGGACACGCTACAGGAGCCAGGTCATTCTATGACAGGGTGCTCCCAGGACCGCCCTGCCGCCGGGCGTTCTCTGAGAAGTGACTTCTGTGACAGGCGAGCACACCTCTCCTGGGGTTCTCCCCGGACCCTCCCTTCCGTTTCAGATCATGTTCTGTGAGTCTGAAGTCCCACAGGTCTAATGAAATCGAAAGATTAATATCACACAGTTTATATTACACTATCTAAGCTATGGATTGAAGAATAAATATATTTACCCACTTTACAAAGCTTTCATTGATACAATCAGTTTTGTGTGTATGATATTTCACCTTTTAAGAAAATTTAACAGCTGTATTGGGGGTGGCCCACATGGGTGAAGCTGTACGTATTTAACGTGCAATCAGCGAGTTCGGGTGCATGCGTGCCCGTGACGTCATCGGCTCCCTCCAGGCCTGGGCGCCTTCAGTGCCTCCAATGGTCTTTCTCTGCCGCCTTCATTATGTGTTTCTTAACAATCATGTAACGACGAGCCTAATGGTACAAGTTTTTACAGGGAAATGTTTTAGAAGTGAAAAAACCTGGCTCCTGCTTTCCTGAGAGTAACCGGAGAGCTGGAATTTAAAACTAAGTGTGCCCTGGTCTAGAAGGTCTAAGAAGAGAGAACACGTGTATTATTGCTTGTCACCGGCTCTGTGTGGCCCCCCACACACACGTGTCACCCACTCCACACAGCTGCCGTCTGCGGCTCACAGACCGCAGGGACCTGGAACCCCAGGGCAGGACCCCGACTGGCGGGGCCAGCTCACAACCCCAGGAGCAGGGAGATGGGCACACACAATGCACTTGCGAGGTCTGCATCTGTTAAAATTGTTAGGGGCTTTGCCACTTGCTTGTTTATTTTTAATGTATCGGGGTGACACTGGCTGATAAAATTACACAGGTTTTAGGTGTGTGGTTCCGAAGCGCGTCACCTGCACACCGCATCATCGTGAAGTCAGCATCAGAGTCCAGTCCCCATTACCGCCCCTCCCCCTCTGCCGTCCTGTACATCCCCGACGCCCCGTTACTCCGTCATCCCCACACTGTCGTCTGTCTCTAGGGCTTTAGTTTGTTGGATGTGTTTTGTTTGGTTTAATCCCTTCGCCTTTTCATCCAGACAGCCATTCCTTTCAAAGTGCAGGAGCAACTGTGGCCAGCAGCACCTTGCTGTGACCTTCAGGGCGCAGAGCCCAAGACGCCGGACGTCAGCCCATTTCCATCCAGACACTGGGGGGAGAATGTGCCTGTGCTGTTGCCGCGGACGCGTTAGAATTGGAAAGATCTGCTTCATGGAGTCTCATCTAAGGCCTGGTAGACGCGGGTTAGAGGAATATCATCGGTTCGTGTCCCAGATGTTGGGTTATTTAAATTTGGGCGGGGGGCGGCTGAGAGAGGGAGGCATTGGAGCGAGCGGATTGGAGCTGGGTTGGATGGAGTCTTTTCTGGCCTCGGGGCTGTTCTCTCGTGATAAGCTGACATTTCGGCGGGCACAGGCCTGCCTGCTGTCCCTGAGGTTTCAAAGGCTTCTGGCCTCACCTGACGGATTTCACATCTGCCTGAAACAAAGCAAGCGCTTCCTCTAACGTGTTCTGACAGCACCGGGGGGGCGTGCTCTGGAGGGCCTAACCTCACCAAATCACCAATGTCACGATTCCGTTGTAGGAAAAACGAAAAATAAATAAGGATACGTGCCTGTACAATGAGCAGAAAAAGCTAAGGCTGTAATTTTGTTAATCGTGTATAAATCATGTATAATGTATACATTATACATAATGTATAATTTATAAATTAATGTATAAATGATCAGATAACAAGAAATAAAAGACTAGACAAGGGAAAGGAAGATGAGTCCTAAGTAGAGAAGCAACTTGTTTGCTAGAGAAAAAGAAAAGCAAGAAGCCCCATACGTGATCTGGGTGTGTGTTTGCTCATTTGTGTTTAAGAGCATTTATCCATTTAGAAACACACACTCCGTGGCGGGGGGCTTTCTCAGGTCAGAAGCTGGCTTGGGATTCCTGACCCTCTGAGAACGGCCATCCCCAGAATCCCGGGCCGAGTCTCCTGGACAGAGCTGGCCAGGGCTCATCCCCAGCCATACTGGATACACTGAGGGTCGGGTCCCTGAGGGACATTGGTGGCTGTGGACAGGAGGAGGGGCAGGCAGGCAGTGACAGTTTTGGTGCTCATGTCCAGTTCTGCAGCCACGAGAACAAGGTCACTCATTCACTTTGACCATGGGGATGGGCTGCTGTGGTCCGAAACCGGTCCTCAGTCATCCTTAGCTGGGGTCTCTGGGCTGTGCTTTCAAGGCTCCATCACTGGGTGCCTCTCACCTGTAAATAGTCGAGAGTGTTTTGAGAAGGATTTTTAGATGGTCCAGAGCCCCATGGCGGGTCTTCCTACCCCGTGGGCTGGGTATTTTCTAACCTACTTGCGTAGCGCCAGGGAACTACACACTCACGTTTCACTTTACACGTCTATCCGTTTCCTCCGCTGTGTGCTTGGGTCTGGCACCTTCATCGCGTTCCACTTCACGGAGGCCCTGCACCCAGACCCAAGAGTGGACGGGAGAGGAGCACTGGCTATGGGGCGGGAGGCCCAGGCCACCCAGCAATGAGCCCAGCACTCGGGGAAGCCACGCCAGCTTGGTGTGTCCGTGCAGCGTTGAACCCACCGTCAAGGACCCTGTGTGGTGCTCACAGACAGGTGCTAAGAGGGTGGGTCTCGTGTGGTGTCCTCGCCACATTCTGTCCTGTGAGGGAGGGAGAGCAGGATGACAATGAACGAACGACAGTCACAGAAGGGCTTCAGGAACCTGGAGGGAGAACCGGTTTTGCACTGGTTCTGACAGAATGGTCTCTTGACCAGGACTGTGCCCGAGCCGGTTCTCCAAGGGTCGGGGGACCCAAGAGAGGGTGTCCTAACAGTGAGCTGGGACCACAGCAGGGCATTGCAGTGACCCTCACAGAAAGTAGTCTTGTGACCACGAGGGGGTAACCCAGAAGAGCTTCTCCTTTCAGGGAGTAAGGGACCGAATAGGAAACAGCAGAGGAGTTTCAGTGGTTTTATCTGTGCTTTTTAATAATAAGATGCAGCAGTTTATTTAAAATGCAGGGAAGTGTTTCAGAAATCGTTTGGGAATGGTTTTGAGGACGAAGGAATTGACGGATGGGTGGATGGATCGACACCCACCGTAATTGTTCTAAAAAGTGCTTACGCTCGTTCGTTAACAGAGGTGTTCCCAGCGCCACTAAAGCCTTGGGGCCAAGTGGAGGGTCTCAGGTCTCGGGTGGAGAAGCAGGCGTCACCGGTAATGCCTGAGCTGAAGCTTGGTTTGAGGAGTGAATGGGCGTTGAAGGACGGAGGAGGGGCACCCAGCTTCTACAGGAGCCTTGGCAGAGAAGATGGCAAGGGGCAGAAGGAGCGGAGCAGGAGGGGAGTGGAAAGGGGGAAAGCTTTGAGATGCGCGTCTGTGCGGGTGTGTGTGTTGGGAGAAAGATGTGCTGAGCTGAGGCTCAGAAAGGGGCCGGGGCCTCAGAGGCTGAGGGGAGAGACAGGTGAAGACATAAGGCTGGGAGGGACAGCAAGACACCTGTCACCTGTGCCCTTGTCTCTGCCGATGCTGTTCCGTTTGTGAACACGTCCTCTCTCTACTCCCACGACTTCGGGATCTCTACTCACCACGAAACGCAGGTCTGGGGTCACTCCTACAAAACCCTCTACAGGTCCCCAAACCAATGTTGCTCATGCCCCCACATTGGACCCAGGACCTACTTCTTATTTTGCACTTAGAAATGTTCCCACGCAGTCGAACCCCCGCCCCCTCCACTCGGTGCCTGCTCACGGGCCCCCGGGCACGGAGTCCGTTTGTCTGTGTCCTCCTAGCTCTCGGTCTGGACTGCGAACTGTGTCATGAGTTAAATGAAGTCCCCTTGAGTTCTTACCTCAGTGAAAACTGTACAGCCCTTTTGACTCTTGTCTGTGTCAGACCAGCTCCTAGCACAGGTTCTGCCTCCTGGTTGCTTCTAAGTTGACGTCTTGGATGGGAATAAATGAGTGGATGAACGGCATTGATAATGGCCTTGAACATCCGAAGAGCCAGTCTGGCGTGACGTTCTTGTCCTGTGTGGAGTGGTCGCAGCTAGAATAGTGTCTAAAGGCGGAGCGTGAAGGGCAGGTGTACTGGGCGGGCGCATTTGGGAGACTGAGCGCAGGTGGGAACATCGACCCGGCCCACAGAGAAACCGGGCACGTCCCAACCTTCACTTCTCTGACCCTTTTGTGTGGAGGGTGTTGGACTCGCCGCCTCCAACCCCGAGCAGCTGATTTCAGGGTCCACATCCTCAGGTGATTGGCTTCATGGAGGATCACCTGCCCCAAAAATCAAGCCCAGAATCTAGAAACTTTCACAGCGTAACAAGCCGTGAGGCATGTCCCGCCGGTCACAGCATCTGCTCCTTAGTGAGGGGCTAACTGGTTTATGAATAACTAATTTCTGTAGGAAAAAGAACGAAGAGCTACGTGTTGTGAGCTACGTCATTTCTTGGTACGACTCTTTGGAGAAAGCTTTGTCGTCTCGGATGTCTCGTGTTCATTCCTTGATGCCATTCCATCCAAAACGCATTGTATTTATTGTAGTATAATTAGATTCTGTTTGAAGTGCGTGTATGGAATCCTGTCGAAATCAGCTTCCTTCGGAAGCTGCGAAACACAGCATTCTCCTTTGTAAGCCTGTGATGTGAAATCTGACTAGTTGAAGAGACTCTTCCTTCCGCCTTTGCTGGGGAGGCCTCTTACTGCACTACAACTCCCAGAAGGCCTCGTGTGTCCCAGATGAAATTGGCCACCCAGGAATCACCGCTTTCAGGCATGTGGCCCCACCTGGTTTACAAGTCGTCCCAAAAAGGACTTCCCATGGTTAAGCTACAATTAACGTTTACCTTCAAATGATGCTTCTTGCTCTCAACATTTCAATCAATGAACTCCCATGGGGAGGGACAAAGTCACACGCCATTGTCATAGCACCTTGAACTGTGTACAGTGTGCGGCGGATGTGGCCTGGACAAAAGACTTCTGGCCATGCGAACACTAAGGTGTGCGTTCACCCAGAGTCTGGTGGCTCCTTTGGTTTTTTTCTGAATCCTAGTCTTGTGTTGGATATGCCTGCTTCCTGCTAAGGGCCCGACTTCCTTGTATTTAGGATCCGCTTCTCCCTAAGATAAGTTAATCAATATGTGTCATTAGGATGGTATTATACCGAATATTCTTCTAATTTACTCTGTCTTCGGCTTTAAATTTGACTCACCGGGAGTAATGATCATTACAAGGGGATTGAAACCTTGTTTTAATCAGCGTGAGTTATTACAACTGCTTCTAATAAGAACTACTATGTCCACCATCCATTCACGCCTCTTTCCTTGTGTGCTGTGTTAATTCTTGTGACTGCACGGAGAAGTGAGCATTAATCCTTGCTTCGTTACGGAAACGAGGCAAGTACAAACAAGCGGGCCAGCTTCACTTGATTTTAAGAGATAAGCAGAGCCCCAAATCCCCTCCTCTGGCCACAGGCTCTGCGTGTGGCCAGTGTCCAGAAAGGGACAGATTGCTGTGCTGACCGCTCCCCACGAGAGCCTGAGTGCGCAGTTGGCAGTTGCTGACGGGGCTCACACTACGGTCTGAGACCCAGCAATGAGCAGAGCAGACAGAAGTGAGTGAGTGACCGCCACCACACAGGGCTCAGTGAGGGACAGGTGCGGCTTCGTGTCTCCATCTTTTTTCACATCTTTGACAGACTTCAGTTTTCATGTCAGTTTTAGATTCACAGCAGATTTGAGAGGAAGGTGCCAAGATTCCCCACATACCCCGCCTCCCACATGCAGACCCGTTACCCCCCCCCCCCGTTACC
Source organism: Sturnira hondurensis (assembly GCF_014824575.4). Taxonomy (NCBI): domain Eukaryota; kingdom Metazoa; phylum Chordata; class Mammalia; order Chiroptera; family Phyllostomidae; genus Sturnira; species Sturnira hondurensis. Next base: position 1,524,592 of record NW_028087067.1, read on the forward strand.
AGCGCCCCCCGTCAGAGGGGCATTTGGGGTAACTGAGGAACCTACACGTGGACATCCTCATGCTCCAAAGTCTGTGGCTCACCCTCTGGATGTGACACATTCTCAGGGCTTGAAAACATATAATGGCCTGTGTCCACTCCCAAAGTATCACCTTGGGTGTTTTCATTGACCTACATTTTTTCCGTTTTGCCTGTTCATTCCACCCCGACCCAACCCCTGGCAACCCCCTGATCTGTCACTGTCCCCCTGGTTTTGCCCTTTCCAGAATGTCAAGTTGGAATCTCACAAGGTGTAGCCTTGACAATGGGCTCTTTCACTCGGCGGCATGTTCTCAAGGTCACTCCGTGTCTTTTGACAGCTTGATGAGTCCTTTCCTTGTACCTGAACGGTACCCGTTGTCTGGGTCTAGCACAGTTTGCTGGCGCGGTCACCTGAAGGAGGGCACTGCTGGCTGCCTCCAAGGTTTGGCCATCACGAACTCAGTGAATACGCACGTCTGTGCGTCGGTTTCGGGCTGGACGTCAGTTTTCAGTTCCTTCCTGTAAATACCAGGGAGTGTGATGAACGACACCCTCACTTCTTAATGTGGCAATTAGGGAGTATCGGCTCATGAATAACAAGTTTTAATCCACTCACTTAATTAAGAAAAAGATGGAGGATGGAAAAATAATCACCAGATGTTTCATGTCTGTCCATTTCTTTGGATGGGTACATTGGCTCTTGCATGTAAATTATTTTCAGGGAAGAGGCCTTTTCTCTGCCATTATTGATACAATTGCAGTGACCGAAAACATTTGATGGTGCCGGTGACACTGGATGAATGGCTTACCTAAGACACTGGGCACCGATAGGTATGTTAAGGTGACCAGTCACAAGGTGCCACCAGGAGGCAACTCGAACCTCCTTCCTGGTGAGAGAGGAAACCCCTGTCCCGGGTCCTCGTCACGTGCCCAGACGATTGCCGTGGGGATGGCAGCATTCCCAGGGCCCTGATTGGTTGGAGGTCCATGTAAATAGTTTGAGTGTCTGTGGTTTTTATATTGTCCCTTTTCTTATTCCAACATAAGAAAAATTGCTCTCCGATGATGTTAATGATCAGACCTTAAGAGAGGATTGAAATGCTAACTTTTGGATCATTGCTGATCTTGTATCCAGAGCCTGTCTCTGTGAAACCAGAAAAGACATGGGCATTCAGGCTGCTTGTCACCACCAAACCCAGTAAACAATGACGAAGATTGAATCTTTATGGGCACTTTATTCAGATGGCCGGCGATCTGAGAAGATGGCAGCTCATTCCCTAACAGACCATTTGTCTTTTCTTTCTAGGCCAAGTTTATTTTATCTTTAGAGAGAGTGGAAGCGAAGGAGAAAGAGGGAGAGAAACATCAGTGTGTGGTTGTCTCTCACATGTCCCCATTGGGGACCTGGCCTGCAACCCAGGCATGTGCCCTGACTGGGAATCAAACCGGTGACCCTTTGATTCAAAGGCTGGCACTCAATCCATTGAGCCACACAGCCAGGGCTCCAGGCCAAGGTTTTTATAGCAGGGAATAAACAAGGTGCGGTGAGGGATTTTGAAGTTCAGGGAGGGTCAGGTAGAAGAAGCTGCAACATCCCTGTCCTGGGCGGTTAGCTGTTCCCAGGGGCAGGTGGTCGTTTGCCCCTCCCTGGAACACAATGGCCTGGATGCCTCCAGTTGTCCCCAGGCAGTGATCTTTAGTAGGGCCCCAGGAGGTCAGCTGTTTCCCAGGAGCCGGGGTGGGCCTTATCTGTAGTTTCTGAAACAAAAGCTCAAACGTACGCACTACTCGATAGGCTTATAGCTATTTACCTTAAACGAAACTTTTCCAACTCTTCAGTCCCCTGCCATCTGGGGCTGCCTTGGAGGTCCCCAATTTCTAGATGGCATCTGGGTTTCTAGATATCCATGAACTCCCAGCATCCCCGGGCTTGCCTCTCCGGGGCTCATCCTGCAGCGTCAGACCAGCACCTCACTTTCCCTGTTGCCCTGGCTGGAAGGAGACTCTTCCTTCCTCTGAAAGCCCTGAGGATCCAGCCTTCTGTCCTGTGTCCAAACTGCGCCTGTGCTTGGTGACCGCCACTGACGTGTCTGCATGTGTCGACTTCCTCCCCAGCTCCACTCGCACTTCACCTGAGCATGCCTGAGCATGTTTCCCAGGGGTGTCCCCAGATGTCCACGTGGACTTGTCCCACCTGGACTTCCCGGGTCGCCACCCTGCACTGTTGCTGCCCCCAGAACCCAGACATCAGCTGGGATCCCTCCTGCCAGGCCCCCCCCCCAGCACATCCATCAGCCTGCCTGTCCCTCCAGCACGGGTCTCAAACCCATTGCACCCCTCCGTAAGCCCTGTCACCTGTCACCTGTCACCAGAGGGATGACCACAGCCAGGTGGGTGTGGGTTACTTAGCCCAGGAGGCTGCAGAGCCCTGCCCTCCTCATCACTACCACCTCGGCTACATCACCCTGACTCCAAAGTGTCACCTTGCCCAAGTGAAAATGGCCAGTACTGCAGTGTGGACTCAAAGGCAGGCTTGTCCTCAAAGACGACAGCCCGCCCCCTGTGGAACGCCGCCTCTCTACCCGCCTGGACACGTGCACACTCCAGCGTCCCCGACAGTCCCCGACGCCCCAGTGGCTCTGCCCCAGGTTCCCATCTCCCAATCCCTGCCTTGGCCCTCCTGGTCCTCGCCACCGAAGTTCAAACTTCAAATACAATGCCGCACTCCTGTCTGCCCCGGATACTTTCCTCAATGTGGCCTTTTTACTACGGAATGGTGAACTCTAGTAGCATATGGATTGTTCCCATATAATCCTCCAACACATTAGCTAGCCTGTAAATCGATGTCATTTTTCTGTTTACTTTCTCAATTCAAATTCAAAGGGATTCCATCAAACTTGCATGCGTTTGTTGGCTTCAAATAATTAATTTACCTTTCTAAACATCATGTTAAATATGAAACTTAACTTTCACTATTACATTTGTATTTACCTCAGGGAAATTAAAAGCTGATTAATTTATATTGTGTAGGATAAATAATCACTTTTATGTAAATGTGACTTAATTTAATTAGGAACATATTATGTAAATATATGTAAATTATACTTTACATATTTACATAATGTGAAATTTAAAATGTTCTATTTATTTGTTAAGGTGAGCCTGGGAACAGTCAATATGGCTTGCATAATTAATAGGTAGGGACTTAAGGGACAAGGGCATTCGTATTAATTATGTGGTTAAAATATTCGAGGGGGAATTTGCTCAAAGGACTGTGTGCCTTGGGCAGGTGCCGTAAACGGGCCATTGTCCATGGTGCTGCTGACCAGTCTTTTCCCTGAGCCCACCCCACCTGCGCTGTGCCTGGGTCCTCACCGCGGAGCAGGGACGGGAAGGAGAGGCGAGGATCGAGGGAAAATGCATAGAGAGAAACCCTGAATTTTGGAAAGTCGGAGTAATTACATGAAGTTTTCTTAGGAAGATTATCCAGTCTTCCAAAGGGTTTCCATCAGAATAAATGTAAAAGAATTTTTTTTTTTAAAAGAACTCACGGTAATACAAATGAAAAGAAAAGAGGTCGGCCTGAGGGTGATGTGGGCACTCACGAAGTTGTTGAGTTTACTTTTAGAAACTGGATTAAAGTGGAAGTCTCTAGAAAAAGTACCAAGGGAATTATTTTTGTACTTTAAAAAATGATTTCATATGGCTGGTATCCAACCCATTCTTCCCATAATTCCTTAAGATTGTATGCTGATTAGTAGCAGTATTGAGAAATACAATCCCATTTAAAAAAATAATTTTCCCAAATGAAGTGTGTGGGTGTAATTATCATTTTACCAAAGATAAGAGTCAGCGAAAACTCTGAGGTCTAAATCTCCGCCCCGTAATAATCAGCTGGAGACGTGGGGGCTTTGGGGGAGCCTGGCAGTCAGGGCCCCGTGGGGAGAGGCTGACTTCCCCGCGAAGACCAGCACTGTGGTCGGAGGACCGAGGAAAGGGGTCCCCGAATTGGAGCAAACCCCTGGGCCCTGTTTGTTCCTCCTCCGCCCTCCAGAATGACTCGGCAGCACTACCAGGAAGTGTCTGCTGGTCCGTGACGCGCTCGGAACCGTCCCCTTCGGTGAAGTCTGCACCGTGCCGCCCCGAGGAAACGGCTTCTCTCGCAGGGCGATCAGCATCCCGTCTGTGTCCAGCCTCCAGGTGTGACAAGCAGTGACAACAACCCCTGCCCCGAGAAACGTGCCCTCGTGGTTCCGTCAAAGTGGCTCAGCCTCTTTCCAGGCAACCGCATCCTCTTCCTGGGGCGTCTTTCAGGGCAGACCCGGCCGTGGGAAGGTTTGGGAGCCTGCAGCCCTCCCAGGCCCCAGTCCCACGCCGTGACGACGCTGTTATTTCCTTCTCCATGAGGACCTGCTCCGCTCGGAGAGTGAGGCCCCCCATAACTGCCCGCCGGAGGGTCGGAACGAAACGCGAGCCACGTCTACACACGCGAGCACGCCAGATACAACGCCACGCGGCTGTCAGGTTTCACGAGGGTTCACAGATGTCGGCGAGTGTGACCTCGCGAAGAACTGGGCGTGGGGCTCACCTCTGTCACTGTTGCCTCGTCGCCCTGAGTGTGGTGAGCATCTGTCACCGACGGTGGGGGGGACCCGCGGTGGCCCACACTCGGACTTCTCAGGGACGCGTTGGTGACCAGTCGCCGCCCGGCGCTGCACAAAAGCAAAGGCTGTCGAACCCTCTGTTTGTTTTGCACAAGGTTTTGTCTCAAGCAAACTTGCACATGAAGTGTGGAAGTGCATGGCACGTTAACTTGTCTTATGGTGGTGAGCTCTCCTGCATGGCCGCTGTTCAGGGTTCCATGAGGGAATTACTACTTTCCTTATGCAGGTGAACATTTACCGAGTCAGACATGAACTGTAAATTTTACAAAATCCCCATTCATTTTTGTCCTTTTGTTCTAACTGCACCCTCACACCGTCCCTCCCTCTGAGTGACAGCATAAATGGCCCCTGTTCGCACAGGAACGACGACAGTTTCGTTCCCCAACTGTCCCTGTGTCGTCATCCCACTTACAGAATGCATCCCTCCTTCGATGCAGAGGGTAACGAATTCCAATCCACTCTCCCATGCTCTTTAAACGTGTGTTGGTTTGGTTTTTGAAGAAACCTCATTTCCAAAACGCTACTAGACCCCACGAGAGGAGACCATGAGACGGGGAGGTCAGTTGCTGTGTTGCTCCTCCGGTTCCCACTGACACCCCGCCCAGCGAGGGACCTTCCGTAGGGTCCTGGCCGTCTGTGACTCAGACTCGAGTTCTGGTCTGCATCCCAGTGGGTCGTGGCTTGGATGATAAAGAAAAGCATCGCAGACACTGAAGATGTCTCCGAATCACTCCGTTGTGTGGTCGGAGTTATTTCTAGTCTTTCTGTGCATTGTTCGCCGTTTCAGAGCCTCCTCGTTTTCATTCTTAAAAAACTAAACCCAGTCCTTCAAGGACTAGGAATTCATTAAAGAGGAGAAAGGGGGGAAATCCGACAGTAATTTATTTTTAATGCACAGTAGATTGTGACTCACATTCATTTAAAAAAAGTAAACAGTCACCTGGCTGCTTTGAGTTTCCCTGGTTGAAGCATGAACTCAGACAAAGGGGAGGCCCCACTCACGACGGAGCCACGCCTGTTTCGTGTGTGTGACCGACTGACTGCTGATAAGTCTCCAGAGCGAAGCCCACCAACAAGCAGCAGAGACATGCAAATCTCAGGCTAGCCATGCTTCTATACCCCCTCCTTGTCCTACGACCGTGCATCAGCGACACATGTCATTCCTCCTCCTGGAGGCTGGTAGTGGAGGTCAGTGTCAGGGGTGTCACGGGTCTGAAACTCAGCAGGGTGGCAAACAGCGTGCGTGAGCAGACATTGTGGAATGACTGGTCGCGGTGCCCCGAGCTGGTGGGTGACACTGTCGGGAACAGCCACCACGGTCCCCGAGGTCGCTCCCTTTTCCGAGCGCCTTCTGTGTGGCAGCACTCCCTGAGCGCACGGCACACCGGTTTGTCATCACGTTCTGATGACCATGTGTGAGCCAGGTGTCAGTGCCCCGGGGCCCCTCAGGGTGAGCAGGTGTCGTGACTAGGGGAGGCCGGAGTTGAAATCATTCCCGGTCGGTGTGCTCTCAGGCCTGGCTGTGTGGAGGCTGCCCTGGTTCCTTTCAAAACCTGGGGCGGAGAGAAGGAGGGGCAGGTGGGAGCGGCAGGGACGTCCTGGCCTCAGGGCCAGCTGAGTACACATGCTCCTGTGTTCCTCGAAGATGCTCTGGAAAGGCTTCCCCCGAAACCCTGGCTCTCCCCGTGATCCAGGTTCTCTGCCACATGGCACGTGCTGGCTGGCTGACCTCTTCCAGACCCTGCTGAGCCAGTGAGAAGGGCACCTAGAAACCAACCATTTTCCGTGGGCATCAGGGCAACTGCCGTCTTACGATTTAGCAGGTGAAATAAGCAAGGGTCACGAGAAGACCGTGACCCCTTGACCTTGTAACTATAGGCCAGTAGCTGGCTGCTTAAGAAAGGGGAGCTCGGGGGAAGGAAGATGCCCACCCCCCGTTTCCTGTGGACAAACTCTATGCACAGCAATTTCCACCTCCTGCTAACACAAGAAATGCACCTAAAATCAGTAATTTCCCTCTTGGTGCTGGTGACTTACCCCGCTGACGTGGATGTCTAGTCCCACAGCAGCCACTGAGCAGAGAGTTCGGAGAAAATAGAAATCCATTCTATGCACCCAGATGAAGGGCCACAAACGATGGTGGATGCAGTCACAGGGGGACAGACACGCGGTTTCACCTCCAGTGGCCCCGCTCCACCCGCAGTGAGCCTGGTCCTCCCACGGCACGGGTCTCCCACAGGCGTTCAGCCAGCAAATAGCATACCCAGGGACGGAGCTTTGGGGAAAGAGTTATTTCTGCTACAGGAAGGTACGCCACACCCACAGTCGCTGAATTATTAACAGTCTCGGACAGTATGCAAATGGCGAAGGGAAAGCCTTAAGTATGTGCAGCTTCTGCTGAGCAGTGTCCGAGCTGCTGTTGGGAAGAGCGGCCCTCACAGGGCGACGGTGTCCCCGCTTCGCTCAAGGTCAGGGTCAGAGCGATTTCTTAAATGAAAGCCCACTATGACTGGATCAAAACGGAGAGCAGGTGCCCCTGCAGCGGGAAAGTGGCCGGTCTTTTCCAGGACACGACATTCCTAGCGTTGGTAGGCAGGGAGGCACTGGCTTAGCCCTCGGGTTTCTGGTGAACAGCTGAGGAACTAAACCCAGCCGCCCGTTGGAACCGAGAAGTTAGTCTTCTAGGCGACCATTTCTTAGGCGCACCAAACCCTCCACACGTGGCTGAGGGACGCGCAGGATGAATACAGGGATGCAGACCGAGCTGCGGGAGACCGGACCACAGGAAATGACGGACAGGCACGGTCCCGCTGACCCGGAAAGGGACCCGTGATGGGGAGCTGTCCTGGGAAGTGAACAGATGTGGACAAGTCACGGAGGCGCCTTTGCACGGCGATGCCTCTCTTCGAGCCTCAGTCACACTCTGATTTTCCATGTGACCCCATGGCACGTCTTTCAAACATAGCTCCTTCAGCTGCAAATACCCCTCTTCCCTGTTCTCATTGTAAACATCCATCTCTTTTTCAACATTCTACATAATATTTTGTCATCTTCTCAGAGAATCGTCCTTTTAATTCCCGAGAATGAGCGGTTCATTTCTCATCTGAGAGGCTGTGTCCAGTAGCATAGGTGACACGTGGCAGTCCATTTGGGTTCTTTCAGAGAATGACTATTCGTGGGAGCGTCTAGGTTGTGAGTTGATTTGAACTTGAGGTCCTTGCTCCCTCCGCATGTGCCCGTCACACGGGCTTTCTCCCCACCTTCTACTTCGGCTGCTGTCTCAATCCCTCCGGGTTCCTGTCCCGGAGTGTCAGCGACACTGCTTCGCGGGTCCTGATGAACAAGAGGACTTGGTTCTCACAGCCAGACCCCGGGGTGCAGCGCCGCCAGGTTGGGGTGAGGGCCCTCTTCTGGGTGAGGCCCCTCCCCTGCCGTGTCTCCACGTGGCAGAGCGACTTCCCTTTGGGACTCTCTGTCAGTGCTGATGGCCTCCATGAGGACCACCCCCCCGACCCGATCACCTCCCAAGTCCCCCGTGTGGTGCCGTGTACCCACCTGCTATTATTCGGAACCCGTAAGCCCAACCAGAAAACAAAGGCTCTGAACTGGGCCTGGCCACCCTTGACCTTCGTGACGCTGCTGCCAACAATCGAACCGATAAAGGAGATCACGGGTTTCTAGCTGCACCCACCTCTCTCCATTGTTCAGAACGAACCCGTCGCTTTATCTGTACTGTGGGAAGCAAGCAAGGGTCTTACAGGAAGAAGTCAGTGGAGGCCACACGCTTGCTGGAAGAATCGTCTCGGCGTGTCAGTTCCCCTGATTCCCCGCCATGACTTCTTTCGTGCTTTCCATAACAAAGTGTATTTAATTTAAAGTAAAATACACCATCAATACACTTCTCCGGTGTTCAGGCCCCAGACTTGCAGGTGGCTTCATGGCGGACCCAGCCCTGACGCTGCTTGGCCTGCGCGTAACACACGCACAGAGGGGGCACTTGCCTCGTGGTGCTGTGCGCTCTGCTCGGAGCCGCGTTAAAATGGACGTCGGGAAGCAGAGCAGAACGCCAGGTGCCACGAGTTACGGGAAACAGGCTTTCACCCAGCGGAGGTAGGTGCTGTCTGTTCACATTTTGTGCATCTGCTCGTGACCCAGGTCTTCATAAAGCCCCACACTGTACCCATCCATCCTGTGTGTCCCACCAGTAGGGGACCTGTTCCTTAGCACGAAGCGTCTCCTTATGTGAACGCTTGGCCTTCTCCAGGTCAACAGCTGAACTGGGTGGCCTCAAACGCCACATGGTTACAACCAACTCTGGGCAAGGAGTATGCAGGGCTGACCCCAAGTGGTCAGACCCCGGAAATGAGGCGTGTGACACGGTGACACCGGTGCTTCCATCTTCAGGGAGGGAACTCAAGTCAAGCTTGGGAGACCTTCGAAGGACTGGAATTTAAGCATTTGTCTTGCTTCAAAGCAATCAAATAGAAATCATTTAAAAGCATTATGTCTAAGCAGGGAAGATTGATATTTATTTTTCAAAAGTATAGTTAGAAAGAAACACATGCGAAATATGAAAAAAAACGAAAATTACTGTTTCACATATATGATTTTGTGTTAAGAATTTAATATCAAACTCCTTATGACAAAGTTACATGTAAGGTTATTAATTTATGGTTCAATTACATAGTAAGCTGAAATGTGTAGGAAAATTACTAAATTGAAGTAAAAGTGCAACTAACCGAGGGTTGAGAATATTAAACTGAATTGCCCTTGGAAACGTGTAAGCTGATTTTAAAGCCGTTACAGCATTTTCCACGTCAATTATTTGAACATTTCTTTTTGGCATGGAGTCACTTTTTACAAATGTATTTTTTCCTGCTCACGGCAGGTGGATAGCATTTCTTGAAATAGCACCATTTTTTTTCCATCAGAGAGAAAGAAGAAAGAGGAATCTGAGAACCGGGGAGACAGTGCAGGGTGACAAGCCACAGAGAGGGGTGGTGACGAGGGCGGGGTCTTCTGGAGGGACGCTCTTCACGGGGAGTCGGTTACCAGCCAGAGGGCAGGAGGCACCTCGGGCTCAGTCCGGTGCAGGACGCCGGGAACTCGTGTGGACAGGGGTGAGGGCCGTGCTTGGAATGAGCCTAAAAGAGAGTATGGGAGGCTCGCTGCGCTGGGAACAGAGAATGAAGCGCACACTTGAGGCTTATGAGAAGCAAGAATTAGACTCCGTGGCTTAGGCAGTGAAGACGTGGGAAGAAAATCAGACCTGCCCCACTCTGTGGCCCAGGTGCCCCGGGGGGATCAGCAGTCCAGTGGCAGAGACAAGGGGTGGCCATGTGGGGACGTTCATTTTGTTTGACCTGGTGACTTCGATGGGTGGCTGGAAGGTGAACGGAAGTGCTGGGAGGCGGTGGTCATGATGCCTGCAATTATCAGCCGTGATGAGTAGCAGATGACCCGTTAAACGGTCAGGTGCTGCTGTTGCTGTTAAGACTCAGGAACCGCTGGGAGTCACCTCTGATGAAAACACTGTCAATTCCAGCAGCTGCGCGTGGCAGGTGCTCAGTGCCTTCTGCGCAGGAGACCACCACCTGTGGGCCACCGTGAGCAGATGGGGGCCCCGAGCACTCCAGCCCAGCTCCAAGCCTTTCTCCTTAGGGGCAACTGCCGCCCACTCTGTGTGGCTGGACACGCTGGCCAGCTTTCTGGATGTCACCAGACTCCCACTAAATTGCAGTGGTGGTTTAGAATGCAAACAGCCTCCGTTGGCCCATTTGCCTAGAGAAGCAGGGCTGTTAGCCACTCATCAGACAAGGATGTGAGTGGGTCTGCCGCGGGTTGTCTGGGCTCAAGTCCCCAGCACCGTCGTCATCCAGGGGTCACTGCGGTGAGGCGGTGAGACCTTCCAGCCAAGAGAGCTCAAGGGCCAGCCAGCTCTGTCATAGTCTGTGTGCATCTTGGGGTGCAAAGTTAGGCAGCTGACGTTTCACTGCCAATCCGAACAAATTGTGTCAGGGGACATGAGACAGAGCAGCGCCTCCCGAGGGGGAATGAAGGCCAAGGCGGGCGTGTCCAGTCTCTCGGGCAGTATTCTCAGCCAGGGCTGGGCTGGGCTGGGGCACAGTGCGGGCAGTGGCCCCCTGCCGTGTGGGGCCGGCTGAGCAGAGCCTAGTTAGAACACGCGCCCGTTGGAGGGCCGGCATCCTGGGCCCTGCAAATGATAACGTGGTGGGAGTGGCAAGAGCTCTCTTTAGACATTGTTTTAGCTATTGGTGTTTGGGGGGTTTCTTCTGGGCTCTGCACATTCATACGCATTTGTGTTCCTAACCATCAATTTAAGAACCTCACACCTCGCCATTATTAAAACCATGGTATCTTCATCAGCTGGCGTCGCTGTAACAAAAAACGGCAGACGAGCTGAGGGCGGCCTGTACATGACAGGAGCTCCTGTCCCACGGATCCGGAGGCTGGTGGGCCTGGCTCAGGTGCCAGTTCCTCATGTCCCTGGAGCCCCTCTTCCCTGCCACGGGGTGCCGAGGACCCCTCGTGCGCTTGCAGCGAGGGGGGGGAGCAGAAGCCAGGCCAGGAGTGAGCTCCCATGGTTCCGGCCACAACACCACCCCATTCCCAGGGCCTCACGTTCACCACAGACCCTGTCTGATCCTATACCTTTCCCGGTCCCCACCTCCTCACACCGTGGCACCGGGGAGTGGCTCTCAGCGTAAGGACTTTCGGGCGGTGCCTAGCAAGAGGCTTCAGTAAGTCAGGGAGAATCGATGCCCCCCTCTCCGTGACGCTGTCGGACCTCAAAGAGCCTCAGCCCCGGCAAAGAAGAAGCCGTTACACAGTTCTGAGTGAAAGAATGCTGTGTTATATTCTTCCTGTTACATACACTGGGAAACATGTAATCTGCGTTTAAACGCATGATGGAGAGCCGTCAGGGGCTGGATGGCTCATGTGGCAGCCTCGCCACCTCACCCTGAGAATAAAGGACCGTGACCCCACCAGCTCCTGAGAAAACGGGCATTCAGGGGGCCCTTCCACCGTGGCCATCTGGCATCTGCAAGGTGCGAACCCGGGGCTTTCGAATGCCCCCCGAACTGAGTTCATCTCCCCAGTGCGGTGTGAGCTATGCCGTGATGGTAGAGCCGCATCACTCTGGAGTGAGGAAACCAGGGTTTAATATTCCACTGACTCCCTGCGCTCTCCAGGGTCACGCGTGGCGTCTTGAGCTATCAGTTCCCATGCAATTCTGGAGTCGCTTAATTTGATCCACAACAAATTTCTGCTCAAATAATTTACATGGGTAACTGTTAGTAGCTATGGAACTTACTTTGGTATTAGAAATAATAGCGATTTTACTTTTAGTCCGTTTCTTAGCAAAAAAGAAAGCTATTTCAGCACTTCAGCTATTAAGGACCCCCATCCACATCTGTAGCTCATACCGACACATTCACATTGATTCGCCATCTTTTTTGGTTGTGTTATCATAGCGCTTCCTTTTTGGCAGATTATTCCAAATCTTTAAACTATAAATATCAGAATTAAGTAGCATATTTATGTAATGGGTTCCAGAAAAGATTTGCAGCTTGGCGAAGCATCGTCCCCGCCTAGTTGGCCTTCCCTCTTCGCTACGTGGAGTTTACAAACGAACTGTGTGTCTAAGGACCCTGACGCCCCTTTCAACCCTGGGTAACGGGGTTATCTACTCAGCGTTTCTACGGCGCTCGTTGTAATGAGCCAAACACAAGCATTGCCTCCTCTTGTTGAGTTTCGGGTCTAGGAGGAAAGAAAGATGGCAGCTGTCACATGGAAACAGACGTGATTAGAAAGGGTGACGCACCCAAGCTGGCGGGGGCAAAAGGGAAGCACAGAAAACTCTCCCTAGGAAAAAGTCAGTAGGTCCCCAAACGATGACAGCAGAGAACGACTTTGCAGACAACAGCCTTCCTCAAATCAAGGCCATCAAAATAGCTGGGACCTCGAGGTCTCTCTTTCTGCAGAATCTGAACCGGGAAAGGGCCGAGAGTGTCATGTTAAGACCAAGTTCCCACAGGTAGAACGGTCGTTTGAAGTGATTTTTAGCGGAGGCGTTCAGTCGGATCTCTGGGCATCCCTAAGGAATATTTATTTACCCCGTCCTCAAACACCACATCCCATGAAGTTCCCGACTTTAGATTTGTGTGATGGGACATCAGCGGGTTTCTGGATAAATGGCTTTTACGAGGTAAATAATCACGTGCAGTGTTGATGTCCAGCCATGACAAATGTGGCTGTGGTTTCCTGGCCCAGTACAGAATTTTATATTCAGATGCTGAATTGTGTCAATCCGTCTTCTTCATTTTCTTATGTTGGAGGGCTCAGCACCATAACTTTCTTTACAAAGACATTTGTTTTTGCTTTTAGTGGGCCAGCAATGTGGTGAAAGTATTTTATGATTTGACATAATGATATACACCAGTTGAACCAAGGAAGGCATCCATTATATTTATATACACATATGGTTGGCATGAGCACTTAAACTCCATCTAGGAAGACTTCATAAATTGTATTATAGAATTGTTCTGGTACTTATCAATGCCGTAACAAAATTAAATATGCAAGAGTAGAAGCTATAAATGCATCTTTCTTTTAGGTTGTTAAAACTTTGCAAAGCCATTAACAAATATTTTACTGTAGCGAGTTATCAAAGAAAACAATATCAAAAATATTTCTTGTATATTAAGACTACTTCAAATATTTGTATAGGTCTGGGTTTCACGTTGACTACAAGACTGAATTCAAACACTTTTAAAATATAAACTATTAATAACCAAGCATTTTAAAACCATTTAATAGTAAAAAACCATGGCGTCGTGCGACGCCACGTCACCGCAGACTTCCGTGTCCCCAGCCGGTTCATGAGGACCCGCAGGGTAAACACCCCAGTCGCCTGTGTGCCCTGTCCCCCACCAGGTGCTTGTTTTTGGAGGTCCCAACGGCGAGGCAGCCCTGCCCGTCACAGGGGTGTGCACCTACCAGAGCACACCCAGACCCACACATTCACACATTTGCACACAAGACAACACACAAGGGGCTTGAAGTCTAACGACTCCAGTCCTGTGTGCAGCTTTCAGGAACTGTGTGGGTTATAGTTTATTTTTCTTCTCTACAAATTTGAAATAATAAAACGTATGGTGTTTCCCAATGTAATTAAGAATTAAAATGATATAATTACAGAAAATAATCGCCACCTAAAATACAAATATAAAAATAAAGTAACTATTCTTAAAAAATAACATTTGTGTCAGGTGTAAGCAAATACCTGAGGCAAAGCAAAACTATTGGTCCTAAAAATGCAGCTCAGGATATTTCAGGTAAACCCCAACCTTGAACCGACCCTTCTGTGATTGCAACTATGGACGAAATGTCAAAATAAATCATCTAAAGGGAAAAAAGCCCTGATATCCTGGAAATTAGAAAAGGCAGGCAGGTTGTGGAGGTCTTGGGTTGGAAACCGTTGGTGGCAACAACAGCCTGTGGTGAGGTGACCTCCCGCTGTGGCTTCTGTCCCGGCTCCTTGGGAATCGGCGCTGGGTGGAACGAGAGAAATGCCATGTTCCTTCCAAACTGCAGACCCAATGGACAGGTTTTAGGGCCCCACAGTCCTTGGAGAGAAAGGGAGGGGTCCCAGACATGAGAGACCCAGAAGAGAAAGCCCAAACTGTGGTTCTGGTTCTCCCCCATATATACGAGCCACAGACTCACCCCAGGACAGCGTGGGTACAAGAACTGAACGGAATTGGGCCTGCCCCCCAGGAGGCAGCGTATCCAGTTTGAGTCCAGCCAAGTTCATTGTCTCCTGAAAAGAAAAAAATCAAAGCAAACAAACAAAAGAAAACAGTAAAATGCATCCATGATTTTTGGCAGAGTACATAATGGAATCTGGGGTTTCCAATTTTTTTCACAATTCCAGAAAGAATAAAAAGTTACCAAAAATATTAAGTTTTAAGGAAAGGGGGGTGGTTTAAAGCCAATTTTTATAAAAGAACTACTAAAAAAGAGAGAGAGAGAAACTACTTCGATGAAGCTTAATAGAGGCCAGAAGGTGGAACCCGCAGACAAGGATCTGAAGCAGCTGTTACAACCAGGCTTAAGGAAGTAAAGGAAACAAAGCTAGTGATGGGAAAATTTTCGAAATCTCAGCAGATTTAAAATAAGAACCAAATGAAAATTCAAGCTTTGAAAAGTACAATATCTGAGATAAAAAATATAGAATTTACTGAATGGCTTCCTAGGATGGAAATGACAAGACAGCCCATCCAGTTTATGTGAGACAGTAGAGAGGACAAACCCGGAGAAAAAAAGATTGCGAAACCTAAACGAACACCCAGACACCCCGAACACAGCAGCGGGGCCTGGAAACAATATGAGACTGTCTGACAGCTTTAATCAGAACGCCGGAAGTGGAGGAGAGAGACTGAAGCAGAAAGGCTCTTTGTAATAATCATGACTGAAATTGTCTAAACTTGGAAAAAAATTGGAAACTCATCACGCTCCGTGAACTGAGGAAGGATAACTGAAAAGAGGCACCGCAGACACATCAAACTGTTCAAAGTAAGAGCACGGGAAAGTGGCGGGCAGCCAGTGAAAACAACACGTCACAGGCCGGTGGAGGCATCCGTGGGCAGCAGCATCTTCACGGGCAGAGAGCGAAGCCAAGGAAGGGATAACTGTCCACCCAGAGTCCCATGTTCTGTGAAAACAGCCCCTTAGAATGGGGCAGCAGAAAGAGACAATAGGAAAGTCTACGTGGGTTTGTCACCAGCAGAGCCGCAGCATGCAAAATGCTAAAACAATGTCTAGGCGTAAGAGATGCAACATGGGGCAGAACTGGAATCTTCAGTGAAGAATGAAAAGCTGTGTCGTTGGTAAACGCTTTAGGTAGGAGAAAAGCATTCTCTCTTAATTTCTTTAAAGTACAAGAGACTTTTTAAAGCAAGAAGGACTACGTTCGTTGTCCGGGGATTGGACACGCGTGCAGTTGTAACGGATGTGATGACCACGGCAGGGGCAGGGTTCGTGGTCCACGCCTGCACTCTTTCTCCGGCTGGACTACAGCGGCATGAAGTCACGTCCACAAAGATGGAAAACCGAGGTGTTCATCGTAATTCCTAGAGCAAAACCGAGGTCATAAAGCAAGTGAATACAGTTAAAAGAGCGATGAATAATTTCATAAGGAGTTCTAAAAGATCCATTCAAACATTCCAAAAGAAGGCAGGAGGAAATGAAGAACAGAGAAACAGAACTTGGGGATAAAAATAAAATTAAAAGACGCATTTCTGTGGAAGGTGGTAGCAAAACATCACTATTGACTGGAGCAGGTTTTCACAGATGCCCTCACCACCACACTCGTTTCGCAAGTATTTCCTGGGTCCTTGCTCATGACTTAGCGTCTGTCCCAGGAACTAGAAATGGAAAAAGAAAGTAAACGGTGTCCCCATCCTCAAGGGGAGTACCGTTTAGTGTGGAGTACGAAAATAAGCAAAGGTGACGATATATCAAGTCCAACCGTACCGCAGAGAAGGGTGCTGCAGGAATGAGCACAGGGCAGACAGCGTTAATTCGGCTGCGCTCTCCTGTGCCAGGAGCTCCCCGGCTGAGGCCTCGCCGGGTGCTGGGGAGGGACAGACAATGAGGACAAGTGATGGATATTAGCAAGTGTCACGCTGTCTGTACAATTACTCAGAAATCATTGTCAGTGTCAGGGATGTCTTTCTGTGAACTTACTTAGAAGTAACTTGTGAAAAACAAAATTATATTCCATTTTTAAAATACGCATGTTCATTAGAGAAACTCAGAAGACAGGTAAAAGTATGAGGTGAACATGCCCTGTGGTCTCGCCACCTAGAGATAAGCATTCAAATTGTTTCCACTTCATCCAGTACTTCCCAGTGATCAGCGAATCACAACCTTGTACTGGACTCTGGGGTCCACTTCTGTATGTTTTTCTTCCAAGAACCCACGTAACTTTACCAAAATCATTGCCCTGCTGTACGAGGATTTTACAGGCTGTCTCAGGCTAAATAGGATTGGGTCACCAGTGAATATTTACACACAGTGACCTCGGGCAGTGGTGTCCTCTTTTCCTTAAGCAAGTCCACACAGAGTCCATGACAGCTTCTAATAGGACTGTTTTTAGGGAAAAGTAAACTGTCCCCAAGAGCACAGGCATTGCGAGTGGGATGTGTGGAAATCCACGGTTATCTTTCCAAAAGAGTTCGTGCTGGAAGGAAGGGCTGACTGACGTTGTAAATCTTGCAGAACCAGTTCTCAACGACGCAATAACCATTCGTCGGTTCATCGTACGCATATTGCACGAACTCTCGGGGCAGTGACGCCCATCTCTGCTGCCGCGATCTACCCGCCACCTTCAGGAAGCAGCACGGTCCCCTCCGGGCAGGCAGCCGCCCCTTACTCAGGAGTAATCACATGCTACGGGGAGAGGTGTGTTTCTCCCACACTGGCTACTTTAGACAGCATTTTGAAATGGGCTAGTTCTTATCTTTTCTGTCTTTTTTTATCTTTACAAACTCATGATCACTCTGCTTATGTGAGCTGCATGTTTGTGAAAACCATCACAAGCACCTCATTTGAGAACTCTCGTAACTCCTGGAGGGCACAGTTTAAGCTCTGCGTTTTGATCTTTGAAAAAGCAAAACCTGTGTTGTTTCCGGAATGGTGTTTGTCTTTGGGTTCGCTGTCGCCGTGGACTTCTTTCTGAAATACACGTCCGATCTTCTGTGCGTCTGCTTCTCAGTCCTCCTCTGCCTCGGATCCGAGTAGAGAGGACGGTCCCCCCCAACCCCGGCCTGACAGATGGGGACTGGAACCCAGGCCTCGTGAGGTCCTCTCAGCTCTTCCTACACATGCCCCCGGCGACACAGCACGTTCCTCCCCACACAGAATGTGGGAGCCCTGTGGAGTCGTTCCTCCACTTCTTCCTGCCCGTCACCCCGCTCAGAAGAGTTCCCACCCCCCCACTATCCTTTTTGGAAGGAAATTCTCGACGTCTTTCTGGGAGCCCCTCTGCCTCTCCAAGGATAAGGGTCCCTCCTATGTCCGTCTATAATGATTCTGTTTATAGGAAAATGCACATCTAATCAATGACCCAAACAACTACACGTAGCTTCACCTAAATTAGAGGCTATCTAGCCCTGGTCAGCTGGCTCCGTTGGTTGGAGTGTTGTCCTGTGCACCAAAAGGTTGTGGGTTCAATTCCAGGTCAGGGCACACGCCTGGGTCCCATGTTCAGTCCCAGCCCGAGCACATACGGGAGACTACTGATCAGTGTTTGGCTCTCTCTCCCCCTCCTCTCTCTAAGATCAATAAACATGTCCTCCAGTGAGGATCAAAACAAAATTAGATGTTATCTAGTTTCTCAGATGTGGAGGAACTTTAGGATCCATTCAATTATGTTCCATACCTCGGGGTATTTATGACATATAAATGGCCCTTCTCACTTGTTTTAAAATACGATGCTGTTATAGTCATTGTCGTCCTGTGAGGCCCGGGGTCAAAGGCATTGCCGCCCAGGGCAGCCTTGTGTATGGCTGTGTTTCTGTCCCGCTGTCTCTCGTGCAGACAGTGTCGGTTTGCCTCTTGGCCCCTTTCCTCATTTGCTTGAAGTTCAGGCCACGTCTGAAGTTCAGGCCACGTTCAGGCCACCTGTCTCCTGTGAGGAGACAGGTGAGCTTGATTTTCTCCATGCAGTCCGTCCATGTTGAATGAACAGGTAAATGGATACATTAATTAATAAGTGGTAATGCCGCAGTTGAAAACTATTCATGATTTTACTCATCTTAACACAGCTCGCGTTGCCTCCTTTCTCAAACGGGGAAGAACTTCAGGATGCGCCGACGCCTATTTCCTGCCTCGGGGTGTTTATAAAGTGTGAATAGCATTTATCAAAGGTGTTAAAATACCGTGTGGGTGCAGCCCTGTGCACCCTGTGAGGCCCCGGGTTGAATTAACCTCGGCCGAGGGCGGTCTCGTGTGCGGCGTCTGGTGCGCCTGTCTCTGGGCGAGCAGAGACGGTTGATTCCCTCGTTGTTCCTTTCCGTTTGCTTGAATTTCGCCCACGTCACCACCTTCTCTGTTCCCCCAATCGAAGTACGCCATTTCGCATTTTCAGATCAGGAAGAACAGAAATGTCCTTGGTTTGATGAACAGGAAGCTCATTCACAAAGAGTTGTTCATGGTTACTAATACAGTAAATGTCCCTCCTGGGCGTAATTACATTAGAAAAGACGATTACCGGCTCCTGTAATGAATGTTTAATGGCACGATTTCAGGTAGATGGCTGAGGGAGTGCGTCTGGACGCTGGCCGTGCGATCGGTGGATTCGTTAATGATCCAATCATTTACTGGACAAGGTACTCTGCCCAGCTCTGCGAAGTCACAGGGGTGCACAGGCACCTCCTGTCCTCGGTGACAGTTAGAAATACGCACATGCCGTGGACAAACGAGGCAGAAAACGGGGAGCTGTCAGTCTCAGGTGAGCTAAGACGCGATGGAGAGAAGGGGTAGCAGCACTCAGGTGTGGAGGGAGCCGGTGAGGGAGGAGGAAGGGGATGTGCTCCAGGTTGGTGGTGGAAGCAGTGTCTAAGGGGAGGTCACCTGCCCGTGGAGAAAGGCGATCACCATGCCAGGCACCGAGGGCACAAAGCCCGGAACCATTCTAGTCGTGGGCTTGGGAGCGAACTGGAATTTTCCGCTGCCCTGCTGGACCTCATTCTGACTTGACCCAAGGCCGGACAGGGAGAAACCCTCACACAGAAGGAGGTGGGGCCCCCAGGGAAGCCCCCAGCATGACGGAGGGCGGAGTCCCCTGGCCCCTCCGTGCTTCCCTGGCACCAGGGGACAGTGAGGCATCTCCCCTTCTCTCTGGCTCCCGGTCCCTGGTGTGCACCTTCGTTGTTCTCCATGTCCCTAAGGCAGGCAGTGAAAGAAGGGGGTTCCCGTAATATTAAAACACAGTTTTGCTGATCAGATAAACCCCGAAGCAGCCCCTGTCGTTCCTGGGGTCCCCANGGGCCCCCAGGGGAGCCCCCAGCATGACGGAGGGCAGAGTCCCCTGGCCCCTCCGTGCTTCCCTGGCACCAGGGGACAGTGAGGCATCTCCCCTTCTCTCTGGCTCCCGGTCCCTGGTGTGCACCTTCGTTGTTCTCCATGTCCCTAAGGCAGGCAGTGAAAGAAGGGGGTTCCCGTAATATTAAAACACAGTTTTGCTGATCAGATAAACCCCGAAGCAGCCCCTGTCGTTCCTGGGGTCCCCACTTCCCTTACTCCCTCGGCCTTTCCTGTTCGCGTGGTTTGTGTGGTCAGAGCCGGGCGTGCCTCCCTCCCCTCCACCGGAGGCCGAGGCTGCGGGTCTCAGAGGCCTGAGTGCAGGTCTGCTCTCTCTACCTCTAAACGGGGTGGTTCGGCCTCGTCCCGGAGGCTCCCTTCCGGTTGCAGCTCATCAAACACTCCCGGGTGTGCAGTCGTTTCTCCAAACAAACACAGGACCGCAGGGACTGTCCTGACCCTCGGGGAGCAAAAACCAGGAGCTCAAGTTTGCTTTCTTCTGGAACCGTAGGGAGATAAGTGCTTAGCCAGCCCCCCTTGGTTGTCCTGTGCACTTTCTACTACAGGGGTGGGGGCACCCCACGCCTCGTCCTAGGGGAATGACGTCCTCTGTAGCACCTTGGCCAGAACACGGTACGGCTTCATGGGTGTGTCCCACCCCCCACAGCCCCAAAGCCGGAGCACAGGTGGTGGCGGAAAAAAACGGGCTGCCATCCAGGGACAAAACGCGCGTGTGAGTGCAGTGCGAAGCAGCGTTCTGACCTCTGCACAGACAATGCACACTCAACGAAATCAAAGCCAATCCTCTCTTGCCTCGATCCAATTAGTCTCTAGCAGTTTGGCCAAACAAAAGGCGGTCAGTGGTTGAGGCCGTAATCTCTTCCTAACGGTGCACGGTGTGGACGGACACTGGCCTCTCTGGTTGAGGGTCGGAATACAACCCGCCAGGGAGAATTGTGCCCCAAAAGAGTTGACCGCCCTCGCCACATTGATGTGTTTCTGATGTTGCTTTTCTTAAGACACTTTGAGTGAGTGATTTCTGTCACTGGAATATTTTCTGTAAATACAGTGTCCGTGTAGTGGGATTTAAAGAGAAAAGTGAACCTGGAACGTCAAACGGCTTAAACCCGTCGCTGCTGTTGTATGGTGGACTACCATCATCACTGTTTTTCCTAGTGTATTTTGACCGTCATCCAGAGGGTTGTCTGTTGTTTGTTTTGGGTTTTTTTCGGTGGTGGTTGTTCGTTTCTCCCGAGTCATCCACGTGGATTTGATGCGAACCGAGCGAAAGTGTGTGCATGTGTTGCTGTGAGCCTGGGGGCTGGGACAGAAAGGACCCCCAGTCGGCCCCGCTGTCAGGGGACAAAGGCCCCCGGGAGGAGCTGGGGGCTCGGCCACCACGCATGGCCTGCAGGTGACCGTGGCTGGGGGTGGGGACGCAGGGTCCTAAGCAGGCCGGGCATTTCCCCAGCAGAGGCGCTCGCTGCTCTGAGTCTGAGGGCAACAGACAGGCTGGACGGGCCGTGACTGGGGCCATGGCTGTGGCCGTGGCGTGGAGCGTGGAGAAATTGGGAGCAGGAGACAGCAGGGGCTGGGCTGGGGAGTCACCCTCGGCAGCAGTGGTTGGTCGCACAGGCGAGCGCGTGTGGGGAAGAAGGGCCTGCCCCTGGGGCATCTACTTCCTCAAGACCAGCAGCCTGAGCTCTTTAATGGACGTCTGTTCCCACGGCTCAGCATGGGCGGGGGTGGAGTGTCGGGGGACACACACCTTCCCATGGCTGGGTCTGGATGGGCTCCGGCCCGCCTGGCCCACACCCTCAGGAGTCCATCCCCGCAGGCGGGGGAGGCAGGATGGGTCCTCCTGCTGCCCTTCCCCGTGGTATCAGAGTCCCTTCCTAATCCTCCGGCCTCCAGGAGAGAACATGGCCCTCACTGCCCTCTCGTTCCGTTCACTGACATCACCCTAACCTTCTTGCCCCTCTCCCTGCTCCGCGGTGGCCTCTGCTTGAATGGCTGTGGCCAGCTGGCCCGGGGACCCTTGATGTGTGGCATTCTCTCGTTGCCACGGGACCCGTGGGGTGACTGACCCTGCAGCTCAGCGTCGGAGGCTAGAGCCTTCGCAGGGGGCCGTCCCTTGGGACAGAGTCCCCTGGGCTCTGAGGGGCCCCACTGCCTTCCAGGCCATCTTGAGTCGCCCTGGTCCATGGTTACCAGAAAATGTACTATAAACCCGATGTAGAATTAGAGGAAATGGGGGGGGGGGGTGTGGATCTGCAGGAGGTCTGCTGGGGTAGGACCGCAACCCAGGCTGCAAGCTTCTTGTTTGCCAGGAAAGCAAGTTTATGTTTTGTTCTGCAGGCACCCAGCTTGTCCCGTTGTAGCAAAAATTAAACAGCTTTGGACAAAACCAGTTTCTATTAAAAACTAAGTCCGGCTGTGGAGAGAGATTATAAAAGCAAGGAGATTTATTACAGCTTTCTAAGTTGTAACTACTTAGAATTATCCAGAACTGACTCCATGCTTATGCATATACTGAGAGGATATATAACTTTATATAATACACAGTAAATTGTAAGATGTATTTGTTTATTATATATACTACATTTTATATCATATACATTATATTTTTCTCAGAGGGCCTCTGAAACTAGACCTCCCATGACAAAATGCAGTTGTTTCAGAAAACTTTATTCATTGTTTGTTTTAGTCACTTAAAGGCACAAAGTAAATCAAACGCCATCCCATGAGGACCAGCCCCTGCTACCCTTCACTGCCTTTTAATGTTATGGAGCTGCGTTCCCTTTCTCTAAATACCCTGAATATCCTCGGGGGGTGAAGTATAAATCAGCAATTCCTTAGGTCTGAGGGATTTCGATCTTTGAAAGCTGGCGTGTCCTTTGGCCCCGTGGTGTGCTGGCCCGGGTGGGTCCCCCGCGGGCACCGGTGAGCACAGGAGAGCCGCTGGCCGTGGCCTCCCCTGACCAGCTTCACTTTGATGTCAGCCTCAGAGCAGCTTCGCAGACGCAGCAACCTCCAGCCATTTCAGTCCGCCAGACTCTGAATCAAGGGGGAGCCCCGCAGCCCACCGGCCCCTCCCGGCCCCTCCCAGGCCGAGGTCAGGAGGCACCACCCTTGCCCACGCTGCGCCCAAGCTGTGCGCGGCGCTGCCAGGCACTGGACCAGCCAACGACACGCGTTTTCTGCCTCCTTGACGTGGAGGAGGGGACATCCCCTCACAAAACAAAGCGGCGACGGTCACACTGTACACAAACGGCACGGAGAGGCCATTTGCTCCGCACTAGTTAGTCGCAATGGGTATCACGGAATTCATTTCCACGTTTGCTTTGCTTTTCAGCGGACGCATGTGTTATCTCTCTCCTCCACACTTCGGGGAGAAGCTCATGTTTTGTTTTGTTATCACAAGTGTTAAACGCACCGAAAGGGAGCCGGGGATTTTCATGTCTTCCTGTCTCGTCACCTCGCTGAAGGATGTGTGACCAGTGCCTGTCTGTTTCTGTCATTGTCTCATGCCAGCCTTCTCGATCTCAGAGTCCAGAGTGGTCCCAGGTAAATGGAATAATGTGAACGGCTGTGATGCTGTGAGTTTCGCTTGCATTTCTCTTTGGAGGGATGGGCACTTCCCCGTTGCCTCACTTACAACACCCAATCACATGAGCCCAGCAGTGTGCAGGCACAGTGCCAGCCCATGCCTTGGGGGTGCCACCCCACCCCACGCCCGCCCGGCGTGAGGCCCAGCCCAGACGCCCCAAGGGACGTCCTCGAGTTTCCTCTCCTCTGTCACCACGGCAGCCCTCACTGCTTCTCGGGTGCCCTCCTCCTTCGTCATTCTCTCCCCAAGACTCGGCTTCTTCCTCTTCAATCAACAGCAGAAGTATTAGCAGCTCTCCAATATCGAAATGGAAACCTCACGGTGGAGCGACATTCCTCCCCCCAAATCAGTATAGCCTGGGATGCGAGGCTTTCGGCAGGAGGAAACCCAGGCGTAATGGGGACACACTCCTGCGTGTTTTCATTTGCAGGCTGACACATTGTTAACCACTCACACGCGTCACGGCACACTCATCGCGTCAGAGGGCACGGCAGAGCATGGCACCGGGCTGTGGCTCGAGTCGCCCTCCCCTGCCCGTTCGACGCTGCGTTTCATGCCAGGTCACGGAGGCACAGAAAGGCAAGCGTGGTGGACTCTCTGTACTTGCACAAGGCCTTTAATTGTCCCAGCTTTCCAGCCTGGCCACCCCCTGTCACTAAACGATGCTATGAGATTTGATCAGCCCTCCGGTATCATGCCACGGTTCCAGGAAATGGCACACACAGTCTGACTGCGCCTTGTCACGTCTGACACTCAAAAGGCGGGCGAGTTTCTGTGCAGGCTTTTGAAGCTGCAGGGGGCCTCCGGACACGCTGCCGTCCTCACGGGCCCTGTCCACGGGAGGCCTGCGGCTCTCCGCACTGCCTCTCCGCAGCGCCTCTCCATGGGACAGCTGCCTGCTGCCTTCTCCTCCTTGTCTGTTCCCCGCGCTCTCCCTCTCGGTGCCAGGACGCAGGCCCTCACACTTCAACCCCTGCTGGGAGGGTTCTGTAGGTCTCCGACTTCAGCTGGGCTCATGTCCCTCCCTCCACATCCATCTTTCTCCCCCCCAACCCCCCGAGCTTGTGAGATCTGATTACTGACATGATGTAGTTTGACTGAGGACTCCCATACAGGCGGGCTGCCATCCATGTCTGGGCTATTAGCGACTCTCTTTGGGAGTCAGGGCCTTTCCTAAAAAATGTGTTACGATCGGGCATTGTAGGCAAAGTCTCTGAGCTCCACACCTTGGGAAGTTTCCGACCCAAGGCGCCTGTGCGCGCTCATTCATGCTTCCTCAGTGGACCCTTTCCTGGCTGAGCAGGTTGCGGAGTCTGTGCTCCACACAGGGCTCTGTCGCAGCTGCCGTGGGCGGGAGGGTGAAGCAGAGCTGTGCCTTCTGCTCTCTGCCGGCTGAGTTCCAGGGGGAGGGGCAGCCATTAGCCAGCCCACAGGATGACTTAAAATAGTAACAGCACCAGAAAGAAGCCACACCAGGAAGTGGCAGAAAGTGCTGGAAGGCAGGAAGGGAGTTATTTCAGGTCAGCCGAACAGCAGAGGCATCTAGAAGGCGAGACAACGGGCCCGAGACGTGAGCCGTAGGCAGTCATGTCGAGGTCGAGGTCGAGGGTGCAGACGGGTGTCATCCAAGCTGAGGTGGTGGGGTGGTGGCAGTTGGGGGGGGTAGCTCCATGCTGCCTGCAAGGGCCCCGGAGGCGGCCTGTGTGGCTGAGGCCCCGGGACACCCAAGGGGCCCGTTCAGGCAGGTGTCGGAGGTAAACCACGCGGGGACTGCCATCCCCCGTAAGGGGTGCGGCACGTATTCCAGACGCAATAGGACTGGGACCTTTTCACCAGGGAAGCGCCAGATGGGACTTGAGTTATGAAACGGCCCCTCCAGGCTGTGCAGGAAACACACAGTCAAGTGTACAGGAATAGGGATCAGGGGAGGACTGCGGAAGGGGCTGTCACGGTGGATTAGGAAAAATGGGGTGACATGAATTCAAGGTTACGGTCAAAGAAGTGCCGACAAGGGGCTGGGGGTCGGGTGCAGCTCTGCGTCATTTCAGAGACGAGCGCATCTATAAGACTCCGGGCGCAGGGATCTGCAAAGGCGCCTGCTCTGGGGGACGAGTTGTTTGTCTTTCCCCCACGGGGGTCCCGGTCCGCTGTGCGGAGACCACTCTGTGTGTGTGTGGGAAGAAAACACTGGGGTTGGCAATGGCAGTGTTGGGAGCCAGGTTTGTCCCTGGACAAGCAGGGGGTGACAGATGGGCAGGGGGGGAGCCTGCAGTGACCCCGTGGTTATGGGTTGGAGTTGGAGACATCCTCAACTCCTGTTTGGTTTACTACACAGACGTTCACCTACAGAAACACTCAGAGATACACCTGCCCACCAGAGGTGGTGTCCCCACGGATGTTTTTCTTGCTCTGTTATCTGCGACTCCTTAGAGGCCATGACTCCCGGGAGCCATGGGCGCACGCAGCTTCTTGGCCTTGGTTGCTAATGCTGTTACCGGACAAGAGGGAACAAGGCTCCTTGCAGGAGTAGCTGCTTCCAGGGTGGGACAGGAAGTACACACAGCACGAGCCGGGCGTACCTTGTTGTCCTGAGAGTTGGCAAGTGCTCAGGGAAGGAAGGAAGGAAGGAAGGAAAAGGGAAGGAAAGAAAGGAAGATGACCACAATGATGCAGGCACGTCGAAGGGCACGGAAGACAACTGAGTGGAGACACATCCTCACACTCCCTAC
This sequence comes from Sturnira hondurensis, assembly GCF_014824575.4. NCBI lineage: Eukaryota > Metazoa > Chordata > Mammalia > Chiroptera > Phyllostomidae > Sturnira > Sturnira hondurensis. The sequence goes on from NW_028087067.1 coordinate 1,550,726, forward strand.
GTGCTGCTGCCCGTCATTACCTCTTTCCAAAGGGGACAGGACTGAAAGGAGGAAGAGGAGCCACCGCCCAGTGGGGAAGCCTGGCACGGCCTCCCTGACGCGTCACCACCAGAGCCTCTTCCCACCGATGCCTTGTCCCCTTGCTGCCACGTGCTACGGCCCTCTAGGTCTGCAGTCCGCCTCCCGACCACCCCGTGGCCCCATTCCACTCACAGGAAACGTCACACAAATTCCAATCACTGGGACATCTACAAAACACCTGACAGTCACACTCAAGCCATCAAGGTCTTCAAACGCTGGGGCGTCCAGGAAACGGTCACAGTCAGGAGACGCCAGCAGAGAGGTGACAAACAACCTGCCTGGGCACCCTGGGGGTTCATGACACGGACAGAGGCCACCAGGTAAACACTGAGAAAACTCAGCTGGACTTTAGCTAATGACAACGTCTGGGGATGTTTCCCCAGAGTGTTTCCTGCGCGGCAGGGTTGTTCTGGGAGCACAGGACGGGTCGTTCCCAGAGCTGTGGACGCAGGCCCCCACTGGGCCCAGAGTGTGCCAGCCTGGGTCTCTCTGGCCCCCTCCCTTCCATCCCTGCTGCCTGGTGCTGCCATCCAGGTCGTCTCCGACCGACGCCAGCGACAGAGAGAACCACAAACCAAGTGCTGCCGAGCAACAGGCAGCGTGCAGGCCGCGTGCATCCCGCAAGGAGGTCACAGTAGAGACACAGGCTACTGCCACGTGAGCAGGGGTCCACCTGGGGCCCAGGGTCCGAGAGTCTGTTCTCAAAGTGTAGGGATTTCTAGATTAAAGGCTATTTAATTCTGTTTCCGTGGATCCGAGCTGTTCCTTTACTTGTCGACTCTAGAGACAGACAATGCCCATCGGGGACGTTTCTGGAACGAGGAGACAGCGCGGGACCTTAGTGAGACGAGGGGGAGCAGACAGCAGCTTCCGTCTCGGACTCGACCCCTTCTCCTTGCCTCCTGTCACCTTCGCCACAGGGTGTAGTCAGAACTCAGTGACGCAGCACAGAAAATGTTCTATGAACAGAGGTGCTCCCCTCCCCCCGTCTGAGAGCTGAGAAGTTTCATATATGTAGATGAACACACACACACACACCCCCACGCAGAGATTTTCCAACCAAACAGGAATAGCCTTCATCTTATAAATCAATTTTCTACGTGCAGGCGCTTCTTGCTACAACGGACTCGTGTGGAATCAACAGCCGGTCTTTGGGAATTAGGACAAGCCGAAGTCTGCGAATTACCCGCTTTGCGGGCACACGACGGAGAAGCCTGTTGTACCGTGTGCAGAGGACTCGCTTTGTAATAAAGCTGGAGCCACTGACGCGAATTCAATCACAGAAAAAGCTTTTAGGTTCGAATGAATGCGAAAACCATAAATTAGTGATAGACCCACGCCTGGTAAATTTAAACTGTTTGTGGCCATGACCTTAATCCGAGATGATTTTTAGAGGGTAACCGCCAGCCCAGAGCAGAACAATTGAATCAAGATAGGCTGAGTGGCAGCCAAGAACCTATTAATTAGAAAAAAGATAACACCCACGACTTTCATAAATTGTTAAACTCCTTTTATCATTTTCTATACAAATGTGCCTGAAAATTGAACGTGATGTTAAAGTTAACGTCAGTTACATATCTAAATAAAGTTATAGAGCCATTTTGTGGAATGATATACACTTTTCTGTACAGGAGTCTAACACATTCGGTCTGAGTCACTCTTCTGTGTATTTTTATGTAAGACATACATACATGTGTGACTGGTGTACATGTGTGTCCCTGAGTAAGGCCTAAATACCCTAATTGTTTAAAAAAACAGCGGAGTGAGCAGAGCCCGGAGCATGAAAGAGAAGTGGGGTGCAGACACGAGCGAGCCATCCAGCTCTCAGGGCGCCCGGGATCATCTCCCGTGAGCGGCTGAGTCTCTGTGTTGATCAGGCCCCTCGTGGGCTCCTGTTTATTTCAGTCTTTGGACCTCACGGTGGTGGCTTGAGTCCTGGGTCACCTCTTCAAAGTTGCTGCTGCTCTCATCCGCTTCCTGAAGGCCATGTGCCCTTGACCCAGGTCCCCACTACGAGAGCTGATGCTCTTGGGTCTGGTTCATCTGCGAACATGCTCGCTGAGGGTGTGGGATACCCAATGCTGCTGCCTGGGGCCCGGGGCCCGAGGGCCCAGTAGGCCCCTCGCCTCTGTAGCTCCTCCTGGGGCTCCGGCTGTCACCACCACCCAGAGAGCAGCTGGGAGGGGCAGGCACAGATTCAATGGCAGGGTCCTCGGAACAGATCCTGTCACACACAGCTGACGATCTTTGTGCCTGGCCAGCCCAGCCGGGGAGAAGTAAGCTTTCACGTGGCCGCTGCTGCTTCTAGTCCAGTCCATGCCCAGCTTCCCCGCCCCCCACCCCCCCACCGGGGCTGGGGCGCCCTGGTCCAGCCGGCCACCTGGCCAGTTCCAGGATGCAGGGACAGTGATGGGGGTCAGGCAGAAAGGCCCCCACTCCCTCCATCACCCAACACCTTTCTGTTATTCCCCCCGCCGCCACCCAGCACACTGAGAGCAAAGATTTTTCATGTCCATTTTTCTTGTAAACCTGCAGGTTTAGGTAGAATGGTGGAATTATTACATAGGAAATCAAAATAAACAGTGCGTGAACTCGATGTGAAATGTGAGTGGTCTCGGATCCCAGGATGAAAAAGAGAACAAGAGTTCGGTTCACACAGGGTTTAGTGCTGGAAGCGCTCACCCGACACCTTCTGTGGGGATCTCTATGGTCAGAGAGAGTGACCGTGCCTAAGGGGACATCGGTCCAGGCATCCAACGAGGGGGCCATGCTGCTGTCTCTAATTCGGGACAACATGGGAACCACCCTGAACCCAGCACTTCCGTAGAAGGCCAGGGCTTCTGCCGTGACTGCTGTTCCAGGTCTCTGTCCACTCCCTCTTCCCTCCCTGTCCCCAGGCCTGTCCCGAGGCTGGGAACCTCTGTACCCTGATCTCCGTGAGGAGGCCCTTCCCAGGGGCCGTCCCTGGAGAGGAAACTGAGATCCGGGCTGAGTGGTGTTTCCAGGGCTCAGCCCATCCATGGTCTAGTCACAGGGCACGTGGCCTGACTGCCCACTGCTCCCACCCTGCCCCCGGACGGCTGCCAGCCAGGGCTGAGCCTGCGGTTAGGTCAGCTAAGTCCCTCGACGGTCAAGAGTCCCCGAGGGTGGGGCACAGGAGAGGTGCCAGGCACGTCAGGGGCCGTTCTCAGGGGCCAGGCTCCAACACCACCCGACGGCCGGTGCTTTGAGGGCCTCTTTGTCATCGATCGGATGTGCTTTCAACTTTTTTAACACAGGAAGGTAAATCCAATCCCTGATACTTCAACGTGGCCAGAAGGGAGAGGATGATAATGAGTGGGTTCTTTTGTTTGTTTGTTTTGTTTTTATTTTATTTTTCAACCTGATTCCCCACATCGGCTGTGATGAAGAAAGAGTTGGGAATTGTTTCCTGAAATCAATCCCTTTGCTCACCGCCCCTGGTGGTGGGTGACGTGCCATCTCACTTTTGGAATGGACGGCGCCGGCCAGAGCACAGGTGGCAAACACGGGGCCGTGGGCCGAATCTGGCCTCCACCGTGTTTTATTTGGCACCTTGTTCCTGCCCAGTGGCAGCGCCGAGCTCCTTGCTCCTGGCTAAGGAGCACTTACACTTACACAGTCCTAAAGTCACGTTCGGCCCTTCGGAGGCAACCTCGGGGCCGATGATGCCCCCCCGCCGGGTGCAAATGAGTCCGACGCCCCGTCTCAGAGCCTACAGCACGCTGGGCAGGGCGGGGCCTGGGCGCTTCTCCGTGGCCCCTGGTTCTCGTTTGGCAAGCTGCTGTCCAGAGGGCTTTCACTGTAGTATTGAAACATCCTCTTTGGATTTTAGGAATATTTTCCCTCCTCTTTTTATGAATGTTGAGACCCAGGTAATCAACTGAACATCATTTGGTGAGCCGGAAGTTCACTTTTAGAGAGACGGGAGACAGGGGGCCGTACAAAGGCGAGTGTCTGCCCATCCATCACTCGTGACGGTGTCTGCGTGGCTGGGCAGACGTCCCTGAGGCCACGAGTGTGCACGCAGCTGCCTTGCTGGCAATGGCTCAACCTGAACAGTTGGCCTCGGCCGCTCCTCGTTGCCGTGCGGGTTCCGGGGGCCCCTCCTGGCGCCGCATCGTCTGCCTGTGACCTCCCCACACCTGTACTTCTGTGTGTTCTCTCGGCGAGCTTCCTGGGCTCTCTATTGGCTCCTGCTCTTCACCTTTTAGCCATTGTTTTTCTATTTTATTTAATGATTCCTCCCCCCTTCAGTTCACAGCCAGACATAAGTCTGGGCTCTCGATTTCTTTGATAATGTTTCGCACTAACTCCACGGACACTCGTACGGTCGGCCGGGTCTCGGCAGGCCTTGTGGTCCTTGTAGCATCTTGTGGACTCCGGACGCATCCACGGAGACTGACGTTTCTGACTAACTGCGTCCCCTCCCTCCCTCCCCCTCCCCGGGGCACCGTCTGTCAGTTCCCGCCAAGGCCGCTCTTTCCGCCTCAGCGGCCGCCTCCTGATGCCTCTCCTCCTGTTTCTGTCATAGTTTTGCAATCAGCTCGTGTCTGGATGAACGCCCGTGGTGTCTGAGCTGGCAAAGGCCAGCTGCCCCGCAGGGCTCCACAGGGTCACGGCCAAGTCCGCCGCCGACACAGAACCAAGTCCTCGGACGGATCAGCTGGGACAGGGGACATGCAAGGCCACGGGGCTCCCCGCCGGCCGGGGCTGCGCTGCTTACCCTCCCCCGGGTCACTTCACGCCGTCAAAATCACTTCACCCCTGGCAAGTGCAAGTTCCCGCTTCTCAAAGCCTGTCATGCCCTCGGTTGCCATTCCAAATCTTTGGTAAATCTGGTTTATAGATTTCCAAGCCTTCTTCCAGCTGGCTTTTTGGCTCATGTTAACTCTGCTACCCGGCCTCCCCCGATGCCTTTCTCCTGCCCTGCAAANGCTGCCCCGCAGGGCTCCACAGGGTCACAGCCAAGTCCGCCGCCAACACAGAACCAAGTCCTCGGACGGATCAGCTGGGACAGGGGACATGCAAGGCCGCGGGGCTTCCCGCCGGCCGGGGCTGCGCTGCTTACCCTCCCCGGGGTCACTTCACGCCGTCAAAATCACTTCGCCCCTGGCAAGTGCAAGTTCCCGCTTCTCAAAGCCTGTCATGCCCTCGGTTGCCATTCCAAATCTTTGGTAAATCTGGTTTATAGATTTCCAAGCCTTCTTCCAGCTGGCTTTTTGGCTCATGTTAACTCTGCTACCCGGCCTCCCCCGATGCCTTTCTCCTGCCCTGCAAATCGTCTGCAGGGTGTGGAGTGTGCTTTTTAAGAACCAGGTGACAATTTCGCCCTCAGATTCACACGAGATGGTGTCACAGCCCCCCAAACCCTCAGATCAAAGTGCTGATGAGAACACTGGGGCTCTGATGGTCTCTCATGACTCTATCTTCTGATGGTAACAACATTTTCATAGACGTTTTATTGTGAAGACGGGCGCGCTGGACGTGCTGCGCCCAGTCCTGCCAGCAGAGTTTACCAGCTGCGTGGCCGAGGGGACACTGCCTAACCTCTTTGTGTCCCCATGTCCACTTCTGTAGAGAGGGGATGGCGTTACGACGCACTGTGTATCGCGTTAATGTGCATACACCACCGAAAACAAGGTCGAGCTCGTAACATGGTGTGTGTCCCTCCTTGTCACCACCATCGAGCAGGACAGACAAAGGGGCCAAAGAAGGAATGGAGCTGGCCTCCTCCTTCGCTTCCCGCCTTTATAGCGGCCCCAATTTTACTGATGCTGTTGACACTGGTGGACTTACCTTCGCTTTATTACTTGCTGAAACTGGCGTACATTAGAATAATATTCCTTTATTCTTTTTTTTATGCGTGCATGATTTCCTGATGGTTTTCATGGTGCTCTGGAACGGGAGGAAGAACGTGAAAGCCGCTAATATACAGGAGTACGTATTCCGTTCCAAGTGTCCTGCTCACGGGGCCATTTGCATTATCTCGTTTACATCCCACAACAGACCCATCTGCGGGTTTCGTTCTTCGTTCCCTTCGCAAGATGTGGGCTTGGAGATTTAAGCAGTCTGCCCGATGGTGTGCGGGCTGTCTCCGGCACAGGGACCCGCGTGTGTGACCCGCATCTGACCTGCAGGGCCCGCCAGGCTCTGTGTCTTTCTGTCAGCATTGGCCACCGTTACGTCCCTGCCACCCAGACTGGCTCTGCCCCTGCAGTTGGCCAAAGCTGTCGCTTTTCCCGTTTCAGTACGCGCAGAGCTCGCCTCCTCTGGCAGCGGCCCTTCCCTGCAACTTTTCAGACAGTGGTTCCCTCCCCCGTTTCCCAGCCCACGGGTGAGAACAGGCTCAGGAGGGATGGCACTGGGGACGTGGAGCCCACCGGGAGATCCGCACGGCTTTGTCACAGCCCCACTGTCGCAGCATCTCCCGCAGCCGCCCGCCGCTCCCAGAGTCGGTCAGAGAACAGCTGCCGGGCCTCGACCTGTGAAAATCTGGTGTGTGCAGTGTTCCTGAAAGTCCCATCATCAGATTCCTCTAATTCCCCCCAAGGGTGGTGTGGGGGGGGGGGGCACAGGGCAAACACCTGTGGACAAGCAGGACTCAAGTGCCCAGTGACNCTCCCCCGTTTCCCAGCCCACGGGTGAGAACAGGCTCGGGAGGGATGGCGCTGGGGACGAGGAGCCCACCGGGAGATCCGCACGGCTTTGTCACAGCCCCGCTGTCGCAGCATCTCCCGCAGCCGCCCACCGCTCCCAGAGTCGGTCAGAGAACAGCTGCTGGGCCTCGACCTGTGAAAATCCGGTGTGTGCAGTGTTCCTGAAAGTCCCATCATCAGATTCCTCTAATTCCCCCCAAGGGTGGTGTGTGGGGGGGGGCACAGGGCAAACACCTGTGGACAAGCAGGACTCAAGTGCCCAGTGACATGTGGGCCTGTGAACTCTTACCTCCTTAAGCTGCTGTGAGACCCATGAAGAGTGTGGCACACACCCGGGGGACCCGGATCCCCAACCCGGCCATGGAGACGCTGAGCCCTTCCTCTTCGGGAGAACCTGAGGCCTATGTTCGCTCGCCTTTCTTCCGTTTCATAACGAGTATTAACGCCACCTTTTAGTATCGTTTTCCCTTTCTCCCAGAGAAGGAATCAATATGACAGCCCTTTCGCCGTTCAGCGGGTGGGTGGGGGGTTGGGAGGCCATAGCCTGGTTCGGCCGGAGCTGCGACCCTGGTACTTGCCCGGTCCTCGTGAGTGTCGGGGTGGGTGGTGGGAGAGGGAGCTGCATGCGTGTAATTGGAATGACAGGCACTGTGGGAGCCCTGGCTCCCAGGCTTGGCTCCCTGCGGCCAGGTGGCAGCCTGCCACCTGCGTCCCCTTCCGGAAACCCTAGCACGTGAGCACACACCTGCCCTGGGTGCAGAGCGCAGGCCTGGAGAAGACTCCTTCCTCGAAGCATTTGTGGGAAAGGGTGGAAATGGCTGTGGGGAGGGGCGAGAGGGCATTCAAAGCTCAGTGCAGGTCAGTGCTGGGAGTGTTTGCTAAATACCTGATGTGGGAGACACAGAGCGGGAGTCACTCACTTCAGGGAACGGGTTAAAATTGTTACTTGGGGGGAAATTGGCAGAAATGACAGTTGGGTGGAATTTGCTCATTTTAAGTGACTCTTTCCAGCCACTGAGTCTCACATGTTGGTAACACTTATGTCTAGATGTCCGTCTTTATGTAGAACTACACTCATTTTCATCTGTTTTTCACCATGGAAGGTGTTCTGATCATTTTTAAAATAAAACTACTGCTTTTATAATATTATGGGCATATTTGTTCTTTTGTTTTTGCTACTGAAAATAAATATTTTAATTTATTCTCAATTATTTCTTTTTACTTCTTAACATTGATCACATTAAAATTTTAATTTTTTCTTAAAAAATTGGTTGAAAATAAAAATCTTCATTGCCTAAATCATAAATATCTACTTCTACTAACAGCCAGTAGTTTTGAACTTTATACATTAATTTTTCATTGCTTCCCCATTTGTTAAATGATTTTACTTTTAAAATTCTTAAATTCTTTTTAAGCCTCTGAAGCCTATTTACATCTCTAGCCAAATGTGGGGGATGGAGCGGCAGGGAGAAATGCAACTTAAGGTTATAATTTGTTACTAATTCATTGTTTCTAAAACAGTGATTTTGTACTACTGCTTTTGAAAAACTTTTTCAATTTTCTCTGTCCCCAGCCAGCTATTAGATATGTAAATGTTAGTTATTATACACACACTCTCTCTAAAATACACAGTAAACTTTACGTTAATATTGATAATGGTCATTTAGTTGACTTATGTTTAGCCTTGCTCAGAGCCGGACATTGTTCTGGATGTTGTGGAGACAAAAATGAACGCATGCCTCCCCCCCTCCCCCCGCCATGAGCAGGTCAAGGGGTAGACCAGGGGCTGTTGGCTGCAGTGCCCCCCATGGACAGGGTGACACAGAGTGGGTGCTGGGACACCTGTGTCCTCCCCTCCATCCTCACACCACACCATGGAGAGCGAGTACCGATGAAGACCCGCCTTTAGTGAGTAAACGGAAGGAAGGCGGGTAGGAGAGGAGACTCACATCCGGTTCTTTCCGCTCAATACCCTTGACCCCTGGAAGTGAGGCCGCTCAGAAGGCACTGAGCATGGGGCGGCGTCCTTTCAGACTGCAACAGAGTTGTTAAGACGTCCAGGTAAAGACCAGTCTGTGGACAGGAACGGACAGGGAGGCCCTTCCCTGGGCTGAGAAGCTGAGCGGTTTGTGGAGGAGGGGGAGGCGGAGGTGGCCCCGGAAATGGGCATGGCCGTCACCGCCTGGCAGGCTTGCTGGGCGGGGGGAGGGCACGTGGATGCCGACCGCTGTCGCAGGCGGCGAGCTGCCCCTGGGGAAGGGTCGTCAGCGTCATCACTGTCATCGACAACAGTCTGAGACAGGACATGAAGTACAGGCGCAGGCAGACTCTCCAGTCCTCTCTAGTTGTACGTTGGCACCGTTAATTTTAAATCTACAGTATTTCCTGTTCAAGCAGCTTTCCTGGCTTCACGGCACAGAATGGCAGGAATTATTTTGCTACCCGAATTTTTCAGTTGTCTATGTTCCCAAATATGGCGTTCAACTCTGTTCAAAGTTTTAAGACATGGATTTTTTCCCCAAAAGGCTTATCCTATTCAGGGGGACCCTTGTTTTCAGAAAGGATATTTTCTTCTCAAAAGTTTTGAAGTTAGTGTGGTTTCTCACTTCCTGGCAATGTCGCCGCAGAGTTAGGTTTTATAAATTGTTTGTCCCTCACTCTTGTTTAAATGTATTGAATAGGCCAAAGATAACACAGTGAGTCGCCGGTCCACGTACCACCAGTGACTTGCGGTCTGTTTCATAGTTTGTGTTTTCGTTATGACGAGCTTTCTGTGCGTCAGCTTGTGCTGAAGATAGACCATTCTTAAGAAGTCATTTCTTTCTATTTTCAATTGGAAAATGGATAGAGAAGTTCTGTGGGCTTCCCTCGGTTTCCAGAATGCTCCTTTGTTTACCCTGTGAAAGCAATAGCTTGTGGGGACCATCAATAGCAGGTTTTAAGATGTTTTACGGATTTGTACTGACAACTCTCGTCTTCGGGAAAATTCATCTGGACATCGAGTATAGAGAGTTGCACTTTCTGATAAGAAGTATTACGAATAGTTCGTGAAAGGGAATAAAGGCCCTTGCAAAAGGGAAGGGTTTGTTACTTCCAGTGCTCCCAGACAGGAAAGAAAAACAGCCATGGCCTTCAACTCCACGCGTCTGCCCCGCCCCCACCCTGCCAGCCGCTCCCCGTCTCTGGGGCAGGATCGGGGTGCAGCAGCCGCACTTCTCGGACCTGAGATCTGAGGCTCTCGCAGAGGCCAGAAAGCAGTCCATCCCCAGGCAGAGCTTAAACTCTCTCTACTCGGGAAATCCTAGGCAGTTAAAGGTGAAAACACTTAAAATGTTCATAAACAACATTTTAAAAGACTTATTGACTTAGAAATTATGAATATGGTGTTGAACAAAGAACGCCCTTCTCTAAAAGAAGAAAAGATGATTGTAAACCAAACTTGCCTAGTTTCTATTGTGTCCCGAGCACGTTTTCGTTGATTATTTTCAGACATGATTGTTTAAGAAATAGAACTGAACACACTTTGGCTGCGTGAGTGGTGATTTCATCAATGTGTCCATTATATTCAGTGCCTAAATGGCAGCACAGTTTGGTTCTGTGTGTGTCTACAGAGCTGGCTTTGTCCCTAATTAATGGCACAATAAAATAATTTTAGAAATGCTGAGCTTCCCTCTCGTTCCAAAGGCCTGTCTCTTTCTCAGTTTATAAACAAACAAAACAAAAAAATTGCACCCTGTTCTATGTATATATCAAGCTACACTCTGTACCTGTGTAAACAATTGGATGCAGATAAAAATAATTTAATGTTATTCTCTTGGAAGTACTTCTCTGTTTGGAAGTCGTTCCTGTTCTAAAGGGTGGGATCCTTAGTCTGAATTCTATGTGATAGCAGCCCGTGTACCGGGGACACGCTGGATTCAAACCAGGAATGTGGAGGTCACAGCTGACAATCATCGCCTCTCTCTACTCAACCTAACGAGCATCGATGTAGTCAGCAACTATGTTTTCTGCGTGGGGGTGGTATGTCAATTAGGTTTCAAGGTCATTGACGTAGACAGAAAACGTGAGGCAGTCAGGAAAGAAGGCAAGATTCACGGCCATCTCGCCAAAATGGGAGTGAACACAGTGTCTGATGGTTAAAACTGGTGGTTGAAACCCAGCCAGGAATCCGACGCTAGGCGTGCACAGAACTGCAGAGAAACTAGGGGGGCAGTTGTATTAAGAGCTGATAGATGAGTGAACGATCTTTCATCTACTCTTCCTGCCGTTTATCCATCAGACCTTGATTACACATGGGTTGGTGGTGGGCACCAGGCTGTGCTGGTCCGGAGTCCACGTGGCGTGGACATCCATGGATGCTTCTCACCTGTTGGGGTCGTCTGCAGCGTGCTCTGTCACGGGAGGCTGGCTGCACGGGGGCTGCGCACTCCCCCCACCGGAAAAGTGACCCAGATGAGGGCGCCGCATCTGTGCAGAGCGGTGTTTTTCCCTCTCATCAGAATGCACCATTTATACTCTTAAAATGTTTTTCCTAAAATACCAAACTGCTGGTGTAAAACATGAATGCATTTCTCTGTTCAATTCTGAGGCTACATTAAATTACTTTTGTTGTACATGCACTGGTTTTAAGACTCCAAAAGGCGGTGCGTGTGTTGGGCCATAGATTGCTGTTAATAGGAAACAGTCGTTTACCGTTCCCTTCTTCTCTCTCCCGCAGTTTTGCCGAGCCACACCTGCGGAAACCCTGGGGAAATACTGAAAGGCATCCTCCACGGAACTAGATTCAACATCGGAGACAAAATCCGGTACAGCTGTCTCTCCGGCTACGTCTTGGAAGGCCACGCGATCCTGACCTGCATCGTCAGCCCGGGGAACGGCGCGTCCTGGGACTTCCCAGCCCCGTTCTGCCGAGGTAGGTGCTGCAGGGGGGGACGCCGGGGAACGCACGCCTGCTTCAGGTGTCCGGCTCTGGAGCTGATGTCGCGCGTTTCCCAGGGGTGACACAGGGTCCATCCTGCTGGGTCTTCCCAGGTCAGCTTCATTCTGTTCCCAAAGGACGGATATTCCTCGTCACCTGAGAAACAAGTATAGATACGGTCCTCAGGTATCCAAACTCGTCTTCGTTCTGTTTCTCAGACTCCATGCATTTCTGCGCATGTATTGCCTCTCGTCGAACTAGTCTAAGTTTTAATACACGCCTTTGTGTCCATCTTGATTGGATAGTTGCTTTTCTTCTTTTTTTCATTAAAAGTGGCAGATACCCCTGGTAATTGAAATTCACGTTTTAACGGCTCTCTCAAGGCTCTTAGACTTGTGAACTAACACCATCGTGAAGGGACTGTCATTTGAAGTGCTCAGTGTCTGAGCCAGTGTCAGGTTAGAATTCCTGCTCCCAAAGCCCCGTGGGTTTTACCCTCTTCCATAATGTTAATTTTACTGGCTAAAAAACTCTAAGAAAGAGCTTGTTTTGGTTCTTAGTTTTTGACTTTATTAAGAAAAATTCAGCCCTGGCTGGTGTAGCTCAGTGGATTGAGCACAGGCCTGCGAACCAGAGGATTGTGGTTTGATTCCCAGTCAGGGCACATGCCTGGGTTGCAGGCCAGTTCCCAGCAGGGAAACTGCCTGACTCACGAGAAGCAACCACACATTGATATTTCTCTCCTTCTCTCCTTCCCTTTCCCTCTAAAGATAAATAAATAAAATCTTTAAAAAAGAGAGAATTCATCTTACAGTTTCAAAAGCAAAAGCATTGCTAACATTTCATGTAACGCCTGAAAATGGGCTAAGTGCTTTACTTGAATCATATTATTGAATTTCACAACCCACTGAAATAATAATTAATGACAGTTTTTAATAGACAAACAAGTTGTTCAAATGTAAAGTTTACAGAGGTAGAATGTGTGGAGATTCAAATTCATGCAGACTTTTCCTATATCTTTCTACTTTTTAATTACAGTTTTGAGTCAGTAGCATCTGTATTAGTTTCAGATGTACAGCAGCGTGGGTCAGAAGCCACAGACTTTACGGAGTGGCCCCCCAGCTAGACCACCTTCTTACACCACACACAAGAATAAACCCAACATGGACCACTACAGAGTTAAATGGGAGGCTCGAGACCGTAAAATCCCAGAAGGAATTGTGAACAGTAAGATCTCACAGGAGTCTCATTGCAGTGTTTTTTCTGATGTACCTCCTTGGGCAAGGGAAACAAAAGAAAAAATAAACGAACCTGCAGCAAGTCTTTAAAGATGCAAAGGAAACATCAACAAAACAAAAAGACAGCTGAATGAATGGGATACGATTTTCACCCAGGATGCACGCAATGAGGGATTAATTCCCAAAATTTAGGAAGAGCTCGGACCACGTCACAGCAGAGAAGCAAGCAAAAGGCGGGCGGAACACCCGAACAGACATTTCTCTGCATGTGACTTTCAACCCGCGCTCGTAACCAAACTCACAGCCTTACTCTAAGTGACCCCGTAACAGCGGAGGGCGTTCATCGGCATGTTTCTGGACTAGCCCACGCTGTTAAGGAACACTTTTCCAGTTTTGTGTGTCAAATGTTACAGTCTCATGGCGTCACCTGACGGTGACTGTTTCAGGAATGGCCTGTCACCACGGACCCCCACCACTGCTGGCTGGGGCGTAATGATGACTTATCGTGGGCCAGGCGTGACTTGGACACACTCACTCCTACTCACGAGTAGGTAATGTGTTCAGGACTCACTGTACGGGGGAGGAGTCTGGGGGTGAGCTAGGGCACGGGCCGTCCTCAGGCCGTTCCAGCCAGCCGTGTCAGAGCCTGCATCTACCGTGTTCAGAGGAGTCCCGCATCCCCGAAAATCCCTGCATGCCTGTCATCTGTCCCAAACGCCCTTTACCCCTCTGGAAGTGCTCATTCCCTGTGCATGTTCCTGGGGCTCTTACATCCTGTTTGTTGGTTTTTTCCTCCCTTACTGCTATTAATTGTTTTCCAGATACCTAGTAGCAAGAGTGTTGTCCCAAAATCCACACTTCCCTCCCATGCCCCTCAGCTAACTGATCCTGTTTAAAGTCACTGCCACTGCAGGCCCTACACGTACCTTTCTTCCTTATCCCCACCGCCTTGTCCATGGAGGGCCCAGCCCCTCTGGAGAGGCACTGGAGTTACCTTGGCTTTGTTCCCCACTGTAGCCCACGTGTGTCTTTCACTCACACTGACTCACGCCCATTCCCACCCCTGTGTCCTATTTGGTTACTCGTTTCCTCCCCCGCACCTCCTTCGGGTGGGTTACGTGAGCTCCACATCGGGACCCTGAGCTCCCCAACCCACCACACCCCCCTCCTGATTCATTGTCCCCCACTCACCTTCGTCAGGACCTCTCCTCTCTCCAGCAGACAACATCAGCAACTCACCACGAGTCCAGTGCCCACGTGGCCGTGGATGTGCCCCACAGTGGTCCCTAGACGGTCCCGTTTCCTCCGTCAGCGTCCCTGGCAGGTGTTTGGCTTCTCTCCTGGGCACGCCCAGCTGCGAGAGGGCTCATGGGCACTGGCTTTGCTGGAGCCACTGCCCCTTCTTCCATCCCTGTGTCCCGAGCCCCGTCTGCTGGCACGGCGTCAACACATCGGACGTGAGCAAACACTGCCCAGGAGGTGTTGCGTGTTGTTTGTTTCCCCAAGAGCTCTTTACCAGTGCATCACGGCACCTGATTTTCAACTCCTGCCCACCTTTCCGGGTACCACTGTTGACCTTTCACCTTAGAGCCATAGATCTTACACGTTTGTCAGTTTCACTCAATTCCAAATTCAGTCTTTTCTTACCATTGCAGCCCTTTTAAAATTTTTCTTTAAGGAAAAGGTCCTTTGGTTTAAATCATTTGTGTTGTTGCTATTGTATATTTTACCTCAATGCCTTCGAGCTCCCTGTACTCGTGGGCAGCCTGGCAGGAGACAGCGCGCTGTCCCAGAAACGTCACATGCTGCGCCCTGGACACCTGGAAACGCAGCCTAACCTGCGGGTGTCCCTACCGCTCCACCCCCGCCCGTCCAGAAACAGGCTCGGGCATGTGCGGAGCCCCGATCACGAGTCACAGACTTGGAAACTCGAAAGTAAATGTCAACAGCCAGTAGGACCCCTTCTCTTTTTAACTCTTTTTTTCCTGATAATTATTTGTTGTTTTTAGAGAGGGTGGAGTGGAGACAGAGAGGAAGGAAGAGAGAGACAGACAAACAGACAGAGACATCAATTTGTTCTTCCACTTACTAATGCATCATTAGTTGACTCTCGTATGCGCCCTGACCAAGGATCAAACCTGCGACCCTGGAGCGTCAGGATGACGCTCTAACAAGCTGAACTAGTGGCCAGGGCTACAACAGCTTCTTTTCTGCTCACACATCTCCTGAGAGTTTTCTTCTTAATGGATCAATCCTTCCTAATCTCACTGTTATAAACCTTATAAAGCCAAAGTATGTATAATAACATTAAGGTCCCTATCTTTCCTATTTTGTCACCAATTTATTAAATCTCAATTGTATCAAGAAGCTTTTGTCCTGGTATTTTTTCTTTATTACAGGTTATGAAATTTATGCTTAAATATTGCTTCATCTAATGCTTGGGCTAGTTAGATTACAAAGGACATTAAATTAGATATAATTATTTCCTGGAACAAAGTTGAAGCCGCACACCATTGTTACTCACTGATTTGGGTAACTGGATCATAAAGAAAAAATCATCGATCTGATTTTTATAAATGCATAGATGGGGCATGTTTACAAGAGACATAAGTGAATTTCAGCAATATAGGCTTAGAATTTTACAACAATAAAATGAGTGTACTTTCTGCTTGTCCCACTTGCTAGTGCCTTAGTGCCAGGAATCGTGTGAGGTTTCTTCTCAGTAGCGTCCCTGACAGGAGCACTGCTCACTCCCTCCTTCACAACGGCGCTTTGCTGGGTTTGAACGACTTACGTCTGATCCGAGGGGTGGTGTTCGCTGGCAGGGTGAGGCGGAGGTGTGCGTGTCTTCTCTGGAGTCGCGATGCCCTTTAAAGACACATGATGCAATTTTATGTTCAATGCAATCAACATGTAGCAAAATGGGAGGTTCAATCAGCTCTATTTAACATGGGTTTCTTTAAATGGGAGACCAGCATCGAACTGACCTCTCGCAAGGATGAGCATTCGATTTTGTTCTGGAAGCGTAATGCTTTCATCTCCCTCACTCATCCTTGCATTTTCACCTCAGTGTCTACATCCCCCTGAATTTTTCTCCACTATTGTGGGCCGTCCCTGTTGCCCCCGTAGCCTTTGCATGGATTGACTGTTTCTGTAGCTGCAGGGATGGTGTGTGCTCCGAGGAGAAGAATGAGAGCAGAGGAAGGCGCTGCTGGGCAGATTCAAGGACAGGTGCTCTCGGTCAGGGCCGGAGGGTGCTCCTCTCGTGCTCTGTGTCTCCCGACTTCACTACCGAATCGAAAAGACCATAATGCTAGAGGCAGGGATCTTTCATAAATCACCTTGAGCTCCAGGATGCCGCAGGGCCACGAGGGATCAAGTCCAAAAGAGGAGTGTTCTTGTTGGGTGGAAAACACGAAGGGCGGGCCATCGTCACGGGGTGCATGGCATGGCCAGATGAGAGAGGTATGGATCCGTGTCAGGAAAACATGTCTTTAAAAGAAACCTACTATCAGGCCCAAGGAAATCGTCCTTCCCTGACATCGGCCCAGAAAGCGGGGACATTTCCTGTCCGTCATCTTCCTCTGGAGACCATTTCACTGCGACTCTCCGGTGCTGGGTCACATTTCTGTCAGCCCGAGTGTGGCCTTCTTTCTGCTGCTGGGTTCTGCCCATGTGACCGGCTGCTGCAGGAGACAGGCACACTGGGACGCAGCCGGCTCTCAGCACACGCGAGTCCATGCCAGCGGAGACCCACGCTCTCTTCCCTGGACACCACTTCCCCTTGACCCTACTTTCTTCAGCGGTGGAAGATTCGGGTTTGCCAATGAGGCCTCAAAAATAGTTCTTAACAGCGATGAGATCCCTACGTTCTGGACACCCGCCAACTGCAAGCATCCTTCACAGCGCATCTACACATTTTGCACCTCACACGTCAGCCTGGATTAACACGGTGTGCGTGACTCGTATGAACTCCCACAGAGGGGTGTCAAAGATCACACTTCCATGATACCACTGTGTAAATACGCCGAAGCCGTAAATGCACAACCTGCTTGTACCTCGACTCGCCATGAAGCGTGTGCAGGGAAAGGGGCGGCGTCCTCGTGATGAGGGACGGACTAAATACACACTTGCGAACACACCACAGATGCGCCACAGGCGGCACAATGAGCCAACTGCACGTCTAACCGCACCGTCCTGCTCCCCCTCAAACTCGGTCACTCTGCACAACACGTGCCCGGGGTTAACGCATTGCAGAACGCCGAAGGGGCCCCGGGCGTCCCACTGAAGCGCCCACACTGTTATGCGACAGACATTTCAGCACCGCCGTTTAACCGTTTCCCGGGGGGTGGGGGTTGTCCTTAGTGTCGGAAACCTGTTCGTGCTCTTCTTCAATTTTGAATTTTTAAGTTGACATCTTCCTATGAGTTTTAATCTCCAGATATGCCCCTGATTTACCATGTCTTGTTTCTCCCGATTTCATCTAGATTTCTATGTATTATCCCTAGAAATTTAAACAACACACTGGGCCCTCGGGCCCTGTTTCTGCCATTCACCACCCCCACCACATGTGATGTCCCCAGCATTGCCTCTGTCCTTCCGGAACACTTTCTAGTCCCGCCTCCACCTGCGCTCTCTCGGCCGCAACAGAACTCTCGTACTATCAAAGCTGATAATGTTTATGTTTTACTCTGTAATCATAGTTCAGCCCTTCTGACCGTGCCCCAGGGCTGCTCATGAAGTCGGAAGGCAGCACAGAGCATGGCACTCCGGTGATGGCCACGTGTCGTCCACCCCTCGGCCAGGGACCCCACCCGCCCGCAGTGGGCAGTCCTCCCTGGGAAGGCCGGGCCACAGTCCCCACGCCAGTCACACTTCCCGAGAGCTCCCTCGCAGCCTCGGTGACTCAGAGTGACGCCATGGAGCTGCGGTCTTTCTCTGGCCAGGGCGTTCCTCAGTTAGGATGCAACTAGCATTTAAACACGGGCGTGTGTCTCTTTCTCTGTTCACACACACACACACACACACAAAGATACACACATGCACATGTGTGTATATATTGCCTATACAGTATATACACGCACATACATGTGTATGTGTGTATGTGCATGTGCACCAGGGGCGTCCACCCTTTTGGCGTCTCAGGGCTGCACTGGGATAAGAAGACTTGCCTTGGGCCACACATCAAACACACGAACACCAACAAAAACGGATGAGTGAAAACAAGGTTTGGAACGAATTAACAATTGTGTGTCGGGCCACGTTCACAGCCGTCTGGGCCCAGGTGGCCCGTGGGCCGTGGGGTGGGCCCCCCTGCCAGCACAGCGTCACACCCAGGAAGGGCAAGCATTTGAGAAGCTGTTCTTCTCCGTGTCCGTGCGGAGACTCAGTGGAACGACAGAAAGTCGGTGAGGTGCGGGAGGGAGGAGAGGCGCTGTCTCCGTCTTTCCTGGGGTGCAAATAGTTGCCACCGAGCACCGAGTGGGGCTGCCTCTGGGGACTGGATGGACGGAGCGGCCTCCTGGGTCTCAAAGGAAAAATTCTACACCCCCCCCCGCCCACTGAGCCCCACAGGGCGCTGAGCCCAGAGGGCATTTTTAGCTAAGATGAGGCTGAATCCACATCTCTGTTTCCCGCCCCTCAGAGCTCCAACCCGGTGCGTGTGTGAACACCTGCACTTAAGGTACAGACTCACCTGGCGGTTTAAAACGCATCGTCGCTGCCACGTGACGGTTTTATAGAACACAGGATGTGGCGGCTGTCCAGCACTTCTTCAAAGGATTGACTGATTCTACCCATTCCAAGGCAGTTGCACATTCTTGGAAGAATTAATGACCGTTAGCAGAGAGGTGAGAGACACCCAAGGAAGAAGCGGTCGATCTCAGTAACACCTGTAACAAAACACGTAAATAAAACGTGTGTGCTCACGCCTCAGGGACAGCTGTCTGCAGCCACAAATCTCTTTAATTGACAAGCCTTATGCAGTGTGACGGGAAGGGACAATATGTCACTCGCCGATGCTTTATGAGATGTCACTTGAAGTGTTTTAATTGCAGGCATCCTGCCTGTAGTGAGGAGAGGAAGGGAAAGCCTAGGAAACGGCGCCGCTGGAGGGAGAAGGCGAGAAGCCACGCCGCCTGGGGGTGCTTGTAACTCCTGCCATGGCGAGGACGGCTGTGGCCCCAGCGCGACGTCGCCGAAGGTGCACTGCAAAGGGCATCTCCAGGGAGCGGCCCAGGGAGAGCCAAGCCGTGCCCAGTCAGATCGGCTGGGACCATCTTCATAGGCGGAACCTGGCTCTAAATTCAGTTGGAATAGCTCTGGACTGTCCGGTTTCAGCACCTTTCTCGCACGCTGTGCAGTAAAACAACTTCCACGTAGATCTCAGTGGAACTGGAGAAAGGAACCATTAAAGCCAGACGTCCACTGGAGATGGCCTTCAATCCGGTTCCCACGCGTGGCGTCCCCAGGACACCTCAGACTCCCCGCCAAGCACTTCTTGTTTACACTAGCTCATGAAACGCGGTCTTGGAACGAGTTTAAACACCACCCCGAGGGCTTCTGGGCCAGTTATTTTCGTCCAGGGGAGTCAAGTCACGGTCGTTGCCCACGACGGTGTTCCCTGCAGGTGCATGTTCCATTGCTGGGCCGAGTGGGTCTGGGGCCGAAACCCACCCGTGCAGGTCGCTGGCATTCCCTGTGCCCGGAAGCGGAGGGAGTGCCAGCAGTGGGGACTCTGTCACACAGGGCCCGGCGTCGTGTCATCCTGGCTGGGACACCTGGGACACAGTGTTTTCTGACAAAGCCTCCGGTTCTGAAGCTGCTAAACTGAGCTGGGACCGTTTTTAGTGTCTCGGGCCTGGCACAGGTTACGTGAGGTGCTCCAGGTACTCACAGTCGATGGTGGCCGTCCCTGTCTCACTCTCAGTCACCAACGAGCGGCGTGGAGTGAGAACAGAGGCGGAGGGGCCAACCCCACCTCCACGGCGCTGTCAAAGGCAAAGCCAGAGAGCGCTGTCCCTTCATTTGTCCAATTCACTGGTGTCGCATCTGCAACATTTTACGTTCAGCCGACAACACTCTATTCTCCATATCCTCAAAATTATACAAATTAATGGTATTTCTCTCCCCGTAATTTAACATACTGAGTGTTTCCAATGTTTGCTTCGGCACATAATGCTATAATTAGTGTCTCTGTGCGTGCAGCATTGTTTTCCGCTTCTATTTAATTATTTCCTCAGAAGGAACTGTGGGAGCGTTCTCTGCGCTTTGCAAACTCCAGGCTGCACGTGGTTTCAGCACAATTACTCTCGGTTTTGATGTATTTCCTTTTAATTTGAGAGAAGTCGGTGGCATTAAAATGACACCCTCAAGTGGCCTTAATTGTCCCTTGGTTTCCGGGGACTACGTCTGCTTAGTGTGTGTGCCCACACATTGGTTCTGGAAGGAAGCGTTTATCGGGGACCCACGAGGCATCAGATAGTAAACAACAAGGTCAGTGAACATGTCTGCCGAGGGCCACCGAGTGGGCACTCCGTGCCTAGCCACCCAGCGCCTGCCGCCGCCGCCGTGTGCATCACTCAGGAGTCGAGGCCTCCGCAGACCGGCCCTGAACACATTGGCAGGGCCGTGTGCCGGTGAGACTGTCTACCAAACCAGATACTGGGCCCTGCGCGGTCTGCACACTGTAATTCCCTCCTGTTAGTTCTTAGCATGCGGGTCACAACGTGAACGAAACAAGGAAAATACCAACCGGCGTGGAAGTAAAGTTTTAATGGATGGAGATAGACAACATAAATAGAGAAATGAGGAAAAGCCAGTCAGATATGTCACAGCCAGCTGGAGCACATGCTCCGAGGAGCTCTCGTTAAGAAAATCACGTCTGATGACGAGCCGCAGAGACCGGGGGCCAGAGGCTCAGGGCGGGCCCGCTTAGGCTCCCGAAGCCCCGTGCTCAGGGACACCTGTCTTGGGCAAAAGCAGGGACCTTGGCCTCTGAAGGAGCTGGGGAGCGAGGTGCATGAGAACATCAGGAGAAAGGCCTGGACCAGGGACACGACCGGGCGCCAGTCCTGAGACCAGAGCACAGGGTGAGGGCGGGGTGGACGATGGCGTGGGGTTGCAGAGGAGGTCAGGAGGTGGGCAGGGAAGATCCTGTGGGGTGTGCGGACCCTAGTGTGGACTTGCGCTTCCCTCCCGAGTGAGGGGGAGGACCCTGGAGGGTTTTAAGACGAGAAGTGGCATCACCGCCCTTGGACTTGAAGAGGATCCCCCGGAGGGAAGACTACAGAGCGGAGGGGCACGGCGGAAGTCCCGCGGTCAGGACGGCAGGGCAGCCGCGAGGTTGGCCAGATGTGCCCGCCTTCGGAGAGCGGTTCAAAGGAAGGACCCCTGAGCTTTGTTGCTCCGCTCGAGGGATGTGAGGGGGTAGGAGAGTCACCGATGGCAACGCAGCTTTTTCCTCGGCCCCTGGAAGAGCTGAGTGGACATTCACTGAGGCTGAGGAGAGGGACAAGGTCAGATTTGGAAGGAGGAGGACCAAGAGGTGGCTCCTGGGGCTGGTGCATCTGGAACACTGCTCCCTTGTCCACAGGGCTGTGTCATGTAGGCGGCTGGACACAGTCCACTGGAATCTGGGGGAGGGATCTGGACTTGAACTAGACACTGGGAGACTGTCTGCACACACCTGGCATTTGAATCTGTGGGGCAGAGACGGGCTGAGGGCCACAGGGGAGCAAAGGGCCAAGGGCGGACTTTGAGGTGCTGCCTAGAGGGCTGGGGAAGGAAAGAGACGCTGAGAGACACGGCCGAGGAGACACCAGGGAGCCGTGAGAGCAGCGGACGGAGCGCAGGTGGACAAAGCGTGCGTGCGTGGCACCGGCGCCACCCCTGCCCCGGGAAGCCGAAACCGGGGTGGACGCGGCAGGCGAACAGACAGCACTGCTCTCCTACACTGGCGACTTCTTACGAATTTGCTATTATTTTAAGCTTTAACAAAGCTTTGCAAGTCTAGTGAAAAACGTCTTTTAAGGAAGAGGAAAGGGATGGCCATCAATTGTTGCCAGGAGCTGGGGGAGCTGGGGGTGAGAGCTCACTTGAGAGGAGCCGCTGCGGGGGCCTGCGCGGGGCCCACCACGGCTCGAGTGGGTTCGAGAGCAGGTGAGCAATTGAAGTCCTAGTCGCAGACCGTTTTTTTCAGGTGTGTTGCTGGGAAGGGGGTTTCGCAAAACAAGGCTAGAGGTGAATGCAGACTCAGGTGGTAGACAGGCTCTCTTCTCTATCTTGAATTAGGCCCTCAAGATTCATTGCTAGCAATAAGTGTACACAGGCAAGGCATCGAATGATTTATTTCAGAGTTGCTTTTTAAAAAAATCTGAATGGGCAAAACTATAGTGAGTCTGCGAGCTGAGAACTCCGCCGTGAAAAGGGAGAATGATCCCTGGGAGCGAGGAGACAGCAGTGATGCTTTGGCTGCCGTCTGCTCGGGGACGGGAGGAAGACCGCCGCTCAGGTGTCGGCCTGGGGCTGCAGCGGCCAAGGCTCACACAGGAAGGGCTTTCTATCCCCAGAAGTGAGACAGGTGGTCAGATATGGTGCTGGCTGATTGTAAGGTTCCTCTCAGTTTCTGTTTTAGTGTGATAAGGGGCAAAAGGCAGTGGGGACACTGCCACTCGAGGACAGTTCGGGTCTGGCCATCGGGTTGGAGTTACACCCCTGTGCATGTTTCTGGTCTCGGTTTCTCTCCAGCCACATGTACCCAGGGGGGGAATGGGCTTCTGTTCAGATGCGAATCGGAGCTATTGATGCTGGGATTACAAACGCAAGGGAGTGGTTTAAGTGACGGCCTGGACAGCTAAGGATGGCAAAGGGACAAATAAGGACGTGAGGGGCTCAGGGGGGTAAGGGGAGGAGTGGCAAGACCAGAGAACTCCAGGCCCTATGGGGTCAGAGAACTCCTGCAGTTTAGGGCATTCAGAAAGGTGGGCTGGGGACCCAGGACACTTCGGTCATCACAAATGGGGGACTATTCTTGGCAATAGGTGGGGACAGGTGAGGATTCTGCTAAACCTCCCAGGAAATGCAGGGCAGCCTCCCAGGACAGAGGACTGTCCGGCCCCAAGTGCCCATGGCCAGCATCAAGCGTGCGCAGTCGCAGTCTCCGTGTCCCCTGTCCGTGATCCTGTTAGAGAGGAAATGCCTTCTCCTGGCCATCTATTTGGGAGGGGTCTCTGCGACAGTGAGGCCCAGCAGCCTCTCAGGAGGCCGGCCGTCTTCATTCACGCATGTGTCCTGGGGGGAGACCCCCAGACACAGAGGTCTGGGCGACTGTCTCAGGTTGTGGGTATCTCTGGTGTCCACATCGCTCCCTCGGAAACTGGTGACATAGCTGAAAATGTCACCCTAACTGATGAAGCCTCAGGCTTCGTCGAGATCCTGGCAGTTAGTTGCTTTAGGAAAGTACAATGTTCTTCCATTTATTTNAGCAGCCTCTCAGGAGGCTGGCCATCTTCATTCATGCATGTGTCCTGGGGGAAGACCCCCAGACACAGAGGTCTGGGCGACTGTCTCAGGTTGTAGGTATCTCTGGTGTCCACATCGCTCCCTCGGAAACTGGTGACATAGCTGAAAATGTCACCCTAACTGATGAAGCCTCAGGCTTCGTCGAGATCCTGGCAGTTAGTTGCTTTAGGAAAGTACAATGTTCTTCCATTTATTTTCATTGGGTGCTTTTTATGGTGGGGAAAAAAGTATCGTCATCTATTACCAGATGTTATCTATGTAGCCAATTGCATATAGAGAGTAGATCAGTTTTATTGTAAAATAACATGTTCTAAGATATGTCTATAAATATAATTTCTTCCTTCCTTTCTCTCTCCTTCCTTCCTTCCTTCCTTCCTTCCTTCCTTCTCTTCTTTCCTTCCTTCTACTACTTATTACAATGCTTATTGATATCATCTGTATTTCATCTTTATTGACTTTATACTTGGTCCTTTTCCAAAATACTCTAGCTTAAATTTTCATGCAACTATGTCCTAGTTGGAATCTTTTTATGAATCAAGGTGTCTCTGTTATGATTACATTTTACGATATCCTCTGAAGTTCAAAACCAAATACGCATTCCAAGCTCCATAGGAAAATAAAGGTGAAGATAACTGCTTTTAAGAGCACCGTTTTCTCGGACATGTGTGTCAAAGCATGGAGGCATGATGGCGCCATGCATTTGGGTCTCAGAATGTTGCCGACTTCTCTCCATCTCGCAAGGTCCAAGAAGACTTTTGGACCAACCGTTTATCTGTCTCGAGATGTGAGGTGTGCGGCGATCAGACAGTCCCGATTTGGGGACAGCCATGAGTTCACTCTTTCCCACGATGGCACTTGGGTGACTAATGCGATGTTACTGTACGACTTCTGTAAGCCTCTCCGCAGAACTCAGTTAACAAATCCACACAACCCCTGAGCTGGGCGAAGACCCAGCTCTCAGCTAGGCACTGTCTGCCCCTGTTCAAGGGTGACCCTTCGTCAATGCACTTGTGTGTGAGACCCCCTTTCCCTCTGTCCCTGCAGCTGAGGGCGCCTGCGGGGGAACCTTGCGGGGGACGAGCAGCAGCATTTCCAGCCCGCACTTCCCGTCGGAGTACGAAAACAATGCCGACTGCACGTGGACCATCCTGGCTGAGCCCGGGGACACCATCGCCTTGGTCTTCACCGACTTTCAGCTGGAGGAGGGCTACGACTTCTTGGAGATCAGCGGGACAGAGGCGCCTTCCATATGGTAAGTGCCGGGGAGCAATGTGTGTTTCCCACACGATGCTCAGTCACGTGCCTTCCCCGGGGATGGGTGACATGCATGGTGTTGTTTCCTTGCTTTGCTATGCTAGCTATGAAAAGGTCATTGGTATTTATTGCCACGGACTCC
The DNA here is from genome assembly GCF_014824575.4 of Sturnira hondurensis. Lineage (NCBI taxonomy): Eukaryota > Metazoa > Chordata > Mammalia > Chiroptera > Phyllostomidae > Sturnira > Sturnira hondurensis. The sequence goes on from NW_028087067.1 coordinate 1,575,557, forward strand.
AAAGTTCCTAGGTTGTCTTTGTGTGGGCATTTGGGGCTGGGGGAGCCCTCCGTGCCCTGAGTATGGCAACGTAACTGACAGTGGCCCCACTCTGGGCTCATAAAGTCACCTGAAGTCACCTTGCTGAGCAAGGTAAGGGTTGGATCTGGTCCAGAGCTGACGCAAAGTGATCAGATGTTTTCAGGCTGTGGGCTTCCCAGTCACTGATCTGCTGTGCTGCCGACGCATGGCTGATTGATTCTTGTTCCCCCTGGACACACCACACCAAGTCATAGAGCCACTCGGTGGGTCAACGGCAACCCACAAATACTACCCCAACACACGCGTGAGGTCAGGCAATGTGGTCAGCGCCTGTCAGGGCTCTGGTGGGCACGCGGTGGGGTCAGGAAAACCGGATCTGATCAGTTGCGCTCAATTCAGGCTCATGGTGTTGGTGGCAAGAGCAGCTCTGGCTGTGTCTCCTGGTGCCACCGAAAGTGGAGAATTCAAAAAAGTGATGGCAAAAGGCTTGAGGTGTGTCTTGATCTAAGACATTTGTTGTAGGTTGAGCTGCTTTTGTTGTTTTAAGTGTTAGTTAATTGGCACATTAAAACCTGCCTCAGTCACCTGTGTCAGGTGTCGATCGACAATCGGACTGGGATACACGTTTCTTCAAATCCAGGTAGGAGGTGAGGGGGTTGGCGCACATGCACTGAGAAAAGAGAGTGAAATAAGTGTCGTGGCTGTTTCCGCAGGTTTCGGTTTGCATTGCGGTACAAAGACTAACAGGTAAAATATCAAACCTAAGAAACGTCATAAATTAGACCACCTGTTTTAAACTGGCCATTGAAATATAAGTTTATCAGATTTCCCGAGACACGAGACTCAAAGCACCGCATTCCCGTTAACAGGTAAATTCTTTCCTCGCAGCAATTTCACTGAGTTTGTGTTCAATGTCCCTTCTGTTTAGAGAGAAAAGACCACTGCCCCTGCGGTCTTTGTTTCCCCGGGGGATTTATCCGGGATGACCCTGCAGAGGGAGGCAGCTGGCCCACTGTTGAGTCTGTCCCACGCTCTGTTCTTTAAACCCTCACTCCGTGCGACGCCGGAGTTCGTGGGCTCTGAGCTGAGAGCTGGGCGTGCGGGACTCCAAGTTCTCCTGCAAATGAACCTTGTAAACTTGGACGGATCGCTCAGCTGTTTACTTAAGAAAAGGGGCCACCCTAAGTGAACTTTCATTAACTTGGTGAGCATCTGTCCATTGCGGTGAGAGACTCAGAGGTGTGACACTCTCTCCGCTGTAAGATCACGCCATTCTGGCTTTCAGAAAGTCCCTGCGTCTCCCAAATATGCAGTGCCTGATTCCCAGAAAGTAGGTGATTACTGGTAAAATGGCCCTATTTGTGAGAAATTCGATGGGTCCTTGGGGCTGAGGGATCGCCTGGCTGGTCAGATGTCAGGTTGGGGGAGAGACGAGGTGCGAGTGTGGCGGGTGTGAGGATGGGCTGGGAGCCCACAACCAGACAGCAGCTGTGAACAGAGTGCAGCTGAGAGAGGAGACGGCGAGGTGTGCTCGCCCATCCCGGAGCCTCCAACAGAGATGGGCCATGGGGCAGGTGCCCAGAGGGCAAGGCACCACCTGCACAGGGCCAGGTGACCCGCCGAACACCTGGTGCTTCGCCTGAGTAGAGGACCGGCTTCGTGTCACCTGCGCTGGAAGGACAGGTGGAGGGACAGGATGGTGTCGACTTAGTTTTGCCCCTTTCCTCCCCCTGCGGTTGCTCTGCCGTCCTCCCCTCTCTCGGCTCCGTCCGTCACCGCATGGTCCCCGATACGTGGCCCTGCAGGGTCTCCTCTCAGACTCGGAACGTGTGTGCGAATGGATCCCGAGTGAGCGAAAGCTGGGTTCTGTCTGAAATGTCCAGTGGGGGTTAGGACGTGGGTGGGGCCTGCTGGCATCGTTGTTGTGTAGAGATAGTCGGCACAGGAGCCAGGGAAATTGGCCTCTGGCTTCTTGGGCTCTGGATTCAGGCTCGAGGTGGCTCCAACTCTCTGAAATCGACGTAGTATTTGCACGGAAACTGATGATCTGGCAGCAAACTGGGAAAGCGGGGTGGTTGCTAGGGCAGCTTTGGGCACTTGGGTCGTGTGCGCCGACGAACCGGACGGCCCTCCAGCCTGTTATGCTTCCTCTCCGGTGACCATCCTCAGACGGTTCTGTGTCTGTAACCCTGCTCCTTCCGTGGCATCCGTGGTCCTTCGGGCTGGGCACAGAAGCCCCGAGGGCGGCTGTTGGTGAAGGAGCTGAGCACGCACAGGACGGAGCTCAAGCTCAAGGTCAAGGACTCCAAATTGCACTTCCTTTTCCCCCAGCTCCGTTCTCCGGAGGACAGTCCAGGTCTGAGCCCACCGCCTGGTCAGGCCATTACATCCGCTCTATCTCGGGACGGCCAGTGGGCACAGAAGCCTTGAGTGGGAAACTCCACGGGTGGGGACGAGCCAGCGGTGCAGCGATTTCACGCACACCGCGTCCACGGGCCATCAGGGAGGACTGGACTTTTCCGGGTGACATTCAGTGTTCACCATGATTGCAACTGGACATCTCTCAGCCCCCGTGTGAATGGAGCTCCCGTCTCTCAGTGAGTCTTCGGTGGAGGCTGAGGAGGAAAGGTTTTCCCTAAATAACTGTTGGAACGTGGACAGGCACGTTCGCCATAGAAGACAGAATCCTTTGAGGTACCTTTTTAAAATGCACGCAAATGCATGACGCGGCTTGTCTTCCAAAGACCGTTGCTTTCCCGTCATTGTGGAGTAACGGTTGCATGTTCCAACTTGGTATGTTTAAGGGACTGGCCCACCCCTGAACTCCAAAGCGGACCCTAAGCAGCAGGGCAGTGACTCCCAGCTCAAGGTCACTCGGGGTCCCTGCCACCGACGCTGATGCCGGTGAGCAGCCTGGGTGCACAAGCTCGTTTAATTCTCCAGTGCGGTGATCTATTTTAAAAGACAGAATATACAAGCAAGGATGCTCTAAGAAGAAGTTACTTGGAAAATTATTAAGAACAATAACAGGATTAGCCCTATTTTTATTTAATTTGGAGTGAAATTACCAGCTCAGCTATGTTTTCTGCGAGGTTGCCATGGTTACAGTTGGAGCCATCTAAATGTGGCGAATGATGTCATGTGCCGAAATTATCCGTATATGAATGTGCAGGAGTTCGTATGCAAAACCTAGTTGACGGTGGGTACAGCAGAGAAGGCTCCTTGTTATCGCTAGCCAGACTCCCATGCTGAGCCGGTGGACTCTCTCTCAGAGCCCTCCCCCGACCGAGGGCTGCCGTCTCTGGTTCTCTGTGCAGCGTGCTCTGGTAATTACGGTGTTTCTTGCCATCAAAGCCCCGTGCGCCCGGTGGATCCAGGCACACACCCTTCTTCTAGCGTGGTTTGGTGGCAGGACATCTGGCTCATCACTCTGGAAATAGCACAGAGAAAGAAAATTGACTTTATTTCAGAGCGAAGCTACTATGGTTTCTAAATTAAGACTCAGAGGTTCAAGACACATAGTTTGGGCAGGAAATAACTCAGGGAGCATTGATATCTTTCCACTACGTGACCCTGTCCAGGGGGATCATTCTCGAGGCCCCCATGGGACAGGGGACGCGTGTGGGGCGGAGGAGGGGAGGCAGGCGCCTTGAGACTGTGCCTCACTGGACGCGGGCATACTCCAAGGCATCGGTTCTGGAAGAACCTTCAGTGACTGAGCCTCGGGGCCTGAGGACTCGGTGCCCAATCCAACTGGGCGCCATTTGGGGACTCTTGTCACCAGCCACTCCCACCTCTGTCCACCCCTCTCGTGTGAACACTGGAGGTTCGGCCACACTGAACATGTCCTTGTCTCCATGTTAACACGTAGCTGCCCCCCCAGCACCAGGTTTCGGGCCTGTGGGCACATGCAAATCCCTCCCTGCCTGGCAAGCCTCCGGCTAAATTAAGACAATGCTCAGAGTGGTCCTCCCAGGGCAGAACGGTTGGGAAAGTAGCAGGACCAGGGGTCTGTGTGACCTCCCCGCCACCCCCACCAAGGAAAACGTCCTTGGCCGTAACAAATGCAGGGGTACCCTGGGCCGGTTCAGACCAGATCCGCCCATTCTTGGTCTACTGCTCACCCTGGTCACTCCCTCACCAGCGTGACTCCACCCTCGCCTGTCTGGCCCAGGTGGGGCCTCACCGAGGGGATGGAACCAGAGTGGGACAGCGTGTAGCTCTGTTCCCGTAAGCCAGACACCATTTCACGGTTAGACCAATGGCATCAGCGGCCCAAACAGAACTTCAGAGAAATCGGGGAAGCCCAGGGAGCTTCCGAGGACCCTCGAAGGGTCGGTTAGCACCTGCAGTGTCTATGCAACTTGTCACTTAATTAACATTGACTTGGTCTACGTTTAATTTCTAACGAGGAAGCTTCGTGCTGGCTCGCACCAGGCACTCAGTCAGGGACTCCCTGAAATCCAGCCTCCCGCCCACCTGCCCCAGGCGAAAAGGAGGGAAGGGCCTTCCCACCCTCCCCCTTTTGTTTTTAGTTGTTCCCTTGGAAACCAGTTTACAGAGAAGTTTACAAGATGCTCAGAGAGTTGCTGGGTACCCTGACAGCTAACATCTGAGACCACCACAGCATAATCGGGGGCACCAGGAAATTAACACAGGTCACTGGTGAATGACCAGTTCACACACCTGATCTGAATTTCCCCGGCGGTTCTGCTGGCTCCTATTCTGCACCAGGGGCCAGTTCAGGGGGGCCCAGTTCAGGGGGGCCCAGGGCCCTGAGGGGGTCCACCCCTGCCCGCAGCCTGAGACGGTCTCCAATCCTTCTTTCCTTCCGTGGCCTTGACTGCCCTCGCTAACCGTCAGTCTGGGCCCATCGCTTCGGGAGGACAGTGGAGCCCGCCCACACTGCCCCTCACTGCCGGGGAGACCCCGGTTTTTCTCCTCTTGGCTTTTCCACTTCAGTTTGAATTGAGTAAACATATTTTACGAGCCTTTGTCAGGAATGTTCTCCACATTTGTCATTCATTTCCCTCGGTGAGGGAAACCCCGCACCGCGCCCGCCAGAAAACCGTCCTCCTCTGCCTCGGGGACTGCTGTCCGGGCCCTCCCTTCCCTCGTCCCCACCTGAGAGGCACCGTCCCGGGAGGCGCTGGTGGGAGGTCTTTCAGGCCAGACTCCACCTGGAAGAAGCAAGCAGGACGACCCCCGGGCCTGGCCGAGGGGAACCCGCTGCTGAACGGCCAGCCCCCCACCGCTGTGCATTCTGGCTCTGCACCAGGTGGGGGTCCCCGAGGGGAGGGGCGGAGGCCGCCCATCTCCCCACTGGTGTGGCGATGGCTTTGTCAACAAGCGCCAGGCACCTGTCACCACTCCCGAGTCTCACTGCCTCTGAGAGGACTTTCACGTGGCGGAATCCACGGCCAGGTTTGCAGTGTACGAGGTTGACGAGGTTAAAGAACTATTTCAATTAATGTGTGTCTTGAATGGCAGGAATTTGGATAATTTATTTCATGGTGGGAGCTCTGGACGAACTGCAGCATTTCACCACACACACGGGGACCGGACCAAGGGGTGACACCAGACTAAGGGCTGAGGAAAGACAGACAGAAAGCCCCACTGGCTTCTGAACTGCAAGGCACTGGGGAGGCGGCCAGTGCGGGGAGAGCCCTGGGCCTGGTCACAGCCACAGTTAGATGGAGGTCACCTGCCAGACGCCACAGCTGGGCTGCAAGAGCTCTCTGGTCTCGTGAAATCCCACCACGTAACCTCATTTTATTCCAAATACATTCGCTGTGAATTATTCATGTTGCAGGAAATGGGAAAAATTTCCCCCTGTGGGGATTTTAATTCATTTCACAAAATCCTTGCTATCTTGTATTCATACCTCTCTCTTTTTGTATTTCTGTATCTCTTTTTTCTGGGGGGGGGATCCAAAGAACAAAAAGTAATCACAAATAAATTTACATTTTGAATTAAGTTTGCCTTCTAAAAATGCACCACCTTTTACGGGGCTGCCGCACCGACTCATTTTAGTGGTTGTCGAGGGACAGTTGTGAACTCAGCTATTCCCCAAATTAGCCAATTTGTGCGTCACGGCGCTTCAGCATTTGAGATCTCCATTTAAAATTTCTGTCAAAACTCTGGGTTATCTAATTTCTCTCCTCTTAAAGACTGCACAATTCCATGGAGGGCTGGTTGGGAGAATTGGATGATTCTGTGCAACCCGATCCCTCTCCAGCCGATGTTTTATCGCCTTCTCCACCTGTTTGCACGTCCACACTGTGCTGGAAACATTGGCACCGGCATCTTTTAAACCGAGTAATAAAAGTACCAAAGTTATCCAACTTGAAACCCTCTGGAGAAACCTGGCAAGACTAGGGGTGCCAAGGTGTGTTCCAGGGTCACTCACTGAATCAGAAATCTGGAAGAGTTTTAACTGAACGTTTAGCAACATTTGGGATGGGTAGAGAGAAATCAGGGTGCTCTGAGCGAGGACGGGGAGGGTCTGCCCCTCTCCTTCCAGTTCCACAGAGCACCCGATGGCTTAAAATGGGAAGGCTCTTGAAGATGTTTCAGGACGGGTGGTCCTCGGTCAGCTGAGGACCCCTCTCATCCCAGCCTATAGCCCTCCATAGTGTGATTCCTGAGTCAGGGCGGGCTCTTATAGAATAAGGACACGGAAAAGTCACTGGACTTCAAGGAGCAGCGAAGAGTTGGGGATCCACCTTGACCTGAGTAAGCGCCTAACAGGAGAGACGGCCGTGCCAGAGTGAGTCGGAAGGGAAGAACATCTGGTCCACACAAAACGGGGGACGTTCGAAACGAGTCAGTGTGATGGATCAGAAAAGGAAAACTGTGTGGCGGCCAGACAGCCCAGGACGAAACCTCGGTGTGGAAGGGATCCCTTCGCGCTCAGAGGCTGCAGTGTGACGAGCAGCCCGCGGACGTTCGGAGACTCTAAGACAAGTTTCACGAAGAGCCTCACGTCCTAGACGGAGGCCACACTGGGAATGGGGCAGCGGCCCTTATGCAGACGGAGAGCGGACCAGGTGCAGGAGCGCTCGCACGTTGCCTTCAACTTCAGGCACGCGGGGGCGGGCGGTGTTCAAGCAGCGACTTCACTCACCGTGTGTTTGTGTGTGTGTGTGTGTGTGTGTGTGTGTGAGAGGACTGCACAAGAAGGGAGGCATGCATTTATCGGCTTTATTAAAAAGAGAAAAGCAAGTGTAATACGCAGCCCTAATTAATGGAAAGTGATACGTCGGCTTGCAAAATTATTTACTGTCAGAGAGTGGGCCCTGTGCACAGCAGGGGGAAGCCCTCGAGGAGAAAGGGGCTTTGATTTATGACGCACCCGGCGGGTCTCCTTTAGTCCCTTCTAATTCACCACCAGCTGCGAGAGGGACCAGGAGGGCTCTCTTTCCATCCATCACACAGGATCCCGGAGGCGGGGATCCGGGGTCGGCGAAGTGATTTTTCACGAAAAGTGGTGCGTAAGAAACACCGGGCTCTGATGCTGAGACGCAACGGAGAGCACAGACACACTTGTCAGTGACCACTCAGAGTGACCGTACGGTGTCAGCTACCACTTCTGCGTCAGGGTACCCTGCCCCTCGCTCATGAGGACCACATTCAAATCCACATGATTTCCATGGGCTTGGCATGAATGGAACTAAACCTGAGATAAAGCGTCGACACTCCACACGCTGATTCATGCTTTCTCTTCCTTTCTGGTTTGTGCTGTGCATCCTTCTCTCTCATTCCCTCCCCTCTGCTGTGTGTGTGTGTGTGTGTGTGTGTGTCTATGCATAACGGAGACACTAAGCCCTGGACCCAACGAAACATGATGGGTTTTCAAAAAAAGATCAACATTTGGTTCAAATCCAACTCTAGCTGTAATCTTTCTTACTTTGAGTGAACAATCAAAATATTGCCCATGTCTCCATATTTTTCTTTAACACACCTGGATGACACATCAAACCCTGAGTCTTGTGTCAGCTGTGACTCAACAGCCCTCGGCACGATCGAACTCCGGACTCCGTGATGGGAACACACGATGCCTTGTCTCCTTACCAAGCGCCATCGTCTGAGAGCCAAGGGCCCCAGACGTTCTAACCTGGAACAGTCCGTAGCTCCTCCCTGGCTGTGCCATGGGTCGGAGCTGGTCTTGGGGCACCAGCTGGTGTGTGACACTTCCACAGGCAGCCGCTGGCGTCCAAAGTCAAGCTTGCCTCTGGTCGTCGTGTTGTTTCAACGCATGGACCGTGTTTTGCACGTGCACTGTGACCGTTTCCCGAGCGGGCGCCTCCGTGACGGTGCAGGGGTGCAGTGGACTGACTGCCTGTGAGATGAGTAAGAGGTTCCCCGAGGGAAACCCAACCAGGGTCACAAACAGTGCAAAGCGGGGCACATGAGAACGTTTACAGATGTAAACGTTCACACCTGGGAGTGTGAAGGATTTGCGGCAAATGTGGCTGCCGTCCAGGCAGCCCAGGCATGGTGGCTGTGGGACAGTGGCACCCAGTAGTGTCTCCTCAGCTGGGACCAAAGCTCACCTGCCATGTGAGGGGGTTCAGCCGCTGGCTAGGCCCCCGTCCTTGTCATGCGAGGCTTTTGGAGAAAAGTCTAGAAAGAGTGGTAGATACCCACCCCCAACTTTGAAGAGGATTTGTATTTGATTTGTATTCAAAAGGAAACGTCAGAATAGCGCGGAAGTTTCTGAGCAGAAGTGAGATGCCCTTGGGGAGTGACCGACAAAATCCATCAGTGGCAGGGGGAGACCTTCTATCAGGACGTCACACAGAAAAGCCAGAGACAGCCTCCGACAGCCAACAGTGACGCCAAAGGCAAGCAGAGAGCAGAAAACCCGGCTGGTGACGTCCAGACAATTGCTTTGGGGGAGGCCTCCAAGGGGGAGGCAACCCCACCCCGAGGGCTGGAGACCTGTCGCATGTAAAACTCAACAGAGCACCTGGGACCAGGCCGCCCCCAGCCTTTGCCTGACGCACAGTGTTTCCAGTCCAGGCCAGGCCGCGCTGGAGCGCACTGGGGCCAGGCCAGCTCCCTCACCCCGTGACTGAGTCCCAGACCGGCCTGCAGCTGGCAGTCCGGTGCACAGGTCAGGTACCAGGGTGACCTCGAACCTCGCGTTAGCCCATGCTCTGTAAGCTGTACAGAGCGAAGTGGGAACAGATGACGCTGTCATGATGAGCCACGGGTACCGCATCCAGGTGTTTCCATGGCTACAGACAGTCTGAGACACGTGGGGGACCCGCTCCCGAGTGCCGCAACTTTCACTCTGGCCGGGCAGGCGACGGTGCCGTTGCCAAGGCAAGCGGTCCTTTTGGAGGACGCCGTCATGTTTACCAGGTTTACTTGGCCAGTCTCTAACATTTAGATACTTTCCACACTGTGCCTGTCTGCTGGGGCCACTAGGACAAGGTGCCACCTGCTGGGTGGCGTGTCACCAGTGGCAATGCATTTCTCACAGTTCTGGGGATGCATGGCCAAGACCCAGGTGGTGGCTGGTGTGTTCCGCCGGCGCTCCCTTTCTGGCTGGCAGACGGCCGCCTTCTCCGTGTGCCCACGTGATGGGGGGTGACCTTCTCTGTGTGTCCACGTGATGGGGGGTGACTTTCTCCATGTGCCCACATGATGGGGGTGTTGGACGCAGTTCGAGCCTCTCCCTCTTACAACAACACTAGTCCCGTCCTGGGGCTGCGGCTCACTGACCTCATCTCCCCGACACTGCAGCCTCACCTCCGCCTGTGAGTCCGTGGGGCATCAGGGCCACAACCGGAGCATTGAGGACACACTCAGTCCACACACCCCGTCCGGAAGGTGAGTGTGGAGGTGCCCCCCAGGCCTCCTGTCCCTGCCTGCGTGGCCTCTCTGCCACCATCCCACCTTGCAGCACAATCTAGATAAAACCCGCCGGCACCTCGGGCAGGCTGTGCAGAATGAATGAGGGCAGGCCGCCATCTGCTCCCAGCAAAGGGGCGTCCTAAATTCCGAGCTGAAAACACGAGAGGAACCATGTGGCTCCCGCGTCTGAGCCCAGCACTGAGGTTTGCCGGGGCCTGGCCCGGATCCAAGTGGGTGAAGGGGAAACATCTGCCGGGCGCATCCTTACGAGACGTCAGGGTCCCAGGGGAGATGCGGGACTGCTTCTCTCCTTCCCGTCTCTGACCTGCTGTGCAGCACAGCCTTCCGGGAGGTATTTGGAAGGTGGAGGGGCCCGTGGCCAGCTGGTACGTGCCTATTAGGACACAAATCCCCTCCTGGCTCATTGTCCCCGCCTGTGTTCCCATCATTAGAGTGAATCGGCGCCCTGGGAGGGGCTGGCAGGCAGACTGGAGCTCACGGCCCGGAGGCTGCCTGCAGGAGGGGGCAGGGCCGGGGGTGGGGGTCTTCCCCTTAAAAGCAGGAGCTCGTGAGGCCCCCTTGCAGTTCAGTGGTCATCGCCCCTCACACAGATCAGAGTGTCCACTTAGTGCTGATGAGCACCTGGGTGGGCGGGAGGTGTGTGAGTGAGGCGGGGACTCTTCATTGAAATTCTGTCCCCACCAATAAGCCTAAATCCATTCGTTAGCCCTGAGAAGGACCAGTGCTGATGAAACCTTGTGCCTGATTTGCCTGTGTGGGTTGCAAGCTGCACTGTAGAGTACAGTGAACTATTTAAAGTTACAGATACACTCGGGGGGTTCTTGCAATAACGCCTTTATTGGGAGGTAGGTAGGTTCTATGAGTATGCATAGAAGGAATATGAGCTGAATAAATCTCTGAATTATGAATATTTTATAAATAAGAAGTAAAATTATATATGCTTAGGGAAAAAAATAGACCGGGGTACGGAGAGAAATGCGTGGACACTTGATATCATGGGGCCTGTGAGTTTCTGGGGTGGGTGGGGCTTTCCACGTCAGTGATGTGATCTCACATGTGTGGGGTCCGGGGCCCTGGGGGCTCTGGCTCAGGGCTGTCTGTCCCACAGGTTACGTGTGGGTGGATGAGCCAGGACGCTTTTCTGTGATCAGAGTGACCATCCACTTCGTTAGCCCTACAGGAGGTCCTCGGGAACCTGCTCTGTGAGGTGTGAACGTTCAAATTGACAGCCCCCTAGGCTAGCACTTGCTCAGGTGTGCTGTTGTTTTGGGAAGGAGCTATAGCATGAGGTGAACACCAGGCAGTTGTTCGTAAGAGCCTTCTCTGGTCATGGGGGTGATTGGGTCCACAGGTCACTTACTACCCTCTCGATCATTAGATTTATTCATGACCTGCGCTTCCTAATGATCTCCACTGGCCTGCTTGAACCAGACTCATGCAGAATAATATAATGGAAGAGAAAACAAAAGCCAGGAGGAACGAATTAATTAACTGTAAATGGACATGCATGGAATCGCAGAGACTAAAATTAATATTTAATTTTTAATTTCCAGGAATCTATGGCAAAAAGAGGAAGTTAGCCATTTACTACATTCTCATTAGCAGAAGAGAGACATTTTGAAATGTCTCTCGAGTGGCAACGAATGTATTTCCCTGCTAAATTTGAAAATAAAATTTAACCAAGGGCTTGACGGCTGGTCCCAGAAAAGTGAAACACTTTGCTTTTTTGAACACAAGGAGGTGAAATGCAACGGCGGATTATCTGTGCGTTTCTCTCAGTGGAACATTTTAGGTTAAGCCCATGCCACCCCGAAAGATTCGGAGAGGAAGGAACGCACACACCCCTTTATTCCTTTCTTCCTGCAGCAGGATTCATTTATGTTGCACATTCTCCTCCAGGTTGTTGCTCTGGGCAGGTCAGGACATCCAGAAGGAAAGAAATGGTCTTTCTCCAGGGGACCCATCGTCTGGTTGGACCTTCTTGTAGGAATTACTTACTCCACTGGGTAGAGTATGATCATTACAGAGAGGGCTGGGCAAACAAAAATGGTGTCACAGTTGTTCCTATGGAAAACCCTACAGTAACTGATGAGTAGCAACACCAGAGAACACGCTGTGTTTTGTCCGCTCACATCTGTAAGCCTGCCTTTGCCCCACCCTGGGGTCCAACCATGGACACTCAGCCTGGGTCATAGGCACCGTGTGGCACAGGGAGTGTTATGACCATCTTACTGTGAGGGGACAGGAGGAGACGTCACCAGTGTGACTGCCGAGCTGCAGAACCCCGGTTTGCAGTGAAGAGCCGTGTTTGAATCCGGGTGCAGCGGGGACCACCCGCGGGGATGGTGAAGGCGAGCTCAGGGTATGGGCAGTGCTGGTGTCCCCGTCCCTCTCAGCTCCCCTTTGAGGGGGAGACCTCCAAAGCCGATCGACTCTTCAAACACTCCAGACATGAATCACGCTTTTTCCTGGGTCACCTCCTTCCAGAGGTTGTAGGATTTTCAGCGACCTCACGGGGCCACAGTTCATTTTGCAGGAAGCTTTATTTTGAGGTAGAAAATCAGTATAAACTGTACAAAGGGGGTAATGAAAGCCAAACTATCAGCTAATAAAGTTGTTGTATTTATTGGGTAAGTGTAACCGGAAGCAAAATCCAGACAGCTGTCAATTGCTCTTTCCCAACACTCTTTGATTTTCACATAAATCTACTGTCTAAACGCACAGTTCTCTGTGTAAAACTGGAAAGATTTCTCTTGGCGGAAGGCGGAGGGCTCTGAAGTCAGACAAATCCCCATTCTACTTACGCAGGGTATTCCACGTCGCCCGAGTTAATTTTCCTTTCTTCTCTAAGGAGCTCATCTACCTAGGCCAAGGTCATTGATTTGTTCATTTTACTGTACCTGGTACCCACTTGTTTAGGCTACATTTAATGTCCTTGCTCTCCGTGGAGTTTTCTATCTATAAACACACAAAAAGCAAATACAGACGAAGGATGGAAGAGGCCATGAGTGAGACAGGCTGAAACCAAAGGTGGCCGTAAAGATAACCGTCCGGTGAAACCAAGTCCCGAGCACCAGGCATGGCACGAGGCCTGGAGACAATGGATGAAGCCAAGAGGAACTGGAAGCCGACCCTTTGGAAGGAGTCACCGCAGTCCCTGAAAGCCGTCAGTCCTCTTGCCTTCCAGGTGGGAGCTGAAGGAGTTCGTCAGCCTGAGCCTGGCCTTCCAGGGAATGTTAAAAGGGGCATCCTCAAGATGAAATAAAACTCTAATTAGTAGCAGGAAGGGATATGGAAGTGTAAAACTCACGGTTGAAGTCAATTATACTTCAATAAAACGGAGGAAAAGAGGGAAAGCAATTAACCTAAAAATAGTCTCTTTAGAGAGTAATTTGGCAAGAACCAAAATTGTGCAGACCATTTTACCCCAAATCTTAGTCCTAGAAGCCATCCTAGGAAATTAGCCCAGGACACTGAAAAACCCCTCACAGGGACAAGTGTTCACTGTAACGTCGTAGGTAATGATGACGATGTCGCTTTGCAAACCCGTGGGGCGTAGAGAAAGCAGTCGTGTGGCGATCAGCAGCGTGGCTGTCTCAGGAGTGGCGCATCCTCTGTGGCTCACACACAGAGAGGATGACGTCTCACCTGCCACCTGCCGGGGAGGTGGGTCCTGAGGTGTTGCCATGGGCTGCTGACACAGAGAGGCACGTCTCCCAAATCATGTCCCTAGCCCTCGGAGTCCTGTGGGAGGGACCCTGGGAAGTGACCTGACACAGGGGGGTGAATCACAGAGGCTGCTCACTAGGCACATGAACTTGAACAAGGTCCTTGAGCTTTCGGGGGCTCATTTCCCTCATCTATGACACCACACTAATGACGGGGACAGCCTCATGGGGCTCCTGTGGAGATGAAATGAGCTGATCGACAGAAAGTTTGGAACAGTAGATGCTCGGTCGTTAGGAAGTCCTGGCCATATTTAACCAGGGTGGTGGGGTGGAGGGTCGAAGTCCAAGGTTACGGGTTATTATCACTGATCATGCAGCTCCTGCCTTGTGCTACTTGCTCTTAATTGGTAAGATTGGTAAGCTCCATGGGAGCTTGTCTCGGTATATTCTGACTTTATCCAACACGTGTTTGTGAACTACGACGCACTACTCACTTTTCTAGGCCCTGGAAACAGACGCATTCACCAACCAAAGGAAAACAGCCGTGTTCCCGAGGGTGTCACACTAATGAGTCATAAACAACTTGTGGGCTAGTCGTTGGAGAAACACTGACTGTACGTGGAAAATGCAAGAGTTTACCCTGGTAGGGAGAAGGAACCTAAGAAGACAAGCATTAATAATTCTTAAAAAATCATATTTAAAATATTCCTATAACCAGTACATAAGTGATTAAAAATAAACAAGTCATTTCTTATTTAAAATCTTAAGCTCAGCATCGTTGCTATCAAGTTTTTACTCTACAGTTAATGAGTTTATTAGGTTTTTGTTAGTTTCAGGCAAAAAAGTCCAGCGCATGAGGTGTGGACGTGTATCAGTTCGTATGAAACAAATCCCCCACTTCCGTTCTCATTAGACTTTTAATTGAATGCCCAAAAGACATGCTGCGAATAACTTCTGTGAGGCTGGCCCATTTAATCCTATTGCAACTAATGAAAACACAGTACTTTGTTATTTAAGTAGCAAAGAGCAGCCACAGAAGTAATACATGAGCAATATGTTTTCAAATAAAAAATATGCAAGCATTTTTTTAGAAGTGGCTTATAGGAAAATATTTCCGATGACTGGGCCACACCATGCCCTCTTTTCCTCAGTCTGCCTATGATGAAGTCGGGGCGACCTGTTGGGGACGTGTCCTTGGTTGGCGCTGTGGGCCCTGCTGGGAAGGAGCAGGAGTTGGGTGCATAGCATCCCCCCGGGGAGTCCCCTGAGGGGAGTGGCTTCTGTCCAATCAGGGGCTGCTGCCGTCCCAGATGGGAGACGCCCTCACAGCCCCACCCCTGGGTGACGAGTCCCAGCTGACCTTCAGGCCCTGAGAGTCCCTCCGCTGTGACTTCGCAGTGTGTTTTATCGTCGGCTGCTTGCGGGGCGGTGAGGAGATTCCACGAGGTGGTTAGAACACGGAGTGTCCAGTTTCACTCACATCACTGGGAGGCCTTGCTTTCGGGGCGTGTCCATACACACCAGAAATGGTCCCCGAGTTACACTGTGTGACAGAGAGAGAAAGCGAACTGACCACAACCCTATGTGCCGTATGTATCTTACAGCAATTTCTATATGACAGGATTAATGAATAATGAGGCAATGGGGGCACACAGGCAGTGTCCAATTAGTACGGACACCGTGCTTGTCCCAAAGGACACCTCCCTGGAAACGCTCGTGAGGGGGAAGAAGATATGGCCGATCACAGAGTAAACGACACTGTTAACCTGCTGTTTTCATTCAACCGTTCAAATAGTTTTTCTATTTAGTAATTTTTTTCTAATTCCCTATTTGGATCATCCAGCTGTGTTTTCTACTTTATATTGTGTTGGGTTTTTTCTTTTCTGTTTTACATAATCATGAGGTCAATCTCAAAGTGTATTTGCAAATATCTTTTTTTTTTCATGAAATAGATTCCTGCAATTTGCTAGGACGTTTACTATGCACATTTGAATGACTTTAATTGCACTGTGTGTTCACTCCTACGAGAACTGTGTGAAAGAAACCGTTAGTAGTAACCATGCTGACAATGTTGAATTTACCATCAAATATGAAATACCTTCCATAGGTGTCTTTGTAACACATGGAACATAAATATTGTCACATAAATGTCCATGATGTAAGAGAGACCCTGGGGCCCCTGGGGGGGGGGGGGCAGGACCTGGAGAAGCGAGTTCCTGAGAATAACAGAGACAACGAAGGGGAAAGGACAGAAGGAGCGGAGAAGACGCTGGTCACTAGGGTCCAGTGTCGCAGGAACGTCAGCTCCTCATACAACGTATGAGGAAATATAAGCCAAAGGACTGTAGAAATGAAGATGATTGTGCAGAATGGTAGTACACACAGTTTTTAAATTTTCATTGACTTGGATTGCCTGATATTTAAAATTCAGCCATGTAAGAATGGACATTTTGGTAGACTAAATAGGTTATCTAAGATTCTAAACTTCTAATATGACTAATCAATTCCCGCAAGACACACAGAGAGGACAAAGGAATCTTAAAAAAGATTAAACGGGAAGAGTCATCATCGTGCACACTTTTCGGACGCGACTGGAAACAGAACGCCTCTGCCTGGCGGCTGCGGCCTTGAGAGACCCACGAAAGCGCCAGTGGACGTGAGGGCACCCCGTTGCCCTCCTGGGGGAGGGCCCAGCAGGGCTGCATGCCTTCCATAAGGACCAGCCGAGTCCTCCCGTGAGCAGGAAGTCAGCGGTGCTTTCCATGGAGTGCGTCACACGGCCCGAGTTCAGGGACACGTGGATGGGCCAGTTCAAGGCATCTCAACTATGGGCAGATAAACACGCAGGTTCTGGTAGAAACCCCAAGCGCTGGCTGAGACCCAGGGTCCCCTAGAGCCCCGTGTGATGCCGATGCTGACAGCTGCTCCTGGAAGACTCCCCCCCCCGGACCTGCTCCCTTCCTCTTCCATTCTGCGCCCTGCTGTGCCCGCACATCAGTGAGAAGCACATCGGTGAGAAGATTGAAAATTGGCCTTAGGTCCTTAATCGTATTTCTGGAACCTGAATATGAAAGAATTCCCTCATAGTTGCTTCTTGAAGAAGCAAAGAGATGGGTGTCCTTTAGAGCCATAAAATCGATCAGGGGCCCCATGCCATGGGTCAGGTCCCCACTGGGTCCCAGGGGAGCCGCCTATGGAACTTTCTCCTGGTTCTGGGACCTTGGGCCTCACTGCTGGGCCTCTCTACCGATCAACAACCTCTCAGAGATTTAGGGCCTACCGACTGCTTTTCTTAACTGATTACTTTAGGATGCTCTGGGCATTTGCTTCCTTTAAAAGAAAATCCACAGCCTGATAGTTTCTCTTTGACTACTACGTGTCACAGGAAGTCATCATTTTGAAGCATTTTCAAATATTTCAGGACTTCCCATGAGGACACATGTGTGTTTAATTTCAGCGATGCATCAAACACAGGCCACTCTGTAGGTTATGGACATGCCAAGGACACCATATCAGACGCACAACAGTGTTTCTGTCAAGGAACTCGATCGAAGGCCGACTAACAACCTCCTGAGTGACAAAAATGCTGGGTGCAAGCGTTTCAATAAGACGAGTTTTCCAAATTACATAGATCTCTGCATCCTAATTTGACAGCTTTGCAGAAACCCTCTCGCAGATGAACACTTCGTTTAAAAATCCTCCCAGCCCCTGGTGGCTGGGAGATTTCTGCTTCAGTAAATTAAAATAATAATATATATGATTATTCTGCAGAAACCTCAGATGGTTATTTTACTGTCAAAATCCCCACTGGATACATCAGTAATGCCCACTAGTGCCACAGAGCTAGAATTAGTGCCATGAACAGGGGGATGACATGTCCCCCTTGCTTCTTCAGAGACCCCGTCACCTTCTGAAACCTTTTGGAGAGTAAGCTACAGTCCTCTCAACACTGTCACCTTCAACAGTCACCTCCAACATGGTCACCACCCAATGCTGTCACCTCCAAGACCATCACCTCCAACATGGTCACTGCCCAACACTGTTACCTCCAACATAGTCACCTCCAACGCCATTACCTCCAACAGTCACCTCCAACACTGTCACCTCCAACATGGTCACCTCCAACATAGTCCTTTCCAACACCGCCACCTCCAACACCATCACCTCCAACAGTCACCTCCAACATGGTCACTACCCAACACAGTCACCTCCAACACAGTCACCTCCAACACAGTCACCTCCAACAGCCACCTCCAACATGGTCACTTCCCAACACAGTCACCTCCAACACAATCACCTTCAGCATGGTCAATTCCCAACACAGTCACCTCCAACACAGTCACCTCCAACATGGTCACCTTCAACATGATCACCACCCAACACCATTACCTCCAACACTGTCACCTTCAACACCATCACCTCCAACACTGTCACCTTCAACACCATCACCTCCAACATGGTCACTGCCCAACACTGTTACCTCCAACATAGTCACCTCCAATACTATCACCTCCAACAGTCACCTTCAGCATGGTCACTGCCCAACACAGTCACCTCCAACACAGTCACCTCCAACATAGTCACCTTCAACATGATCACCACTCAATACTGTTACCTCCAACACAATCACCTCCAAAGCCATCACCTTCAACAGTCACCTCCAACATGGTCATCTCCACCACGGGCAGCACTGAGAGAACGAACGCACAGGGACCCAAGGGACCAATCTGCACTACAGACTGGTTGTCACCTGCGTCCTGAGGACACAAACTGGACGTAAGTCTGAGGTGTGTCTTCATATTTAAGGAACAGGCAGAAGTTGTGACCAACCTCCTAGTTTTCAAAGAAAAATATCTGCAGGTTAGGAACGTCTGGGGACAGAGAGCCATGGCCTGAGAAAGGCACAACGACGTGTTTCTACAATGGTGCGACGCCAGCCTCGCTCGGCTCAGTCCCAGGGCTCACAGTCTGACGTCAGATGCTGGGATCTGTTTTGTGTCGTGGGTGGCAGGCAAAGCCAGTGAGACCCCGAGTTGGCTCCTCACCTTGAAGACGCTTCAAGGGGATTTGAGATGAGAACACACCAAACATCCAGTTTAAAATTAGGGAAGGTGTGGAGGACGTGCATTGCACTCCTTCACAGGACAGCAGTGCGTGGATGTGAGGAGCTACCCTTCCCACCAGGGGTGACACTTCCAGGTGGTGTGTGGCTGCCCTGCTCTTCTCGTCCCGGCTCCCAGGGGGTGGCATGTCAGCCCTTGGTGCACAAGAAGTGGTGACGGCCACCCCAGCCTCTGAGGGATGTGTGGGGACACCCTCAGCTGCAAACCGATGGAGGTCTCACGGAGCCCATGCTTGTCGGTGCCAACAAAGGTCCTGTGTTGGGTCCACTCACTGACACCATTTAAGTTCAGTTCCCACCTGTCCACCCTTCGGCCGCCACTGACTGCACGGGGGTTTCCAGGCCTGTCCTTCTCCACTCCTCCGCGCCGGAGATGACTGTCAGCTCTCAGGGACACTTGCGCCACACAGAGCAGGCTCCTGAGAAACCGCTTCCTGAAGGACGGTCCCTCTGGCCCCAGTCTGTTAACCCCTTACGATCGGCCTGAGGAAGAGGGTGGCACTTCTCTGAAATAGGAACTCAGATGTTTGCGGGAAAACACGCTTCCGAGGAACCCAGGGCAGAGCGTCTCGTGTCCCCTGCTCCCGGGCCCAGACCCAGCGTCTTCCTGGAGCTCGCCCGTCCCGCGCTGTGGGCTCGGAGTCGCCTGCAGTCCACCCACTCGGAGACTGTGGCTCGATTCCTCCACAGCGGCCCTTGCCTAAGGCTCCGTTTACCTCACACATAACATTTGTTGTGTTTTTATTATTTCTAATCCCCCCCGGAGACGGGGCCTTCCTCCCACCTCTGCGTCACAGCGGGAGACGCTGCGGCCCCGCCTCTGCTTCCGCCCCTCAGAGTGGCTTTCTCCTCCAGTTTTCAGACTGTCTTTCTCGTCACTGATTTCCAGAATTCATCATCATAAAACTCACCTCTCTCCCCTCTGACACCATCATCACCAGGTATGAAATACGACCCTGCATCCCTGCTTTGAAACCAATTTCAAGTTGGCCCCCGCGGATGGGAATAGGTGAACTTGCAGAAACTGAAGATGGAGAGGTTTCCGTCACACGGGTCACTGCCATGTTCACAGCTGCGGCTGCTCTGCGCGCATCAGCGTTAAGGCGGCCTTTGTGTTGATTACTCGTGGGTCCCTTGCTCCCTAGACCTGTGGTAAAGGCGCGTGGGGNGGAGACTGTGGCTCGATTCCTCCGCAGCGGCCCTTGCCTAAGGCTCCGTTTACCTCACACATAACATTTGTCGTGTTTTTATTATTTCTAATCCCCCCCCCCCCCCCCCCCCCCCCCCCCCCCCCCCCCCCCCCCCCCCCCCCCCCCCCCGCCCCCACGGCGCCGGCCCCCCCCCCCCCCCCCCCCCCCCCCCGAGACGGGGCCTTCCTCCCACCTCTGCGTCACAGCGGGAGACGCTGCGGCCCCGCCTCTGCTTCCGCCCCTCAGAGTGACTTTCTCCTCCAGTTTTCAGACTGTCTTTCTCTTCACTGATTTCCAGAATTCATCATCATAAAACTCACCTCTCTCCCCTCTGACACCATCATCACCAGGTATGAAATACGACCCTGCATCCCTGCTTTGAAACCAATTTCAAGTTGGCCCCCGCGGATGGGAATAGGTGAACTTGCAGAAACTGAAGATGGAGAGGTTTCCGTCACACGGGTCACTGCCATGTTCACAGCTGCGGCTGCTCTGCGCGCATCAGCGTTAAGGCGGCCTTTGTGTTGATTACTCGTGGGTCCCTTGCTCCCTAGACCTGTGGTAAAGGCGCGTGGGGGGTGGTTGTACCACAGTGCTTGGCACTGAATGCAAAGTACGGGCACGTCATGTTGCAGGGGGTGACAAGCTGTTGGTGGAGCAGGGAGCAAAGTATATTTGGAAGCAAGAAATTGGTGGTTTTCTGACATTGTCACCTGATAGGTTTTTCCCATCATCCTCAGGGAAATATGTTCAACATCACAGGCAGGCATGTCAGTGGTGCTTTTAGGGAGAAAGAGAGAGATTTATAACGTTCCCGGGGGAATTTTTGCTTGAGAAATGCCACCATCCAATGGAAAAATACAAACAATTGTCTAGTAACCAGGGGGAGACCTCAGAGATGCTGCGGGTTTGGCCCAGACACCGTGACAAAGGTACTGTCACTGGAGAGGGGGTCACGGGAACTGTTTGGTTTCCATGCATATAAAAGTCACGTTCATACCACCCTGTAATCTATGAAGTGTGCAACAGAACATCATGTCTTCATTTAAAAAAATGTTATTGCTAAGAAATATGACACCGAGAAAGGAAACGAGCAACTGCTGTTGAGAACATCACCCTGTTAGGGCCGCCCAAGGCAGGGCCTCCAGAAGCCTTCGGCTCGTGAAAACCACAGCATCCGTGGAGGGCAGTGAAGCAGGACACGATAGGATGAGGCTGGCTTGTGTGTGTGCCTACATGTAAACCGCACATGTAAACACACACTGCCCCGTGTGTGAGCACGAATACATAGTTAACACGTGTGGCCCCATTGAGTCACATGATGGTATCATGACACACAAGACCACATGTGTGTTATGCCTTGGGGCCCAGAGGGAGGGCGATGAGGCCACAGGGCACTAGCACGAGTCCAGGGTCCCAGGGGAGAAGGGGACGGCTATCTTACTCACGCACAAGGAAAGGGACGGAGAACACAGAGGCTCCCTGGAGAAAAGAGGGAAAGACGAGATCAGAACAGGGAGATACCGGCGGGGGAGGAGCCCAAAGCAGTTGAGAGACTCAAGGGAGCAGCTGAACGGGAAGACATACGAGTGACAAAACCGCGGCCAGTCAGTCTGTCACTGGCCAGACGCTGCCCTATGCGCGCTTCCTGCGTGTTGTCTCAATGTTTACTCCCGCATTCCATGGGGATCGGCTCCACTTCATAAGTGAAAAAATGACAACGCCGGAAAGGCCCGCAGTGACTTGGCACACACGACAGGCTATCCACAAAGCGAAGAGACGTGCCTGTCACAGGTGGGTTCACTTGGAGCGTCGGAATGTGGGAAATGCGAAACCTCGCTTGTTTCAAAGGCAGAGATTCTGCTGGTGAACGACACTCAGTTTGTAACCGTGCCAGGTTCTTAACGGGCGATGACTGTGTAGATGAGTCTTTTGTGAAAGACTCAGAGTATTTTTCAGGCTTCTGAACATTTTGATTCTTTAATAATTAAGTTATAAAATCAAAACACAGCAAAATCTCTCCTGTAAGAGGCAAATTTAAACATGGTTTGGGCACTGCCGTTGGCCCTTGAACGAGGTGGGGTAAGCGGTGCTCACGGGCATGCAGCCCAAAATCCGTGTCCAGCTTTGGACCCTGTCCAGGCACGTGCTGCCCCTCGGACCCTCCAGGGACGGGCCATCCATGCGCGGTTGGCCTTCCGCACCTGCCGACTCCCAGCCACGGGTCAGAGGCAAAACCGAAACCCCCTCGACATTGTCCCTGGAGGAGTGGCCCTGCGTTGTTTAAACCTGTGTCACTCAAGGGTCACCTGTAACCCAACAATTATACTTGGAGTCTGCACAGAGAAGGACGTGACCTTGGGCAACTTCCTCCGTCGTCCATTTCTAGGACAGCTCAGCTCTCCCATCTCAGCCACAGCACCACGGCCAAGCCGAGCTCTGGCGAACCTGCCCTTGCTTCTCCGCCCGCCCACCGGCAAGGCCCGAGTCAGGGCAGGCGGCCTGCTCTGAATGGTGCCCTGGGCTCCAAGCAAATGCGTGCGGATCTGCTACTGTGAACACGCACCTGTGTCATGGGCAGGCCTATTGTGCAGGGGCGAGGGCCACAGCCCCCGGCTGGCGCTGGGAGTGTGCGTAGGGAGCTCTGCGTCTCCAACGGGGAATAGCCAGAAGTATAATTTAGGAAATTACTCTGAATTACATAGCCTTTAAAAAAATGACTTTCCTGTTTATTTGTTACAATGAAAATTAGTTGCCGCCCTGTTCTGTGAATTTTGTGCACAACTTCCATGCTGGAAGCAGGTTCTTTTCATCCTGTTGACAATAAAGTTATTCAAGCAAGCAGCTCATGCTGTGCTATTAATGAGAAATAATTTATGCAAAGCGTGGAGGTTCTTTGTATATTATGGTAATGCTCAAGTCACTCTGTTGGACTAAATCGCTTTTAAATTCAACAAACTTCTTTTGTTGAATTTAGAAAATTGAGAGAGAGAAAATTGAGGTTAGAATGAGTTAGGAATTTTTCCTGGAGTAAATTAACACATATACCTTCATTTCTTTAACTACAATGGTAAGATTCCATTTAAATTTATTTAAAAGGAGACATTTTATGCAGTGTTTACTTCAAAAATATTAAATTTTAGTCAAAGTTGGGGTGGAAAGTATTGCGATTGGCATATAAGTTTTGTTTTGCCATCCTAACTATTGCATTTTTGCCTAGGAAGATACTCATTTTGCACTAATGTTTTTAAATACAATAAAATACCAAAAGAGAGATTGAAAGAGAGAGACAGAAATGAAGACAGAAAGAGATTGGGTGCATGGTGAGAGCAGAAGACAGAGAAACGAAGAGAACGCTGAGAGGAGATTGATGTAGAGAGAGAGACGGAGGGGGGTGGAGAGATGGGGAGGGAGCGGAGAGAGAGATGGAGGGGGTGGAGAGATGGGGAGGGAGCAGAGAGAGATGGAGGGGGGTGGAGAGATGGGGAGGGAGCGGAGAGAGAGACGGAGGGGGGTGGAGAGATACAGAGAGAGAAGGAGGGAGACACAGAGAGACGCTGAGAAACAGAACGGGAGGGGTGGAGGGGCAGGCAGAGAGACACACATGGAGAGAGACAGCGTCTGAGCGACAACTGTGCCTGACTAGGGAGGGAGGTGGAGTACCAGGGACACAAAGAGACAGCGATGGAGAGGGAGGTGACTGGAGATGGACGCTGAGAGGCGGGCTGGGAGGACCAGGTGGTAAGAGAGGCCAAGGATGAGAGACAGGTGGAACGAGGTTGTGCGAGGGAGCATTTAGATTATGTATATTTACCCTTTTTCTCATTGTTTTCCACTTTCTCCCAGAGTCATTTACTTCTCTGGGTATATTGCATGATTATCTTCGGTCACAAGTTTTATTTAGGCCTGTTCTCGTG
Organism: Sturnira hondurensis; assembly: GCF_014824575.4. Classification (NCBI taxonomy): domain Eukaryota; kingdom Metazoa; phylum Chordata; class Mammalia; order Chiroptera; family Phyllostomidae; genus Sturnira; species Sturnira hondurensis. The sequence goes on from NW_028087067.1 coordinate 1,599,360, forward strand.
TTACACACTTCACGTCTAGGACTCTCACACAGTCATCGCTTGCAAGTGGTGACAGTCCCCCGAGAGAAGTGTGACATTGGACATCCCTACGAGGGACAGAGCACAGGTTGCCATCCGCCAGCCTCTCCCCCGTTCACGTGTCCCATTGGAAGGCGCTTCCTGAGTTCCAACTCAGCCTGTGCGCTGGGCCTCTCCGTGGAGGTGAAGTGCAGGGTGAGGGTCTGGGACGCATGTGCTGTGGGGCTTGGTCACCTTCAGAAGCTGGGCCCCTTCCCACCCACTTCCCACCAAGTCCGTGTGTCAAACAGCAGGAATTTGGCTTAAAACTTCATCCTTCCTAAGTCAGACGCCGTGGAGACACCCCTCCTCCTGACTGAAATAGGCTGCCGCCTGAACAGGTGACATTCCAGACACTGTTTTCAAGTGCTGGAAAGGCCGAAAAACCATGCCCTCGCTCCGGCCACCACGGAGGCTCGGCTGCAGTAGACGGCCCCTGCTGTCCTGTTTGACCAGGAGGAAGAAGCATGTTGTCTGGCCTCCGTGGTGAGCCGGCGATTTCCTCCATTGTTATGAAGCAGATTTTAAAGAGAGGAACATCACGAGAATGAACGTTTTAAAGGAATATTCTCTTGAACATAGTATGCTAACATAATTGCACCTGTTAACATTGAAGAATGTATACTACATACTGTTCGTGCTGCATGAAAAAAAGGACACGTATGGAACGCATCACGTACACGGAGAGGGAGAGTGGAGAGATATCACTACGTGCTGCGGGGCGCCCAGCAACACGTTACGGATGTCGTTGAGAAACAGCACCCGGGGCTGCTCCAAGGAGAAGGCAGGCGCCGCCCCACGCGGCCGCAGCCGCTGGCCCGCCCTCGGCCGTGACGTTGCTGGAACCCCGAAGCGCTTTTGGTTCTGCAGGTCTCAGGAAGCCAATAGACTGTCTTCCATACAGTTTAAATAAGGGCACACACTGTAACTCTTCAAAATGCTTTCAGTACATAAATTACACCCAAACAAACGAAATAGGAGTTACCGAATGTGTTTGTGCATCAATAACATTCAATATGCATGTGTTTGTACATCGTTAGCGCCCATGGTAAAAACTCCTCGTTCAGAATCCAGAAAGAGCAGGTGCATCAGAGGGGGTGCGGGGCAGGGGAAGAGGGTCACCAGAGGCGCCCTGCCTACCTGGGGACACTGTGAAAGATGCCACAGGATTCCTGGTGGTCGGGTCTGAGGACCACAGCCCCTGGGAAGCAGCCCATCGGAAATACCCTGAATGCTCACTTCCTGGCGCGGCCCAGCAAGGCAGCTTCCCTCTCTGTGTGTGGGTGTGGTGACAGCGGTGTGTCCTGTTGGGGACCCTAGACCTTGACCTCCAAAGGGCGTGGTAACATGCACCGAACACCCTGTGCAGGATGATCCAAAAGTGGGGTGGGGGCTGTGACCCCAAATACATCGTGGGTCCTGCCATCCGACCCACAGTTCAGTCCCATGTCAGCATTTCCACGGAGAGTCAGCTCCGTGACACTTTCCATGCCCGCAGCCTCCCTAAGGACACGCAGCAGCTGGCGGTCCGCATGTGACACCCCCTGTGAGTCTTCATTCAACGTCGAGCGAGAGGTGTGACCAGAGGGCCATCGCTCTGCAGGAGTGTGGCCCGCAGATGGGAGAGACTGTCCAGAGAGAGGGACAGATTTCATGACAGGCACTCTGACCCTGTAGTTGGACACACTTGTCACTGCCACAACCTAGTCAGTGTCTTGTGCTGATGCCTCTGGTGTGTGACCAAGGCGAGGTCTAAATTATCAAGACTGATGTCTGCCCACGGCAGAATCTCCCAGTGAAGAGGCTGCCCTGAGGCCAGTGAGTGAACTCCTCTCTTCCAGGGGTGCCCAGCCCAGTGCCCACGGGCTGCACGTGGCCCAGGGCGGCTATGAATGGGGCCCAGCCCAGAATCCTAAATCCACTGAAAACCTTTTTATTTGCTCATCAGTGTTTGTTAGTGCTTGCGTATCTAGTGTGCGGCCCCACATGGCTCTTCTTCTGCCAGTGTGGCCCAGAGATGCCACGGGTCGGGCCCGCTGCGTGCACTGTGGACGATTTCACGCAGGGCTGCGTGTGTCTCGTGAAACGCCTTGAGAGCTTTGGCTCCAGCACCTTCCATGGCGCTTCAGTGAATGCCGTGTGTGAGAACGTTTGGTGGCATTCTGTCCAGCTTTCTCGGTCAGTCCTTAGCTGTGTCACTTTCTGGGGAAAAAAAAAACTTTCTCATTAAGAAGCTGGGTTACATTTACACTTTTCTGTGTTTACGAGAAGAAAGATTTGAATCAGAGAATCATGTACATCGACACTGCTGTCTGAAGATTTAGCTGTGTCATGAAAAACTGCAAGTAACACCTGAAAAAGTCGCTTTAAGTTTGTAGTTAAAATCTGCGTGGGTTTGCCACCTAGAAGGGCATTTTTTTGTCCTCCCCCATGAAGTCTTTTTTTCCTGAATTACTAAGTGCTTATTAGAAGAATTGGGTAGCTAGTGAGATACCGTGGAAACTCACGGCTGGAAGGCAAAGCACATTGAAGTCATGTAGCTTCAAATCCAACTTCTTTCATTCAGATGCTGTAAATGTGTATCTGAGAGAAATTCAGTGCTTCAGCAAATGAAACAATTTTTACTGTGTGATAGACAGATATGTGTAGAATCTCAACATGTTTGAACAACCATAAAGTTGCGTAATAATACTTATCAATATTCATTATACAATACAGAAGTATAGTTGAAATAGGACATTTTTATAGAGTCTAATTAAACTATTATTTGGGACTTGGTTTATCAGGACAAATTTAACTAAAATATATAATATCTTTTAAAAGTATGTGAATGCTGTTTTATTATGAAGGTGGCATGGGTGTATTATAAACTCCCTGAGACGGCAGGAAATACAAGGACAGGAGTTGAGGCCACACCCTGCTGGGTGGGCTGGGACCATGTTCCCCTGTCGTCCTCGTTGTCACACACGGCCCTCCCCCTGCCGTCCCCACACGCACACTCGGGCCCAAGATTGGCATTTTGCCGAATGTACTGAATGTTTCATTTTAAAATGTACTTTTCTTCCTCTTTTTCAAAATATATTTCTTCCTGTGCAATTGCTAACATAACTGCTAAGATAGATAACTAAAGATTTTTTAAAATATTAAAATTCAAATGGCCATTATTAATATTTTGAGTCTGGTTTTTCCTACATGTGAAGTTAAATTGAGTTTATTCTCTGTTAAGTGATTGGTGGCACATGTTTTCCAAAAACTCTAGATTGTTTCGTACTTAAAACAAGAGAAAGTGAAAAATAACTTAGAAAATACTATTATTTTATAACAGCGACTGGGTCCAGCTTATCTACATTTATATGTTATTTCTAAACCTACCTATCTTTGGTTGCGTGTTTAAAGCGAAGATTTAAAGAGTGTTTTTAAGGTTCGTTTTTTTTTTTCAAATCAAAAGGACACTTCTGTGCTTTGTGACATCTGTCACTCACAAACTACATTGGATTATTTCATTCTGCCGGTGATGAAATCTATGTCTTAGCAAATCAATAAGCTCAACAATGTATGTGTCTCAGGAGATTGATTTCTTCTGGTTGACGGTCAGCTCAATGTTTCCTCCATCCGAATGAAAATAACTTCACCATTAATGTGAAACTCCGTTCCGCCCCATGGCGTAGGCTCCCCCCTCCACCGCACGTGTTTTTAGGCAGAGAATGGTGGGATACTGAACATGGATTGTAGACACACAGTTGCCACGGTTCATAATTTGCTTCTCCTCCGAAGAATTTAATTTAGTGTGAAAAGGAAGATGCATTAAGTGGCTCTCTAGCTAATGAAAATATTCCGATTTATCTGACATGGCACGTTAACAAAGGCACTCTGTGTTGAAACTCCATAAAGCCCGCTGAGGTGAGAAAGTGGTTTATGCCGAGGTCTCTAATTGCTGTAGAGTGACAGGCAGTACTGTAGACTGCAAAGAACACCTTCTAAGCTGCTGCCACTCTGGGTAACGAAAGAAAGCAGTGTGCCCAGGTGGGGACAATCGGCTCCTCCCAGCCCCGAGGGCCCCACACTGACTTCCACAGAAAGACTCCTCGGCCACATCCATCACCTCCAAGGACTCCCCAGCACAGCCTCTCCGCTTCTGCCCTGCACCTCCGCTCGTGGCCCGCACCCCAACCCCGCAGGGCCCGCCCCTGGGAGTTCCCGCACAGCCTGTGAGCACCTCCGTTCTTTCAGACCTCAGATGGCCACCGACTCTCTGCCCATCCCATTGATCAAACTCGGTCCTGACCATGTTACTTTATATACAAGTTTATGTAAATGTGTGTGCTCCCCGCCCCCTGCCCCGAACGTGAATGATATAAGGAAAGTTTTTTCTCGAACTCGGAAGGGACATCGCGTGTCCCTTAGTTTTGGCTTCCCCGTGTAGTACGGCTTTGTGAGCCTGAGCCTGTCCAAGGGCAGCCAAACTCTGTCTCCCGAAACTGAAAAGCAAGGTCAGGCTCACCGGAAATCAGTGTTCATTTCCATGTAATGTTTCAGGTGATTTACAGGTTCGAAAAATGTTACATGTGGTCTCACGTAAGTTTCCATATATTTGGGAGTTAATTACAGAAGCATTTGATCAACTGTGTTATAATAATCAGGGCTGGCTCTCACAGCTGGCAGTCTAGTCTTGGGGACCATGAGAGACAGCCAAGTCCATCCAAATTCGGACCCGACTTGTCACACAAACTGACATTTAGTAGGTTCACAACCCGTTAAGCCATCAGTTACAAACTTTCCTGGGAAGGTACAATTAAGTAATATTCTGTGTGAGGCTCTCACTCCGTAATAATAAACCACATCTTAATTGCTAATTTCTTGCATGCTGTTTTAAGAAAATAGAAGTATTGTGCAGGTAAAATACCTATAGTTATTGCATGCATAAAATCTATCAAACGAACTAACCACTTGAAACTATTAAGTATAACTAATGTTTTATGCTTCTCTGGAGTGTACTAAAATATAAAATATAACACCTCTGACAACCACCCATGTAATAATTCTGTTACTATACAAACTCTAACAGTTTCCGTGCCTCCTATTGGTACTTTCATGTCACAGCCAGAACTTTCTCAGGGAACAATAAGGGTCACGTTGCTGCTTTTTATAAACTCCTACTTCCAACACAGAGACAGAGAATACATGGAGAGGGGCATGACTGGGAATGTCAGCTACGATGTCCGTGCCGTGAAAAGTGAACGAGGCTAAGTTTGGGGGCGCAGCTCCGATTCCCCCGGAGCGTGCGCATCTCTGAGCTCAGGTCTGGGCGCAGGGTACGGTTATGGTGAGCACTGATCTGACCCACCAACCTAACAATGGTGTCCGTCTGGAGAAACCCCAACGAGTCACTCGCTGAACACCAACTCAGAAGACACGTGGGGTGTCCCCGGCACAACCCCGGTGTGACAGCTTGCCACTGTGAAAGACTCGTGATGAAGGTAGCCCTGATCTAGCTTGGGGTCATTCACTCTCCTTCAGTTTGAAAAAAAAATCACAAGACACGATAATTGACGTCTCGTCTTATTCACTACTGATTTCAGTGAGCACAAGATGAAAATCAGTGCACGGATCGGTATTTCTCCATGTTTCCTCCCCTTCGCAACAGCTGCATGGCGATACTCTCACCAGACCGTGGGTGCAGGTATGAAGGACGAGGTGACTGATTCCTCTGAGACGGTGGGTCCGTCGCCTCTTCCTCCCTGAGTGCCTGGGATTCTGATGGAGTTAGAGTCCAGTTTCTCTGGGACATGACTGTTTCTGCAGCGTTACGAGGCCACGTTCGCTGGGAGGTCAGTGATCATTCTAAGTCTGGGTTTTTAGTTTCCAAAACATTCCTCGGAAGGTACAACTAACTGCGAACGAGTGTTCGTTCAGACGGTGGGAGGCTTCTGTGCTCCGTGGGCTCCAAGTGCGGTGAAGGTTTGCCTAAAGGTGTTCCCCTCCTCGCCTCATTTTCCTCCTGGTTTTCAGCCAGCCCGCAGCGGGCGACCTAGCAGAGGCTAGTAGGGCTCTGGGAAGTGAGGCCAATGGGGTCAGCACACAGCAGCCCGTCCATTTCACACTAATTGGTTCTAAATGCAAGAACTAAATCATAAAAATGGAATGAGTGTGAAATGCAGAACACCTGAGCAAACGGACCTTCTCTCTCCATGCTCCGGACTCTCTCGGCGTCCTAATGCACGCGAAATGCTCAGGAGTCAGAGGCCACCCATTTTCAAAACTCGTTACCTCTGTGCTGAAATCTTTTGACCGCAGCAATACTGGTGCGTCACCAATAGCGAAACTTCCTACAGCCCCTCACACTCACCCACTTTCCCAACACGCTGCACCGGGCACTGTGCCAAGAGGCCCCCCCGTCTTCCCCCTTCAAAGGCCCCCAGGCTTGTCTCCCCAGAAGATCACTCGGAGAGAGGGAGGAAGGCAGGGAGGGTCCAGATGCAGGTGAGAAGCTCTTCCTCATCTCGACCTCACCCGCGCCTCCTGCGGAATATTCCTCCTTTATTCTTGTTTGGGTAAGAACCTCGCCAAAATTCCTCCTAAATACGCTGAATGGATCAAGGGATTTCGTAGTGACTTCCAGTGAGAACACGCATTTCAAAAGGGAAGATAGCAGAGGATTTTAGGTCAATGGATAAAACATGCAGTTTAAATCGTTGCCTCCCTCTTTCTGCTCAAGAGACTTTTCGGGAGGTGGGACATGGATGAAGTTTCACAGGGAGGAGTGAGTGGTTCCGGTAAACCCATCCCTGCTCTGGGTAAAACTCCAAGCAAGTCCGCGATGAGCAGGAGAAAAATAACGCTGCTTCTTTTCCTTTTCTTTTTAACCATGCCCTTCATCACACTCATTTTAATAAAATATTTCTCCTGCTCTACATATACTAAATATTTGTAAAATTTTAGGGTCTTAGAGAGCAGAAAGTAAAAAAAAAATGCATGTACTTATGTTTTAAGTTTTAGTTATTTTCTTAACTGGATAAGAGTGTGTTCTCATTGGAGTAAGAAACTCAAAAGCATTTTTCAACTTCCCACAATAGTTCTTTATAATAATTAATTATTATTGTATCATGTAAATTGTTAGTCATGTAAAGAAAACATGAAACAGAGCGTTCGACGTAGGGTGACGGGCACTCGATGCAATTTACAGGTGATATACATCTGAAACCATATAATCTTATCAACTAATGTTACCTGATCAATTTAATTAAAAATAAAATTAAAAAAAAACAAATCAAATAAATCAAAGAAAGAAAGCATGAACTACCTCATACCTGTACTTAACATTGAAACCCAGCTTTTGTCGACTGCTGTTCTATGGTTCGTTACATTCCACTTTTCTTTTTAGCAATTACAAAACAAAAGCCCACCCGAAACACGTGACATTCTTCCTCCTTTGTTGGACAGGCGCTTTGAGGCTTCCTGACCGACCTGCAGATCCTCGGTGCAGCTGTTTGGGGGGCTAAGCTGCGCTTGACTAGCCACACCGCTGATGGAACTGCAGTGCGTTCGGCTTTAGTTCCCAGACGGGTTGATTTAATGAGGGCAACACCGCCCTTTCCCTGGGCTGTGCCTTTCGGCCCCACACCAAGGTAGCCCTGCCCCCCACCCCTCCAAACGGTGAAGGGATGTTCCCTCAGAACTGTGGGCACCCGGGGCTGGTTCCTCTTCCCGGGGGGAGGGGGGCCGAGGCGGGGCAGCACAGGGAGGGTGCGTCAGCCCAGAGGACCTGCGCGTGCCTCCCTGCACAACAAAGCTTCCGGAGAGTTCTGAGCACGCTGTCACTTCGCCAGGAGTGTTTGAGTCAGTCTTTGTTCCTCGCTTCGAGATGGAAAAACAGCTAAAACCATGTGCGAATTGTCTGCCCAGAGCCTCCCGCCTGCACCACCCCCCACCCCCAGGACCAGCCCCAACTGCACGGATACCTTTGCTCCTAAACGCAGTGCCAGAGGTGAGTCCCACGCACGGGCCTCTTACCTGGGGCCCCGCTCTCGGGGACATTAGGACTGGCGCTGTGACTTTCCAGGGTCCCCTCCCTGCGCCTCGTCTGACACCAGACCCACAATGTCTCCAGCCGATGAAAAGGTGGCTTTTACATCACGCGGCAACACCCCGACTGTGTCTTCTTACAGACGTCTGCGTCCAGGGCGTTCGGGGCCGGCCATTTTCCTGCACGACCTGGAACCCACACCATCCATTTCCCGTCACCCACGGAGCGGTCGCCTCTCTTACCCACCTTGCTCGCTCCCGCCTGGATCCCGATTAAACCAGATCTAACAAGGGCCCCTCTCTCATCTCAGGCTGCAGTTCCAAGTGAAAAGAAACAATAGAGTCAGCTACGCACGATGTCTAGTGGCGCCCTTTGCTCCGGCGTTTCTGACACTTGAGACCAAGGATTAAAGCAATTAATTGCATTGCTGCTCTTGACCTTCCTCCAGAAGAAGTTCGTTAAACAAGCTCAATCTAATTTGCAAGGACAGGCTGGAGCCTGCACATCCATCCTGTTTCACGGAGCCACAGACTGACGAGCAGCCAGGGTTGAAAATGCAGATTTAAACCACTGTCCTTCCGGAAGGTCTAGGGCCGCGTTCCGGTGGGAGGCAGAGCAACGACAGAGGCCTGTCCCCTGTCGCCCCGACGTCCCACACCTCTCCTGCGATTACTTTCAGAAAACCGTTGTCCTGAAACCAAAATGCAGAATATAGCCAGAGCCTAACAAACTTCATTGCGAAACCCTCAGTTGGCTTAAATAAATGTGAGTGGGTGATGCTTTGAAAGATGCACAGATGTTGAGCGGAATCGTCTGTGGGGAAGTGACCCTCTGACTTCAGGCATCAGTGACACAGCCGAGGAAAGGGGGCAGATCCTAAAATCCTTTACTCCGGCAATCACTCCACAGAGACGGGCCCTGTGGCGATTAGCAGTGACACCCCAGACCTTTCTGTCAGGAAAGGGTATCATTGACTCAGAAGTTCTTTGTTTTTCAGAAGTAGCTTCTGCCCACGCTGGTGAGGGGAAGAGCCCCTTGTTCACAGCCCCGCCCCCCGATATCTGCAGGGCGTGGTGTAGGTGGAGGAAGGCGTGGCGGCGTCTGCACACGGCACGGGACGTGCCCCGTGGCCGCATCTGCTCCTGCTCCTCGGCTTTCTTTCCCCGCCTGCCAAGCTAGCCTTGTTCTCAGGACTTGTCCGGCACCCCGCCATGTCAGCGACTCTCTCTCCAACTGCACTGCAAGTGTTAGTGACCAGTTTAAACGCGGGTGCTTTTGTCATATATTTAAATAGTTTGCAGATATGCCTACCACTGCGTGGTTTGGCATTTGAATCTTTCTAATTCAAATGGAGTAGCGTGTCATGTCCAAGTTCATGGGACTTCGTCCTGTGACTTCCCCGCCTCGGTCACGACGGCGAAGGCTGAATTGACTTTCCCAGTTTTATCACTTGCCGCCCCCCCCCCCACTTGCAGAGTGCCCCCGATTCCAGCAGCTCCCGACACACACGTTTGTTATCTCAGACTGCCCGCCCTCTGGACTTCTCCGAGCTTCTGCCTCGGGCTTCCTCAAGGTGCAGAGACAGTGACCTTGGACTGGGCCTCCCCACGGGCTTCCTCCCAGCGAGTTGCCCCCGGCTGTCTCAGGCACAGAGTGGCTGCGTGATGGAGACTAGCCTTTTGAGGACCTAGTCTCTCGCACGAGTGACATCTCGTCCTTCCACTGTGACCTGCCCTCTGGAGTCCGCCCGCACAGCGGGTCCTGGGAGGGAGCCGGGACATCCACCTGAAGGCCCCCACCCTCAGTTCCTCTGCCTCTTCTCCCGAGTTACTGTCCTCCCGTCCCTTTGTCATGTAATTTCCCCGCATTCCACTGGGCTCTGTGTAGGAATCCCCCATCTCAGGGCAGCCTCCGTACGCTTGCCGAGGAAGGAAGCAACAACACCGTTCATCCTTGACAAACAGAGCCAAGCACACTGGGCGTGAGGTGCTTCCCCACCTCTGGGCAGTCGATGCAGAGCCCTGGAGGTAGCAGCTCTCCACGTGCAGTGTGCTTGTCCCCCGAGATCACGGCCCCACGCTGCTCGCGGCGCGGTGGCAGCACCACCTGTCACCCTGACTTAAGGGAGCCCAGGGAGAGAAGTCGCGGGGGGCGGGGGCGTTTGGGACCCTGTGCCCGCTCCGCCTGGGGTCAGACCCACTCTGCCACTCATGACAGCGTCATTTAACACCGTGCATCCCTGCTGGGCCTCTGGGGAGATACCACAGGGTGGGACAAGGAGGAAATGGGTTCGTCTGCGTCAGTAACATCCTGCTTCACGAGGAAGTGGAATTCTACCTTCCGTGTTTCCTCGGGAGCTGACGGAGGAGACGAAAAGGGACAGCCCCTGGTCCCACTGGTTCTGCTTAGCCTCCCTCCGTCCAGGTCCCCACAGGCTGTGGGCTCTCTGCTCACCTGCCAGGCCCCCGGGGGCAAGCCCGCTCCCAGGACCCCTCCTTAGCCCTTGCTTTACGGTGGAGGAGCCTATTATCACCCCTGCTTCGATCCCCGTGACAACTGCAGAAGAACCTGCCCCGGGTGCATCGGGTGTCCCAGTGCCTAGGGAGTGTCCCAGGGGGAGTCACCGCCAGCCAGCGTGACCATCCACGCTGCACAGCCCCACGTACCCGGACATCGGATGTTTCAGCCTCAGCAGGCCCCCAAGTGAGAATTTAGTCCCCGTTAATAGGAAATGTGGAGGAAACAAGGCTTTATATATTCGTAAATATTGTGGTTAATTTTAGTATCTCCTTTGTTAAAGTCATTTTAGGCACCATAATATGTAATCATCAATCAATAAATACTTACAATGCTAGTTACCATCTAAAATAATGACTTCGCACCCACACAAAACTCCCACACCCATGTTGACAGCACTTTCCTCAGAGTTGCTGGGCCTGGGGAGGAACGTAAATGGCCCTGGCAGGTGACGGATGAACTGCGGCCACCCAGACAGGGAATATTATTCAGCAGTAAAAAGAAATGAGCTGTCAGCCATGAAAAGACATGGCAGAACCTTCGATGGATAACCTTCCACGCGGCCGCCTCTTTGCGGCAGGAAAGTGTCCCTGATGAGTGGATGTGTCAGGCTGTCAGGAGGGGACAGCGACAGATGACACCTGTCATTTTGAGTCACAGATAGATGGCCCCAGTGTCTTTCAATTACAGACTAAAGGAGAGCCGTGCCCTCGGGGGTAAGGGCCCTACCAACTCTGTGGTCACTTCCCACGACTTTGAGAGAAATTGGTGTCCCACAGTCCGTCTCATGGCAGACAGTGTAACTTTTCAATGTGAGGCTTTTGGCAAGTACAGCCTTCTAAAATAGGACTTATATTTCAGGAGCATTTAAAAATGTTGGTTTAAGAGGAAAAAAAGATAGAAATGGCTTTATAGGTCTACGACTGTCTTCAGAGTATATGCTCCAAAGTAGCCACAATTAATGAACCTGAACTTATGTCCCCAAATGTAAGCATAGTAAAATGTCACAGGAGAATGCCAGCTAAGATGTGAAAAAATAAACTTAGTAAAATAAAAATCTATCGCAAGGTCCTTGAGTGAGGAACTCATTTCTCAGTTGTGTGTTTCCTGTAGCTCCTGGCTCGGGGCCGGCGTGTACCAGGTGCACGGGAGGCGCATTTTGAAGTATCTAAGCTAAAAGGCCTTTCTACGAGCGTGGAGCGGATCGTTTGAGAGCTAACGTTCCCAAATCGTTTCAGTGTATCATCTTCAAGCATATCACTTTCTCGTTCTTCTCTGATTCCTAATTCCTTTGTTTACTTCTCATTTTCTAAGTCGACCAGCTTACACAGTCTTCAGAAAAAGTAGCCGAAGTTGTTTGGTGGCCTTCCTCCAGGAGGGCTTCCCGGGGCAGGAGGCCGGCCTTATCGCTGAATGGCGGTACATCCATCTGATAACAAAAATAAAGACAGAAATAATTTTAAGAATTAAAAAAAAACACAACTGAGCAGGTTTAGAACGTTAGGCTTCGTGTTTTCCCTGAAAAGCCTAGACAGTTTTGCCAATTGCTGCCTGTCGTCACATTCCTCTTTGTTCCCAAACGAGACAGAGCGCCCCTCCCGCTCTGTGAGCCCCAGTCTGCCCTTCAGAGGCCGTCCGTGCACACGCAGCAGCCAGGGTTGGTCAGCCGTCGCCACTGTCTTGCACACGTGGAAACTCACAGGCTTTGCTGCACCTGACGCAGCCCAGTGACCGGGAAGAGGGGACCAGAAGGCTCGGTTCCTGACCTTGAAGTCAGTCCCTCTCCTGCTTCCTCCCAGAATTGACGACGGGTTTTGGCAAACAGAAGGAAACAACCCCCCTTGTATCTGATCTGAATCACAGGGTGAGATTTCAAACCTTCCCCCGTGTTCCCCTGCAGACCTTCGGAAAGACGTAGCCTCACTGTCGAATCTTGTCCCTGTGGCACTCGGAGGAGTGACTGTCCCTCGGAGGTGCCCTTCATGCCATCCCTTGAACAGCAGGTACTGTTCCACAGATCAGAAGTTTGAGGATGGAGCTGAAGGTGGAAGAAAACCCCCGAAAGGGAGGCCTCACAGGACCGTCCTCAGCCCTCCCCTTGCGGGGCCCGGGAAGCTGGGGGCGATCCTCAGGGTGCCCCTTCTCTCAGTGCCTAGGGTCCCTGTCCCTCCCAGGCCTTCTCTGCCATCAGCCTCCAGGGGCTGCTCCAGCCTCTTGGGCTATTTTTATATTTTTCGACTTTTCATTCCAATCTATTTCACCAAGCCTGAGTGTCCATGACTGCCATTTGAATCATGTCATTTTTGTTCAGAAACCAATACATTTCTTACTTATCCACTTTCCCGAGCCCCGCCACTGTCTCTGTAATAACTTCCATTTCGAATCCCGCCCACCACCCGCACCTTCCATCAATGTGGCCGGCTGCGGTCTCTCCTCTCTAATTGGATTTCGGTGCCTCTATCTCTCAAGTGCCTGCACGACACCCTCTCTCTACAGCTCCCCAGCCACCTCTCCACTAGCAGAAACACACGTCCTGTATTAAACCGCCTCGGGTGTCACTGAGGGTCCTTCACCTCAGTGGCTCCGGTGACCTCGCCGCGTTTGTGAACCCTCCGCGATCCGTGATGCTCGGTGGGGGGATGTGCTTATTTCTCTTTCATGGCTGTTCTTATGCATTTAGAAGTTTTTTCAAGTCATCTCTCTGGAAACAGTATTCAGTTGAGGATGGAGCCTGTGACGTCTGCCTTCTTTGTCATTCTGGGGCACTGTCCAAGGTCAGCATGTCAGTCCAGCTGCTGCCCTCCCAGCCCTCTGGGCCCCATGAAGGCTGCCCTCTGCAAAGGCTGTCCTCCCTCGGCGTCCGGGCTCACCCTGCACAGTGGCGAGAGCTTGCTGCTCAAACGTGGGGCTTCACCTGGGGGCTGGTTAGCAATGCAGAATGCCAGGCCCCGTCGGGCCGCATGAGTTGTTATGGACGAATTCGTGTCATCCTGCTAGGTGGCTTTAGGCTCGATACCCATCCACACTTGAAGAGTGTATTTGAAGCGGGGGGGCGGGTTCCTCCCCTGGAAAATCCTGCCCTGTGTCCCTGCCCTGTGCCTGCAGCTACTTCCTTTTCTCTCCTGAGCTGCGGAGACATAAAATGTTCTATATGGTCAAATTTTTTAAGATTTTATTTATTTATTTTTAGACAGAGGGAAAGGGAAGGGGAAAGAGGGAGAGAAACATCAATGTGTGGTTGCCTCTCTAATGCTCCCTACTGGAAACCTGGTCTGCATCCCAGGCACGCGCCTTGACTGGGAACTGAACCCTTGACCCTCTGGTTCCCAACCCACACTCAGTCCACTGAGCCACACCAGCCAGGGCTATGGTCCAATTTTAAAATGAGCGAATACACGACCACTCAGTGAAATGTGTCGTGACCATGAAATTTCACCTCTGTGGTTTTCTAACTCACCTGCCAGTCTACAGCTGTGTTAAAATAGTGAGCGCCAAATAGTTACTTGTAACCAGGCAACCAACAACCAGCTTTTAATCAGCTGCTCTGTGCATCGTATCGTGTGTTATGGTGATAAAATCGGTATTCAGCACGCCTCCCCTGTCCTCCAAGGGCTTATAACCAATTGGTGTACTTACGAACTTTATTCTGATGAAATAGGAAATATTTTATTTACCAAACGAGTGGGTAGGAATTCTGTGGTTATTTCAATGATTTCTGCCACAGGGGACGTTTTAACTGCCTGGGGGCAGGCCTAGCAAAACCCCTCTCTGCTCTCATGCTTGTAACTTACCCGTCAAGGTGCTCGGTCACCCCCAGTGAAGGTCACAGATCTCTACGGAGAGAAGCAGGTGGTCAGCAGTTTAGTTCTGCAAGTGAAATAGTCAAGGAAGCCCATTCATTTCCTGTCCTCCTGCAACCCGGCTTCTCCCCTACAGGAACCCCAGCCAGGTCACCAGTGGTGTCTCTCTTACTGGTCACCGTGACCTCAGCCTTCCTGCCCTTCCACAGGAAGGGAGACCTGCCATACATGGTGGCAGCTACGTGACACTTCGTGGTCATCCACGTCTTCAAATTTCTTTCTCCTTCACGCACGGTATCCGTAGAACAATTAGGTTGAATCCTGTGAATTTGTCCACATTCTACTGCTTTTGACCTACAAAAATGTCAGTTCCGCAGGGCTCAGCCTGAGACTTCTTACCTCCTTTCAGAACTTCGAAGACAAGAGTTGCTTTGGTCGCTGTGTAAGGAAGAAGAGCCACGACTCAGTCACTTCCCACCGGCGCATCACTGAGCTCACATACGTGGACGCTGAGTGGGCAGCGTAACAAACTCTGCCAATGCTTGTTACAGATCTGTGCGCTTGTTATGGAAAAACCCACCCCGCACTGGCCTAGTCTTCTATTTTAGTAGCGGACGATGTAAAAAAAAAAATTTTTTGAGTAAATAATGGAATAAAAATAAAATGCATTTAAATATAATTGAGATCTAATGATCTGAACTAAAAAGAAAAAAGAAAAAAAAAACACTTCAGTCCTGCCCCCTGTCAGAGCCCGCAGACCCGTAGAATAGTTATGTTTAAATTGATGTAAGTGGCGCACGTACACAGCGCCATCGGGGGCATGAAAGGACATTCCTCAGTCCGGGAGGGCTGCCTGCAAATGGTGCCCCGAGTGAAGGTCTGCCGCCCAGAGCAGAGAACGCTTACAGCCCAGCCACAGAATCCACACACCTGAACACGGAGCCGAGGGTGTGAACAGACATGTTTCCTAAGATAGTGTGTCAATGTTATGCCCACTGTCAGGACTGTGACCAGACACATGTGACGACCAGGATGTGAGCAGCTGGGACCCTCCCTGTCGATGGCCCGTCGGCAAGGAAACGGGGTTGGGGCTTTGGGGAACAGGTTTGCAGTTCCCCCCGTGGCTAAAAACTGTGTGACCATGGGATCCAACGCGTCATTTCCAGGTTTTCCACTCTAGAGACCTGAAGGCATGTCCACACAGAAGCGAGAACACAAACATGTAGACGGCATAGTTCAAACACACAACACGGGAAACAACCCCAGTGTCTACACACGGTTCCTACGTGGACACAATATCGCATGCGCGTCGGAAGGAAATGGTTGGGCGATGCGGAGGAAGGGGCGCAGACGCCTGCCAGAGTTGATGGATCTCCAAACTGTCCCGCCCAGTGGAAGGGGCCAGGGACCAGAGACCGCCTGTCGCAGGGCCCCTCCGATAATGGTGCCTTGGACGGGTGCGAGGGGGTGAAAAGTGACGGATGACGCATACAGGCTGGGCTTGGGGGTGATGAAAACACCCTGAAACTAGACTGTGGGGGTGGCTGCGCCAGGCCGTGTACATGTGAAACCCGTGGACTTGTGCAGTTTATCTGGGTGAAGTTTAAGGCAAGTAAATTATGCCGCTGGACTGTTTGAAAAAGGCAAAATTCAAATAACCTACAATGCTGCCGCAGCCCAAAGACGAAGCAAGCTATCAAAGGCTGGAATGTGCTGACCCCAGAATCTCCGTGTAAATCCTTGAAGATGTGCATTGTGGAGACATAACATCAGCTTGGGAACTGTATATAACAAGACTTGTACTGTGCCTTTCACTTAAAAAAAAACTCATTTATAATAGTCATCTTTTATAATAGTTCTCATGATGTTATATATATTGCATGTGGGTTCGTTGGTACATTTTACTAATAAGCTTAATGTTGCATTTTCAAAGAGACTTCACATGACGACATTTTAAATGCATTTTTTAATTAAAGCTGACAGCCCGATGCAAGCACCCACTTACCTGTGTGGCTTCGGTGGGAAGCCACTCGCTGGCCGGTGGGGAATATACTCAGCCACGTGAGTTGGCTACCTGCCTCATTGAGGACACAGTGCAGGCGTGCCGATGATGCAGTCACGGACTGTTTGTATAATTTTAAGCCCTCGGTAATAAAGCAATTACAATTCTGTCATTTTATACTTTAACTGTGACCCTTCAAAACTCAGTACAATCCGGCTCTTGAAGATTTTCTTTATTTTAATTAAAAGACATCCCAAGAGGGCAGTACACGGCTTGAAAGTTCACAGCTCTGGTCCTTTAGCGGCACCAGAAGACACGGTCTGTCCCTTCCTCCATCGGGTGAAGGGCCCTTCTGAGAATCCGCACCTGGAAGACGGCACTTGGAAGACGCGGCCTTTAGAGAGAAGGTCTGTTAAGACCCAGGGAAACAGGAGTTGTGGAAGGGCCTGCCAAAGACTTGAAAATAAAAGAAAATATCGGTGATACTTTCTAGTGCTAAGTTTCTGTCGTTCCCTTTTGTAATGACAAGGAGAACAAAATCCGGAAGAGCTGAATTTTAATCATGTGTGATATAAAACAGAAAGCAACGAATGAAAACCCAAACGAATTCATAGACAGACTAGAGGGGAAGGGATGGGGGAGGAGGAAGGTGGTGGAGGGGCCAGATCCATGGGGATGGAGAGAGACTGGACTCAGGTGGTGAACGCACAGTGCAATAAGCACTGTGTGCAGGTGATAGATATGTACAGATCTGTACACTTGAAACCTACGTGGTGCTATTGACCAGTGTCACCCCGAGCGTTTCATAAAGAAAACAAGAATATTTAAGGGTAAGAATACCGTAGAAGCCATGCCCAACTCCACGGCTACCACAGAGCAGAGTTCGTTCCCACGTAGCGCCTTCTTGGAGAACTCCATTCTAAATACTGCCAACGCCGCTGTGCCTAAAGCCACGTCACATTATCTCTCTCATCAGCACGGAACGCAAGGGCCTACTAAGCGTGCATATCTGTTCTAAGGGTTTGGTGCACGTTGGGGTCTGGGCCAGTCATCACTTAAAGCTTCTAGTGAGTGAGGCTCAGTGGAGATGCTGACGGAAGGCACACATTCGGACAGACAAGAAAAGAGTTAAAGGGTGAACCCACTGTGAGAAGGGAGGTAGCTGATGGAGAGAGTGGGAGACCGCCCCCTGGAGAGCAATGCATCCCCAAAGGGTGCCGGGGGCTGGGCGAGGAGAAGACGAGGGGCATGGGAAAAGTTGGGACTGGCCTAGGCAGGGCTGCTGTGGGTGCCTGAGGTGGACAGGTGTGGGCGGTTCACGAAGGACAGCCCAGCCCCGGGGGCACAGTGGCTCCTGGGCTAGGAGGCTACAACCAGGGCAGGCTGGGCAGAGGCCTGGACGAACCCTCTCCAGGTCCATCCTTAGGATGAAGACTTTGGGTTTTACTCATCTGGAGATTAGGAGTCCCTGCGGAGCTTTGATGGTGGGTGTGACGGAATCCGAATTAGTTGGAAGAACATCCTCCCTCTTGCCCTTGGGGAACAGGCCTCGGCAAATTTCACAATAATCACAGAGCTGGAGCTCAGCTGGGTGGAGCCCTAACAGCAGGCGGGGCCCTAACAGTGGGAGAGCCCCTAAACAGTGGGCGTGTCCAACAGTGGGCGGGGCCCCAACAGTGGGCGGGGACACTGGGCCTTTCAGACCCTCCCTCTGCCTAAGTGGGAACAGGAACCCCCCTGAGCTGAGGGGCAGGTGCTAGACCGGAAGGTAGTTTGGGTCCGAGATGCCGAAGCCTCAGAAAAGAAGCAGCATCAGAAATACAGTGAGTGAAGTGCCCCTCCCAAAAAAGGGAGACATAAATTGAAGATTTCTCTCCACAAAAATAAAAGTACTATTTTCCTAAATTTATGTGACTAAATATAATGGTCTATGAAATAACGCATTTGATCCCTTTATTAATTTTAATGGTTATAAAGCAATTACATGCCGTTTGCCTGTGAATGAGATATGAGAAAATGCAGCCGAAGGCCCAATGGGTCTCTTTTATGAATATTTTAACATCTTTTTAATGATAACCTCACTTGAGAATAAAATCTACCCATTGTTCAAAATAGAAAGTTTAAAATACGTGGTTAGAAAGGGAATGGAAGATCCAGTTCCATGAGTTTCTTCTACGTAATTTACTGTTTCAGGTCTCATTTAGGTTTCTGATCCAATTTGAGTTCGTTTTTGTGCATGGGGCAAACCTCGGTCTAGTGTCATTCTTTCGCACGTGGCCTTCCGACGTTCCCATCACCCCGAAGCTTTTACCGAAGAGGCTTTCTTTTCTCTATCGTGTGTTCTTGGCTCCTTCGTCGAAAACCATCTGCCCATATACACGTGGTTTTATTTCCGGGCTCTCGGCTCTGTCCCGTTGGTCCGTGTGCCCGTGTGTCCATCTGTGTTCTGCGGACTCCATGCTGTTTCGACTGCCATCCCCTTGTAGCAGAATTTGAAGTCAGGTTTGTGCTACCTCTGGCTTTGGGTTTCCTTTTTTTTTTTTCTTTTTTCTGAGGATTGCTTTGTCTGTTTGGGGTCTTTTGTGGTCCCATACAAATCTGATGATCTTTTTGTTCCATTTCTTTAAAAAGTACCATTGGAACTTGATGGGGATTGTCTCAATCTGTATACTGCTTTGGGTAAAATGGCCACTCTAACTGTGTTGATTCTTCCAATCCGTGAACATGGACTATCTTTCCATTTCCATGTGTCTCTTTCAAACTCTTGTAACAATGCTCTGTAATTTTCAGCGTATAGGTCTTTCCGATTCTTCATTGAGTTCATTCCCAGGTATTTGACTCATTTTGTTGCGATTGCAAAGGAATCATTTCTAACGGTTTTTAGTGGAGTCTCTAGGGGTTTCTATGTAAAGAATCATGTCATGTGCAAAAAGTAACAGTTTTACTTTCCCCTTCCCGATTTGCACGCCTTCTATTTCTGTCCCTTGCCTGGCTGCTCTGGCTGGGGCTCCCAGCTCCGCGTGGTACGAAGTGGAGTAACTGTGATGAGAGTGGACATCTCGTCGTGTTCCTGGTCTTAGACAAAAAGGTTTCAGTTTTTTGCCATTAGGATATGATATCGGCTGACGGTTTGTCATCTGTGGCCTTTATTATGTTGAGCTACCTGTGACATATTTGCTGCACTCGATCGACCATTACACTGAGCTTTGAATTTCCTAATAGCCAAGAAACAAAGAAGATATTTTAAGCCGTATAATTCTTAGTATCGAGTGATGAAAACCACCAGATAATAAAGAGAGGGAGGATTTACGTCCCTGGTGTGTGGTCCTGGCAGTGGTGGGGATCCGTGACAGATGACTGCCATCCCATTGCAGGTGGGCAGGGCTTCAGGGAGCACACTCCCCACTTCGTGCCTGAGCCACACTCATCTGCCCTCTGGGTCCCCCACTGGCCTTGGGGAGCTGTCTCCCCGTGTCACAGTGGAGGGCAGTCCCGCAGTGGCAGAGAGCATTAGAATGGCAGGTGTCCGTGGGGACGAGCAGGAGACCAAGAGACAGAGAGGCGCTGGAATGACCCCCATTGCCCCTAGGAGGCCAGCATCTCAGAGGAAAAAGCCACAGCTGTCCCCAGATCACCCTTCTCTCAGAGGGCGGCAGCACCATTTCCCCCAGGGTGCCAAGACCATGAGGGAGGAGTCCAATGTCCCCAAGACCCCATCGGGGCCAGAGAAGCAGCTCCTCGGCAGCTCCCTCCATTGTCTGCCCTCCGCCCCGGCTCCTCAAAAATGAGTGAGATGCCCTTGACCCCCTACCTGGCTCCCCCAAAAGAGGCGAGATGCTCCTGAGGACCAGGATACACGCCCCCGTGTGGCACGAAGGACCCTCATTTGCATGTAGGAAACAGGAGGAGTCTTTCTGCATCTGTTTCCCAGGTGAGAGGTGAGAGGGGCCTGCAGCAGGGCCACAGTCCTGGACGCAGGGCGATGGACTGGAGGATGGGGGATTTGGTGGATGGGGGATTTGGTGTCGGCACCATGGCAACATGGTGTGCACGCTTCCTTTCCTGCTGACCTTGTGTCTGAGAGTCTCATCCGTTTGTGCTGCTGTTTGGCCCTTGTCTGCACAGGATTTGTGGGTGGGCTCCCGCACTGCGTGAGGACCGGCATCCAAGCCCGTTCCGCGTCCTTGAGGACACAGGTTCTCCGTGTGCCCCGGCTGCTCTGCGGGGGCAGACCCAGCACCCGGGGCTCTGCTGCAGGCCTCTCTGCCCTTCTCCATCCTCGGACTCCGGCCAGCAGCTTGGGTCGGGCAGGTGGGGGGCATCAGCAGCTTCGTTGTACATAAACCATTTCATTAGATATTAATGTGACTTGAAGAAAAATTGTCACTTGGCTCGATGGCCTCTAATGTTTCTTTAATCTCTTTAAGTTCTAATACTTACTTTAAAACATTAAAACAACACATTTCTACCTAACTGATCAAATACAAAAAATAGAGTTGGGTTCATATAAAAAAAGAGAGGGTTTGGGAGGTTTTTGTTTTGTTTTATTTTGTTTTGCTTTTTCAAATCCTGGGGTGAATTCAGGTTGTTTTAATGTGAGTCAGGAGCCCAGTTTTCATCCTCTCTGACTTACCCATCACCTTAATTCTTCAGATAATAGCTTTTCCATAATTCTAACCAATATGTCCCTGAGGCCCTGAAACAACAAAGCATTGCCTGAAACTCTGAAACATCCCTCAAAGCCCTGGCATTAGAGGAAATTGCTCCTATAAGTGCCCGTTCTGAGACACAGGGCCTTTGTGTGTGTGCTCAAACGTGCACACACCCATGCACACACCCCTGTGGAATGGTGAGCGCCTGCAGAGCCGCCGGGGGCCACTCACAGCAGGACAGTGACAGCAGCCTGGGGCCACGTCAGACGTGCGTCGTGCCATCGCCTCCGCACATCAGTAATCTGGTTTAACCTCCAGAACGGTCCAGAGAGGTAGAAAGGTAACAGTCGCCATTCAGAGCTGGGAAAATCGGAGCTTACTTCCAAGGTTGAGTACCTAGCAACGTCTTAGTGGCTGCAACTTTTAAACTCTAGGGCAAGTGCATTAGAGCTGTTCTGTCTAACTCGACCTAACTACCAGACGTGACTGAATCTGCTAGCAGAGAGAAACAGAATAATTGTGACTCGGTCTAGCTCCATCTAGTGGTAGGCAGACACTTGATCTGATGACCAGAGAGGACAGGATCAAACTGCTCCTCCCACTCACGTCATCCAGTGACCAGACCCCAGATGCACGACTCTGGGTGAGGGACCAGGAAGTTTGTGACACAAGCGGTCTGTGTCCCCGCCCCACACTCCAGTCCGGCCCACGCTCTGGCCAGGGTGAACTCACCGGGACAGGGTGACCCCGAAGGAAGGCGTCACCCTCTCTCACAGCCTTCCGTTGTCCCCCCGGGATGGTCCACATTAATGACAACGTGGGGACAGTCCTCCAACCACGTTCCATGTGGTCGTGCTTTTTCATCAACTGAATTCAAGCAATGCACACAGTAGGCCAGCAAAGCAAAATACCCAATTTTGTGCTTGACAAAAGGAAAAGCAATAGAAAGCGACTGAGCCAGGAGCACCGCCAGCCGTCAGAGCCGTGCAACGCTGTGTGCAGCGAGAATGCGTCCCGGGATTATTTTTTCTCGTGCGCGTCACGAAAGATCATTAAGCCAGAAATGTCAAGTTGTCTTTGAAACATGAATGCAATGTTATTAGTGCAGAGCTTAAATAGATACTAATGATATGTTAATTGGCTAATTGCAGGTCTTAATAACAGACTTACAAAGCCACGACTGCTCTATGTTTAAGTAACCTAACTGGGTATCACTGCGTTTTTGGTAAACACTGGGGTGTTTTCACCCACCTACACAGCTCTGTATAATTAAGCTGGGGCTTCTTCTCCTCAGGCTGTAATGGGTGCTGCTGTCTTGATGAGACAGGCATCGTCTTGGGGAATCTATTTTCAGGCCCCTCTCTGTGATCCCTGGACTGTCACCCGAGCTTCCGGAACGTCGGACAACCCCTTGCTGAGGTGCAGGTACTTCGACAAATGGAACTGCTGTCCTCCCTCGGGCATGGCCAAGGCCAAGAGCAATCCGCCTCTTGCCAAGTAATCACACAGAAGGAAATAAATTCTAATTCTTTGAGGCTGGGTGGCTCGCAGAACTTGTCCGCCGAGACACGCGGCCCAATTCCCATGTCATTCCAAGCGCTTCCACGTCGTCCCGCGCCTGAGTGCCATTTTTTAAGCGCCTTTTCTTCAGAAGGCGCAGCGGCCGACAGAGCAAGTGGTTTGATTGCAGAAGACCGGTTAGCCTGGGCCGTGCCACTGAGGGCCGCGGGTCTCTCTGAGGTCATCTGATGTTCTTCCAGTGTTTTTTAACAACCTACAAAAAGATGGCTCTGCAAAGCAGCCTCACCGGGAAACGCACGGGGAGACACGCAGCACAAAGACACTCAGGGAAATGGGTGTTGCGCTTTTTGTTCCCGTGTTCATTGGAACCTCCCCTCAGACTACTTTTGGCAAACTCTGGAATTTAAAAAACTCAGAGGGTGGAGTGGGAAATACAGAACTGTTAGGAAAACAACTCATTTTAAATCTACTCAACCAGAACGTATTGGGATGAATCTTCAAAACTCCCGGTAATTTCTCTCGCTAAAACTTCGTGAGGCTTCCGCGTGATGAGCAAGGGTGAATAACCTGCGGCCCCGGGTACCTGCCCCACGGGGGCGTCTCAGCTCCACGGCAGGGGCAGCAGCCCCCTGGCAACGCCTGCCCCCTGCTACTGTCTCCCCAGTCCCCTTGAGCCAGAGCTAACTCCTGAACCGAGCAGACGCCATCTACTCACAGGGCCGACTTTGTATCGAGTGCCCCAGTGGTTTCCACCTTTGTCTGAATCTCCCACCCTCTTTCCTCCCAATGATTTAATAACAACAGCGTGAGAGCTGGTGTTTCATTTATGGTTTGTCTCAGAATAGGGAATTTGGGCGTGCAGTCTGCCGCAGCCACCTCGCCCCACCCCATCCTGAAGCCCTGGCGGGGGCTCTGGAGTAACATCACGGACGGCGGACCTTTGTGAGCGTGCCCGGGACAGCTGGCCCCGCCGTGCACCCGCTGGCAGGGACAGAGGGTTTTGCGATGAAGCGCCCTGAGTGAGGAAGACAGGTGACTGGGACACGGGAAAGGACAAGGGGAGTGTCCCACCTTCAAACGGCCCCCCAGGAACAGAACAGCCTGTGCTTGAGGTACGACAGCCTGCCCGTGGCCCTGCCGTGGCCTTCAGCTGATCAGCTGGACTCACTGCGTCCTTGCTGGGCTCCACTTCCGTGTGCCGTGGAGACCGCTGGGTGAGGCCAGTGCCTGATCAGCTGTTCCCATGCTGCGTCCCCCACATCGTCACCCGCGTCACTGAGATGCCACTTCACAGCGATGCTCTGCAAGCTCAAGGTGTGTCCACAGGTACGGAACGTGAGGGCCCCTCCCGATTTGAGAGGGATAAGGTGCACTCTGGAGTCACACGAATGTGCTGGCCCCGTGGGCACCCAATGTCCCACAGAAACATCTCGATGGAGCAATGCTGGTTCTCACGCAAGAAAGTCAAAACGGGAGTCGGAAATGCGGTGACTCAGGAGAGGCCGAGTCAGCGCTAGGTCGGCCACCCTTCCGGGCTGCAGTTCAGGACCAAGGGGAGAGGACAGAGGTGGCTCCCGGGAATCCGTCGTCATCTGTGGTCATAGCATCACTGGTCGTCACCCAGCAGCGGGGAGGCAGGGCTGCAGGCTCCAGCTCACCCAGTGTACCCCACAGCTTCTCGGGGTGGAAGGAGGGGACTAACCCCTAGGGGTCACTTCCCGGAGTAAATGTCACCATTAAAGTTGCAGCACAGTCAGGTAGCAAAGAGGGTCAGCGTAGCGTCCTGACTGAGAGACACTCATCACCACTCACAGAGCAAATCCCACCGGGCACATATGGAAATGCACAGATACATTTAGTTGTATGTGTTCATGCCCGAGATGAAACGGGTGGGATTGGGTATACTGCGCTGCACGGCGTTCTGCAAACGACGTGAACTAAGTATGTGACCTGAGCGAGGGCGTGGGGCTGTATCTTTCTTAGAGACTCACACAGGAATTATTTTAGGGACTTCCACAAGCCCTGTGTTCCTTCAGCCTCCTAGGCTTTGGGGTGCTGAGTTCAAAGAGGGGCGGTGGGATTCCTCCGCCTGGGGGTAGCAAGCGTGGGTCAGAGCTTCAGGGTGAAAAAACCCCCGAGTAACCGGAACAATTCATAGTGCTGGTGCCCTGCGGCGAAGCAAACTCGCTGCTTGGAAACAATGTTCCGAGTGGCGTGGAGTCCTGGTGGCTGGCCAGTGGTCGAACACACAAGGCTTTTCCTCACCAAACTGCATTTAAGGAGAGACGGAGTGGGAGTGGGGAATGGAGGGAGAGAGGGAGGGAAGGGACAGAAAATGACCTCACTGTACTAACACCTTCCGCATGGACTGAACTTGACGTTGCCTTCTTTAAAACTTGGACATTTCTGTGTCTTCAATCAGACAAATTAAAAGAAGGGGAAAAGCTGACCCCTCTTTCTTTGCCCGCTGTGCTTACGTAACAAGCCTCTGCTCTCGGGGCCGTTTGTGACAGATCCCTTCAAGTTTAAACTATGTGGTCATTTCCTAAGTCAGACAGACGGCGGTTTCACAGATCTGTCCAACAGAGCAGAAACAGCTACGCCTAATTAAACTGATGTGCATTAAACTAACCGTCGTTGTCCTGCGTGACGTGTTGCAAACCCATAGGCAAGACCACAGGCCAGCCCCCGCCCCGGCTGCTGGCTCCACGGACCGGACCCTGGCCATGGGCACCCCCTCCCTGTGTACCTCATCCCTGTGTTCAGAAACGGGGTTCTGCTTGAACCGGGCTCTGTCTGGCCTGCTGCCTCTGAGCTGGGGCTCCCCAGTTCTCGGCCCCCACTCTCCCCTGCCGAACCTGTTCGTGGGTCAAGGTCACCCTCCACCCCAAGCAGCCCTCCCTTTGTGCTCCTCACTGCTTCCAAGTTGCCAGGGAATGACAGGATCGGCCTCCACAGGGCTCCTTAGCCCGGTGGTGTCCAGCTGGGGTGGTCCCACAGCCGCACATGCGCAGGGCGCACTGGCCGGGATCTGGGGAGGGGTCTAGCTGTCCCTGCACTGAGGCCCCCGGTCTTTGCTCCTGGAGATGGAAGACTCAGCCAGACTTGCGGGAGACACAAGGGAGCCCCTCGAACAAGGAGCAACCAGCCCAAGGTGTGGCCCCTGCCACGGCAGGGACCAGTGATCAGGAGCGTGGCCCTACCTCACTCCGGGACCCGCAACTCGAACTCCCAGTTTGCTGTTCTGCCGGCGTCCTCCATCCCCTCCTGACTTTGTGGTCTTTCCACACGGGTTCTAACACTGTAAAAAAAACACAAAACGTGCGGCCAGACAGACCCCCTCGTGTGGGTCACTGCAACGCACAGCAGAGTGCCAAAATCAAAACTGTCAGGGCTTCTGGACCCAGGCGAAACTGACGCAGGGAACCCCCCATGGTCTGAGCTGGGGCGGCTCTGGGAACCCCGCCAGACTGCACCAGGGGCCGGCTCCAAGGGCAAGCCAAAGTGTTTGAGGAAAGACTGAATGTCCCCGACACCTGAGCAAGGCGTTCTTTAGGAAATTACTGCCAAGGAGGTATTTTGCTTAGCATGCCTCCTCGACAGGGTGGCGGGCGGCTCTTGTTTCTGCTGAAAGACACCAGCGTGGCTGCTCATTGGACCCTCTGACCCAGTTTCCTGGGGGCTGGGACCCCATGACATTGGGGACAGTGGGAAAACGGATGGTTGGCTGTGAGACCAGGAGGAGGGTGATGAACAAAACTCTCTGTCAGTCCCTCCCCAGAGTGAGGCCTGCATTTTATGCCCCCTGCCCCCCCTCCCAGGGGTCAGAGAAGGCCACCCAACCTCACAGATGGTAAATTTAAATTTATTAAGATTAATTATGTTTATGGCATATATAATTGACCTTGTCGGCATTTGCCAGTTGCTTGGATTTCTGTGTAAATATGAAAGATAAACTAAAATACGTGGATGATCATGCTTAAACATGATATCGAAGGCATGAAAGAAAAACACTACATTTCTGGAAAAACCCATAGTGCTTTGAAATTATATAGGAGTTGCTATGGCTCTACACGTCTAGAGCAGACAGACAATTCAGGAATCATGTACAAAACACAAGCCCTAGACTTTGGCCTCTTATTACCGATCACGACTCCTTCATACTCTGGATTCATCCAGCACCGCCTCTGTCTCTTGGAACTTGGAGATTCTCACACGCAGATTATACCAGGTCCTAAAAACACATTGTTCTTTGGGTCCACAGCCCTGAGTCAGTGAGAGACTCTCGAGGGGCTGAATTCTGGCCTTTGAACCAGAGTGTGTGGCAGCGAGATTACAGTCAGCTGCACTCCACATGTGTTAAACAGAATTATCATCAAAAGTAAGTGGAAAGAGGAAAAAGAGGCAGTGATTCACTGGACTAGAAACTTCATTTACTCCTCCAATAGGTTGGCTTGATTGAAGCGTGATAGCCTCGCGCTGAAAAACCTCAGTAAGTTCTGGCTGCTTTATTAGTCTCCCCGGGTCGTCTCTCCTCACGAAAGTGTTTGCCTTCTTGATAAACTTCTACGAGGTACTTTCTCCCCTCTGCCTTTGAACCAATTAAGTCATAGCAATTATAATCCACGTCTGCATGCAGGAAGAAGGGCATAGTGCCCCGTGTAGTCATGCACAACTGTCTCAGAAATCCTCCCCTTCTTCCCCAAATGGCAAATAAGGGTGAATTAGACAAAATGGCATGGTCCGTTCTTTGGTAGCCTTCAAAATACAAATAAAGAGCACATTGGTATATTAGGAAGCTGATATATTGCCACATAAAGTTTGTTTGATCAAATCCATTAACGCAAGGATGCACTATGGCTTTTTCTAAATAATGGGTTGTTAGCACTTAACACAAACTGTGTCCGCTGCAGATTCTAACCCTACTGAGTTATTCCATATGTAAAAATTTCTCCACCTCAAGGTTTCCAGAATCTAAATGCCACATGCTCAATATCTAAGCAAACACAATTGTAAAAGAATCTTCTCTCATACCGGAATCAGGAAGCATCACAACCTCTTAGGTAGTGGGGGGGAACGTTGTACTTCTTCCTAGTTACTGTAAATGTGCTTCCCTGCGTTCAGTTGTGTTGCATTTCACTTCCCCTGGCTCCTCTCTAACCTGTCAGCGACCCGTCAGCATCTAGGCAATGTCCAAAGAAAAAGAGAGACCAGCCAACAAATGTGCCAACAGACTCCAGCTGTGCGCCTCAGCTTTGTATGAGAAAACACTAGGGAGCTACAGGGGGAACAGGGATGAACAGGGGAGCGGGAGACCCGTTGAGGTCAGGCGCCCTGAGCAGGAGCAGGGAGGAAGAGTTCTGAATGGAGAGGAGGTGTGCGGTCCCCAGGACCCCCCCGACAGAGGCGTCAGGCCTTCTGTGTCCAGGGTGACAAAGCGTGGGGCAGGCAAGCTTCCTCTGGCCTTTGGGACCAGAGGTCCCACATTAGCGACTCTGGTGAATGTCCACTCATCTGCTCTGGGAAGCTATCCTGCATTCCCAGATAGAGAGTTAGGTGGGAGAACCTTCCAGAAAAGGGGTGGAAAGGAGTCCCGAGCATTTCCCAGGCTCCTTCCCTGGCCACACCTGGCCTCCTTGTCAGTGTGAACATGGCCTTGCCCTCTCGGCCACGCACGCAGGGAGGTGGAGGGAACCTGCCAGGCCCCAGAGCACCAGCCTCAGCTGCATTTAAAGAGCTAAGTGCCCACTTACCTGGAAAAGGAATTCTGAAAAAGCTGCAGCTCCTTCCTTGTACGCAGTAGCCAACTGGCGCCGTGAAAGGCTCTGCATANGTGCTGCATTTCCCTTCCCTCGGCTCCTCTCTAATCTGTCAGCGACCCGTCAGCATCCAGGCAATGTCCAAAGAAAAAGAGAGACCAGCCACCAAATGCACCAACTGACTCCAGCAGTGCTCCTCAGCTTTGTATGAGAAAACACTAGGGAGCTACAGGGGGAACAGGGATGAACAGGGGAGCGGGAGACCTGTTGAGGTCAGGCGCCCTGAGCAGGAGCAGGGAGGAAGAGTTCTGAATGGAGAGGAGGTGTGCGGTCCCCAGGACCCCCTACAGAGGCGTCAGGCCTTCTGTGTCCAGGGTGACAAAGCGTGGGGCAGGCAAGCTTCCTCTGGCCTTTGGGACCAGAGGTCCCACATTAGCGACTCTAGTGAATGTCCACTCATCTGCTCTGGGAAGCTATCCTGCATTCCCAGATAGAGAGTTAGGTGGGAGAACCTTCCAGAAAAGGGGTGGAAAGGAGTCCCGAGCATTTCCCAGGCTCCTTCCCTGGCCACACCTGGCCTCCTTGTCAGTGTGAACATGGCCTTGCCCTCTCGGCCACGCACGCAGGGAGGTGGAGGGAACCTGCCAGGCCCCAGAGCACCAGCCTCAGCTGCATTTAAAGAGCTAAGTGCCCACTTACCTGGAAAAGGAATTCTGAAAAAGCTGCAGCTCCTTCCTTGTACGCAGTAGCCAACTGGCGCCGTGAAAGGCTCTGCATACAGGGCGACTTCCAGGTGCCGCAGCTGGGACACCCCCCACAGAAAACACAGCGACATTACCTCCTCTGGACCACGTCCCCCAGAGCGGAGTGCCTGGTCCAGGGGCTGCCAGCTGCGTGTGGCCTGCAGCGTGCGAAATGCCATGCGTCTCCACCGAGCTGCCCCGCGAGTGACAAAGTGTGGGGTGCCGTGCCTCGACCTGAGTGAGAAAAAAGCGTGTAAAATATTTTATTTCAGTAATACATTTTAAATGGACCGGATGTTGAAAGAAGACCTGTTACGTATCGGGTCCATGTGTTTACGCTGCAGTTCACTCCCCCTGCTCTGCACCCTCTTCAGTGTGGCCGCTGGGACAGCGCTGTGCTCCAGGCCACAGCCGTGCCCCTGACCCAGGTTCTGGTAAAGGGAGAATTCTGGAGAGTTCCACACTGTTAGTCTGGGGCGAAACAGACAACAGCCCTGTGGGGCCTGATATTCTAAATAATTACTTAGTACGGATGCGATTTTCCTCAAGTTTTCACACGGGAGCTGCTGCACTGGGCTGCCGTAGCGGCCACGTCCTCCGTGAGGCTCCCTGCGCTGGGCTGGACCTGGGGGTCGACCCTGCGGGCCGGGCAGTTCGGCGGGAGGTCTCTTACTTGGAGGCACACTGGGGCCACCCGGTCCTCCGCCAATTCTGTCACGGAGGGAGAAGTGGATGAGAGCAGGGGCCAAATCCCACCGGCCGTGTGGGGCGGGTCGGAGGTCACGGAGCTGATGGTGGGTCA
Organism: Sturnira hondurensis; assembly: GCF_014824575.4. Lineage (NCBI taxonomy): Eukaryota > Metazoa > Chordata > Mammalia > Chiroptera > Phyllostomidae > Sturnira > Sturnira hondurensis. The sequence goes on from NW_028087067.1 coordinate 1,629,236, forward strand.
GTCTCTGGGCGAGGAAGAACACAAGAGTGTGGGTGGGTGCTGGGGAGGAAAACTCTGCTGTCTGCTGAGCCCCCATCCCCACCCCCACCCCCGAGACTCCTCCACCCTCTCCAAGGCAGATGTGCCAGTCATGGAAAATTGTCCCTGGGGAGATTAGGAGGCAGCGGCAGCCTCACCAGCGGTGGACATCGTCACCGTTTCCAGCCCAGACTGCATAGAAACTGGGAGTCTTTCAGTAGTTTGGATTCGAAACAAACTTCTGTAATTACGGCTCATTGTACAGAAGGGCAAGGTCGGAGATCAAGGTCACGTGACAGAATCAGACACGAGAATTTCTTTCAAGGGCTTCTGAGCCAGATTAAATCCAGCATGTCAACGAGACCTCCGCGCGATGGTGCTCTTCAACACTTTCTTCCCGTCTCCCTTAAGGTCAGCACATTGTCTTTCCACCGGAGACTCACATGGGCCCCTCTCATTGAATTCTATCAAATCGGGTGACACTCACTGCTGTAACGGTAGGTTTCAGGGGTACAACTCTGTGACACACCCTCTGCATGTGGCACGGTGTGTCCGCCAGCCCTAGTCAAGTCTCCCTGGATTCGGGGGCAGAGGTCTGCAGCCCGCAGGGAACTGTTCGGGGAACATTGGTGTCCACGTGACGGTTCGAGGATTTAACTGGAAGCCCTTCAAGGGCTGGAGGAGCTGGAGGAGCCGGAGGTGGTCCCCAGGGAGGTGATGTTGTGATGCAAGGGGTCGGCCCAGCCGAGAGTCACACGGAGGCACCACTCCCAGACGTGGAGGAGGTCGCGGCGGTGTGCGTTCGGGGCTGGACACAAGTGAGAAGACTAGTCCGTGCTGGAGTCAGCCCGAAACGCACGCTCTGAGGAAGGTCCCCAGGAAGCCGGTTGCTCACTACAGACTCAAAGTGATGAGACCCGATTTAACAGAAAACAGACCATTCTGATCAGGGGCTCCCTTTCGCTCCGTTTCAACAACAGCCCTTTCCGTTCTTAGAGGCCGGGGACCACACGGCTACTCGGGTTCAACATCGCGGGTGTTTTGTTGGCCGCTGTTCCAACAGGGTGGCCTCGGGGCTGGGTGGAGCCCCCCCTAGCCTAAGACGGGCTCATCCAAGCCTTTCCTGGGGGTCCTTCCTGGGGGTCCTTTCCCTGGGTGTCTGATACCCGCGTCCTGGGCCTCTTGGCAGCTGGGTTTGGGCGAAGAATTTCTCCCGTGGTCCTGGGTAGTGTCTTTATTTAGAAAACTAAGGCAGGGTGTGATATCAGGGAAACCCAGTTACAAACACAATCCTGTCTTTTAAACAGTGTTTTCTCTACATTAGAGGGCGAGTTACGAAAGACAGCCGAGTCAGCTGACGTGCGTGTGCTCAGTATTGGAACACAATCCTGCTCTTTTGTTTGAATGGTCACATGTCACCCTGGAGGAGGCAGACTTGCCGTGTCTTGTTGCTGTGCACTGAGTAGGGCCGCGCCCCCCAGAATTTGAATGTCGAAACCTAACCCCAGAGGAGATGGGGAAGGAGGCAGGGCTGTGGGGAGGTGACCAGGTCAGGAGGGTGGGGCCTCATGAATGAGGTCAGGGTCCTCATAAAGGAGACCCCAGGCTGCTCCCTAGTCCCCCCAAGAGGTGAGGATGCAGGGCGCTGTCCACCATGTGTGCCCAGGAGGTGGGCAGACTCCACCCCACGGGCGCCTTGATCTTGGCCTTCTACCCTCCAGGAGGACGAGAAATTGGGGCCTGTCCCTCAGGTCCCACCCCTCCGTCAATGAGACTTTGTCACAGGCACCCACATAGAATGAGCTCGTCCAGGGTTCTCTGTCAGTCGCTACAGTGGACTGCACATACCCTGGCAAAGTTACAGCTGAACAACAGGCGACCATGATCAAAGGCTCCGTATAAACAGAAATGAGTAATCATGAATAAGGATGTAGTGTTCTAAAGGACCACCTGTTTAGGTACCACCTGTATGTAGAGACCGTTTTATATATATATATGCACACACACACTACATATATATGTACACCATATATAGACCATATAGACCATATATATATGTGCACACCATACACACGCGCACACACACACACCTGTTTGGGAAAAAAACACATTGTATTAAACTGTCATTTCAGCAGCTCAGAACCTCCCTGGCCTTGCCAGTGTGATTTTGAACTTGAATTCCCCTGTGTCGCCTAGAATTCCCCAAGGGACTGGCGTATTCCCAACCTGTTTTCTGCGAGCTCCGGGCCCCAGATAAAATTCCAATGACATCAATGAACCGAACTATTCATGTGGAGCCATTCTTTCTATCGAAACCTCTTCAGATGAAAGCATCATTCTGAAAGGCAGATAGACCTCATTTGCGGACTGGTTGTGAAACTTGTCAGGAAATACATTGTCTGCCTCCCCACGCTTGTCCCATAGACAGTCACAGAGATTTGAATGGGAAGAGACTGTCCTGTGAACTGTTGCCGGTTACACCGACACGCGGCTCTGACAGCCGGCCCCCTGGCCGCCTGCCGTGGGTGTTGCAGAGCAGCCGTTCCGATGAGCCCCGCATGCACAGCCAACGGTCCAGGGAGCACAGGGTGAAAACAGACTCGAGCCTCTGTCTTGGCATCGCTACAAAAACAGGAGCCCCGGTGTACAGAGCGGCGTCCTCGCACTTGGCAAGACCGTCCCGCTCTGTGAGTCGGTGGGTGATGCGCGCCCCTCGATGTGCAAAGCTCCAGGCCACACGGAGCTCCATCGCTTCCTGTACGGCTCGCTAGGGGTCTGTGTGCCGGAACCTGGGGGCCTTCTCACGGAAAGTCACTGAACGCCCACAAAGACAGCCCCAGTCCCACAGCGTCCCGCCCTTGACAGTCCTGACTAGAAATGACAGCCTGGCTTTCAGGAGCATCAGTGATGATGCCACACAAGTCCTCGAGAGGGTCTTCCCCACGTGCTCATCCTCAGCGGTGAGCACCTGTCCCTACGGCCACTTAATGAGACGACATCTGTAATTACGAATGTGCTAGGACTGTCATAGACCACTTGGTTTGGAAAACAGAAATGCGTCAACATACTGACAGCTTCCATCAGACTCTGACTTGGGGAATACAAAAGATAAAAATAAGTAAAAGTCAACCCGGGCGAATACAGGAAAGAACTTGATCTTTGTCGCCGTTTCCCTGCCCGGGTCTGTTCGAGTGGCCCTTCCTCCCCTCCTGTGTCTCAGTGACAGGTCTAGCAGAGGCTCACCCATGGTCCCTGCGAGGCCCCAGCCCCTCCCCTGGGCCCCCTCCCCAGCCAGCGCCCCTGTACCTTCTCCCCCAGCCCAGGTCCAAGCATCGTCCCAGGAGCCTCCTTGCGGACCTCTCTACCAGTCTCCCCCTTTTGTTCTCCCCACCTTTCCCCTCACTGGCCCCAAAAATCTGACTCAGTCCGAGAGGGGACCTGTCACTTCCCTCCTGCGCGTCTGGCCCAGGTCCGTGTGGGGCCTCTAGAGAGAACCGATTCCTGGCCTCCGATGACAGATCGCGGTGAGATCTGGCCCCGTCTCTGACCCCTGGAGCAGCTCCCGGCTCGGCCACCACGTCCCCATGTGGTCTTTCCTCCCATGGTGGGCGAGCCCATTCCCTTAGGGCTCCAGGGACTTCCTCTGCGATGATCTTGCCGTGACGATCGCCAGATCCTTCTTGCTGCTCAGAACTTAGTCTCAATGTCCCCTCTTCATGGTGCAGGGGCTTCCCTGGCCGTGATTGACAGCCGGGTGGCCAGACGGGGATGGTCCGCCCCTGTCACAGCTTCGGGTTCAGGCGTCCTGCATAGCCCTCGATTGTCACTCCCGGTTGTCCCTCGCCTGCACCCGAATAGGATCTCCCAAGGTCAGGAACTGTTAATATTACCCTTGCCATAACCTCAAGTGTTTAAAGTAACGGCCGGCAGGCGACAGGTGCTGAATAACAATGTGTGGAGCGAATGAAGAATTAGAAGTGCTAAGCGAAACGCAGACAGTGGGGTCAACTAGGCCTGAGAAACGTTAGGCTGAGAAAATCTACCTCTCTCCTTAGCATCCCTCAGAGCGTCTCGTGTGATTTACCCGATTTTAAAGCGAGGGGCCACCTCGGTGCTCGCACTGGGTTTGCTGGCCCGAGAGCATCACCTCGTCCGTCACCTCGTCCGTCCAGCATGATGGTGCAAAGGGCCGGGTGCTTTGGGGTGCAGCAACGGGACCTGCTAGGAAAGGGGCAGTGGGCAGCCGGGGCGAGGATGGGCACGGTGAGCACCGAAGAGAGTGGGCCGACCCCCGTGTGCCCAGGACTGACCCCCTTCGCTCGAGAGGCTGTCCCCCAAGAAGAGCATTCCTGCCCCCTCCAGTTACACCAGAACCCCCCAACAGTCTGTACGTCTTTGCACCCTTGTTTCTGCGCAATCATACTCTGGCTTCTGAGTTGTTCCCACGTGGGTTTCCTCCTCTGGGCTCTGAGTTCTCTGCTAAGAGCTCCTGGCAGCCAGAGGCCACCCACAGTGTCAGAAAAAGTTTGCAGAACCTGCTGATACAAAATAACAATTCCATTCTCTACCGTGGCCAGCGTCAGAGTGCATAGCAGTTCGTACTGAGAGCACAGGGAGACGTGCACAGTAATGGGCGTTCCTCCCAATTCTGCTCAGTGCTGCGTGTGCTCAGTTCAGACACAACCATCGCAGTGAGGCAGGCGGTGGGAGAGCAGACTTGCACACTGGAGCAGGCGCTGGGTGAAGCGAGATCATCGGGGGCGTGGAAGCCCCCCTTGCACCGAGGCTAAGTGAGGATTCTAGGAGGGTCTTCCTGGAAGGTCGCAGCGCGAACTGAATCGATCGCCCCTTCCTTCTCCCCAGAGGAAGTCTTTGGTTGCTAAAGCTCTTGGGGGCGAGAGTTTGTGTCCAAACAGCCAGCACACAGGCAGCGTCTCGCTCACACAGAACACCCCACTGGCTCTGAGCGGAGCTGGGTCTGGGAGGAGCTGGGTCTGGGGCGTGGACCCGGGAAGGGCCATCAGGAGAGGAGAGAGGCACCAGCTCTGAAAGCCGAACCATTGGGAATTGAATTAAACGTTATTTCACAGATGTTCTCGTGATTCAGAAGGAAACCAGTTTCTCCGGGGACGGCCCAGGGAGTGGTAGGCTTTGCTCACCACGATGGGAAGACTTCCACTGCAGACAGTTTGGAGGGGGTCTTGTTATCGCTGTTCCTCCCCTGTGGGCAGCAGACCACGGCCCGTGCAGCGTGTTGCAGCTGTGGGACCCACCACGGCCCACAGTGCCCGGAATCAGTTCAGGAGCGATCTGGCAGGTGCCTTCTGTTATTGCTGAGTCACAGGATGCAGATGCCCAGAAGTTGCTGTCGGGACAGGCGGGAGGGGCATTAACCCGCCCCTCCGCTCCCTGCAGAGACGGACCTTCCCAAACGGAGGAAACCTCCATGGCACTACGCCCATCTCAGTGGGAACCTGCCGGTTTCCTCCAAGCCAGCGGGTGATGAGCGATGGCCTCTGCGGAATGTGGGTGCAGAATGAGACAGTGCAGCCCGCACCCCGAGGACCTGCACTCCGGGAGAGTGAGCGTGTGAGGCGCCGCCCAGGAGGAGTTGGCCGGCTGCCGATGACGCCCAGGTGTCACAGCATCTTCACCATCCGTTCCCTGGGTTCCGTGACCCAGGAAGGTGGGAACGCCCAAACGCTCTCTGTCGACCCGCTGCAGGGAGTCTGTGGCGAGTGTTAGGATTTAACCCTGTGTGTTGCCGCCGTGTCTCCCACCCAGCAGTGGGCGCATCTCTGTGTTGCCACCCATGCCACCCTGCAGCCAGACAGGGCCCACCCCACGCGGGGTCCTGCATGGGGCGGGGGGCACAGGAAAGCCTGCTCCCTGAGGGGTGCTGTGACTCCTCAAGGGACAACTCAGCTGACGCCCACAAATGGGCACCCCCAGAGCTGCACGGGGCAGGTGGTTCCCACACCCTATGCCCCATGACTGCACCCCACGCCACTCCCCCAGCCTGGGGGTCTCCGTCCCCATTGTGTTAGATTCCTCTCAGTTTTAAGCCAGAAGGATGCGGCTCGCTCCGAATGTCTCCTGCACCTTCTCCTCTGTAAAGTCCTCGCTCGGCCTCTTTTATTCGCATTTTCTCAATTGCGCCATTTTTCAAGTACTTTTGTGAATGTAATCATAAATCCCAGTTACAGAAAAAATGATAAGGCTTTGCTCCTTACTGCGAATACGGAGCTGCAAGTCTCTCTCCCTTCGGGTTTCTTTCTTATCTACGCCTTATTATTTTATATTTCTGAACGAAAAGCATTCTATGATGGAAAATATATAAAAGGACAACAAGATGGGTGTTTGAAAGAATCAGAGATTCCAGGTACTTGTCAGGAAATTGAGACGGAAGGACCTTGAACAGCACAGGTTCACGACTAAGCTTCAAGAGGAAGTAAAAATGGAACTTGAACGTGAGAGGCTGCTGGTCCCTGGTACAGGATCCTGTTTTTAATTTCCCACCTGACCCAGATCAGAAACACCTTCTCCATTAAAGATAAAATGAAAAATCGGTTTGTGCCATTGCCGACGAAAGCAGAGCCGTGTGCGTGAAGAAGACGAGAAGAAAATCCACGGTGCATAGATGGCAGGACAGGATCTGAGTCGCCGTCCCCCTCAGTGGAATAATTAGGCATCTTAGGAAGTGGTTGTCAGTCACCGGGCAGCTCACACAGTGCTCTATGTTTGTATAAAGTGCCCATTTCTGAATCAAGGCCGTAACCATTGAGGCCTTTGGATTTAGTATCTGACCTTCTGAGATTTTCAAAACCAGCAGCTTCCCACCCTGGGAGAGTATCAAACAGTCCGTTTCTTCTCTTTAACTTTTCAGGGAAGTACATAATCACAGCAATTTACCAGAAAAGGTTCATCAATTTCCTGTGTTCACTGGAACGCAAGCTTTATTACAAGTATCTTTATTATATACGTATTATATATATATAAGTATATATATAATATATATATAGTCATCACAACCCTAATTTCTATTTACTCCTTGTTTCTAATTTCTCTGTGTAAGAGCATTATCCTAAGTATCCAGGAAATTTTACATAAAAAGCATGATATTCCATTTAAAACAATTTGTTATGTTCAACTCCCTGTTATATTTCATTTTGTAGTTTTATATTGTGAAATTACTATTCACACTTTGTTATAAATGGGACCTTGCATTTCTACTTTCACTAGACCTTCTCCACCTCCAGGATTGTTTTCCCTGAATACTCTCCTTTTTTTATGTTCTGTGAGTGGTGACTGTTCTGGTTTTCATCAGTTTGAGAAGTAGTTGAATAATAATTTCCACAAACCACACGGGGCCACCAACCACCAGGATGGACTCAGTGCCGTGGAACCTGCGACATCCGTCAACGTACATCGATGTCATTTTTCTCTTGTGAGCGGAACTTGGGAGACCAACTCTCGAATGCTCACCACATCGTTGCTCACCAGTCCCCACGCTGTGCACACGCCCATATTCTGTGAGCAAAAGTTTTACCTTTGGCCCTTTGCCCACCCCCCAACCCCCACCCCCACCCCTGGCAACCACCAAAGCTTATTCCTCCGTGAAACAAAGGACATCCTGACATTGGGACAACATGTCTGGGTACCGATGACATCATGCTAAGTGGGAGGAGTCAGACAGGAGAGACAGATACTGCCCGACCTCACTTGCATGTGGAATCTAAAGTGCCAAGCTCACAGGACCCTCATAAAATTCTCCATGTACATTGCATGTGTTCATCTATTCAGTAGAACAGGTGCTGACTGCCACCCAGCAAGGCTCCCTGCTCGTATCTCAACACACGTGATGGAGGCGAAGCAGCTGAGGTTCTCTCTCTCCACTGCTCAGCCTCTGGTGGGAGGGACAAACAGGAGTGAAGCCACCTCCCAGACACGTCACAACAGCACTGGGGACCCTGGGGACATGCCCGAGAATACGATGGACCGGGAGGGTGTGATGCTCAGCGAAATCAGCCAGAGAAAGCTAGGTCCTGTGCAGCCTCATTTGTACCTGAGATCTGAAAGAAACAAACAGCCAAAAAAACAAAAAATCCCACTCCTAAAAACAAGGTCTAGACACAGTGGGCAGATGGGCGATTGTCGGAGGTGGGGGGTCAGGGGCTGAAACAGGCAGAGGAGGTGCAATGGCACCAACGTGTAGCAGCAAGATGCACAGGTCTCGGGCTGTCTTTGCAGCCCAGTGACCTCGGCAAACCACACCGTGTTGCGTGATTGACAGCTGGCACGCAAGCGGATCCACTGTTCTCACCAACAGTGAGCTCTGCGACTGTGCCGAGGCGCATGCCAACTGGACTGGCCGTGGTGAGCGTTTCACAACGTACACAAACACCCCGCTGTGACAGTGCACACCGGGAGCCAATACAATGCTGCGTGTCAATTGTACATCGATAATAAATGAATACAGATCATGGTGTTTGCATACAGTGTTTGTTTTTCTAGGGGAAAATGCCCCCTTTTAGGACCTCATTTCCCCACCTCCACACCCAGGAAGGACAAATAATCTTGTGTGAGGCTTGTTGAGAAGTGATTCTGAGAAACTAAGGAGACGGTGGAAGAAACTGAGGAAGAAGTTTCGGGAGGTTTGACTATTCCCAGGACCTTGTTCCGCTCGCTGGGGCCTGGGAATACTGTGGGCTGGGGGGTGAGCCCCCGAGGCCCGGGGGACGATGGCTGCTCTCTCAGAAGCGCCTCTTCGGGGCCCAGGGCCTGGGACCGTGACCAGGCAAGGTGGTGGGGGGCGGGGAGGAGGCGGCCAGCAAGGAGCTGCGAGGAGGGAGGGCACTGGCCGTGACCGAGGTCGAGTCTCCCGCCATCTCAGTAGGAAGAGAACTTGAAACGCGTGGCTTTGACAGTTATAGAATTAATCATCTCACTGGGGAAATTTAAAAAACCTGTGCTCCGGATTCTCTGTGGCACCGTTAACGGCACTCAGACGCTGTATTTAACGTAAAACTCCCACATCCGACTGGACCACCCATGGAGCGGTGGTCAGGGATGCATGGGGGCCTGGCTGTGGTCCGGAATGACCGGCCACCCAGATTCGTGAGCTGCTGTGACTTGCCTGCCCTGGCCAGGGTGCTGCCCTGTGACCTGGGGTTAGGGGACCAGGGCGATTTTCTGTGGGAAACATGTGCTCTGGTCCTCACTCACACCTCCAACCTCTCCCCGTGCCGCCCCTTCCAGTCCCGACCTTGTCCATATGCCACTGCATCTCGTCCCTGTGATTACGGAAACCTGCCCCCAGGCCGGGGCAGTTCTCCCTGGAGTACTTTGCGACACCCATTCCCTCCCCTTCCGTTTCCCTTCTCCAGGGCATCTCTGGATGGCTTCCTCTGACAGTCACATCACAACACACACACACCACCTCAGACGCGCCTGTGGGCGGCGGCTCCCCACACCCCCCCCCCTTGTGTCTCCCTATCTGTTTCCCCATGTCCTCCCCATCCTCCCGTGGACTTGAACTTCTCTGACAACCAGGACTGCAGCATGGCATCCCGACCCATGCACCACAACTGGAATGGCCCAGAGAAATGATTTATTCTGAACAAACAGTTTTGGGTCCCCAGATCTGTTGTGTTTTCACCATTGAAGAGCATCCAGCCATATTATAACACGTTGAACCTCAAGGCTTCGTTTGCATCATCGGAACAGCCCTGAGGTCACAGCCTGTTCGTGGGACACCTGGAACCGCCGTCACTCACGTCTAGACCCCTTCTGTCCCCGTTTTGGGAACTGGGGGTCAAAAAACAAAGTACTAAGAACTGTAAAGCACGTTTTGGCTTTCAAACACGTGAATGTGGCTATTTGTATGGACGTTCCGATTTGTGCTCAGGGAGCCTGGCGGCCGCACTAGAAGCCATCGAGTGCCCACGAAGGAGCAGCGTGCGGGCTCGCCAGCAGGGAGGGGCTCTGAGGGCCTGGGGCCCTGAGGAGGGGGCACCCCCGTGGACGGGGTCTGTGCGTGCGAACGTGGCGATTCCCTCCCGCCGGGGCTGCTTGCAGACGGAGACGTTGGTCCTTCCCAAGCCAGGCCCCAGGGATCCCGTTTCTTTGATATTTTAGCGCACATGCAATTTTATGAGCCTTTCGTCACCGGTAAAAAGACCTCTTATGAACAGCTTGCTTCCCTTTATTTAATATTTCTCTGCATGCCTGAGCCATCCAAGAGGCCTCTTGAAGCAGCTAACTGCTTCTGTAACTTCGAATCTTAGAAACAAAAAAAGGTAACACATCTTAGCCAAATGGCACAACAGATGTTCACAAAAGGCAGTGGGTGCTCACACAGGCCGTCAACACACCAAACAGCACCTCCTGGCCCCTTCCCGGGCACGCCCTTGAGACCTGCCCTGCACACAGGTTTCCAGGAAAAAGGAGAGTCGTGACAAGTCAAGTGCATAAAGTCGCACTTTGTTTCCCTGTCTCAATAGCAAGAATTCCTATTTCCGTGAATGTAGTGAGCATTCAACAAGTGTTTGACTGAGTGACCGAAGTTGCGTGTGAAACAAAGTGGCGGAGTTGGATTCACGTAACTCGGCATGGTTCACGCACTCCCGTGTGCGTGCTGCAGCCTCCGGAGAGTGCGGGTCTGTGTGCGTGTGTTTGAAGCGTGCTTCCCTCCATGCTCTCCTTCGTATTAGATTTTAATTTCAGGACACAGGCTGACTTTCGCAGGCCAACGTGAAACCAGGCGTGAAAAGAAACTGCCCTCAGTGGTCTGTGACTATGTGCCACCCTCCTGAGGGGACGTGTCGGTGGCGTAGCTGAAATGGTTTTTGTCTGTGTAATGGAAACACATACAACAGACCTGCAATGACAGATTTGCATTGCTTCATTTTAAAGAGCTCATCATTTTGATTTTGACTGACCTTCAAAATCAAATTTGGAAAAAGAACTCATGCTTGGCAAAATAAACCGCCATTGAATGTACATTCCGGGTGATTTAATCACGCTTTCTCTCCGAGCTCCCGGCCTAAACCCGGAGTTTCTGATTAAGTACTGGGCGGCGTTTTGGCGTTCTCCCACGCGACAGAGCAATTATCCTGGTACCCATCACTCTTCGTTATTCTTCTGTGTTCTGCCGGAGTGCCTGTGTGTGCCCTTTGGGGTCTCCGCGTAGTACCTGCATGCATTTGGTTGCTCATCACAACGTTCACCAACACTTAGCATTTGATGAGAGACTAAGGTTGGTAACCAATTTTTCAGATCTGACTCGTTTAGGGTTTAAAAAAAATCCCGTGGTTGTAATTCCAATTTAGGGGTCCATTTACTAAAACACCATAATAAAGCCAAGCTGCACAAATTCACTCAGCTTTAAGGGAACAGTATAAAGGACAGGGTGCACTTCACATTCAGAGCTACTGAGTCTGCCGTCCGCCCACGATCTGATTTTACACTGAGCTAGAAACTCTTCAAATCCCTCGTTCCTAGTTCTCACACTTGCTGAAACACGGAATAAGCGTAACAAGATGTGGGGACGACTTTCCTCAAAGGTCCCCCCGTGTGCCACAGATGAGAGTAAACATGACTGAGACGTGATGTGATCTGCTTGGGCAGGAGAGGTGGCCATTTTTCCAGGGCAAAAGGCCAGCAGTGGCCAGTTTCTCAGGGGAAAAATGCCCTGAGCCCCTCCCTCCAGGGCCTTTTATTGGGTTGTAATACACAGGAATACAGGGCGGCAAGGATCAAATAGTAGATAACATTTTAAAGAAATCTGAGGGCTTAGTCTGAATCAGAGTCTGTCAGGAACAGAGTTTTAGGGTTTCCTGCTCGAATCCTTAACATATGAATGAAAGCACTCTTAGCAGATTTCACAGGTTTATCAGGAAGTCTTTGTGATGCCAGGTTTTTCCCCAGGACACGCTCTAGCAAGGCAAGGAGCTGCACCCCTCCCCATCAGGTATTCAGGCTTAAGGGGATTAGAGCCAGGAAGCAGTTCTTCCAGAGAACTGGGGACTCAGGCTTTGTCAAAGCCGGGGGCAGAGTCCATTGCTCCCTCTTTGTTGCAGCACCCCCAATTCCTTCCATAAAGGCCTCCCAAGTGATCAAGTCTGGCTTAGGTTGCCCCCCGCTGTGAGGGGTGTTACCCCTCATTGACTTCTGACCAAGCTTTGGGGGCAGGGAGAGGAAACTGAGGCAGCATTTGCTACCAGAGACACGCTTTGTCTCCTGCGGCTCACATTCCAGAGGTCGTTACTAGCCCTTAGCCACAAGGAGTCGAGATACAATTCCTAGAACCAGGCAGAGCGGTCTGCAACAACAAGAAAAAACACAGGCCTAACACTGCCCAGTTCAACCCTAATCTTCAGCTGTCTAGACAATTTCTTTTCTGTGTTTAAGTATCACCCGTATTCATGTGTCTTCTGCAGAATCGTCCTGCCTTTCAGCGTCTTTGTTAGAGATTCCAAACTAAGTCCGAGTCTCCTCCCCATGAGACGCTTAGACGTCTTATTCTAGAACATTCTGTCGGAACACCCCGAGTCAGATTTGGATACCCGTGTTAGCAGCGCACCCACTCCACACTTGCACTAAAACCCCTGTGGCCGGCTGGGGCCGGTCAGCGCCACCCTCATTGCTCTGTGTCTGCAGCTGAGGTTAACCCACCTCCCCACGCTGGGGCGCGAGGTGCCGGGGGCCTGAACCCCTGCTCGTGTGCAGGGATGGGCTCCCCGGGGTCAAATCGCCTTCGTGCCACTTAAGACGGGTTTCGTTCTCTCCTGCTTCACTTCGCTGAAGAACCTACTTGAAGGGAAGCCTTCCTGGATTAACCAGTGTTTAGCTCCAGTTCTAGGGAGGAAGACCTGGGCTCCGCTGTGGCTGTGAGATTTCCGTGGGAGGTGCCCGCAGGCCCTGGGGACACGGCAGCGAGAGCAGCGTCCTGTCCTGCTTCATGGGCCCCACGCGGAGACGACGTTGGCGGCTCTAGTTTCTCTGACTCACAGCGCTTGTAAGTTACGTTAGAGTTCAAAGCAAACTAGGAATTGGATCCAAAATAATAAGAGACTGGTACAGATTAAAAAAACAAAAAAAGTCAAGATGCAAATTGGGAGAACAGCACACGGCAGTTAATACTCCGTGTCGGAGTTGCCTTTGGAAAAGTGACAAGCTGTGTCAGTTCTCAGAAACGCGGCACCAGATGGCTACCCTCCCATAATGATTTCACGAAGCTGACGTTCAAAGCGAAAAGATACCGTGCCCTCGGTGTGCCGGAGGGGTCCCGAGAAAGGAAGGAGACGACCGGTGCTCAGATCAGCGTCCTCGGCTGGTTGATTTACCCAGTTGGATCTCTAAAATGGCTCCCCCGCCCGAGGGTGGCCGTCGCATTTTACAGAAGATTGATGTTCTAGTCTTTGTTCATTTCAGCTCCTCTCTTAAAAAGTGTATATGTGATTAAATGGACATTTTCTAATGAAGTCAATTCTCAGTTGCCCACTCTGTAAAATCCTAGTTTCCTTCGAAGTCCGTCTGCCCATTCTTTGCAATTAACACCCAAGCATCCTCTTCACTGAAAATCTATCCATTGCTTGGTAATGATTTCCTCTCTTTATGCCATTTTTGCTTATCGAGAAGAAATGATCTGAAGGCTTGATTTATACAATGGTCACTGGAGGATGCCCCTCTGTGCAATTGCAACAAAGAATGAGCGGCCGTCCCAGGGCACAAATCGCAGGCTAAGCCCAGACCCTCCCACGGGACACATGTGACATGTAAGGCAAAATATGGAAAGTTAAAAACTGTAAATGATATTTATATCAAAAGTTAAATTACTCTTCGGCTGAGTCCTTCAGAATAAAAAACAGACTAACTCTAAGTCATGAGTGCTTTTTTGTCAATGCATCAATTTGGAAACCAAATCATTGAATAGTAAAAAAAAAAAAAAGCACATATACTAGGATATCACGGAATATATATATCTTTGAAAAATGAAAATGGCAGGCAGCAGAGCCACTGAAAAGAGCCCACAGTGGCCAGAGCCAGGACGGACCCTGCACGCCGCCACGAGGCGCTTGCTGTCGAGTCCGCCCTCACCCACGAGGCTCGGGTCCGTCCTCTGTGAGGCAGAGGTGACCTGGGAACACGGCGCGGGAAGCCGTCTCGGAGAGCACGTGCCCCGTGCACTGGGGAGCCAGGAAGAGGACACCCACTGCGAGTGCAAGCGAGGGCAGTCAAGTCACCTGGTCGGAACACGCCTTCGCATCCAGCGGGGTCACGGGAGTGTCACGAGGACGACACAGAGCACATGCACTCAGGGCGCCCTGCCCGGCAGCCGGTGCCCAGTGCCCAGTGCCTAGCACTGCAGAGGCCCTGAGGTTATGACAACACAGGGCGTGATTTCAGCCCAAATCCCCACCTCATTAAACAAGGTCATCCAAAGCCCCCCTCCTTCCTTGATGACATCTCTGTTACATACACAAGAGAGCTGTCCTTTAGGAATAAAAATAAATCCAATTTTTAAAAAAATTAGGAAAGGCCCATTTTCTTTTCTTCTCTCAGAAGGAGAAGGAGAAGAAAGAAGGAAGAAGACAATTAGGCGTGGGCCTAATACCTCAGATCCCAGGCAAGGCTGACATGGGGCCCGATGAACGGGTGATGGCCGATGAATCCAGGGAAATTAATGATGACTTTGTTGGACCCACTCCAGTCCTTGGGCAGACAGAAATAACAACGACCTGCAGAAATCCCCAGAAGCCCTCTTGGGTAGGTATATGCATACCTTGGCTTTCAAGCCAATCATTAAAAAAGAGTGATTTTGGGGACTCAACTTGGTGATTCATAGTGAAAGTTCTGGAGACTTGATTTACGTGCTCAGAGGGTACAATGCGTTTGGCAATGTGACTAACTGTAACTTCATCATTTTTTAGCAGAATTGTCACTGGGAAAAAATTGGATTTTTAAGAAAGTAATAACGAGAGACCAATGCCCTATAAACAGCAGGTGACAGACCCCATTTGCGCAGGCAAGGGTGAGCTCCGAGCAAGCGCCCGGGCCCGCAGCCTTGGAATCCATCACTGTCAGGAATCGGGCCTGACACGCTTTATTGCCCGCAGGCAGAAATACAGATCTTCGTTGGCAATGAGGTCACGTGACCTCAGGGTGAAAATTCTCTGCCTTCTGAAATAATCAGAACAGATTTTTTTCTCTCAGAAAGGAGAAAAAAGGCCCTTAAAGGTGAAAGCCAGTTAACATGGTAACTCCTCCTGGAGTTCTTGTCAACGCTTCTCTAGGCGTTTCAAAATGGAGAGCCCAGGGCTCAATCTTTATTTTCAAGTATAATCTCAAGTAAGGAAGAAATAAACACAAACTTCAAAAGTGAAGGAAAAAAGATTCTTCGTGTCATGAGGCCACCTAATGAAGGCCTCGTGTGATCCTCTCCTGTGAGAACGCACAGGTGTGTTTGAAAGTGAATGTCGAGTGAAAGGCACGTCTGCTGACGCCGTCCTGAGGCCAGGGGCGTGTTTCTGAGAATACGGAATCACGCGTGGTGAAGGAAAGCGCACACGGACAATCACCAGGTCTGCATCTGGACTGTACGGGAGAGCACACACCGAGGGGGAAGGCGGGTTGGGAAGGTCCCTTGGGAAGGCGGGTTGGGAAGGCGGGTTGGGAAGACAGGAGATGGTGGGAGGCGAAGAGCCCGGGGATGGACGGTGCCAGGTGTCGAAGGAGGACACGCAGAGGAAGGAGTCCGGCCTCGGATACTAGAGGGAACCACGCAGGCCGTGGTAATAGGTCGATTCACCTATGTGGGAATTGTAACCCGTGAGATAAGGAAGGAAAACAGCAACTCAGAGGTCAGAATGGCGACGCGGGCCAGCGTCCGTGTCTGGGATGCAATGAGTTCCTCCAGTGCCCTGTGTGGGCCGTGCGTGGGCCATCTGCCTGGTTCGGGGGCATCCCTGAGGGAGGTCCACTGTGGTGAGGTTGTGAACCGGGGACGAGGACCTGGCAGGGAACAGAGGAATGTTCAGATTCAGGCATCAGAAATCCTTCTAAGAATAGTTAGAAAGAACAAGAGTCCTAAAGACAAGGTAAGGGGATTGCGTCCCATCATGCTGGGGGTAGATTTGGGGTTTTTGTCCCCCGGGGTCACCTCCTCATGAACTCCACGGGCCTGGTCACCAGGAGACCGTGCACAGGTTCTCGGACATGAGAGGTCCAGACCCAGGAATGAAGGGCGAATGGGCGAGTCCCCCAACGGAGTCATTGTCGTGTCCAGCATGCTCCGTGTCCGGGGACCCACTCTGTGTTCGCATGCCCTAACCCTGGCCTGCCTGCCCCTCTCGCCCCCACGGAGTGCTTCTCTCTGTGTTCCTCTAAGCTCATCCTTGAAAGTCGGCTATTTATGTATTTATTTTAAGTATTTTTTATTGATGATGCGATTACAGTTTCCCAATTCCCCCCTTTGACCCCCTCTCTGTCCTGCTGGCCCAGCCCTCCAACACCCACCACTTAGCTCTTGTCCAGGGGTTGCACGTGTAAGTTCTTCGAGTCCTCTGTTTCCTGTACCATTTTTCTCTCTCCTCGTCCATTTTATGCCTACGAATGACGCCTCTTCTTCCCTGTACCTTCTCCACCCTATTCCTCCCTCCCCCTCCCCACTGAACCCCCTCTGTGTGATGTCCATCTCTCTGGTTCTGTTCCTGTTCTGGTTGTTTGCTTAGTTTTTGTTTTCATTGTTTTTTTTCTCTTTTAGTTGCATTTGTTGATAGTTGTGAGTTGTTGTCATTTTACTGTTCATATTTTTTATCTTCTTTTTCTTAGATAACTAACTGCCTTTAATGTTTTATATAGTAATGCTTGGTGATGATGAACTCCTTTAACTTTACTTTGGGAGGCACTTTATCTGCCCTTCCATTTTAAATGAAAATTTTGCTGATTAGAGTCATCTTGGATGTGGGTCCTTGCCTTTCGTGACTTCAAATACTTCTTTCCAGCCCCTTCTTGCCTGGAAGGGTTTTTTATTTTTATTTTTTTTGAGAAGTCAGCTGATAGTATTGTGGGAACTCCTTTGTAGGTAACTGTCTCCTTTTCTCTTGGTGCTTTTAGGATTCTCTCTTTATCTTTAATCTTGAGTAACTTAATAATGATGTGCCTTGGTGTGTTCCTCTTTGGGTCCAATTTCTTTGGGACTCTCTGGGCTTCCTGGAAGTCTATTTTCTTCATCAGATTGGGGAAGTTTTCCTTCATTATTTGTCCACATAAGTTTTCCACGTCTTGCTCTTGCTCTTCTCTCCTCCTGGCACCCCTATAATTAGGGCATTGGAATGTTTCAGGTTGTCCCAGAGGTTTGTAAGGCTCTCTTCACTTTTTTGAATTCTCGTTTCTTGGTTTTGTTCTGGATGGATGTTCACCTAAGGCCCCGCCCCCTACGACCTATCAGCTGCCCCGAGACAAAGAAGTAGGGCCCCAAGGAAAGAACAGAGCAAAGCCTCAGAAGAGAACTAAGTGAGGAAGAGATCGCCAACCACCTGATGGAGAATGTAAGTCACTGGTAATCAAAATGCTCACAGATGTGACTGAGCTTGGTCAAAAATTGGACAAACAAAGGAAGGATACCAAAGTAAAATAAATCAAAATATTCAGGGAACCAACAGTGACAGGAAGGAAACCGGGACTCAAAGCAACTATTTGAAACAAAAGGGAAAAAGGCAGCTATTTAAAACCCATCCTCATATACATCATAAGAGGGAGATTCCAGTTTGTAAAAACCAATGAAATAAACACCTCGAGAGAGATTAAAGGGTGAAGGTTGATGCCATGAACTTGATACGAAAGATGCTGTACAGGTATAAGAAAGGATATATTCCCGTTTCGCCATTTATAGAGTTTTCAAGATTTTATTTATTTATTTTTAGACAGAGGAGAAGGGAGGAAGAGAGGGAGAGAAACATCAGTGTGTGGTTGCCTCTCGCACGCCCCCTACTGGGGACCTGGCCCACAGCCCGGGCATGTGCCCTGACCGGGAATCAAACTGGCCACCCTTTGGTTCGCAGGCTGGTGCTCAAGCCACTGAGCCAGACCAACTAGGACTTTACAGGAAATAGACTCTAGACGTTTGTAGCCTCAAGGAAATGAAAATTACTTATTATAAGTCATTTCTTCTGAAATAAATGATAAACGAGCATAGTATAGGGTTGTGTTTCAACTTACATACCAATATATTGGCTGCCTCGGTGTCAGTACTGTAACTATGACTTGTAGACATTGACACGGGGGAGTTTTTTAGGTCCTTAGGGTCACTCGTTTTCCATTTACAATCAGATTCCTGATGGAGCCATTCGTGGCGGGATCAGTCTAGTGCGAGCTTTCGAACCACGGCCCCGCTCGCGTCACAGCACGTGGGGGCACACTCTTGTTTGCTGACTTCTTTATTTGTGCCACCCAGTCTGTACGGGTCACCTAAACACTGAATCTGGGATGTGTGTGTCTATTGAGTGGTTATGTAACATCCATATGTACCGACCTAATCCTTCCCATCTCCTCTGACAATCTAGATAAGTGCTCTCAAACGTTCGTGTTCTCATCGTCCGGGGCAAACACGCCGTGGCCTCCGTGCTGAGTTTGTGAGGATCAGAGAGAGGGGAGGCCCCTGTGGCTTCACCAGTTCAAGGCGCGCTGGGCTGCCCGCTCTGAGCGCGTGTGTGCCAGACCCTGCGCCCCCACCACCCACGGCAGGAGACTCGTCTGCTCGCTTCCACCCTCAGCAACGCCCACTGATGGGCGGAGCAGGCGGAGGGGGCGTGGTGGTTGCTACAAATGGTCCAGCACCCACATTTGGTTCGTGGTCTCGCCTTCCCCCTGCCTGGGGGCTGAGCACGGCTCCCACAGTGGCTGTGCTGTCCCCAACCCCAGTGGACACGTGTCACAGAGAAGACCCACATGGGCGGCCGAGACATGGAGGCCACTCGCTGCCACAGCGGCACCAGTGGTCAGGCCGGCTCAGGCGTGCTNATGGGCGGGGCGGGCGGAGGGGGCGTGGTGGTTGCTACAAATGGTCCAGCACCCACGTTTGGTTCCTGGTCTCGCCTTCCCCCTGCCTGGGGGCTGAGCACGGCTCCCACAGTGGCTGTGCTGTCCCCAACCCCAGTGGACACGTGTCACAGAGAAGACCCACATGGGCGGCCGAGACATGGAGGCCACTCGCTGCCACAGCGGCACCAGTGGTCAGGCCGGCTCAGGCGTGCTCGGTGCTCAGCGTTCCCCCGAGAGAAGCTCACCGCCAGGGCACGGTCGAGAGCCCTGGTGCTCCCCAGGCTTTGCCTGGTGCAGGAAGACAAGCCGTGACACACCCATCACTTCTGCCTCCGGGCTGTGCTGTCCACGGGGACGGTGGGTGTTACCCAAGCTTCGTGGGCCTGGGGACGGAGGCAAGCCCTACAGGAGGGTGTAGTTCACCCCCTGGAGGGTAGGTGGCTGGCCGAGAGGGAGGCCCCGAAAAGGGCCTCCAACACCAGGAGGGTCTTCTGACTGGGGAGGTGCGAAAAGCATGACAATTTTAATTTTATTAAAGAATTGGAAGCTCACGCTTTAAAGAAACCAGCCTATGTCGGGGGCAGCAGGTCCACCAAGGCGTGACGGCAAGTCTGAGGTGCTGGGACCTCCGAGAACCTGTGGCACATACCCGACTTCTGCACAGGAACCCACCCTGTCGGGGGTGGGGGTCACGGGACCTGTCCCCGAGACTGTGCCCTGGGCAGTGGTCTGGAGCCTCTGTGAGCTCCACCGTGGGGGCAGCTGGCCTTCCCGTGAGAAATGGGGGCTGGACGGTGGCAACCTGGATGGAATTTCGGTAGGTGTCCTGGACGCCATCATCCGAAAACACCTGTGTGCTGATTGCTTCTCAAATGCAGTTTTTCAACACGGATTCCGGGTAAAACTGTCCATCGACATGGGATGGGGAGAAGAATTGGGCTGAGGCCCAAGGTGAAGCGAGAACTCAGGAGAAAAGACTTTAGTTTTTAATGAAAGCCCTGGTCACCTCCATTAGATGAAGGGTTGTCTGGAATAAAACAGGTCGTTCCCATCTTTAAAAACGGTCCCCCTTCGGTGCCTGGCCCGTGCACGGAAGCCTAAACTACATTTTAAAACATCCTGGTTGTCTGTGTGAAATCGCTCTACATTCATGTTTTTGGAGAAATGAGTGATTCCATTTTGATATATACAATACAAGGAATACACTAACCCCCGAGAAGATGTAATTTATGACTGTCAAATTGAATTTTAATAGCTTCGATCTCGACTAACTTTCTTTCATTAGAGATAGAAATGGAGTTTTTTCAGTGCAATGGTTTTTTTTTTTTAAAAAAAACACCCTAAATATCTTCGTTCCCTAAAACCATCATTCAAAGTACGAGTCAGGCACTGTTTTTCCCCAACGTCCGCGGAATCCGGGTGGGCTTTGTCAAACCCTTAGGATTTCATTAGTATGAATAAAAACGTCAAGGCTTCTTCCGCACAGAACCGTGCTGAGAACACTTCGTGCTTGACCTGGACCTGACCGTGCAATGTGAAATGCACGCCGTAATTCTGCCTACCTCCTCCATCGGGTTGATTTTCTGCTTCATTTCAGCAGAATGTGCACACGGCTCTATCTTCACCTGAGAATTCTCACCATTGGTGGAACCGAAGACCTGCTTCATTGTGAATAAAAGTTCACGGAATGGGGTTTAAATAGGTATAAATGAACTGTATTGAAGAGGGCTGTTGGGTTATTAGTGTTTCCTGGATGCCCGTAGGCCTGTTTAAAAATTACTTTGTGCTGTATGCCCACGGCTGTGTTTGTAGTCCTAGTGGGGACTGCTCTCACCTCCCGGAATGAACACAGTTCGTAAGTCACATCCCACTGTCAGCGGGACTCTGCCCTGCACAGGTTCCGTAAGATGCCACAGTCACGCAGAACGGCTCCCCCTGTCTCTCCTCGGCCCTGTTCCTCCTCGGCAGCCCATTCCCGAGGGTCTGGTTCCTCCCCCCGGGTGTGTTTGGATATTTGACCTGTGGATCGGGTGCTGACTGTGGCCAGGTTGGGCAGGGGGGAGCTGAAATACAGGCTGATTCTCAATTCTATCCAGTACCTTCAGGGAACTGTACGATTGTCCCTTGGAGTCCTGGCCACTGTGACCTCCACGTAGTCGGCACAGTCACGTCATGGACCTCTGCTCCCCTTTACACACACTGACCTCTCAGCTTCTTGGACTCAGGGACCACGCCCACCTCTACTGCAGACACATGGCCCCCTAGGTCCTGGCGGGAGCCCCGAGGGGCAGGCAGAATCGGCCCCTGCGCTTCTTGGGGAGGGCCGGTCCTTCGGCCTCCTGCTGACCCTCCTCCTCTGGTGTCAGCTTTTGTCCACAGGTCCTGTGGTCGCCCGTGCCATTTTCATGATTTCTTCTCTCTGTAACATTTCAGGCCCAGTAATGAGATTTTTTGTGAATGGCTTTTGAAATAATAATAGCATGTTTTGTTTATAAGTATACAGTAAAAAAAAAACAAAAAAAAACAAAAAACAATTGCAGCCTCTCCCGTGGTTTCTGGGAGGTACTTTTCGTCACAGCTGGAGAAACCTGTTTGCAGTGGGGCTGGCCAAGTGCTGAGGTCCACGGGTGGGGTGGGGCCACGCCGGGAAGTCCAGCCCCGTGACGCAGGGCGGGTCCCCTGGGTCACAGGAACCAGCTGACAGGAGATTGGGTTCAGGCAGTTGGGGAACCCGGGGTGGGATCCTGTGCGGGTGCCACTCAGGAATGGCCCTACAGGGTGTCAGTTTATAAGCCAAAGTGACCTCATGGGCACCTGGGTGGATTCTGTCCCCTTGGGTGTCATGTCCGTGCTGGTCCTTAGGAGAGCAGGGAATGAGCAGCTTTCTCTCTGCTGCAAGAATTCGCCCAAGGAAACCTCCCAGCTGTTCCGCCCCATTCAATGGATACCTTGTCTCTGTATCCTCCTAAGTGAATCTGATTGCAGACGTGACCCACGGAGGCGCACCTGCCTGAACGTCTGGCTGAGCCGTCTCTCGGATAACGGGAGTCTCAGCGCCCACCACACCTGCGTGTCTGGGACGGCCCAGCTCCCGGGTGCCCCTCTGCATCCCGTGGGTGCCGAGCCTTTCTGGGGTGCGGTGTTTCTCTTGGTGGCACGTCCGAAGCCAGTGCGGTCATCCCATGCACCTGTCCCCGTGCGCTCAGTCTGGGGCTTCTCTCCCACGCTCACTCGCCCTGGTCGTCAGTCGGAATAGACTATCAATTTTTCAGTGTTTAAATTCCTCCTGCCATGAATCTAATCTAATTCTGTATACCTGCCCCGTGTCACAGTAGGTCTTTCTCTTTCCGAAATTTTCATGTCACCGCCTTAACCACCTAATAGACAGCCTCCCCTCCGGAGGCTTGGACGGTTGGGTCCTCCTCCCAGACGAGTCCAGGCCCCGGTGGCTGCCGGCTGCCACTCCCCTGGGGGCTGCTCCCCGCTGACCTCGCCAAGCACCCCCAGGTGTGACTGCTAACGTGGCCGGCTCCACTCTCGTCCGGAACTCCCCCCCCCTCGTTGCCCGGTCCCCTCCCTCACTGCCTGTCACTTCCTGTCCCTCAAAGGGCAGCCTTTCTCCACACCTCACACGCACCTGTCCTGGACCTTACAACAATTCAGGTCTGTGAACGCCCACCCCGTGGGGTCAGCCCCTGTGTGGGCAGGGTGCTGTGCCCAGGTGCGGGCTCACTGCCCTGCTGATGACCTCTGTTCTCCAGCTGTTGGCTGAAGCAGATGCCCCAATCCACCCTTTGCTTTTCCAAAGCACTCCCCTCGCAGGGGCCGGTGTGACCTTCAAAACCAGTGGGCGAGGGGCGTGAGTGGGGAGTGTCAGTGCCCGTCTCCTGTCACGGCAGCACCGTGCCCACACCAGATGCGGCATGGGCGCGAGGTCCAGACCTGGGGCCGGGGACTGTGTGTGCGTGCCCTGCACATTCATTCCTTCAGAACACAGCTCCCTAAGGTCGACTCCACACCCTGAGAGTGTATTTCATGTGCGGGCACCACAAACACTCTGACGCACGCCCTCGTGTCTGTGCAGTGAACGGCTGAGGACTGTTTACGGTCTCGGGTGGGAGGGGTCCCCCTCCACAGTGGGGAAGTCCACCCGGGACACTGCTTTCCTGGGCTTTCCGAGTAAAATCCTGTAATCTTTCTATTGTTAATGCAGTGCCCATCAAGTCGATCAAAAATAAAAGCCCTTTCATGCTTCCTATCGCTTTGGGTTTAAGAAACTGACCTATGAGCTCGAGAACTGTGCGAGAAGGGATCTCCGGAGATTGGGGGAGTTTTCCTCCATTTTATGTTTTGTTTTATTTCATTTCTGCAGCTGCATTACGGGCAGGAAGTACATTCACACAGCAGGAAAAGCACAGAGGCTTCCAACGTGGAGAAGGACTCCAGGAAGGCCGGGGCAAAAGTGCTCCTCTATCTATAGTCTGTTTGTTCAAGTTAAACACGTGCCGCTTTCCATCTCATTTTTTAAGCTCTTTTTCTATTTGAACAGCATTTACAGAGTGTGTCTTCTATGTCCGAAAACCTGCTGACCGATAAAAATGCAAAGACGGTGCAGACGTCCGCTGCCCCCAGAGCTCACAATCTGCTCTGTTGCCATCCAGTTTGGGGGGGACTCGGTTCCATCCCTGAGCCAACGCATGTGGACAGCCTGACTGAGAGAGGGGCCGGGCAGACCCAGCGTGGAGAGAACTGTGGACAGGGCAGGTGCAGAGCCCCCAGGAAAAGGTGCCGGGTGGAGGCGGGAGAGGCAGGAAGAGAGGGCGGAGGGACAGGCAGGAGGGAAAGAGCAGAGAACGGGTATGGGGGGGGGGCACTTCTGCCTGGCAAAGGGGCCCTATCTCCAGGAAGGGAACCTGATCACAGGTGAAGGAGAGCCCGGCGCCACCGAGGGCAGGTGGACACGGTGTCTGTGGTCACTCAGTTTGCAGAGAGAATCCTTGACGGGATGCTGGCCTGGAGGGGTGGTGTGCCTGGCTCACTGCGGGGACCAGGCCCCCGCTCACTGTGCACACTCGTGGCCCTGCGCTCCAACGCCCCCCCGCCTGCCCCCCACCCCTCAGCGTCTGCCTGGGTTCCTCCTGGGCCAGGTGGGGTGGACTCCGGCTCTTCACCTCAGCAGGCTCAATGCACACACACCACCTGGTAAATACAGGTGATGCGACATTTCTGCACGGGACACCAGGCACCCACCCATGCCTCTGCAGGCTGAGATGCAGGACCCTCAGGGTCCCAAGGCTCCAGTGCTGTTTGCCATCTTGGAAAATGACAAAAATCAGACATCCTGTGTGGTCCTCAGCAGCCTCCTCTGTAATGCAGGGGCGATGAGGGAGTCCTGCCAGGCACAGCCACCCCCACGGGTGGGGGCAAACAGTACCGTGGGAGCAGGGTCGTTGTAGATAAGTCGATCATGGATTTGCTGGTCTGACCCGGGTGCCGGGACACAGGGACGCAGGGCACAGACAGAGAGCCCAGTGCCCAGGACACTCAGCTCCGTGTGAGCTGCCCGCAAGGCCTGAGACCAGAGTCGTGGACGCTGCTGGCTGAGCTGTGGCCGGTCTGGGTGGCCAGGAAAGGACGGCGGTGCTGGGAGAGGGGGCGGGGGGACAGAGGAGCCCACAGAAGGGTTGGCACACAGTCACAAAGTGTCACGTTGTCGTCCATTGCTCACGTCAGTGACAAAGTACAGTGAGTCGCTGCTTCCTCTGTGTGAGACCCCACTCCAGGGTCCACGGAGGGTCCGTGGAACCGACGGTCCCCACAGTGCTCAGGCACCTGTGGGAGGGGTGGACGGTCGGTCCACCTTTCCCTCTGATTTTCTCCCACTGGTGTGTGCGTCAATCTGCCACTAAATTTCAGCTGGAAACACACATTGCAGTAAAATAAAATCGTAAATAGCGATGTTTACAAGTTCTACCCAAACTGCATTAACACTTCATTTCTCCCAAAGCTGGAAATGTCATTAAAATGATAACGACAGGGAATTTTACAGTCAGCCATATGAGTGAGACAAGTCTCCCCCCACCCCCAGCAAGAAAAGAGCGTTTTTAAACAACTCCATTCATGAGCCTTCCCCGCGTCAGGACTGTACGGTTCCGCACCTAAGTGTTCTCGAAGGCACTGAAGGTGTTACATTAAGACGGAACTCCACAACTGCATGCCAATTTGAGCCTCAATGAGTGAGCCATTAGTCCCCACGCAAATCTTCAGCCACGGCGTCTGCCCGTCGCTGGCAATTACCCATAAACCGCAGGGTTCTGATGCACACATTTTCGGAGGGAACTGTTGAAGAAGCCGGCCGTCCTGGGCGCTGGTTCTGCTGTTGCCTCACTGGTGCTGTTGTGTGTGAAACGGAGCCTTCCACTTTGACTTCACTGACTCGAGTGGAATGCGTGGGGGGGGGGCTCTGGGCACCAGGGTGCGGCAGAACAGCCTACACCCGTCGGAGGGTGTCGGTCTGCAAATGGTCCTGCTGGGTCTGGGGGAGCACTGCCACCCAGGAAGTCTGCCCCTGCACCCTGAGGTCAGTACCCGGGACAGCCCTCCAGGACAGGAAGCCTGGAAGCCTGGGACAGCAGCCATCCGGGTTCCTCCTGGGCTGCTCTGTGGGACGCCGCCCTCGGCACCGGGAGACCAGCAGGGCCCAGTGGTGACTGCGGGCCCTTCCTCAGCGCGGGCTGCCGGCTCTGGCAGGGGCCCCAGTTCCGGGAGACGGGGTCTGTGTGCTCAGCGGGAGGGTCGCCTGCCTCTGAGCCACCGGCCACTTGGGACAGGGGAGCTGAAGTTCCCGCGCTCCCAGACGCCGTGCTGCGGGCACTGACTCTCGGTTCTCCGGTAAGCCCCCGCTGCGGCTGTGGTGTTCTGCCGCACGGGACGCAGGCCTGCGTGCAAGTGCGGGGAGTGTGGGGGCGTGAGCCAGCAGCCTCTTCGGCCGTATCAGTCCATCTGTAAAGGTGCTGCTTCATTTCCATTTCAGTGGAACCCCCCTTTTTTCTAGGAAACAATGACAAGCATTTTGATGTCATTCTTTTAAAATTATGTTTGTCCCTGTCAGTCCCCCGCCCCCGCCCCCGCCCCGCCGACTGCGTTAAAGGGATGGATAGGATAGCAGTTGCTTGCCGTTCCTGCCAGTGGGTGATGAATGAGTGATATAACTAATGGGTAAGTTAATAACGGGCTCCCTTGCTGGAGAGCAAGGCCACATCACTGAGGGCTGCAAAGGCGCGCCTCGTCTAGGAGTGACCGGTCCAGTGACTAGTCCGGTGACTGGTCTAGTAATCACCACGGCCAGCAGGGAGGTGTACTGGACTCCTGCAGCTAGATGGACGTCTCTTCCATGCTTGTCAGGATTTTTGTTCACCGGCGATGTGCCTGCCTCTCTTTCAGGACCACAGTTTAAGTAACAAACCAGACAGACTCTCCCAGGCTTCTCCTCCTCCCCGTCCCATGTGTGGTGCCCAGGACTCTCCGTACTGGTGTTTGCCCTTCCATTTCCCTCCGGGGCCCCTGAGGGGGGACGTCTGCTGTGTTTAGGAGCCACGCTGCATTCTGAGAATGCCTGGTTTCAAGTTCTCGTTCACCGATCAGTCAAATACCAATGCAAACCAGTGTCAGATACACGGGCCGAGAGAAAGAACATGGCCAAGCTGCACCCTTAGGTGGCTGGTGGCCGGAAAGAGGGAGCAGGAAACAGGAAGCAGGGCTTAGGCCCGTGGGCCCCGCTCCCTTGACGCCCTCAGCCGCACGCACACATGCACTCGGCACCCACCAGTCGAGATGCTGATCCGGGTGCAGGGACCACGGGATTGGCCAGGCGTCTCCCTCCCCTTTCCGTCTGCCTCACTGGCAGGCTCCCGTGAATTACGCTTTCATTCTGCTTCAGTGGTGCTCATACGGTATCTGCGTTCATCACCTGGTTTAAGGTCAGTGTGCCCCAGGGGTAACCCACGTTTTCCTCGGGGGTAATCATGACATGTCCGTCAAATATTTCAAAGCTGAGAACACAGAACCGCAGGGGAGAGTGTGCTGGTGCACACAGAGCGAAACCCGGGTGTCCAGGACCCACCCGTCAGCACGCGCCCCGGATCGACCGACTCTCAACTGCTCTCACCCTTCCAATGGCAAATGGAAAAGTCAGGCGTGACTGCACGCACCTTTCTACAATGATAATCTCGGTTAAAGTCTTCTCCAGAGGTCTAGAGAGACCTGTCATAGGCTAGGGAACCCCCCAAATAACCCTGGAATTTATTTATAAGAATTGGGGGTTGATTCTTTCGTGCTTAAACATCAGTCGCCTTCAGAGCGCTCTCATCCGATGCCATACACCCACCGAGACGTGTTTCCCCCTGCTCAAAACCGTTTTAGAACTCGTCGATTTTGATGCCTTTTTGTGCTTCTGCTGTTTTTTGTTTTGCCTCTTTCACGTTGGCAAAATGTTTCCCTCTGAGAACGTTTTTCATCCAGAAAACAAAAATAAGTTGTTTGGGAAGAGATTGGGTGAATAGGGAGGGTGGGGCACAGCCGCCATGCCGTGTTTGGTCAAAACCTGCCGACCACTCAGTGTGGTGTCGGCAGGTGCATTCATAAACCACCCGCCATGAAATGGGCAAACTCACTGAATCTTCAAAGAAAAAGAAAAATCACTGACGCCGAACGCAGCCTCTCACAACAACACCAGCTGGTGCACTGATCGAGATGGGTTCCTAGAACACTCAGCAGAGGAAGCCTGTCCCACATGAGGCCTGCCCTCCAGAACATAATTCTGTTTTGGGGGGGGGCCCACCCTCATACATGTCTCTCAAAGTAAATGTGATGCCAAAAATCAGTGTCTTTAATTTCATGGACCTATGCATTCATCTTCCCCTTTCTGTAGGTCCCTAACGGCTTTGCCGACTCTGTGTTGACCCCGGCCTGGCAGTGGGGTGGCCAGCCCCTTAGGGATGCCTCCGTGTTCCCCGCTGACATGTTACACTGGAGCCACATGCATGTCTTCATGTGTCTACAAGTCTTTCTGTGAGATAAATTCTTAGAGTTGTAGTTATTGGTTAAAAGCAGAAGGAAAAATTGAATTTTCATAGGTACTGCCAAATTTTCCTCCCAAAAGTTCATATCAACTCTCACTAACAACTTGCATGTGTTAGGGTCTGTTTTTGGAACCTAATCCTACATTTATACATAAATTATGTATGCATATATGCGTATATATAAATTAAAACAAGTTGAGTTCAACTATTGAAATTAAGTTAAAATAAATCAATACAAATAATAATATTATTTCATCCATAAAACTCATCAAAACAACTATATCACTTTATTTTAATTTTTATTAGGAGAGTATTGGGAAGATGTTAACCATTATTTAAATTCTAAGCTTCTTGCATATATTCCTTTGTTAATATCCTATTTCTGTTCCTTGACTATATATTATATGTTAACTTAAATCACTTGAGTAATGTAGGATTACATCCTTACTATAGAACAAAAAGGACAGCGAAGTATTATCACTTTTCTTATTCCTGGTCTTACTCTACCAACTCAGCTTAGCCTTCTGTTTCCGAATGTTTCTTATTAAGAAAAGAAACATTCAGAAACTCTTCTTGTAAGAAAAGCTCGGAGGCCCCGGACTGGGAGGTGGGAGTTGAACCAGCCACTGGGGAAGCAGGGAAGCCTGGAGAGGTGGTCTCGGGACGGAGGTTCTGAGGGGGTGGCCCGGCTGGGAGAGGAGCAAGGCAAGGGATGGGGACAGTGATCTGTCCCAGGGTGTGGCCCACGGGGGGCCTGGGAGCATTTCCAGCTGAGGTCCCCGCATGGGGGCAGTGCAGTGGGGCAGGGTGGGGTGCAGAGCAGGGTGAGAGGATCATGGGAGCAAAGGAAGCAGAGACAGCAGCCGGGAGGCCTTCTTCAAAGGTCGTCATTGGAGAGACAGAAAACCAGGGGACCTGGAGGGCCTTTGGGGAGCGCAGGAAGAAGGGCCTGTCGGAACTGCTGGCACATTTGCTGTTTGTCTCCACGTGGTCCAAACGCAAGCCAGGGGCCAGCTGCTCTTTGTGGGCGGGTGAGAGGGAACCAGGGTGGGGTGGGGGGTGGCGCAAATGTGTGTTGTTGTCAGGAAAGAGGGAGCGGCCATCCTGCCCCCTCTGGGTCCCCACAAAGCACAGCTCCGATTCTCCGCTCCACATCCTGTGATCTTGCATTTTAATTTCATGCTTTGGCGTTTACTTACCTATTGTCCATTTCGGTATTTACTGTCCATTCATTCACTCTGTTCCTTTAAAACACACTTTTATTAGTTCCCAGGAAATAAGCAATGAGCCACTGGACAACTAGTGACGAAATTTGTCTCCTGAAGGTTGCAGATGTTGGAGGGGAGCCAAGGGTGGGGTCCCTCTCTAATCCCTGGCATCACACCACGGAAGCCACCTCTCTGAATATAAACCCCACTCATATAGGATTTGATCTCCTCGGGAAGCTGGCTGCCCTGGGGAGGGAAACAGCGGCACCCATTTCAGAGCTCATTTAACTGCTCTCTCAGCTTTTGTGAGCGGCCTTGCGCTCCGTTTGTGTGCCGATAAGGAATTCTGCATTTAAGCGCTTGAAGACACTGTTCTTTCTTATTGTTCTGCCTTATTGGCGGGCCCTGACAGAGTTTACAGAGTCATTTATCAGCAAAGATCCCCTCTTTTGTTTATTCCTAGAGAAATATTAATTCCAAAAAGAGGCAATAAGTGTTTAATATGCCTGGTTTATCATGAGTTATTAGAAGTATAACAGATAATTCATAACTCATAACACAACCTTCCCCGATACCGTGTCTTATGTGAAATGTGAGCCTTTTTCTTTGAAGCGTGAATTAAAATAGGGTTTTTTTCCTCCTAACCACAGAAGGAGTTTTGGCGGGATCCTCAGCCTCACGCCGCTTGGCCCCCTTGTGAAGGGAGTGATTTGCCCCCCACATTCCCCTCTCTGCCTCCCTGGTCCCTGCATGAAAGAAGGAGGGGCACAGTGACATCTGGAAGAAGGAACCGGTGTTCAGCTCAGCTCAGCCCCCGCCCCCACCCCCACTCGGTGTCCCTCTGCGCTCTCTGCTCGTGGCCGCGGGCTCTGCCCTGGGCCAGGAGTCCCGCTCAGCATGGGTCCGAGGTGTGTGTATGGTAGGGGTGCACTAGCCTAGTCTGTGGCCCCACCAGACTCCCGGGGACAGGCTTCCAGAGGGGCTGTCCAAGGCGGCCTCTCTCAGTCTAGGGGGCCCTGCGTCTCCCTTTCTTTGGGTTTTCATCTGAGTGGAGGAAAGGGGTTCTTGTCTAGATGCCCCATTCTTCTTCGTGACGCCCAGAGAGACGAAGCGAACGTCCTCGGGTTGCACCCCTCCATCTGGGACGCGATCCAGGTCTCCTGCGCTGGTTCCTGTTTTCTAAACCTCGGGGCTTCTGTTCTCTGTTCAATACGGCCCTCAGCCCACGGCCTGCATGGGAACATAATTTCATGTCTAGTGATACAAACAATTAGCAAGCTGGACTATTAATAACTCAGCTTGATGCTTAGACTGAACATGAAATATTAAAGTCATTATGAACACTATTGCAGAGAGTGTGTAGTCACAGAAATTACTGCAGTTTTGTCCATTTTACCTAATAACCATGAGCAAACACTGTTCAACCATTCATAAGGAAAATATTAAAAGAAAATTACTTTAGAGGCCCTGGACAGAATTGAAAGCTTAAACTAAATCAGAGCGCACATATGCCTGTCATTTCAGCTGAACATACGTGATGCATTTCTACCAAAGACTGTGATGCACCCCGCCGGTCTGATGGCGACCGTGCCCCGGGTGGTCAGGTAATGAGTGACCATGGCCACATTTTCTGCCCTCTCCTTCCCCCACCCAGCCCAGAGTCCCTGGGTCCCCAACATTCTCTGCAGGGAGGTGGACATGATGACTTCCAGACTGGGGAGTCTCAAACGAATCAAACACCAGGTAGTGAGAGAGAGAGACAGTGGTGTGCTAGACTGTGCAATCCGTTTGCAAGCAAGGGGCTGAGGAGAGCTTGCGACATTCTGCACGCTGTTTCTTAGCGGATTTCTTGCGCATGTGTCTGCTCCCTCTGGTCGGCAGAGAAATCGCCGAACTGCCCGGGAAGCATCCCCACCGGCGGCAACCAGAACAACAGACGCAGCAACGAGAGTGCCCACCTTACCTTTTAATTAGAAGAGTGAACAGAAATATTACTATTGGCGAAGGAAAGTGTGAGCTAATTTTGTTTCATTTGTTTCTGCGTGGTTTACTGAGAGGACGGTGTAGAAACCGGAGGCAAGTGGTCCACGCGTGAGTTCCTGCACACGCCTCTGCTGACACATCTCTGTCTGTGATCTGTGTGTCGGGTGAGACCCGGGGGAGACTCGGGCAAACACCTGTCCCGGACGGGTCTGGGCTGCTGCTCTGTGTGGAGGGGGGCTTGCTGCCCTCTGGGGGGGACCAGGGCTGTCCCTTCTGCCTTGCCCACTCTGACTTTCAGCTAAGGTAGTAACTGTGTTCACAGTCCCAAACCGCCTCTATCGTGTTTTGTCAGGTGTGTCCCGACCACAGATGACAGATGACATCTGCTCTTCGATATTCAATATTATTAGAGGAGTTATTAGAATAACTCTTCAATATTATTAGAAGCGACGTCAGGTCAGAGAGAGCGGATGTGAAGGAAAGGGACTCACTCGCTGCCTCTTCGAATCACCCCTTGGGCACCTCAGTACAAGCGGTGCGTCACCTCACACTGGTGCTGGTACCTGTGCTGCACCCTCCTTCTAGAACACTCCCTCCTGGCCGGTCTCCAGGCATGCGGATGCGTCTCTGGGATTCCAGCACTTAGCTGTGTTCTCGACTCGAGTAGGCGTTCCGTAAAGTCGTCGTGTTTTGTATCAGTTGTCAGTGCCTAGTGGAGGTAGTCGCGGGTCATTATTACCTGTTAATGAGCAAGTTGCTAATGAATACAAAGTATGGTTTTCTCCATGCAGAAAAACACATTCACATGTGTGCCTAAACATGTTAACATACACAGTGTATTGACTTCATCGATGTACTGTAAGCAAATCAATATACGTTAGGATTTGACTATGGAACGTTTTTGCTCCAGAGTAAAATCTTAACCAAGAGGAACTTTCCGGGTTACTTAGGATGATCTCAGGATACTGCACACGTCAGGCCTCGTGGCAAAAGTGCATGGATGTGCATGTTGAGGACCGTTTCCCAGGGAAGGCTCTGCTCCATGTGTGTGTGACCTGGGACAAGTCACGTGGGGACACGGGGCTCTCTCCTCTCCCGTCTCCACTGCCGTCACCGTAAGCATCACACAGGCTTTGGGACTCGGCTGGGTGCCTGCTGCGCCCTGGCTTCACAGGTGACAAAGCACAAGAGTTCGTCTGTGCAGAGACCCTGCGTTTCCAGGGACCGCGCGGATTCCAGAAACACACGAAAGGCCAGTCCCCGCAGTGCGAAGAAAAGAACCGCCACAAGTGGAAGACAGAACCTCTCATGCTGAGCTAACACGGCTCTCTGACTCAGGTACACGGCTCATTGTGCTCGGCGTGCGTGTATCAGTGCACGTTTAATCTCACGGCCTGTTCCATTCATCTTTACGTCGTGGTAACAACACGACAGTTGGTATGTGGTAAAAACATATTTGTTCGATGAATAGAGTTGTGCATAAGATAGGTTGAATTTTATATGAAAGTTACTGGCTACTGCAAAGTGAAAAAACGTGTTTTTTTAATAGAGTTCCTAACCTAACAAGTATATTGCCACTTGAATTAATTTCCTGCCGTAAGTTTCCATTGGGGCGCCTAATGCATTACATCCCGGCCCAGAGCAAATTGGATTCAAGAACAGCCAAGGGAAGCAGTGGGGGAACAAGGCAATTTTAAGTCAATTTCATGTGAATTACCTACTCTGGGCCTGGGCTCTAAGTCGAATTCTCCTGCTCTGCGCACTGGTATTAGGTTACCTTTCTCAAGCTCCCCCCAAACACCGAGTCCCCACTCTCTGTTAAATGCCGTCTGAGTGAAGCAGCGTTCCAAACGGCTGCGTCGACGATTCGCTCTGAGACCAGGGACGTTCCATCGCAGCCTCCAAGGGTTGATTCGATGGGCACTTTAATTCTCCAGCTGTTTCTTTTCTGGTTTGATGTCCTTATCGTTCAGATAAAACATGGTTTTCCGAAGCGGCCCACAGATCAAGCTGATTTCATTAAAGGCTTCTAAGTAGGACCACGTAGAGACAGTTACCTTCCACTAAACAAATTCCGTGTTGTCGAATGTCTCCTTGCAAGTCACTTCTGTCACTTCTTAGCCTTTTCTGTCACATCGAAAGGGAAAGAAATCGCCGTGCGCTTCTCCACCCCAGAGCCTCGTACGAGCAGGAACTGGCTCCCCGAGGTCCAGACACCAGGGCCGCCCTGCAATGAAGCTCGAGGCAAACAGCGCATCTTCCTGTGGCTGTGTGCAAAGCGGAGTCACCCCAGAGGAACACAGAGACCATTCGTGTTTGCGGGTGTCTTTCATTCCGAACACAAACTTTTTTATTCCTGCTTTATGTCCCATTAAGTGTAGGTGCAGAACTAGCCAGCAAACAGGGCTCTGGCCACCAAGAATAGCCAGTTGTGTTTTTAAATACTAGCAACAGAAAAATGGGAACTGAACGTCAAAACAGAGCCACCTCGGATGTCAGCCCAACCTCTAATCCTGATGAGTGACCCTGAAGAATGACTTCCAAGAAGGCGGTGGGGGGTGGCATTAAAGATCGGATGGAGCTCACCTCCGCGCCACGCTCCAGTGGTGGGGGGCCGAGTATGGCAGACAGCGGTTCCCTCCCAGGTCAGTCAGTGGGTTCAGCCGAATCCTAACCCAGCACCGGCTGAGTCTTTGCGGGTGTCGCTTTATCTTGTTTCCCACGAGTGGGCGCGCGGATTCTGGTTTACCTACAAACAGGGGAAGCTGAAAGCAGTTTTGAAGGAAAGCAAAGCCGACCCCTAACCCTGCGTCCTGCCAGGACCCGTGATGGTAATGAGCTGTTGGGACGTGAGTGGGTGGTCCCAGGACACACAGCTGACCAGTGTGTGGGACAGAGGCGAGCAGCAGACCCATGCAGCTCTGTCCACTCTGGAAGCCCTGGTGCCAGAAATGGCATAAATGCCCATGAACAGAGAAGAGAGACATATGGTATGGCTCCCCAAACAGACCGCTCCGCGGTAACGAGACTGGACCCACTGCAGAGCGCTCGCCCCCCGGCCGTGTGGTGTGAGTGGTCGACGCCGAGGAGAATCGTCTGGACCCTTGAGGACTCCGGAGAGACTGCAGATGCAAAGGGGAAGTGACACATTTTCTAGAGCCAGACACCTCTGAGTCAGAACACGTTTCAGACACAAAAGGCATGAACAATGATGGAAAACCAACAGGCCGGACCACGTGGTTGACTTTGAGAAATTCCACCCATCAGAAGACACCGTCATCTAGACAGTGTGGGAAGGTCTGCCTCGGATGCGCCCTGTTAAAACTCGGCTCACAGAACGTGTGAAGGGGCCTCAGATGGTCCCCGCGGGAAAACGGCACTGGACAAACCAATGCTTCGCCGAGAAAGATACCAAAGGATCCAATCCAATAAACAGGAAAGTGTCACTGGTCAGAGAAATGCACAGAAAACCTTCACGACAAGAGGCCACTGTACCTTGTCCAGAATGGCTTGTGTGAACACGGTGGGCCGTCCGGGTGCAGGTGACAGTGAGGAGCAACCGGACACCAGTCCACAGTCCAGCACTGCCCGTCCGTGCCAGTGTTTTGTAAAACTGCTGGACGCTCTGGGTTCCCGACGATCATCCCGTGAGTCAACAGCGCTGTTAGAAGGTGTATAATCAGCAGACGCATGTCCATTTATTCCCATCAAGTAAAACATAACCTCAATGTGTCCTAAGGGGAGGAAGCACCTGTGTCATGCCCGCGGCTGTGTCCTTCTCCTGCAGCCGGCGGCTTCTCGTCTGCCGCGGACACAGCACTGGGTTTTATTAGGGGGCGTGCACGGGCAAGAAAACAAAGATTCCTTGTGGGAGATGCCTCATTTTCCAGGCAATCCTGAGCAGCCCTTAGGGTCGGACAGGTGAGTGAGCCACCTGACCTCTCTCGGGGCTTGTGGGTGGTTATTGGCACACTTCGGTTTATATTGTGCGATGAGAATAGAGAAGCTGGGAGCTGCCAGTCACGGAACAATGTGAGAACAGCATCCAATCAGGAAATGCTATAATTTATTGCTGCAAAGCTGTATTACAAAGTTCTACTGTTCCCAAAGATAAAAATAAGTTCCCAAAAAGTATCTCGACATGAGTGTGCCCTGTCATCAGAGAACAGGGAAGATGGGGCTGTCACGCCACCCGTGAGTGTGAGTCCTGGCAACATTACTGCTCGGCACCTGGGTCCACTGCAGTGTCTGCCTCGGTGGACGCCTCTGCTGCCTGCGTGCTCACTCCCGTCTCTGGTTCCTGGTCCTGCCTCCCCGACTCGGGGAAGACAAAAGTGAGCTCACGACAGTGCCTGTATGCACCAGCACCCCCACACACGCCCTGACAGAAATCAAGCTCACTTACAGTCAAAACTAACTTTCTGACACAATTAATGATAGAATAAAAGGATGTCTGGCCTGGCCAAACTCTGTATCAACAGAACAGTTTGCTTTTTCGCTCATTTTTCTGTAAGTGAGGCTTGTTGCTATTCTGTGAGACAGCGTAAAATTATAAAACCCCGACTTAAGTATTTATTTAACCCACACCATGGTTATGTTAGTATAAATCTGATTTTATCGCAGGCAATGGTTTGTTGAGCATGAAAGCAGTGATGTAGAATGTCACCCACTCAGGGAACACTTTGGGTGGGGCCAGAGGGCAAATAGTGGAGGTTTGTGGGCCTCGCTGTGCCTGTCACCCCTCGCTGTTGCAGCCAGGCGGCAGCCGCCGTCCCCGGGAATGGCCGGGCATTGCTGAGTTTCAGATTCGGTCCGCAGGCTGCAGTCTGTGAGGGCCCCCTGAGACACACCTGGGGGTACCTGCAACTGTCCATTAAAAATCAGCCCGCGGCAGACACTTGCTGACCCTCCACGCGGCGCCTGCGAAGCAGCCACATCCTCCGTCCTCCCGAGGGGGCTGAGGTTTGCAGAGGCGGAGGGGTTTGCCGAGGTGGCAGAAATCGGGGGGTGCGGCGCTGGGACCGGAACCAGGCTCTGTCTCCACTTTGGGTCCCCCGTGGCTCCCCTCTGACTCTCAGGTTGTACTGACACACTGAGCGTGCACTCCGACAGTCACCTGGGTCCCCGGGTCCCTTCTCAGGGTTCTGTTGGAGTCGGTCAAGCCACAGGAAGAATGTTTTCCTGAGGACGTGCCGGAGGGACGGGACTTTTGAACCTTTCCGAGCCCGCCCTGCCCGTTTCCTCGCCTCCACCTAAAGACCCAAGCCCAGGCAGCCGAGCATCTCCGTTCAAAGTTGAACGCTTCCCCCAAACTGCACTGAGTGGCTGATGCGGACGCGTTTCTCGGCGAGCGCTTCGGTCGCCCGAAGTGTCCCAGCTCCCAGAGGGGCAGGGGGGCTGACTCTAAGGAGCCGCTGGGCTGGCACCCGCCTGGTGGTACTAGAGTCACCGGGGAGGCACCCAGGGCCCCTCCTTCCACAGCAGGTGTCCTGGCCTGAGACCCCCGGGGGCCGAAACAGAATCTAGACAAAGCCAAGGTTACTTTTGGGTGAGTCTGAGAGCAGGTGGCTGACATGCACATGCCTGTTAGTTAACGGGGGGCACAGACCTGGAGCTGATTACCTCACAACCTCGGGGTCTCGGGCTGGGGTCACACACACCGATGCCCAGACTTCCTCCTCCGCTAATTACACCCGCCACTCTGTGTGGGGGGCTGCTCAGAGGAGAACGGGGGAAAAGAAGAGAAGGACAGTCTGTAGGTGGCTTCCGTGTGCGGTTAGAGGTGAGGACACAGTTCCACGCGTGGAATTAAGGCACGACACCTTCGTACCTGGAGACTGCAGATTTTGGAGAAAGCTGCTTTCTCCAGGCATCCAGAGGCAGGCGTCGGCGGTTGCTGCCCCCCCATTGGTGAGTGAACATTGTCACATGCCCGTGAGGTGTCAGGAAAGCACTTTGCCTCCACGCACCTCAGTTTCTGCTTGGTGCAAAGGAGTTGGCCATGTAAGGTCTCCCTCACGCTCCTGGGGGTGTGTGCGAAATAGAGAGGACTGGCTTGGCCCAAATCACAATGATAAAAACGGTGCTTTTAGCGACAGGGCACAGTTAAAGGAAACAGGCGAAGTGCCGGGTGGGATTCCTGTCTGACTGTCAAGGCGTCTAACTTCTGGGAGACACTGAGGGCACAGGATGCTGGAAATCGGGGCACAGATATTACTGTGCAACACGGTGCAGATAAAACAAACTGTCCTCTGTCCAAACGGGGCAACGCGGGTGACATCGTTCACATGAAACAGTTGCCACACTCAGAAGATCGTGTCATGCCTGACCTGAAATCTTGACATCGAAGCCCAAAGGTCGGAGAAGGCTGAACCCTAAAGGTGGCGACGAGCTCACTGCCGCCACCCAGTGCTTGCTCACAGAAGCCTGGCAACTTGACCTTTGGGGGAGGCGAGGCGTTCAGCTTCCAAGGCTGGTGATGACCCAGCTGGGCGAACCACCAACCGGCTTGGACCGGAGCTGGTTTTATTCCCTGCGCAACCTCCTTCCTGCCTTACCACGAAGTTCACATGCGAAGCACGTAATTTAAGCAAAGGGTTACCGAGGCGATGATTCCTGGTGAGTTACAATGACACAGGCGGGTCACGGGCTCCCTCCACCCCGACCTCACCGTGACGCGCGTGGCGTGAAGTGGCAGCTGCAGAAGACTGAGCTGATGGAGGCCCAGCTGCACCATCGAACCAGGACTCGCAGATGCATGCAAGGTCAAGTGTCTGCCGAGTAGAACATCCATCTCCGTGTGTGCGGTGAGAGAATGCCAGGCTGCGGGAGCCAGAATAGAGACCCAGGCGAGGGGGCGGCCCGCAGACTTGGCGAGAGGAAACAGGCGCACTTGCGAAAAAGCTGAGAAGGACATTATTCTAGAACTAAGGGTTGTTAATGCACACCATTTCAATGTGTGTCTGTGCAAATAATTTATGTCCCGTAATTAAAACCATCTTCACATGTTCAGTTCTGTACACATATCAGTGTGATTACCTGCATTTTACTCGAATGAAAGTTCTCTCTCATGAACAAACGGGCTTACCGACACATCCAACTGCCGTAATTAATGCGCTCCCATACAACGGGTTTAAAAGGAGTTGAATACACCAACTACACACTTTATCAGCTCATCGTCGGTTATTGAATCCCGCAAGTTGGGAATTTGGCTTCTAATGATTCAAAAGCCGAAAACCAAGGTCCAGAGAATTAAATGGAGATTGTTGCTGAGATTGGGGATTTCTCCAAGACTCACTTATAAACAGCAGCAGTAATAAAACAGCGGCAATGAAACAATAATTAAATTGAATCATAATAAATCGAGGAGGTTCATTCCAGAGGTTGATTTTCTAGTTAACTCATGTCCTCAGTTTTAGAGATTAAAGGAAAAAGCAAACTGACGAGATTTTTGCTAATGAAGTTTTGACAATTTCCAATTTTCTGCTGAAATAATAAGTAGCATATCCTGAAAGACGGCCATCAAATAATAGGCTCCTAATCTTACAACATCCCAAACCTGCCTGTTAGACCGTGAGCCCACGCAGAGGACGACTGCAGGGCACCGAGGCGGACAGCCATCTGTAAAGGGGTCTCGGCCACCTGTGGGCCTGCGGGCAGGGGCCGACCCCTGTCACTGCCTGCAGTTGTCTCGAGTTGCGTGTCAAAGGACATAAATAAAGGCATGGACATTCAGTAGTCTTCAGCCCTGAAATTTGAGTGTGGGTTACTTCACACTCCAAGTTAAATCTCATCAAAGGTCCACGGCACTGAAATCCACAGAACTCTCCCTGAAGCCCTAAACGGTTCCTGTGTTTTTGTGGGGCTTCAGGGTTGCAGAGTAAATGACGGGATTTCATGCTACACTTTTCTAAGGTATTAACGTATGGATTACACTGGGCCTCACTCGGAGCATTTTGAAAACTAGAGCATTGTGTTGCCCAAGGATACAATTTCATGTTTAATAAGAGACGAGCAACATTGTTATTGACCCGATTTGCAAAGAAAATCAGACCTTTTAATGAGCGTTGTATTTAATGTGCTTGAGAAATCGTACAGATAACGGAGAATTGCAGCCATTCAGTCAGCAGGTGCCGCACCGGTGTTTGTGCTCTGGCGGACTGTTAGTGGGACTGGAGGGTGGAGACACAGGGACGTCTGTCCTGTTTTGGAGAGGACGGGACTCTGGTGGCCAGTGGGGAGCCTTTGAGGATGATCTCTGTCCAGCTCCCAGGCTGTGGGGGCAGATGACCCCCTCTGTGTGGTGAGGGGGCTGAGAGGTGAGGAGGTGCAGGTGTGCGCACCCAAGACCTGGGCACCAGGAAGGGTGCGGGTCCCGCTGGGTCGGACCAGAGAGCAGCCCCAAAGGGGACGCCAGGCAGGCCATGGAAGCAGCACTGGGCTTGGATCAGCTGTGTCTCTTGTTGAATGTGCCAGGCCTGCCTAGTCAGCTGGTCTGCCGGGACACATCATCCCAGGCAGGGCGCCCGGACCCCCAGGATTCGGGGTGCAGGGCCTGCATGGGGGAAGTGACCACAGATCAGTCAGCAGGCTGCCCTCTGCCCAGGCCGCCTGCTTCTGCACGTGGCTTCCTACATGCTCCCTGCTGGCGG
Source organism: Sturnira hondurensis (assembly GCF_014824575.4). Lineage (NCBI taxonomy): Eukaryota > Metazoa > Chordata > Mammalia > Chiroptera > Phyllostomidae > Sturnira > Sturnira hondurensis. Next base: position 1,669,220 of record NW_028087067.1, read on the forward strand.
CTCTTCCTCTTCTTCTGGGCACAGCCGCCTCCCGGGCGGACCCCCCCACCCCCACCCCCACCCCCACCCCTCAGTTGAGCTCAGTCTCCTGGCCAGGTGATCACACCGGGGCCACGGCTGGGCTGCAGCAACTGTGTCCTTCACAGGACCCACCAGGCGGGGACTGTGGTGGGGGGTCCAGGGCGGCGCAGAGGGGACAAATGTTGGAAGGAGCAGAAGCTCCCTTCCCCTCTCCCCACCCTCACCAAAACTGGGTGCTTGCACTCGGTTTTGTGGTTCATTTTCTGATTCCGCCGGGTTGGCTCACAGCTCGCCTGGGCGCTGGCGCAGTTGAGGCAGAAAGGAGATGTGGGAAATGCTTAGTGTGTTGGGGCGTTTGTCTTCTTCCTCTAGCTCCTCCGTTAGTGTCCCAGGGGACAGGGGAGGTAGGGGGGCTGGATGCAGGGTCAGGGCGCACAGAACCGTGCGGGCTGGCTCCCAGGTCCTCGGGCCCCTCCTCCACGGCCCAGGGGAGACCCACAAAGTCCACAGGAGTTTGTCCCCTTGTCTCCTGCTCTGGGGGACCACAGCGAAGGGGCTGTTCTCCAACCATCAGAAAATAGCGATGACATGAAAAGACATAACTGATGGGATCGTCATAGCTGGGAGTTACCTGAAGCCAATATGGGTGCTGAGAATTCCTGTCCCTTCACTTGTCAGTCACTGGTGAACCTGGCACCATCCCCAGAGTGTCCCCAGAGCGTCCAGACTGTGGGCCAGCCGAGTGAGGAATGGGGCCATCAGACAGCAGGAGGTGGGGGCCTTGAACCCTGGCTGCCTCGCTGGTGACTCAGCTGAGACCCTCTTCCCTCTGTGAACTAAACAACTTCTCTCCAAGGGTCCAGTAGTGCCCAATCCACGAGGGTTTTCAAATTAAATTATGGGAACTAGAAAGCATGCAGCATGCGTTCCCCACCCCCGAGAAATGGGGCAAATATTTCCCACCCTGTCGGTTAACAAGACGAACTCCGCGGGAGTTTTGCCCCAGGAAGGCGTGAAGGAGCATCTCGGGCACATTGTCCACGTTCGCAGGAAGGTCTGAGGCAGTCCCTCATGCAGCACTGTGGTGTTGGCCTGTCCCAGGGACTGACACAGAGTCCGGGTGGAGTAATTTTTATGCTGAAACTGTTCCCGTCCCCGAGGGTGCCGGCTGGGAGGAGGGAAGGCAGCGTTTCCAGGGTGCCCGCCGTGGACCGGTGCGTCGCTGGAATTCCCCCACCCCATGCCGGGTCCCTGCTCCAGACGGAGTCACGGTAGGAAAACCAAGGCCGGTCCCGAGTGGAGCAGGTGCGGAAGCCAGGTCTCTGCTTGCACCCGCCTGGGGCCTGCGCGTCCCATCGCCACCGGGACAACCCCAGCCTCTCAAGGCTGATTGGGTGGGGCAGCGGCACACGGGCGGTTCCCACAAGCCTTTTCTCCTCACCAGGGACCCGTCGGAAAGTGCCCAGTAAAGGCTGGCTACGCATACGTGAATTATTTCTGTGTACGCTCAACAAGGCCATCAGCACGCCGAGCTCTGGAGAAAGATGTGAGCCTTTTCCAATTAGTTTCTGAAAGCACGTCGTCAACGATTTTGTTATCAGTTCCAGGTAATATTACTAACATGAGAGCAGCAGAACAGTGGTCAAGTAGGTCATGTTTAGGAAAGATTTTAGAGTGGATGTGCTGAGAAATCTGTCTCCATGTCAGGAATATATATACATACACACACTCGAAGATAATATTAGAAAGTGACAGGTAGCAGCCCAAAATACATGACGCACTCAGACTGCTCTGAATGTGCAGCGGGCTCGTTCAAGGTTAAACTGCAGAGTGGAGGTCAAGCCTCCCTCAGACACCAGAGCGCCTGACGGTCCAGCTCGCCAGCTCCACCTCCCTCACCCCTCGTTGCCAAAAAGGGAAACTGTCTTCAACCGCCCCCCCAAGAAGACATGTGGGGGTAGGTTTGATGCTTTTTATATCTCAGCACATAGCCGCGCAGATCACCAGGGGACCATTTCCCCCCAAGTGAATGACACCGTGGCTCGAGGACCCGTCACTCACACAGGCCCCAGGCTCTGGAAGAAGCCCTCCCAGTGTGGGCCCAGGGACCGCAGGGCTGGGGAGAGCAAAGCAGGACACTTTGAATGTGACTGGGAAAGCCTGCTGTCTCGGCCCTAAGACGCGGAGGGGACCTTCGGGGTCCCACCACAGAGGAGCTAAGGATCAGGTATTTCAGCCTGTGTGTGCAGTTGCCGTGAATCGTCCATCACATGGCGACCCAGGACAACTGAGTACTGTGCTGTGGGCCCGGCTAGGGCCATGGCCCTGGAAGCAAGGACAGCGGGGCCAGAGCTGAGAGTGTCCTCCGTGCCAGACCCCGGGGGCAGGGGGCCAGGCAGAGCGCAGGGTGACGGGGACCCAGGCGGAGGCTCGTCTGAGAAGCCCCCTGGGGGAGATTTTCTCAAGTGTGACCACCATGGCAAACCCGCCCAAGGCATCGCCCTGGTCAGCGGTCACTCTGAGATGCGACCTGCCGGTGAAAGTGATCCTGCGTTAACAAGTCCAGGTAAAAATTGGACTAAGAAGAACCAGACGAGCTTTCTAGTCTTTCTACAAGAAATATTACAAAACCGCAGGACCTCATGATGGGGTGACCGGTCACTCTTCCGCAAACCTGCAGAAAAACTCGAGTGGCTGGCCGGTCAGGAGCAAAATGAGCAGGAATTTTGTTTTCAGACTTTTTCCCCAGTATTTCTGATGATGACAGAATTTTTGAGATTTTCAAACGTGTGCATTGTGAATTTTCTTGTTTTATTCTAAAGAAAACAGGCACTGATGTCACGTTTCATGCAGTACTCACAGCTGGGCCTTCTTTTCTTGGAGGGTCCCCACATCGCCTGTCCTTTAGGCCCTGAGAACTGTTGACAGTCTGCTGTCTTGTTCCAAGGAAGGAAGGAAAGGTAAAACCTCCACGTTTATGAAAATTCTTTCCCTAACAAATGAAGTTCAAGACTGCGGTAAAGCTGAAGGCGAACACTGGTCGGCTGCTCCCCCCGTGCTCCTGTCTCCATCCTTCCTGCCCCCCCCGGGGGGCTTTGCCCTGGTCTCCTCTTCTCCCAGTGGCAACTGGAACGTCCGCGTCCTCAGACAGGTGTCTCCCATGGTCTTGACATTGGCCAAGGTCAGCATACACTGCTGTTTGCCCGGCGAAAGGGAAACAACCTCGTTCTATCTGGGTCTCAGCTACAGCAACACAGGGCTTTACAAGCCACCTAATTCAAGAAATTAAAGACATTTCGCCCCAAATAGGCACCTAAAATAGGTTTTCCACTTCCTATTGGCTTTCTGTCCACATTGAGCTACATATAGGAAAATGGATGGCGCCGCACTGGGGTTGAAATGAGCACGGCGTTCAAGCTGAGCAGAGCCTGTTCCAAAAGCGCGCCCATCCCTGTCCCTGCCTCCGCCTCCGCCTCCGACCGCAGGGATCCCGCTCCCGATTCACAGGGCTTCCGGGGACGCCCCGCCTGCGTGTTCACGTCAGTTAGAGGCGATATCCCGGTGCCCTGATTCATCTCCCTGACGATGGTTTCTTCGCTTTGGTGAAACAAGAGCATTATTTTCACACCTGTCTTATAAACCCTACAAAATTATAGCCTGTTAGCAGGATTCAAGTCTGTCTCTGTACAGGGGACATAATTTCCACTGCAATGACAACGGTGATGGGACAATCAAAACTGGCCATTTGGCCTGAAACCAGGCCGACAGAGGCCGAGGGGTGAGGCACTTCCTAGCTTAGTGGTGAGTGTGGACAGCGGCGCCCACGGTGGTTGTGGCGACTCAGCATTTGGTGGCTTTCTCACCTGTCGACGAGTCACCCAACTGCGGGCTTCACCTCAAAATCAAAAATCCAGGGGCACCAACCAATATTCTCTATGTATTAAGAAAATAATTTTAAATGCATTTTAATTGAATTAATTGCTTTTTTAAACCATACTTGCTTCTTGCCACAGCACAGGGCGTCTGCAGCCCGCTGTGGAAGTTACGCTTTACAAGGTGGACATGTTTACTGTTATAGATTCACATCAGAAGTTTTCAGTGAGAAGACCTATAACCCGGGGAGAATGTCTTATTTTATATGCTAAATAGAATCCTGCATGACAGTGCTTACTTTTGTCCCTGTTAGTACAGCATTGGCAATCCAGGAAACTTCTAGGAAGGTGGGGGGAGGGAGGGAAAGAATGAAGAAAGGAAGGAGGGAGGGAGGGAGGGAGGAATTGATAGAGACAGCAAGTAGGCAGCCTGGTGGTTGAGGTGGGCGCCACTGAGACATCAAGTTTGAACCAACAAGAGTCTACTGGCCTGGAACTCATTTTCACCTTTGGTTCTCTCATACTACAACCGACCTCTGCAAAAACGTCCTCTGGGGCATGACCACTGAAGCCTGTTTAACCTTCCCTCCCCCCGGAGAGCAGGTGGCTGGCTGACCTCGGGTCTGGAGCAGCCCGTCCCGTTCTGGACCCCATCTTCCTCCTTGTCAGACAGAGCGACAGCACCCCGGGTTTCCAATGCTCCCCAACACTTCCGTGATGCACGGTTGTGACCGCACCCACATCGCAGGGTCCTAGAGGCAGCCAACGCTTTCTGAGCAGAAATCTAAACTTCAGTGAGAGGAGGGCTCCTGGAAGAATGGTACCCGAAGTTGTGAAAACGAGGAAGACCAGTGAGGAAGCCAGCCTTGGACATGGAGATGATGGCCACAGCCAGCCTAGCTGTTGTCCTTGTCTGCTTATGAGGAGAGCCACGCACCAGGGCAGGCAATTCATGGGGCAGGTTTCTCTTCCAACCCACGAGCTCCAAGAGCGTTTACTGAATTTGTTGGCTGCGTGGCCTCCAGAAACGAAACATCTCTCAGAAAACCCTGGGCAGATTGGTGTGTGTCAGAACTATTATCTTAAAATCATGCAAATATAAAACTAGGAGGGCTTATAGATTCTGTATAACAGCATAAATATATAAGCAAATGCATACGAAACTACACAAATAGAAAGATTGAAAAGCGACAATGAAGGTGACAGGTTTTAAGTGACACTAAATCGTCACTCCAAATGAAAGCTCTGGCATGAAGTGGCAGCATCACAGATACCGTCATCGTCACTACCGGTCCCCTTCAGCGACTCTCTCCCTTTGGCCCAGAGGCATCATTTACCCGGGGAGTTCACTTCCCTCTTGTTCTCATTAGCCTGAGGATGGTAAAGTTGTGCTGCTGACAGACTGTGGCGTCTCAAAGACAAGGACACAAGGACAGCGCCTGCTGATCGTGCCCCGTGGCTGTCCGGAGTCACACAGTCATCACAGGAACAGGGGAGATCAGTGGAACCTGGGGGCAGAGGGCGGAGCCCCCAGCACTCCCCGATTCCAGGGCTGGGGGAGCTGCTCCGGCCGTTTAGACGCCCGATTCCTCCCGGCGTGGCCGGGAAATAAGTCACGGACCCCCCAGCCGTCCCGCTGCGAGCTCACCAACGTGGGAAAGTCTCCTCCATGTCGAGGAAGTGAAGACAGTTCGGGGAGGTTCCCGCAGAGGCGTGATGCGTGCATCCGTCACTGGGAGAGCAGAAGCACCAGCAACCCCGCGTTGTTCACGACACGCGGGGCAGATCACCTGTCATGTCACAGGCTGTTATTTAGGGCAATCAAAGGTCGGCGTGACGAGTTCCAGTGCATAGGGCACTTCACCAACGAGTTTGAATGGCGTGCCGCTGGACCTGGTAGCCACNCACTCCAAATGAAAGCTCTGGCATGAAGTGGCAGCATCACAGATACCGTCATCGTCACTACCGGTCCCCTTCAGCGTGCCCGCAGTGCTCCCATGGGGCTGTGGGAGTTGGGGTGAACCCTCTCCACGCATAACACTCCGGGGCGACTCTCTCCCTTTGGCCCAGAGGCGTCATTTACCCGGGGAGTTCACTTCCCTCTTGTTCTCGTTAGCCCGAGGATGGTAACGTTGTGCTGCTGACAGACTGTGGCGTCTCAAAGACAAGGACACAAGGACAGCGCCTGCTGATCATGCCCTGTGGCTGCCCGGAGTCACACAGTCATCACAGGAACACAGGAGATCGGCGGAACCTGGGGGCGGAGGGCGGAGCCCCCAGCACTCCCCGATTCCAGGGTTGGGGGAGCTGCTCCGGCCGTTTAGACGCCCGATTCCTCCCGGCGTGGCCGGGAAATAAGTCACGGACCCCCCAGCCGTCCCGCTGCGAGCTCACCAACGTGGGAAAGTCTCCTCCATGTCGAGGAAGTGAAGACAGTTCGGGGAGGTTCCCGCAGAGGCGTGATGCGTGCATCCGTCACTGGGAGAGCAGAAGCACCAGCAACCCCGCGTTGTTCACGACACGCGGGGCAGATCACCTGTCAGGTCACAGGCTGTTATTTAGGGCAATCGAAGGTCAACTTGACGAGTTCCAGTGCATAGGGCACTTCACCAACGAGTTTGAATGGCGTGCAGCTGGTAGCCACACCAAGCGGGTCGGGAACGAACGCCTCCAGGTGACAGCAGGGAGTGTGTGTCTTCCTGCACCGAAGTAGGAAGACACCGAAGTCTCACACGGCTCGCTGTGTATTTGTTCCAAGGAGCACCCATGCGCCATTCCGAATCCACATACTCCCCTGGTGATGGGCCATCTACCTCCCGCCCACAGTTCGGAAGGCCCAGCGTGTGAAGCGCCGGGCAGCACAAGCTGAGCACTTGGCCGTGGTTTGGCCCGTGGGGAAAATCGGAAAAGCAGGTGCCTCACGCCCCGGTACCAGCTTAACCCCAAGTTAAGTCAGTGGGTCATCAAGTATGTATGGGTTGCTTGTGATGGAGCCGAGGGGCCGTGTTGGCTGGGCGCCGTCAGGGTTGCCGTGACTGAAGCTGTTGATGGGATTTGAGGACCTCGGCCCCCGTGATGTCCCTGTGAAAAACCAGAGCCGACCGGACTGAGGGGCACACCCAGGCTTCAGTGCGCGAATGTGTCCCGCACACCAGCAACGTGGAGCACGCCGAGCAGGCCTCCTCTTCCGTTAGAATCCCGCCTGGTTCGCTGCGGCACGTCGGGGTGCAAAGATCCCCACTCCAGTCAGGGACGTGCTGCGGGAGGTGGGGGACCGGGAAGGACGGCAAATGACAGCGGTCACCGTGCACGAGGCAGAGTAGGGAGGTGGGGCCTAGTAAGGGATGGGGCCTTCGGAGCAGCTCCTCCAGCACAGAAGCCACTTCAGAAGGCAAGCGTTTGCCGGCCAGGCCCCAGGAAGGGCCTGCGGGCCACCCAAGCATGACCTGTTGGGAGAAGGGCCACCAGGTCAGCAAGTCCCAGGTGGGGCGAGGGTTGCACTGTGAGCTGGTGAGTGGTGGAGGCTGGAAGTTTGCACTGTCCCAAGGGGCTGGGGACAAGCGGGAAGGGCCTTGCCATCGGGCAGTGTAGTGACAATACCCGCCATCCGGGCAGGCAGTGTGGCCCCAACGTAAGTGATGTTGGAAGGAAGAGGTTTGGGGGGGGGCTGAGGCACCAGACAGGAAGGTGGCTTCCGTGATGCTGGGGACTGAGGGTGAGCCGAGTATCTGCACTGTCAGGCGGGGCAGGCCACATAGGCCAGCCCTGTGCCCGACGGAGTCCCCCCGTAACCTCACACCTGTCATCCTGTGATTTCTTTTCTTCCTTCCAAGCCCTGACTCCCAAACCTGTGCTAAGGACTGACCCAACGTGCGTTTTTTAAGTGTGAAATCTTAATAACTTGACTCCCTGGGGTGGGGGACCTCCCCCCATCCCCTGAGGCTGTGGAGCTGGTGGAGCTCGGCTCTCAGCCCCGAGCTCTCTGCCCTCCCGCATCTCGGGGGTGTGTTTGCTCACCTTCTCCCACGTCCTCGTGGGTCTGAGGCTCCTGGAGAATTCGGTAAGGAGATACCTGGGAAGCCGGAGCCCCGCCTGGAGCATGGCTGTGGTTGGTTTTGCCTTCGTTATTGTCATTCCTCTGGTAATAGGAGGGATTTTAAGAACCACTTGGGCGAAATAAAGGCTCTTTTCTAACCCTGAGTCCAAGCTTAAGGCACGTGCACCTTCGTGGAGAGTCCTGAATGTGCGCGGAGCTCCCGAGAAACGCACGCACTGCCCTGTGACAGTGGCCACATCACTAGTCACTTCCTGCCCAGTGACGTTTTTGATTCAGATGGTGAATGACATTCTTCTCCAGGGTTAGGGAGGGTCCTGGCCCGGACCCCCTTTTTCTGCGTCAGTAACAGCTTGTGAAACTGCGCCCCAGTCTCCACCCCCCCTCAAAGTTCCTCAGTTCCCAGCAGAGGCCAGCGTCTCTCCGAGCCCTTCCCCACTGTGAGGATCTGCACTCACACAGGTTTTGGACTCACTCTGAGGATGAACTTGACTTCTGCCAGGCACCTCTGCCACAGCAGCCAGGGCTGGATGCAGAGCACCAGCCTCAAGGGGAGGGATGGAGTCCTGGCCAGGCTTCTGCCCGCAGTCTTGCCCGTGAGCTTGGGCACACCCCTGTGCCGGATCCACCGAGCCACCGAGGGGGACGGTGCTGGGCCTAAGTGAGTCCGTGGAGTGCGGCGGTGGCCAGCGGCTGGCTCTGTTGGACTGGGAACTGGCGAGCGGTTGAGCAGCGGTCTGCAGGGGGCTTGACGTGCTGGGGTGGGCGTGGGCGAGCGGGTTAAAGACGGCCCCTCCCTGGACTTTGTTAGGCTCCTGAGACGCGGGGAGATACCCAGTGTCCCATCCTAGCGTGTCCAGGGCTCTTGCTTCTCTCCTCCCATGCGTTTCCGTTACATTACTTTAGATACCTTGTGATGATGTGTGACTCTGAGCAGTGGGACAAGATACTCAGAACCTCAGCACCCGACGGGTTTTGAACAGACACTTTTCTTATTTTTGCCTCTTCCCCCTTCTATCTCATTGCAGTTATTCTGTTTCGTGCTGCTTTTTCCCAGTTTTTTGTACGAGTTTTAGCGATGCCCCGTGATCGTCTCTCTGTGTCTGTAAAGCCGACCTCCCCGTGAAGCATTTCGATGACAGAAATCGCAGAACAACCCCCGACCCAGGCAGCAGAATCACGACCGAGAACTTGACCAGTCGTGACTTCAAAACTTCAGGGCCCCCTTGAGTCTCTCCCAGAAGCCCAAGTTCAAAGTGGCTCTTCTCGGGGCCATAGCCGCTTATCCCCGGCCCCTCATCCCGAACTACCCGACTGTTCACTCCTGTCACTCAAACCACTGCCCAGGAAGGGGTCTCAGGACAGAATCTTGGCTTTGCCATTTGGGGGAAAAAAGTGTCGCCTGCGGCACATCATCCGGACTCTCTGAGGGGCAATTTTCTCATCGAATGAAGTGCGGCCCTCTGCTCTGCGAGGCTTTACGAGCGTTCGTGCACAACGTCTGCGTCTGGCCCATCTTGGATACTGCGCGGGGAGTAGCCATGGCCGACCTTCCTTCCGCCCGTCTCTCCGTCCACCGATCGCTCTTCCCTCAAACCACTCACCTTCACTCCGGGTTTCCGCCGGAGTTGAGGGCCGCCCTGGACCCCAGCAGCCTGTGGCCAGGAGGACGCCCCTCACGCTCTCCTCAGCAGTCCTGCAATTCATTTGGTTCGCTCTCTCCTCGGAACGGCGTTTCTCTGGCCCCTGGCTGGGACCCTGTGGCCACTGTCAGTGCCACTGAGGCTGGTCTGCTTCACTGGCCTGTGAGCTCCCACTGGTGTTCTTGGGAACCCTGGTGTCTTCCACTGGTGTCCGGGGCCTTTCCCCCTGGGAGGGGGTGCTTCGGGCCATCTGCTTGCCCCTCAGTGCCAAGCAAGGCCTCTGAGGCTCACTCCCAGGTGCATCTGGTCAGTGGTGGGTTTCCAGCCCGTACGTTTTTAGAACATTCAAGGTGAAAATAGCCTGTGCAGCTTGAAATAATTGTTCAGCCTACAGAGTTTAACAAGAATAATCATCACCTCATCGTTGTATCCCTGTAAACTTTCACAGGCCAGAATGTGGATACTGAAGAAATATCGCCATGAGAATCACATAGAACAACATTACCAGAACGTCCGCAGGGCGTCGATGTCAGGAGGAGCGCTTTGGACCTGCGGAAACTTTCAGTATTTGCTGGCACTTTACCCTCTTCCTGAATTTGAACTTGCAGATTATTATTACTTTCTTCTGGGGCCTTTTTCTCCACACGGCTCCCTACTGTGTTCGGGAGGTTCGGCCAACGTGTCAGGGAACAGAGTCTTTCTTGCCTAGAACTTAGCCCTAACTCTCGGAATGACAGGGGCCATTGTCAGCCACAACATCCTAAATGACAACCAACGGGACTCTGCCATCTTTCCAATCATGGGTTTTGCCACCCTCCTGCTGAGTCAGCGTCGCAGCCTCCTGTTCGCTGTTCTTTTACTGAATCTCCAGGGGCTGCTGGAACTTGCAGGTGGCCTCGCTGATGACGCAGTCATTGGCTGTATTTGCCTGCACAGGACAGGAAGCACCTACCTCTCTACACACCCCCCCTGGTTCGCTATTTCCTTTACGTTGAACTTGGGAAACCTGGGACACGGTGTCCTTCAACCCCACGGCTGACGTCCTTCCTACCTACCTCCCTGACATGGCCTGCATGTCCCTTCCTACCGCGGAAGGCCCAGCAGGCCTCGAATCTTCCCTCTGAAATTAGTTTGTTCACAAGTCTTCCAGACGATGGGGTAGTTCTGCCTTGCAATATTTGTGTAAACACGTTGTCTACTTGGCTCCAACGCCTATTTCCTAAAAAACAGAATTACGTCTCATTCTGAGACATCGTCTGCATCATGGGAGCCGAACGATGACATAGCTTAGCATCGTCTTTTCTTCCCCCAAACATTCTAGGTTCTTCTGGGAAGGGGCTGTCTTCCCTCCTGTCACCAAGTCCTACAGCCAAGTCCTAGGGACAGAGAAGAGTGGACAGTTACCTAGTCGTTTCACTGCAATGGGCCCGTGTTAGTGCCTCTCAGACTCAGATGTGTCTGGGAGCGTCCCTTGACTGTCTCAAAATGCAGATTTGAAACAGTAGGTCTGAGGTCCAGCATTTCTAAGAATCTCACCGGTGGTCCCACAGCTGCTTCTGTGAAGCACACTTTGGAGAGCAAGGAATTAAATTGTCTCAGAGTGTATTTCTAATGCCTGACCTTTCGTGTCAATGAAATGCGTGCCGAGCTGCCTGCGTGCAGCGCCCTTCCCCCAGGGTATTTCCGGGGGCCTGGCCTTCTCTGTGTTTTCTTTTCCAGAGTGCTGTGTCCCCCTGGCTCTCTGGGAGGGGCTGGAGAAATTTCCTTGATATCTTGTGAGAGATGAAGAAAGAGTCCTTCCATTTAAACAATTGTCTGTAATAGGTAGATACAGAGCCAGTGTGTGTTTACTGGCCATTTACTGAGAGGCAGCAAACCCTTCTCCGTGGTCTAAGTGCTTCCTTTTCACCCACAGAAAAGTGCAGGCAGATTGTATTCCTTTGTGCACGAGGCGGACGAGATTCCGAAAGATTAATAATACCTGACTGGGCGATTTAAAGCAACGTAGGAATAGTGCTGATCTCCTGAGAAAAGTGTCCTTGGTGTTTCCTCACTGACTAGGAGGAGAGGCTGGGCTTCGATCAACCCAGCCTGGTGCACGAGGCCGGCGGCCTGGGCCTGGGCCACACCACCAAGGCACCTCCAGTGCCTGCGGTCCCCCTAAATGTGGTACCTGCATCTACTACCTGGGGATCCTCAGCCTTTGGCGTCCTGGGAGGACGTGTCCAACACCCAGGTGGAGCCCAATCCCAGAGAGGCCGGTGCAGTTTGCCCAGGACAGGCACTGCCACCAGGCCCCCAGGGGGTGCCTGCGCTGCTGGACTAGCCCCCCGCCCCCCGCCCCACTTTGAGAGCGGGCTCCCGGAGCTTCTTTCCCACACGGGAGTCCAGACGGGTAACAGGGGCCTCTCGGGGGTGCAGCTCGACTACATCCTCCCAGGTGCAGAATCCCTTAATGGACTCTTCCCCAGCAAATCGAGCCCAAACACCTAGGCTAGTCAATCACATCTCTGACATTGGACCCAATATAAGGACAGTTATCATCTCTTATTATTTATGTCCTCCTTTGCAATGGGCCAATATATGAGGCCTGTCTGGAAAAAGTGCAGCATTGTTAATATAACGAGAAGAGTTTACGTGACGTCCATGTGACCTGGCAGCCAAGCAGAGCGGACTGGAATGCGCATGCGTGAACAGTGAGGACTTCACTGTGCTAGTCAAGGGGGCTGTAGATGCTACTGAGTGAGCGTGTGGACCGTGTGGACGTCACAGTCGAAATGACGGAGTGAGCAGAGTGATGAATCTGTGACAGATTTTGCTCTGACCTTGAACACTCTCCTGCGGAAATTATTGCCATTTCATAGATGAGGAAGATGATTGAAAGCGGTTAGGAAAGTTCTCCCTTCACGTCCGCTGGTGGGCAGCCAAAACGGTGTTCCGATCGGACACTTCGGACCCCAGACCCTGGTCCTTGGGCCCCCACTGTGCTCAGGGGTTACTCCGTGTATCACTCTGAGCAGCGGCGTTGCGCACCCGGGAGACTGCAGGTCGGATCCCACATGGCAAGTGCCAGGTTGACCGTTTGTGCCGAAGGGTGAAAAGAGGAAGCTCAGTTTCGTCACAGCGTCACCGTCTTTTGAAGAAAACCATTTAGTTGATGGATCTTGTAGACACATTCAGGGCCATAATGAAACATGAGATGCTATGAAGTAAATACACATTTCATGTTTGATAAAAGTTAGGATTGGAAACATATCAAAGCTTAATCTTATGGGAATCACTAAATGCGGTCATTTAGATTTTTCTCTGTGCGTTCCCCAGCGACCTCCTCCGGGCCTGCCATGTGTGGTGAGGCGAAGGTCCCGGGCACACACTCTTTGGTAACGGCCTGGCGCAGTGTCCTGGTAGCCTGCGGAAGTCGGTATCAGGTAGCCCCTGTGCCGGTCTCTGCTTTGTGTTCGGGAAGTGCCCCCAGTTGAGGGTGGGGGCCAGCGCGTGGCGGGAGCAGGAGCAGGTCCACAGCACGGACGCATGTGCTGAGCTAAGGCTGGCTGGCGAAACCACCACACTTAAGTGTGTGTTAGGGAAGACGGGGGCAATTCTGCAAATTCCTGCCAGGAGTGATGCATGCGTGGGACCTCCGACCCCACCTGTGGCCATTCGGCATCAGTCTGACTGTTAGAACTCACCCACCACTGCCATCGGTCCGCAGTCAGCCCGGGGTCTCTCCTCCGGAGTCACTCTAACCGTGGACCCCGCAAGCCGGGCTCCGCTGGGCAGGGGAGTCCTGGCCTCCTGGGAGTGTGGCAGGGGTTCTGCCCCGAGGACAAGCTACAGCTAACCTCTGGGGGGGGCGAGCGGGGAGGCAGCAGGCCCAGAGACCCCTGGGCTGCAGAGGAGCTGCAGTGTGCCCCCCGCAGGGGCTCCCCGGGGGCTCTACCTTGTGACAGGACACCCAGTCTGAGCCCCGAGCCCCTGAGAATCAGAGCCCCAAGCGGCCGCCACCCTCCGGAGCCCATGGGAGAACAACGACTGGAGAAATCACTGCCAACCTGTGTCTGGGCGCCGCTGGCGTGGGCCAGGCTGCCGTCAGAGCACCAAATGCTCACTGTCTAATTTAATTTTCACGACTCTTTGGGAGATAAGAGAAAACTGAGTTTCACTCAGGTATTCGTCGAAGGCCACGTCAGTTGGGAGTGGAAAAGTACAAATTCCAAAGAGGATGGTCCCTTTGTTGCCAGGGCTCTGACCACTGGGTGGGAGACTGCCTGGGGGAAGTGGCGCAGGGGTCTCTCCTTAGGGTCACGGGCAGAGACCGGTGCCAGCGGGTGTGGGGCATTCGCCAACACCCTCAGCCTTCAGGGGGCCTGTTTTTCCTCCGAGGACAAACATCGACCTACAGAAGACCCTCCCGTGGCTGTGAACCTCCCACGCGCCTCTCTGTTTGCACCTTGAGGATGCTTCAAAACAAATTTTGCTCAGAAAAAGTCTTGAAAAATCGTCCTGCCAGGCCTGCCTGCTCAGGCATCCTAAAATGACTCTGCCAACGCCGAGCATTGCTGGCGGCCAGAGGCATCCGCGGCGTGACGAATGTGACCTCCAGCGAGGCCTGGCGTTGCGTGGCATCTCTCAAGTCCCTCGTGGGCGTGATACAATCACACAGCGCCTCTAAGAGAAAGGTCCCTCTTACGGCATTGACGTCCCTGTGCGAAGGCAGGTAGGGAACAAGGTCCTCGGCCAACAGTATGTCAGTAGGACTGGCCTTCCTTCTCTGTGTCACAGACCAGAGACAGGAAGCATCTGAGCACGCTCGTGGGGAATTCTAGCGAGCAGGTGTGTGGGCCGAGTCAGGAGCCGCGTCCCAGCAGAGGTCGGACGGAAGTGGGTGACGATCGGACGGTCCTCAGCTGGGCCCAGCTGTGGCTCACGTAAGCTGCTGAGGTGAGCTAAGGGACACGTTCTCTCAACCACGTCCCCATGTGGGAGCTGCTGTCTGTCTGCGGGAACACGTAGGCGTGGAGGCTTGGTTTGCAATGGACTTCTGGTTTTTGTGTGTCCTCTGCAGTGTCCCACTTGGGCAACCGTGGCTGAGAAGCCCTGGTCTGACCTGTGGCCGTAGGCAGAACGAAGGTCAAGTCCATGGGTGGGGTGAGCTACTACCCAGTGACAGGGCAGGGTTGGTGCCAGGGCAGGATGCGCTGCCCGCTGCTGAGATGCACCAGGGCTGAGGCCTGGCGTGTTCTGTTTTGTGACGTAAGTGACAATGTGGCCACGCAGTGCTGTCACTTTCCCCAGACGCATAAGGCATTCCTGAGTGTTTGCCTCTTAGTGGCTTCCACGAACTCACTCCAGGGGTGTCCTCTCTTGCGTCCGGGAGCTGAGCTGTCCCAGCACAAACAGGGGACGACTCTACCTGGGCATCTTCACCATCCCTGTGAGACTCCAGGGGCCCCTGTCCCAAGCGTCTGGGGTGGCGGGAGTGATGGCCCTGGGTGAATGTTCCCAGGGCCAAGAAGCAGTCGGGAGAAGGGGCACTTGCTTCTGGAGCTGACGTCACCTCTGGGGAGTTGACAAAGAATTGCGAGTTCTCGTAACCATTTGGGACAGCGTTTGGAAGAAAATCACTACGTGTACCATACTGGGTAAAAGCCGAGGGAATGAGGGCCACACAATTAAGATCGATTTTTGCGCCAGAGCTGCCTGGAGTCAAGTTGGGTAAGAAAAGCAGCTGGTTTTCTAAGCGGCGCTCCAAGTGGGGGGAATGGGAACGTTTTTCCCCAATAATTACCTACATTTTGCTCTCAAATAGAGGCCCCGTGAGAGCGAAGGTCGAACACTAACCTGGAGAGGGGAACTGAATATGCACTAAGGTTCATAGCTATGTGAGTGCTAAGGCTCATCTCGGGCACACTGGTTAGATCCGGGGAAGGGGAGGTTGGTAACACTACCAAAACCATTGTCGTGAGGCCCGGCGTGTTTTTGTGTGGGACTGCACACGTGTGGGAGGTCAGCCCGGGGTCCAGATGCTCAGCCCGTGCACAGCGGCCTCAGAGAAGGCAGCGGAGTGCAGAGCCCGGCCTGGGGGCTGGAGAGCAAAGGTCCAGCTGGGAAGCTGCCTGGAGGCCGCGAGGCCTGGAAAGAGCTTCCTAAAGTCATGTGATTCAAGTTCGCCAGTTTTATTGATAACATGCTACGTGTCGTACTCATGAGCCAAGTAAACATAATTTTATCGAGAAGCAGGATTCGAATGATGCGTTCGAAATAATCGGAGCAGAGGTTCCCACAGATGTACTACCATTCAGGTTCTAAAGCGGCAAAGACAGATGGTTTTAATATCAAGCTGTTATGGCTAATAAGGGAACAGACCAATATTGCTAATTGTGTAATTTATTTTTCTCCTTTGTTACTCAGAGATGTTTTTCAAACCACTGGGGGTGTGGAAACAAAGCCAGCGCCGCGTGGAGGGAGTGTGCAGCCGGCCCCCAGAGCACGCCGTTCTGGGTCTAATCTGTTAGGAAAAGCTCCCAGAACCGGCTGCGTTTCCATCAGCTCTCTGTCTTCCTCGGGTAAAATGATTCCAGTGGAAACAGGAAAGTCTCGTTCCCCACACGTCACCTGCACAATGTCGGTGTCAGCGTGATGGACAGCGACCACGAGCACCCGCTGGACTTGTTTCTGGAGCTATTTCCAGGCCCTCGGGCCAAGTCCTACTCATTCGGGGCTCCCAGCTGGCCCTTGGGGGCGCGCCTGTGCTCCAGAAATTTGAGATGACCAGGGCACGCTGCAAGGTTACCTTGGCAATGGTGGCTCACGGGACAGGGTGCCAGCCTCGGCCCTCAGAGGGCCCCCAGAAAGCCACAGCCTGCAGGGCTGTGGGAAACAGGGCTCTGGGCGTTGCAGCAGCCGTGGGAGCTTAGTCCGGGGTTAAACAGCGTGATGCTGGAGGTGTTTCTGCTCATGTTAAGTGACGTCTCTACTTCTGCGGGTTCCAGGTTTTTCTCTTTCTCCTTACTGGGCAGCCACGTGTGTGTGCCTGTGTGGGCACGCATGTGATGCAGGGACAATGAGGGGTTCGGACGTGTTGATGGTGAGGTGTAGGTGCTCATCCGTGTGCAGATGCTGGGTGGAGCCTAGGATACGTTTGCTGGGGCTCACAGAACAGACGTGAGGGTGAGAATTAGCAGACAAGGCTTCCTGCACATGGATGGTACTGAGGACCCCAGATCTAGTTTTCTCAAGGATGCTTCGAGGACCAAGTATCTCCCTGCTGCGCAGAGACGGACCCAGCCAGTCAGAAGGAGGTGCAAGCAACCGAGGGGAAGGAGCGGCCAGCATGGGGGAAGGAAGCCCGGGGAAGGGCCCCAGGGTGCAGGGAAAGGCTTTCGTGGACCGGTGGACCGGTGCTGGGGCGGGAAAGGGCACTCCCGGTGGCGGGGTGGGGTGATGCAGGCAGCAGGAGGAGTGGGGGTTGGGGCGCACCCCTTCAAGACGTGTGGGTGTGAGCACATCTATAAGGCGGCATCTAGGGGAGGAACTTGGGTCGAAAGGCGAGCAGGTAAAGATAGAAGTGCCCGGAGTGCAGGTGAAGGGGCGGAGTGGGAAGGAGGTTCCCCGAAGGCGTGGGCGTTCGGCCGGAGAGGCAGCGCAGGCACACCCCTCCCAGGAACGGGGGAGAGAGCAGGGCCCAGGGGCTCACGGAGGGTCCCAGTCCCCGGGGGAGACATAAGAACAGACATGCACAGATGGAAACGCCTGGGGGTGGGGGGCAGGGCAGAGAGAGCTCCCTTCCAAACCTGTTTCCGCTGCGAACCCTGAGGTGAGATTGCATCTTGACAAAGGAGGAAGTGGGTGTTTCCTGTATAGCAGTTGTAGCTCCTCTCTAAGCATTACAGTCGAAATGGAAATTTCCTCCGTGTGCTTCAGGTAAGGGAGGAAGATTGTAGCACTTTCTCTGAAGTCAGCTTTTCTCCCAAACGTCCAGCTGGTGCACAGGAGTGCACGTGAAACCGGGGCAGTCACCAGGTGGTAGACATACTCCCTTTTATTTTCGGGTCCTTAGACTCCTGTCTGGTATCACTTCAGTCTTCATTCACTACCAGCCGGTTCCTTCCACAGATGGGCATGCAGCCTGGGTCCCGCCCTGTGCCCTGCTAGATTTTAAATCTGTGCAAGGCACAGACCATGCAGTCCTCAGTTTCCTCCTGCCGAAACCTCACAGGACAGCCCGATAACCACGGGTGGAATTAGCAGCATCAGGCTGGTCTCACTGCACCAGGAAAGCTGAGGGGGAACAGCGTTCACAAATTAAAGGTGTGTGGTCAGATTCTACGTGGGCATCAGGGCAGGTGGAGTGGAAATGACCACTGGCCAGGTCAACGGGAAACTTCTGTTAATAAAGAGAGAAGACTTTCAGGGGTGCAGCGGGGTGAGAAGTCCAAGTTCAGGCAGTTATGAACAGGGTCAAGGACAGGAAAGCGGATGAGTTTATCAATCTATCCCTCAGTGAAACTCTGAAAGAAGCCATGTATGGGATGAGTAAGCATGGAACTCTCTGAATATTCAGTAGAATTCTAAGTAAAACGTCTGAAAAGTTTACCCTATGATTACATCTAATTTTAACATAAATAGTGTGCTTAATAACTTATTAGCATCACTGAATATGTAGAGCTTCATCTCCCTTGTAATTTATAGGTTGAACATTAACGAACTCTCTCAATTTCCATGACACCTGTCCTATGAATTTAACATCGATTTTATTATACTTCCCTAGCTTGCCCTCCAAGGCGTAGCATTTCAAATATCACCCCACTTTGGAACTTTGGTTTGTTTTGGAGTTACATACCCTATGAACCCTCTTGCTGAATTGTTCGAGGCAGAACAGGAGACTTGCTCTGGGATTTTGGGGGACAGCGAGAGTGCATTACTGGGGCTCCTCAGGCCGATGCGAGGCAGTTAGTTGGGGAAATGTCAGGAGATAAATGAGCGACATAACACTTTACTTTTCAAAGAATCTGCTCAGGAGGCATCTTTGACTCGGGGATTCTGTCACACAAGCTAAGATGCCAGCCAATTTCAGTGACAACAAGGCGCTAACCACTGTTATCACCAAACACAAAGAGAACAGTAAAGTGACCGCAGGGCGCCTTCCAGACGTGGCCCGGAGACTCATTATGTGGGGGCAAGGAGGCCGAACACCCCGGTCCCCCCGAGACCTGCCGCAGAAAATGTCACACTGGGGCTGAGCGTCCCTCCTCCACGCACGCTAGTTACCTCCATGATAAAATACCTCCTGACCTCTAAAGTTGATTTTTAAGCGCTTATGTTGTAGGGTAGCTGTAGGTTCACCAGGGACCCGCAAGGGAGACTTGGCGGTTCTCCGGGTGTCTCTTGCCCCCAACCGGGGGCTCTCCCTCCAGCAGCGGCCCCGCTTCCCGTGGAGTACGGCCTCGTTGCGGTCCATGAACCACACGGACATGCCGTCGTCCCAGGAAGCCTGCAGCTAACACTGGGGTCATCCTGGTGGGGCGTAGTCTGTGGGTTTGCACAAATGTCCCAGGACGCGTGTCCGCCACGGCAGTGTCACCCAGACTGGTGCCCCCGCCTCACACGCCCGCTGTGCCCTGTCTGCCCAGCCCTCCCCCTCTGCCCCTGATAACCCCTGCTCGGCCACTGTCCCCGAGCTCTGTCTTCTCCAGGATGTCACAGAGCGGGGATCACCAGCGGCACCTGTTCAGATTGGCTTCTCTCACCTGGTCGCCTGTGTTGCTCAGGGCCCTGACCCTCTGGCCCCATGCACGACCCCCTTGTGTCCAAGACCCCACATTCGTGTCACTCAGCAGTCACTTCCGAGGCTGTGATTCCTGGACTGAAAAAATCTGGGTGCTTCCTCTCAAAGCTATCTAGATATCAGAAGCTTGAAACAACTAAAAACAGCAAAAAATAAATCACAACATTTGCCTCTCTCTGTTTCATGGGCTCAGAGAAACCTTTGACAGGTTGCTCTTGCACTGTGCGATTGCAGTGTGAGCCTGAGTTTTCCAGACGCAGGCTGTGTGCGTCACCCTGTAATTACCGCCGTCTCCATCAGCAGCAGCAGCACACGGGGGCAGCTGCCCCCAGAGGGCGCCCGGGACCCATTTCTTATTGTTGCCTGGTGTTTGCCGTCAGTTACACAGATGTGCGTTTCCCCCCAAAAAAGGGTCCTACGTGGGCAACACTGACTGAGAAGGCATCTCCAAGCTATGACAACAGTCACAGGCCTGCGAGGAGGAGGCGACACCCGAGGATTTCGTCCTTATGCGTTAAGACACCAGAGAGCCACTCTCTGACACTTCCATTTAACACACTGATCACGCATCTGCAACGGGACTCTGTCAGCGCTCCCATGGTCACCAAACGTGACAGTTTTAACGTTTTTGATAAATGCTAAATCGGTAGTCACGCATGCCTTACTAGGCAATTTTGAGTTTTCAGCATTTTATGCTTTAGAGAGTCAAGTCCAAGAATAACAGAATTTTTCAGCACCCTCCGGTTATGTGGACTTTGTTTAGTAAGTGAGCAAAACTATTATCTGTAATTTAGAGTGTCAAACTATATTCCTCAAAAGAGAACAGTAGTATTTGTAATCGGTATGCCGCTTCTTATGAAATTATGACGCCTTTCAGTAACAGCGAATGCATGCAGGTGCCCGTCACGTCATCCCCCGGCTCTAAGGAGGGTGGAACATGCAGTGAAAATAACACGGGGTTTGAGCCCTAAACGGATGCCAAGGAGCCGTTTCCAGGCTCCAGCCAACTCCCCTCCCGGAAGCTCGGCTTGCCCCTGTGTAAGGTGGGCGTTATTGCGATATCTACCACGCAGCATTAGCGTAAAGGTTACATTGAGATAACACTGTAGTCCATTCGTTGTGTGGGGTTACCATTCCTCCCTCTACACAAACGTCAGGAAGTGAGGGTCACCTTGGCTGTGAAAGTGCTTCGTGAATTCGAAACTGTCCCTGAGACCCTCAAGTGTGCCCGCCTCCTTCAGAGGGAGGGCTTGGTCCCTTCAGTGGTGTCTGCGGGCCCTTCGCTGAATGGCGTGAATGCACTCATGGGGGGCGAGATGCTGGACGGACTGTCGGCGGTGAGGCGCAGCTCCCAGCTGACCCTGAGGTTCCCTGCTGAGAAGGAGCCGATACCGAGTGCCAGTTAGGTTCCTGCGTCTGCTCTCAGCCACGCTTCAGGGCGCCCTCTGGCCGGGAGCCCTGGGGGGACTCAGAGCCTCAGGCCGGATACAGAGGAGGGTGGGCCCCCCCTCAGGGGACCTTAAGTAGCATTCCTTAATCTCCTACTTTTTGTTGTGGTGGGGGTTAGTTAGCACATTGCTAAGGTAAAATTTACTAAGGAGGAGAACTGCTAAGCTAGTCCTGCTTTAAAGAATGCTGCCCCACCCTCCCTGACTGCTCCTTCTACCTAACACCACAGTGCTGCTTCTGCCCCTGGGCCTCTCTGGGAACACGTGGAGAACATTCCAGAGCGAAGTGCAGGAGGAACCTGAGAACCCATCCCGTGAACCCGAGGGATGGGCTGTTTGGCTCAGGGTGTGAAGTTCAAAGGAGCCAAAAGCCTATTCTCGTTTTTCTTGAACTAGAAATCACCGTTCTCAGTTCACGGAGCACTGATAGGGTAACTCGGTGTCAGACCCCCACCCCGCTCCTTCTCACCACTGCGTCGTGCACTGCTTTGATCTGAGTGAGTGCAATGACACTGTGACATCCTGGCACTATTCCTGGGTGCAGTAGCTCAGGGCACTCACCTTCTAGAACATTCCAAGTGCCAAAAAGTTCCAGTTCCATGCTTGCACAATAATGTGAGTTCCCAACTTGCCCATACAGAGCCTGTGTTTACCGTATAAATATACTAGAGATTTTTAGTTGTCTAAAAGCTTATAAAAGTTTGTGAGCAATATTACATTGGAATTGCCAGGCTACTTTATTTCTCCTTGGAATACACATAATTATGCAGCTTTGATTGTTGTAACAATCATATCTTTAATTAAAGTACCTGGAAAATCTGTAGTGTCTCATATATTCATGGATATTAATTTATCAAAATTGCTATACACCTCTTCTGATACACTGACGTTCCACTTGATTAATCATTATTTTGTTTTCACACGAACACATAAACCATTTAGGAAAATAATGGAAATTCGTGGATTGATTACATCTGAGAACCCTGGTTTTCTGCTTATGAAATCGGTTTGGAAAGGAAAACAACATCCAACATGGCGCTGTTTTCGCTGCAGCACCCAGACCCAGAGACCCACGAATGCCATTCACCCTACAAAACTGCACACAGCTCTTGTTACAACCCACGGCTTTGTTCAAACGCTCCTTAAAAATGTCTTTCCTTCAGCAAGACCATGGAGAAAAGGCACTATAGGACCCGAAGTCCTGCACAGGCCCCTCACTCTGTTGTTGAAGTGTCGCTATCTCCCACCGGGCACTTGCTAGGTGGACAGAAACAGAACCTCACTGACAGGTGTCCATGCCTTAAAGAGGCGAAGCATCTCTGTGTCTCACCGCCCCCTGTCCAACACACCCATCCCGTAATGAACTTGGTGTCTGAGATGACAGTTCTCATGGCACATGTCTGTTGGCAACATTCAGGAATGAACTTGGGTGAGAACTGTACTGGGGAAGATGCTGCTGAACAAATGGTCCTGGGAATTTGGCAGAGAAACGGGATAAAGACTTTTGAAGGGAGGGCTCATTCCTGTCATCACCCCCTCCACACACGGTCCCCACCCCATCCCCACAGGTCCCTGCTGAGCTGCTCACGTGAGAGAGTCCACAGGGGAATTCCATGGAGGAAGGTCAAGGGCGGAAGGCTGCCAGAGGCCTGGCTCCTCCCAAGCACACCCCACTCCCACCCCCTGGGCAGCCTTTCGTCCCTAGAGTCCCTGGTTGCCTGCAAGGCCTTGGGAGACAGTTGGCAGACACTGTTCCCTTTGTGAGTTGGGGTGCGTGGGCAGGTGACCCCGCAACCACACACCCCGACTCAGGGCCACCCTGCAGCTCCAGTGCCCCGTTCACCCCACGGACCCCTGAAGACACAGCCTGGGCCTCTGGGCCGCACGCAGCACAGGTCTGCACTGAGTGGGTGCGTTTTCTACCAAATGCCTGACACTGATGAGAGCGCTCTGGTCCCCGGGCCCTCGCCAGGTTGAGTGAGCGAGGACGGCGGAGCCGAGCAGTGGCAGGAAACCCGAGAGCTTTGCTCCCATTATTTGTGTAGCCCTTTGAGTTGAATGGTCGGGAAGTTTGCCTGGCGCGGCCGGCTTAGCCCACAAACTCCCAGGGACGCCCCTCGCCCCCGTCCTTAATGGGCTGATACCAATTTGTCTGCTTTGATTGGCGTTGATTGGATTTGAATTTCCGTTATGAAACAGTGAATGCTTCGTTCCAAGCAGTCAAAGGAAATGCCAAGGAGATTTTAGGGGCAAGCAGACAGGCACCTTTAAAGCCGATGCTTCCCATCTAGAAAACTAGGATCTCATTGAAATTCTGCAACGTTGCCGAAACCCCTTCCGCATCCTGGGCGTCCCCACATGTCCAATAAGCAGAGCAAATGATTGGGGAAATTGTTTCCAGGAAGAACACGAGGGCCAGCTGATTGAATTACTTTCTCTTAGATTGATCTGTCTCTAAGAATGTCGCCCAAGAGTTTAAAGGAGCTTCGTGTGACGAGCGCCATGCCTTCCCCTCCGGGCTGCGTCCTCTCTGTTGTCAGCCGGAATGTTGTCACAGGGAGAGGTCCTGTCAACACCTCCGGGTGCTGCAGAAGCGTCCAGTTTGGTGTCAGCTTTAGTGAGTGATCGGATGCACTTCACTGTGAACTTGGTGACAGAAACAGGTGGCGTCCATTCCCAGTGTAATTCCACACTAAACGCTGACGCGCTGGAGTGGTCTCTGACCCTGACCCCAGGACGTGGTCCGGGACCACGGGTGCTGAGCCCCACCGGCGCGGCCGGTCAGCAGAGCTGACACTGGGCACTGCAAAGACCATCGGGGACCTCGATCATTTGCGGTGACTCCGCACTCGTCTCTGAGGAACAGCTGTGACTCCAGCAGGCTCACTTGAGGAGCCCGAACTAATGGCCTGCCCTCGCCTGTGGCGTTCCTGCGGGAGAAAGGGACCCAGGCTGATGTGATTAACCCTGGTACGCTTGCGCAGGGAGAGAAAAGATGCTCCAACATCCCACTTCTGGGATTTGCTCTGCGCATATAAATTTGTGTCCAGATGGCACCATTTCATATCAGAATGTGCCTCATTATTCGACACTAAGTGGAAAGGGAAGAGGATTTAATGATACAAAGAATGCTTTTCAGAAAAGTGGGAGGGGGTGTGCGAACACCAGACCATGTTTGCATAGGGAGAAAGGAGCTTCGGGTTCACTTTTCTTTTTGGTGAAAAATAAATTAAGATTTCTCAGTTTTCCCAAATTTAAAAAAATTTAGGTTTTTTTAAAGATTTTATTTATTTCTCTTTAGAGGGGAAGGGAAGGAGAGAAGGAGAGAAATATCAATGTATGGTTGCCTCTCATGTGTCCCCTGCTGGGAACTCACCTGCAACCCAGGCACGTGCCCTGACTGGGAGTCGAACCATGATCCTTTGGTTCACAGGCCCGTGCTCAATCCACTGAGCTACACCACCAGGGCCCGATATTTAAAATTTTGATAATCTAAACCTTCAAAATACCCAAGAACATTGTGAGCAATTATTTTTTATGTTCTCTACTAAATATATCTTTACATATGACTTCTCGAATTTCGGGACCTTGACCTTGCTTCTGGAGTGAGCGCGAAGACAGGTCAGAATAACTTTCCAGTAACTTCCGTACAGCCCCACGTGGTGTGTATGCTGTGTGAGTTTACGTCAGTGTGCTCATTTCTTTGTATCCCAACTCCTGTCATGACAATGCGCAACCTGAAACCCTGACCCTACTGCCATCTCCGTTTTATTGGAACCCCGACTATCCGCCCACAGAATTGCTCTTGGAGAGCTGGGCACAACCCACTCTGAATGTGCCTGGGTCACTGAGGAGCCTGTGTCTACATCAAGCATGGGAGGAGGTTGGTAAATAATACAGAAAGATCACTTGAAGACATAGAAGGTCCCTTATAAGTTTTTCTGAAACCCCCTCTCTGTGGTGGGTCATTGAAACCTTTAGCTACGCTGCTGTTTTCAAATAATGGGCACATTTAAAAATTACAGAAAATCGGGTGCTTAGCTCTTTGAAGCTGGATCGATGGAGCCCTTGACTTTCTTCACACAGGACAAGTACACGGTCATTTCTGCTCTAACTCGTTACCAAAAAAAGCAATGAAAATATTTCATTTCTCTGGAATCCAGACTGTGAGAGTCTTTTAACATTTGGAGAGGAATAGGAATGGTCCTTTGTCATACGAATGAATCTGGGAGAGACTCAGAACTGAGGATGGACTAGCAGAAAACAGGGCCATTCTGGCAGCTCACCAGGGGGAGGAAGGGTTCACGCCAACTCGTGTTTGCAACATCATCTCACTCAGCCTTTGCACGGCCCGTGAGCATGTAACAGGGCACCAAACCCGGCGCCGTCGGGGACCACCCTGGGCGGCAGGCGGTGGCACCTTCTCTCACGAGAGTTCCTTTTGCGTCCTGCGGGGAGGACAGGCCCGCACCCCACCTCGGGCCGTGTTGTAAACCCAAGGGCTGCCTGCCGCTGAGACACGAGGCTGTGGGCACGCAGAGACTCACTGCTGATTGGGGGACCCGGCACGAATCTGTGCAGGAGGTGGCATGTCAGCCACACATCAGTGGGGAAGAAACAGAGAAATAAGATTGGAGGGTCAGGTGAGGCCAGGGGATGACAGCCTTAGGTAACATTCTCAGGGGGGTAAATTTATCCTCCAGGTCTCCGAGGAGACGGGCTGCGACTGTTTTTAGACGAGAAGGGGCATGACTCAGTCTGTACTTTGGGGAAACAGCCAAAACTCGACCGTCAAAGAGACTTTGGTCCCTGCAGGGGAAAAGCGTTCGGGGACCGTCGCTCGGGCCTAATCCCCGCGCAGGCTCTCGTTCACGTGGCAGCCGTTCACTTAGCCTCTCAGCTCCGCAGTTTACGTGTGCAAAATTGAAGTAATCAGTGCTGGGGACACAGGCGGTGATTGAATTGTGGCAGCGCATATAGTGGGGGCTGATGATTGGATGCCGGTCATTCTGGGTCCGCTGCTGTTTCCCGTTCCCTCGTCGTCATCGTCTGTTTCAGAGCGTGAGCAGTCAATGAAGGTGTGATTACTCTCGGCCAGCAGGTGCACACAAAGACCAGAGTCTAATAAAACCGCCCGAAGTGTGAAGGGCAGACTAACTTCGTCTTCACTAAAACGTGTGACACTAGCCTCCTTCCATGCCTCCGTGTCACACGAGACCGGTCGGAGGCTTGGGCCAGCCGCACGCTGTGGTGACAAGCGTCAAGGTGCTCCCAGCCCACACCTGCACCCAGCACCACGCACCTCTCTGCGTGGCCGCCCAGGGCCCGTGGACCGTTGCACGTGGGTGGGTGCCGAATGCACATGCACATTGTCCCCCCCTTCCGAGGGTGCAAATGGGGAAGGCGGTCCCCTGAAATCAGCGCCCTGACGCCCACACCCTGTCAGACGCCAGGACAGGACTTTGGCCCCTTAACCAAGGGTTCCCACCATCTGGACGTGGGTAAAGCAGGCCGTGCTGGGTGCCAGTGGAGACCACGTGGCTTGTCGGTTTGTCTTTTTTAGCCCCATCAGTGTTTGGGGCGGATCGGAGACGTGGAAGCTTTCAAAGTGGACAGACCAGTGGGAGTGGAGGGCGTGAACCCTTTCCCTGCAGGATGGGGCTCCCAGGGCACCTCTGGAAACGGGAAAAGTCTGCGACGCAGCCTGTCCACATTTCCTCCGAGCCTGGGCAGCTGCGGATCAGTTCAGGACTGCCCTTCCCTGGGCGTGAGGGCCCCCCGAGGCATCGGGCTGGGTCCTCTGGGGGTGATGCTGGGGCTTCAGGGTACTGTGTCTGGGTCCCTGCCCTCACAGTTCTGGGGGAAAGGGGGGTTGGCACTGCCCTTTCACCCACCCCACCCACACCCGTGCCCCCTGCTCACCTCCTAGCGCTGTGGGGGGTCCACTAGGTGAGTGCTGTAGTCCTAGAAAATATTTTTGATACTAAAAAATAGGTGGGTTATAACATAACTTGCCTTTTCTTAAATAAGCTACTCAATGGGTAACAATGGAAAGAATACACAAAATGTATTAATAGTTACAGATGGGCTCAGTGGGGGATGCGCAAGGGTGAGTATGTCAGTTACAGGGATGCAAAGTTACAATGTTACAGAATACGGATCCCAAGGGCTTGGGTTGATCGAGATCGGTCCGTAACAGCAGGAAAAAAAATCAGAACAATTTGCCTGCCAGGCCTTTTAGTGGCTGGTAGGAGCATCTTAACACTTCCTTCCAGTTCCTATTTTACCTGGGAAAAGGAGCGACGTGTAGACCCGTAATACTTCAGAGGGAATCCCACAGAGGGGTGCACGCTGACGGCACACACGCCACAGCCTCAGGTGCCTTCCATCTCCCGGGGGAGGCAGGGCGGGGACCACCTGGCAGGAGAACGAACGCAGTGACGATGGAGCAGAGAAGTGAGCCCTGTGTGCTCAGGGGCCACCGAGGTGTGGGCACCAAACTGGAGCTAAATGGAGGTCGTTGCACGGATAATGGGGGCCCGTGGAGAGGCCCCTCCTGAGGCTGAGTCCTGTGCGGGGGCGGCTCTGCAACCCGCACACGAAGGGCCTGGGAGCGCATCCCTCCTGCCCAGAACCTTTACTCCCAGAAACTGATCCCGAGGAGATGGATGTGCTGATTCCAAATGTACTCATCACAGTGCAGTTTATTATCAAGTTTATCAAGATATCAGAAACAGCATCAAACAGGCCCCCCGGGCACTCGCCGAATCAGTAATGGCCCATGCATTCAATCTGGCAGGACATAAAATTCACAAACGATGTGTGTTCATGCAGCAAGAGTAATAACCCTCTTCCGAAGAGAAAAAAGTAGGTTTTTAAACTGCACGCAACTAGGCGTGCTGTGTTATATCTACCTACAGGTATCTGCACAGGGGAACATTTAGAGTATTAGGTGTGTTATTCATTTATTATTGTTGTTATTATTAGTATTTGGCTTATCTACTATTTGCTAATTAATTTGGGGAAATATTAGGGACATCACTTCGAGCTGGATGTCTCTGAACATTCCTTTGTGTTAGTGAATGTTTTTAGATGCAGTATGTAATGGCTATTTCTACCCACTGTGGTGCAACTTTATTGTAACAGTCTTTCAACTTTTCTCAAAGCTGTCATTACTAGACCTGACTATCTGACCGTGGTCCATCTCGTCACTGACGTGCGGGCGGACCCCCAGGGAGGACCGGCTGGAGCCACGGCCTTCGGTCTCACTGGCGTCTCTGTGGGTAGTGAAGTTGGTTAACAGGCGGGGAGAGGAAGTACATATATAAGTAGTCGTGGTTTCCTAGTCAGTGTGACTCTGTGATGCTTAACGAGAAGTTGTGTCGTTAATCACTTCTCTCAACTCCGCTTGTCCATGTTGATTCCGACCGCGCACCATCACCAGCATCTAAGCCGCTCTGTTCTCTGGGTGTGACGTGAGCAGGTACCGGAGGCCACTGTGCGTCTGCTGTCCTTCCCCTGCACCCACAGGTGACTGATTCTGGAAAGGCAGGAAGGACTGAGCAGGCCCTCCCTGGCCAAAGAAAATGTGGTGCACGCGTGTACACATCTGCAAATGGGACACACTTCTGGGTGTCAGATGAGTGAGTTCTGGGGCTGATGTGCACACAGCCTGGTGGCGGAAGGTGACAACTGTGTCATGTACTTGAGATTCGCCCCTGGAAGGAAATGTCTCGTGGGAAGTATTCTCTTTGATAAAGGGCTGAGCAGAACAAGCATGTGCTTTCCAATAGGCTGTGGGTGTTTGGTTTTGTGTTTGTCTGTGTGTTGCCGTTTTCCCGGAGGGTATATATGTGTTGGGCTTTTAGAATACACTTCTAGAAGTATTTGCGTATAAATATGTAACTATCATATGTGTAGATACACCCATGCGCACATGTTTGTGTATTTGTATGTATGTGCACATGCATGCACACACGAAACTCAGAGCTCATGTGGAGCTCTTCTCAGTGCACCATGCGGACCTCCTTCCCTAGGTTCCTTCTGCTCCCCCGCCTCTCTTCCTCCGCCTCCATCTCCCACCGTGAAAGACCTTTCAGGTTGCATAGGATAAGCCAGGGGAATCTCTCCATCTCCAGATCTGTGACTTCGTCCCACCCGCAGAGTGGCCTGTGGCCTTCCGAGGTGATGTAGTCCCAGGTTCTGGGGTCTGGAACCTGCGGGAGGCACAGCTTCCCCGCTAACTCGTCACATCTGAGTCTTATCTGCGTCTCCCATGTGCTCAGTAAACCCGCAACGCCTCCCCCCACCGCCGCTGCTTCCTGCTTAGTCAGCTGTCTTCAGATCCATTTGTAAAAGTGAAGGACCTGTGGACTGCGAGGGAGTTGTGTACTTTGTGAAGCTCCAGTTACAAAAGTTCGCTCTAGGCATGTCCTCTAGTCGCCGTCCTGTCCAGCTTTTTCAGAGACGGCCGCGTGCGTGCTGCAGCAGGGTCAGCCAGCCTGGCCCGCGAGCTAAGAGTGAACATCACCTTGGTAAGTGGCCCAAAAAATCAGGGGAAAGTGCTGTGGAACCTAGAAAATGTAAAAACTACAAATTTCAATGTAGGTAAGTAAAATGCTCTCCAAACCCAGCCACGCCCATTCGGGGGCGGGGCTTGCAAAGGGCGGGGTCCAGCAGCTGAGCGGACTCGGGCAAAGACCCCCAGACTATTTTTCTCTGGCCCTTTATAGCTGAAGTCACACCGTGGATTTCAGCGCTAGACATTTCATTCAGTAAAATGTAGGTGAGCTGCGTAGACTGGGTTGCTGAATCTGGAATTTGCTTCTCTTGGCCATTGTCAGTATTAGGCAAAGAAGCATGTGACCCATTTCTAACAGAGTTTGTAACATAATCTCCCCAGGACAAAAGGGGGTCAGGGAGCTTTCTAACAAAAGGCCAGAGTGAGGAAATGCTTCTTGGAACCAGTCAGTACCACGTGTACACCCCAGCAAGCAGGCAGCTCTGAGGAGCCCATTCCTCCCACACAAGATTATTTCCCACAGGGGTATTAACCCTGTTGCAATTGGTTAGAGTCAAGGTCTGGCTTTGAACTTCAAATGGATACTGCTCCTTTCCAAACCTGACATCGGAGGGTCTGTTTGATGCTGTTGCTCCTCAGGTGGTGGGGGCGGTGGGGGGGAGAACGCTCCTCCCAGCCACCCCAGTCCCCTTGGTCCTGGGCAAGGTGCGTGCTCTCCCTGCCATCTGCCACGCAGGGCGCCCCAGGGCTCAGCTACAGCCACCTGCTCAGCATCCTCCACGTCATCCACACTCACAAGCGTCCCCTTGAAAATAGATGTGTGAGCGGAAATGCCAACTCGTTGCATGACGCCTGAGCACACGTTAGGGACGTTAGAAATGTGCTCCAGGGACATTTACATGCACAATTGTGCAATTGCTTCCAGGGAAGCATTTTCAAGTCCAAGTTACAGACGGGAAAACTGAGGTCCGGGAAGACCGCCCGGCCACACGGAGACTCGGCCAGAGCGGGTTCTGCCTCCTGCCAGCCCGGGGCGCCACCCCCCCCCCGGCCCTTCCCTTCGCCGTGGGTGCACCGACTCCTTGGCGCTGACGCGGGTCCATCAGCAGGACACGAATGACTGGGTTTTGTTTTCTGACAACTAAGTGACCCCCTGTGGTGCGGGCTGGTCTTTTTCTAAACAGCTGGACCAGAGATCGAGCCTGAGGTGGGAAAGGTTTCATTGTGTTTAAGATGCTCTTTTACTCCAAGGCAGCTTCATCTGGTTTTCAGCCTCTGCTAGTTCCTGCGCTGGCCCCGTGGCACAGCTCGTTGGAGCACCATTGCATACACAAAAGGTGGCGGGTTCGATCGCCGGTCAGGGCACGTGCCTAGGTTGTGGGTTCCGTATCCGGTTGAGGCAATTGATCAATGGATGTTTCTCTCTCACATTGATGTCCATCCCCGTCTCTAAAATCAACAAATATATCCTCAGGTGAGGATTTTTAAAAAATGTTTTAATCTCTGTCATTTCTCGCGCCAACCTCATAGACTCCTCCCCTCGTCACGGCAGTGGGGGAGGCCCGGTCATGAACTGTGGCGCGTGGCGCTCGGCACCTGGCTTGCTAGGTAT
Organism: Sturnira hondurensis; assembly: GCF_014824575.4. Lineage (NCBI taxonomy): Eukaryota > Metazoa > Chordata > Mammalia > Chiroptera > Phyllostomidae > Sturnira > Sturnira hondurensis. The sequence goes on from NW_028087067.1 coordinate 1,700,178, forward strand.
CAAGCGTGAAAATGGTTAATGTGAGTCCCCTTCCAGTGAAAGAGTCACCCAGGGTTCAAATCTTAAAGGGCAGAATCTTATCATTTGCCAGTTTCTTTACCTCCTAGAATTCATTATGATTGAGGTTCCAAAGAAAAGAAAAAAGAAATAAAAAGGCTATTTTCTCATTTATGGGTCAGTAATATTTGTGAACGCCTTCATGCCATCAAGAATAAATGTAGTATTTGTAGGTGGGGAGAGAGAAAATTACCCGAAGGCGTAAAATGCAGCTAACAGATGACTCTGTTGGAAGCTTCTGGAAGTGGAGGCTGCAGGGTCGGCGGTGAAGGCGGGCCTGACGCGGGCGTTCGCTCTCCCGGTTCACAGGGGCCTCTGCTCTTTCTTCTCTTCCCAGGCTGACGGGCATGAACCTCCCCTCGCCGGTCATCAGCAGCAAGAACTGGTTACGACTGCACTTCACGTCAGACAGCAACCATCGGCGCAAGGGGTTCAACGCTCAATTCCAAGGTAAGAACACTCCATCTTATAAGGAAAAAAAATAGCAGAAGACCTGCCGGTCCTTTCCAGTCCTGAAATGATGGAGTTCTCTAGCTAAAAATGGGACAAGTAGCTTGAAAGTACTTTCTATCCCTTCGTGGACAGTTATCGTTAGAAAGGCTACAGTTAAAAACTAGCAACTCAGCAAAGCATTGTTGCTGTGACGTATGCAGTAGGTTTTTCTTACTTTGCTGGAATTATTGCTAAGTTTTAATCAATAAGCATCGATTAGCATTCATGTCAATTTCCATACCCCTAGCTGATAAATATCCAGGTGGTGTGGTTATTTTTTTTTACCCATATCTCTAGAATGGCCTAGCATATAGTTTGCATGAAAGTGCATAAGTATACTATCAGATCCATTTCAGTTCTAGAACATACTCACACCGCACAAACCCGGTTACCTGAGGTGGCGATTTACACATGAACGAACCTCAAAACCCAGGTGCAGTTGTATGTAGGGTTGGCTCCGAACCTCCTCTTTGCCTCGTGTTTCTCACGTTTGTACCTGTACAGTGTTGTATCGTTCCCTGCCTGTGACTGAGAATCAATAACCGTGTCAATGCCACGGAAAGAATTCCATCGATTAAGTAAGAGGGCCATTGGAAACAGCTCCACTTTCATTGGCAAATAAAAACTGGATGCCACACACAAAAAACTGCCTGACAAAAATTGCAAAAAAAATCAACTAAAAAGCAGGATAGTTCCCCAAGCAAACGTCTCCCATGTTCCCAAAACGCGACCCAGAGGGGGTCAGTTTTAAGGGTGCTCCCTGACACGTGCGGCCAGGAGCCCAAATGAGGGCACATCCCGCGCTGTGCACACTAGGAGGCTGGAAGGACTCTTTGTACGCAACTCCCGTGAAGGGCGGAGCAGAAACAGAGCCCACGCTGGCCACCTGGGGGGTGTCAGTAACGCTCCTCCAAGCTGGTCTGAGTCTGATACTGAGAATGCCAGTCTACTGGCCATATGACGAGGTGGGTGAACCCAGTGAGGGGAGTGGTTTCCGAAGCACCGATTGGTCATCTCCAAGGGTCCTGGTGATTTAATTGGCCCTTAATCACAGAAGAGTCTCTAGGCGTCGCCCTTGAAGCCTGACCAGAGCAATCAGGGTCAGTGATTGTGAGAAAGGCAAAAGGTAGAATGTCAGGTTTGAAGGGGCTAGAAATTGGTAGATACAAGAAACGTACCAGCTGACAGAAAATTGCAAGAGCTTAAGTGTGTCGGCCATCGATTTTAAAAAGAACGTATATATAATTAAAGGGGTGAGGAGAAACCTTTGCCCATAAGCCCAGAGAAATAAAAAGATGCCAAGCACAATGTACTGTAGACGGGGCTGAGCAGCAGTAGACCGGGGAACCTCGGCAGGCTCACTCTGAGGTTTGGCTCAAGGCCACCTGGTGTGAGGGGCTGCCCGCCACGCATCTCTCACCATCATAACGGCCTCGTTGCGCGGGAGGCGTCGGGCTTCATCCCACACCTCAGCAGACTGAATACAGAAGGCTCATCTGGAAAACGGGCCACACGGAGAGCCACGGGGTGTTGACAGGAAATGCTCCAAAGAAGGCCCAAGACGCTTCTGAGCAGGGTGGTAACTCCAGGCAGGCATGTCGACCGTGGGGGCTCCACAGGGCGAGGCCACCACCCGGGAAAGGAAGCGACAGCCCCTGTCCCCACACAGAACACACCGGAGGGCAGCGGAAGGCAGGAGACGGAGCCCCTTTGAAGTTCCACTCCAAAGCCCCTTGGTGAGAGGGGCCTGTCCAGGTCCCCACCAGCCTCCCACTGACCATGTCCGTGCAAGATGCCACCCTGACTTTGCAACCAGGAGGCCTCCGTGGGGCCGACTGGGAAACCTTCGGGGCTTACAGAAAAAGCTCGCTGTTCCCTTGTCGTTCCTGCCTCGAACACCAAGGAGTCCCAGCTGGTGCTGCGCTTTTATTTCAACTGGACAAAACAAGGGAAAGAAGACACTGTTGTTATTACCAACACAACTGCGAAAAACAAAAACAGCAAGAGCCCGGACGAGGAACATCCTAGAAGACCACCAAGAACAACAGTAACAACAGTCGTGAAGATTCACAAGGGTATTTCGCAAATGCTGTTTCAGTATCTATGCCAAAGTTCTGCCCAAGAATCCGAATTTGGGGTTATTTGGAGGCAAAGGGGACCTTTTTTAGAAAATACACATTTCTATGGTCGCTGCCATTTTCACATCATTGTGGTCACATTTATCACTTGTAGTTGCTCTTGAGGGTGTAGAAATTCCATCTGTGGTGTTGGTGGCGGCAAACCATGTGGCCCCCTAGGGACACTCTCCCTTGGCCCCTGAGATGCTAACGCAGCCCTCTGAGGCCCTCTCTCCAGGACCTGCCTGTGTCCGCGAGTGCCGTGGCTGCACTGACTTTGACAACTTCAGAAAACAAACATCGCGCTCTTTTGAACGTGGTCAGATAAACAAGCACCACCACAAAATAGCTTCCTTCTGGTTCCTGATGATGTTTCGGCTTTTTATCTCTGCATTCTTTATTCCCCGGAATCTTGCCCTTTCTTCTTTGGCTTTTATCTCCTCCATCGCCCCGACAAATTGGGCCGAAAGTTGTCATAGAGGGCGATCGATGGGAACACAGGCTGGACAGCCGCCTCTCCTGGAACGCGTTCACTCTGAGAACGGCGTCGTGCACAGAGGGGGCAGCAAATGCAGGGCCACTGGGCGGATCTGGGGTATCCGCACACACTTTGGGCTCTCGTGGAAGGACAGGCTTATGGAGCGTGTTCTTTTAAATCGGCTGAAATTGAGCCCGTTCTCTCTACAGTTGCCTCCATCATTAATTCATTATAACTAAATAATTGGTCTGTCAGTGCCCTCTGTCACCAAGGCATTTTCGACGTCTGAGAGATGGGTTTTGGAAGCATAAGTTGGTCTGGACCCATCAGTGCCGCTGCCCTCTGAGGCAGCTGCCTACATGTTCAGCTCCAGTTTTACATGCAGTTTCCCTGGCGGGTTACAAAATCACAATTTTCACGTGGATTCCTGTAACGGGTAGATCACTTTGAAGGTGTGGGTAGTGAGGTCCCCGTTCACAGGGAGAACACCATCTCATAAATCAAGGGAAAACCCAACCGTGGACTTGAATCTTGTTGACACAAATAGTCAGCTTTCCTTTAGGTGGCGGTTCCGTGTAGCCATTGAATTTCCCTTTTACTGAAAATGAAGGCCTTTGCAGAAAATGAAGATTAGTGTGCCGTTAAACGTGTACTTCGGAGAACCAGGGGCTTTACCGTTTCAGGCTAATTCGGATCTGGATACAGCGGATGCCTTCCCCACTCCCAAGCGCTCACGCTGAGCGCAACCCAGATGCAACTGCCGAAGCCGGACCTCAGAGGGGTCGAGACGCTTGGCCGCCGGGCCGACGGAGGGTGCCCCTCTCTTCCTTTAGAACAGCCCCTCTGCAGAACAGCGAGGGCGAGGACCTAGAACCTAGAAGGCACTCGGTCGCCGTGTGTGGGAGAACAGAAGGGTGTCTTCGCAGAGGCTCCCCAAGGCCCCGGGGAACCACGCATGCAGAGCCTTGAGAACCCTGCAGGTGGCGCTCGGGCGCACTCTCGGGCAGTTGACACTGTCCGGTCTCCGCCCAGGGCCCCTTTAGGTCGGGTCAACAGGTAAAGTCCTGTCAGTCCTAATGGATTCGCAAAACCCGATCTTATGGCCTCTAAGTAATTCTTGAAAACTCTAAGCCCCTAAAAGAAAAATAGGTATTAGTAGATATGAGTTCACTCAAATCAGAAACACACGCCGCTTTCCCTAAACACACACGTGAAATTCCCGTGGACCCAAAGAGCCGTCCATGCAGGGCACCAGCGCCTGCGCTGTGAACAACTCGGAGAAGACGCCGCTTGGGCTGCGAGCGGCCGGCTCCCAGCCTCGCCATCTTCGTTAAGGGCTTAGTGTTAGCCCGCATCCTTTCCGCCCGGCGCGTCCTGCTCCTGGCTCTGTGAAACAAGAGTGATAACACCTGCCCCCGAGTCACTGCGGACGGCTGATACACGCAGGAAAGGGGGTGTCAGCCGCTTTGCAGGTGCCGTCACCCCCAGGCCCCCACCCCTTGGCCCCGGATCCTCCTAACCCAAGTTCACGAAAACGCTGTGTCTGTTCTAAGGAAATAGTAAATAAAAATGGGGAAAGACCAACGAGGCCGCACGCAGCAGCAGGAGTGACTCACACAGGCTCCCACTGAGCGAAGCAGCCAGACACGGACGCGCCCACCGTGGGGCGCACACAAATGGAGCCAGGGATCTGCAGCGCCCGCCGTCCACAGGGTGCCTGTTCCCCAGAGAGGGAGCAGGGTGTGTCTGCACATTTCAACTTGAAACGTGTTTTGAAGATCCATCAGAACAGTTTGTTTCCCAAAAAACTGGCACGTTTTTTAAAAAAAAGCTTTCTTGCCCACGGGGTCACACAGACACCAAGAGGCTCCCCGACAGTGCCCAGGTGCTGCAGAAGGTCCCAGGCTGGGGAGGCCGGGTGCTCTGGAGGCCCAGGGGGCCAGCAGCCGCCCAGACAGCCCACCCTGGCAGGGCCACGATGTAAATATTGCAACTCAGTGTCACCCTGTCCAGCTCCGTTTTCTCCCCTGATGGGCAAACTGCCCCCCTTTTCAATCACAGCACCTTCCTCTGAGGAGCGGTGATTTATTTTTGTGCGAGTGAGATCTCCGGGACAAGCGCGGCCCTTGAAGGCAGCCGGGAGTCCCTGGCAGCTTCATCCATTTCCCTGCAGAGCCTGGGTGGTGCGGGAGGTGACCGGCAGAGACCACAGGTTGGGGACGGGAAGCACTGTCCCCAGCCTGTGTGAATGGGTGAACGTATGTGTGAACCTGTATAGATATATGTAAGTAAAGGGCGGTGTGAGGGCAGAAACCTGGGCCCCTGGGGCGGCAGGGAGAGTTGGGAGAAGCGGGCAGTCGCCCCAGGTGGGAACCATCTGGAATGGTGGAGACATCCCCCTCCCCCCGTGGAAGCACCCAGCACTCAGACCCACCTTGCAGAGGCCAGGACCTGAGCACAGCTGGGCGGGGGGGGCTGTCCCCACTGCCAGTGCCAGTCCCAGAGCCACCAGAGAACCCGGGACCAGAGTGCTGAGTGAGGCCGGTGCACAGGGGAGTCCCACACACCTGTGTGTGCAGGGCCTGGGGAGCAGGGATCCCCACCAGCCGACTGCGTTGATTTTAAGCCTAAAGCACAACCTCCAAGGCCCTGCGTGGAGGTGAAGTGTCCAGTCCCTGTGGGTCACCCTTGCCAGCTGCACGGGCTGTTGGGGACACGCCTCTGCTCAGGAGCATACCTTCCGCCCCCAAGGGAGGGCACGTCTCCTCCAAACGTCAGTGTACAGGTCGTCCAGGGCACTTGCATCCTTCTCCAGGCCCCTGGCCATTCGTGGTGTCCAGTCCCCAAGGCGGAGGGCGCAGCTGAGCTGGGGGGACAAGTGCCGCGGAACTGGGCACAGCTCCGAGGTGCCACCTGCCTGCAGGGCTGGGGCCGGCTCAGGGCGGGATGCCCAGCTGGGGCTCCCATTTGATGGAACCCCTCTGTCCCCCAAACCTCACTTTCTGCACCACGCAGACCCCCGGGGCTGGCTGTGCAGTGAGGACTCCGTGGGCTGCCCCTGCCCACCCTGCAGGGGCGGTAGAGCAGGTGTGCGGTCCTTCGGTGCGTTAAGAAACTGTCAAGGGAGCAGTTCACTCCGAATAGCTCTGTGCTGCCTCCCAGAGAGTTCGCCTGTGTTTCAGGGTCATTTTTTGACTAGACATTCGAGGTGATTTCTTACTAACGCTGTAACGAGAGAACCTATGTCTTAAGAAAAATATGCAATTGCAGTCATTAGGGATGCAAAATTAACAGCTAGACGTCTCACCTCGAGGCAGCCTAACAGAGCAAACGATCTTCTGAATTCGTTCCAGACTCTGAATTCGATGTGTTTTCATGTATTGATTTATTTAAAAATCGCACTTAAAACATTAATACGTGATAAACTGAGCCATTAGATGTAAAACCACTTAAACTAAAAACCTCCCTTCCTCTAAACTCCTGCACATCGGAGATGCACGCTGGCGACTGGAAGCCGGCAGTGTCGCTCGGTAAATGACAGCCATTTAACGTAGATTAATATGTGGCCACAGCAGGTGGATGTTGTCTTCTTATGCTTGAAGAATACAAAAACTTAGGAGGGTTATTGTCCCCTTGGTGAATTGTCTTGCTACATTTTTCATTTATGAGCTAAAACAAATTATTCCTGCGCTCAGGTTAAGGACCCCTGGCTGTCATCATTTTTCAGGTGTTTCTATACTGAGGCAGCTGCGTCGGTCAGACCTACAGGCTGCGCGGTTATTTGCTAAATATTCACATCCGCCTCTCGTGGGCAGCCTGCGCTCTGCGATTTAAGGCGCCACCTGGGACCGTGGGCATTTCAGGAGGCCGCCCACCCGCGTTGTCCGCATCCACGGGAGGATGTGTCATCACGGCGGAACTTCTCTCCGTCCGCTCCTGCTACCAAGTCAGTGAGCGGCTGGGTTTCGGGTCACCCGGGGGCAAGCCGCACGCAGGTCCTCAGAGCCGTGCAGGAGCCCGGAAGTGTGAGAGTGCACAAGCCATGGTGCTTGTCCTCTTGGTCACTGAGTCAGTGTATTCAAATTGGACAGTGACACTGTGGCTTCGCACAGTATGCCATCCAACCAGTGGTAATAATTCACATTTTAAGAATATATAAATCAGATAGAGCTGGCAGATGGTAAGCATTGGATATAGAAGAATGATTAATAATGCACCATCTCTGCCTTTGGGAGTTGATGATTTAATTAGTCGCTCTGCATATATATTTGGGTCAGAAGCCCCACTGGAGATGAGAGCCCCCATAATAAAAGTTATGGCCTCGCCAGACGTGCTGGAGTTCACAGGCATTTTCTATGAACTTCACGTTTGCCCGAGACCCCGGGGGTCACCGGGGGACTTCAGGTTGAGCCTTCTGTGTATTTACATGAAATGCGGAGTTAGAAGGCTCACTCGCAGCCAATGGCGGGCCTGGAAGACTCGCCATGTAGAAAGGAGATGGGTGCCAGCCGTGAGGACCGGCCAGGAGACGGGCGGTTTGGGCAGGTGGTTGTCGGCAGAGTAGGCCAGGAATGGGCTGTGCGGGTCGAGAAGCTGAGAGACAAGGGAACAATGGCGCCTGGAAGGGCTCCCTGGGAGGAGACAAGGGAACACGGGAAGAGCATTTGGAGAAAGTTGAATTAGCGTTGACATTTGCAGATGATGGGAAAGTGTGTGTAGGCCACAAGGTGACGGCACAATAAGGAACTTGACCTTGAGCTGTGTTGTTAGGAACAAGAGGTGGGGAAGAAGCCTGGGCGGGTTTGACCTTACACAGAGGGCGCAGACCTCAGCAGGTCTGTGCCACGGAGCAGTTCGGTGGCCGAGGGCACTGGGTCCTCCCTGCAGGTAACCCTCGTCGGAAGGAACGGAGGTCCCGGCGGTGCGCAGACCCTGCTCAGCAGTTTAGGGAGCATTTCCCGTTTTCATTCGGCGAGAAGTCTCCCGTCTGCACCATCCGACCACCCCGAGCAATTCAGGGTCCGGCCGAGAGTGAGCGCTGTGGGCAGATGGTATGGAGAATGCGCCCGCCAGCTGGCACGGGAAACACGGACACGAAAGCCTGTCTTATGAGCCGAGACACTGGATGAAACCACGCTCACGGGGCATGGAGAGTGTGCGGGTGCCTGGGGAACCTGGACTAGGAAACGGAGCCACATGGACCCGTGGGTGACGGCATTTTCCCTTCTCATTGTCTACTGTCAGACCTTCCGGAGGTACCTGGGCACCCCCCTCAGCTATGGGCACCCCGCTTTCCCATCTGTTCTCAGATGCCGGCCCAACAAACCCTGCCTCATTTCCTGTGGATTCTTTCCTTCTCTGCAGGGTCCGCATGTCCTCAGTGTCCTCCAAGCCACAGACAGGACCCCGGGGTAAGGCTCTGCTGCACCCCCATGCACCCCTCACCTGGTGGTCCCTGTCTCCTGGAGTGCCTCGCCAGCTGCCCGCCTACAGCTGGAGCACGGGAGTGCACAGGAGCACTGCGCTGCCTTCGGTGGGGCCTGGCCTCTGCAAGTGGTCTCGGCAATTCAAAATCGGTATTGGAAACTGCAATCTGTCTGTGTGTGTTGACCTCGGTGAGCCTCGCACGGCCACCTCTCAGGGCTCACAGCGGAGGCCAAAGCAGGGGTCTGAGACACAGCCAGCCTACCTGTGCCTCTGCAGGTCCGCCCCTGCCCCGGAGCGGGGTGTGACGGTTATTGTCAGTGTGAGGATGATACATCCCCTTTTAAAGCTTTCTCTTGGAATGTTCCTTGGAGAACTCCACTTGGATTACAACTCTCGTCATCGACAAAATGGTTCGGAACCTGGGTGCTAAGCCCTCACTCAGTCGAAATAATTAACATTATGACTTACAGCCTTTGAAACAGCAGTTACTGCAGAAGGCTGAGATTACGAAAAATTTAAAGTCAGTGGCATTAACACCTTCACTGTATTTCCTTTCCCTCTGACAAAGGAGCATTTTGTAAACAGTTCTATTTTTTGCAGTTTCTTTTGTATTTTGTTGATTCCGTCATCGGAAAAAGTCCGGGCAGTCGAGAAAGTCCAGAATTTTCATTACAGGTTTACTGAAAAGAGAACGGACCTCTGCCATCCATTTTTCTCTGGATTTTAGAGAAAACACCATCACCGCCTAAAGAATGGACTCACCGCTACCAGCCTCGTGAGAGCCTTCGCACGCCCACCTCTCTGAGTTGCCCCAAATGTGGAACGTCTGTGTTTTTTGTTGCTACGCAATCGAAAATATTTTTTAACATTTCACTCCTTGATCTGAACTTGTTATGAAATCTGCTGTGTGGTCTCCACATGTGTGGATCAAAACCGGATACTTGGTCATGCACATCACACCATTCAGAGTCTTCTTAATGTTACTTTCTCAAACCTCAGGTGATTCCCAATTTTCTTGGCCCAGAAAATTCTATTTTCAAAGTCGTTTCTTGTGAAATGAAGTTTTCACTTGGATGAGTACAGTTTAGGTCTTATTTCATTAGCTAATTTTAATCTGATTACTTCTAGGCAGGAAGCTCATTATTTTGCTTCTTTATATGTTTTTTTCAGCAACAGGTATTCAAGAAATGTGTAAAATACTTTCTGCCTTTTGACTAGACTTTCAAAGATGGGTACTGAGAAACGCAAAGAAAGTAACAAAATGAAATTCATTGAAGTTCCAGGAAAATTTTGCTTTTTCCAGTTGAAAAATCAATGTCATCTCCTTTGTTCCTGTAGAAACTAATTACATTTTTAAAATGATGATCAGGAATTTTATTCCTCGCAAATTTAAAGTCATGCCCGCCCCCCCAAAAAAGATTAACTTACAAAGATTGCTCAGGGACAGCACATATCACACATTCGACTTCAAACAGCCTCCAGCCTCTGAGACAAGCAAAGGCCTTTTCCTGTTCCTTCCCCGCGTTGGCCTTGCACTTGGGGACTCGGAATCCAGGATGGATGTGGTTTCACATTTGACGCCTCCCAACGAGGGTTATGTGCCCTCAGGGCTTGGTTTTGTTGTCTTGTTGGGGTGGCTCCAGTCTCCGTCCCCACCTGAATGTCACCGGTTCTCACGCCCTGCCTGTGGTGTACCTCAAGCCCTGGGAACGTGCCTTCCGGCAGCTCCTGTGTCTAGTCGCCAGGGGCAGATGGGGGAGGGGGGGACTAAGGCTTTACCGGTGTCTAGGACGTGAAGTATTAATGTGATGAAATTTTAGGGAATAAGTGTCCCTTATTGAAAGCTGTTGTAGATACAGACCACAGTGGCACCTGGGTGGCAGGGTCGCCACACCGCAGGACTCGCAGCCATTGTCTAGTCCAGTGCCACTGGGCGCATCGTCTGACTTTGGAATCGGCGATGAGCAGAGTATCAATCACCCTTTGCGTTTTCCGTTGGATGCAGCGGGAAGCCGCCTCTGGGTCCCAAGCATCCAAAGCGTGCTTTCCTGATTCACGCTGAGGGCGGCTAGTGCCATTGGCGGGTGCTTCGTCATTTTCTCATTCCCTTTCCCCGAGAGGGCACTGATGAGTCCTCCTGGCCGAGGGACGGACGTCATGACAAAAGTTCAAATTTAAATAATGGACCAGCTGCAGGCACCGGCTTCAGGTATGATTTCAACCCAAGTCTAAAAGAAATGAAAGGGTGACAACCACCAGGGCATTTTATGGGAGTGATACCGTCACAGTCATTAAAGCCCAGGCACTAACACGGTGAGACGTGCCGAACCGGGCGCCGCGCGTGAGGCAGCGCCGGCACTCTCCGCAACTCGCCGGGTGGCACCCGTTTCTCCTCTTACAGGGCGCGCGCTCTCTGTCTCTCTCTCTCTGTCTCTGTCTCTCTCTCTCTCTCTCTCTCTCTCTCTGTCTCTCTCTCTCTGTCTCTCTGTCTCTCTCTGTCTCTCTCTCTCTCTCGCTGTAGTGTTTTAGAGCAGTTTCGGGGGCGCAGCTTTACGAGCAGCAGGTACAGAGTTTCCCATACCCCCCCAGCCCTACCCCACAAGCAGGGCCCCCACCGTCAATGCCCACACCCGATGGGACACGCGTTACAATCAGTGAGCCTGCGCGGACGCAGGGAGGCCAGAGCTGGCCTCAGGGTCACTCTGGGTGTTGTGCGTTCTGTGGGTTTGGACAAATGCACAGGGACATGTGTCTATCATGAGAGTGTCACACAGAGCAGTTCCGCTGCCCAAAGCGCCTCGGGCTCCCCCGTGTTGTAAGCACTGAGAGATCCATGACTTCATCAACTGCATTTCTGTTTATTGAACTTGGAGAACAAAAGAACCAATGTTTTCTCATTCGTGTCTGCTGAACATATTTGATACGTAAGTGTGCACGTTCGTCCACGGTGGAGACTCCAGCTATCTCTTCGTGTTCAAGCACATGATCGTCAGGGAGGGGCTTTGGCTCCCTTCCACTTGGTCACTTTGTCTCCCAGTCCTTCTGCAACCTCTCTCGGGCAATCTAGTCATTCGTTAAAAAACCTCCCTTGACAGCCCCGCTGGTGTGGCTCAGTGGATGGAGCGTTGGCCTGTGAACCAAAGGGTCGCTGGTTCAACTCCCAGTCAGGGCACATGCCTAGGTTGCGGGCCAGGCCCCCAGTAGGGGGTGCTCGAGAGACAATCACACACTGATGTTTCTCTACCTCTCTTTCTCCCTCCCCTCCTCTCTCTCTAAAAATAAATAAATAAAATCTTTAAAAAACAGTGTAATAACACCTCGAATAATATGTTTTTAAACATTAAGTTAGTACATTGGAACTCAATGGTCACAGGTTTGCTTCTAAAATTCTTCATATCCTTAAACAGCTGGAATTTCTGAGTTTATTCACTTTCATATGTATATCTGGGTAATACACACACAAACTCACACATGTAGACACGCATTCATACAACTAACCAAGTTTCTCTTCAAAAAGTTCTCCGTCACCTGAACCACGCTGTGAGTGAAAAACACGAACTCCATCACACGTTTCTCAGTGTGACCGTGCACGTCACAATGACGTCACACACCTGGTGACGCAGTTCGGTCCTCTTTCGCCCTCCAGCCCCTGACCTCCAGTCCCTGTGGGGAAGCCTTTCGGCTCCTTGGGTTTCATCCCTGAAGCTTCAGGGTATTTTTTTCGTTATTGTTTTCTTTCTGTATTTTTAAACACTTAATTTAGGATTGAACTTGGCTCACACCAGCAATCTACTTTAAAAGGCCTTGCGGGGGAGGCTGGCTGATGCCCAGTCTCGGTGGCCCGTGGCCCCAGCACAAAGTCGCTGTCTTTTATGAAATGCGCTGAGAAGTTTTATACATTTCCAGCGAACGTTTTCCATGTATTGCTCTCAGGGTTATGGCTCTCTTCGTTTCCTTGGTTAAATTGCTACCCTGAGAAATAACTTGGTCCGGTATAACTTGTTCGTTTTTAATTTCGGGGAGAGAGAGAGTTCAAAACGTCCTTGGAAAGGCAGCCTCCTCAGCTTACTGGCCGTGAGACTGGAATCCCCAAAGGTTAAATGCGGCTTGAGGTCCCTTCCAGCAGAGAGAGAGGGTTTAAGCTCTCCCCCGAGCGCAGCATCCCGTCCAGCCTTCCCCTGCTAGGCGGCCCCAGGCAACAGCGCTCAACCAATCCCGTGCGCCTTCTCCCGAGACTGCGGTTCCCAAGGCAACCGCCCAGGTGAGCCTTCCTCCAGGCCTGCCTGCGGCTTCCTTCCACCAGGAGTGCTCTGCTCCCAGGCCCTCTTTCCCGGGTCGTACCTATTTTTGTTAAATTCCCCTGGTCCCAGGAAGGAAAACTCACTCAACAACCTTAAGAAACAAAGACGGCTCCAGGGAGCTTGCACCGTGACCACCCGCCGGCGGAGACTGGGGATGCCGCCCCTGGCGTTCAGCGCTCCCGGCGTTTGCCGGTTCGGAGGCGTCTGCAGCTTCAAATCACCCCATGCTAAAGCAACCTGTTGGGGGTGGCATGTTCTGAACCCCTTCCTGTGCGAGTCACCAGTGTCCGACCAGGACGCAGCCTCGCCTACCTGCCTGGGACCGCGGAGGGCGCTGCACAGGCACCTTCGAGCCTTTGTTGGTGCGCATGTGCGGGACCCCTCTGCCCGCCTCCACTCTTTCCTGAAACCCAGGCCCATACGCAGTCCTGGCGGAGGGGAGGGCTCCTTCCTCACGCCCCTTCTCTCTCTGCTTTTCCACACGGGGCCTCTCTTTTGCCCTGAGCTCACAGGGCCCACAGCAGCCTAGAAGTGCTGGAATCAGGGGTAACTCCCCCTGCCTGTGACCCCTCAGAGGTCACTTTGCATGGTGCCCCAAACAGGGCCCTTGCTCCCCTGAATCTGTTTCCCATTCTCATCCCCTTTCCATCCCTGGCCCATGCTTCCCAGGCCCCTTCCCAAATAGATGCTGAGCACCCAGCCTATGTGGGTGCCCTGTGGGGAGGAGACCGTCCGCTCTGTTCTGCTGGCTGCTGTAAGAACCGTATGGATGAGAGGCAGAGTGCCAGGGGAACTCCAAATGCGTCACCCACAGCATGTGGGGGGTTCCCTGAGAATGGGGGGCGGAAGGAAACCCTGGGCAGGGAAGTCTTCGAGAATGCCCTCAGGAGCGAAGAAGAATGGGTGGGGTCCGGTCAGGTCTTCAGGTCTTCAAAGGAGCAAGGGCCATTCACAGGGAGATGGGGAAGCCAGTGTTTGGTCAGTGAGTGTCTTCTGGGCCACCTTCAACCACAGGACACAGGGAGGACGTGGCTCCAAGGGCCCTGCTGGGGTCCTCCTTGTCTGTCACACCTGGCTCATATCAGAGGACAGTTAGCCGTGGGGACAGCTCCCTTCCTGGGGCAGGTCCTCTGTCTAGATTCTTTCAGGAAATGAGAGGAGGGTCAAAGGTTCTTCCTGGGTCTTTGGCCTCTTAAAAATAACCAGCCTAAAGTAATCATTACCCCCACCAGAGGCATGGTCTGCAGCGGCAGGCTTGCACCCTCCGTTTTTGATAGAACGGAAGTTAGCACACCCTCCCCCCAAGTCATCACCGTAGCCGCCCTTGGAGGCTGATGTGGACACTGTGCCACTTTGGACTGCAGTACTGAGACTGACAGAGTCTAAGTGACCCACCTGTGGCCCAATGGGTACAAAGCAGAGAACCCAAATGTAATGTAGGTCAAGTTGTACAACCAGCAGGCTCATCTTCATCAGCCCAATGGAGTATTTTATGTGAGTGGGTCCAGTTGTGGTCATGGCTGGCCTGGTTGGGGACAGTGTGACCTTTGTTTAGCCCCGAGTGTGATGGCAGACCTGGGCATCGGTCACCAGTCGCCCCCCAGATCTCTGAGAGAAGGGCAGCCAACCAGGCTCTGCCTCCCGCAAGAAGTGCAAAGCACACCTGCAAAGAACCGTGCCGGAAAGATCGAACCTGAACCTGAACCTGACCAAGGCTTCAGCTGACCGACAATGTACAGGACGCTGAAAGGACAGAGGGAAACACAAAAGATCGTCACAGTGATACAATTAGCAAAGCCCGCAAGTGGGAATCAGACAAAGGGCGTACATAGCTCATTTCGTTCGATGAATTAATCAGAGAGTGGATGGAGCAGTCAAGAAATGGGAAGAGAAACCATACGATTCTAGAGGACACTTCAGAGACATATCCACCAGTTGCAATATCCACACCTTATTTGAGTCCCAAGTGGATAATTAGATTAGCAATTACATTAAGATAAATAGGAAAATTTGGATCCTAACTGGATAGTAGATGATATTAAGGCTTCATTGTGTGTTTACACATGATAATGGTATTATGGTCATTTATTTTCAGGAGCATCTTAGTTCTTTGGCAATGCACACTGAGATATGTGTGGGCTTATGGCATATTTATGCACAGATATTTGCATCAAAACAAGTGAGGTTGGGAGGGAAGTTCGTGAAGATGTACCTCTTGAAAGAATAGCTAAGAATTATTGCAAAAGAGCGAAGGGCGTATATGGGTTCCATACACTTCTATCTGTAATTTTGTGTTTGAGATAATTTTTCATGCTGAAGAGATAAAGAAGACACCCACCCCTGGCAAGAAGGGAGACTCCGAAGCCGTGCATTAGTCTGCCTATGGCACTGACTAAAAGCACTTTCTCTCCTCGCCTCTAGCGTGCTCCTCTTAATATCCAGCACAATAGGAATGGTGTTGTTTTAGGACCTGTCATTATATTGGGCTAAGAGCTTCACCTCTGAGTGACCCCCCGGCTGCTTCTGTCAGCCGAGCACAGGGGACTCAAGTCTAAGCCTGTGCAGTGGGGAGCAGGCAGCGCTCTCTGGTGGGGACCGCCATCGCTGGCGAAGGTTCCTTAGGGTTATGTCCTCAAGGGTCAGCCCTGTGGCAGGCTGTGGCCTCTCTTTCTTTCTTTTCAAAGCTGGGCAGTATTCCACTGCAGGGCGAGACTCCCTTTCGTTTCTTCCTTCATCCTTCCAGGGGCACTGGAATTGCTTCCACTCCTTGGCTTATGAACGTGGATTGCAATATCTTTCCAATACCCTGCTCTCTGTGTTTGGGTGTCCCCCTGGAAGTGGAGGGGCTGGGTCGTAGGGGGTTCCATCCTTGGCTACCTGAGGGACGCCATTGTGCTCTCTACGGCAACTGCACCATCTACATTTCTGCCCGCACTACGCAGGGAGTCCACTTTCTTGAACTTTCTTACATTTTGACACACCCATTGGCATCACTCCCATTTCAATATGTGATACAGGAAGACCCCACAGTGTGGATGTACGGGGGGTCCTGCAGCTGCCTGACTGCCCCCCACCCGCTCACACTCTCCCAGGGCATGGAGACTGGCCGCTGTCCTGCACGCATGCGCAACACCCATGCACGTGTTCACTTAAAGTGGCGATGGAGCCCTTAAATTAACATAAATGACAAAAAATAACTGCATTCTTTTTAAGCAAAGACAAAAAGTAGTGCCAGGAGTAGACCGTTTTACGTTTTTGTAAACTTGTCCCATCAGGCTTGGGGGACGAGGCTGGTCCCGTGTGTCCTTCTGCATTCAGCGTGCCGTGCACAGTGACCTTCGGTGACATCGGTGCAGACGGTCGGGGCTCACATGGGGTGGTTGGAAAGCAGAGGAACACTGTACTGATCTCTGACTGATGTGGATATTCTTTAATACTACACCGAGCTTAATGGACGGCTGCTTCTCAAAAGCAAGTTGCAACATGGGGTCCAAAGCCTATAAATAATTGTCACACTCAATTACAGTGAAGTCAATCAATCCATCTTGCATTTTGAATGGGTCTTTTACCCCTGACTGATTTTGTGGCAACAAACCTGGACCATTTTCTTAAAGATTTTATTTATTTATTTTAGAGTGATGGGGAAGGGATGGAGAAAGAGAGGGTGAAAAACATCAATGTGTGGTTGCCTCTTGCACACCCCATCCTGGGGACCCGGCCTGCAGCCCAGGCATGTGCCCTGCCTGGGAATCGAACTGGCAATACTTTGGTTCGCGGCCTGCGCTCAATCCACTGAGCCACACCAGCCAGGGTCCCTGGACCATTTGAATCGTACTGGTTCACTGACAGATTCAGATTTAGGTTTGTCGGTGTTGATACGTCATAGAGTTTGTACAATATCTTAAAAAGAAAGTCTCTTGGTATCACTACCTATGTCATCAGAAAAATCGTTGAGTACTTGAAAGTTTGTAAAGATTACAGAAGAAGACACGTGTTTTCCAAAATGTTCGTATTTGCTTAAAAGCTAGAATTTCATCAGTGGAAACATTGTCTAGTCATTTCTCATGAAGCGATAGCCGACCATCCGCATCAGAGTAAATGTCACAAAACAGCTGTGCAGCCTGACTGTGCGGGTGAGCGGCGGGGGCCCCAGCAGCACCTGGCCGTGAAGTCAGGAGTATCAGCTAAATCAACGGGTTGACTCCTTGGCTACTGTGATCTCAAACCATGAAAGTTACTTCCAAGTTCACCGTGGGTTTTTGGAAGTTCGGTGCCATTCTGTTTGTTGTCTTCAACTGTTTGCCTTCCGAAATGGGAGAGATCTGTGTTTTGACCCCTTATAACTGTTTGCATCGGTTTCTGCCCAATCCTTCCACGTAAACACACACCAAATCCTCCCCCTTTCCGCCATCATTGGGGGGTTCTGGTCACGGCCAAGAGGAGCACAGAGGAATGAATGCGTCCGCACACAACAGCCGAGCCTGTCTCCGTCAGCGTTTTCTAGCACAACTGGTCAGCGACGCAAACAGGTGATTCGCGCCTCCCTCCTTCTCACGGCGCCTCTCTAGCAATGCCCTGCGACTAATTTCTCAAAAATGGCTTTGACAGTGTACTCACGGAGAAAATTTTTTATTCCCGTGTAAAGAAAGACAATTTTGTCTTTTTTTCTTACCACATTAAGTTTGATTTAATATGCCATTTAGTGAAATTAATGAAGCTTTTGCCAAAGCACTGGGGGAAAACAGCAAAATAATGGTACTTACAAAATAAGAATAATTGAAGGAGAAGTAGGGAAGGAGGAGACAAGTGAGACACTGAGAATGCCACGAGGATTCAGAACAAAAACATCCTGCAAACCCGTGTCTCTCTCACGCACCCAGACGCTGGGAGCGGTCTGTTGGTCTGGTTATCACGGCTGAGCAGGGACTGAGCTCAGGCCCAGGGTCCGGTTCGCATTCAGGTGGTCTGCAATGTCACCTGAGAGGCGTGACTATTAACACGGAGGCCGCTCAGGACTGAGAATCCATGACCACCCCCCACCTGCCCAGTGTGAGCCGCACGGTCCATCCCTGGACAGGGGCAGGACTCGGAGTTTCGCTGGGAAGGATTTGAGGACGGAGCCGATGGCCCAGAGCACAGCCGTTGGAGCCTGGCCCCCTCCTCTGGTTCGTCCACACGCACAGCCCCCAGGGCTGCTTTGATGGGGTCGCTTTTGAAGGTCCAGGACTCTGCCCATGGCATCAGTCTCCTGGGCTGGGTTCCCGGCCTGCCGCCAGGGACTCTCTGAGCTTCCCCGTGGGTCAGGGAAGAAGAGCAACACACTTGCTCTCTTGCCTTGTGAGAACAAAGGCGTGACCACAAGCGCCGTGCGCTCTGTCCTGCAGTGCATCCTGCCATGTCTGAGGGGGCTGCCAGCAGCGGGTGTGCTTACCGCTGACAGGTGTCTGGTGGCCAGGCACAGGGGACAAGGTGGTGGTCCCAGAATTGACTGTCCACAGGCCCTCGCCGCCTTGAAAGGTCACGTCTCCAGTTGGACAGTTGACTCACACCATTGGCATGGAGGCCCTGTCCTGAGCAGCTGATCTCAGCTGATCCAACGGGCAGGTGCAGGTGGGGCCAGGAGGCGCTTCCCTCCGGGGCTCCCGGCCTCTCCCCTCAGTCAAGGCCAGGATCAGCATTGGTTGGCCAAGGCCCTGCGTTGCCATACAGCGGGTCCCAGGGCTCCCCCCGACTTGTCTGTGGGGCTGTCTGGACAAAGCACCTTTCCCAATGCTGAGGTACCCAGCCCCTGAAAGAAGACAGTCCCCAATGTGATAGTTGAAAAATCTATCTCGTTTTTATTTGCCTCGAAATGATCAATGGGCTTATTTGTTGATTATTTGAGATAAATCTCACCCTTATTTTCTCATAGTCTATACATTATTGGGGGGGGATTTAATTGTTACTACAATATTTTTTAATGAGAAATAATTATCTTTCTAGGTAATTTTATTGGTTTATGATTTACGAATTACCAGTTTACTGGGAGATACGTCTGTGCCCATTTCTCAGTTGGAAGTCAGGGTGACAGCACGTGTCGCTAATGTCTTGGGAACTGTACTAATTCAGGGAGTTTCCAGTGCATGGTGAAGTTCAAGGGAAAAGCTCAGGAAAGGGGTGATGTTAGCAATGTGCAGTGAACGTGACCCCCTATGGGGAGCACCCCCTGCTGTGAAAATACTTTTCAAGCGCGTGGCCTGCCTGGGATGGGCCAGCCGTGCACCACGGTGTGTCTGTTCTTCGTGTCATTCCCTCCGGTGCTGTGAGGCACCGAAGGACACCTGCACCAGACCGAGGAGGAGCCTGAGTTTTGGGGACGCCCTGAACCACCGAGGTGGCATCTCTGATGAGACTCAGGACAGTGACCACATCCACTCCTAACTCCGGAGCCCATGCTGAGTGGGTGCGAGGCTTTGCCTGTTAAATAACTCGAGGGTCAGAGACGCCAGAGTGGGATTCTCCCCGTGTGTGTCTCTGGGCTGGCACTGTGACGAAAGCCCTCTGACTGGAAAGCATGTCAACAACAAGCCGCATTCAATTCTCATAGTTCTGGGACCTGGGGCATCCAAGGTCAAGTCTTCAGCAGATTCTGCATCCGGTGAGAGCTTCTTGCTTCCTAAACAGCTGCCTTCTGACGTCGGGGGCAGGGGGAGGGAGCCCCCTGGGGTCCTTTCAGAAGGGCACGGATTCTAGTCCTGGGGGCCCCACCCTCATCACCCGACCCTGATGTCACCTTGGAGGTTGGGGTGTCAACAGGTGAGTTTTATAGGACATGAATTTCAGGCCATATCAGGGCAGGAGTGGCAGTGACTATAAATTGAACGCTCACCCGTGCCCGCTGTGAGGACCACTGTGCATTCTGTGCGAGGGACCCCGAGACCTCTGCCGAGTGCATGCACGTCGCTGCTGAGAGGCCCCCTTGTGCCCCCGCCCCCCGCAGCACTCCCGCCAGGGGGCGCCCGTCTCCGTGCATTTCACAGGAACACCCAGGAGGGAGTTTCCCCGAAGTCCGCCCTGTGACAGATGGTGGAGGGAGATGGGGACTGTCGGGCTCAGAATCAAACAGCAGCCGGTCTCCTCCGTGCTGCCCTGTCTGCCTCAGACAAGGATGAGCAAACAGGGGCGGGCTCCTCGAAACCCAACCCCTTCATCGAACATGTACGAAAAACCAAGGCTGTGGCTCAGGGTCTCGGAAAATTCCAGGAGTGATACGGAGCTCAGATCTCTGGGCTTTGGAACAGCTCCCCTCTTTGCCGACAGTTTCTGTAGCACGACCACCCACCCTGCAGGCAGATGGGCGCCTGGAGCCCGGCTGGGGCAGGGGGATCGGTGGCAGGAAGTCGTCTCACACAGAGAGATACAGGTGAGAAGAGTCTATTACAGGAAGGACACAGACTCGGCACCAGACAGACTGGGTTTCCTGAGATCGTCCTGTTTACAGCCCCTAAATGGTCTCCATGTCTCTGCACAGGGGGGCGGTGAGGAGAGCGGCTGTGACTTTTGGGGGTCCGTCATCACCCCCTTTCTCTCTCTTCTCCATTTCTGCACTCTGGCCCCTCCAGGGCCCTCAGTGTGGGAGGAGACGGCCTGAAGTTGCCCTGTGGAGTAACCCAGCAAATCACCGCAAAGCTCAGTGAGAAGCCTTCTAAGCCCCACATGCCCCAGTCGGACCCTGAGTGGTCTTACCTCTGACAACTTAAATCACGGAAGGGACCTTATTTAGTGGCTTGTTGGGCACACGGAGCCAAGTGCTGTAAAGTTCATTGCCTTCTTCACACAAAGCACTTGACTGCGACTCCCGTTAAGTTGGTGAAGAAGCCAAAGCCCAGTGCGGGGTTTGTGAGAAGAAGGCAATGCTTCCCTGCACACCCAGACCCCGGGGTGGTAGGTACCAGAGGGTCACATGGCTACACTCAGACCCATGGCCGGTGGGGACCAGTGAGTGAGAACAGAAACCAAGACCATGTGGGGCCTGGGGGGCTGGGCAGAGCCCACTCGGGAGAAGGGGTTCCGAGGATTCATCATTTTTGCTGGCGTGTTTACTAATCATAGTTAAAATAGTGAAGGGTAATTTACTGGCCGTACGAAAATGCTTTGGGCGGATGGCTTAGGCAGAATCGTTTGGCCCTGAGCGGCATTGATAAAATTATGATGTTCCTCTGAATGAGCAAGCAGCTCAGTAAACAGGTTTATATTTTTAATTCCAAGCCCCCAATTCTTCTAGTTTGTCTGTCATTGGTGTATTTACCTGAAACAATTTCTTCTGTCTGTGAAGTTTCTCAATGGCCTCCATCCCCGTATTTAGCAAATTAACTTCATTTGAAACAACGCGCATCCTATGCGTTTACGTGGGGTTCTCTGAGCTCTTGTCATGGGGGAGGTGGGGCTTTAGATGTTGAGCCGTATGATCCGGCACGGGAAGCTCCAGGGACCTCAAATTCTCAGGCTACCCGGAGAAAGCAGGTCTATCCCCAACCGCGGAACCAGGGGGAGATTGTAGTGAAAGCAGCTGATACAAGGTGGGGGAAGGAAGGAAGGGAAAGTAAATTCTGAAACGTTCTGCTCCTGGTGTATGATTACTGCAGTATTTCTCAACCTCTCTCACCCGTAACATGCAGATATGGCCCCCAGAGTGTCCCACCATCTTAGACGTCGCTGTGAGAAGGGGCGCTGCCCCTCTGTGCCCAAAGTTGTTGAACCCGAATTACTGGGAAATGACCCCGGTCAGGCCGAGTTAGTCTCAGATAAAAACTTTAGCATTTATTGAGCACCCCCTCCCCTCAAGCATGAACTAACAGAAAAGAGACAGAATAAATGAAACAAGGGAAAAGCCAGGCAGCTGTGCCTGCCACTGAAGGTTGAAGGCTGGGCCCTGCCCTGGGGCTCCTCGTTCGGTGGGCCCAAGGCTGGACGCAAGCATTAGCCCTTCCGCCAGCCACTTCATCGTCCACTCCGAGACTGGGCAAGGAACGGGCGGCAATGCCTCAATCACAGAAAGCTGCGGGCTGCTGGAGGGACGCGCCCTGTGCCTGGGGCCCCTGGGGGTGCACGCACCTCCCTCCGGTGGGGACCCCACCCTGCCCGCCGCGCAGACCCCTGGTGGAGTGTCTGTCCTGCCCGGGGTGGAGCTCTCAGACACACGGGATGCCTTTCCCTTCTGCAAGCTGCCCAAGCGTCCCTGCCCAGTCAGAAGCGACCGTCCCTGGAAGCAGGTCCGGGCTCATCACTGGGGACAGGTGGCAGCAGAAAGCTACCATCCTCTTGCAAAGCAAACAACCAAAATCCCTGGTGGACCTGAGCTTTACTCAGCTCCACACACTTCCTTGCAAAATCTAAGAAACAATGAGACACTCAGCTATGTCCCATGTGTTCAGGTCCCTCTATCACACCCTTAGGACAGCGCACGTGTTTCTCTTTCTTCTCCAAGCGTGCAAGCCTGTTGAGTCCCGTGTGTTTTGTCTGTTTGTTCTGAGTGGCATTTGCTTTGAGTTGATTATCTCCCATCGGTCCTCTGTTCCTCATTCGTGGCACAGGCGTCACCTCTCTCCTGAGTGAGTTCAAGGTAAAGGCGTTGGAGCACAGGAAGGCAGCAGTGACGGGACAGGTGGAAGCCATTTGCCTGGTCCCAGGAGAGCCTGTCCTGGGGGCTGGACAGAGGTCAGGAGCAGCCAGCGGGGCTGTGGAGCGAGGGTTCCAGGCTCACCGAGTTTCTCTGGGGGTCGTGCTCACAGTGCAGGACAGGAGGAGAGGGACCCAGAGGGCAGGTGGGAAGGAGAAGGAAGGTGCCTGGCGTCCGCACTGCCGCTTCTCCGGGACCGCCGTGGGGGCGGGTGCCCCGTGGAAGCCCCTTTGGGGCGACTGGGGGGCGGGGAGCAGAGAAAGGCAGCGGGGAAGGAGAGGCCCAGCCTCGGGGTGATGCACAGGGTGCTGGAGCCGAAACACATCTCGGGGGGTGCCACTCTGGACCTGTGTCCTCACGCGGGTTCGTCCTTGGTTTTTCCACCCCTGGGACGTGGCTGCCAGCAGCTGAGCATTCCTGAAGGGGACCGACAGCGACCAATGGCCACCGGCCTCTCCTTCCTGGCAAGGGCATCTACAGTTGTCACTGAGGCGTGGCTACCTCCATGGCCACCAGGGGTCCCCTCTGCATCAGGGGCACGCTGGGCCAATCCCATCCCTCATCCACACTGCGGGGACACACCCTTCACGTTGCCCCAGGGAGACACAAAGCTAGAAAGCTCCTTTGCAAAGATGAGACAACGGAGATGTATTGCAGATACGTGGTGTGTCGGGTTACAGGACGAGATTAAGAGGATGAGAATCCCCACCCCGGGCCAGCCCCCTGGATGCATTTTGCCAAGAAGGGAACAAGTGTGCGCCCCTACTTGCCCAGTGTGGGGAGGGGGTCCACGTGCCACCTGCCTCAGGGGTAGAAGAGAGAGCGGAATGCCATAGAGTGTTGGAAGGCACTTCCTAGCAGAGGAGGGTCAGAGAAACGCCACGGCGCGGAGGAGGCATGAGTAGTGGTGTGAGGGGCTGCGGTCCTAGGACGCGCCCTCTGTCTGGTGGCCTGGCGTCACCTCCCCTGCAGCTCTCACACTCCGTGCGCTGCGCACGTCACCTCCCGGGCTGTGGCCCACTTTCCAGTGCACGGTGGGGATGCGGACCCATCAGGGAAGCCCATGCGGGCGGACACAGCTTCGTGGTCTCTCTCCCTCTGCACCTGCTAATGGCCCTGTTTTGTTTCTTCCAGTGAAAAAGGCCATCGAGCTGAAGTCCCGAGGAGTGAAGGTGCTGCCTGGCAAGGACAGCAGCCACAAAAACTCTGTCTGTAAGTCCCCCGGTTTCCAGGCGGGAAGCGAGGCGTCGGGTGGAGGGGGCAGGGCAGCGTCCCCTCTGGGCCTTTGTGCAGACTGAGCTCCACCCCAACTCTGTCCGAATTTCTCCCTCAGAAGCATTTCCCGGCAGGAAGAATGTCCCCCGACTTCCCATTGCGGGGAAGAATGCCGTGTTGACATTACCTCCTCCATGCAGCTCAAATCTGCCCTCACCGGCCACCCCTCACCGCGGCGGTTTCCCCCTCACATACCTGTCCCTCTGCCGGGTGTTCTCTCCCCTTTCTCCTGCACTCAACTCCCCCCACACCCCCCACTCACACACTGTACTGATCTCGGGGATGTGGAAGTCTGGCCTCACCGTTTTCCTGTTTAAATATCCTGGCCTTCCATGGCCTGAAGAGTCAGGTAGCTTCAGGGCAGCGTCTCCCACCCTCCCAGAGAACGAGAATGTGGGACACACCCACGGGGCCCCTCCTGGGTACGCCCAGCACGTGGCAGACACCAGTGACAGCTGTCTGAGTGAATGGGGGAGCCCCTGCCACCCACTGCCCTGGTGGCTGTGCCCCTCACCATTACCCAGCCCTGCTCCTGTGCCGGAAGCCCCCTCCCTCTCTTCACTGAGTGCAGAGGCCCCGCGGGATAAGGAGACTCGCTGTCCATGGCCTTTCCTGACCGCCCCAGGCACAGGGAGCTCTTCCCTAATTTCATCCCCGCCTCTGTGCTCTCCCCCGTCCCTGTCCCACTGTGGGTTTCCTGCCCCACTACGTGCAGGTCAGCAGCTCCCACTGAGATGCCCAGAGGGTGGATGCACAGTGTGGCCCCTTCCCACGCATGGGGCTTTTTTCTAGACTTTCCTGCTCACGCCTGGCGGCCTGTCCTGGGGTCTTCCTCCTCCCCTGCCTCATGGTGCGCATGTCCCTGGCCTTTGGGTCTGAGTGTGCTGTGTTTCTGCTGCCGGGCTGTGGGTAGAGGTGGAGGGAGGGCTCGGGGCGAGCGTTTGGAGCGCCCCCAGCTGGAACAACTGTGTTTTCACCTGCCTGATGAATGGGGGCGCTGCACGAGGTTCTCTCCCTGACGAGAATTCCACTCAAACTCGTCAGTGAACAGCAGCAAACAACAATAAACATCTTCTAGTCGCCACACTGTAGGCTGACCCCCTTTGCTCCTCGGTGTTCCCATTCAGCGGCTTCCTTCAGGCTGTCCAAGCAACAGTAGTCCAGGGACCCTCCCTCCGGCGCTGGGAGAGGACAGAGAGGGGTCCCAGACCGCTGGGACACTTACGTGGGCACAGGGAGTGCCTTACATCTTTGACATCACTCGAGCAAAGTGCCCTCGACCGAGGCGGTGCTGCGGGCTGGCGGGTCCGACATCCAGGCGGAGGCAGGTTCAGCGTCCGATGAGCACCCCCTCCTGGCGCACTGGCAGCTGCCTGTCTCTCACTGAGTCTTCAGAGGTGGGGTGGGGGGGAGGGGAGAAAGAGAGGGAAGGAGCAGGGGGGCCATTGTTTCTGTCCCTTCTTATGAGACCACCGATCCCATCCTGAGGGCTCTGCCCTCACTGACTGACCGCCCCTCAGAGGCTCTCCTTCCAAACCCCATAAAATCGGGGGTGAGGATTCCACTAGATCCATGTTGGGGGGATGCAAACATTCGCCTGCAGCAGGGTGGGTTCCCCGAGCTCTGACTGGATCTCAGGCCCTTAGATTCCCACGAACAGCATCATCCATCTGCAAACGCTCGCATTGTGCTCCCTGTCTGGCAACCCCTCGCGGGCGACGTCAGTCCCAGGTAGATGGGCTCCTGAAGGAAGGACACGGCAGAGAGATGGAGGAAGAAAGGAAGCGATTTTCGTAAGTTCTAGTATTTGTCATGGCTTTTAACACAGGATGTTCCACAGAGAGGGAGCTGTGGTTCTTCCAATAACTGCGGGATTAGTGTTTGATGGTTAAGAGTCCCGCAGAAATGGTCCACAGTAACACAGAAGCACATGTCAGGCGAACCCTGATGCCAGGCTGATATTAGGATCAATAGCAGATCAATGAGGCATCAGACGTTCCTGCTAGTCTCCCATACAGACAGGAGCGCCTTGGTAAGAGATAGTTCTTCTGTTCTATCGAAGTGCGAATGCACAAATGAGTCGTTACTCATTTGGTTTTAAGAAGTGTTCTGTTCTTTCTCCCAACAGTATTAGACCGTTTTTTCAGACATGAGAATTAATCATCGGGGAGAATAGGGAATAGAAGAAACGGTGAGCCTCTAAGATCCGCGGTGAAATAAATGGTGATGTTATTTATGCAGGAGGTGTGACGAAACTAAATTAAATGTTTCATACAGGAAAGAACAGAGGCTCTGGAGCTCGAGAGACAAGGATTCGAGAGCTGCAAAGTTATTTATGTGATTCCAGCCAAGCTTCCTCGTTTATAAAATTAAAATAGCAACGCTGTTCGTCGAGTAGGTCCTGCAGGGTGTTTGTAGATTCCTGCGCCGGTAGGTGACGCTCAGCAGAGCCAGCCCATTAGCAACCCTCAGGGAGAAGCAGAGAGTGTGAGCGTGCGTTGGCCAAGCACTAGAAAGGTCTCACTTCCCAGAGAAGGAGGAGGGTCCAGACCATTGAACTTGCCTTCTCAGGTGGCGGAAAATCAGTCAGTCAATCTAGGAGGTGAGCCCAGAACACAGCCCCCCCCCAATCCCACCCAGGACAGGTGCCAGGGGGTGGGGGGCTGTGAGCCTTGACCCAGGAGGCCGCAGGCTCGTCTTCGCTCTGAGCAATTAGCAGATTCCCTACCGCCTCCGTGAGCTGGGAGGCCGCACACGGGGAAATGTGTATGTTTTGTACACGCTGCCGCCTGCCGTGTGGATCTCAGCAGAGCAGGCGGACCAGCTCACAGGTTTCAGTGCATCATTTCCACTGCACGTGGAGGCTCGGGGACGGGCCTCACGCTCACTCAGTGAACTGTCCCCGGCACTGGGGCTTGATCCGAGAGCTGGGTCTCTCCGGGAGACCACGGCCGCGACGGTCACGGTCAAACCCGGGTAGACAAGTGGCACTTGCACCAGCCGCACCATCGCCCTGGTCCGTGGCCCCCCCACCCCAGGGGGCTGCTAAGGACACAGCAAAATGTCCCCGAGAAACGCCAGCCGGGTCCGACGGCCCATTAGCCGCTGTCCCACACCGCTCACTGCTGACCTCCGCCTCGGCTCTCTCCTTCTCTGTCCTTGCTGCTTCTTCATGAGGCTCCGCAGAGAGCGCAGGTGTGGCGGCAGGGTCCCTGTGGCCGTCTTTCCCCCAGAGTTTACACCCGCACCCACCAGTGGGTGCTCATCCGCACCGTTTCACTCAGGCCCGACTCGAGGACTGCGGGGGCCGGTATCTTCCTGGGGGTCCGAGTCCTCCCGGCAGAAGCCCAACAGGTGGGAGGGAAGTCAGAAGGTGAGGCCGGGTACTTGCTCTTCCCGTTGCCTCCTTGCCAAGTGCCCTCCAGCTGACTGTGCCCCAAGCTCGGAGACCAAAGGGGCAGCTCTTCTCAAAGGGGCCGTGCCCACGTGACCCTTCTTCTCTGGAGTTCAGTGCAAATTGCTCCCCTAACCCCCATGTGACTGCCCCTCACCTGGCAGCATCTCCACGGTGAGTCTGCTGTCAACGGCCCCTTTGGGAGCCAGCCCACTTCCTCTCTTCCCCCGCCCCTGAGTGGCTGGGTCCTGTCGGGACCCTGTGCGGTGAGAGAGAAGCTGAAGGTCAGCATGAACCGGAGGCAGCAAACCTACCCAGAGACCCACGTTTGGAAACGAAAGAAAATGCTAGACAAGTCCAGGAATCGTGCCTTCTGACTCTGTCGGCTCCCACCTAAGGCCCTTCCGGTGGGCTTCCCTGGACCGTCCCGGGAGCCCCGTGAGGGGGACCCGCGGGTGCCAGGACAGCTGCCCAACGTGCAGTGTCACGATGGGGGATTCCCATCTGTGGTGGTGACATCGCCGCCATGGTCAGATCACCCCGGTGCTGAGATGTGACAGGTGCCTTGTGCTACAGCGGGGTAGACCAGGACTCTGCGGCTCGCGTCCTTACAGAGCTTGTGCCGACACACGGGAGCTGGTACACTCATTAACAACCAACTCCCTGTGTGCGGCTGAAAGACAGGCAGCATCTGTGCCTGGACACAACCCGCCGTCCCGGACTCCAGCCTCCGCGGCGGAGCCCACCTCCCCGCTGGTCCACGTGCCCCTTCTTCCCAGACCTGCGGGGAGCATCCGGTCCTTGAGGAGCTCCTTGCAGGCTGAGTTCCCCCCTGGGAAGGGCTCCGTCTGCTCCCCGCACGGGGACTCACGCGCTGAGCTCCCTCATGCTCTGATCGCCCACGTTACGAAGCGCTCGGCCAGGGCTTCCTGATTCCAGGCGTGAATGAAGGGAGAACGCAGGACTCTCTCTCTGTGTCTCGAACAAAATCCCTACAGGGTCCCTGTTTTATTCCTCCCAATGGCGTCTGAGGGACCTTCTGTGCATCTTGTTCCAGAATCGCTATGTCGGTCAGTGTCTTTGTCCAGCCCTTAGCGATCCTCTTAACACACCCAAACGTCACCACACAGGGTGGGGCGGTGGCAGGAACCCATGGCGCATTTCCACTCTTCTGTGTAATGCGGGTGATTTCCTCCACTAACCTAGAATGAGAGATTTAGAACTTCAGGTTTTTCATCAGTTTAAGTAATTACCAATAAATAGCATGTTCAGGAAAAAAACAAACAGATAAATGAAGGCATTAATTCTGTGTGATGCTCTCACTTTCTAATTATTTTCACCTTTGAAAGGTTACGACGTAAGGGTCACCTGATGCTGCAGAGAAAACTTACCTGAAATAAATAAACTCAGAAAACACTTCCCCCCCGGACTTCCTTCCCTCACTGCTCTGTGGCGGATCCTCCGTCTTCGTTCTGAGACTGGGTTCGCTCAGCACCGAGGGCTTGCTCAGTCCCTACTCTCTGTTCTTCAATGATGGCGACCGTAAACATAGATGCTTCCTCTTGACTCTCTCCCTGACGTAACGCGATTTTCGCAACAGAGAGTGTGGGGGTCACGGGGCTAGATGACCCACAGGGCCCTTCTCACTCCAAAGAACAGAACTCTGTGGGGAGGGGACGGAGCCCTGGCTGTTATTTGTCAGCTGGAGCTTGTTTGCCGGCGCCGAGGAAAGACAGACGGCTTTGCAAATGCAGCACCGATTCCTCGCAGCTCACTCAGGTGCACGGACGGCCCACGCCGCGTCCTGGCCACTTGCAGTTGCCGTGCTCTGGGCCCGAGCAGGGTGGGGTGTGTGGTTCGGAATCTTTGTTTAATGGGAAGCGGAACAACAACAGCAACAAAAACTGCAGGGAAGTCGAGCAATATAATGCATCATCTCATACACCCTTAGGAAGGAAGTAACAACAGAACATTGTGAAATAAATGACCCTGAAATTCTTCTGCTTCTGACTCTCAGCCATTCATTCCATGGCTCTTTGTTTCTATGCATGGTCCTTTTTTGCCCTCCCTTCAAAAACATACCTGAAGCAAAACAGAATGATACTCATTCCAAGTTGCCAAAGAGACAGTCCTAGCAATGAAAAGCCGCTGATTGGCCATTGTCCTTGGTAATGACTTCAGCGACTGCATTTCCCAGGCTTCTCTGTTGTGTTAGACATAATTATTTGCAAGGGCAGATTTTAAACTTCTGAAGCTCCTTTTTTTTTCAGAATGAAATGGCAAAATGATGTCTGAACTACTTTGCACAAAGATGCAATGATAGCCACATAATGTTTGAGTTATCTTTGTAACATGGTGTGACCAGTCAACCCAGTTTCTAAAATATGCTATTAAAAAGATTTTTAAAATATGCCACATAAAAGACTTTTCTTCCTTCTGCCCTGGTCATACTACATTTTCCCACTTGTTGGTGTAATTGCTATCTTCACAGCCGTCATTTCCTTAAGTTTAGGAGAGTCTAAGAACACATGAAATACACTAGTGTGTAACTCTCTCTTTTTGCTCACACCCCAGTGTCCGTCTTGTGTGTCTACTCCCTTGCTGTCCTCCGAGCGCCTCATCTTAGAAACGTAATCACAACTTGGGCCGTTTCTCTCCGGCTCCGAGCCACCCCCGTCCCTCACGGGTGTGGTGGCACAGGACTGGCCTCCTCTCCCTGCCTTGGTTTCCCCAGATTCCACCTCCACAACGCATCCCGCGATCGTGAGGAATGTCGGTGCAATCACATCATTCTTCTGCTCAAAACCCTTCAGCGCCTTCCCACCACGGCCCCAGTCCACGCTTCTTACAGACCCCAGGCAGCCCCTCCCAGCCCCCCACTACCTGCCCCGTCTCTGCCCTCATCCTGCGGTTCAGGGGCTATTTGTTGAAGACCCTCAGACGCACTGGAATCTCGGCCATTGCTCGCTCTCCCCTCACTCTGCGCAGACCTGCCCAGGAAGCCCCCTCCGTTGCCTCCCTGAGATCACTGGTCATGGATGACATTCTCCACCGGGCCCTCCCGGGTCCCCTGCACTAACTGTGACACTGCAGCCATCCACCCACCGACTGGTGTCTTCTCGTGACCAGCTCTGTTTCCCTCTGTGTCACTTGCAATGCACCACAGAGAGCACGTGGAGACACTCGATGGCTGCACAGTTACTGTGCGTGTTCGTGGGAGCGTGTGCACATATGTGTTCGTGTTTATGTCCTGCCACCCCCACCCCACTAGAACACAGGCTCCACGAGGACAGACGTGTTTGTCCGTGTCCTTCCCTGGCAGATGCAGTCACACAAGCACGGCTGCACACACATGTGTCTGTGGAACAGCCACGTGTCCTGGTTGTGTGGTGGCGTGCGGGAGAGTGACAACCCGGTGCTCATCCTCTCCTTCAGTCAGGTCTTTACTCTCCCCTTCTCCTTCACGAGTTTAACAGCCTGGCCCCGAGGACACTGCGCGGCTGCCATGGAAATGGTGGGACCCTCCCCTGGAGGACCTTCCGGTCCACCGGTGTGCCCTCGTAGGGAAGCGTGTGTCGGACGGGGTGCGGGAACGAGGGCGGCGCCGTGCCCTGAGGGTTGTGTGAAAACAGAGATCGTTGCTCTTTCACAACAACAGCACGTTCGACCCGTAAAAGGCGAGGAAGCTCGGGGGGAGGGGATGTGCCAGCAGCTGGGCCCCAGCACCTCCGTCAGGGCCTCTTCCGTGTCTGGGTCACTCGGACGTTCCACCGTGGTCCTCGGCCAGGCACTGGGTAAGGCAACGTCACGGAGGCTCAAATAAAGAAATGACCTGCCAACTTATAAACTACTGCAGCCTTAGAGTCCCTGTGCCCACTGCGTGGAAGGGCACATGGAAACCCCGAGGAGTCGGTTCCATCCTTCACGTGTGCCCGATGGGGAGCCGTGGTGACACCTCATCCGCAATGCACACTCTGTGCTCTCTCGGGTCAGAAAGTGCAGGCATCTCTGTTCTCAGCCTCAGTTACTCGTGGCCCCACCACAGTCCACAATCATTAAATGGAAAGTTCCGGGAGTCAACAACTCACACGTTTTAAATCGCACCTGGTTCTGAGCAACCAGATGAAATCTCGCGTTATTGCTCACACCTGGGAGGCAGCATCGCCGCCTGCTGGGCCTGGAGGAGCCGCTGGGTTAGCAGACGGGGTCTAGGTGACCCCGATTTTACTGAAAGCAGCTCCGAAGCAAAGGGCAGTGAGGCTGACGATTCGGACCCGCCGGTGAGGAACCAGAAAGATTCCCCTTTCTGTGACAAGGTGGGTAAGAACAGTAAGATATTTTGGGAGACAGACAGAAACCACATTCACGTAACCTGTGCTGCAGCATCTCATATAATTACTTGGTCTATGTCATCATTGGTGGTTGTTGTTAATCTTTCTGTGCCTAATTTATGAGAGAAATTCCATAGGGGAAGGTAGGACCCGGGAAAGCCCCTGCGCATTCAGGGTGCCCTAGTCCCCGCAGTCGGAGGCCTCCCCAGGGGCCCGGGCACCTGTGCCCGCAGATAGAGGGCTGCTGTACCCCACGACAGATGAACTTTCCTCCTCGGCGCAGCCGAGTGAGTCATTCGTCCCTGGATCGATGACCAGGACCAAGAAGCCCTGCACTCTCTGGAGTGTGCCCCAGACTCAGGGCCTGACCTGGGCTGTGGGCCTTGGGGCCAGGCAGGAGGGGAAGGAGAGTGGGGCTGACACCCCAGACGGCCTCCTGGAGGGCTGCCGAGGGCCAGGCCCTCCGTCCCCTGCCAGCTGTGGAGGGCCTTTGGTGCCGCCCACCTCTGGAGCTGACTCCAGACGGTTTCCACCCGGCGCCTCCCTCAGGCGGCACTGTGTCCCAAGGAACCTGGCAGCCTGCTGTCTTGTGACTCTCCACACAAATCACCCTAAACGGTGAACACACTTTGCTTGGCCCACCTGCAAAATATGTAACACATTTTTGCAGGCGGCCAAATTCGTTTTGTCTCCTGATGTCATCGTCGGTCTCTACCCTGGTAACCGGTTGCTAGGGACGCCGCCCATTGTCAGGTCCTGCTTTGGGAGGGCCTGCTGCGGAGTCCTTGTTACTGCACGGTTCATCTGGGCTGTCCTGGGGCAGCGGGGGTGCAAAGCCACTGCCGAAGCAGAGGCGCGCTCGCTCCCCTAACGCTCGTCTCTGCCGGGGGTGCCCTGGGCAGGCGGAAGGACGAGAGCCCTGTGAACCTCAGGCAGCCGCACGGAGGTTTAGTACACCACGAGGGATAATTGCTCCCGTCACTTTGTTCCTTTATCATAAAACACAATAGCGCGGCTTTGCAATTGTTAAAAATCCTTGTTTTCTCAACAAAGGCTCATCCCCATGTAGCAGGAATGCACATGGTTGTATAAATCGCTTCATAAATCAGGAGAGTGAGTTGTGCCCACACTTCCTCAGCAGACTTTCCCAGGAGCAGAAGTAGCTGGGAAAGTGCCCCGGGGACCCTGGCTCGGGGGGGCGCTGCGGCCCAGGCTCACCGGGAAGGACGGCCCCTGGGGAACTAGGAGCGAAGCTAGCTGGCTCATCCGTGGTTTAACATGCCATTCACATGTATAATTCCTGCAGTAACTCCGAAAAGGCGTTTTTTAAATATGTAAAACAAGCTAGAGGGTGATTCGATCACACATGTGACGATCACACATGTGGCGGTTCCATGCCGGAACCGGAGTGGGCAGGAAAAGGCTCCACGAGGGGCTCCGGCCTGCCACCACCAGGCATAATTGATTCGCGACGTGGAAACTCACTCAGCCGAGTAAGTGGTGAGTGTATTCTCCCACTGGGGGAAGTGAATGGAAAACAACCTCCAGTCCTGAAAGCACCGTGCCAACCCCAGCATGTCCACCCCTCTCTTCCCAAAGCCCAAGACAGTGACTGTTCCTCCCGTGTCATCAAACAAGGACATCTTCCCGTCAGGTGGGGTGCAAACCTCAGGCCCTGGAGAGCACTGGGGTCCGGGCGCTGGGTGGTGGATGGCCGAGCCGATGGGCCCTCAGAGGGGCAGGGCTGCTTCCTGTGACGAAGTGATCCTCTGTGATCGAAGGCTGGTCGTGGAGCAACATCGGTCAGACGCTGGAAAGATGAAACTAATTAATCACGAGTAGCTTCTTCATGAATTGAATTAAAGCCCTCCACTTCAGACCCAAGGAACCTCCGCTGGCAAGTGAACTTAATCAGCTTCGACACAAAGATAGATAGAGACGGAGTCGAGAATCATACGCACAGAGCGCCCAGGGGAATTCAGAAAATCTTGCATCCGCCCAGTCTCGCTGGTTTCTTTAAGACACCTTTTACCGGTGAGAGGAGGAAAGTATTTCAGCCCCAGTCCTGTGATGGGAGCGCTTATGGGGTTATGGAAGAGAGACAGGAAAATGCAGTTCCAGGTGCCCCCCTGCTGAGGGAGGGATGTAGAGATAAAGGAAGATGGTGACCCGGCCGTGACTGTGCTGATGGCTCAGGATGAATTTAAGAAAGGAATCCGGGTGCTCGGTAACGTGGAGACGGAAGGGGCGTAAGGCTGGTTTAGCTCAGGGGACAGAGGGACACTCCATTCCCCAGAGACTCAGGGGAGTATCCTGCAGCAGATTCTGCCTGGTGCGTCCAGACACACAGACAAGGTGATGGCCTCACGCCCCGCCTGCATCGCAGGTGACCCTCCGAAGACGGGCACCTGTTCTGTGCGCCACACAGCGTCTCTGAGAGATTTTGGGTAGTCGCCACTGCCTCTTTTTCACGGTTTATTCTGAAATGACTACGTTCTCCAAAAGTCACAATAAAGCCCGCACGGAAGTTTCCCACCTGCGCGGTTCCCGGGATGGTAGTGGCGTCCGCGGTCTGAACTGGCTTCCCCTTGGGGGCTGACGGCGCGGAGCTCAGGGCACACGGTGACTTGCCATCCATGTCTCCTCCAGTGACACGGTAGTTGATGAATGTGCCCACTTCACACTGGACTTTCTTTCTCTTGTTCGGTGCTGAGGGTTTGACCCATGTTCTAGATGCCGGCCCTTGGGTGGGCATGTGGTTTGCCTAGATCGTCCCCCTATCCATAGCTTGTCTTTGCTTCCTTTCAACGGGTCTTTCTCAGAGCCAGTCTCCGTTTGAACTGCTGGATTTCAATCTAAAAGAACATAGATTCTAGGATTTTGTTTGTTTAAACCAGGAAGAACTGGCAAGCCCGGCCTGCATTTACGTACGGCGGCCCCGGGAACAGCTTCTGGGGCAGCCCTGCATCCAAGTGAGGTTCTGTCACCAGAACCTACCCCTGCTTGTCACCGTCAGGCTGCCCCAGTGTAGAATCCTGTCGCAGATGAGGGGACCTGCTCAGGAGGGTGGAGGACCCCTCAAACGCCCCCATTCATAACCCCCTGACTGATCAAGCCTCTTCATGGGCACCCCAGTGAGATGTGCTAATCTCAAAACAATGGAATTTAAATGATGACAATGAAGTTTAATCCAAAGGATAAGGAGAAGGAGAGATAGAGTCTATAAATTCTTATTGATTTTTTTCCCTCCCGCATTCTTGATCGTCTGTTTCCAGGATGGCTGTGTACGCCGAGGTTGCGAATGGACAATTCTGCCCCCTTTTCTTTCTCTGTCGTCCGGGCTGCAGACCGAGCGGCATCAGCCCTAACCACCGAGCATGTGCACGGGTGACGGTCCGACCTCGGAAGTGCTTGTGTTTCTATCCCCGTTAACCACCACGCTAACTAGATTAATCTAGATGATTTGATTAATGCGAGGGATCAGATTTGTTTGGTACGGTAGTTATTTGGTCGTGTCCCTTGAGTTCTGTGCATTTACCTTATTTTCATAGCGAGAAAGCAGATGAAGAGAAGGGTTGAGAGGAAACTTATGCCAGAGGAGGGAAACGAGTCTTGTGTTCAGCTGTGCGAAAACGTAGGGCCCGCCCAGGGGATGAGCAAGAGTGACAAGGGTTAGTGATGAGCTTCGAGAGGCAAGCACCGCGTTGTGGAGCCCGGTGTATTGCAGTTGTTACTAGAATACCTGGAGGGAATTCAGTTTGCTTCCAAGTGAGCTGCCCATCTGAAAGGCAAATAAAATGGTATAAACCTCATCCGAAGGAGCCACATTCACTGTGTTTCTGGGAAAATCACAGCTTTAAGTGAAAACTCAAGTTCACATGTTAATACATAAGAAAGTGTCCACACTGCACCAGAGAAAATCTTTGCAGCGTCCGTGTGCAAAAGGGCACACGTTAGTGTTCCACAAATCTCTGTGGGCTCTGACGTAGGGAGCGTGACCCCGTGCGGTTCCTTGCACTTTTTGGGTGGGCCAATTCATGTGTTGTCTGTGAAAAGATAGGAAAGGAGAAGAATATCAGACTCACTGCAGGAATACACCGTGTGAAGAACAGAGCGGTGCTTTCTGGGAAATAAAGAAGGGGCCTGTCACACATTAAAGCCGCATTTGCGATCGATCGCCTGCGGAAGATGCTCACTCAGGACCTAGCTGCCAACCGCACCTGCGTGTCACCTGCCTCCAGGCACAGTGCTCTGGGCTCCGAGTGACAGTGATGGACCACACAGTTTGACTCGATTTTCATTTTACGTGCATGCTATTTATAGCGCAGTGGCGTATGTAGACTTGCTTTAGTTGAAGAAAGGACTTTATTCCTGTTTTTCTGTCCCGTTAGCCGTGAAAGTGGCAAACTAGCACCTCTTCTTGGGGTCTCTCCTGCAACATCGGAAACCCCCACTCCGGGACTGTCCTCCACCGAAATAAGGTGCTCCTGTCCGGTGGGAAGCAGAGCACTGTTGGTGTTCTCTCCCGTATCTGCGGTACGCGGGGACCCTCCTGCCGTAAGGCCAGACGCGTGTCGCGCACGATTTTTATGTTGTTATTCATTCTACGAAGAGGATTGATCGGAGTGAAATTTGCTGGCATCAGGCTTAGCGCACACAGCAGACGGTGTGAGCAACGCCCTTCTTCTTCTCCGTTCCTCAGCAGTTCTCTCTGGGCGCTGGGTGTCAGCTGGCGCACTCTGGTCTGGGACTCCGCGACTTGCCTCGGGTTCCGGCCTTTGCCCGCCTTTCCAGGTCTTCCAGCTTCTGTGGCGCCTGGGAAGTAGCTGTCATTTCTGACAGTGTCCCGCCGGCCCTTGCTGCACTGTCCGGAAGGGCTGCCTCTCAAATATCCGTGCCCTGAGCCTCAGTGGTAACCATACACGGGCACACGCGCCCTGCGCTTTCCAGTCCGCTGCCTGTTCTATTTTTCTCTTTGTCTCTTTTCATTATCTAATCACTATATCCATAGGTATGCATACATATACATTTATACTCATGTCCCTTATTTTCTCATGAAAATGAGGGTGGGGATTTTAAAGTCATGTTCACTGTCAAAATGTGCTTGGCACCTGGCAAGGGTTCAATGGATATATGTGGTGAATGAATGAGTGAATAAGTGAATGAATGAGTGAAACTTCTTGCAGCTGGTCCTCCTCGCCGTCTCACTAACAGTTCCAAACTCACACTCTCAGACACCCCCGCCCTGAACCCTGCAGCAAGCTTAGCCCCCCTTGCCGTCCTGACCAACACCATGTGCCACGTCACCCTGGTCTCTTCTCTTCCATGACAACTGTCAGTAGTCGAAAAGAGCTACTTATCCATTTAGGATGTTTTTTTTAAGATGTAACTTTTTCGAAAAGGGGCCTTACCATATGCATGGCTGTACCCCCAGAACACACCAGGCCCCAGAGGAAACACTTGATCAGAGTGTGGCTCACTGACCACCTTCCCCGTGAGCTCACCTCAGCGTGGCGTCTGGGCAGAGCAGGCGACTCTGCCTACCTGTCACCTCCCTACCGTGTATCCTCTACCATCTGTCATCGCCTGTCATCATCTGTGTGCCGTCCACCTACCTACCACTCACCTATCTGTCATCTGTCAGTGTCTCCTGTGTCGTCCACCCATCATCCATCTGGCACCAACCATCATCTACCTGTCCACCTGTCTACCTGTCCGTCATCCATCAGCTGCCGCCCTCACAACCCATCACTCATCTGTCTTTCTATCTTCTCTCTGTACCTCGTGTGTCTGCCTATTTCTACCTATCATCTGTCTGTATCTATCTATCACTTAGCTCTACCTTATGTACCTATTGTCTGTCAATCATTCATCTATCTATCTATCCAAATCTGTCTATTAATCACATGGAGAGGGGGACCATTGATTCTATCTCTAAGATACACAGACCAAAGCGATGTTCTCGCGATGCGCAGTAAGGCCCGCCGACCTCAGAACATCACGTAGCAGAAGGCATGTGAGCGTGAGTCGGATTCCCGCCTTTCCTCGGGAACCTTCTTTCCCAAGGGAGAAATGGGATTTGTACCCAGAAAGATGGGATTTGTACCCAGAAATCTTAATTCGATTGTGAGTGTCAGGTGGTGAACACACAACGCAATATACGCACGATATATTATAGAGTCACACATTTGAAACTGCATAGTTTTATTAACCAATGTCACCCCAATACATTCAATGTATTTTTTTAAAGAAAGATACATTTGAGCTGACAGACTCCACAAAGAAACTTTTCCTCAAGTCCCTCCTCTGGGGAGGTGGCAGCCCATGCCCAGAGGGTGTCAGGGTGTGAGAACCACGCTGCTGTCAGTGAGACCTCAGAGGCAGGGCTCTGTGAAGCGTTTTGTCCTGGGGCACGGAATGTAAGGGGGTAACACGTAAAGGAGAAACAGGTCAGTGCCATGTGAATGATAATAAATAGCTGAAACAGAAGGCACCAGGTGGACCAACCTTCTTCTTAGGGTGGTTCTAACATACGTAGAAGTGGAGAGAGTGGAACAAAGGACCCCTATGAACATACCAGACAGTCCATCAGTAGCGTTTTGTCTACCCTCCACTCACACTTGTACCCCTGATGAATCTTAGAGCACACACCACACACTAGCGCTCTGCTGGCACACCCTTACATGTTTCCCAGATGCCACAGAGCTGGGTCGGGCAGTGTCTCGTCTTTCCAGACTGGCTTCTGCCAGTCAGCCGTGCACATTTCAACTCTCCTGCACCATTTCCTGGCTTAGCAGCTTTCCTTTTATCTCAACAACATTCCATGGTCTGGATGGACCACCGGATGTTATTGAGATAAAATAAAAGTCCATTCTTCACCTGCTGAAGGACGTCTGGGTTGCTCCCAAGGTTTGGCCATTCAGAGTAAGGCTGCTATAAACACCCATGTACAGGGCTCTGTGTGGGCCAAAGCTTTCGGTTTTGGGGGGTAAATACCAAGGTGCACATGAGCTACATTGTACTGTAAGAGCAAGTTTACTTTTGTAAGAAACCGCCCAACCGTCTTCCACAGCGGCTGCGCCATCTGCATTCCCACCCACGGTGAGAGACAGTGTCTGTTGCTCCATGTCCTCGCAGCACTTGGTGTTGTCGGTGTCTGGATTTTGGCCGCTCGAATGGTGGGTCGTGGTCTGATTGCTGTGGAAGCTGCATTTCCCTGCTGGGCTCTGATGTGGAGAATCTGTGCATATGCTTCTTTGTCATCGCTGTATCTTCTTTGGTAAAGTGTCTCTCCGGGTTTTTTGCCGTTTGAATTATTGTTTTCTTATTGTTGCATTTCAAGAGTTCTTCATATATATGGAATAACAGTTTTTATCAGATATGTTTTTTGGCAAATACTGTCTTTCCATCCCCGTTTGCCTTCGTGTTAGGTTTCTCTGCTCACTGGAGAGACTATGGCAGTGGGGACTGAGGCCATAGTCTCAGTTCTCTGTTCTCTGTCGTCTTATCCAGCCTGTGAATTCATCAGCCTTTCTTTGCCTAGCGTATGTAGGGTAGTTGTGTGCTTTATTGTCCAAACCAGGACTTCTGTGGGTCATTTCAAGGGCTAAGGTAGACATAACAACCAGTCTCGGCTGGGACAGTTCCTGGGTGTTGTATGTTCGAAGCAAAAAGCGTGATTAAGTCACATTGGTGACTATTTGGTGTTCATGACTTTAAATGTGTATCCAGGCCTGGGTTTCACTGGACATATGCTGTATGTTTTACAGCGGATCCTGTAATGTGCGTCGACATAGCTTCACCCGCCACCTGCGTTCCCCCATTATACCTGCCCTCCTCGTGTCCTGCTTCCTTTGAGTGAACTGCTGGGATACGGAGAAGACACTGTGTCTGCAACTTCTGTCCAGACCGCCAAATAGAAGCTGACAGTGGGGTTGGTCTTGTGATTTATGTGCTGCCCCGCCTGCTTTTGGAAAAGTGGAAACAGGCCAGAGGCTTGGAGGCCCTTCCCCAAGGTCACACTGCTGCCTCAATGACAAATCTGGGGACAGTGCCTTCCTAGCCAGTAGTCCGTTGCCTGGGACGCCAGGAGCTGAGATGGACGGGTCGCTCTGCTCTCTCAGAAACGAGCCCGGGCTTAGAGTCGAGTGATGAGCTGAGGGTGTGTGGAGCAGTGTGTGGTCATCGGTGCAGTGGACAGAGGACGATGGACAGCTGGGTTGAGTACTTCAGGGCAGGGGGTGGAGTTAGCCCCTAGGAAATGTGATTTTCGGCCACTGCTTTGGGTGCGAGATCAAGAACAATAGCTTCACTTTTCCGACTGGGATCAGATTTTATCCATCAATTTAAATGTTCCCGAAACAATGGAGTCAAAACAGCGACTCTCCAAATTCATGCGCACACTGTCCGTGACAAAACCAGAGAAGTGATTTATAAGGAATAGATGTCTTATTTTTACTTCAGAAAGTAGGCTCCAACCATGCTGATTTTTTTTTGTCAGCCTCATTGGGCCGTCATCGATGTACGAGGCTGTGTGAGCTTCAGGTTGGCCACGTAACGGTTTGACACACGTGTGCGTTAAGGACCGATTCCCTCCATCCCTCCCTGCAGTGATAACACCCCAGTTCTGCTCTCTCAGCAACTCGCGAGCACACACCACAGCGCTAACTGTGCTCACCCCAGAACTTCTTCTACAGCCCAAAGTTTGTGAACTTTGACCTACACGTCCCCATTTCTTCCCACCTCCTCTTCCCCGGCAACTACCCTTTTGCTCTCTATTCTGTGAGTTCAGCTTGTTATCTATCCATCCATCCATCTGTCTATCCATCTATCCATCTATCCATCTATCCATCTATCCATCTATCCATCCATCCATCCATCCATCTATCCATCCATCCATCTATCCATCCATCTATCCATCCATCCATCCATCCATCTATCTATCCATCCATCTATCCATCTCTCCATCTCTCCATCTCTCCATCCATCTATCCATCCATCTATCCATCTATCTATCCATCCATCCACTTATCTATCCAGACAGACAGATTTCACATATAAGTGAGACCGCATGTTACTAGTCATTCTCCATCTGACCTGTGTCCCTTAGCATAACGCCTTCCAGGTTCACCGATGTCATTGCACATGGCAGGGTTCCCTTCTCCTTTCTGGGCTGAATAATACTCCATTCTCTCTCTCCCTCCCCCCTCCCCATGGTGATACCCTTCTCACCCCCTCACCTGCTCTTCTGTCGAGGGGCGCGTGTTGTCTCTGTGTCCCAGCTGTGATGATTCACGCTGCAGTGAGCGTGCAGGTAA
The DNA here is from genome assembly GCF_014824575.4 of Sturnira hondurensis. Taxonomy (NCBI): domain Eukaryota; kingdom Metazoa; phylum Chordata; class Mammalia; order Chiroptera; family Phyllostomidae; genus Sturnira; species Sturnira hondurensis. The sequence goes on from NW_028087067.1 coordinate 1,741,025, forward strand.
CCCTTTGAGAGGGCAGTTTTGTTCTTTTGGAAAGACCTGCAGAAGTGGGGGGGGGGGGCACAGGGCAGCTCTGTGTCTGAAGCTCTGCCATGGTCGCCCACTTCCATCCCACACTGGTCTGCCCCTGAGTGTGGCCCTTGCCTGAGTCCAGAACTGTTGGTTCCCACGTGAAAGTGCCACCTGTGCTTTTTTCCAAAGGCCATTTAAGGGGGGACGCTGCCCGAGGTTTCCTCTACATTTCAAGCAGAGAATCGGGAACTGTGTGAAACCTGCAGAAATGGCCACCACGGAGGGGGGTGCTGGAGCCGGTTCCCTGCACAGCCTGTGGTTGGCGAGCCTGCCTGGCTGCAGCGGGCTCTGACCCCGATCCCCCCACCCCGAATTGTCACCCCCGAATTGTCACCCCGACTGGATTCCAGAGAGCGAACCCAGGAGGGTGTGATTGGAGTTTGGCTGACGGGACAGGGAGGTAGGAGACACGGGCATCATTTGCAAAGCAAGAAAAAATGCAAAATCTACATCTAAACAGGAATCTACAAAAGAATATGCATTCCTTTTGTTGAGCACTAAAGAGTCATTTGGATGAAAAAACATCATTTTCAAGTTGTTCCTTCTCCATGTTTGAAGAAGCCATCTGTACTTTAAGATGGAAAAACGTGATCCAGTTGGTGTGAACTTGTTAATCGAGTGGTTCTCATGAGTTCGGGTCCTGCTTTCCCTCGCACGAGACCAAAAGGGCAGANTAGTCATTCTCCATCTGACCTGTGTCCCTTAGCATAACGCCTTCCAGGTTCACTGATGTCATTGCACATGGCAGGGTTCCCTTCTCCTTTCTGGGCTGAATAGTACTCCGTTCTCTCTCTCCCTGCCCCCCTCCCCATGGTGATACCCTTCTCACCCCCTCTTCTGTCGAGGGGCACGTGTTGTCTCTGTGTCCCAGCTGTGATGATTCACACTGCAGTGAGCATGCAGGTAACCCTTTGAGAGGGTGGTTTTGTTCTTTTGGACAGACCTGCAGAAGTGGGGGAGGGACCCACAGGGCAGCTCTGTGTCTGAAGCTCTGCTTTGGTCGCCCACTTCCATCCCACACAGGTCGGCCCCTGAGCGTGGCCCTTGCCTGAGTCCAGAACTGTTGGTTCCCACGTGAAAGTGCCACCTGTGCTTTGTTCCAGAGGCCATTTAAGGGGGGAAGCTGCCCAAGTTTTCCTCTACATTTCAAGCAGAGAATCGGGAACTGTGTGAAACCTGCAGAAATGGCCACCACGGAGGGGGATGCTGGAGCCGGTTCCCTGCACAGCCTGTGGTTGGCGAGCCTGCCTGGCTGCAGCGGGCTCTGACCCCGATCCCCCCACCCCGAATTGTCACCCCCGAATTGTCACCCCGACTGGGTTCCAGAGAGCGAACCCAGGAGGATGTGATTGGAGTTTGGCTGACAGGACAGGGAGGTAGGAGACACGCGCATCATTTGCAAAGCAAGAAAAAATGCAAAATCTACATCTAAACAGGAATCTACAAAAGAATCTACATTCCTTTTGTTGAGCACTAAAGAGTCATTTGGATGAAAAAACATCATTTTCAAGTTGTTCCTTCTCCATGTTTGAAGAAGCCATCTGTACTTTAAGATGGAAAAACGTGATCCAGTTGGTGTGAACTTGTTAATCGAATGGTTCTCATGAGTTCGGGTCCTGCTCTCCCTCGCACGAGACCAAAAGGGCAGATTTCAAATTACCTACAATTTAGCATTGGAACACTGCCAACTTTTGAATCAATAAATAGCATCAAGTGCAGCGGCAGCTTAAAATGCATGAAGATACTTTTCATCTAAACACTTCTGGAAGATATTTTGATACGAAGCCGAAACAAAGCCAAGGACGTAGCTGAGAGAATGAGATCCACGGTGCCAAGGCCTGGGTTTGAATCCAGCCCACTAGCCGTGGGGCCCCGGGAAATCCCTGGCCTCTTTGTGTCTCTGTCCCCTCCTGTGGAAAACGGATGGGTCCCTCTCGAAGTAATTAGAGGCCTTGAATTAAAAGAGCATGAAAGTGTTTCCCGTAGAAGAAAGACCAGGCGCAAACATGATATTCAAAAGGGGTATTTTGCCAACGCTTCTTCCTTCTCTCGATTTAAAATAGCCCTTTCCCCCCGGTGCCGGGGCACCCCGGTTTATGAGAACGCTGACGTGTGCAGATAAGTGGACATGGCAGTGTTACCATTTTGAATTCCCTGTGGGCAGATAGTCTCACACAGTTACGTGGAATTGCTTTAGGGAAGGAGTGGGGATGAGGCGGCGCCTGGGTCCGCAGCTCCCGTGTGGTTCTGTGGACGCCTAAGGAGGGGACAGAATGAAACAGCTCCGTCTTGGCTGGTCTGTTCCTGGTCCGGCCCCATGGGCTGGTGTCCGGTGTCAACGTCAAAATTTGCAGGGAGTTTGAAGAGGAGCAAACACCCCTGGGGAGATTGCTAGAGGGCACCCTGACCTGGCATTCCTGTTTTTCAAACTCTTTCCACACCCATTCCTTTTGTCTCATAAAGACAATTGTTTGGGGGCGGGGTACTTGATGATGAAAAAAGAGGTGGAATGGAAAAAAGCAAGCAAGGTATTCAGAGTTATATCATTTGATTGCAATGCTGAATTTTGCATAATCTGCTAGTCTGCATAATCTGCTAGTATGCATGTGTGTTCTGAATAGAAGCTTACATGTCAGGTATACAGTGAGCAGGACAGGTTTCCAGAATGACAGCAGTCAGCCCTCCACATCCCTGTGTTTTGCGACCACGGATTCAACCAACCACAGATGCCCCCAACCTCTGATGGGTGTTGTTGGGGGTTAGACGCTAGTGTACAAAGCAGCCCCTGATAATGGGGTTAGGTAATGGTCCACCCATCACTGGAAAGGGCCTGGGCCCAGAGCGGGTCCATCTCAGGCCAGCAAGAAGCCAGTGGGCTCTTGGCTTCATGAAGGAAAAATGTCACACCATGGGTCCAGGTGATTTTGAGAGCACATTATTTGGAGCTGGGAACAGCAACACTAAGGAAGGATTTCAGATACAGGAAGCAACAGGAGAGAGCCTGGGCCGGCTGCCTGGGCTCCCTGGAAACCGTGGAGGGGAGCAGTGAGCCACGCTGGGCTTTTTGGACTCACTGAGAAGTGAGTGACAGATGTGAGCCGAGGCAGGGCTGCGGTCACCTCCCTGGAAAGTCAGAGAACAGGGGGCCGCCTTGGAGACAGGATCGGGGGGAGCCCAGGACAAGCTGCCACAGCCCACTGCTCCCGGTCACGAGTCTCCGGGGGACCCTCTGAGTTCAGGAGGGAGTCCACACCTGAGAAAGGACAGGCCTGGGCGTGCCCCCAAGAGAGCCCGAGCTGGGTCTTTGGTCCCCAGGCTTTTCATGTCTCTCTGGTGTGCAGCGGTCTCAGGGTGGTTCTAGGGGAAAGTCTCAGCGGTCCTTCGTCAGCTTTCCAAGTGTGTTCTTGAACATGCCGATGCACCAGAGTGAGTTCGCAGAGGGTCCAGGGTCACTTTCTGGTCTGCTCTCTCTCGGATGTGTTTGCTTCTAATTGGTATTTTTGTTGTTTATTCCCCTGACTTCACCCGTCCTTCGGTCTGGCCAGCACTAATGGCGCCAATTGGGTCTCTGGTATCTCTCGGTGAGCAGGGCAATTTAAGCTGCTCACTCTCTGGTCGGGGTGGAGGGGTGTGAACCATTTGCTCTCAAGTGCCCTCGGTCCGGGAGGACCGGGTCTTGCAGTTTACCAGCTGGCTGTAAATTGCTTGCCTCGTGCGACCCCATTTGTCTGGCCACCTGCTTCGGATTCCCGTTGCCCTTTGTCAGAAACTCCCTAACACCTTCCTCTCGTGCCAGGCAGTGGCCACCATGCTGTGCCCCCGAAACTGATACAAAACAGGGCTCCCTGGCTGGTGTGGCTCACTGGGCCGAGTGCTGGCCGGTGAACCACAGGGTGGCCGGTTAAAATAATAGTGAATGTAAACTGCAGATTTAAGAAAAAATTAAAAAGGAAAAAATAAATAAATAGCGAATTATTGAGAAAACCTATTCAGGTGGGGAAAACATTGCGCTGTCGACTCTGTGCTGGACGTGTACAGAGTTCTTCTTTCTTGTCGTTATTCCCCAAGCAGCGCATCATGAGAACGACCTCTCCGGCATTCTCACGGCATCGGGCACTGTACGTGACCTGCAGGTGACTTGCCCTATGGGGAGGGTGTGGGTCAGTCGTCTGTGAATACTGGGCCAGTGTTGTTAATCCTCGTCCAAGGGGAGGGCGTGCTCACTGCTTTGAGAGCAAGAGGGAGAAAAACAGCGGAGAGAGAGAAACGCTGACCGGTTGCCTCCGGTATGCGCCCTGACGGGGGATCGAACCTGGGACCTTTAGGGTTATCAGCGTGATGCTCCAACCACCTGAGGCAGCCCAGCCGGGGCGACACTGGACCATTTTATGTGAGGGACTTGAGCATCCGTGAGGGGTCCTAGAACAAACCCCTGGGGGTGCTGAGGGGAGCTGTAACTGAGGTCCCCTGCCCCGGCCGGAAGAGTCCCAGATAAAAGAGTGGCTGTCAGGCGAAAGTCGGGGGTTCTGGTAAGAACTTGGGCTGCAGCAGAGGTGGGAGACGATCATATTTGCCACAATCAGAGGCCCCTCTGAGCCCCTCTGGGGCAGGTTCTTGAGACCTGTCGCCATGGGGACCCACAGCAGCGCTAGAAGTCCCTCCCTCACTGGTGCCCAGGTCAGTTCACAGACACGGGGCCCTTTGCCAGCCGCCTCCGTGACAGGTCCCCAGGCAGTGCGTTTATTTTTATTTTACATATATGTATATATGTATTTCTGTGATGGCTTCGAACCGGGTATGTTTTCTTGTATGGAGATAAATAATAGCGAATTTATTTAAGAACCACTCTTGAACAGGCCTAGTTGATTATTAAGTCATTTTGCTACATGGGTAATTAGCTTTAAAGAGAAATTTCTGGAAGAGAAATATTGGACGCCCATCATTAATCTTCCACCCTTAAAGAGCAGTTTTATTGTGTTTATTTGCGTATCATTACATTCACGTATCAGTTATCTCCTGGCTGATGGAAACGCTCCCTCACTTCGGGGCACTGCGTTGGCTACTGCGCTGAGCCAGGGGTGCGTGACCGGCCCCACGGCCCAGGACCTGCACCGGCATTCACAGGAAGCTGGTCCCCACACCTGGATCATGAGAGATGTTTAGGACGGGCATGTCCCACTAGCACCAATCTAAGGGACTTTCCTCTGGAACTCAAACTGAGACTATTTTCTGGTTGCTTAAGAGATAGGGATGGCGCTCTGGCTGGTGTGGCTCAGTGGACTGAGCAGGGGCCTATGAAACAAAAGGCTGCCAGTTCAATTCCCAGTGAGGGCACATGCCTGGGTTGCAGGCCAGGCCCCCAGTAGGGGGCAAGAGAGAGGCAACCAAGCAATGTTTCTCTCCCTCTCTTTCTCCCTCTCTCCCCATCTCTCTAAAACAAATAGATAAATAAAATCTTTAACAAAAAAGAGAGATACAGACAGAGAGAGGTAAAGACGGAGATGCTAGTCAAATGATGTGTTTCGCATCAGCCATATGACACAAACGGTCAGCAAGTCCTGTGTCCACTCCACAAGGGCACTGGCGGGCAGCCAGTCTGGGCTAGTACTGTCCGAAGGCTGTTGGTGCCGAGAGAGAAGGGGCTGAGTAGCGGAGGCGGCATTGGACCCCCAGGATTTACCTGGTGTGGAAGCCCCGTGTCCGAGGCTGCGCGGGCTGCTGGACAAAACGTGCTATTGAACACACAGACTGGGGGCTTCTCAATGAACCCCGACTCCTCACAAGTTGGGGGTCGATGCCCAGCATCCAGGTGCCAGCAGACCTGGGTCCTGCTGGGAGCTCCCCTGGCCTGTGGCAGCCGTGTGCTGTGCCTTTGGGTGGTGGAGGGACAGGGCTCTGATCAGGGACTCAGCCCCCCTGGGGTCACAGTCTGATGACCTACTCTAACCCTAGTCCCGACCCGAAGGCCTCAGCCTAGGCCTCATCCTGTGAATGTGGGGCAAACACTCGGGAGCAGTGAACCCCTCCTCTGACACTTGGGTTTCTTTCAGCCTTGGGTTGTTCACTAACAATGTGGAAGCAAACACAGGTGGTGCCCCAGGCCCACCTGTACTAAGAGGCGTCCCCTGTGTGCGAGGGGTGGCAGGAGGGCTTATTTTGGTAGCATTCCCCACAAGGAGCCAGGGGGCGAAGCAGGTGCGCAAGGCCAGGTCCTAGGTGCTGGGATGCAGGTGGGGGGGTGGGTCCTGCTGCACCTGGGCTGGGCAGGGGCGGGAAGAACGTGGGCCCCTCCCACAGGGCAGACGGTGAGGACAAGGAGACCTTTGGTCTCTGTACTGAAGCCTGTTGAACAGCAGGCTGCGTTTGTCAGGTTCCAGGAGTCCGCTGTCCCGCACCCTCTTCCCCCCCGGCTCCCTGGACTTCAAGAACCTTGAGTGTGAGTGAGCCGAGCCCTCGCCTTTTTGGCAGATTCGTGTTTTCTGCCTGTGCGACCCTAAGAAGTCATGCGATGCCGCAAACATCCATTGTCTCCGAGGACGTGAAACTCGGTTCCCTCTTGATTTTTCCTAAAAAGAAGTGAGAGGGAAGTGTGACGCTGCTGCTGATGGTGACGCAGACGGCCATCGTCACACCGATGGGAACCCGTCCATCTGCAGGTCCTTGTCCCACGCAGGAAGGGCCGTGCCCGTAGGGGTGGGAATGGACTGACGGGAGACGGGGCCAGCGAGGGCCAGCGAGGGCCGGGGTTACCGGCGCTGCCCCGGGCATCCTCCCCTGGGCCCGGCCTAGTCTGCACATTATCTCTTCCTGAGTGAAACACCTGGCAGGATTGTAACAAAGTAGTGAGTGCATAACATTTCGCTTCACTTTTTTTTATAAAGAATCAGAACCTCCTATGCTTTGGGGAAAAAGAGTAGATACAAAGGATCACAGAACTGGAATCTTAAAGGAATTTGGACTGCTCGCTCGGATGGAGTGAAGGAAATCCTAAGACAGCTTCCAAAGCTGATTATCTCTGTCAGGATGCCTTAAACCTTCCAGAAATAACCACATCCTGGCTGACTCCGCCCAAAGAGCTCCTGCCTGCGGCTCCTGGCCTCGCACGCAGTGAGGTCACTACAGGCAGGGCCAGCGCCCAGAGGGAACTGGGCTCCTCGAGTTCATCCCACAAACACTCACGCATCCTCCCAGCACACAGCAGGCTCCGGGCATCTTCCGTGTGCTGTCAGCAGTTCCGAAACCTAGATGTGGGTCTCACGGAGCTGATACTGTGGTGGGATGAGAGTGGAAATGGAGAAACACGCGTGTGCCACGCCGAGGAGACGAAAAAGTGCATCAGAGGATAGGAAATGATGGTGATTTTGTATATTTGATGTTTGGTCGGGGAGGACCCCCCCATAGGACGGCCTGGGAGAGACTGGGAGTCAGCAAGGGGCTGAGCCCGTCAGGGACACCCTCCAGGCACAGGGCTGATGCACGCTTGGTTTCTCCCCGTGACAGGCAGGTCAGAGCTGTGCGAGCCGGGAGGAGGGAGAGCTTAGGGAGTGGGGAGCAGATCACACAGGGCCATCGGCCGTGGATATTATTCTGTGTGCAGGGCACATCTCACAGGTATTTTCTTCAGGTGACCAGCTTCATCTTGCTTGGGTCTTAGAAACACCAAAGGTATACTACCTCTGGGAACTTGGCCATTTCCAGAAAGCAGGGGAAGCGAGGAGAGCAGGCAGGGAGCGACAGCAAACCACAGATGGGAAGCCAGGGTGGTTGTGCCAGGGGAGGGTGACAGAAGCCTTGACAGGGGAAGTAGGCAGCTTCTGGGTCAGGGGTCACGTCCTTGACTGTGTGCCCAGGGTGGGCCTCCACGTTCCACAATAGCCAAGCGAGAGTCCAGGCTGCTTTCCTTGACTCGGGGCAGTCACTCAGCGTGTCCCCAGCCTCACGCCCTCCAGTGTCCCCAGAGGACAGCCACACCTGGCCATTGCCCAACAGACTCTGTGGCCCGCGTCGTTTTCCCTGGGGGTCAGTCAGAGCTGGCCCTGGGAGCCCTGCGTTCTGTTTCGGGAGTGGCCGATACCTGTGGTGTCCTCACCTTCCACCTCACACTCGGTCCCCAGTGCAGCCGCTCACCTGAACGGAGACCAAGGCAACACACGCTGAGTGAGCAAGTGGCACAACCAGTGGGTGAGCAAAGAGGAAGCAGGCGTCTATCGGGGCGTCTACTGGGGCAGGGCTTCCCTCGCCGAGGATGCTCGTTCGGGCTGATTTTCCTCGTGCCTCCTGCAAACCTGAGCTTCCTCGCCTCGAGGTCCATCAACGCGGACCTGCAGTGATCAATATGTAGTTGAGGATAAGGATGGACGTACCCGTGAGCGTTTCAACGAAACGGGCGGGCAGACCTCTGCCCTGTGCAGACCGGGAGGAGAAGCCACAGTCGGTCATCCTGGAGCCTCCCAGCTCAGATGGGACCCGAAGTGGAGGGGGCGGGCCCACGCGGGCCCACCCATTGGTTCCACAGAGGGGCGAGGTGTGGGCGGGTGAGGGACAGCAAACGGAGCAGAGTTTGACCTCCAAGCTGTGCTGTCTTACACTCTGGTTCCTCCAAGCACAGCCCCGACTTCTCAGTGTGTGCTCACCCATGCGCAGTTTCCCTTCCGTAGCCATGCTGACTTTGAGAATTAACGGCCAATTATTCTGTACATAACAGCTTCCATAAATAGTTATGTTCAATATAACTATACTTTACATAGTTATGTATACACATATGTAAGTGTATGTGTGTGCACGTGTATATAATATATATGTAACTGTGTGAGGTCCTTCTCTGGCTGGGCCTCGTCTATCTGTCTGAGGGGCTCAGTCCTTAATCTCTGAAGAGAGATAAAGGATCAGGTCAACTCCCAGGGTGCAGACTCTTCAGTGAATTGTTGAGTGACTGTCCTCTGCCCTCACCCAGGGTTGTCACCCTGCCGATTTCAGAGCCCTGGAGGCCCAGAGGGTGACTCCCTTTGCCGTCTGGATTGGGGATCACAGCCCTTGGGTCCGTATGACTGCATATCGCTCCGTTCCTGGTCTGTATTTCACTGAACTGTAAATAGCCTCAAACAAACAAACAAACAAAGAAAATATTGTGTAACCGCAGAGTGATCAGCAGGGTCCATCCTGAGCCCCCGAGCTGTCCATCCCCTGGACACCTCACAGCTCTTTCCTAGGTGCTTCCCGTGTCCTGTGTCCCACTCTGTCCTCGGGACACTCCCCTCCTCTGTGCAGGGACCCCCTCATCCGTTGTCCCTCCGCTAAGTATAACCGAGACTCACATGGAACCATCGGGTAGAACCCCCCCTTCTCTGTAACAGGCATTCCACACTCTGCCATTTCTGCCACCTAGAAACCCTGCCTTCAGCTTCCAGGGCTACCACCTGAGTTACCTGAAAAAATAACTGAGGCCCCCGGGGGTTGCAGCCACTCGTGATTCCCTCCTTTAAGAGCCATTTCCAGGGTTCGCCTTCAGCGCCCCACCCCCGCCCCTGCTTTGGTCGCTCTCCGGCCAGCATCGCAGCGTGGGCCCAGGTAGCATGGTTGGACGGAGCAGCGGGGGAGGGGCAGACAGGATGTGCCCTCTGACCCTGCACTGGCAAGGAGACGTCTCGCAGGGACACTCCCTCCACTCCCTCCCGGAGGGGCCGGCACTGTGCCAGTGCCACTGGGGGCCCCACCCGGACCCGGCCTGGCTGAGACTGAGGGGTCACCTGGGCTCCGGGAGAAGCAGACACCCTGAAGCCTAGGGTCACCCGTGGTGGTGGGGACTGGTGCTCTGACACGGGCAGCGCTATGGACACTGGTCATCCGGCCGGACCTCCTTTGCCATCAAATGCTTCACGCGCACAGAGCTTTCCAGTCTGTCTTGAGTGCACCCTGGGGGGCCCTTTCCACAACTTGCGATTCTACGAGCTCCCTCTGGGACGCTTTTCTGGGCCCCATTTCTTTTCCCAGAGCCACCCAAACAAAGCAAGGCCACCAGGACAGGCTGGTTCCCCCCCTTCTGACCCGCCCTCCCTCCCTGGGCTGCAGACTGTGAGGTGACAGCCTACAGAGGTGCCCGCCCCCCCGCTCTATTTTTGTCACACCATCTGACGTGTCACAGAATATTTTACTGTGTAGCAAGGGAACAAGAACTAGCACCTGAGTCTGTAGGTCAGCTCCTCGGCAGCCTCGTGTCCAGAGTCCGTCTGCCCTGGCGTCTGAAACAAGCAGCAGCGAGGAGGGTGGTCCACATTCAGGGTCCCATGTTCAGGGTCCCTCGCTCCAGGCAAGGTGCCATGCTCATCGCTAACACCTGTCCCGTCTCAGCAATGCCATGGGGTGGACATTGTGACCGCCCCCGACACAGGCGGGTGAGAAAGACACACAGGGGACAGGCCATAGTCAAGGCCGCACGGCTCCTGACTGGGAGGGGAGGGTGCGGCCTCAGACCCCCGGCCCCAGAGCCCTCGATCCAAACCACCGTGGTGCACGTCTCTCTTCATCAGAGGAAAGGGCACTGGGGACCGTGTTTGCAACGGGCACGGTGTCCGGCACTTGGACCCCGAGCGCCCCTCACTTCTGGGGGAGCCCCGGGGAGCACAGTCGGCACTGAGCAAAGCGTGAGGACTTAGCGATGTGCTGTTCAAACAAGCCCCGTGTGAGCTGGTTTTGCTCCTGCAGGTTCGGATTATTGCCGTCCTTTTAGATTACACGGTCAAGACATGCTTTTTCTTGGAAATTTTATTTTCTTGTTTTCCATGTGCATGTCGTTATTTCTCTAAAGAAGTTCGAGTGTTGTAGTCCATTTGGGAATGCCATTTTCTGCCGTACAATTTTACTCCCGAAGTCCGTGGCATGTTGGGTGTTCAAGACAGTTGCCGACATTTGCCATAAAATACAGTGTTGAGAGAATTAATATCATGGAGTTTGAAACTGACTTGCGCTTGCTCGAAGCCCCCGTGTTGAAAAGAACAGCGTGGCTGTCTTCTCTGCTTCACTGCGTCTCCTACTGGGAGACCCAAGACACAGGGCCACGGTGTGTCCTTTTTGCAAAGAAGGAGCGGTAGGGTCACCGAGGGGAGAAGGACAGACAGTGACTGCCTGGTGCGGGCTGACCGGAAGGCACCGTTCAGAGATTTGAAAACAAGGTGGAGTTTGGGATGGTCACAGAATAACTGCAGACACCCAGACCAGTCACCTGGATCCCAAGTGAAAAGTGAGGCTGGTCAGTGGGTAGATGACCCAACAGAGAGCCCAGACCACGGTCCTCGTGGCAATGACCACGTACTCGATGGACAAAAGTGGCCGTGTCTCGTAGTCTTTACTGTGGCCGGTCTGCTTCTCAGGAGACATGAGGGGTCCTCCCGAGCTCCCCGCACTGCCAGCCACAGGGAGGGATAGCTGTGCGTTCCTCCTGGTCCCCGAGGCCCGCCACAAGCTGCGTTTTATTTTCCGGATTGGTGTGCTATTTACTCGTGCAAATCGTTCCGAGCGAGTTACATTACTGTTATGGAAGTTAGAGCTAGCTTCAAGTAAACATCACTGTTCCATGCTAAAATTGACAGCAGTGCTTTGAAGACCTACAGTCATTTTGAGGGGATGCACTTCTAGTAATAAGTGATCTGGCGTCTGAGAAGCACGCTTGCACGGGCATTCTTTCCTCGGTCGGAGGGAATTCTCAATTTAAAGAGCAAAGCAAGTGACATTCAAAACCGTCCCCCGGCGTTCGTGGGAAATCCTCCAAGTCACAGGCAAGAATTCACATGAATTTGTTGAAAAGCTGTATGCTAAAAAAAAATGAATCTATAATGAAAACATGTCATTAAAACATTACTAAAATTCACTTTTAAGATCAAAATGATCCTTATTAAGAAACCTTATTAATAATTCAATTAATCTTATTAATAATTCTTACTAATACATTTTTGTAGATAAAGCAGCGACTGCAGTGAATCCATGTGCCTGATCCACCATTTATCCACTTAAATGTCACCATTCATAAGAAAAAGCTTCCCTCCACTTCAGTATTCCGCACACTTATCATTTCTTTTTAACTAAATGGGTGTCATATTTAAACTCATGTTGGAGTCTCTCTTGGTGGATGTGGTAAGTGAGGCAGCCGACCGAAGCTTTCGACTCTTCCTTTTGTTTCGGTGATGACAACGTCCTTAGGGTTGTGTACTCGCTGTCACCTGTTCCCGTGTCTCCTCGGTTGCCCCCGACGCCCAGCACCGCGCCGGCGCGCGGTGGGACCACAGTTCATTAAGTAAGCAGGTAAAGAAGTCGCTGCACCACGGCGGCGTGAGTGACCTCCGGGAAGGGCTGTCACGCTCTTCCCCACCCAACAGTCGCTGCCCCTGTCAGACACGGCCCCCGAATCCACTCTCGGAAGCCCATTTTGGGGGGGCGGGGTAAAGGCTTTCTGTTTTTATTAAGAGCTCAACAAATATTCGAATGGATGAATGAACTTTACAAAGCATTCCGGGAAGCTGCCTTTTGAAAAAGAACGTGCTTTTCTACCCGATGTGCTTTTAAGTGTGTTGCATGACAGCGGGCCAGGCTTACAAAATTAAAATTTATTACAACTAAAATTTATTAGTAGGATAAATGAGTCAAAATGTTTTAAGATGTCATACCTAGATTCGGTGCATTTTCCTGGCACCTTTTAAGAATACAGTGCTTTGATAGGATGATAATTTTGCATTAAGCATTTGGCTTTTCATTCCATTCTGATATTTTGTTAGATGTTTATTGGAACTTCTATAGGAACTTCTCAGAAAGCCCCTGGCATATTCATTTTTGAGCCCCCACATTTTGTGGTATAGACATAAGGAAAAAGTTAGCAGTATTTGTAGTTATTAACCTCGTTCAGCCAGTGTTGTTGTTCTTTTTCTCACTTACTCTGCTAATATTGTTGTTCTTGTCACCACAGGGCTTGTTCCCTAGGGGTTTGGGCAGTTCTGACCCCCTGGAGTGGCGAGCACCACGCCGCCGTGTAGGCCGCTGGGCTTTTGTGCTGCTGGGAGGGACCGTGGAGGTTGCGGGCGCCTCACTTCTGAGACAGGCTGGGGGGTGGCCGTGTTGCCAGGTGGGAACACGGGGACGAGGGCAGGCCAGGGGAGCTCGGGCGTCCCCCCAAAGCTGCTACAGCAAACAGAGGAGGTGGAGCCCAGAGAAAGGAGGAGAAGGGGAAATGGAAGGAAATGCAGAGAGCAATGAGACGCAGAAAAATCTTATCAAAAAAGTCAAGCAAGGAGCGACACAAAGCAGAGGGGAGGGGTGAGTGTGGAACATTCCAGGTGCCACGGGACTTGTTACATTCATGGAAAAGAGGTCCGTAGAGCAGGCAGCAGTGAGGAAGCGGCCCGTTTGAATGTGGAGCCAGAATACGCTGTTTCTTTTTAGAGACAGCCCCTCAGCTGCCTTCGCTGGGCTCAGGGCTTTTCCCGAAGGAAAGCTCCAGTCCCCCTTTCACTGCCCACGAGTGAGTCTAAGTTGCATCCTGTTTCCTAAGTACGTGGTGTGAGTGATGTCTTGCCAGCGGGGCCCGCTGATGCACCTGGTTTCCAAATTAACGCTGAGGAGAGACCCACCGGTTTCCAGAAGGGCCTCACTCTCCGTTTATAAAAGGTGACCACAGGGATGCATTTAAATAGCTACCCAAAGAGTCTCCAAATGCGATGCTTTAAAAAAAATTGTGTTGTTTATTCACATGTCTAGATTGTATAGAGTGTTCCTGGGTACAGATGCGGCTGCCCCTTTTCGTCAAGTTCACGCAGGGATACGAGGAGGGTGTAGGAGCCGTCAGGGGAGGGAGCCGCCTACGACCACCTTGGCGGGTTGGAAACTGGGTCACGGATGAGTACCTGGGGCAGAGTCCGGAGGAAGGAACAGCGACAAGGTAGCAGCGAGGGAACAAAGAAAGGAAGAGAAACGCACACTCACCCCCCAGCTGCGCGGCAGCGGGGCCTGGCTGCCGGGGGGCGCTCGGACCTGCTTAAAATTGCTTTCCCACTTTGTTGGTGAGGCGTCCCAAGGCAGGGGCCCATGTTTCATCTTTTAGTCGCCAAACACCAGGGTCAAAAGCGTCTCTTTTTATCAAATCACATCTTCAGAAAGTTTTCGTAAAAGCCCGAAGGCCAGTTTTCCCCCTCAGTGCACGGCGATCACAGGGTCTTGTTCGCTGTGGCAGAGACTAACACTTATTTCTCTTAGTTACTTTTCTCTCTCTTAATAGAAAGATGTATTTATTGACTATGGATAGATATGTGTGTGACTTTAAAGAGCCAAAACATTTTTTTCATGAGCACAAAGCAAAAATAAGTGCTCGTCAAACCGGGAAAGAAGGGAGCGTACAGGGCCCTGGTCAGCTCCAGACCCCACCAAGCCCCCGCCGGTTGCAATTTGACGAGAAGAAATGTTTCAGCACTGGGCACTTGCCCCCACTCTTGGCACTTGCTAGAACTTGAATGAGTCACGGTGCCACCAGGCCAGAGGTCAGTGGTGGCATGAAAGCTCCACCCCCAGCCCACCGCCGGCCCTTTGGCAGCATCCCTAGGGGTCTGGACTCCCTGGAAGGGGCGCAGGGCCCCGCAGGCCTCTGGCCTCCCTGCATCTCGGACACTAGGGGGCGCTGGGCTGCTCCCGAAAGTGCGTTCTGCTGCACCCTTCATCCCTGGGTCTCTCTTGTTTAGTCGTGACAAGGTTAGAAGGCGTCTTTCTGGCCATCGCCCCAAACTCTGTTGCTTTGTCATATAATAGCTGACTTCCAATCTGAAAGTCTATGCTGTTAGGATGGTTCAGAAGAGATGGACATGCTTGTTTGTTTGTTTCACGCAAAATCCACTTAACCAGCGTGGAGGCTGGACTGGCGCCTTCAACGCCTGCGGCCCGAGGCACCTGGCTGGCCGAGCTGGCCCCCCAGGGGCTCCCCCCTGGCACCTTGCCCGCCGGGTCCCCAGCAGGTGTGGGGCCTGCTCGCCAGGACGCGGTGGTGCGTTTCTGCCAAACCTTCAGTGCCGTTTTTCATCCTAAGCAAGACACTTACTGAAACATTGTAGAAACCAATGATACATGAGTTTCCAAAGGAGTTGTTGTGTCTACAGGAAAACAGCTGAAGGCGAAACTGCTGCCATACCCACTGCAGGCAGGGCGGCCGCGGGAATTTGGGGGGGAGCCTTTTCCGGGGAGCACAGGGCCACGCGCTCAGAGAGCCGTCAGCCCTTTGTGGTGACCAAAAGCATCTCAGGTGGCGTCTGACAAGCTGGCTTTGCAACACACTGACGTGCATGCACCCGAGAGAGAGAGAGAGAGAGAGAGAGAACTGAAGTTTGGGAAGTCGAGGCATGTTTTCATGAGTTCAAACGAACTGGCTGGAAAACGCACAGGCGTTTCTTCTTTGGTTTCCCGCTGCGGCTAATTTTTCACTAAAGAGAAACACGATGAGAGACTTTGCTCTCCCCTTCCCCACAGGTGGTGTTCAGTCTGAGGGCAGCGTGAAGGCCCATGGGGCAGCCGATGCGGACGAGGTGCTCCGTGCTCCACTGTGGGGGGCAGCTCCCGCCTCCTGGTCCAGGGTGTGTGGAGCAGGAGCGGTGCCCTCGGTGTTTCTGCTCGCACCCTGGCCACCAGGGCGGTGCTGGGCTGACGGCTGGACCCAATGGAATCATCGTGCCCTGCTCCGTCCAGCTCAAGGCCAGAGAGCCCTCTGGCACCCGCGGAGGTGCCCAGGCCTCGGGTCCATGCTGACCTGAGATGCCAGCATCCTGGGCAGGTTCCCCCACCCGGACGTCTCTCCCCTGCCAAGGCTAGACCGGCCAGTCCTGAAAAAGATGCACGGGTTCCCTGAGTTTACAGAAGTTTTGTTCCTCTCCTAAACCCCGCCATGGGATCATGACCAATTCCTTTCTTCCAAAATTGAATTTCTCTTAACGTCACAGGGTTAGAGTTTTGTTTTCACTTGCGTTTTTAAAATGCTGTGCGCCGTCTTTTCCATAACATTGCCCCTAAACCCACAGGCAGGTAGACACCCACCGTTACCATTACTTACACACACATTTGATATTTGCTCTTGGTTCAAGACAAAAATATTTCAGCGACACCAAATATTTATCTTTCCAAGCTGTACTTCAATTGTGATGTAAGTTTATGAAGCTCTATGTTTTATTACACAAAAATGGTGATGTCATTCTGACCCATGATGTCATTTTGAACCGCAGCTCACGCGGGGCAGTGGGCAGGTCACTGGAAGGGCAGGGGACACCCACTGCCCCGCAGACGAGGCCGTGTCAGTGACGTGCTGGTTGTGCCCGTGTGTGTGGCTTGCGGCATGCAGATGCGTGTGAGCAGCCGCGGGCAGGGGGCACCCTCTGCCCCACAGAGGAGACACAGTGACAGCCCGGTTCCCCTCCCGAGGTGACCTTGGCTTTTCCCATCAGTGGTCTGAATTCACATCCCATTTCTCACATGGCAACGCGAGGCCCCCTGTGGACGAGCGTGAGTACGAAGGAAGGGATGTTTTCTGATCGAAAGCCTTTGTAAGTATCTTTTACTGGGTTTCCGTTGAATGGCCGTGTTATGAATAGTGCCGAGCACTCATTAACTACCTTCCAGGACTATTTCCCGAGTGCTGACCTTGTGCCGACCCTGCTTTAGGCTCTGGGACCACAGCGACACACTCCCATTCTCAGGGGGTGTATGTCCCAGTGCATGGGGGGCGGCGGGGGAGGCAGAAAGCAAACCAGTCAGTAGGGCAGCTCTTCCAAGGACGTCACCCCCTTGTGACTGTGGTGAGATGCGCACCGACGTCACTCTTGTTCATGTCCGGGAGCCTGTGGTGTGGGCGGTTTTGGTGCACGTGTGTTCACTTAAAGTCTGGAGCCCATCGAGGCTGTGACGTGAGGACTCAGGCTACACAGCGTGTGGTAGGGAGCGCTCTGACGTGAAATCAGACCGGGCCAGCAAAGCGACCTGCAGCGGAGGCGGGCAGTGCCGGGGCCCAGGGGGGGACTGGTGGTCCGAACACGGTGTCAGCAGGGACCTTGGTGACAGGTGCTACAGGGGAGAGGCTGGGCAGCAGGAAGGGCCAGCTGCGCCGAGTGCAGAGGACGGGCCAGGTGAGGGGACAGGAGGTGCAAGGGCCCCCACGAATTTCATGCTGGGCAAGCCCCAGGAGCCCCGAGAAGGGTGGTGGCTAAAACGTGGGGTGACGGGGAGGCCCAGGATCAAGGTCATGTCTGCTGAGCAGGAAAGGCCTGCTGATCCTGGTCACAAACAAGCGGAAGGACCCCGGCTTCCCCTTGCGGTAACACAAGACTTGTTCGAGGGGTGTGGGACAGGAGGGGCCACGGTCTGTCCGACACCTGGTAAAGTGAACATTAGCTTCGTGGAGAACACCCACGAGGGGACAGGAGGGGCAGACCAGGACGCTCCCACGGTGGCTGATGGGCACTGGGGTGTCCTGGGAAGTGGCCGTGTTGTGGAGCAGAGCAAATGCAGTGCCTGCCCCCGTGGGAAGGCTGTACCGCCAGCCCAGCCTGTCTCCAAGTGAAGGACGAAGCCTGTTACTTGGGGATCTCAGGGGTGGGGTTAGGCTGGGACACGGGGGCGGGGCAGTCAAACAGGGAGGTGGCCATGGGACACTGGGAAGAGGCGTGGGTCGTCTGTGAGACACCCGAGTCTCCAGTTCCGGGGAGATGTCAGGGTCAGAGACGCTGCGATGGATATTTGGAATTAGGAGGGGAGGAAATAGCTCACACTGGTGCACTAGCAACCGCGGCCGGCGTAACGGCCGAGTCTCAGTGTCCGCTCTGTAGGAGGCTGACATCCACAAGCTGTCCCTTTGAGCCGGTGGGTGGAGTGATGGCAGTTCATTCTTGGGGGTCCACAGGCGGCAGCTGGACCCTTTAATAACGCATGTTACGTGTATTTGGAAGAACTGAAAGTGTGCTCTCTGCAAGAACAGGGCGGAGTCATGGCCGGGATCCCCTGCGGGGAGGGAAGCCTGGTCGGCTTCTGGCCCCAGCCTGCAGAGCCGAACTGAGTCCCAAGGCCAGCAGCACCCTCCCCTGCATCTCTCCTTCCCGCCCCGCCCTCTGTCCGCAAGAGCTCCGATCCCAGAACAGTAAATGCTGGTAAGAAAGGGTTCGTCGATCACCTTGCTCTCCCCACGGGACGCCGGCTCATGCCTTTTCGAGCACCTGGTCATTTAAGACGATACGATCTCACGAAATTGGGCACCGTCATGTAACCGGAGACGGCGCGTGCTGTGAGGGGGGCCCCGGCTAACTAGCCATCCGTGAAGTGCGCACACAGGCTCAAAGCCGGCCCCCAGTTTGGGGTTTCAAGGATAGACTTCAACGTTAAAAGCTGACATTTCATTCAATGCAGGCAAATGTGTAAAGTTTTTTTTTTTTACATTTTGTTTCTCCAAGATTAAGTTTGAGGTCCGGGTCCTGCTTGCATTAAAAGTGCGTAAACCAGAGGAAGCGTTGAAGGAAGCGTGGTGAGAGCATACCGCCGCCTGCACGTTTGCTGAGACTGAGGTGGTTTGTGACATGACGTCACCACTTTCCTGCTGAGTCACTGAGGAAGATAAAGGGCCAGAGGGGAGCCGGAGAAAGCTGGGTTTTCCAAGCGGTTTTTGCTCGGATTAGCTGTGTGACCTGGGGCGGGCCCTGTCTTGAAAAGCGAAGGTAAAGAGAACCTCAGGTGCCGAGAACGGGCCTGGGCACCTAGCAAGGACTCTATAAAGACAGATGTCATGAGATGTGGTTGGTCATCGAATGGAAAGGTGAGGTGCCAGCTATCTACCTGAGCAGGTGAAATGAGTCACCTGTAGTCACACGGCAACGGAAGACAAAAGAAAAGAACGCCAGTGCTCAGCCCAGTGGGGCCGGCGCGTACAGAACACTGGAGACAGGGTGGGTCCTGCCCCGGCTGAGCAGGAGCAGAGGGTCAGCCTCGCCCTGGATGGGCCCCCGGCACGTGCCACCACGCCGAAGCCGGGGGTGTGCAGGTTACGTAGGCTCGGGCTCCGCACCTGGGTGACCTGTTTCAGGGGACGTCACTGAAACCTGCTCTGAGATGGAAAAGGACCTCTCCACGGACATCTGTCCCTGAGACCGAAGGAGGGAGGAAGCACTTGCCGCTTTCGGCGACCTTCCCCGAGGCTCCAAGTGCCCCCCAGTCACGGTGTACGCATTCAGGCGCCAGGCTCGCCCCCCAAAAGTGGCTGTTCAGGTGGTCGACTCTGAGCTTGAAAAACTCCCTCTCATAACCGCCCCGTTTCTTAACGTTGTAATAACCACTGTTTCAGAAAGAAAGATTTCAGGATAAATGTAAGTTATGTTACTTGAGAGAAAGGAAGGATGAGGACATTGCAAAATGACAGGAAAATTGCTCCTCTACTATAGTTAAATATATAGTGCAAATAGGTGCCAATAGATATTTAATTCATAAACTTACAGCTTAAACTTGAAGTATATTTATGTATATTTCATATGTATTTACTTTATAAATTCATATAAACTTTATAAAATTGATATATTTGACTTGCATCAGTATATTTAGTTTATAAATATACAAATGGATGTATATTAGCTAAATAGACACGGCGCAACGAATGCGTGCACATGCATTGTTTCCACACACGCACGCGCTAAAATGTTTCAGGAAAACACACCATTTCACAACATGTTAGTGAAGGAGGTTGCTGTGTGCATCTCAACGCATTTCCCAACTGACGTCCTGTGTTAGAAACTCCTGCGTGACGATGACGGCGATGGGGATGTCACTCCTTGGCTGTAGGCACGTGCGCCCCTGCTATGACAGAGTGAGTGACCTGTCCAGTTCTGTAAGGACATTCCAGAGTGTTGTGGCTCCAAGACATAATGCCAACAGGTGTGGCCCAACGCACACTTGGCCGTGGACCAGTGAGGGAGTCTGGGCCACCTGCCGGGTGAAGAATCCACGTGAAACCGGGACCCTGCCGTGGGCCGTTCACGTGGGAGACCCCGCCAACTGCACATCCCCGTGGGGAGAGGAAAATGCTCTTTCCACCCACAGTGGCTACTCCATGGGTCGGAAACCTGGGGTGCAAGGAGCAACTTTGTTTATCGAGGAAACGTGCGGGTGGAGAAGATGGCCGTGCACCTGGTCGTGGACAGAGGGAACGGGGTGGGGCTGGAGCCTCGTTAAAGGGCCCCCCCGAAGAGGCAGGTCGGCAGCACCATTTCTGAAGACTCAAAGTGGGGTGCACCACCCCCAAGCTGGGGGCGCGTCAGGACTCAAGTGCAGCCCCAGCGACCCTGGTGGGCTGTGGGGAGGCTCACAGACAGACCCCCAGCTGAGCCGACATGTGACCGCGTCCGCTGTGCCGTTTGGGACTCACTTGGCAGTTAGTTGTTTTTCAAATGAGCAATCTTTGTAACAAACAGCAAGACACGTACCAGACGCAAAAACTCGACAGGTTCGATTCTTTCAGAATAAGTTGCCCCGCACAGAGGGAGAGTTCCCTGTTACGCGTAACAACCGAGTGCAAAACGTTGCCTCACAAAGGCTTGGCCTCTGTAGCCCGTGAGCAGCGTGGCCTCTCGCCGCTCAAGGCGCACAGGTGTTTGAAGTGAAGGAATGCTTTGGTGGAGCATCACGTCGAAAGGTGACTGAGCCCGTCTCCCGTGGAGGAGGCGCTGTCCCTCCTGTACCTCCGTCTGGGGTCTGTCAGAACACACCGCAGCCGCTCTGTAAACCGGCGATGAGACGCAGTGTGCCTCTGTGCAACACCCCCCCACCCCGTGGGACAGAGGGGAGGAGGGCGGGGTCCGGGACAGCAGATACCGCTGGCTCTACTCATCAGGAGCCACGGTGCTGTTTTCCACCCGTGGTGGCGGACGGCCAGGGCCGCATAGCCAGTTCTCTTAGCAGGAAGCTCTGTCCACAGGGGGACCCCAACATGGTGTCTTGGTCCTGTGCCCCCAACCAGGCATGGTGCCTGGTTCACTGACTGGCTGCCCCGCATGTGGAAGAAGGGTCTGCTACCCGCCACCGCTCCGTGGCAGTGGGTCTCAGCCGTGAGAGTGGCCGGTGAGACCTGCCCAGCCCCCGGGGTGGGGAGTTATGGAGGACAGTGTGCCGTGACTGAGTGTAGAGATTTGTCCCATCTTCCGTTCCCTCCCTGCCCCTGGGGTGGGGGGAGCACGTACCACTCTGGGGCAGACAGGAATGAGGGCAGGTGCGGGGAGGTGGCGGAGCAGGATCCGTGAAGAGAAGAAGGCCGTGGTTGTTATTTATGGAAAACCTTCTGCCCCCCCCCCAACCCCCAGGAAGCAAGGGCTGCCAGGTTGGACGCTCCGTCTGCTGGAAAGAAGAGCTAATGAGGTGTGAAAAGCAGGCAAACCAGGCCCCCGAGAAAGCCTTTGGCAGGAACAGAAAAGTCACTAATTTTTAGCGGTCTCCTGGCCACCCTTTGGGGCGGCTCCTCGGCGTATCCAGAAAACGGATCTGTACATCGTGAGTCCCAGTTTCTGAAGTGCGAGGCCTGTATTTACGTTCCAAGAGGAAGTCATTATCGTCTTAATGGATGCAATTTTCCCTTATTTTCAAACAAGGTGCATAATTTTTAGTATTAAAGTAGATCTCGGTTCTGATTCTTTATTGCACAGCAATGCAGGCCTAGAAAAAATGGCAAACGCAAGTAAACAAAGTATTTAACAAAAATCTCTGTGCAATTTAAACAATTACAGCTGACATTTGGAAGTAGAGCATGGCTTTTTGAATGCGTACGTGCACTATTTTTTCAAATATGACAAAACACTTTGTAACAGTTTGGGGGGTATTGCTTTTCATTTCGTAGATTGTGAATCGTTTTCGAGGTGGACAAACAGTCTTCGAAACACATCTCATTGACTGAGGAGTGTCCCGCTGTGTGGCTACCCCTCAGCTCACTGTCTCTGCTTCCTCTTGCTGGCATAGACCCTTTCCAGGTCTTTGATATTATTACACGCAAATTACTGTAAATACCACATACCTAGTATTTCTAAACAAGTTCTCTTCATTATTCCTTTAGGACAGATTTTGGTGTGTCCAATTTATGAGTCAGAGTTGAAAGGAAGGGACCCTTGGAAGGCAGGGGGTGTTCGCACCCGAATTGCCCAAGTCAGGCTAAACCATCCAGTAAACTGTGGAGTCCGTCTCCTCCTACAGGAACATGGTTTGCATGAACTTCTTTCTCTAGGATGCAGGTCACTTTTTCTTGTTTTTGTCTTTTGTAAAGTAACCTAACCCTAACTCCACAGTCAGATGCCAGATGAGGCCTGTCTTTTCAAAGTCAGACTCAACATTCGGTGGCATAGCCCGAGGTTTCCCCCCACCACCCTTACTCCCCCATCTCCCCGCCTCCTCTAAAAATGTAGAATCTTCTTTCAAAGTGGCCTCTGTCCCTGGGACCACCCTCCTCTTGCACTCAGGGTCCACCCGCATCTCCTTGCCGCGTGCTCCCTTCCCTCCACCCTGAGAGCGCAGGGCTGAGGTGCTGGAAGCTCAGCCTCCACCCGGTCTGGCTCCTCCAGGCTTTGTCCTTTCCTGCTTAAGGACGGGTCTTTCCTCCACTCGGGGAACACACCCGTGTCCATGCACGGAACTTCCAGAGACAAAGGCATTAACACTCATGGCAATGCTGGCCTGAGAGGTCTTGAACTTGAGTACAGCGCATGGCAAAGGGAAATAGGGGAGTTGACTCTGGCACTTTGATCTCGCTGTTCAGGCAGGACGGGAGCTGGGCAGGTCAAGGTGGTGACCCGGTGGCTGGACCTTGCCGAATCAGATGCTGCATGGTGAGGAGACAGCAGGGCCCCCAGGCGATGAGCGAGCATGGGACTCGTAATTTCCTTCAGGGGCTGAGCCCGCAGAGCCAGCCTTTCCGGGGAAATGGGGAGATACTGCTCTTGCTTTACTCTAACTCCTGGCGTCCTGCCTCCCTCTCTTCTGCCTCAGCCTCAGAATCCCTCCGTTCCACCCCCAGCTGCCCTGTTTATTCTTCTCCCCCGTCTCCACCTCCCTCCTCATCTTCTTTTTGCACCAGGAGGAGAAGCCAGGGTGCCAGGAGCACGGCGTGGCTCACTTACCTCTGTCTTGTCCCTGCCCCGACCTGCAGGTGGGCGACCTCAGACCCTCAACCACCTCCCGCCTCATCCACCCGGGCCGCGCACCTGTACGCTTCAGAGGGAGGCAGACCCGGGGNGAGACAGCAGGGCCCCCAGGCAATGAGCGAGCATGGGACTCGTAATTTCCTTCAGGGGCTGAGCCCGCAGAGCCAGCCTTTCCGGGGAAATGGGGAGACACTGCTCTTGATTCACTCTAACTCCTGGCGTCCTGCCTCCCTCTCTTCTGCCTCAGCCTCAGAATCCCTCCGTTCCACCCCCGGCTGCCCTGTTTATTCTTCTCCCCCGTCTCCACCTCCCTCCTCATCTTCTTTTTGCACCAGGAGGAGAAGCCAGGGTGCCAGGAGCACGGCGTGGCTCACTTACCTCCGTCTTGTCCCTGCCCCTCTCCAAGATAGGGACCTGCAGGTGGGAGACCTCAGACCCTCACCCACCTCCCGCCTCGTCCACCCCGGCCCTGCACCTGTACGCTTCAGAGGAAGGCAGACCCGGGGCCTGCTGGCTCCGACACCTGTGCCTTCGGCCAAACTGGCCCTAGACCAGTGCTGCCGTCCTTGTCATTCTTGTTTCCCGGGAGCGATGGTTCTCAATTCTGGTCGCTGCGCCCGCTGGACGGAGAGTGTGTAGGAGCCCGGAGTGCCGAGTGTCTGGCTCCGTCCGTCCGGGGTGGGGCGTAAACGTCACCAAACGTGTGTTTCTAAGGAGTCCCCGTGCGCATACTGATGCTGCTGGTTCACCACCACCCGGGAGCCCTTCCTCAGAGATGGGAATCTGGAGGCTTTGACCCCACGTGTTCCGCAGGCTTGTTGCCGGTGTTTTCTGAGACGAGGCGATCACACGCACCGGCCTCCTCCGTGAGGGACGTCCCTGGCACCACGGTCCCATTACCAACACCCCTGCCCACACGTCCAATCAACGCAGCTCGTCGACTTTACGGCTAAATGATCAAAGGGACTGACTGGATTAACCTCGTTAGTAATCCCCTCAGCCCATCCTGAGAGCCCTGTGGTTGGCTCCCTCCCTTCTCTGGTTCCGAGGGTGAACCGTGACCCGGCCTCGAACTGGAAAAGGCGGAGACGGCTCCGCCCCGTGGCATGAGAAGAGCCTGGATGATCTGAGCCAAGTCCCCGCGCCGCTCTCGCCAAAGACCAGAACTCTAGCATCGGAGTTCGGAGTAAGGAGGGGTTGACTGAACCGAGAAGAGGGGAGACCAGTGCTGCCTGCCTCACACCCATCTCGCTGGATGGGGTCTGGCAGGCCCGGGATGCGCCGCGCTGGCGGGTGACTTTTAACTGCAGGCTGTGGAGCTTGGCCATGAATGGTAACGGGCGTCAGCACCAACTCTTCCTGGACAGCTGACCCTTGGCTTCTGAAGGGTTCCGTGTTCAAGTGCCGGTTCTTCCCGTGCTTTGGTTTCCTGGGGGAAGGGAGGGCGAGACCTCGGTCCAGGGGTGACTACAGGTCGCAGTTCTCTCCTCTCTGCTGGTGCGGCCGCGTGGCTTGGGGCTGCCTCCTGCGGTCTCTGAGAAGCAGCTCGGCATCTCCTTAGGACAGGAGAGGACCGGTCTGAGCTGGTTCTCGGGCCCTACAAGAGCCTGCAGGTCTGTTCCCAGCCCACAGCTCGGCGGGTCACCCCATGGCCTCCTGCCCTTCCCTTCACCGCTGGCCCCTGTCTTCGGCCGCACTGAGGATCTTGTCCTGGCCTCGCTGCCGGTGGCAGAGGCCACTTCCAGGTAGCCCCGCTGCGGGGCTTCACGGAGCGGCTGGATGTGGGGCGAACACGCACGGTGTCTTCCAGCACCAGGCCTCCCGGTCGCCTTCTGCGATCTCAGGCCAGACCTCCTGCCGCTGCCCACCCCTCGGGCCCTGAAACATCCCGTCCACAGTTGTTCTCTCCGTCCTCAGTGCTGCATCTGGAATCCGTCCGTCAGGTCTGTTTTTCAGGCTATTCATTCGGGGCCCTGCCTGCCATTCCTAATCTGTTTTCTTACTCTCCTGAAATGTGCAGTGAGTTTTTATCACCATTTGCCCCCTACTGCCTGTCTGCTACCTCCGCCCACCCACTCCCCCCTGAAATCACCGCACCGTGAGCTCTTTCCCATTTTTCCTTCCGTCTTCACTCCCTCTTTCCACCTCCCCAACCCCCGACCCCTCCGCAGAGCCATCAGCCTGCTCTCTGTCGACGGATCTGTCTGTCTGTCCTTCTCTGACTGGCTTCTTGTGCCACCTCCAGAGCCTCCACAGGGTGAGTCGCAAAGCCTGTGTGAGATGGTTTCCTTCCGCCGTCACACGCTCCTCCATTCCTTTACTCACAGTCTCACGTGGGACACGCCTCCTCTGTGGCGCATTTCTGACGGGCCCGCACGTGACCCCCACGGGCCCCTGTCCGGTAACCTCACCTTGCACACCTGGTTAGCCTGAGGCCGAGGGGACTGGGCAGGCGGGCACAGGATGGAGTCAGAGAGGCTGAGCCTCCTACGCTGTTTCAGGGGTTGGGGACCCGGGGCTTCTCCCTGAGGACAGGACCGGATGCCCCAGCCGGCACAGTTGACCCAAGTCTCCATGTCTCCATAATAAAACGGCTATTCTACCACAACCTTAAAAGCTGATACTAGAAATCCTAGTCTTTTCCAACCATTGCCTAAGTATTTTTGATCCTGCGACATCTTTTTGCTTTTTTGTCAGTTTTCTCCAGTGAAGACTTTAAAAGCTTGCTCTATTTCCTCCTGATTGTAACAGAAACAACAGTGCCACACCGCATAAGAAATGACAGTTCTCCCAGGGTTGTAGACTCAGCATCACTCCCGGGCTGCAAGTGCAGGGAAAGTCTGTGTCCCTTTGGGACCCGTCCTGCCGACACCAGGAATAAAGCCGGGCTGTCTTTGGAGCCGGGAAAACTCAAGCTTTAAAGATGGTTTAAGTATTTTGGGTCATTTGTTTACTCATTAGCGGCTAAGGCAGAAAAGTCCCAATTCACTTCAAAGTAAATCCTTTGAGATCGGTGCTTTATTTACTCAAGAGCTGTGCCTGGAACATTCTCCTTGAGCGATTAAATGCACTGGCCGCACCGGAGGACTCCCGTCTCTCATTATGCAACCCGGATCCAACTCACTAAAATCGCCAGGCACCTCCAGCATCGCCAAACCAAGGGCTACATTTTAATCTATTTACTCGGCTTCTTAGCACCTTTTCAAGCTGCTCACGGCTTTTTACATCTTGAAAAATTCTCTTATCTCGGCCGCCTGGCAGGGCACACTGCCTCCCTGCCTGCTTCTTCCCACTGGCTTTGTGCTTTGACCCGCCTATCCTTGACCTCAAAATGTTCTCGCCGCTCCAGACTCAGCAGTGGGTTGGCTTCCGCTGTTTCTCCCACCAGCCGCCGGCTAATCTATATTGTTCTCCGACTGAGTGCCGGCCCCTATGTAGAACAGTGAATAACACAGAGAAGTCTTTCCACCAAGGGGCTTACCTTGTGTGGGAAGAGTCCCAAGTAAATAACTGACGTGGCTTCTGATGGTGTTAAGTACCTTGAAGGAAATAGTAGAGAGCGCGGTGCTCGACCAGGGTGTGGAGAGGTTGCTCTCTTACTCCGGGAAGGCTCCTCTGGGAGGTGACATTGGTCTCCGTGTGCTGAGACAAAGGCAGCGATGGGAAGAGGTGGCGAGAGGGCATTTCAGGCACAAGGACAGCACAGGCCTGGAAGTGTCCTCGGGTCCTTCAAGGACGCTAGGTCACATCGATGTCCCGTGATTTGAAGCACTGCCTGTGCGATGATAGCAAGTCCCCTGCTTCTGTACCAGGCCAGGTCTCCCGATCTAGACTCGGGCATCCCAGAGCAGCTGGCGTGTCGCCCAGGGTGCCTATGCGTGCACCCGCCGTGTGGCAGGTTGCAGGCAGGTGCTTGCCTGGCGGTCTGATCTGCTCTCCTCGCGTGTCCCCACCAGGGACCGAGTGTGCCCTGTGTCAGCTGCCCCTGACAGATGCGCCCCGCTCCTCAGCTGTTCCTTAGCACCAAACTGCTCACAAAAGGCTTCCCACTCCCTCCCCCACGCAATGCGACTGTCCATTGCTCTCTGTGACTGGGCCTCCATGCCCGTCCAAGCCACTGCCCCTTGTCTGGACTCTGACCGTTCCTGCCGCCTCTGTGGGCCCCCGTCCAGCCGCCCCATAAGTGGGCACAGGGCCTGTTTGACATGAACTGGGCCCTCAGAGCAGCTCCTGCAGCTTCCGGCTTGGTTCCCACTTCCTCTTCAGCTGCGGTGAGGCGGGCACCCTGGCCCCCCTTTCGGCGGTTGTTGGAAGGCTCCAACCTCTCTCCTCTCGGGGAGCCTGACTGCTGTTTCCCAAAACGGGAGCTCTGCTCTCTCTGCCTGTCAGTTTGCCCACCCTTTAGGTTCCCACTGACGTGGCACTTCCCCTTAGAGCCCCACCCAGACCCCCATGCCGACCCCGATCCTCCCCCTGCCCTCTGTTTCGCTCTCTGACAGTGTTCTACCCTTTGCTCCTGTCACCTGTTCCAGTGGGGACCAGATGTGGCATTTGGGTGGTCTGGGGAGGGCTTCTTTGTAACACCCCCCTCCAAGAGCCAACCCCGAGCCTCCCATCCTGGGCATCAGCCCCTGTCAGCAGACAGGATGCTGAAGGCCTAAATGGAAGTGTCTGCCATTACGGGGCCGTTTCTATTTCCAGCTGTGATTTCCATGGCGATTCTGACTGTTCTAACCCGTCAGGAAAACAACGTTGGGGTGTTGGGATGGTTTGCTTTTTGTGCCTGAGAATGCACGGTCCATTGAAGAAACACGTTAACACCTCTCGCCAGCTTTGAACTACCTACCACACGACAGCACTTCAGGAAACCGGTTACAAACCCTGTGCAGTCTCCGGCCCACCTGCTTCCAAGAGGATGGCGTGCTCGCCTGCGGTTTGTTTGCGTGATGATGCCCCAAGCCCTGCGGTTGGGGACAACAATTCTGACCTTACACTGCCCAGCCTCTGTCTACACGGTGCGAGCACACGTCTCTTCCTTCGTGAAGAGTGTGTGTGGCCGTCAGGATCGCACCATCTCACCTGCCCTCTGTCCGTGCCTGGCATGGGGCGTCTTGCTGCTCTCCAACCCCTGCTGTCAAAGTGAGCCTGTGTGTTCTGACCGCCCCACGTGAAGCCCCCCTGTGGATGGGAACCATGGACGCAGACTCGGAGAACACGGCTGAAATCATTTGGCTCAAGGTGTTTCCAGGAGAAAGAGGAGAGGAACGAACACTCGTGGTGACATTCTCTTGTCCAAGCAAGGCTGGCGTACTGCATGCACCGTCATCGTGTCTCCGCGGTGATGGAGCGCGGTGGCCACTCCACCTGAGCAGCAGGGGCTCAGGGAGGGGAGCCACAGGCGGCCCGGGGCCCGACACCCCCCTGCTCACCTCCAGCTCCCCACCCACCACACCTCGAAGGGCGCTCCTCCTTCCTGAACTGCAGCCCCCGGCACTGAGGCACACGGAGCTGCGGCTGTATTACGTCATTCCCTTCACCGCTAAATTGCTGTGATTTTCAGACACACGCCTTCCATTCAAGCTGGCAGGTGTATCCTCTGATACCACCCGATTTCCCTCTTTATCCTGGCATTCCTCCTTCTCCTCCTCCATTGTCAAAATTGTGTTCCACCCCTTCAGGGTGAAAGGCGTCGCCCCAGGAGCCCAAACGCGGTTGCCTCGCCAGCAGCCGCAGTTCAGGTTCTAAGGACACAGGGATCTGTAGGCTGAATGTACCCTCACGGCAGGCAGTGTTAAAACAGCCCCAAAATAGATGCACAATTTAAAATTCAAGTGAAATATTTCAAAATAACATATTTGACTGCACAGGCTGTATCTCAGGTTCCCCTCTGTCACCACACACAACGACACTCACTCGGGCAGCGAAGGGGACACGCCTGAGTGGCGGACAGATGTTCACAGGGAAGGAGCAACGAGAAAGAAGGAGACGCGTGTCTCATTCAGAGCCTGTCCCGAAAGGGACTGCACCGTCCGTCAGGTGCCTCAGACCCGACTGGGGGTCCCAGGGTCCAAGTACAAGACCTTCCCCTGGACGAGCAGGTCCGCCTGTGCTGTGTAACCCCACGTCCACTCTGACCTCGGGCTGCTCCGGCTTCACCCCGACTCCTCCCAAAGGCGGGGACCCTCGATCCCCAAGACATTCGAGCACTTCAAGCCAAGGTTAGACCTCCGTCCTCGCCTCTCCTCGTCCCTCATGCTCTTCCTCCCCTCCTTCCCTCGTGCGTACTCCTCTCTTCCTTCGTTTCTTCCTTTTCTTCTTCTTTATTCCATTTCTATTCCTTTAAAGATCACTTTTTAGAGCGGTGTGCCAGGACCCTGAGAGGAAGGAGCAGAGTCCCGTGCACTCCTTGTCCTCACACGAGCACAGCCCCCTCGTCACCGAAACCCCCCACCAGGTGGGACGTGTGTCCCTAGGAGGGGCCTGCACTGACAGGTCAGTGACCCCCCCGAGTCCAGTTTCCATCGGGGTCACTCTGGGTGCTGTGCATTCTGTGGGTTCGGACAAACAGACAGCAACACGTGTCCACTCTCCCGGCCTCGCACGGAGCAGGCTCACTGCCCCGCGACCCACCGGCGCCGCCCTTCCACCCCTTTCCCAGCCCTGCAAGCGGCTGCAGGCATTTTGGGTAACTATTTTTGAAGAAATCCCAAGGGGTCGACAATCGACTTTTTTATGCACAGAACGTGGCATCTTCTCCTATTTACTGTTGCCTTTTCCAGAATGTTTAAGCATTCTCTTATTAAACAAATATTAATACATGTTGTATAATATATGATAAAAGTATATATGATAGACAAATCATTTATATAAAACAACATGCATTTATTAAGATTAAAACTTAAATATTATTAAATAAACCACTGAATATTGTTAATAAACAAACTATTAATATTAAAACTATATAAGCAAACGTATAGCTGTTAATAAATATTCAATTGCATATTTATATTTATTTAATGTAAATTTTATTAGTTTAATACTGTATGAATACACATGTCACATACGTGACAAATATATGTGCATTCTACTCGTTGATATCATTTATATTGACTATATTAGAATGTACCTAAATATAAGATTCAGAAATTACTTATAAACTCTTATGAAGAAGGAACTTTCTGTAGGTATTTATTACTCAATTCATATTTTCTATTTTTAAAATCTAAGAATTGAGAAATAAGGTTTTACAATTTAAATATGAGTATATTATCTTTAAAATAAAATATTTAAATATTGATATTTAAATATAAACGTAAAATATTTGTATGTGTGTGCATGTTTTCCTGAAATCAGTTATATTATACATTGCCTGTGAGACTCTTCCATTTCTTCAGATCATATGGGAAGATTTTGGGCCAGATATTCCCAACCTATGCAAAGTCATAGAAATCGGCCAGGTCCAGTGCTGGGTGACCTGACAGAGACCATGAATAATTAGGTATCTGGTGAGTTATCTCTGAGTCGACCCTCACAATTGCTCACGAGTCCTAGGTGCAGAGCCCTGAACTTTGCACAGCCCCCCGCCTGAGTGCCAGGCTGTGAGAGATCCAGGCAGCCTCCGCCCCAGGCGCCGGCTGGCCAAGCTGCCTCCGGGGGTCCGGGGGACCCAGAGGACTGCACAGATGCGTCTCTCTCGGCCAGCACCCACCCGGGACCCCTCAGAGGGGCTGTGGACCCAGACACCCAGCAGGAGGCCGGGCTCCCGCTCCGGTAAAAAGTGGAGCGCTGTTGGTTTCGTGTAGAGGTCATTGTGCTGGTCATTGTGCTCAACATGTTCTTATTTTTCATTTTGCGTGAATACCATACACCCCCGTGTGATTCGAAGGCACGCAAAGAAAATGCTCCCTCTTCGAGCATTCGCCGCCGTGGTGATTGGGCTTTGGAAGGATAAATACGATCGCCTCACAAGGAACCTACTTGTTTTTCTCTCTGGCAGAAAAACAAGTCAGAAGAGGAGTGTGAAAGGGAGGAAAAGGCTGAACAGTGAGAGCATTCGGGGTGTTTAAGTTTACCTGGACCGTGACCGGCCCACAGGTAGTAAGTGGCGAGAACAGTGTCAGTGTGGGGGGCAGGCGGGAAAACAGCTTCCTCCCGCCTTCCAAGTCTGGACTAATAACCAGGTCAACACGAGACTGAGTAATGGGAGGAAGTATGATGAACGCCCGCGGTTCCCTGAGCGCAAGAGCCCCTGTGACAACTGGTGCCGAGGAGAAAGGGGGAGGTCAGAGGGCAGGAGGGCCATTCACGGGGAGACAGATGGAGAAGCCAGTGTTGGTCAGTGAGTGTCCGCCGAGCCACTGTTAACCATGGGACCCGTGGGCCTTGCTGGGGTCCTCCTTGTCTGTCACACCTGGTTCATGGTAAATGACAGTTATCTGAGGTGACAGCCCCCTTCCTGGAACAGGCCCCCTGCCTAAATTCTTCAGAAACTAAAATCTGTTTCAAAAACTAAATTTCTGTGCATTAGGAGAGATTAGATGTAACAGTAACGGCGGTGGAATTGGAAAGAGAAGAACATGGGGCCAGTGCAGAGCTCACAGTGAGGACAGCGGACCTTCGATTTCTACCATCTTGGAAGTCAGCAAATCAAAGTACCCAGGGAGCAAAGAGAGTCCCGTCAAATACGCCCGGTGCCCTCCATCGCTTAGGAACCCCACCCACAGCCCTCCCACGAGGACTGCATGGTCTGAAGGACAGCTGCTTGTTCTATCAGGACCTGTTAATCCGAGACCCAAAACATCTCAGACCCATGCAATGTGCTTCTTATGACTTATGTCTGTGTATATGGCTTAGGAACCTTGTGTCGCCCGGTTAATAAGAATTTATCGCTCAAATGTCCACAACGCATGTTTCGCCTATTTCTGTGCCTTTGTCAATATTTGCACACCGTCCCGGGATCAGACCCAACTTCTGCTAGAGGCTGTGCCAATACCGTGCAGAAACAGAAAAGTAGCAAAAGTTCTGTTGTGCATGTGGAAATTTCCCAGGTGATAGTCTGTATCAAAATAATCCCCTGACAGCTAAAAACAAACCAAAAAAGGGTGTTCCTGCAAATGCAGAATGTTGTTGAAATCGACTTTTCATTACAGTCTCAGAGTTCGAGGAAGGAGGAGAATGGGCATGAGTCAGCCCTGCCGAAATAAAATCCCTTTGCAAATCTAAAAGAGGAAATGCAGTGAAAATTATACCGCTTTTCATTTCAGTAAAGAAATGCAAGTCTGGCCCTGGCTGGTGTGGTTCAGTGGAATGAGCACAAGCCTGTGAACCACAGGGTCCCCAGTTCGATCCCCAGTCAGGGCACATGCCTGGGTTGCAGGCCAGGTCCCCAGTAGGGGGCGCGCATGAGGCAACCACACACTGATGTTTCTTCTCCCTCTCTTTCTCCCTTCCTTCCCCTCTCTCTAAAATTAAATAAATAAAGTCTTTAAACAAGAACAGGAGAAATACGAGTCTGTTAGATGCAGAAGGAGCAAATATCAGAGCTGACTTCTTTCAAACTGAGTACAGCAAGATGCTCTGCAGCTCACAGCTTCCCCAGCGCACGTGCCCAGCGGGGCGTCCGTCCACTGCTGAGGGGTTTCAACGGGAAAGCTCCTGCGTGCTGCCCTTCCTCACCGCCACACAGCGGAAAACTCGCCAGCGCTCCGAAGGTTCCAGGTGATCGGACACATTCCCAGAACCAATCCGGCCAAAACACGTCTTCGGGTCTCCAAGACATTAGCTATGAACAATAAAAACGGGCTACAATAAATCACGAGAGCAGCGTCACCAAAAAGCATGTTTATTTAAATGGTGCTTATGTTGGATTCTTTAGGCCAAAGCCATAAACTAAACTTTAACTCAAGGAAACGGCACCCTGCACAAAGATTTCACAGTCAAGCTGACGAGGGGCTCTGGTGCTTAGCGGTGGCCGGCGGCAGCGTGTGGGCAGTCTGTCCGTCTGGTCCTTCCAAGCAGAACTGGCCCCCCGGTTGGAAGCTGTGGCTCCCCGGATATGTCTGGTTGGGAAGACAGACAAACATACATACTCTTTTCCTTCACTTTTGGATGCTTGACGTTGCTTTTTCATTATTAAATAAATTTCATTATTAAGCAATGAAGATACATACATATATATATATATATTTTTTAAAAGCTCCACTTTAATTTACAAAGGGCTTTAACACATAATGTCTCCCTGGTCAGGACAGTGGAATGCATAAATAACTGGAATCTCTCTCTCTCAAATCAATAAATAAATTCTTCCTTGTGTTTCATGTTTAACTATTTCTGATTATTGTACTGATGTAAACCTTGTCTCCACTAATTCATTCTATAATTTCCTTGGTCAGAGAAATAGAGTTGACCTTGGAACAGGATGGGGTGAGGGGCACAGACCCCCCACAGTCAAAAACCTGGGTGAACTCTGACCCCCACAACCATAATGGCTGCGCCCACCATTGCCCGGAACCTTGCCAACAACTTAGCACGTATTCTGTGTGTTCAGCGTACACTTACTGTATTATCACAGGGTAGTAGGCTAGAGAACGGGTGTGGGGGAAGTCATAAGAAAGTGAAAATGCGTTTACAGACTGCACAGTGGCCAGTACCCGTCCTTTGCACTGGTTTCGTCCCCCGCCATAGCTCGAGTCTGGCCGCACAGTCTGCCCCAGATAAATGCGTGTTGAGTTTCCACTGCCACCCACAAGACGTGTCCTAGGAGGACGGGGAAATTCGATGGGAGAGAGAAGCGTGTCCCTCCCTGCCCTGCCCACCTGGTACGAATCCCGAGAGCGTCTGACGAGGTACCATGAGCCAACGGGCTTCGAGAAAGCTGTTTCAACATATATACAAAAACAACGTGTCTGTTTTCAATCCTGTTTCAGAGCACTTTACGGCTGACTTGCATCCGTCCGTCCCCTGGCGTGACTTTACGTCTCGGGTGGCGACAGTCAGTGCTGGCTGACGGGCCCGCCCACCGAATCGTTCCAGGGCTGAGTCTGGGCTCTGGGGTTTTGACTAGAGTTTAATATATTTATTAACATCTATGGTGTGTGTCTTCTGAGATTTGAAAAGATATCGTCCAACAAAGTTAGAGTTAAACTGATATTAAAATCAGTAATTTCTCTCCTGTGCTGTGATTCTCCGAGGCGCTGGGGACCCACTGAGCACAGGTTGATTTCCCCGAGTCGCCCCAACCCTGCAGCTTCGGCTCCCAGGGAAATCAGCCGCCCACGATGCAGATGGAACGGGGCGTTGGGGGCCATGGGGCTCACTGTTTACTCAGTGTTTGTCACTGAGTTTTTTTCCTGTCATCGTGCCATTAAAAGCCCGTCTCTGTTTCAGAAAACCAGCCACATTGAAAACAACTTTACTGAATGCATTGGGCTGACACTGGTTAATACGATTATGTAGGCTTCAGGTGTACGTTCTGAACACACCATCTGTTCATGGTGTTGCGTTCGCCACCCCAAGTCCAGTCTCCTTCCCTCACCGTGGGCCCACCCCTGCCCTCCTCTACCTCCCCCTCTTCCCCCCGGCAGTTGCCACACGAGCATCTGGGTCTGTGAGTGTTTTCTGCATTCAGACCGTCCCCACTTTCCTCTCCTCACCCGCCATCCGCGAGTCGCCCGGGCTAGTCTGATTCGTTCTGTGCTCTCCCAGAACTCCGACAAGCACCGTGTCCTCCATAAATACGCCACTTTGCCCTTGTCTTTCAAAGACCCCGAGTATTTTCATCTGACTTGGATGGACACCTCCAGTTTCCCTCATTTCCTTTGACTGCTCTTCCCTGATGGAAAACAGAAAAGGGGGCATTGGAGGCCGACACGTGGAAGCCATTACGGCGTGTTTGGAACGAGTTTGCGGCTGCAGATGGCACGGTAGGAAGCCTTCTGGTGTCGGCCGCTGCTGGTGCCACAGGGCGGGCCAGTCCCCTCGAAGGCACCATCTTTTTCACGCAGCAATGACCACCTTGCTGGTGGAACACAGGAAACGTCTGCCCAGTGACGGCAAGGAAAACGGTGGGAGTGACACCGGCATCGGGGGTGAAATGATTAAAACTCGAGTCTGTTTAGATGAACTTGGGTAGATCACGTCAGTAGACCACTCACTGCCTCCTGCCTGGGGAATGGGCTGGCCCGAAGCCCCGGGGTTGGAGGAAAGCGTGGCAGACGGTCGGATGGAAGGAAGCGGGTTTCGGGTGGGCCACAGACGCAGGCCTCGCTGGAATACATGCACAGTGCATGTGAGACGCACGTAACACGCAGTTACCACGGAAGCCGTCTTAGACGTCCAGTCCTGAGGCATCAAATGCACTCCCGAAGCCGTGAACCCAGCACCACCATCGCCCCCGGAACATTGAGAACGTCCCCGACTGAGTCTCTGTTCCTGTGAACAGGAAGTCCCGGCCTCTGTCCCCAGCTTCCGGCAGCCACTGTATGGCTCTCCGCTCTGTGAGTTTGCCGCTCTTCCCTTCCAGCCTTTTTGTGCCCCTCGATCTAAATAAAGCCAACCTTCCGTAAACAGCACGTGGCTCTACGAGTAATTGTATCCTGTTCTTTTTTTCAATCCGTCCTGCTGATCAGTGCCCTTCCACCGGGGAGTGTATCCGTCTGCTAATGCTGCTATGCGGCACTAACACAGCCTCCGCAGTTACACAAAAGGAGTTCGGTCCTTCATGGTCCCAGAGGCTAGAAGTTCAAGGGCTTGGCATTGGCAGGATTGGCTCTTCTGAGGCCTCCCTCCTTGGCTGGTGGGCGGCCTTCTTCCCCATGTCCTCACGCGGTCTTCCCCCTGTGCAGGCCTGTGTCCTCACCTTCTCTCCTGGTGAGGACACCAGCCGTATTGCATCAGGGTCCGTTCTAACGACCACATTTTAATTTAATTACTTCTGCAAAGAGCCCACCTCCAGCAGCAGCCAAAATCTGGGGCGCCGAGTGGTAGGGCATCAACACAGGAATTTGGGGATTTGGGGCGTGACGCAGCCCATGCAGAGTAGCTTCTGTGTACAAAGAAAGGACGGATGAGAAAGCATCCGACTTCTACCGCTTCGTTTGGTTTCGGCGTGTCTTACCGGAATCTGCCCCTCACATCCACCACTACCAACCGCCTCTGCGCTTCGTTGGTGTTTTGCGGTCACACATTGTGATTCTCCTCATTTCTGTCTGTGCACAGTCTACAGATGTGTTCTTTGTGGTTGCCATGGAGAATACACATACAAAAGACTCCTCTCTGCAGCCTTCCCAGCAGTGTACATTGCTGATGTCACAAATTACATCTCCGTCACGATCTTGTCAGCGTGGACGTGTAATGACTTTGATGCATTGGTCTTTGAATTCGGCAGAAAATGAAAACCGTGGAGTTGCAAATCAAGTTTGCAAGATCGTGTTTTCTTATAGCTCTGTCTGTGTTTGCTGTGGGGTGTTATCTCTTCAAACAGTGGCGAGTTGTTGCCGAGTGTCCTTCCCTCTCAGCCTGCAGAGTCCCCGTAGTGTCTCTCCCAGGGCAGGTAAGATAGCGGTGACATCACTCAGCTCGCGTCC
This sequence comes from Sturnira hondurensis, assembly GCF_014824575.4. Taxonomy (NCBI): domain Eukaryota; kingdom Metazoa; phylum Chordata; class Mammalia; order Chiroptera; family Phyllostomidae; genus Sturnira; species Sturnira hondurensis. The sequence continues at coordinate 1,777,842 of NW_028087067.1, forward strand.
ATCTGCAGTGACGTATTTCCTCTCTGCTCCGAAGGACTTGGTTAGATGCAGAATTCAGGTCCAACGCGTGTGTCTCCTCCAGGACTGTTTCTGGGGTCGATTTTGTTCTTCAGCAATGCCACACTTTCTTCTCTCCTGATGTGCCTGTGACTGGCCCTGCACATGGCCCCTCCCCTTCTCCGTCACTAAGTGGTGGGTCCCCAAGGTTGGGACCAGCCCGAGGGGCTTTTCCGGGCATACACCCTGCCGAAGTCTGGGTGTGTGCTCCCCTCCCCTCCCAGTTTCGCTGCAACATCTTTATCTCCCGAAAGGCCTCTCTCTGTCTCCTTGCCCCAGGGTCTTAGGTGTCCCGCTGTGGTCCTCTGCCTGCTGTGTCCTGCCCCAGGGGTGCCTGTGGCCACAGCCCCCAAGCACGTTTTAAGGGCAGCTGGGTCCGCCTTGGCCCCCATGGCTTCGCCTGCCCCTCTGAGCACAGAAGCCAGCCCCTTGGGCAGCCCACTGGCAAGCCAGAGCCTGGCAGATGAGGTCCGTTTAGCTCCTATGGCCCCCCGGGAAGAAAGCCAGGGGTGGGCCACTTCCTCCTGGCGGCACTGTGACGTGTCGGGGAGGGTGTGACACAGACTTGTGACAAGTCTGTGACATTTCCCACCTTTGTGAAGGTGGGCTTGCCTCACGGGCCCTTGCTGGGCAGCCCTGGACCTGTGAGTGGTCCCCAGGGCCCCGCACTGTCATTTCCATCTGCAGTTGTGAATTTGATGTTCGCGTGGTAGCCCAAGGGCATGCAGGTTCCCACTCCGACCCCCGGCTGATGCCACCACCCAACGTGCCGGATGAGTTCTAAATGACGTGGAGCCAAGGCCCTTCTGTCTGTCTTCCCAATACCTTGCTGGGCTTGGGCTCGGGCTCGTGACTCCGTCCAGTGCAGTGAGGTGGGACAGCAGGTCCGGGACCACGTCTCCCATACTGGCTCAGACCACGCCTTCGTCACTCTGTCCACATCTGGAGTGGGCGGACGGAGTGGGCTGATGAGTGTGGCCCGGGCAGTCGATCCGTCCGACAGGCAGATGACCCCTCACAAACGTCTCGGTGACCGGACACCCTGCCACCGGGAGGAGAGGTGCTTGGTGGACCAGATTCAGGAGGCGGATCAGCCATCTGTGCAAGGAGGCCAACGCTGCTTTAGCTCCAGAGGAACACGTCTGAGGGTTAGAGTAGAACAGGCCATTTTTTGTAAAATCTCTCTCGTCTCGGGCTTCACAGATCATTAACGTCTGCAGTTCATCCACCAGGAGAGAATGGGGTCTTTCTTCATATAAACTCGGATATTTTCACCCAGAAACCTCCTTTTCTTATTATCACGCTACTAATTGTAACCCTCCATAAAGTTGATCTTCGTGAGCAGACATGGGCTTTTTAAATCAAATTTTGGCCCCTTCCATAGAAGATGGGTTCAAACTAAAGAATACTGAAATCCTTTCCTGGGATAAGGAGCCTTTGTTTCTCGGGGGTAAGAACAAATGTGTATGTGTGAACGGAGCTGACCTGGCTTAATTCCTAAATCCCATTTTATGCCCGGATGTTTTAAGGGCCAAACCTGCCTAACGCAAAGCTGTTCTCTGGGCACTTCCCCAGCCACGACACAGCATGGTGACGATGTTTTTCTCTGTTGTGTTGCAGTGAGTCAAGGCGGCGTTGCTTTGGTCTCCGACATGTGTCCAGACCCTGGGACCCCAGAGTACGGGAGGAGAACAGGGTCTGACTTCAGGTAGGACACAAGGCGCGGTCTGGTGGTGGTGGTGTTTGCTAACCCACGGGAAATCCGAGCGTGTCGTGTGCAAACTTCTCGTCCCGTGGACGGTAACACAACTGCTCAGTTGTTCTGCAGTGGCATCATTTTTGGAACTTCCAATGTGCACTGAGAATTTCCAGGTGCTTCTGAGTACCTTTCACTGTACGACCCGCTATTAAACAGTTAACTTGAAAGGGAGATGAACCAAGTGTGCCGCCAGGGATTTTTTTTTCTGTTTTAATATTTTAATTTCCAATTGTCTAATGTATTTTGGTTAATGTTTTAAAAAAAACAGATGGGGCAAAAGTTTCACTATAGCTTCATAATGATCTCATTCAATACACTTTCGTAATGAGGAATGTAAGTGACGGTGCCCTGTATTTCAGGAGATGTTACAATGCACTTACGTGGGTCGAGATGAATGAGGGACCGCCTTCAGTCACTGCATTTCTAATGTGGCCACGGCAGTAGTGCTGTTTGGGGGCTTTCCATACATCGCTCAACTCGAGACGCTTAACCCTTTTCCAAAGGACTCCAGGTGGAAACTCCCATCAGGAGAGAGCTTCCCAACCGAAGGGTAAAGGGGAGTAAGGGATACATCTTTTCCTTCTCATAAGCTCACCATTTTTAGACCGAGAAACAGGAAAAGATACATGTGGAGAGGTCAGCCCATGAAGTGAGCTGAAAACGGATAGAAGATAGTGGTATTTTACTGAAAGAAGGAAGATGTATATATTTCATTAGATTTTCTCTCTGGATGACACGGTCAAGGGCAAATAAAGGCAGTTTTAGTCTTATCTTTCCTACCTGAAGGGCCTTTATTTAGTCCCCTTACCTGGGGACACTGGCCGGGACCCATTATTATAAGGCTGAATAGGGGTGGCCAGATGTCCTTGCCTCCTTCCAGATCTGCGATGGGAACACCCTGGTGGTCATCGCTAAGAGTGATATCGGTTTCCATTTTTTCATGGATTCCTCTAATCAGGTGGAGGGAGTTCCCTTTTATTTTTAGTTTGTTGAAAGTTTTAAATCAGAAATGGAAATGAAATTTTGTCAAAAGCTTATCTACGTAAGTTGATGTGACCTTTTTGTTCATCTGGTTTGTTAATATAAATGACTAGGTTTTTGGACTTTGCATCCTGGGGTGGAATGTATTTGGTTTGGATGTGTGTTTTACACACTCTTGGATTTAATTTGGTGTTTTTTAGATTGTTTGTGTGTATGTTCATAGAAGACATCGGCCTGTAGACTTTCCCGCTAAGGACTTAGTCTGATTTTGCTGTCAGGGTAGTTTCTGATCTCATGAACTTAATTAGGAAATAGTCGCTCTTTCCAATAGCCCAGGAAAGTTTGTATAGAATCAGAAGTATTGCTTCCTTAAAATTTTTGGAAATTAATCAGTGAAGCTATCTGTAACTAAATTTTCTTATGAGAAGGCTTTTTAATTACAGACTCACCTTCCTTTCTACTTAGAGGCCTACTCAGGTAATATATCTCTACGTGAGTGAGCTTTGACAGTTTGCATATTTCAAGAAGTTCTTCAACTTTACGTTGTCGGATTTATTGCCATGAAGCTATCCATAATGTCCTCTTCTCATCCTTTAAATCATTAGCGATATCACAGTTCTAATTCCTGATGTGGGTAATTTCTGCTTTCTCTTTTACTTGATCCACCTGACTAGAGAATGCCAATGAATTGATCTTCTCAAAAGAAAAGAAAGGCCTCACGCATTTGGTTTCCCTGGTCGTCTTCCGTTGGTCTCACTTGCGCTGCATTGACTCCAGCTCTGGTCTCTCCTTGTTTTCTCTCTTCTGATCACCGTGTGAGCCAGTCACTGTTCTTTTTCTCATCTCTTAAGACTGAAACTGTGATTTCAGTCCTTTTTACTTTTCGAGTGTGGGTTTTGAGTGATGCAAATTTCACTCTAAGCACTGCTTTAACTGCCTCCCATAAGTTTTGTTTTCCTTTTCTTGCCGTTCACAACACATTCTATTCTTCCCTGTGATTACGTCTTTGATCCATGGGCTACTTAAAAGTTTCCAAATATCCAGGGATTTTCCAAGGATCTTAGTGCTCAGAGAATGTATTTTATATCAGTTCGACCTTTTGGAACGTATTGATCATTGTTTTCTGGCCTAGAAATTCTTTATCTTAGCAGAAATTCCATGTGGGTTTTCTGGCAAAGAACATACATCTTCTTTGGGTGGAGGGTGGTATGAATGTCCATCGGGTCCAGTAGGTTAAGTTGCTGTTCGAGGACGCAGCATCCTTACTGACTTTCTGGCCACTCATTCTGCTTCTGAGAGAGGAAATCTTCCATGGCGACCATGGATTCGTCAGCTCCTCATCGCAGTTTTATCCATTTTTGCTTCGTGGACTTTGCTATGTTACTCGGCACATGCATGTTTAATGTTGTTATGTCTCTTAAAAAATGTCCTCCCTTTGATAATGTACAGGAACTCTTTTTGTTCTTACAATTTTCTTTTCACTGAAACCAACTTTGCCTGTATTAGCTTGGCCTCTCCAGATTTCTTTCAACTATTGTTGCTGTGGTAACAGTGTCGCTGGACTCTGATATTTGCTTTTGCCCCCAATCTGTTGTACTGCAGTTTTTTGTTAAAATATTCTTCCAACGTATTCTGTCCTCACATACTGCTGAAAAAGGAGTTAGTACTTTAATGACCTTTCCAAATAATTGTGCTTATTCTTATTCAATACTATCATAAAAATTGGCAGATGATATATTGTTAAATGTTACCCGCAGTGTGGAACATGAAATAATAACAACAAACATTTCATACTTCCTTACACTAAAATATGTTGATCTAGCTTCCGCCTTGAATTGTGCTTTACACGTGCATGTTTTTTGTACCATTATCCATGGGTCGCCGCTGGCAAATAATGATCTGTTGAATTATGAGTTTCTTCAAATGTTCGTATGTTTCAAAATACTGTACCAGCAACATCCCATTTGTGGCTATCACTTGCAGCTTTATCAGAAAACGCTCTAAAGATCACGAATCTGTCAATCTCCTGATGGCAGTCACAGATTTTCAACAATTCTGATCTTTATTCAACAGCTTGAATTTTACCATTGGTGGCGAATTTTTTCCATTTTGTTTCTCTGACAAAAAGGGTCCCTTGCTCATTGTTTAACATATCTGACAAATATCTGATTCTAAACAATAATAGCTTATCGGTGGTCCTTCACATAAAAAGGCGTTCCACGAAAATAAAACAGTTAATTCAGTAACTGGTCAGCATTTTGACACATGGTTTTAAAGTACATCAAAGGTGCATTCCATATTCAAGGGTCAAGATTTATTAACATTAATAATTTATTCTGCTCAGTCAAGGAATTGAAGTGAGGTTGGCTCTTTGCTTTTCTTTGTTTTCTTCTTGCTGGTGCGTGGTGCCAACCACCGTGGCTATGTGCGGTCACGTCCTCTTCGCCCGCCTTTGCTTTTACACCATCAGTGCAAGTGCCAACGTGTAGGGAAAAGCATGTGACCTTTTGGCGTCAACAGGAAAATGTCACCCCTCTGACAGGGTCTGCGGGCCCCACTTTCAGAAGAGGAGCCCCCGACGTGGGAGTTGACGCTGTGCAGAATCAAAGTTATTGTTGGAGTTACGAGGAGAAAGAACATATGAAGAAAGAACATGCTATTCAGATGTTTCATTTATTGGAACTGAATGGAGACTCGGTGTCACTTCTGCAGGGCTTTGGGGGCGGTGTGGTGGGCGGGGGAGGTGCGGGATCGACATCCGAGTTTCGACTGCCTGCACCCATGTGTGTTCACCCTGAAGCCAAAGGTCGCGGCCGCGTGAAACTACCTGGCAACCGTTGACTGAAACGACATGGAAACGTGCCTAGCACGTAACCGCTTCACTACAAATGCTGGTGTTTCGAGCTGAGCGGAGATAGTCCTAATTGTTTAAAGTCTTTTGGAGGCTTTTTAATGAAAAGCAATTCCGTTTTGTCTCAATTCTTATAATCAAAACAAATGCCTAACATAGAATCCAAACTAATGACCAACATTGTCAAGATGAGTGGGTAAAATTCATTTGTAGTTAGCACTGTAATTATATGTAATTGGGGGCTGTTTTTATTTGAAAAGACTTCACTTTATTAAGTTGGGAAACTATTCCTCATCTGACTGTATTTATAGCGTTATTCTTCCTTCTTTGGAATTCTTTTTTTTCCATAGACAGTCTAAATATTAGCTTCAGTATTACCCATAAAAACTGTAGGTAAAGGCAAAGCTTTCTTGGTTGAATTCAGATAAATTGGTGGACAGTTTTCTTCACCACTGACCACTCCCTAAAAGACAGAGTATGTTCCTTAGGACCACAGATTTAGGAAGAGATTGCTAGAAAAATTCAGATGCTGGCTGGTGGGGGACGGAGTTGCCCCAGGAACGTGGCTCAGGAGGGACCCCACACCCACGATGCACCTGTTTCCGTGCCAGTGGGAGGCGGGTGTCACGGATGGGCAGATGCCCTTGTCTCCCTGGCAGCAACTAGAGCTGCGGAAACGGGTGCTGAGATTTGAGGTTGGACCTCCTGACCCCCAAGCCCCTGTCGACCTAAGAAGTCTGTACAATAAATAATAAGAACTTTATTCTGATTAAATGCTTGCACAATGGGGGTGTGGGACCCCCTGAATGGGTGCGAGGGTTGTGGACTCCCCAAAGGCCGAGTGAGGAGAGCGGGTCTGGTTGCGGCCCTGCCCCCGGTGTGGGGTCACCTGTGCTTGGGAGGGGGCGGGGCCCTCAAACCGACCACGGGGGGGAACGCGGGGGCGAATGGTGCCACAGGACCGGGGGGGGGGGGCTGGCACCGCCTGCTCCACTCAGGAGGCCTCGTGGGCTCTGTAGACACAACGGAGACATTGTGTATATTGCAGACTCTGGGTTGGGGGCAAAAGAAGTTTACAGTCGTGAGTCGTGAAACACGGCGTTCACACTTGTATTCTTTGTGCATTGTATTGCTTTCCACACGAACAACTGTGAACCTGTATGTTTTCACCCCACCTTGTATAATACGTATGTGTATGTAACGTATACACTTAAGTTACGCATACTTATATATCATATTTATACGTATGTGTGTATACTCACAACTCATAGACCCCTACGATCGATTCTTTACCACGCGTACTAGATGCTGGGACTGAACTCGGGGGCCTCCCTGAGCCTGGGCTCCTCACCTCCTCCCACGGGCCTCCGAGGCAGAGCCCAGGTAACACGGTCCTGCAGGCCCTCCTCCCCCGGTGGCCCTGCTGCCTCAGGGCTCTGCCCGGCGTGTTTGGGTTCTGAGTCAAGTTCCTGATCAGGAACGTGTCCCCTCGGGACACACCCACCTGGCTCACAGCAGCTGTCCTCAGTTCTCAGAGCCCAGCAGCCGAGGGGGCCGGCTGATGGAGAAAGAGGTGCACAGCCCAGGGAAGCAAACTTGGGGGGCTCCCGAACCCTCCCGGTCTCCCCGCCAGGGTTTCCACTGTGAGCGAATGCACCCCTACCAACTCTGCCCGCCCCACCCACCCGGCTGCTGTTGGAAGGACGGGGGTCCCCCCTGCCGCCTGGCTCTGCCCAGGACTCTGACCTCGCCAGGGCCCATGCCCGTGCCGCGGGTGTGAAGGTCTGTGCCCTTCGAATCAGCTGGGAGCTGGGGCAGCACAAACAGCCCTTCATGGTGCCGCTGTTTTGGTCACGGAGGGCTGCGGGTTCCGAGGGGCAGAGGACAGGCTCCGCTGGTTTCACTTTTCACTGCTGTGCCCACGTGGCAGGCACTGTCCTCTGCTGACGGGGTCAAATGGGAGCGACCAGGCTGCCCCTGGAGATGCGTGCTCACAGCCTCATCGGTGCCCTGCTGACCCAGTTACGTTAACCGCCTGGGTCAGAAAACACATTATCGACTTCTTTTTTCATCTCCCTTTTCTTTAGTTTTTATTGAATTGATTGGGGTGACATTGAGTAACACAATTATACAGGTTCCAGGTGTATAATTCTACAGGACATCATCTGAATATATATTTTTACACACACACACACACAAAGTATTGTGTGTTCACCAGCCCAAGTCAAGTCTCTTGCCTCACCATTCAGCCCCTTTACCCTCTGCTTGCCCCGCCCCCTTCCCTCCGGTCAGCCCCACACTGCGGTCTGTGACCATGAGTGCTTCTTTCATTCCTTCGCTTAACCCCTTCACCCTTCACACCCAGCCCCCGCCCCCTGCCCCTCTGACAGCCGTCAGCCTGTTCTCTGTGTCCGTGAGTCTGTCTCCACTTCGTTAGTTTATTTTGCTCATTAGAGTCCATGTGTAGTGTTTATTAAAACGTGACCGACCCTGGAAGGGGAATTTGGGAGTCAGAGAGAGGTAGCCGTGACTCCGACATTAGATCGTCACTTGCATGATTGACATTTATGTGTCGTGTCACCATTCCTGCTCACGGCTGCTGTTCCCACATCTCGGCATATGCTTCCCCCAAGGGGTGACACCTAAATACGCACACTTCGTGAAGCTCGGGGGTGCCCGATGGAACCAGGAGTAACCAGGCAGAAGGGGAAACTGAGGCACGCAAAGGAACGATTACACGACCGAGGCGAAGCAGGAAAGAATCCGTGACCCGGGGCTCCCAGGAAACTGCTGCGGATGCGTCCTCACCCCGCATGCGCCTGCCCCCGCCCTTGCACTGTGAGCATCGCCTCCTCGCAGCCACGCAGACAGTGCTGCAGAGACTGTCGCCATTTCTCCACCAGGTCAATTCCACGGACGGCGGAGCCTCCTGCCCTGGCTCTGTGAAAATACAGAGAACCGCACTGACAAAGACAGTGTCAACCAGAAAATAAGTGCGTTTATTTTCCCAAACAATGGCCTTTCATTGTCATTTCCCTGAGTTTCTCTTCACAAGGTGGGGGAAGGAGAGGCCCACAGGCCCGCCATGGGTGACAGGGGTTTCATCTGCGTTGTTTGGGGCATACCGTGTGGTAGGCAGCGTGTCCCCACAGTGGCTGGGGCATTTGGGGAGGTGCCGGGGACTCTGCCCATGACCATTCTGGACATCCACCTGGGTTCCTGGCTTATTGACACCCCACCCTGCTCCCCGCCTTCTCTAAATTGCTGTAACGGAAACTTTAACTGCCCCCTAAATTTGGGGCAGGTGCATGACCCGGAGTGTTCAGTTCCCTGCTGCCCCGCCAGCTCTTTCTCGGTTCCCGGACTCTTCGCTGGTGTGCCCTGTGACCTGTGGCTCTGGCCTCCATATGCCGAGAGGCGTTCGCCACACATGGAACGTGATCGACCGGGTCGCCCCTCTATGCACCTGCTCTTCCCCCGGCGTCTGCTCCAGGGTCTGTCCTAACCACAGGCGCTGGAGCGCGCCCTCCTTCACCCCCACCCGGTGCTCCCGTCACTTCACTTTGGCTCCGTGAGGCTCCTCCATCCACAGTTACATATGTCTCTGTGCTGTGATTTAATCTACCACACACATGCATGTGGACCGTGCCTCTGCCCATAAGAGCGAGAGCTCTGCAGGGAAGGGGCTTGGTGGTCTTCACTGCTGTATTCCCGACACCTGAGCACACACGCCTCGGCTGACAGCGAGTGAGCCACGGAGTCAATATTCATAACATCATTTACGTTCGCTGTTATGTAAGGGATGCCTCCATTGCTTCCTATTATAAGGCAATGACAAATGCTGATTTGCACGCAGAACTCTGATTTATAGGCAGATCTGCAGGAATCTAATCATTGCGAAGAGGACAGTGAGCAAGCATTGCTCCCCGTGGATTCTGCCAGGCACCGAGCCCCCGCTGTTGGCGAGATGGGTTATGTATGTGTCTGCTAACCTTAATAACCGGATGAGCACACGGATGCCATTATTGCTGTTATTAAGGGGTTATTGAGTTGTGTAGCCTGCTTTGTTCCCATCAGACAAAAAAATTAGTGTGCTCACCGGGGGAAGCTGGGCCTGGGGGTGTAAACAGCACAGTGACTGTCACGAACAGTGGTGTACGGGCTACCTCACCGTGGCCAGAGAGTCCGCCTTAAAAGTCGTCACCCCCAAAACAGGTAACTGGGAAGTGAGCCAGGTGAGAACCGACACTGTCGTGGTCATTGTGTCACCATGCAGGCACAGGCCGTGTCATCACACCGGACCCCTTAAACTTGCGTGATCCTGTATTGCCATTATACCCAGGGAGGCTGGGAGACAGTCAATGAAACGGGTTAACTTTTTTAAATTAGAATCAAATCAATAATTGGGGTTTTGTCAAGCAAAATGCAGACACCGTAATGGGCACGATGGGGAATTTGAAGAATGAGAACTGGCTTCCTCGAGGCTCCTCATTTCTAGGAGCCACGCTGGGCCTGCGAGGGGTGGCGTTCACAGCTCACTCACAGTGGACGGGACAGGAGAATCTGGGGCCTGCATCTCCCCTGTCCCCGCCCGGCACCCAAGACGTCGGTGGGCAGGGGACGACCTTCCTCAGCACCTGCACCGCCGAAGTCCGCTGACACAGGCCGAGGTGTTGAACTGGAAAGCAAGTCCTGAGGGACACGCACACACCCCGCCCTTCACAGGACGCGGGCACGTTGCCTTCTCCAAAGACCCCCCCGTTACTCAGGAACTGGAGGAGTCTGGGGAAATATTTGCCCACCGTTAGTGTGCTTTCAAAGAGCACCTTTATACTTTTACGAACGGCTTAATACTTCCTCGTTCACACTCGTGGAAGCCTTTACACCCTTTGAGGAAGGGCAGCTGCGAATGTTTCCGACCTCGTCTTTCCTGCCGAACTCTCTCGCACAGAGCCCGCCACGCCGACCTCCTGAGCGTTCCTCCTCTCTTCCGGTCCCTCAAACAGCTGGAACAGTGAATTAATCCTTCGTCAAAGTAACCTTCGCTAAGCTGTTTCCTGGGGGAACAGGTCGTTGTTATTTAAGCCTCCATTTGTTAGTTTAAAAGCACGAGAGCTGGCCAGATGCACTTATTAGCTCGCTGCACCAGGAGGTCTTGCCGTTTAGGGAGCGATGGAAGAGCAATGTCTGTCTGTCTCGCAGCCTGTCCGTCTGTCTCTTGCTGCCCTCATCGGGCAAGGGATGGGTAGAAGCAGAAGGCAGGGTTTCTGGGGTCTGTGCGAGTTCGAAGGTCCTCCCTTGAATCTTAGTCGGGACGCAGCCGTCGTCCGTTTCTGAGTGAGACCTGCCAGCCGTCCGTGGTGCTGCCCAGGGCGGGCGGCCCCAGGGGCAGTGGGAAGCCTGCGAGGTGACCTTTTGGCTCGCTGATGAGCCAAACACCTGCCCGCTTTAAGGCCACTGTCGGTGCAGCGGACATCGAAGAGTCCACCCCTGCATTCGTGTGGGGGCCGAGCCCTCGACTCCCCAACACCCCAGCTCCTGTGTGGACTCTTCTGGGTCTCAGATTGCTCACTTTCACGCCCCGGTTGATCCCCCAAAAATGCGTGGGAGAAACACGGAAGAGCGTGTTGTGTTCACAGACCTCTGCTCAGCGCCTGCCAGCCTGCACCCTGCCCCCCCAGGTGCTCAGCTCCCTCTCAGGTGCACTCTCTCCGCCCCAGGGTCCATTGAATTGGCCAGGACTGGGCCTGGGAATCAGGATTTTTACGTAAGTCTGTGCCCTGGCTGGTGTGGCTCAGTGGACCAAGAGCCTGACTGCAAAACTAAGGAAGTTTGTAGTTGCGGTAACATGTATATGTTACCTAAAACCTGCCATCTTAACCACTTTTAAGTGTACGGGTCGGTGGCTTTCAGCACCTTCACCCATCACCTGACTCCAGAACTCTTCTCAAAACTAAGACTCGTTCGTACCCACAAAGTAATAACTTCCCATCCCCCTCCCCAGGGCGGCCAACAGCCACCATTTTGCTTTCCAACTCTGCGTCTGGCTGCTCTGGGTGCCTTTATATTAGGGTGTTTATAAGCACCTGCGTAATTGTGACATCCACACGAGGCTGAGGACCCCCCAGCCGCCAGGTAGCAGAGAGAGGTGGGCCCAGCTACTCAGGAAACCGAGGTCCACAGGGGAGCCGACGGGTGCCGAGTGACGTGAGCATTTGCCCTCCTGCCCATTGCTGGTGGTGCTGGTGGGGACGTCATTACCATACCTGCCTGGGCTCCTCCGAGTCAGGCCTGACCCTGAGACCGGCAGCCAGTCGGTTTCTCGTTGCGAATGGAGGATGTGTTGGAACACGGACAGGTGTCACCCGGCGCAGATTTAAGCCTAGGAGAAACTATCGGCTCTATGGTCCCTAGGTGTCACCAACGCTTGCCGAGCCGTCACAGATACACGAAGTAAGTTTCAGAGTAAAAAGCAAAGGCGGTTGAAATCCACAGATTGCATGACCTTGACCTAGGGACCTCTGTACCCTCTTCTTCTCACCTGTGAGGCGGGGGTGAGGACCCAGAGTGCGGACTTACCATGGGCGCCCGCTGGGTGCCTTCTCCACGGGAGTGGGGAACAACGCCGGCGTCTCCGTGCCTGGCTGGCTCCCTGGCACCCTCGGGCCTGGTCACCACACACAGGGTGTTCCTGGGGCTGGTCCGTCCTGCTCTGCAGACCCGCCCACCCACAGGGTGGAGGCTGTGGGAACGCCGTTTTCCTCCCCCTCCCTGCCCGCACCCCCTCCCGGTTCCCCAAAAGCTGCAGCAGAAAGGGAGCAGTCAATAACGCACCTCTTGGCCCTGAGTCTCAGGCTACCCTTGGGCTCCCCAATTCCAGGAGGAGAAAGGCCAGAAGATCACTAACTCCAAGCAGCTGGCGATGGTCAGGAGAGGGCAGGGGCCTGAGGACGCCCCCCCACCAAAGGGTCCAGCTCCTCCAGCCTGGATTCTGTGCCTTCTGCCCCGGAATCCCCCCCCCGCCACCCCAGTGCCTGCCTGTCCCTTCACAGAATGAGTCCTGCGTCCTCATGTGACGTGCCACGGCCACTGTAGAAAGGCCTGGGTGGTGAACAGGACAATGTGCTTTTTCTACTTTGTCAGACAAAGCAGTCCTTCGTCTTTGTAAGCAGCAGATTCCCACGGACTCGTCACCTACTCAGAAGATTTGCATTACATTTCTTCACGGGAAAATTCACACGTCTTCCTAAACGCCAAGCTTCTGGGCGCGGGCCGCAATTTGGGGACGGCTGGTCACTTGAAGCGCCTTTGAGAGCCAGCGCTGCGGCTCACACCTGGACGCACCTTCCCTCGGGGTTGCGCTGAGGACTCTTCGCTGAGCCGCGGTAAACATGCAGCGTCTAAAATTATGGAAACTGCGGTTTCTTTTCCTGAGGCCAGTGAGCTCCCTCGGCACCCTCATGCATTTTTCCTGGTGCTAAATTGCCTGCAGCCTTGAGATGAGTCTGAAAATTGTCCCTATAATAGGGAGAGATGACCTGTGACATGTGAAAATCTAAAGGGCAACGGGCATCCTGGCTGTACAGTCTCTCGGTGACAGTGGCCCTGTCTGCAGGCTGAGCACACCCACCACCCGTCGAGGGGACATTCACAGTATGTGGCCTTGCCACCTGTCTGCTGCATCGATGGAGAACACCCCTCCGGGTTCACAGGGGCCATCCAGTCACAAATCCAAGTGCCTTTCTGAGCCGGACAAGGACTTCTTTATCCGAGCCTCCGTGAGGTTTTCTGACACCACGTACTGTGTGGCAGAAGCCTGTGGGCGCAGGGAGGCCCTGGAAGGGGATGGACAGGCGGCCTGCACCCCGGTCCTGAGGGGCTCTGCCCCCCACCCCTGCCCAGGCTGTACCGGCTCACTGTTCTTTGACTTGACGATCTGAGTCTGTGCCTGTGTCACTGGCTTGTCCACGCACATTTGCGGGGGGGATGGCGTCCCACGATAGCCCGTGCCGGAGGCTGTGGGGGACGCCAGGGCGAATCACCCACCACGTGCCCCGTCCGGGAGCTCAGCTCCCTGGACACGAGTGTCCGGGCGGCCCCCTCCTCCGGCCCCGGCTCTCGTTGTGCACTTCTTTGTTTTGTGACTCAAGAGGAAAAGCAGTTAGATATAGTGCGAGTCTCCTGCTGGCTAGGGGTGGAAAATGTTTACATGCCCACGGTTGGTGCCTGAAAATGGTGCCATTCCTTTTGTACTTGTGAATCTCTCTGTGTGCCGTTCAGACTGGATTTCAGAAAACCAGAGACCCAGGTCACCTGTCGTTCTGTCCACCTGTGGCCCTCACTAGGCTCAGTCTGTTGATTGGTCGGTCCCAGAAAACTCTGGAAGGGAAGGCGGGCATTTGTGGTTCAGCAGCCTCACTAGACGTGCGCCGACCGCGTTCGCCAAGCTGAGAGGTGGGTGCCGCCAGCTAGCTGGGTGGACACGTCTCGGGACTCCTGTCCGTGGTGGGCAGTGACCCCTCAACGCTCAGCCCCCACCTGCTCCTTGGGGCTCCACTTCATCCTTTAAGTCACCCCAGGGCCCTTTTCTTTCCAATTTCCAATAAATGCCCTAATAGCCATTTTCTAGGAAAAACCTATGTAGCCATAGTTCATTCGCCTCCAAAGGCCTTCCAACTGTGGCGGGAAATCCACGCGACGGGGAACACGGAACCCCTGCAAGTACAAACTGAGCGATGGGCTGAGAGCCACCGAGGGAGCCAGAAAGGTGGTTTTCTCCGCTCTGCTCCAGTTCGGTCACAGGACAGGGCCGCGCTCCCTGTTTGACTTAATACATGAGGACTCTACACACAATCTACACGATCTTCCACAAAATCCGTTTTCTACCATTTTTCCAGTTTCTAAATACTAACAACTGTCGAAATTGTACTGCATAAAATGAAGCTATGATGTTCGAAATCCGCTTGTCCAGGAGGGTACTAGTCATTGTTTCTGGAACGTTCCTGTGAGAGAGAGGGCTTCCGGAACACCACGTTGAATTCCCTGGCGTCACTCGTGGGGCCTCAGTGGCTCTGCGCCCTGCCCTGCGACCTCACGGATAGGTTGTGACTGGTAGGATTTGTGAAGGTTTTTTCCAGCGTGAATCGTAAAGTCACCGGACGGAACCCAGAAACGAAGGTGCACGGGGAATGCCGTCGCCAGTCTGGAAGTCGCCCTGCGCCTGCTTTTCCTACGCGTGTGCGTTGTCCTGGGGCCGCACTGCGTTTGTGTCGCCCCGCCGTCTCCCCTGTGTGGCCGCACACGTCCCACGGCTCCTCTGCGCGGCATCGTGGTGTCGTTCAGACACGTCCGGAAGAACCTAGTCAGCGTGGTTCTGTCACTGGACCCTCTGCTGGCTTCGGAAATCCAACTCGACGTACGTTCCATCATCTCCGATGATAAATATGTACTGCATTGCGGGAAACGAGACTACGTCCTCGAAGAGCACACACATTACAGTGTCTGATCTCCTAACAGCACCCGGTTCCCTAAGGGAGCCTGATGGGCTGTACGGGGCGGCAGGCCCGGCAGGGAGGGCGTTTGCTGGGGCGGCGCGACGCCGTCCTGGCTGGTGAATGACAGGCTGCCGTGACGGAAACGGGGGGGGGAACCCCACTGTCCTTCCTTGTGTCTGACCCCGCTGGGAAGGGCAACCAGGCCCCAGTTTAAGAGGAGACAGAAAGGCCAACACAGCTTCCAACCCCAGCTCCCTGCCCCATCGCCCCCCGCAGCAGGCGGCCCGTGACCTTCAGTGCGCCCAGGGCCCCCTTGCGTGTTCCTCTTGTCTGCTTTGTCTCTGGGTTACAGGACTCCATCGTCCCCTCCGGTGCCCGGAAAGGGTGACACAAAATGTGAAAACTGAAATTTGGGTAGATGCACGAACTGAAGGTCAGGGCCCAGCATAGAGGACACGGAGCTATCATCGTTGTTTTCAGAAAACACGTTCCATTTACGTGATGTGGCCCCGGAGTGGGAAGGAAAAACACAGCAGCAGAAACTGTGAAAAGGTGTGCCTACGCAGGAGAGCCATCCCACATAACCGGTGTGACGGCGAGGACAGAGTGTGTCTGCGTTTCGGTGCCTGCACCTCCCACCTTGGAACACAAGGAGCGTGGTGCTTTCCTCAGAACCGTTTCCATGGATTCTCCCTGTCCCAGAGACCTGGCTAGAAGGGCGTCCTGGACAGGCCCATCGGGAAAAGGCCACACACTCTCTGCTCTCTGAAGGAGGCAACACAGTGAGTTTTGGCGTCCCACATGTGGGTAAGGGTGAATGCCTCGTTTGGTTTAGTCCGGAAGTTTTCACCTCATGTCCCCAACGCCTGGACTCTGCCAACGCCCACCACCACCCGCAGAGAGGGTGTGTGTGGCTGAGACGTCTGTGTTGCCTCCCTTGGCAACACTCGGGTTGCCGAAGAGAATCTCTCCTCGGTAAGCAGGACAGCAAAGCATTCGTTTATCTCCCCCCATCTCTGATCTCTGATTAACTTTATCCATGGCATGGGCAGCGTCGTCCCCATTTTCATCAACATCAGCCCCAGGGCTTGTCAGATAGAAGACACAAGTTGGACTTTCCTGCCGTAGCAACTGGCTTGTCCGACAGTGACAATTCACAACTCGACTCCAGGCAGACGCCAGGCTTCGAAGTGGCACTGGTCGTGACGGGCGTGCCAGACACCTCTCCCAGGTGTTTGCACACCTGTTAGGCTTGACTCTGCAGCGACCTTGTGGGGCCGCTCCTCACTAGAGCCTCGGGCGCTCAGGGGCAGCTGGGGAGCCACGGCCCAGCTGACTCAGGGCTGGACGGGGCACTGTTTCTACAACAGAGGATGCCTCCCTGCGTTTCTGAGCTGGGACACCACCAACCTTCTTCTGAAATGATTAGTGGTTATGAGAGCAATACAGGCTCTTTACTGAGAGTTGCGTTTAATTTTCCTTCTTGTTTGGGGCAGGGGTTTTCTTCGGAATTGTGTTAGAACACTAAACACCAGATGTATCTTCTTGCAGACTTTTCAGCGTGCGTTGTTGAGGGCAGTAGGCACAGTGCGTGCAGCGGATCCCAGGACTCGTGCCTCTTAGACTTCACACCTGTTCGTTATTAACTCCCTACCACCCCCCACCGGTCCCGGCAGCCCTGTCCCGGGCTTTGCTCTTATGAAGCTGATGCCGTCCGTCCCTCAGAGAAGAATTACCCAACGCCCAAATTTCTGGTGCGGAGACTTTTCCAGTCCTTCCTGCGAGACATTGGTTTGCATGAATGACGTGCAGCTTTGTTCCGTCCTCAGGACACACAGTTTATTCATTTCCCCCGGGCCCCCAGCACACAGGGCTCCGTTGTTAGGCTCCGCATCTCAGAGAAGACACGTTAAGGTCCATGTACATTTATTGAGGTAGGAAGCTCAGGGCAGGAACCGGAGTCCACGTCCTGCACTGCACGGCCAGGTGGGCCTGCGAAGAAGCTGCCCTGGGTTGCTCGAGGTTTAATATTGTTTTGGAAGCAGGGCCCAGTGGCAGCGCCGTGGGGACAGCTTTAAGAAGTCGTCGTGACTAACCGGGTTGTCTTTGTTCTGTGCCCGCTCAGGGTCGGCGCGAGTGTGCAGTTCTCCTGCGAGGACAGCTACGTGCTGCAGGGGTCCAAGAGCATCACCTGCCAACGGGTCACAGACACGCTGGCCGCCTGGAGCGACCACCGGCCCATCTGCCGAGGTGAGGACGGCGCGGTGGGGCCGCTGCTGGCTTCTCACCTCCCGTGGGGTTCCCGGGTTTTCCTGAAACACGACGAGATCTGGGTCATGAATAGCGTGGCACCAGGGCAGAGTTCGGTCACGGCGACATGGGCCCCAGGAACATACTTTCCTGAAACGTGTCCGGAGGCAGACATTGTCAAGGGTGCTTGTGGTTTTAAAATTAAGAAAAGAGCTTTGACCGGAGTGGCTCCGTGGGTTGGGCATCATCCCACAAGGCCAAAGGTCTCTGGTTCGATTCCCAGTCAGGGCGCGTGCTTGGGTCGTGGGTTCAGGCCCTGGTTGGGGCACATAAGAGAGAAAACCAATTGGTGTTTCTCTCTCACAGTGAAGTCTCCCCCCTCTTTCCCCCCCACCTCCCCCTGTCTCTAAAAAGCTGTTGAATGAAATATTTTTTAAAATTTAGGGAAGATATGAGCAGATCGAGTCATTCAAAGTTGCACACATACACTCAGGGCCTTCCTCTCTCTGTCTCTCATTGCACACCCGTTTGCACACGCGTGAGAATGTCACGACGTATCCGGGTCCCTGCTGAGGTGACGATGGTCGCCTCCCATGAGAGTGAAGCTAATTCTAGGCTGCGGTGTCGGTGACAAGGGGTTTGTTAGCAGGACCCCAACTTCACATTTCATGATAGTAAATTATCCTACACTGACCTCTGACACCGTCAGGGGAGCAAAGCGTCACGCTGTCCTGTTCTTCTAAGGAGGGCCAGGACCGAGCTGTCCTGTCCGCGCGTCGTGTGGACACTCCGCCTGCAGTGCAGTGGCCTGGGGGGCCCCGTGGGAGGCTGTGCGCAGTCTCAAGGTGGAAAAGTTAACAAACCCGGGCCTGCGGGTTTGTTAACACTTCCAAAGAAGTGTCACACCAACATAAGTCAGCTTTGCCATTTGCCCGTAAAGTAATGTGTGCAAATGGGTGTTTCTGAGACAAGAACAGAGCAGCACTGAATTGATTCAAGGAACAAAAAGAAAAGTTTCATGGGTGAGAAGTCTTACCATTCCTTAGCCTTTTTTGGGTGAATGGACTCTCGTACGTGTTTATTGTAAACGGCGTCAGTTAAATCTTGCCGAATGGAGGCGTCACCAAATGCGTTCGCAGCTTCATGACAGGTGAAAACACTGAGTGGCAGGATTTCCCACATCGGGCCCCTTACCTGTGGCCACGTGGGGCTCCTTAGGCACAGCCCCCATGGGCTGCGAGTGCAGAGCAGGGGGTGGTCGGGCGGCGGGTGGCCGTGTCCTGCGACATAGGGGGGTCTCTGTGGAGAAGCCCCCGTCCCCAGGGAAGCCAACGGGAGTGGCTGGGCCCTGTGGCCTTTCGCCACGAGTCTACTTGGAGTATCGTGTGATCCCAAAGTGTGGCACTGTTAGGATTTTCAAGGAACTTCGGGGACATGTGTGCGCCCACCGAGGGGCGGCAAAACGCAACGTTCTCGTTGTGAGTGAGGCCCGAGATGCAGGCACGCCATCTCCTGCGGGAAATGACCCGCTTTTCCCTGTAACGCTTCCTCGTGCGTCCGGTCCACCGTCCTACCAGGCCCGACTGGACGGGGCCAGTGAACCCGCACCTGCCTTCAGGGGGCAGAGTCGCCTGCAGGAACCACAAGTGGGGTGGGTGCGGGGTGATTCTTCTCCTACTTGCTAACCCACAACGGCTCCCTTTTTCTGCCCTGAGTCTCGTGTTAGACTCAGCTCACGTCTCGGTGTCCCCGCCCGGAGTCCGCGCCGACTCAGTTTTACACCCTCAGCAGACAACTTGGTGGGGGGGCACAGGATGGCGTCTCACACCCACTCTCGCGGGGGACGAGAGGACCTGGCTTCCGCCCCCTGCTCTGCGGGGTCCTGTCCTGCCCCATCAGGTTTCATGAGAGAAAACCTCTCTCCCAGCGTCTTTGTTGTACAGCCTGGTCAGGGTCCCCTGGGCCCCCCAACACCCCTCCACCCTTCCTGCCCCAAAGCAGGGGCCAGCATCTTCCTCTGCTCCCATCCCCTCCCAGCTGGTGGGCACCCCGCTTTGCTTCCACCTGAGGCCCCCTCGTTTTCAGGGACTAATCCTTTATACCGTTCTTGTTCGGTATATTGCTCTCGACCTTCTGAAACAATAAGCAGTGATAGCTGAAAATGATTCCTCAGACAGTGTTTTCGTGGGAGACGCATTTATCAAAGCTTCGTGCCTTCACAATCAAATCTGATTGTGTCTGGGGGACCATAACAATTTTTACAGTTTTAAAGAAATACATCTCTTAGTATATTTGGAGTAATACCAAGCTAGACAAAAACGCATAAACAAAAGCCTTGACATCTCCCTAACAGAAGATTTGGAATAAACTGTGTGGAATCGGGTGATAAAAATGAGGGGAAAACATCAAACCCAAGAGAACTTGACCCCGATGGAAATGGATTTCTCCTTCTGTGCGAGGCCTGGAAATGCCGCCTTTCCTCTGGGCGGGCGAACGGCAGATCATGTTCCCACGGAGGAGGAGGAGGCTTTAGGGGAGACGGCCTTCCCTGCACGGAGATGGAAGTCCTTGAGAAACCGCCACAGCCCCTTGGCGTCCCTGTGCCTCTGTCCGCAGCCTGTCTCAGGAGCTGGGGACCCAGTGCCCCAGGCGATCGGGGCCCCCTTTCCCTGCTCCCTGCGCATTTCTGTAGCAGCGCAGGGTTTTAGTTGTGGTCCATGTGGACGACAAATAACCAGACCTGTGTGTGCACAGATGTCCCGCACCCCGGGCTGGACCGGGCATGTCGGTGAGCAGCGCAGTGAAGCAGGAGCCCCGTCCTCTGCCTCCACGCTGCCTTGCCCTTCCCCACCCCGTGCTCAGCTCCTAGGCGCACGGCCCCTCCCAGGAGGGCGACTCCCTCCTCAGAGCCCACCGCCACATCCCTGCCTCTAGTCAGGAAGGTCAGGGTCCTGTGTGACACCAGGAGATCACCCTGTGTTGCTACTCACACGGACGAGCAACCAATGCCTTTGTGCCCCTGGGGCTGGTCCCAGAGAGGAGCTCGCCGCCGGGAATTTCCAGGAGCCAGACTAGGAAAGAAGCACGTGATGTTAAAATAATAACACACTTCATGTACCCCAGTGTTCCCCCAACATTATCGTTCTAACACATGGTCGATACAAAGGGAATTAGGCGGTGCTTCCCGGTCGGTCTCTCCCTCTCTGTCAGCCCAGCCCTGCCAGCTGTCACCACAGGCCTCTTGGGGGCTTCCTTCCCCCCACCCCCGTGTTCTTCCTCACCATGGGAAACAGCCGGCACCCCTGCGGTGTGAGGAGAAGGGGTGAGTCAGGCAGCCCTGACCTGCCCTGCCGGCTGCCCTCCCTGCGAACGTGATCGAAACCCGGAGACTTTCAGGGTCGCCTCCCTGAGGACCCCTGGGTGCACTCTCATTCCCGCCTTTAAATGGTGTCTCTCTTGCTTTAATGACTAATTCATTCATTAGAGAAGACTGAAAAGTCATGAAAAATGAAGCTCTAAGCACTGTCTTTATCAAAACATAGCTTTAGAGACCTGCAATGTAGAAGGAAGTGGATAACACGAAACTACACAGTAGGTCACATGCCCCCCCCCAGACGGACGGCAGGAATATTTACTGAGCTGTCGCTGGGCCCCCACAGGCCAAGTGTGCTTTCCAAGTTCACGCTCCAGCCTGCGGGGCTATCACCATAACAAATAGTTTGCGAGAAGAGAACATTATTGGGGGGGTGTGCCCGGTCCATGCCAAGTCCTTAAAAAGCCTTCTTATTGATCATCGCCGCCACATATTCTAATTCAACCATCTATCACGAGCAATAAAACGCCTCTGGTTGGAGCATCGCTCACACTGTGAGATCGCCAGTCAGTGAATGAAGGAAGGACTGATGCGCTAGGCCCGTCTCCACGAAGGGCCTCTGAGTCCCCAGTGATCGCCACCCCCCATCGGAAGGCGTGTCTGAGGGCAGCGTTCCATCGGCTCGGCCAGGCGAGGGATCCTTCCCGTCCGCACGCCCTGTCGGCGGCCAAGGCTTCCATGAGCTAATTAGCTGTGAGGACGGGCTTCCCTTCCTGTTACCGAGCGGATGAATGGATGTCACGGCCCAGTAATTACCCCAGCGGATTTGTTTGAAAATATGCCGACTTCGTTCAGGGATGTGGAGTCAGCTCTGCCGATGATTTGCACGGGCTAAAACGCCCTGAGCTGTTCGAGAGGGGCGAAGCATCCTTCCCAGGCAGTAGATTTTTGAAACGGGCAAAGAAAAAAGGAGAAAAAGGCCCCTTTATTTTTTTTAAGTAGAATGATCGAGCTGGCGTCTCCTCCCATCAACATTTAGGGAGACCTATATTTAAAACTTCCAGTGATGCAGATGCGCTCTGATCCGCAGAGTTGGTATTTTTGTTTCTCACCGAGTGGAGAGTGCGCAGCAGAGACGGGTTATTCCGGGTCGTGGCGGTGGGCGCGTGGGAGCCAATTAGAGCCCTGAAGGTCACAGGATAAAGTCATTATTCTGTGACTTGGAACACCTTAGGGTTCCAAGTCCCATTAGCTAAAAATTATACTTTACTTAATTGTCACCGACTAAGACTTTCACGGCTTCTTTCTTCTACCGTGTTCTCTGTCCCTGCTGAAACGGCTTTTTAAATAGTAATGAGAAGACCAAAAGATGACTCTTTATTCCATCAGATTAAAGGTCTAGAGCCAGTTTGAAGGGTACATTTTATGTGCTGATTACTGAGTCATGAAGCAGCCGTCTCAGAGATCTACAGAAACATAGACAGTTCCAACTTTTATTTTAATTCCATTACTACAGAAAAAAAAAATCCGTCGTTGCTTCTGGACTCCTAAGGTTTTATATTTTTTATTTGAAGTAACTAGGGAGAAAACCATATTTTTCTGTTTATTTAATTAAGTTATTGGAAATAATAAACTTTTATTGTCGCACTACTTTCAGATCCTATTGACATAAAATGACCTGAAACCTAGTTAGTTTGGTGCTAATTACGTTCCTAGAACAAACCAAGAACTTTCTGACTTGGGTTCCTTGGACTGTTTTCCTTGTGCTGAGAACACACTCCCCCAGATGCCCACATGGCTCCCCTCCTGCAACCTCATCGGACCCCCGTTCTTCCCAGACCCCATCCTCCCCGGCAGACCCTCCCCAGACCCCTCCAAAAGCTCCTGCCCTTCCGGAAACGCTCTTCTGACGTGAGATGCTTGCGTGCCGAAGGCCGGGAGCTGAGCTGTGGTCTCTCTGAAGATCCTCAATGGAAGACGGCGCCCGCCTCCTAGTAAGTAAGCCCGGTGTGCGCATTTCTTGAACCCGCAAGCTGTGCTGTGTCAGGCCCTGGGCTGCGCGTGGGACTTGCACACTTCCCTTCGATGCTCATGGCGATCCCAGAGGCAGCCGTATGGTGATTGAATGAACTGAGACGCTCAAAATGACAGAGCCTAAGATTAGACATGGAGTCGCTGTGTGAGCGGCTGAGACACCAGCGTGACTGAGGAAAGCCAGCCCCTTGCATCGGCCAGCTCCCTGTGCCCCTCCTGGGGACACCATGGACTTGGACATGATGACACCCGTGGTCGACAAAAAGACCTGCTTCTCGAAACGTGCGAGGAGTGGATTATGCAGCATGTTTATGGATTTTCTTGAAAAAAAGCTTCAGATGCAAGTTTCGATAGCCTATTAATTTACACTTAGTCAATTAGAATATGTTATTTGATTAAGTAGTTATATTAGAAAAGTTTCCGGGAAATGAGTTTACACAAACAGATAAATGATTACTTCCTATTTCATAAGACAAATTTGGTGAAACGGGTATGTTTTGTGCTTAGTAAGAGAATTTATTCATGAAATGTAGAGAAATGACGTACGTTGGCATTCAAAATCCCTCAGTTCCCTGACCCTTTATACTTCCTGTCTTGACTTATTCTATTTCCAGTGATCATTTTGTAGATTCTCGTCTCATTTTTAAAACATAGAAGTTGCCACTAAATTTTCAGCTCACAGATTTGGTGCCCTGTCGTACGCGTGATATTAGCTGAACATGAAGTCACAGTTATTACCCAAGACCATTTATTAAGCATTATTAAGCAGTTAAGTATACATTACTCTATACTAGATGTTATAATTTTCCAAAACAATCTTGAGAAGCGAGCAGGCCTCTGGTTAATTAGGCACAATGTGTACCAACGAGCCCGTGTTTCTGCTGCGGGACCGTGTTTCCGTCTCACTGTACAGACCGCGTTGGCGCCAGTGAACTTGCAGTTGGTAATGTCAGTCAGTTAACTACCTCGTGGGCTAATTGAACACATGCTTCGTCCAGAAGCTACTTGTCCAGGAGAAGCCCCCGGACCTCCGAGGACCCTGTGAAGTTTCTGGGTCGCTGTCAGGACAGCTTTGCCCCCGAAGGTCTGAGAAGCGACCTGGCCCATCCCAGGTGGCCCGATGGCGGAGGCACCAGCACGGAGGCCAGGAGGGGAAAGAGCCGGGCGTGGGGTAAAGCCTCAGGTGTCTGACTTGTGCAGCACCTCTTCCCGCTTTGACTGCGAACCCAAAACAGGCGTCCGCTCCCGGTTACAGCACAGAGGGGCCCGCAAAGCGACATCGGTGCGCTTTGTCGGTGAACGGATGCCGCCCATCTTCCTTCTTTAGAAGGGTCTACAAGGATTGCCCCGAGTCCCTTTCCAGCCAGTCTTTCTTCCCGTCTCAGACTGGCTTCTCCCTCCCCAGAGTCCCAAACACCATCTTGGGACGGAGCCCCCTCCCGCACCCCGTTCCTCCCCAAGCTTCAGTGGACGAGTCCTCGGTTCATCGCTCCTGTCTCAAGGCTGTTCTCTTCCCTCGGGCCCTTCTTCCTCCCAAACATTGGATTTTGAAGCCAGTTGGTGTGGAACGGACACAAAAACCTTGATCTGCAGGTGTTTGAAGCCCAAGGAGGCAGATGCTGCCTCGCGCACACTCAGAGGAGGGCCAGTTCCACGAGCCCTCCCCGCCCCCGAACTCGGCCTGGGAGGGAACCCCAGGGGCAGGCCAAGCTGCAGAGGGTAATGAGCCCTCTGAGTGGAAAGCAGCTTATGGATGTGGCGACCGACTGGGAGGAATCCCCGCAACTCAGGGGACATTGCAGTTGGACAGAGATCACACAGGCGCGACTGAAGTGTGCACGTGGCCAGTGGAGAGCGGAGAACAGCCGGTGGGCAGCAGGAAGGCCTCGGTGGCAGAAGGCCGTCCCTAATGGGCCATCATGGGAGCCCTGCCGGGAGAGCACAAAGAAGCACGGGGCGATTCAGAAGGGCGGAGAGGGACTGAGGCTCCGGCTAAAGGTTCCAACAGGTTCTGAGAAGGAGGTTTAAATCCAATGCATGTGGTTCGGTCACGTCATGTGAAGTTGTTACAGCTATTCCAAAACCACACGCATTTCTGCGGGAAACTACCCAACGCCGGACGGGTTCTCACCGTCGCGGGGCACAGGCAAAGGAATCAGGGGAACGCCCCTCCCCTGAGCACGCCCCTCCCCTGAGCACTGCCACGCGTGTCCTGTCAGCTGGTTATTTCAACAGCTTGGTTAACGGGGCTGCTAACAGGCGTGAAATGCACTAGAGAAATGTATTGTGAAGGCAGAGACATATTCGTAGGAAGAAAGAGCCTGGCTCACAGGGTTCAGTGGATTGCATGCCAGCCTTCCAACCAAAGGGTCGTCGGTTCGATTCCCAGTCAGGGCCCAGGCCTGGGCTGTGGATCAGGTCCCCAGTAGGGGGCGCACTAGAAGCAGCCACACATTGATGCTTCTTTCCCTCTTTTGTTCCCTCCATTTCTCTCTCTCTAAAAATAAATAAATAAAATCTTTGAGAGCAAGAAGAAAGAAAAACTTTTAAGAATTATTTTGGTGATGTCAGCTAAGAAGTATCTCAGAAGGGACTGGATTTGTAACTTTATGTGAAGCACAGTACTGTGTGTGTATACAGTGTGGCACACTGGCTGGCTGGCCGTGATGGATTTACTGACAGTCACCCCACTGGAAGCCACAGGCCCCCGAGCCCCAGGTGAGAGGGATCTCAGGGAGAGCTGGGAGCCAACTTTGATCCAGCCAGCCGCAGGTCACACCGCAGAGCCGACTGCAGGGACACAGGCCGCAGGAGGGTCGCCAGGCCTGTTGAGGTCCCTGAGGGGTGGCAGCTGGCCAATGGCTGCAGGAACACAGAGGGTCACTGGGAATTCAATCTTGACTGCACACTCTCCTCGCTGTTCGTGGTAACTTAGAACGACGCTTTGACAATATCAATTCAAAGTGAAGTCAGCAGGTATCTTTTGAGTAGAACTATATATTGTGCGTAATGTCAGCCATCCCGTTTGAAATGTAACAAGTACGAATATGTACTGTGAAGGTTTTGTAACTCCGATTGCATCGATGGCGACTTTTCTTCTAAGATTTCCTAACGAATGCCAAACGCTTTCGGAAACCGTTATGTCTGAAGTTCACGACCCTCTCAGAGATGTTTCTAAAAACAGACCCATTAGCGGGTGAGCCGTGAGAGTGTTGGACGTGTCCAGGGCTGTGTGCCCTTCACTGAATGACCTTGTCAGCGATGAAATGCCCGCTGAGCTTTGAGAACCAGAGCATCTTCGATGCATTTTTATCTAGGAAACATTGGTCAGGGAAGTAAATGCAAGTATTTTAAAACTCGCTTTTCTGTGTTCCTGTCGGCCAGGGTGCCGTGGGTCTGTTTGTGGCACGTGGTGCTCATGGTGGGCAGATGTCCAGCAGTGGCAGGAGGGTCTTGGGGACCCTCCCCTTCTCATAGGTCAGCAGCTGTGGTGCCATGCTGGTGCCCAGGACAGCAAGTCAGTGAGGGCCAGGAACGCACAGCTCACGTGAGGGTGGATCTGTGAGTTAATAATTACAAGGGAGTGAGGAAGTGTCACACAGAATGGGCATAGTTTGTATCATGTGTGAGTCACTACAAAAGGGACAGAGAGATGTCCTTTCCTGGGGGCAGCCAGCGGCGCTGGCTCCAAGGCACGGTTTCCCCAGGCCCTGCCCCCTGCAGGGCCCTGGAGGTGGGTGCCGTCAGCTTGGCTTTGCAGCTAAACCTCGATCAAATGTGACCAGCCGGTGAGGAGAAGGGGGGTGGGGACATGATGAGGACAGCTCCTTCCCTGGGGGACACCTTCATCGGTTTGCTGACACAGTGTCTCAGGGAAGGACCCAGACCTCCTCACCTTCTCGTAGGTCAGTCTTACCTGGGAAATGCGTTTCTTATTTTCTCAAACTAAGTTTCCACGTTTAAACTACACTTCAGGCTGACATCTGACTTCTACAAATTGTTACTAATTTGAAGGAAAAGGACCCCCCACCTTGAGGACGAGGTCGGGTGAGGCGCACCCCAAAGTGAGGCAAAACCTTGGGCTCTGCCCTCGCTCTGATCTGCTTGGCCTTTGAACGGCAAGGTGGCTTTTTCCCTTCAGAGTCCCTGTGCCTATTTTCTTTCTCTCAACTTTCACATACACGTGAGCTCCGCCCGCACTGTGCTGTGGGGAAGTCCTGGGTTCACTGCAGAGGAGACTTGACACCAGAAGGGAGGCCTGGAACTTCGCCTGTGCCCGCAGCTCAGGGGACGTGGAGGGGGCGGGGCCGGGCTGGGGCGGGGCCGGGGCGGGGCCTGCTTACCAAGATCTCCTGCTCTGTGGTTTGGGGGTGCACTGACCCTGGTCTCCGAAGTCTCCCCACACTGCGCTCCCACTCTCCCCCATGCATCCCCACTGCCACACGTGTGGTGCACTGTGTCTCCATCAGCGCGGGGTGTGACAGGGACACTCTGAGGTGACACTGTCTTCCGTGCCGTCAACCGCCAGGTCCCCCGCAGGCGGTCACGGCTCCGCAGAGGTGTCCGGATGGACGAAAGAGTTTGGGTTCCACGTTGTGGGCACAAACCAGGGCCCCAGCCTGGAGCCCGCCGTCCAGCAAGGAGGGCGCACGGCACCCTGGGGTTGGCACACGCGTGTGCCTTCGCCGCGCAGACAGACACGGTAGAAAACGACTCTCCTTGTTGTCTCCGCAGCGCGGACATGCGGCTCCAACCTGCGCGGGCCCAGCGGGGTCATCACCTCCCCCAACTACCCGGTGCAGTACGAGGACAACGCGCACTGCGTGTGGGTCATCACCGCCGCTGACCCCGACAAGGTAAGGCGCGCGGGCGCGCAGCTGTTCGATGGAAGCGGTGAGCACCGCGTGCGTGGTGCCCGGACGGCCCGTGGGGGGCCCGCCCGCGAGCATTCGGGGGCAGAGCAAGAGCTCTCCGTGGGGCCGCCTCCTCGTGAACCACGCCGTGTTTGTCCTTTCCTTGGGTCTCATGTCCACTGCATTCACTCAGGGGTTACAGCGGAACGATTCAATACACGCGTGTCCGTGCTGTGAAATGGTCACTGCAGTGGATTTCCTTAACACCCTTCATTTCACAAAGTCACGAATTCTTTTCTGGGGGTGAGAACTTTTAACACCTCCTCTCTCGGATGCTGATTTTTGTTTGTTTTTAAAGAAAATATTGCTGAAAAAATTCATTCCTGTAACTGAAGGGAGTGAGTTAACACCCTTGTGTTCGTGGTTCTGTCGGAATTCCATGAGTGGGTCCCGAGGAAGCGCGGTGTGGAAGCGGAGGTGATGTGAGGGCCAGGGAGGCCCAGGGGCAGGTCCTGCTGTCCGTCGCCGTCCCAGCCTGTCCCCGTAGACTCAGCACCCGCCCCCCACTGCTTCTGCAGTCTCACCTCTGGCCCCCACAGCTTGGGTGCCTTCAGGGGTCCCCTTTGTCAGGGCGATGCAGACAGGGGGTCCGCAGCACCTTCAGCCACAGAGAAGCCTGTGGGACTCCCCTCCGGTGGGTGCCCAGCAGGGTGTTCGGCAGGAGGGAGGCACGATCGCACCCCAGGCGGGCCTTCCCTTCTTCCCCGACTCTCAGTTCCCGTGCAGGGGACCCAGCAGGACCCAGCTCTGGGGCACGCGGGACGAGATAAACACAGAAGCCCCCCAAATGGAACCTTCCTGCCTGGGCCTCCTGCTCAGAACAAGGGAGAGCAGGTGGCTGGGTTTTCGGGAGGAGAGGAGGGGCAGGAACGGAAGTCCAGACAAGACAAGTGACAGGCCTGAAACCCTGGGAGGGACAGAGGGAGAAGATCCGCGAGGGAAGCAGAGCGAGCTGTGTGCGCCTGACCAGCTTTCACGGGGAAGCGGCCATGTCCAGCTGAAGGCAGGAGCAACGGTCAAATGCCCCACAAAAAGAGGAAAAATCCCCCGAGCAGTAAAAAAGGTGTGCATGGCCCACTCATGACTTTCTCAGGGCTGAGATTAAACACTGCGTCTCAATTTTAAAGGTTTTATTTAACATCACTTGTTCCTTAATGGCACGTCCAGAAAGGTGGTTCTGAAGAATCAGATTGAAATGAAGTGTCACTTGAACATCTTGTGTGTGCAACGTCCGTCGACAGCGTCTGTGAAGCTCCCATCTCTCGTCTGGCGGCCGCTACGCGGTCAGGGCCGGCAGACAATTGAGGAAGAATACAGAGCGGAACCGTGTTCGTCGCCAAAAAGCCCAAGGAAGGGATGCCAAAGGCAAGGTTTTCTTCTGAAAAATGCATCCCTCCTATGTCTGTCCCCAGCCGGCAGCCACACACATCCACGCGCCGTTTGGGTCCTAAAAATGGCCTAGTGTGCCCCACGTTTCCGGATAAACAGCGTTTCCTTGGAGATGCCCACTGCGGGGCACACAGGCCCTGCCCTCTCTGCTGGCTGCCTGTTCCCTCCTCGGGGCTGTCGGCGCCCACATTGTTCTCCCGGCACCATCGGTGAGCCTGCGTTTCCCACGGCACCCACCAGGCAGTGCCCATGGGTGGGCCACCCCATCACAAAGTGAGGGGCTGGGCCCTGTGGTCCTCACCATCTCCAGGTGCCACTGTGACTTGCAGATTTGAGGGTCTGTGTTCACGATGCGGCGATGGTTTCCGGGGGCCCCACTGAAGACAGCAGCTAGCAGTGCCCACGGGCCCAGGGAGGATCAGGGGGCCCCCAGATTTGCACCCCTCTGTGGTTTTTGTGGTCAGTGGGGCAGCCACACTGGGCACCAAATAAACCAAGGGGGCAGCGGGAGGTTTGGTCACACCGTCTTCTGAAGGCGCTGCCCAGGGAGGTGGCCCTCGGTGCCACCCCGCTCACAGGAGGCCACTCGGGGCTTCCCACTGCTCCGATAGCGCCCTGGCGGTCACTGGAGTGGCTTGAATTCTCCCGTTTGTGATAGGAATTTTTCATTGTCTGAGAAAAAAGCTTGCATTTCGCTGAAGAGCTCAACTGTATCTTCCCCCAGGATCACTTCTGATTCCTAACATGATGAGGAAAAGTGTCCTTAGTTAAGTATTTCACGTTTATCATGCCCATTTAGGGCACAGATGAGTCTGAACCCACCAGGGTCTGCAGCTGCGGGTGTAGGGGGGTCTTAGGTGGGACCATGTGTAACCGGGGGGGCCACGGGTGTTACGCTACATGTAGAGCACATGTATGTCAGCTACACACACGTTTACTAGGTTTGTCCTTGGCCAGGACCCAAATCACCTGTTTTAGCATTTTTCATTTCACATCAGGAAAACACAGCTCGTTCTGATATTTGCTTTATGAAAGCATTTTTATGTCATGTTGGACCAACTTGCTACACAGGCAGGTACAGCGTGATTGAAATGCTCAACCATCAAAAGGTCTGATATAAAAGTTGTCTTACGTATATGTGTATATACACATATACACACACATATTCACATGCGTATGTAGGTAATTAAATGACAGAAATGAAGAGAAGCTTGTGATTGGCACATTTAAAAAGACCTCACATTTGAATGGAAAGTTATCAGAAGCAAATGTATATATACATACACATATATTTTAAATGTATACATAAAACAAGTTTATCTTGATGTGGGATTTAAGAAAATGAGCTACAATTATGTAAAAATCTTCAGTGCAGTGAGCTTTTAGTAAGTTCCTTCAGACGTGGAGTTTTCAAACCCGGGCTCATGTATCCAAATTCAGTCAAGGGCACCCACATACCTGCCACCTTCCTGTCCCCGAGCCCTCTCTGCCCCGCCCCCACCCTCAGGGAAGACGCACTGGGGAGCATTCAGCTCAGCCCATGGGGCCACCCACAGGTTGTGACACACCCTGGTGACATCCCGCGGAGGGAGTGGAACCTCCATGCGGCTCCTGCTAAGAAACTCCACGCACTCTCAGCCCTGCTGGGCGGCGGACGGGTGGGCGGGCAGCCACGCCCAAGCACGAACACGGGTCTGAAACGCTGTCCTGCCCCTCCCCATCCGTCCCCGTGGCCCAGGGAGAAACCTCGTTCTGTCTGAGCTGGCTTTTCCTAAACTCAGGCAGCGACGGACATACTTCAGAATGGTCCTCAGCAACATGGCGTTTCCAACCTGGCAATTTCCTGTTGACTCCAAGGCCGTCAAATTGCTCTCTCCAGGGGCCTGGTGCGGCGGGTCCGAGCTGAGGGGGTCTGCGCCTGTTCCTTGCAGCAGGTCCTGTAACGTGCTCTGTCTAGGTGTCGCGAGTCTGCATGTTGTCAGGTGACTCCTGTCCGAGGCGTCTGGTCCGAGAGCGTGTCACACGGCACCTCTCCCTGAAGAGGTCACTGCATCGCGGCGATGCGGGCACTTACTTTAAGCAGGGTGGCAAGTGCTTCTTCTGTGTAGACACCAGCACGGTCTCTCCTGGGCAGACCTTTGGTTTCTGGGCGTGGACACAAGCCACCCCTCCGTCTTGGCCGTTGCTGAGTGAAAGCACCTGTTTACTGGAGACGCTTGTTGAATGTCACTGCCCTTTGCGTGGGTGCTGACACCCGTTGACCCCCACAGCTTGCTGGAGGGCTGTGCTCGGTTCGCAAAAGGCTACCATGCCTTGTTGCCAGGCTGGTGCTCAGGCCCTGCCACAGCCTCGTCTGTTTACCCGTTTCTTCAGGAGCCGCCTCTTCGGGCCATCAGATTGGTGAGCGTGACCTAGGTGTCCATATAACACAAGGCCCAGGGGCAGCGCCCACGGCTGACTGAGCAGACTGGGAGAATATGAGAGCTTCCCCGTGCGGTTCGCCAGTGAATGACTCACGCGCAACGGTGTGCACAAGGACAGCAGAGAGCGAGGAGGGCCGCTGGGTGTGGGTGTGCAAACAGACTTTACAGGGAACGCTTGCCCTTAATGCTGTGTTGCAAAGCGGAGCTGGTTTGCGTGGGGAGCCATTCGGAGGCGTGTGGGGAAGCTTGGGGAGGGGACTCGGGAAGACGGGAGACTCCACCTCTGGGCGGGCAGGTCAGAGACAGGAGGAGGCCCAGTCGCAGGGCGAGCTTTCCTGACTGCAGGGCAGGTCTCTCAGACTCCAGGGGTCTGCAGTCCAACGTGAGACTGTGAATCGGCCCCTCGGGAGGCAGGACTCTGGGCTCTGTGGAATTGGCACCCCCTGGCCCGGCCCCAGGCCAGTCCTCGTGGGGCTCTGTGGTTTCCGAACACCTCCCCGGGCCGACGACCTTCCAGATGCGGAAGGGGCAGGTAATCCGTGGGAACCAGGGGGCGCCCCTGGGCCCTGGGGCTTCAGCCCCCAGACTGTCGGGGATGGGACACCCTCCAAGAGGGGCCCCTTCCTTCTGGGACTCAGTGGCTGCACTTCTGGGCACTGCCACTAGGTGGCAGCGACAGTTCACACTTCCCCTTAGAGTTTCCACTCCTGCGAGAAGGGAAGCATTTATTGAGTTTCTACTATGAGCCCAGCTCCTGGTGGCCCCGGGGGCTTGTCCTGTGGAGGAAATGGGGCGGCCCCCACTCATCAAAAGGGAAGCCTCCGGCCAAAACCAACTCAGGTCACTGGTGACCCGTCTCCTGAGTGGGAGCTCTGTTTCTCCACAGTCACCAGGGCAGGCTCAGGGGACGGAGGTGCAGGACACCTCCAAAACCTCAGCAGACAGAGAGGAACCGTCTGCTTTCCCAGGACGAGGGGTGTTTTCTTGGCTCTGTAACAGGGGCGGGGAGTGGAGAGAGACAAGAGCAGGGAGCGGGGAGCAGGTGTCTCCCCACAGGCCCCTAACACCTTCAGGACAAGTCAACTCTGCCTCCCTGGTGACAACCCCGCAGAGAGGGGACTTCAGCCCTGGACTCACTGGAGCCAGGATGCGCTTGCACTGGGCTGTGTGCGCGTGTGCGTGTGTGCGTGTGTGCGCGGCCCCACCACAATGTGGCAGGTGCTGCCTGGCCGCGCCGTCCTTTGGGGCTTAGCGGGCTCTCGGGAGCTCACTCAGGGAGCGGGGAAAGCCCAGGGCCTTGGGGTTGCGGGACCAAGGCCCTTCTTGTCTTGCTGGCTATCGGCCAGGGTTGCTCTCAGCCACGCGAGGGCACCTTCAGGGGCTGTCCACGTGAGCATCTCCCGCTGCGGCCGCCTGCCCCACCGTGGCCAGCGGAGGGTCTCTGTCCTGGGCTCCGGCGAGGTCACGGAGGGCAGGGCCCTCGACAAAGTGACTCCCCCACCCACTTCACCCTGTGAAGGCACCTGATCGGGTGACTAGAGGCCACCCCATCGCACTCGGGTCGGGAGGGTGGCACCGGGAGTCAGCACTGGGAGTGCCCATGAGCCTTCAGGGAGATTTCAGCCAAAAACCCCATCAGAGGGAGGTCACCCCTGCGGAGGCCACACCCCAAGGAGGCAGGGGAGGTGTGAGGACCTGAACCCCAAAGGTTCCTGTCTACTTATGGGAAGGCTTTGCACCACTGTGGACGAGTCACTGGACATTGGAGCCAACAACTTTATTCAGATTTATAGAAAATAGCAGTGAGGCCGACGTCTGATGGGTGTCATTGTCCTTTCTGTCACAGACTCCCCTTCTTCCTTCAGGGACTCGGCAGGGTGCACAGAGGCCCACGGTCCTCCCCAAAGTCAGAAAAGCCATTTCCCCGCCTTCTCTCAGGAGCTGTCGCCATGCCAGCTGGCCGCCGGATGGCCAAGGAGCCGAGCCGGGCAAAGAGCACCATTTCTTAAAGTGTGACCCACGGAAGCCTTCCCAGGAGACAGGCAGAAAGGGGGTACAGGGGCTCAGTGTGAGCAGTTTTCTCGCTGTCCCCTGGATGCTCCCGGGCCACCAGAGTCTGACGGGCTCTGGACGCCGTTCTGGCGCAGGAGGCCACCCAGGCCGGCGCCTCCTGCCATCACTGGCTCTGTGACCCTCGGACCCCTGGCAGGAGGCTCAGGACAGGAGGCTGGGCGGGACAGAAGCAAGAGAGAGCGCATGCTCATTTTGCGTTTTTTAATTTTTGTCGAATGGATGCAGCCAGAAACATGTATCCATTCCTGGTCCCCGGCAGGGGCGTCCCCAGCAGGGGCGTCCCCAGGGCTCTCCTCCCAGTCCACGTGACACAAAGGGGGCGAGGGGACAGGCGAACCCCCCGAGGGCCCAGAGCGAGGTCCTTGAAGGGAAGAGAACCGTGAAGAGCATTGGAAACAGGTGTTTGCAGACCCGAGACCCAGGGGAAGGGGAAGGCAGTGACGGGCGGCCTGCGTGGGAGCCTGCAGACCTGCGGCCACCCCGGACAGCGGCCTCATGGGAGCCTGCAGGGGACGAGACGCGGGGTGGTGACGCCTGAGGACACGGGAGGTCAGGAGAGGAGCAGTGATCTGGCAACCCTGGGATTCTAAAACACGTACAGAAAAGACAGCAACACCAGTACGTCGGTAACCGCGGTACTTATCCCCAGACCACAGTCCTTCTGCAAACGGGTTCACGGCCCAAAGGCCACAGAAGCCAAAGTGCCCACAGGCCCCGGATGCTGTTGGCAGGCCAGACACTCGCCGGACGGCGAGCGGTTCTCTGGATGGGTCAGGAGATCTGGGCGGTAGGTCTGTCCCCACTAGTACCTCTAACACAGAATGGCTCGGGAAGGAAGTGAGCTCCCTGTGTTTGCCGGGTGGTGTGACCCAGGGGACAGGAAACACGAGAAACACCCCAGTGCCTCGAGCTTGGTGGGGGCGAGGGCTGAGACGCTGACAGACGGTCGCACACGGGCAAGGCAGTAAGGCTGGCGGCAGGCAGGCCAGGGGAGGGAGCCCGGGCCCCCCCAGGAGTGGGGCCGGCCTGAGACGCTGCTCGGAGCGCTGGGCGCACCTCCTGTGGGGAAATGGACGAGAGGGGTCTCTGGGTCATGACGGGCACAGCAGACTGAGCACGTCTGAATCCGAGTTTACTCCACGCGTCCTTTCTGTGAAATTCCCCCACCCCTTCGGTCTGGAGCGGGGCACAGGGGCAGACGCTTTAGCCTGGAATCAGTGGCAGTAAGAAAGGCCCCGGAAGACTCAGCAGCTGTCCCTGACGGACCCGAGACTAGGGGGTGCTGCAGGGAGGGGTGGTGTGGGAGGGGGAGAAGGTGCATGCACCCATTGTGGGGGACTAACCTCAAAGGCGTGTGTGAGAAGCAGCACCATCTCCGAAGGCGTCTACAGATACGAACTCCTGCCGAACTGGTGTTTCCCCCGCAACGTAAGCACCATGCTTTCAACAGCTCACGGACGAGGTCAGAAAGAGGCGTGTCCTTGTCCTGTTTCTGCGGATGCGTCGTCACGGGGTTTCGGGAACACTGTGAAGTTTTCAGAGCTTGAGCCCCCACCCCCCGTGCCCAGTGCGCACCTGGGTCACACAGTCCCACCCCTTCTGTGACCCACACCTGTGAAGCTCTGTAAGCATCCCCCTGGACGCTTCAGCCCCTCCCACCTTCCCCCAGCAGCGTGGACACACGGCTACTTGAAGAGTGAGGACCGTTTCCCCGAGCAGGTTGCTGCAACCGGAGGGTCCTTCCGGTGCACCACTTCCACGCAACGTGAAAACTGCTTGTTTTGCATTCTTACAGCAGTGCCGAAAGCCACGAAAGAGAACTCGCGTGAACACATGGGCACTTTGGGTTTTCGAAGCTCTGCCCTTGGCTTGGGTAGCCTGACTCGACCCCCAAGGCCCGAATTGAGGTTCAATACACCACCTGAACTTCCTATCTAATGCTGGAACAGAATCATGAGTCTCGCTTTAAAAAAGATGGGGACAGTCTGTGGCAAGTGTCTAGGTTACAGCTTTTGTTAGGGTGAGCATCGTCCCTACCCTGCATCAGGAGTGATAACATTTGGGGCGCCCCAAAACACACCGGTGTGACATCACCTCGTCACACTTCCGCCTGACACCTGATTATCTAAGGCTCACAACATTTATCGTGGTTTCGTAGACAGATGACATCGAATGCACATTTATGATACAGAAGTACTAGGAAATTCTTAATTAGTCGGTACCCTTGAGTTTCAATGGGGAACTATTTCCAGAAATAACCTGATTGGGGGTGTCCTCTCCATCAATTCTCGAGGGTCCCTTTGGAAAGGAAAAGAGAGGGTCTCAACCTCACACCCCCAGTTTCAGGGCCCGAAGGCTCCAGCCAAACGGATCTTTTTGTTCCCGGCACAGCCGCTGTGCCCCAAAGATCAAGGGTGCTGATACATTTGGCCAATCAATTGATACTCAGCATATTTTGAAATTCGAGTTGTTTCTGTCTTCCATTTTGCCGACCCTTCCCTCCCTGATAAATTCTGGGGGGGGGGGGAGCCATGGGTAAGGGGGAGGGGCCGCAGGTCTCTGGGGAAAGGTTTGCCCCCCAGGCGTCGGAGGCTGGAGAAAGTGCCCCCAGAAACAGATGGGGGCCGCCTCCCGCCCCCGTGGGTTCAGCCGCCGCTCGCACCCACCCTCTCTTCTTGCTGTTGCCCCTGTCACCGCGGGGACGTCAGGAGAGGAGAAGCATGTTGTGGTAGCTCCCGCAAAACACCCCAACAGTATATGGAAACCTGGTTGGTTTAGAAACCATTTGTGTGGCTTTTCACAATCCGCAGCTCAGGAATCAGCACTTCATTGGAGTGTCCATGCGGCCCACCAGAGGGCACCGC
Organism: Sturnira hondurensis; assembly: GCF_014824575.4. Lineage (NCBI taxonomy): Eukaryota > Metazoa > Chordata > Mammalia > Chiroptera > Phyllostomidae > Sturnira > Sturnira hondurensis. The sequence goes on from NW_028087067.1 coordinate 1,814,243, forward strand.
CACTAGCGGGCGAGACTCTGGGGAACGGCTTTGCATCCACTTCTTTGGCCGGATGAAGAGTCGTTTCTCATTCTTAACTCTCCTTTCAGTCAGCGATTTTCAAACGGGGGTGCTTCTGCCCCCTGGGGGCATCGGGTGACAGCAGGAGACACGGCAGATTGTCCCCCTGGAGGACCGGGGGGCCAGGACCTCAGGGGTGGGAGCTCGAGCCACCGCCAGCAGCAGGGATGTCTGTCCTGCCCGGGGGTCCCCAGGCTCCGGTGAGGCGCTGGGCGCTGCCCACTGCGGGGAGCCGCACACCCCCACTGGCCCTGAGTCTCCCTGAGGCCTCCTCTACTTCCTGCCGAGGTTTCGTCACCTGAGAATGTCAATGAAGGAAACCACCCACTATGCCGGCTTCTGAGACGGACTCTTTGAAAGGGCAGGAGTTCCTTTGTGTATTTTTTTATTCAATTTTTGAAATTAAATGTATTGGGCTGACATTGGTTAGTGGGATTACATAGGGCTCAAATATTCGTTTCCAACGTACATCATCCCCACGTTGCTCTGTGTGCCCACCACCCAAAGTCAGATCTCCTCCCGTCACCATGGAAGTGGCCCCCCCAACCCTTTACTCCACCCCCACCCCCTTCCCTCTGGTCCCCCCCGCTGTTGCCTGTGTCTGTGAGTTGTGTTTGGTTTTCTCATTTGTTCAGTGGTTGCTGCCAGTTTACATCCCACAGGGAAGTGATATCATGGGGTTCTTGACTTGTCTGACTTATTTCATGTAGTGTGAGGTTCTCGAGGTCCATCCACGTTGTCACAAACGACAGCGTCTCCTCTTTTTCTGGCTGCTCGGTGTCCATGGCGTGTGTGTCAGCCACCTCTTCTTTCCGCCTTTGAAATGGGAACTGCACAGCATGTCGGACACTGTCCCTGAGTTTGAACTCACTGCGGCTCTCGGGGCCACCGGGAAGCTGTGGCCGCTCTCGGGGATCAGTCTGAGCCGTGTATGACCGACACTCGGCGCGGGGAGCAGACGCAGAACGCCGAGTCTGTGGTGTATCAGTATTTGCCGCAGCCGACGTGCACGGGGAGGTCAGCCGCTTAGAATTCATGATCGGGGAGCCCCCCCCGGACTCACGTGGGAGGCATTCGGAGTGTCCATGGACACACAGATTGTATTTTAGACTTTGCCCCTGTTTGAAGGAGATGCCCCTTCTCTTTGCTTTTACTGAGATAGCTTGGTATTTTAAGACAAGTCATCGTCTACAGAGAATGGAGGGGGGAGCAGCGTTTATCCTCTGAGTGGTAGGGATGCCAGGGGTACTCCCTACGACCAGGTGGAGTGTTTACTCTCCGCAAGTGTGACTTACGTGCCGACTTGCTGCTCTCCGTTTCCAAAGTGAAGACACGGGTTGTTGTTTTATCCGGAACTGGCACCTGGGGCGCCCGGAACCAAGGGCTCACGGAGGCCGATGTTCCGAGGTTATCAAATTGCCTGATTTGGGGTGAACTTTTTAGGCTCTGAGACATGTGCCTGAATCTGTAGAGGGGGTGGTCCCACCAGAGTCAGAAGAATTCTCACGCTGAGAGTGACGTGGGAGCAAGGACTGGGCACCACGGAGGGAGAGCCACTTCCTCACGGAGGGTCTGGGGACATGCTGAGTGTCCCGTGCAGAGCCCTGGTGCTGCCCTGCACCCCTCCTCCCCCCTCGAGGTGCGGCCCCCACGCAGATGTTACAATCCCACGGACTGCGGGAAGCTGAGGGCGTGGAGCCGTGGTGGTGAGGGGATGGAAGGCAGCACCTGCTGCCGCCTCAACCGGGCACGGGGTGGGAGCTCTCCCCGAGGTTCCAGACTGAAATCACCAGCACCATGTGGTGTCTCTGGTCCCTGAGGAGGGTCCCCGAGGCGGTCCGCTGTCGGTGACAGTGTGGCCAAGCCACAGGTCTTGTGAGCCCAGCACCACTGGGTAACGAGGTCCTGTGTGCGACCTGAGGTCCCCGGGCTGCTTCCCGACCGCTTTGCAGACACTGCCCGTCTCTCCGAAAACGCCATTTCCCTTCAACCCGCCCACAGCTTTGAAACCTCCTGAATGCCCCGTGACGCCCTTGGAGACAGCAGTGCTCTCCTGCCTAATAAAGGTCAAGGTCAGGGTGGCTTCTCACGACCCTGAGAGGTTGGAAAATGTGACTAGACATGCGATTCAGGACTCGCTGTGGATGGCATGTGCTTTATGTGGGAAATCTGGGGGCACAGATGACACACCCAACCGTGACCGGTGCCACTAGACACCTGCGCGAATGACCAAATCCAAAGCCCGGGCACCGCCCAGCACAGGGAGGACACGAAGGGGCAGGCGGCTCGCCCTGGTGGGGGCACCCGCAGGGAGACAGTTGGGTGGGCTCTCGCCACACCAGACCTCATCTTACACGGTCCAGCAATGGTGCCGGATGAGGGGAAACACGGGAAAACACGTTTAATGAGCTAAGCTTCTGTTCTCGTAAAAACCCGCACATGGGTGCCCATGGAAGCCTCGAGTAGAATGGCCGCGGCCTGCAAGCAACCAAGAAGTTCATCAGCAGGTAAAGAAACTGTGGTCCTTCCAGAAGGCAGGGTCCTATTCAGCTAAACAGAAATGAGGTGCCAGCCATGAAAAGACGTGGAGGGAACTTAAATGCAAATTATTAAGGGAAAGAGCCAGTGTGAAAAGGCCACACGATGTGTGAGCCCAACCCTGTGACACCCTGGAGAAGACGAGACTGGGGACAGTGACAGATCAGGGGTTCCTAGGGGACTGGGGGGAGGGGTGCACAGGGGAGCCCAGAGAGTTTGGGACAGTGAGTCTGCTCTGTGCAATGCTGTGATGATGGACACATGTCATCGTGCATTTGTCCAAATCCACAGAATGTGCAGCACCCAGAGTGACCTGGACGTCACCTGTGGGCTCTGGGGGCGCTGACCTGTCAGTGCAGGTCCATCAGCTGTGACACACGCCCTGTCTGGCGGTGACACTGATGGTGGGGAGTCTGTGTGGGGGGCAGGAGTGTATGGGAACCCTGTGCCCTCTCCTCAGTTTAGCCGTGAACCTGACCCTGCTCTGAAGAAGCCTTTTGGACAAATAGAAAACATGTTTCATAATGCAAACATTTTACGGTCATCAAACTTTAGTAGCTGCAAAGAAGGTTTAATTGGAACACACACAAAAGGGGACGTTCACTCTGCTTCGCTGACTGGTCAGGGTGTTGTCCCACACGAGCCACACGGGGACTTTTGGGGGGGGAAGAGACACAGGGGCCACACTGAGACTCACACCCTGTTACTGCCCCCAGGGACCCAGGGACCCAGGGGCTGCACCGCTGGGGACATTTTAGGTACTTATTGTTTTAATTTATGTGCTTAGTCGCTACTAAATAGATTGGGATGGCATTGGTGGATGAGATTATGTAGGTTTGAAGTGCGTGTTTCTGTGACACATCGTCTGGGTGCTGTGTTGCCTGCCCACCGCCCCAAGTGCCCGAGTCAGGTCTCCTTCCACAGTCATGCACTTGACCCCGCTCACCTTTGGCTCCCCCTCTCCCACCAGCGACCACCACGGCGTTGTCTGAATCTCTACGTTCCAGCTCATCTTCCTTGTTTGTCCATTCATTCCTCTCAGTTTTATATCCCACACACGAGCGAAGTCCTGTGGCTCTTAACTGGGACTTATTTCCCTTCACACAGAACCCTCTCGGTCCACCCATGTTGTCACAAACGGCAGCATTGCACCTCCTCCTGTGGGTGGCTGCGTGATGTTCCACCGTGCTGACGTGGCACGCCTTCTGGACCCACTCCTCAGGGGACGCGTCGGCTGTCTCCACGTCCCGGCCACCATGATGGGGCTGCAATGAACTGGGAGTACACGTCCCTCTGCGAATAAATGTTTTCAGTTTGGGGGGCTGAACACCCAGAAGAAGCGTGGCTGGGTCATACGGCAACTCTGCTGCTGATCTTCCGAGGGGTCTCAGACGGCCTTCCACAGTGGCCGTGCGCGTCCATCCCACCTGCCGCGAGTGGGGGTCCTTTCCCTCCACAGCAGGAACTACTTGGCAGACACCCAGTTATACTTTCTCAGCACAAAAAATGAAAGGCTCTGTCAAGGGTTTGCAGTGTCCATCCTGATGTGACGACTCTGACAACCAGCATCACAGAGGCAACACGTGCTGAGGATGGACCCCAGGACAGCTTTGCTGACAGAGAGAAGGGTCCCCAGTGAGGGCCATGCGGCGCGCACAGTTCCCAGGGGGCCCCGTCCACACACCGCCCTGAGTTTCCTCTCCCAACAGCAGAAAGCCGTGTGCAGACGACAGCTGGAAGGTCACACGGTGATTGAGGTGCACCCTCGCCTGGAGACAGAAGAGGTCTCTCTGGTCTGGGGTGGGCTACTCAGAGGGAAAGGAGAGTAAAAAGAGCATCGTGAGCTGAGAGGCACAGTGGGGACGTTCAAGGTCGAGGGTCGGCGCGGTTTGTAGCCAACAGTGTGACTCCGACCGCACACCGGGACGCAGGGCAGCTGTGGAGGGGTGACAGTCTCCATTGGCGATGTGCTGGCTGAGGGTGAAGCACCAGGCAGATCCCTGTGAAGCTGGGGTGACCGAGGGTGACCCCTTTGTAAGGCACTGCGGTCCAGGGGTAAGTCCCGTGTCCGAACTGGGAAGGAGGAGCCCGCCGTGCCCGTAACTCCACAGTTTCACTCCGTCTGACCTTTCAGGGGGCCTTGAACCCCGCCCAGTTCCTAGCTGGGGCCTCCGCCCCACCCCACTGCGTTGCCTCGGAGGACGTAGACGCGTCTGCAGGGCAAGCACAGGGGCAGCAGCCAACGCTGGAGACAGAAGCAGACGAAGGGAGAGAAAGCAGGGAGCACGTGAGGGGGGGCGAAGGGTGTCGGCCACGCCGGGTCGCTCAGGACAGCTGTCATTCCGGACGGCTGCTCACCGGCCGGACTGCGGACTTGCTGGGAGTGTCCCGGGTGCGAGGACAGTTGGAGGACTGGGCCTCGTTTCCAAGGAAATGAAACAAGGGGTAAAGCCTCGCGTCCAGTGGGGTCACGGAGCACCCTGCGTGGCCGACAACCAGGCCGACAACCACACACAACCAAATGGCTTCCGAGACGCCTCCAAGTGAGTGGCCGTCCCCCATGTGACAGTGACAGGCAGCCCCACATTAGGAGGAATTTTCAACTCTCCCGAGCTGTGGCCTGAATCGAATTATTTTTCATTTAAAAATCTATATATTTGTGAAGAAATGCAAATCCATAGACACAGAATAGCCACGGGGATGTAAAGGACAGCGAAGGAAATGGAGGAGCCCAAGAACTTATATGTAAGACCCATGGACATGAACACGGGTGGGGGCATTGCCTGAGGGAGCAGGGGTGCTGGGTAGAGGGGGGTAAAGGGAAAATATTGGGACAACTGTAATAGCATAATCAATAAAATGTAATTTAAATACACACAGACACACATATGTATACTCAGCCCTGGCCTGTGTGGCTCAGTGGATTGAGCACCGGCCTACAAACCAAAGGGTCGCCAGTTCGATTCCCAGTCAGGGCACATGCCTGGGTTGTGGGCCAGGTCCCCAGCTGGGGACACACAAGAGGCAACCACACATTGATGTTTCTCTCCAGCTCTTTCTCCTTCACTCCCCCCTTTCTAAAAATAAATACATAAAAACTTTTTTAAAAATCTTGAAATTCTTCCTTTTGCAGCACAGATTCGAGGAAACCTTTGGTACAGCAAGCTTCCTCAAATGTAACTATTACATGTTGACTGAACGTCACAGAACTGGTGCCAAGGGGCAGAGGGAGCCTGAATCCCGTCACTGCTCTAACCGCACCCCCCCCACCAACCACCAACAGTGACAGTGTCCGTGTTTTTCTGCTCGGCACCTTCTCGACTCTGCACCGCTTAGACCCTTGAGCCTCCAGTGCCTTTGGGACTCCTCGGAGACTGGAGGCAGGGGCAGTGTCTGGGGGCGGTGGCAGTGGACTGGAGACATGCGTGTCCCCACGCTGTTGTTATGAGCGTCCGTCCAGAACTTGGCCCCTGGGGTTCAGATGGCAGCGGGCATCACTGTCTTCATGGGGTTCCCACTGCCGCCTCTATGTCGGCCGCCCCACCTGTCACTTGCTCAGAAGGAGCCACCTCCTTGTGAGGCCACACCCAGGGCCGGGGCCCCGTCCCAGGAGGCAGCAGGTCACTCCAGTCTGGATTTGTTTGACTCTTCTTAACATGCAGAAACACACATACACATTTTTATTTTGATCCACTCTACCCTCTTCTTTCTACGCTACATAAATTCTTTAGATCACTATTTTCATGTTGAAACAAAAAGCTCTTTAGGTGACTCTTTCAAACGGACCCCACGGTCGGAAGTTTTCCTGGGTCCAGGCGAAGACAAGGACTGTGCTCATGCAGCCCCTGACACACTGACGTAAAAAATCTGTACGAGACTTTCCCTCCCTCCTCACATGACGTAACCTCTCCCGTGAACACACATGCAAAAAGCATGTCCTTTTTGTGTCTCTCTCGGGCTCGGTCTTGCTGATCCATTATCTCTTAGGTGTTACTGCATCAGGGAGAGGCAGAACACACTGTGATTCGCGTTTCTGCCAATATAACCCACGTATCCTTCTGGGTCGGTGTATGGATTTCTATGGGGGTGTTTCTTACCGTTAAATAGTTCTCTGAGGAGATGTATTCCTGTTTTGGTTTTTGGCAGGTTTTGTGTAGTGGGGTCCACCGTGAACTGTGCCCAAGAGCTGTTCTCAACACTAGTCAGCTGCAGAAAACACACCTCCCATTATGGCTCTAATCATCAGCCTGAACCCTTTGTTCCAGGCCCTTTGGGGACAAATGTCGGCATCTCTGCGTTTATCTACAGAGGTCTCGTTTCTTTTCCTTGCGTCTCTTTCATCTGCCCGCCCTTCAAACTTCCAGCCAGGTGACTCCCCGTGTCTTCATTTGCTAGGTTTCCATACTCTGTAAATACGAGTTGTGCGTTTCACCCTACGGAAGGATGCCCTGACTGGTCCTGTCGCGCTTATCCTGTTGATTCTCGAATTCCCAGCCTCTCGCCTTTAATGCATTGCTCTCCTCTCTCCTCTGTCGAGATTATGTTCAATGACTTTCTAGATGGTGCCGGCGACTCTCCGGCTGCTTCCTTCCAGGATTAACACAATTCTCTGGGAGCTGTCCGCGGCCTGTCCCCTTATTTCACACGGCGGACGGGTCAGTGTTTCTCCGTGACTGCTCCGCGCCCGTCCCCTCCCTGGTGAGCAGGTGACTCTCTGGGGCTGCACTGTAAGCATGCCACATCCCCGAAGATTTCAGTGGCATTTTGATGATTTGTGCTGGAGGGATTTCGTTTCTCATGCGAACCCTTGTCTTCTCCTCACTCCCCCGACCTGCTTCTTGCCCAAAATGCCGTGGATCTCCCTTCCTTCCGAAGAATCTGCTGTCTCAGCCACCACACGTCTTCAGGGAAGCACAGGGCTCCTGAAACAAAGGAGGACTTGTGCAGATGAGGCGCAGGGTGAAGCGGCCATTTCTACGTGGGACTGGAGTTAGGCATTGCCGTGCGGGAGAGAAGAGAGACGGCGACGCTCACTCACACCCAGGTTCCCAGGGTTGCGCGGCCGCCATGGCAACGCGTGTGCGTGTCCGAGGTGTGCAGCCCCGCGTGGCTGGGGCTGTGTTCACCCCCGTGCCATCCCCACCGGCCACCAGCTCCCGCGGTTCCGTTCTGTCGAACCCGCCGCATCTGCACGGCCAAGCACACTGTCTGTCTGTCCTAACCCCGCGAAGTGAAAGATGTCTGTCCACTGCGTTCACATCGTCAGCGTGGCGACGTCCCCTCCCCCGCACAATCACTGGCAATTCGACGGGGTCGCTCTTCTGCTCCCCACGGTTTCCCACCAGTTTGCACACCCAAAAGGTGCATTCTCGTGCTGGCTGCTAGAGGGCGCCCTAGAGGCCTGAGCGATTTGCAAAAATACTCAATCTTGTTGCTTACTTTATCGATTTTCCAGGGAAAATCGGCCAGAGCGGCCTATTTACCAAGAGCGCGGCCGACCAGGGTCACAGCTGCACTGTTACTGTGGACAGAGCAGCCGCACACAGGCACCGATTTTATTTTCTCTCTATCTAATTCCCTCTCCACTCCCGTAGTAAGAAACCCGAAGAAGGAGGTGATCAGGGTGCAGGGCCTTTTCGCCCGCGCAGCGAGCAGTCTCGCCGAGCACCTCGAGGAAGCATTTACCTCCGAGCGTTAAATTCTGTCCTTAGTTTGCATCCATGGAAACGCCCCCTGAGTTTGACGTTGCTGAGTTCTACAACTTTGCCCTTTTTTCCCCCGTTTTCTCTCCTGTCATTAAGGAACCTTTATCTGCAAAAGTGACTTCTATCCTGGCTGGTGTAGCTCAGTGGACTGAGTACGGGCCTTCGAACCACACGATCGAGGTCCGATTCCCAGTCAGGGCACATTCCTGGGTTGCAGGCCAGTTCCCGGGTCCCCGGTCCCGGCAGGGGACGAATGAGAGGCAACCATACATTGATGTTTCTCTCTCTCTCTCTCCCTCCCTCCTTCCTTTCCCCTCTAAGATAAATAAAATCTTTTTTTAAAAAAAGTGAAACCTTCTGTAATGTCTCGGTGTTCACTGACCCGCCCCCGAGCCCACGTGGAGGTGTGTTGAAGGCCGGAACTTTTGGCGTTTTCTCCGGAGTGCAGGATCCTGAGCAGGGCAGGCCCCCAGGGGCCCTGCATCGGCCCGCGCCTGCCCTCCTGGTGCCTACAGTGAGGATGGGGGGACCGGACAGCAGACCACGTCTCCACCACTCCTCCTCCTTCTTCACGCGTCTGTCACTGCAGGAAGCAGTCACAGGATGAAAGGACCCAGTGGGCTGCGGGGAGAAGTTCGCGGGAAATTGCTATGCTGGTGCCTCAGAGACAAACCAGTCACGTGCAGATGCCGCGGGCCAACTGCCACCACAAAGGTGTCGCGTATAAAAAAGAACGATACGTAAGGCTCCGAGAAGCCAACTGGGCCGGACGACTTTCTAGTCTCAGAGGTCCCTTTTCATATGCTGATAGAACCAACTGCGTGAAACACGCATGTGCCGCTCTAAAAGTGCTCCTTCGACGGTGGTCTGGGCATCCTGAAAATATACTTCATTACCGAGCATCCACGTGTCTTCTGCTTACACTGAGTTCTATTTGTGTCATCCCCAAATACTAAGACTGGGAAATATTCGATAGACATTTAACTTGAAGCGTCACGTGGGTCAATGTCACTGTTACAGCTGACAGTAAATGTCTTTGGTGGAGTGGAGATTCTGAGTTCCATTGACTTCTGTGGCGAAAGGTCTCAAACGCGTCCAGGTGGCACGCAGGTCCTTCCTTCTCGAGGCAGCGGAAACCGCTGGTACCCAGGGCATCGCGGAGCGGAGCAGCGCCCTTGCGCACCGAGTCCTGGGCGGCCCCGCCCCGCCCCGCCCCGCCCCCTGTTGCCACTGATGCCGCTGCGTCTCTCTCTCTGCCCCGCCCCCTGCAGGTCATCAAGCTCGCCTTCGAGGAGTTCGACCTGGAGCGCGGCTACGACACCCTGACAGTGGGCGACGCCGGCGTGGTGGGCGACACGAGGACCGTCTTGTACGTGTAAGTGTGGCTTTCCCTTCGCGGAACCTTGGGGGGGGGGCTCGGGGGGGCGGGGGACATGGACGGGCACCTGTGGTTCTGAGGCAGAACTTCCCTTTCCACGGAACATGTGACAAGGGCCACGCACGGGTGGCTAATGTTGCAGTTTCTGAATCTGATTTCGTGGGGACACTCATGCAGGATGGTGTTTTATTGGTATCCATGGTTTTTCTCCAAATCGTTAAAAAACGTGGCACACGATCCCAGTTTACAGAAGGTAGGACCGATGAGCTTCTCACCTTTGGGGCTACTTTCCCAGGGTCCAAGGCTGTCATGTTCTGTAAGCACAAGCAAGTTCTAGAACAATGCCACATGTCTCCCCAAAAGCCCTTGCACCCGGTAGAACTGCGTTCAAAGCTGATGGGGACTGTGGGGGACCAGGGGCTGGGATACCTCGCGGTCTCTATGTGCAGCTCAGGTCCAGAGTCCTTGACCCAAGATGGCATTCGAGTCCTGTGCTGTGCCCGCCAGGACCCAGCCTGCTCCGTGGCACCACCTGGACATCGTCAGCTGCTCCCGATGCCGCGCCGTGAGGACAGTGGCCACTCTTTATTATGAGACCTGGTTTGTTGAAATGAAAGAGAAGGCACAGGGGTGTCGTGGCCAGTCGGCGTTCCCAGCACGGAGGGGGATGTCTTTGCAGTTCTGTGACCGGCTTCTGCACGCTGCTCACGCGGCATCCAGTGGTGGCACCCGAAGCCAGGGAGCCACGCGGGCCCCCCATTCCCGGGCGTCCCTTTGCTGGGTTTTTACCTGCTGCTTCTCGGTCCACGTGCACACTGCTGAGGCCTCCTCTTTGTGGTGAGAAAGCTGGTCTCCGCCACCTCAGCACGTTATTCTGCTAGAAAAAACGAAAACCAGGGCGGTGAGTGTGCTCGGGAAAGGAGTTCTTGCATTCACTGCTACGACGTACAGTGACAGCCACGTTGCTGGCCCACGGCCTGGTACAGGCCTCACGGCAGCAGCAGCATCAAGTGGGTGCTGAGTGTCTCCCAGACACCGCACACGGCCAACGCCTCCCGCTTACTGTCTTCCCAGCTGCCCACCCAAGTCCTGGGAGTCAGGGATCGACAACACCTTCATCAGACAGACAGACGATGGAACCCAGGCCCAGACAGACGTGCCCCAGGTCACTCACCTGGGGCAGGTAGGAGCCCCGGTTCACACTCAGAGTCTTAGCTGTGGGGCCCCTGGCCTTTGTCAGTTGGCAGGCAGACGCTCCATTCTCCAGAGAGCAATTCTGGGGTACGGAGTGTCTTCATTTACATGGTCTGCTTTCCCGATAATCCTCCCCAAAGTCTGTGGCATTTTTCTATTCTGCCCCCGTGTCTGAAGGTCCCTGTTTCCCCAGCTTCTCAACGAATAGTTTTTCTTTGTTGCCAGATGACTAGCTAAGAACTGCATTTATTTATCAAAACGAAGGCATGGCCTGCAGCTAGGTGCTGACCCTGCACAGCCTGCCCACGCCCTCTGCCCTCTGCCCTCTGTGACCCCTCGGGAGGTCACTTTACCTCCCCCCACCCCAGCTTGCCTGGCTGTAAAGTACATACGAGGGACTTTTCCCGCAGGTGGTCAGAAGCAAAATGCAACAGCGCACAGGGCCGCGCCGGATACTAACAAATGCAACCCGCACGCCAAACAGCTTTATTATGACCAGCGCGTCCATTTAAAAAAGGACGCCGCCGAAGCAAAGGAGGGGAATTTTCTAACCAAGGCAAATACTGTAAAATATCAATGTGGCAAAGTGACGCTGCAGAGAGTCCCTTGGGTCCCCATTAAAGATCTGGAGCCACAGGCCCGTCTCGCTAACCCCGTCAGTGTGAGCAGAGCAAGCGCAGCCGTGGCTTGTGTGGACAGAGGGCTCTCAGGACGTCCTCTCCGCCCCTCAGACCCACAGCGGAAAGGCCAAACCACCAGCTGAACCCAACGGAACTGCCCTCTCGGGACCGTAATGTAGCAAAGGCCGGCTGGGCATTTTATCAGCTGCCTGGAGAAGGGAAGCGACGGGTCCAGAACACCGTTAGCACATAGAACCACCAGAAAGGAAGGAGCACTCGGACACCGCAGCTGGCTCTTCGCATAAATAGGCAATTTCAGAGAGTGCACCAGTGACGACTGGTGCGTGCTTACACAGCAGACGCCGTTCTCAGTGCGAAGCGTGAGTCTCACTGGAGAAAGGGCAGGATGCCGGGGCACCGAGCACCAGGCAGTACGTGGGACCAGTGGCTGGTGGTCTGTGTGTACGGCGCACTGGGTCAAGAACCATTTCCAGGGACGGCGGGCGTTCCTGCCTCGGGCGCGGGGCGTTCCCGGCCCCCTTTGCTGGGGCGGGAGAACAAATTTCTTTCCAGTCTGGGTTTTCAGGAGACACGTGGGATGTAAATAGCCTAGCCAGCTAGTCCTAATGTGCTCTTAAAAATTATAATCCCTATCGGTGGCTTTTTATTTTCTTAACTTTCTTGGTAAAAGAGAGAGAGAGAGAGAACTCTCTCTTTAGTCTGATCTTCCCCAGAGAAGGATGCTTTTCCCGGATGCCAGACTTCCAACAACTTGAGTAACTTGTTTAATATGTCTCCACGGAGACCGTTCTCGGAACATGTATTGATGACTCTCTCAGATGTAACGTGTGGAAGAACCGCACACAGGAATACCGCCCGCCCAGCCCCTCTGGCCATCGAGGTCATGAGCAGCTGGAGACGGGAGGGAGTGCTGACCCCGGGTGGCCCGGGGACCCACACCGGCTGCAGGTTTTCAATGTCCGTCCCCTGAAGTGGGTCGCTGATCCGCTTTAGGGCAGTGGGAGCAAAGCAGTGTCGCCCCTGCCTGCCGACCTCGGGGGACAGACGGATGAGGAGACTGGCCCTCCCTTCCGGCTGGCTGACCTGCTCCCCTAGACGCTGCGGGACCCTGGAGGACCCTCCCCGCTGCCCCCAGCTGCCACTCTGAGCAGAAGGGCATCCTTCTCTTTCTGGTAAAAGATGTGGACAAGCCACAGCGAAGTGGACACTGACAACCAAGTGTGTTTACACACTAAGATGGTGTGGCTGTGACATTGTCCCTGCGCAGGGACCTGGAGAGGAGCCTGAGCCCATGAGGGGTGAACGACCTGAGACCAGGCAGCCTGGAGGGCCGTCCGAGGGACAGTGGCAGGGGCACAGGACCGGCTCTGCTGGGGCCCGCGCCCCCTGGACTCCATCCACTGGAAGCCTTCCTTTCCGCGCCTCCCCACCCGAAACGTTCCGCTTGCTTCTTTGAAGACACAGTCCTGAGATTCGGACGGTGCAGTGGGACTCAGAGGGAGCAGCAGCCTTCGGGGCAGTGAGTGGGGAGAAGTCAGACCCTGCCAAACGCGCTCCCCCTGGAGAGCCGGGGAGCAGGCAGAGCTGGCCCTTCTCCAGACCCTGTGGCATCGCGGTTCCCGTTCCAGCAGCTCCGTCAGGGGACATGGGTGCACTGCTGACCACTGGCATTTTAAGGCTCAGAGACCGCTGTTTCTGGGGTGGCTGTGAAAAGCAAATGTCCCAGAACATTGGGGTCCCTTGGAAGTTGTCTTTGGGGGCAGCCTTCCTACAGAGGGCAAGAAGCCACTGGCCGAAGGAAAGCACCTGCTGGAGACGGGGGGAGCTAATCGGGGGTCCAGACAACACGAGTTATTTTCCAGCTGACCCGCCGACGACATCTCCAGTATGGACCACTGGGGCGTTTTCTCCAAGGAGCCGAGAAACACACGCCTTTCTTCAGTCAGCCAGGGCCTCTTTGCCACCATCCATCAGTCAAGAGTGTTTGCGATCGCTGTGTGTTTCTGACATCCAAGGGACCTCAGAGGCAGTCGTTCCTTTTCTTATTGGGGGGAGATATGTGTTTCTAAAATGATAATGGTCAGGTGTTTGCCAAGACATGAGCATCGCTGCCGAGCGTCTGCCTTTCGCCCCCAAAAGACGATGGGAAGAGTCAAATGAACTGGTGAAGGGAAAGCGTTTTAGAAATTAAACTCTCGGGGCAGACAGGAGACACCGCACCTCTCACTGCAGCTGCCCGAATACGACAGAGCACGCAGTTCACCGCGGCCTCTGGGGAGGGAATGTGCCGGAAAGGAAGGAGCCGGGGCACTGGGCTGCGGCTCCCTGAGCCTGCCAGCGTGACCCTCCGTGGACAAGGGGGTTATTTTCATTTTCTAGATGGAAACGAGGAGATGCAGCCTAAATCTGCTTTGAACCCCCAGTGTTACCACAAAGGGACCCCTTTCCCCTGCGCCCCCTGCCCCCACCCGTCCCATTTTGAAAATCTGTGATAAACACCACAAGCAGGGAGCTAACAGGGTGCGGGTTGCCAATCCGAGCTCACCTTTCCTCACTTTTACTCGTATTAGTGTGTGTGTGTGTGTGTGTGTGTGTGTACCGGCATCCACACAGTCACAATCAATCCTGTGTGCAAGGGATCTGTCCAGTCAGGAGCCCAAGTCAGGAGCCCAAAATTGCTCACAATGCTGAAACAGGCCTGCTAAGGCCCCTCATTAACCCAGGCGGAGCAGGGACTTCCCATTTGTGTCAGGTACAATTGAAATGTGCATTTTAAATGTTGCAGGAAGGACTTCGCTCCCAGGTCACTGCCCAGGGGCAGAATGCGGGGGTCACTAATTTCAGGGGCTCCGGGGCATCAGCTTCAGGTTTTGACAGCGGTGTGACATGCTCAGAGTTAGAGGTTTGTTTTTTTTTAATCTCCAGGTTTCCGTTGACTATGTGTGCAGTAAACATAAGATTTTGGTGCACAGGTCTGCAAGGACTAAGGCGTGTTCAGGTTGGCACCGTCTGCACTCAGATCAGGGCTCAGACAGTTCTCTCACCTGTATCCAAAACCAAGGTCCAGCTGTTTGCCCCGAGGGAAGTCGGACTCCAGGCCCAGATGCTGCTGGAAAAGGACAGAGGTTCTATTCAGGTGCCACCTGAGAAGGCTGGGGACTCCTGTCTCAAAGGCCATCCCCGCCTCTCAGGGTGGGCGGGGGGTTCACAGGGAGGGAGAGCAAGCAGAACAGAGAGGTCGGGGACCGCTGTGGGGAAGCGACTGTGGACCTGCAGGCAGGGCCTCACGGGTCCCCACGTGGGTCTTTAACGTCAGCATGCTGGTGCCGCTGGGTGCCAGCCACACCCGCAGGCCTGGTGGCGGCCGCTTCATGGACAAGCAGGAACCGGCACGGCTGATGGGGCCCGACGCTGATGGAGAAGCTGCCGGCCTGTGAGCGGTCTCACCAGGGTGCTCAGTGCACCCTCCTCTAGTTCCACTGCACGGCAAGTCAGAGCAGTGTGACGTGTCCGTTCCCTGTCACAGCCCTACAATGCTGTGCTGCACCTTTGCGCGCACGCCCTCCTCCACCCTGAGCCACCAACCTAACGTCCGTCACCATGACCCTGGTTTTGAGAAGGTCACTTGTGTCGAATCATACTCTATACGGACTTGGAGACCACACCTGGGAATTTAAAGTGGTACGGTCCTTCTGAAACAGGTTGGCCGTTTCAAATGAAGTCGAAGATTCTTTCATTATGTCATCTATAACATTTACCCTGTGCGAACAGTTGCAGTAACTCTATTCATAATTGCAAAAATAAATAAACTGGACACAAATTAGGAGTCTTTCAGCAGGTACACAGAGAAACACCCTGTCTTGTTTTCAGACAAGGACATTCTGATCGGCAGTACCAAGGGGCAAACTCAGACACACGCAGCCCAGCCCGGGGCACCGCACAGGCGTTAGGCTGGGCGAAGAGTCAGTTTGGTCCACATGCCCCCTCCTGGCCAACACGCCTCCTGCATGGGTGGGGGCAGCGGTGGAACCCACTAACTGGCGCCAGAGCGAACCGCTGGAGGCGGGGCTGTTCTGCCCTCGCTGAAATCTGTCGGAAAGATAATGGAATTCTCGAGGCGAATAATGCCTTCAACATAATTTAACACGCTCACTTCACGATGAGGAAACTGCCACAGAGGTGGAGTACCGTCCCTGAAATAACGGGACTCGTTAATGGCACAATTATAACAGAACCTCCAAGGCCAAGGCCTCGATATGCTAAGAGGGAGCAAAGGTGTAAATTGTTCTTTGGGAATATTCTCATACATTATACATGTGGGGTTTTTGCATAAATGCATGAATGAAAGTATAAGTGGATCATTGATGCATTTGTTCAGAAAACTTTTGCATGTTATGTGCCAGAGTCTGGGCGGAAAAAGACCAAGAGGCAGAAGCGTTTGCTCCAGGGAGCTGAGCATCTGGTGAGAGACGAATGTCGACGGAGATGCTTGTCTTACATGAAGCTGCTTCGGGGTCCGGCAGTGATGGGGGCAGACACCTCATGCCGCTGAAGAGAGCGAGGACTGTCCCACTGTGAGCGCCCAGAGTCCTCCAGAGTGTCGGCTGTTTTCCAAGAAGAATGGAGCCCTCAGCAGGGATTTCCGTGTTTGCCAAAACCAGGGGCAGAGGACGCCCGTACTGGGGAGAACCCTTACAAAGCACAGTCTGGCTGCAGCCAGAGCTGCTCAGGCCACGGGGGCCCCGGCTCAGAGGGGCCCTGAGGCAGGGGGTTGCCCACCCACCGCCCTGGGATGGTGCTCTCCCCCAGGAAAACTTCGTGTCGGCTTTCCAGTGGAGGGACCCAATGAACCAGGGTTTCATGAGAATATTTGTATTTTTAACTTAAAATCAAAACACCATGTGCTATAAACTCCATGTGGGAGGGGAAGAGGCTGTTTTAAAGGAAGCGATTGAGCGTGCGTGTTAGGAGTGTCCCCATACTTTCCCAGAATAAGCCCCTGTTTCATTTTTACTTGTAAATCGTTGATGAAAAATTCTGTTTCTGAAGGGTAACAATAGCACCGGTCCCCCCTTTTGAAGAGGCCATTTCTGAGGGCCAGCTGACTAGGATAGTTCTGGAAACCTGCAGGAGACACGGAAAGGAAAATAGGCTCCTAGTTTGAAGTCCAAAATAATTTCTAAAATACAAAAAATTAACACTTAAAACACTTTCTATTCAAGTAGTTTCACTGCTCCCAAACCCTCTGGGCTCCCTCCCCTGCAACCCCAGATGTGTCACTGTCCCCACACTCTCACCTTCCACACGATGTCATAGGGTTGCAGTCACACAGCATGTGGCCTTTTCAGGAACGCTGGCTCCTTCACTCGGTCACGTGTGTGTCAGGTTCCTCCACGTCCTTTCCTGGCTCAGGAGCTCACTTGCTTTTTGTTCTGAGTACCAATGCCCCTGTGACGTATTTCAGAGGAGACTTTGCACAGACGTCCGTGAGAATTCCGGACTGGACCACCCTGGCGCTCTGTGGATGGGCCAGAGCGTTGCTGGGCTGAGATGTGCTTCCAGGTCGACAGGCAATGGGATGTGACCACACAGCCCCTCACAGAGGGTGGCCCTCCACCCCCATGTCCCAGAACTGTCCCTGTTTTGGTGCTGAAAGTCCAGCAGCAGTTGGAGCCCTTCCATCTCAGGCACACGGGACAGCTGGTCACCCCACACTGGTTTGTTAAAAGAAAAGGTACAAGTGTGCAGTTGAGGAACAGAATGACAACTAAGACACCGGTGAGACTGAGGGGGACTTAGGGACAGAAGTCACACCGGGCTGCTGGTTCCTGGAGGGAGGGTCTCACAGCAGAGGTGCGGCCCCTTTGTCGGCGCGGTGAGACCCCCTCGGAGGGGCCAGGAGCCACGGCCAGCCCCTGACCAGCAGCTCTCCCGTTCTCCGCACAGACTCACCGGCTCCCGCGTGCCGGACCTGATCGTGAGCATGAGCAGCCAGATGTGGCTGCACCTGCAGTCGGACGACAGCATCGCCTCGCCCGGGTTCAAGGCCGTGTACCAAGGTAGGGTCACCGCGTCTCCGTCTGTCTCCGGGGGGGCAGCGCCCCCGTGCGCTCGGCCCGAGTGAAACCGGCAAGTGTCAGCGGTGCCCAAACGCAGGGGCCGGTGTGCCCTCCGTCCTGAATGACAGCCCTAATTGTTAGCGGGGGACGTTTGTTCACTTTCTGGAAGCTCGCGGCGCATGCCATGCTCCTGCCAAACCTTGCACCCTGAGATGCGCGGCAACGCGTGAGCCCCTCAGCTTTTCCCTCGTCCCGGGATGGGGAGTCACTGAACTCCCTGCTCGGGGGGCTCGCTGTGAACGCAGTTGGCTTGTGTGTGTCATCCGTGGGGGCACGTGGAGTTTTTATAGGAGGCAGGGGACCCCACGTGGCGTGGGAGCAAAGCAGGCGGGGTGCTGGTGTCAGAGAGACGCAGCTCGTTCCGAGGATTCCCAGGCACGGGGGCTCTGCAGCTCCGACCCACCAGGAGGGTCGGGGAGCTGGAGGAGGGCCAGCGGCTGGGGTCCTGCTCCTGAGCACCCCTCCATGTTGGCCCTCGAGGGAGGTTTCACCCGGGACTGTCTCTTAAGAAGCAGATATCTCTAACCTCGGGATACTGATTGTATTTTAAATATGGATTGTGGAAAACTTCAAGAGTCCACAGAAGTAGAAAAAACACTGCAATGAACCAAAGTGACCTGTCTTGGTGGATTTTCGCAGGCCACTCCCAGACACCTTCTCCTGTCCCAGGCGCAGGTTTGGGCCTGGCCGGCTGCGTGGCTGGGTGCCTGCCGCGCGCCCAGACTCGGTGCCCAGGCCTCCGCCACTTTCCTTGACCATCTTTTGGGAAACCGGCAATATTCCCTGCTCTCAGCCCCAGCCTATTCAAGGCTCCTGGCCACACTCCTTTAAAGTCCAGCAGATTGGGAAGGACCTGTTGTCGGGATTCAAGCCACGGTCAGGGCCATTCTTACACTGTCCCCCAAATGACCATGGCTGACAGTCATTTTATCAGGAAAACTAGGAAAATGTGTTTCAGGCCCACTTGGGAATTTTTACTCACACCCACACATGAAGAATCCATTATTAAACAGAAAACACAATTTATAACCTGTGATCTAAGAAAAAATGCAGTAGGCATTCAGACTAAAACATACATTCCACATAACTGTCTAAATTTTCAAAATTTTAGGCACTTGCCATGAATAAAGTGCTAAAATTGTAAGGAACTAGGCAATTGCCAAAATGCTGTGAGAATGATAACTGTTTGGGTTGTTTTGCCGTAGGGACTGTCTGAAAGAAAGAACGAATTAATTTGGAAGTTACCATCCCGAGAAATCAGGATGTGGACCCGGGCCCCTTTCCCACCTCCGGGGGGGGGGGGGGGGGCGGCGGNCGGGGGGGGGGGGGGGGGGCTCCATGTCAGCCAGTGCCCCTCGGCGTCCTGGAGCTGGGGCCCTGGCCTGGGGTCCCAGGAAATGGACCGCAACACAAATGACCCCTGACCTCCGCCCTGCAGGCAATTAAAATGAGTGTGCCGACCTCCAAACGAGGGACTCTGTGGGTGATGGTGTCAGGGGTTAAGGGGCGCACACCCCCCGGGCTGCACTCTTTCTGGCGAGCTGTGGGAACCCCACTGTGAACAAGTCTTGAGATGGAAACAGGTCCCCCCGGGGGTCCTCACCGACAGAGTCGGTGGGGTGGGGGCTTGGTGATTCTTTCCAGTGAGAGAGGCCGCAGCAGCGTGCGGTATTGACACCCCCTCCAAGGTTGGCACTGAAAAGCACACAGGGTTGCTGACGACGCCCTGACATTTGGAGTTTTAGGCTCAACCTGTCGTTGAACTTTTATATGGCTGTGCTGTTAGTCTGGAAAGTGTGACTCCCCCGTGGCCGGTGCTTGCTGCTGCCTGGGGTGGGATCTGAAAGCCTCGGCAAAATACCACAGCCTTCCCCAGGGCCATGAACCGGTCCCCAGGGTGGGCAGCCACAGTCGGCGGTGTTGGTGGCGTGGAGCCTGGAGAGGCTAGCCCCCACCACAGTGGGGTGCCTGGCGTTTGAGGGTGTCCTCTACTATTACGTGACTCTTCTCATTTCAGTCTGAAAGACCCAACGACATGCGTTGAAATGACACTCAACTCTAACTAGTGCCTGTTCATACTCTCAATGGTCTATTAGCAGCAACGTGACCTGTCACAAAATCGTGGATGGCCACCAGGCCTTGTGAGCTGGCCACAGCTCCATTCTCCGGCAGGGTCCCGTGAGTGACATGGGATGGGGTCCCTGTGTGTGGTGATCAGACAGGGTCATTGGGGGTCGCCTGTCACCCCTCAAGCGAGGACTGCAGGTCAGGCAGCCCAGCGGGCGGCACCACTGAGCACAGAGCAGCCTCCAAACATGGAGCCCGAGCAGCAGAGAACAAACATATTTTAAAAAGCAGCCAAAGAGCTGGACGTTCAGTCCGTGACCTGGCAGAAGCCTGTGCCCTTCCCAGTGCTGCACTGTGAACACTGGCTGTCCTGGCTGCCCCCCTGGCCCCACTGTGACACGAGGATCCCCAAGCCCTCGGGGACAGGCACCCCTCGCCCTCGCTGCCGTGTTCCCCACTGTGCCCACCAACACCGCCCTGTCACTGCAGGGAACACGGGACATGCTCCTTTCTCTGGGACTCATCTTCGCTGACAACATCAGTGTCCTCCTGTCACTAAAGAATGTCTTCCTTCTGCAGTGGTGCCGTGACAAAGAGCGCGAGGCTCTTGCTGGGGAGAGACAGGGGACACGTTGGGTCGTCATTTCCTCTCCATCCATAGCCTTTCATCTTTTGTCAGTGTCCCTGACATTTCAATCTGTTGCTCTTTCGACATTTTCTAAACCCGTCCGGTAACGAGGCTTAGCCGACCACAGCAGGTGCCACGCGGCCCTTTCATTACGGGAGAACGTTCCACCTTCCGGACCTGGACTCGCCCTTGACCAGTTTCTGTTTCGAATTCCCGGCATCTGCGGCTCCTCCCGAGCCAGCCGCTGTGTGCAGGCAGATGGGTGCTAATTGTTTCCTTCCTCCCTCCCGCCCCCTCAGTGGGTGCCGGGACGCGTCCACCGGTGGGTAAACTCAGAAGCAGGTTTGCTGAGGATATTGGCTCCGTGGGAGAACCGAAAACTCGGGACAACCAACCCGCGCTTCTGCTGCTACCAGGCTGTGTCTGGGAGACGTCAGCATCCGAGTCCAGATGGGCTCACCTGTAGTTTTGTTTCTACGTAGGAGGCACCCCCAGAAATTCAAAAAATACTTTATTTCCCTGTTTCTTTTTTTTTTTTTTTACTTTTTGCAAGACTTTTTTTTTCCTAACTGGATTCTCTGAACAGCTTTTCTTGTCTACACAGCGTGCAGCCTTCCTAGAAGCATCTGCGTGTCTCTGGCGTTGAAGTTATGGCTAAAAGCCTATTAATGCAGATTTTGTGCTTAGATGTCAGGGCGGCCACAGGTGCATCACTCATTCCTGATCGTTCCTCTCGTCGTCCGTGAAGTGGGGTTTTGTCTGCATAGGTTCCAGGCACAGATGCGAGGACTCATCAGAGTCCCTGGGAAGCCCCCCGTTGGCAGCTGTAACTACACGTGCGTTTGCAAACAGGCGGGAGAATGCGCAGTTTACCTGAGGGGTGTTCTCTGGAAAGGAGGAGAACGCCGATTTTCTCGGGGCTGTCCGACGTGATTTGGAAGTGGTTTGGTTTTGCTTAGTCTCTCCGTGGTCCGATCATGCTTTAGATGGCGCCCTCGCAAGCCCCCCCCCTCCTGCCCGCCTCCGTCCCCAAGGCCGTGGTGTGCCTTTCCTGGCGTCTACTCCACTCCAGCAGACCCTCCAGTTCGATTTCAGGCCATTTCCCCTTCGCCGCTATCTTTCTAAACTCTTCACTCTCTCGTCAAAAACGTAATTACCCATCCAGAGGCTGGACGGCATTTAGACTTTCCATGACGCTCCTCTCTCCCTCCGGTGTGCTCAGACCGAGCCCCGTTTGGAAGTTTCCAGTCAAAATGACGGATCGCAGTTCTGTGCTTTCTCTTTTCTCTGTGATGACGTGCGGAGTTGAATTACACTGTCCTGCTCAAGGATATAATCCCACTGTAGCCATTGTTCTTTTGTTTTTCCTCAAAGCTTTGTCCTCTTCCTGTTTGGATTGCTTTGTTCTGATTCTCGCAGATTTTATTACAGTAAATCACAGACCCTCTGTCCTTGAGGGGCCCTGCGTCTCCCATCCTCATCGTGGGAAACGTGTGTTCCTGGAGGTTCTCCCAGGTGTCCCCCGGAGACGCCGTCCTCTCCCGGCTTCCCCCTCGGTGGGGCGAGCGGGTGGGTCCTCCCCACCCTCACAGGTTTCTGCTTCACTGAAAGAAAAGGAAGAAAAGGAGAGGGGGGTGCAGGGGGGAGCCGTGGAACATCGATCGGTCTTGCCTGTTTCCAAGCTGTGGTCTAGGTTTCGGATTTCTTCCTTTGTCTGCTACGAAGTGGACGTCATCACCTGCACCTCGTAGGGCTTCTGGGAGAATGCCATGATAACATACATGTGCACCTATGACAACCCGTACAGCATATATGATGGGTACTTAGCACATGTCAGCACTGTACTGTAGCGTCACAGACAAACTGCCTCTGCATCCACCGGTGCGGCCCACACCCAAGGCCCACGCTCCTTCTCCACCGTCAGGACAAGCTGCCAGGACTCCAGTCATTAAAAATTCAGTGTTTTGTGACTGTGGGTGATGACATGGAAAGTGTCTTAATTTACTTTCCTCTGTCTGTTTTTCATTCTTGCAGTTTGTTTGTAGAAGAAACAGGATGAGCTGACCTGTGCAGTTTGCCATAGTGTGGGGTTTTTTTCTTACTGCGTTCCCATGGGGCTGAAGAAAATCGCCCCCAGCTTTATCTCTACCTCCAACCCCCTTGTCACTTTTGCTCCTTCTCTCTCTCTGTCTCTCTCTGTCTCCCTCTCTCTAGCTACACAGTATTCCACAGAGGAGATGGATGGGCTTTAGTGTATTCGGTCAGCCTTCCAATCTATTGAAAGTTTATTTCCAGTCATCTGCTTTAGAAAGTAATCCCACATAATAGCCCTGTGGATTTATCTTTTCACATATTTTTCAAGCAAAAAAAAAGTACCGGGAATTATCTTCTGGGGGGCAGGCCCCTTGTAGGACACACTTCCTCACTGGGTGAGTGTTCTAGGAACCCATCTGGGTCAGTGCGCCAGCTGGCGTTGTTGTGAGAGGCTGCGTTCGGCTTCAGTGAGTTTTATTTGAAGACTGTTTCAGCGAGTTTGCCCATTTCACGACAGGTGATTTACAAGTGCACCTGCCCACACTGCGCTGAGTGCTCAGCAGTTTTTTACCCAAAACAGCATGACCCCAGTGCTTCACCCTCCCTATTCACCCATTCTCGCCCTCGGCAACTTTGTCTGTTCCTCCAGATGAACACAGCCCTCACAGGGGAACGTTTGCCCATGTGGAAGAGGTGAAACAAAAAACCAGAAGCACTAAAAGGCATCAAAATTGATGAGTTCAGAAACCATTTGGAGCAGTGGGAGAAATGTCTCTATAGGTGTATGACATCAAATGGAGAGCCCTTTGAAGGTGACTGAAGTTTAAACCTGGAATAAATGCACAATTTTTTATAAATAATTTCTGGGGGGTTTTGGGGTCCCTCCTCATACGCAGAAAACACTCCCTCCCAGCGGTCACCTGAATTAGTGTGTTCTTTCATGAAGTGTCCCTGACACACAATCTTTGTGTGTCCCTAGACACAATCTTTTATTTCTTTTTTAAAATTGTCGCTAAACGCATAATTAATTCATTGTAATTATAATTTTAAACAGAAATATTTTGACTCATAAGGGAAAAGAGCCACTTTAATAATTAAAAAGAATAAAACCTATTTTTAAAAAATTGACACCAATTCCGCACAATCACTTCTAGACAATTGAAGAGAGAATACTTGTCAGTTAATTTACAGAGTTACATTAATCTGGTGTCACACCAGATGAAGACATTGCACAGAACAAAATGACAGACCAATGCCCCGCATGAATATTCATATAAAATCCTTAACAGAATACAGCTGACAGCGTTCAAATATGTATATAATTATATATATGTATGTGTAATATATTTAGGACAAGATGTAGTTTTTCCAACAATGAAAGACTAGCTCAGTGTCTGAATGTCAATTATTTTCATATTGTAATCTGTCATACGAAAGGGACAAGGGAAAAGCAAATGACTGTATGACCTGAGGCAGGAAAAGCATTCGACAAGGTTCCACCCCACGTGTCTGCGTTGCCTGAGCGAAGGCGTCCCCGCAGACCTGGTGGCTGGCGCCCTAGGGATGTGCCTTCTGGCCCTTCTCAGGGCCAGGGCGGGCCAGGTCAGAGCTGGCGAGGTGCTGGTCCCACGGCCGTGTCACTCCAGCATCTGCTGGGTCTTCACACCCTCTTCTCTTCTGTGCATCTCCTGCAAAGATACTTGGCGTTGGGTCCAGGGCTCGCCCACGTGACGCAAGGCAATCTGCTCGTCCCGAGACCTTTAACCAAACTGCAGGTACAGTGACTCTCTTTCCAAGTAGGTTCACACACGTTTTCCAAGAATGAGGAGTTTGATGGATATTTGGGGGACCACCGTTCCACCAGCGGCGGCACCCACTCACGATGAAAACCCTCAGGAAAATGGGAAGAGCAAGGACTTTGGTGTCCACAGAGGAAATCCACAGCTGCCGGTGGAGGCGAGCGGCGCCCAACAGTGACCAGGCAAGCTGCCCACTGTGTGCAGTCCGTCTGCCCGGCCCTGGAGCCTCTAATCACCGCAGCAGGACAAGCCACACATATCGAAGACCGAGAAATAAAACAGCCTCTATTTTCAACTGATATCTTGTCTAAAATGTCCCCCCAAAACTCACAGAAAAACCCGTAGAACCTGTAAGCCGGTTTGTGAATGGCAGGGTTCACGATCGGTCACAAAACGCCAGTGTGTTTCTGTCTTCTAGTAAGAGCCACGCAGACACCAAAATCAAAACTTCAGCGTCATTGACAATCGCTCAGCACCATGGAATGCTTCGATGGGCCCTGACCACGCGTGGAGGACGCGTGTGCCGGAACGTCCACAGTGCCACGCAGACAAATCCAAGACCACACTGAATGCAGACCCGCCCTGGAGATGCAAACAGACGAAGGGTGCCAGTCGTCCCCAAATGGGTTTAACACAGTTACTGTCAATATATCACAGCATGATTTGGGTTTGTTTGGGGCTTTTTTTTTTTTTGTAGAACTAGACAAGATCATTTTAAAATATATATCGAAAGGCAGAGGAACTGCAGTAGCTAAAGGACATTGGAATGGAATGGACCCAGCAGACCTTATCAGGGTGAAGAACCTCGCTCTGTGAAAGCCGGTAGGAAGGAGGGGGAGATGGGCCAGAAGATAGTGTTCTCGAACCGCGTATCTGGTGAAGGGTGGGCATCTGGGATATACTGTAAAGAGCTTTAAAACTGAACCAAACACACACACACACACACACACACACGATTAGCACCTGGGGAAACGATGTTCGAGGACATCGCCTCCAAGGTGACACACAGATGTCAGAGGAGCACCAAGAAGCATGTGGGACATCCCTTCCTGCTGGGGAAATGCAAGTGAACACAAGCATGAGATGCCTTTGCACACCTGTCAGAATGTCTGCAATTTAAAGAAAAACTGTGACAAAGCCCAGCCCCATCAGGGGTGTGGGCCCTGCAGACACTGCAGGTGGGAAGGGAGTGGTTCGGTCACTGTTCTGGGGAACTGCTTAGCAGATTCGTGTTCACGCAGCAACACAGTAACCCAACAGCAGTGTGAACAGGAGTGACTGTCGCAGCTCTGGTCACTGATGGTGAATGCCGGAAACGCCCTTTACCACACAAGTGACCGCAGAAACCGCGGTGCTTCCATGCAATGAAATGTGATTTTGCGATCACGGGGAATAACCCACTGGCACGTACAAGGACCGGGCGCATCTGCTGAGAGCTGCGCTGACGGAGCCAGAAGCTACTCCCAAAAGGTTACGAGTTGTGAGATGCCCCGAGAAATGGCAAGACCATGGGCCAGAGAGCAGACATGGATGTCAGGGGGTGAGGGGAGGCTGGCTGGAAGAAGCAGGTCGGGACCCTGGGGCTGAGGGGCCTGCTGTGTAGCTCGTCTGTTTCAGTGTCGATCTCAAGTGACAAATGTCCCCTCAGGAGCCAGGTGATGGTTACCAGGCATCTTTCTGTTTTGCTTCCTACTGCTTCCAGTGAACCTACACTTAGCTCAAAATGCAAAATCTAGTTAAAAGGGATAAAACCCCACGGCGACCCATCACCAAATCACAGATGGCAGCTAAACATGCGCACCTCACACTGTCTGCCCCCATTGGTCTTCTATTCAGTGAGTTCTCCCACTTCCCACACACGCGAAGCCTTGCTCCGTGTCAGAGGCAGGTCTCCATCAGCTGCCTCTCACCATAGCTGGCGGCAGCTCTGTCAAGGCCCTGGCGTTTTGTCTGCTCTAACTGCTGTTGGACAGGGCCGGCGCTAATGCTATCGATACAGTGTAACTACGGGTCGTATTGTATGTGGAGTTAGCTATCGATACAGTGTAACTATGGGTCTTATTACATGTGGACTTAGCTGTTGATACAATGTAACTATAGGTCGTATTGCATGTGGAGTTAGCTATCGATACAATGTAACTACGGGTCGTATTGTATGTGAAGGACATAACCCACGTGGGAGGATAAATGGCTTTCTCTCAGGATCCACGGTTACTGTTTGCTGGATGTGTCTCCTCTTACTGGGTCCCCTCAAGCAGCTTTATAAGCTGCCGGGGTTGATTTTACTTTCCACTGTCCAGTTGGAATAAAAGTTTGTTTAACAGTGTTTACAAATTTCACAGCTTATGGAATTCAGCCCCGGGAAGAGCCAGCTTCATACGTGTTGTCAAAAAGTGTGTTATATATGAAAGCCAGCCCTGCCTGGCAGATGAAATCTCCCGAGTGGAGACCAACAAGGACAGGAGGGGCTGGCACGGGGGGAGCCCGTCCATGCCCCAGGATGCGAATCTCATCCTCGGGAACCATGGCCCCAGACAAGGGCGCACCCACCCCCAGGAGGGACAGGAAGGGTTTGTATCCGTTTTCCCCTGGACCGATGGTATGATCGACCCACATGGGAGTATTTGCTTTCCCCCTCCCTACACGGGATCCGGCAGAGAAAATGAGTTTGCCCTTCAGTCTCTGAAGCTTCCGACACGTGACAACCGCAGTCTGCTGATAAGGATTAAGCTCCACTCTTTAAATGAGCAGTAAGCCAGCTTTGTGGACTGCCTGTTTTAGTGTTTCTGTCTGCTTATCTTTTTTGCCTTTTTCATTTTTAGCCTCACTCTATTTTTAATAAATGTATTCTTTTATTTTTTAGATATTTTATTTATTTATTTTTAGAGAGAAGGAAAAGGAGAGAGGGAGAGAAACATTGAGTGTAATTGCCTCTCTGGTGCCCCCTACTGGGGACCTGGCCCTCAACTCGGGCATGTGCCCTGATTGGGACTCGAACTGGCCACCCTTTGGTGGTTCCAAGGCTGGTGCTCAATCCACTGAACCACACCAGCCAGGGCTAATAAACTCTTCTATATGTGTACATATACATATGTATACAGAAACACACGCAGACACCA
Source organism: Sturnira hondurensis (assembly GCF_014824575.4). NCBI lineage: Eukaryota > Metazoa > Chordata > Mammalia > Chiroptera > Phyllostomidae > Sturnira > Sturnira hondurensis. The sequence continues at coordinate 1,841,525 of NW_028087067.1, forward strand.
ATGGATTGACATTGAGGTGAGCAATTTGGCTGCAGCTGCTGTGCTGCCCTGGGTGTTTCTCCTCGCAGCCTCAGTGGCTGGACCCGGTAGCTCTGGCTGGGGCTGCGTGTGTTGGGGCAACAGAGGTCGGGACTATCAGTGACTCATCCGAGGTAAGATAAAAACTGTACCTTTTGGAGGAGTAAATAAATAACACCCAGCCTACTTGATTTCACTGCAGACTTTTTACTGAAAATGCAGCTGGGCACCTCCCTTCAAATTCCCTTGGGCCTCTCTGCCCCGGTTGGGGCGATGGAGAATATCAGATTTTCCCATAAATCTTTGTGTGTGTGCTTCACTTGTCCTGGGTGCCTACTGGGTGTGGAAGGGTCAAGCCATCTGTTAATACCTATTGCATGCTTCCAGAAGCTGCAAGATTGTCCCCCCCAGGGGCTGCGGTATCTTCGGTCCCCGCAGCAGTTGACAAGGCTGCCCCAGCTCCGGCGAACTCTGGCTGACATTCTGTGTGGCCAGTCTGTTAAAGCCCGCCCTTCTAATGGGTGTGGATGAAAATTCTCCTGCTTCCCCACCATTAAACGGTCTTCCTGTCTTTGGGGACGCAGCCCTGTGTGCCCACGAGAAGTGGGAGGGAAGCCCATCCCCATCTCTGGTCTCTGGTGTCATTGACACCGGCTCCCGTCGAGCTGCATGACAGTGGGAACATTTGCCGAAGCTGCAGAGCCCTGGCCCTGGACGCTTGGTGCCCTTAGAAAACGCGCCAGGGTGCAGCGCCAAGGGGGGCTGGCCAGTGTTTGTGCTCGTTGCCACTGGCGATCCCTTTGCCTTGAAGGGTGACAGGGCCCTCCTGGCACATGGTTGGGCGGCATCTGGAGGCCCCCACGTGGTCGCACGGAGATTCCCTGGGACTTTCCGCATGCCTGGGCACTGGCAGGAATCCAGGCAACGTCAGACTGTGTGCGCTGGCGGGTCGCACCTCTCCCCCAGTGGCAGGCACGGGAAGCCGGAGGTGCCGGTGCCAGAGAACCTGATTTACATAATCGCTAGGTTCTTGAGTGAAGTGAGGCTTAATTTCACTTCTAGACGTTGAGACTCTTCTGCTTATTGCTCCAGGTCTGAGGGTCCTCACCAGCGAGTTTTATCAGCCGCTCAGCAACAGAGGCTCGACGCGGCTCTGAGGGCGAGCGATCCACGCGCAGACTCTGCCCCTCCGTTTCTGAAAAGGTCCCTTTCGTGTCTGAACTTGATTAAACTAGCTTACCAGTGGCCTGTGCGCATTAAAGACTTTCACATTTCTGTGAAATCTGAAAGAAACTTGGTGAGAGAGAGAAATGGGCTGAACGAAGTTTCCTGAACATCATTAGTTTGCAGGACTGTCTTAGACAAATTGTTGCATGTCTGCTAAGTCCCATTACAAATATTTTCTCACAAATTGGACTGGGAGAAAGGCTTCCACGGCGTGGAAAACAGTCTCCATATTCCAGGGTCAGCGAGCGCTAAACAGGCCTCTCTGTTCGGTCATTATTAAATATTTCACCCTTGGCTGATGCAAGGGTTACATGTCCATTGTAAATCTTTCCAAAGTAGGAGTGTGGACATTGCTGAACAGATTCGTGTTGTTGGCACGATTAGTTTTCACAATTACTTCCGGGTTATTGTGGAGGAGACAGGGTCACCTGCGTATTAGGAGCTTGAACTCTGAAACAAGTGGGACCACGTCCATCTGCGTTTCCAAGTCCCCAGCTGTGCATTCTCGTCATGGGGCAGCTTGGGATGCGGGCTGAGGAGGAGGGGCCTCGGCGGGTCCAGCCCCAGGGAGCCCGAGGGAACCCGAGGGTGCGCTGTCCCTCCGGGCAGCGTGCTGGACACACACGTCCCGCGGGGCTCGGCTCCAGCTCCTGACCTCAGGCCCTGCTTATGTCCTTGGCCTTGAGTTAGTGGTTTCTCACATTACGATAAAATGCTACACTGACAGTTTTTTTAAAAAAAAATTAGAGTGTGTCTCACCTTCAGATGGGCAGAGCCGAGGAATGGAAACAGTCTATTTTTGTCTGGTGTCAGGATCTGTCCCCTTGTTCAACGAGGAGAAACCACTTAAAGTGACACTGAGGGACAAGGCGCGGCACTGGCCTGCGAGAGCCGAGGGGGCCTCGGTGCAGCCCACCTGCCCGCAGACGGGCGGGGGAGTCCAGCCCTGGCTGAGCCCAGGTCAGAGAGGTCGAGCTTGGGGACAGTCACACAGGATGTTCGCACCAATCCTCGAGTCCGACGCCAGCCACCTGCATTCGACCCACGGGACGGAGCAGCGTCTCGTATGTAAAAGGGTGATCGGAATCGCAGACGTCGTCAAGGTTACGGGATGGCAGGGCCGTGGAACCTCGCCGAGAAGAAAACGCTGGTCTCAGGGTTTCACTTTTCTGACTGACGGAATCACTCGTCCTGAAGCAACGGTGACGGAAGTGATGCTTTTTTACAGCAAAAAAACCCCACAGCGTTTTCTTCATGGAGAAAGGAGGTCTTTTCTGCCCACAGCATGATACCCTGGTGACACTTCCTCTTTATGACCCCACTATGCGCAGTTACCACAGCTGCGAGGATGCCCACGAAAGCACCTTGTTTCCCCCACTCTCTGACACGCGCGGCGTGACAACAAAGCTGTGTGTGTGCCTGCACCAACCGCCTGTTGCGCGGACCTCGAGAGTGTGTCGTTCACTTCCTCTCAGGGAGTGCGGTGACAGGGCGGCGTGGGCAGCCAGTCAGCATTGTCCCAGATTCTTATTCAGAGAAAACGGAATTCTGCAGAAATAGACTAAACCGGGCCACATCTGGTGCTGTCACACACATGCAATAAACCTTTTTAAAATTGCTGTATATTTACATTTTGTACGTGCAGGCAAATTGGCTTCCCAGTCTGACAAATGCGTGCCCCTATTTACAGTTAAGGAATAAGTACGTTAAGTCGAGTGTTGTCATTCTTAATTTTCTTGCTCCTTTACAGTGGACATTCAGCGTCACTCTGTGTCGGTCTCAGGTGTGCAGCAAGGCGGTCGGACACCCTACGTTCCACAGAGTGAAGCCTGGTCTTCCCAGCAGCCTCCTGGCCCCGTGCAGGGTTATTGCTTTTCCTGACTATATTCTGTGCACTTCTCAGACCCTCCCCCTCCCCCCAGGCCCTCAGCCCCCACCCCCTGGCACCCATAAGTCCATTCTCTGTGTCCGGGGGTCTGCCTCTATTTTCTTTGTTTTGTTGTTTATATTTCACATATAAGTGACATCACAGCGTGTTTGTCTTTCTCTGACTGACTTATTTCACTCAGCATAATGCTCTCCAGCCCCATCCATGCTGGGCAGAGACCCCTTCTTTTTTACGGCCGGGTAGTATCCCGCTGTGTAAATGTGTCAGGGCCTGTGTATCCAGTCCTCGACCGGTGGGCCCTCAGGCTGCCTCCAGATCTTGGCAATTGTAAACAATGTGCAAGGAACACAGGGCTGCTATGTCCTTTCCAACTAGTGTTTCTGGATTCTCAGGATCTATTCCCAGAAGCAGGATCGCTGCATCAGGAGGCACTTCCAGTTTTCACTGGGGTCCGAGGCTGCCCAGACTGACTCCCTAAGGTCCCAAGATTCCGGAAACAGGTCCACACTCTGGGTGCTTGTTTGTTTGCGGGCCTGAATTACCGGTTTAAACAGAAGCGCTGCTGCCCAGGGTGCGTGGCTGATGTGGCCACGCAGTGTCACACCTGGGTGTCAACCCGAGAGAAATGTGCGTGTCCATGTAAAGCCTCGTGCTTGTGTGTTTGTAAGCCTCTGTGCACAAGACCCCCGACAAGCAATGCTTTGAGGGCCCATTCGCTGCAGTCAGATAACCCGGTGTGGTCTCACCATACAGTGGGCTCCTTAGCCATGGAAGGGGGTGGCTGTGCCGTCCAAGACCCCCAGGTGAACCCCAAGGCCATTATGCTACGCGAAAGGAGCTGAACGCAAGAATGTAGGGGCTATGTGACTCCACTCCCTGAAATTTTTGAAGAGGGTAAGATGTCACGGAAATCACATCACCGGTTCCAGGAGCCAGGGGCAGGGAGAGGGAACAACTCAAAAGTAGCAGGAGGGACCTTCGGAGGAACAAGAACATTCTGGAGCATGACTTCGCTGGAGGTTGTAGAACTGTGCCCTTTGACCTTTGGTACTGATTTGAGAGAGACAGCGATTGGTTGTTCCACTTACTGGCGCATCCCTGGGTTGCTTCTTGTCTGGGCCCTGACCTGCGATCGGACCCACAGCCCTGGTGAGTGGGGACGATGCTCTGACCAACCGAGCTGCGTGGTCAGGATGAAACTATACACTGTAGTCAAATTCACCTAATTAAATAAAAACCCATCAAATTGTTTACTTAGACATGGTGAAGTTTATAGTACATGATATATTCCCTAATCAAGATGATGGAAACATTGTTTGGGGCTGGAATGAATAACAACTGATGACTACAGAACAATTTCTTCTGTTTAAGTCCACTTTTAAATCCCTGGCACTACGGAACTAGGGTAGCTGGAAATATATAAAAACCATTGCAGTCCAAGAAACGAGAGAAATAGATTTCAAAGACTTTACTGTTTGTGCTTTTTTCAGCAAGGTCCTCAGAACCTGATGTAGCCTTGCTGCCTTTCTCTGTTCCTCGAAGCTTAATCTTCTGTCTCCTGTGTTTTCTTCTTTTACACCTGAGCTTTGTGATAGAACACCTTAAAGGTCACCCACACGGGCTCCGCTGTAAGATCACGGATGTACACATGATGGATCCCAAAAGATTCTTATCGATGAGCATTTTTGGAAAACAGTAAAAAACAAATTGTGGAAAACTTCCTCTTCACCCAAGATTCTTGGTCCCTCCTTTAAATGGAACCTAGTTAACATGTTTGCCCTGCCCGGTCAACAAACTCAAGGTTAAATGGCTGCATTTAACATTAATTATTCCCCAGACACAGCCATGTGGGGTCAGGGGTCCAGCGTGTGAGCTGGAGGAGATGCAGTCCCGTCCATGGTCTCTCTGCGTGATTGCTGATCAGCCGTTGATTCGGCGTCGAGTTTCTGGATAAAGGCTCGCTCTGCGGACACCTGTGCTGCCAGTACAGGGATGAGCCACGTGCTCATGCAAAACGCCACTCTCGTGTGAGACGGAACACCGGCACATGTGCCGGAGCAGACGACCTGCCAGCTCTCCCAGCGAAGTGTCGGCGGGCGGAGCCAAGACCCTGTCCCAGCGGCCCCGCCAGGCTGCTCTGATGCACAGATAATTGGACAATCAGGTGCCCGAATGTTGCGCCTCATCGTAGAGCAAAGTCGAAAAAGCAGCCAAGGGACGTGTTTGTGTTGGGCATCACCCAGCATCTGTCCCCGTCACCAAGCGGTACTCGTAAAGCCGGCCCGAGGTATTTATTATCTCAGTAGGTGTGGCAAAGCCACAAGATGTACCCTGTGTGTGACGTAGTGGTGTTACTTAGTAACACTGAGTGGGGACGTTAAACACACAATAGGTGACTGAGAAAAGGGGGTTCATCGCCGATCCAGCCCCGAGAAAAACCGGCCGTGAGCACCCCTGTGCCAAGTGCAGCAAAAACAGTAGCTTTTGTCCTGGTACAGTTAGTGTTTCTTAGGGAAAAAAGTTGACACCCGGGCCGGTCGTGGACTAAATCTGCTCTCCTAAAATTAAAATTGGCCTCTTTTCTTAAATACGCACGTCTTTCTCTTCCTTAGGGCCAGCCCTCCAAATGTGCTTCGCAGTCCGGGCCTCCCCGGAGCTGGAAGCTCACAGGTTGAGACTCACCTGGAAGCTGCCGTCTGGGCCAGCCAGTGGCGCCTCATGGCTTCTTGGTCTTTGTGGCAGAATCCGGAGAGAACAGAAACTAATAAAACGACTCTTACTTCTTACCCAATTCCTGATTTGTCTACCCATGTAGAAATCATTCTAGTAATACTCACATTTGGCCTAAATTAGCATGTTTAAATTTATCTTTCTGTAATGCCCATTGTATTCCCCGAAGCACTCAGACACACGCCAGCTCCCCGTGGTGGACAGTGGAAGGGACTGTGTGTGCGAGGCGGCGGATGGATTTCTGGTCCTGCAGACAACGGAGGTGTTTCGTTCACACACGGAGCCTGGCTGGTTATGGGGCGATCCAGTTACTCGCAGGAACAGAGGGGATGGGCCTCACGTCCAAAGCTCCACCTCCGGGGAAGGCGGGCTGGCCGGGGACACCAGGCCACTCAGTGGCATGGGGGTTCTGCTCTGTGGTTGGCTGCACTTTGGGGACCCGTCAAGCTCGTCCTATTTGTAGCCGCGTCTGCGGAATCCTGGGTTGCACTTTAACATTCAGCACAGGGCGCATTCGCTAAGGACCCCTGACCCGGAGGCCCTTGTCCCGTCTCACACGCCCTCCGTCAGCCCTTCGGACTCCATTTGGCTTCCAATGGCCTCTCTTCATCGGAAATTAGGTTTATTTTAAATAGTTTTTGGGGTTTTTTTTTACCTCCAAATACCCTCATGAGAGCATGGCTTTCGTCTTCTGTGTCCTCCAACCTCGTCTCCNCACTCGGTGGCATGGGGGTTCTGCTCTGTGGTTGGCTGCACTTTGGGGACCCGTCAAGCTCGTCCTATTTGTAGCCGCGTCTGCGAAATCCTGGGTTGCGCTTTAACATTCAGCACAGGGCGCATTCGCTAAGGACCCCTGACCCGGAGGCCCTTGTCCCGTCTCACACGCCCTCCGTCAGCCCTTCGGACTCCATTTGGCTTCCAATGGCCTCTCTTCATCGGAAATTAGGTTTATTTTAAATAGTTTTTGGGGTTTTTTTTTTTAACCTCCAAATACCCTCATGAGAGCATGGCTTTTGTCTTCTGTGTCCTCCAACCTCGTCTCCTAGGTCAGGGTCTGAGCACAGCTGGCTTCCAAAAGTGCGTTTTTCCTGCATAAACCCACCGATTGTCGTTGCTACGTTCTGCGCAGTTCACGTTTAAGGCAGGGCTGCGATCGCCTTTTCTGTGCAGTTTGATGCCTCTGGACCTGCATTTCACGTTTTAGTGAAAAGAGGTGTGATTTGCATGCCTTTTTTAAGACCTGGAGACCATATGCATATTCACTTTGTTTCACAAGTGAGCGCTAACATGAAGGAAAGCAAACCCCCGAGGACGCAGGGACGCGACTATTCAGCAGAAAATGAACGGTCCCGCCTGCGCCGCTCACACCGGGAACCACGTGGGTGGAACAGGACTGCTGTTTGCAGTTTGGGGACACCTGGGAGGGGACAGCAGCGAATGCGTGGCCCTCGGAGCGTCTGCATCGTCCACACCTGGTGTAGCCACGCGCATCCCGTACCAGACTATGCGTTCAGTACTTTCCTCTCGAGTCCAAGTCGCGCCTTTTCCGGCTTTTGTCATTAAGTGTGGGACGAATGGAGACCCCTTTCCAAACCGCTTACGAGAGCAACGCTGAGACCGGCGAGCATAACCCGCCTGCCCCCTTTCTGAATGGTTAGTGCCGTTCCCTGTGGATCGTTCACCGTCCGCTTGTCTTTCCCGTTCCCAGAAATCGAGAAGGGGGGCTGCGGGGACCCCGGCATCCCTGCCTACGGGCGGCGGACGGGCAGCAGCTTTCTCCACGGTGACACGCTCACCTTCGAGTGCCAGGCCGCCTTCGAGCTGGTGGGGGAGCGCGCCATCACCTGCCAGCGCAACAACCAGTGGTCGGGCAACAAGCCCAGCTGCGTGTGTGAGTATCGCCGTCTGCAGCCCGGCGGGGCCAGTGGGGGCGGGGGGCTCTCAGAGGCGCCAGCACCGCACCGACTGTCCTCCAGCTCCCGTCCCCTGGGGTGAGAGAGGCCCTCGCGGGAAGATAGCCGTGGGGAGCAGGTGGACTCGTGTGGGGGCGTGTCAGCAACTGCTGCGTCCTCAGAGCAAAGTGTGGGACCGGGACAGAAGGGCTGCGGGGCCCGTTTACAAACGGGTTTTTGTGACCAAACACAGCCGTGATCAGGGGATACACACCAGGTGATGTGGGGTGAGAAGCAAAACCACTCCCTAGGAATAAACCCGACAGGTGTTTCCTACAAAGAAGAAAAAGTATTATGTGTGTATGAGTATAACCATATACACATATTTGTGTCTGTATATATATATATGATTTTAAGTGCACATTCCTAAAGGTAAATTTTCCAGAAGATTTTATAGCATCCACCCGTGCTCTGGTTTTCCAAGGCATCGCTCACCAGCAGTTACACTGTAGCTAATAAACAAGTGAACGGCTCGCCCAGGGCACACGCGAGCTGCGCGGCGCCCAGTGTCGGAGGAGACCGACCAAAACCGCTGCTCTCCTCTGGGAGTCGCTCCTGGGACACAGGGAGCTTTTCACGCCGACGTCCCGAAGGCAGGGACGTGTGGTGGAAGTGTCACTCTTCCCCACTGGTCTCAGTCCCCTGGACGGGACCAGGTTCCGGTCAAGCCCGGGCAGGTTCCTTGCAGGCTCTGCTTTGTGCCGCGGGTGATGGAATGTTCTAGGTAGAACTGGGGGTGAGAGAACAGGCCGTGGTCCATGGTTAGCCATCGGAGGAGCCAGACTGGCCTGCGGGGTCAGGGACGGTTTCCCCGGCCAAGTGCCCACGATCCATCCGCTCTGGGCACCGGGCCCCAGCTCTGCGAACAGGGCATGAGACAGCTGTCTGTGTCCCCGCAGTTTCCTGCTTCTTCAACTTCACTGCGTCCTCGGGCATCATCCTGTCCCCGAACTACCCGGAGGAGTACGGGAACAACATGAACTGCGTGTGGCTGGTCATCTCGGAGCCGGGCAGCAGGGTCCACCTCATCTTCAACGACTTCGACGTGGAGCCACAGTTCGACTTCCTCGCCGTCAAGGACGACAGCGGCTCCGACGTGACCGTCCTCGGCACCTTCTCGGGCAACGAGGTGCCCTCCCAGCTGGCCAGCAGTGGCCACGTGGTCCGCCTGGAGTTCCAGTCCGACCACTCCACCACCGGCCGCGGGTTCAACATCACCTACACCAGTGAGTGCGCCCCAGCGCCCTGCACACCCGCCCCCCGTGGGAGCGGGTGGCTGGAGATGGAGGCTGATACTCAGAGGCGTGATCCTAAACAACGGGGTGACAATAGCCGGGTTGTATGTCGTTGTCCTGGTAACCTAAAATCACACCACTCTGTTCAGGTCAGCATGTCAGTTACTCCTGTAGTAAGGACTGGATCTCACAGGTGCTTTCTGTCTGTCTGACCTTCCTTCCTTCCCTGCCTCTCTCTCTTCCTCCAGTCTGTCCGTCCATCCATCCCCCTACCTAACCATCCATCTGTTCACTCACCACCTATGTACCCTCTCTGCAAAAACAGACGAACCAACCAACCAATCACACTGCAGGAGCAAGGACGGGGGGCACTGGGGCCGGGGCCAAGTTCACCAGCGTGTGTCCCATATACGCCCAGTGACTGGGGCAAGACAGCTCCCTTTTCCTTAACTCCGATTGCTCACTTGCAACACACATCGTGTTTAAGAACATCCACTTAGATGCATCCTTGAGGGAATCACGCCTGATTACATGCTGCTACCCGTGAGCTATAATTCACCGACTTCTCTGAGGCACGGTGCCTCCCTTAGCGTGACGGCAGCTCCAGGGAGTGGCCTTGGCCTTCCTCCAGCTGTAAAGGTGGTGAGGCTCCTCCGACCATCAGGGGAAACTGCCCACAGGAAGGACATCAATGCAAGGACCAGGAGTCTGGCCAAGATCTGAGGGGCACAGTCAGCCTGTTAGACACTCACAGATAACAGTCACATCTGTGCTTCCATCTCTCTCTCTCCCTCGTATATATTTACACACATATATATGTATATATGAGAGAAACTGTATATATATAGTGTTTCTTTATCAGTGACCAGGTGACGGAGACCTAGGACCAGAGCAGTGTAACCGCAGTTGTGTGTCTGTCCCGGACGCGCGGACATGACACCTGGCTGCATTGTCCCCTTTTCCTTGCCAGCCTTTGGCCAAAACGAGTGCCACGACCCCGGCACCCCCATCAACGGGCAGCGCTTTGGGGACCGGTTCCTCCTGGGGAGCTCGGTCTCCTTCCACTGCGACGACGGCTTTGTGAAGACCCAGGGCTCCGAGTCCATCTCGTGCAGGCTGCAGGACGGGAACGTGGTCTGGAGCTCCGCCGTGCCCCGCTGCGAAGGTGCGTCCGAGTCCCCGTTACGTGAGCCGTCCCCCGAAGGCGCCACTTCCCGGGGCAGCTGGGTGACTAAGTGTGCAAACCGGGGCCCAGACGGCAGAGGTCGCGGTCTCCTATGCCCGGGGGCTGGGTGTCCGGGTCCTTCAGTGGCTCGAGGGAGACAGCAGGCCAAGGCACTCTCAGCTGCTGGCCGTCTGCTGACCACCTGCACAGTCCCTTTCTCCCCGTGGGGTGCGTCTGTGCCGGACTTCCCTTCCTAAGGACACAGGCATGTTGCCCAGGGCCAATGTCGCCTTAAAGGATGGCCTTATATAAGGTCATCGCATCTGCCTCAACCTTATTTCCAAACAACGCCACGTTCTGAGGTTTGGGATCGGAGGTTCAAAATAGGAGCGCAGGGGGCCCAAACTATGAGTGGGGGACAACCCACAGGAGCGACGTGGTTTCGGGGAACCGCTGTGCCCTCCTTAATGGGGTCGGCACAGGCACTGCCTAAGCTGCTGCTGGGCCTTTTGGTTACCTATGTCCACGAAACAATACAACAAAACGACAGTGAGGAGAGTGTTTACTGCCTCTAATGTTTACTCCAGTGAAATACGTTTACTAGGATACAGACTTCTCACTAGGATACACGCCTTCCCCGTGAGAACGGTCCAAACACAGAGTGAAGAAAAGCTTTAAAAAAGTGTCTCCAGCAAACGGCCCAGAAGTTCAGACTGTTAAGAGCGACCGTGCGGAGCAGTTCCAGGGGGACAGCGAAGGGGGGACGGCGAAGGGGGGACGGCGCAGAGACTCCCCGCAGGCTCCCTGTCCCCCCCACACAGCCGCCCCCACTGTCCACGTTCACCACATTTGGGGCAGCTGATGAGGCGTCCACACGGTGGGCAAGTGGATGGATAAGCACATGTTGCGTCCATAATAGGACACGGAGGTTTTACACTGGATCTTAGCCAAAAGGCCGAGAAGCGATGGACACACAGGTTTTAAGCCAAAGCTGAAATACTGATTTTTTGTCCACCTCGTGGGCACAGGTGCTCACAAACGAGCAAGATGTGTCATTGGTGGGGCCGTGGAGAGCCGGCGTTTCCGGGCGTGCCCTGGAGGCTGGGAAGTCACGGCATCGGGGTGGGGGGGGCGGGCAACGTAAGGACATAGTCAAGCAGCTGTGAAACGGCTTTTGTCCAAGAATGTCCTGTCCAGTAGTATGTATTCCAGCCGACGCTGGAAAGAACTACATTTTAAAGCACAGAGAATCGGTCACATTCGCAAACTGGGATATAACACACATCCTTCGGGGGGCTTGCGCCTCTGAGACGCTCGTTGCCTGTTTCCACGCAGAAGCCCGGGTGATACGACCACACGCATCGTGATACAGCATTTTGGAAATTTGCACACCCACAGTGTTTCAGAAAATGAGAAGAGAGGCACACTGGAAAGTGTTCATCGTGTTTATGGGTGATTTCCACCGGATGTTTACTTGCATTTTCTCAGTTGCCTGTGGTCAGTCGGTGTCTCTTCTGTAATAGACGCGTTGACCAGAGTCACACAGTGGAGGGGACCTGCGACAGAGGCCCCTCTCCTCCCTGGAAGGACGCCTCCGCCCCCGCGGAGACCCAGGGTCTCACAGGGAAGGCGGAGCCCTCGCCAGCAGACCAGGGTGGTGGAGCGTGTTCCTCGCAGGGGGCCACCTGTCGTCCCCAGCCCGTCCCTGAAGTTCCCATCATCATCTTAAGGACCAGCATGACTTCACGTCAGCGTTGGCTGACTCTGCGGGAGTTACCCGACGGTGGCCTGGTTTCCACCCTTTTGTGAATTGTTACAATTCGGTGGATGGTGAGCACCCCTCAGGGGTGGGAAACACATCAGTCAAAGGGCAAGAAAACAGTGGATGAATTTTTATTTTATCCATGTTACCGTCTATTTTAAATGTATGGCTTCTGCGTTTTGCATTTTAGTGACGTTAATAAATGGCCCGGGTCTTGTGAATAAGCAAACATTATCTCACCGGCAGTGAGACACACAACCGCTGCAGGGTTCACCACACTTGCCCCTCCTCCAGCCGAGCCTGTGGCCACCAACCTGGAAGCAGGAATAAACAGTCCCAGCAGCCTGTCACTCTGGCCACAGGTCTTGTGTGCTGGATGTGCCCACCTGCCACAGACATGCGTGGTGAGCTCAGGCAGGTGTGCCCCTCAGCACAGTCAGGGAAAGGACAGGACACACGCGAATGGCAGGTGACAGTCTGTATAGCGTCAGAGGCAGCAAGACAGGACATTGTCACCTGAAGAAGCCATGCTCTCGTTGTCTGGAATGAGCCTTTAGCTGAAGTTCAATGCAAACCCAGCGGCCGGCTGATCCTGAGAAAGCCCTCAGCACAAAGGATGAGTTAATAGTGAACGATTGTTAAAGTTGATGTCACTGGGCCCAGGTGACTGAGAGAGGGCAGGTGGACAGGGCAGGGAGACACGTGGTGACCGCTGAGCAGACGCCCGGATCAGAGGCTGCAGAGCCTNTATGGCTTCTGCGTTTTGCATTTTAGTGACGTTAATAAATGGCCCGGGTCTTGTGAATAAGCAAACATTACCTCACCGGCAGTGAGACACACAACCGCTGCAGGGTTCACCACACTTGCCCCTCCTCCAGCCGAGCCTGTGGCCACCGACCTGGAAGCAGGAATAAACAGTCCCAGCAGCCTGTCACTCTGGCCACAGGTCTCGTGTGCTGGATGTGCCCACCTGCCACAGACATGCGTGGCGAGCTCAGGCAGGTGTGCCCCTCAGCACAGTCAGGGAAAGGACAGGACACACGCGAATGGCAGGTGACAGTCTGTATAGCGTCAGAGGCAGTGAGACAGGACATTGTCACCTGAAGAAGCCATGCTCTCGTTGTCTGGAATGAGCCTTTAGCTGAAGTTCAATGCAAACCCAGCGGCCGGCTGATCCTGAGAAAGCCCTCAGCACAAAGGATGAGTTAATAGTGAACGATTGTTAAAGTTGATGTCACTGGGCCCAGGTGACTGAGAGAGGGCAGGTGGACGGGGCAGGGAGACACGTGGTGACCACTGAGCAGATGCCCAGATCAGAGGCTGCAGAGCCTGTGCCAGGAGGGACACGCCCCGGAGGGGAGCACAACGGCGGAAACTCAATCAGGATATTACCATGAGAAGAACTGGCGTGGGAAACAGCCATTCAATGCAACAGCGAGTTCTCTGGTAATGCCAATAAACTAGACAAGCCCCCTATGATTCTGACCCAGACACTAGGAAAAAAGGTATAGGAATGTAGCCAAAGAAGAGATGGAGACGGCAACGACAACAATAGCAAGTTCATGCAATAATGAAACACGTTGTCACTGACAATGACTTTCTGTAAAGAGTGGGAGCCTCACAATAAAGTGGCTGCTGAAAAACCCAGGGGTGTGTATTTATTCCGGCAGAGCTTCCTGGGGGCCCACGGGTGACGGGGGAGACCTGTGTGGGCGGACGGCATCTCTGCCCTCGTCCTGCCATGGACGCACTCAGGTTCTGCAGCTGACTCCAAGTCCTCAGATCACGAGGGACCAGGGGAAACCAACTGCACACGAACACATCGTGAACTGCATGTCAACAGATCTGGGAACAGCAAAGGACATTGGTGCTTTCCTAGCAGAGCATAAATTACTTAATTAAAAGTGCAAACTACGCAGGAGCAAGGTACCGTAAAGAGGCCAGATGAGCCAATAAAGACTGAGAGGGACACAGGCACCAGGGGGCTGCCCAAGCCGCTTCCCTGTCTGTGGGGCACAGGGGGTTGGGCATTGGGTGCTCTCCCCCCAAAACAGAAACAGTGGACTGAGTCCTACATAATATTTTATAAAGCCAGGGTCGAGAGAATGTATCCAAGCCAATTATTAGCATCACAAACAGCTATAGAAGAAGTGCGTGTGATCCAGGAGGGCTTATTTTAGGGAGGCAGGGCCGGGTCGTGTCCGTGCAAGCCGCCGGCGAATCCCAGGAAGGCAGCTCTGGGGAGACCTCTCTCCTGAGTCTGCATCTGGTCTCCACGCCGTTCAGCAGCCACTGTGAGGTGGAGACCCCTCCCCGCAGGGCTTCTCAGCCTGCCCCGGGGGAGGGGGTGGCGAGACCCGGCTGTGGCCAGTCAGGGTCAGCCGTGGTATTCCACCCTGGCCCAGGCTCCTGACGTCATCACTTGATACTTTAGGATGTATTAGGTTGATGTGCAACATAGAGATTAGTGAATGTGTCCATTTCAGCGGGATCACGGGACACACGAGCTGAAGGACACTAAGTTACAAAGTGAGGTGTAAAAGGTCAGGACGTTTAAGAAAAACAGTGTGTGACGGCTTAGGCACATTCCACGAGACAGGACAACTCAAACACCGTGGAAAACTTTCCTAAAGGAAGGGTGTTTCTGCATGGATGTGAGAAACAAGATTTTTAGAAAATACTCTTCATGCAGATTCAGAAAGGGCTTACGCATCAAAAAATAAAGGTTTTAATCTGTATTTGCTGTACGTCTTTCTCAGATGGCATCTTTGGGTAGTTCCTTAAATATGAAACATGTGTCCTCACATGCTTCATGTAAACTCAGTGAGCCGAGTGTGCTTGGGAGTAGGCAGTGCTTCAGTCCTTGGAGACGGTAGCCCGGGACGCTGCCTGTGCTGGACCACCTGTCCCCACCTCGCTGACCCCTCTTTCCCTTTCAGCCCCGTGTGGCGGACATCTGACAGCGTCCAGCGGTGTCATCATGCCTCCTGGGTGGCCAGGATACTATAAAGACTCTTTAAACTGTGAATGGATCATCGAGGCAAAACCGGGGCACTCCATCAAAATAACGTTTGATAGGTAAGGAGAAAACCTTTCTTTTCTTGCTTAATTGGGGCCTAACGGCCAATGCGTGCTGAATGTTTTTATCTACGTGGTTCTGGAAACTTCGAAATGCGACAGTTCTGTATTGGTTTCCCCAAAGGAGTTTATGTAAACAGAACAGGCACTCGCCTGAAAAGTCCTGTTCTTGAGCTTCAGTGTCAAAGTCCCCAGTGGCTTGCAGCAGGGCAGGTCCCTGGCCACCTCCGCCCGGCTCCCGTGGCTGCTGGCCCTTGCGTCTGGGACCTGCGGGTGGAACACACTGTGCTGTTCAGTGGCACAGGGCTCCTCCTTTGGAATAAGCAGCTCTGGGAAGTGCAGAAAATAGCTCTTCTCTTCCGGTGGCGGCTGCTGGTACCTGGAGGCAGCTTTAGTCGCCGAAGCTGCTGTGACAGATTGACGGCCTGTTAGTTGTCCGTGGGTGAGGTAGATAACGCACCCATAGATGCGTGTGGCTGGGGTACCGGCTGGCATGGCTACTCAGCCGTGTGCTCCACAGCCTGAAAGAAAACCATGCTTTCTGAACGTTTCACAACCAGTTTACCTCTTATCTCAACAATGAGATCAAGTGGAAGATTAGAAAGTGAAATGTTTGGGACAAACCCTGGGTTTTAAAATCTAAGGAGGCATCGTGTGTGGTGTTTCAGGCTTCATCTTTAAGGGGCATCTCTCCAACCATGAATGACCTCTTCTTGACTCGGCAAGTCCTGGGTTTTCGTGTTCAGAATACCGTGATGTCCCAAAAGCAGATAGAGCAAATTACTGTTTCATTTCTGTTTTTCACCCATTTCCTCATAAATGACAGCAACCAAACAAAGAAGGTTTTGAGCAGGAGTTGCATCATCTCTTAGTCGTTTTCCATATTTGAAGTTATGATTTATGCCGCTATTTATTTTGGCGGGATGGTAACAACCTCTGCAGGATAACCTCTCAGAGGTGGGAGAACTTTCGTCCGTGTGTCTGTTGTGTCGGAGCGTGAGCCCTCACACACCCCCTCACTCCTTGGGAAGACATTACCCTGCACTCCATCCGCCCCAGCCGTCCTTCAAGAAAGATGTGAACACTCGGTGCAGATACTTCCAATGAGATTTATTCTGTGCTTTTCCAAACTTTTGGAATTTGAATTTGGGTAACTGAGAAACCATAAGGTTTCAGAGAACATTGAAACAGCGAAGGTTGAGGCTGCCCCATTCAACCCAAAGGCCCAGCCGGCAGGTTCATCCAACCCCCCTGCACCCCCCCCCCGCACGGTGCCTATGTTGCCCAAACTCTTCAGAGAGGACTGGGGGGCAGGGGCCCCTCCTAGGTCAGTTGGAAGAACATGTGGTCATGTGTTTGCATGAGGAGAAACCCAGGACTGACTGGTGAGCCGAGTGTCGAGTCTTTCCTCCGTTCAGCTGAGCCAGCCCATTCCCTCCTCCTCCTCCCCACGCACACGCGGACGGAGGGCAGCAGAGGTGGGCTGTGTGGTTGTCATCTAGTGAACAAGCCCCCCCACGAGTTCGTGGCTCCCTGGGGCCCGACCCGGCCCTGGAACCAGGCCACTCTGCGAGCCCCACTGGGTGCTTCGTTAGCAGGTTATCTCAGTGCCTGGAGCGTGCGGCAAGTGTGTGGCCTCCGGGAGCACCCAGGTAGGGGCAACTGTGTGTGAGCACCCCACCCCCACTTCCCAGAGGCTCACAGTCCTCCTCGGAAGACAAGTCAAGCACTCTCTGGAAGCCGCTGTCCCTCCTCAGTCTCGAAAGCAGCACCTGGTCGCTGACGCGGCCCTCGGCCCGGTCTCCCCGAGACCTGCGCCCTTTCCCGCAGTGTCCAGGGCACGGACTGACCTCCGAGAGAGGCGTGCAGAGCACTGGGCCGCCGCCCTCCTGAACGGGAGTGGTTCCTGCCACCCCGCCTGTTTCAGGGCGTCCCTCACCTGCTCCGCAGGCGACAGTGAAAATGATCGATTTTCACTATTGATCGTAGATCTAGCCGTCCTTCTCGCTTTGGAAATCATTTTTTATTTCACAATTACAGCAGACATACAACCCGATACTAGGTTCAGGTGCACACTCCGTGACCCGCCAGGCTGCCAGCCCCCAACTCCTGGCCCGCCCCCGGACACCACACAGAGCTGCCAGGATCCCTTACTCGTGTGAGTGCAGGCTCCTGTGGTCGCCGCCCGTTCAGTGTCTCTCACAGACAGGGCGCCCAGTAGGAGGCAGGGCTGCGGGCATTACCTGTTCTTAAATATCCCGGGTGTATCCCGGGTGTCCGAGTTTGTGTGAGTACTCAGAACTGCACTTACCTTGTCTGCATTGCTGTACACGGTGTTTCACCAAGGGACGCAGCTGTTACAGGGGGCGTCTGAGAGCTGCGCGTTTGCCGCTTTTCTGACCGATGCCCACGCGCGCAGGTTCCAGACGGAGGTCAACTACGACACCCTGGAGGTAAGGGACGGGCCGACCAGCTCGTCCCCACTGATCGGCGAGTACCACGGCACGCAGGCGCCACAGTTCCTCCTCAGCACCGGCAACTCCCTGCGCCTGCTCTTCACCACGGACAGCAGCCGGGCCAGCGTGGGCTTCCTCATCCGCTACGAGAGTGAGTGCGGTCCAGTCAGGACCCCTGCGCCCCGTGCGTCCCGTGGGCTTCCTCCCAGTGCACCCCGCCCCCCTGTGCGTCCATTCTCATGCACCCCGTCCCCTGTGCACCACGTCCCCGTGCACCTCCAACCCGGTGACGGGTGTGCTCAGGACAACGGGCTCAGGTGCAGGTAGCTCTGTACCGCGTGATCCCGAGAACTAGCTGGAACATAAAATATTAAAAACGGGCGGAGAGGGGAAGAGACGGAGAGAGAAACTGAGACAGGACTTGGACTTCATTCAGTGTATCTCGTTTGATTTTCAAATGAAGGGAAGTGAAATTCAGAGGTAAGCAGGATATCCAAGTCTGCCCTACTAGGCATGGCCTGGTAAACAGCGCAACAATGTAACATCTCTAGTGAAATTGCGGTTGAACTGCAGGATACAGTTTACGCACGGATACATTGTTGGAGCCGCCGGCGTCCTGTTCCAGGACCGTCGGCCAGACCGACAGCCGGACGTTTCCCATGCATCGAGGCTCGGATCTTCTCTCCCCGTGACCCGGGCAGGTGCTGATGCGGCGCCTTCTCTCGGGCTTGTAGGTGTGACCCTGGACTCGGACTCCTGCCTCGACCCAGGGATCCCCGTGAACGGGCGGCGGCACGGCAGCAGCTTCGGCATCGGGTCCGCAGTGACCTTCAGCTGCGACCCCGGCTACACGCTCAGCGACGAGGAGCCGCTGGTCTGTGAGAGGAGCCACCAGTGGAACCGCGCGCTGCCCAGCTGTGACGGTAGGGGGCGCCCTGTGAGGCAGCTCGGGCACGAACGCGGGGACGCGCGCATACTTAACTGGCGTGGCGGGCAGGTGTGTCCTGAGAGGCGGTGGCATGTGGCCGAGGGGGATTGCTGGTTGGCGAGGTGCACGTGCCACAGAGCCGCGGCTGTGTAACATTCGAAACGCCTCTCGCGGAGGTTTCCTGTCAGGTAGGGCGCGGGTTTGGAAAGGGGCAGGGAACTGCCACGGGCTGCCCTCAGCTCTGCCCCTCCCCAACCCTCCAACTCAGGGACCTGAGTTGCACGCGCAGGCGGTGCCAGTTTTCCTCGGGTCCAGGACCTGCCACCGGCAACCTCCGCTGGGTGTGCGCAGCCCGTCCTGCTGCCCCTGACCTCAGCCCTGAGCTGCGGACACTGCAGCCGCCGGGGCCAGTCTGGCGTCCATGTCCTCCCTCACCGCACCAGGTCCACCCTGTTCCCATCCCTCCTTCAGACCCGTCCCTTGGAGCACAGACTTGCAAACCCAGTGCAGGCACCAGTATTTCTACACAGATGTCTGGGCATAATCAAGTCTCATGGATCCATCACGGACTAGCTCACAGTCAAACCGACCAGTCCCAGAATCTTCCTTCACCCTCAGTTACGTCTCACTCAGGCTTAAAACCCCCCAGCCACCCCCGCCCCCCCCCCCAGCCCCCCGCCCCGGGTCCCCCTTTTGCGCCTTGGCACTCACACAGCTGAAATGAGGAAGCCCTACCCGGNTGCGACGGTAGGGGGCGCCCTGCGAGGCAGCTCGGGCACGAACGCGGGGACGCGCGCATACTTAACTGGCGTGGCGGGCAGGTGTGTCCTGAGAGGCGGTGGCATGTGGCCGAGGGGGATTGCTGGTTGGCGAGGTGCACGTGCCACAGAGCCGCGGCTGTGTAACATTCGAAACGCCTCTCGCGGAGGTTTCCTGTCAGGTAGGGCGCGGGTTTGGAAAGGGGCAGGGAACTGCCACGGGCTGCCCTCAGCTCTGCCCCTCCCCAACCCTCCGACTCAGGGACCTGAGTTGCACGCGCAGGCGGTGCCAGTTTTCCTCGGGTCCAGGACCTGCCACCGGCAACCTCCGCTGGGTGTGCGCAGCCCGTCCTGCTGCCCCTGACCTCAGCCCTGAGCTGCGGACACTGCAGCCGCCGGGGCCGGTCTGGCGTCCATGTCCTCCCTCACCGCACCAGGTCCACCCTGTTCCCATCCCTCCTTCAGACCCGTCCCGTGGAGCACAGACTTGCAAACCCAGTGCAGGCACCAGTATTTCTACACAGATGTCTGGGCATAATCAAGTCTCATGGATCCATCACGGACTAGCTCACGGTCAAACCGACCAGTCCCAGAATCTTCCTTCACCCTCAGTTACGTCACACTCAGGCTTAAAACCCCCCAGCCCCCCCCGCCCCCCCAGCCCCGGGTCCCCCTTTTGCGCCATGGCACTCACACAGCTGAAATGAGGAAGCGCTACCCGGCCAGGCCTGATCATGGCCTGCAGCCCCCACTGCCCGGTCCCTGCCCGGGTCCCGACTCCTACTCTCCGCCACCCAGCCCCATTCTCACTGAGCAGCCGGGCCGATGAAGCGTCCCTTGAAGTGCGTCGTCTTCTGGCTGCCGTTGTGAACCGACCACTCCAACAATGTTGTCTCACTATTTTAAGCTCTCTGTGGAGGTTACATCCACGGGAAGAGTGGGACGGTCCTTTCGCCGGGGTTCCCAGACTTTTACCCGAACTCTCTCAACTGCACGTGGACCATCGAAGTGTCGCACGGAAAAGGTAAGGGCCCGCCGCAGACGTCAGACGCGCAGCGCGACTCACAAGATAGAGACGCGCGGAAGGGGAAGCAGTGTTGATGCACGAACGAGCGAGATAACAAATCTCCTGGCGTATGTTGTGGTTTATCTGTTACCGTTTGTGCTTATGAGATTTTAGGAGATTGGTGGTCTTTAAATGGTCGGTGCTACAAGTACAGGTCGATGTCTTACTCTCTGGCTTCGTGCACGCGTGAACGGGAGCTTGAAAACCAGGTGTAACGGTGAGGAAGAGGGGCAAAGACCCTGTGAGATGTGAATCTCGGTGCAATGGGAGGAAATAAGAAGAAACGAACTGAGCTTGTAGTTTCCGAGGCGTGTCTAGGAGGCCTCTCTGCGTGGCATGTTTTCTGGGATCATGGCTCGTGACACGTCACGCACATTCACATGATCCAGTGAAGGCTCACGGAGCGGGTGACATTCGCTCACTTTACGGACGCGCACGGGGCAGACCAGGGGACTCTCCCTTTGTATAAGAAATGTAGGTGGTGAACATTCGGTTTAGGAACGGGTATTTTGTTTGTTTGTCTGTCTGAACTTGCGGTTTTCCCAAAGTAGTTTGGACTTTTGATCCCATGCGTGTTATGCAGAATGTCCCTTCCCACTTAGACCTGAGCTCTGCTCGATGCTAAATTGATGCATTTTGTTTCATGCGCCGAGTTACAGTATGCCCTTCTGAACGCATGTGAAAAAGAGTGTGGCCTTGAAGGAAATTAAGAGGGAAAAGGAGAGAAATTAGGATTCACCAAGGTCTGGTCATCATAAATACAAGTGTTTGGACCCAAAAGCAGCTATTTGTAGTCAGTGCCGCTGATCTGGCTCCGGAGTGGAGAGACAGTACTCTGCGTGCATGGTTCATAGGGGCACCGCAGCCCGGGGCCCACAGACCAGCGTTTCAAAGACGTCCTCCCTCAGGTGTGTAGGCTGATGCACGGGGTGCCGAGCGAAGGCCTTCTGAAGGTCACATGTTCACTATAAACAGGAGAGCCACCCACCCCGTCCTTTCTTCTGCTCCTCCTCAGAGCCTGGTGACCGTGTCTGCGGGCAGCCTGTTGTCCGCCTCCTTCCCTATTTTCACCACCGCATCTCTGTCTGCCTCCGCATCTACGTCCCTATCTTCTCTACCTGTATCTACAGCTGTGTCAGCATCTCTGTCTGTATCTACAGCTGTGTGTGTATCTCTGTCTGTATCTGTGTGTCTGTAACTGTATCTCTGTCTGTATCTACAGCTGTGTCAGCATCTCTGTCTGTATCTACAGCTGTGTGAGTATCTCTGTCTGTATCTGTGTGTCTCTAACTGTATCTCTATCTGTATCTACATCTCCATCTGTATCTACATCTACATCTAAGCTTACATCTGACTTTACACTTAGATATTCTTCAACACTTATTTATTTTCGCTGTTCATTATGCTTATTCCTTTAATTCCTAAACCCCCTCTCTCTCTCCTCATTGTCTGTATCTTCATTTTTAAACTTCAGGGTTAGATTTACATGTTAAGACCAAATTCTGGTTCAAGACCAATGTCTCCCTCTCTCTGTCCCCCTCCCCCCATTTCCCAGGCGTTCAGATGATGTTCCACACCTTCCATCTAGAGAGCTCCCACGACTACCTCCTGGTCACGGAGGACGGCAGCTTCTCGGAGCCCGTGGCCCGGCTCACGGGCTCGGTGCTGCCCCACTCCATTAAGGCAGGCCTGTTTGGCAACTTCACCGCCCAGCTCCGCTTCATTTCCGACTTCTCCATTTCCTACGAGGGCTTCAACATCACGTTTTCAGGTACGCCAGGCTCTCCCGTCATTTCCTGCAGTACCGGTGCCGTGCAGGGGAGTCTGGGTGCAGTGTGTGGGTGTGGGGGGCGTGGTTACCGAGGAGTGGCGACCGGTGATGGGCACTGGTTATCGGGGGGAGGAGGAGGCTGAGCACCCTTGGAGCAAGAAGGTGTCTGCGCGGCACCCACAAGCGTCCCTTTGCAGGTTCTCAGTGGGGAGTAGATAGCACTAAGGCACCATCACCTTGTCCTGAGAGGCCCCTCTCGGCCACTCCCGGTGGTCAGCTTTGTCAGGAGGCCTGTGGAGACAGGGCCTATCGGGAGGCACCTTTGCGGCTGCTGCCCTCCAGAGGCCGATGCTTGCACTTCACCTTCGGGGTGAAAAAAGTGTGAACACACGACTGAGGACGAGTCTCGGCTTTACTTCATTGCAGACGCACAGTGACAAAGTGATTTCCAAACCTAAGTAGCCGGGGACAGGACGGTTCCCCAGTGGTGCCTTTGCTGTCGCTGAGATTTCGTGCTGTGTGTCCCAGTGACTGGGCACCACTCGGAGAGGAGGGCAGCAGCCAACTTACACATCAGAAGACTAAATAATTTCCTACAGTGGAAGTGACGGTTTTGAAGGGGTTGTTTCGTGTTACCGGGCGCCTGTGCGCACAGTCCCAACACCCACACGGACCGTTCCACAAGAGCGATCTCGGTGCGGAGAAAGACAACTCGCCTCGCTGTTCCAGCAGGGTTCACAGACAAGTTTCCATGTATTGAGTCCTTGTTAATAACAGCGTGTTTTTGTCCTGCCGAGTGATGTTGGGTGTTGCCCCGATTCCCACGCCTCTGCTCTCTCTCCCTCTGTCTCAGAATACGACCTGGAGCCCTGTGATGACCCTGGCGTCCCGGCCTTCAGCCGAAGGATCGGTTTTCACTTCGGAGTCGGAGACGCGCTGACATTCTCCTGCTTCCCGGGGTACCGCTTAGAAGGCGCCACCAAGCTCACGTGCCTGGGTGGGGGCCGCCGAGTGTGGAGCGCACCTCTGCCAAGGTGTGTGGGTAGGTGGCCGCACACTTTCATTTCATTCATCCAGGGGACGGGCGCGGCCTGGCCGGGACGCAGGGCCCTGTGTGGCTGGGAGGGGTGGGCTGGGGCTCTGGCCGGGGTGCTCCGCTGCCGGGGTGCAGCCTCTGGCCATGCTCCGCCCTCTGGAGGGCCGACTCCTTTCAGCTCTAAAACTTTGAGGCTCAAGGACAGTGAAACACAAGTGTCACACACATTTACAAAGGGAAAAAACAGATGAAACATCCCCCGGAAACCATGCTGCCACAAGACCATGCTTGACCCTTATGTTGATCAAAGCAGGGAGTCTCCTCCTGGCTGGTGTAGCTCAGTGGATTGTGTTGGCCTGGGAACCAAAGGGTCACGGGTTCAATTCCCAGTCAGGGCACCCGCTGGGATGTGGGCCAGCTCCCCTGTAGGGGGCGTGGGAGAGGCAACCACACATGGATGTTTCCTCTTCCTCCCTCCCTTCCCCTCTCTAAGAATAACTAAATACAATCTTATGAAAAAGAAGAAGCAGGGAATATCTCCTAGGACAACGGCGGTAACAACGTAAAATCTGTAGTTTTCTGTGTCTCTCAGTGCAATTCCGGGCCCCTCTGCCCCGGGGCGTGGTAGAAATCTGAACGCTGGATTAGCTTTGCCAGTGTGCTCCTGAGGGTTTCCGGGTTGCTTCTTCGTTTCATTTGCTTTCACTCGTAAATGAAAGCGAAGCATCACATTTACTTACCGGTCTCAACATAAAATCAGAAAATGACAGCCACCCATGTCCATTGGATTGGTGTCTATTCAAACACAAATACGTTCTGAAAACTGAGGGAAGATATGAAAGTTATGCCTTTAGGAAAAGAAACTAGTTGCACGGTAATTTGCATGAAAGATCGAGGAATATAAAGCAACATGAATATAAATAAAATAGTAATCATGCCTACTGTAGGGATATATAAAACAAAACACTGAACTAAAAATTGATTTTTAGAAAACTAACCTATCGGATTTGTACACTGTGCAAGCCATCTCGTGCTCGCAGAGGGAAATGCACACCCAGGAGGGTAGGGGCTTCCCAAACTGCGCTGGCGTCATGCAGTCCTGCCCCCCCCCCCCATTCCAGGGGGCCCGCATGGGCTTGCAGGGCCGGGCACAGCTGCACGCTGAGTAAACGAACCATGGTTAACTGTGTATCCAGAACTTGTATCTTGTCTCAGCGTGAGCGGTAGTAGCTTCGATACAAGTGCGCAGTGGGCTGTGGGAAGGAGCCCCTGACACCCGAGGCCAAAGCCGCAGTGTTGCCCGTCCACAGAGGACGGTCAGCCACAAGGGGCCAGTCAGTGTCCCGCACTTACTGTTTCTATCACCCCAGGCTCACCCTTCATTAGCACCACTCAGGACACATCTGCGTTTTAAAAGAGCCCTGGAGTCCAAATCCCAGTCAAAAGACAGGAGAAATTACGTCGCCAGGTTCCTTTTTTCCTTCCCGTGCATCCCAGTGCTGAAGTCTGCTTCCTAGCCCTACCTCTTTGTCCTGCGGCCGCGTGGCGCCAAACCAGCCGCACAGCCGCCGCCGCAGCCTCTGAGCACCTCGCAGGCGTCCCCCGCCCTGGAAATAATCCATCTGCCGCTAGGTTAGCATTCTTCACCTCTTCAACAGCGAGGCATTTTCTTTCGAACTTTAAAAGTCATGGCTAAGAGGACCTACATTTGATGTTTGCATAGTTTCCTTTGTTGATCCCTGTCAAATTCGATTTTGCATAAACCCCCCTAACATGGCTATCAGACTCCAGTGAGTTTCTCCTTCTTCCTCTTGGTGTCTGAGATTTGCAACACGTTGGACGCCCCTCTCACTTTTTTGCTTTGCTATTTGTTGTCTTTTCATTTATTTTAACTTTTAAGGCAAAACACCCTCTTTCTTCAGGAAAGAAAAGGAGTAAAAGAACACTCCACCAGGCCCCTGAATTGCGAGCATCTCCTGAGGAGGGTGCTTACCGAGGGTCGTGCTGGGTTTGAGGGGCAAAGCCACAGCTCTGTGGCTGTGGGTGCCCGGGCCTCCCCCCCACCCGCCCCCGATTCCATGGGAAGGAAGAGAGCTCTCACGCAGGGACCGCCAAGCCCCAGCCTGAGGATGGGCGCCTGGCGTCAGGCAGGGGGCTCACCACTTACCACTTTCTCTGTGACCCAGCCTGAGGATGGGCGCCTGGCGTCAGGCAGGGGGCTCACCACTTACCACTTTCTCTGTGAAAATGTTTCCTAAAAAAAGTATTATGATAACGTCACAAATGCGTAAATAGAGTAGTAACTGTAGCCGCCATGTTTAAACTTTTGTTATAAAACCCCTTACCTTCATCAGGTCCCCAATTTCTGTGGGTTCTTCCCCACCTCTTCTCCCCTAGTCCCCACCAAAGCCTGCCACCACGGCCTCACAGGAGGAGAGAGAGGGACAGGTGACCCGGACGCTCCCGTGGTGTCCCCCTGACTCTGCTCCCAGCCCTCCCCCGTGGGGACACGACAAGGTCCGAGTGCACAGGCCCCGAGAGCTGCTCCTGACTCTTGAGCCAGTTTCCTCTGGCGGGGGCTTGGGGGACACAGCAGGGGTGGGGAGGCTAGTCCCACCCACTGTCATAGAAAGGCGGGACATCAGCGAGAATGGAAATGACAGAAGCCGGCATTCAGAGGCTGGTGACTCCCCTAACATGGTCTCGGAGTTCCTCGGTAGTCCCATTGGATAGCTGCGCCACGGCACCGACTGTCGTTGTCTCGTGGGATCACGTGTCTGCAAACTTGAGCTCTCGTTGACTTTTTGAAAGTCACTGTTGCTGGCGTGTGATGTGGCCAATAAAGTCTTCGATGGGACACCCCACGGCGCTCTTTTATCTCACACACAGACGTGCACACGCATCGTAGACACACGCGTACCCACGCACATCCACATACCCACATTCAGCAGCTTTTACTACCGCACTGTCCTTTGGGCTCATAGAAGTTTAGAACTGACGGGGTTCTGACCTGACCTGGCCGGTCACATTCCCAGGGGAGGGACAGCTGCTGGAAGGCTGAGGGACCTTCACCCAGTTGTCACAGAACGGAGCACAGTGTTCATTTCTGCCTGGACTAAAGGTGGTTTTATGCAAATCCAGACACAAGCGAAGTACCCTTAGGGGATGGCAGAGGGCGCTCTCAGCCCTGGGGGCATCACTTTGAGCTCCTCTGTCCTCGGAATTCCCGTTACACGCGTACATCAAGGTGATGCCTACCGCTAAAAACACGGGGGAGGAGCCCAGATGTGACAGCAAAGCTGGGACATGGAATTGGGGGCCGTTTCATGAGGCAGGAATGAGACCAGGAGACGTGAGGCCCAGGGAGGCGGCAGGGGCTCAGGGTCCACAGATCGTTCTAGAAGCGGTGGGGGGATGGGATGGCGCCCTGCTCCCATGGAGTTGGGATGTCCTATTAAAGGAGATGAGGAAACCTCGCCAACAGGATGGATGGGGGTGTCTTCCCTGCCCTCCCCCCAACCTACAGTCAGTAAGAGGCTAACCCGAGAGAACCGTGTAGGAATAAGGCGCCTCGAGAGCAGAGTTTTCTGTCACGACTTTAGAATATTTTTTAGGAAAGCCAGCACCCCCGCTCTGAACCCTCTTCCCTTTGCAATGTCCTTTCTTGCAGCTGAGTGCGGGGCGAGTGTCCGAGGAAACGAAGGGACGCTGCTGTCGCCGAACTTCCCGGCCAACTACGACGACCACCACGAGTGCATCTACAGCGTGGAGACGGAGGCCGGGAAGGGGGTCCGCCTGCGGGCGCGCAGCTTCCAGCTCTCGGAGGGCGACACTCTGAAGGTACGAGGGCTTTCTGTAACTCGCGGCGGCGTCTGCCCAGCTGCACGCACAGGCCCGCGTAGATGCACACGTGTGTCCGCGTGTTTTTATATGAGCACATCCTTCCAGCTTCACCTAGCCAGGAAGGGGCAGTGGGGTGTCACTCAGACTTTAAAATACCGTGTATTTTGCCCTGTGTAATGCGTGCTTTTGCCCAAATTTCGGATGAAAAAATAGGATGTGCGTTTTACCTGGGTAGTTACCGGCACATAAAATTTCTTGTGCCTTATACTCTGTCCTGGTATTTTATAATTCTTCGTTCCATACCATTTCTCGTACCATAATTCATTCAAAAGTAAATTCTAAAATTTCTTTACAATACGCAAAACAAGTATCTAAATATAAATAAATAATTGGATTAAAAACTAAAACGAAACACTTTTTTTTCTTTCCCGAAAGTTTGGGCCAAAAACGTGTGTGTGCGTCACACGCAGCAAAACACGGTATCTCAGTTCGTGTTCCTGGATCTAACCTTGTTAGTGGGTCACCACAGGGGAAACTGCTGGACACTGTTTAAGACTCGGCTTCTGCTGTGTCAAAACACACCAGGACGCCCACCCTTCGGAGTGTCCCGAGAGCGAGGTGACGTAACCAGGTGCGCGCTTCCAGCCCGCGCCCTGCACACACGGAGACGGGGCGGTGTCGGGCCCCCGGGCGCGGCCCTCCCACCGCTGCCCCCACCTTTCTGCAGTCTCCGCGTACAGAGCTACAGTGACTTGGATGAAATGGTGGAAACGAGCTCACCCACTGTCACCGGGCCTCAAAGCGGGGCTCACGTGGAGTGGCCCCACGGGACACGGTCTCCATGAACTGCAGGACGGGGGATGTGTTGGTGGGGGGGGTACAACAGCCCCAGGAGCCAGCGATGCAAGGTCAGCAGCTCCTGAAACACCTACCAGGTTCCACACCCACCAGGTTCCACACCCACCAGGTTCCACACCCACCAGGTTCCACACCCAGCATACCTCCCAATCCCTACATGGGCACCAGCAGGGCAAACCGGGGCCAGCAGTCCCCAGGGCTGGACTGGGTCTCTAAACCCCCACCTCCATGGGGAGATGCCCTGCAACCTGTACGGCTTCTGATGGCGCCCCCACCTCTGCTGAGACGATAGCAGGGAACTGAGGACCCCCCAGGATCCAGGGAACAAGCGTTTGCAAACCAAGTCTGGGGGGGAGGAGGACAGAGGCTTTGGGCAATGGAGTCAGAGTCTGGATGTCACCCAGTCCAATGATGCCCGGTGCCCTGAGACATAGCACATGGCAGGTGTGTGGCCGGAGGGGGCCACGCTCTCTTCTCATTCCCTCTATAAACATCGGGGGTCCGTTCATACATCACATGGACGCTCCGAGGCCACGTCTCAGGCTCTGCAGGCCCCGCTCTCTACAAGCCGCGAGCACTAAGGGAACATGCAAAAATCCAGCTCAAAGGGGACCGTGAGCATCCTCCCATTGGTCACCCAGGTGCAGGGGACTAAGCAGTGTCCCCGCAGTTTCCCTTGGCCTCACCAGCAGTGTGCACAGGCGTCCCAAGACCTCCCGGGCGAAAGCGCCGTCCTCCTGCACGTTTGCCCACGTTTCCGTGTCGCTGCTCAGAGGGCGGCTGGCCCTGGACTCTTGCCTTTTGTAGGCGTTCGGGAACCTGCTGCCTGACCGCAGCTCAGAGGACCGTCGTTAAGACGCTGGTTTTGGACAGGAAGCTGGCATATTCTGGTATCTAAAAAACACATGTGCAGTGTGTCGTAAGGAACAGCTTTCTGAGTTCTTCGATAACCTGGAGTTCAGAAGTCAGCCTTCCGGGCCAACTTGCAAGTAACAGTGACCTGCACTCAGGTGCAGGTGAGTGAGCGGGGACCCTGTACAAAACGCACACTGATAAATGTCGCCTTGGTGGAGGAGGCAAGTCCTGTTCACCTGTGACTTTGCAGCTCACGCTTGCTGACTGGAGCGAAAAGCCAGCACATCTCGCTTCCACATTTACTTGCGGAGACACGGCCCTTTGCTGCAGGTGCCTGGGTGATTCTCTGGCGAGTGTTTCATTGAGTTTGCTCATTACTGTCTCAGTGACAAAAACATTTCCAGAGGCTCTATGTTCACCCTGGGCCATCGGTGCCCTTCTCTGTCCTCCACGGGGTCCCCAGCACTGAAGAGCAAGTCCACAGGTGAGCATAGCCCTGCACGCACAGGGGATGTGCCCTCACTCCACACGGGGAAGTCGTGGGGGACAGCTCTGACGAAAATGTCCTAGAAGAGACCTACGGTGGGAAGAGAGGTTCATCGTAGACACGGGAGCCTTGGGCGCTGCTCCTGGGAGTGGGGGCCAGTCCCCAGGCCTTCCAGCCCCGCCCCTCAGGGGTACTGGGGGACGCTCTCCAACCTGTGAGCAGCCGGCATGCCCACTGGAGTGCATGTCAGGGCACGCAGGTGAGCCCCGAGGCTGGGCAGCGCACACAGAGGCGCAGGCTGGCATTAAGGTGGGACTCGGGCCCTTCTCAGGGCTCAGCAGAGGCCCCGGCTGCAGCTGCTGGTGGACGGAAATGCCAGGGTGCTGCTGGGCTGAGCTCCTCCCCGATTCAACCGCAGTTCAACACCTTGTCCCCGACTTCTGATAGCGTCTGGCTGCCATCTGGGATCAACACCGAGGTTGCATCCAGGTTTCAGCTCGGGGCTGACGTAGAAACGGCCCCTGTGGTGGGCCCCTCCTTCACTGGGGGGCTCCGCGGTTCAGCACAGGGGACCCACAGGACAGAAGTACCATCGGGGCAGGGAGCCCATTGCAGCTTCCTTCCCAGCCTGAGAGCCATGAGCCTGATGCCGTCCTTGGTCGGGCTGGTCTCTGAAGTGCTCAGTCGGGCCAAGGCCAGTGGGACCGACCTTGACTGCTCTTCAGAGCTGAGGAGTGAACTCGGGGCCTGTGTAGCTGCTCGGCGGCCCCTCGCAGGATTACCGACAATGGTGGCCCGTGGCCTGACCGGCCCTGTCTGCAGTGCCCTGGACATTTCTCTCTGAGCCAGGTCCCTCCGGACTTGAACTCTTACGGGACGTGGCATCAGACACCCGCTGTGCTGGCTGACTCTCAGTGGGAAATCGCAGGCATCTGCCCCACCACGCTGACACAGCTGCTCGGCCGAAATGAAACAACACAGTGACCCGTGAAATTAATTTTCCTGAGTCTGCTTCCTCTGCAAGGGCGTGCGTGTCCGTGGGGCAGCCCGTGTGGGTTCTGGGCTCAGAAAGCCAGCGCGTGGGAGGGAGGCCGAGCCCGTGTAGCAGGAGGGCAGCAGATCCCACGGGGGGCGGCTGCGGCCTGAGAACTTTTATTTAGTGAAGACCTTTCTGACAAGAAAGACTGGATATTCTTTTTAACAGCATGTAGCGTTTTCACCCTTGCTTCCGAAAAGTCCTTATCTGAGCCACAGGCCCCTTGCTGTGAACCACTGAGGTGATTCAAAGTGGCGAGTGGACCACCCACTCCCCCCAGGACTCACTCTGGGGTTTGTGGGGCGGGTGGAGGTTGCTGTGACCCCGGGCCCTGCGGGGGGCGGGGAGCGGGGACTGGTGCTTCTTCCAGCTTCTGCAGGGAAAGAGGGAGGTGTGCCCTGGGCCACCCCTCGGTGGACACCCCTCAGTGTCCACCCTATAACAATGTGACACAGCCCCGCCCAACGAGTGTGACAGGCACCCTGCCCCTCCCAGGCTGGATGAACTCGGAGAAGCTTGAGATCCTGTCCCGAAGCCTCCCCTCTGGTCCCCTCACGCCTGCTGCTGACTGGGCCCTGGCGGCCTTGCTGTGGAACCCGCGGGGCGCCCACCCGGCTTCCCACCCGGCTGGGGGCGGGGAGTCGAGTACACAGTGCTCTAGAGCAGGACGGCTCGCCTCTGGTGTCAGGGGGATGCTGTTTTTATCACCACTCACCCAGGACTGCGGTCACTCCAGGTTCCGTGGCTGCACAGTGTGACGAGGTCCCGGCACGGGGTCTTCCTGAGAGACGTTGGGGAGGAGGGGCGTCCTGCACAAGCAGGCAGCTCGGAGACAACCTCGGTGACCGAATGTCGTACGTCCTTCCAGCCTTTACAGGTGGTGACAGCGGTGTACGGGGGTGGGGAAGAGTAAGTAGTGGAACCTGGACATGCGACAAAATACATATTTAATTTTAAATAAACACAGCAAAGGTCCTCCAAGCAGTGAATGTGAAGTGATCTGTGCACAAATGATTTTTTTGTCTTCCACATTAGCAGTAAAGAGGGAACAGAAAGAAAAGGGCTGGTGAGCAGGTCGCCCAGGCAGAGCTCTGTGAGGGCCGCCTTCCAAAGTGCCGTCCGAAGCCACTCCTGGCTGGGACTGCTACACTCAAGCCCCCATAGAGCAGGAGGGTCTCATGCTGTGACTTCTCGTTAGGTCTATGACGGGAAGGACAGCGCGTCACGGCTGCTGGGGACCTTCACGAAGAGTGAGCTCGTGGGGCTGACACTGAACAGCACCTCCAACCACCTGCGGCTGGAGTTCACCTCCAACGGGTCGGACACCGCCCAGGGCTTCCAGCTCGCCTACACCAGTGAGTAGCCCGTGCCGCGGCGTTTTCCCACCTGGCCTCAGGTTGCAGCCGTTACCTAGCTGACGCCGTTTCTGTTCCCTGCCGACTTTTCCCGGGCACCCGCACTGGGTGCCAGGCGGCCCTTTAACTCTGCACACTGTTGGCCAGGCAGTGCGTTTAGAAACCTGACTGGAGGCAGCAGTTTGAAATGTGTCTGTTGAGAAGTCCATTGTTTTTAGAATCCAGGGTCAGAAAAGGAGGTACCTGACGACGTTCAGGGCCTCTGGGCTGGACAGCATCGATTGCGACACAGGCGCGTTGACGAAAGTCCTGTGCGGGTGCAGGAGACGGGAGCTGTGCATGTGATGTGTTGGTAGAGATCGTCTCTGCCCGCCTGCTGCGCATCAACACGTTGCTGTCATGTTTATTACATATATTCTACTCTATATTAGAACATATGTGATTGTACACGTGTACACAATATAATTGCATATCCACATAAAATTATAAGGGGGGACCCAGAAAAACCAGAGTTATCTCCTAGAGGGCAGGCCCCTTGTAGAACAGACTTCCCAGCTGGGTGAGTGTTCTAGGAACCCATCTGCATCGGTGCACCAGCTGGTGTTGTTGTGAGAGGCTGCGTTCGGCTTCAGTGAATTTTATTTGAAGACTCTCTCAACGTGTTTGCCCACTTCCTGATGGGTGATCTGTGAGCGATCCCACTGAGTGTTCGTCAGTTTCTGACCAAAAATAGCACGGCCCACCCCCATGCTCTGCCCTCCTATTCCCCTGACCTTGTCCCAAGTGACATTTCTTGTTTCCATGGATGAAAGAAGGGAAATGTTTTGCCAGTGCGGAAGAGGTGGGACGAGCAACAGCAGAAGGACCGGGAGGCATCAACATTGATGAGTTCAGTTGCATCAGATGGAGAGTAGCTTTGCAGGTGACTGAAGTTTAAACGTGTGAGAATCAACACATGATTTTTGTGAATAAATTCCGGGTTTGGGGGGTCCCTTTCCACACACACATGACCCCACACACGCATGAAACAGCCTCATGCAGTGGGCCCCTTCTCCCCACCATGGATTTTCTAACGAGAGAAAGACACACAGACAGAGTGCGTGTCCGTCTGTGACCACACAACTTCGGGGCCCAGGCAGCAGGCCAGGCAGCCAGGCAGGGCCCGACGCGGTCCCCTTCCGCTCCCTGTTAGTCCACACCAATGTGGGACGTGCCTTTTTAAGTGGAACGTGAAGAAAACAAAAGATGGCAAAAATAATGGAGGAGAAGCCTTTCAAAAGGAAAGTTCGCCGAGTGGGAGCTGTCGTGTTCAGTCTGTTTACTTCCCAACAAATAAAGTCAAAGGATGTAGCTAGTTGGTGTGAATGACCAATTAAAATTACGTAATCGGTGAACTAAAATGGTTAAAATATGCAAGTCAGTCACATGCTTCATGAATCTGATGTTTAAAACTCTTTAAGACACCAAATATCATGGTACAGGAAATTAAATGTTTTGCCGTTTTGAGCACTAATACATGTCAGCGATCATGAAGATTAATTTCTTTATTTGACAGAGAAGCAAACAAAGGCCCGGAAAAGATCATGATTATCCAAGAGGCAGGGCTAATCCAAGTACCGAAAAGGAAAATTAAGTTTCTCAAATCCCACTTCGCAGGGTAATGCCAGTCGAAGAGTTGTTTGACTTTGGGCAAAAACATAATGAAAGCAGCTGGCATCCTGAGAAAACCTGGGCCTCACTTTGATGAGAATAACTGTTTGAAGGGCTCAGGAGATGGAAGGCACATTAATTATAGTGTATGTAAAGTAAAACAGCAATCGGCGTTACAAAATCCCCTCTGTACTGTTTATTAACAGGCATTGCACTTTATTGAATTCTACACTCAGAGAAGTCTCTGAGTGTCCTTAGGAAAACCGGTGGCTTTGAAGCAGATAAAATGCACACTGGCACAGCGCAGTCTGTCTCTTCGTCTACTCTTGGCTCGCCCTCAATATGCTTATTGTGCATTTGTTTGCTCTGCTCCCTGAAATCGTCACCCCCACATCCCTGGTCTCACCCTTGCCCTAGACCCTTAGGGGGTCCAATGCTTGAGGAGGAAACGGCCAGAACTCTAGGCGACGACTGAGTTTATTGTCACCGAAGGGAAGTTCCATGCACACCCGGACTGTTCTTCTGACTCTCTTGCAGCCCTGGCTTTGCCGACAAACCCCGCCTCTCACCGAAGGTTTGTCGGCACCTCCCTTAGCCTGGCACCTCCCTCTGCCCTGCGGGCACTTCTGTGACCGAGTCCTCAGGATGGCACTGAGGCTGGGCGTCTGCACTCAGCCCCACCTCGCCCAGCAAACGTGTCACGTGAGCTTCTGTTTTATGTCCCGTCACCCTGCCAACCCTAGTTGCTGCTTCCTGCCTTCCCACCAACTCTTTCCCACGGGGGTCAGTGTGTCATCGGTGAGCACTGGTTCCTGTATCGCCATGGCCAGGGCCAAAGCTGTCCAGAACCAAATCCCCGCCCCCTGCAATTTCAGGTCACGGGATTGGTTGATTCAGCAGCTGCTAAGCTGTTTCCAGAATTCTGCCCCCCACCCCCATTGCTCTCCAGTGATCCGTTCAGAAGGCCCAGTGAGCACTCCAGCCCCCATTCCTGGGTGGGACTCGGGGGCTGTTGGCCTCCTGTGGCCTCACTCACCTGCCCTCGTCCAGTGGAGTTGCCCCCAAGGCTGTCCTCAGCCACTGTCAGCACCCAAGTCTCAGTGACATCCCCAGCCCAGCATCAGGACCATAGCTGCCCCTCCTGTTTCTCTGAGAAGCGTTGGGAACCTGGCACCTGGGCATCCATGTCTGGGCACGTCCATAATTTAAGGACTTTTTTTAGCATTGCGGCACAAACTGTCTAAAAATCAAGAGAAAGAACTACTGGTGATAGTTTGATCATTGGAATTTAGCTCCTGGTGTAATCGGTTTGACGAGAGTAGTTCTCTGTTCTGCCCACATTCCCACTTTGCCTTGCCTAAAAAAATAAAATGAAGCAAAACACGGGGGAGGGGGCGTGCCGGGAGCAGCCTCGCTGTGGGATTTGTCTGGAGAGGGTGCACTGCCAGCCGGGAGGAGACATTCGTTAGGCGGAATCGGTGCTGTTGATGGCTCCGCAGACGTCACTGACTTCACTCGGGGTTCTCGGGTTCAAGTGCGGAGTGACTAAGTGTCAGGAATCCCAAGCGCCCGCCATGGGCTCCCGTATCTAGAGGAAATGCCCATCCGTCAAAGAGGGTGTGGGAATGGTGGTTGGAGAAAATTATTCAAAGCTTAAGGCTGTGCAAAGGCACTTTCAGCTGTTGTCCAAAGGCTTTGCCATCGCCTCTCGCTAGTCAATTGCATTCCTGAAGGAAACCTTCATATGTAAATGTTTCGGATCCATAATTAGTCTACACACCAGAGGGGATTACAAAATGTCAACAGGAAGTAAGTCTATGGTTTAGTGATCACCCTCGGGCTTTTGAAATGGTTACAAATAACATTCATGTATTCTTTAGAATTTCCAACACCCTCTCACATTCCTTCTGATCGCACCCCTGGGCAGTTCTGGGTCTTGGCCCCCAGCGCTCTCCCTCTTGTCCATGAGGTAGAAGCCGAGGGCCCGCCTCTTTAGGCGGTTCTCCGGAATTTTCGGATCCACAAGTGGCCCAGCCAGGACCCAAGTCAGGTCCTCTAGCTGAAGCCCAGTGCTGTCGATGAGGGTATTTTCCCCTGCGTCTGGCGAACCCTCCTGGGTGAGCGCCCTGTGTCCTGACGGGTGTTGGTGCGCCTGACACCAGAGACCAGGGAGGACAGCCAGGCATCTTGGGACAAGCTGCAGGGCAGAGGACAGCAGGCATTCATGAAGCAACGTGGGTTTCTGAATAGCAGGGCAGGGCAACCCACTACTGACAGAAAAAGTTTGCGTCCCCGGCAGACAGCGCTTTTTGTTACGGATTAGTCTGTTGTCCTATGGCTCCGAGACCGTGCCGACTGGACACGTCACCCGTGGCACTCAGTGGTCAGGGACAGGCGTGTGCCCACACTGATTCCCCCGTGCACTTTGCACAGACGTCAGAGCTGTAATGCAGACAGTGCAGGGTGCGTCCTTGTTATCCCGCCACCTTCCGTGGGGCCCGGGGGTTGCGCAGAGCTGGCCAGGGTGGCTGGAACCCGGCCCCACCTTCCAGAACACGGGCAGTTTCGTTCACCTCCCCCCGTGGCCCTAGACCTCTGCAAACAGCAGGGGCGATCCCACTGGTAGTGGAGGATGGTGCTTCCTTAAATGGTCCAGCAAATATTCTTACCACAAAAGACTGAAAATAAATCATGTATCAAAGTCAGAATTTCTTTTAGAATATGTTGACTTTTTATGGAATTCCACAAGCACCTTCCCAGAGGGTGGGCGCAGGCTCCGTGGGGGGAGGTGGGGGTGCCCGGGCGCAGCACCCTCAGTTACTGAGACAGACAACCCGAGTGCCCAGGTCAGCCCAAATGCCTGCTGCCCCGGCGTGTCGCCCGGGAACAGGAGTTTAGAGAAGTGTCTCAGGTCTGTCTCGACGGATCTGTTTTCCGATGAATCAGTGAGTGTGCGTGAGTGTGCAGCACTGCGTGGACACAGACACAAGCCCCTTCTCGTGAGTAACCGGCTTAGGCAGGTCCCTGGGGCCCTGGTGGCACATTGCCCAGCGGAAATGTGACCCACGGGGGAGGGTCTGCAGGGGATGGTTTGGGGGTCCACTCACCATGCCGGTCCAGTTACCTGCTCACCACGCTGGTTCGGTTAACCTAGTTCACCTGTTGTTGAGTTTGGACTTTAATATAGCGTTATATTTTATCTTTAACAAATCAGCTTTATATGAATGTGCTCCTCAGATAAATAGAGTTCCTTAATGATAATATGTGATTCTTGTAACATAAGATTTAAATATATATCTCACATATTACATATAGATTACATTTCACGCATGAGATGTGTGAATTATAATCTATATGTAATATGGGAGATACACACACACACACATGATGGTGGCAACAGGGTTTTCCAGAGGAATTCGAGACGGCTGAACGCTGGAATGATCTAGAAGCCCCGAGAAGGTTCTTTCCTCACTGCTGGGGGCCTCTGCCTCGTTGCTTAATTAGGCCAGCGGCCCCGTGAGTGGGTCAGCTCTATTTCATCACCATGTGGGCTCGGAGCCATGGCCCCCAGGCAATGTCTTCGTCATGAGTGGGCATCAGCGTGGCGGTCCCGGGGGGCCGAGTGACCCGTGGATGCTGACTCCCCTTTGTTTAAAACGAGGAAGTTGGCATATTGTGTCTGCCTTCCCTCCACGAGCCCGGGGATGGGATGCTCTGTCCTGGGTGCAAAGCCCCCCAGGGAGAGACCGCCTTCGGGCGTCCCCTGGGGCGTCCAACCCCGCTGCTGCGGCCTCACTTCCTGGTTGCGTACATTTACACGGGGGGGCCTGCAGTGTCGGGCAGCTCGGCACTGGGGAAGGGCCAGGAGCTCGAGGTAGAGGGCCTGCGGGGACCGACAAGGAAGGACAGATGGTACCGGCCACTTCCAAGGTCCAGGAAGAGGCTGGAGGTGGCCGCCGGCTCTGCGGGACCCTAGTCTGCATGGCCTGTGTGCGGATTGTCTGAAAAAGGGAGGAAGAAAAGCCAGCACCTTCGGAGCTCATCTTGCCCCAGAAAACTCTGATGAGGGCGGACCCGCGGCCTGTGGTCTGGGGAGCAGCCCCTGTGAGTCCGTGTCCTCGCCCAGAGCGGAGGTGAACTGGGGAACCGGGAGACAGGGCCATTCACAGGTCTTTTCCCTGCTTCCCTGTGGGCACATCCCTCGTGGCTGGTTTGAGTCCATTCTTCGCCTTCAGGAAAGCGCCCCCCTCCCCACCCAGCTCCGTCTGTTAAGAACCCCAGCAAGACACCTCATGTCTCTCTGGGGAAGAGCGGGCAGGTGGCCGACAGAGTGGCCCAGCCCCCGCAGCCTCTCTGGGTGTCCCTCCCTCCTCCATCCACGGTCAGGAAGGGGCAGAGGCGGGGCGTGCAACGTGATTGACAGCCGAGTCTGAACCAGGTACAGCATCGATTTCCAACCTTCTTTCTCTGACGGCACGCACACACTAAGCACCACAATTCTTTATAGCACACCAAAAAAACACATATATTTTGCTTGTCTGACAAAAAGTAGGATAATTTTGATTCATTCACACCAGACAGCTATTGTTGTCATTGTTGTGTTTTATCTGACAGTTGAAGGGAGAGGTCAGTGTCCCTGATTAAATAATCATAATAATTAAATAATAATAAATAATAATTAAATAATCAGGGACGGCATGTTTTAAAAATCCCGTGGCACATCCGTTGAAAATCCCTGAACCACAGCGTGTTTCGTGGAAGAGAAAACTAGAGCCCAGAGTGTCTGGGTCGGGCATCCCGATTTCGTCAGCAGGCCGACAGGAGGGAAATGACACAGGCATCATCGTACCGGGGATGCGAGACAGCAGCTCAGGGAGTGGATGCAGCCTCGAGGCCAATGATGACACACTACGCTTGTCACCTCGGAGCGTCGGAGCAAGGGGGGACACTGCAGCACCCAGGGCTCAGACCAGTGAGCAACCAGTGACGGCAAACCCACCCGGGGGTGGCGGGTAGAAGGAGCCCTTGAATCCTGGCCTGATGAGGGTGGCTGATTCTGTACAGGACGGGGCGGGCGGCGGGGGGGGGGGGTCTGCACAGGCTGATGTGGTTGCAATTTGCCTTGGGTGCCCCCGCATCTGTCAGGGGTCTGTGTCTTTGTTTCCCGGGCTTTAGGGGGAGGTGATTGACAAATGACATTGCAACATTGTGTAAGTTTAAGGGGTACAACGTGCTGGAGATATATACACACACACACACACATATATGTATATATATAAAGGATTCCCACGTGAATTTAGCCACCTCCATCACTGTACCTAGTTACCTATTCTGGGTGGGGGAGGCAGGGGCGAGGAGATCAGCCTACTTCTAATGAAGACCTTCTGGGACAATGATTGAGGTTTAAGTGGACGATGATATGTCCATTTCCTCGCTGATTCCTTTTTGTAAACAACCGAATTTGGAAAATTCTGTGCAAAGGAAGCCGCAGATCCTAAGCGGAAGTTCCAGAACCTGACCTGGCCAATCACGAATAATGAGGTTCACGGGCAGACTTGGTTGTGACGTGCGTGGGCCATGTTATGCAGACGATGGCGTTTGTCACACTCTCAGTCTTGACAGTGCATTCTAAAAAAACGGTGTCAGAGTAACGTTTCCTTCAGTGGCTACTTTTATGATTATTCACAACTGGGCTGCAGCCCTGGGAGAAGGGAAATGGGGCCAGGAAGACGAGCAGCCCTGAGTCCGCTCCACAGGCTTTTATTTCGTTTCCACAAAAACTAATACCGTGGCAAAAGCATCTTGCGGGTTCGGCGTCTCCTGTGTGACTTGAGAGTGTTGATGTGCAGGTTTGTAAGCAAAGGTCTACGGAGCAGGACTTCAGTCTTAGATAGCCATCGACCCCTCAGCAGACGACATTTCTGAAAAATACGGGAGCGGTGTTAATTGCTTTTGCACAGTTAACTAAGAGGCGGTGCTATGACAATGTTTCAGTAGGCGGTAACAGGCGGACCGGAGGAGCCTGGGCTCAGTTCCAGACCCGCAACAAAGTATCTCCAGGAAGCGAGCCACGATTTGGGGATTCGGGGCTTCCCGGTGTGTACAAAGGTCACGTTTACACGATCCTGTCACCTGTTCTGTGGGCAATGGCTTAGGTCCAAAAGGCGATGGGCAAGCTTTAATTTAAAAAAAATAAACACGTTGTTGCTGAAAATTGTTGACCCGCATCTGAACCTTCCCTCTGACGGAGGCTCTTGCCTTCAGCCGCACGGGGTCTGGGAAGCCCAGGAGCCTGAGGGGAGCCTGTATGTTGTGTTTTTTCTGTTGCTAGGCAACACATGCCCGTAGGCAGAAGAGACTCTCCTTTGGTCCCCACCCTTTCCGGGGGTCGGGAGGGGCAGGGCTGGGCCGGGTCCAGCAGGTCCCAGTGAAGGTCGGCTGG
Source organism: Sturnira hondurensis (assembly GCF_014824575.4). NCBI lineage: Eukaryota > Metazoa > Chordata > Mammalia > Chiroptera > Phyllostomidae > Sturnira > Sturnira hondurensis. Next base: position 1,881,121 of record NW_028087067.1, read on the forward strand.
GCCCGGACACGCCTGCAGCTCATGGTCCCCGAAGGCTCACCTGTCCTTCGGGCTGCACCTCCCGGGGTCCCCTCTGCTCCCTGGGACCCCCCCACCCCTCCGAAGAGCTTTGTTTGGACGGAGTCATCCTGTCTTGGGCGCATCTCCATTCTGACCCCTAGAGGTTGACGATTTGGAACCTGCAGCTGCAGCTTGGGCTCACCTGTGCCGGGGCTGCGGGATTGAAGCAGGTCACACGGAGGAGGGGACAGGCCCCTGTGGTGTCAGCCCCAGGAGGGGGTCACAGGGTCACTTGACAGTCTGTCCAGATGAGTCCACTCAAGCTGTCACGCAGGTACAGACTTTTTACAAAGGAAACACGCAACTCGATTTACGTGAAGTTTCGCCTTTTCAGGAAACATTTCTGGTCACGTTACGAACCTACTCTGTGTAGGTAAAGCAGCCGGCAAAGTCACTTTCCGACGGCCACAGAGAGTCCTTGGGTTTTAGGACTCACAGCTTCCCACAGCCCGTGCCTGCTGCCTGGGCGTGCCTGCCAGGGTCCCACCCACCGTCCCTTCCCGTGGGATCGCGGCCCCTGTGCAGGGACTCAGAGCTGCCGCGCAGGTGATGAGGGGCCTCAGGTGACTCCCCTCCGACCAGCGGGAAGGCTGGCAGAGCAGGCCTGATTGGAAGAGAGGAATCTGTCCTTGGTGCCCCACGGAAGGAAGGACCTTTTAAAGACTAGTGACTCTTTGGTGCATTCCTGGGTTCCTTTCCCTGCCCTGTGACCAGGGCGCATCCCAGTGTCTCTCCCTCAGCCCACGCACAGCGTCCCTGCTCCTGTTTCCTCGTGTGTGGTGGAAGTCCCCCTGCAGTGGGGCTGTCCCCAAGCCGCAGCCCCCTGGGCCTACGCCAGACCCTGTGGAGCTTGTCACAGCCCATCCTGCAGGCTGGGTACCATCCCAGCCTTGAGGGCCAGCTTGTCATCCTGGGACCACCCCTGGCGGGGCTCAGCTCTGAGACAAAGGGCCCCCCTTGGTCAGGGCACCCCGTGACCAACCATTTCCTCGGGGAAGCCCCTTCTGGTGCCCCAGTGAGCACTGTGGCATCTGCCCTCTCCCTCAGCTCCTCACTCTCCGCTCTCTGCATCCCTCAGGGCCCCCAGGTTTTGCCTGATGGGGTCCCTTCCCACCCCCCTCAAGCCTATGGACATGGACTCCAGACTTGGACCTGGGCTGAGCTATCTCAGTGACACACCAGCCACTTTCTTTTACATCAGTCATGGAATGACCTTGGTTAGGCTCCATGGAGATGACTCAAGGGTTGAGATATTTTATTCAAAATGCATCAAACACATCTAAACTCACAGTTTAATTCCAAGTGGGTTTTTGCTTTCACACTTTTTGCTGACCACCAGATCAGAAGCACCAAAGTTCCACCTTCGGACCACAGCGCTTGCCTCTGCTGGCCTCATGTGAACTTCATCCTCGGTGACTTGCTTGCGTGTATCACTGTTACTCAGCCCCCTGCCACCTTGATCGTGCCAGACCGTGTTTGCAGGACTCGAGCTCAGCGCCCTGTGCCGGGGCGCACTGACGTGGGAGGCTGATGGCCACTGTGGGCTGGCCGGCCCTGTCTGCATCGACCGGAAGGACAGGGTCTGTACGGCGTCCGGGCCAGCCCTCACGGTGGGCGCACGGGGGCAGCTCATGTGAACTTGGGTAGGTAGGTCATTCCTCAGTCACAACGACATTCAGAAGTCACACAGAAATGTGTCAACAGAGCACGTCCGCAGGAAGCCGGGCACGGTGACAGCAACCTCTGGGCTGGGCCGTTCGAGGAGGTCGAGGGAGAAGCTGGCGAACCAGAACCGGTGCTCACGGGAACGTGGACGCAGACACAGGGAGCAACCGGATCAGCAAGGGCGACCTCGGTGTGACCACACAGAGCAGGCAGATTTCCCAGCCAAGTGAGACGAGGTGGCTTCTGGAACCTGGGCCTGCTGCGGCCGGTGGTGCCCGAGAGGCCCCTGGTGCGGAGAGCAGGTGTCCCGGGGGCTGGAGCCGTGTACCTGAGGATCTGTGCTGGGGGGTGGGGGGTCTCTGCAGAGCGTGGAGAGAGTGGGGCGCAGCCGCAGAGAGGGATCTGCTCCCGGAAAATGAGGTGTGCACCTCTCACCAAGCTCTTTCCAGGTTACTGTCCTCTTAGTTTGGGGGAGACCAGTGAAATGGTTCTCCCACGAATTCTTTCCAAGTACAGCATCATGACTCTCAGATGTGAGGGGGGAAAGATAATAGTGCCCCGGCTGCTCTGGCTCCGTGGATTGAGTGCCAACCCGCAAATCAAAGTGTCATTGGTTCGATTCCCAGCCAGGGCCCATGCCTGGGTTGTAGGTCAGGTCCCCAGTAGGGGGCGCGTGAGAGGCAACCTCACATTGGTGTTTCTCTCCTCTTTCTCCATCTTTTCCCCTCTCTAAAAATAAATAAATAAAATCTTTTAAAATGAACGAAAGATAATAGCTAACATCTAGGCTTCAAACTTATGCTTTAAAAAGATATGCATGTTGAGTGAGACACGAAGAGGCACACTCAGAACTGAAGGTGCCGTAGAAGGAGGTACCGGAGGGAGACCCGGCTGTGCCGTCAGCAAGGTGACAAGGTCCGGACCCTGGCTGTGTGGCCACGTGCTGGGAAACCTGGCCTACCGGCGTATCAGCAGACATCCGTACATGGTCATAAGCTTGACACCTTGTACGGTTTCTGAAAATCGCATTTGCGCTCGGCTCCTGCAGGAAAACAAAGCCTGTGGAATCCCGCTGTACAGAACGCTCTCTTCAACACAGAATGGCTTTCCGTGGAAACAGCACCCCGGAAAAGGCCGGCGAGGTGATTCAGGGGCTGCGGAGAGGTGGGCGGTAGGCGGGGCCCCAGGAAGAGAGCTCTGTGTCTGCTGAACATCAGCGAGGACGTTCCAGAGAGGGGAGAGGCCCTGCGGGGTCCGGGAGCGCCCCTGGAAAACCCAGCCCCCAGTCCCAACCCACACTTGGTGGTTTGCATTGAAAGTTATTCTCTGATGCATACGCTTTCAGATGAGCATTCGAATAATTATGGAATTACTGTGAAATCACGAAGTAAACACTTGGAATCAAACTTGACAGGCTGTCAAAGATGGCATGGGAGGGAGTCTTTGTAGACCCCCCTGCCTGAACTGCAGGACGGACCCCCTTTATGTCTCAGGAGGAGGAAAGGGCTGTGTGTCACCAGGATGGTTCTGAGAAAGCAAAGTGACACAAGGTGACACTTAACCCGTTTGCTTGGTGGCCGCAGCCCTGGGGAGGGAGAGCCACACAGGCAGCCCTGGCCTTCGCTCCTCAGATGACCACTGGTCTCCCTGCCTCGCTGGCGTGCACGGTGCCCCCCGACCCGGCCCGGGCGGAGTGGCTCCAATGGAACCTCGACTCGTCTGGGGTCTGGGATGGGAGGATGGCGCAGTTAGGATGTGGGCCCCCCCCCCACCGTGGCCCTCTCACCCTGTGGAAATCCATCTGCGACCAAGGACGCCTCCGTCACTCTGCGTTGCTCTCCACGAGGCTCAGTTTCGTAGATTCCTTGTTTCACGTTGCAAGGATTTCCTCCACTCTGTGACCGTCTGCGGGCTGCCTGAGACACACTGCTGCTCGTTTTCTGCTTTCAGACTTGATGGGTATGTTGCTGGCCACCGGCACTTGGAGAAAGACAAAGGACCTCGAACTGGGCGACATAAATAACTTAATTATAAGGATTAAACTAAAAGCATTTGACTTGACCGAAGTAAAAGGCAGGCTGGCAGATCCCCCAGCACCACAGAAACCGAACATCCTGTGGGAAGAGTGATGACAGAGTTGTGTTCCGCTCTCCTGCAGGGAACGCGAAAAGCAGTAATTACTGTATTAGCCGCAGGCGTAGATTGCTTTTGCAAAGGGTCGCCCGTGGGTGGATGAGAGCCCCGGGGTTGACGAGCATCGTCAGAGAGGGTCACGGGTCATCTTATTCTGGTCCTGGCTTCTCTGGCACACGCTGTGGCGTTTGTAATGATGCGTTTAAGGGGAAGAGGGCGTGAGATCTGTTCAGAGTGGCGGGTATGGTTCCTCCCCACTGCACGGGTTTTGACACGAGGACATTTGAAGGCTATCCGGGTCCAAGCAACGCCTTCCGCTCAGGTTTAGTTTGGTCTTTGCTACATAAACATTGCAGATGACGCCGGTAGGAAGAGGGTCCTTCCTGCCACATTCTGACAGGAGGCAGTTAGATGGAGGGTGTGGGAAATACTAAGGCGACGGGAACGTTCGGCCGGTGGTGGCCCAGCCTCTGTACTAACACCACTCAGCTGCAGGTGCCAAGCACAGACCCCCAGGGTCAAGCTCGTCACCTTGGTCACAGGTAGGAGTGGCCGAGCCCTCCTGGGTCTTTGCCACCAGCCACTGTCTGGCCTGCTGTCCCTCAGGGCATCTGTCTCTCTCTGAGGGGTCATCAGTGTTGGACACATTTAGTCCCCGAACCCTGTGAGGCTGGAAAGCTCGGACCCCGGTCACTGTTTAGAGAGTGTGAACTTGGGTGTGAACTTTCCTGTGGAGACCAGAAGATTAGAAGGTCGCTCGCTTGCCCTTGGGCTCCTGGGATGGCTGGGTCAGAGGGCAGGGAGGACCTGAGCTCTCCTGGTGGTTCCGGACCCCCGGCTGTCACTGGTGACTCGGCAGGGAAGTGGGTCGGCGTGCAGGGGACAGTGGCGGGACTCGGTTTTCAGGCCGGAGAAGTCCAAGGTCCCTGGGCATTTGGTGTTGGGTAGTCGCGCTCACGACGACGTCTCTCCGGCACACGCGGCCGGCACAGCTGAAGTCAGGGTTCACTCCCCGGACGTGGCGTGGTTGATTCTGACGTAATGACCATGACAATGGGGCTGGAGGCCAGAACGGGAGAACGGCAGGCTGGGGGCTCCCGGGTCCTGGCTCCGTGGGGAACAGACTGGACAGGGTGCGGTACGGGAAGTGCCGCCATGCACAGGGACAAGGACATCCATGGCGACTTCCCGAGACAGCGGCTGGCCACGACAACCCTCGGGGGCGTGTCCCCTCCACCCAGGGGCAAGTGGACTGAGCAGGCCAGACTCCTGCCTCCATGGTGAGCTGAGGGCGGGGGGGGGTGGTCAGTGCGGTCTGCATTGTCCATAGAATGGCTCTCGCTCTCGGAACTTTCTAGAGGTAGCTGTGTGCTTCCGTGTGACATGGGCCCGTTCGGGGGAGACATGAGCGATCTGTGATGCAGTAGAGTGGCGCAGTAACCAAAAGAAACGCTCAGAGATCCCTCATGCCTGCCCCCCATTCCTTTCTCCCTCTGACTGTCGGAGTGTCTCACTGACACTCCAAAATGCAGAGGAGTGAACTGTTAGGAAATACGAGTGAAACGAGTCGCTAGAATCACGAAGAAGACGGCTTTGCTCTCATTGGAATCGGCCCTGTTATTCGGGCTCCTGGCCGCAGGGCGGCTGGGAATGATCGTTGCTAATTTGTCACCTGACTGGATTCCCATGACTGGGGTAACACTGCCGTGTGTTCCCCAGCTTTTCTGGGTGGGGTTTTGTACAATGACCACGGCAATGATGCAAACATGCCCTAAACGTCTCCACACTGGCCCGTCAGACCTGCTGGGACCCCTCCTTGCAGGTCTCTTTGGGCGGTGTGGAGCCTCGTTCCTTCCAGGTTTGGTAAATAATCTTGTGGGACCCGTTCTGGAATTTCACTCACCACATGTTCTGATCAAATGCTATTTTTACATCCTCCCAATGTCTCCAAAAATCAGAAGGTTTTTTAAATGTGGAAGACGTGCATTTGTTTTCGTGGTTTGGAAAGCCAGCCTACTGGTTTTTTCAAATGTGTAGGCGAGTACTGAATTTTGCATATTTTAATAACACTTGAAAAGCAGGCGAAGCTTCAGAGTTCGTGGGACTTGAAGGCACCTTTCACCAAACAGGAGATGGGCCTCAGCGCCACGCACGGCGCGACCAGGTGTCTGGGTGCCGCCAGTGGAAACCACAGCCTCCTGGCGAGCAGGGGTGCTCTAGGGGGCCGCAGGTCTCTGTCCCCATCACCCTGGGCGACCCTGTTCCCACCTGCCCTTCCAAGGGTGAGCAAGTCGGTGAGGGCCCCTGTGGCTGGGCCTCCTTCTCCCTCCTGGGCTCCCGTGTGGAGAGCGGCTGGGCTAGGTAACCCCCCCAGCGTTTGCCCACCGACGGTGGCCGCTGTTTGTCCTGTGGGTTCGGCAGCTGGTGTCTTACAGGCCTTAGGCCGGCAGAGCAGAGGAGTCAGACGTTCACGGGAGCCAAGACCCCTGCCCCCCAGCCCTGAGTGGCAGTGTAAGCATCCCCCTCGGTTTCACTGGGGTGGGTTCCCCAGGCTCGCTCCTTCCCAGTGTCCCGAACCGACATTCTCGTACGGACCCGAGGGGTCGGGCAGCGCACACTTCCCAGAAACGCACTTTACCGTGGACACTGCCCCCAACCACAAAGAGCAGAGGATTACACAGGGAACCTCTGTCTCGGACGATGCCCCGCAGCTCAGCCCTGACCACAGAGAGCCCCGCCCCCCCCACGGGGAGGTGGCCTGTGGGTTTGGGGTGGAAGTTTCCTTCACGGGAGGCAGGCGTGACAGGCAGACTTGGCGAAAGTCGTATATTCACGTTCAACGATTTTACTTTGTTTTGAGTCAAGTGAGGTAGAAACAGGTGTAAATGGCCCAGGCAAGGCCCCTGTCTCCGGCTCTCCTTTTCAAAACGGCCACACCCTGCACCGCAGTGCGCGGACAGAAATAATGGGGCGGCACGGCCCTCCTCACCGAGGGCCTGAAAATATGCCCCGCCCCCCACGGGAGTTCTCGGTGCCGCCGTGGGAGCCAGGCCCTCGTTTCCTTCCTCTGCTCCTTGGGTTTGAGAGCGGACCTTGACGAAGGCATTATCGGGGCTCAGCCCCAGAGTTTCTGCTGTGTGTGGAGTCGCTCACCGGCCCCTGTGCCACAGGCCAGTGGTCACTGGTGACCCTGAAGGCCCTATCTGCTGTGGGCAGGGCTCTGTGACACTTCCCCTCAGAGGTGGGGACCTTGTGGTCCCAGAGGGAGGGGCTCGGGCGGCTCTGGATGTCAGCCCAGGGCGAGCGCTAGGGGAGCAGACCCCCAACAGCCCCTGTCACCTGGGGTGGGGGCTGCCCTGCACCCGGAAGGCCCCCATGGGCCGCAGAGGGCGGTGGAGGCAGGAAGGCTTCCGGCTCTCTGGGGAGCCCCACACCGTGGCCAGAGGTGGGTCAGCAATGACAACCTGGGGTTTTTTCGGACACACCTGCTGCTCAGACCCAGACAGAGCGAGCAGAACAAGGGACGAAGCTCCAGGAGCAGCGCACGTCTAACAAATCCGCCCCCACGGCCCCGCGTATGCCCCCTTCTTAAATTCGCAGCTGTCGTTTCTGTCCACGCTTCAAGGGACACGTGACCACGCGGTGTCTCTCTCCTTGGTAGCTGACGCGGGAACCCGCCCAGTACAGCCCTGCTCACTCCCCCTCTTCCTCGCAGGTTTTGACCTCGTGAAGTGTGAGGACCCCGGGGTCCCCAGCTACGGCTACCGGCTCCGGGACGAAGGCCACTTCGCGGACACCTCCGTCCTGTTCAGCTGTAACCCAGGCTACACCATGCACGGCAGCAGCACCCTGACCTGTCTGAGTGGCGGCCGGCGGGTGTGGGACCAGCCCTTGCCGTCCTGCGTGGGTGAGTGGGGACCCCAGCTTCCTCCACACCCCCACTGGGGCGACCCCTGTGTCCCCGACATTGGTGTGGGCGTTTTTGGTAGAGGAGGCTGTTTTACTGGCACCATTCTATTGAGACGAGGTGCAGAGAGTGATCAGAAACCAACGCGGGCGTTTTGTGCTCTCAACTCTCATTGCTTTGGGGGAGGTGCCTCTCCCTCCGGTGACACTTTGGGGGTGGTGCCTCTCCCTCTGGTGACACTTGAGAGCAAGTGAAGAGAAGTGACAGAGAGGGGACTGACACAACGTGTCACAGGAATGGGATGGGTTCAGTTTTCTGTGGCTCCATCAGAACCCGAGACACCCGGAGTGACCGTCCCCATGTCCCTGTGTGTCCCCTGCAGCGGAGTGCGGCGGGAAGATCCACGCGGCCACCTCGGGGCGCCTGCTGTCCCCTGGCTACCCGGCACCCTATGACAACAACCTGCACTGCACCTGGGTCATAGAGGCAGACCCAGGGAAGACCATCAGGTGGGTGTCTCCCATCGGGCCAGAGGTGGGCGGAGGCGTGTCTGCCACTCGGGCAGAGGAAACAGGCGTCTGTCCGTCACTCCCCGGGACCAGGGGGAAGGTGACGGGACCACAAGGGCAAATTTCCATCGGCTCACAGGCTTGCGCTGCGTGAGAGCCACATAGAATGGAGAAGGGAGGGTGCATCCGTTAGCTTTCGCTGCGTAACAAACTGTCCGCCAAAGCCTAGTTGCCTCAAGTAGTTCTCTGTGTGCCCACGCCTTGGTGGGCTGTCTGGGCAGGTGTGGTGTGGGTGGGGTTGGCCCCGGGGGCCAGCTGGCCTCACTCAGGTGCGTGGCCTCAGCCGGGTGGTGGGGAAGGTGGGGCTTCCCCACCCCAGGTCTCTGTTCCGTCAGCAGGCCGGTCGCCAAGGCAGGTCCTTAGTGTGGGGAGGGGAGGCGCGAACATCTGCTCTCATCCTATTGGCCAATGTGCCCTTTGCCAAAGCAGAGCCCACAGTCTCATGGGCACGTGGAGAAGCCCCCCACCTCTTAGTGGGGGGACGGGTCAAGTTCCACTGGGAGGGGCTTACATGCTGGCTGGGAGGGACGGGCGGTCATCTCGTGAGGCCCCCAAGTAAGTGTGGGATAGGCCGGGACGGCATTCCTGCCCGAAGGTGCGCAGGTCACAGGCCCTCTCTTCGACCTGCACAGGCCTGTGCATTTTTACAGAAAGTGTCCTGTTTCAGCCGAAGGTTCTCACGTTACTGTGGCAAGTTTTCAAAACTTGCTAAGGAAACACACAACAGTAATGTTTTTAAAGTGAGTCCTTCATGTTCAGGTCGGGAAGCTGGGTCAAGAGGCACAGGAAGAAAAGCCATTTCTGAACAGCTTGTCCTTCCTTCACAGCTCCCGGTGGCGGACGGGGGTGGGGGTAGGGGGCTGCCACTCTCAGCAACACACCCCAAAACCCCCTTGAACTCTCCTCTGTCCTGTAGTCGGCCTTACATCTCTCCACAACACTCGTTCCCTTTAACTCTGCCTGCCCCTCCCCCCAGCCCATGCCCCCAAGTCTCTGCCCCTCGCACCCCTCCCCTGCCAGTGCACCCACACAGACTGAGCACACCAGGCCCCCAGCCCCTCCCTGTCACCCAGGACAGTGAACAGAATCAAGAAGTAAAGCCGTGTCCTGAGGCCAGGGGGTGGGTGAGGACCTGCCCAAGCTGGCATCCGTCGTCCTTCCCCTCCGGGCACCCAGCACACTTAGTGATGCGTGTGAACAGGCACGGAGCCACCGCACGGTGACCACTGAACTACACACAAAGAGCATGGGAGGGGGAGTGAGGAGATGCATCTCTGTCCCGTGCTGCCCACGCCCCCTCCTCCCGACAGCCGCCCTCTCCGGGACTCACCTGCCCTTGTTCTGACCCGTCCACACCTTCCGCTGAGTTAACCCCACAGGACACAGAGTACACACTTCGAACCTAAGGGGGGTTCTCCCAGCCAACCAGGGGCAAGAGAAGGAACTCAAAGAAAGTATACATATTCAATGCAGAATATTATTTTAGAGTATTGAATTTGGGTCATTGAGATAAATGTATGCATTTATTGATGTTTCGGGATCAAAGTCAGCTTTATCTGAGCAATAAAATGTAAGAGTCTGCATTCCTCACGAAAATGAATGCGGCCCCTTGTCCGTCGTGGAACTAAATGCAATTAACTATCAGCTCTGCACGTCGCATTCCCGAAAGCTCGATCTGAGTCAACAGAAGCCGTGACCCGGGCGTGGTTTGGAGATTAACCTGGGGACCATCCAACTCGTGACTTTACAGAAACAGGGCGCCCTTCCTTCCCAGGCACTTCCGACCTTGGTTTCCCACCAGGTCCCCTGTGGCTGCTTTTCCGAGAGTTAGAAGGAGCGAGAGGCTCTGACTGCAGACCCTGCGCGGCGTTCCCCTTGGCAGGTGCGTCTAATGCTTCACTAACACCCGATAAGGGAACAGGAGAAGTCAATACGCAGGGAGTTGAGGTAAAAAAAATGCGTAACTCGCATCAGGCACTGACTCTGATACTTAACCGTTAACGTTCTGGGACAAAAGCAACCTTGTCCCACCCATTTCCTGCTCTGGGATTTTTTCTTTCTTCCATTACACGTGTTTCCAAGACGAGAGTTTACCACATTCGTCATCAGATCTTTCCAACTTGAGGCGTCAAGTCCCTCCTGGTGAGGAAGGTGAGGCGGCAGCATCAATTTTGGAACTCGCTTGCCTGACCGACACGCAGCTGCACCCCAAAACGCCCTGGGGGTACCTCCTCGTTGGTGAACCGGAGACTGTTTCTGAGTGTGTCGGTTTGGAGAATTACATATGGAAAAGTACGTAATACAGTACTGTAGGCTAAAAGTGACACAGATGCGGAGAAAAACCAGGCTAAGACTTAGCTTTGGTATTTGTTGCCTAGGTTACTGAGTCCACACATTTCTTTCACTGTTTGCTTGAAAATGAGGAATATGTCCTTTATGTCATCATGAGGTCAGGGACTGAAGCATTAAACACTCTTAATGTAAACAAAATTTATTATTATGCGTTCACACTACGATTTTTTTTACTGTAAATGTTGTTTTTCCTTTCAAAAATGTGAATAAGCACCAGGAGCCCCGTAAGGTGACTGGCTAGTTCCCGCACGTCGGTCTCTCTTTCCTGGCCAATTTAGGTTTCACTGAGGTCCAGAGCAGTTTCCGACTGTGTTTTCCTGTAACTTTTTACTGGGGGTAATGGAAGACCCCAAAACACTTGTTACTGGGCTCTGGGGTCTGGAAGGAGTTTGCGGTTTTCACACCGAGCGAAGCTGTAAAGCAGTTACCCGAGCAGAATGTAATTAAAACCGGACGCAGTCGATCCAGCCACATCTCAAATCACACACACAAGCCTCCCTGAGACCCGGCCGGGCCCCTGCTGGGTGCAGCCGAGGTCGATGGATTGGCGTGAGGACGAGGACTCACATAACTGTGCTCGCCTGTCCCTCCCGGTTCTGATGGTGTCTGGGGAACGGTCGGCGAACGTCTTTCTGCTTGTGGGAAGGGGAAGTCCTTCAGAAGGGTTCGTGCACCCCGAAACATCGCAGGCCTGTCACAGATGACCGACCGTGCTGGTCGCAAGGGTCCCAGACTTGGGAAGTGAGGAGAGGGCGGGCCCTGGTGCCCCCAGCATGGCCTGAGTTTGTTTCCAGCCACGTGGGGCTGTAGAGAGACGGTGCTGCGGTCTGGCTCGGAGAGCTAGGCATGCTGATCACGCTTCTGATCCCACTTCCAGGTCCCCGAAAGAAGGTGCCAGTGAGCAGTGCTCCTTGTCAGGTGTCGTCCTGGTCTCCGTGTGGAGCCTCCGGCCCGTGCCAGGGCCGGCATCCCAGGCAGCCTGGGCCGGGCACCAGAGCCTCCCAGCCTCTCCTATCCCACTGTAGCGGGAGGGGGCGTCTCCTGCAGAGATGTGTCCCCAGGCGAGTCGTCCAGCCATCTAAAGAAAGGGAGCGGCAGCAGCAGGCCATGCGCCCAGGGCCACGGCTGGACTCCAGTCCCTCTGTGGCTGTGGGTCCCCTGCTGGGCTCAGGACCCCTAACCAGACACGCAGCACCACGAGCAAGAGGGGCTGACAGGGTCTCACTGACACCAGTCCCCCAACAGCACACGCGACGTCTGGGTCACCATTGTAGATGAGCTGGGAGAGACTCGGGAGGGACCAGCTGGTCCTAGGCCTTCAGTCCCCAAGTCCCTGCCCCTGTCACAGATGCACATCCCAGGCCCTGACTGGGCTCGTGTCTTCTCCCGAAGCCCCGTCACGGGTCGTTTCGGTTCACACCCAGACAGCAGGGTCACCTCCCTGCCCGCCGGGGAGAAACCCAGCTGACACTGGCAAACATGGGCAGTGACCGGGGGAATTGGCGTGAGGGTTAGGGAAGGGAAGTGCCGGCCTTGGGAGTGAAACTGGAATGGCAGTGAGGTCACAGGGTGACGGGGACGTGGGCGTCACCTCCATTCCATTCCGGGGACCCTGCAGGCCACCCAGATGCCCAGGCCCCTGGGCTTCCTGCTCAGGACCCTGCGTCTCCCAGCCCTGGGTCTGCCTCCTGCCCCAGGTCTGCTGGTGCCGATCCCCCTCTGGGGGGTCCTCACTTTCAGTATGCACTTCACTTCTCCTCCTTACCAGTCCCCAACCTCCGATCTTTTCCAACTGAAACAAAGTCGAGACCCCGTCCATGCTCCGCAGCGTTCTCAGGGCTGATCGCGTCCCCTCTCTCCAGGGAAGGCGGTGGGAGAGACCACTCGTGTGTGACCGCCAACTCCCCACTTATCTCTGCTTTCCCCTTATCTGCTGTGTCCAGTTGGGGCTGCACGTCACTGCCCCCCACTGTAATCTTCTCCCACTGACCTTTCCAAGTCCATCCTCCACCTTCTTCAGCTCACAGAGTCCTCGCTAATCTGCCCGCCCAGCTCCCTCCTGGGGCGTCCCAGCCTCTGGATCCGGCTGGCTGAGCCCTTTCGAGTTTATCTGCTGCGCCCACCTGCACACGCTCTGTGTCAGCACTGAGAGGCCCCCGTGTCTCTCCACCCAGCCTCCGCAGGTTCTCCCTGCGGCCCCCCCAAGTAGTCCCCCATCTTCTGGGACTCAGTCAGTGAAAATGTCAACCCCTCAACAGAAACGCCCTTCTCGTTATTTTGTCTGTGAAGCAGGCGTCATTTTCTCTGGACATCGTCCCCTGGCTCACAGCCCGGGCTCAGTGGTGTCAACACTACACGTCCAGAGACCCAGGGCACCCCTCCAGCCTCCTCACCGCTGTCCCTCCCATGCTCCTGTGGTCCTCGCTTCTCAGGGGCTCTTCCCCTGAAGCCTTCTGACCCCACTGCGCGCCCGCCCTGGCTGGGGCTCCCTGCGTTCACCCCCACACCACTCCACCAGCCTGACGACCGAGCGTCCTGCATGAGTGTTCTCGTCCTCCGTTCCCACCCCGGGGGGCAGCCTTAAGCTTCTTCATGAAAAATAGTCATTTTAGCCCCTGGCTGGGTGGCTCGGTCGGCTGGAGTGTCATCCCGTGCACCAAAGGGCCGTGGCTTCAGCTCCTGGGCAGGGAACATACGAGGTTGCAGGTTCGATCCCTGATGGGGGCACAAACAGGAGGCAGATGCGCGATCAGTGATTCTCTGTCTCCTTGATGTTTCTCGCCCTGCATTTCGTTGGTGTCACGAGACTCTGTCCAAAGCAGCCAAACTCGGGGCGGGAGGTGCGTGTGTGTCTGTGAGTGGGGGTGGGTTTCTCGCTGACGTGCGGCACGTGTGTGCACGGCCGTCCTCAGAACGACAGCCCTCGTGACCAGGACCAGGTGCGCCCTCTGCGCTCCGTCCACAGCCTGCCCCCTCGGCGATGACCACCGCCCTGGCTTTGGGGTGGCTCTGAGCCTCTCCTGAGTGGAGCCGTGCAGTGAGCTCAGTTCTGCGTCTCCATTCCCCGGGCCTTCACTTCCAGTGACACAGTGGGCTGTTCCCCCGGGTGAACGCACCCATCCACCCTGGGTGTGGACGGACCTGCGGACACTTCAACCCACTCTGGGGACGCTGCAAGTGGCGCTGCCGGCTCTGGGTTTGAGGGTCATGCGGTGAAGGTGTGCGTTCCTGGAGGGCACGCACCCAGCACGACGAGAGCTGCGGGTGGTGGCGGACCCTTCCTTCGGCCACAGCGGGTGCGGTCACAGCGTCCGAGGTGCTGGCACCAGGCGCACGCCCATCGCAGTGTCGGCAATTTTGGGGTCCCTCCTCCCAGTGCCCGGGGCCTGGGCTGTCGTCTCCGTGTGAGCCGTGGCTGTGGGTGGGCGGGGTCTGTGCGCTTCCCTGTGACTGACCCCGGCCGCTGCTCTCTACAGGTTGATTGGCCCTGGGAACGTCCTCTCCGATGAACCGGGAGCCGGGCACTTGGCCTTCTGTTACCTGCACTGGGCCCTCGGTCTTTCACTTCTGATTTGTGCGAAATTTCTGCACATCTGTGTGCAACCTTGTGGTTTCTCTATAACAGCTATAACACTTACATGTAACATATAACACACATATAGTACAAGACTATAAAACGTCTTCTTATACTCTATAGTCAGCCATTCTGTTACCAACCAGAGGTCCAAGGGGGGGGCAATACTTGGCCCACGGAGGGATGCCAAAAAACTGCTACAGAACCACAGGGGCCCCTCCCAAGGAGGGTATACTAATACCTACCGGGCTCGTCTGTCCGATGCCAATTGGAAAGACATCTCTCAATGCCAGAGATTTGTGAACAGGAAACAAAGTGTTTATTTAATGCTATTCAGGCCTAATGCCTACATTAAAATATTAGAGTCTTTAAGGGTATACACCTACACACACACACACACACACACACACACAGCGCTCCCTTCTCCCACTGTCCCAACTCTGGGTATCATAAATCAGGAAAAGAGCACACATCCGTTTTTCAGGTCCCTGGCACTGTGAGCTGTGTCGCCTGTCCAGGCAGGATCTCCAATTAATCCAAGGTCATGTGGCACCTTCCACCAGCAAGAGTTCTTTGTACCAAGTTCCAGTCAAAGTCTCTCCTGGTTTCCAGGCCACACAGCCAGAAAAGAGCACCCCAAAGCCGTGTGGGCCTCTTCTCCCAAAGCTGCAGGGGTCCGCATTCCACCAAAGGCGCGTGTCTTTCTTCTTCTCCTGTCCGCAGGGATCTCCATTCTGGCAAAGCTGCGTGGTTTTCCCTTTTCACCTGGCCAAGAGGAAGTCTTAACTCAGTTAAAACCGCATGGTTCTCTCTAATGGCTGCCGTGTCTGGGTTTAAATCCCCCGTGCCCACCTTTCTCTGTACCCCTATTTCCGACTCCTCCCACGATCAGTTACACCTGCCAGTATTTCTGTATTATTCCAAGTTTACGGGGCTGCCATCGTGAGTGTGGGCAGGTGTGGTCCCATGTCCTAGAGCCAATCTCCTCCAAGCCCCCACGCAGGTGCTGTAACTCAGGGGACCCGCCCCCCAGTCACATCTTGGGGGGAAGTGACTTCATTCCCCTAGCTCCAAGCCTGGCCACAGCCACCTAACATATCCAAGTGACCCGCCAAAGGCTATAGATATGTTAAATGACCAGGCCATGGATTAGCTGCAGGGCTGTGACTGTACAAAACAGCCTGCATGTTCCTGCTCCATGTGTCCCTTCCCCCAACTCACATCTGTGGGGGAAGGGACAAGGACATCTTATATGTCTCCCCAATATTCCTATACACTCTGAGTTCTGGACACCGTTCTAAATCTTTCTTTTGGGCCTCCCCCCCACCCCCGCCTTGGCTGCACCCTGTATTAATTTCAGTCTCAGAATGATGTCTTTCAGTGCACACAGACTCTTTATTCAGTGAGTCAAGTTTATTTTGATATGTTTTCTTTTACATTTTGTGGGTCTCTAATTGGTACTTACATTAGGTAACATCAGATACTTTGTTGGGAATGTTCTGAGTGTTTTGGTGTCCAGATTTTTAAAAAAAATCTTGCCTCCCCAAAGTTGTCACAGTATTATCTTAGGTTTTGTTTTGTTTTTTATAGATTTATTGTATCTTCTTCATCTATGTTTCCAACCCACCTGGAGTTAACTTGTGTGTGTGGTATGAGGAAGAGTGAAGGAATTTTATTTTGTCCAGAGTAAAATTTAATTGTCCGTTTGTGGAAAAGTCAGCTTTCCTTGCACGACTCTCTGACCTTTCCCGTAAAGAATTCCACGTACTTTGGTCCAGTTCTGAACTTAATTTCGTGGATCGATTGGTCCGTCCAGCACAGTGTCCTCCTATATTTATTACCTACTTTACAATAAGCCTCAGAACCTCGTACCACAATTCTCCATTGATCTTTTTCATTGGATGACCGGGACTGCACTTGGCCCTTCGCGTTTCCGTGTGAGTTTTGCAGACAGTGGTTACTTCCTGCAACAGGAACTTCTAGGATCTCTGCTGGGATCACTTCAACAGGGGAATTTAAGGAAAACTGACATCGTGCGCAACGCTGCAAACACCCGCTGATCCCCGGCAGGTGCATCGTCCCATCTGCTGAGCTCTTAGGTAGTTTGTCTCGACACTGCGTGCATTTTTCTGGGCGGAGGACTCGGACACCACAGAATTGTTCTTTGCTACTGCGTGCTTTCTGATAACAAAGCAAACAGTCCTTTTGGTTTCGTTTCCTATTTGTGACTGCCCCCAACATGACATTCGTCAGGGGAGAGGAATTTCACACAATGCTGAGTATAAAACGAACTGGAAAATGAGACCTGCACACACCAAAATGACATCCATTATGTGTCATCATTGTTAAACACACAAAAGAGGCCCCGTTTGGGGAAAGTACGAGCCCATGCTCGTCGGAACATCGTAAAAATAGGAATGGAAGTGTCTCTCTCTGTTTTGGGGGGGGGGGTGACAGGGAGGGCGGGTGCGGGTGGCTCAGTGGGGAGGGGGTCTGAGTGTGTCTGCGGGATTTTATTCTGTGAAAGGACCCGAAGCAAACAGGGTAGAATGTTAACGTGGGGGTGTGCACGTGTGTGCACGTGTTGCACGTGTGTGCCATGCTCGACTCTCTTCTCGGCAGTAAAAAGATTTCACGCCGAGCACCTGAAGATAAACTGCCCGTTTTCTACTTTATGGTGAGATGGACGTTGTTCACCACGTAGTACACACAAGAGATCCAATCTAGGTTTGTGGGCAGGTCTCGTCCGCCACCCACTCCGACTTTCACTCTCCCTCACACCGTCGTGTGGAGCAGTGGACAAGAAGCCGAGAAGTCAGCACACTCAGGAAGCGCCGGTTTGGGTGGGGGCCTCAGCTCCTCTCGGCTCTGCTCANGTTAACATGGGGTGTGCACGTGTGTGCACGTGTGTGCACGTGTGTGCCATGCTCGACTCTCTTCTTGGCAGTAAAAAGATTTCACGCCGAGCACCTGAAGATAAACTGCCCGTTTTCTACTTTATGGTGAGATGGACGTTGTTCACCACGTAGTACACACAAGAGATCCAATCTAGGTTTGTGGGCAGGTCTCGTCCGCCACCCACCCCGACTTTCACTCTCCCTCACACCGTCGTGTGGAGCAGTGGACAAGAAGCCGAGAAGTCAGCACACTCAGGAAGCGCCGGTTTGGGTGGGGGCCTCAGCTCCTCTCGGCTCTGCTCAGGTGTCGGGGAACAGGACTCGGCTCTGCGGCCTCCTCTGCACGGAGCTCCCTCAGCCAGAGGTTTCTACACTGTTCCGGAAAACATCTGTGAATCTAATAAAAGTGTTTTAAATTTCATAAAGGAAGGAGTTTACACTACACGTCTCTTCCTTTGTGTTCCAAGTCTTTTACATTTTGTGAAGAGTCTATAGTTTACATTTCCGCCTTGACATTGCTATGTCAAGTAGCGCGTTTTTCTGAAAGTGAAACCCACGAAGCAACTGCGACAGGAGATCGGATCAGAGGCAGGCGGGTAATAAACCTCCTGGGCCTCCTTCCGCCTTTTCTCCCGGCACGCACGCTGCCACCTGGTGGGCGTCTCAAGAACAACAGCGACCCAAAGTTAAAAGCCGGCCCAAGTGAGCTTAAAGCAAAGCCCAGCCACACTTGACCTTGAGGTGTGTGCGGGAAAGCTTTGAATGATGGAAGGAGCTGACAGCCTCCAAAGGCATTGTCCCACCCCTGAAAGGAGCTCGGCACAGGGCTCAGTAGGTGGTCTCTGCCCCATCGCAGGCCCCCATGGTTCTGCCGGTAGGTGGGTGTCCCCTTGGCTTACACAGGTGTGCTGAGGGCGCTGGGCTTGGCCCCCACCCACGGGCCAGGTGGCAGAAAGGTGTGCGTGGGCGGGGCTGAGCCTGTGTGCTGGCGTGCGCCTCGATGTCCTCTCGGGGGCGCGAGGCGTCCCGCCGGGTGACCCCTGCGGGCTGTGCTCTCTCCACAGCCTCCACTTCATCGTGTTCGACACGGAGACCAACCACGACGTCCTGAAGGTGTGGGACGGGCCCCTGGGGAGTGGCACGCTGCTGCAGGAGTGGAGCGGCTCCGCGCTGCCCGGGGACATCCACAGCTCCTTCAGTTCGCTCACCCTGCAGTTCGACAGCGACTTCTTCATCAGCAAGTCCGGCTTCTCCCTGCAGTTCTCCAGTGAGCGGCCCCGCCGCGCCCCACCCCCTGCCCCCCACCCCGCGCTGCGCCGCGCCCCACCAGCCTCAGGATCCTGGCTGTCACAGCCAGAGGACACTTTCTTAGGACACTTCCCCGTGAATCTGCAATTTCAGCACTTTCTTTTACCCCACGTCATTCGCCCACCGCCTTCGCTGTTTGGTGAGAAGTGTCTGTGCAGCCCAGAGCTTGTCCTCTCCCTGCCTCTGGAGTTTTCACTCAGATAAATCACTTCTGTCTAAGCAAACACATAACACTGCCCCAGGGTTTCCGGGAGCAAACAGAGTAGAAAGCTCGCAATGCAGAAATCGAAGCCCACCCCAATTTCGATGATGGGCAGAATGATGGTGGGGTGGGGGGCGGGTGGTGATGCATGAATTCCTTTGTCTCTCCAGAACCCTGGTGCTCTATGCCCGGGGGTGTCCTGTGGGGCGAAAGTCTGTCCCTCCAGCAGGGACCGGGAAGAGAGAGCTCACGATTCCAGTTGAAGGGAAAAATGAAAGGAAGGGGACTCCACGTTTTGGGTCCTGAAGTTCAGTGTGGGGTTAGTCCCCTGCTCAGCAGCTGCAGAAGCTGGAGGAGACCACAGGGCGCTCGGGCCGGGGTGTTTCAGGGAGGCGGTGGGATTTGGGATTCTGCCTCGAAGTCTGGTGACAGTGTCTTCGCTGCTGGGTTGGTGGCCACCCATGTGACAGGATTCAAGATGCACGGGTCACCACATGCTCTCCACGTGTTTGCTAGAGGCCTGTCTCCCAACACCTTCCTGTGCCCAGAACTCTCCCCCAGCTTGTTTGGAGGGGCTGGCCGCTCCTGGCCTGATGTGAAGTCCCTGACCCTTTTGTTGACAAAGAAGGCATTGTTGCCAGGGCTTTAGCTAAAGTTGGGGTCATCGTATAATTCACTGATGATTCTGTGAAGACAGCGTCACCCGAGCCACAGTCACTGGTCCCCCAGCCGGTGGCACCTTGGAGGGCACAGATCTCACAGGAATTTGTTTCCTTTCATTTCACTCGAGGTTCCCGGGGGTTGGTGTGCTTGAAGTCCTCTAAGTTGTGGTGCGTGTTTTCATTAGATAATGCTAACAATAAAACTCAGAGGGGAGTGTGTGTGTGTGTGTGTGTGTGTGCACTTGAGAGAGACAGACAAGTCTAGCCTGATGCAGTTCTTGGCATTTTCCATAATCGGCAGCATTTCCAACAGGACTTTGCCAGAATCTGTTCCAAGTGAGGTCATTGAGATGCCTGTTAGTGCCCATATCTTTGGGGAAATAACCCCTTTCTGCGAGTTCCTACGTGGACAAATGACTCACGATGCCAGCTGGGAGTGCCCGGCATCGGGGAGTGTGGGCAGGCCCTCTTTCCGATCACGGGACCTGTCCTTGTCTCATCCTTGCAGCCTCGGTGGCGTCCACCTGCAACGACCCAGGTGTGCCTCAAAACGGCACCCGGTACGGTGACAGCAGAGAGCCTGGGGACACTGTCACCTTCCAATGCGACCCTGGGTATCAGCTCCAAGGACAGGAGAAGATCACGTGTGTGCAGCTGGACAACCGCTTTTTCTGGCAGCCGGACCCGCCCACCTGCAGAGGTACGTGCAGAGGGGCAGGGGGTCTCCCGGCGGGGGGTGCAGGCAGGCTCCCCGGAACCCTGCCCTGCACCTGTGCCGTCTCCGCAGAAAGATTGCTTCAGGCGTTCTCCCTAGCTAGCACCCGGGCTCTCTGAGCCTATCTCGACATTTTATCATAAACCTTTAAACTTTATTAGGTGAAATAAAGGAAGTAGTCAACTTAATATACGTAATTGACATTTATCTAACACTCCCTCTCCTTAATAATCCTATGAAAATAAGGACCAATCAAATTACTGTAATTGAAAATTTGCAGAGGCTAAAAATGCTTCACCCTACTGTTGCGCTTCTCGTTTTTAATATTCGAACTTGCCTGTAGGCAAAACCCACTCCATAAAGAGCACGTTCTCCTTTTAGATGGTTTCCCTAAAATAGTCCTGCATTTTCATGGAATTCTGAACACTGGGAACTGTGTGCTTCCGTCAAGATGAAGATAAAAGGAAGCTGTTTCTGAAGTTCACCGGAGGTTTCCTAGTATGACCTTGTTAGAAGGGCGCACTCGGTTTCGCAGACTCTACCCTGAACAACGACCCCACGTCTTCAGTCGCAAATAGGGTTTTAAGCCAATGCATATTTTTCTATAAAATAGTAATTTCAGGTAGACTGTCCCTTCATCCAATTAACTGTTTTACCATAGATGCCTATTTGGAGTATTTTGTCTTAATTTTACAAAGAAGCACCACCAAGCTTTGTTGTCATCACGCACTGTCGCGGTTGAGTCTGTCTGTCTTTCAAATGTCTGACGTGCATGAAGTTTAGTCTGTGAAGAGCAAACGTGACAACGGAATGACAGGTGCATGCGTGGTTGCTGTGCGTGGTTGTGCATTGGGTCACCTGGGCAGGTTCGTGATTTAGCGGGCCGGGGCCCTCACGGACACAGCCATGGAGAAATGCCCTGTCTCCCCTGGCCTGTCACGGGGAACTCAGGGGACCTCCCAGGCCGGGGGGCGGGTGGCAGGGACGCGCTCCTCCTGTCTGCGCAGCCCCATCGGAGACGACCGTGTCTGTTCATTGAAGGCTCGGTGCCACGTCCTCCGTGCACGCCTGCTGTGAGCCCCGTGTTCCAGGCTGAGTCACGGGGAGACGGGACGGGCTTCTGGGAGCTCCTTTGTTCCAGGGCAGTGACTGCCTGCAAAGGCAGCCGTCCTATTAGACCGTTGTCCTGCCTCTAAAGTAGGACAGGCCCGTTTGAATCCCCATTTCGCAGGATTTTCAGCTCACGGAGAAGGACATCCCAAAGCAGTGCCACTAACCGCTCATCTCTTTAAAGTGATTTCTCAACTGACGTTGCTTGAAACACTTTAAGTGTAAAATTGGCCGTCTGTCCCACTAAGCTACTGTCTTTTGCTGGTCCCCCTTCTCGGGGAGCTGATTTTGGCTGGAGACCAGGTAACCAGTCCTCCGCACTGAAAACAGCTCACAGGTCTTCGGTCTCTGCGGTCCTCAATGTCAGGTCAAGGACGAGCTACCGTCACTCGCAGGCAACTATCAGGACTGCAGGCGAGCAGACCCGCCTCCCCGCGTGGGTGTCACGTCACAGAAAGGTGGTGTATTGGGGAGGAAGCGAACGCTGGTTTTTCATGGCACTGTGGACGTTCCCCCAGGAATGTGGCCTGGGGCCTCGAGAAAGAGCCCGTCCCCTGGGGCCCGGCTGATCGAGGTGCAGCCCTCCCGGGAGTTCTGTTCTGCTGGCTGGGGACACTCTGCAACTTCCTCTGGCGTTTTCCTCATTCAAAACCCACATGTTTTAATGAAGGAGTTTTGTCAGCTGTGGTTATGAAAATGCTGCCGTCCTATGCCCAGAGGCCACTCCCGTGAACCTGAACCTGCACGAGGAAACCTCCTGATGTTTTCACGTGGAGATCATCTATGTTTAGCGTGTTTGGAGTGGCCGTGTCCTGGTCGATGATCCCATAAACTGCACGTCCTCCACGCCAGCACACAGTGAGCGTTTCCGTGGCACTCTGTGCTCACTGTCACCACACAGGGCCGGATGGCCCCATCCGGACACCGTAGTCCCTTCTTGCTCCGCAGGTTGGTCCCTCCAGGCTTGCTCTGCCACGCTCACACTCTTGCGGGAAAACATCCACGGTTATTTATGAGTGACAAGTTCCTGCAAACTTATGTTTCTAGGGCTTGAATATCGTTTTTGTCAAAACCCAGGCGGGTCCCACCAATTTGCTCTAGTATCGGCCACGTGGGAGCATTCACTTCTGACCAAGAGAACGACAGTATCTACAAATCTCTCAAGTTTCTCAGTCTCACCATTGAATATGAGCAGAAGGTGACGATCCCTGGGTGTTGTCATCGGCATTTTAAATCACCAGCGAGGTCCGGCTGTTACCAATCTCACCTTCTTTTTGGCCACTCGACCGGTCCTTCCCTGATTTGCCTGCTAATTTCTGTTCTCCTTGTATTGTGAGTGCATCCCCATCCGATTCACTGGCTCGCTCTCTCTCTCTGTGTCTCTCTCCGTTTTACCAAATCTCTTAACTTTTCATCTCTCTGTGTATCACTCATGTTTCCACCAGCTTGTCATTCGTGAATTTGTCTTCTCATTTGCTCAGATACGCGGCTTTTCCCCCACTTCCCAGAGGGTGCCCACCGTGGAGGCGTCTTCTTTAGGCATTTTCAGCCCAGTCCTAACAGACTGATTATCCAGACCAGGAACCATCGCTACCTCCCAGCTCCAAGCAAAGCGTCCCCGGGAAGTCTGAGGTAGCCACGATCCCCCGTCCCCAGGGCCACATCTGAAAGGCTCTGAAAAGCAACACTGGGCCCCGCGTTTGCAGAAACTCATTTGGTGGCCACGTCCTGCTCAGGGCTGTCAGGTGGCCACTTGGAGACCGTTTATTCCGCCTGACAGTTCAGAATGTAAAGTGTCTCGTGGCAGAAACGTCGGCAAGCCTCACCGAAGAGTCCCGCCCCATCCATGACGGGTGAAGTCCTCAGCACACCCGTGGGGCCCAGGGCTTTGAACGCAGGACGGTGGGTGGATGCGAATTTGTGGACTTTCTCTGCGTCCGCTTCCCCGGAGAATTTCCTAGGGGGCCCGAGTGGCGTTTTGGACTAAATCCTAGTCCTACCCAAAATAATTCGCAGGCTCCCTGATTGAAACCTAATGAGGCCGAAGTGGAGAGGGCCCCACCGAAAGGGGGACAAGCAAGACAGCGCTGCTCATTTCCACTAGAAGTCTTGAGTGACTTCGCGGGAGCGCCCCCAGGGTGCGGGCGCACAGACCCTTCGTTTCTTCCGCTCCTGCGTTCGGGGCTGGTCCCGAGCGTCTCCTGCCTGTGGAGCCCTGTGGCCAGGGCCCCCAACCTGTTGTTTTCCACCTTCCACGGCCTGTGGAGGGGGCGGCCTCTCCTCTCACCCCTGGCTGGCCCCTTCCCCTCCAGCTCAGCTGCCCCCACCCAGCCCCGACCCACCCAGGCCCCTCAGCTGCGGCGCTGTCAGCTTTCACTGGGTCCTGCGAGGGCCCGTCGGGCCGTCCTTCCCGCACAGTCCGCCGCAGTGACGCTGCGGCCCTGGGAAATGGGGGTGAACGTTGCACCATAACGCTCCCGACTGTGCGTCTGGAGAATTTATTGTCAATATTTCCTATTCAGAGTTTGCCTTTGATGGCACTAAAATTACAACAAAAATACTGCAATCTGTTGTTATTCTTCTTGTGGAAAATTAAGTTTTCGGGAATGTTAAGTGAGTAAACAAAGTGACATCCATCACAGAAAGTTGCCGGGTGCATTACCTTCATCTCCTTTACAAGAAAGTCGTTTTTGTCTGTGTAGGAAAAGGCCCCCCATCGGGGGGCACCCCTCTCCGCGAATATTTCTTCTAAACGAATATACGATCCACGATGTGACACTGGATGTAGCTTGGAGGAAATGCATCATTTGGGCTGGTTTTTTAAAACAACCAGGCGATAAACACAGCATCGGTACAAGGACCCGCGAGTGAGGCCGGCGTGTCCACGCAGGCACCCAGCCCACGCGCACTCGTGAGCTCTGCAGTGTTTTGGCACCTTCCACATGACGAAGCTGTCGCAGAAATCCCATCGAGTCAATGAACCGACCTTACACACTTTCAGCTCCAAGGCCCAAAGTCGGCTTGCCTCTTAATAACATTGCACTAGCTAATTATCGCCTTCTTCACGGGAATACAAATGGAAGCACATTCCACCAAAATGGAATGACTGAACAGCCCCTAAGTTTGTGTCTACGATACTTGTTTCTGGGGATGGACAGAGGTAGGTTCACATAATACAGATAAATAACAGAATCATTGATAAACAATGACACAAGAATGAAGTCCCTTTCGCATACTCAACACTGTGGACACTGTGGACCTACTTTTGCACCCCCCCCCCACCATGCACTAAGCGTTGTGACCAAGCAGTGTCACTTCCAGGGGCCTTTGTCCCCACTCTGCCGCTCCGTGGACACATGTGCTGGGAGGTTGGTCACCAATGTCATGTCAGTTCATCACGGGAAACTCAGGAAAAGTAACAAGCCCTCCAGGCACCAGTGGGCTGTGAGGAGCACACAGACCTACACGTTTGACCGTTCAAACGCACGGCCTGAGTGCTGAGCACCCTCACAGCCTAGTTGAGTGTCACGGCCAAGCCTGAGCAGAGGCAGCAGGGCCTGGGCCGCTTCCCAGGGCCAACGGGCAGCAGCTCGGCCTCGGAAGCCAGGAGAAATGAGAGACGAGCGTGCAGGACCGCAAAACCGCATTCGTGGGGGTGGCGTTCCTACACGGGTCTTTTCTTCGTGGTTCTGCAGTGTGGCTCACAGGTGTGCGGGGTGATCTGCTGATTTTGACAAAGTGTAAGATTATAGCAAGAAAAGATCAAGTCTGAAAATCCCCCCTGAAAATGGGGAGGGGCGTATGTCAAATGTCACCCCGGGCGAAGCCCCTGCAGTGTCCCCCCTGGGTCGCTTTTTCCCGGGTGGTGTCCTTCCATTCACACTGGCCGGTGCTCACTTCTCTCCTGGTTGTCCCCCTCTGTGACAGCTGCGTGTGGAGGGAACCTGACCGGCCCAGCGGGCGTCATTCTGTCACCCAACTACCCGCAGCCCTACCCCCCCGGGAAGGAGTGCGACTGGACCATCACGGTGAACCCGGACTTCGTCATCGCCCTGATATTCAAAAGGTACCGTCCCTCCAGGAGCTCGTCTTTTCAGCAGGACGGCGAATGTCTGCCCTTCAATGCCCTTGCCCTCCGGGGGGCGGGGGGTGTCCAATCTGGCACCCAGCGGAGCGCGGCTCCTGCGTCCGAGGGAGGCGGCATCGGCCAGTGGCACCCGAGCCAGCAGCCTCCCCTGGGGCCTCCCCGCGTACCGCCTGTGCCCGGGCCCGGGACGAGGTTGGCACTGCTTCTGGACTCTGCCTCACAGGCATCGCGGTCCACGGGAGAAAGTTTAAGCTACTGAATGTCCATAAAAAGTCATCGGGATGTGGGACTGATGTAGGTCCCGTGATTTCTCGGCAGCCTCATGTCTCCTTGGATGAGCGAGAGCAAATTGATTTCCGCGGTGCATCTCGTTCGACCCCCTCCCCCCGAAAGGCAGTGCGGTGGCTGTGAAGACAGTCACTGTCCCGCCCTTCGGTGGCTGTAAAATCCGAGTTCCCAGATGTGTGTCTGAGGAAAAAAATCTCAGACTCCTTCGTGACAGAGTAGGTGATGGAGTTTTCCATGTGATGAGTATTTCACCAACATAAATTCCGTAGAACTATCACATTGTAACTACTTGGTGTGCATTATAGTTTCCTTTTTTAAAATCCAAGCTCTTCTCCAGCTTCACCGTCTGAAGGCTGAGCTTCGGGAAGGGCAAGTTTAGATGATGAGGGTCCTTGAGGCCGCCCTCGGCTCGGAGGCCTGGTGACGCCGGTTAGTCAAGCCGGGCGCGAGCTTCGGTTTCTCCCGATGCCGGCGTCAGGCTCAGGCCTGGCTGGGAGACGGGCTTCCCTGCTCTGAACCCGATGAGAGCGAGCAGGGAAACTGCACCCTCCAGGGGTCCGAGTCCCAGGTGGGCTGATGGGCCTTCGTCCCCTGAAGTCACTGAAACTGCCCTAAGCTGACAAGTGGTGACCACGTTACGGGGCCGCTCGGCCACACAGAAAACCAGGGCAGAGCTGAGTCCGTTTCTGGAAATCTCCGCAGTTCTGGTGATTCGAGGTCCCAGCAGTGCCCTCGTTAAAACCGCCCAGCAGCAGGAGAGGACGGGTCAGTGGGCAACCCTGGACGTGCGGGGAAGGGGGCCTGGCTGGGGGCGCTCCCTGCATGTGACCCCTCATCCAGGCGGCCAAAACTCAGGTCGCTCGGTGGCACAGAGAGCCGTCTCCAGTGTCCCTGCCTGTCCCTGCGCCTCTGGAAGAGGGTTGAACTAGAAATCTCCATGTGTTCAGCCGACACTCGGGTGTTAGGGACCAGAAAAGTCACCCCCCTGTGGCTTCCCCTAAAACTCGGACAGTGTGCGTGTGCACGGCTGTGCCGTGACAGGGCGGGGAGACCCCGGGGCTTTAGAAAGAGAGTGCCGATGGGGGCCGGACGCCCAGCTTGCCGCTGAGGCTCTGCGATGGTGGGCGCAGGTGAGACTGAGGGGACAGGGGCCTGCCACCAGCGCCCACACAGACTCGGCGGCACAGGCCTGGAGCCCACACGAGCTCCCGGCCTCGCCCTTTACGTGGGGGCTGCAGTGGGGAGGTCCCATCGCAGGCCCCGCAGACTGGGGGCCCCTGCTCCTCACGCGTTGGGACTCAGAGGAAGTTGGGTTGAAAGCTTGGCCGGACTCTGGCCTGCTGTGGGGCCGGACTCCTACTGACTTCTCGGACGGAGTCATCATTGATTATTCTTGTCACTCCCGACGCCCCATGTGGGTTCCGGTGCCTCCAAAAGGAGAGAGAGGGCACTTAGAACATTTTTGTCCCCTGTGCCTCAGTGTATGTCCAGTGTCCGAAACAATCTATCACAGTAACTCGCAATGCCAGTTTCGAGGGGCGCAGCGTGACCAGATTCTGGCAGCACCTTGCAGAGAGTCCCTGACAAACTCCCTGCCCCAGTCAACCCCCCCCCCCCCCCCCCCCCCCCCCCCCCCCCGCCCNCAACCCCCCCCCCCCCGGGGCCTCGCGGCTCCCAGGGCCCCTGCCCACTCAGCACCCACCCCCCGGCCCCCGAGTCGTGCTTAGGCGTTTTCCGCTGCTGACTTCAGGGAGCTTGTCAGCTAAACAGACAAGCGAAACGTCTACAACTTTCTTCGGTGAATATACTGTCGGGAGTCCCCCCATGATCCACGGTTTTGCTTTAGGCATTTTCTGTTACCTGTGGCCCACCGAGGTCTGAAAGTATTTAAGGGAAAGTTCCATAACTAAACACAGTTGTAAGTATGTGCCTTCTGCCTCTCTACATCCCTCCTGATGAAATCGGAGGCCTTCCGTTCTGCCCCGCCCCCCATGACTTGCCTCCTCCCTCGGCCAGCCCGCCCCCTGTCCCTGAGCAGCTCCCTCTCTCCATGGCCTGTGACAGAAAGACACCACAGTCCCACAGCTCTGATCACAGCATATTGTCGTGAAGGCTCCACTTTACCGTCCTTGCTGTTCTCAGACTCTCCCCGCGCCCACTGGCTGCCTTAGACGTTATCGGAGGGATGAGTGTGCAGAGAGAATCCGTGCATACAGGGTCCGGTACTAGCCCTGGTGTCAGGTGTCACGGGGTCTTGGAATGCATCCCTGGGAATAAAGGGGTCTCCTGATTCGGGGGCCTCCTGGGAGAGAGCACAGCCTGACGTAGGGCGGTGGCAGCGTGCAGGAGGGCCGGGGGTACCAGTGCGGGGTCCCCTGTGGTCCCATTGGGTTTCCTTCTGGACACCAGGAGCGGGTTCAGGGGCCCTTACATACATGTTTTATCACTTGAATTTCCAGATAAAGGGCCTGCAATTCTAGCACCTTCTGTCCTTTCCTCCTGCTCCCCAGCTGAGGAGTGACCAGGGGGCACACACAGGGCCCGGATTAGAGGAGAAGGAGCAGAACGGGGAGGCCCCCAGGGGGCGCTGTAGACACCTCTATCTGGTCGGTTTGTCCTGCTCACAGGGAGCCCTGCGACACCTGAACCCGCTCCGGGCTTCACTCCGGAGCCCGCACACTTGTAAAGGTCCCAGACTTAGCGCAGCCTCGCATCAGCCGTGGCAGGGACACCTAAAGCCACCTCCCTCTTGAGAGCACTGGACTCTAATTGTCAGGCTCTGGGGGGGTTTCTAGGATGTTAGCGTTCGAGGAGAGAGAGAGGTTGAGGGAGAAACAGAGAGAGTGGGAAAGAGAAATGAAGACCACCCAGCTGTAGTGGGGCGGCGAGACACTCCCGCACTTGGTTCCCTGGTACAAACCGCTGGCATTGGCCGAGGTTTCTGAGAGAGGAGAGCCCATGACGTTTACAAAGTACAAACAGTCACGAAGAACTTTCTTTAATCCTTTAAGAATAGTCAGTACCTCCAATGCTGCGTATTTCCAAAACTAAGTGTCCACACAGTTACCAGCTCTCGGTGGTAATTCACCTCCTGAGTCCAGAGCAGGACATTCCGTGTATTGTACTGGGATCCCTGTTCTCATAGGGATCGTTCATAGAGATCCGGTTTAGGAGTCACGTAAACTTGGAGCGGCATGTATTATTACAGTGGATGCCTGTTGCCGTTATTCCTGTTTTGACACTCTGACGGATGACCTTTAACGTTCCGACTGTCTCCGCAGCTTCAACATGGAGCCCAGCTACGACTTCCTGCACGTCTACGAGGGCGCCGACTCCAACAGCCCGCTGATCGGCAGCTTCCAGGGCGCCCAGGCCCCCGACAGGATCGAGAGCAGCGGCAACAGCCTCTTCCTGGCGTTCCGGAGCGACGCCTCCGTGGGCCTGTCGGGCTTCGCCATCGAGTTCAAAGGTACTGTGACCAGCGCTGGTGGGCTCGTGCATCCCCGCTGGGGGCGGGGGTCATTTGCGCCGTTCGCGTTGTTGTACGAGGCCTCGCTGCCTGTGTCACGCCTGACATGCTGGTGTCTGCCCGTCCGTCTGGGGCAAGCATCGGACCTGTGCCGTGCAGATGGAAATCCGGTCCCATGTCCCCGCTTGGCTGAGGGAGAGCAGGCGAGGAAGCTGTTTCGCAAACCCATGGTCCTTTACAAATAATGGTCCCTACAGCGGAGCGTGACATCCAGGGATGACCCTCGGATGTGCTTGCACGGCTTCTGCTTTGTTTCTTCGGGTCGACACGGTTGACCTGCATCGACCACCTTGGTCTTTCCTCAGTGTTTTCCCATGTGAAACGCCCTGGGCGTCGGGCGGTGAGGACTCTGGCCAGGCACAGCTGGCTCCCTGGTCACTGGACCATCGGGGACCCGCCTGGCCTGTCAGTCATACCCAGAGGCAGCAGACAGACAGACAGACGCCCACAAAATGCACCCTGACTGAGCACTTTGTTCTTGGGCCCATGAAAACAAATGATTCCTGTCCAAACCCCTTTTTCATGTGGACAAAGAAAAGGCAAAGAATCTGAAAGAGGAACTTAACAAAATATCAATTCTCAATAGTGAGCACTTTACTAAAAATAACAAAAATATGTGCTTTCACTGAAACTCCCGAGTTAGTTATCAGTTATTAGACCTTTAAAATAAACGTTCCATCTCTCTTAACTCTTTAACAGGCTTGTCTTTTCTGTCTGGTTTTAAGTAGAAAATTAACCTATTTCCCCCAAAACAACAAAATCTACAAATGTACGGACCATTATGAAAAGGTACCGTGAAATTGCAGGTGACCGGCAGTCGGGGGTCCCTGGGCTGTTGGATGGACAGGGTCTGTGGACGTCTGGGAGCAGTGAGCAAGAGCGCCATCCTGAGGGGTACGTGTCCTCACACGGCTTCTGTGCGAACAGAAGTCCCCTGAAGTGTGTCCCCCCGACAGTGTGGTCCCGTGATGGAGAAGGAAGAGTGCGCTTCATCTGCACCTGGGGAGGCTCCGTGACCCTGCCTGCCAGGTCGGCCACATGCCCAGTGACTCCGTGGATGAGGGCACGCGGGTCCCCAGGCTCGCTCGTGGAAAGGAGGAAGAGCTGCCCTTGGATTTGTGACCCTTCCTTTCCTGACCAGGCACCTGTCCAATCAGGGGCTACAGCACCTCACAGTTTAAAGTGTCCCCTGGGTGTCTGTGACAAAACAACCCGTGGAGAGTGAGGAGGCACCGTGGTGACACGATTCACATCCAGCAGCGACGGGCCCCTGCAGGTCCGGGGGCAGCGTCAGGGCCCAGGCTCCGGCACCACAGGACGCTGATGGAGCGTGGGGCGCCCCTGCCAAGTGAGGGGGCGCCTGGCACAGTCACCCCGCTGGGTCCCTGGTCGGACCCCCGAGGGGTCCCAAAGCAGCGGGGACGTGAACACCAGCAAAACACGCCACGTTATGAAGGCATCTCATCCGCAAGGTGACCAGCGATGAGAAAGATGCCCCCTGACTTACCACCAGGCATCCTGCACGGACGGCTGGGCAAATGGCGCCGGAGGCTCGGGCGCCGTTCATTTCTGCGCAGGTTAAACACCTGCCATTGGCGATCGAACTTAGCGACGTGGAGCAGAAGATGGTGTGGGTGGGGCTCCACCCAGCAGATAATTAGCTAGAGGTTGAACACAAAGTCAATGGCCCACAAGGCTGACAAGGGGACGACCTTGGACTGCAGGCGTCTGCCGAGAACTCTTCACTCTTCTGTGAGAGAGACGTGCGCGCCCAACAAGCACCTGGATTGCCAGGCACTCAGAGCGTCATGCGGGTGACGGAGAAGACCCCAGGCTGCTCTGGGGGCAGCTGTGCCCATTTGTCCCTTCACACTGAAGAGAGGTGTCCCGGGTCCTCTATGGGCTCGGAGGCAGCTGCAGAGAATCACCAGACTGTCACCTCCCTTTGAAAGAGCCACGTAGGTTTGCAGTGAAGCGATTGGAGAGACCGTCCACAAAACCCACCGACAGCCGAGACACGGAGCCCACAGAGGGTGTCGCATTGTTATATGTGAGCATGTCACTGTACATGCAGGTCATAGAAGCGATATGGCCTGTTGGTCGATACGATTTATTCTAGGGCATGATCCCCAAATATATCACCATCAAATATATGCAAATACTTACGGGTGCACATTTGCATGCATGTGTATACTGTGGTTAAACAGACATATAAAAGTATGTATTATGCGATATTTATATATGTTGCACTTTCACCACAGCACGCAAGTAAACGGTGCGATAGAACATGCTAATGCTTGCTAATGGCAATTAGAATATGCTAATGCACGAGTCAGCACTTGCCAAGGAGACTGCCAGGCCCACGCGGACTCGCAGACCGGCGCAGACACGATGGGAAATGAGGAATACATGCGGGAAACAGGCCTGCTGCTCTCCCCGCGGGCCCAGCCCGGGTCTGGGCTGGGTCCCTTCCCTGCATTATCGGGTCCTCAGGGCCGAGTGCGGTGGAAGGTTCTCCCGACTCCTGCCTGCTGCCGCCCAGGGCGCCCGTCCCAATGGATCACCATCAAAAATGAAATAGCATCCTGCCTCGCACTCCCACTTTCCGGAGGTTCTTAGACGTGCGGAGCTCTGCCCGCACAGGGGGGGATGGGCGCGCATAAGCTTCCTGCGGGAGGGAGGCCCAAGGAAATGGCAGGAAGTTTCTATCTTACCCACTCGAGTTGCGCTCAAGCCCATGTTGGAATCACCAACCCCGCCCTCACACGTGCACATTGACGCGCACGCGTGCGGAGTGGTAGTTTATTAACTTTACAGCACCAAGGGGGACATTTCAGGGAACTTGCGTGTTGACCACGCGGAGACGGGGAAGTGCGCTGCCACCGCTTCTGACGTGGTGGGGAGCTTGGATGGCGGAGCGCGGAGAAGCAGCAACAGGACGCAGGTCGGAGGACGAGATTCCAGGCAACGTGGAGGCGCGGGCGACTTCTCCGCCTGGAGATGTTTGGGGAGGTCTGTTGGAACAGCACGTTGAACATATTAAGTCTACCAAGGGGGAGCTGGGTTTACCTACGCCGCGACAAGACTCCGAGAAAAAAATAAAGCTGATTTTGTATTCATATTTGGGAAAAGAGGTTTGGGGTAGCTGTCTGTCTTACTGAATGGACCCACAGGTGGACAGGTCTCCCCAGGGTGTTTTCCTGAAAGTTATGTGATTTTTCTGGAGTCGGTCCAGACTCTCAGGTGTGGAGTGGGCGGGACCCTGCACGGACCGAGCCGAAGGGACCGCGCACTGTGCGCATGCCCAGTGCCAAACGCGCACAGGCCCCCAAGTCTCAGCCGCTGCCACTGCAGCTGGGACAGGTGTGTCCGGGATCCACGCACCGAGGGCTGCGCGCGTGCGGGCAGGCGAAGGGCATTTCTCGCTCAGGCTGGTGCGTCCTTGGACTTGGCAAGGGTGGCGGAGGCCAGAGCGTCTTTCCCTGTCGTCTTCTCAGTCCATCCGCGCCTCGGTGGGGAAGCCCGACGCCCCCATCGCTTCCTGGGCGAGCTGCGTTTCCACCTTACGGGGACTTCAGTAGAAGAGTCAGAAAATGAACTGATTTCCCCAAATCAGTTTCTTTGGCTCAGCACTAAAATCTGTGTTCAAAAGAGGGATAGATGTATAAAACTATATCCAGATGAAAGTAATTCAATAGCAATCCTATAGGAAAATGTACAGCAGTTTGAAAACTTAGAGATATAATTTTATTTTCCCTATTTTTCCATGACACTTCATTATTAAATTTTAAGTATATTTTACTGATTATGCTATTACAGTTGTCCCATTTTTTTCTTCCCTTCCTCCCCCTCCCCCTGCACACCCCCTCCCCCCCACATTCCCCCACCTTTGTTCACAACCATGAGTCGTACTTATAAGGTCTTTGTCTTCTTCATTCCCTACACTGAATTTGATCATTAATAACTTGATAGTTATTGCTACCATATGCAACTATTAGCTTGATAATTAATGAATAACCTTGTTATTAGACAATCGATAAATATTTGTTGAGCATTTCTCAAATGTTGGATTCCATTGAGGCACTAAAAAAAATAAATAAATGAGCAACCAGACAACGGAACACACACAAACTGAGACGCCCAATCTCACATTCGTTCCTTCTGCAGAGAAACCGCGGGAGGCCTGCTTTGACCCTGGAAACATCATGAACGGGACGAGAGTCGGGACAGATTTCAAATTGGGCTCCACCGTGACCTACCAGTGTGACCCTGGCTACACCATCGTGGACCCGTCGTCCATCACGTGCGTGATCGGAGCTGACGGGAAGCCAGCCTGGGACCGGGTCCTGCCGTCCTGCAGCGGTAAGTGACCTGGGGTCCTGCCTGCCCCGCCCTTGCCTTGGAGTCCAAGCTGGTCAGTGGACGGCGCCCCACTGGCCCCTGTAGGCTGTGGTTGGGGTCGCGGTTAGGATGCGAGAAAGGCCCGAAGGCAGACAGCATTCCGCTCTCCTGCTCCCTTAGCTCACTTCTGTTCTGTCCTAGGAGAGAGTGGGCTTTCTTTCCTCTTTGCTTTGGGCAGCAAAGCGAAGCAGCTTTTGGACCTTCACGCTCTGCTGGGTCTTTAGGTGGCCCCGGCACGCCGCTTCTCCCCTGGGCCCCTGTGGCTCCCGCCCCTGCCCCTGGCGCCTCGTTACGGGCACCTAATCCTGGTCGCTCCCCTTCCAGCTCCCTGCGGGGGCCAGTACGCCGGGTCGGAGGGCGTGGTGCTGTCCCCCAGCTACCCCCAGAACTACACGGCCGGCCAGGTGTGCCTGTACTCCATCACGGTGCCCCAGGAGTTCGGTAAGGATGTCTCCGTGTGTTTGTGGACTCGTGGTCCTGTTGTCGGTGTGCACGGGTCCGTCGCTTTACAGCCACCCCAGCTGTTGGCATAATAAACCGCCGTGAAGGCGGGCCACGAGGAGGGGAGGTTTCCCGGCCCGGCCCACACAGGACCCAGCTCCTTCCTCTTCCCTCTGGGACCTGGACTGCTCCCCTGTCTTCCCAGGGTTCTGGCCCCCGAGAGTCAGAGAGAACAGGTCTGGTTTGCCCCTTGCGTTGGCTACAAAGTACCTTCTCAGCGGGCAGTTTCCGGGACTCAGGGAGGACTGCAGAGCCTCCTGGGTCAGGGACATCATCCTGTGACCGTGAGGGATGTCACTGAGTCGGGAGCACACCTGTGAGTGATCGGAGGTGGGAGGCCCGGCTGTGTCCTGTCTGACCCTGGAAACCAGGCTCCCTGACCTTCCCTCCTCAACTTTGCTTCCAACCGGAGCCCAAGCCTGTTTCTCTGAAGGGCTGCATTTCCAGAAGGTTCTCCAGGGCAACCGGTCCTTGGTGTGAGCTCAGCGCTGGACACCAGCATCTCCCCCACAACCCTGATGAACAGGACCCTGTCCTTTGCGTGGCCTTCCTCCCCAGAGCCAGCCCAATAGTAGGCTTCGTCATAGCACCGACCAGCGCCTTTTTCCAGCAGTAAAACCAAAACCCTGCATCGTCTGGCTTTTTCTTCGCACGCAAGTGAGCAGCTACCCCTCGTAGAAATAAAGCCGATAAAGATTCTAATGTCAGAGTCGACTGGAGGTAAAACATTTTTTAAATTCAATTCTACAGCAAGAACATCAATTGCTGGGCAAGAAGCTGGCTTTTGGGAGAAATCAAACAATGTCTGTGAAGTTCTGTCATTTATTATTTATATGCCATCATTTCAGCTTATTCCGGGATTTTATTGAGTTGTCACAACGCAATTATGATTTTTCAGCAGAAAAGCTCACACCCCCGTCCTGCGTATTGATCTGACTTTCCAAGCTGGAACACTCAGTGACATAAACGAACAGGACATCCCTGATGAAAATCTGCACTGTCTTAGCTTCCACCCTCCCTGACTCCCTGCTGGGGAACGACTCAACTCAACGACTGTGATAAGTGTCAAGATGAATGAAAAGCAGTGCCACCGAGTCCTGTGAGATGGGGTGGCGGTCACTGGGGAAGGGACAGCTAAGACAGGCCTTCAGGTGCCAACCCCCCTTGTTCACCCCAAAGCCTCCCCAAAACATCCTTCCTAAAACACAGACCGGACCACGCAACCCCTCGGTGAGCACCGTCCCCCCCGACACCTTCGCCCCAGAGCCGACCCTGGGTTTCAGCCCCAGCTCAGAGGACGAGACGGCGAAGGAAGAAACTGTGGAAGAGAGAACCTCGCGAAAACCAGGGTCCCCTCCTCGTGATGCTGTTTTAGGGCAGCCCCGTCACGGGGGGTCCGGCCCTTGCCCACATGCATCCTCAGTCCTTGTGGGCATCTGGTGCGCGTGTTCTATCACACATGCACAGAACATGAGTGTGCGATAGAGCGTGTGTCGTGTGCACAACTGAACACACACAGGAGCCGCAGGCTTCGGGTCGCCTTGTCGTGCCCACACTTCCCTCGGTGCCTTCACTGGAATCCCGACGTGCACGATGGGTGTGCACACCTCCGCATCTTGCTCAGAACAGTGTGCGAGGCTCTCGGCCAGACGCAGACACCTACGTGGGACCCAGCTGCTTGTTGCTCAGGAATCGGTGCTAAACCGCGGGTTTCTGTGACCCCGGCATGGCCACGTCGGTCAGGTGCGCGGTGGGAAAGTCTGCGGCCGCAGCGCCCTCGGTGGAGGTGTGTTCCTGCGACTTCACAACCTGGAAGGTGGACAAAATGTCGAGTGCAATTACAAGAAACAGTTTCTACCCGTGTGGCTGAGTCCCGCACTTACACTGCAAGGAACTCACATGAATTCCCCGTGAAAATACTCAGCACGTAAGAGTCTCTAACTCCACACTGAATCATATGCTCTCCAAACCAGGCCGTGTCCTGCTCCCTGATCTGGCTCCTCGGGCCCTAGACTAAGTGGGGTGGTGTCCAGGGGACCCCCCCCGCCCAAAAGTAGAATGAAAGGAAACCATCTTTACTGATGTTCAAACTGTGCAGAAAACAGCAACCCCGCTCCATCCCTTAAGAACTAAAGGAGGAACAAAGTCAAACAGTCTTAGCTGAAAAGTTTCAGAAAGCAAAGTAGTTCATTATTTTTTCCTGGGGTCTTAGGACTGGGACCCTTCGGAGGAATGAGTCAGTCCGTAGTGCAGGCAAAACCTGTGCCCCCTCCTCCGCTAAGCCTGCCGTGCGCGCCTTCCTTCCCCAGTGGTGTTTGGGCAGTTCGCCTACTTCCAGACGGCGCTGGACGACGTGGTGGAGCTGTTTGACGGGGCCCAGCCGCAGGCCAGGCTGCTCAGCTCGCTGTCCGGCTCGCATTCCGGTAATGCTTCGCTTCTGTTGCACTGGGGTAGTGCGAGGGAGGGATTTTTAACATGCGCGCGCGTGTGTGTGTGTGTGTGTTGGGGGTGGGGAGAGGGAAGTTAACGATCTCAGAGTGCGTTTGTTTTAGTACGATCTTACCTTCGATGTAGAAGTTCAGACGCACTTTTATCCCACATGGAGAAACTGCTTGGCTCTATCGTTTTACTTCCTAAGATTCCGAAAAACGCAATGTCCGTCTCGATAAGGACGGCAAGTGTCAGAAAGAGGAAGAACCGTTCTGTGCACTTTGCCTGCTGGGCCTCCTTCCCAGAGCTGACAGGACTGGCATGTGTCTCCACCATTTGAATCCTGTTCATGTGTGGCGCCACCACACCCACACGTGTAAACAGTACATGTGTTCACACACATGCACCCATCTATGTCCACGTGTCCGCAGACTGGGGGCTTCACGAAGCACAGGATGTGAACTCGCAGCTGATTTTCACTCTGCGTTTTCGCTGCACGGGGCGTTTTTAAGTCTCCCTGGGAGACGACACGCTCTGGGCGGGCCTTGGCTGCTTCGTTCTGAGCAGCGTTCCGCGGGGTGACTGGCCTGCAGCGTGCTCGCACGCACACCACGTGCCTGTCTGTGGCGGCACCACTGCATCCTGCCGGCCACTGAAACCCAGGGAGGCCCTCTGTGTGCATCACAGGCCGGGGCCACCCGAGGTCAGAGTCTGGTAGGCCTGTTTTCACTATGACCCACGGCCATAAACCTGAGTCTTGGTCATTTCTGTGTCCAAAGATGGGGGTCTAGAGGACCCCAGAGGACATGTGTGTAAAACACAGACCCACATTGAAAACTTACCTCTGGAGGGTCACGCCATCCCCACGCCCCTCACAGGACCCGAGAGTGACCCCTTGGGCTTGGCGCCTGCACTTCAGTCAGAAGATGAAAATAAAATGTGCTTCATGAGGCTTTTACCTAAATCCTTTATTTTTTAAACCAGCTGTGGAATCAGAGACACTTTGCCAAGTTTACGTAAAGTCTGAGCATGCAATTGTCAGCTGGAGCTGACTCTGCCCCCACGACTCACCCAGTCCTGTTTCCCACCTCAGCGGCTTGTAGGCTGTTGTGGGCGATGCTCTTTCAGAGGGGAGCAGAGTGGGATCCTGGTTAGAATGACGTCACAGCAGAATGGACGTGCAAGAGCTGAGCCCTCGAGTCGCCGTGGAAACAGTGGGTCTGCCCTAAACCCCAAAGTGCAGTTCCACGAGCCTTCAAAAGTCACGGGTCAAATTCCCAGTCGGTAACCATTTTCCGAGATGCCATCGCCCGCCACAGCGCGGTGCATTGCGTGGGTCCGCCCGTGTGCCAGCTCTGTTTCTTCCCCAGGGGAGACCCTGCCTCTGGCGACGTCGAATCAGATCCTGCTCCGGTTCAGCGCCAAGAGTGGGGCGTCTGCCCGCGGCTTCCACTTCGTGTATCAAGGTAAAGGCCACGGCCACGAGGGGCCCTCCCGACCCCCCCGGCATCCACCGCTGTCCCGGGGGCGGCCCGAAAGTCCCCAGCTGCATCCTTAGGCGTTTAAGAGATTGAGGGTGTTCGTTTGTTTGTAGCACAGTTATTTAATAAGAACGTTAAGGTTTTTAGTTTGACACACATCTGTTTAAACCACAAAGACGAAACATCACCTCATTTATCTGACGTAGGCAGGAAACACATGTCAGTCAAGTGCGTTTTATGTAGAACTTCGCGTTTTGCAAAACAGTTTCAAACGCATTATAGTTCATCTAATTAAGAAAAATGTTCCCTAAAAGTTTAGATTTTAGTAACCCTGCTAAGGAAACACTCATAAAGTAAGTTATCCGTTTCCAAATCTCACTGCAAAAACTGCTTGAAAAGACAGTAATTTCACAAAACCATATAAAATGTCCCTGCATCTATCACTCTGTAAATACTTATTTTATTTTGTGTTCTATTGACTTTTGAGATCTCAGTGCTTTCTATTTATTTTTGAAGTTGGGGCTTATGCAACAGCGTGTTTGAGATACCTCAGGGTTCCTGAGAAACGAGGGCTTTTTCCCATGTGCCGCTCGCTCGTGTTTTGCATGTTCATCCGTGAACTTGGGGTGGTGGCGTGTAACTGGTCCACGGTCTCCCTTTTGGAGGCGTGGGCAAGTCTGTGTCTCTGGGGTGCAGGGCGGCGCAGGCTGGGATCTGGGAGACGCCATCCTCTCCGGCAGTGGCGAGCTGAGTCTGCGGATCAGGAGCAGCACCCCACTTTCCTGGGTCCCCGTTTTGCTCGAGGCCAAAGACCCTAAGCTGCTCTCCCAGGTTCCCCCCAGAGCGGAGGAGTGTCCCGCCCTAGAGCAGCCTTTCCTCGTTCATGAACACACTCCAGGAAACTGCACGACGGCATCGTGTGTTTCAGGACTCGGGGGGATAACAAGCTGCCACGTCACTTGTGTGTCTAGTGACCTCCCCCTGCAGGTCCACCCTTCAGGTCCCTGAAGACACCGGTCTGCCTTCAGCGGTCAGGTGATCGCGCAGGAACGGCGAGGGAGCGGGCGTGCGCGAGGCCAGTCGGAGGGAAACTCGCCCGACCCAGTTCCAGCAGGCGCTGCCGGACCGAAGACGAGTTGAAGCCAGTTACGTGGCGCTCCGAGAAGCTTTCAGTTGGACTGGAAATGGCCCCGTCCTTAGAAAGCAGGCTTGACTGGGGAGTGGTCAGTTCTGGCGCGTAGTAACCCTCCTACCTTTCTAAAGGCCAGCTCACTGTTACCTTTTGCAAAAGCCTGTTTACAAACCAAAGTTGGTGAGACGTGAACAACCTGGACCACTTGGTCTAAGTTTCCATCCTGGAAAATCTCAAATTTCAGGTTCCCGACCTCAGCTGCCTTGAGAACAGGCATCCTTTGAGGGTGGTTTTTCTTTTTTAAAGATTAGAAGAGCAATCAGATGGTGATATAAAATATCTGAGGCAAAAGACCCAATGGCTATCCTGTTTTCAAATGCTACACTTCAAAGTTATCCTTTAAAAAATGCTTTCTTTCTTTAAAGTAACATATTAACATCGACACGGCCAAACCCCAGCAGCAGAAATAAAGCCAGGGACTCATAGGTGACTGCGCCTCCCTTGTCCTCAAGAACAGGTGATGACTCCGGCATCCTCGGTATTTCGTGGGGTCCAGCGCACCCTCTTTCCTGCTGTGGCCCCTGTGCTGAGTTTATGCAAAAATCAATGGCTTTATGTCACAGCTAAACCCTCAGGGTAAAGAGCTGGGACTGAGAATGGCCGTGACAAATGACGCGGGAACACTCAGTGGTGTTTCTGACACTCGTGAAAAGTTCAATCAGACGTTGGCCCCTGAAGGAGAGGGGTTTATGGGAGCCCAGACTCTCCGAACTCCGCCCTATGAAAACGTTCTGAATAGGGCTTTCCCCACTGGTACAGCTTCCTGCTTTCTCGTTTCTGAACCTTGGAATCACTCAGGTACCTGATGAGCTTCGTCATCACAGGACACCGCGCCCTTGAGGACCGGGGGTGTCGGGACGCCAAAAACCTGCAGGGGGCGCCGTTACCGCCATCACGTATTGTGACAGAACAGCCCGGTTTGCCTGCTTTTCGTCAGAGGAACCTACAACTCTCACTAATGCTTTAACTGTAGCCACGAGACAGGAGACAATGTTATTAACGTCCGCCTTCTGATAGAAAGTGTGTCAGTGCTGCCTTGAAATGGAGTCCGATCAAAATAATCCTCTGACTTCAGATGAGCTCGCTGTCTTCCCAGAGGCTTCCAGTGGGGCCTGTCGTGGCCGAGGTCACTTCACTGCAGGAGGCCAGTGCGTTTGGGGGGGCAGCTTGGAGATGAGGGTGATCCCTGAGGACATGAGTCCCAGCGAGCGCTGTGTGTGCAAATGAAGAAATGTAGGGCCCAGAGGGACAGGTCGCAGATGCAAACACAGGCCAATTCTCACCGCAGAGGACGAGGACGGGGTTTCTGGGTCCCCAGCTGGGAGCCTGCTGTGTCTGCGTGTCAGAGTCCGTTTGCCATGACTGACCTCCTGGCCACGAAGTATTTCCCAACCTGCACCCCCTGCCCTTTTCATGACCAGAAGACCCCCGACAGCTGATGGATTCTGAGCTGCAACCGGGGGGGGGGGGCACCTCCCCACCAAGCAGCAAGGATGCTCAGCGGCCACTGCCCACCCCCACAGACTGGGACACACCCACCATTGGACCAGCGAGGGTTTCCCTCGCTGTATCCACAGGGCCCACGAGGCGTGGAGAAACCGATGTCTCCACAGGGAGTCCCCGCAGGGGCGGGGCGGGGGTCAGGCTGTGCTGGCTGCTTCCGGCGGGGGGCTGTCCGGGCAGTGGGTGGGCAGTGTCTGTCTGTGTCAGGAGGTTGAGGAACGGAGCGCGGATGCAGCTGCGACTAGGAAATCGCTCATGTTAATGGGAAGAGCGGGACTCAGATCTTTTCTGGGGATTGTGTAGATTTTCCGACAGCACTGTGGTCAGCCCCGGACTCACAGCGGGCTCAGAGGCCATGCGTGGTCAGCAGGAGGGGGCGTGGCCCGGCACTCAGGCCCAGCAGCCGCCAGGTGGCAGGTGGCAAAGCTGCCCCGGTCGTCCTCACACCTGCAGGCTGGGCTGAGCGATGCCCTCGCCGGCAGGATGTCATTAAACTTGGCTTTTGTTGCTTCACCAGTTTTCGCCATTTCCAGACATATAATTAGGATATTAGACGTGTTTCTAAAAGTGCACATCTTCTCGCTAAGTGTCAGGTGGCTGCCTAGGGAAGCGGGGTCTCTTCTCTGTCCCCAAAGCGGCTCTCCCGTCCCCATCTGCCACGTGCCCATGGGGAGTGGCTGGTCCGAGAGGCAGACCCCTGGGAAGGAGGTGGACATGCGGGTTGTTTCCATCACGCGGCTGTCGTGAATAAAGAACGCCGCAATGAACATGTTCTGAGGACCCAATGTCTGTTATTTGGGGTAAATAACCAGAAGGGGCTGCCGGGTTTGGGTAGTTCTTATTCCAGTTTTGTTCTTGTTTTCGACAACCGTATTATACGCAGTCCTTGGTGGACAGCGGCTTTTCTCACTGGAGTCTAGGGTCCCTGAGGAGGAATAAGCTCAAGTGCTTAGGGATGTCAGTATCACTGGGCACTTCATT
This sequence comes from Sturnira hondurensis, assembly GCF_014824575.4. Lineage (NCBI taxonomy): Eukaryota > Metazoa > Chordata > Mammalia > Chiroptera > Phyllostomidae > Sturnira > Sturnira hondurensis. The sequence continues at coordinate 1,922,668 of NW_028087067.1, forward strand.
AATTAGGTTTAATTGTCCGAAGGTCCCTGGGTCCTCCCGGGCACTGATCCCCGGCCCTCCTGCCATGTGTCCTGTCTGAGATGAGACGGGAGGCCATCCTCGGTGTCAGCAGGAGGGGGACTGTGGGTGGGCATGTGCCCCCGCCCCTCCCCTGGCCAGCGGTAGACGGCGTTACCAACTCCACAGTCACTGCCACTCCGAGCCGGCTCATCTGGGGTCTCTGTCTGCGCAGACGCTGACGTCCGCCTTGTATGTTTTGCCTGCAGCCGTGCCCCGGACCAGTGACACCCAGTGCAGCTCCGTCCCTGAGCCCAGATACGGCCGGAGAATCGGCTCTGAGTTTTCAGCGGGTTCGGTCGTGCGGTTCGAGTGTAACCCCGGGTACCTGCTGCAGGGGTCCTCGGCCGTGCGCTGCCGGGCGGTGCCCAACGCGCTGGCCCAGTGGAACGACACCATCCCGAGCTGCGTAGGTGAGCGGGTGTCCCCGGGCGTCCCTGTGTGCACGAGGCTGCCGGTCCCAACCGCCCCACGGTGTCAGGGAGCTGCCTGTCAGCGCTCTGTCTGACCCCCATAATCCGATCACGCTGCAGACCAGTTCGAAGAGCAGTTTATGTTACTGGAAATAACTGGGCAGCAGCAAACCCTAAACATCACCGTTTTGTGGAAGCACCAGTCAGATCGAGGAGGAAACGTGTTTTCCTCTCGATTCTTACGGAGAACCCCCCCAACTCCCAAGCCCTGGGCATAATTCCACTGGGGGTGGGGGGTCTTTCTCGGTCACTTTGCAGAACACCCTTCGCCCATGTGTGCACCAATGAGGTTTCCAGGGCACCAGGTCCAGGCAGGCTGAATGGCAATGACATTGTGAGTCCTGGTTTCCCCCGCTGTGCTCATGGGAGACCTGCGATGTGGCCAGGGTTGGCCCTGGGGGTCACGGGCGCCTTTCGGGCGCCTCTCCCCCTCTCCACCCTTGCTCCTGAGCCGCACCAAAATCCCCTGGAGTTAGGTGCCGGTCAGCACTCAGAAATGAGCTCCTGAAACTCGGCAGGCGAATTCCTGAAACAGGCGTAGGCGCGCAGATGCCCTTGGCAGGAAGGGCGCCTCCGCAGGGGTGGTTACGAGGTTTGTTTATAAAGACACAGGTCTAAGCTGAGTAGTGTTGTACCTGATACTCGGGTCGCTAATTTAAGAGAACAGGTTACCATGGACCTTCAGAGCATCGCGGTCCCTGTGACATTTCTCACAATAGTTGCTCACACAGGCAGAGGATGCCCTTGGCTGTGTTTTATCTCCCGGGTCGGCTCTGTCTTTCAGTCCCCTGCAGCGGCAACTTCACCCAGCGCAGAGGCACCATCCTGTCCCCCGGGTACCCGGAGCCCTACGGCAACAGCCTGAACTGCGTCTGGAGGATCACCGTCACCGAGGGCTCAGGGATCCAGGTGTGTCCGTCCCGCCCAGTGTCCGAGGCAGACAGGGCCCAGCCCCGCACACGGGCCTCTCGCTCGCTTTTCCATTTTTGAATCAGTTCTTTTAAGCACATACATCAAAACCAGTTTCTCTTTTCTTACGATTTCTGCACAGCGTCTCTAACCACGTTTCTATATTAGAAATTAAAATAATAGATCCTTAGGACAAAATCTACCCAAAAAGCCCTTTGTAGAGACCGTTGGACGTTTGGTCTTGCCTTCCTGGCACCACATGTTGAACTTCATAGAGACCCCCAGGCCCGGCTCCTTTCAACTGTGTCTCCCTGTCACGCAGATCCAGGTCATCAGCTTCGCCACCGAGCAGAACTGGGACTCCCTGGAGATTTACGACGGCGGGGACACCGCTGCGCCCAGACTGGGCAGCTTCTCAGGTGAGAGGCGCCGCCCCCTCCTCCCTGCATCCCTGTGAGCCAGGTGGTCAAACAGGAACGAAGCAAAGGGCCCGAGATTCCCAGGGAGCCATTCCCTCCGCCACTGGCCCACGGGTGCCCCCCGTGTGGGAGGCCTCGGAGCAGAGAGCAGCGTGGGAGAGAGAGACCCTCGGTTCATGGGGAGCTGGACCCCTGCCACTGGGAAGTGACCGGTGTGCACACCGTGGACACACAGCGAGGTCCCCCAGTGGAGGCTCCCCGGGGAGGAAGGAGACGAAGGCTAGGACCCCATCTCAGCCAGCCTCTGCCCATGTGTTGTTGAGGGGACCCCATCTCGGCCGGCCTCTGCCCATGTGTTGGTGAGGGTCTGGCACAGGTGGGGACGGAGAGCAGGGTGGCAGCTGCAGCGGGCAGGTGGCTGGGGGACACTTGGGGACCGGCACAGGTGAGTCTGTGAGGACAGTGTGCAGCAGGGGCCTGTCCCAGGCAGGGCGAGAGTGAGGGGTGGGCGGGGGGGGGGGGGGGGCAGCTGGGCACCTGGCTGTGCTGGGTGTGAATCGGAGACACCGGGGTGAACTCCTCCTTCTATTCCCTGTAGCCACAGACATAAATAAAAATGTGCCCATGTGTGTTTCTGGCTGTGTGTGCTTGCACACGATAGATTTTCTACCTTTGTCCTTGAGGGGTGTAAACAGTGACCCCCCACTAGCAGGAGACCCACCTGGCACCCAGCTGAGGGCTCCTGAGTGTCACTCTCCACGCCATTCTCTTGAATGGAACCGGTGCTTCTCAGAGACGCACTAGCCCTGAGGCTCTGGTGGGGGAAACCCCCGGGGACACCTGTGTGTGTCGCCAGTAAGCAAGTCACACTGACCTGAACCCACAGCTGCACAGAGGCCACGGCTGTGCAGGGAGTTTTGGTGGCAAAGTGGACGGCAGGTTCAAAAGGAGGCTGGGGAGAGGAAGTCGCCACACGGTGGCCAAGGTGACAAGGTGGCAGCTGGAGCAGCCAGAGGGCTGAGCGGGGGGTGGTGTGTGGATGAGGGACAGGATGGTGTCAGTGTGTCTCCCTCTTCACCCTCATTCGTGCCAGGAGGGGAGGTGGGGCTGAGGGTGCAGAAGCCGGGCAGACAGAGCCCCGGGGGACAAAATCGCCATCACAAGGTGTGTGCTGAGAAACCTGAGTGTATGTGAGCTCTCTCTCAAATCAACCAAAACATATCATCTGCTAAGAAGTTTAGAAACTCATAAAAAGTTTTAAAAGGGACGTATTTTAAACCTACGCCTAGAAACGAAACCTAAAAGCCTTGCATGTTTGTGAAAAGACTGTGTCACACGCGTGGACCTGAGAGGCAGAAGGCAGCTCCCTGGAGAGGGACCTGTGCCGTTTCTTCAGCCCAGACCAGAGCCGGCAGGTCGGCCGGCAGCGGGGGACACGTGGAGACTGATGAGGACCGGCCTCCACAGCCCCCGCGTGGGGCAGCAAGGGTCTCCGCAGTGCCATTACGTGCTTCACGGAGTTCAAGTGCGGCAGCTGCACCCTGAGCAGGGAGGCGTCAGAAGGCAGTGGGCGCAGGTGCAGGGGTGGGTGTGGTCCCCCGTGTCTGGCCAGCCCTGCTCCTCGTCGCATGGACGAGGGGCCCCATCTATTGGGCAAAGCGTCTGCGTGAGGAGGAATGGGAAAGCCAGCGTGGGTGGAAGGAGAAGGGCATTCTGGGACCGCACGGTGGGAGCACTCCACACCGGAAGCAGGAGGCGGAAGAAGAAAGTGGTGAGAAGGATCCAAAGTGCCGGCCACAGTGAGATCACGCAGGGGCTTTAGGCCAAGTGCCTGAGGCCGGGGTCGCATCCTGAGAAAAATGAGGAATTTGAGGAATTTGAATATGACCTCATCACATGTCCATTCATTGAAAGTGCTCCCTAGCTCCCAAATAGAGAGCAAATTGGATTCAGGCACCAGTAGACTCAGGGCCCCATTTGGCAGACAGACTGGTCAGTGGGGCTGGCGGCGAAGAGGCAAGGTGGGGACGGCAGGACCCGGAGTCAGGCTGGCGGGTCAGGGCCCGGTGGCCGGCTGCGGGCAGTATGGGATCAAAGACAGGGTGGAAGCTTCTGTGGAAGGATGTGCGTGCGTGTCAGTGTCATCGACTGACCTGAGGACTCAGAGGTCATCCCGGTGTGGCCGGGGTGCGTGGTGTCCAGCTGTGCACACGTCACAGGGCAGCCCAGTGACAAGAAGGAAGCTGAGTGCTCCCCGGAGCCTCCTCCGTCCCTGAAGCTCTCCGAGGTCGCCGGAGCCACCAAGCAGAGAGTGGAGGACGACCGAAGGACTTACCTTTTCAGTAACGTCGTCTATGCAGGAGGATGATCGACGGACCTCCTTGTTTTACTTTAAACTGTGTCTCTTCCCTTGCACACCAGTGTCACCTTCAGTATAGCTTGTTCTAGTGATCTGTGCGAACAATTTGCACTCTGCCGAGTGGGTGTTTCCTCAGCACTGGTAAGTGCACACTTAGTTAGAGAGGGATTTGAGCACAGCAGAGTATCGAGCGTGCATACACGCTTTAGGATAAAAGGGGTTTCAACTTGCTTCTCATTGTGTCCTTTCTTCAGCCAATCCCCAAGTGTCTCAAACTGCTGACTGACGAGCAGTTCTCTGCTCAGCCCCTTGCAGCTCGGAGCTCCTCCACGGCGCCGACCCTCCGCCTCCCTGCCGTCTCCTGACTGGCCAGTGGCCACCATGCAGACTATTCTCCTCTCACGAGTGTTTATTAAAATCCTTCTCCCTGCTCGGGGGGGGCGTCACTCACTGTGAGTCCCACGGGGTGGGACAGAGAAAGCCGTTAGGCACCTGCTCCTGAATGACGCATCGGGCTGCGTTCAGGCCCCCAGCCCCCCGCCCCCCGCCCCGGCCTTCCCGACACTGGTACATTCAGATGGTGTCTCCTGTTTGCTCATGTCGGAAACAAGACCCACAAATGTATCGTTAACAGGAAGCAAGACGAGAACCCCCGTGCGTGGTAAAACATAAGGATGGGGTGCAGAGAGATGTCACATCTGCTGGGGTTGGGGGGCAGAGAGAGCAGGTGGCTTTCCTTGGCCCCCAGAAAGAGAGACTCGGGCTGCGAGTCCGAGGGTCAATGCCGAGACTCGGGGTGGGGGCGTGGCCGTCAGACGAGCGATGGGGGTTGGACAGGTGAGCACGTGTCCCTGTGTATTTCACGGCCCAAGGGCAGGTGCGTGTGTGATACTGAGCCCCCCTTCTGATCTCCCGCAGGGACCACGGTGCCCGCCCTGCTGAACAGCTCGTCCAACCAGCTCTACCTGCACTTCCAGTCGGACATCAGCGTGGCCGCCGCCGGCTTCCACCTGGAGTATAAAAGTAAGGCCCGCCGGGCTCCTGCCCTCCAGGGCGGCGCTGGGGAGTCTCACAGGAGAGGTGGCCATGCCTCCCTGCAAAGTGAAATACTGGTCTAAAAATCCGTGTCTCGGAGTTCAGTGAAACTGGGCCGTCCAGAATCCTTCTCTAGCAAATACACATTACACAAGACAAATGGATGGGGAAAGTGGGTGTTAGTATCTGGAATAATTAGATGAAGGAATAGATTTCATTTCAGGTTATTTGTATTAAAAAGCATAAAAAGTAACCTTTAAAAAGTAACCTTTTGTGATAGTACCTGCTTTCTTGTGATAGTAAATAGTCCTATTAGCATCCAAAACAACATAGAAAATTGTAATTTCCCAGTAGATTATGGCTCTACGCCCTTTTCGCTTCCAGCCGCTCAGGCTGTTAGATGAGGACCAGCAAAGGTGGCCCTGTGCCGCCTGCATCTGCACATTTTTCATTTTAATTGGAAGAAGGCATCACGAAGGAGCCGCTAACCTTTTAATAATGGATGCGAGACTGAGTTAATAGTCTGATGAATGGATGGCAAAGGTCAGGCCCACCAGTCTTCCGTGGAGTTTGATTGTGCAGGTAGACCCCGTGGAAGCAAAACCCGAATTCCCGATGAGAGGGAGGTTTATTTGGGGGCATGTTTTTCGAGCACTAAAAACGCTTAATGCTGGTATTCATCTCCTTTAATAAGCACTTGCGAAGAGGCAAACACGTGGCTGAGCTGTAATAAGTGGTCCTGTGAATTGAGATAAACAGTTGGCTGGGGTGGAGGTTTGCACGGCTCTGAAAGGCCAGATTTCCAGCTGACGATAAATATTCTGCACCAGGCAGGAAGCACGGGGCTGTTTCCCCTCCCGAGTAAATCTCCCTGCTTATTTGCGGGCATTTGTATGCAAGTTTGTGTCTGTTGGTTTGAACAGGACTGCTTCGGTGACTGTGTAAGATGATGCTGTGGGTGTTATTTACGTGGGCCTTGTCTGGAAAAGGCCCGCCACCGTGATACAGTGTGTGCACATGGTAGCTGGGGAGCTATAAAGCGGATTTGCAACAGTGCTAATGCCTTCACTGATATTTGCAGAAGTGTTAGAAGTGACGAATCCTCTTATTTTTGCCTCTCAAAGTTACCCTGTGTCTTCTGGCTCCTCAGGCACTTCTTACGGAAAGAGGTTCTAGGGAAACAATTTGTCTGTACTTAGTGCCACGCACACTTGCCCACGGACTTGTGGGTCCGGCCACAGAATCACCTGCCTCCCCTGCTTCCCAGACAAAGCCCTTCCTTGAAACAGAGAAGAGAAGGGACTTCTCACGGATGTGACTCGTGTTCAAGAATCCAAGGCCTTGTTCCATTTCATTGTGCATTTACTTCTTTTTATTTGCTCAGACATGACACTGTGTTTCCATCTGTTACTTCTTTGCGTGGTTCTTTTCAGGCACTAACTCCACGCTGGCAGTCACGTTGTCCCTCTCCTCCGTGGGCTTTGAGAAGGTTAGAATTCTCGGTTAGAATCCTCCGTGCCAGAGTTTCAAACGTGGACTGTAAAGTGTGTGGGGGATTAATGTCCCTAAGGTTGGCGTCACACAATGTGAGAGCTGCCGAAGCAAGTTGCCAAAAGGTGGCCCGATATTTGTGATCTGTTAGCGTAGCTCCGCGTCCACCTTTATGTGCGTGTGGCCCGTGGACAGGCCTCTAAACTCAGGTTTCTCCCTGACGCTCTATCCATGACCTAGTAGCAAAACCCACAGCAGGCGTGCATGCAGTGCCAGCTCTGCACATGTCGTGGACGGTAACTCACGTGTCCCCAGAGCAGTCCCGTGGGTGAGGTCTGCCCGAGTCTCAAAGGAACAGGGACAGGAGGACACGGGGCGCTTCCGGTGGCCCAGGTCTCAGCCTTTCTGTGGATGAGGGGCCCTTGTGCATGGACTGGAGACCCTGTGGCACCAGGATGGCACCGAGTGTCCTGCCCGAGTGTCCTGCCCGCCGAGTAGGGGGTGGCGGGTGCAGAGCCTGGGAGTCGGGTCAGGCTGGACTGGCCCGGGCCTCGGAGTCACTCAGGATGGCCTCACCAGCTCCCACCAGAGGGTCCCCGAGTTCTCAGATGCAAGTGCAGACAAGGCTCCTACCAGGCGGCTGGGCCAAAGGAGCGCTGCCAGGGTTCCCCGAACAGAAGACGTGCCCTGCGATCGGAAGGGCTGGGCTGTAAAATGCTCATGAAAGCAACGCAATTCTCAGGCGGTCAGGCCTGATGTGAGTGATGCAGGTGTTCAGTGAGTTTACACAATCACGCAGAAGCCAACAGGTCGGCACCTTGGAAGGCACGGCGCCCCCCTCTGCCGCTGAGCCCTGCTGGGAGCGAGGGTAGTTGCGTCCCTCCGACTCCGGGCTCTTCATTCAGAACAATGACCGAACAGACACATAACCAACTGTGAGCAGACGCCTGGGAGCCTCACATCAGACAGACATGCAGATACTCGTGATACTCGTTCCTCCTGGAAAATGCAAAAGCAGACCTAGAGGGGAGGACACGGGGGGAAGATGGCGGAAAGCCTTCCTGAATCAGCAGGGAGAATGCTACGTGTGGGCGCGTAACGGTAAAAACATGCCTGTGTGTTGACACATTGCTATGGACGTTGCACCGACAAGGAGTACACTGTTGCAACGTCTGCGACATTTCACAAATGGATATACGTGTATCGCCCCTGGTCTCTGTGGGACCTGCTGCAAGGGTCCCTCAGGTGGTGGGACACATGGATCCTGTGGGTTTGTCCTCTCCGTCTTGCATGGGTTTTCCCCTCGTTTCCTGGCAGTTTTGGTTTCATTGTCTCTTCTTGCTCCCCTCTCTGTCCAGTACGAAGCTGACGTATTGGATAAAACCATTTAAAATTTTAACGGTTTCCCTAGAGTTGAAGATATCCATCCTTAACATAGTTCCACTCACCCTCAAATGGCACAGTGTTACTCTGCGTTTGCAACAATAACCTCATAAATGCATCTGATTTCTCCTTTTCTTCTTCTCCGCCACATCGTTTCCCCTTTTTATTTTTACTTCCCATAAAGCTCACACACTGCTTTAACTATTTTTTCTGTGCTTAGTCAATATTCTTTAAAGCGATCAAAAACGAGAAACAAATATTTATATTTTGTTTTATTTTAATCTTTTTATTTCTTTGGGCAGATCTAAGTTTCTGTTTAAAGTTTATTCGTTCTGTCTAAAGAATGGTCTTCGGCATTCCTTACCGGGCAGGTCTACTCACAACCCACGCCCCCAGCTTTTCTTTCCGAAAGGTCATCGTTCCACCCTCAGGTGTGGAAGGTGTCTCGCAGGGCATGGAAGTCTGGGTTGAAAGTTCCTCCGTTGTCAACATATTAAAGATGCCATTCCGCTGTCCCCTCGTATGTTAGTTTACAGTGACAAGCCAGCTGTATCTCTCTGCCCCTGTTCTCTGGCCTCCTTTAAGGTTCTTTTGTACTTTCATCAGGTGGACGAGGAGGGGTCTAGGTGGATGTGCGAGCCCGCCGATGCACACTCACCAAGCACTCACCGCACACTCAACCTCACAGACCCCTGCAACCTCGGGTCTGTGGCTTTGTAGATTTCGTTGCCTGTGAAACTTCTTCGCCGCTAGCACCCCGAATATTTCTTCTGCCCCCTCCTTTTCCTGCTTCTTCTGCCGCCGCCTCCCCTTCTGCACGTCCGCCGACCACTCCATGCTGTTCACAATTCCGTGTGCTCAGCCCGGGTTATTCGCCCACTTCTCCTTGTGTCTGGTTTGTGTAATTGTTGTTAACCTTTCTCCCGAGTCACCAAGTCTTTTCTCAGCCACGTCAACTCTGCTAATGAGCTCGTTAAAGGACCCTCCATCTCTGATGGTGTGGTTTTCCCCCTAGAATTTCCATTTGACTCTTTTAATAATGACCATCTCTCTGCGGTAATTGCTCCATCTCTTCACGCACGCTGTCCTTTCTCCTGGACCCTTTAACGTATTTCTAATAGTTACTTTATTTTATTTTAAAGATTGTATTTATTTATCTTTAGAGAGGGGAAGGGAGGGAGAAAGAGAGGGAAACATCAATGTGTGGTTGCCTCTCACGTGCCTCCTCCTGGGGACCTGGCCAGAAACCCAGGCATGAGCCCTGACTGGGAATCAAACTGGCGACCCTTTGGTTCACAGGCCAGCGCTCAGTCCACTGAGCCACACCAGCCAGGGCTCCTAGTTATTTAAATATGATTGTTTACTATTTCCATCACGTGAGTGGGCTCTGAGTCTGGTTCTGTTATTCACTTTATCTCCAGGCCAAAGGTTGTCTTTTCCTTGTGTTTTTGCTTGTCACAACATTCCCTGCCCAAGCTGGACACTGTGAGTAAGACCGTAGAGACTGCGGTTGGTAACGTGTGTGCCCGAGAAGGGCACCGGCTTTCCTCAGGTTATTGCTTCCATCGAGTGACCGCAGCCACCTGCCCAGGGAGAGGGGTGGGTCTGAGTCCGCTGTTGCTATGGTTACTCTCAGGGCCTCCCAGCTTCGAATCCGACTGGCGGGGAGCTGTCCTGGCCATGTGCGCAGTGTGGTGGCTTTTTCTCCATGTTAGTGCCCCACCTTCCCCGTTCGGTCATCCCCAAACCCCCTCCAGTCAGCTGGGCCCCTGCAGACCCCTGCTGCGCCCTGGAGGGCCACCACTTGTCACTCACCCTGGAGCTTCATTTTTCTGTTCCTACTGCCATCAGACACCGGGGTGCCTGCACCTGGGTGTGGGGTGACCTGTTCCTGGAGCTCCCGCCCTCCCTTCGAGGCTGTCAAATCCCACCTGTGTTGGGACCCAGGGGGATGCACTGCCTGTCCCCAGGCCTGGAGACCGAGGTCTTGCAGTGACATCGAACCTGAAGCTCGTGTCGGCTTTTCACCATCTGCAGGCGGGGCCCCTTCTGTCCTCGTCCCTGAGCACCTGGACATTGGTCCTCGGCAGGGCGACCAGGTGTCAATGCCGGTTCTTCCCTGTGCGTGCTTGGTGGCTGTCGTCCACCTCTAAGGTTCTGGCCTCCAAACAGTGGGGACCGTGCAGGTGGCGGGGAGCCTAGGCCACGTGGGCCGTGGCAGGGCCTGCCCACGTACCAGGAGGGGGCGGGGGAGGGAGAGGAAGGCGGAGAAGCGGGTGCTGCGATGCAGTTAACCCCCAGCGGGGGCTTGAATCCACCATTTGCAGTCCAGTCGTTGGAGAAAAAAAAGAAACTCAGATAAAAGTAAATGTAGCCAACTCTTCTGTTGCTCGATTTCAATGCTAACTCTTTAAGAGCTAGAGGTAAGTGGAGGCTTCTCTCACCTGTCAGCATGCCTGCAAGTTCGACGTTAAAGTCTTGATTTGCCATTATAAAATAAGTATAAAATGTTTTACCGATAGGCTGGATTTCATTTTTTTCAATATTTATTGAAAAATAAATCAGATTTCAATATTTCCCAATATTCCCCAATATTTATTTATCAATATTGGAAAATCAGATTTCAATATTTCCCAATAAGAAATATTGGAAATATGGGGTGTGATACAGTTGTATTATTTCAAGTACAAGTTCGAAACTTACTACACTCCATTAAGTCCTTCTTCTGGACATTCCTGTGATTGCTAGTTAGCTGTATAGTGGGAAAACTCTGTACCATGACTGGGTAGGACCTCTCTGAGAGACTGCGTAGCAGGTGAGTTAAAAATTGGGGTTGCCTAGGTTGAGAGAAACAAGAGGCACCCCGGGGGCTCTGCAGATACTTGACACAACTTAAAATAAAAAGTACGCACGTCGCAAGGAAGTTATTAAAAGGGAGAAACTTTTAAAGAGAAAGACGATGCGTGTAGGAGCCAGCTATTTTGAAAGAATCACTATGATGAGGCGTTCAATGTGGCTTCGAGTTTCTGGGAATAAAAGCGAAAGCGGATATAGAACTCATCTAATTAACTCCACTTAGAGAAAGCAAACACGGTCACCGAAAGAGATGCCGCCCTTCTTGTTCTGGGTTCTGAATGGCGTCTGCAATCCCAAGGGAAGCTCTCGCCGAAGAGGGTTTTCTGGAAAGTGCAGCAGCGGCCCGCCCGTGACACACTCGCCATGGTTTCTGATCTAACGTTGAGGAGTGCTGTCCGGTCCCCACTGCCATCGGCCGGGATCCGCGTCCTCGGTCCTCCAGGGGCGGGGTCCTGGTGCGGCCAGGTTACCGGGGCTGCACCTGGACACGCTGCTCCTCCCGCGTGTCTTCGGCGACCTCCTCGGGCTTCCTTTCTCCGGTTCCTCCGCGCATGCTTCTCGGCCGCCCGAGGGAGGGCCTAGTGAGTGGGGATTCGCGTGGGGGAAGTGCCTCGTGTCTTCCGGAACCAAAGTGCTCAACGTGCTGGAAAGGATGCTCTTCTGATTGAACGCTGGCAACATAGAGTGCCCTCCGTAACTATAATAGTCCTGGTAGATACACGCAAATTTTAATGTGTGGTTTAATGGAAATGAACTATTACTTTAACAGTGTGGATGAGCCCCCCCCCCCCAACTTGAATGGTGGCATGAGTGAAATCACAAGAAATGACAGAACAGAGATGGTGCCCCCCGACCCCCAGAGCCTCAAAGGGCCTCCCACCTGTGCGCACAGGGCCCCGCCCCTCTGCCAGCGTCACGCCCAGACCCAGACGTCCTTTCGGGGCTGTGCCTAGGTCATCGCCTTCCTCGCAGCCTGTTAAGCCCCTTCTCGCATTTATCTCCGTCTCACTCATTCGTTGATCCATAAGCACTTTCTGAATGCACGTAGTTCGCAGGTTCTCCCGACGCTGTCCGTGAACTACGCGGTTTGGCGGACAGAAAGCGTGTCCCCTTGCTCGGTGTTTCGTGGTGCACTTTTCTTCCCATCCCTGACTGACCGCTGCGAGGTAGGTGGTGCGTTAGTGGTGGAAAACGTGGCTGAAACAGTTGTGTGTTCCAGACTACCGTGGGAGTCCAGGTAACTCTGAGAATGGAGGGGGCGAGGCGTGTGTGTGTGTGTGTGTCGTGTGCAATGCGCCACAACTCCGGGGCCCGTGCTGCGTGTGCATGCGCTCCCTGCCGTGAAACACTAGTGTGTGGAGGGGAGTCTCGCTTCCGAAATGGTGGAGTCACAGTGGGTCTCTGAGCCCAGACACAGACAAGGTGTTTGGAAATGTTCATCAGATACCAGGAGGCGGCGTCCACACGTGTACAGATTCTCCGTGCGCCCAGCTGCTGCATCCGGAGCAGCTCCCTCCTCTGGGAAACAGACTTCAATGGACCCGCACGCAAAAGCACATCGCTTCCTTACAGCCCGTGGTCACTTGAAAACGATGCTGATTCTATTTTTAAAATTATCCCTTTGGTGCCAGGACCTTCTTAACTAGCCCACAATTTGAGATGCTGTTCCATCAGACGCACCCCTGGGAGGTTAAAGCTTGAAGCGCCCCCTAACTCTATAGTAAGGTTTGCAAATGTGCCCCGGGAAGGCTCTAGGGAACAAGGAAATGGAGCCGGTGAGGACGCCTCCCTCCATGACTTCGCCAGCCACCCGCCAGCCAGGCACTGCTGAGGACCTCAGTCCCACCAGGCTTTTGCTGGGATCCTTGAAAACGGGCGTGGATTGTAGTCGCATAGGTGGGTGGAAGTGTTTGGCGAGAAACACCTGGAGTGTCAAAACCGGAAGCACTTTGGGAAGGAGAGGTGAGACGGGGCTGTTGCCCACCCCCCAAACTCTTGGTTCCCCACCACCCCCACACCTCAGAGCTGCCTGTTCTCTGTCCTGTGAGGTCGACAGTGAAGCAGAAGTCCCCCCACCCCCCACAGGGCTGCCATCCCCACCAGCCATCATCACACACTTCCTCCTAAGGGGGCGTGTATATCCAGTGGGGAGGGCCCCCTAACGTGCCTCGTTAGCTCACTGATTTCATTTGTAAATATCTGTTCCCCTAAATCTTGTCATTCTCATGAACGGCAGCCATAACTTCCCACAGGATTTTCTGTCTGCCTTTTCCAACGCAGAGCCACGCTGGGCTTATCCCCAAACGTCTCTCCGAGCAGAACTGTACCTCCTGCTAAATCCTCCGGTCCCCTTGTGACCTGTCACCCTGGCCACCACCAGTTGTTTTCCCTGAAAGCGCTGAGCCCGGCCAGACGGAGCCCAGTGGCCCACTGTGTCTGTCTTCACGCTCACACAAATGCTTGCCACTCCTCTGTGCCTTCGAGAACCCCCCCCACCCCCTGAGAACAGCTCAGCCCCGGCTCATCTCTGTGGTCCTTCCTTTTTCTTAGCATTTATTATCCGTGCACTCCGGTTATCGCACGTTTTCACTCTTATGTCCTCTAAACACAAGTAAGTTCTTAATTCTCTGGCATCGTAGAAGGTAAGAAGCATCTCACACCACCCACGTTCTTGCATCTTGCAGCGGAACTCAGTAAATGGTGTCGGCTCACTTGTTTGTTTTCAGACGATTTGATGAGTAGGCTATTATGTCCAATTGGGGAAAAAAGGAGATTTTAAAGAGATAAGGATATCTTCTTTTCGCCACCCCATTTTAAATAGAAATTTGTATGAGTTGCCGTTTTAAGACGTGAACGATTTTTAATCTCCATGTTCTTAGGAACTGTCTTGCCCTCTCTGTAGATGCATGTAACACACAGATTCAGGCAAAGTCAAGTTCAGCACAGCTCTGGTCCTCGGAGGGAGGACGGCGAAGGCCCACGCACCTCACAGTCACATGCATCAAATGTCCGTGTTTCAACTGGTCACTATCCCCATTGACCCGTCCGTATACAGATGAAGCCACTGGAGGAGCCTGCAGGGAGAGGCTGTCCTTGTCCTCATGTCACACCTGTGGGGCCCCGGGTGGGACAGCGGCTGCACCTGCTGTGGGATGTAGCTTTGAGTCATGGAGGGTGAGCTAGAGCTCGGTGGGCGGTGGTGGAGGAACGTGAACTTGAACTTATTGTGTGGGCGGGGCCTGCTGACAGCCTGCAGAAAACAGATTCTTACTCTCTGTGTGCACCAAACTCTCGTCGTTATTTCCTTAGAAAACGGCTCCACGAATGAGTGGAGTTTTCTCCGTGGATGCCCTTTGCTCTCATGGGGACACACAGACGCCTAGAACGTTGTCACGTGAGAGTCTGAGAGTACGGGTGACAGGCGTATCTGCATCTCTGCAACCGTGACACACGGCCCTAACTTCCTGGGCTGGCAGCCTCCCGTGGCATCTCCCCAGGTGGGCCTGTGGCCTCTTTGTCCACCTGGTTTCCAACTTGTCATCTGCCCTGTCCTGTGGTTTCTGAGTCCCTGGTTTACAGAGCAGAATGTCGGCAGGACTTCTGTCATCGGTTGTATCACACCTGTAGGCGTGCAAAGAGAGAGAGATTTGTGGGAAGGAGTAGTTACTGTTTAATGAATGACAATAAGCAGTGTGCGAGACACGCTTTTCAGAAGCGAGAGTAGCCCGTGTGTTCTACAGCCCACGGGAGGACCGGCCATTCACTGAATGTCTGCGTGCCTGTCCCTGACTCCGTGGCCCCACCCCACAATCCACCCCCATTCACGTCTCCTTTGGCTCCGCTCTCCTCGGTCTCGGGTCCTTTTCTTCATTATCATTTGGAACTCCCCCCTTTGGATGATTTATCTTTGAGTCGTAAAGTCTAAAAGCCCCACACCGGGGGTGTCAGACTCATTTCCACCGGGGGCCACATCGGCCTCGCGGTTGCCGTCAAAGGCAGAATGTAACTGAGGACTGTGTGAATGTGACTGCTCCTTAACAGTTAAGCGAGAGCTGGGTGCTGCCGCCAGGTAGAAACCAGGTGCTGGGCTGGATAAAACAAGGTGGAGGGCCGGGCTCGGCCCTCGGGCCTCGTGTTTGCCGCCCGTGCCGTACACTGCACCAGAGTGGGCCCACGCCAAACTGAGGGAAGAGGCTCGAAGTTGTTTCAGCTGCATCTACAAAGGTCTCATTTTTCCTGCTCCAAGCACCTGACAAAAATGGTGTGTTTATTATGTTTTGAGATCATTTTCATTTTCACAATTTCGGCAAACCGTTCTCCGAGTTGTGCTGGATAGATTTGGACGAACGGCGACGAAGGCCCGAGGAGGCGCTTTCTGTGTCAGGACTCTCCCGTTCCACGGTCAGACTGGGGCCCTCGACTTTCTAACGGCCTCGCTTAGTCTTTGCTTCCACGGGCTACAGGCACGGAGACAAAAACTGCTGCTCCTTCCTGACCGTGGTCGCAGCTGTACCAGTCAGCACATTTCTGAAGGCCCCGGTTTTTCCACTCGAAGTGACCGGAGCCCACATCTGCAGGTAAGGGGGGACAGACGCCAGGGTTCACGAGACGCTTCTCTTGGCCGCGTCGTTCCTTTCCAGCTGGAGGTCTGACCACCCCCCCCCCACGAAGCACAACTCTCCTCCCGTCGAATCGGGGTGCCTGGCGCTGCATGTCAGGTGGTTCTCGAACAGCCTCTTAAAGAAGCTGGTCCTTCAGCCTTCGCTCCCTCACCCCGGGACGATGGGGATGTCAGTGGTCCATGCTGTGAGGGGACCGGGCACCCTTGCTGTAACGCACGTGCTTACGGTGCGGCAGTTTGGTTTCCCAGGTTTCCGCACGACCGTGGAATCTTCCTATCAGGTGACGGTGTTTTACAGCCTTATTTTGGGAAGTCTTCAGAACTGCTCTTTTATCTGTGTGTATCTTTCCCCATGTCTGCTTTTGTGCCGAAATAAATGCCTCTTACGTGACGGGTTTCGCAGTTCTGTCACTTGCGAGAGACTGCCACCCAGGGTCTAACGGCGTTAGTGACCGGTTTCGCCCACCTGAAGCACCGTCCCTCCAAACCTCTGCCCTGAACGAGGGTTTGTGAAAGTTTGTCCTCTTTCCAGGTGTTTCAGAGACGGACATGCACACGTTCGCACCGAAGGCGACCTTCCCACCAGTTCATGGGTATCAGACACCGCCCTGCCTGCTCTTCTCACCTCTTTGTTTCCCATTTTGGTTAGAATAGTGATTAAAGGCAAACAGTGCCCCCTTCTCCCCCCGGACTTCCCCAGCACACCCGCTTCCATCTGCGGAAGGTCAGACTGTTAGTTGTTCTGACTCTAAGGTTTTGCACGCCTCTTGTTGTTGCAACCTCATCCCCTCCCGTTTTTGTATTTTGGGCTATAACACACGGTGGGGCTCTCTCTAAAAGGACCCCCTCCCACCCCTGTAAAGCACAGGCAAGAGCTTCGTGGTGCCCAGCGTGCACTATGTCCGCATCTGTCCCCTGCGCCTGGGGCACGGTTTCCAGACCAGAAGGTGACACCCCACTCGTGACGTAGAGCCGCTCTCGCTGCCCCTGGGTCATTCTCAGTGCTGTCGGCGGGTCCGGCACCTGTAGGGGACAAATTCGATGTTCGGACAACACTTGGGTCTGGGTCCAGGATGGCTCCGTCATTCTCAGATCTCTGTGGGTCTCATATAAGCCCTTCTGTTCTCCGCAAGTTCGTTTCTAGGTGTGAATGCCTGCTGCGTTGTGCTTGTTTAAATGGCATGACTTGGAGCTGTTGCTACAAATGCCAAACAAACACCTTAGTGCTCTCAGCTTCCACCTTACGCTGAATACACAGGGACCGCGGACGGGGCTGGGAGAAAGGCGATTCCGTCTGCACTTCAAATGTCAAGGCCCGCAAACAACGGCTGCCTGTGCTTTGCCCCATCCCACGCTGATTAAAGTCGTTTTGTAGGTTTTTTTATTTATTCAGAAATCCTATGATAATCCTGCAAGTACAGCTATAAATTCAGGTTATGTTTTCACAGCTGAATTGGATTTACACTTATATTTCAAGGAAGAAGAAGAAAACAAATCAATGCACAATAAATGCAGTTAAATTAACACGTAGTAAACAAATAGAGTAAGTGAACCCCCGTTACTGGTAAAGCAAGGGAGACTTAGTAACTAAATCTAATTTTGAATTACTTGTTACAGTTCTTTTACTTTCAAAACACCTTTTCTGTCCTCTCTGTGCATTTTGGGGTCTTCGCTGCTGTCTGGTTTCTGTCACGGCAGGTGGGAGTGTGAAGTGTCCCCAGGTGATACTGTGTTGTCAACACAAACCAGCCCTTCACTGCTCCAACCTACAGTTAGAAATGGTGCACCAAGAGAACCTTAAGTACGCTTTTTTCAGGGTCAAGTTGAAATAAAAAGCGATGACGGAAGCTGAGCTTGCCAATACCTGATAGGACAAAAACGTGATGTTTAAATATCGCTGCAATCTGGACTCTAAGGTTAGAAAGATGGATAAATCAGATACATTCCCATGAAACACGTGAGAAGCCTAGGCAATTGCTTTTCTTTCATACTTAGTGATTTTATGGGCTCTGAAAAGCCCCAAACGTGCTAGGAATAAAAAATATTGCCACTCTCTGCGCAAGGCGCGCCCTACTTATTAATGTGCGGCCTTTTAGGGAGAAATCTGCTTCCACTCAGAAAAACGTAGTTAACCCCACATACACCCAGCAGAGCCGCTGGCTGCGGGCCTGGGATTAATCACAGGTTAGCGCAGCCAGTGGGCCAGGGCAGCCCCTCCCACACAGGTGGCTCCGGTGGACCGTCACCGCCACCACAGGGAGCGAAGACACGTCCCGCTCTTTGTTTGGTCTCGGATTTGAGGGCAAAGCTATGCTGAAAGATGGGGCTCACGCTGGAGCACGTGTGACTCGGGGGCTGGAGTCCCGCATGGGGCACGCTAGGTGCTCGGCGGAGGGCTCGGGCAGGTCCTGGGCGCTCCAGGACGCCGGAGGTGGAGGGGATGGAAAAAAGTCCGTGGGCAGACGCGCCTGTGCGCCCTACAGGCACCTTCCCTGTCACCACCTGGACCCCCCTCAGCACCTTCCTGCGTCTGTGATACCGCAGCCTTGCGAGGATCAGAGCACGCAGCCTCTCCACAGAGACGGGTCCCGGGTGTGTTCATCCCGGGCTGGGCGCTGGTCCCTCCGAGGGCTGCCCGTCCAGGCTCTGCAGCCCAGACACCCCCGACCTGCCTGGTGGGCAGACGCGTGGGCTGGCATCCACTCTGCCAAGCTCAGGGGTGCCCTGCGCTTGCTGTCTGCAGTCTTGAAACCGTCAGCAATTTTCTGTCTGACGTTGGGGGTTTTTAGATACTTGGAAATAATTTCTATGATACTTTAGGCTGAGTTCCAATGTTCTGTGGTGTATTTAAAACATTGCCGGTGCCTTAACTAAAGGGCATTTCCTCTGGGAAACCGCCCGATTACATCTTTTGGGCCCGTCCATGGTGGTGATGTTTACCAAAGAAGAGGCTTCGTGAGAATCATTTCTGTTGTCTTTCAATGAGCGGGTGTGAACGTGAAAGGTTTGTCCCCGTGTTAATGTCCTCGAAGAGCAGGCCTCCCAGGTTCACACTGAAACCTTTCACAAGGACGGTTGGGTTTGTTGGAAGGACAGTGAACAAGAGAACTATCACGGGGTTTTGCATCTAGGAAGGAAGATGGTAAGTCTTTAGGACTCTTCAAATTGTGTCGGCATTAGAATTTGCTTTATATGAAACATGGATGTCACAAGTTTCATTTCAAGAAATCGAGAGCAAAATCAATCTTCAAAATACATCGACATTAAGATGAAATAAAATGATACCTAAGAATTAGCTCATAACTGATGAACTTACTCAGAGTCTTCTTGGCAGGCGAACAGGAAAGAGTTAGCGCCTGGGCCCCCTGCAGGGGCAGAGCCACAGAGAGAGAAAACCACTCTGTGAGTCGGATGCGGGAAGGGGTGCGCGTGCCCTGACTCCCCCCTGTGTCTGCCTCCCACAGCCGTAGGCCTGGCCGCCTGCCAGGAGCCAGCCCCGCCCAGCAACGGCATCAAGATGGGCGACCGGTACCTGGTGAACGACGTGCTGGCCTTCCAGTGCGCACCCGGGTACACGCTGCAGGTAGGTCTCCCGGCCCCGCACTCACTGGGTGCCTCACTCAGGCGCGGGGGCTCCACCACTCGGTCTGTGAATCGAAGGCGTCACACTCACCGTGCGGGTGGGCCGCCTGACTCCCAGGGTGGAAACGGCTTCTGGATGCAACGGGCTCCTCCAAAGGCGAACGTTTCATGCTCCTAGTTGTTTTCTCTCAAAGCGGGAGTTCTGGTGGCTCCGCAGACGAAGGGGCGAAGTCACCGGAAGCCACGCACACGCGGCCGTGGGCGCCATGTGTGAGTGTCCTGTCACCTCTCTCCGCAGGGCCGCTCCCACATCTCCTGCATGCCCGGGACCGTGCGGCGCTGGAACTACCCGACCCCGCTGTGCATCGGTAGGGGCACACCCCATCACCCTCACTGTGCTCACTGTGTGCTGGTACCGTCTCCATCGCCACAGGCTCCTCCTCGAGACAAAAGAACGGTGTCCCAGCTTCTGCAAGTGCACCTGTCCCTCCGCCCTGTCCCCCAGGCTGCACGGTGGCGTCTGCCACAGGCCCCACCCCCAGGAACCCCCCTGCCTGCCCCCCTGCCCCCACCCCATGCAGCTCCCTGCCTACTGCGGAGGCCCCCTAGCAAAAGGGAAGGTCCGCAGTGACGACTGATCCCTAATGATGAGCAGACCTTTTAAAGATTCTCTGCGATGTGTACCGTTCCCCCAGTCATGCACTCACCCCCCAGCAAGGCGTAGTTTCACCCCCCAGGGCAGGGCCTCCCCTTCTTACCCTCGCCCGTCCCAGGCCCCCGGCAGGTGGGGCAACAGTGCTCAGAGAGGCTCTCACCACCATGTGTGTGTGAGACAGGCTTTCTCCCGAGCCGATGCCACGTCCTTGCACGTCATGGCATTCGCCTCCCTGCAGTCCCAGGGTTATCACACTCCACAGCATGGCACACAGTAGGCCCACAGTCACTCTCATTCACAAGTGACTGGTCAGGACTGACGATCACAGAGCATTGTGGTAATGTTCACTCCTCTCGGTCCCTCCGGCCTCGGGCCACCCACACAGAAGCCTCACAGGCCGGGGGGGGGGGGGGAGCTGTGCTTCAGGTTCTCACTAATGAACGGCTGAACCACCTCGGATGGGACACAGGTGGGGCTGTGCGCACAAGAAAGTATCCCTGGACCAAACCACTCCAACCACCCAGACTTCCACCCCCAGGAAAGCCTGGCCCGGGGACATCTCACATCTGCTCATGGCCATGGCCTCATATCCATCCACTAGTGAACAGTGTCCTCCGTGGCCGGCATGTAGTGTGTGTGTGTGTGTGTGTGTGTGTGTGAAGGGGATTTCTTGGTCAAGAGGAAATGTTGAGGCGGCCACGCCCCCTGAGGAGGTGGGGCTCTATGTGTGGAGACTTAAAGTTCCCAGGCGATTTGGAGGGAGAAGGGGGCAGGGGACCCCACTTCACTCCCTGCTTCTTCTTACACAGAGCCTCACTCTTATTTAGTTTTAGATGGAGGACATGCCCTGGCATTGGGGGATGAGACATTGAAACTTTGACCTGAGACCCACACAAGAGGAGCGCTCATTTGAATGATGTTGCTGGAACTCTGTATGACGCGAGCAAATGTTTACTTGAATGGTTGGCCTCGGTTTGCCGACTACAGTGGATTTTACCTTGTGTTTGACGTGCCTCGCATATGAGCGAGTCAAAGACGCAGCATCTTCCCCGACACCTGCTTGCTCCCGAGTCTTCACGAGGCTCGGATAAAGGCTTTTTGTTCCGAAGCTCTCAGGTGGCCCGCAGTAAACACCAGGACCTGATCAGAGAGACGGAAAGCTTGTTGTTAGCTGGTTGCTTGAGATTAATTCACGCTGGGGATTTGAGGACCAGAAATTCACACAGGGGTGGTATTCTGCCTACTGGGTCTTGAAAATCTCTAGGCCTGTGTTTTTTTTTAAATAGTACTGATGGAGTTTATATCAAAACCATCTCCCTTTGGCAGCAACGTGCGGCGGGACGCGGAGCAGCATGGGCGGCGTGATCCTGAGCCCCGGCTTCCCAGGCGCGTACCCCAACAACCTCGACTGCAGCTGGAGGATCGCCCTGCCCGTCGGCTACGGTGAGCGAGGGTGCACCCGGTCCCCCAGACTCTCTAACTTGTGTCTCAGCAAGAGTCCAGCTGAGGAAACACAGACCTTACTCTGTGGGCCTGCAGGGTCTGCCATGGGGGTGGCCTGCAGGTTGAAGGGAAGCTTGGGAAGCCCTGGCTGGTGTGGCTCAGTGGGTTGAGCACCAGCCTGCAAACCAAAGCATCGCTGGTTCGATTCCCAGTCAGGGCACAAGCCTGCATTGCAGGCCAGGTCCCCAGTAGGGGGCATATGAAAGGCCACTGCACACTGATGTTTCTCCCCCTCTCTTTCTCCCCTCTCTCCCCTGTCTCTAAAACTAAATAAATAAAATCTTTTTAAAAAGTTGGGGGCAGAAGGGCTTGCAGATCACACAGTTACTGGGAAGAGCGGGTGAGCTATGCGGCTGTTTCTGAGGCAGACGGCGTTAGCTGAAGGAGGAAATGTACGCACACAAAGCGCAAAGCGCGGCATCCGGCACAGGGTGACCGGTGTCTCACTGATGGCCCAGCCTCTGTCATCTCGCAGGAGGAGTCCGGGACAGTCACCGTTGACTTCCAACAGTCTTTAAGGCCTTTGAAGGGGGTGGCACGTTTAAGTATTGTTTTACAATTTTCTTCAAATGAATGTGTTGTATCAATGTCTGTTTATTAGAAATGGCTTTTTGTGATACTGAGTCTTGAACTTTCCGGTTGTTTGTTTTCATCGCTCTGTGCCGTGACAGCTCACCCCGGCCTCCTTCGGAAGCGCGCGGGCTTCCCGCAGTCTCTTTCCCGTCCCGCCCTCTCCTGCCTGCCCTCCGGCCGCCTGTGCAGTCTGGTTCAGTGACAGGGGTTTTCCCACCCGGGGGCCCATTCGGAGAAGTGCACGGTGATGCTGTGTCACCGTAGATCCCGGTGTCCTAGGCTAGGGCCTTCGGGAACCCACGTGCCGAATAATTGTCATTAATGAAATGCGTGAAAGGCGGGTGACAACGCGCAGAAATGGGCATCACCCCCCTGGGAGAGCGTCTTTGTGTGACATTTCCAAAGCTTTGCTGGGACACTGTCTGTACCCGGAATGTGGCAGCTGTTCTGTGGAAGGGGAGCAGGGGCTGCGCGCACAGACAGGGACCAGGAGCTGGAAGGGGACGTGAGCGTGCTGTGGACAGACACGGAACATGACATGGAGAAAGACAGGTGTAGAAGGGCCGCACGTGTGAGGTTCACCTTCACTGGCTCCCTGGGGGCCCCCAGAGAGGACGTGGGGTGCAGAGGGGGAAGGATTTCACAGACCGGTAACAGAAGCTCTCTGTCGCTTCCAGGATTTTAGATTGGTTCTGACTTTTAAATTCTAAGCTGTCTGAGTGTAGAGACGGTGACTCCACTCTGTGTGAGAGGGACTGGCCTCCGAGTGGCTTCCACCGAGCTGGCTCAGCTCATCCCTGAAGTGGGGGCTACTTTCCTGCTGGGCAGGCCTAGAGGCCTGGACGCGCCTGGTCCCGTCACGTGGTACAGGCACGAGGGGTTGGAGGGAAGACTCACAGGCCCTACTTAGGTTTTACTTCTTCTCTTTAAAGTGGAGCTGACGTACAACATTCTCTGATGTTGGATGGACAACACAGCAATTCGACATTCATAAGCCTTACGGTGCTGTCACCTGGGGAGTTGGGGGCCCAGCTGCACACAGTCCTCACCATCCCAGGGACCTCGTTCCCCGTGCTGTGCACTAACTCCATCCCCGTGACTTGTGCATTTGTAACAGGAAGTTTGCACTTCTCATTCCGGGTCACCTCCCCCGCCCCTCCCTCTGGTGGCCGTCTCTCCTCTGTGTCTGTGAGTCTGTCCCTTCATTGTGCGATTCGCTCACTCCACTCTGCCCACGCACCCCACCCCGGCCCAGGCCAGAGCTGCAGGGGGCCCAGACCCCTCTGAGTCTCTGCGGTGAGTTCTCGGCCATCAGCCCACTCAGCCGCCGGCCCTCAAGCGCTGCCAGCGCCTGGGGTGGGGACAGCGACGACGGCATCCTCCCCAACTGCATCCTCTAGCACTCCCTGCCGTTTTCTTCCCTTTCCCGCAGCCGGAGGGCTGGTCAGTGTGTGGCTTTGGTAGGAGCCCCGCCAGCTCAGCATTCCGGTCTCTCTTTCCTGGAAAACGTCTAAAGGCGGAGTTCACAGACACGCGGCCTCCTGTCTCCTGGTTTACTGTCACCACCTGCCTTCACAACGCACTACACTGACAGCCCGCCCTCGAGGAGTGACGCAGCGCTCCTCTGGGCCACGTGGAAGCCTGGGGAGGGAGGGTATGAAAGATTCTCCACAGTGTTCCCTGGACTCTAAAACTATTACCCCTTTTGCCATATTTTTAATACTCAGAAGATGGGAAATAGAACAATTCACATTCACAAACTCTATCAAGAAAACACCGAGGGTTCAACTCTGAAGTCACGGCCACACAACTACGCAGTTTCGACAAAGGTCCCGCACCTCACGCTGAGTTGCTCACATGTAATGACAACCGGCTGAGGGCGTGTGCTGTGACTTCCACCCAAGACGGGTGTGCGGGCTGCGGTTCCTTGAGTGGAAGCATTTAGGCCCCAGCATTTTGTGAGGTAAGACAAGGACGACTCATGGGGCTCATTGTAATCCCTTCGTTCCTGCTTCATCGTGTCCAGCTGGACAGGACTCAGACAATCAGCTGCGTAATCCCATGGAGACCAGAGCAGAGCCGGGCTCTGGTCTACATCCCCACACGTGCAGGCGGCCTGCTGGGCGGCCGACACTCCACCCTGCTCAGGGTGCTGAGTTTGATCCTGGTACGGCAGTTTGACTCCATGTCCATTTCACATTCAAGTCCAGATCCGAAAGGAGCCCATTTCCCCATTCCCTGCGTGTCTGCGACATGGGTCAGCTTTCTGCCTGTCCTTTCTTTCTTGGCGTGTGGCCCCATGAATCCCAGGATGTTCTCCGGACCGGAACTCTGAAGCCTGCATGTGCGCGCCCGGCAAGAGCACCTTCTAACCCATTTCCCTGCTATTTGACTTTATTCCCAAGTGTGGACCGTGTTGTGTTCAAGCCCTGACCTGGGTTCACGTCCTTTTTTACCCTGTTTGTACAGAAACGGAAACGTCAGTGGTTCAGGAGCCATTTTTGGCTGTTTTTCTGTCTCTGTCTGCACACTAGTTTGTGAGGACAAACATGATGGGCATTTAGGAAACTGCAGGCCCTGGGGCCCTGACCTCATCTGTCTGTCTGTCTGTCTGTCTGTCTCTCTCTCTCTCTCTCACACACACACACACACACACACACACACATAGAAGATGTGTTAGTGCTGTGTATTTATTGGCAACAAAACTCTCTTTTATCAGCTTCAGGGAGCAGGCTGCAAAAGAAAATTCTCTTTATAATTCAGTAACTGGTGAGGAATAAATTGGATTCCGATGTGCCACCTCGTAAGAGGTCTAGTGTCTCGCCCTTCCAGCTGTGTGGGGGGGCAGGCCAGACTGGGGGGCTCAGAGGGCTGCTGGCCCATCCTTCCTCCCTCCTTCCCTCCCCCAGCTCACCTGCTTCTCTCCCTCCCCAGTCTCTCAGCCTCTCTCTCTCTTTCTTTTTGTCCTGCTTCCAAATTTCTTTTGTCTAAACATATTTTCTGGAATTTAGAATAAAATTGGTAGGTCATTATTGGCTCTTCAGAGAAGAAACATATTTGATTTTTTCCTTCTACTTTTTTATTAAATTTTTTTAAAGATTTTATTTATTTATCTTTAGAGGGGAAGGGAAGGAGAGAAGGAGAGAAATATCAATGTATGGTTGTGTCTCGTGAGTCCCCTGCTGGGAACTAGCCTGCAACCCAGGCATGTGCCCTGACTGGGAATCGAACCGTGATCATGTGGTTCGCAGGCCCGCACTCATCCACTGAGCTACACCAGCCAGGGCCTACTTTTTTATTAAATATTTTATTCTGTTACAATTATCTCAACCTCCCCACCTTTGCCCTCCTCCACCCATCCTACCCCTGCTCCCTCAGTCCACCCCCACCCTGTCGTCCATGTCGGTGGGTCATTCACACATGTTTTTCATCTAGTCCCCTCCCTTCTTTCCACCATTTTCCCCCTCTACCCTTCCCTCTGGTTACTGTCTGTTCTTTGTTTACAAGTCTCTGGTTCTTTTGTGTTCATTAATTTATTGTGTTCATTAGATTCCTGTTAAAGGTGAGATCATATGGTATTTGTCTTTCACTGTCTGGTTTATTTCACCCAGCATAATGCTCTCCAGATCCATCCATACTCTCGTGAAGGGTAGGAGCTCCTTCTTTCTCTCTGCTGCATAGAATTCTATCGTGTAAACGTACCACAGTTTTTGATCCACTCATTTACTGATGGGCCCTTAGGCTGTTACCAGCATTTATATTTGCCATTTTTAAATAATCACAGAAGTTTTAAGTGTAAAGAGTTGTTTCCTATCAGTTGTGCATGGGGCTCCATGTCCATGTGGCCCAGACCCCCAGCTGGGACCTGCCTCCCTGGCTGTGTCCTGCATGTGTGTACAGGGCTGGACCACACGTGTGGACTGAATGAACCCCACATTCTGAAACAGTCCTTAATCTGGGTTGACTTGTTCAAGGTCTGCGTTTCCTCCCCAACATCTCCCTGTGCTCTCTGCTTCCTCCCCTTCTCCTGAAAAGGCCACACTCTACTTCTCTGTCTTCCTCTTCCAACCTCAGTTGAACAAATTTAACACAAATAGTTTTCTCCAAAAAGGACTGGAGCATTTTCACATCCTGTGCTGCTGTGGCATAAGCACCTTGCGCGCCACGTCCAGAGACGGGCGGGCTGTGTCCATCAGAGGGGGGCATGCACTACGCCACCTCCCTGCATGTGGGGGCAGAGCCCCTCACCTTTCTGAGTCTCGGTTTGCTCGCCTGTAGGAGGATGTCAGTACTAAGGACAACCTTCCTGCGGAACCGGGAGAAAAGCAAGTGGGTGAGCGGGGTCCCTGGCCTGACAGCAAAGGGATGTGACATCACTCTGCCTTTCAGAGTTTTCCGTATCGAGGGCAAAGCTGGGTGTTTTGGGTGACTTTCCATTTTATGCAGCACCTTCAAGTTTAGCTTCCCTTCTGCTGTGCACAGGAGGCTTTCTCCTCCCTTCCCCCCTGAATTCTGGCTCCAGGGAACTTCCCACCCCATCAGTAACTAAGTCGATATGCTGGCTTTACATTTTCCCACATTCACACTTAAGTAGGGGGCCCATTATGTTCAGTTTCCGAACCCAGGGAACAAGCGTGTTAGATGGAGAGCAAAACGAAAGCTCTTCTTATCTGTCACGCACAGGAAAGTAACCCAAGTAAAGCTTTTCCAATCTGTTGGCAGGATAATCCGTGATAGCTCCCACAATGCTCGATTTCGGCTCTCCAAACCCCAGTTAATTGCCTGGCTCTGTGTACAAACGCACGCCTGCCGAGTGTCATCTGAACTATCCCCGTGGTTGAAGGACTTCAGACGCGGCCGTCAGATCCGTGTCCGAGAGTGTCACAACACCCCAGCAAGTGACTCTGCGCAATCCTGGTTTTGCTTTGCTTGAAGGTCATTGGCCGTGGCTTGTGTGGCACACGGAGCCACATGCCACCGGCCATTTGGGCAGGCTCCAGGGTGGCAGCCTGTGCCAGGCTCTCAGACGGGACTGTGTCTGTCGCAGTCACCAGGGTTGCAACATCATTCCCTCGCTTTGCACGCAACACAGAATCAGAAGAGTCGCCTGCAGAACTCACAGACCTCTTGTGCCATGGCCAGACCACCTAAAAGCCACCTGCAATGTTGCTCGCATTTATTTTGGGGCCTCCATCGGCTTCTTCCTTGATGAAGCCGTAACTTGCCTTCTGGAAGGTTTGCTGGGCAGCCACAACCTCGTGTTGATGGGTGCGTTAGTCAGAACGGCAGCTGGCCAGTGTCACCACCAGGCATGGGGGCAGCAGCCAGCACCCCCGGCATCGGGCCTGCGTGTCCCTGTGACACAGTGCTGGTGCTCTTCCTGTTTGACAAGGAAGCTGATGTAGGGACCCTCACTGCACGCAGGAAGGCCACACAGCCCCATAGGTCGTCTGGGAAATCAAACCGAGGTCCTCTGTGACCCAAAATGGGCTAGGGGTCCTCTCTCCTCCGCCCCCTGCTCTGCCTCCTGAGAGACAGTGCTCAAAGACGCTCAGAAATCTCGCTTGCCTTGGACAAACCTGGGTTTTGTCCATTTCGATATTAACGCTCCTTAATTTTGCCTGTTTCTTCGTAGGCGCACACATTCAGTTCCTGAATTTCTCCACGGAGGCCAACCATGACTACCTGGAGATCCAGAACGGGCCGTACCCCACCAGCCCGCTCATCGGTCAGTTCAGCGGCCCCGACCTCCCCGCCGCACTGCTCAGCACCACGCACGAGACCCTCGTCCACTTCTACAGCGACCACTCCCAAAACCGGCAAGGGTTCAAACTGGCTTACCAAGGTGAGGAAGCAAAGCAAGCCCGAGACACTCCTTGCAGACATTGAAATCGCACTGGGCTGAGGCTTCCCTGACCAGTTGGCCGCTGGGCAGCTGGAATCACGGTTAGAGGAAAACTCTGCGGATCGGTGGGTTGTGCGGTCATTTCTGTTCTCATCCTCACCGGGGGACCCAGATTCCGAGGGTACAGTCTGCCCCGTCACAGCTGCAGCACCCCCCACACACTGCTCCTCACCCTTTGTGGCCACCACCATGTACCTTCCAGGCCACGTGGCTTCGTGGTCACTTCTCGTGGGATGCAGCATCCTCCCTCCCAGGCGGAGGTCTTGACCCTCCAAGATGGCAGGGGGTTGGGGGCGGGGGCCCTCCTGCACAGATGGGGCCTGGCTGCGTCTGTTAACTCCCATCTCTTCCCAGCTTGAAATCATGTCTCTTCTCAGCCGCATTCCAATTAAGCCAGAAAAAAATTCAGTGAATGAACTTTATCCTTTTTTGAACTATCAAAACATGTGAGCTCTAAGAAAAGCTTGGATCGGCCATTATAGCGGTTTCGACACGTGAAAAAGTCCTGAGTTTTCATTTCATACAGAACAGTTTGGCCTTTTCCTGACTATCGTTAAACCAAATGACGTTGGGAATGTCAAAGGCAGGGCCTTTTCCTTATAATGTGGCGAAATCACTTGTTTCCTTTAATTTCGCAGGCTGCCCTCGAAAACAGAGCCTTGGTAGTGACCCCCTTGAGGTGGGGAGGGTTGTGTGGAACTGGTAGACGATAGCGCTGACGTCGTGACCATCGATGATAAACGTGCATTTCCAGAACCCGGTTCTCTGGAAATAGACATGCAGACAGGCAGGGAAGCCAAAGAGGGACATCAAGGCCGGGCCAGTGGGGGGTCGACAGGGCAGGTGGCTGGAATGTCCCCATGCGCCCCTGTGTCTGCCACCGCTCCCAGCCTGACTGTCACCTCCCCCACCACCAAAATCTGGGTCTGACCCATTCTACCTAACAAGAGTGGCAGTTTGCGTCACATCAGCTCGGACTCAGAGTGAAGATGGGGAGGGGAGTGTTCCCGCATCTAACAGACCCTCTTCCTGGTGTCCGATAAGTCACTAAAGACTCTGAGGTCCGGCCCTGTTGGGTTGGGATGTAAGTGTGTTCTCTCGAAAGCTTCCCTGTTCACTAGGCTGTGCCGGGAACTCTGCTTCTGGGCTAAGAGGGAAGGATTAAAGTGAGACACCGTTCTGCCATAAACAGTGTCACTCTTTGGCGGGACATGCTGACCTCTGACACAAAACAAAAGCCCAGCCTGAGGCTCCGTGTCCCTGGGGCACTTGTGGAAGTTCATGGCAACCCCCCTGTGGCCTGGCAGGAGGGGCCCACCCAGCAGGTGCGCACGGAGGAGGCTGTGTGAGGAGGCGTTGAGGCCTGTGTGTGGGGACACCAGACACGCCACCGTGGCAGGTCGGGGAGTGTCCACGCCTGAGCCGCGGTGGGTACAGAGGACCAGTGGGGCCGATGGCATGCAGTTACGGAGTGATTCTCACTCCGAGTTAAGAGCCTGGCCCTCTCTCTCTAGAGCAGTGAGTGATTCCAGAACCTGAGGGGTTCGTGATTTGAGTGACATTCATATACGGACACGGTCGGTCACATCTATTTCCTTCCCACCTGCGCAGGGAGTCACTGAGAGATTGTGACTGAAAGACAAACGGCCAACGTTCAGAGGATGGATCCCTGGGGGAGGGGAGGGTACTGGGAGAGCGCCTGCAGGTGCCCTGGAGGGGAGCAGGTCCCCTCGTCAACTGCCTTCTGTTCGCTTGGTCACCCTCATCGGCCCGTGTCCTCGTCCTCCATTTTGGACCCTGTGTGTCTGCATTCCAGGCTTTGTTTCGCATGTCCCCGCCCTCCTGCCAGCCCTTCCCACCCTCTTTGAAGTGTGTTCTGTGAAAAAAACGAACATTTTACTCATGATCATCAATTATACTTGGTTCATCCAGGTAATCTTTATTGCTTCATTGCCATGATCTTAATATCCAAGTCAATTAAACTATGCACAATTGTGTATCTCGAACCATAGCTGCCACGTAAGTGGTCTCCCTCAGTTGACCCCGAGAACTTTGGAGAAATCTCCCCTGGTTTGAAAACCTCAATACTGTTCTCAAGGCTTGACTTTTATTTCCTTATCGACACTGCAGAAGCCAAGTGACAACTCCCATGCTCCCATGGGGGGCACGTCACACGGCACAGAGATGTCTGACCACTGCGTTGTACGCCTGTCACTAGTGCGAGCTCTCACGTCAGCTGCAGCTGGGAAATAAGTTAACTTTTTAAAAACAATTTAAAAAATTCAAGAACTCAGTACTCATGTCTGAAATAACACCAAAAAATATGATGTGGAAGAAAATTCATGAGGATATTGTTTGCCATGGAGTTTTGAGACTGTATCTTTTTTGTATCACACAGTTTCTAACCTCCCTGGTTCAAAACAGTGTGTCTTTGTGGTGGTTGTGTTACTTCTCTTGATGTTTTCCAGACAGGGTCACTAAGGCCACGTCTGCACAGTTCCAAAGTCGCGGGTCCGTTCAGTGTTACAAAATGGTCTAAGAACCCACACGAGGCCCCTGCAGGAATCGTCCAGGCCGGAGGTCACACCGTCACTGTGACCGGTTAGCCCAACAGTAACGTGTTCCCAATGGTCAGTTTTTGGGATCGGGTTTCACAAAGCCTGTGAAACGCCCACAGACCTGCTTTCCTCGTCCTCCTGCAGCAGCGGAGACCAGAGCTCCGTGACCTGCTCACCGGGACGGTCCCCTGACCGCTCAGAGTGACCCCCTCTCGCCTGCAGGGTCTCCTGTGGCTCCGCCTCCAGACCCCTGGCTGTCCGAGCAAGCATTTTATTTGCCTGAGACCTGACTCCAAGTTTAGGGTCCACATCTTTAAAAGTCCCGAACACAATATTTTTATTGTAGATCACGAATGGAGTCACGCGGGGTCACGCGGGGGCAAACCAAGGACTTGGGGGTGAGGTGCCCATCACCCACAGGGAGGGTACGTCATCGGAAGCTTCGTCGTTTCACAGAATCTACACGATGGCAAAACGACACCACTGGGATCGCCTGTCACTCCCCCGTTCCCGGGCAGGCTCCGCCCGAGATGTGCACGTCACGCGCACAGCGAGGAGCTCCTAGGAAGAGGCGTAAATCGTGGGGGGCGCTCCTGTCGTTCTCCCGAAGGCTGTGCTGTGCGTCTCGTTCTCAAGCCTCGTCGCTTATTCATGGCCACGTAAAGGTCCGAAACGTGACGGGCAGGTGGAGCTGTCTCGCAGTTAAATGGCTCCCGAACTTGAGCAGCGAGGATCAGGAACATGTTACATAAAACCGAGTTCGTGCCCCTTATTTCCGACTCGAGAATGGGAAGTGGGGGAGACACGGAGGTGGGCACCAGCTCACTAGCTGTGAGCCAGAGGGCATCGTGGGTGTGAGGCAGATGAGCCCACGACCCCAGGGGCCGTCCCTTCGCGCGCCAGTCACCTAAACACCAACACAAGTGCCGCCTGTGGCTGGCAGGTGTGGATGACGGACACTTCCGTACCCACAACCCGGGGCTCTGCTGAGAGGGCCCAGTTCTGTGCATTAATTTGCTCCCATGGTGTTGGTATGCACTTACTGGCACTCGGGGTTTTTTTAAATATTTTTGAAATTGTGGCATATTGAGGATTTTAGTGGCTTTCTTCCCTTTTTTGTTTTTTGCATTTGATCTTTGGAGAAATTGAAATTTGTCTCCCTCCCCCCCTCCCTGTGCCCCTTCCCTTGTCTCCCCTGCTCCGTAAAGCCCACCTGCCCGCGGCTGCCCAGCTCCAGTCAGGATCCCCTGCTCAACCTCGGGGCGAGGACGTCTTTTCTTTCTCCACGCTCCCCCCCCCCCCCCGTTCGCTTTGCTTCTGCTGTCTGTGTGACGCACCTTTAAAAACAGAGAACTAGAACAGTCAACACGAAGCCCAGGAGAACCGTGAGGTCTGTGCAGTCCTCCGTGCCAATGGGAAGCTGTTGAATTTAGTGAAATGAGTGTGAGGAAGCAGGGCCCGCCCGCCACTAGCGTCTCCCTGGAGGGGAAGCGGCCCGGCCACCCTCCCGGCCGCAGACCCCGAAGGACGCCCTCTGACCGTTCCCTGCGGGCATGGCTGTGCTGTGCACGGGACCTCAATGGGCTTCCGGCGCCGCCCCTCGTCTCGCTTCAGCGCCACTCTGAGCTGTCCCCATCACCAGACGAGTGAGGGTGGGGGGTGGACATGCCCGTGAGATTGGGCCTGAACCCCATTTCTGTGGACAGAAACTGCTTCACAAGCCGTCAACAAATACTTGCATTGGTGCCCCACCCCTTGAGGGCATCCTCTTCTAAGACGGAGAAAGGGCCTGACTCTTGGCAACCCGAGTCCAGACCTTAAGTCAGCCCCTCTCCTCCCTGCAGAACGTGGGTGAGCTGAGAGCCAGTGGAGCAGCCTCAGCCACTTGCTCCCTCAAGAGACCGACTTCTCTGGACCAGAAACACGCCCGGGCGACACAGTGCCCGTGGGCAGGTGTGTCTCCCGAGGAAGGTGCCTCCCAGCTGAGACCATCCCCCTGCGTCCCAAGCCTCATGCCCTGAGCTTCTGCAGCTGCGAGGGCAGCAGGTTCCGGGCCCTCTGGGTCGAATCCGACTCTCCCCAGTGTGGAGGCTGCTATCCAGAAGGACTTCTGGGCCCAGACTCCTTGGCTGGTGAAAGCCCAAGACACAGCTGAAGTCACAGTCAGACATAACACCTCGGTTGAGTGCTCTCAGCCAAGACTCCAGGGACCCAGAAAGCCTGGGACGGGCTGCAAGCCAAGTAGTGACGGGTTGGCTTCATCAGGGGGTGTGGGGGCGACGGGGGTGCCAGACCCAGCGATGAACATTAGGCAGATAATCGACCGCAGAACGAGAACCAGGGTTGTACCCTTGTTACACACGCTAGTCACTGACATGGAATGGCCAGTCTGGGACCAGGGTGCACTTACACACATGTGTGATTCCCAAATTCCAAGGACAGTGTGTGCCTGAGTGCTGCTGGGCCCAGACTGCTCTGTTGTGGAGGCAGAAGCCAAGGATGAGAGGGGACGTGAGGGTAGATGTCCGTGGGGACCGCAGCCTCTCTCCCCTGGGCCCAGGCAGCAAGGGGCCCTCTGTGTGCGTGGGGGACACATCTCGCCCGACGGTTCGTCGAGAGCCACGCCGTCTGCGATGCGCGTGGTAGCTGATGTTCGTCCGTGCCCAGGGGCACCCCACTCCGTCTGCAGGGGGGTCTTCCCGTGAGGACGAGGAAGGTCAACCACGGTTTCTTTTGGTTGCCTCCCATGGGAACCGACAATCGTTTACATCTTTTGGGGGTTTATTAGCAGTTGTGGACGTGTCGGAGAGCTCATTTCTCGAGCAGCGTGTGTTGTGTTCCGGGCAAAGCGAGAATGCGAACACCCCGCCTGTTCCTCCCTGAAAGAGCGCAGTGGTGAAGGGCGTCTGCTGGCAGCTGGCACGCGGCACGGGAGCCCCCGCTCTCGCCGTGGGCACGGGTCTGCAGAGCAGTGTCCGACTCCACGGCCTGGCGAGGAGGCTCCCGCGTGTGGCAGGCGGGCACTGGCCAGCTGGCCCTGCCTTGGGGGAAAGGCTTTCAGGGGCTTCGGGGCGGGGTGCCCCTGGGGGAGGGGTGGCCCCAAGGTGCGTTCACCAGGGCAGCCCAGGGAGGAGCACAGGGACTGGAGGGGTGTGCCTGTGTGTGCACATGTGTGTGGTATACATGTGATGTGTGTGGTGGGTGTAGACATGGTGGGGGTATGCATGCATGTGCTATGTGTTTGTGCTTTGTGCACATGTGTATTGGTATGTACACTCGTGTATCCATCTGTAGGTGGATGTGTGTCAGTGTGTATGTGCACATGTGTGAGACAGACACATATGCTGATCTGATTGGACTGTGTGTGCGCAAACCTGGCACTCGGTCTTCCGGTCTCAACCCATACACCCGGCCCTGTCTCACATGTTCTCACATGTCTGGCAACTTGTACACACGCTGCGTGTTCCCCTCTCGCTTCATCACCCTTCCCCTCGCTCCTCCTTTATTTCGGGCGACTAATCAGAAACAGAAAGTCTCAAGCTCGGGAATCACCTGGCATGAGTCGCAGGCCACACGGTGTTCCAGCCTTTAGTTACAAATCCCAAGGGCAGACACTGCCCCGGTGGCAACCAGCGGATCAAACCGCTGGCAGGTGCAGTCAAAGTTCCCACCGCCCTCTCTTTCCCGCTCGAGGCCTCCGGGCAGCCACCGGTCTCCTTGGTGCCCGCGTGGCACCCGCAGTTGACGGGGCAGTGGGCCCTGGCCTGCTTTCGGCAGGGCCGTGTGGCAGGTGGAAACTGAGCATCGCGCTCTGGGGGGGGGGGGCTCGGCTGTGTGGCCCCCGCTGTGGGGCTCTGTTGGAAAGGGAGACTCCCCATCTGTACTGTGAGAGCAAAGCCCAGCAGGCGGCCAGCACTGCCTGGGGTGCTCCTGCTCTGGGCTGCACCCTGCACCGCGGCAGCTGAGGGTGTCGCTATGCAGGGAGCTCACCTGGTTGTGAAATGACGGCATCTGGAGGTTCCACCGAGGTTACAGACTAGTCAACCTTCACTGACCTACGTATCCATCTGTAAATCACACGGTCTGCTTGTCCGTCATCTCACCGGGGACTTATTCTAGGGAACACGCGAAGTACAATAACCATTTGTTACGCAAAGAGTGTGCTCATACTAATTCCTACCACAGCAATTCCACACTTTGTTTTTTAATTTCATTGCTCGATTACAGCTGACATTCCGTGTTATTTTGTGTTGGTTTCGGGAGCACGGCATGCCGACACGGCTTGTCACGTACTATACAAAGTGCCCCCCCACGTGCCCAGTGCCCACCCGGCTCTCTACATCACTATTAGAAAGTTATTGACTATATTCCCTGTGCTGTGATCACACCCTCGTGACTGGTCTGCGACTACCGAGGTGAACACCTGAATCCCGTCATCGTTTTTCCTCCACCCCCCGACTCTACAGTTTTAAACAAATAAATTTCAGAAAACTGAATAAATTTCTCTGCGGAACATTAACTAAAGCAAGCGAAATGAGACAGCAGCCCACCATGAAAAGCACTCAGGCCGGGGCGCTGGTGTGTGTTTTCCCGGTGGGGAGGGCACGGTGCAGACCCCCATCTCCATCGCCATCGCCCCTCCTTTCGTGTGTGGACTTCATCGCAGAGACGTCCTTCCACGGCACCCCGCCAGGTGTGTCTGTGGTGGTGCGAGACCACTTCTAAAGCGCATAGGAAGCGTAAATCGCAGAGTGTTCTCGTCATCCTGCTCATGATAACTATTGTTTTCCTTCACGCAGTGACTGGCGGCTTTGGGAGATGTGTTCTTCAAAAACTGACCCCTTAAGAGGCTGAATGCAGTCACGCCCCTGCGCTCACTCCCCGGCCCCCGACCCGCTCATTCACACACTCAGCTCTGTGTGTTTTTTCCAGCCTATGAGCTGCAGAACTGCCCGGACCCCCCGCCCTTCCAGAACGGGTACGTGGTCAACTCGGACTTCAGCGTGGGCCAGTCCATCTCCTTCGAGTGCTACCCCGGGTACGTCCTCACCGGCCACCCGGTGCTCACCTGTCAGCACGGGACCAACCGCGACTGGAACCACCCTTTCCCCAGGTGTGACGGTAGGTCGGCCACTCTTCCCGGGAGCAGTGGGGCCTTCCCTCATGCGTGACGGCGCGGTCAGTGTTAGAGTGATTTGTTCCACGGATGTTTGTCGGGAGCCAGTGATGTGAGAGTCATTCTGCTTAGTATTCAGGACTCGATCCTATGCCAGGATAAATTTTAAAAAACCACAAAGATGAATCGATAGGCCTTGCCCTCAAGGAAATTACAAGGATATCAAAATGATGAGTGCAAAGATTTGTTGGGCAAACCCAGATGCATGTGGACAGTGCTGAGGGATTTCGGGTACAGAAGACGGAGTTTGCCTGGGAAGTGAGGGGGAGTCTGGCACGGGGGCCGCGGTAGCTCCACGGTGGCCCCACTGGGCTGTGGATTAGAGGTGGGCAGCATCTTACTATTTTCACCCTGGGTGTTTTCGGTGCCGCCTTCCCACACTGTACCAGCACCTTGCTTTGCGTTTGGAGCCCTGGTTCCTTTTCATGGCTTGAGGCACACACCCTGCTTAGCAACTCAGAGGCCGAGACTGTCCTCGGTCAGAGAAACAGTGGGAGCAAATGCAGCGTGTGGGAGCCCTCTTAGGAAAACGGTAGTTCCAGGCAGCTGTGCGCACCTGCTGAGGGGGTTCCGGGACACGGGGGGTCAGGCTGGGCAAGCAGACGGGCCCCTGGTCCGCGGGACGCCCGGCTCTGAGTGGCGCTCACTGCTCAGGAGCTTTGCCTAGCTGCCCGACTCTCTCCATCACTGGGGATTTTCACAACATCCAGTTAAAATAAATAGACCAAGGGCTTTGTTTACGAAGAGTGCCTATGGAACAGAAAGGTTGCTGCAAACCCGGTATTCCAACATTGTAAACACAGGAGCTTTGAGTGAAAACACCAACCGGGGGACCTTTGAAATGATAAACGTTTATTTCCGGCGGCAACAGAGGGAGTGGCGTCCAGCTGTGCTTTAATTTTGACTGAAGGAGGGAGAAAACACATCAGTGAACTCTTTAAATCGTGTTTTATCTGTATTTTTCCATCCTATACCATTAGAGAAATAACTATAGGAGAACTTGAGCTGTGTTTTTAAGATTATGTTAGCCTAATACAAATTTATTAATGTAAAAATCACTAATAGTGTGACTAAAGGCAGATGGACCATAGCATTTTAAAATTACTTTATAAAACTCAGAATAGCAGTTGTATATCCAATGTTTTTCCATGAAAACACTTAAAATTTTTTCATACCATTTTCCATTTTAAAATTCATATGTTTATATGTATAAATTATTTGACTTGCCAGGATTATTTTCTTTTCGCAGTTTTTACCAGAATCCTTCATATTCATATGGAGATGGAATACTTCTTGGCTTGAAATAAAAAATAGAATTAAGCATTTAATTAGCTTTCATTGCTTTTTTAAATCCCGTTTCCCAAGATGGAAATGACTGCTGGCTCAGCATTAGTTCACCAGTTTGAGGACACTAAATGTATCTTTTCTGATGCGGCTTAGAGGTGATGCCAGTTTCTGTAAATGCGTCAAATAGCATGTCTTCAAAATAAATAAATGAAAGAGTACATCTGAAAGTGGCGAGAAATTCAAGGCATTCCTAATTTCGCCAAGAACTAATAATTATACAGAAGCCACAGTTATTTTTTAAATGGGTTATAATTACTGAAATGTACTTTAAAAGACTGTGGTCAATTAAGTTACTAAGTGTAATTTGATCATTAAATCAGTATCTACGTTTACAAATGTAGCTCAAAAGTTTCAAACTTGTTGTTGACCTAATTAACCGCTTATCACCGAAATATTTGTGTAGATGCTCTTTTAAGGTCCTTTAAAAAGTTTAACCCCTGTCCTGTGACACCTCCCTTCAAAATGCATCAGCACCTTCAGTGGGGAGCCCCGGGGACAGGTAACTCCCAGACGACCTGCTGCGGGCAGTGTGTCACCAGTGCCTTTTAAACAGACAGATTTCATAAGCAGAAAACAATTCGGTTGCGTAACTGACACGAGCAATCCAGGCAGCCAAAGATAGGATACCACGTGCATACTTTTGGAAGGGAGGCCGATCAAGGCGGTTGATAAACACAGAAACGAACCTTCCCCAGACGTCCAGACTTGGGGATGTGTGTTTGGGCAGAGGAGACCCACTCACCCTGGGCCGGGGGTGGAGGGTGGTAGGAGAACAGGCAGGGTGAGCAACTGTCTGAGGTGCGGCTGGCAGAGAGGTGTGACAGTGTGACATGCCCAGGGCCACCAAGGGGCTCTGCCAAGTGCCCTGTGGCCCTTGGTTACAGGTTGTCGCCTTCTGTCTGCCTTGCTGGGTTGTCCATCAACATCTGCCTGACTCCGGACCCCACTGGGAATGACACTTAAATGTGCCCCCTTTTCTCCACAGCCCCTCCTTCCAACGAATTCACACCAACCTCACCAGGGTCGGTCCCCGTCACAGGCTCACAGGCACCTGTGTGGTCACCTGGGCAGGGCCTGCCACCCGCATTTCCTCCTCAGTCTTCCTCGTTGCTGAGTTGTTCTCTTTCTGTCTTTTCATGGGTATTGGCCTATTCACTCCCTCAGATTCCGCACCTTCAGTGGCAAGTCCTTAGAAGCCCCACAGGATTCACGCTGGCCACACACACTCACAGCGCAGCTGTTGGGTTTGGCTGCATTAAAAAGTCCGCGTGTCTACGACTGCAGTGCAGCGTGCCCCACGTTATTCTGCCAATACGTGGCGGGTTCACTTTTTGTAAAGAAAGAAAATCCTTGCCAGGGCAGCTGGGACTATCGATGTATCACGTAGGACAAACGTGGGCGGATCTGGTACTGCACTTCTTCCTGGAGCTGAGAGCCACGATGCGTGGCAGTGGGCCTGCAACCCACCACCAACATACGTTCGTCTCCATCCTCCACGCAGGTAGAACCACGAAGGAGTGATGACGTCTGTGTGTCACAGTGAACAGATGAAAACACCACTATTAGACAGTTTAAAGAGGCTTCGGAAATCTCACTTAAAACAAAATTGTTTCTTTTTAATGCGTAATTTCCACACAATCCACACAATACCAGTGCATTGTCAGCTCCGCAAAGGACACAGTGACTGAAGTTTTTTTTTTTTAATTGCACGGGGTTGAGTTTACCTTGAAGGTATCATGGCAGTTTGGCGAATATATTAAGTGAAACAGACAGCTTGGAAGCACCATTCCCCTGAGGCTTTAAGACTTTAGAGGAGTTATTTCGACCAAGTCGTCCCCGGGGAATACTTCACAGTCATTTCTGAGTGGGGCCACGTTGGCCGAGGGGCTGCAGGGCCCTGGAAGCGCTTCCCTGCGTCCTTTCTCGGGCTGACCGCCTGGCGCTTGCCTTCTCCTTGCCCCCCTTCAGCTCCCTGCGGCTACAACGTGACGGCACAGAACGGCACCGTCTACTCCCCCGGCTTCCCCGACGAGTACCCCATCCTGAAGGACTGCCTGTGGCTGCTGAGCGTGCCCCCGGGCCACGGGGTCTACATCAACTTCACCCTGCTGCAGACCGAGGCCGTCAACGACTACATCGCTGTCTGGTAGGGCCCTGTCCTCGCGGCCCAGCAGGGATGGTCACGGCCGCCCTCCCGTCCACTCGCAGGTCACCGAGGCACCAGGCTGCCTCGGTTGGGGGGGGTACGTGGACACCCAAGGGCGGACGTGCAGAGAACAAGCGTCATGTGACGTGGTGGGTCTGTGCAGCGTCACTGCGAATGCAGGGGAGCATCCCGAGGTCACTCGTAGTTTGACGTAGTTCAGGGTGGTCACTTTTCGGAAAGAGCAGCTGGCAGGCTCCTTCACCATCAGAAGAATGTTCTGGCTCTGGGACTCTGGACGGAGTGTCTGCATGGGGCCTCCCTCCCTCCCTCCACCCTTGGGAAACTCGGTGGAGAAGCACCCGGGAGGTGGGTGTGGGGCGCTCGGAGCCAGGATCAGGGCAGCGTGCTGCAGCTCCAGCCCCTTTCCAGGGAGCTGGGTGGCCTCCCGGGGTCCCTGAGAGTCCCCTTGGCTAAGCATGCCTACCTGTGGGAAGGGTTCTCCCCACCTTTGCTTCAGAGCTGAGAGGTTGTGGGAGAGCAGGAGATGCCATGGCCCTGTGACCCTGTGACCCTGTGATGGGCACAGGCAGAGGCCACCACCGAGTGTGGGGGTCAGGGGGCAGATCTGAAGAGCCAGGGTGTGCTTCTGGGGTAGACAGCCACCAACACCAGAGGAGTGATCCCAGTTAACACGGGGATGTGAGTGCATGTGTGCGCAGAAGTGTGCACAAGTATGTGCACGGGTGAGTGCATGTGTATGAGTGTATGCTAGTGTGAGTGTGTGGAGGCACATGTGGGAGTGTGGGAGTGCATGTGTGCACAGAAGCGAGTGCATGTGTGAGGGAATGTGTGAGTGTATGTTAATGTGAGTGCATGAGAGTGCACATGAGTGCATGCATGTGAGTGTGAGTGTGTGTGAGTGTGTGTTGGTGAGGCTGTGGTAAAGGTAGGACTGCTCCGCAGGCAGGAGAGCGCTAAGTCCCAGCAGCTGGACCATCTCAGGTGTGTGGAGCTGAGTGGAGGGACATGGGGAGCTCTGAGAGAGGCTGCGACCACCCAGGGAAGCAGGGGCCAGTCACCCAGGGCCTCACAGATCACACGAGGGACTTAGGGCTTCCTTCGAGAAGCCTGGCTGTGTCACTGAGGGGCTCTGAGGAGAGTCGTGAGAGCAGATCCTGGTCTCAGCATGCCCCGTCCCCCTTGGAGGGAAATGCGATTTCCGAGGGCAAGCAGACAACCTGGCCGCAGAGGGGCCTCCGGGTTGTGGAGGGACGGAGACCCTGGAATAGTGAGCTGACCGAGAGAAGCTCCCATTTCAAAAGCAAAACACCCACTAGCAGCCCGAACCAGCAGCATGACCCCACAGCAGTCCCCCGGACTGCCCCGTAGGTCTGGGAGGGAGAGCAGGGGTCCTCGCGGCTCACGGAGGTGGGCCGGCGCCCATGGGAGGCGCCGACAGGAAGTCCGGACAGCTTCGGGGGCGTCAAATACACATCCCGACGTGTCTGAGCACAGTGTCCGGTGGGTGGTAACACTTCATTCAGATTTCAGACGTAGTCCAATTCAGTAGCAAGGTCTCACCGCCCACGCCGTGGAACGTGGCGTCTACAGTGGGGACTTCCGAAAGGAAGCGGGTACGTGGAGTCACAGCACTGGCAGGTGTGTGTGTGGGTGGGACCACGTCTCCGACGCTCCCCGGACGGCCGGCTGTGAATGAGCGTGTGCGGCCGGCTGGGTGTCCCCGGGAGTGCACACCGACCACGCGCCTGGAGCCCAGGGGTGTGGTCTGTGGCTTTGTGGACGCTGTGTGGGCGCCTCTGGCTCAGACGCCCCTGTCTGCGCAGGGACGGCCCCGACCAGAACTCCCCGCAGCTCGGGGTCTTCAGCGGGAACACGGCGCTGGAGACCGCGTACAGCTCCACCAACCAGGTGCTGCTCAAGTTCCACAGCGACTTCTCCAACGGCGGCTTCTTCGTGCTCAACTTCCACGGTCAGTGGGCTTTCTCCCTCCGAGGGGACAGAGAGTGTCACCTGGTTTTGCTCTGGCCCTGGCCGGCGCCCGAGAGGGTGCCCTTGCGTGCGGTTCCTGCGTTCCCAGGGGCCCTCTTGTGCCTCGGGGCGCCTTTGTTATTCGAGCCACCCCCAGCTGTGTTTTCCGGGGAAGCGTGGACTCCAAGAGAAGTGGGTTGTAAAGGAAACTCGGATGCACGGCCGGTGAGCTTCGTGTGTCCGCACCCACCTGTGTCGTCCCGGGTGGGGCGAGGGCAGCCCCCGGGGTCTGGAGAATGAATGCTCACTAATTTAGGAAAAACGTGTTGGGGTTCCTTGCCTGTCCAGAGGTGTGCCAGCACGGGAATCCCGGGCACGGAGGCAGAGACCTCGTGGCATCTGAGTGTGGGCCTGGAGTGAGGCCGTCGCAGGCCATTCCTCATGCAGATTTCCTCGTGGGGGGAGGGGGCTGTGCTCCCAGGTTCCCGTCTCGAAAGTGCATGCCTTTCTCTTTGATGTCAGATACTCCTAGACATTAAACTAGCCTGTGAGCGTGGGTGCTTGAGGATCTTACAGAACCGTGATTTACTAATAAATACAGACCTATATTTGAGCGCCTGCGTGTTACAACAGCGTAAAAAGGACGCCTGCTTAATGATCTTGTGGATTCAGCACATGTAATTGTGGTCCTGTTTTTTTCATAAACCGTTTAGCATTTCAACTCAAGAAGTGCCAGCCTCCCCCAACGGTCCCGCAGGCAGAGATGCTGATGGCGGACGAGGACTTTGAAATCGGTAACGTGTTTCTCGTCACGAGCTCGTTAGCTTCGCCCCCTCTCCCCACCCACCCTGCCGGGACGGGGCTGAGATGCGGGAGTCAGGCAGAAGCAGCCCTGCGGCAGGCGGGCTGCACGCAGAGCTCACACGTCGGGCAGCTGCACGCCCCTTTCTCGTGGCCGTGATTTCTGGTTCCTATGATGGGAAGTTGGTCTTTTCGCTCTGAGCACGTTTCCCCAGAGTACACATTTTTTTTCTCTTGAGTAACGTTTACTGAGGAACCAGATCCATGTGTTGAGTTAGGGCCACACGACCGCAGACTTGAACGCCGTCATCCGTGGCCACAGTAACGATGAGGGTGACCCTGGCCTTTCTTGGACACTGGGGGGGCATGTCCTATGATACGAGTTAGAAATTCTGTTTGTCCTTTCCTGTCGGTGGCCTGTTTCCTCAGACACCCCTCAGGCCCCCCGTGTAGGTTTGCAGGTCAAGGTGGCCCAGGGTTCCTTGGTCCCAGTTACAGGCACCCCGTCCTGCAGGCACCCCACTGCCCTGTAAGGCCCCTGGTCGAACCACGGGCCCCCAGTTCTCGAACGCTCAGAACGGCTGAGTTGGGGGACTGGGGGCCACTAGGCCTTGCCAGAGCGTGAAAGCCATTCTGTCTCCCAGCCTAAAGGTCCAAGGGACCGTTTCACTGTCACGCCCCGTCACCCTCAGGGAAGGGGGAGGGACAGCGACGCATTAGTCATTTCTGCCCCAGATGCGGGCTAAGCTGCAGAGGCTTTTCTGTAAATGAGGAGCAGAAATGGCAACGTTTCATTGAGCAGTCAGAAATGAGGACGCGTGTGGGTTCAGGGGCGGTCTGCCTGGGGGCTCCCCGGGCTGGGCCCCGAGTCGAGATCAGAGGAGAGACATCGCCAACTGTTCCCTGGCCTCTTCCAGGTGACTTTGTGCGGTACCAGTGCCACCCGGGGTACACGCTGTCTGGGGCCGACACGCTCACCTGCAAGCTTCGCACCCAGCTGCAGTTCGAAGGCACCCCCCCCACGTGCGAAGGTACGTGTGCCCACGGGGACAACCACGAGACGCATTGTTGTGGGGAAGCTGCCAATGACCAGGTGCCCACAGCCTCGGCCTTCGGAGTCATCTGAATAGTTTCCATGGAGGAGTGTTCAAGGTTGATGCGAAATTTGATGCAGAGCCGTTGCTCTGCTGGCTCAGTCATTTTGAATGTGGCGGCCACACAGCACACATGCTCACTCAGCGGTGTCTACTGCCCCCACCGACTAGTGCAGTGAAGTTTGCACATGTGCATTCCAGTGCGCTGTCCTTGGCTGCCAGGTCACATCGATGGCATGCACACTGTTCTCTCTATATTAGCAATGGCTGGACTTTCCCCAGACAGACCTGGTACACGTGTGATGCTCCTCTCACATGCTCCACGTGCACACGTCTCTTGTAGGTCGCAGGGCAGTGTTACAGTGTTGGTCTCTTGTAGGTTGCAGGGCAGTGTTACAGTGTTGCTATTAGCAAGCCCCGGCCTCCGGCTGCGTCTGCAGCCTTCGCTGAGCACAGTCCGAGCTCCCTCCCCTCCCTGGGGCACACGGGACCGATGCCCACGGAAGTCGGCGTCGCCTGGCTAAGGACAACTTTCCCTTTTCTCCTTAGCACAATGCCCAGCCAACGAAGTCCGCTCGGAGTCGTCGGGGGTCATCCTCAGCCCTGGCTACCCGGGCAACTACTTCAACTCCCAGACCTGCTCCTGGACCATCAGAGTGGAGCCGGGCTACAACATCACCATCTTCGTGGACAACTTCCAGAGTGAAAAGCAGTTCGACACCCTGGAAGTGTTCGACGGTGAGTTTGCCTCGCCCGCCCACGTGACCTAGCCAATGAGGTAGAACGCCCTTGTAGTGTTTTTGTCACGCGAGAACGTGGATATAGTTTTGAGTCAAATGGCACCATCCCCCCAGACAGGAAAGGAGTTCCTCTTGCACTCACTGTGCAGCCTCAGAAATCCGGCACTTTGTCAGCCGTTCACAGGTTGTTAGTGTTGCAAGTTTCAAACAATCAGAATACGGGTGACACTCAGGAAGCATGCAGACCTGCTTGGACCCTCGCTGGCTCCTGAATGTGGGTCCAGAACAGGACTTTTCTTTTTGTCATTAAAATGACAAAAAATTTTATTTTTTTCTCCTTTTTACAAATTTTTTTATTGTTGTTCAATTACAGCTGTCCCTATCCCCCCACCCCGATCACTTTCCCCTGCCCTACCCACACCCACCTTCCACATTCAGTCTTCCCCACACCTTGGGTACTTTATACTTGTTCCATGACTTGCCCCTTCCCCTCCTTTTCCTTGTTATCTTCCACCCTCCCATCTGGTCACTGTCAGTTTGTTCTTTATTTCTATGCCTTCATTTCTATTTTACTTGCTTGTTTGTTTTGTTGATTGGGTTCTACTTATAGGTGAGATCATATGGTTTATTTGTCTTTCATCACCTGGCTTATTTCACTCAGCATAATGCTCTCCAGGTTCATCCATGCTGTCACAAGAGGTAGGAGTTCCTTCTTTCTTTCTGTTGCATAGCATTCCATTGTGTAAATGCACCACAGTTTTTTGATTCACTCATTTACTGATTGGCACTTAGACTGTTTTCATGACTTAGCTTTTGTAAATAATGCTGCTGTGAACATCGGGGTACATAGGTACTTTTTAATTGGCATTTCAGGATTCTTAGGGTATAATCCCAGCAGTGGAATTGCTTGGTCAAGAAGCAATTCCATTTTTAGTTGTTTGAGGAAATTCCAAACTGTTTTCGATGCTGCTTCATCAGTCTGCATTCCCACTAATAGTGTACTAGGGTTCCCTTCGTTCCACAACCTTCCCAGTACTTGTTTGTTGATTTGTTGATCATGGCCATTCTGACCTGTGTGAAGTGGTATCTCGTTGGGGGTTTAATTTGGT
The DNA here is from genome assembly GCF_014824575.4 of Sturnira hondurensis. Classification (NCBI taxonomy): domain Eukaryota; kingdom Metazoa; phylum Chordata; class Mammalia; order Chiroptera; family Phyllostomidae; genus Sturnira; species Sturnira hondurensis. The sequence goes on from NW_028087067.1 coordinate 1,967,449, forward strand.
TTTTTGTTTGTTTGTTTGTTTGTTTAATTCTTGTTCAAGTACAGTTTTCTGTCTTATATTCCCAGCCCTGCCCCGCACCAGTGCTCCCCACCTCCCTCCCATTTCCACCCCCCACCTTAGTTATTGTCCATGTGTCCTTTATACTTGTTCATGTGAGTCCATCCCCTTTTCCCCTGTGATTCTCTCCCCTCTCCCCTCTGGTCCCTGTCAGCCTGTTCTGTATTTGAGTGTCTTTGGTCATATTTTGCTTGCTTGTTTGTTTTGTTGTTTAGATTCCTGTTAAAGGTGAGATCACATGGTATTTGTCTTTCACCGCCTGGCTTGTTTCGCTCAGCATAATGCTTTCCGGTTCCATCCATGATGTTGCAAAGGGTAGGAGCTCCTTCTTCCTTTCTGCAGCATAGAATTCCATTGTGTAAATGTACCATAGTTTTTTGATCCAGTCATTTACTGATGGACATCTAGGTTGCTTCCAACTCTTGGCTATCGTAAATTGTGCTGCTATGAACATCGGGGTGCATAGGTTCTTTTGGATTTGTGCTTCAGGGTTCTTAGGATATGCTCCTAACAGTGGAATTGCTGGGTCAAAAGGTACGTTCATTTTTAGTTTTCTTAGAAAATTCCATACTGTTTTCTGTAGTGGTTGTACCAGTATGCAATCCCACCAACAGTGAACTAGGGTCTCCTTTCCCCCACAACCTCTCCAGCACTTGTTGTTTATTTCTTTGTTTATGATAGCCATTCTGACTGGTGTAAAGTGGTATCTCATTGTGGTTTTAATTTGCATCTCTCTGATAGCTAGCAATATCAAGCATCTTTTCATGTGTCTCTGGATCCTCTGTATGTCCTCCTTGGAGAAGTGTCTGTTCAAGTCCTTTGCCCATTTTTTAATTGGATTGCTCATCTTCTTTGAGTGGAGTCGTGTGAGTTCTTTGTATATTTTGGAGATTAAACCTTTGTCTGAGGTATCATTGGCAAATATGTTTTCCCAAACAGTTGTTTCTCTTTTTATCTTGATACTGTTTTCCTTAGCCACGCAGAAGCTTTTAATTTTGATGAGATCTCATTTATTTATTCTTTCCTTTATGTCCCTTGCTCTAGGGGATGTATCAGTAAAAATATTGCTGGATGGAATATCTGAGATTTTCCCGCCAATGCTCTCCTCTAGGGCTTTAATGGTTTCACGGCTTATATTTGAGTCTTTTATCCACCTTGAATTAATTTTGGTGTATGGTGTAAGTCGGTGCTCGAGTTTCATTTTTTCGCATGTAGCTGTCCAGTTCTCCCAACACCATTTGTTGAAGAGGCTATCTTTACTCCATTTTATGTTACTGCCCCCTTTGTCAAATATTAATTGACTGTAGAGCTTTGGGTTTTTTAATATATTGTCCTCGGATAGAGGACGTATCAGATATTAAACTGATAAGAACAGATACTACACTTGATCTTAGCCAAAAAGCCGAGAAGTGACCAAGTACAGTTTTCTGTCTTATATTCCCAGCCCGGAACCAGACTTCTCTCTGTAAGAGTCATATTGATTTAGAGGGCGTTTTAGGGAATTGGAGATTTAGGAACTAACGATGCTTTATTCAATCTAATATGTCACTAGCCATATACAACTGTGATGGCTCACAGAGGTTTTCACATGACGAATGCTGTGGAGCCTTTAAGGAGTAATTGTTTAAAAATTAGCCTCAGACATTTTTCACAATTCTGATCAGCCTTTTCACATCACAGTGCAATGCCTGGAAAGTAAAGTGTGGTTGAATTGTCGATTTGAAATGAAACTGATATTCATATTTTGCTTCATCATACCCCAGAAAAGGAGACCAACATACAATTATGGCTGTGCATAATGACAGGGTTTTCCCATGTTTTTACAGACTTGTCATTGCCTTAGATAAATTACAATCAAGTCAGTGAAAATAAATAATTACTGTAATTGGTTCTGAGTGTGTTAGTACGCCTCTTACTGACTGGTGAATGTGATACCACATTGCTCATACGGGCAGACCCCACATGAATTGATCTGTGTGTTTCCCCACACGAATGGATCTGTGTGCTGAATTGGAAATCAAATGTACACTTACAGGATCAGAGGACTGAAGAAGAGTGTTTTCCTTTTCAGAGGGTTTTGTGTCCAGTAGCCTTCCCTTACCCACCTTCTCGCAGACGACCGCGGCCCAGGAATATTAAGTGGAAAACTGTACAAACAGACAACGTATGAGCGGTGGGCTGCACTTTCTCCACAGTAGGGTGATGGGCTCTCGCACAGCCCCGCTCACTCTGCTTGGGACATGCGACAGCCCTGCGTCCAGCGTCTCCATGCGCTACATACAATATACGCTCCTCACCCCATCTGTCACTAAGCAGCCGTCTGGGTGGCCAGACCGACGATGCTGGTGCCTCATTCCTGTCACCCTTGTTTTCTTTAACGATGGCCTCGAAGCACAAGAGCGGTGATGCCAGTGGCCCAGATGTGCCCAGAAGACCACAAAGCACTTCCTTCCGGTGGAAAGCGTGTGTGTTGGGAAAACAGGGTGCCCACAGGGTCCAGTCCCACCCCCAGCATCCATAGGGGTCTGTGCTCCCCACAGGTGAGGGGCTGGCGGTCTCTTAACACACAGACTGTTGATGCTATTCCCCTCGGTCTTCGGGAGGAAGGGAAGAAGTGAGCTAGCCAGGTGCAGACTCGGCTCTTTTTTCAGTGAGGAGCCAGGAGGGCGATTCTGAGGCCAGTTAGGTGTCTGAGAAATAAAACAGGTGAGCAGCCCACCGCAGGGAATGTGTGTGTCTGTGCATGTCCACATGTGTGTCTTTGTATGTGTATGTCTGTACATGCATATTCCTATCATGCTGTCTATCACAGGATAGACTTAATAATTACGTTAGATTTGTGGACCTCCCTCTGGCCCACCTTAGTTGAATTAGAATTCAGCTGACCATCCTCTATATTGTTTACTGTCAGGAGGGAAGTCATTATCGATAATTTGTGCTTTAAATGCATCTGATTTGACCTCCCCCACATTGAGGACAGATTACACCCCTCGTAAACCACCAGCGAAATAGATAATGGAGACAATGTCAAAGCAGTTGCTGTCGAAATGATCATAGACCTGTGACGGGGTGTGTTTTTGTCTCAAAGATTTTCCCATAAAAGGAAGGGTCCGCGTCTCCTGGGGGTGTCTTCCAGGTGCTGGCAGTTTCCTTTCAGCAAATGTCGCATTCACTGTGTGTCTTTCTCTGCTTTTGTGAGCCTGGGTTTGTTTTATAGCTCACGGGTGGAGAAAAATGTCGAATATGTTGATTTCAAACTTTATTAGCCTAGGAGTATCTTACTTCCTACAGTTCCCACAGTAGATGTTTCTCAGTTTAAAAAATAAACTTGCATCATTATGGATCTCAGTCCTGAAGGGCGTCAAAATACAGACCGTGGGGTTACTAGTAAAGGCCCAGTCGTCTCCACCTAGGAAGGGGGAGCAGAAATGTGCATCTCACTTGCCCCCCCGGGCTTGGCTGGCCATGCATTTTCTGGAGCTGCCCTGGGGGAGGTCAGTTCCGAGACAGCCAAGGGAGCAGGTGGAAGCGATGAAAGCTCGGTGTTACATCACCGGTGCCTGGAACTTCACTCTTGAGCTCTGTCCTTTAGCATGACATTTTCGGCTTTTGTAAATTCAGATTAATTATTCCCCAGCAGCATCTATTTTTAGAATGCGCATCGGCTCCGTGGCCAGCAATACCAAGAAAACCGCCCTGTCCCGGGAAGCTGGCCCCGGGACAACCTCCCACTTTCAGGAGCGTTTCACCCGCCGCCTTGGCCATGACGCAGCACCACCCTTGTCTCCGACAGGCTCGTTGGGTTCTGATTCCGAGGGACACGCTAGCCCAGAGCCGGCAGCTTGGGCTGCTCGCACCACCGCCATTTACTTCCCACTGTTCTGAAACAGGAGGTCGAGACCCGGGGGCGGGCAGGGCTGGCTCCCCCGGGGCTCTTCTCCTGGGCATGTGGATGGATTGTCCTCTGTGTCCTCACATGGGTGTCCCTCTGCGTGTTCTCTGTGTCCTCACATGGGTGTCCCTCCGTGTGTGTCTGTGTCCCCTGCACCTCTGCTCATGAGGGCCCTGCTGTCGAATCGGGTCCCACCCTAGTGGCCTCAGTTAGCCTCAATGATCTTTTTAAAGACGCTGTTTCCCAACAGTCGTTCTGCGGTCCTGAAGGTCGAAGGTTAGCACCTCAGCATGAATGTGGGTGGTGGGGAGATGAGACAGTCGGCTCATAACAGCTTTGTGTGGACCCAAATCGCTAGTTCCGTTTTGGGCGTCATGCCGCGAATGAACCTGCGGTTTCTCGACCTCGCAGCCCGAGTAAAACGTCTCCGTACGGTCCTGCAGACGCGTCACTTGACCTCTTAAGGCCACAGCCTCCTTCTCATGACATGTTTCCTGGGCAGGAGCAGTGTAGTGAAGGAAGGCCATGAGGCTTTCAGACCAGAGCCAGGTCAGGTTCACTAACAGCAGATGAGACCCCCAGGCCAAGTTCACTAACAGCAGATGAGACCCCAGGTCAGGTTCACTAACAGCAGATGAGACCCCCAGGCCAAGTTCACTAACAGCAGATGAGACCCCAGGCCAAGCTCACTAACAGCAGATGAGACCCCCAGGCCAAGTTCACTAACAGCAGATGAGACCCCGGCAGGGTGACGGCAGCTCAACATCTGGCTCCTCTCAGGAAATGACATTGAGTCACGATGGTGATGCACAGAGCAGAAAGAACGACGGGCTCCATTTGCTTTTGTAAAACACTTTTTTAAAATAAAAAAATGTAAATGTAGGTATGAACTCATTACTGGGTGTAATAAGTGTTAGGATTTCATTAAATTTACCTTTGTCTGTTTGGGGTTTTGTTTTTTTAAGGAAGCCAGGAATGCAGATAAATTCAGGGGACACCCCCTGCCCCCGCCGCGTTTGACTCCCGCCGCACCCCTCGCAGAGGTGTCAGCACCATGTCACGTGCTCGTGCCCGTCCTTGTCGTCCCTCCTCCCTGCCGCCCTCCCAGTCACCTGCCCTGCGCCCTCCTCTGCCGTCTGTGTGCAGACACACACTCACACGTGCCAAGCATTGTCGACTCTCGGACGCTCACCCAGCGCCTGTCATTTTACACTGACCCGCAAGCGGACTTCTTCAGTCATCGTGGGCTGGGTCAAGAATCCCCTGAGACGCGTTCGTCTCAGTGGTTGATTTAAATGCCGTCTAGAATTCCTCTTTCATAGCACTTGCCATTTTTTATTTAAAGCTCCGGGCTACTAGTCGAGATCTAAATCTCGCCACGAGAAGCGAGGCTGGAATACACGTTCTGCCATGTGAATGATGATTCTGCACGTGTGCTGAAGTTTGCAGAAATAGAATTAACCCTTCGGTTTTCCTGGGTGTCACCAAAGCGCCCTCCAAAGCGACCATGTTCGCGCGTAGGGCCACCCTATTCACGGAATCTTCCGTTGTTCCTAATCCATGCAAGGATGTAGATACTCCTGGTGATAAAAATTACTTTTATTTTTTCAATTACTCCTGTTTGATAGATAAGGTTCACTTGATGTAAGTATTATGCTGGTAACGGCATGCGCACCTGACATTGTTCTGGCTGGTTACTTTTGTCGGGGAATGCAGTTGCTGTGATAGTCACAGTTTTTTTTCTTCACCTTGGAAATAGATACCTGCATGTTGTACATTGACACTCCAACGTGACGGAAAGCTGGACTCCGTCTGCCTGCTGTGCATGCCCTCTGAGCTCTGTTCCTCCTCTGTTTCCGGCAGGGCCTTCCGGGCAGAGCCCCCTGCTGGTCGCCTTGAGCGGGAACCACACGGAGCCCCTGAATTTCACGAGCCGGGGCAGCCAGCTGTTCCTCCGCTGGTCCACCGACCACGCCACCAGCAAGAAAGGCTTCAGGATCCGCTACGCAGGTGAGCGGGGCTGAGCGTTTCAACAGAAATGAAGCGAGCCACATCACATTAAACAACGTGATAGACGTGAATAATGTGAGCCTAAGTTTCGAAGGTGAACAATAAGCTGCAATAGCAATAATAAGATGGGAAATTCTCTGAGTGATATTTCTAAATGGATTTAGGGAAGAGCAATTACTGGTTAATCACTTAATGTATTGCTCACATCAAACACCACTGAATTGCATGTCATGGGAAGCAAAGACATTCCCCCCAAGACATAATTACATAAATCAAATTTAAAATATGTCGAAATGCTAAGGGAACAAGCAAGAAGATATAATCATCGTGCTATTAATTTTATAAGTGAGAACATAACTATCAACATGTGGTTTTTCATGGGTCACCCGTCTGCATGCTTCTTCATCTTCATATGAAATGCAGACACTGTATAAGTGACACGTGGCACGTCGGGCCCTGCGCACACCTGTCAGTGTCATCGGAGCCCCCACATGTTCCCGCTGCCCTACAAGAGCTGCAGACACACGATTTAAATTTCTGATGTGTTTTCATGACGAAGCAGAAAACCTCAGCGTTTCTCAGTTTCCCGGACTCGGCAACAGCAGTGGGCACAGCCGAGACAGGCTCCCTAAGGCAGGTGCCTGCGTGCACCCTGGACTGAGTGGCTTCTCCCACTGCGGGGCGGCGGGGCACAGGCCCTCGGTGGCAGTTTTCGTGGTCTGTGATGAGCCACTATCTGAGGGAAAAACAGGAAAATGTCAGAGGAAGTTCTCAGCTCTCTCTCCTCTGGCTGGTGAAACGCTGGGAGGCTCCAAGGCTTTGAAAGGCCCTCGGGGGGAGGACAATGGGCGTGGAATTCGCTTTCTCCTCTGGGAAAGCTGCTGGTTCCCCTGCCTGTCAAAGTCACGATTCTTTACACAGTTCAGTGCAATGACTCTCTTTCTCTCAATGTGTGACGAAGGTGTGGGGCCTTCAGCCATCAGAATATTACATTCTGAGTTAGGCTGTTATTTCAGCATATTCCTGTCTCTTAATTTTTAAAATCCCGCCCCCGACATGGATAACTAAAGCTACTGCAAGATTTTCACTGACCCGAAGTAGTGCCTTTTCTTCAGAGGTCTGCTCAAACCCCAGGTCTGGAAAAGAACCTTAACATCTGCCTCAGTGTACGAGTCACGAGACCCACTGGGTGGCGACGGCGAGGAAGAAGCTATGGCACCGACGGGAATGTCACATTCCTCACTTTTGTCCGTTTTAATGATGCATTTTCTTCATGTTGAGAATTGTTTTGTTTTAAATATGGAGCCCAAGGCAGCGGCTCCTCGTTTCTCATCCCCGTGACTCCGGAGCTCCTATAAGTGGGGGGCCAGCCTCGCAGAGACCAGTAAGGACCCCCACGTGACCCTTCCGTGTATTTCTGTACAATATTTTCATCACAGCCCTGGCTGGTGTGGCTCAGTGCATTGAGCACCGGCCTGCAAACCAAAGGGTCACCAGTTTGATTCCCAGTCAGGGCACATGCCTGGGTTGTGGGCCAGGTCCCTATTAGAGACCTCACAAGAGGCAATCATACATCAATGTTTCTCTCCCTCTTCTTCTCCCTCCCTTCCCCTCTCTGAAAATAAATAAATAGAATACTTTTTAAAAAACACTATTTTCACCAGAAAGTCAGGCTTCACATTGATTGACAGTTGCAGGCAATCCCGACTAGAAGGTAAGAGACTGGACTCTTGGCTCTAGGTGGGTTTTTTGTGTGCTCTTTGTTCTCTGTGAAACCTGTTTTTTCAGAGACGTGTAAGAGTCACAATGAAAGTGAGAGATACAGAGGTTTCCCACAAATGTGTAATGTCATCTGTTCATCATCACAGCCTCGCACAGAGCCAACTCGCTGCCCCAAACCCTCTGGGCTCCCCTGTGCACCCCTCCCCCCAGCCCTCCAACCCCTGACCGTGTCCCCACAGTCTCGCCTTCTCCAGGATGTCACAGGATTGGACTCACGCAGCGTGTGGCCTTTTCAGGAATATTGGCTCCTTCCCTCCGTCACATGCATGTCAGGTTCCCCCACGTGTCTTCCCGGCTTGAGACCTCATCTGTTCTCAGTGCTGATTCTGTCCCACTGTCTGCAGGGACCTCGGTTTGTGTGTCCGTCACCCACTGAAGGGCGTGCCAGTTGGCTCAGAGCTGTGGCCGTTCTGGGGGAAGCTGCTGTGCACACGCGTGTGCAGGTGTCTGTGTGGACATAGCTTTCAGTTCCTTTTGGGAAACACCAAGCAGCCCAGGTCAGGGACCTTATGGAAGGAGCGGGTCCGGTTTCCTAAGGAAACCTCCAGTCGCCCTCAGGGTGGCCTCCTGTCTGCGCTCCCGCCCGCGGGGAGTGAGCCACCTGCCACTCCATGTCTTCCTGGCCTGCGCGGTCTGGGGAGATGTGTCACAGCAAGCACACACACTGTCGTGACTTCTCACTGCTTACACAACAGAGGCATTCGCTCAGCTCACTCTCACCGAGCGAGGGAAATGCCCGGCACTGAGGATTGGTCCGTGTTGTTCTGGTTCTGTCCGTGTTGACATGTCTGTGTTTCCGTGCCCGCAGCGCCTTACTGCAGCCTGGCCCTCGCCCTGCGCAACGGTGGCGTCGTGAACAGGACAGAGGGCACGCTGGGGAGCCGAGTGCAGTACTTCTGCAAGCCCGGGTACCGGCTGGTGGGCAGCAGCAACGCCACCTGCCGGCGGAGCCCCGCGGGCGTGTACCAGTGGGACGCGCCGGCGCCCCTGTGCCAGGGTGAGTGGCGCGGCCTGTCCTCCTCCGTCCATTCCTCCTGCTCTAAGCTCGCTCCAACGGCTCCCGGAGCCGTGACTGTGGGTAGAAGGTAAGGAAAAGTGGAGCGTGCGTTTAGGAACCCTTCCACAGACTAGGCACACGACTCTGACGTGGACACCGGCCTTGGCCCAGCTCCACGGCCGGCACTCAGAAGACGCTGAACGTTCACGAGGTGCCGACAGAGTCCTTCTCAGAGTCCTTGTGCTGCATTTTGAAGTAAAAAGCAAAAAAGGTGTTCTCTAATTCAGATTCAAAACAACTTTTCTTGACAGGTGAATTATTTAAAAAGTCAGTCACTAATACTGACTTTCCTTATTTTAGTGTAAAAACGCATTGTTTGAGCTTTATCCAGCATATTTTATTTTCTTTCAGTCTTTTAAATCGGGCTTGTTCAAGTTGATTTCATTGTTTTATGTCTTTTTTACATTTTTTCTTTCATATGCATAAAAATCAGAGTTTCAAAGATGGCATTTTAATTTTTCCTCAGAGCTCTTTGAAGCTATGACGTTCTTGTAGTTTTGTCTTACTGAGATTTCTGTTCATCGTGAAAGATACTGGCTTTTGAAAGCTGATGGTGGTTTATAAACATCCTCACGCCGGCTCCCCCTCCCCCCCTCTGTGATTGGACAGCGGATGTACCGGTGCTGCTCCGGGAGACGGAGGTTGGCATCTGCCCCACCCACTGCGCACGTGGCTGTACCCGCGGGGCGGGGTCAGACGCCAGGCCTTCGGTGTTCGTGCCCTTCCTCTGGAAATTCTTTACTAGAAGATAAACGGGCAGGTCCAATACTCTCGTTGCATTAGGATTGATGGGGTTTTTTTCTCCTTTTGAAAAAGGAAACAAAACAAACCTATTGTTTCAAAAGAAAAACTGGTTTTCGTTTTCTTCAAATGCTCTGTTACTCTCTGCGTGTGACTTAAAGCCACCTGTTCCGAGTGCAGCCTGTGGGGTTGCCAAAGTGTCCTTTGGTGGACAGAATGCCAGCGACAAAAGCAGTGGCCTGAACAGTGGCCCTAGGAAAGCAGGACTGGCGGGCGCTCCTGACACCCTGGGCCAAGGCCGACTCCCACAACAGAGCCTTCGGGGACTGTGCTCTTGAGGGCAAAGCCCAGGAAGAGACCGGGAAGAGACCCTCGTGCTGAGGGACATGAGGCCAGGGGCAATCGAGGCAGCTGGGAGTCCATCTTCCGGACACATCAGGTGTTCAGGAAGTCATTGCCCGAAGGGACAGGTGGCATTTCAAGGAAGACTGGAGAAGAAATCCCAGGGTGCCTGGGGCAGTTTGCTCTGATCTTTGGCCTTCCCGTCCTTCTCCCAGCTCCTCCCCAGAAGTTAGTGAATGCTGAACAAAATGACCCCTCAATAGAAATTATGCACAAAACAAACAAACAAACAAAAGTCCTTCTGAGGTCCTTGTAGTTTGGGCTGAAGAATCGGAGAGAGGGCGGAGGCGAGCAGCGTGTCTCGGCCCGACTTGGCCCCCAGAGGTGAGCAGTCTGGACACAGACCAATCCAACCAGCAAGTTCCAGACGGAAAACACCAGGATCTGGCGGAGGCAACGTGGCCGGGCCACGTCCTGCCACCAGGCCACGCTCTCCCAGAACAGTGCTTCTGCCAGGAACCCAGGAGGGTTTGTAGCCGGCACCTGGAACACTCCGGACAGGAGTCACAAATTGGATAGGAGGCTGCGCTGATGGTCGCCTGTAAGTGGAAAGACGTGTAGCGGGCGAGATGTAGTTTATCAGCCTCAGAGAACGGTTTCCCCCACTCTGACCTTTTTAAATTGCTTCTCTCGGAAAGCCAGTTTTGGTTTTTATGCCCCTCGATAAAGCCGGGTGCACCTTCTGTCCTCGCGGCTTCATTTCCCGCCGCAGAGCAGGGGCCTCCGCCCAGCAGCTGTCAGGCTATCAGGACGCCGATCTTACTTATCTGGAAGACCCGAGGTTTTCTGTGCCAGGGCAGAGGCCCAGCGAGCCGGCGGAGCATCGCTGCCGGGCCCCGTGTGGAGGGCAGCCGATGCTGGACAGCTGTCTGCTCTGAAGCCGTACGACCCTCAGAGCCAGAGGCTGGGGGAAGCCACGGCTTCACCTCGAAGTTGACTTTGTTGGTTATGCTTTGCTTGCAATTTGCTGGCTTTGAAGAATCAGAGAAATGGTTTCTCATAAGCACATGATAAGCTTCTGCTCATAAAGCTGAACATGAAGACAGAGACTTGGCCAGTTGCCTGTGCTCTGCTAGGACAAGCGACAGGGCTGACACAGAGGATGCAGATGGACGGAGCGAGAGAGGGCTGGACCGGAGGGGCAGCTGGGGTCCCCCCACCCCCCGCTCAGGGGCTGGGCTGGGCCTGTGAGTCTCGAATCCTTGCAGCTACACAGCATCTACCAGAAGAAAACCATTTTGGTGGTGGTGGTGGTGTTTTAATGTTTAAAATAGCATGATATTCAAAACTTAGGAGGGTAGGCTTGGCCTCCTGGCATAAGTGAATTAATTGAATCATTTCATAAATCGTAACAGCTTTTACTGGTGAGTGTGCGAGCGGTGGCAACTGGGTGTTCATTTTTCCCGAAAACACTTACTTGTTCCTATGAAATGATTGGGCTCCCCTGGGCCCTGGCAACAGCACGGTGCTTCTCAGAATTCAAATAGGTTTTAAAAATGTCAAATCATGTCATGACATGTAAGCAAACATGTATACATGAGTGTGTGTATGTGCATATACATTATGGGCATTATATTAGCTATGCTCCACGTTGCAGCGTCCCGAATCCACACGGTTCCTAAAGCCAGAGCGTGCCAAACCCAATTAAACCTCGTGGAAGCTGGCCCTTCCCCCAGCGGCCCCCGGTCTTCTGGTGGCATTTCCGTTGACTGATGCTGGGACAGGATCTGCCCTCCAGGACATTCCGATGCCCCTACAAGTCCGACCTTCCGCTGTAGTTAACCACTTGTGTGCTGACCCCCTGGGTCACCTGCCCTTGCCTGGCTTCTTGGCTAATTTCGAATTGACAGATGCTGTTTCCTTCTTCCTCCGGCTACAATGTGCTAAACATATCCGAGAGGTTTAGGGCAGCTGCAAAAACTCCTCAGCTGAATCCTCGTGCCCTGCGCTTTACGTCTCAGCCCTGCTGCCCATCTGCTTGCTGCAATTACAGGGGTGAATGAACACACGAGCCAACCTGCAGGTGCCAAGGCACCCCATTTTCTCCTGTCAGAGTACATGCAAACTCTCTCCACTGGGCTCTGCAGCTCCCCACAGGAGTCGGCGTGGGGAAACTAGCCATCTGAACTTGAAGTTCACAGTGTTCCCAGCTGAAATGTGGGCTCAGTAAACAGAGGCCCTTCATCTCGTCGTTGCCGAGCGTCTCGGGCAAGTTCACCCGGCCTGGGCTCACGCTCTCGGGGGTGACACCTTCCCCCAGGCCCTGTTTTTTACGCCCTACCAGAGCTTCAGCCATTTAACCGAAGAATTTATTCTTGCCTCGCACTAGATAAGCCTGGTCAGAGCTGGTCCATTTAAGAAGGAAGGGTTTTCACTGACTTGTCCCGTGTTTTTCGGACTTCCTTCCTTGCTCACTGCATCTTCGTGCCCAGCCTTTCCCGTCAAAGCGACGTGTGCACACCTCTGGGACCAGCCTTCCAGTCTAGGGGTCTTCCCTGAGCTCTTCCCCACCGTATCGCAGTCCCTCAGGCCCCGCCCCCCGACAGATAACTGACAAATCTTAGAGGTCGTCACTGTAGAGGAGTTGGTGGTCTCAGCTATGTTATTGGCCTTGAACAGAACTTCCAGGAAAGGGAGTCACTGATGGTGGGGGTGGGGGCAGCAAACGGGGGGGGGGGGCTGAGGTGGCGACCAACTACTTAAAGCCCCGGGACTCAGGAGCATCAGTGACTTGTGGTTGTGAAGGTATCGTTGTGTCCTTTCTCCGACCTTCAGCCGAGGAGGGGTGCTACACGTTGTCTCGCTCCTCTGTGAAACGCGTCGGGGGGGCTCGAACTGCGTCCCAGCTGCCAGACCTGGCCCCCAAAACACTACCCAGAGGGCATTTTGTGCTGATCGCTTTTGTGAAGTTTCAAGTGCCTTAGCCCGTAGGACACGTGTGCACTTGTGCCACCTGTGGCCGGTGTATGGAGTGTGTGGAGTGAACAGTAGGGGAAGGCACGCTTCACACCACCTGGCCGGAGTGACCCTGCCTTGTTCCCCCCCCAGCTGTGTCCTGCGGGATCCCAGAGCCCCCCGGAAATGGCTCCTTCTCGGGGAACGAGTTCGCCCTGCACAGCAAAGTGACCTACGAGTGTGACGAGGGCTTCCGGCTGGACGCGGGCCACCCGGCCACTGCCGTGTGCCAGGAGGACGGGTCGTGGAGCAACAGGGGGCAGCCGCCCCCCTGCAAACGTGAGTGCCGTGTGCAGTCGCCCTCCGCCCCAACCCTGACACCACACCAAACCCTGCCACTGGTGACAACGCACGCCTCGCACACCTCGCACACCTCACACAGCTCGCACTCTTCGCACGCCGGGGAGCTGCTCAGGCAGTGCAATCAGTCACCATAACACCCCGTGGGGAAGCGTTTCATTGTATGAACCCGCCCCTTGGCTGTCCCCACTGCCAGATGCACGGTTGTCTGGTGACAGTTGGATTTGATACCAGTGCTCTGGCATCATGGAGACACAGGCGGTGGGTAACGTTCCCACCTGTACCAGGACGCATGCTGGTGCTTTGACACCTGGCCGCCACGGGGTGCTCCTGCAGCCGCTGTGAAGTGCCCGCTGGCCCTGTCCCGCACACTTTCAGTGATCTCGGCTGAGACGTCAGCTGAGCCAGGCTGAGGAAGGCAGGCCCAGCCCCCCTCCCCAGTCTCATGCCCGGTCACCACATGCAAACTGGAAACATCATCGAAGTGCACACGAAACTCACAGCCTGGGGATCCATCCCTGCCTTCCCAGGTGGGTCCCTGGACGCTCTACAGAGGCCGCAGAGACCGAAGGTCAGTGTAGTGTGGGCAAGATGCACAGGGACCCTGGGAGGTGTCCCGGCACGGTCCAACCCTTCCCCCGGCCACCAAGATTCAACCGTGCCCAGCGCAGCCTGGGGGACAGAGGGGCGGGTAGAGGCCACTGCGCAGGGAGAGACTCCCAGGGGCCTCTCCTGGCACTGCCCGGTGGTGACTCTAGCACCCCGTGGCGTCCGTGGGAGGGGGGCAGCGGCTGAAGGCCGTGCCCATGCTGTGTCCTCACCCAAAGCGTCGTGGGGGCTTGGGGTTCTCTCTGCACTGATGACATGCAAAGCCCCAGGGCTCCACCATTACAGGGGCACGTCAGCCCGCCACTCGCAGTCGGCTGGGTTCCGCTGGGCGCGGTGCTGCCGTCTGCTCTGTGTTGCTCCATTCCAAGGAGCGCGGGCGCCTCCGCCCGGCTGTTCGTGTTTGAGCAGCCGCGGCGGCGGAAAGTGCCGCTCGGTCCCCTGATACACGTCAGGTGTGGAGTTTGCACTGAAGGTCTCAGGAGGGTCAGCGCAGGTGTGGTCTCCCAGTGGCCTGCACGGCCCCCCGTTTGCGGACGTACGAGTGATCGTCATTCAATCTCTAAGAAGCATAAACTCCACCAGGGCTGGTGTGTCTGTCCCCTTGGTTGGCAGCTGGGTCTTTATAAATACTGGTAGGACGAGGGAACCAACATCTCGCCTCTGTCGAAACAGCTGAGGAAGCCGCCTTCCCACACAAACAGGAAGTTGCCACAGTGCAATCGGGGTGACGTGTGACCTTGACAGGTTCGTGCCGTGTTGGCCGAGTCCTTGAGGACCAGTGCTCCTTACTAGGCCGAGGGGGACGGGCCCATGTGGCCACGCCACAGAGACGCAGGCCCAGGGCACGCAGTCCGAGCGCGGAGCCGCCCTGGGCACCGGAGCTGGGCCCCACTGGGCGCACCCGGGTTTGAGGAACCGGGGCTCCGGGGGCCGGGAAGGCCGCTCTGCACGGCTGCCGACCTCGAGCCAGCGATGGTCCTCACTGCTGCCTCGACGGGCTGAGCTCTAGATCCTGTTCAGTGGGAGTGCACAGACATCTTCACCTTCCCTGGAGCAGCTCCGAACCTGCAGCCCTGCAGCGGCGGGACGAGCGGCACGAGCTCTCACCTCCGCGTGCGCTGCCGGCTGAGGTGTCTCGGCAGAAAGCTGGGGTGCTGTGCCCTCCCTTTGCCACCGTCGCGGCGTCACCCCAGCAGAGCGTTTCCACGTAGCTCTCACTCACAGGCGCAGTTTCTGAGGGGAAGGTGGGCTGATGCGATGTGCGATACTATGCACTGGATCAGAAGCATTTAGACACGTTTTGAGGGCTGCGGGAAGAAAGGGTTCGGCATTGGGATTTTAGTTTGGGAATTTCTCAAGCCTGTTCTGCATGCGACCCTTTAGCTGTGGAGACTCAGAACAACACACACACTAAATAGAGTTTAGTTGTTCTGTATCAACATCATCAAAATGCTAAAAAAAAATAGAGGGTGTGACACCGACCCCACACTCCCAGTCTGGAGTGTGCGTCTCACGCAGCTTCCGAAGCAACCACCCCCTTTCCCCCAGAAAAGGTGACCCCAGAAACGCTGGGGTTCAGAACACACTCTCTGGAACCCCGACCCCGGAAAGTGTGTTTCTTCGGGACCTGGCGCAACACATAAACGAAAGGGAGAGAGACAGCCAGACAGACAGGACAGAAAGCTCCACGGAGCGTTCAGAAGTGGCTGAAGAAGCCGCTTTCTGAGGAGAGCCGTGGACGATGGAAATGCCACGCGCCTCCGCCGTCAGCCCACACGTGAATGGATGAGACACGGAGCTTGAATCCACTCTCGGGAGAGCGGCACCGTTTCCATCCAGGCCAGACGTCGGTCTAACTCCTCTCGTCCGATCACTCAACCGGTCGTTTTCCATCATTAAGGAAGAGCTTTCACGTCGAACTCAGATCCCAGAACCAGGACGAGTGCCGAGCAGCGTTTGCCGTGTGCAGAGTGAACGGGGTTTGAATGTGGGTCTTGTTTTCTTGTGGGAATCAGACCGCACTGGCAAAGTTCGCCGTGAAGGTGCGCGTCGGGCCGGAGCGCCCGGCCCATGTATGTGTTCCTTGGGGTCCACGCTGGTGGCGGCGGCAGCGCGGGGCTGTGAGTGCGGTCGCCGCTGCTGTAACCGGTGCTGGTGCCCTTGACCGTGGCCCAGTCTGACTCCAGGCCTTTCTCCCAGGGTGTCGGCAGACGACCGGCTTTGACACCAGGGGCCCGTTTCTCTGCACGGTGTCAGTGCCGTGTGCACACATGTGACCCCATGGGCACACGCCTGACCCCACACGCACACTCGTGACCCCATCATGTTTCACGGGGAGGAAGGCATGTGCTTTTCTGAGAGTCACTGTCTGGGCTGTTGGCAACTCCGAGATGCTCAGAGAGCTCAGAGGGACAGAGTGTGAAGGGCATTTTTATACGTGTGTTTGTTTCCTGGGAGAAAGTCCCACCTTTCCACGCACACGTGCCTGCGTCACTGGCTTGTCCCTTACATGGAGGTCTCCACATGAGGTCCCCATACATGCTGAGGTCCCCATACATGCTGAGGCTCCGGGCGGCACTGAGCACGTGGGACCACAGCGGTGCTGAGAGAACCCGACACCACGGGGACCACCTCCGAGTTGCCCGGCCAGACCAGGCGCAGGTGGAAGGGCTTCGCCACCTGACGTGACCCCTCGAGGAACAAAAGGGTGACTGACATGTGGCCTGCTTCCCTTCCAGCGGTGACCTGCCCTGGCATCGAGGCCCAGCTGTCCGAGCATGTCACCTGGAGGCTGGTGTCAGGGGCCCTGAACGAGTTCGGGGCCCAGGTGGTTCTGAGCTGCAGCCCCGGGTACTACCTGGAGGGCGGCCGGCTGGTGCGGTGCCGGGCGGACGGGACGTGGAGCGCCGGCGAGGAGAGGCCACGGTGCAGAGGTGAGTACGGGGCGTGCCCCCCCCTCCGCCCCCAGGAGGCAGCCCTGCAGGTCACACGTGGGTGCTGCAGGTCCTGTAGATTCCTGGTGGGGGCGGGAATCTCTTTAAACGACAATGAAGAATGTGTGTGGTAGGCAACACTCTTAAGGTGTAAAACTGCTGGATCGCATGGGAAATGCCGTCTTTTCCCGGTGAGTGGTAGTGCTTTGTAAGCTTCGAAATCAGTCCCAAATCCAGGCCGGCGTGTGTTCCAAAGGACGGCCCGTCCTGCGTGCAGCGGCTGCTTGGCCTTCTCCTTAAAACCCCGGGAAACCGCATTTGCGCCGAAGCCACTGTGCTCCCCAGGACCGACTGTGTTCGGTGGGGGGCGTTATTCCCGCAGGGACGAGGCAGGCAGGGTGTCGGGTCGGTTTCATAACACAGATGGACAAGCAGGAAAGCAGCGTCACTGCTGTTCGGAGCGCAGCTCGATCCGGGCGCGTCGAGTAGACAGCCTTGAGTTGCTGATCCGAGGGAGATTGTCACGCCCAGAAACAAGTGGTCAGGCCTTCATCGCGCTGCCTGAGCGCACAGCCCAGGAAGGATGAAGCCAAATGAAGACGGGCAAAGAACGAAGAACGGGTGTGCTGCCTACTCCTTGGAATTCAGCGTTTACGGAACAGCTGTTAATTAAACATGTGGTAGAGCAGTTTGCCAGGAACATGGACATAATTAGGGCAGGCCGGTGACCTCGGTGAGCCCTCCGTCCTCCGCCAAAGTCAGGGGCAGCCGTGCCCCCAGCTGGCCCTCCAGACCTTCTCTTCTGGGGCGATTCCCCACCCTCAGCGGTGTCCTGGTGCGACCGTCCCGTCCCTGGATTCCTCCCCACTGCGATTCTGAGTTAGTGAACCCCCTCCCCCGCACAGCCGCTGGGCCGTCCTCACGCACCCAGCCTGTGACGCGAAGTTTGGAGTCTTGGAGACTCGGCTGTCCAGGTCTCGGGGACACCAGGGGCAAAGGAATGGGGCCATTTACCCCTGGGCCCCGTGGGACTGTTCCAAGCCAGCATCCTTCTGGCGGGTCAGAAAAGGCACAGGAAAGCTTCTGGGGCTGGGGGTCCCTGCATCGCCTGAGTTCTGCTAATTGAAGCCCCCCTTTGGTTGGCCCTCTTGGGAAGGAGGCGGGAGGGGCCCCGTCGACCTCCCGTGTGTGCGTAGAGGGGTGCCCGACTGATGGTGCGTGCACAGGTGAGTCAGCCCGTCGGCCAGCCCCTGTCACCTGCACGGGGGGAGACCGTAGAAAGGCGTCCTTGCCGCCTGTCTTCCACGTTGGAGGGGACGCGGCCACCACTCAGAACAGCGTGAAGTGACACTCTCACAACTCACTCGTAAGTGTGCAGCCTGCGTCGGGCAGCTCCAGGGGAGCACATCACCCGGGGACAGCCGACGGCACGTTTGCACACCTGCACCCCTAGTGAGGACCGAGTTCCACTTACACACGAGCATCAGAGCCCGCAAGCGGACGCACCGTGGGTGAGGGGAGAGCAGGTTTCCCCTCAAAACTCGAGGGGAGGAAGGAGCCCAGAATCAAGGCTTTGCCATGGGGGTTGGTGAAGGTGGTTTCTGTGTTCCCCTCATACTGGCGGCCCCCTTTCAATCAGGCAGGGCTCCCAGGAGGAGGCGCTTCCCTTGCCCCCCTGTCGAGTTACGGCCATGGAGCCTCGGCATGGGGGGTGGGGGCATCACCCTGCGGCTGGCGCCGGACCCCACTCCATTCATTTCCCTTTCCGATCCACGGAGTTACGGAGGGCAGAGCTCAGATAGTTCCATCGCCACCAGGACACTGACAGAGGTCAGGAGAGCAGAAGGCAATCGGAGCCCAGCGGGCCTTTCTGCGGAGCTGGCGCTGGCGCTGCAGGCTGCTGGGGCCTGCGGGGGAGGAGGTGGCCTCGCACTCTCTTGGCCCCGAAGTTTAAACCACGGGCCGATTTCCTTGCACAGCTACGAGTGGGTCTTTAAATGTCACGGTCAAGTTCACACTATGTTTGGGAAAAGGCTTAATGAAAAGTTCACAGCAAACTGGGGAACTTCGATCCTGGTCGGACTGACCTTTGGCACAGCAAGGCCTTCAGCAGCACCCCTAAATGCGCAGGATATGACCCCCAGGGGCTCAGCCGTCTCCGGTGCTAATGAGTCAGGGAGCCCGCTCCTCAACAGCGACACGCTCCGAGCGGAATTTCCCGTGTTTCTGGGGGGCGCCGCCCGCAGAGCACACACCAGGCTGTGCGTGTCTGCCTGTCCGTCCCACGTGGACCCCGGGGCACCGCACCTGGCAGTAGAAACAGCCTATCTCAAAAGGCTGGTCCTCGTGGGAGGGGTGTGTGGTTTCCTCCACGTGGACCATCAGCGAAGGTTTCACCCTTTGGATCGGCCCCTGATGAGGAAGGAGGTCCTGCAACGGGGCTCACTGGCTGAGCCCTGACCTGCTCGGAGCACCTGGAGACCAGGTGTCCGCAGACCAGGCGGGGGCCCGCGGCATGGCGAGGGGACGGGCCCCTGTGGGAGAAACATTGTTTTCACACAGTAACAAAGGACTCGAACGTGGTAGCAACAAAGAAAAAGGACGAATGAACAACAGTGTGGAGAGTGCGGTGGGGCAGGGGTGGGGGAGCCGGAAGAGGGGACAAGGATACATGGTGTTGGGAAAAATTCAATAAAAGTTGTTTATCAAAAAGAAATGACAATTTCCATTATCTGCATACCTAAGAAGAAAGCTAAGCACAGAAGCTACCAGAATTGTAAGGAAAACAGATACACGCAAGCAGACAACCCCGGACTCCATACCTCTCTCTCTCTCGATGACCGAGGGGCCCATGGACAAAGCATCGGCAAGGACTCGGGTTTGAGGCACGATGCCGTCCGGTGTGACCGGCGCTGCCAGGTCTGCTGCGCCATCTGCGGAGCCCTCTCCCGGTGAGCGGCAAATCGTCCTCCTTTCCTGTGTTCGCCCGGAACACTTCGTAAGAGGCATTCGAATTTGAGGGAAGTCTCCACGCGTAAGGTGTCCCTGCTCGGCACCAGGGAGAGGGGGCAGGTGACTAACCCCCAGAACTCTTATCAACGAAGACGGCCGGGATTCACCACCGGACCCCTGCTGGGCTTGGCCTGACAACCCCCAGCCCTGGCCCCCACCCTCCTTCCTCTTTAGCTGGGGATGGTGCCTGAGGTGGCCCCCTGGGCCGGTCTGGAGGGTCACTCAGTGTTCCTGGTGTCTCGAGTGTGTCCAGGATGCAGCCTTGGTCGTGGACTTCTGTTTGCTTTGCTCCTGTTAGGCTGTCCCTTTTCACAGGGCTCTCACCAGGAACTTAGAAGGGTGGGCGGGAGTTACTTTTCCTCTCCTACTGGCCCAGCCCCGACAGGTGCACCCTGGAGGCCCCGAGGCTGCAGAACCGGCCGGTGTCCCTCACAGGCAGGTGCCGACGTGAGGTCAGAGCCATGTAGCCTGCGGCCAGGAGCTTCGCCCCCAACCTCTGTTTCCCTGAGTCTCATTGGTTCCCTGTCAGCAAGGAAGGACCCGGGCACTGTTAGCTCCCTGCCAGCTCTGGCCCCAGCCCTTCGCACAGGGCGACTCTGAGTGGAGCGGCGGTGTCTGAGCGCTCCTTTTATTTAGGGCAGCCTCTCCTCACTCCACCCCCACTCCACCCCCACCTGTCGGAAAGAGGCTGCAGCCTCTGATGGGCCCGTGGTTCCTTCTGCCCCAAGACTCCACGGCCGTCTGGGCTCCGACACTCACGCTTTTGGAGTCCAGGGAACCAGGTGGTGTCGTGTGCATCTCCAGCAAAAGTGACCATTTAATTTAGCTCCCAAACAGGCAAAGTCATGGGGGCGGAAGTGGACACCATCAGCGGTTATGCGGGGACAGCAGGTGTACCCTGGGGACATTCAGTCACCCCATCTCCAGCCACGCAGGGGCTGGACTCTTCCTTTTTTAGAAAGACTCCATACGTCACCTGTCAAGTCAGCCTTTGCATGGAGCTCAGGGTCCCAACAAATCACGCAAGTCCATGGAAGAATAAATGAGCTAGGGCTGTTATTGGGGCAGGACTTCCTGCCCACTCCCTGACCCCAGGAGAGACCATTCTGAACTCCTGCTGGGCACAGATCTGTGTCCAGAAATGGGTGCGTGGTTCTGTGTCTGAGGCAGATGGGTGGACAGGAGGCCGGCACGGCTGGTAGATTGGCCTGGGTGTGAATGTGTTTGGGTACTGAGTACTTTTTGGAGAAAGGCTTAGCTTCCTGAGGGGGTGGAAGCCCAGGCAATTGAAGGGACCCAGACCATTTTGGAATCCACTCTAAACTTCCAAGCTTTCATTTCAAGGAGGTCAGAGAAGGGAAATTAAGCTTCCCAGCTGGCTGGCCCGCCTAACCCTGAGCAGACAGACACCCTGCCCCGAGTTCTTGGTGAAGATTAAGACGGGAGATTCGGTTCTTTTCAGGCGACACGGTGACCTGCAGAGGTGAGAGTCACGCCATCACTCTTTTGTCTCGTAGTCATCTCTTGCGGAAGCCTGCCCTCTCCCCCAAATGGCAACAGGATCGGGACGCTGGCCGTTTACGGGGCCACGGCCATCTTCACCTGCAGCACAGGCTACACCCTGGTGGGCTCACCCGTGCGCGAGTGCCTGGCCAACGGGCTGTGGAGCGGCTCGGAGACGCGGTGCCTGGGTAAGCGCGCCCACCCCACCTCCCGTGAGCAGGCAGGTCAGTGAGCCTGGACGCAGAGCATGGCCAGGCCAAGCACAGGACAGGCTCTCCACAGGCCTGACAGCCCGTGTGTCCGTCACACCAGGTCTCACTGCTGCCCCGACCCTGTGAGCTGTTCTCCAAGCAGCTGCAGGGTTGCTTCCAGTCTGGCCAATAAGCAAAGGTCACACCATGCCTGAGGGGACATAATGCTGTTTCACAGAGTGCAGAGGAGGTGAATTTAGAAGAGCTTATGCATTTAAAGAATTACAAATTATGGCAACACGTTAGCGAGAGGGCTGGAGGCAAGTACAATGAATCATTTTAAACAGCAAGTGTGAGCAGTGACTTGGTCTCCTTTCCCCTGAGGTTAAGATGTTTTGCGTGATTATTGTTAGAAACCGAGTTGGTAGTGTTTCTCTTGAAAAGCCTTGTGAGTAAGTGTGTGGAAATTGTGGAATGAGCAGCTTGAAGTGCAGTGGTTTTGATGCTGCTCTTGGGGCTCTGCGTGGTTGGTAGAAGGGGTTAACTGCCTCTGAACCCTCTGTGATCCGATGACGTTCTCACCAAGCAACAGCCCTGGAAGCAGCAGAGCGGACACATCGGCTGTCCCCACGTGAGGGCCGCTCCCGGGACTGAGCCGGACTGGGGTGTTTTGAATCGTCTGAGCTCACAGTCTACACAATCCATACTCTCCACACGTACTCACACGTGGTCTTCCACTCTGTCGCCTCTGCTGTCTGTCCTGTCCACCACGTCCGTGACAGATGGGCACGGTTGCCACCTGAGCGTTATCCTCGTTCCGTTAGAATACCCTGCGATTGCTGGAATAAGTTTGCATTTGCTGTGCTATCATGACCTTGGTATTGAATTTGGGAAATAGTTTATTAAGGTGACAATCACGTGGCCGAAATAGCAACAAGGCACAATTCGGAGCAACGCTGAAGGGCCCCGTGTTTTCCTGGTTCTTCAGGAGCCGTATCAGGACGTATTCTTCAAATGCCGTGTGTTTTATGAGAGATTGACGTAAAAATTTTAATGAAACAGCTGAGAGTGATAATGCTTATTTCAGCAAAGACAGGGGCACCAGGGCAGGAAGATGGCTCCCTGCCCCCACGGTGTTTGCCGGGGGACCTTCAGGGTGAATCCGGGAGCGCAGCGGCCTGGGAAGGTAACGCATCAGGCCCAGCCGGCCCTGATGTTCTCCTCTACACGTGCATTATTGGGGCTGGTCAGCGATGCCACGATGCCCCCGTCCCCCAGCTGAGGGCCACTGTCCCATGTCTGAATGACGTCTGAGGGCCATCATTAAATTCCAAAGAAACACTGCATAGGATGTAAAGGTTCCTAGGATGAGACTCCTGCTTTTAAGGAACTTAACGTCCAAGTAGTAAATGAGATGAACACCCAGTGCCTTTAAGGAGGAGCAGGGATCACTGAGGAGTGCAGAAGGGGCGGACAGTGTTGCTGGGGGGTTGGGGACAGGGCTCAAGCAGGAGGAGACGAAGAGGGAGTCAGCCTACTGAGCAGGTGACGTTTCCACAAGCAGAAACGGAAAAGTTCAGCCCAGAAACGAAGATGCAGAGAGACCTCCATGCGGAACAGTGCAGGGCGGTCCTGAGCCTCTGCCCTGGGTTCCCCCGAGCACAGCACCCCCTGTCTGCGGCCCCGTGTCCACTGGGAGCAAGAGCTGGACCAAAGGAGGAGATACGATCTTGGAAGAGAATGTGTCCACCTTCTCACAGGTCTCCTCCAGGTCGGGCAGGCGCCAGACACGGGGGTGCCGCCTGGGGTCCTGCTCCTGGGACTTTAATAGTGAAGATAAATAAGGAAGAACATTCTGCGTCCACCTGCTCCCTTTAAAGCAAGCGAAGCAACAAACCCTCCAGACACTGGGTGTGGCCCCTGGGCAGTACCAGAGTGTCTCTGTCACACCCCATCGGAACACGCCAGAAGGACTGACGGTGCCTCAGGGACACTGTCCCAGGTTCTGTTTGTCAGCGCTCTGCCGTGGAAGCCTATCCGCCTGTCACCCCCTCACTGGTCAGACCGCTCGGTCAGTGGGCATAGGGAGCCCCAACCCTCCCTCCTCCCCGAGGCCCAGCCTCCTGCCCCTCCCCCACCCAAACCCGCTCTGCGTCCCTGCGCCCCTCCCTCAGCTCCGGGCTCCGCCTCCAGCTCCGTGCCCACCACGTTCACCGAGACTCTGGCTCAGGGGCACCCCAGGGCACGTGTCCGAGGTCGAACTGATGGCCTGACACCTCTCCCTCCTTTGAAATCTCACAAAACATTTCGTATTCTCTCACAGTGGAAATAGACTAACAGGANTGCTCCTGGGACTTTAATAGTGAAGATAAATAAGGAAGAACATTCTGCGTCCACCTGCTCCCTTTAAAGTAAGCGAAGCAACAAACCCTCCAGACACCGGGTGTGGCCCCTGGGCAGTACCAGAGTGTCTCTGTCACACCCCATCGGAACACGCCAGAAGGACTGACAGTGCCTCGGGGACACTGCCCCAGGCTCTGTTTGTCAGCGCTCTGCCGTGGAAGCCTATCCGCCCGTCACCCCCTCACTGGTCAGACCGCTCGGTCAGTGGGCGTAGGGAGCCCCAACCCTCCCTCCTCCCCGCAGCCCAGCCTCCTGCCCCTCCCCCACCCAAACCCGCTCTGCGTCCCTGCGCCCCTCCCTCAGCTCCGGGCTCCGCCTCCAGCTCCGTGCCCACCACTGTTCACCAAGTCTCTGGCTCAGGGGCACTCCAGGGCACGTGTCCGCGGTCGAACTGATGGCCTGACACCTCTCCCTCCTTTGAAATCTCACAAAACATTTCATATTCTCTCACAGTGGAAATAGACTAACAGGATAAACAAGATTCTGGTAAAGTAAGTACCTGGGAAAATCATAATTGGGGAAATCAACCCATTCACAGTCTCATATTTGAAATGGTACTATGTTACCCACAGTTGTTGAGAAAACAGACAAGTTGGACAGAAAAACTCTGTGCCATCACAAATAGGGGATATTTTTACTGACGCAGACATCCAGGGCTGCTACCTGCTTGGCAATGGAGGCCCACAAATTCTGAAGACAGTCCTTTCGTGGAAAGACTGCCGAGTGTGCTCACTGGTTTCCCCATCTTTCAGCGGGGCACTGCGGGTCCCCGGACCCCATCGTCAATGGCCACATCAGTGGGGACGGCTTCAGCTACCGGGACACTGTGGTGTACCAGTGCAATCCTGGCTTCCGGCTCGTGGGCACCTCCGTCCGGATTTGCCTGCAAGACCACAAGTGGTCGGGGCAGACCCCGGTGTGTGTCGGTGAGTGCCCCCCTTCCCCCCGTCTCTCAGCTTCAAGTCGGACGGAACACAGACCTGAGTGGAGACATGGCCTGAGATGGACCACCGGGCAGCCTGTCCCCTTTTGTCCCCAGGGTTCCTCCCGCGCTGACTCTGTCCCCCTCCCAGAGACCCATCACTCCCCTGGGAGGGATCCTTCCCCTGACGTCCTCACAGGGCAGATGGGGACAGGAGCAGAGCTGAGTGTCGGGGCTGGCTCTGCACCGTCCCCGCAGCAGCCCACTCCCTCCGCCCCCACAGTTCTGTGTGTTTGTCAGGGACCCCTCACACCACAGAGTTTGGGGACCAGTGCTTTCTCCCATAGAAAGAGGCGAGTTGCATGTGACGATTGCCCTCAAACTCGGTAACTTCCAAGGTCAACAGGAAGGGGTATTTTCAGGAGAGATTGAACCCACACCGCAGATTCGGTCTTAAACCAAATTTTCTCCCACCTGTGCTTTATTAAACGAGGGGATGTGTCTCTTACTGTGGCAGGGTGACAGGCACTGTCCAGGAGAGCCAGGGGGTGAAGGCTTTACTTAGAAGGAGAAATAAAGGAGGAGATAGATATAAAGGAGGAGAAACACGGCGTTTTTCTGACGGTAATGTGGTTTTTCCTTTGAAAGGGCCAGCAAAGGGTGTCTGTGTTGCTGTTAGATTGGGCTTGATGTGACGAGAGTTCGCCGCGTCTCAGAGGATCACGAAAGAGGGGTCGTCAAAGCAATGCTGTCTAATTTGCACACTTGTTTTTGCTAATTTCCTGATGTGAAATCGGTATAGGCATCATTTATCCATACACAGTTTAAAGGATCAGCCATGCCCGTATAATATTTGGAAACGAGGGTTCTACCAAATTAGCTGGTGTTCTAAGGCAAAAATACTCAAAATTCATAATTAATGCAAAAATTTCAGCATCTCTTGTTTTCATCGCTCTATTTGAAAATTACTTATTATTCTATCATAAGACATAGTAATTATTATGATGAAAAAAGTACATTTTGGGGGTACATTTTCCACAATTTTAACAAAATCATGTGGGTTCAGGCCATGGTGTTTTCCCAGTAGCTCCTCTGAACTGTAGTGTCTGATTAGTTGTAAACCCTGGAATCCGTCCATTCGAGTACCTGCTGCTTGTTACTGATGAGCTCTCAGTGACAGGGGAGGCCTGCTTGCTGACGATGACATGCATCTGTCTTGCCCCACAGCCATCACCTGCGGTCACCCCGGCAACCCCGCCCACGGCCTCACCAATGGCAGCGCCTTCAACCTGAACGACGTGGTGAACTTCACCTGCAACACAGGCTACGTGCTGCAGGGAGCGTCCCAGGCCCAGTGCCGGAGCGGCGGCCAGTGGAGCAGCCCTCTGCCCACCTGTCGGGGTAGGAGAGCCCCCGGGAGCGAGGGGGCACTGCCCCACAAGTGGCAGGCTCTCCCACGGCATCTGCCCCTGTAGAAAATGTTCCCCAGGGGAGCACGCATCTCTCCGGCCTGGGCCTCCCTGTGGGACAGACGTTCACTCGGACAGAGCCTCTAGGGCTCCCTGCTTCCAAGACAGAGCACCTCCCTTTCCTCCCTGCACTCGCTCGCCCGCTCCTTTGCGGCTCCCGCGTCTGCTCAGCATCCCTGGGACCATGAGCTTGCAGGCTTACGGAGGTGCCACCCACGTTCACCAGAGTCCGCAGCCTGGCACCCGCAGGCTCCTTCCGAAAGGGGCCAGCGCTCGATCCACACGCCTGTCGGGCCGACAGCAGAGCATTGGACCTGCAGCAGAAAGCGGGCACACTCTGAGTGTGTGTGTGTGGTGGGGGGGGCTCCATTACTGTCCGACACGATCCAGGAATAGCGCCTGTGGGTAAGAGTACGTAACCAAACGAGCTTCAGCTGTTTCTAAGTTATTTTCATAACATAAAGCTTAACCAAGAAAACTGGAGTTTAGAGTTTCCATGGAAGGAGCCCGTTATTACGAGGTAGTTCAAGGAAATTAGCCTCACGTTGCTAAAAGTGCTGTAGTTGCTGGTAACACTCCTGACATGTTTGACCCCAGTGGCCCGAGGCGGTGAGGGGACTTCACAGGGGAGCGAATTTTGTGACGAGCCGGCTGTGCACAGTCACCTAGCGGCCTTTCTGCTGTGACAAGGGGCCCCTCCTTCCCCGCCGCCCTGGGTGACGGGCGTGGCTGTCTCTGAGCCCCGCCTGTCCTGCCGTCTCTTCCCAGTGGTCAACTGCTCCGACCCCGGCTTCGTGGACAACGCCGTCCGCCACGGGCAGCAGCGGCCCCCAGAGAGCTTCGTCTACGGGACGAGTGTCCTGTATCACTGCAAGAAGGGCTTTTACCTGCTCGGCTCGTCCGCCCTCACCTGCACGGCGGACGGCTTGTGGGACCGCTCTCTGCCCCGGTGCCTGGGTGAGTGGGGCCGTCTCGCGTGCTCGTGCCCCAGGAGCTTCTGAAAACCCCAACACAGCAAGTGGGCTTTTTGTGAAGTAGTCACACCGGTGTCGGCTTTTATTTCTCTGTACCCCCCAGCCTCCCAAATCACAGGTTGTGTTGTTACCATGATGTCTGCACAGATGGGCAGGAAGCCACCAATGACAACTCAGACTAGTTTGGGGGGATTAAAGGTGGAGGACATTGGCATGCTCACACCCCTGGCTCCAGGGAGGGACGGCAGACGTGCCCCCATGGGGACCAGCTCCATCTCATCTCCCCTCACGCTGCTTGTCGCTGCTTCAGCCCAGCAGACGGCTAGGCGTGTGCAGCCAGACAGGGCGCCCAGCTCCGTGTGCCTGTCACTTGGCCCGGGTTCGGAAAAGTGGGCCAAGGTGCTGGTGGGGACAGTCCACCTGTCGACCTCCCAGCTGTGGCCAGAGCCGGGAGCACCTGCAGGGGCTGATTTGGGTGTCGTGGGCACTTCTGGTCAATAGCAACTACACTGAAAAAGAGGCTCATCCTCACAGTGGCTTCCTCTCCACCTGCACGGTTGACCTGGGGCAGGCAGAGTGGTGTGAGGGACGGGCTTCAGGGAGCAGACGGAATCTGGGACCCCCACAGTAGCCCCCTGAAAACATTATTATCGGTACACCTCCTACCACATAGACTAATGAAAACCCTTTGTTTTAACCTAAATGGTTATCATCTCTTTTTTTTGGCCTGAAAAAGCACATTGTCCTTGTGCTCACAGATAGCCATCTTCTTAGAACACAGCCCGAAACTCAGGAAAAGGGGCTACTCTCCTTGGCCCTTTACCAATCGGTCAGAAAGCAGACAGCCTTTACAATGAGTATTTTGTCTTCTCGGTGTGTATTCCACGTGCATGAAGGAAGTGGAGGGTTGTAAACCCCCCGTGGGTTGCGTGTGATGAGAGGCCAATGGCCCTTCCCGCCCCTGGTCACTGCAGAGCATCTCAGTGCCTCTGAGAAAGGCGGGGGGCTGGAGGTTCTCGTCCGGCACGGCACTGCCCTTCCCCACCCGTCCGACCCGTGTGGGGATGCGCCTCTCTTTCCGGCTGTGACCCCGCCGGCCATCTCCACGGAGAAAGAATGTGGAGAGGCGCCCAGCCCTGCCAGACCAAAAACGCATCAGTGAATTCATTGGGGTCGTCACCAAATCTTGCCCGCTTTCTGGTTTTCTTTGCCTTCCCGCAAGGGAATTTCTCCTAGAAATCATTCTTTTTTCTTTTTCTCCCCAAACATTTCTTGGAAGCCTTCCTTGGCTTGTGTGAGACTGCGTTTGTTTCTGTAACGATGCCAAGGTGCTCCCGATCTCCGGGAAGCAAGTTCTCACCGACTCACGAGTTCCTGGGTGGCTGGCTCACCCCTACCCTCCACCCCCTTCGGTCATTAACCATTGGAACTGCCAGGCACTTGGGAGCAGAGTCCTCCAAGGGGCGGTCCACTCCCCCAGCCCTGCGGCAGCCGAGTGGCATCGCGGGCTTCGCCCTTCGGGTTCCCTTGATTTGCTTTCTCTCATCTCCCCTGGCGCTGCTCACATACCAGGGCTCTCACTGATTCGGCCGAATTAGCTTCTCCTTGGGCCCCTCTCTGTCCAGATCAAGCCGTGATGTGCCGTGAACGGCTGTCTTGTTCTCCGGGAACTAGCCAGCACCACCCCAAGGGCAACCATGGCCTTGGGATGAGTCACGCCCTCCTGGCCGGCCTTCAGACCACTTCCCTAAGGGCTACCGCTCACCGTGATTACCCTTGGGTGGCACTTCAGCGGCTTTGCGATGACCTGTTGAGGACTTGAGTCCCATAAGTGGTTTGCAGGTAGCATAAAGTTTGGAAAGAGAAATCTTTATTATCCCATGTGAATCTGGAGTCCAAAATATGGCTTCTTGAGGGATAATTTCTGAATAAATTATGGGTCTGATTTGGTATGACTTTAAGAAAATGAATGGGAATACTGAAATTAGGTTGTAGAATGACTTGAGAAGCAAACCAATCAATGATCTATGATTATTATTGGACAAACATTTCAGACTCTTACCTATTCAAAGAGAAACTGCTGGAGCTGTCTCCTAGCCGTCAGAACTCGAAGAGTAAGCAAACGAGATTTCCCCCAAATTATTACATGTGGTTGTCATCTAACTGAAGAAAGAGTGGAAATGGTCCTGAGGAATCTATGTTAACTTCTAACATTTCGAATAATACCGCTTATTTGGGATACGGTTAAGGGCAGATGGAAACGTCTGCCTGGAATGACTTTCTTCTGAAAATTCGCCTAAAGGTGAATGTGTGTCTTAGGCAAAGCCACTTCGATTCAAGGCTTATAAAACCTCTTCATTGGCAGGACTCCCCTCGCCTGCAGTGATGTGTGGGGATGCGGGGGGGGCGGGGAGACGTGTTCAGGAAACGGTGTTGCTCGCGCACACGGAGCCATGGGGCACGCCGGCATCCGTGGGAGTGTGCGTGGGCATTTATCACCGACGCAGAGTGGTGTGATGGGGATGACATGCACAGTGGTTCCTTCATTTCCCTTCAGCTGTGTCCTGCGGGCACCCAGGTGTCCCGGCCAACGCCGTTGTCACAGGGGAGGTGTTCACATACGGGGCCGTGGTTCACTACTCCTGCCAGGGGGCCCAGAGCCTGGTGGGTAACAGCACCAGAGTTTGCCAAGAGGATGGTCACTGGAGCGGGACCCTGCCCCACTGTACAGGTGAGTGATGGCTGTGCAGGTGAGAGATGACTGTACAGGTGAAAGATGACTATACAGGTGAGCGACAGCTGTGCAGATGAAAGATGACTGTACAGGTGAGAAACGACTGTGCAGGTGACTGATGGCTGTGCAGGTGAGAGATGACTATACAGGTGAGAGATGGCTGTGCAGGTGAGAGATGACTGTGCAGGTGAGAGATGGCTGTGCAGGTGACTGATGACTATACTGATGGATGATGACACAACTGAGCAATTATTTGAAATGCTGCAATTATTTTGAAATTATTAGTAGCTCTGTTTTAGTCAAATATGCCTTTAATATATATCATCATCATGTTTCTAACTAGTTTCAGTATTTTATTTTATTTTTATCACTCTTTGTCGCCCTACGCCCTCTCGCACCCCCCCACACACCCCGGGATCACCAGGCTGCAGTCGGTGTCCTTGAGTCCTTTCTCTCTTCCTTGTTTGCTCCACCCCAAGCCCCAGCACCCATCAGAGCCAACAGCCCACCCTCTGCCTCGGAGACTGTCTCCACTCCACCCTCCTCACGCTCAGTGCCCATCACCTGCTCGTCCCGGTCTGTCCCGCAGGAATCCAGAGCTGCTCTGGCACCTGTGCTGGGCGCTGGCTCAGCGTGTCCCTGTTTGCTCTTTGTTCTTTTTCTGTGTTTCCTCCGAATCCTTCTGTGTCTCCCCTGTGTCTGCCACTGATAATTCCTTTCACGTTCTTTGAAAAACGTAATCGTCTTAATATTCCATGATCACTTCTCAAATAAACACTCACGGAAATGGATGTGTAGAGGATCAGCAACTCTGGGTGTAATTTGGAAGAATCAGACCCCCCTTGGACTTGCGTTTGAGTCCCCACTGGCCCTGACCCGACGGCCCCTCCGCACTCACACAGACACTCCCGTGGGCAGGCCCCACCTCCGCCTGCCCGTGTCCTGTCTCCTCTCCGCAGTCCCAATGGTGGCCACAGCTGCATTTCGGCGGACGGCTGGTGTTCTGGGGACACAGACCGGTTTCTGCACTGTGACAGAATCTCCCTCCCTCGCTCGCCGCAATGCCGTGTGACTGTGACCCTCGTTCAGCACATGTTTTGGTGGCTCTGCCTCTCTGTTTTAACTAAGTCTAACCGCCCTGGGCTCTGCCCCGTGTGTTTGCGGCCCACAGGAAACAGCCCTGGGCTCTGCGGTGACCCGGGGACCCCTGCCCACGGGTCCCGGCTCGGCGACGAGTTCAGGACGAAGAGCCTCCTGCGCTTCTCCTGCGAGGTGGGCTACCTGCTGCGCGGCTCGGCCGAGCGCACCTGCTTGCTCAACGGGTCCTGGTCAGGGCTGCAGCCTGCGTGCGAAGGTGAGTGCACCCGGCCTGCGCAGCAGCCTCACAGTCAGACACGCGATTCCCTCAGACATGATCAGAGAGGCTTAGGCGGTTGCACAGCGAGGCTGCCTTCCACGCCCCATGTCGGAGAGTCGCAGGAAACAGACTGCGCAGACGGAGACACCTGGTTCAAACGGCCGCGGGACATACGTTCACACCCTCTGAGGGCTTACAGCCCTAACAGGTTCCGCCTGCTGGTGACATGGTCTGGTGCTTTCGTCACCTGCTGGTGGGGAGGAGCTGAGTGAGGGACCGGCCAGCCGGAGCGTGGAGGCGCCGATGGGGTCTCTGCAGCAGGAGCGGGTCTCTGTGCGCGCCCCACTTCCAGGGCTCCACCGGCCTGTGTGCGGCGCCCTGTGCCACAGGACACTTGGGGGTGGTTTCCTGTGTCCTGTTTTGAGTGAATGTACTTCACCGTCACCTTGCAGAGGCATGGCAGGGATGGGGAGACACCCAGGGACAACAGCAAAATGCCACAGACGCTTTACAGACCCTGTGTCACATGCGGGCCTGGCTGCCTTAGCACAGTGGCCGGGGGGACACGGATTTGTCTGGGGCCCAAGAAATCACTGGTGCTGGTTTCGGGCACGTAGGACACTGCATGTGGGAGGGTTTCTGCCTGCAAACCTCTCGTACCTTTTGAGTGCCACGGTCACACACATTCAACAACTGTTTCCATGTGGACGAAACATTTGTTATATAAATCGATGGACGTGGATAAGCAGGCATAATATCAGTACAAGAAATGCCAGTCACGTCTTCTTTACCTTCTCCTTTTTCTACTCCGCCAGCTCTCCTTGAACCTGTGTCTCCTTTTATCGCATGTTACACGGAGCGTTAGAAAGTAACGTCTACGTGTACGATCGCAGTACACTGTCTTTATAGACTGTATCGCAGTCTGTATCTGTATCACAGTGTATGTAGTATAAGAATGTGACACAGAAAAGGATGGCGTGAGCCGTAAAGTAGACGTATGTTGACCCCCTCGGGAAGAGTAATGGCCCTGTCACTCTGCGACCACCCTCCACCCTCTGATACCCCTCAGGCCCCCGGCCTCCACACCCTCAGGAGTGGTCACTTCCCTGTGCCCTGTCTCTGCCCCTCACAGCCGTGTCCTGCGGGAACCCGGGCACGCCCACCCATGGCACAATCGTCAGCAGCGATGGCATCCTGTTCTCCAGCTCGGTCATCTATGCCTGCTGGGAGGGCTACCGGACCACGGGGCTGACGACGCGGCACTGCACGGCCAACGGCACCTGGACGGGCACCGCGCCCGACTGCACAGGTCAGGAGCCGGCACCCCAGCATGCCGGGTCAGAGACACCTGGGTTTATTTCTTCCAGTGAGGCGTCAACTGTTAAACACAGAGAGAAAAACATGTGCCTGGCTTGGTTGAATATTCTGGCTCTACTTTGTAAAAAACCTTTTACGGTTTTTCTTTACTTTCCTACTTGTGTGGTTGAAACTACCTTAAATGGCCGCTGAGCAGGGTGTTGTCACACCGAGGCCCCCAAAAGCCCAGGTATGTCCTCTCCGTGGGCCACTTAGTCTGCAGGGAAGTACAAGAGGCGCCAGGTTCTGTGATGCCGACTTAGCCCTTGCCCTGGGGTGCAGTCACACCCCCTGCCCAGCTGGGGCCCTGCGAGGAAAGCAGCCGGCTTTCAACGGAATTGAAATAAGCGATGCCAAACGCTGGTCGGCGGCAAAGCCCTCTGAGGAGCCGGTCGCTCTAACAGTTCCCAGTGAACAGCTCTGAATAGACCCTCGGGGGTCACTTGGCCAGAAACCACATAGGTAAGTCGCTTCATGTCAGTGTTGTGTTTCTCTCACGTGGCAGTGGTGAGCTGTGGAGACCCAGGGACCCCGGCCAACGGCATCCAGTTTGGGACGGACTTCACCTTCAACAAGACCGTCAGCTACCAGTGCAGCCCCGGCTACATCCTGGAGCCCGCGGTGGCGGCCACCCTCCACTGCACCGCGGACGGCGCCTGGAACCACAGCAAGCCCGTCTGCAGAGGTCCGTGTGGCCGCGCGGTGGCTTTCTTCTCGCCCGGGGACGTCGTCTCTGCGCTACCTCTCATTCCCTCTCCCAGCGTGTACGCGGCCCTTCTGTGAGCTAGGGACTCCTGTGGACTCCTTTGCAAATGTTAAATCACCGGATTTTCTTTTCTTTGTCTTTCTTTTTTTTTTTTTGGCAAAACAGTCAGAAAAGATGCATCATACTACAGTGTGTACGCCCTGGTATTAAAACGCAAAGCGGCACGTAGGCTGTGCCGAAATGGAGCTGGTTTCCCTGGGACAGGCTGGTGCCCAACACCACTCGGCGTGATTTCAAGTCTGATGAGCTTTTAATTACTCTCAGCCCACTGCTCAGTCCCGATGAGGAATTCAGTAGCTCACTGCGTTAAATGACATTTATTGTCTCATAAATTCTGAGGCTCAACCAGGAATGCTAACTAGACGAGCAAAACTAAAATGAGTAATAAATAGGAGCTCACTTCTTCCCTGCGTGATCGCACAGAGAATGTGGGGCCGGAGCTGGCGAAGGGGGGACGGGCAGGGCGAGGACCTCCCGAGATGCTCTCCTGCTCTCGGGCCTGTGAGGGTCGCAGACCTTTTCCAGCCCAAGGGGGAAACGTTTCGACACAGGGCTGCTCTGCATCCGACAGACCACCCCACCCACCCCCCTTATGAATAAAACAAAATGCAAAGCTCTTCCTCACTGAGGCAGTTCACCTTCTGGGAGAGATTTCAAATTCAAAATGACTCATCCCTATTCTGCCCGAAAAAGATGAGGATTAGATGATACTTCCAAAGCCAACACACCTGGGTAAATGGACAGAGGTGCCCTCATTAAATTCGTGGAACTGGAGTTCCAACAGGAATGGGGGGTGCCACTCCACGGGCCTCACAAATGCTTGGTGACGAATTTGGGGGAGGCTCTGGGTGAAGGGGAGAGAGCAAGATGGCAGGGAAACTGGCAGGAGCTGTGCGCTGCTTTGGGAAGGGGGTTGGCAAGCCAGCCTCAGGTTTCCCGAAAGAGGCCTTCTCTTCACAGTGAGAGACTCGGGTGTGGTGTGTGAAACGGTCCCTATAAACGACCCCCAGCTCGGTCACTCGTGATTGCACTGACGCGCAGAATTTGAGAGGCAGAAGGAGTTTTCGTGGCACACTGCGGTGTTTGACGTGTGATGTCTAGCACTACGAGAACAATTTTATTCAGTTTCCTCAAGGCCGTCCTCTCAGACCTCCAGAGGTGAACCTGGCTCACAGAGAGCCTGGCAGAGGTCAGCGTCTCGGATAAGGAGTTGGAGGGGTCAGAGTTCAGAGTTCGAAGGGCAGCCTTCCCGCCGCCAGGCCTGGGTTTGGAGCCCTCGTGTCGGTCTGTGTTGGCGAGCGCGCATATCGGTGGGATGAAGTCTCAGGGTGGACACGGTGGTTCCAGGTTAGAGTCAGGTCACAGGGAGAAATGGCAGGGGACCTGCTCCTCCTGCTGCCAAAACTGTCCCTGGCAGACGCCCTCCAGTGTGACAAGTCCAGGAAGCTCGTGGGTCTGCGGGGAAGGTTCTCAGATGGTGCCCCACCCCGACCCCGCAGGCCTCTTAGGCTGGTAGCTGTAGCGGGGAAGGTGGGGGGGGGACTAGCACCCCCCCCTGGCACGTGGTCCCTGACAACTGTGTTTCCCACGGAAAGTACACATGAGGCTGCAAGATGGCTGCGAGCCTCTGGCAAGTGGTATGTTCCTTCTTTAACTGCTCAAGCATTTGTTGTTTTCACGATTCCACAGAGGCATCGGCAGTCTCTGTGTTTGGAAAATGTGCATGGTCTTTACACAGAAACACAGCAGAGAAGTGCTGGCCTCTTTCTCTGCAAACCCACAAGCCTGTGCCCAAGTCACGTGACCAAGCCCTGAGCCCCCTTCCCCTCCGTGGCCTCCGTGAAGGGACACATGGACTGGGAGCTCGTCTCCCTTTCTCAGCCTCAGACACACTGAGCGTGTCCTGCTCGGTCCTGCTTTCCTCACCGTGTGCGTCCCTGTGCTTCTCTGTCCTTGGTCTAAGTCGACAAGCTTCAAATGAGGCCCCGCAAGAAGCTTTAAGACCCGCAGTCCTTGACTATTTGATAGTCAGGGGCACTGACCTCTTTTCCCTGAGATTGTCCAATTTTTTAAAAAAATGACGACAGCCAACACAACAGTAGCCGTCCAGTGTGAATGAATCAAAACTATTCCTATATTTTGTTACTTTGGCCACAAATACTCTTCCTGGTGTGCGCAGAAGTTTAGCAATTAGCTTACACCTGCCGTGCGTGTAAAGGGTGGACAATCGCCATCTAAAATAACGGAGAAATGTCAGGGAAACCTCTGATTGTTTGGATTTACCGCCTCCTCGATAATTCCTGTATTTAAAGACCACTGCAGCTGTCCTTAACGGCCGTGGTGGGGGGCGCGCACTGTCTCACACGCGTGTGCTTTGCCCACAGCGGTCCTGTGCAGCCCGCCGCCCCGCGTCCTGCACGCAGAAGTGGAGGGAGCCGACTTCCGCTGGGGCGCCAGCGTCAGCTACCGCTGCGAGGCCGGCTACCAGCTGTTTCAGCCCGCCATCCTGTCCTGCGAAGGCCAGGGCGTGTGGAAGGGGGAGACACCCCAGTGCCTGCGTAAGTCCCCCAGCACCTCGTGCCCCTCGGGGGCCCTCCATCCACAGCAGCAGGAGCCCCCGAGGTTACGTTTGAGGCGACAGCCGGCCCTTGTCGTGTCTAGCCAGCTACGATGGGTGGATGTCCACTCCGAGCCCGCACTGCCCAGGGGACACTCCGTCCCATTGATCCCAGAGAGGCACCGAGAGGTGGCCCAGAACCTAGGTGGGGGTTAGAGGCCACCTGACCCCCCGGCCCCCACGGCTGACTTCCCTGTTGTTCCTGCCGCAGCTGTGTTCTGTGGGGACCCGGGCACCCCTGCGGAGGGCCGGCTCAGCGGCAGAAGTTTCACGTACAAGTCCGAAGTGTCCTTCCAGTGCGCGCCGCCCCTCGTCCTGGTGGGCTCCTCGAGCAGGACCTGCCAGGCGGACGGCTCGTGGAGCGGCGTGCAGCCCACCTGCATCGGTAAGGACGACAAGGCCCCCGGGCGGGGGTCTCGGGGCGGACGCATTGTTCTGAAACCGGGTTGCCTGTGGGCACGCGGTGTCCCCGGGGGTGGTTGCCTGTGTAAGTGCCGATGCAACCCCCTTCAGTCACGCAGATGAACTTGGAGTTCAGGTTAGAAATGGGCTAAGGTAGCTCCTAGAGGCTGGTCTCTTGCCACACGGTCCCCGCCCCCTGCCCAGGTCATCTGACTCCCGCACACTTAAGGGCACACCAGCCGTCGTCATTGCCACTCTCCAGAACAACCGCAGCCAGGAGGACAGATGGCTGGCCACGCCGCAGCCCTGCCTCCCCCTATGCTGGTCTGTCACTTCAGTCCCCACAGAACCAGGCAGGCTGGTGATGGTTAGAGTCACATGGACACTCGGGTTCCGATGGCCTTAGAGTGTGGGGACAAAACTTGCAAGTTGGAAGAGACCGTCCTCGTGTCCTAATGTCCCCGTGTCCCCTAATGTCCCAAAGCCCCATGTGTAGGTTGCAACTCTGCTTAGGCAGGGGTTCCCCTGGTGACAGCGTCAGCCGCACATAAACCAGAACCGCCGTTCCCCGCCTCTGAGCACAGTCGCTGCGGGAGCCCCCAGTCCGAGCCGAGAGTACCTTGCGTGCTGGCGCTGTGGGGCCGGAGCCTGGGTGTGCTGTGCATCTGTGCCGCCCAGCCGATGGTCTGTGGTCTTGGTTGTTCCCTAAGAAACCAACTGATGCGGCTTAGAAAACACAAAAGCACCCTGGAAAGATGATCCCAGTGACGCGGTCTCTGCGTCTCCCAGTCCAGCCGCTCCGGCTGCAGACAGGCTCCCCGCCGCCTGATTTACGCGGCAGCTGCGTGGTAGCCGTCTCCGTACCGAAGACATATTTCTGCCCCAATAGCCTAGTTTCTCTTGAAAACCCTTTTTTAAGTTCCCCTGTAACAGCTGAAGAGACTCACATCATACAGCTTTGTGCTTCTCAGTGGCTGAAGCCCCTGCGTTCTGGTAAAATGCCAGTCGGCCTAGCACTGGCTTCGGTTCTGAAGCATTAAGTGTATTTCCTCTGTTTTGAGGAAAATGAATTTAAAAGAATTGAATGAAGCTGTGGATGACCAGAGGAGCTGGCCCTTCAGAGAATTGTTTAAAAACCAAGGACCAGGCCCTGGCTGGCGTGGCTCAGTGGATTGAGCACAGGCCTGTGAACCAGAGGATCACGGTTCGATTCCCAGTCAGGGCACATGCCTGGGTTGCAGGCCCAGTTCCCTGCAGGCCAACTTCCGGCAGGGAGCGCACGGAGGGCAGCCATACATTGATGTTTCTCTCCCTCTCTCCTTCCCCTCTAAAGATAAATAAAATCTTAAAAACAAAAACAAAAACCAAGGACCATTACGATGGTCACCGAGGGCGGAGCTTCATGAACCAGCCTGTGTGACTGCCAGGGGAAACCGTAAACCAGAGCGTGGGGAGGGTGTGCATGTTCTGCCACAGAAAGTCACACACACCGGGTAGAGGGGGAGAAAGCACTCGCCCTTAACCCCTAAGAAGACGTCGGGGAAGATGAGAGTAACAATGTAATTTCTAGTTGCCCTGCAAAACATCCTGCACCCCGGTCAGAACACAATTTCCTCGGGGCTGGGAGACCATCAGGGGAAATAGCGGCGTGTGTATCATCGCCGGCCTCTGGTTTTGTTTTTTCACCGTGAATTTCAGACCCCACCCATAACGCCTGCCCGGACCCCGGCACGCCGCCCTTTGGGATACAGAACAGCTCCAGAGGATACGAGGTAGGGCGTGTTTACTTCCCTGCCTGTCTATGAGTGTAACCCACCCCCGATGGTAGACACGCACACAGGTTTTCACGCGCTGTGTCCGATTTCTGTCACGCTGGCCACACGGCATTCATCCCACCGGAGGTATTTCCGGGGGGGGCGCTGTCACGCCTGAGATGGCGCAGGCTTCTCCTAATTCACCCCGTGGTGATTGCCTACTGATTTCAGTCTGAAAACACGTGTGCGTTGCACTTTTTTTGTCTGTGGGGCTGACGTGGCAGTTCTCGAATTAGTGCACGTCACCCCTAAACAGCTCCGTGAAGGAGGACCCCATGTGGTGACCCCAAATAGTGGGCCAGTGTTTCAGTCACGTACTCCAGCCCCCGAGGCTGAGAGGACTGTGTGATCGCTCTGCTCCGCACGGTCACTTAGAACTCGATGAACTACCGGCGAACTCAATACCACTTTCCAACACCCGCTGGACTTTTTTAAATAAAAAGCACGTGAGCATTTCAGGAAACATGAGAGGAATCACTGAAAATGGAAGGTCACGCAGCTCCAAATGCGACCCTGCCCAGTGACCGAGGGACCCACGGCCGTCGGTGGCCCTGGCCTGAAAGCAGCCAACATTGCTCCCTGCTTGCAGGTCGGGGAGTCCTCCTTCCTCTCAGGCCCCTTCTCCCGTCCTTGCCGAGACCGAGGTCCCCTTGCCGCATGGCGGGGACGCACACACCACCTCCTGATGGCGCTCCTCCCCGGGCGAAGGAAGCCCTCTCGGCTCTGGGGTTGAGTCGAGCACGTCTGCTGCAGGTCCCGTGGCCGCCCCAAGCCTTGGGGACAGGCCTCGGGGACAGGCCTTGGGGACAGGCTGTCTGGCACACGGTGGGCCGCAGCGGGAGGCGGCAATAGAGAGAATGCCGCAGACGCTGTTTCTCCCACATCCCACTGTGGCACTCTGGTCTCGGTCAGCAGGGTCCCCGCAGTCCCTCAGCTGCCTGTGTGCAGCCCGCAGACAGGAGACCAGACGGAGGCGGTGCTGGGCCGTGCACTGTGGTCCATCTGAAGCTAAGGGGACAGGACACCCCTCACCCCCCTGGTGACGAAGGCACGTGTTGCCCCCACAAGTGACAGGTTGGGGCTCAAAGTGAGGTTCGCTGGTCATTTAAAGAAGGAGCCCCCCACTGGGGGTTGGGTGGGTTCTGAGTGCAGCGGGGGAGATGCCCCTTGTTTCGGTCCGCGTGGTGCATCGTGGCTTCACACACGTGAAGGGGGCCACGTCAGCCTTGGACCATCCCTGTGTCCTGTGCTGCCAGTCACTCGTGCAGGCGCCTGGCTCCCCTTCTCCTGCTGGCCAGGCCCCATATACTCACGGACCCCCCAGCAGCTGGCGCCACTGCACCCCCAGTGGCCAGGCACGTCCTGCTGGGAGTGCCTCTCTCCCGAAGGACCCCGTGTGCCTCCTGCCAGTGACAAAGGTCCTGATCTCCCTCCCGCCAGGCCCCCATCAGCAGGCCATCAGCAGGTCTCCCTGGACTCAGAGCTGGATTCCGGGGGGGGGGCAGGGACCACCCCCTGACCCCACCTTGGACTTGCAATTATTCTCATGAACTTAGTTATTCTCATGAAGTTCAGATAAATGTGCATTTTTTAGAAGAAACCCCGACCTCACTGTTAGGGGCCAGGGCTGAGAAGCTGCTACTGTTTCTGACTCTCACCATCCCTCCCCCACGGGCAACTCCCTCTGGGCGTTTTGCTCACCGTCACTCCTCCCAGAGTTCCACGAGGGAGACGTGTGCAGGCCAGGGGACAGCCCAGAGGCAGAGGGTCTGAGTACCCATGTGTGAGGGGTCTCGGAGCACAGAGCAGGCGCCACAGTGGGTGGTGACCAGAGCACTCACGTGGCTTTGCCAGGAGCCTCCGGGCACAGTGGGTCCTGACCCCACAGGGGGCCGTGTGCCAGCCCAGACCGCCTTCCATGGTGGGTTTCTTTGCCCAGGCCTTGGTCTTGTGTTTGTGATATGAGTGACCTCTCCACACATGACCGTAACTCGGTCTCTGAAACCACCTTTTCTAACTCCTGGCCCCTCCCAGGGCACCTCCAGGCAAATCCAGAGACAGAAGAACAGTAAGCACGTGAGAGACGCAGTGAGAGTGAGGCTGGGGACGCAGAGAAGCCGAGTCCCCCTGACGCATTCTGGGAAGACCCGGGGGAGCGTGCGGGGCAGAGAAGGGGAGTGCGGCCCGGGCTCCAGGGCGAGGCAGGCTCGCTTGGCCGAGGCCTGGCAGAAAGACATGGCGGGGAGCCGTGATGCGCTCCGTCCGAAGCTCCCGGCGTGGGTGGAGTTTGGAACGGAGCTCAGATGGAACAGGTTGGCCAGTGCCCAGAAGTGTTCACAGCAGCAATTTGCTAATAATTATCCGTGGCTTAAAACGGGAGCAGCAGGGGAAAGTGGGGGGAAATTACGACAAAGTGAGGAGAGGCGGAAATGAGAGGAGCACTGCGCTTCCAGTGCCCAGGGAACCGCCCCTGGTGCGCACGGCTCACTGGATCTAAGGGCTCCTCGGAGACACCTGAGGGACCGGAGCTGGGCCCCCGCCGCACCGCACCGCGCCTCTGAGCCCTTGTACCCTCCCCCTCCAGGTGGGAAGCACGGTGTTCTTCAGGTGCAGGAAAGGCTACCACGTCCAGGGCTCCACCACGCGCACCTGCCTGGCCAACCTGACGTGGAGCGGGACCCAGACCGAGTGCATCCGTGAGTGCGGCCCCTCCGCTCAGCCCCTCCCCCGGTGCCCCTGGGGTCTGGGGAGGGCTCCCCTTCAAGGGAGGTAATGGGGGGCCAGCCTGTTTTTGTTGGATTGATGGTTTTTTAGTTCCTAAACTAGTGTCTCTCAAAGTTGGACTTCCTAGAACCAGTAGGGTCGCATCCCCTGGGGGTCTAGTGGACACGGGGGGCGGTTCTTTGCCCCCTGCCCACACTCGCCCATCAGAAACCCGGGACAGGGCAGGCGGGGCAAGGAAGGACTGCGTCTGGCCTCCCTGGTGCTCCAGGGGATGCGAGGCCCTGGGAGGCTGAGAGGCCCCCTAACCCTTCACCGCAGTGCAGGGCATCGTGGTGGCCTCGCAGGGAGGAAGCCACTGTCCTTCTGGCGCATCTGCCTCTGACCGCCGGGGAGGGCCACGTGGGCGAGGCGAGGGGTCCAGGGATCCAAGGGAGTGTTGGAAATGACCAACCGTCCCCACGGCTCCTCGGGATCCAAGTTTATGTCCCGACTGAGCCGTGAGCGTTCGGAGAGGTGTCCACCCTACTGGGTGGACAGTCAGCGAGTCAGTGTCCCACCCCCACCACCTCAGCATCTCTCTCAGCAGTAAACGTCGCAAGAGCAGAATGTTGTCAAAATTACCTTGATAGTAGATAAGATACGATGCTTGTGCATATTTATCAGTATTGGGAGATACACATCTATTTCAAAGCTATCGCCTTGACCCTAAATCGCTACTCAGATCATGTCCGTGGGTGTTGATGCACAAGCACACAGACACACGCACGTGCTCACACCTGTGCGTGTGCAGATTCCTGATACCAGGTCTCCATGGCACTGGCGTTTGCTGAAGCCCAGACTGTGATGATGCTTCCAAGGGCTGCGTTCATGGTTTTAACGTCGTGAACTTATTCTGTAACAATCTGCCCAGCCCTTCTCTTGGGGTGTGTATCAGTGGATCAACTTTATAAAGGATGCG
The DNA here is from genome assembly GCF_014824575.4 of Sturnira hondurensis. Classification (NCBI taxonomy): domain Eukaryota; kingdom Metazoa; phylum Chordata; class Mammalia; order Chiroptera; family Phyllostomidae; genus Sturnira; species Sturnira hondurensis. Next base: position 2,009,389 of record NW_028087067.1, read on the forward strand.
AAGTTACCTGACATCTAAACATTGAAATCTTGCGGATTCCTAAATTATATTTGGAAAGGGAACGAGGCTCCCTGGTAATTCCATTACTAGGCACGCATCACATGTTCACCAAAATTAATCATTCACTTAACTGAGCGGTCGATTCGCTTATTGGCCTGGAGACCAAAATCAAGGCACATTTCTACTCACGTGCCAGTCTGTTTGTTCAGTCTGTAGGACAGGCCGTCCAAGGAAACCCAGCGTGTTACTGACCTCACTGGTATATCCCAAACAACCCATGTTTATTTCAAAGCTGTGATTTCTATTGTACATTTCCCCACATGATCACACACACACTTGTTGAGAGCAGGCTATATATTCATACACACAGGGTGGGCAAACGTCCGTTGCAAGTTATTTGTATGGGAAATAATACAACAACTATGAAATAATAGTTCAAGAGTAAGGTCTGTGTTTTGCATACTCCCAACTGCAAGCCACTTTTGTGTGTGCGTGTATATGGGGACAGAGGGAGAGAGAGAGGCAGGGAGGGGACAGACACCAGCTCGCCCTGCTGTTGGAAGGTGCAGAGGGAGAAGGGGGGGCATCGGGGGTAATTCGGTTGATACTGTATTCACGCTTTCAAAATACAAAGCAACTGCAAAGCCTTTTCCAGAGCGTCACCCTCTCTTCATGTCTTCAGACACGTGGGTTAAGTGCATAGTCAACCGAGTTTCCGCGTCCCCTAACGGGATGAATGCCCTTGCAGCTCACGCCTGCCGACAGCCGGAGACGCCGGCCCACGCGGACGTCCGGGCCGTCGACCTCCCCACCTTCGGATACACCCTGGTGTACACCTGCCAGCCCGGGTTCTTCCTGGCCGGGGGGTCCGAGCACCGCACGTGCAAAGCCGACATGAAGTGGACTGGGAAGTCGCCTGTCTGTAAAAGTAAGTCGCCCACGAGCCTGCCTCTGGCAGAGCCAAGAAGAGGCCCGCCGCCCACCAGGCTGGGGTGCCGGCGGGACACCCCCACGCGAACAGCCTGACGGGCGCCCGACTCTGTCCGTGCTTCCTGTGTGTGTGCACGTGTGTGCACGTGTGTGCAGTACGTGTCTGGCACTGTGGAGGCGTAGGCGGAGGAGAGATGCAGGCGTTACTCTCTGCTGGTCACGTTTTAACCCAGAGAGAAAAGTCGTCTGGCTGAGGAAAACCAGTATGAGTTCAAAGAAAATAGCATATATTGAAGAAAAGCTTATCTTTGAACGAAAATGGACAAGTATCGCCACATATGGTGCACAGTGAGTTACACTCTGTCGCTTTTAAGGCCACACATGGTGTGGCGGTGGAATCAAAGCTTACGTGTCCTTGACACTGGTGCTGGTTTTTTTTTAATTACAAAAACAATGAACAGGAACATGATGCATTCATGACTCCCAGGTTTGCGTACTTACGAATGAGAGGAGTCGTTCTGGGCCGGACTTGGTGGTGGCCGCCCAGCCCCCTGCCCCAAACTTAGACTCTGCACCCACACCGGGCATGGAACCCCATCGGTGAAGGCTGCGTGCCTGCACGATCAATCCCACGACTCTAGCTTTAGTTTCCTGGAGCCCAGTTATAGTTCTGCAGTCAGGAATTCTTCACACTTACGCTCGTTGCCCTTGCCCTCCACCAACCAGAAATCAAAGTAAACAGACTGAAAAAAATTATAATCTGTGGTTTGATGCAAAACTAGAAAAGCTAAGAAAGTATGAGCTAAGTTTAACTTGATAGACCAAATTAAAGGTTCTGTAAGAGACACGATTTGGCGCTATTCGGTATTAGCTTGTGAGGGCAGCGACCTGGGCAGGGACTTGTCGGGTTACGGGAAGTTCTGGAATCTGAGCTAGTCCATCACCGTTCAGCCGGGGGCAGCGCGTCCCACGTAGGAGTCAGAGACGGACCACGGAAACCCTGCTTTGCAAGGCTCTCTGTTGTAGACACTGAGTGGAAGGAGACGCGTGGGTTGGACTCACTGGTGCTTCCCCAGGAAGCTTTTCCCACCGTGGCAAAGGACGTCCTCAGGGCATTCGGGGGTGCAAGCGGATGGGGTGAGACGTGCCCCTCCTGGGCACTGGCGGAATCTGGAGAAAGGAAAACGGCTTCAATCTGACTTTTTTTTCAAACTGATTCCAAAATACCTGTTTTTGAAAGTGACGATTTGTCTTTTTACTTGTAGGTGAAGGAGTGAGAGAACTTAATGAGACAGTTACTAAAGCGCCAGGTTTGTATGCCAGACCAGCGACAGATGGCCATCAAGGGCAGTGACTGGTCCTGCCCTCTGGGCAGCGAGACAGGTTTTGGCAAGTCTCCAACCCCACTAGTCCCTGACCGAGTTGGTGTGCTGGTGACCGAGACCGCCAAGGCCACGCCGCAAATTCCTAGCGCTTTCTCCACCGCGGTTGGTTGGCGGAATAGCGGTACTTAGGAGGAGGAGCCCCGGCGTGACCTCCCACTGTGCCCCTGCAGGTGCCACGGGCACCGGGTGGCGGCCGGGGACCGGTGTTGGCGACAGCAAGTGGTATAATGGAGAGCCTTCTAAAGAGGGTTAGGGTCCTCTCCTCCCCCCAAGGAAGCGGACCCAGGCGAGGCCTTGGGCCCCGAGTCGGGCAGCTCAAACAGGAGCCCACTCTCCCCACGAGTCCCCAGGCTGTAGGCAGCCTGTGCCCCCGAGACGTGAACTAGCGTGGCTTGTTGCGTGTGGCGCCTGGCTAATCACACGACAGAGCCCTGACCCTGACTCACGGTATTAACTCCAGACAGCATTGAAGTGTTCCAGTGTTCCCCAAATCATAACTAAGTCAAGCTTTTTTAAACAGCAGTAGCAAATCTGTGTAAAAATACAAGGCTGCTTTCCTGGATTCCCACACTTGGGTTTTAGCACTGGTCTCTTGGACTCAAGGAGCTATTATCCTGTCAACTGTGCGGGGTGTGACAAACGCCCTTGCAGAGTCACACGCTGGGTCACACTTAGAAACCCTTAGAGGAGGCGAAAAGTCACTGTGCGATTACAGGAATCGCTACAAGGGCATCCCGAAGTATAAAAACTCTCTTTTTGGAACCCATCTTCCCAGGCTATTCTGTTTAGCAGCTATTTACAAGTCGAACGCTGAGAAATCAACACTCCCTCTCCAGGCTACGTTGTCCCCCTCGGAAGGAAGGGGGGAAACGTCGGTGGTGGTGGCAGAGGCGTGTGTCCCGCTCCTGTTCGCTTCCACTCTGTTCAAGGGACCAAACGGTGTATCCATTTTGTGTGTTCTGAGGCACACACGTGGCCACTGGTAGACCCCCATCTCCTCTCGGAAGGGGCGCGCGTGCGTGTTAAATGCAGCTCTTTGTCAGGGTGGCACGCTCTGACATGCCTGCTCTCTGGTGGCCACACTACTGAACACTGCCAGCTGAACGTCCAATGACAAGGACTCAGAATGACCCATCAGCTCCTCACGGTCACATGCGAACAAGAACAAACCACTTCCCAGGCCCCCACCAAGAGTCCCTTCCCTGAAGCCCCCCCCGCCCAAGCACATTAGAAGCCCACCCAACTGGGTTAGTTCTGATTAGGGGAAATCAAGCCACCTCGATGACAGCATTTTAAAGGCTACTCATCTTGGTAAAGGAAGCTGCGTGGGGCTTGCCGGTGAAGACCCGGCGGCCGTGGGGCTGGTGGACAGCGGCCATGTTCAATGCCAATTCTCAACAAGAAAACACATGGGACACCGGCGTTGATATCTCAGTGTTCATTTCTTGAATTGGTGTCATTGGGAAGTCGGGTCCACTCAGAACAGCAGGGTGTGATGACGTTCCCTCCGTCTTCGACTCTCCCGTCACCACAATGTGTCTTACGGGTCAGCCTGTCTGGGAAGGGACCGTTTGGACAAGGGGCGGTGGCCGCAGGCGCCTCTGTGTCCCCGGCATTGGCAGCACTAAGTGGGTCTGCAAAAGTGCTCTTTGGGAGAAACAGGTCTTTCACTCCACCTCGCAGGCCCAGCAGAGGTTTCCTCCCATGCCGCTTGTGGGGGCTCCTGCCTCGCTGTCCCACGTGGGCCCTGCCTGGGGCCCACCCAAGGGACGAGGAGTGAAGCCCCTTCCCTGGCCCACGCCCCCCTCCCAAGGCTGTGAGAGGGTGGAAGTTCAGGTGTGTGGGCTGGCAAGGATGTGGGGAAATGGGTTTAGTTTTCACAGTCAGTAAATGAGAGAGAACGTTTCAGAGGTCTTTGTGAGTCGTCCTGTCCCAGCTGGATTTTAATGTTTTACATGGACTTCTTGCCTTTTCTGTCTGAACTCATCCCCACCCGTGACGTGGGCCACCCCTCCGTCTGTCCGTCTTCCCTATGGTGGGGCGTCTGCACCGGGAGAGGGTTTGGCCACGGAACGCAGTGAGCTGTCTCTGTGAGCGGTGCAGCCAGCCCCCGCGGGGCCAGGCCACGCAGGCTGCGTGAGGGCGGGGCATTCCTGACACAGGTCCCGTGTCTGTCTTCTGAGCCTCTGTCTTTCAAAGCGAGAGTCACTGACGCGTCAGCAGCGATTTTCTGGGGCCAGTTGCTGTACGTCTCATTAAGCACAACACGGCCTAACCCTGTATCGTAGTCCCGGCCCCAGATGCGCACTCCAGCCTCAGCAGGTCTGCTTTGCATCTGAACTCTGTCTCCCCCAAACTGACGAACGTGTGTCTGCCCCTCGTGGGAGCCCCCCCCAGGGTGCACTTGAGTTCCGCACACCACAAGGGGCCTGCGTGGGGTCCATCCCCCTCATCCTCATCACTGTGCTCATGTCTGGCGTCTCCCTGAGTGAGTCCGCCTTCTCTGTTGTGAAAGACCCTCGTAGCTCCGTTCCACGTCGGCTGATCCGCGCCTGTATTTCCTCCCCCGCAGTTCCTTCCGACGTGTTTTTCGTCAGCTCTGTGTGGCAGGGCCATTACGAGTATTTGGGGAAGACTCAACCGGCAACGCTGACCGTGGACGGCTTCAACGCCACCAGCAGCAAGGTGAACGCCACCTTCCGCGCCGCCGCCCAGGTGGAGCTGAAGCTGACAGGTAGGCCCGGTTGTCCTAAGCCGGGGACCTGGGCCGGCAGCCGCTCTGACTGTCCCCTGTGCCCTGGCGTGGGGATGACCCTGCACCGGAGCCTTCCCACCACGCCGGCTTCGCGTCCCGCCTTCGCGTCCCCTCAGGGGCCACGCGGGCGATTTCCTCCTTTCGCGGCTCACAGACCAGTTCAGAAAATGCCCCAATTCGCTCAAGATCATGCACATGACATGTTGAGCCAAAGATGGGGACTTAGTCCAGAGAGGCAGGTCTCTAAAAGGTATTCTTTGACAAGTGGGGTTTTTCTCTTTAACCCAAACCTTAACTCTAACCCTAGATATTCTCTTTCTTTTTTAAATGTGTTTACTCCTGGTTTGGGGGTGTTTTAGTTTTTGAGGGTTTTCTGGGGGAGTCATCCCCCTGTTGATAAAATAACAACAGCTCAGACTTGCCGGCCAAAGGTCATTCCCTCCACCTGCAGTGCACAGAGTGGGTTGGAGTTTGAGAGGCTCCAGGGGACGTAGCCCCCGAGGGTGGGAGGGGACCCTGGTCCACAGGCAGGCCCGCAGGCGTCCTTGTCAGCTGGGACTTCAATGGTGGCTCCCCACCCTCCCTGTGCCCAGGGCAGCTGGGACATGAGGGGGTGCTTCTCTTGTTTCCATGGGAGACCGCACTGCTGTGTGCTCCAAAATGGACAGCGGCGCTGTCCCCTGTCTTGCCTTCTCCACACGGAGGAGACAGGCTCACCAGTGCGTGTTTCGGTGCCTTCGTCCCCTCCTGCGGGCAGGGGACTCGCGGCGCTGCCGACAGGTCCCGTGCGTGCCGACCGCTGCACCTCTGGGTGAGGAGAGTGTGGGACAGTCCCTCCACCTTCCTGAGGAGCTGGGCAGTGTGACCGTGGAGTCACCTCGTGCCCGAGAGCTTCCAGGCCACCCAAGTGTGTCCGTCACCCCCTGGCCCCCACACTGCTCACTTCACCCTAGTGGGTGAATCTCCCCTTTATACGCAGCTGTCTGCGGGGTTATGGCTCTGGGTGGGGGCCAGACTCCCGTCCCCATAAGTGAGTCTGTCGTAAACAAAAAAAAAATGTTGGATTTCAAACATGAATATAATTGAAAGCATGTTAGTTTTGTTTTGCTTTGTTTTGTTTTCTGTGGGATAAATAGGTTGAAATGTTTCCCCAGCGGGCGATACCCAGTCACGATAGACAAGGACTTCCGTAAGAGGTGATTGTAAGGAAAGAGGTGCCGGAGCTCAAAGTTGAGAACATAATAACGATGTCTCTTCTCTGTGACACTGCCCCCTCTGAGCCATATTCCCAGCCAGTGGCTGCACGCCGGCGACGGCCGGCCCGTGAGTCCCGGTCACGCAGGGCGCCACGCTGGGTCTCTTCGCAGGGGTGTACAAGAAGGAAGAGGCCCACCTACTTCTGAGAGCCGTTCGCACGCGCGGCCCAGCGGACGTCTTTGTGGGCCAGCTCGACGGCGGCACCTGGGGCCTGGACGGCTACGTAAGTGCCTGGGGGGCAGCTGAGCTCCGACGGACAGGCCCCCCGAGGTGCGGGTGGCAGGGGGCGTCCGTGAGACAGGGGGGGATGGCTGGTGCTTGGAGGGACGCAGTGGCCCCTCTGCACACCGACCTGGCTCTTGTACCCCTCAGCCGAGCACAGAAGAAACCGAGTCCCCAAATGAGCTGCTGATGGGCTGAGGCAAATGGCTGTCACTGCCGGGGCCACAGCAAGATGTGGACTCAGGTCCCCAGGCCGCGGACAGCCACTCCGAACGTCCCAAACTGCCACTCCCGGATGAGCAGGGATACTTAGGACGCCCCCTTAAATGGGCTTCTCGGCACCTCAAGCATGTGTTTGCACTGTGATTCGTCCCCTGCCCCAGGGCACAGCGTCACATAACGCATGTCAGTCCATGGCGTGACACAGGGCATTTTGCATAACTCGGGTTGTGTGTGGTTTCCCATGTTTGTCCTTCTTAAAAAAGACAGCTCATCCACACGCGTGTTGTAAATTCACAAGCCACTTTTGAGGTCAGATGAGTCAGAATTTACGTTAGTTAAATGTTTCATCTGTATATTTCACCTTTTAACTGCATAGTTTCACCATAAAGAACGGCAAAAAGGAAACATTAGCTTGTCCTCTCTGAGCAAGAGAGGTCCGGCGGTCTTAGGGAAGGAGGGGCGAGCGCTCCGGCCCTCATTCCACACTTCCCCCCCCCCTCCTCGCACCACAGGTCTCATCGGGACTAGAACGGGGAGGGTTCACTTTTCAAGGCGACGTCCGTGGCAAAGACTTCGGAAAGTTCAAGCTGGAGAGGCAAGGTGAGCAGTGCGCAGGCTCCTTCCAAAGGGAGGGAGTGGCCGGCAGGCTGGCCTTTGAATGATGATGCTGGGAAGTGACCGGGAGGCCAGGGCACCAGAAGGGACCCAGTTGAAAACAGCGGGGGAGGTGAACAGGTTTTGTAACTCAGTGGGGGAAAAAAGAAACCAAGTGGCACGACAGAGCTGGAAAAACACGGGCGATGCGTGGCGTGGCGTTGCTGCCCTCACCGTAGACGGGGGGAGTGAAAGCAGGGGGAGGAAGAGAGCCAGAGAACTCAGCGGGCTCTCTCACCGGAGAAAATTACACGTACGCGTGATTAGAAGTCACCAGAGAGCAGCGAAAAGACCAACTTCAAAAATGTATGTGATGGACTCAAAGAGAGGTCATTGTTAGTTATCAAAATGCCCCAGTGTTTCAAAAGTGATTTGGGGGGTGGGGCAGAACGGGCCCGTGGGAGTCTGTCCGGTGAGTGTCACGAGTAGGTATGCACAGCCCGGCAACAGCCTCTCACCCGACAGTTCTACCCCGGAATGTGTAGCAGACGGTGCCACAGCTTTTCGTTTTCCTGGCTGGGTGTGTCTCAGGCAGGACCGGTTTTAATAGTTAACGTCTGAAATAACCTCTCCATTCAGCATAGCGATCACAAAGGAACTGCGGAAAGAAACAACCTGAGGCGGTGCCCTGGGTCACACAGAAATAACGGTTTCACTAGCGCACTTTGTGACAGTGACGAGGGCTATGAATTTGTGTGGGAAGACGTCTGTGCATATGTGAGAAAGAGCCCACGGGAGACAGGCAGACAGACGGACACACCCTCCTCCTTCCTCGGTCTCTCTCTCACTGCTTGGGCTTTACCTGGATCATGTACAAGGAACGCACTCAGTAGCCTTGGACTTGGGGTGAGGGACAGCATTCTGTGTCTTCCTCAGGCATCCCGCCATTCTGAGGGAACGAAGCCACTCTCCAAAATCTGTGTGTCGTGTCCATTTCTGGGAAATGCCCGGCACGGGCCGGTCAATTGGCAGAAGGTAGATCCATGCCTGCCTGGACTTGGGGCAGGAAGGATGAGGGGCACCTGCTCAGGGACCCCAAGTTTACTCCAGGGGAGGGGACAGTGTGCCTAAAGTGGATCGTGGGCGTGGCTGCAGCCCTGGAAACATGAGGACAAACAGCGAGCTCGCAGACCTCGACTGGCGAGTGTGCCGTGAACAGGGAGCTCACTGGTGCGTGAGCGCCTTTGGATGGCGCTGCCTGGAAGTGGAGGGGCCGTGGCAGGCGACCCGCTGTTGGCCCCCACTCCTAAGTGAGGAGGTGCCGGCGAGACAGTGAGCGGGGGCCGTGTTGGGCTGGGAGAGCAGCCAGAGCGGCAGCAGAGCGTCCCACTGACTCGGAGACTCAGGGGCTGGGCAGAGGGAGGGGAAGCGAGGGGGCAGGGCAGTGAGGGGAGGAGGTGGCAGTTCGACAGTGCATGGGGGGGGCAAGGATGTTTTTGTCACGGCCCCTGCGAAGTAACACTGAAAGGAAGCCAGGCCACTGCCTTGGAGGGCATTGGGTGAGGAGCAGGGACCCAGAGGGCATGTACTGGGCTAGACTCTGTCCCGAGTGGCCAGACCCTGCTGACCGGCAGCTTCGGCCAAGGGACTGCTGCGCCATCAGCGAGGAACGCTGGAAACGGCCCTGCTGGCTACGGGCAGTGGGTTGGCCGGACAAACCCCAGCTCACGCCATGAATACCGCAGAGCACTGCACACCTCCAGCGTTGAACCTGACCTCTGCATACCAGTGGGAGAACCCTGAAGGGCGCGGTTCAGGTGAAAAAGCCGAATCTAAAACCTGTGAGTCCTCCTCCCGGTTTTTAGAAAGGTAATAAAAGAGACACAATCGTATGTGTGAACAGTTCTTTCTGCAAGGCCACTACCAACACCCCAAAGCTATAGCATGCGGGGGCCCAGGGGACCTTCATTTCCATGGACCTTTTGACTATTTATTTCCGTACCTTTTTATGCCATTCTAATTAATACCGCGTGCATGTATTGCCCTTTAAATTGCTAAAACAAGGTAAATAACTGAAATTAACTAGGAGCTTCAGACGGCCTCGTAATATCTGAGAAAGGTTGGCTGCATAGTTCACGCACCCACCTTCCTTGTTAGGGTGTGAAGTCCCTGGTGATGGGTAGATTCTCCAGGACTTTGTTGATCGGGAGTCTGATACCTATTATGGCCAAAAGTATGCAGGCTTGTTGCAGAAAACACTTCAGTGGATTTAAGCAGAATACAAATTTGGGAGAGCGAGGTGAGGAGACTCCAGGATTCTAGAACCTGGAGCAGGCAGTGGGGCAGCTTCCTGGGAACCAGGGGGCGCTGATGTGCCAGACTCACGGCACTATTTTTTTACGTCACGAAGGTGCCCGGGGCGCCCCTGCTGGTCCAGGTGTAGGGCAGGCCCCGAGGTTCGGGAGGAAAGCCGCCCAGGGTGGCCTGGCCTGGCGCCACTTCCGTCCCCGTACACGCCGTGTGCCGGCCCTCGTTTCAAGCAGTAGAGATGTCCCGGCCCGTGGTCCTCACAACAAAGCTGTGAGGTGGGTGTCCTTCGGGCGGCGTGTCCAGGACACCCCCAACCCGGCCGCAGCCAGTGGTGGCCGGGACTCCCCGCAGCCGCTTGTTCCGTCCTCCGCTGGCACGACCACCAGCAGCATCCGAGGTGTCCCCGCAGCCACGGGGATCGGGTCTACGCCTGCGTCGCTCCCTGCAAGTTCAGGGTGGGAGCGTCCTCGTGGCCACTCCCGTGCCAGCACCGGACGCAGAGATTTAGAGAACAGGCCCCCGGCCTGCAGGCGTGAGCGCGTCTGGAAATCCGCGACCAAGGCCGAGGCCTGTGTGCTGCCGGCCAGGAAGGGTCTCAAAAAGATGCGGGTTCGAGACCCAGAGCCAGCGTCAGGATGAAGCAAGCGCGCAGTAGAGCTTCGGGTGGAGGAGCCGCCCCGTGCTGCCTCCGTGAAGGCCGGGGACGAGTAGAATTGGCACCTTTTGAATGTGGAAATTCAAGAATCTTTTATTTGGAAAGCTATTTTCGTAGTTGAAACCCTTCGTTGTTTCTTTGTGTTGGGCTTCATAGAAAGAGAAAACGAGGCTCCCCTCGCAGTTCAGCGTTCCCTGCGTCCTGGCGCTGCGCCCCCGAAAGCAGCCGCCGACGCGGGCGTGGGAACCCTACGCAGAGTCAGACTGCTGGAGGCCCGTTGCCCTCCGAGCCCCGGGAGCGTGACACGTAGTCAAGTCCCGCTGACCGTCCCCTGGACGGGTCAGGTTTTGCGTCTCCATCACGGAGACGCACGTTACTGTTTCTCCGAAGGAGTATCGGTGGGTCCTGCTGGGACTTAACTGCTGCTTCCTGGAGGATTTACACTCGCGCATAAAACGTGTCTCTGGGTGCGTGTTCATTGGCGCACGTCCGATCGACCCTTTTGTCTTCCAGACCCGCTGGGCGCCGACCAGGACTCGGCGCGCCGCCCCCCGGGCACCAGCAGCGGCTCCGTGGCAGCGGCCATCCTCGTCCCCTTCTTCGCTCTGATCCTGTCAGGGTTCGCCTTTTACCTCTACAAACACAGGTAGGAGCGCGCACCGCGCGCTGGCGGGCGCGTGGGTGCGAGGGCTGCGCGCCCTGCCTCTCACACGCACGTGAACGTGGCGTCGCTGCGCGGCGTTCGGCCCCGCGTGCAGGACTCTCACGCGGGGCTGTGGTGCTCTCCTTGCTCGCTGGCCTTCCCTGTGAGCCCCTCCGAAAACCAGCCGCGGGGGAACCCGTAGCGGGGTTGCAGGTACCCCTCTCTGTCTCCCGTTCCAGCGCGGGAGCTGGATTTCCCTTCCTGGCGCCCTGGGCAGCGCCTGGGGCCCAGAGAGGCCGTTTCCAGGGCTCAGAAAAATGCGACTTACAAAGTGTCCTTTCACTCCTCTTTAAATACAAAGGGCGTCCTTACTAGGTGCGCAGCAGCACCACACGCTCCTCCCGTGAAAAACTGTCTCAAATATCAGCTACCTGGCATGTGTCTCCCGACAGGAAAATGGCAAAATTCCAGGAAAATAAAACCTTGCATGGAATTGATCCTTTCCTTGCCATTGGCATGGAGGCAAAAAAAAAAAAAAAAGCAAAACTCAATTTTGAAGAAATTACAGATTCACTTATAGTTCCTCTCTGTGGCAAATGCGTCACCTGGAGGGATTCGGCCCACACCAAAGGTCTTAAAATATTCTTTGGACTTTAATTAGCATTCCTACAGGTAATAAAAATTACAATCCTGTGAATAAGGTTTAGGTATGTTAGATGTGCCTTCTGTTTATTTATGTAGGGCAGATATTTCTACTTATCCTGGCAAGCAAAAAACAAAGATACAAAAAATACCAGTGTATGGAGGTCTGGGTTTTGTTTTTTTTTAATGACTAATGGAAAAGGTTTCACTGTGTGTCTTCATGCTTTTCTTGAAACGTAAAATTGTAAGAATGTCACTTCACAACTACGTGCTGATAGCTGCTTGCAAGTGAGCCTTCACTTCTTCGTGGTTGGTGCGCGCTCGCCGTAAGGATGGGGGCTGGGGCGGGGCGCCCCAGACGCTCTCAGAGGGTCTCCCCACGGTCTAAGACTGCCGCTTCTGTGGCAGGTAGTGTTTCAGAGAGAAGAAATCCTATGCACACGAGTCTGAAGAGCCTTATTCTCACATTTTGGTTTGGAACTAGATGAAAATTTAGTAAATGGATAACTTTGTCTGGCCACCTTCTGCAGAAAAATCCATCATGACTTCCAATCCCTCATTGGCTTCTCATCAGGTCAATCACAAATGTCCCTCCCCTCACAAGATTCTCCAAGAAATGTAATGCCCGCACAGGGACACACACCTGCGGGAGGGATTTATAATCCTGCACATGGGTTTCTGCTTCTGTGACATCCACATTGACCCCAAGGACGTGGTGCAGCTCAGGAAATTCTTTTTCGCACCTTTTGGCTTTTTGCCTGTGGATGGGGGGCTTCCCTCCAGGGTCTCCTGGATGGGCGGCAGCCCCACCTGTCAAGTGGGGGGGGCACCTTCTGGTCACACAGACATTTACCTGAGTCACAAATAGTGTCTTCAACGTATCCCTTATCCTTTATTTTCTTCTCTTATCCTTTAAAAGGATAAGCTCACGGAACTATATCTACTCACACGTCAATTAAACATTCCTTCTGGTTGTGTCTTAATGTGAAGAGGAGGCAGCCTGGGAGGATCCCCGCACACGCCCCCACACACACATGCCCCCCACACACACACATGCCACACACACACACACACACACACACACACACACCCCACCCCCACCCCCCCCACCCCCACTCCCAGGTGGTCAGTCTCCCAACCTCAACTGCTCCCTGTAAGCGGCAGACTTCCACCTTCCAGCAGGTGGCGCGCGGGAGCAGACCTCAGCCGAGACCTGACTGAGGGGGGTCCTGCTGGGTGTGGGCTCCCTGCTGGACCCCGGCAGTGGGGCGTCCCTCCCAACGAGGGCGGGAGGGTGGGGGCCCCTGAGCTGGGGGGTTCAGGGAAACTTCAGCCACGTTGAAGCTTCGTGGACATGCGGCGACTGAATCTGTGTGCTGACTTCTGCTATCGGAGCATTTTCAAGTTCAGTGTCGGGGGCCCTGCACCCTGCCTTTCTGCTGACGCAGAGTTCTTCGTCCTCTTGTTCTTCACGAACACCTTACAATGTGACGAAACCTACTAGTAATCATGGCAGCAGAAGTCTCTTTGTGTCAGCGTTAAGTGACGTCTTTGCCAGAGTGGTCACTTCAGGTCGTGTTCTCACCGCCCGGCCTGTTTTCCTTAAGTCATCTCTTCTGGAAAGGGGCAAGGGGGAGCTTACCTCTTTACACCTGAAAAGCCTTCAATTCTCTAATCTGAGGTCTACCCAGGGGTTTTCTTTTAGCTGGAAAATATGTACAACGGATGAATAATGAGTCTAGCGTCTTCTCTGTAACTTCCTTGTTGGAGACAAAGTTGCATTCCAAAACCTAGCTCACATTTGGTGACGTCAGTAATGGCAGCCAGTGAGCAGTTACCTTCGTATTTCAGTTGAATCCCCGTAGTCCTAGAGGGCGGACACCTCGGTTCCCACTTAGTGGCGAGGACCACTTTCTCACGGTCATAACACTTAGGGGTAGGCGGACACCCAAGCAGAGTCTGTCTGCCACCTACATCGGCGACCTTCCCAATTCACCCAGATTATCAGATGGAATTGGATAATTCTTTGATTTGGGGAACCACTTCAGTTTTTAAAGTTCTCTTGATAATCTTGACCAGCCACTCAAAAGAGTGAGCCCTGCGAGGGACAGCGGTGTGTCCCCCGACCCCCCACCGCAGTTCTGTGGCCTCCTGTTGGTGTGGCTTCCTGCGGACAGAAGGGTCAGCACAGGCCCAGCCCCGGGCATCGGAAGGCAGGGCCCTGACCGTGTCTGCTCTCTCTCCCTCCTAGAACGAGACCCAAAGTGCAGTACAACGGCTACGCCGGCCATGAGAACAGCAACGGCCAGGCCTCCTTCGAGAATCCCATGTACGACACGAACTTGAAGCCCACGGAGGCCAAGGCTGTGCGCTTTGACACGACTCTGAACACGGTGTGCACAGTGGTATAGCCCCCAGCCCGGGGGCCGACTCATAGCCATACCTCTGACGGGCAAGCAGTGATTCCTTTGGTGCCATGGACCTCTCTCCCTCCTCCTCCCGCTTTGCCGCGAGGCCCTTCCCATCTCGTACCGGATTCACGCAGCGGGGATGTCCAGAGAGCGTGCACAGTCTTCTGAGGACCGGCCACACCTGGCCCCCATCCGGCTGCACCTGCGTGGGGTCAAGGCGCCCTTGAGGAAGCCTGCCCACCCATCCACCGAGGCACGAGGGCACATCCGCCTCAATGCCTTGGACGTCCTGCCTCCGGAGGCTGAGATGCCCTGCCAAGCAGCCTCCTGGGCACGCGGCCACCGCCCCTGGGCGTGGTGACAAAGCAGCAGCCCCAAGACACCTTCTGTGTGTGTCTTCTCACCCCCACGAATGCAAATACTCTGGAAAATGGCTCTCTTGAAGGAGACACCTCCCTGGTCGACGCACACACCCACACACGCCCCGCCGGCCTTCCCCAAACCTGGCGCGCCCCTCGGCGTCCGCGCCCAGGGCCATCTGCAGATTCCCAGTCAGCTGTTCTATTGCAGAAGTTTTGATGCACAATTTTTTTGCACTAGTGTGTTACGAATGACTGAGTAAGATTCTGATAAAAATATACTATTTACACAGGGTTTATACACACTACGCATTGTATATAAACATCCCCTCATTTCTCAAGCCGAGCATCTCACTGACAGGTTGTGTAGGAGAGAGAGAAAATCCCCAGATATGGCACAGGTTTTCACAGAAGTACCGTATTAAAGAGATTTATTTTATTATTGCTTCTTTTAGCTACATATCTGTGTTGGACTCATTGAGAAAAAAAAGAGGCCTTTTATTTCCCACATGTTTCCCCCTCACATCCGTCGCTGTCCTGGTAGCATCTTAGAGAAGGCTGCCCGCGCCCTCCACCTGCGTGTACAGATGTGAATAGTAATTTATTTCAGATGCGCGTGGCCGTGTGGGCGGGAGCTTCCTCCTCACACTGTGTTTCCCGTGGCCGTGCACCCCCAACGTTGCGTGGAGGACGGGACCCGCCAGGACCCTGGGGACCCGCTGGACACCGTCAGTTAGGGTCAGAGGGCCCGGCGTTACTGCGCAGGCAGGAAAACAGGACTCGCGCCCTCCCTCCCGGTGCCTCGTCCTCTGGGGTCCTTTGCCTTTCAATTCACACCGTCCCAGACGGAGAGAGCATCTCAGCGAGGTTCCAGGGTCAGCATTCGTCGCGGGCAAATTGTAAGTCACAGGACGAAGGGAGTGGGCGTGACCATCCCCAGTGTGGATACAGTCAGAGTGTGACCCAGACGAGGCCACGATGGAATTGTTTGGGTCACAGGGGGATCCGCCGTTGTCACCGTCGATCACCGTGGGGTAGAAAGAGCCTGCAAAGAGAAGTCCTCTTCAGTCGTTTGGGTGTCACGCACCTGTTCCTCACGTGGAACGCTCCCCTCTCTCCACACAGACCGGCAGCAGGAAAGCACGGCAGGTTCAAGGCTCCTGGTCGTCCCTCGATTCAAGTCCGGCGTCCTGGTTTGTCTGCAGGTGGAAGTGCAGGCTTCACCGTGGAAAATGGGGAGAAGAACTGTCAGGGTAATGGCTCACTGTCTCCAAGCCGTGCGTCCTGCTGGGTGCCCCCTGCTCTGTCCTCAGTGAGGGGCATGTGTCCTCCATCGGGAGGCCATCACCAGCCACCCCTGGTGGCAGCGTGGCCTTTGCCGTTCCACAGTCTCCTGCGGGATTCCCTGCATGTTTCCCTCGGCCGGCCTGGCCACAGGACGGGTCTTGGCTTTGCCACGGGGAGTTCGCGTCCCCTCTTCAGACCAGACGAGGTTGGCCGCAGCCCAGGTCCCCACACACCCCGACCCAGACTGAGGGGTCAGGAGGGGTGGGCTCGTGTGTATGGGACATGGCTCACCCCCACTGTAGGTGTGAGTGCACGTACAGACACACACGTGCACCGAACACGTCCGAGTGTGAGCTGCTGGAACCAGGTGCAGCCAATCCGACCATCTGTCCCCACGTGCCTGTCCTGCTGGCCGGGCAGTGATGCTTGGAACCCTAGGAGGGCAGGGCACAGGTTCCAGGCACCAGGGCTGGTCAGGTCAGGCACAGCTCCCCTTGGCCATGCAGGACCACACCGCCCTTCGGGCTCCTTGGGGCGCCCGAGGTTCAGACACAGTCCCCCCCTGAGCTGGCCCCTCCCAGGTGAGTGCACGGCCTCAGAATGTGCCGGAAGACCCTCCCTGCCCAAGGGGACCTCAAGAGGGAGCGCCCACGCTCACGCAGGTCATGTGCTTAAAGCTCTTTCAAAGCGCTGCTGTCTCACACATCTTGCCTTCCTTCAGGCTAGCTGCAATAATTTTTTTCTTCTGTAAGATATTTTGTAAACAGCGACACAAAAGCTATCGTAACAAGGGGAACTCGAAGGCTGGCGCCCCGGTCGGGACCTGCGGTCACCCGCCGTCCGGACATCCCACCCCGTGCTGCTGACTCACGTTAGGTGCAAAAGATCTTTTTGTACAGAGATATATTTTTTATGAAGAATTTGTAAAATTATTAAATATGCTGTAATTTTTTGATTAATGTAGGTAAATTGTTAAAGAAATAAATGTTTTTACAATACAAAACTGTAATTTTCCCAATATTGTACATTGTACCATCTCTAGCTGATTTCCAGTTCCAATCCTATCACACATGTATTAATATTACCGTGGCCTGTTAAAATGAACAGTATCTTTTTTTGTCAAAAAAATTATAAAGACTGTAATATAGCCTGTGCATTGCCACCTATCTTTAAAGCAAATCAGAGTTCTAATTAAATATTTAATTTTACATTTCTACTTTCCCTGTGACTCTGTTTGAGCTTTCCCTTGTGGGGGGGGGCAGGGCGAGTCATGGATTTTACCATGTTTAGGGGGGGCTGTGTCCCAAGGCATGAACATCACCGTCACGATTAGTGCACAGCTGACCCAGGAGGAGTGGTCACGTGCAGAGCAGCGATGTCAAACCGGCTGATTTCTTAGTGGCTTGCCTTAAGTCAGTGGGAGTTTTGTTCTGCCTCCAAACCAAAATCTGGCCTTTATTTTTATGATAAAAAATGTTAAGTTCTTTCTGTAAAGGTTGTTAAAGATTTTAGTTATTGTTATACTTATTTATTTTTTGAGAGATGGTAAGGGAGGGAGAAAGAGTGAGAAAAACATCTATGTGTGGTTGCCTCTTGTGCGCCCCCTACTGGGGACCTGGCCCAAAACCCAGGCAGGTGCCCTGACTGGGAATGGAACTGGTGACCCTGTGGTTTGCAGACCTGCCCTTAATCCGCTGAGCTACACCAGCCCAGGCAGATCTTATTTTTTTCAGAGCAAGGGGAAAGGGAGGGCGAAAAATCTCCCACACCCATGACCCAGCCTCCAACCCAGACAGATTCCCTGCCTGGGAACCGAACCAGTAGCCTTTCCGTTCACAGGCTGGATCCACTGAGCCACCTCAGCCAGGGCACTTGCTGTAAACTTTCTCAACACTGGAAAATGACCCCCAAAAAGTCCCCTTTAAAGGAGCATCTCAAACACCAGACTTGAAGAAGGCCCGGAAGCAGCTCTGGTTCCTCCAGCCCTTGCAGCGGGAGCAGCTGCCTCCCGCCCGAGTCTGGGCGCCGAAAACCAAGTGCTTCGCGTGTCCCAGGTGGGGGCCCAGCAAGCAAACGTCTTGCAGCTAAACAGAGTGATGCCCTAATTCTTTGGAGAGTCAGCTTATTACAAAATGTAAAGCAACCAATAAAAATAAGCCCCACGGTTGCTTCAAAGTAACAAAGTAAGAGCCGTCTTAGGAGATGGGATCAGCAAATGTGTCCGGCTGCTGAGGGTCAGGTACCCACTAGGCAGCACACAGGGCTCCAGCAAGGCACAGCGTTCAAAGAGCCTCTCCGTAGGTTTGCCTGTTTTCACCTTATGGATGACGCAGCAGAAGTTCAGAGAAGTTAGTTCATCTGCCCAAGAATGCACAGCCAGGCAGAGCTGGTATTAGAGGGCAGTTAGCTCTTTTTGCAACATTCTTTTTTACAAAAAAAAATATATATACTTTTTTTACGTGATGAAATTCATCAGTGTTTTTTCCTTTTCTGCAGTTAAAATGTTTCTCTCCGGTCAACGTTTCTGTGTTTCATGTGCTGAGCAGTGAGCGCGGTTAAGAATCGTAGGGGGAAAGCACTCTGTACCCGCACTTTGGACAGTCCCGGGACTGCGCCTGCGTGGTCAGCAGTGAAGCTGGGGGCGGGGGGCGCTGCGTTTGTCCCGCGCGCAGAACTGCTGCAACTGAGCTTCCCTCTCACGTGGCGGTCGGTCCACCTGCACGACCGACGGGTTGGGGCCTGCGTCCAGGAGTCTGTCTCCCGCGTGGGCCCCTAAAGCCCTGGAGTTTTGTTCCCCCGCCCTGCCCGCCCCTGGCAAGGGCGTTGCCTCCTCTGCGTCTGTGAGGGTGAGAGCGATTCCCCGCGTCGGTGGGGAAAGGAGGAGCGGAGACGGAGTCCGAAACCCAGCCCCCGAGAAGGGAGCGCGGACGCCCCCTATTCCCGGCGGGGGTTCTGCAGATTCTAGCGTTTCTGCACACGCTCCTTGTGCCCATGCAGCGCGCAGACGGTGTTCGGTAGAGAGGACGCGGGCCTCCAGCTGCTTCACCGGAGACACCAGGTGCTGGGACTGCAGGTGAGTGCGCTGCGGGCCTGGGAGCAGCCCCGCTCCTGGCCTGGGGAGGGACTCGGGCCTCCCTCTCTCGGCTCCACGGGCACCTGCCCACGGAGAGGCGAGGGTCTGAAGCATGAACAAAGGTTGTCTTTCCAAGACTGCAAAGAGTAACCGTTTTGAAAATGTCGAAGACATGGTTTCCATCCATTTTATCTTGTTTGTTACTCAGTGGGAAAGGCGTGCACAGAACAGGCGCCCCCTGGTGCGCATTCGGGGGGATTTCAGCGGGCCCGTCTCAGGATCCCCTGGGAGAGCGGGTCTCCGCGTTCTCTCCGCGGACCCACGGACGGGAGGCCGCGGAGGAGCTAGGTCGTCACGGTGGCAACGATTCGTGATCCATGTGTATCGATCAACCGGTTGTCTCCTCAAGCCCACGCAAGGTTACAGGCCACGGAGCTAACGGCTCCCTGGAGTCAGCCACTCCACTGTGAACAGCCCGCAGGGTGGTGCCGTGCACCTGTGGCCTGGACGGGCCGGCGGAGCGGAGCCCGGGGGCAGGTGAAGGCGCGTGGTGGGGAGCAATGAGACGCACCTGGTGCGTCGTCGGCACCGAGCGTTGCGGGATTGGGAGCGGATCTGGGAAGTTCAACGTGAGCCCGCAGCTCAGGGTTACGTCTGGGGAGGAAGCGCCGCCCAGAAAAAGGCTCGGCGCGGGGTAGGAGGGTGACTGGGCCTAAGCGGAGGGAAGTGAGGGGCTGGAGTCAGCGCCAGAGCCGCGGGGGCCCGAGAAGACGAGGACGGACGCCAGAGGAAGGCGCTTCGCCGCGCACGATTCTCCAGCCTGAAAATGCGGGTGAGTTGCCGACTCACACAGGGGGGTCCGCGCCCCCGGACCTGATACAAAGCCCGCGAAGGTGCCTGCTGTCCAGTCTCAGTACCGACCTCAAACGTGATTGGGTCGCCCCCATAGGAAAATTGGGAACCCCGGTTTCGGGGCCCGGGTCTCTCTGTTGCCTTAGTTCTCAGAAACCAGCAGGACACCAGGGAGGGACGCCTCATAGTCAGTCTCTCACCCCTTAGGTGAGGAAGGGCCTGGGTCCATTTAAAGACCTTACTGTTTCTTCCCCGAATCGGCACGACTTTCTCCTCCATTGCTCCTGGAAGTTCATGCTCATCGGAAAGCCTCGCTAAACGAGGATCATTTTTCTGCTTGATAAGCTATAATACTGAAAGATTAAAGAGGGTATCAGGAACAAAAAATAGTGTTCAAAAAGATATTCAAATACAGCTCTTAGAAGCAGAAATTGGGCCAGCCGGTGATTTAAAAAAATAATAATCCGGATTAAGGTTTGTTCTCTGCCAGGCGTGGGTGCTTTTTATCCTAGAAAAACGCCCAGACTGGCCCCAGCTAACCCCGCGCAGCTCTGTAGAGGAGAGTGCCTCAGCAGCTGTGCGGGACACGGAACGCACTCATCTTCCAGGTATTCGCAGAGCACCTGCTGGCTGTCAGAACCTGGAGTAGGGCCAGAGCGCTCCAAATAAACAGAGCGGGGTCCAGGCTCCCAAGAAAGTCATAGACCAAGCAGAGGGGCAGATCGTAAAGAAAGACCAAGCTGCAGCCAAGGACAACAGAAATGTGCTTCTGTGTCTGCACAGAGGGTCTTCGGAGGGGACTGTCCCAGGGGCTGCCAGCTATGGCAGGGGCACTTCTTTCACCGTGGCCCTCACGCTGATGTGATTCCTCCGTAGATGAGCATAACTGAAGTCACACTCACATCGATACGCAAATTCTACTCGCTCAGTGGCTCCCTCCGGCAACTTTTCAGGTTCTGAACCCTGAAAATTATAGACCCTGGGTATTTGGGGCATTCCTAGAGGTCACATGACACATGCTTCCAAGGTTGTCCATTTCACGTATTCTGGGATGTTTCTTGACTTCTCTGGAAACTTGTTTTTTATTAATGGCTCATCTAAGTAGAGAGAAATGCTCTCCCTGGGCTCGCCTTTGCCCTCATGACTGCAGACTGGCTGCCATTGCTCCAGCCATCACAGCCATGTCAAAGGCCAACAGGCCCAATGTGTGGAGTAGAAGAGAGCTGACAATGGCCACACTTTTCTATCAAGAAAGCCCCAATTTTCATAGCAGCTCCCTGGCTCTGTCATGAGCCTTATTGACTCAATTTTTATCTCATCGGCTAAAATTTGGCTCCAAGCCCCCCCCCCCCGACACACAGATGCAAAGGAAACTAGGAAAACAGAGAAGGAAAATTTTTAATATCATCATAATTTACCACCTAAAGAGGAGTCAGAAATTCCCCAATTTCAACTTGGGTTTTGATGATAACAGAAGGGAAATGAATGGCTTTAAAACATGTTTCTCTTTGAGGATAAATGAATGACCCCACACTTCCCCTCCAAATAAAAACCAACCCTCCACCTGTAACTGTGGGGTGGGATGCTCCTGCTCCCACACTCAGGGGCTCTGCATCTTTGTGGCACTCCTGACACCTCCCACCCCCACTCACCCTCAGTTGCTTGTTTAATTAGGGGCCTTAGAACACAGCGGCACATAGAATTCGTAAGTTTGTGAATGCAGGTGCTCCCTAATGCAGCCGGCTTTCTTTTAGGCTCAGGCAGTAGTGGCTCAGGTGTGCCCTAAGCTTGCACTGGGGACACGGTTCACACCGAAGTCACCTTTGTCTGCACCTGTTGTTCTGAGGAAGGGGTGTGTGTGTGTGTGTGTGTGTGTGTGTGTCTGTCTCTATCTGTGTCTCTATCTGTCTGTCTGTCTGTCTGTCTGAGACCCAATAGACGTTCTGATGAGAAGGGCAGAAGCATCACAAGTGTGTGTGCCTGCGATTCTTTGTGTGGTGGTACACGGTTTTTATTCCTGAGGGCAACGGGGCAGCTCGCGCAAAAGCCAACACGCCATTGCCGCCGTCACGGCGTCAGCCCCAGGGTCCTGAGCACGGCTCCCTGTGTGTTCATTAGGAGTCACCGGGAGAAAAACAGATTCTCTGTCTCTCATTTTTCTTTGTTTGACCCAGGTTCTTGCGGCAAACATGCAAGAAGATGAAAAAATTAAGACCTGAGCTTTAGAACTTTGTATCAATTTTATTTTGATAATTTATTTTTAAGTAACAAAATATTGAATGTTTAAAAATTTAATTCACCATGTACTTATGCATGCATTATGTACATTCCAACATCATTCAGCTGGAGCTGTCTCCAAAGTCACCAGTGCCTGGGCGAGAGGGACTCATCTGCTGCTCGTGCAATGTGCTGGCGTCCCACACCGGTCGTGGAAGTGCCGAGAAGGCGTTCTCGCCCTGCACAGAGGCAGCGAGGCAGGAAGGCAGCTGCAGGTGGTCTGCGGAGGTGCTGCCGTGACCGAGTCCGTGGACGCCGCCAGCCTGCTGCCAGGCTGCCGAGGCTTCAGGGAGCCGGGGCCTTCTCCACATGCCCGAACGGGGCAGGCAGGTCAGTGTGGGCATGGGTCATCACAATCCTGTAGGTGGAGTCTGGCCTTTCACATGAGAGATGAAAACAAGCCCCGAAGTATAACCCTGGAAGAAAACAACACACACGCCTGTGCACTAGGTAGAAGGTAAATACACACAGACGTAGGGATGTAATCCTGAAGAGCAAAAGCAAATCGATATTTGCGAGGCATAATTTAAAATGGGAGAAATAAACACTATGCATCCACGAAAGTGACAAGCAGGAAGACCCGGGGGCTAGGGGTTAGTTAGGAGGCAGTGCGAAAATTAGCATCGATCTGCGCTCCCAGCGTGCCTGGAGACTCGCTGCTCCGCATGGCAGACACCCCGGAGGCCCACTTGCACCATCGGAGGGGAGCTGGTTACGGGTGCTTTTGTTTCCCCTTTAATGTTCTAGTACTGGGTTTGCTGTACTAATGTGTCCACATGAAAACGGGAGACTGTGGAAACACCTTTTAAAAGCAGTGAAAGGGTAATCACTTCCAAACACCAAACACACTTGCAACCGCTGAAAATTTGGTTTCCTGTCAAAGGCACACCCACGATCCTTGTTCCCCAGGCAACAGACACCCTTGCAAACTGCACGTGGGTGGCGTGGGTGTCCTTTCCATGCAGACGTGTGTTTGCGGTTGAAATTCAGGTGGGCCCTGCTGGGACAATACGGAGGGACTAGAACGTCCATCTGTTGCTGGGGAGGGTTTCAAAGGGTGTGGCCAGTTTGGAAAACAGTTTAAGGGTTTGTTAATACGTTAAAATACACTTACCTGTGGTTTTATACCCAAGGGAATGGAAACACAGGCCTCCCCTGTGAATGTTTCTGGCAGCATTTTTTAAATATATTTTATTGATTATGCTATTACAGTTGTCCCATTTTCCCCCCCTTCCCTACACCCTGCACACCCCCTCCCACCCACATTCCCCCCTTTAGTTCATGTCCATGTGTCATAAGTTCTTTATCGTCTATATTTCCCATACTACTCTTGCCTTCCCCTTGTCTATTTCTACCTACCGTCTATGCTACTTATTCTCTGTACTTCCCCCCCCACCCCCTCCCACTCCCCTGCTGATAACCCTCCATGTGATTTCCATTTCTGTGGTTCTGTTCCTGTTCTAGCTGTTTGCTTAGTTTGTTTTTGTTTTAGGTGTGGTTGTTAATCATTGTGAGTTTGCTGTCATTTTACTATACACGTTTTTTATCTTCTTTTTCTTAGATAAATCCCTTTAACATTTCATATAATAAGGCCTTGGCGATGAAGAACTTGAACTTGACCTTATCTGGCAGCATTTTCCATACTGGCCCCAAGCTGGGAAGCATCCACCTGTGGACTGTGAGAGGATAAATCAGGTATGTCAGTCTCACTCAAACGCTAGCTCGGGGACACACAGCCCACCAGAGTGGGTGGCAGAATGGGGAGCCTCACGAGCAGCAGGCTGGGAGAGAAAGGGCAGACACAGAGGCCCCCAGATGGTTCATCCCATGAACACAGAGGACTTGTCTGGCCAAGGGGTGTCTTCTCACACCGCACTGTGGTGACACACTCCACAACTTGTACACACACTCACTAACCCTCCTTAAACTGTACATGAGGTCAGCCTAACAGAATATAAATTACACTCCAGTAAGGCTTTTGTAAAACAACTGGAATGAACCTTTTCATTTTCTATCCCAGGCTCTGCGGGGGCCGGCACTGCCACGTTAAAGGGCACAGATGACAAAGACTCGCCAACAGCAGTGGCCCTGTGAGTCTGCAGTGTTTTGTGGGCACGTGTACTTCTCAGAGGCTGAAGCTTCCAACTTCCCAGGGGAAGGCGAGATCAGCACCTTGGACACCTCCCTCCAAAGCCACCACTGTCTGCAAGCGGGAAAAGCTGCAGGGCCGAAGCTCAAGCCACAGACAGCAGTGACTGGGAGAAAGCAAGACCCCTGGGACTAGGGAGCCAAGCCGGTTTTCACTGGAGGCCAGGGCTGAGGGAGCGCTCAGCTGCTGTGACCACATCGCGGTGCAGACACAGGCAGGCGGAGGCACCGAACTTGGAGTACTGTGAGCCTGGAAGCAAGCCTGTCTTTGACTCGGAGGAGTGCACCCTGCGCGTGTGACACTAGCAAATGGACACGCCACACAGGGGCCCAGAAGGGTCCGCCTCTGGAGGCGTGGCGAACAGACAGCAGCTCTGTGTTGCCAGTGGCGGGCTCATAACCAGCTTTGCACTGACAGGCAGAGAGAGCTGTTTTCCAGCCTCAGTTCGGCAGACGGCAAAGGTCTGTGTCCCTCCAGATTTCCAGGGAGTACAGGCGAACAGGAACACGTGAACTTAGGCGGCCATCACGGAGACGGCGGAGCTGTGGACAGAGAACGGCATGCTCCCCACGCAGGTCTCTGCGCCTCACCTCCACTTTCTGCCACCTGCTGGTGCCTCGGTCCAGGACCTTCGCCCTTGGTGTCATTGCAGGGGAGGCCCGTCAGGCAGGGACATCCTCAGGGGTGCTTTCTGAGGGTCCGCAGCCCAGCGACGGAAGACACAGTGTTCAGCCCCAGATAGCGCCACGCACGTCTCCCTGAAAGAGTCAGGGTCACCTGTGTTATTTAAAAAGCACCTCGACTGATCCAAGGTGATGGTGGTGGGGGAGATGGAAGCCACACGTGTCTCCTCCCAAGACCGAACTGGAAGTACCACTGAACTACAGGAAAATCATCCCGAATAACCAACTGAACACGGGCTAGAGAGGAGCCTTCTACCAAGGACTTGGGGAAGAAGCTGCCTCACCACAGTGAGGCTGGTGGGAAGCTCCAGAGGGCGGGCTGGGCTCCCACGGGCGGCGGCCGAAGTGCTGGAAGGGTGTGTCAGCAGCTGGGGTGGGGGGCTCCCCTGGAGAAGTGTGGGGTCTAACCCCCAAGATGGGCTCCCTAGCCTAGAACACCAGAGCCAGGGAAGGAACCCAGACAACACCTGGCTGGGGAGAGAGGGCCAGACATCCTCTTAAAGGGCCCACACGCAATTCTTTATGCAGCACCATAGCCCAGGCTCTGGCAGAGAGAGGACAGAGTGGACTAGATGCACATGGGGGGGGTGGTCTGGGGAGGGAACCACCACCAGGACCCCTGTGCTGAGTCATTCCCCACATGCAGAAACCCCCGAGCTCAGGCCCAGCAGCCCCCTCCAGGAGGCATCAGCCAGAGGGACAGCAACAGCCCCAGTTCATTTTGACTCCCCCTGCCTGGTGGAGCCAAGTGGGGCCACTAGGGAAGCACAGCTGGAGGCAGCTTCTCTGGAGCTTTCCGGCCTCGGCTGACCCTTCCCCGAGCCTGGTTCTGTCTGCACACACCCAGGCCCAAATAGGTTGTCCAGGGCCAGTCCCAGGCAGCATCGACAAAGATCTTTGCAGCTCCACCTAAGACAGAAACACACACAAGGAGGCAGCCAAAGTGGGACGACAAAGAACCAGGCCCTAAAGGAAAGAACGAGCGGGTTCTCCAGAGGAAGAGCTCAACGAAATGGCAACAAGCAGTTTATCAGATAGAGAGATTAATGATTATAAGGGTACTCAACAACACGAAAAAAGACCTAGAAACCATAAAAAAGGGCCAGTCAGAAATAAAGAATGCAGTATCTGAAATAAGTAACACACTGGAAGGAATGAACAGTTGGTCAGACAGAACAGAGGATCGCGTCAGTGAGTCAGAAGATGAGGCAGCAAAAACTCTCTAGCAGAGCAGCAAACAGAAAAACACAATTTTTAAAAATCAGTCTAAAAAACTCTCTGGACAACATGCAGCGTAACATCTGGATCATGGAAATGCCAGAAGGCGAAGACAGTGAACAAAGGACTGAGGACCTTTTTGAAGAAACAATGACTGACAGTTCCCCTAATCTGGTGAAGGAGAAGACACACAAGTTCAGGAAGAACGGAGATTCCTCCCCCAACCAGATAGAACCAAAGAGGCCCACACCGAGACACATCATAATTAAAATGGCAAAGCTTAAAGATCAGGAAAGACTCTTAAAAGCCACCAGCAAAAAGCAGTTACTCACCTACGAGGCAGCTCCCATTAGACTGTCACCTGATTTTTCAACAGAAACATTACAGGCAGGAAGAAGCTGGCCTGAAATATTCAGGATGATGAAAAGCCCAGACCCACATCTGAGGCTACTTTATCCAGCAAATCAATCATTTAAAATTGATGGAGAAATAAAAGATCTTCCCAGACAAGGAAAAGCTAAAGGAGCTTTTAAAAACTGACCTGGTACTGCAGCAGTTAACGNCTGGAGCTTTCCGGCCTCGGCTGACCCTTCCCCGAGCCTGGTTCTGTCTGCACACACCCAGGCCCAAATAGGTTGTCCAGGGCCAGTCCCAGGCAGCATCGACAAAGATCTTTGCAGCTCCACCTAAGACAGAAACACACACAAGGAGGCAGCCA
The DNA here is from genome assembly GCF_014824575.4 of Sturnira hondurensis. Taxonomy (NCBI): domain Eukaryota; kingdom Metazoa; phylum Chordata; class Mammalia; order Chiroptera; family Phyllostomidae; genus Sturnira; species Sturnira hondurensis. Next base: position 2,036,031 of record NW_028087067.1, read on the forward strand.
AAGTGGGACGACAAAGAACCAGGCCCTAAAGGAAAGAACGAGCGGGTTCTCCAGAGGAAGAGCTCAACGAAATGGCAACAAGCAGTTTATCAGATAGAGAGATTAATGATTATAAGGGTACTCAACAACACGAAAAAAGACCTAGAAACCATAAAAAAGGGCTAGTCAGAAATAAAGAATGCAGTATCTGAAATAAGTAACACACTGGAAGGAATGAACAGTTGGTGAGACAGAACAGTTGGTGAGACAGAACAGAGGATCGCATCAGTGAGTCAGAAGATGAGGCAGCAAAAACTCTCTAGCAGAGCAGCAAACAGAAAAACACAATTTTTAAAAATCAGTCTAAGAAACTCTCTGGACAACATGCAGCGTAACATCTGGATCATGGAAATGCCAGAAGGAGAAGACAGTGAACAAAGGACTGAGGACCTTTTTGAAGAAACAATGACTGACAGTTCCCCTAATCTGGTGAAGGAGAAGACACACAAGTTCAGGAAGAACGGAGATTCCTCCCCCAACCAGATAGAACCAAAGAGGCCCACACCGAGACACATCATAATTAAAATGGCAAAGCTTAAAGATCAGGAAAGACTCTTAAAAGCCACCAGCAAAAAGCAGTTACTCACCTACGAGGCAGCTCCCATTAGACTGTCACCTGATTTTTCAACAGAAACATTACAGGCAGGAAGAAGCTGGCCTGAAATATTCAGGATGATGAAAAGCCCAGACCCACATCTGAGGCTACTTTATCCAGCAAATCAATCATTTAAAATTGATGGAGAAATAAAAGATCTTCCCAGACAAGGAAAAGCTAAAGGAGCTTTTAAAAACTGACCTGGTACTGCAGCAGTTAACGGGCTTGCTGTAAGAAGAAGGAAAAAAACCCCAAGGAAATAGTTAAAAATAAAATGGTAATAAATGCATCGCTATCAATCATCACTTTAAATGTAATGGCTTAAATGCTCTAATTAAAAGACGGAGGGTAGCTGAACCCACACATATGCTGCCTCTGAGAGACCCATCTCAGATCAAAAGAAACAGAGAGTAAAAATGACGGGATGAACAAAGCTGTTTCATGCAAATAGAAGGGAACCCAAGCTGGGGTAGCAGTACTTCTATCTGACCAAACAGGACTTTAAAATCAAGGCTACAGCAACGGACAAGAAGGACACTATGGTAAAGGAAACAATCCAACAAGAGGACATAACCCTTGTAAACATCTACACACCCAACATAGGAGCACCTAAATATGTGGAGCAGATCTGGGTGGACACAAAGGGGGAGAGCAACAGAAATACAGTCACAGCTGGGGACTCTAACACCCCATTGACATCGATGGAGGAATCTTCCAGATAGAAAATCAACAAGGAGACAGTGACCTTAAGAGACACATTAGGTCCAGTGGATTTCATTGCTCTCTAAAGAGCATTTTACTAATTAAGCAGAATATACATTCTTTCCAAGTGCACATGGAACATTTTCACGTTAGGGCACAAAACAAGTCTCAATAAATTTGAAAAGATGAAATCACATTACCCATCTTCTCTCACCACAATGCTATGAAACTAGAAATCAGTCAAGAAAAAAAAACTGGAAAATATACAAAGACATGGAAACTAAATAAGCGGTTATTAAATATTGAATGGGTCAACGACGAGATTAAAGAAGATGTCAAAAGACACCTTGAAACAAATGGAACTGAGCACGTAACAAACCAAAATCGGTGGGACACTCGGGAAACACTCCAAAGAGGGGAACTCGTAACATTAACAGGCCTATCTCGAGAAATAAGAAAAAGCTCCAATAAACGACCTAACTTTGCACTTAAAGAACTTGAAAAAGAACAAAGCCCAACATGAGCAGAAGGAAGAACATATTAAAGATCAGAGCAGAAATAAATAAAAGAGAGTCTAAAAATAGGTGCAAAATATCAATTAATCCAAGAGCTGGTTCTTTGAAAAGATGCAAAACATTCAAGAAAACAAGAGAGAAGACCAAACAGGAGACTGTGGGCGGGCGAGGCAGGGCACTCGGCCTCTCCTGCACGTGGCCCATCTCCCCCAAAGCCAAATGGGGACCCCCCCCGTGTCCGGTCTTCCCGCTCCCTGGCCATCTCCCCTCTACTAGGAATAAGCCCACACCGTGGGGGGACCTCCTGGCCCTTCCAGAACCAGCTCAAACTGTATCTTTTCAGGGATCCATCCTTGACAAATCCCGTCAAGGCTGCACACACTTACACAATCTGGCAAGGAGCCCAGTTTCTTTCTCCACTCCCTGAGGTTCTCTGTGTTCCTGCAAGGACTCCAGAACTTGGGGAGGGGCCTCACATCCAAATTCAGAGCTGCGTCTCCCATGGGGCAGGTAGCAAGTGCCTGATGTGTTTTACTGAAACGTTTAAAAAGTAGTGCAGGGACTCCTGGCCCTGGTTGTAAAACATACCCCCATATTTCAGCCCCAGACAGATTAACATGTCAATTAACACGGAGAAAAGCACACAGTCAATAAAACCTATGACAGTCCATACTTTTCATTCTATACTCATTGTGTCTTAGCTTACATTAAATTCTGTGTTTTGCATTACAGAGACCCCCACAATAGGTAAAAATCCACGAAGTAGGGGTGTTAATAAATCTTTCCCACTCTCTTATTAACCTTTCCCCACACTCTTATAAACACTTCATATGCTCTTAAACACTTTCTATACTCTTAAACCTACGTAATTTTAACAACATATGAAACTCTATATGGGTACTCACCAGTGAAGTACACAGTTGTCCCTCACTATATCACTGTTCACTCATTGTGGCTTCACTGTATTGCAGGGGTTTTAAATATATATATATATAATAATAATGTTTAAGTCAGTTACACTTCATTTCAATGTGGTTACGTTTAAATGTACTGTTATATTTAATGAGTTCAAGTCTGCTGGAAATGTTCGCACAGGGAGCTCTCACAGGGCCCTGGGCCAGGCCCACCTCAGAGAGACAGACAAGAGGAAATAAAGCTAAACTCACCAGTGCTGAGGTTGAGAGAGAGCAGGATACTGTTTATTGCTGTGACCATGGATGGGCCGGCCCCTGGGTGCTTCCCAGCAAGGAAATGGTGACATCTTCTCGACTGTAATGGGGACAGTACCGTTCTTTATCCTATGACTGTTATAAAATAGTTCAGAAACGCGGAGCGCACCACTCTGTGTGACCCAACAGAACAGGAGTCTGTTTTGGTGGACCTGCTGTCAACCGCACAGGGAGGCCCTTCAGGTCTAGGGCGGGATTACTGTTGATCCATTTACAACGTGCTACGGTTGTGTCGTGAACTATTGAAGCCGCTTACTCATGTTACCCAATGACCGAGCATCCTCAGGGCACAAATAAATCACTTCTCTATTCGTTTTCCTGCAAATCTACAAGCTAGTTAGCTAATTCAAAATAAATGAAAATGTCCAGACCTGGAATAGAAAGGACTCCCGCCTCTAGCTGGGTGGTTTAAATGACATTGTGTAGAAGTCATTGCCTTCAAAATGATATTTTGCTATTCAACTGGAGAATTTCCATTATTCATCAGTTGACCTTTTTATTTCATTGTGCACTAATTAGCTGCATAATTTAATTATGCATAAAGCTCTAATTGATGGCATTCAGGATGTCCAAATGGCTCTATCAATCAGCAGGAACAAATTGTGATTATTACACAGTTTGGTATGATTTACTCCAAATAAACAAGCATATCTCACACAGTGTGTGTCTTTATTCCTAAAGATAATTGGGATCTCGGAATTACCCCATGATTTTTTGTAAAGACTCAGACCTGTGCCGGTCACTCAGGCTCATTAACCCAGCATTTAAACAGGCGTTTACATACACTGCCTTCCACATTCCGTCTTCCCGGTGCTCTCACTATATTTCACCAAACACTCGAAAACTTAGTAGGCTTTGTTTTGTTTCTTTGATCAATATCCACGAAGGGAAGTAAATTTGAGTTTTAGGAAATAGATGAACTCTTTATAGCCATTAGCATATCATTGCGTTCCTTATTGCTTCATTTTTAATTGGGTTTTTATTTTTAGTAAAATTATAGTTGCCCAGAATTTAAAGAGCCAATGTGTTTTGCAAGGCACAGCAACTCCTACAGGCGACCACATTCAATTCTTATAGTATTTTTTATATTTACCTCTATAAGCATAAATATTTTTAATTCCTAATTATTTACTTTCATTCTGTGACATTTATTTTTATTATAGAAGATGGCTGGTACCTCCCTCCCTCCCCCCTGCCCCCTGCCCTATCCTACCCTACAATACATTCCCTTTCTTCTTCTTCTGTTTCATTTTTTAAAAGATTTTATTTATTTATTTATTTATTTATTTTTAGAGAGGGGAGGGGAGAAAGAGAGCAAGAGAAACATCAATGGTTGCCTCTCGTGCACCCCCTACTGGAGACCTAAGCATGTGCCCTGACTGAGGGCACATGAATTGAACTGGCGACCCTTTGGTTCATAGGCCGTGCTCAACCCACCCATCCCCACCAGCCAGGCTCCCTATTCCTTCTATAACTTCACTTCAGCCAACACTAACTGTGTCCTTGCGACAACGCAATGATGATTCACTGCCAAGCCGTGAAGGTCACCAGGCCACCTTCCATTTTCTGATCATCTCCCCTCCACCCTGGACAGACTTAGCGTCCTGTTTACGCAGCTCTGTGATGGCGACTTCCTTTCACCCTGGCATTCCGGCAGCTTTTCTCTAGACGATAAATGTCACCCGGAGATTTCAGACCCAGTCCCGTTTGAGCCGCCATCCCTCCCGGCCAGCTGCACAGACAGCCCCTCGGTCTCCGGGCCGTGTCTGAGGGCCCCTCCCCCGGGTCCTTGATTGCTTCCCAGGCTCTCCCAGTTCCTGTTCTCCTTCCTCTGGGCTCGTTCGCTTGATGGGAATATGCACCCCCAGAACAAGCATTCAGGGTCATGCTGTGAGAGCTCATTGGCCCAGACTGTCTCCGGTATGTCACCAGACTTACTGAGTGTGACCCTGTGACTGATTCTACCTAGAAATGTTTCTTTCTTCACATTGTGAAGGCACTTTTCTCCTGGCTTTCACTGGTGTTACTGAGAACCTAGTGCTGTATGTTGATTAAAGATTCAGACCATCAAGAAGACAGAACAGTTATAAGCACGCACACACACCACTCACGAGACCCTCCCATCACCGAAAGTCCCTATCAAAGACATGAAGAGAGAAGAGACCATTTTACAGTATCAGGTGCAAAAGTTAGTGCCCCACCTTCAACGTTCAGTAGAAAGAAAAGGCAGAAGGCCAGCAAAGAAACAGGAAGATCTCGCTGGAGAACAAGCCCACCTAAGGCCACGTTGGGGACCCTGCACACGGGCACACGGGCACACGGACACACAGACACACACCTCTCCAGTGCACATGGAGCACCCACCAGGAGGGTTGCCTCGTCAGGCCACAGAACAGTCTCAGTAAACGTAGAAAGACTGAGACCCAAAGCATCTTCTCTAGGCTCGGTGGAATGAACCGGAAGCTAATAATACATACTGTGCTTTTTTTGTCCCTTGTAGCAACTTTTCAAATTAGTATCTATTTTGCATGCTATTGGTCCGGCCTCCCCTACCCCTCTGATTAACCCTTGCTTGGTATAGTTCAATGTCCCTCATCGCACACTCAATCTGTCTGCATCTTTGAATCTAAAATGTTTGTCACTTTATTTGAGCCAAACTGAAGATAACTGCCAGGAAGCAAAACCTCCACGAGCTGAGAATGTTTCAGAGAACGGCAGTTTTGCCCCATAATACACGACAGTCAGAAGAGGAGGCATAAGGGGTTCCGTGAAGTCCACTGGTGATGGATCAGGAAGGTGGGAGGAAGCAAAGTGGGGGAACCTCTGGGATTGGATAAAAGGTAAAATGATAGACATATGTTTCGCGCAGTGGGTGCAGGGTAGTGACAGCCCACAATGACTGTGATAACAGTAACGATGAGGGGAGTTGTGCTCCCCACCATTGCCTGTGCTTTGAGGGGTCCAGAAATCCGGCATCCCAGAGGTGTGGTATCGTGGGTGCAAAAACACAGGGCTCAGTTAAGGTCAAGATTGACCTTCGTTAGGGAAAGATACCAGCCTACGACGTGACTACCCACCAAGACCTGCTTTTAGTTAGAAAGTTTTTACTTTCAGACCCTCCTATGTGACTACTTCTGGTCTCTGCGTCTGCAGGGCCGCCACACAGGCCCCACTGAGCCAGTCAGTTTAGCGCATGGCTGCTTTTCGCCCACACGAGGTGATCGGTTGGACACTGTCTAGAGGTGGCTGTGAAGGTGTTGTGCGGGCGTGTCAACATAGGGGTGGCTCGTCAATGTTTATAAATATGCAGACACTTGTTAACCCTGTGGTTTCATGTTTTAAATCAGTTTGAAACATTTCTCAGCCCTCACCTGCTCGCTCTCTCCACCTCTCTTCTTTTCGGTCTTTTTAAATAGATTGACTCTGCTCTGCGTTTGTAGATCACAGAATTTGGTTTCTGAACATCCGGCTGGTCTTTTTTTTTTCCTATAGCGATAGCATTAGAAAGTGCTATAGCATCTCTATAGCATTTTTTGCTTTAAAATTTTTTATTTTAAAAAACGAGCATTTTAGAACAATTTTATATTTACAACACAAGTGAACTGATGGTCCCCAGTTTTCTAACCCTGACACCCAGTGTCGCCCCCTCGCTGGACCCCTACATTAGGGTGCCATTGTTACAACGAAGGAGCCAACGCTGATAAAACACTGACCTGAAGCCTACGGTATACTCAGATTTCCTGCGTTTCCTGCAAGTCCTTTTTGGGCAGCGGGGTCCCGCCCTGGAGGGGACGTCCTGCTGCACTGCCCCGATGGTGTCTCGGATTTCCTTCCTTCTCGGTGAGCTCCACTCAGTCGACGCTGTGGGAACTGAGGCTGTCTCACGACATCCCTGTGGGCTTGGGGTGTAAGGGGGCATAGGAAAAGGGCCGTTTTTACCACGTCACACACGGACTGCACACCACCACATCATTACCACACTGCACTCGGGGCCCTGCCGCCCGCCGCCCCTTCTGGGCAGAGCGGCAGAGGCAACGCTTTGCTGCTAAAGGAAAGGGGTCTTTACGCCCAAGCAGTCCTTAGGCCTGTCGAGTCCAGCTTCAACCGCTCCAGCCCACTAATTAAGGCTAAACTCTGACACCTGAGTTCCCCTAGCTCCTCCTGGTGAGTCGTCAGTTATCTTGTTCCTGTTTTAGTTTTAGGAACCAAACAACATAATCTACAAAAGCTATGAAAGGCCTGAGAGCCTGCTCCCTCTAGAACCCCCAAAGAATAACCTTGCCACCCTCTGCCAGGCCAGCCCGACCCAAGGCTGCACCTGGGGCTCCTTCTCATCCAAAATACCGTCCGCTGGAAAACGCCGCTGCAGCTCGATCGTCCGGGCATCCTCGAGGAAGAAGAGCCCGGGTGCCAGAGAGAGCCAGAGAAAGCCCACCGGGGACCCCACGAGCCCGCGCTCTCTCTCTTTCCATGGGCTCTCCAGGCCCCAGTTTCTCAGCCAGCCCCGTCCCAGGCCGCCCACAGCCGCTGCGCAAACCCCGCCCACCGCCGCCAGCTTCTCAGCCAACGGGGTCCAAGACCGACCACAGTAGCTGCACAAACTCCGCCCACCTCCGCTCCCCACTTCTCCCCGGTGATCTGAGTTAGTATCTTGGATCGGTCTGTCTCAACAGGACTGCCGACCTTAGAGGTTGAACTTGACCACCTGCCGAGGTGGTGTTTCTAGGTCTCTCCACCGCGTGACCGTTCCCCCAGCCTTACCCACGCTGATCTTCCCAGAAGGGAGTCCCGGCGCACAGCACACGCCCTCGGGGGCGGTACGCCGCCATGCCCTTGAGTGCGGCTGCCCCCCAGATTATAGGAGATGCTCCCATTTGCGCGTGCACACACGCGCCTAGATTCACGGATGTTCACACTCTGTGCTCTCATCCAACGCTGTGGCGGAAGTCGTTACAGTTTAGGCCAGGGGAGGCTCGCTCACTTGCTGCTCGCACATACTCCCACCAAGTATTTTCCACTCGTTCGTTTCCATTCGGGGGCCACGTGCCTGGGTTCTGGCACTACTCGTGGCTCCAGACCCTCGTTATCCCCTGGCCCTGTCTTCGACTCGGCCATGTGACCAAGGGTCTAGTTCCTTTTGCTGGAAAATGGTGGTGGAGACCCAGACTAGGGCCCCAAGTGTTTAACTGCAAAAGGGCATCTATTCTTGTCCGCTCCCTGAGAAGGACAAAATAGAGGTGCTGGTTTGTGCACAGGCCACAAGTGCGTATCTACGTGCATAACCACGTGTACCCACAGTGACCCCAACATGAGGCCATAATGACACCTCCAGCGCCAGCTCCTGACCGCGGGGGTCACTCCGGATTGTCCGCCTGGCTTGCCTGTAAATTCCTTCTCCGACTGTGAGAAGCCTTCAGCCATCTGCTGTCCATTCACTTAACTGCTCCGTTCCCGGACGTCTGGGGAGCAACAATTGAACTGTTAACCTGTGCGATCTTTGCTAACGGCGTTATCAACTGGCGGGCTGCTGTTCCTTCCGCCCTTAATCTACCCGGTTTCACTCGCTCCTCCTTCGCCGGGGTCAGCACCTTCCCCCTCCTTCCNGCTGGTTTGCGCACAGGCCACAAGTGCGTATCTACGTGCATAACCGCGTGTACCCACAGTGACCCCAACACGAGGCCATAATGACACCTCCAGCGCCAGCTCCTGACCGCGGGGGTCACTCCAGATTGTCCGCCTGGCTTGCCTGTAAATTCCTTCTCCAACTGTGAGAAGCCTTCAGCCATCTGCTGTCCATTCACTTAACTGCTCCGTTCCCGGACGTCTGGGGAGCAACAATTGAACTGTTAACCTGTGCGATCTTTGCTAACGGCGTTATCAACTGGCGGGCTGCTGTTCCTTCCGCCCTTAATCTACCCGGTTTCACTCGCTCCTCCTTCGCCGGGGTCAGCACCTTCCCCCTCCTTCCGCGGCGAGGTTGCCTTTTGTACTTGAAACAGTTCGATTTTGTTGTTAAAGCCCGCGTTCCTTCCAGGGATTTCTTGGCCTTCTGGATGACTTTTAAAAAGGATTTTACTTATTTATTTTCAGAGGCGAAGGGAGGGAGAAAGAGTGGGAGAGAAACGTCAATGTGGGGTTGCCTCTCACGCGCCCCCTACTGGGGACCTGGCCCGCAGCAACACAGGCCTGGGCCCTGACCGGGAATGGAACCAGTGACCCGTTGCTTTGCAGACTGGTGCTCAGCCCACTGAGCCACACCAGCCAGGGCAGCCTTCTGGATGATTTTGGGTCACATGCATTAACCTTCGCTCTTTGGGCTGAGTTTTGAGACATGCAGAATGTCTTCACCCACCTTTATGGAACCGTGCATGGCTCCCAGACTTTAAAAGCCCCATCCTTCAATTATTTGTTTTCTGACCCACTTTCCAAGCCCCAGGCCGCCACTGATGATCTCATTATCTCTATATCAGTTACCCGAAGGCCATGTAGTTGGAATCGTACAGAACGTACATCTTTGGTCTGGATTGTTCTACTCAGCAACAGGCACAGCAGGTCTCCCCATGTCCCCGAATAGCCTGGCAGCTCCCTCCTTATGGGAATGTGCTTCTTACTGGGAATGTGCTCCCGTGCAAATGTGCTGCAGATTGTTCGCCCTTCACACAGGGAAGGACATCTTGCCATCCGTGTGGCGAGAGTGAATGAAGCTGATGTGATGCGCACCTGTGTGAGTGAACAGACGTTCGGGGCACGCTGGGGCACCTGGTTACACACAGTGAGAGTGATTATGTTTGTAAAGCTGAAAATCGTCTTCCTACGTGGCCATGCCATTTGGCGTTCCCGCCAGCGGTGAACGAGAGTTTGCTCCATAACCGTTGCCAGGATTCCGGTATTTCCACGTTTCTCCTTGTAGCCCTTTTTAGAAAGCGTGTGGTCATGTGGTGTGGCAGTGCTGGGGTGGTGCTGGTGGTGCTGTTGACTCCCTGGAGGGGAGCCCGGTGGGGCAGAAAGTTCCCGGATAAACACCCTCCTGGCCTCAAGATGTAGCCCCAGGCGGGATCTTATTCACAAAACACATCACTCACACAAACCCAGCACTCAGATCGCCGTAAAACCAAAGAACAACAACAACAACACAACAACCGTGGTATTGCCCTTGAGAAATCACACAATTAAAGAAACCTAAGTTAGAAATTATCAGAGAGCGAGTTCCCGTTTATCCCCCCACATCGCAAGCCTCTCATTCGGGTGCGTTGTTCGACTTCGAACCCTACGTGCACAGAGCCCCAGAGGGAGGCACCCAAATCATTTCATCGACTGAAAAGTTCTTGCTAATATATGTATTTATTTTGTTAGGAATGAAGGATTTAAACTCTTAAAACACTCAAAATTATAGTTTGGGGATTCTCTCTCTCTATTTTTCCATATAGAATATATAGACATCACTCCTTGGGTGAAGAGTATGTCCGAGGGCACTGGGGATAGGCAGTAAAAGGGAATCTTGAATGAACCGGTAGTGGAGTTTTAATTAGCAAAGTGAACTGCATTTATCACAGACCCGGAGCAAAGGGACCGTTTGCTGCAGCACAGGCCCCGCGGCTCACCTCCGAAGCGGGACGCTTTTCAGGCGGGTCAGACGCAGGCTGAGCGGCATTTGGTGGACGTCACCCCACTGATTGATCCCCTGCTGCCCTGAAGCCGCCTGGGGCCCCGTCACAGCGCCTGCGCCGACTGGGCGATGCGGGGCTATACAAAGGGGAAATGGGGGGAGGCCCTGCGCACCCCACAGGGTGCCCTGAAATCCAGTGTGTCCGCTGGATTATAGCTTCCATGTTGGTTTTCTTTTTTTTTTTTTGAAAATACGTTTGTTTTTTTTTTAAGATTTTATTTATTTATCTTTAGAGGGGAAGGGAAGGAGAGAGGGAGAGAAATATCAATGTATGGTTGCCTCTCGTGCGTCCCCTGCCGGGAACCGGGAACTGGGAACTGGCCTGCAAACCGGGCATGTGCCCTTGACTGGGAATCGAACCGCTATCGTGTGGTTCGCAGGCCCATGCTCAATCCACTGAGCTACACCAGCCAGGGCTCCATGTTGGTTTTCTTTGTTTTCACCTGTTTGCTTCTGATTGAACTTGAGTCCTCAAGTGTGCAGTGAGGGCCTGGCTAAGGAGTCCTACCTGGTGCCTGTGCCTCACCACCCCCCGAACCCCCACCTGGTCTGTTGCGGAACTGAGGGCGCTGCTTCAGCTGTTCTCTGTGGGCAGAGTCCTTCTCCACCTCCCCCACTCATGACCCTCCGGACTGGGTGCAGAACTGGGCAGATCCACAGGGTGGGGCCCCTCATCTTCCAAAACTCCCAAACCCAGTCTTGGCGACTTGTCTCTGTTGAGATGATAACTTGTTCAGGAACGACGCTTTCAGGGGCTGCCACCGCGCGTTCTTCTGGAAGGCATCGTCCAAGTTTAAAAGCGGCTCCTCCGAAGGCGAAGTCCTGGGCCCAGCAGAGACCTCCTGGAAAGAAGGGCCATTGTTCTGGTTCTGGTTCTGCTTCTGCTTCAACGCGGGAGCTGGTTCTGCCAGCAAACGCCAGGTTTCCTGATCATCCCGCGGGCCAGCCGGACATCCATTCACATCCCAAGTTCGGCCTCTCGTCTAGTCCCAGGCCCCGGCTCGCCTCACACCAGGTGGGAGTCCCGGGCTCCACCGTCACCCCCGCGTTCAAACCCCGTCGTCTGTGCCACCGGTGGTGGTGGCATCCTTTCCAGCTCAGTCACCAGACATGATTGTAAGCCTCAGTAGGAGGGAGTCTGTTGTGCGTGCTCAGGTATCAAAGCCCTCCTACCAGGTCTCTCCAGTGCNGCTTCTGCTTCAACGCGGGAGCTGGTTCTGCCAGCAAACGCCAGGTTTCCTGATCATCCTGCGGGCCAGCCGGACATCCATTCACATCCCAAGTTCGGCCTCTCGTCTAGTCCCAGGCCCCCCGCTCGCCTCACACCAGGTGGGAGTCCCGGGCTCCGCCGTCACCCCCGCGTTCAAACCCCGTCGTCTGTGCCACCGGTGGTGGTGGCATCCTTTCCAGCTCAGTCACCAGACATGATTGTAAGCCTCAGTAGGAGGGAGTCTGTTGTGCGTGCTCAGGTATCAAAGCCCTCCTACCAGGTCTCCTCAGGTGCTCCGAGGTTCCTCCTGGCATCCTTCGTTTCTTGTTCGGAGAGCCTACCTTAGTCTTGCCTGGTGGGTATGTCTCTGTTGGCAACACGCCGCTTTTCTGCTGTCTGGTAGCGAGCCAGCCCGAACTGCACGCCCGAGGACCCTGTAGCAGCGAGGCGTGGAGTCACGGCTGAAGCTTTCTGCAGCGGGAGCCTCGGGCCGCTGGCTCCAACCCGCAGGCTGTGTCTGTCCCTCCGGAGGGGAACGGCCTTTCCGGGAGGCTCGGATCTCACCGCCCCGCCCCTAAGGTGTGATGAACAAATCTGCACCTGCACGTAATGACCCTAAAGATTCGATGAAGAAGACCAGCCGTGCAGAATGCTGAAGCAGGGCACAGCGACCACCCCAAAACTTCATCTATGATATGTTTACTCGTTAAAAAAATAAAATTAAAAACTTTTAAAACTATGAAAGACTTACTGAGATGAATGCTTATTGTTCCATGCTTATCACACTGTATGGCCACCAGGTTTTAATGTATTTTTGTACACTTTTGCTAAACCTCAGGAATATAAACATTCTGAGAGTAAAATGACCCAGACTCCGATGGTTATTTTTCTTTGAAGTTTTATTATAAGTAAAATTGTAAAGCTTAAATTAGTTTAAATTATATATTGCTATTTCTGTGTGACAAGTAAAATCATACTCTTCCCTTTAGAAATATGTGTGTGTGGGTGTGACCATGAATCCAAGCTCCCCATGCACTCCAAGAAGCTAAAATTCCTATTTCTGTATTGTGTCATGATTTTCTTTACAGGGTGAGAAAGGAAGTCCATGGCAATGATTATAATTATAGTGGATTATGTTTTACAATATCTACGTCCTTATGGAGATAACTTCAAAAGAATAAACATCAAAGAAAATGATAGTTTAAAAAGTTTACAATAGAATGCCATGGAAAAATTAACCAAAGCAAATGAATAGTTTTGGAAATGTCTAATTAGGAAAATCCCCAAAATATAAACTAGTTAATAGTCCAGAACATGCTTAATTGTCTATTTCAATTTAAAGGCAATTAGCTATGGATAATTTAACAACATTTGTAACCATATGTAAAGTTTCAAATTAGTTATAGAAGATATACTGTCATTCCATTTGTGATGTTTTTTCTGAATTTAACACTGGTATAAAAGAAATAATACAGCTCAATTTTCTAAGTACATCTTTATGAAAACTTATTGAGTTAGTTGGGGTGACATTGGTTAATAAAACTGCACAGATTTCAGCTGTACAATTCTGTAGCGTGTCATCTGTAATACTGTACTGTATGTTCACCACCCAAAGTCAAGTTTCCTTCCGTCACCATTTAGCTGCCCCCAACACCCTCCACCTCCCCCACCCCCTTCCCTGTGGTAAAATCACCCGGTTGCTGTCCAAGTCTACGAGTTTTTTCTTTGCTCAGCCCCTCCACCCTCTCCGCCCAGCCCCCCAAGCTCCCTCCCGTCCGACAGCCATCGGCGGCTCTCTCCATCCAGGCCTGTTTCCACTTGGTTTGTTAGTTCAGCTTGTCCATCAGATCCAACACGTAAGTGGAGTCATGCGGCGTTTGTCTCCCTCTGGCTGGCTTATTTCACTCAGCGTAACGGCACTTTCTCATTCCAGTCGATGGTTTGTCTATTTGTCAGGCATGCCAAATCCCATGAAAATGGAAATCTTTTTACAGTACAGGCCAGCCCCACACGACCCCTATCAGCGAGATACGCAGATATTTGATATCTTCCCCATGAATGTTTAATACTCTCCACTCCACGTCCTCTGGCTTCTCTGCAGAGAGGAGTAATTTACGCATGCAAATCGCTGCTCTTCATTCCGTATTCAGGAGGGAAGCAAGGGGGTGGGTTGTGACGAGTGCATTTAACTTCACCTTGACTGTGATTGGCACTGGTGGGCTTTTCATGAGATGGCTTTCCCAAGTGTTAGAATAGAATAAAAATGGAACCCATATTAATGAGCATCGCTGTATTTTGAAAAATTATGGAACAAAAAAGTCGTGTCTGAAAGGAAAGTGGGCTGCTGTCTAACCCAGGAGGAAGTATTGTGGTAGCAGAAAATTTAAATGAAGTCAAGTCTTCCAAACGTGATAGGAGAGCCTAGTAACTGCCATTCACACACGCACACACTCACACACGGGCACAAGCGAGTGCGTGTGAAGGAGTACGACACACAGACTTTCTTCTGGGTGAGGAAGGATGGACACTGTTTCCTGATGACAATGGGCATGCCCAATCGGGCACTGGGGTTCTTGTGGCCACCCCACTGGGACCTGCCCCCACCCCCATCCCCCATTGCTCAGAGCTGGGGAGCCAGTGAGCATTCCCAGTTTACCAAATGAGGGCTGGCCTGGCATCCGCTGGGCAGTCCCTCAGGCCGAACCCGCTTCCCTTTGGGCATCGCCAGCTGCCTGGGCCACGGCGCCCAGATCTCAGAGATCGGGGCGTCTGGTCCTGCCTGCAGGACACAGGACAGTGGCGGGTCCACAGAAGGGGCCTCCTGATGCATCTTTGTGGCTCTGGGGGGCCTCTGGGGGCCTGACACACATGAAGATGAAGTTTACCTTCATGCTACTTCTGGCTCCTTACAGCTCCCACAAATTGAGATCTGAGTCAGTGTTTATCTCATAAGACCGTTGGGTTTTTGTTTTGTTTTTTTTGAGAAACTGCATTCACGAAATGCCTTGCTCAAATGTCATCCCATCCAGGTATCGTTTTCCAAAATGTCAGGTGCGATCCACACGGGTGCTGCGGCAGTGGACTGTGAGTCCCCTGCTTTCGTTTTCAAACACAATTTGAATTTCCTCTAGAATGCGTCACAAAAATAAATCAAATGCACACGATTAGCTCCCTTTTCATTCAAATGGACACGTCCCCAAGAGACACTGTCATCCTGAAAATTGGAACCGGCACTTTGCACAATATTCAAAACGGCGGATCCTGTCCTTTCTAAAATGGGGTGAATCTTTTAGAAATGATAGACCTCCGCTACTCACACAGGCCCCACTCACGGGTTTTAGTGGCCGTACAAATTGGCTAACATGAAAGTGACACGATTTTAGAGGCCTTTTACGCTGAGAGCGTGGTTACCTTCATCTGAAGAATAATGGCCTGTCGGGGACACGCACACGGAGCATCGTTAAACTGACGGCCACACGGCCTGCTTACTTCCAGCGCTTGGTATTTAGCTGCAGCACAAAGCTGAGGTCAGACCAAAGGTAATGAAAAAACTAATTGAAATACAAGTCGGGCAGCTGGAGTTTTTTCCCTGGGGAAGGTGGGCAATCACAAATGGGAAAATTGTCGATCAATGCTACAATTATTTAAAAAGAAACATGGTAACTGAACCTAAGGAAATCTTCCCTTGACCTAAAGGAGCTACCAGGACTCTGCATCTGAAACCCACACTCTCCCACCCAGAGACGTGGATCCAGTTTGCACCTTTCAAGTCCCAAGTTCCTGATGAATCAAATCATTCTTTAAAGATGTGACCTGGAGTGGCAACAATTTTTTTTAAAAAAAATTAACATCTAACATATCCAACTATGTATGAAGTTAGTATCCCTAGTGCATCTGCCTGTGAAATATTAAACTGTGTGTCTTACTCTTCAGGGTGAACCCGTCAGCTCTGGAGCACGTGTGGCACGGAAGCTCGGCTCTGCGGGAGCGTCTGCGGGAAGGGAGCGCGGCCGCCCGGCCCTGAGTCCCGGCCCAACCTGGGCTGTGCCTGGGGCTCTCTCCCTGGACACCTGGGACACATGCCATCTTGCAAGCGCCCTGCTGAAGGCGTTCAGTTATGCCCCGTCCAACACGGACAGTCTTGCTGAGACTCCGAGCCAGAGTCTGAGACCAGATTTTCACTGGGGGTCCACGGGGTGGCGTCCACTTCCCATCCACTCCCGTGAGGTCCCTCCCTCACTGTCCCCTCGGGGAATGGCCGGTTCTGTTCCTGAACATTGCTAACTCCCTGTCCCTAGACTTTCGGTTGCTTTACGGAGAGGAACTTCACTGACGGAGCTCTGTGAGTTTTAGTATCTCTAACTCAATGCCTTGCATATTACAAAGCTCCGTAAGTATTGAATAAACAACACAGAAACAAAGTCTTTATCGGCATGCATCGTAAAGCAGCTTGGGAAACTAATTCACGGCAGCGCCTCGCCGGAGACAGTGGCACACTCTCTCCCTGCAAACACGAGAATCAGCCCCCCGTGATTCCCAGCACAAAGAGCCCCTAATTCACAACGGGCGGTTTTCCAAGAGCTTTTGTGTAATTTGAAAAACGAGATGTAAAATGGAGGCAATTTATCACAGAAACAATAGGAAAGCAGAGTAGTGAGTTCCCTGGGCCGCAGTGTGACCCAAGTTACCAGCTGCTGTGGAGCCTCCGGAAGGAGAGGCTGGAGAAGGGCGTCCCTGTGGTCACTTAGGGGTCCCCGGAGAACACAGCAACTTCTGTTTGTCAGTTCCCCTGTCTAGGCCATTACCGTGTCTCAGAAAGGGAGGAAACAGCCAAGATGGAGTTTCCGAGCTTCTTTTCTTAAATCTAAGCCAAAATGATAGCAAAACACAGTGGCAGGGGCTCTGGTTTCCTGAAGCAGAAGCCAAAAGGGCTGTAGGGTCCCTGCCGGGGCAGCAGGAATTCCGGAAAAGAGAGCAACTCCTTCCTGGGGTTCAGAGGGGACGGGGCTCCGGCCTAGGCTGAGGGGTGTCCTGTTCTCCAGACGCGGATTCCCAGATGGCTCTCGAAAGCCAAGCTGGACCAGCAGACTGGCGGTCTGCTTTCAGAGTGTGTCTGTCAACACCAGTTTCTGAGCAGAGGGAAGAGGTCGTAACATCCAGGACGATGAAGAAAGCAAAGATGAGAATTGCCAACGTCCCTTTTTTCTCAAGGTGAGAAGATTTTCCCAGCAAAATAGCTCTTTGAATTCTCTCAAATGTCTAAGAGCCAGACGCACACACCAGGGAGCCACAGCCAGAGGTTCAGGAGTGACTGCTGGGTCCCTTTCCTTCCATCGGAGCAATAGGGCCTTATGCCCAAGTACTACACAGGTGCCTGCCTACCATTCACCATCGGGACCCAAAGTATCACCGTGAACTCGAGCAAATTCCAGCCTCTTTGGGGGCTGAGCATTTCCAGACTAATGAGGGCAGAAAATCACTCTTTAGGGCAGAAAATCTCTGATACCTCGTACCTCTAGAACGCTCGGAGCAAAATAGGAGAACAAAGGGGAACGTCCAGGAAAATGACACACACTAGTAATTCAACAGTGTGACGTCACTTCAAAGGCTTTAACGTCGGCTTTCTCCAGGATTTGACATTTGTTAGTTATCTGACTTTTTCGTTGTTTCTTGCTCTAATTAAATAGCGATGCATTTGTTTGGGAAAAATCTAAAGCGTACACTCATTTCTCAAGACCCAACACCCATGGTTCAGAAATGTATCGCTTTTCCTTCTTGTCTGTCAGGAATGTCAACTTTCAAGAGAGCTTTTAACCTGCTTCTCTCAGGAAACATCACAGGGGAGGTTTCACTCGGGCCCCTCTGGGAGCATGTCCACACGGAACCTTCTGGAACTTGCCCTTGGGAAGGCCCGCAGTGACCCTGCCTGAGGGACCTGTGCATTTGACTCCCCCTTGTTCATGGGCAGGTGTGTTTGCCTTCTGTCCTAAAGAAGGAAGAAATGCGTGGGTTCAGCACATCACACCACGTTTAGGAAATAGATTTGTTTTTTTCCCTCACTGACTCTGAAGTCAGAAGTATACAAACAGGCTGCAGATCTGCAAATGCCATCAAAGGCAGATTCTCCACCGGAAAATCCAAGCGACCTCTTACTAAACCAAGTTCAAGTGTGACTGAAGGCCAAAGCACATTCGATAGAAACGGGTCTTTCAGCTCTGCTGCGCCCTTTCATCCCTCCTGGAAACTGGATTAATGAACTCGAAGTTGCTCCTCTTTCCTTTTTTGCCTTTCCCCCCTATTTATATTCCTAAGACCTGAGTGAAGGCTTTCATCTGGAAATTCGTCAACGAACCTCCTTAAAATGCATGGCGGAAGGATCTGAATATCCATTTGGGCAGATGTTCCTGAAATTTCCTCTGTTCAGGGTTATTTGAATTCTTCTCAAATAAGTTCAAAGACGTCTCAGAACACACAGTCTGCTCGCAGTCGCCAAGACTGAAGTTGCAAAGCTCACGTTCATTAAATGGGCCACGTGTGCGGCATGAAACAGAATGGCAGATGCGACCGGGAACAGGATGAAATGAGACTTTGCCACACGAACCAGGGAAGGTTGTTTGAGATGAAGTATTTTGGAGCCAACTCCAATTGTCAAGTTTGAAATTGCCCCATACATTCCATCTGGTGTGATTAAATGAATGCACTTGTCCCTCGGGGCCTGCAGGGGGTGATGCTAGGACCCCCCCAAAATTGGGGGGCTCCAGTCCCATGTGCAAAGTCAGAGATAAGCCACCCACATTTCCCTGAACAGCTGACTCCTGTCTGCATTCCTGGTAATACCCACTGCAGTGTAAGCAGAATGTGAATAGTGGCCATGCTAGATCACTTAGACACCGGAGTTCTAGGGTTGTTTTTCTATAGTTTTGATCCATAGTTAGCTGAATTCGTGGGCTTGGGACCCATGGATATGAAGGACTGACTGAGCAATTTTACTGTCTTTGATTCTATTCTACTCTATTCCATCCCCCCACCCACCCTGCCCAACCCACACGAGACAGGGGCCCCATGTGCTCCCAGGGAGGCTGGGAGATGCCTGGCTTGTCGCCCCTGCTGGAGACTTATTTATAGTCCAAAGGGTGTGAATCCAGGGTCCCTCCCCTGCTGTCCCCAGGGAAGTTTGCAATCTGGGGGGCAGGGTGGGGTGCAGCTGCCCCTCTCTTGTCTGACTCCCAGATCCACACTTGGGGACACCCCGCCTGTGCTGTGGGTGGGCTAGAACACGTGCGGGGGACATCGGCTCGCACCCCCTCAGCCCCGACTGGGGACTCGGAGGGCAGGGAGCCTGTGGCATTTCGCCTCTTCATAGGAGCTGACCACCCGTCTGTGCCCCAAACCGCTCTCAGGATCATTCAGATGGTTGACTGATCGACTGACTGACGGACGATAGGCCCGTGGATGGATGCTGACTCTGTAGCTGGAGAAAAAAAAATGTCCCACAAGGCAAACTGTGCAGGTCTTAAGGAAAGTGGTAAGCGTGGGGAAGATTCGGGGAGGGGCTTGTCGCAAATGGTAGCGGGGCCTCTGAGTAGACGCCTCTAAGTCAGGCACCTTTTCAAATGCCGGTTAGCAAGGTTCCAGGGAAGGCAGCGAGGGCGGGAGAAGGCACCACCAGCCGGAGGGAGTTGCAGGGAAAACCCGGGCCAGGCCTCCACCGCCAGCGTTCAGGGAGACGGGGCCTGTGTGGGGGGCGCTGGATTCAAATGGGAGAAACACACGTCATTTGGAATTAATTGGGAGCCATTTCAGATCACTGAGAGAATGACATGATCAGAGATTTGATTTTTTTCTCAAAGAATTTATATCCCATATCTGAGCAAACCTGGCATTTTATCTGCTTGCGTGGATTATTTAACTGGAAACTAAAACAGGTATTTCAAGTCACCAAAAACCGTTTAATCTTTTGTGTCCGTCCAGTCACCTGACGCCCTTGAGAGAAACTGTCCTGAGAGCTGCATGGCCGAGAAACACCCCCAGGGTGACTTGGGTCACCAAGACCGGGGTAAACCAGCCCGTCTCACAGTGCTTTGAACCAGCCGGCTCGCAGCATCAGCGGTCTCAGAACCACCGGACAATTGAGAGTCCGTGGCCTTCCACGGTGGCCCTATTTGGTTAGAAGTCCCATAATAATGTCCCACAGACGAAGGGGCTTAAAACCAGACTTGCATTTTCTCAAGGTTCTGGAGGCTGCAAGCCCAAGGTCAAGGCGTCAGCTGGGCTGGTTCCTCCCGAGGCCCCTCCCCTCCGCTTGCAGACCTCCAGGTGCCCTCCAGTGGCCTTCCTTCTGGGCGCATCCCTGGTGTTTGTCCTGCTTCTGACAAGGACATCTGTCCAATGGGATCACGGCCCATTCTCACTTGGTCATCTCTTCTAAGGCTCTGTCTCCACACAGTCACACGGGGTGAGGGCTTCCACACATGAGTTTAGGGAGACACACACGTGGCCTCTTGTGCATTTGTGATCCTCACACCCTGGTCGTCGACACCCCCAAGCTTGTGCACCCACAGGTTGTCATCCGTTGTCATCCGTTGTTGTCCGTTTGAGGGCACGTCCTTCACTCAGGCCCGATTTGCATTATCAAACAAGGGTGGGAGGAGGAGAAGGCTGCAATTCAGCAGGGCGGTCAGAGTCTCTATCTTTTTTTTCTTTTAAATCCTTCATTTTGCCCTTTTTTTTCCCTGAAGCTTAGTGGAAAATGAACACATGAACAGATTGTCTGCAGAAGTGGTTGGAGCGTTTTCAAGAAACACACAAAAGAAAATAACTTCCCAACTTTGTTTTCCTTACAAAAAGAACACACGCCAAGGTTTGGGGACACTTGGCTTACATTACCATAAAATAATCAGAGGATTGGTTTTCTCTTTCCAGAACTCTGGAGGGGGACGCTTTTGCTTTTCTTCCTCTACATTTGTAACCATATTCCAGTCATTTAAAAATTCTCCTTTTGCTCCTAAATTAGAACGTCCTTTCTGCAGGCACCAGGGTACGGAGTTGGAGCCACCAGCTGATCCCGTGGGGCTGGCATCTGCCATGCCACCGAGGTGACGTGGAGGAGGAGGGGCCGTGAGACCGACGGGAGGAAGAAGAACTGGCCCGTGCTCCCATCAACCAGTGGCAGGCGCCGGACAGTCACCTAGCACCCCAGAGCACCCCAGAGCAGCAGAGAGCACGGGCAAAGGAGCGCTGGCCATTGAACAGCTAAGGGCCTCGTTCTCACACTGGACAGGAGACTTGGGAATGAGAAAACGCAGATCACCAACGGGGAAGTTAAAACCAACCCATTTTGTTTCATCGCGCTTGCAAATGTGTCCCTCCCTGGTGACAAATGACCGTACAGAAGGGGGGACTCACTAGGACAGAATCCGCACGGGGGTGCGTTTGCCGCTTCCGTCAGAACAATCAGTGTGTAAGGGCGCATCTCCACCACACGGTGGGGGGCTTTTGCCCAAAAACAATTACTACAAGGAACTGAGTGAGTCTTTGCAATGTTCACCAATATTGTTTTTGTAGGCCTCTAAGAGGGGAAATCGTTTCCCGGTTTGGGGAGAAGAAAGTTCCCCAGAAAAGCACTGGTTTGCTCTAACGAAGGGGCAGTGATGAGGGACCAGCTGAAATGTTACGGGGGAGGTGGGCACAGAGAATGAGCGGTGCCTTGGAGTGCAAGCAATGCAAATATACGTTAAGTGAATGAAAGGGAACCACCGAGTCCCTGTTTCAGGCCACAGCGAAGGCGCCCCTATATGACCCATCCTCTCCACGGCTGCAGCTGCGGAGCCCCGAGGGCCTCACAGACACAGTAACCAGACCACCAGGGGGTCACGGCCGTCGTGTGCCAGGCAGACCCCGCCAAGGGTGTACCGTCAGAGGGACGGTCGCTGGAACACCCACGATGACAGTTGGCCGCAGAGCAGGAGACGGGGACTCCAGTCAGAGCAGGGCCTGGAGGTGCGGGGAGAACCGGCACTCGGGGAACGGCAGCCCCGTGGGCCTGGCGACAACCTCGCTGGGATGTGGAGAGACCTGTGCATCTGTGCGTGTGTCTGCCCTGCGCGCCACAGCCCACAAGAACAGAGTGCCACTTTGTTGCAAGTGTGTTCAGGGCATCTAGTGATGTTTCCCCGTGGGGTCCATCAGACAGCCCTCAAATTTCAAAGATGCACAATCATTCCGACCCTGCTCTTTGAACAAAGTGGACTGAGCTAGAAATCAGTAGCAACAGAATGAGGGGCAGAAACTCACCCACGGATTAGTCAGTGAGCAATGCGTCTTGAAATAATCCCTAATTAGGAATTCAAAGCAAACTCTAGGAAAAAAAACATTTTAACTAAATCATAATGAAACTTCCAAACATCGGCAGGTGTGGATAACAGTAAATTCATGCTCAGAGGAAGACTTATAACAATAAATCTGTTAGAAAGCAGACAACCAAAGTAAAATGTCTAACCTTCCACCTCCAGACTCTAGAAAACCAGCACAGCGGCAGACAAACAGAACCTGAAGTCACAGGGCGGCGAGAGTAAGGGCGAGAGGGGAAGTCGGGTACACCGGGGGACTCGGTGACTCTACCCTGGGGACAGCACAGGGCTAGTCGAAGGTGCATTCACTCAGCTGCCACTTACTGGTTTTTAAATAACATCCCACGGTGTTGGAGTCCGACCCCCAGAAAGAGCAGCACGATGCGCGTGCCGTGAAGTGACAGGAGCTGACACGGGTGGGTGTGTCCCCGGGAAGGAGCGATGGGTTGGGACATTGGGATGTGCGGACTCACACAATTCTGCAGACACACCGGGAGGCGGGCACTGCTGCCCTCTCCGCTCCTGTGAGGACGGACTGACAGGCAGACGAGCCGAGGGTCGCGCCCCCACCACACCCCTAAGAGAAGCAGAACCAGGATTTCAACCTCAACAGCCTGCTTCCTGCCCACGATCCCTGAGCCTCTCACCTCTTCACGCACACATTCGACCTCGTGCTGTGGCTACTTGGGCTGATTCAGCTGTCTCTCTCCTTGACCTCAGAGACTTCCTTCTCTGGTACAGAAGAACCCCCACAGCCTTAAACGTCTCCTGCTGTGTTGTTTCCCCCTTGACTTAGGCTGGAGAGAAGGGAATAGCTCGCTTCTATCTCTAAGTTGCCTTCATTAACACAGCACCTACCACAGGAGAGTACTCGTGTATCTATCTATGTGTCTGCGTATCTATGTATTTATGTATCTGTGTATCTGTGTGTCTACACGTCTGTGCATCTGTGTATCCGTCAACCATCTATGTGTCTACTTATCGCTCACCTACTGCCCCTGCCCATCTATATTTACTGACTAAGGAAGGATAACTTGTGTCTATGAGTCATTTACCTAAATGTTTAAAAAGCTTTTGGAAAGAAATCAAGTCATCTCTGATATAAAATGAAAGTTTTTCTGAGTAATTAAAATAGTAGACCATCAGAAATATTTAAGGATCATTGCATTTTTTGTGTAAGTCACTGTTCTAGGTCATTTATGTCCCTCTTCTGAACTAATGGGGAAAGTCAGTCAATGGTCTACACACCAAACGATCTCCACAACAGAACATGTTGTACGCAGTCTTAATGATCAGAGAGACTAGTTCTCAATAAACCCACGACCTCCATGTCCTATCCCACAAGGAGCGAAAATGTCACACAAAGGGTGAAATGCACCAATTCTCGGTTTTCTCCTCACTCAGCTAAACGTTTCCCCATTCGCCTTCGGTCAGCAAGACCTGGGGCCGGGGCCAGGCTGTGCGCGTACGGATAGAGGGTGTCAGTTACAATCTCGCTCATCTTCCAAAGGATCAGACTCGAGGTTAATAGAATCACACGGAATAATGGAGGAGAACGTCCAGACACATTTTATTCCAAAAACATGACCCCTTAAAATTCAATTATACACGTCCTCGATAAAGAAGTTAAACTCAATTATACTGACTCATCAAAATAGTGTAAAATAAATCACTCCAGTCCTCTGTATTCATTATGGCGTTGTTCTGAAATTGGCTCGGTTTTACAATTATCCTGGAAAATACATCACTATTCTTTAGTTTGATATTAACCTTTTAGACAAGCGGTCAGTCAAGATTCTTGCAGAGAGGGCTACCTTGTTCTAAGTGGCAATAACCCATTAATTAAAAATGTGGAAATATTTTCTGTTACTCTCAGGTGCACAGAAGAGAGGGGCCAGTTAGTAACACACCATCATCCCGTCTCACACGCCTATTTCTCCCAATGTGTCTTCAGGTTGCCATGGCGATACCATCCCGCCACCCACTCGACCTCCTTCTTTATGTAAAGGGGTCTGCCCGCGTCACCCACCCTTGCTGTCTTCGCCTGGACACACATCTACAGCAGAAATCGCCTGGCACCTTGGCTGAGTCCCTGCATGTTCCAGCCCTGACTTCCCTCTTCCTGCCTCTAACAGTGCCTGGGTTTTCATCCCAGTTGAAAATATCTCCACACACACCCCTCTTGCCCAGCCGAACCCCCGGCATTCATTCAGGATTCCATGAAGAAAAACCCTTTTCTCTTTCCAG
The DNA here is from genome assembly GCF_014824575.4 of Sturnira hondurensis. NCBI lineage: Eukaryota > Metazoa > Chordata > Mammalia > Chiroptera > Phyllostomidae > Sturnira > Sturnira hondurensis. The sequence goes on from NW_028087067.1 coordinate 2,060,583, forward strand.
GAAACGTCCCAGCGCCCGTGCTGATCTCCAAGGTGGCGGCCCTCCCGGTAACCCCCTTGTCTGGGTCAGAGGGTGGCATTTTCACACAGAGTCCATTTACTTCTGCATTTTGAATACTTTGAGTCCCCTGGGCCCTGTCTGTCTGCACCACTTGGCAACCAGGTTCCTGAGTAGGTGGCCTGGTGACATGCCTGTCATACTCTAGCCCCACAGTGATCAAAGTGCCCAGCACACAGAGGGCTCCAGGGCACCTGAGGGGCACAAGGAGAGTGTGTCCCAGGCATCTCCTAGTGGACCCTGGCATCTGCTGGTGCTGGCCCCCCCTCCTGCCTTGGGGGCCCCTGAGACACCTCCTGACCTGAGCCTCACCGCCCCCCCTAACAGTTACACCTTAACTGATCTGTATTTGGGCTTTTTATTTGTCTCCCAGTTAAAAGTTCAGCTCCTTCAAAAATTATTTAGTCATCCATGTATTGAGTATATTCAACTCCAGGACAGTCGTATGAGGTACAGTTTTTGACAGAGCATTATCATAATAAAGGCAAGTCATTATTTTCCATTAAGATTTTTAGAAATTAGTTTGTACCAGTTACATTTTTATTTCTAACTGCCTGAAGGAAAAACCACGCAAAGTCCCAAATATGAAACAATAGGTCGCACATATATATTGGGGCGTGTATTTTACAGGTTTAACCTGGAGCATTTGAAGCTCTCTTTCTTTTTTAAGTGCTACTTAAAAGGGGCAATTTTCTTGAAAAGCCTTCTTCTTTAATTTGTTTTCCCACTGACGTTCCGCTCTGAACGTCAGTCTTGATTACAAAGGCACATTTAAAACTGTATCTGGCAAGTGGCTGTTGCTGGCTTTCTCCTCCCAGCAGCTCCTCCGGAAACGCCCACCGGGCACCCTGGTGGCTCTGGCCATCGGCTCCTCAATGGAAGTGGCCACTTTTTGCTCTTCTCGTCCTCCCGGTTGCTCCCCACTCAACCAGCGAACCCGTCAGAAACCCCACAACAGTCCCATCTCAGTTCCTGCTTTTTTAGTCCGAAGGCGCCTGCATTGTGTTGCAGAATTCAGGGGTCACGCTTTTTTACTGGTAGTGTTCAGGAGAAGTCACTCTCAAGTTGGAATTGCTACAGAGTTGGTCCCTGAGGACTCTCCTGCATCCGAGCCCATCCCTGGTGCTGCAGGACCAGGGCAGGGCCACTGCGACGCCCTTGTCCCCTACTGTACCTGCCCGAACCCTTCTCTGTCCCCTCCCCTGTGCCTGTCCCCTCTCCTCATGCAGGACAGCCCTCCAGGCTGGTCTGGGACTCAGCACATCGGTCCGTATGTCAGCAGACTCGAGGCCCCCACCTCTTCACTGGTCCCCTCTTCTTGTTCCTGCCACAGGGCCAGGGTCTGGGGCAGGGAGACTCCGCCCTCAGCTTGCTCTCTGCTGTCCCTTGAGCAGGTGGCCTGGCCTCCCGCCCGGCTCAGCAGTCTGGTGGCTATGTGGTGGGTGCCCGTGGCCAGCCCTGGGCAGGTGGCTCCGGTGGAGCCGCCCTCACACCACAGCAGCTGCTGACCGACGGCACGCCGATCTGGGGGCCATGGGCAGGCCAGCCGCGCAAGCCAGCGTCTCCCCAGGACAGGAGCACTGAGCCGCATTTTCTGAAACCACGGGTCACAGTGCCCAAGGGGGGGTTTCCTGTGCTCTCTCAATTCTGGTAAGGTGGTCCTTCCCTGCCAGCTTACCTGTGCAGCTCAGTGGCCTTGGGGAGGAGGCAGAGCCTCAGAACCAGGAACAGGAGTGCCAGTCCGGGATCTCGGGAACCTCTGGAACTCTCTCCCGCGAACCAGGGCTTGGGCACTGGCCAGCCATCCAACTTTCATCAGCTCGTGACCCAAGTTAGAAAACCTTCACCTCCTCTTCCAGCTCCGACCTTCTGAGAATCTAGGAATTGTTGACAGGAAGGAGTAGTTCCCTCACGTGGGCGTGAAACATGAAGATTCTTAATTATAATTGTTCATTGTTATGTGTTATGATACACTAATTAATCTTAATATTAAATTTCAAGAGCCCAATTGATGCCATTAACATATTTTCTGCAATATTTTGAAAGATTATTCATATGTGGGACTTTTAATTCTTCACCAGCGGTCGACTCTTCCCCAGATATTTTTATATAATCCCCAGGCACATTCTGTTGTGAATTAATATTTAATTAAAATATATAATCATGGTTTAATTCCTTGTTTGTTTTCCTGAACTTGTTATTTATTACTACATAACAGAGCATAATATTTGCATTTTAATTAACTCTTCATACTTAATAACCATTTGTCATTGCCTTCAGATCTGCTTGCAAACAATAACTAATTCTCTAATCCAGTGATCTGCACGCCTCCTCCTGGTTGCTTCATCTCGTGATTTCTCACTATCCTGAGAAAATACCTACAAAGGCTTTCTCTCTTCCCTAATGCTGCTTAAAATCGTTACTCCATGCTTCAGAAATGCTCACCATATTAAATGGTAAAATCCATTGATTTGCTTAAAATCATGTAATGTGGAGCAAATGCAGCCACACCAGAAATTAGGGGGTGTGACCCAAACCCCATAAAGTGGTTTAAACACTTTGTCACATTTCGCAGAGAATCTGTTCAGTTCACCAGACACCAAACCGATGCTGCTCCGACGTAAGTTCCAATCCAGAGCTCCCGTCTGGGTGCTTCGTCCTGGCAAGGAGTCAGCTCCGAACACCCCTAAATATGACCTCACAAGGCGCCCCGACCTTTGGGGAGAAAGGTCACACACAGTGCCACTGGCACTAATGTCCAGCCTGCCTGACCACACAGGCTCCTGTTCATTTGGGGAAGACTTTCGGGAACAGTTGTGTTTTAAAAGGTTTCGATAGAGTGACATTGTCTCATTTACTTTTTAACATGTCCCCATGCGCGCCACACCAATGTTACACGAACCCACGCCCCCACCTTCACCTTCACCTTCCGCAACTGCCCTCCAGGCTGCCCGGGGCTTGAAACACGCACTTCACTGCAAGGGGACTTACAACGGAGACTTGGTTGCCATGCCTTTGCTTCCAGTCAGTGAAATGCCACCGTTTCTCAGGAATGGCCACCGCTCAGGTTGCTGGCGGCAGCTTCCGTGAGGACAGGTGCAGTCACCCAGATACTGGGCCAGCCTGAGCCAGAGTCACTGCCGAGGATGTAGAGGTCTGAGCGCAGTCAAGGGGGCGAGCCCCTCCCAGTCCTGGCTCAGCAGCCAGCCCCACTATGCTGGGAAATGGTCGGTCCCCCGCCTGCGGGTCCATCCCGGTCCATCCCTAGTGCTCAGAGCAGCTCACTGTCACCGCCCTGCCTTCTCATGTCCTGCACCGTGTCCCCAAGACCCCAGGATGTAAACGAGGTGCCAGCCCACCCACCAGTCTTTCTGGGACGTTCCTGACACCACCAGCTGACAACTTCTCACTTTGGTTCATGTTGACAAGGGGCTGAAAGCCGTTCCCTCCCCCTGCCTTAGACGTGGGGTCTCTGGCCCCCTCTCAAAAGGCAGGTCTGAGGACTGGCACTGTGGCCAACACCTGGGCCACTAGAGATGCAGACACTCGGGCCCTCCCCACACCTACAGGGTCCGCCACACATGAGCAAAACCTCCAGCTCACTCACCAGCTAACTGCCGTTTGAGAAGCACAGACCTCGGGAGCTCGAGAAACAGAGCCATCCAGCCGCCGATCGGCAACGCACTTTCCCTCCAGCTTCACCCGTTTCAACAGTTCACCATTCCCTGGGTCGTCCAGTTGGACCCACTAGCAAATTCGCTTCTTCGAATATTAGCGCTGGATCCCCACCTTTTTGTCTTGTGAATCCAAGTGTCCTCATCTGACCCTCACAATGAAACAAAGACAGACCTATACTCGCACCTCACACAGCAGCAGACCCAACAGCAGGGAGGAGACGCCACTCCCTAAGACCCAGCGCCGGCCTGGGGCGGGCGGAAAACAAAACGAGGTGAGCGTCGTACCCCGAGCCTTCCCCTTTGCCTGCAGTGCCTGTGGAGTGCACGAGGCCGCACCTTCCCACCAGGAAAGGAAGGGCCAGTTCCAGGAGGGGCCTGTGTCACCATGGCAACATGTGCCCGGCCCAGGGATGGGGTCCCCAGGGTGGAGCCCCCACGCTGCAGCCCTGCCCCCGCATCAGGAGCTGGGGCTCCCGGCAGGGGTTCCATCTGGAGCTAACAGAGCCCATTGGTTTCTCTTAGAAGTGCATCTGCAATCCCTCCAGGATGTTGAAGTCCCTCTGGCAAATTCTGAGGAAGGAGAAGGCGCAGAGAAGGGTTGAGTCACTGACCTAATTTGCAGATTAAAGTCCCTGCCACTTCCTGGGTTTAACCTTTTAAGACCATTTATCTCAGAAACCACACTGCCCCCCCCAACTCCGGCAATAAAGAACGTCTTCAAACGTAAAACTTCCAAGGACGTGCATTGTTATAAATTCACTTTTCAATGAGCGTTCCTAAAAGATCCTATCTACTTGAAGGTTCCCTGTCTTTCAATAAAAATGACTGAAAAAATTAACATCTCTGAAGAGAGACTGCAGCGGGCACTAGGCTCATTCAGTTCCGTCCTGCTTTGAACAACGTCTGATTGTCCCCAGTTCCTTTACTGAGTTTTTTTAAAGAGGAATTCGCCAGGAATCTCAGCCACAAAATACAAATCTCTCCAGATTGCTGTACACATTTGATTCAGAGGGGTTTTTCCCAAATAAGTGACAGAACTCACTAGAGAAGACCCCCCTCCACTGTTTTGTCAATGAACATGTTTACCAAGCTGCCCCATGCGCCCAGGAGGACACAGGAGGGGCCAGTAGTCCCACCGGCACTGTGAGTGTGCTGACTTCTCCCTCCAAAGGTCCGGCCAACTCTGCCGTCTTCATCACAGCCTCCGTGGCTTCCCCCAGATCAACCAGGACACTAAGACATCACCGCTTCCTGCCCATCTCATGCTGGCCTGCACGCCCCTGCACACGCCTGTGAAAGCCCCGCCCAGAGTCACAACATTCCTTGCAGATCTTACACGCTGCCCTGGGCTGTCGCGATCACCCAGACTTGGCCAGGAGACAAGAGACAGTGTCTCCTTGCAGGAGACACTATCGCTGGGACACTGGACATTCAGCGTGCCCGGTCTTTGCTATGGGGACCGATTCGATCGAGAGCTCCCAGCCACCGAACAGCATCCCTGAAATGACGACCCCACATTAAGAGCAGTGAGTGTCTCACTCTGGACGATGCTGAACGTGAGACACCCTTGGGAGCACGGCCGCCCAGGTCGGGGACCCTGGAGGTGACACAGGACAGAAACACGAGTCGGCCAAGAGGAAGCAGCAACGGAGCTCATGGCCACGTAACTGGGACTCGGGAGGGTCTGGAGCAGAGTCATGCTTGTTGATCGAGGGTCTCCCGTCAGGATCTCTGGTCTCTCTCTCTCCCCACCGCCATATCTAATTTATCCTTATTTGTATTTTTAACTTGTCTTCTTCTCATTCCGGCCAGTTTCCGCATGTCGGCCCGATGGAGGTGAGTGCCGTCTGCGTCACTCTGTGTACAGCCATCTCGGAAGGTGCGCTGCTTCCCCTCCCGTCCATTTGTCTGGTTCAGAGACAGGGCCTGCTCGGGCGTGCAGTCACTCCGGGCACGCTGATATGACCCGGCAGGCCCCAGACTCAGGGCAGCACCCCCTCGTCTCCCAGGCAACCATACACGCCCCTGAGAAGGGAGAACATGTAAGAACAACCCTGACTGCCATGGCCCATGCACAGTCCTTACGAGGGGACAGTCCCCTCCCGTGACATGCAGCAATTTGACAAGAGCTGCCGCAGGAAGATATTGCCCCCAGTGCAACAGTCGGGAGAGAGGGCAGGTGCCCGTCTCCTACAGGAAGAATGGTGGGTTCCTTCATTCCGCCCCATCCGCCCAGGCTGGGTGCTGAAGCCTGATGAACAAAGCTGCAGAGGACCTTTCCTTGCTGCTTTTAGGGAGATGACAGGCGATGTCCCCCCATTTTCCAAACCCATGCCATGGTCTCAAAGTTGGACATTTATGAATACGTTACATCATCGTTTTTTCTTGGTGGTTCTAAAGTCTCGCTGTTCATTGTCCCTGCTTTTCATTTCTACAAACACTCCTCATTTCTAGCTTTTTGGAATGCTTTAATATCTTAACTGCCCTTGCCAGAGACACGTCTATGCGGAGTTTGGTGAGCCGGGGCCACCAGCCAGCGCGAGTCCGGATCGGCCATCTACCAATTGGCCCTGGACTTCAGATACGGGAACGAGACCGTCTTTTTTCCCGGCTGGGATTCGCGGATTTGCTCCTCATCTCTCTCTGTCTCCACCTCTCTGTCCCTCTCCCTCTCTCAAAAACACACACACAAACACAGACATTCACAAACCCACCACAAATGTTTGCGCACTCCAACCAGACTCTTCTCATTCACGTTCACACCTCCCGAGTCACCAGCAACGATTTTTTCATGGAACTCTATTGGCATAAAATCGCCCTTGTGGTTCCCACCACTGATCACACTGATTACACGTGTCTGCAGAGTGTCTGTGATGCCCACTCACAAAACAGTGTGAGAATTCATTATAGAATTAATACAGAATCCACCCATCTGTCGGACTGACGCCTACATAAATCTAGGCGATGTCTGAGTAGAAAGGCATTTATTATACATCATTTACACTGAGAAACAGCTATCAGAGGTTACATAAACAATCTACCTGACAGAGGTGTTAAAATGCTATTTTTTCTATATTTTGGGTTTAAGTTGTAAAAATGCTTACATACAGTTGCTCTGCCCTATCTACAGTGGACCAAATGTCTGCGCTCTTCAAAGTTCACATGCGGAGGGAACCCCCAAGGTGCCAGTGTTGGGAGGTCAGGAGGCGGGGCCTGTGGGAGGTGAACAGGTCAGGACAATCCCACAATGGGACTGTCGCCCGTGTTGACCAGGGACCAGAGAGGAGCTTTCCTCACTCCCGGGGGGAAGACAAGGCAGGAGGACAGCCCTCGGCAAGTCAGGAAGAGCTTCAGCAGGGACCACCTTGGCCCTTTGACGCTGGCCTTCCAGCCTCCAGACTGTGATAAATAAGTGAGGGCTTCTGGCATGCCAGCCCCAGCTGAGACACTGCCAATCCTAAAATGCCATCGTCACCTTCTGTGGGGCAAGCCCATCAAGCCTGCTCCCTCCCTGGGGTTGTCCGCAGCTTAACTCCCTCTGCATTCGGCATTCAAGTTCTTTCCTCCACTACGGATCGCCGTCCAACCAACTGTAGCTCCAAGGCTCTGATACTTCTCCTAACTATTGTCCCAATTAATCTACGTCATGTTTAAACTACTCAACGTACAGTTGCCTTACTGTTGGATAAAGATTTACAACACACGCCAATTCGTGGTCCACGACTTCTAACCTCACAGCCTCCAAGCACCTGCGGGGTCCACCATCAGACCTCCCTCCAGCAGAATCTAACCTGTGCGCGCAGGGACCGGCCCACGCACCCAGCGGGCAGCAAAGCCGCCTGCTGCCTCCCAGAAAAATGTTGATCTCCACACGCATCTTCTCCATCCATTTTTCATTGTTCAGCACAATCTGACAGCAAACACGGAGATCTTTTCTCAACCAGCCGGCTGAGCACTCCATCCAGTTCTCCCCACCCCTCCCCCACACACGCACGCACTGGAACGTCTGACCCCAGCCCATTCTGCTCAATTGTTTCCAGAAGGTTCGCACACTTAACCCAAGAGGCTCTGTGCTGTGTTTCATTCCCCAGAGTTGCTTAGAATCATCGCATTTGATATTATTTATTGCAATGGTAAAGAAATTACAGTCTAGAAATTTAAAAAACTCCCTGAAGACAAATATTCACTAACCTTAGAGATGGTCTGGGTAGAGCCTGCCTCCGCCCGGGTGACAGACATCCTGCAGGAAGGTGCAGGCTACTCTGATCCCACCCCCCGTGACCCGCAGGCCCAGGTGGAGGCCTGTCCTGGCCGCCTCGGCCCTGGGGTGCCGGTGTGCGAAGGGTGTGGCAGGGCTCACCTGCACCAGACCGTCCCACGCGCTCAGCACCTGGTCCCCCCCCTGGTTATTTGTTAACGGTCTGCACTCGCCCAGCAGAGGGATCTGTGACTTCGGCCAGGCCCAGGGCAGGCAGTGTGCCCTAGTAGAATCAGTACTTTTAAAAAATTATAGATATTTTAAAGGCATGTGTAGAAATTCACTGAAAAGATTACAGCTTAAATGTACACACGCGCACACACATAATCAGTCTTTATACCGTCCCACTAATCACAGGCACGATTTTCTGAACAAAATTAATTCTGCCTCCCACTCACTGGCTTGGTACTGAAAAGACACTAAAATGAACCACAGCGGTTGCTGGACCAGAGGCGTGAGGAGCAGACGATTACTGCCCTCAGAAAGGAAGGTGTTTGCTACGTCTCCTTGGAAATCCCGGGGCCGGTGTCCTCTCACACCCAGTTCTGGTCGTTTTCCAATTTATTCTTTTCTAGCTGGAAGCGGGTTCAGACTTCAAGCTCACAAACGTCACATTAAACCTGAGGGGATCGCCTTCTTCGGACTAATTATTTCACGCCTTTTTCTCTGCGTTTTTAAGATTTGAATGGTGAAGAAAGTGTGTAAGCTACAGCCCTCGAAGCCACGCTATAGTGGTTTCTGAAGACTGTAAGGGCCGTGTGAAAACCCACCTCGGAAATCAGCCCAAGAAGGGTTTCCAGTCTTAATCCTGTTTCTCGGGGGACTGAGTTTCTGGGACGTGGGGGACCCTGGCCTCCGTTCACAGGGAAGCTTCTGCCCCCCGCTCCTTCTGCCAGCGCGCAGTCCCGTGTGTGGGGAGCCAGGAGGTCTCCCTCCACCCAGACGACAAGCGAATGTGACCACACTGAAAACTGGAGCGCTATGAGCCACGGGGCAAACAGCTGCCCCGAATGGGAGAGAGCCACGGAGGGAGGAACACAGGGAGCCCCGACTCCACTGCACAGGCCCCAGGCAGACAGGGAAGTCCAGGTGTGCCTGAGAAAGTCCTGGGGTCCCCCCAGGGGCCTGACTGACACCCAGAAACCCCAGGAGGACCCCCACTTTGTGGGCTTCATCTCCAGGAGCTCAACCAGGTCCCCCCAGACACGGTAATACCACGTCGAATGTTCACACTAATAACCTGAAGACGTCTTCCGTCCACAGAGCCTGGGACAGGGAGCGGCCATCCCTGACCTGAGCACTGGGAGTGACCACATGTGAACACAGAAATAGAGCCGATGGCTCTGAGGACGGGACCTGGGGGGCAGGGGGCGAGCCCTGGGTTCTCCAGGGTCTGGGGCATCTGGCCGCAGCCCAGGGCTGGACTCCACGTGCACAGCGCAGGCCGGCACCAGGCCCAGTCACAGATGCCCGATGCTTCAGGGTTTGTGTAACATTTGGCTTTTGGGGATTCGTAGGGTAAATTGGACATAACTGAAACTGGAGAGAAAAACACAATGTTTAGGTACCGTTTCCAGCTGTACAGACACAAACGTACGGCATGGAAGTGATGACGACCAAGCGCTGATCACTTCTAAGAACCGTGTTTCACCTGCAGAGCGCAACTTGAAGAGCTTCGTCCCCGGAACAGACTCCTGGCACACGGGGCAGACACGCTCTGTTCTGTACCTGGTGAGCAGCCCCAAGGACACGGGGGCTTCCCGCAGTGTAATGTACATCCAGGTGACCCGGGTTGAAAAGGAAGGACCCTCCAGAGGTGGGGAAAAATTGTAAGCCATGCAAAAAGTGCAATAACAGTAAAAACTGCAGATCTGGACCTGGAACTTGTGAGCCATACATAGTAAAAGGTACATAGTAATAAAAAGCATAAAACATCTACAAATTTTAAAGCGCATTGGTAAGGATAACTTACAAGGTGGCACTGTGTTACTGTCGGCCTCCGCTGAATCAGTATTCAGATCTTTTTCCCCAGACCAGAGCGGCACAGAGGCCTGGCAGGTGAACCACCTGAAGGCCTGGCAGGTGCCGATGTGCTGACAGGCCGGCTCCGGCCAAGGTGATACGGTGATAAGTGCGTGGGAAACCGCACAGCTTAGGGCGCCAGCTACTGGCCGTTTTTACACACGTGGGCCCAGCAGAAATGCCTGCGTGTTAGTATTTCCCACCCGAAACCTGCAGCCCGGGAGCGCCCACCGACTCACCGCTTCTCTGAGGGCGCTGGGGATCCAGCGGGGTTCCAGGTTGGGGATGAGTGGTTTTCCCAATAACGCCGTGTGGCCTCAGGCTCCCCAGAAAGGATGCCCATGAACCTGGTCAGGTTCTTTTTGCTCACCTTGAGCGGCTGAGGGTTCACGCCGGGGCTCCCTGTTCCCTAGGTGCGTCCAGGGCGCTGCGCATCCGCACACGGGAACCCGCGGCCCGGCTCTGCGGTTCAGCTCAGCTGCGTGGGGGCAGGCTCACCTGCAACCCGCTCAGGTGAGGCGCGAGGGCGCCTTCCACCCAGCGGAGACTCAGACGGGAGTCAGATCCGCAGGCTGCAGCCCCCAGCCCACCTTACATGTGTGGCGGAGCCTTGTCCCTGGACCTCCCCGTTTGGCACAACTGTTTCCAACAGGGACACAGAGGAGTTTAGGGACAGCGAGGACCCTGGCCTTTCTGCCTGGGAGCCGGCCCGATGGTCTGTCCACACATACACACACTCTCACCAGCTGGGCAAGTACAGGCCAGAGGTGGTGGAGGGGCACGGGGGCTGGGGAGGGACCGGCTGCAACATTTTCAAGGGGCTGAGCACCCCCCAACCCCGCCCGTTGCCTGGCGGCTGCTGGGTATAAATTGCACCTGGTGCTCCCGTCCAGACCTCGGGTTCCACAAACATCTCCTGCAGAGTCTGGGGCCAACATGAGAGTGTGCCCCAGGACATGCGGGCTTCCCCGCTTCACCCCAGGTACCCGGTGAGGCTGGAGTCAACAGCAGCCCATTTCGGGCTAGACCATCATTACCCCAAGACTGAAAATGTTCTCTGTCAGCTGGTGGAACGCACGTGCCCTAGTCAAGGTCTCTGTCCCAGAACACCACTGTCAGGACAACTTCAACGACACTCCTGTGCCCAGTTCTGGAGGCCGAGAGCTGGAGCTCGGGGCCAGCCCAGTCAGCTCTGGCAAGACCCATCTCCTGGCCTGGGGACAGCCACCTCCCTGATATGTCTTCACAGGACGAAGAGAGAGCTCAGCATCTTCCTCCTCCCACAGGGACGCTGACCCTGTCACAGGGGCCACCCTCACGCCCCCAGGGCCCCAGTTCCCGATGCTGTCACACTGTGGGGGCTCAGGTTCCAGCACACGCATTTCGGGGGACACGGACATTTAGTCCCCAAGAGCAAACCCCCATGAGGTTCTAGGGGAGACGTCAGGAGATACGAACACCTGTTGGGGGGACCCCTTCGCACCTGCTCTTGCTTCCCCCGTCCCCAAGCTGCCACTTCCAACAGCACGTGTGATGTTGGACCAAACTGGGCACCGGCACTGGCCGTCCAGGCAGATCTGTGGCTGGTCCCCCCAGGCCTGGACTCAGCTGCCCCATGTCTGGCCCCTTGCCCCTCAAGGGCCGCTTCTCTGAGCTCTCGGGGGGTGTGCATGATTCCTCAGGGGGGCTGCAAGGACTCCACCCAGGGTCCCCCTCCTGGGACACCTCTGTAAACACTGCATCCGAGGAGTTTTGCAGGGACCCCGGGGGCGGCTGGCATCTGAGCAGCTGGGGCTGCTCCGGGACGTTCTCGCCGGGTCCAGATGAAGGACGGCAGCCTCCCAGCCCCCTCCCTCCCATGCGAGTTGGAGCTGCACGCGCAGTGCATCAGAGACGCCCGCTACCGCAGAACTCTCCGAGGTGCCCCCGGCGTCAGGGTGCGGAGCAGAGCGCACATCAGTTTGTCCTTCGCTGCCGCACGACGTCCCTGCACGCGGCAGACCTGGGTCCTTTACAGCCATTCAGGTCGGGGGAAATGTCACTAAGACCAGAAGGTGGAGCAGGGCCCCTTTGTCACCTGGCTTCCGCTCCGCTCCCCTACATTTCCAGCAGCTTCTGTCTCAGGCAGCCACTCCCCCTTCGCCCCCCTCAGGCAGAGAGTTCCCAAGTCGGATCGGACTTCCTTTCCTCCTATTTCTGAAACACGACCTTTCTATTTTACTCCAATGTCACCATCTTATCACCCAGACCCTCATCACCTCGTGAGCAGGTTATTCCAAAGGCCACGAAATAATGTGAAGGCGGCCTGTTCACAGCTGCTGCCTTTCCATTGTAGTTTCTCCTGGACGCAGCTTTAATGTGTCTGAAAGTCAGAAACAGAGTCGCCCCGATGCACTGTTTCCACAACGCTGACCTCTGGTGAACTAAGTTGGACGGTGTCCCATGTTCTAAATGAGAAACTCGTTCTTCGGTTTTCAGCAGTTTCCATAATCGACCTTCGGCCTGGCTCTCCGAATGTGCCAGCTCCTTCAGCTCCACCAATTTTGTCTTTTCCGACAAAACTGGGCTCCTTGTTTGAAAAAAAAAACAAACAGAAAACACTCTTCATTCCACCGCTACACCCGTGACAGCGAAGGCGCTCTTCATTCTTCCCCCCTTCCCTCAGCCTGAGGCCGCTTCTTGGAAGCCTCTTCTGGACCAGCAGCCTCGCTTATTTCTTCTAGAAATCAGCTCACGGTGCTAAATGCTTGCTCTGCTCGTTCGGTGGGTGAGCGGGACCTGGCGGGATCGCCACCCCTGTTTCTGAGCCCCTTCCCCTCAAGGACATTCTGAGCTGCTACTCTTGGGGGGCTGAAGCTTCTTCCAAAATTCTGCAGAATTAGCTGCCAGGTAATCAAGAGGACCTGTCGAAGCAGGTGAACACCGTCTCACTTTGTGGAGTTTTCAAGTCCTCGACTCAAGTCCAAAACTGGAAACTAAAAAGAACAAAAACCTTTTACTCGTGTAAAGTTTACAAGTGGCACAGTAACTTTCAAAGGTCAAATTTCAACATTAGTCTTATGGCCAAAACACCTCATAAAAATAAATGAGGGAAGTCATAATGGAACCTAAAGATGAGAATGGCATAAATTATTATTTTAGGATCCTAAAAGTCTTATGGTACATTTTTTAGTATTAAAGTTATGAGAAAAAAACCCTTTTTTATGATACTGTCGCCAGGGAAAGCAGAACGTGTAACTTGGAGGCTGCCCACCTCACCCACGCTGCCTCCACATTTAATTTTTGCTTTGAGGAGTGGGATTCGACGGTTCTCTGCCCCAATCACCAGCGTAGGAAACACACTTGATTCTGTTTTCAGGGCGCTGTTCCCCCTGAATCGGTGCTGCGGCCGTGCCCGTGGTGTGGGTGGCAGAATGACGGTCCCAGCTCCGGGTGAGTGACGCGTGATCTCCACCGTGCTCAGAAACACAGAATGAAAAGCGGAGGAGTTCTCGGGAAGTGGGTAGACACTTCCAAGGAAAGCAGGAGGGAGTCAGAACCGTGTGGCACTCAGGGCATCGGCCCTGCCTGTTTCCGTTCTTCATGGAAAAGGGACCCCCAGCTGCCCCCGCTTCCTCCTGGACGATGCGGTGGTCGCCCTGGTGTCTCGGGACATCGACCTCGGTTGTCACATTTCCTGGTGGGTGGACGGACCCAAATTCAATGCTTCAGACGGGGACATCTTTGTTGCGCCCTGTGTCATGGACAAAGCTGCCGTCAACTTCTGTCCGAGTGGTGGGCAGACGCCCCTGTTCTGGACGTGCAGCAGGAGTGTCACTGGGGGGCCCTGTGCACCCCCATCTGCCCAGCACCCGGTGCCCGATGCCACCTGTCAGCACATCCGTCTGTGCGCTCCCCCACAGACCACGCCCTCTCGTGCCGCGGGGCTCCTACCGTTCGAGGGTCCTTCACAGTGAAGTGCCGAGGACCTGAAGAAGCGTCTTCATCAGACAATACAATTACAGCGTGGAAGCAGGAATTCGTATTTTTTTCCTATTTAAGAGGTTTTCATTATCAGGGAAATAAGCCATTTCATACTGGACCACCTGCAAATAATGCTAAATTCCAGGCTTTGTTCCATATGGTTAGTGGATTTTTGTCCTAAGAAAGATCCTCAAAGCAACAGCTGATTGTGCCAAAAAGCATTTTTAAAGGAGTACTGTAAACAAGAAACACCCTGATCGTTTATTTAGAATAGGATAGTTCGAAGTTACATTTGATATGTATAACGGTGACAATTTGAATACACTCACACAGTTATAATATGTTCTATTTTGTGCATAAAATATAGAAGGAAATATTAATAGAAAAATCTTAATAATATTTTTTGCTCCTTTTGTGGAAGGAAAATTCTGATGAAAAGACTCTTCGCACTCCAGTGCACACAAAGAACATAAATCTGGGCACAAAGAGCTCATAACCGCGGTGGCAGAGGCGGCCTCACTGGGCCTCAGGCCAACCCCTGTTTGGGGACCACATAGCAGGAGCTGTCCCGTGCCCCAATAGGCACGGGGTTCCCTCGCGACCCAGGTGAAAACCACGGGAGATCGGGGCGAATCCGCGGGCTCCAGAGAAGACCACGGCCGCATGCCGAGGTCGCGTTCGTTGCTGCTTCACACAGAAGTTCCAGGACGCTTCCAGGACTCACGAGGTTTGCCGGGGCTAACACTGCCAGACCCTGGTGATCGAATCGTGAGAGGAAACAGAACAGTAAGTTTGCTGGTGTTACAGATTCTAGTGCTTGTGGGAACATCACACTACGTACAGGATGTATAAAGAGCGATGTTAACTTAAAGCAGAAGCGAATGAAATGTGATCTGTCAAAATCAGCTCATCCCCTCAGACCCGTCTCACATGTAGGTCTTTGACATGAAGCTAAATTTGATTGTGATAAACATTTAAGGAAAACTTACATGTTCTTCGTATGTCACAGTAGTGTTTAACCATGGTTACTTTCTAATGTAGTTAATGAAGAATGCTACCTTGTTTCTAAACACAGAAAAGAGCTTCTAAAATTTCCTCAGGAATTCACATGTTTCTCACCACTTTTCTCCTGAGAACCAATTGTCACTGGCCTGTCTCTACGTGAAGCACAGTTCTGACCTCCGAAACCCTCCCCGCAGACCCGAGCCCCCACTCGGTTCCCAAACATGTTCTTTTGGGAACAAATTTATTATAGACAATCATATGTAACGGTCTTTTCTTGCATAATGGCGTAAGTTTGGGGGCAGGATTTGAGAAGCACTAAGAAAATGAATGACAAATTCCAACTACGTTGAAGGATTTCAGCCACCTAAACAAGGTCGTTTTTTGAAGCCAAAGTCATTACATCTAAGTCTGTAAGGCCCTGAGCCGTGTTGCCGAGTCATGGAATTATCACCGCCCGTTAGGACGGGGGGGGCTTCTCCCTGGTGGTCCTAGGACCACGCGCACAGCCCAGCTCTGTAAGGCGTATTGATTACTATGGGGAAAACGTATGGAGCATAGAAATTCACAACACGTGGGGTTAAAAATAGTGTTTTGAACCAAGAGGGTCTGCTTGGAGAGCTGATGACTTGGTCGTTTTGGTCCCACAGAGCAGCTGGTAGCTATTGATTCTGTCTGTCAAGACGAAAAATTGATTGTGGGCAAAAACTATTCTCTTCAGAAACCAGCAGCATCTGAGTGGTGACTCAACAGGAATCTTAATGAAGAGCCACGATTCTTGCCGGTGCTGACATTTCCGCAGCACGTCACAGGGTGCAAGGACACACACCTCTGACTCCTTGTTCAAACAGCTGCTGCGGCCGCGGCTCTCTGGCTGACCTCAACACGCTCTCCAGACTTTAAATCTGTCCTGCAGGCGCTGGAAGGACTTCACGGAGGAGCTGACATTTGAGCGGATTGGTGGGAAACAGGCGTCTTTGACCTCTGGGAGGATGCTTGTCCCACTGTCGTCCCTTGAAAAGCCAGCTGAGCCATGATCCCCTCCCAGGCTCTCCCCCGGGACGCCGTCCTTCTGACTCACAATCTGTATCTGGACCCAGTTTCTGCCTGAGGACGTTTCTGTGTTCTTGCCAAGGCCATCGGAAGGCTCACAGTGGGGAACCCAAGGGAACGGCGGAAGCGAAAACCCACAACAGGTGTGCAGGTGTGTCCTCGAACGTGGCTGTCACGTGGCCCAGAAATCAGTAAAATTCAGTATCTTCAGTATCTGTACATACACAAGATGGGCTATGAAGACATGTTTCTGGGACGGTGTGTTCCAGGAGAGAATGAGACTCCAGACTTCGGTCACATTTGGAACGAACACAAGGTTAAGTCCCTACCTCCCTGGGAAGATGGAGACTTGCTGGGTTGCGGCTCCCGGACAAAGAGGGTGCGAGGGGACATCGTGGCTGGCAGAAACGACACCCAGCAGTGTGCCTGTCAGTGAGAGCACGGACAGGGCCCCGAAGAAATTTAAGTCCCTAGGCCAGCGCTTACGTCACTAAACCACGTTACGTTCCCACTCTGATTTTGGATTGTCTCTTCTTCCCATCATTTTCCAGAGTGTGCCCCTCAACTGCAACCCCTTCTGCTAAGGACGCTCCCTCTCCGCAAGACTCCGCCACCTTCCTCCGTGAGAAAGAGAGGACAGGCACCAGGCACTGAGAGACATTTGAGTCCTTAAACATTATGATTATTATCATTATTATCATTATTATTATTACATGAAAGGGGGCACACAACTAAAAACATTATTGACCAAATTGAATTTTAAGAAACACAAGTTTTAAATATTAAATCATGTATCAGTTGGAATTCTGGTTTTGATTTTTCCTCTTCCCCTGGTTTTGTGGGAGCTGGCAGAGGGTATGAGAGCCAGAAAGGAAATACTTTTCATTGCTTTCAACCTAAAGATAATGTGTGGTTTTCACAGGTGCAGAAACGTACTTCTGTTCCTGCTCCTGAAGTTGCGAAGTCCCGAGGTTTCCGGGGGTGGCATTTCCCCCTGGACGGTTCTCCGTTTCCCTGTCCGGGCTCACTGTCCTGGTGACCCCCAGGCTTGTGGCCCTTCCATGGGACCTCCTGACAGATATGCAGTCCCGGCCCAGGCCTCTCTCCTCAACTTCACATCGAAGAGCCTACCATCTTCGTGAGAAGTTCACTTCGAAGCTCATGTTCAAGTGTAACCCTCACAGACCCCCCGACACAAAGCTGTTGAAGAAAACTTGGGTTCTGCAGTAGCCAAAAACCATTCAATCACTTTTAGAGCCCTGGCTGGTGTAGCTCAGTGGATTGAGCGCGGGCCTGCGAACCAGAGTATTGCGGTTCGATTCCCAGTCGAGGCATATGCCCGGGTTGCAGGCCAGTTCCCAGCGGGGGACTCACAAGAGGCAACCATACACTGATATTTCTCTCCTTCTCTCCTTCCCTTCCCCTCTAAGGATAAATAAATAAAATATTTTTAAAAATTCAATCACTTTTAGCCATCACGTACTGTTGGTCATTCATCCACTGTTTTATGGGATTCTTTAACAAAACTTTGAGAGGTCCTTTGTGTTAAAAAATGATTTATTTCCCTTTAAAACAATGTTGGGGTGATGATTTGCGGTCACAATCGCATCATTAGAACAGAAGGGGACGCACAATGGCTGACTTACGACCCACTGTTTCATGAGAACAGAATTTCTCAAAAGACTTGATTAAACTTGCTGATGTCGGAAGAACAGTTAAGAGGCCAGATAGAAAGAACTAAAAATACATAAAATACATCCAAGGATAGGATGGAACTTCACTGCCAAGTGAAGAAAGAAACATGGTATTCTCCTTCCTGATGAGATACGTCCTCTGAAATAACAAGATCGATGCTCGCGGGACCGGAGACGGTGCTGGGGGGGAAACTGGAAGACCCTGCTGCCCGGGGCCTCCCCCCACCCCACCTTCACCCTCGCCTCCCGGCTCAGCCATCCCCACCAGCCCGAGACCACTTCCCGGACCTGCAGACGGCAGGCGACGTCTTGGGCAATCCCTCCAGAGAGATTTCAGGGTCAGCCCCGATTTCTCCCTGCTCTTCGTCTGGAAAGCGTCTCGCCTGTTGCTTGCTTGCCTTCCCTGCAGTCACAGCCTATCAAAGGCTGTGGTTTTCAGTTCTTCTCCACGTCCGTTTCTGGAGCTTTCCTCTAGTGCCCTGTAACCGGGGAGGTTGTCGGGAAAAGCAGCCGCTGATGTTTGAGATTGGCTCATAAATGTCGTCACTCTCGGTAACACTGCGATGTTCTAGTGATTCATTATACGCCCCACACTGCCATCTCTACAATTGTTTTACTGATGAGGGAACTGAGGCTCGGAGAAATTAAGTTGCTCGCCTAAAGCTGCCCTGAGAAGCCAAGGTGATTAAACCTGGGACCAGCTGGGTTACGATCATTTAGTCGTCCCCAGCCTGGGTCAGACGGAAGGGCCTCCTCCTCCTCACACTATCTGTTTCAGACACACTTAACATTTTAATTCTTTTCTTATAACTTCATTCTCTCCCTTGCACATTGGTGTGTAACAGAGTCACTGAACGCAATACATTCTCACTGCCCCCCGCCATCCCCACTATCTCCTGGAAGACTTCTCCCCCTGTGGGTTTCAAGTTCAATGCCCACTCCCCCACGAGGCCTTCCCAACCCCCCACTCTGGCAAGGCACTAAATCTATGGGTCCCTGTAGGAAAAAACAGGCCCAGGACGGCTGGCCTTCTGCTGGGGCCCTGCCCACGGGTGTGAGCCCCCCACAGGCCAATGGCCACGGGTTCGAGAAGGCAGGGGAAGCAAAGGCATCTGCATTTTAATCCAGAACCCCACGAGCCATGGTTGCGTAATCTGTAAAATGGGGAATGGTGTCCAATGTGTGTGGACATTGGAGAAACATCATGTAGATAAATAAAACCCTATGTCAATAATCAGTTGTCTGGGCCCACAGATTATAATTCTCCTCTCCCCACCCCGGTCTACACGGGCTCTGCGTCACGCTCTCGTCTGCCCTCCCAGCCCCAGGGCTCTGCCGGGCTCGCTGCTTCGGCCACACAGGGCAGCTTTCTCTGGACACCCCTCCAGTCCTGCCACGAATGGGAAAGTCTAGGTGGGGGTTGCCACCTCAGCCCGTATTCATGAGCCCCCCACCCCCGCTGAGCTGGCTTTGCCTGCGTTCGTGTGTCATATTAGACCAGCAGAGAGAAATCTCACACAGCAAAGGGAAGAGTCAGAAGGTGCGTTCTTGGGGTGGGGAGTGTTTCTCCTTCCAACTTCTCTTTAGAAATGCATTTCTCTTGAGAGCCCTCTGGGGTTTGCTGATGTTTACGTCCCCGTCCAAGGCTATCGGTGGACCTGAAGAAGGATGAGTCAGGCCACGCATACTTGGTCGTTGTCACCGGGACCGGCCACCAGTCACAGTGACCTGAAGGAGGGTTTGAGGCAGCGTGTTCCAGTCAGCAGTCCTGGGAATGGATGAACACTGTTCACCCTAAAATACGGCTCAGCATGACTCAGAGAGAGGCCATTAAAGGTACCCCATCGACCCCTGTCCCGAGGAAAGAGGCGGTCGCTCTGTTCCAAGGCCGACATGCAGACCGATGGAGGTGCACTGTCACTTAAATGGGGTCAGGCCAGGATGTGGCTCTGCTGACCCCACACCTGTCACTAGGGTCTCCGGCCCCGGGTGCCTCTTTCCCGGGCTGGGGGCACTTCACCCCCACGGCGGGCCCCCCCTCTGAGAGTGCCTCAGCCGCCCTGCCCATCGCCACCTTTGGAAGTCCTCCTGGCTCTCCTCCTCGGGTGGCTGCTAATTCCATGTCACTCTCCAGTGGACAGGGACATGGAAGGTCACCCTCTGTCTTCCTGATGTCTCCAGAATTTGAGTCTTTGGGGTCAGCTCTTCCCAGGCCGGGCCGCACTGGGACTGTCAGCCCAGCCGGGGCGGGGGTGGGGGGGGTGGTCAGTCTGTGTTTGCGTCCCTGGGTGTGACAGCCGGCACCGACTCCACAGAAACCCCCCCCCATACGCACACCCAGCTCTCCCTGCCTCTCTCCTCGTCTCTCTGATGTCTCTCCCTGCTCTGACTGTCCACAGCAAGGTGGGTATCAATTGCAAATAAAAATGAACTTGGAAAAAAAGTTAATTCTGGGATTTTATGCTGGTTGTGTTAAAACATTGGGAGGATGGAAGAGCCACTTGCCAGGAAGACCGTCGTGACTCAGTGGGGATTTCTTTCCCCCCACAATTCTTTACTGCACAACCCACGCTTACTCCTGGGAACCAGCTTCCACGGACACCCGGTAAGAAACAACAGCGAGATTCCCCTTCCCGTGACGGGGGCAGGGGTCTCCATGACCTCAGTCACTTAATATAGGAAACTGTAATTTGAAATAAAAAGATTTTTTATATCCAAATGTGGATAATTTAATAATTAAAATAAATTCATCTTTTAAGATGACACTGTGCAGCTCTACCTAGTGGGCTGTGTGTTGGCCACATGCAGCCCTGCCACGTAGGACACGCCACGCCGAGGCCCTCACAGACACACGCACTCCCGTGTCACTGGGGTGACTTCTGTCTCTCAGCGACAGGTGTGTGCGTGTTGAGACGTATACCCATTAATTATGAAAGAAAACGCATACTAAATGTCCGCAGGACTGCAGCTTCCTTCCCACCAAGTCCAACCACGTCATTTAAGGCACCTCACCGGCACTGGCGTTTTGAGAGGTTGTTAGTTGAGCTCCCCCTCCCACAATAAAGAGACTTGTGGGGATTACTCATCACAGGTAAATACATTTTTTAAAAATCTAATGTGAAATGTTTTTTCATTGTGAACCAAAATGAGAAGATGGCTTCTCTACTCTGAACTTAGCCTGCTGCTCGCGAAGTCGCAGGCTTGTGTAGCCAGCAGGTACCGACTACCCGGCCAGTGCTGGTGCGATGAACTAGCATCTTAGCTCATTGTCCTCAGGCAGCAGGACAGACTCTGCGCGAAAATGGGTGATTCCCTTCCAGGGAGGGGAGGTGTGGTTAGCCTTCACGCCTTCACGTTTGTGAACGCTGCTGACGTTACTGCCCACCCATGCCTGTGGTGTGAGAAACACTAAAGGAGACACGGTAATGGTTAAGGAGCAAAGTGCTCACGGAGAGGCCAGACCCCAGAGACCCCCGGCACCTTCTGCTGTGTCTCGTCCTCGGACTTTACCCACAGGGACCGTGGGCCCAAGGCAAAAGCCCTTCCCACACGGCCTAGCACGTTTGTCCCTGTACTTTTGCTTCTACTGGTTTTTCTGTACTGGGAAGGTTTGTCCACTGCCCATCGACAACAGGCTGGGACTTTCAAAGACTAACCCAACCACCCCTCCGGAAACGGCGCGTCTTGTTTCAGCAGATGCAGAAAACGGTGGTGTCCAGCGTCCTCCTCACCAACGCCCAGGTCTGCACGGGAGTCATTCCCGTGTGTTCTTCTGCCTTTCTCGGCAGCGAGCGCCGGTGAGAGGCTGCGTCATGGGTGCACTTGGTGTGGACATTCCGTGCTTTCGCGCAGAGGGAGAAGCCGTCACTCCCGCCTCCGTTGCAGGGAATGGGGCTGGGAGCAGGAACCCCGACCTGAACAACACACAAGCGGTCTCTAAATCACCCAAGACTGACTGGGTACAATCCAAAGCCGCGTTCGTGAAATGCAGGCTATGGCACTATACTTTGGAAAGCCTCGCAGTGCACACAATAAATATTAATAAACGCTACACTCACCCAGATGCCAGCCCTGTGGGTAACGTCTCGCTGGCCGGGACAGCTCTCGCTAAATTTGCCTAGAAAACTGCTTTGCCTGGAGACTGCATTTTGGAAGTCGAATCCGTCTCACGGGTGACTGTCAGTCGGTCAGAGTTTACTCCCCCCGTGGACTCTGCTACATGCAAACCAAGTAACGGTCACGGCAAATGCACGGGGCCCCAGCGCACGCCGCCACCTCGATTCTTCATGGGGAAGCTCCGGTCCACTTCCAACCACGGAAAGCCACCACGGGCCGGCTGGCTCCGTTTCTGCCACCGCAGCCTGGTGACACACACTTCTGTCTCAGCAGGTATGAGGTGACAGGCAATCAGCCCCCGTGGTTCACGGCAGGGACACAGGGAGGGCACGCTACCCGGTGATTCGAGGTGCAGAGAACACGAGTGAGGGGCTCCCCAAGCTCAGCCAGGTGAGGAGCGGCTCCCCCATCTCCAGGGCAGGATTTCAGGTCTCAGGAAGCACTGCCACCTCCCCCAGCTGCCCGGGGGCTGGGGGGTTGCTGCTGCCACGGGACTGTCAGCATGGACGCACTCACGGACGGCGCCCAGTGGGGCAGCACGCCCCTGCTCTTAAAAACAGCACGTCCCACGAAGAACCCGGCCTCTCTGAAGGGGAGGCACACACCTCTCTGGGCCGTGGAAAACATAAATACGAGTTCGCTTCTTCAGCTATTTTGAGAACAGTGGTCAGGAAGGTCTGTTTTCCATGCATTTTTTTTATTATAAAACTGCAACAGTGACATCCAGTGTCTGGTGAAATTAATGGCAGGTTGTCCCGGAGGACGCACAGAACTCATAGTTCCAGTAGAGCTGTTTGTGCTTATTTTTCCACAGGAACATGTACATAGAAGCACGCTGATCGTTCAACGTGGTTTTATCAATTTGGGGGGATTGCCAGCACCCTTCGTGGTGGGCACACAGATGGCAGGAGCGTGGTGGGCGTTCACACTAAAAACTTGCCTGGAAAATACACAAAACTGTCACTGCTCAGAGAAGACAAATTTGTATATGTAGAAATTGCTCTTGAATTTAGGAAAAATAAACTACAGACACAAATTAATTCAGTGAGATCATAGAACACAGAGCCAGTTTACAAAAATTAATTATATTTCTATATACTAGCAAATAGTTGGAAAGTATAATTTTAAAAAATACATTTTCTATAGCATGTAACTGAATGCCCTAGAAACTGCTCTAAATAAGTGCTAGATAAAATTGTAAGGCCTAAATAAATGAAGAGAAACACTACTTTCATGCTATTTCTTGTAAATAGTCGGGAACTAATGTGTCTTTCAAAGATACTGGTTCTCCCCAACTTGGCCAGCAGATTGAAAGCGCCGCTGATCGCAATCCCTGCAGACTTTTCTGAGACGCCAACAAGGTGGGTCCGGGGACAGGAGGAGACCCAGGAGTCTGGGACAATTGTCACGACAAAGCAGAAAGGTGGGGCCCGTCCAGCAATGGTGACACAGTGGTGCGTGCGGTGTCAATGGGGGAACAACCCAGACCGGGGGGACCCATCTGGGGCCCAGACACAGAGCCACACCTGTTTCTGGTCGGCTGGGGTTGGGCAGAAGCACTGAGGTCATCCAGTGAAAATGGCGAGGTGTTTAATTGGATGGTGCCGGACTGCAAGACACTGGTAGCAAGTGAAAAATTAGCCTTGACCCCTAATCACTGGGTACATAAAACACTGTCGAAAGAGGATCTGAGACTTCAACATAACAATCGAGAAACCCAAGTCTTCCAGAAAAACACACCACGGGTCCGGTTCCGGCGAACAGTTTTGGGACGCGCAGTTATACACACATACGCACACAAACAACCACTAAAATGAATAAATTTGTCTTCGCCGGCATTTCAAGTCTCTGCCCTTTGCCACTAAGAAAAGAACAGGTGATCCACAGGTTCAGGGGGAAAATTATCTGTAATGTCCTATTTGTCTGAGCGACACTTGTTTGCACCCAGAGTGTCTGCAAGACTCCAAGTAAATGTGAAAAACCCTATAAACAGAAATTCAGCGCATGACTGGGACAAGACTTCACAAGGAGAGGCACAAACAGCCCGTAACTACCCAACAAGGGGCGGATTAAACCCACCGGGAAGTAGCACCTCCCATTCATTACGATGCCTCCAGAGAAAGTGTGTTCGGTGCCAGGCCCCGGGCAGCTGGTGGGGCAACGAATCCCGAGTGCTGCTCTCGGGAGGGTAATTGCCTGGGAAACTGCCACCGCGCCCTCCCACGTCAAACACTCAGCTCACCGGAGGCCTGGCTCCTCCCGCACCTCAGGAAGGTGTTCAAGACACAGGAAAAGCGAGATGCGGACGAGGACTCAAACACCAACAGTCACGGAAGCCTTGTTCCCGTGAGCCTTCCCTGGAGAGAGGTGGGCACACACTGTCCTTGTGGAGGTCGCCGCAGGTCACACGGCGGCAGCAGCAGCGGCAGGTGCGTCGACGCCAACTGTGCGCCTCGCGGGCGAAGGCCCACGGCTGCGGTGGGGACAGCGGCGGGTGCAGATAACCAGACCGAGTGGGCCGGCCACTGGGCTCCGTGCCCAGGAGACCTGACTGGGGCCAGGGGCAGATCTGATGAAGAGGGTGCTTCTCAGGGAGGTGCCAGGTGGCGGCAGGCCCGAGAAATCCCTACAGCTTCATAGAAATGTCCCGTGCCCGGTTCTCTGTGCTGTGCCCACGAGCCAAAACCCACCGGTGCCAGTCTCCAGTTTTCCATCTGTAATAAACAGGGATGGGCAGAGCCAACACCTCAAGGGCTGGTTTTCAGCTTACAGATGTTTTTATTCTCAGGCGGGGGGGTGCCAACCTGGGACCTTTGTCTGCAATATCTGGGGACGTGTCCGCTTGTCGGAACTTGGGCGAAGGGTGTGCTACTCGGGCAGAAGCCGGAGATGCTGCCGGACATCGCAAAGGCGCGATCTGTCCCCACGCGGGACAGTGACTGCTCCACACGCCAACAGTGGGGCCCCTCCCCTATCCGTTCTCCTTCTGCTCTTCGGGACTGAAAGGAGTTGCCCACAGGGGGGGTCCCACCTGCAGCCCACAGGCCACATGCAGCCCAGGGTGGCTGTGAATGCGGCCCAACACGAAACCTTCTTTTCTCATCAGTTTTTGTTAGTGTTTGTGTGTTTAATGTATGGCCCGAGACAACTCTTCTTCCGTGTGGCCCAAAAGGCCGGACATCCCTTTACACACCTGCACACCTGTAGGTTGGCTTGTGGTATTTAACTAATCCACCCGCGTTGGAAGCTGCGACCCTTGAGAATCAGCTCGGGTGGATTTTCCCTGCCACTGGTGACCGATCTCCCTGACACCACTTCTCGGGGGAGCCTTCTCGTCGCACTGACTTTCAACCGATACTAAGTTCTACTGTAGGGTCTGTTTCAGAACAACTCCACTTCTTTTTAAAAAGTGTGTTGTGCCATCGTCTTAAAAATCACTACTTTTTTCAGTGTTTCACTTTCCGGCAGCGACTCAGGCATTTTTATGTCTTGCATGCGCTGCACACACCACAAAACTCTGGGTCACACTGAGTTTTTGTATCTGTCAGAGTCATAATGATCAGATGTGAAATTGTTCAAATGATCCTTACAAAATTTGTCTTAGCTTTCTTCCCCCTTTCATCCTTCCAGGTAAATTTTAAAATGCTGTCATACATCAATGCTGAGAACTAACAGAAATCCAAATGCATTTTAGAAGTTGAGTAAATGCATTTTTGTATACTAGATTAAAAACTTACACAGAATTTATGTGAAAATAAGCAGACCTAAAATGCTTGCAAAAATTTATGCTAAGTATTTTGCACCTTTCCCCCCTGAGAGCTTCTCCATTTGCTTAGGAAACATTTTTCTCTTACAGTTAACACAAGGCTAATTTAGCTTCTGTCTAAGTGGTGATTAACAGTAATTATTGGGCTCCAAATAAATGCTGTCATTAAATTCGATTATAAAACAAATTGAAAATATTTCTATCTTGTTTTATCGACAAAGACATTCAGTGGGACGTCTTTGGTCTCACTTTTGTGGCTCGGTAAGTTTCAGTGAAATCATACCCCGAGCAACCTGTTCAGAAAGAAATTTTTAAGCGCTAATGATTCATTGGAGAAACAACCCTAGGAGGAGAGTTTGCATGCCAGGTCTGGAATAAACTCTTCCCCAAACTCACTGTGAAACGTGGATTTTCTTTAAATTTTTCTATCCCCACCTTGAAACTTCTGCGGCCCCAGACTCACCCTCCTTGACGCAGACAGACCTGCCCCAGCGGGTCTCTGCAGCCTGCGGTGCTGTTTCTCATGCTGCCACCAGGTGCCGCTGTTCCAACGGAGAATTTTGTTCTGGTTCTGCTGGTTTCCTCTTGCCGGGGTTCTTAAGGGACTGTAAAGGGGAGGGTCAAGACGCGTGACCCCACCTCGTAATCTAAGCGAGGCCCAGCGTGCACCCCACTGGGGACCCGAGTCCACAGATCTTCTCTGATTAGCTGTTTAAATTGACAGCCCAGCAGAGTTGGGCCAGGACCTAACCCCACACAGTCCACTCCTGAACCTGGCAGTCAACAATTCATCAGAGCGGGCAGCTCCCTCGGGACGCAGCGGGTCCCCGCTGAGCCACAGCGTCATTCCCACGGGCTCACACCAGCACGGACCCGGTGGTATTGAGGCAAGTCCCCCTTTCCCTGTAAACGAGGGCACTCGGAAATGAACGGTTCCCTCCGAAGGCGCTGTGTTTCCGGGCCTGTGGGGAGGGGTACAGAAGACCCCCAGCAAGCTGGTAAGGGACTTGGTCACCGAGTTCAGTGACCTGGAAAGCATCACCGTGGTAACTCCATGTTCCCCTTTTTGTCGTCTCAACACCTGGTCTCAACCACCGTGCGTGGGTCTGAAATTAAACATCCGACTGTTCGGTCCCACCTGTAGGGATGGCCGGGCAGTGTGTTGGGCCGTGGAGGGGAAGGGCAGATGGGTAGCTCATCAGAGGCCGGTCCCCGGACCTCGTCTTGGCTGAGTTCCATGACAGCAAGGCTTCCAAAGTACCCGGCAAACCTATTAGGAGACCTTGAAAAGAGGCTGCCCCCCAAACCAGCTGCACAGGGTGGGGCAAGAGCAGGTTCCCTGCTGTTTGTAGGGAAAAGAATACGATAGTTAATAATCATAACCAAGAGTTTCACATACTCACAACCGTAAGCCTACTGCCTGTCTCCCACCTGGTATGTTAAATGAGAGGAGAATGCTCTCCAAGGGCCCTCTTACAGAGCGATGGATATGTTACCCACCAGCTTCTCGAGTTTTTACAGTAAAAAACACGGTTTAACTTACTGACACTGAAGCTGCTGGCAACAGATGGGAAAAGAGCATGGGACTATCTGGTATTTCCACCTCGTCACAAGACAGCCTCAGAAAAGGCAGCGGGGCGGTGAGTCGGTATATTGAACACGCCTAACACGCCTGCTCACTTCCACCTTTCCCACTTTTAGGGGGTGACCCAGCAACCTCAGTTCTGTCTCTGAAGGCCACTCTCACTACGGCATCACCGCCGTGCCCCGGCAGCCCCTCCCCCGACCTGCTTTTGGGGGTGGAGCTGTGCTTCCAGGCCTTCGCATCGTCCGTTTGGCGGCTGGCCGTCCGACTGCCCAGAGCGGAGAGACACTCTCCTGTCCTGGAGAGCCTGTCCCCACTGGCGCCGACCGGCGTTCCCTCCCAGAACATCGCAGAGCCACCCACACCTGGTCGTCATCCTCACGTGAAGAAGGGACGCTTGGCTGAATCGGGGGACACGGGACGCATGGTCTCATGGTCCCCAACACCAGGACAAACGGACGAATATCATGTGACCGGGTGAATGGACGCACCTTCAGACTGATTACTAGTAAAACAGCGATGAGTACTCAGGTGTGGAGAGCATGTGGGTGTGCGAGGGGCAGCAATTAAGAAAGCGTTTTTAAAAGCAAATAGAGACAGTAAAAATATTCAAATCACTCTTGCTGTTTTGATTTTAATAATAGCATTTTCCCTGCAGGAGTAATTCTAGCATAATAATGCCCATGTCAGTAGCACTCAAATATAAAAAATCCTAAAATTCCTTTCCACGAGCTTTGCTCTGTCTCCGAAAAGGCAGTTACAACACTGCACGCGTGGTCTCCAGCCCACGTGCCTGCCGGGAGTGGAGAGAGGGGCCAGACCATTCACAAACTGGAACACCTCTTCTCAGGCAGTGACAGCTTTCCGGGCAACCACGTCGCAAGAGGCAACCCTGTAAAAGCCGAGACGGCTGCTTGGAGGTGCATTCGTCTCACAAACCTGTCGTTCGCCTGTGCCCCCTTGCTCAGTGGGGTTGGGCTTCTGAGAAGAGACGATGCCACCAGACACTCGGGAAACTGGCGGGGCTGGGGGAGTAAAATCGAGCTGGGACTCCCGAGGCAGCCGGGACGAGCATCCAGGTGAGACACACCGCCCCTGGAGACGTGAGGGGAACCCCGGTCTCCGAGAGGAATCCCCCCATCTGCCCAGGTCCCGAGAGGGGGTCCCATGGTTCGTTGAGAAGAGGAAAAACTTCCCCAACTCAATAACCACCTGAGAAAAACTGTCTTTTCCCTTTTTTGAAAATACACGTAGTTGCAAAGTTTAGAATCATAGTGAAACAAAGGGCTTATTTTTCCGCACTCACGCCTAGTGGTGACCTCTCCCTGAGGCCACTCAACGCCACGTTCTTATTAGAAGGCCCCTCACTGCCGCAGCCCACGAGTCCGGAGCTGGGAGGCTGGGTCTGGGTGGTGACTCGATCGTAGAACCTGAGAGTTACTTCCAACACCAATTATTTTCCTCCCCACGCACGGGACCCAGAAAAGAAACCCGCCGTGCACAGGACCAGCAACTGGGATGGACGGGAACGCGCTGGTGGGTGGTGGGCCAGGTCGGCTCCCCGAGCCGTGCAGGGCCCCGTCTGCAGGACAACTTCGCAGCCTCCCGTCCACACCACTTCCCCCTCCGCCTGTACCAATTAGGGTCCCTGTGACTCTCGCCCCCAAGTCCTACATCTTCAAGGACATTTAAGTGACTTGTTTTCAGAGCCAGCAGTTCTGCAGACGTAAGCAGATGACAGCGACGCGGGACAGAGATGGTTCTGCCAGAAAAACACCTCTGTCCTCTGGACTCCTTCTTGCCCCGCATGTTCAGAAAGACACATGGCACTGGACCTGCGGGGTCATGACCCAGAGGGCAAAGGTCGGTTGTCCTCCTGCAGGAAACCACTGAGAACCCGAGGGCTGGACTGGACTGTCAAAGCTGCAGGCGGCACACTCAGTGCCCTGGACGTGGGGAGGGAGGGCAGGTCCTCAGGGTCGAGACAGAAACGGGGAGCCCGCTGGAGACACCTCGTCAGCCCCTTCTTCAGGGGTTCCTTCCAGATCCCTTTGTCCCGGACACTAAACGTGCACATGTCACCCTCACCCCGTCCCCAGCTCTCGGGAGAAGCTCCTCCAGCCGCGGCCAGCCGAGGGCCTTTCCCTGACACCCGAGAGAGAGAGGACACTTTCCTTCGGTGCAAAGTGTGCCTGGGGAGGTTTTGGTGACCACGCGTGGGTTTCCCTTGCACTGGACGCCTGAGAGCACCTGCACATCAACCTGACCTTCCTCTCCCTCACTGCAGCTTCTTCGGGCCACGTGCACTCCAGTTGCTCCCATTACATCGCAGCCCTGGGAGATGAGCCCCCAGTGTCTGGGGACGCTGAGGGTCTGGGTTTACCTGTTATAGCAGCTAAGGTCACCTCCACTCACACGCATTGGAGTATGTCAGGATGCCAGTCACGCCAGCCTTCTTCGGTGGTGCACACGCACACCCACTTGTTTTCGGGGCCCGCCCCATTAACAACTAGCCTACGGGCCACCCCTGCCCAACCGCCCAGGCTGGTATCTCGGGTAATGATTTTATTTCCTCTCCCTCCTTCAACACACCTAACCCATTCGTCTTCAAGGTGCGTCTGGTGTCGGCTCCCAGAGCTTCTGAACTCACCCACGTCCCACACCGCTGCCCTGTCCTGGTCCCTGCCCGTCCCTCTGAGGCGGGACACTGGCCTCTGCCGCCCGCCTGCTTCTGCGGAGGCCGCGTCCCTCTCTTCGCGCCTGCCCCTCGGTGGACCGCGCCTCCCCCCCCTTGTCCGTTTCTGCACTGCGGGTCACACGGCCTTTTGGCTGCCACCTGGGGAGTCCCTTTCCTTTTCTTTTCTTCTCCAGCTCTGGCGAAGTTCTTTCCTTCCTGGGAAGCCATCGCCTCTTTCCCTGGCATCCCGGTCCTCGCACCCGTTCCCATGCCTCCGGGCGCCCTCGTCTTTCCTGTGCTAACACGTTTCATGCCCAGCCTGGCCTGCGGGGAGATGCCACTCCCTCAGAGGGGCCCCTTCAGCCCTAGAGTCGGGGTTCACCAAGCTTTGTGCCAGGAAGTGCATGTAGGTGACAGATTCTCACGGAATCATTAAAAAGCTGAGAAACAGGTTCGAGTTTCTGCTTCCCGGAAAAGGGCCCCGCGCCCCGACACAGCAAGGGCAGAGGCAGTTCTCTGTCCTGGGCTCAGCTTACCGGCCACCTCACTGGGCCCACGTGACGTCAGGTCCAGGTCAGGAGCTGCCCTTGGTGCCCACCGCCCTCCTCTCCAGCGCCGAGCCCCCCTACCCCGACCCCAGGGAATCTCTCCGCCCAGGCTCTGACCAGGGAGGCCCGGGACAATGGCGGGCATGCTGGTTCTGCAAGTTCTCCCTGGCCCAGGGACACGGTGGCAGAAAAGTCTCCCCAAACATGAAGGGCACTTGAAAGGGGCCAGTCAAGCAGCAAACGCGATGGGTGACCTCCCACAGCTGGGCCTGCTGCAGCCCGGTCCCCTGTCGGAGGGTCCGCGCAGTGTTGGTGCGGAGGGGGGTTCCCAGTTGGCGTTAACACCAGTGGCAACAGCTTGTTACCCCGCACTGAGGCACGTCCTTCTCCACAAGGAGGCCCCTTCGTTCCCGAACTCGGGGGCCGAGCCCCCGCCCCTCCCTCTGCAGAGAGGCCAGGTCATTTTTAGTGCAGCATGTATAGAAAAGAGTCGTGACGATCGTGGGTCCCGGTTTCTGTTGTGACAAATCCACCCCTTTCAACGCTGGCACATGGCAGAAAAGTGAGCCCAGATGCGCGTCCCTAGACAGGTTGACGTCCACCAGGAGGCCTGAGCCCTTTCTGAAGGGGTGTTGTGGCTGTTTGCTCGTGAAAGGCACCTGAGTCAGCAGGTGCCGTGACTGCTGACCCCACGGGCAGGGCCCGCCTCCTCTGCACCCTGGACACGCTCAGCCGCTTCGAGGGAAACTCGGCAAAGGAGGGCCTTCACGCAGCTCGTCACGGCGCCTCGTCTGCAGATAACCTACCTGATGGGCACAACCACGTCCACAAAGCCCTCCGTGGGAATCGGAGTGCAACTGTGAGTTCGTTAGCGATGAGCCTCGTCTCCCGAGGGCTCTCAGGACAAGTGAAATGTTGGGGAGAGAAGACACCCAGGCCCAGTGACGTCACCTTCATAAGCCCTGAGCTACAGTCTTGCCAGGTTTTGACAAAAAGTAATTACTTCCTTTATTTTGCCCAAGGGCTAAATTTCTAATGGAAAAACGAAGGAAAAATAAAAGTCTCCGAGCGCATGTTGAGTTAAATGTGGGACTGAGAGGGGGGGCTTTACTTCTAAACAGTCCTGTAAACTCAAACCGAGATTAATTGCTTACTTCCACGCTGAAATGGGAAATAAAGAGAAGTGGTTTTTTTCATCTGACTTGCTGCTTTAAATTATAACACACATGCCCACACATTATGTTGTTTCAAGAATTATGAATAATTCAGCTCGACTTCACGATGATTAAATATTTGAAAGGGAAAAAAAGGAAAGAAGTTATATTTACTGAGAAGTAGATTTTTATTGCAGCAAATGTTAGTGTCTGAAATGGAAGTCTGACCACGTATGGGCTTCCTGGCTCAGGGGCTGCTGAAAAACTCTCAGGGCTGATGGCGAATACAGGTTCATCCGCACGCCCGGGTTGTAAGTGTCCGTGACCCCGGGAGTGAAGACTTTGTTCTGCCTTCCCAGAGGGGGGAGTGTGGGGAGGGACCCTGGGGGCTTCAGCAGACCTGGGTGTTGCAAACCGACGGTCAGGTGACACCGGCGAGACCCGGAGCCTTATCGGTACTTTCTTGGTGGGCACAGACCTCACACCCCTACATAAGTGCATCCACTAATGCCTAGGGACCTGGCCCAGGTGAGTTCTTCTAGAGACTGAAGAGGGGCGGGGCAGAGGAGAGCCCGGGGGGGCGATCCCTGGGAAAGGCCACCAGCTAGGAACCTAGAAAAGGCGTCGAACCGTGAAAACCCACAGAGAAGAAACCTCAGTGCAGGAAGAAGAAGAGCCGGACAAGGGCCTTCTAACGAAACCAGAACAGGTCCCAGAGTCCGTTAAACCCTTTACCCAAAGAACCGGGAAGACTTCCAACCAAAGAGGAAAAAGACAACTGTCTGGTGTCATCACAATGAGCAAAATATTGGAATCATGCAACGAAAGCCTTTGAGCATCTGCGGAAAAAAATGCTCGAACAAGCCACTCACTGAAATACTTCAAACAAAATACAAAACTCCAGCAAAAAAAAACATTGTCAGCAAAGACACACAGAACCAACAGAAAGTTTAGAAGTAGAAGGTAGAATAATCAAATTTGAGCACTCAGTGGACGGAGCAAGGAGCTGACGAACTAGAACAGAGAACAATAGAAATAACCTAATTTGAGCAACAGAGAGAAAAATAGGCTAAAAAATAATATTCATAGAATTGAACCTCAGGTACATGTGAGACTCTAAAAAAAATCTAACATTTGTGCCACTGAAGTCCCAGCAGAGGAAACGGAGGCTGGACCTTAACCAGAGCTTGGAAGACCAGTGGCAGGAACCTCCCAAATATGACAAGACGCGGAACCTACAGGCTCAAGAGGGAGCAACCCCCACAGCAGGAACACAGCAAACGCCGTGACAAGACATCGTAATTAAATTTCTGAACACAAAAAAGTCTTGGAAGTCACCAAAGAAAAAAATCATATTTTTTTGTAGGTGAAAAACAATGCAAAGGACAACAGCTTTTGTCAGAAACTAAACAACCCATGGGCCAAAGAGGAACGTGCAAAAATACACCGAACTCAACGCACATTAAAAATCCACAACCTATTAAAACCGGGGGACACGGAGAAGGGGGAACATGAGTGGTGTGAACCGCAACACTGTACACATTCGTCAGAAAAGGAAACATCTCAGATCCGTGACATCGCCTCAAAACCCTAGAAGAAACGCAAAACGCACTCAACAAAGCCACGCATTGCAGAGAGCGAAGCTAAAAATGGAAATCGATGAAACTGACAACAGAAAACTGTAGGGAATATCAGAGTTGGTTCTTCAATGAGATCAATAAGGGGAACCAACCCACAGTCAGACATAAAATCAGAGAAAGAGAACAAATTACCGTTACGAGGAATTCAAAAAATAATAATGGCGCACATTCCGTGATCAACTGCGGGAAAACAGAAATTACCTCAATTCATCCAACGTGAGATGGTAATGTAAACAGCCCTATAAATCTTCTACATTTGATTTGTGATTCAGAATAAATAAATAAAAGAAATCTGCCCAGATCATTTCCATGGAAAATGCTACAAAACTTCCACAGAAAAATGAACAGCGTTCCACACCATCTCTCCTATGTAACAGAAGAGGCAGGGACTTCATTGCATGAGGTGAAGTCTCCCCAATACCAAGCCCAAAGCACAAACAGCGACACTGCAGACCAGGGTCCCTCCCAAATCTATATGCAAATATTCCAAAGTTTAACCATGACAGATGGCTGAACAAACGTTGGTGTATCTATTCTGTGCAACACCACTTAGCAATGTAAGGGGGAAAGTGCAAAAGAGGCAAGCAAACAAACAAAAGCCCCCAAATGTTACTGGCCTTCTGATTCCCGTTAACAGGCCAGAAGGGAGAAATTCGAGACGCCGGGAGCAGGCCTGGTGGGCTCGGCTGCCGGGCAGGTGGCAAGGCGAGCAAGCCCCCAGATGGGGCCGTTCATCTCAGGTCGGTGTGCACAGCCACTTCGGTACGTTGTTCTGGAGGTGTGCAAGATGCTGCCCCGAGGGGAACTGGGTAAATAACACGCTGCCGTCGGCATGCTTTCTTTCAGCTGTGTGTGAGTATGCAATTATCTCAAAATGAAAAGCTTAATCAGAACAGAAAGGGCTGTCACTCTCCGTCTGTAGCTGTCTGCCCTCCGGCTAAAAGCACCAGCGAGTCATGATTCACACACCACACTCCACACACACCACCCCACCTGCCACTGCACATGCGTGTCCTCAAGCGCCTGGGCGTTGGCCCTCCCGCGCCCCCATCCCCTGTGCTCCTATGTCCTTGACTTGCTCTTTCCTGCTTTGCCTGCTGTTTAAAAATATTCTGATTAAAATTTAACATTTACTCAACTGATTTTCATTTTATGCAATAGATTTATACAGTACATTTTTCATGTTCGGGTTTTATTTTCAAACCAAAACGTTTTTCTCAAATGCTTTTTAATAAATACAGATACAAATAGGCGGTGTCTGGCTCCAAGTCACGCTTAGAAAAACCTCAATTAGAAATATTAACGATTGCTGTCTAAAAATTAAGAATCTAATTTTACTGCAGTGAGACTCCGGTCTGCTTTACAGCACAAAACGTCTTTCCTTGGGAATGCAAACCCGGGCCTTCCCCCACATACCGCAGGGTTTGGACAAGTACGCAAACGCTCCGTCTTGAGGTCCACAGACAAAAACTGGGAAGAACAGCGGCGCACCCGCCTCAGGAGCTTGTGGGGAGGGATGAATGAGAAAAGGCTGGACAAGCACCCGAAACTGGGCATCACACCTAGGAAGGCTTTCGTCAGCGTTGCTGCTGCTGATAGAAACAGGATGAGCCAACCAGGATACCTTGCCTAAAAATCTGTTCTGTGAACAGAAAGACATACTTAGTACCTTTAAAAAGCATTTTCCTTCATGTCATCAGCCTCCACGGTGGCTGGTGTCCATGGCCTTTGACACCAGCTGTCCCGCCTTTTCCTGACCCTCAGCCTCAGAGACACCTCCTCTGGGACACACGGCAGCCATCCTGGTGGTCTCCGCTCTCCCACGCCGAGGGCCTGACCGCTGTCTGCTGGCCTGGTGACCTCCTTTTCAACCTGTTGATGGCCAGGTCATTCACAGGCAGACGGCCGCTGAGGACCTCCCAGAGACCCCACAAGGCCAGCTGCTGTCCCATTCACCGTGTCCGTTCAGGGATGCCGCCCGACAGCCTCCTTCTCTCCGCCTGGAGTCACACTGTGCAAGGGGCTGCTCGCCGGTCCCCACCCCAGTCCTGCTGTCTGCCCCCGGGACACTGTCCGCACTGCCCCGCAGGACCCTCCCTAGAGGGCCCCGAGCCTCGTCACCCTCCACGTCACCTCCCCTCTGAGGCAGGCTGATAGTCTCCAGCGGTCACTGCGTGTCTCCGGTTTTCCAAGATCCTCTTGTGCCTCATTCCACCCTTTGAATTCTGTTATACCTCCATGTCCGGAAGGCTAAATATGATTTATTTTCAGATTTTGAATAGTCTGTATAAAATAGTTTAAGCAGATTTGAAGAATCTCTAGTGAATTCCCCCTCTGACCCAAGATGAGGGACCTTGATTTTGAATCCACGGTGGTTCTGGAGCCCGAGACCCTCAATACCCCTCTTCCCACCCAGTGCTTTAGGGTGTTGTTGTCCAACATGCGAGCTCTTCCTGACACGTGTGTCTACCACGTTCATGGTCGCGTACGGAGCCTGGTTGTAGAATTCCATTCATTTAGGATGGAACCAGGATAAAGCATTGGGAATAGACATCATCGAAGTAAACATATATATTTGCAGAAATTGAACCTCTAGAAGAATATAAAGAAAACCATGTCGAAAGTAATATGCTGGAGAAATAGATCATTTAATTCAGAACTTTTCCAACTGTATTTAAAGTGTATATATTTCCAAGGGATTTAATTTTTCCCTGAATAGAATTCATTTATAAAAGCAAACTATCCTTTACTATCTATAAATATTGGTTAAAATTAACATGTCAGACTTGTAGATACTTTCAATTAGAACAAATAGTTGTCGTTTGAACCTTATCTGCTCAAAGGGTTTTGTACTTTGCTGTTTTTTCTAAAATGTATTTGGGACAGAAATGATATTGAAGAAGTCAATAAAAATCCATGTCAACTCCTGCAGTTTAAACCACCACCCATTTGTGTGGAGTTAATGTATCGGCAGCTCAGAATAGCTTGTCCAGGAAAAAATGGAAGTTGCCCACAAAATCGGTCTGCAGGGCTATCGTGGGTTTTTTTTGTTACGATTTACTGGAAGCAATCATGCCTACGTCGACACACAGCTCAGGTTCAGGTTCCTGATGACTTACAGAAACAGAAAATTCAGGGAACCCCCGAGTCCATTTTACTCACCAATTAATGTTTGCCACGATGTAACACGTTGAAACAACCTCATGTAACACAGAATCAAGTCGGGCAGCCGCAGCTGTGCAGGGTGGGCGTGGTGTGCACACACGTTCTCTCACACACACACTTTCTCTCCCAAGCCTACACTTTAAGAAGTAACAGATGGTTTGAAGGAGCAGTTGCTATTTTTGGAAATGTTTTCAAAGTTTACATTTTCGTGGAGATTTTTAAAGGTTCAAGTTGGTGATGTGGAGGAGCCGGGGAGACTCGGCCCTCGGTCTTTGAGCGGAGGAGTGACCAGGTCCCACAGCACAAGGCCACGGGAGGCAGAAGGTTCTAGAACCAGCCTCGTGGGAACCAAAACTGGCCACTTTCTCCCCTGCCTCCTGCCAGCAGAGCCCTGGCTCAGAGGGACGCAGTCGTGTCTCGCAGGTCTTTGGTGTAGCCCCGTCCTGGGCGCCTGCAGTGTGGCCTGGCCCCGCCCCTTCCCCCCTTCTCAGCTGTTCTGCTCCGTCCTTCGGAAGAGCACTTGACCTCTTTACCAAAGGATGCAGCCCACGGAACACAGTGTACGGCACATTGCTGGCAAGGAAATAAAAATGTTAAGAATGAAACATTTCTATACCGCAGTCTAGGGTCAATCACTATTAATAATTTCATAGATGCTGCTGTTTGAGAGATCATGTACCAGATTTCCTTATAGAATAAAATTCAGTGTTCTTACATGGTTATATCTTTAGCACAATTGTGAGCGTTCTTCCCTCCTTTAGAATTACATAAGTGTTCATTCACATAACTTAAAGCTCTTCATGGATATAATTTTCACAGCATTTGGTCAAAGATACACACCAAGAATAGTTTTCTGTGTAGCATGGAAGTATAAAGATGTAGGAAGCTGTCTGCAGGTATTAGTATTTACCGAGAACTTGATGTATGAGACAAGAGATGCCCAACTTAGACAGTCTGGGGAAGGTGCCGGGGAGGGACGGGACTTAAACTTGCCCCCTCCTGCCGGGGCAGAGAAGCCCCCGTTTTGACTGGTTGGCTGTAGACTTTGGCCACACTGAGGAATCCATTCCCTTTCTCTACTTTAACAGACAGAACAGCCCACACCCTCCACGTCTCGGCTTTCCGAAAGGAGCTGTGTGGGGAACACAGACAAGCCACCAAAAACTGCCGTTAATGAGACGGTGTCATGAGTCCCCTCCTTCGGTGGAGAGATTTTGCTATGTCTTCCCCCTCTGCCAAGATTTCACTGAGTCCAGGGCAAAACCATTCCCCCCGTCGGAGGCTGTCGCCAAGCACACAGCCCCAAGGTGAACCCCGTCAAAGCTGCGGTTTTCATCTCACTGTAAAAAAAATCACATTCTTCAAACCTTTGGGAAATACCTTAAATTCAAACTGTAAATATAAATAAAGGAAGAAAAGGGGTTTTGATCACCCACAAGAAGTTTCTCTTGAGACACAAGGGAAACTTATTTTTACTCAAAGCAAATTCATTTTCATTAGAAGAAAAGAGTGTTCATTTTATTTGAGTCACATAATTTTTGAAAAATTTAATGATGCCTATAAGAGAAACGAAAAACAAAGCAGTTTTAAAACTTTAACTTCTATGGTTGTTAGTGCTTGAAAATTGTCCCCTAAAATGCATGTGTCGAGGTCCTGAGGACATGACCTCATTTGGGAATCAGGCCATGGCACGCGTCATCGGTTAAGGTGGGGTCACACTGGAGCAATGGGGACCCAACCTTGTCCTTTTAGAAAGGGACACCCCTCCGGGGATGACAACGCCGTGGCCAGCTGTCTTTTCCGTTTGTGTCCTTCCGGGAGAGCCTTCCCTGACCAGAGCCAGGGCTGGGCAGAAAGGTCCAGGCGGTCAGTTGCCCCGACTCCTCGAGCTACACTGAGAATGACCTCAAATTCCGCATGTGAACATTTGTATCACGTCGACTGTTACGAAGAAAAAGCTACACCTGCTCAGGGAGGCAGAATCTGCCACACGAGGAACAGACCAAAGCCACGCAGGCGTCTCCTGAGCGGAAGAAGGGGAGGCGGTGAAGCTGAAGTTCGAGAGGGTCCTCAGCACCCTCCTTGATGACATTCTGTCCTGGTCTGAGGCACCCCTGCCCCACCCCCACCACCGTGAATGAACGGGGGTCCCCGAATGTCCTCCAAGGGTTGTCGACCTCAACGAGCAGACCAGCTCCGTGGGAGGAGGCAGCCGCAATGCGAGCTCAGGGCCGAAATAAAACAGACACGTGTGTGGCTGAGGCCACTTCCACGCCGGCGCAGGGAACAAGGACAGGGACTAGCGATCAGACGTGCTGGCTTCCATCGTGTTTCCAAGCGCTGATCCGGAAACGGCTGCTGCAGGTGCCCAGGAGGCGACGGTTCCTCCGCAGAGGCATCGAGACCCCTGGGTGTCAGCAATGCCACCCTGCTGGGGCAGATCACCAAGCCTCCATGGGGCGTCAGCTTCGGACGGCCTGAGGGTGAGCGTCTGGGGTCACGAACAGGCTGCAGATGCCCGCATGGCCAAGGCTCAGTCAACAGAGAGAAAGCAGGAGCGCCGGCATCTCCCGTTCCCACCAGAAGTCATTTGCATGTCTCCACAAACCCACCCTGACTGACGTCCCACGAGCTGTTGTCACCCACTGCAGGCTGTCCCTGTCTTCAGGCCGCAACTCGTCTCCCCCCAAATTCCGGAGAGGGAGAGAAACCTGAGCAAAAGCCCACACAGCCGACGGTGGAGGCACAGTGCTGGGCAGCTGCCCTCCCCCCTCGCCACTTCCACTGGCCACAGCTTGGAGCCACATGGGGGGCTGGAAGGGTGGCCCTTTGCTTGGTGGCCATGCGTCCTCAAAAAGCCAGGGACGACAGGTAAGGTGAGGAAGGGATGGGGAATAAGTGTACTGTCGCCCCTGGGATGCAGGGACCCCTCTTCCTGGGTCTCTTTCAGTATGAATTTGTCACCTCCATCCCCGCCCAACGCCAAAGACAGCGTGAAGCCTCCCCCAAGCTTACGTGGCCCCCAGACATATTGCTTCACCCAAACGCTCGCCCAGAGCCGAATTCTGCAGCCTTTCGGATCCCCCAGGAGTCAGGGGAGCACTGGGAGGCTGACAGTGAGGAAGCAGCCTTGGAGTTGGAGCTGCCTCTCGGGCTGCGGCAGCCAGAGACTGAGCCGACCGGGAGGACTCGAGGCTCCCAGAGAATTCACCGTTTGTCCTAACGTCCGTCCGTAAGGCCCAGCAGCAAACCTGATGCTTCCACGGGAACAGCCTCTCCTCTCCCCCTGCCCCCAACCTCGGAGCCCCGCTCACCTGCACCTGCTGCGCCCCTCAGCCCCCCTTGCAAACTCGGGGGTCTCCACGCAAACCGAGACTGAGTTCAGTTCACTCTGAACCCTTCCCTGCTGAGTTATGGAGGACGAACGCCGTCCTTCCTGCTTGCGAAGGAGGTGGAATCCAGAGCCCAAAGAACGTCTGCGTGGACAACACGCCTCTGTGGTTCTAGCCATGTGCACGGGCAGAGACCCTGGATGACCATGGCAATGGGGCACTTGCCCCTTGAACTAAGGTTCTCCTTGACTTGGCCTGAGGCAGGGGTTCCCCAGACAAAGAGCTGAGCAGCTGGGAGGGGGTACGGGCAAGGGGTCAGCAGAGGCAGGGTCCCTGGTCAGGCATCTCCACTTCCCCCCAGCACCACGAGGTGTTAGGTTTACTAGGATTTTCCCTGCTGTTTAACAGAAAAAAAATTTTTTCATATATGAAAACCAATCTGGTGTAAGTTCGGCTCCTATTTATCGGGACCTCGGGCTCTTCCCTGTGCACTCTTGATGAGTAGCTTCAGAGCGACACCTTGGTGTTGATCGATGCTGAACGTCTCCAGGGAGACCCCTGTCCTGGCGATGCCCGCTCTGCGCCGGCAGATTCCAGACGGCAAGTCTGCACCGTATTCTATGTTGTTCCCCAAGCAATCAGCAGGGTGTCAAACCCACAGTATAGGCCCAATACGTATCCATCGGACAAACGGATTCTCATATCAGGCTCTCCTCACAATATACGTTTCCCAAAGGGCGGTATTCTCTGCACGGTACAGAAGACCACTTGGCTCTTGTAAAGATGTTTCACCATCAAGAGAGATTCGGGGGTTTATTTTATCTTTTCAGAACTCTGGGGTCACTGATGAGTTCACGACATGATGCCAGGGAGACAAGGCATCTCGAACTCCTGCATTTGCTCCTCGGCACGGGGCTCCAGCCAGGAGCTGTGTATTGAAGAATGGAATCGATCGGGGAGCCAGGCCGCGCCTGAGCTGCCTGGTGCCGCAGAAGCTGAGCCGAGTCCACTTGGAAAACTGGCCATTCCACTGTCCCTGGGCCGGCGTCCGGGGTTGGGTACCCAGGCAGCCAGGGGCCAAGCTCCCGGTCACGGGTTCCGGTGCACAGTCTCCACCAGAACCTCCGCTAAGCATCGTTCATCACAGCTATGGGCGGACACCACCTCTTCAAATAGATTAGAATCCGTGCTGGGTTTATTCCCCCGACCTGCCTCCTACCTGCCTCTCAGAATGAGAACAGAGCTCTGACCCCATTGAGTCGAGAGATAAACACCTTGTCACATAACAGTCGATACCAGAATACCTTTATTTTAATGTTGCTGATGTAATTTTAATAACTGGGTTATTAGTAGTAGAACCATTCTCTTTCTGGCCCCACAGAAGCAGTAAATTATTCTGGAATATTCTCCCTCTTTCATTCCTCTTAAAATCCATTTCTTATTTAAAAATCCCGTTTATCTCACTGTGAGTCCACCTGGGCAACTGGCTGCTAAAGTGTCTCTTTCCGTTTATTTGGGGTCACAAATCGCTGGACAGATTGCTGGGGGGTGGTATCGATACATGGGAGGGCACCTTCTGTGTTTACGAGTCATTCAAGTTGACAAAGAAATCCTTTTTATCAGGAATCACGGTCTGTGCTATAGAACATGGCAGGTTTCACAAAACACAACTTAATGGAAATGTCATGTGAAAAATGAACTTACTGTAAAGCACGGCGCTTTGGGAAAATGCATTCTATAGGCCACATTCACTCAGGAAATGTCATAGCAAACAGGACCTCCCACTGTTCCACTGCGGGGCGCTTCGTCTGGGTTCCCCAAAAAACAAGCAGGCCCCCAGCGCCCCGCAGCCAGAGCAGGTAGAGGGCGTCCCAAAACACCGCGGGAAATGTGACTCCAGTTGTCTTTGGTTCCCCGGGTCCTCTACCTAAATTCCACCCCCCCTGCCCCCATTGCCTCCTATCTGACAAGCCCACAGCACCCAATAAGAGTCTGAGCTCTTCATAATAAAAGCTCAGTCTCCAAGTCACAGACTTTCTGCTTCGCTTTCATAGCGTCTCTTTACCAGCAACAATACGAGGTTGGGTTCTTTCTTTCACATCTGCCACTTTACTGATGTAAGAAAATGAGTAAGGAGTGAGGATTACGGCTATAGTCCCAAGAAATTCTCATTTCTAACACCTTCTCTCTGGGGCCTTCCATAATTTCCCTCCTGATCCTGGACCTACAGGCTGGGGCAAAAGTAGGTTTACAGCTGTTCATATGGCAAATAATGTAATTAATAAATAAGAACACAAGAATAAGCTCTGTTTCACATACTCACAGTGTGAACCTACTTTCGCCTGCCCCGTAGAAGAATTTTGTGCACTTCTCTGGTTTCGGGAAAGTATCTTAATCAAAGAATTATTTAAAACATTTTCAGTTACCCAGCTATCTGTTCAATGACTTCATTTCAGTGTCCCAGCCCGGCGGCAGCGAGGACAGTCCTGCCGGAGCAGGACCTGTACAGCCCTGCGAGGGCACGCCTGGGGCACAAGCAGAACTGGGAGCTGGACGAGCTCCTTTCAGAAGGGCCGCGGGCACAGGGGGGCCCCTGACAGAAAACCTCCGCTCGCCGCCTGGTACAGGCTCAGTGTCACCAAAGACACTGGAACCAGCTGGGGCCCCTGGGAGTGCCCTGGATGCAGTCCCAATGATCACCGCGAGGTGGCGCTGTTTCCTCGGCCCAAGGCCAAGGCCAGGCAGACCTAGGCCAAAACCTAGGCCAGGACCTAGGCCAGCACTCCGTGCTCCGTGCGTCTTAGCTTTGACTACGGATGCTGGACGGGTGCGCTGGCAGGTAGAAGGACTCGTGCGTCACGCACTCCCTTTTCTCAACACCTCAGTGACAGCGAGTTTCATGCCCATGCTACAGGGACCTGGGTCGGGAGCCTCCGCACGACAGAGCCCACCCGGGGCTGGGTGTGCTCTGCTGCCTAGCCCTCTCCCCTCGCCCCGGCCTGGTCTCAGGACACAGCAGTGCACAGAGGGCCCAACGTGGGTCTCTGCACTGCAGAGAGTCTCCGGTGCCCTGGAGCCCTTCTCCTCGCGGGACCCGCGAGTACAGCGCAGCCCCTCTGGCCGCAGTGAGCCTTTGGGGCTCTGGCCTCACGTCGGCTTGGCTTCCCGCAGGTGACGCGGGCCGGCTGCTTCCCGGTCCCGTGCCCACGGCCCCTGGGGCTCCCGCGGGCCGTCCCGGGCCAGGCGCACTTGTGGCTGGAAACCTGGGATTCGCTGGGAACCGAAACTCCCAGCCGGGGCAGGGTGCTCCGAGGTCACCACACCCTCATAGCTACCTGAAGCCAAAACAAAGTCCAGGTGAAGCCATTTCAGAACATCCAGTTTGAAATGTCTTTTGAAGATGATTTCTAGATGAATAAATATGTTTCTTTCTTTTTTCCTGCTCAAGTACTTTCTCGGGGTCTTTTCATAATGGGAATCTATCAAATATTTTATAACATAATTGATCAGCTGAAAAATCATAACAAATTTCTGTAACCACATATATCCATGCATTTTAACTTATATATAATTAAATATATATATACATCATAAATAAACATGGGTAATGAGAATAACCAACACAAAATTGAGAATTAGATATCACTTTTGAACCCAAAATTACTCATCTCACAGCTACTTCGCTTTCTCACATTTTCTCTCATATGTATATTTCACACAGAATCATGAGTGACTATTTTAAACTATTCAATATCTTTTCAGTTATGAAAATAGAAATGTGTTTCTCTTTAGAAATATCACTTTGGCCCTGGCTGGTGTAGCTCAGTGGATTGAGCGTGGGCCTGCGAACCAGATGATCATAGTTCGGTTCCCACTCAGGGCACATGCCTGGGTTGCAGGCCAGTTCCCAACAGGGGACTCACGAGAGGCAACCAGACATTGATACTTCTCTCCTCCTCTCCTTCCCTTCCTCTCTAAAAAAAGTAAATAAAATAAAATATTTTTTTAAAAAAGAAATGTCACTTTGACATAAGACAAATTGTATCTCTCCTCACAATACAAGCCCCAGATGCTAACATAGTTGTTAAATTGTTATCAGCCCGTGACTGTGAGTCCAGCCATACCGAAGCCTTCCCGTGCAGCTTTTCAGTTCATTTTTAAATGAGTCTATGTGTGTGTGTGTCTGTATCTCTAACATACATGAGCCAACAGCGAGGCCCATGTTTCCAAGCCGTTTATTCCACAACAATAGCTGGGTGTCTCCGGTTCTTCTTCCTCAAGGTCCGTTCCACAGTTCGCTGCATCTAGTGCCGCACACACTTACTCACTCTGACCACACAATGGGCCGAGAAGAGCAGTACAAGCAGGACTGAAATGAGAATAATCAACCTGAAACTGAGAAATCGATATCGCATTTGAACCCAGGATTACACACCCATTCCACCTCCCACCGATTCGGCTTCTCCCGCATTCAGGGACGGGCGTGTGCCGAGAGTGCTGGTGAGGAATTCAGAATCTGTCATGTAACGACTTTAAAATATTTTTACTACAAGGAAAAAGCACATTTGGAGAATTTTACTCCTTTTTACAGCTATCTTTATGGCAATATTTACCTTTTTAATTTGTATTCGTACATTTATTTCCTATTTAAAAATGCCACAACATGGAAAGGTTTACGATGAGGCTGTAAAAGTAGAACAAAATAAGCTTCATCATAAATATATTTTACGAGCTGGAGGCCCCGGGGTTTACGGGTAGCACTCTACCTGCTCCTCAATGAAGACAGAGTGTGTGACTGAGAATTCGGGTCGGTTTTCAGCCTGGCCAGTCCCGCGAGCGCCGTTGTTTCTGCCTAAGTCACTGGTCAAAAATCTCCACGTTTGCATTAAAATGAAGAGAATTAGGAAAAGGAAA
Organism: Sturnira hondurensis; assembly: GCF_014824575.4. Classification (NCBI taxonomy): domain Eukaryota; kingdom Metazoa; phylum Chordata; class Mammalia; order Chiroptera; family Phyllostomidae; genus Sturnira; species Sturnira hondurensis. The sequence continues at coordinate 2,105,206 of NW_028087067.1, forward strand.
ATTCCACTGTTCTATGAGAGCTTCATGGACCAAACACCTGCGTTAAAAAGAAAAACACAGAGCGTCTTCAGCTGGGTTGTTAGTGTGTCTGGAAAAAGCAGGAAAGATACCTTCAACATTAACGATGGCAAATAAAACTACTACTTTGTTCCCTTTGTAACTCAGAAACAAAGCCTGATTGTTTTTGATGAGGAGGGCACCGCTGTGTTCATCAGGAAAAGGACGTTCAAGGAACTGTACGGCTTCTGAGCAGAGCCCTGTGGCCCGGGGCACAGTGACAACAAAGACAAACACTTACTTACTGCCTACTGTGCGCCACACACAGAGGACACCAACAGCCCAACCGTGAACGTGGACAGGTTATAACACACGTACAGCTTAACGAACTGCTGACCGCAACCCCAGACAGGTCAGCTCAAGACACGAGGAAACAGCATCGTGAAAACCACCGACATGCCTCAGCTCCCCCACGGTAAGTCCCCACTCCTAATTTTACGTTATTCCGCTCCTTCATTCCATCCCCTTTGTGTTTATGCCTAGTGCCCTAATAGGATTGCTTGTTTTTAAAACAGGCTTTCACTCCAGGTAGAGTTATTTCAGGTTCCCAGGAATGAGAAGGGCTGGCGGCAGAGGCCGAACTTCCTGCCCCGTCAGAGGGGGGCGCCCTGTCCCTCCTCCCAGCTGCTCCAGGCAGGGCCCCAGGCTAGCCGGAGGCGCGGGCATTCTGATGTCCACGGGCAGAACGCAACTCGGGCCCTGGCGCTTTGCTACAATAACCGGCTGCTGCTTTCCAAGTCTGTGTTTGAGTCCTACGAGCAAGGTGGCTTGCAGCTGTATATTAATTAAATGGTACTCAGGCGGTGTTATCTATACTATACTGATTTCTTTGGATCTATTAAGACTTCCCCTGTGGCCTATACATGGTCTACATTAATCCGTGACCCAGTCCCCTTTAAAGTAAATGTATTCATTTCTATTCACTCAGGGGCATCTTGTACATTTTGAGCACAAATACTTCACCTATGTCCTCTTCCTTCAACAATACAAGAAAGCAAAGAGGAATGAATTTTTCACCTCCTCACTGTCATCAGCCATAATGGTTCTTCTGGTATTATAGCTTTATCTTATTTCATTGTACAGGTTTATTAAGATATAATTGACATATAACATTGTACAAATCTTTCCAAATATTTTCATGATATTTGGAACTGCCTTTTAAGAAAGCATACACTTGCCCTGGCAGGTGTAGCTCAGTTTGTTGAGTGTGGGCTGCAAACCAAGAGGTCACCAGTTCGATTCCCAGTCAGGGCACATGCCTGGGTTGCAGGCCAGGTCCCCAGCAGGGGACATGTGAGAGGCAACCACACACTGATGTTTCTCCTCCTCTCTTTCTCCCTCCCTTCTCCTCTCTCTAAAAATAAATAAATAAAATATTTTTTTAAAGTGTACCCTTAAATGTCATAATTATTTTTACTCATTTCTTTATTTCTTTGCTCGAAAATACTTATAGGACATCCCTCTGGGTCTGATTTCTTTGTAGTTAAACTTGACCATTCAGTAGGTCTTCCGAGGACATTTGTACTAAAATTGTTTAGTCCCGATGCATCTGGTTCGGGGTAAGAAAAGCCTTCCTCCCAGACCGAGGGGCCCAGGAGAGGGAGGCACAGCCAGCGACTCGAACAAATCACCGTCTGCTTCGTTTTTCTCGTGTATGTACGTGAGGGTTTTGCCATCCCTCTGACGCTCCCATTTCAGCCCCTTGAACCTCGGTCCTTTGACCTAACTTTGCCCTCTTTGTGTGCCTTTCAAATTGATGCAAATGTATTTTGCGTGAATAAATCATACAATTGCACCAAAAACAATTGGTATAAAAGAAAATAGTATTTACAAGTGAAACAAAAACCTCTCAAAGCTGAAAATATAACTGGGAGTCAGGTTAATAATTAATTAGCACTCTTTAAAGTTACCTTATATAACAAGTCCTCTTAAAATATGGTTTCTCTGGATTGATACGAGGGTTTTCATATTTTAAAGTTCTATCTTTAAAAGCCTGTCTTTTTGCTATTGTAGAAATTGGATTTGATTTTCTGTTTAAAAAATAAATATAGTACAGTGAAAATGGTTAACTTCCTGTCAATCTCATAAAATTTTCAATGTGAGTTATTTCAAAACAAAATTTCATCTCCTGTCCACAAGTCATAATAAACGCCTAATAAAATTTAGTAAAATACATTACTTCCTATCACCATGTGGTAATTGCCAAATTAACTGGCATGACTGCTAAGTCATCTTCTCTGATTTCTTTTTAGGCGTCTTTATGGCCAATACTTGTTGGGACTTGACCACTTACTTATAGGTCAGATTAAAATCTCGGGAATTAGTTGACAGAAATTCAATTCTAGTTTAAAGTAGTTCACACCGAGCTGGTATCTTATCAGAGCAGCAAAGCTTGCGAAGTGGGGTCTCCGACTCCCGCGGCCCAGAAAGCGACCTGGGCCCACTTGGGAATTGTCCACGCAGGTTTGGGGGGGCCCTTCACCAGGCAGACCCCTGCGTAGGCTCTGACCAAACCACGCAGAGGCACGGTCTTCGTGAGAGGGGAAAAAAGCAACACTTTCACAGAGAGTGACACATACTTGAGAAAACAATTGTTAGGTGAATGTGTTTTCCGACACTGGCCAATAAAAGGACGCAGGTGTTGGGGGTACAGTTCTACGGCACATCACCTGCACACCCTGTTTTGTGCGCCCAGCACACAAAGCCAAGGGGGGGGTGTGGAGAGGCGGAGCGCGGGGGCGGTCCCTTCAGTGCAGCCCTGCCCCTGCCTCCCGGGACACACACCCACAGGCCTGTCCACCGGTGCTAAACCCCCAAGAGCACTCCCTTCTGCCCGGGACCCTGCTCTCGGGCCCCAGGGTCAGGTGTGTTTCTCTCTGTCTCATCGTTTGCCCTGCTCCCGCCCCATTTTTAAGTGCCTACAAGTCGGCACGCAGTAAGGACTTCACTTGAAAAGTGAAATCTAAATTAGCTTTACGGAGAGTTGTGGGGGGCCGGTTGCATCCTCGGGCCTCCGTGGTCCCCAGGGCTGACTGCCATGTCCCTCCCACGGCAGGCCCCCCGGCTCCCAGAGCGTCCGATAGGGCGCTCCACGTGTCCAGAACACGCCTGCAGGGCGCAAGGCCCTGTGCAGGCCTCAGGCCAAACGACCTCCCCGCCCTCCCGTCTCCAAGATGCACTTTGTCCCCGAGGTGTTGGAAACACTTCATCAAAGCTGCCAGGAAAAAATGAGGGACCACTTCTCCTGCTTCCTTTGTCCTTACAGGAATTTGGGGGCTGAAACTACCGCCAACAAGGGTTTCTCCTCCCACTGACAGGCGATCCGTGAACTATAACAACAGACCATTGGTCTATTTTTCTGTGAGAAACAGTCAGAAAATTTGAAGGTGAATACTCTTGTAGCTTCATATTGAAATACTGCCCATCAGTTTGAGGCATGAATTGAATTAGGAGATGCAATAATGAGATAAATAAAATAGCAATATTATTCTAGCATTATAGCAAAATGAGAAACTATGTGAACTGTCAATATAAAATAAAGATGACTCACTAAAAATGACATTTTCCTTTGCACATATTTTTTTTGTTAAAATTAAAAATATTTCTGCCCTGGCTGGTGTAGCTCAGTGGATTGAGCTAGAACCACATGATCGCAGTTCAATTCCCAGTCAGGGCACATGCCTGGGTTGCTGGCCAGTTACCAGTAGGGGACTCACGAGAGGCAACCACACATTGATATTTCTCTCCTTCTCTCCTTCCCTTCCCCTCTAAAGATAAATAAGTAAAATCTTTAAAAAAAAGAATTGTTTAAAAAAATATTTCTCATAGCTAAGTGCTCTCCAGTTCTATCCATGCTGTTGCAAAAGGTAGGAGCTCCTTCTTTCTTTCTGCTGTGTAGTATTCCACTGTGTAAATATACCATAGTTTTTCGATCCACTAATTTAGTGATGGGTACCTAGGTTGCTTCTTTCACTTGGCTATTGTATACAAGAAACGTCAATAGAAAGGTTAGCAAGTCCAATCTAATTATATATATATATATATATAATTACACACACACACACATATATATATATATAATTACACATTTTTTAAAAATAGTAAGTTTTTATAAATGGCAGAGCTTTGAACAGAGATGATCACATAACAATTAAAAGTAAAAAAACAAATCAATTGAGAAGAACTTGTACAACATTTATGTCATAGTTCCATCGTTTCTTCTTTTGTTAATTTGGACGCGTATTAAAGAGAAAGGAAGGGAAGTCTCACTCTCTGCACAGTGAGACTGCAGAGCCCAGACTGCAGCCTGGGCACCAGGAACAAGGGTGTGTCTGTGTTCAAACCGCCCCTTGGGGTAAGGAGATCGGTCACGTCGAGTCAGCATCCACCCTACCTCACAGTGGAAGCGATTTTTTCTAAAAAGACTGTACTTCCCATAAGGTCACGTTTTGAGGTACTAGGGATTAGGACCCCAGTTGTTTTGATAGGGGGGGTCGCAATTCAACCCAAAATAGCAATGGGCAAGACAATAAAGATTAATTTATATATCATTTGCCCTGGGCAATAATGCAAGCTAAAATAAATTTCTTATATAAACCTTTCAACTTAATATGTTTCTAACCTTGATGGGTGTTCAATGGGCAGAAATGAGAACTGGCACCTCTTCCCTAAGCTGCACATTGCAACAGGAACCACACTGCTGAATGTTTTTAGTTCTCCCCATGTGCTATGCCTGCTTTTTCTTAATAAAAACCGTCTACCCGACACTTTCTTCACTGATATGTGAGAAGCCTTTAAAGTTTTGACATAAAATTATCATACCAAATTGGCCGAAGTTGAACACGACAGCTTAAACAACGGTGCGTAATTGCCTAGGAAAAGGCCCACCGAGGCTCTGTATTTCCAGTCACTCCGCCCGTTAAAGCGCGTTCTTCTCCCTTAACCATCCCTCTTCCGCCTTGCAGCCGCCTACGCCCTTTCTCAGGCCTTTCCGCTCCCCTGACAGTGGAAATGGCCTCTTCAGCAGCATTAGTTACTTCCTTCCTCCCTTCTGTACGTCAGTCCCCTGCAGTGTGATCGCCCGGTTCCACCAAGGTCCGTGCTACACGACACTGCATTATACCTTCAAGGACATCGAGGCTTCATGGGCGGACGTGCCCTGATTTACACCGATGTTCTCCTGAGCCCGAGAAGATGCTGCTCTGCAGGGCAGGCCTCGCTGCAGACACCTGCCTGGCTCCCAGGTGTGCACAGAGGCGGCAGGAGTGACGCCACTTCTGGCGGGGACAGAGGGAGAGATGGTGTCTGCTGCCTAGCAACGCTGTCCTCCGGCCGCCTGGGAAGAGCCTTCATTTCAGGACAGGTGGGATGAACCTGCAGTTCCAGGCGATTCTGGAGCCCTGCTTCGCATCCAAGAAGTATCAGAACGTGCGAAGCTACAATGGATTGGGTAGGCGGTGCCGTGTGAATTAGATCGGGTTTATGGAGGGAAGCACCCGCCTGCAGTCAATTCAGCTGTAACTGAAATTACCAGACTCCTCCCTCCCCGCCCTGCCTCCAGCAACTTACCTTTGAGCTATTTCACAAGACATTAACTCATCATTAGTGGGTGAGGCACAGATGGTGAAATACAAGTGGATTTCTGCCCTTGAAAGATGTCCTGGGAAGAGACCTAATAAAGGGCCCAAGGGTAACATTGACTCAAAGCCGCCTCTGTGTGGTCGCTGGGTGTCACACAGTGACTGTCGCCGAGCGCCCCTCACACGATACCTCCAGACCACATCACGACCAGCAGGGCCACCCAGAGGCTTTCCCCAGTGACACTGTCTTTGGAACCTTGAGCTGCAAATGTGTGCACCACAAGTTTCTAAAATGATTTCATCACACAGACCTTTCCAAGCATAATTTTGATGCCCACCAGCTATAAAACGTTGGGTTAGTCGGGGTGTGAAGGTATTGCATACGCTTTTTTCTATTTAAAAAAAGCTTCATGTGAAGTTCATTTTCAGACCTTAAGAATGGCTCCAGCATAAACATTTAGTTGGCTAATAAGTCATGTCCGTAGCTAGTCTTTTCCTGAGGGACGGACCTCACCAAACACACAGCAGGTGTGCTCACCGAACGACCGAGTCCCCCGGGGCACAGACAGGGCACACTTCTCCTAGTGCAGGGAAATCAGGGGACCCTTCGCAAAACTCTTACGTCCCATCTTTATTAAGTCGGCCAACAATTACCGGGCGTAACTTCTGCAGATCCATTGTGGTCTGTGCACGTGCTGGGGACAGACACATGGAAGGTCACGCTGCCACCCACAGGTCTGTGTTAGCGGATTGTGGGTGCACCTTCGGTTGCAATACTGCAATACTGCAGTGAGTCGCTAAGACGTGACCGGGCAATTCGCAGAAAGCGGATGCGGCCTCGTGAACAGGCAGCAGTAACGGGTCTCCAACCCTCCAAAAACGCATAAACACGGATAACTTCAGCAACAGCAGCGGCATGCCACCCCTGGGCCAGTCCTGTTTTCAACTGAGAAGACGCTAGCCTCCTGGAAAGCTGTGGATGACCGGTCGCTCTCCCAGCTCCTTCCTGGGAGTATGAATTGATGCCGTGTTTTAGAGAGTGTTTTGGTAATGTCCAGCGAATTACTGAAAGCATCTATTTCACAACCTGGCATTTTGTCCCCTAGAAATGTTTCCCCGAGTCTGAAAACCCTCACACAAGAAGGCAGCCCTGTTCATAGCAGGGACATGGTAGAAATAACTCGAGTACCCACCAGAGTTCGGCAAGACACCGCCGACTACAGCAGGTCCCTGGAAGAGGCAGTTAGAATGCGAGAGCATTGCAGACGAGCAGACACCGGCGGGAGAATAGATTCGCACACTCGTGTCTGTTCCGGCTCGGGCGGCCCCGTTTTCTCACCTCTCCCAGTCACACGTCTCCACAGGCCGCCAGACGGCTCTGCCTGCCGCCGTTCGGAAGATCAGGCACACACAGCCGTCGCCCCAATCCCCTCGGCGCCCCTTGCTCCTTGACACGCGGCATCGACCGGAGGACCCAGGGAGGCGTCACGTCCCTGACATCTGTGCACGTGAATACATTGGCATTTTCACATCATTACCATAGATTCCCGCGACTCTTCCAGGATAAACAACAGCAATTAGGACAAGCGAACGGGGGTCAGAGGCCCGTGGATGCTCAGACCCACATCCAACTCACCAACAGGTCCGAGCCCAGCGGAGCTTCAGAGCTGCCCCAAGCTGGGAAACAGAGGTGCTTGTGTGCGTGTGTACTTCCCAGGGCACGGTTCCCGGTACACGTGGGGCACCACTCCCCGGGACAGTCTCTGCCCAGGTCCCAAATCCAGAGGCCAGGCAAGGAGCAGCAACGCAGGGAGAAGCGACGACGCCTCGTTTCACGATTCCATACACTACGAGGACCAGAGCGGCAGGTTTTACTTCCCACAAAGCCTTGTGAGTGACTGCCCTGCTCCCACGGGGGCCAGAGGCCCCCGGACCGCCCAGCTGCCCCGCCGCCCACGGGTGTCGCTGGCAAAGATGATGTCCACCTTGTTCCCGGTCCTTCTGTCTGCTCTCGAAAGCCCATGTTCCTGACGTGATCTTCCCAATTTGCTCTTTCTCTACATACAGATTCGTATTTCTGTGTTATGCTGAGCTTCCGACCTGTCACTTTGCCAGCCAGACTCCGGTTTGTGAGGACGACGTCTCTCCTGCCGCCAAACACTCCACCCCCCGGCTGCATGCCCTTTTCGAGAGCACCTGGGAAATCGGCCGAGGCGGGGCATTTTTTCCATCCATCACCAAGGTACGAAGGTACGTTAAGGAAAATAGGACCAGACCCACGACCTTTGGGTGAAGAGCTTCCCCCGACATCGACCCTCCCGGACCTATCCGAGCGAGTGGCCCTGGGAGAGCCCGAGTGGGCCGAAGTTCCTTGCACCACTGCCCAGAGACGCCTGCCAGTTATCTCCAGCGGTGAGCTCCGGAGACCTCGAGTCCCGCTCTCTGGCCCGCTGTCCAAACAGCAAGCGGACACACCCCCACCCAAGCCCAAAAGTACACACTTGGGTGAAACACAGGCACCCAGTCATTCGGGGCTGCCCTTCTGTTCCTGTAACTCAAGCAGGGGAAGGTGATTGGTACCGGTGCCCGTAGCCGCATCACTCCCGCCCAGGAGGAATGTGTGGCATGGAAGCAGCCACGCGTCCCTGGGCTCACCGGGTTCTGCAGGCTGGTGGCTGGGCAAGGTGGCCCTCTACTGGTTTCTCTGGGTCTGTAACGAGAAAGTGGCTGGGCCGTGGTCATGCCAAGGTCCTTCTGGCTGGCTCTCAGCGTACCGTCACCGGAACTGTTACCTGGAAACCCATGTGGCCTCGCGCTATGGTCTGCCCCTGCTCACGTGGGGGCCCTTGTTCTCATCCCCGGCACTCAGCGAGGTGGCGGGCGCTGCGTGGCCTTTCTCCCCTGGCTCTCCACACCGGAGGTGGCTCATCAGCTCGCATTCTGCAGCCTGCCAGGAAGTCCTCCCAGACCCCAGGCCAGGCCTGCAGGCCCCTTCTCCTCCTGGGGAGAAGTCCAACGCGCTGCCTGTGTGATAACCAACACTTTGGGTCTTACTTTGGGGCAGGATGGGCACACAGGTGTGCAAGAGGATTGATCTCACACCCAGGCAAAGAGGCGAGACAGGGAAGGAGGCGTGTCTGCAGGTCCCTCTGCTGAATGACCTGAATCAGTCGTCCCCCGGCATCGGCTCCCCGGTCCAGCGGGGACACCACAGCCACACTTCATCCTCACGGAGGCACTGCAATGCCCACCTCAGCCCCTTCCCTCCTGTCCTCTCTCTTGCTCACAGCAGCTGGGAAAACCATTTTTGTGCAAACACCAGTTTTTCATTTGAAGCAGTGTAGTGGCGGGTTGTGATGCAACCCACGATGCATTCTTTCAACCCACCACAGGCTTCACTCCCTCATACCTGGGGGAACCGGCTGCGGTCACTTTTTGCAGGCTCCCAGGTTGTGCCGAGGCTCAGACAGAGCGGGGACCCCTCTCCAGCAGACAAGTGCCTTCACACCCACACTTGAGAGACACTGGGCAGCCGGAGTCTGAAATTCGGCGTGTGGGGCCCTGCGCCCAGGATTCTCCAGAAGGTGAACATGTGTGGATTCGGGTGCTCAGCAAAGGCCCGACCCAGCTACTTCAGAGAGATGTTAAAAGCAGCCCATTTGTCACCCTCAGGTCCACGGTGGCACCTGGTTGCCTTGACCCCCAGGGTGGGGGGAGCCAAGGAGGACCTGGGAGCCCACTGCACGCTGGCCCCTAACTGCTACCTGGACTGGGCTATCAGCCTGCCGTTCCCCGGGGACGAACCTCTCGCCGTGCTAATCACAGCGCGCTTCTCGACTTTTCTCTCAAATGCTTTCCACTCTTGAACTCAGCATCTTCCTTCCTCTCCCGCAGCCAATGCTCTGCCCTTTTCATCGGTGAGTGACACCTAACTCCGCAAGTCTGCGGCTTGGCAGGGTGGACAGCGGACCACCTGGCGGTCGCAGTCCCTGGGCACAGCACAAACCCGGTGGTGCTTCAGGATGGCAGCTGGGCGAGTCGGTGTCGCATTCCCGCCTGGCGCTTTGGCCGCAAACACACTTCGGCCGCAGACACTGGCCCTAGAGGGGCCAGGCGAGCAAGTCTGTTTTCAGACACAGCACGGCAACCCGTAGGACACACGTGAACTTCACTGATGCAGCCTGTGGACGTGAGTCTGGTTTTTTACAAAGAATCACAGAATTGCCCACCCATGAATACGGACACTGCGTAGTGGGACTGAAGAGGCCACTTGTCTGTCAGGATGTGAAGTAATTTCCTCAGGTGGCTGAACAAAAACCCAGGCTGGAGAAATATGTGTATAAAGATATAGACACACTCATATAATTAATATAAACATGCCCAGGATGTTTTATATCATGTGCTTTATTACATGTTTCATTGTACACTTTATCAGTGAAATGGTACGTGACCGACTCAAACAAGACACGCTCCCTCATGTAACCCAAAATGACACGCAGTTAAAGCAAATACTAGTATTTTATGTCCAAATATATTGCTGGTTCAGAGTAAATCTCCATAAAAAATAGATGCAGACACATTCCTAAAGATCATACAGCAATAAGATATTTAAATGGAGTTCAGTGTAAGCAGAAGCAGGATATTTTGATAATTTTTTAATTACCAAAGTTCCAGGAAAGAGCAAATGCATAGCTTTGAGAGACTCGCGCTGGTCGTGGCGGAAAGGGACCAGTGGTGACGAAAGTGAGATGTAAGTATAAGTGGGAGGCAACATGGGAAAACACGTGGGCTCTAAAGAATTCAGGTACGTTAATAAATATTATAGCCACATACAAAGTGGAAATTAAAGGTTTTATGAACACTTTATGAAAGTTGCAGTCTGGATTTCAGCGCCAATCACCAGCCAGCCCCAGGTCCTGCAGCAAAGTCAGGGGTGGGACGCTCCACGTCACTGGTCATCAGAGGGAGGGAAGCTGAATCCGCAATGAGACCTCACCCCACGCCTGTCAGAAAGACCATGGCCAGTAAATCAGCAAACAACAAGTCAGGCGAGGATGCAGAGAAAGGGCACCCGTGGGCACTGCTGGTGGGAGTGCAGACGGGGCAGCCCCTGTGGAAAGCAGTGTGGAGTCTCCTGGAAATATTAAAATGTCACTGCCTTCTGACCCAGCGATTCCACTCTTGGTTATATATCTGAAGAAATCCCAAACACAAATTTGAAAGAATATATGCGCCCCTGTGTTCATCACAGAGTTGTTTACAAGAGTCGAGATTCGGAAGCTGTCCCCATGCCCGTCAACCGACAATCAGAGCAAGTCAATGAACACACAGTCGTCATGACAACGGACAGGGAGCTGCCCCTGGGAGGAGATGCCAGGGAGCCCCGAGATGCTGTTCACTGGGAGCTGATTCCTTTGCTGTGTGACACTCGTCACCACAGGTGGAGTCGCCGCCTTGCACCGCTACATAGAGTGCAGTTTGTGGGGGTGGGGGTGCGTGCATGGGTGTGCTTGAAACTGGTCTTGTTGCCATGGAGACTGTCTCCCCACCGAGGCCCACGTCTGCCCTGAGAGCGCCAACGTTACGGATACGCTGCGTTTTACGGGGTGGCGGGCAGACCTGAGGCAAGCGTGAGAAAAGGCAAGGCACACCCCCGCCCCCACCAGATGCCTAGGCTTCCATTCTCCTGAGCCTGCGGGGGTGGAAGAGAGAGGCCACGGGAGGGTCCTGTGCCCCCCCTCGGGCGAAAGGCCACAGTGCCAAGGGTCCTCATGTCTGGTGACAGCCGGTGGTGACAAGCTGAACACATTACATGGTTCTCTTTCTGAGTGCTGTCCTTCCTGATGGCTCCCTGTGCTCTTTTAAGGTCTTTTGTTTTTAAATCTCTTCTTGCCATTAAATGAGCCATTTCCATCTCCTAGTCTCTCTCTCTTCTATGACACATGTCCCCTGAGTGGGGACCCCGTCCCCCCCAACTTTTTGGCAGGCACCAGGCCTCACATCCCCTGGAAGGAGAAACAGCAAAGCAATGGAGGAGTAGGCTCTTCGGTTTGCCTGGGTCGTTCATCTTCTTTCCAGACGGCGGAGCCAGGGGGGAATCTCAGTATTCATTTCAATGCTTTTTATCTGCACGTTTATTTATTGTAATTTCTACAGCCTTTGGAGTGCTAGGGTTTTAATAAATAACCTTACTTTCCATTACTCTTTTGGCGTCTTCTCATTAGTGCTGAGCATTATGATTTGAGGGACTTCAGGATATTAATTGGATGTGATATTGATAATGTATTATTCATGCCGCTCTTTTGAAAAGGAGAGCTGAATTTCTAAATATGCATTCATTTATTAAAAAGAGATTGTGTACACAAAACCAAATGCCAAATATTTTCAAATAAAATTATTCAGAATCAAATACCGGTCTAATTTTCTGATTTCTTTCCTTCTGGGAAGACAGCGTTTTGTTGCCAGACAGCCTGATTTCTAATGTGACCACAATTGCTAATATTAAATGTTCTTCTCCCTTTTTATCTTGAACGTTGAAAGCGACTCAGGGTAACTTAATATCACTGATGTTTGAACATTGCAGCCCAAGCGTTTTCTCCATGCTCCACTCTATTCGAACTACGTGTGGCCCAATGTCTGAAGGCAGAGTCGGGTTTGTGACTGCAGCTGCCGGGTCGACACGGAGACGCGGCGCCCAGGAGAGAGCCACTGTGGGTGCAGGTAGACTCGGGAATCGAGAGTGTCCCTGGCTTCCAGAAAAACACAGTTTCAAAGGCCTGTGTGACATAAGAGGACCCCAAAGGGTTCACCCAAAGTGCAAGGTCATGGCCAGTCTCCCCTGGTGGGACCGCCCACCAGGTGGCGACTGAGAAACGCTGCTTCTGTCTATGAACCGGGAGTCACCTGTGGCCTTGCTGGTGTTGGGGAGGAGGAAAGCAGAGCTGTGGGGGGCAGGGGGCGGGGGGGGGCAGTGCACACAGGCCTCTGCCCCCAGCAGGTCACCGTGAAGGGGAGGAGAAAGGAGAGGAGCCACAAGGCAGGGGCCGTTTATTCAGGCTGTGATCCCAAAATGCCACCCCTGGGTGGCTTACACACAGCAGAAGGTCACTCGTCGTCGTTCGGAGGCTGGAACTCCCAGACAAAGCTGCCACCCAGGTCTGGTCCTGGGGCAGCGCCTCTCCCAGTGCCCCCCGAGGTTGAAGACGATGGGATGGGTACCTGCCCGGCACACCCGTGCTCCACACCAGCCGTGGCTGGTCCACTAGGAAGCGGCCCAGATGCTCCGGGGGTGAGAACCAGCTCACCTGGTAGCTGTGGGTGTCTGCCCCTCTGCTCTGCTCGGGACAAAACACACCTGTCCTGTCCCCATGATGGGAGGGGGCTTGCACCTCGCAGTGGGTGCCCACCCAGGCGAGGCCCCCACCCAGACACGGCACATGGGCTTATCTCATGAACCATTCTCTTCAAAGAAGGGGGCGGGCCCTGATGAGGGCATTCCCAAGCCACCGAGCTGGCACAGAACATTTTAAAAGAATTTGCATTACTGTACGTACAGGGTCTGGCACAAACAACGCCCTTGTTTTATTACAAAATCACAAGCAGGCAATTGTGTAGCAGCACAATCTCACACTCCAGCACATCATGGGACATTTTAGGTGAAATGTTCAAGTTAAAACTACACATGATCCCCCCCCATTACCCTACCGACCCCACTCAAGTTGGCCCTCCTTCTGCTGGACCCTGAATGTAATATTTTATTAAAGAAAAAGCTCTTACAGGTTTCCTAAAACAACCTGAGAAAAAGGGACGGGGTGTCAAACGGGAGGGCTGAGCCTCTGACTTTCAATGCACAGATTTGAAGGACAAGTGACAAGAGGGAAACTGCAGGACAGGGACAGCGATGGACCCGGAGCTTCGAAGGGGCCCAGGAAGTGAGGACACAGAACTCCGGACGCGGCCGGATCCCGCTCTGACCAGCGCCTCCCAGCAGAGACACCTGATTCCTGCAGGACGGAGGTGTCCAGCCGCTGTGCGCCCCACGCCGGACGGTCTGGCCCCGGGGCACGGACCCCTCCTCCCCCAACTGTCACATGAAGAAGTGGCAGCAGCCGACACAACAGCCTCTGGGGTGAATGTACCTAAATTAGACCTATTTTTGTCCGATCTGCAAAAATGTGTTTTTGGAGCCTCGCAGAATTTTAGTGATCAGTTCACATCTGCCCTGACAGGAACAAGGTTGGAGATCGCCACTCCAGGGGTCTTCAAGTTGTGGGGGAGTGCAGAGGTAGCCATAGCAACCACAGCAGCTCTCCAGCACACGCCCAACTAGAGGGGCGCACACCGCACCCCCAAGGCCCAGCAAGCAAAGAAGCGGCCACTTCCAGACACGCAGGCTGTCCCCTCGGTCACTACTGTCCTGTACATCGTGTGTGTCTCTGAACAGAAGCAGGACCCGGCGTGTGACGGCTTGGAGAACCACCCACTGGCAAGCGACAGAGGAGTCATCAGAAGACGAATCAGACGAAAAGATGTGGAAAATCGTGAAAAGAGCCAGAGAACAAAGACATACCACATTTAGAAGAAAATGGGTAAGAATTGGTGCAAATTTTATGTCAGAATCTCTATCAGCAGGGAGAGAAGTAAGTTACAAATTCAATGCACAACACCAGTAAAAATTATCCATCCCAGACTGGATGCCCAGGGAAAGTCTTGCAGAAATGACTGAGAAATAAAGTCTTTCTTAGAAAAAAAATGTTTTAAATCTTTTTTTAAAGAGAACTAATTTCCAGGAGCAGGAGCCTGCATCTATAAGAAATGTTAAAGGGGCCTGATGTGATGTGTCGTCCCAAAACTTGGATCTGCCCAAGGAAATGCAGGGCACAGAGATGGACTGAAAAAAAATTAAATTAAATTTATTAGTGTTCTTACTTTGAAATGCTCTTAAGAGAACACGCTCAAGCCAAAACAGCAGTGTCAGCACATGTAAAAGTGGAGGGTATGAGAAAATAGTTCGAATACTGTGAGGCAGAGATGGAGAAAATGTTACCGTGAAGTCTTGGCTGGTGGAGCACCATTCATTCAAGACAGCCGGTAACCCCCAGCCATCTCCTGAAAAAGTAAGTAAGTAAAAGATGTGTAAATAGTCAAGGGAAGAGAAAGGATTCAAAGCTACTGCTTAAGTAAAATAAGAAAAAAGAAGAGAGAGTTCAACAGATTGGGTTAAGAAAGCAAGACTTTAGGCTGCTTCCAGGAAACCAACTTTAAATATAAAGGGATAGGATTAAAGGCGAGGGTGAAGCGAGACAGAAAATGTACACAGGAACCGGATGAAGGCGAAACGCATACCACAGCCAGGAGCTAGTGAGAAACCAAGTGGGAGTTGGCACGAGGAAGACTGAGAGCTCCAAAAAGTCATGGTCATGGGGAACTAGTGTCTCCTAGCAACCGAGCTTCCAAATACCAAGGTGGTGATGGGGACCTGAAAGGAGCAAGGGGGGACCCAGTGTGGAGGCCTGTCCTTCTATCAGGAACTGATGAGCAGTGAGCTGGGCCCACGCAGGGGCGGGAGGCAGCCGAGCCCCGCCAGGCTGCTCAATCCCTGTCTACAGGACGCTCAGCGCAACCCCGCGGAAAATACCTGATCCTCTCAGATTTGCAGGGAAACACCCCCGAGGGCTGGCGGTGCTGGGGACCAGGAAACAAACCTCGCTGTGTTTAAAAGAAAAAAAGAATCATTCAAGATATGGCATCAAACCTTCGTGGAATTCAACTAAAAAACAATGATGTGAAGTATCTTAAACATCCCTAAATATTTGGAATGTAAACACACAACTTCAGACTCATGGGAGAAGGGAAAAAACGAACTGAAGGCAAATCTAAAAATAACCCAGGATGCAGCATTGGCAGGGGCTGCAGGCCCGAGAGCAGAAGCCCAGTGACTGACCAAGGGCCCAGGTGTCCCCAGGACCAGAGAGGGCAGCACAGCTGCCTGCAGCCAACCGGCGCTGGAGCAGGAAGGAAGACGCACTCCACGGGCCTGTGGCTAGACACCGAAGTAACCGGTGGGTCAGCAAAGGACATGAGCAAAGAAAGGTAGGTGTCCCCCCAGGGGACGAGGCCTGTGGTCACTGCAAGGCCAAGAGGAGCTGACATCGGGAAGGACCCCAGTGTCCAGGACCCCGGGCCTCACTCGGCTGCCCTGGTGAATAAGGGTGGGGGCGCGGGTGCTGACACAGATGCCCTTTCTGTCCCTAAGCGTTGGGGACATGCCTGCAGCAAAGGCCAAGGAGGCCCCCCACTGCCTGTGTGCAGGGCCACAGGCGCCCTTCTGCCTGTGCTCCCCTGTCCTCGCCCACGCCCGCCAGCGTGACCGCGGCGGTCGCCCGGCCTGAGCCTGCTGCGCACGATCCCGTTCCTTTTTGAAATCTGGTCCTTAAGAGTGGAGTGTGCGTTCAAGCACATCACACTGTCCTCTAAAATGCATGCACGTGGCTGCAGAAATGGCATCCAGGAAGGTGACTTCCATTTCAGAGCCTTCAGCAAATGGCTCCAGTGTCATCTTGACCTGATACTGCTGAAAAACATTCGCCTCCTCATTTTCTAGGGGCGAACTCTGCTTGTGCTGGGGGCTGCCCTGCCAGCGTGGGCCCTGCCAGCGTGGGCCCTGCGGCTGTGTTGGCCACGCGTCCTGCTCTCCCCGCCTCAACAGAACGACAATTCCAGCCCAGTCTTGGTCTACAGCAGCAAACAAGGTTCACTGTCACGATGGCGTATCTGTGCGCACGCGTGTGGGTGTAGTTGGAACACCCACGCTTGTCCCCCCAAGATGATGACACTTTGCACATGGGTGATCTTTTCTCTGATCTGTTTGAAAATTTTCACCATTTTCCTAAACTGTGAGTTTTTCAGATAACACAGGGTGGCACCTGGGAAGACTGTGACTCAGCTGGGCCGGGCTATTCCCAGCCCCACCCCCACCAGGGCGAACTCACAGGCTCTTCCTCAGGGCTTTTTGGATCCAACAATTCAGCCCACTTGAGAGTGTGGGGGAGGCACAGCGTCAGCCGTCACCATGGAGACCTGGGTGCAACGCTATTTCCCTCAGAGCGGGACTAGCCCCTGGGGAGAGCTCACGGAGGACACTTGGCGAGGATTCTAGGGAGAGCTACGACTCTTCAGACACCCAGACACAAGAGAGGCCGTTGGGGTGGGTGTTGTTACAGACCAGCCCCCCGCGATGGCCTGGGGCAGCTGGGAGCTCCACCTGCCCTGGCCTGGTGAGGCCCCGGGCCGCGGAGGAGGGCAGGCCCAGGGCAGAGCGAGGGAATCTGAGCAGGACTGACGCCTTGAGGGCTGGTAGAAGGACCCGAGCCGGAGCAGGGCCTTCCACGGGGCCCAGGCCCAAGCTGCTGGCAGAGAGAGTGACAGCAGCAACAAGTGTGACCACGACCCTCTAAATAAAGTCCAGGTCGTGGAGAAAACATCACCAAAGAAAATAGAGATTTAGAGACAGCAGCTTGGAGGACAGTTTCTACAACTGAAATCAAACAATTTCCAAAAGTAATTGTCGCCTAACAGATTCTAATTAGCAAACATCCCATACATTAAGAGTAGAAAACTACTATTTAGATCAGAATCGGTTGCTCAAGCACAATTAAGAGATCAAAATAAAGACATAGCTCAAAACCCAAAGCACAGAATTAAAATAAATGGGGGCCATGAGGGAAGACAGGACAGATGTGGAGGGCAGGTCGGAAGGGTTTGCTGCGAAACAATGAAAGTTCCCAAACGCTAACGGAATGACAAAGGACGCTGTCCGTGTGTCGAGGAGGCGTTGCAGGTGCAAAGGTGGCTTGCACACCTGCGTTTGAAAAAGCCATGACGCTCACTGAAGAATTTTAAAGAACAAGGAGTGTGAATAGGATTCCAAATAAAAGGAACAATTATTTGCAAGGGACAGAAGTCATCAGGCAGACACTCAGCTTCTGGTCTGAAACGCTGAAACCAGAAAACGGTGGGAGGAAAACTGCAGAGAAGAAAGTGCCTACCACCCTGAACCACAGACCCAGCCGAGGCATCTACGGCGTCACCGCTTCCATGACCCACGTGAGGAAAGTCGGAGGGCCACGAGAATTCTGCGGGACAAGTAACAGTCCTCGGGGACGGGTGTGATCCAAGGATGCAGGACAAGAGGAAGACGAACAGGAATGAAGGAGAAGGAGAAGAAGGAGGAGGTAGAGGTGGAGATGGAGAAAAGCTTGTTAGGAGGATCGGCAGATAAATGACAGAGAGACCGTAAACATGTGAGGTGCAGATTATTTAAATAGGCGCGAGCTCGTGCAAGAGCAAATCTAATAATGCCCCAGAAATAAAATAGACAATCTATAGAAAAGGGAAATCAGGAGTCTGAGGAGGAGAGCTGGGGACGCACAGAGGGCAGGTCTGAAGGTCTCGTGTGTCGGGGTTCGAGGACTGGCGAGTGGGGTCGCTCCGAAGGACTGATTTGCACCAGGTGAGGGGGCACAGACACGTGGAGCAGGAGATGCCCTGCCCACTAGAAACAGTTGGCAGTATATTGGCATACAATGGCAGAAAAATGAAAGTTTGGAATGTGAGTGCCAACTTACCTCCAGTCAAGACAGAGTAACACAGAAAATTTAACCTTCCCACCAGAAATGACTCGAAAAGCTGAATGAAGTGTAAGACCCCGCAGTTCTCTAGGCCTGAGCACTGGGCCCCAGAAGAGAGAAGGGGAGCCAGCCCACAAGGGATGCACTGTGTCTGCTACTCTGCCCCCTGGGCGGTCCGGGCAGCCGGGGGCGGGGGCAGCTCCGGTGGAGCCCAGTGTCTCCCAGAGCTGAGGGCACAAGTGGCCATCGAGGAGCAGAGTTCTCAGCAGAATCTCTGGGAAAAAATGGGATTTGAAAGGGCCTCTGGGGGCACAGAGGCTCCACACCCTCGCCCACCCCAATATTCAGCTGAGCCCTGGTCGGTGAGAGCCCCAGGTGAGAGGCTGGCTGGGCACAGAGCCCAGACCCCACACAATGCCCAGAGCAGCGCCTTCCCAGCAGCCGGAGCAGAAACTCATTTTTCATGGGGTGTTGGCTAGAGAACTAAGAGAGGTCTCGCACCAACAGACGGGGCGATTAATCTCGCACCATGCGCTTCCCTGGTCCCACCTGCAAAGGGCAAAGCAGGTCTCGGAAAGATCAAAATGAGTGAGTGACAACGGGGTCCTGGAACACAGCTCAACACTACTTTTAGAGACACAAAAATGCCCAGCACCCGATAAGGTCACATTTACAGTGTCCGGCATCCAGTCGAAAACTACCAGGCACAAGCATTATAGAAAAACCAACCCAAAGGTAGTCCAACACTTGAGTGTAAAGTGTATTCCTTTAAAAGGGGAAAACTATAGGAATCTACAGGTTGGCACATTTTTGCCTTTAATGCCAATGGTATAATCTATTGAAGGAAACGTTGATAAATTAGACTTCACCAAAATTAAACATTTTTCTATACAAATGAGAATGTGAAGGTGGAAACACAAGCTACAGGTGAGGGAAACAGCTGTGAGCTGCATTTCCAGCCGAGACTCGGTATCTGAACTGAGTTCTCCTGGTGTCAGGAGTGAAAACGCCAAGCACCCGAGTGGAAAACAGACAAAAGACATGGACAGACGGGGAATCAAACTATGTGGAAGGAAAGCCTTTTGACAGAAGAGAAACAAAACCCAGCAGGAACCGTAAAGGACGGTGGAGGGACGGGACCCATCCTACCTGGAGGCTCAGGGGTTACGGGGTCTCGGCCTCACGGCTGTGACGCTCTCCCCACACCAGGCCTCTGGTGACAGCCCAGGAGGGGGGGACATCAGTAAGTTTTATCCAAACGAGTATCAGCCAGAGCTACAGTAGTATCATGGAATAGTAATTCCAAAGTCCCTTTTCTTCTCTGGGATTGCGACCAAGCTATATCCAATAGCATCAATAAAGAGGATAATGAGAATCAGAATGTTTTTTCCTGTTGGTGGAACGGGAATACGTATAGGAACAGGGAAGCCTAAAACTGCCCCTGGGGATTGGAGCGGAAATACCAGTTATTGGTAATTAGACAGAAGATAGAGTTGACAGACAGACACACATGCGAATGGGCCAGGGTGAAGGTTTGAGGACAAATAGAATATTTACACCATTTCAAACTATCTTTCCACCAATTACTTATTAATCAGAAGGGGAAAGATGTCACTTTACTTCTTCACCGCTTTGCACTGAGAGGCACTCAGCACCTCCTTGGAGGTTTCTTGCCAGAAAGACGCCACCTCTACTTATACCTGAGGACGTCCCGGACAAATCCACACTGTGGCACCTCTCACAAAGTCATTTCCAACGGTCCCCAAAAATATCGTGACAACTGACACAGGCAAGGAAAGCGCGGACATCTCCCGGAGGGAAAGCGAACAAAGAGACCCGACAGGCTGGCCGCCAGGCCTGGAGGTGTGGGAGGGAAGCAGGACGGAGCCCCAAAAGCTGTTACCAGGACCCGTGAATACGAATGGAACGAAGGCAAGGAGAGCGCTGCACTGCACCGAAACTGAACCCCCTGTTCCGAGAGCGGCGCCTCGGGTTTGGAAAACACACACTAGGGAGAGCGAGAAAGGACGCAGCCGCCGCAGTTCTGAAGCGGTTCAGAGAATGTGTGTGTGTGCGTGTGTGCGTGTGTGTGCGTGTGTGGGGGTGTGACTCTGTGTGGAACTCTGCATGTGTGCATGTATGCACATGTGTGGGTATGTCTGCAGTGTGTGTATGTGTGAGTGTGTGTGTGTTCGGAGGTAGAGTGAAGAGAAGGGGAGAGCAAGACGAGGAAGCAGATGTGTGAATCGGAATCTGGTTAAGGATGGACGATTTTCCTTTACTATCACTGTAGCATTTTGCTGCCCTTAAATTTTTGTCAGAGTAAAAGTTACAAATCGAAGGTCAGAAGGAAGCCCTGAACCCTGGCATCTATCAACCCAGCCTCCACACTTCCACTCGCTAATCACCCTCGGCGTTCCTGCGACTGGCTTCCCTCATCTGTAAACGTTCAACTGTATGGACTGTGGCGATCGATGCCCAGAGTAGATGGCCTATTGGTTACCTTGATGGGTCAATGAGTGACTCTTAAGGCAGACACAAAAATCATTGAAGGCCGGATGTTTTATATCAAACGTCAAAATACAGTCACTACTTAATGACAAGTAATGTTCTTGGAGCTGAGCCTTCTGTTAGATTTTTCAGTTTTTTAGCTTTCCCTTGACATAAATTTGACTGAATACGTTAATTTAACACGTCCTTGTTGCAGAATGCTGCTGCCGTGTGTATGGGCTTCTCTCCCAAAACGAGCCAGCACTCCTGCCTTGGCCCGTTAGCCGTGTTTTCAAAGCGGTTGAGCACTGTCTCCCAGGAGTATTGACTCACCCTCCGCCTTGAACGGGCTATCCTGTGTCTCTCGTCTCCTATTTGTGGCACCAAGTCGAAGGAAGCCCACTAGCCAGTTGTTTGCCTGGAATCAGAGTGTTTGTTCAGACGCCGCGTGAGGCCTGAAGAAAGACGCTAAAACTGCTCCCATTTGTCCTGACTGCCCAGCGGCATCTGTCTCAGTCCTGGGGGAGGGCTGGCGGCTGCTGGACACGTGGAATTGAAAATGAAATGTCTCCTTCAACCCTCTGCACTTAGGGAAAGTGCTAAGGCTCCAACGTTTAAATGCCATCGGAAGGCCAGGGTGGGTGGAAAGGCAGCCACCAAGGTCTGGCAGCCACCGTCCCTGTGACCGAATCCCGCCCGATTCTGCAGCCGGAAATGTCCCGTGGGTGGGTCATGCCTCTGGCGTGCAGACTGTCCGGGGTCACACCAGGGGTCGGCCGTGTGGTGGGTACAAAAGGGGAGGCTCCTGACAAACCATCCCAGGAAAAAAATGCCTTGAGTTCTTGAAGACCGCACCTGTCTACGAAGCAGAAAGGGTTAAAAGACTGAAATAATTGTTTATGATAAAAACTAAGTTGGAGGTTTTCTGAAAGCCCAACGGGGCCATGAGGAAGCGGCGTGGACCGAGGCCCTCGCTGTCCAAGTCCCCTCCCTGGTGTGGAAGCCAGTGAAGGGTCCTCCACCAGTTCCAGCCGGGAATCAGCCTCGCCGACCTCGGATGCCGGGTTTCCGTGACCGCCTTTATGGGTGTCTCTGTGGCGATTAGAAACAACGTAGGTAAAGTCGATCTAAAGCAGGCACTGATGCCCGGACCGTGTGCCCTCCTGACCTGGAACCGCCGACGTGAAGGACACAGAAGCGGAGCGCTCACAGGCAGGGCGTCTGCTCGCACCCACACGCCAGGACACCATCTCGGGCTGCCCCACGCTCTTTTCTGCAAAGAAAAGTATGGCAGAGCGTGTGTCCTGTTGTGAACAGGGTTTCTGTACCGCACACCCTTTGGGCCCCTGTGTGTCGGACGCTGTGGGGCACGGCGTGAGTCAAAGACAAAGAGAGCTTGTCCACGCGTGTGAGAAACACACAGGATTCGGAGAAATGAGGCAGGAAATGACTCCAACACACTGCAGCCCAGGTAACGACACACTCCGTCTGAGACCCTCTCCTTCCGTAGAAAGCCGCTACGGGCTTCAGGGGGCCCTCTCTCTGAGTTTCTGCACTCAGGTGGAGACCGGCCGTCTGTGACCCACAGACGTAGGTCAGCAGGACTCACCGACATGTCTGATGTCCCCTCATGGGAATGACCTTGCTGTCCACCCACAAAGCCGATCCCCTATCAGCCAAGGGAAGCCAGCGGCTCACGTGAGTTAACCATCTACGCACTGCTCCCTGCTCCGTGCTCACAAGGCCTTGGCTTCGGCCCCTGCACACCACGCTCTGCTGGGTTTCCTTCCAAGCCTGTGGGCTCCGTTTTGAACTGGAAAAACCTCACGTGGACCCAGGCAGTTCGCACGACTTCGTTAATCGGAAGGAAAGAATCGACGTGCAGAAGAAACAAATTTCCAAAAAGAGACTAAGCAGCAGAAAGAAAAAATCAAAGGAACTGCTCTTCCCTCCTATGGACTAAGAATTAGAATTAATTCCTTTGGAAACTCAATCTTTCGGGCATATTTTCTGTCTCACACACTTCATCACAGCCACAAAACGTGCAAAAAAGAGAGGGGAAGGCTTGAAATAAATTTTAGTCAATACTCATTATTTTCTTCCAGAAGACCTGTCCTAACTGTTTCCTACGCCCACCTATTTCAGGAAAGGTTAATGGCTTCGAATGAGGATTCTCACCTAAGTGGCTAGGTAGGGAGATTTTTATCAGGAACTGGGAATTTAATTCTGTGTAGGATAAAAGAAAGACCACATAAGACTGCAGATCCTTCTCACACAAAAGGACAAAGAGATTCCCTTTGAATAAGAAGATTAAAAAACGCTTTTAGATTTTACCTTTCACGAAATGAGAATTTAGGGCACCTTTCCAGTCTTTGGATTGATTGTATACAGTGCTCCGGATCCAGGCCCAGCAGCCTTTGTTTCAACTATTTCGGGGAGGGAAAAAGCATCGTCGCACCTCAGAAGGCCTGACCTCTGGGGAACCAAAGAGAGGTCTTCACTCACCAAGGAGACGGCATCGCCCGGGGCGGTCCTGGGGGAGCACAGTCCATCCCCGGTGGCTTCCCTCTGAAGCCCTGGAGTCAACTAGTAGGAGCTGAGGGGTCTGTGGGAGGCACGTCTTCCCAAAATTCCCCCCACCCAGGTTGCCTGCCACCATTCCCCCGCATTCCCACTGAGGCCCACACGAGCCGCCCCTCGTGGTGAGAAAGGAGTTATCACAGTAGCAACGAGGGTGGGCCCAAAGGGAGTGGGCACATTCTGGACTGCCTGCCCTCGGCGCCCTGCCCCCGACCTGCTGTAGCAGATGCGGGCACAGCTCCCCGTACCATCAGGGCCACCGCCCCTGCCACAGCACCCCTACACCCACCAGGACAGGAGCGTCCCACGCACCCCGGCACCATGTTGTGAAAGGCAAGGCCCTCCATCCAAGATTGCTCTGTCCAACAAAGCCATCATTTAGAATGGAAGGCAGATAAAGGGCTTCTCAGACAAGGTCAAGTTAAAGAAGTTCATCATCCCCCAGCCCTTATTATATGAAATGTTAAAGGGACTTATCTAAGAAAAAAAGATTAAAAGATGAACAGTAAAATGACAGCAAACTCACAGTTATTAACAACCTAACCTAAAAAAAATGAACTAAGCAAACAACTAAAACAGGAACAGAATCACAGAAATGGAGATCACACAGAGGGTTATCAGAGGTGGAGTAGGAGGGGAAGACAGGGGAAAAGGTACAGAGAATAAGGAGCATAAATGGTAGGTAGAAAATAAACAGCAGGAGGTTAAGAATAGTATAGGAAATGGAGAAGCCAAAGAACTTATATGTACGACCCATGGACATGAACTAAAGTGGGGGAATGCAGGTGGGAGGGGGTGTGCAGGGCAGAGGGGAATAAAGGGGGGAAATGGGACAACTGTAATAGCATAATCAATAAAATACATTTTAAAAAGAATAAAGGAATTGCAGGTGAAAGTTATTTTTCATGATACCAATTTCCTTGTGTTTAAAGACATTCTCCACATTTTTAACTTTCTACCAAATTCCTTTATACTTCTCTCCATCTCCTTTACATTTCCTTCGCTGTGATTGGGTAAACATCACTTTGGAACCACCCACTGCGCCAGATCACTTCACACAATTGTGGTCCCTTCCCCGCCAAACCAGTGTGTGGACGCTTTACGGGCTCCAGTCGGGGCCACTCACTTGTGCGGGTTCAGTAAGTCCTGCCGCATGTCACAGCGCTCCCTGCTGCCGCACACAGCCCGAGTGAGGCTACACAAGGTGTCCCCAGGGCACTGGCGGTGACTCTGTGACGCAGAACCAGGGCACAGCGCCGAGAGAAATAGGCCAGGCGGAGACCGAGAGGGGCCACGTGACTTTATTTCCGTGCAAAGTCTAATGGAAAAAATAAACTAACAGACACGTAGAAACGGACTTGCAGACGCAGCGAAAAGACCGGCAGCTGCGAGAGAGCAGGCGGGTTGAGGGGCTGGGCGAGAGGGGTGGAGGGTTGGGGCGAAAGCACCCACAGACACAGACAGCACGGTGCAACCAGAGGGAAGCAGGGGGGAGGCAGGGGGGTAAGGGGGGGTGAAAGGCAATGGAGGGAGACCTGGTGTGGGGTGGTGGGCACACAGTACAACAAACAGACCATGTATCATAGAATTGTATGCCTGAAACCTATATCATTTTATTAACCAACGTGACCCCAATAAGTTCAGTTAAAAAATTAAAGAAATTGCCACTGCACCTGAATTCAGTTGGAAAAAATAATAGAGATATTGCAGAAATTTTCCAGTTACTATAGCAACAAGAATAGATTTTTTACTATTTATAGATCATGCATACTAGGCTTGATTATGCATATTATATTTCCACTTTTATATATCCAAATTAATAACACTTTCCAGCTGAATTTTTCTCCTTTCCTGCTTTTATCGTGTGGGGAGAAAATGAAACTAGTTTTAAAAATTAGGATTAAATGAGCCTTTAAATTATCGAAAAAATAAATGCAGAACCAGTGGTCAGATACTCCGTTTTCCCAGGAAAGCTTGGTTGCACAGCGATGCACCTGCGTGTTTCCGCCCGCCCACGCACAGCGCACCTGCGCGGCTGGCGCAGCCCCCGCCCCTCCCCCGCCACCCTGGCCTCTCCGCCACCCCTGTGTGCAGTGCGCAGGCACCTGAGCGCAGGCGCAGGGGCCCGTCGCAGGTGGTGAGGAGCGCGCGCAGGGGCCCGAGGCCCAGCGCTCAGCTCCAGCTGTGGCTCTGCTCCCAGCGTTGAGGGGTGTCCTCAACCGCACGGCTCCATGGGCAGCCGGTTTGCAGGCCTCGAGGTGCGAAGCAGATGAAGCGAGGGCACGCCCGGCTCTGGGCTCCCGCACGAGGCAGCGAGCGCTCGGGAGACGTTGAGTAACGTCCTTATTCGAATTTTAGAAAAGAAGACACGCGATTTCTTTGGGCCTAATTCATACCTCAGGCCAGGTTTCTAAACGTCCAGGTTAAATGATACAGTGTTGCTATGCCTTCCCTGAGGGGGAGGGGCCAAATAAAATACAAATATCACCTCAGTGTGCGCCTGAGTTTAGCAGCAGATTAATTCTAGGTGGAGAGGAAAGAGAGGCCCTGGCCAGGTAGCTCAGTTGGTTAGAGGGTCGTCCCAATGCACCCAGGTTGCAGGTTTGATCCCCGGTCCTGGCACTTGCAGCAATCAACCAACGGTGCATCAGTAAGTGGAACAACACACCAGGGTTCTTCTCTCTCCTCCCCTGCCTCTGCCTCTGCCAAACCCAGGGATAAAAATAAACCCAACGAGAGCAGAGGGAGGCTGCCTGGCTCTGGGCCCCCGAGGGAGGGGGCCGGCCGACCTGCGCCAGCTGCAGCTCGTCCCCCACCCTCACTCAGTCCACGGACTCTGCCTGGGGGTCCTGGAGCTGACACCAGTGCTGGACCTGCCCACCCACAGGATCGCTGTGCCGTGAAATAAGACTGGATGAAGCCCGACTATAAAAATAACTGATGGAAACGGATGTATATGTGCTCACACCGCACGAGGTGCACTCGCAAAGCAACCGTTTTACTCTGAGAAGGGACAGAACAGCCTGGGGTCCACAGCCCGGGGCAGCGTAGCCCCCGAGGAAATGACGGGAGGCAGAGGATCATTTGCCTCATTTGCCTTTCCCGCCAGTGTGGAAGTTGAGCCAGGCTGAGAGGGAAGAGCGGCTACTTCCACCAGCCGCGCGACTGAGAAGCTCTGGGTCCAGAAACTGCGAACACTTGACCCCCGAGATGACGGGGTGCACCACAAAGCCACCCACCTGCAGAAACACGTGGCGATTTCGCCCCCCCTCCAGGCAGAAAACCCTCCCTGCCCACTCCACCTGTTGGAGCGCATGGTCAAAACCATGGAGCTGCAACTCTCTTCTCCAGAGTTCCACTCTCCCCAGCAACTCTTTGGATTGTTTTCCGGACATATTCTGGTAATTCGAGATGGCTGTGAATTCTTGGCGGCGTCCACCTAGGAAGATGGGTCTAATTTCCCTTTTCTGGAGCTGGGCTGGCTGTATCAATTATTCTCAGCCAGCTGCCGGTGGCAGATGGGACACCGTGGAATTCCCAAGTTAGAGCAGGGAAGTGCCCCGCAGAGTGCCCTCAGTCCCCACGTCTTAAATTCTACCAGCCACCTACACACTATCAGCAAAATGGCATTCAAACCCACAGAGGGGCCACCCTGGAACCAACGGATGGAAAATGGGAGGACCAGCCCCCTCCCTGAAGGAGACCTCCCTATCACTCAGGCGGACAGGGGACAGGGGACAGGGAGCGGTGACCTGCTGAGCACTGCCCGCCGTCCCCACCCACACAGCTGGCATTGTGTCCTGAGACAGAGTGGTTCCGTTCCTCCAGTTTGGGGGGGCTCCAGAGTAGGTGAGCCGGACACCCATCTCCACCCACACACTCTCTGTAGCACCCCACAGAAAGGGGCGCTCTCACGCCTTCCCTCTCGCTGCCCTTCCCTGCGTCCCCAAGGCGACTTCTCCTTGCCTGTGCGCGTGGCCCGCTGCTCCAGCTCAGCGGGATCTACACTCTCCGTGTGAGACTGAGTGTTGAAGACCCCCCAGGTATTTAGAGGAAGTTACTGTTCACTGTCAAGAAAGAGTCACGTCCCCTTGTCGTTTCTGCAATTCCTATTTGCTGCCCTCACTGATCTCCACGCACGCACACTTCCACTTGGGCCGCAGCAAACGTGCGCCCGAGGGTCAGGGAACGGGGGTCCTGGTGGCCCTTCGCCCCGTTTCTGGGGGCTGCCTGTGCGCTGGCAGAGGGGCGGTGATGTGTGGTGACTATGGGAGAACGTACTTTGAAAGGAAACGAGAGAAAGGTTTTAATTATTAAGAATCAACACACTGAGGTGTGTTGCCGGTCAGAGGAGCGGCGTTTGGTTGTATAAACGGAGAAGACGATCTTACTCTAAGATCGTGCATCTCAAAGACGGGAACTTTGACACCAATGCTCACACTAACGAGAGGGGGGGGGATGGCACGATACACTCAGCACACTACCAATGTGAGGGGCTTTAAATGATATTTAGGAACAGAACATCAGTGAGGCTCTTCTGGAAAAAAACGAACCCTAGGCACTTCGGTGTAGCAAGTTCGCCATCTACTGACCAGGACGGTGCCTTCTCCTCCTTCCTGTAAAAGGAAACTCTGTCTGTGGATGTGGCGGCATCTACAATAGTAATGCCGGTCGGGGTTTTAAAGCAAAGCCCCTCCAGAAGTAGCTTCCTGGTACCCAGCCCTCGGCAGACGAAGCCTGGCTGCTCCTGCCTTCATAACCGGCCCCCCCGTCCGGCAGGGACCTGAGACGCCCACACAAGTCCTCGGAGAAAGAACTGGACGCGTCCTGATGCGGAGGGAGGCATGCACAGGTGTGGTGCT
This sequence comes from Sturnira hondurensis, assembly GCF_014824575.4. Lineage (NCBI taxonomy): Eukaryota > Metazoa > Chordata > Mammalia > Chiroptera > Phyllostomidae > Sturnira > Sturnira hondurensis. The sequence goes on from NW_028087067.1 coordinate 2,133,403, forward strand.
CCGGGTCCCGGGGAGCAGCCGGCTGACCCCCTCCCCAGCAATTTGTTCCCACGGCAACTTCCTGCTGCAAAAGTCCCAGGCATCCTGTGCCCTGTCCCCCAGGCCTCGTGCTGGGGGTGACAGGAAGGGCCACTTTGGGGGGCTGCCTGGTGTTACTGTGTTGGACGAGGTACAAACGAAATACTCCGATGAGGCACCAGACCCCACCAGTAGGGGGACCAGTCCCACTGTGAGCGACAGACCCGTGTGCCCCTGCAGCGTGGGCTGAGCACGTGTGGGAGCCGATACCCACCACCACCCCCAGCCCAGCGAGGGCGGGAGTAACCCACAGCACATCCCACCTCGGAGCATACATTGTGAGTTGGCTTCTCCCCAAGTCTAACTCCTTATTGCTCAGTTAAAACACGTATTTAGCCCTGTATTCATTCGGCGACTCCTCCCCGATCCTCGTAACCGCACGGCCAGGCGCCCGGGCCCACACGCCATTTGCCATTTGGGAACCCACATATCTACTGGAACACGCCTCACACAAACAACAGTTCACACTAGGACCATTCTAGTCGGTCCCGTGGCACACCGACGACCTACACAAACTCGTGACAACTTCATGCCACATAAAGGTCGTCCCACCTCAGAGGCGAGCCCAGGGGGCCCTGTCACTGCCTGGAGTTTCCTGTGACCCTGAAAAATCAGCTCAGAATGAGCAGCGAAAACGGCACTTACTTACTCAGGGGCGCACAGGTCTCGGTGGGGGAGGCCCGGGGCCCCGCGGGGCTCTGTGTTGAGGGCCACTGGCAGGGCAGCAGCAGCCTGGCCAGGTCCCCGGTGGAGCCCTGGGGGGAAGCTCCCTGCTGACCCTGGGCAGGAGGAGGCCTGGGCCCCGCTGGGAGGGGGGAGCCACGCCCCTTCTCCCCAGGCCCCTCCTCCCCCATCAACAAGAACAGGGACCCACTCTCCTCTCCTTCAGCGGCCCCACCTGCGTGTTTATCAAACCACTTTGCATGTTTATTGAACCACTTCATAAAAACCCGCGGCTCCAGGGTCACCCGTGAGTAGAATTCCACCTGCCTTTTTCTAGCCATTCCTCACTTTGGAAAATTCCTGACGATGTCTTTGACCTAACTGCAGGTTTTCTCATGCTTTGCCCTGCCATCTACCTCGGGCTGCTGAAGTCGCCCGCCTCCTTCTCAAGACTTCAGGGGGGGGCACCGAAGTGCCCAGCCCCATCCCAAGGCTGCAATTTCCCAGCACTGTGTTTCTCTGAGAGCCCCGCCCTCGAGTGCCCACCTCCGGTTGTTTGCAGGTGACCGCTGTCGGCCCACCTCCTTGGCCATTGAACCCACGGTCTGTTTATTAGCTCTGCACAAGCCGGGAAATCTGGGACCCCCGCTCACACATTGCAGGGGTGAGTCGTGACGATTCTGCCCTTGGCTCCTCCTCCCTCCTGCGCCCATTCTTTCGCTGGCGGCCTCGTCTGGGTTTAGATCATTTCTAACTTGCCTGCTCTGGGTCTTTCTCACACGTGTGTTCTCCGTGTGGCCAGTGAGAGACATGGACAGAGAGACTCGGGAGTCCCGCCTGTGTGCCCTTCACTTTCCACTTCCACTGCCCTGGGCACCCAGATCCTGTCCACACCAGGTTTCTGGTTTTCCCCACTGAAAGGCGCTGTGCATTCTCCACCAAGTCCCTTCACAGCTCGCGACAGAGCCAACTGCAGCCAGCTCAGGGCTGACGCCGGAGGGGAGGGATTTATGCCCTACGCCTTCCTCTAAAGCTGACCGCCCCCCCCAACAGCTGTCTGATTCTTCTCACTCTCCCTCGGCCACCGTAGAAGGGTGCTTGGTGTGACTGAGGGGGTCCGTCTGGAAGGACCTTCCTCCATCACCCAGCCCCCCCCCCCGTGAGAATCGAAGTGTTTTGGTGCAGAAAGGCCCACACCGACACCCAACGCCCCCAGCTCCTCATCAGCAGACCCGTTAAACACAGGCCTCTGTCCATCCCATTTTCCTGGTCTGGCCCGGGTGTTCACTACGCGGAGCAATTGGGACCCTTTCCATGGGAAGAACGTAAGACGTTCCCCATCGATAACCTTTCAGAAGATGTATTGATGGCCTTCTCCTCGCATAAGGAATTACAGAGAAGGGTGCTCACTTCTCCTTTAGTGATTGTGCGGCTAAGCACCAACGGCTTGTTCTTTACGCATTACGTATTTTACAAACGCTTCCAAAACTGCCGTAGCACAGTCCTGAGAGGGGAGGCTGGGGCCGTCATTTTAATGTCATCACGGATTGGGGGGCCCTGCAAAGATGGGCACCCGTGGAAATCAAATAAAGCAGCCACGGTATTCCGCACGGGACCCGGCCACGTCGACACTCATTTCAGACAGAGCCTTTGCCAGGTGACATCTTTGCTTCGTGGAACTCAATTATCGCTTCCCTGCAGGACGTAGTGATTTAATTACCTTCTCTGTCAATAAAAGTTGGGCAGGTAAATTGAAGAAGGCAGTGCCGAGTTTGAACAGTATGTGATCACTTAAAACTCCCCCTGCTCAGCCTCACCAGTCAAATACCTTCTGAATACAGAGACCACGAATATTCACTGAAGTGCAGTTACACTAGTCAGTGCGGACACTGACCACCTTGTGTCCTAGCGGGTCTTTGATTGGAAACCAACGTGCATTCGAAATACCAGAGCCAAGTGGGTCTGATGCAGGAACGTGGCCCGGGCAGAGCCGGGGCTCAGCCCACCTTTCTGGCTCCCACAGGACGTGCTGTGGACTATGGTGCAGGCTCGGCCCCCGGGCTGACTCTGCCCAGCTCTGCAGAGGGACCCAGGGAGGCCGACGCCGAGGCCGACCCGGGAGACCAGCTGCAGAATCACCACGGCGTCGGGAGTCAGGACATTCGGACCTCAGGCCGGGAGCGGCGGAGGAGGGAGGCTGCGCTCCCAACGAGTGATGGCTGGGGGGCGGGGGGGACGGAGGAGTGGGAACAGAAAGCACCTCGACGCAAAACAGTGACCATCGACACAGCCCAGGGAAAAGGAAGGGCCCGAGGGTGTTCGCGTTCGGATCGAGGAAGGCACGGAGCCCTTGTATCTGTTCTGTCCTCTGAGCAGAACAGAGGCGGCAGCGTGGACACAGAGATGGTTCTGACGGCTGCCAGAGCGGGGGTGCGGTTTGGGGGGCAGGTGGAAAAGGTGAAGGGTTAGGGAGGACAGACTGGTAGTTACAGAGCAGCCGCGGGGATGTAAGCACAGCACAGAAAACAGCGTTGCTGAGACCTTACACGCATGACCCACAGACATGGGCAGCCGTGCGGGACAGCCTGGGGGAGCGGGGGGGCGTAGGGGGGAAGTTTGGGACAACTGTGATAGCATAAACCATAAATAAATAATCTTTTAAAAGACAGTGAATACAGAGAGCAGACAAAAACCGGTGTGAGATGGTGATTCTGGCTGGGAGGCTCTTGGCCGTCCACACGAACAGCGCCAACCAGCCCCCGTGAGCTGAGGATGTTTAACCCCTCGGATTAACTGCAGGGGTCACTCGCCATTTAACCACGGAAATTTCTGGTTAAAAATGATGACTGTGACCCTCTTCGCAGCTTCCTAATAAGCTTATCTTTTTAATACCTTTGAGAAATGTGCGCCTTAAATAAATAAACAGTATCTTGATTTCACCGTTTCTTTTATCTCTGTTTCTATTTTTCTTGTAAGAATTTCAATCTAATTGAATTGGATCCTGGAGATTTGGCCCTATGTCGCGTCCGATCCTGTGTTTGTTCAATTCTGTCATTTTTCTATTTCTTTTGCTGTTGCTGCTGCTTTCGCTGTGTGCTCCGACTAGAGAGTCTGGGATTTTTTTTGGCAAATGGTGGGATTACTCACAAAGTTTTGCTCTGAGCTCTGTGTGTGCCCTTGTGGCCTGGGTGTTCAGGGACACCCCGGTGACCCTCTCTCACTGAAACACGGTGATGGCTCCGCGGTCCTTTCCAGCTGGGAGGCACGCTCAGGGGAGGAGCGAGGGGAAGATGCGTTGGTCACCTTCCCGCTGGGACACAGCCACACGCCGGCCCCTCCCACCTCCGGGGTAAACGGCTCGTTCGTCAACCCCTCGGGGTGCAGTGGGACCGCTTGTCAGCAGGCAGCGGTGCCACGAAACGCTACTCAAGCACAACCTTTTGCACATCAGGTCCCATTATGTCTATTTTATGATAAGTGTGTCAAAATAATTTCATTCATTTCAGGCGCAAACTCAATTTCTTTGGCGAGTCGCCGTGCCCGGTGGAGTCCTTCAGGTTCGGAGAAGCCTGGTGGATTCCACTCTCCCCCTGGAATGAAGAACACGGACAGCAGCATAGCAATTTAAATGCAATTTTGTTTTTTAATCACATTATTATTGAGCATATAATGAAAACTCAAGTATTCCGAGTGGGATGGGTTTATCAGTTCAAGTGCTCACCTCAAGTCTAGATACAAAATTCCCTAATCAGCAACCTGCGTAATGAAAATTCTGTTCGCAATCAGATTACCTNTGTGTCAAAATAATTTCATTCATTTCAGGCGCAAACTCAATTTCTTCGGCGAGTCGCCGTGCCCGGTGGAGTCCTTCAGGTTCGGAGAAGCCTGGTGGATTCCGCTCTCCCCCTGGAATGAAGAACACGGACAGCAGCATAGCAATTGAAATGCAATTTTGTTTTTTAATCACATTATTATTGAGCATATAATGAAAACTCAAGTATTCCGAGTGGGATGGGTTTATCAGTTCAAGTGCTCACCTCAAGTCTAGATACAAAATTCCCTAATCAGCAACCTGCGTAATGAAAATTCTGTTCGCAATCAGATTACCTCGTCACGCTCTTAGCAAAGAGGCGCTTACTGCAGCGCTGCATGCGTTTTTATTTACTATTTTTCATTACTCACTTTAGTCCCTTTTCTGAACACCTGAAATGTTCATCTGTAAGTTCGCTACTTATAAATTAAGCAGCCCGTGAGAACACTTCGAGTCCTGTAGCATTTTGGAGGCACCGTCTCTTTCTTCCTGTTCAACCACTTCACCCTGTAAAGCCTTGATGCGAAATGTCAAGCTGGGCTCCGCCGGACCACACGCCGCGTCGCTTAACCTGAAACCGAGCCCTCAATTTCGCTAATCCCTGGTGGAGCGGTCCCCGACAGACTGACAGGCTCTCTCTCTGTCCACGTGGCTTTTATATGCTAATAAAGGTGAAGGAGTCATTGGGAGGGCGCCACTTGATGAGTCCCCACCTGCTTCACGTCCCTGTGCCTCCGGCTCACTCGGCGTCGTCACGGTCACCTGCAGAGAGGCGGGGAGGGCACACCCACCGAGCTGGAAGTTCACCTGTTCTCGCCAAATGCCTTTGGGAGAGAACAAGGGTTTGCCCACACGAAGCTTTACGGCAGCAACGGTTCTGAAGAACTATTTTATGAGGCAATAATGTGCTTTCTTCTCGGGACACAGAGTGTGGCCTTCCGACTCACAGTCCCTCCACCCGGAATTGGGTTATTGCCTCATAAAATGGCTCAAAGGTCCTACCGTCACTTCATTAGAAAACAGGACATTCACTGCGCCTATTTGCTGAGTTTTATTCAAGGACTCCCAGGTTTATTGTTCTGTCCCTTTCAAAAGGAAACATAACTTATTTTGGCTTGATCAGCATACCTATATTAAGAACTGTGACTAAAACATCTTCATTTGACTGTCATATGTGTTACCAAGGAGTCAGACGTTAAATACATGTCACAGGAGTTGACTAACCAAATTAATTTAGACATATAACCCTGGCGGTCCCCAGCCTCTCAGAACACATAAAAAGGAGCATGCCAGTCACAGCAACACCAGTTCATACACGTTTGAGTTCCCTTGAAATTTGAAGATGAACTTGAGAACTGATTCCTTCTTCTCTTGCCAACAAGGACCCCGTGGCCAGAAGCAAAGGCCCGGGTGCTGGGCGATCTGGAACAGCCTCGTGCCCTGCAGGGGGCTCCTGCAGGCACGGCGTCCCCGGGGCTCAGCGGCGCCCTGGGGACTCGCAGCAGGCAGGAGCAGGTGGCTCCCTCCCGGCAGGGGGTGGCCTTCGACCTTCCCACCTGGTAAGTCTGAGAGTCAGCCAGTCTGCGGTGTGGTGACAGCCGCCCCCACAGACAAAGATGCTCCTGCAACTCGCTTCCCCTCCCCCTGTCAACGCAGGTTCGACCCTCAGTCGTGGCAGGAGGGAGCCTCAGAACCACCACGGACAAGGGGCCACTGTGGAGCCTTTCTTCCGCTGACGGACCCGCTTCTCAGTGTCTCACGGTTACGAACCCTGGGCACATGGAGGTAAACGTCTCTCGAGTCAGGTGTGCATACGCGCCTCTGGGACAGACACGGGGAGCAGGACTGCTGTGTCACGGTGTCTCCCAGTGCCCCAGACGTTCGCTCACGTGTGCACAAACACTGTACGTGGGCCCTGGCATCATTCGGACGCGGCGCCGAGTTCCCCTTGCTGACAAACATCTGGCGTGCCTGCTCTTTCTATCTCCAACCTGTTGGCTGTGGTGCTGCATCTACTGCGCTTTGAGTTTGCCGGTCCCGGTGTGCTGAGCAGGTGGGCATGCTTGTCTCGTCTGGGGACATGGCTTCTTCTTCCGTGTCCCTTAGTCTTCTCACAATGGGTCACTCGTCTTGTCTGTGAGTCTGTGTCCAGATTTGTGTGAATTCCTCGCAAGACTGGGTCCGAATCCTTTACCTGAGGGTTAGGTCCCGGTCAAAGGAGAGTGCCAGGAGCTAGCCTGTAAAGTGATCGCACACCCAAAAGTCCCATTTTTTTCAGTGATGGCTTCTGGCAACTTCTACCCAGGGACCCGTCACCAGGGAGCCGGCGCTCAGAGTTAACCCTCATCCCTGGCTGCACTGGGTCGGGAGTCCCAAGAGGTTCATGGGACTCCCAGGTCACAGGGGACACCGGGCGGTCCCAAGGCTTTGTTTCGTGGCGCAGGGACCCGGGGACATCCATCCGCAGGCGGCCTGAACCCAAATCATGCCCTCTCGCCCACTTGCAGCAGCGTCTCCCAAAGAGACAGTGGGGGACAGCACTTGGCAGTGACCTGTGATGGGGGCCCAGCAAGGCAGTGCAGGCCAGTCGCCTCGAGGGCCATGCTGACCAGTCCGCTCGGCAGCCGTATGTCCCTTGTCACGTCATTGGGGAGAACAGTCTGCACCACAGGTGTGGCCGTCCTCACATCCTCTGGAGAGAGGCCTGCGTGGTGCAGCCGGTGCAGACGCGGACTCCCCGCCCCCGGACTCTCTTCCCGCAGAGTAACGAGCGTTCTTGGAGTGCGGTGGAGACACTTTGTAGACCTCAACATCGAAGCAAAGAAACAAGTTACAAGGACACATAAGCGGATACAAGGGACAGCGGTTCATTGGCAGCCTCAGGATGCAGGTGCATCTCGTTCAGAAAGCACGCGGCCCCTGCAGCGGGGTCTGGCCGGCGGCGGGCCGTGCGCAGGCCTGGTCCGCAAGGCTGGCGTCGGCTCGGAAGACTCCACTCCGCCCTCGAGTGCGTGTAACGAACGCCAGGAGGTGCTGGCAGGTCTTGTAATGATACACACTTCATATATTACACACTACGCATCACGTGTTACTCTATCACACACATGTTGTATCAGTACATTGATGTGTTATGTGTGTGTGTACGGTGTCACATATTACTGCATGATAGAGGCACATACAATTTACCAGGCAGACACTATGTGCACTGTTTACGGGAACGCACAACGTCGTCTCCGTTCTCTCCCATCGCTCTCCCCCGATGGGCTGCCACCAGCACTCGAGAAACATCCACCTCGGCGGGGCCGACAGGACGCTGAGATTCGGGGCGTCTCCCACTGTGGCTGGACGGGGCTGGGCGAGTGTCTCGGGGGGCTGCCCGGACCACTTTCGGCTGCGTGCGGGACGAGGAGTGAGTGTCGGCCTGGCTGCGGGAGGCCGGTGGGGGCTGGAGCCGTTTCCCAGAACCTGAAACAGCGAAGGTGACACTGCCCCGCCCCGCTGTCCCCTTCTCTGGGACTGCTGTCTCCCTTCCTATGAGATGTCCTTTTTCTCTGCTTCTTCTACCATCGGTGTTTCTGAGAACAGAGAGGCCGGCCTTCCCCCACGGCTCATGTCCATCCGCCCCAATTTCGGGCCCCCTCCCTGCAGCCCCCAGGGCAGGCGCACGCCCTCGCACCCCCCACCCAGCCCGGGGACCACAGTGTCTGCTGGGGGCATGGGCCGTTGAGGACGGGGCGCATCCACTGTGGACGTTTAGGGGGATCAGCGGTTTGCCCTCATTTTTACGTCTCCTCGCTTCGGTGCACCCTGAGTTCCAGAGGACAAAATGCACGGCGCACGGCAGGCTCTCATCTTCCTGGCGGTTGTTGCTTCCTGCTGGAATCTCTGCTGAGGTTTGACTCTTACTTACAGATTTTGGGATGGAATGTGGGATGTGAGTTGCTACATCTTTCAAATTTACATTGTTTCCACATTGTCATTTGAAGATGCTCGTTGCTGTTAGGACTCCGGCCCTGGATGCGACACTTCCCCCAGAGGACGGCAAGGAACGTCTTCAGCAGCCACGGTGTTGATTTCCACCGTCCAACAGACGCTCGAAGGCCGTTGCTACAACCTGGTACAGTGGTAACCTGGCGCCCCGGGGCCCCTTTGAGGCTGGTCACCATGAAGTTGCCACACCCGCAGAGCCCGTCCTCGCTCACCTGTCCCCTAAGCGGAAACAGGGCCACCTGCCGGCACTGTCTCCTCAGCTCCACTGCTCGCTCTCGGGGACCGCATCTGGGCTGCAGCCCAGCCTAATCAAGGGGCATTTGTAGCCGTGGTAGAGCGCTCTCTGGGCCGATCTCAGTCACCAAAACCTGCCTTGTGAAGGCAGAAACAGAGCTGATGAAGTGTCACCTCCTGCGGGACGGCCACGGAAGCCATTTGTTCGGCACTCTATTCAGAAACCGTGCCAGCTGGCACCTGTATGGGGACTCGGAGACACGGACGCTGTCACGGACGCTGCCCCCAGGGCCTGGCCCCCTGCCCACGCCGGCCCCGGGCTCCCTGGTGCTGCGGAGCTGGGCGCAGGAGGGCTCCCCTGCGAGGGTCTGTCCGGCACGGGATTGTCACACAGGCTGAAGAGAGCCCAGCAGGCACCCTGTATGTCTCTTTGGTCCTCACATACATTTTTGCTTCTAAGGAGACGGAGCCTGAATGATACCTGCCAGGCCATGGACTTCAGGAAAACTTGACGTCCAGCATGAGAGTAAGTGGAACTCGAGTCTTACAGGGATTTCCGTCGGAGACGCCCCCGGGTGAGAAGACTCAGCAGCGTTCGGAGCTCTGAGAGTCCTCTGCTGACCTGCTCCCCCGCGCCCAGTCCCTGCGTTGACACTCCACCGAAAGCTTCAACGGGCCTCACCGCCCCGGCACGCTCGCTCAGACGTGAAGAGCAGGCGTTTCTCCTGAAGCCTGTGCCGCGACGTGATGTGTCCGACGGGACCGCTGTGCCGCTAGCAGTGCCGGGCGTTGCTTTCAATCCGGAGTAGCTTTCCCTTCGATAAAACACGAGAACTGGAGACAGACCCACCTGGAGAGGGGTGGGGAGAGGGGATACCGAGTCGCCCAAACCAGTCGACTATTTTAATAGACAGACACCTGTGTTTTCCGCCTCCCGTCCACATCCTCACTGGCACCCATGTATCTGTGTCTCCATCTGAAACGCACCGACCCTGCACGCCGCTTGTGTGAGACTCAGGTGACTGCGTGAAAGAGGCCCCGCTTCGGGGAGCCCCAAGGTCACACCCGTCACACGCGGGTCCCCTCCTGTTCAAGAGCACTGACCGGTACATGACATAGGAGCGACAGGTGTTTTTCCGGGATCGTTTCACACTTCCCAGTCTTATTCATTACATTCTAAATGCCCCGCAGATGGGAATCATGTCTGTTATCTCTTCCTGCTGTTTCCAGAAATAATATTATTTTGCTTATGGTGTGGAGGGAGTTCTATAAACGTGGCCAACAGGTAGAGGCCGTGATTGTTACTAGAATTTTTTCGATGGGGAGGTTCAGTCAAGGAAGGGAGACCATGTCAAAAAATATCATGAGGGTTACATCTTTTTTCCCATCCTTACCCAAGGACATTTTTTTCATTGCTTTTGAGAGAGAGAGAAAGAAAGAAACATTGACGTGAGAGAAAAACATCAGTTGGTTGCCTTTTTCTATGCACCAGGAATCGAACCTGCAACAAGGCATGTGCCCTGACTGGGAATTGAACCCGTGACCCTTCGGTCCTCGGGACAATACTCCAACCAACAGCCACACAGGCCAAGGTGAGGGCTGCATCTTTTAATAACATGCCAGAGAGGGGTTTGTAAATCGAGTGTCTCAGACCACATTGTAGGGAACACCTGTGAGGGTCCCTCTAAATTCTTACCCACCCACTTCAGGTGGGAAATTCCAAAGGTGTGGAGTCTAGTGCTCCAGGAACGGCCAAGGAGGCGGCGGCGGGGAGAAGGGGGCCCCTCACGTCAGGCGTTTCTGGGCCCCAGCGCCATTCAACATGCTTGCCTCTCTTGTGACCTTAAGAACTTAACTTTTGGCACATTATTTGAAAGCCTCCTTCTCCCGGACAATCCCTCCACGGGCTCTGCTCTCTGGCCAGCAGGCCCGTGGCCTCCGAGGCCTCACTCACCTTGGTTAAGCTGCATTTTCTTCTCATGCTTTAGCTTTATCTTCAAACAAGTGCAGAAATATCCACCTCGTTAACTGTGCCATGAGAATTCTCGGGACGAATACCCAGGGAACGTAGGACAACCTGTGGCATTAGCAATGCAGGAACTTTATCTCAGTGCAGCGACGGCCAGCCCTGGGCCTGCACCGCGGTCTTGGCGTGTAATTTGGCAGGAGGCTGGCTGTCCCCCCAGCTTTTCGGAACATGAGCATCCGGACCCGCAGGGAGGCCGGTGCTGCCGGCGGCCATCCTGAATCCTGAGGATGCGGGGGAGTCAGGAGGGAGTCTATGGGGCCTTTTTATAAACGCTGCAGAGTGACATGCCTGAGGCTCTAACCACCACCCTTTTATTGAATAACACAATCCAGGCATCATCTCAAAGCCACCTCAACAATCTTGGATTTCCATTAAATCTGAGGGGCCCAGGAACTAGTTTGAAAAACTCCTGAACAAGGGGGAGAAAGTAGCTTTGACAATAGCTGTAGATCGGTGCCGTACTAACCCCAAAATAACACAGTTTTGAGCGAAGAAGACTGTCTTCTCAGAGGCTGACGTCGGGTGCCCGGGGTCCCCTCTCCATTCCCAGGGTCCTGTGCACAATCATGAAAGGAACAAGTTATTTCGGATGGACGAGGTAGAACTCCACATCCACACTCACCATTAAAAATGTTAGAAAACAATATGCTTATTTTCCCTCCACGCGGAAGCCCACCTCCTTGCCTTTGTCAAGTCTGCCCCCCTTGGCTGAGAAGGGGTCCCTGAGTCACCTGGCGGGCTGCCACCACCACGTGGCTGTGGGGAGTGAGAAGGATGTTGGTGAGGTCCCAGCTCTGCTGGCACAGGCGCGTGCAAGGGCCCTGAGTGTGCCCGCTGAGACCCCACAGGCAAGGCTGAGTGGAATCCACTCCTCTGGCGAATTGACCAGCCCCATGCTCAGTGTATGACCCACATGAAGGGCCTCTGAACAGTGCTCGGGAGCCACATGGTGACACCCTAGGGGCTTGGGGCACCCATTAGGTCCCCGGGAGGGTGGCGTGTTCAGAGGGTGACCTGGGGGGCTGTGGGCTCCATCTGTCAGTGGCTTTGGCTGAGAGCACACTTACAGTCCCAGGGTTTTCTGTCTGCTATCCGGCCACTGTAGGGCCAAGGCCAGAGCAGCCTGGGGAGGGCTGCTTCTGGGCACTTCCATCGGCATTTCCAGGCTGCGGCCTCTTCTGCTCCAGGCCGGGACTAAAGAGGGCACAGAAGACCCAGAAACTCGTCCCACGCCATTCCCTGTGCCCTCAGGCCCGAGCAGTGTGACTTTTCTCCCTCCACTTCTCCAGACTGGCATCTTATTTTACAGCCTGGGCTGCACTCAGAGGGAGGAACAGGGAAGCATTTCCGCCACCGCTCCCTGATGTGAAAGCCTAGAGAGAGAATTAAAAGGCACCTCCCCCCACCCCCCGAAAAAACCTAAATTTAACTCCACTTAAATGCAGGAGCGTTGCTATTTGCATCGCTTGCCACTGTTTTAAATTGCTGATCAGAAACGCAGGGCTCAACCCCGAATTAATGANCCACCGCTCCCTGATGTGAAAGCCTAGAGAGAGAATTAAAAGGCACCTCCCCCCCCCCCGAAAAAAACTAAATTTAACTCCACTTAAATGCAGGAGCGTTGCTATTTGCATCGCTTGCCACTGTTTTAAATTGCTGATCAGAAACGCAGGGCTCAACCCCGAATTAATGAGCGTGTGCCCGGGGGACGCAGCCGATGTAAATATTAGCTCTGATAAAAGGTAACTCGTGAGGCAAATCTTCACACATCAACAGGGAGTCATTCCAGATTCACACGACAATGGTTTCGGGATTCACAACTCTTTGGGACCAGATGCAGGGCCCAAAATGGAAGGTTCTCTCCACTGCCCACGTGTGTCGTGGTTTTTGAAGACAGACTGCTGGGTGTGGTGAGAGGTGGTCGAGATGGAGCTGATATCTGTTAAAAGGCACTGATGGAAACAAGGAAACAAACAAACAAACAAATAAGTATATAAATAAACACAAGCACCTGTCAGGGAGCATGCCAAAGGCGGATGGACCGAGCGTGGGCGGTGGGCTGTGCAGAGGGGAAGGGGGGAGGCGGGCCGGTCAGCAGGCGCAGGCAGAGAGGCAGACGCCTTCCATCTCCTCCAGGACCCCAGAAACCGCGGCGTCTGTACCAAGATCCCAAACAGACCTTCAGCGCTTGACCACTGGGCGAGTTGCAACACAGTAGCTCTTACAGTGTTCAGAGTGCCCGTGCAGCCCTTAGGTCCACAGCATCTCTGAAAGATACAAAGGTGCGAATGCTCTGCTTAGGGAACGGGAGACATCGTTTCCAAGCTTCATTGTGAATGCAAGAGGGTGCTGCCAGAGTTATGTTAATTGCCCATGAATTATTTATCTAAAGGTGTTCCTTCGCTGACACTTTCAGGTCAGATCCAATACCATGGTGAACCACCTAGGCGCACACTTATTGACAGGAAAATGCTTAATTCGTGTTTAAAATTGGATCAAGGCGAGGCTAAATGTTTTATTAATGGGGAGCAATCTAGGCATGTGGGCGATGCGTGACCGCAGCCCCATCGGAACGTCTGGCGTGTGTTCCTTCAGCAGCTTTTGCTCACAGATTGCGGCAGACGCTCCACCCCTTCCACGTGAAACACCAGGCTATGATGATGGGAGGCGACGATCGTAGGAGAGGCTTGTCTTCTCCATTCGCTACAGCGGCAGACTTTGACGTTTGTCTCGAGATAAAGAAAATTCACGCATGTGATTTATTGTTGCATAACGGCTCTCAACCGTTCGCAGAGCCTCCCGGGGTTCACCCACAGACAGACCCTGGAGCTCCTTGTACTTGGCGTCGTCAGCACTGGCAGGACCTGTGACTTCAGGGAACTGTTCACCAGTGCAAAGTGTTTGCAGGATACAGGAATGACTTAGTGCGGGATGAGGACAATACTTGTCCTTTTGTCCCCCCCCCCCCCCGCCCAAGGGAGGCTGGCGGGAAATGACAGGGAATCTGTCTTTCTACTCGTGCACGTCAGAAACTCAACATCCTCTACCAGCTCCCGAACTGGAGGGAAAATGTGGTCCTCACTCGCACAGAGTCCGTCCGTACACAGCGGGGTAGAGACAGTCCATTCACAGAGTGGTGCTGGGGAACAGGGCAGGTGCGTGGAAAAACACTGAACTAGACCGCCTTCCTACACCACACACAAGAATAAACTCAAAATGGATCCGAGGCTTAAATGTGAGACTCGAAGCCATAAAAACCCTAGGAAAAAACACAGCCAGTAAAACCTCTGACATTTATCATAGCAATATTTTTTTGGATATATCACCTTGGGCAAGAGAAACAAAAAATATTAACAAACGGGACTACAGAGAACTAAAAGCTGTTTGCACAGCAAAGGAAACTATCGACAAAATGGAAGGATGAACCTCAGCACGGGAGAACACATTCACCGATACATCTGATAGGGGGTACAAAGAACTTACACAGCTCATCACCAGAAACACCCCAAACAATCCAATTAAAAACTGGGGGAAGGACCTGAGTAGACACCTCTCCAGAGAGACAAGCAGATGCCCACGGACATATGAAAAGATGCTCAATGTCACTGATCATCAGAGAGGAACATTAAAACCAAACCTGTCAGACGGGCTACCGTCAATAAATCAGCAAACAACAAGTCAGGTGAGGATGCTGAGAAAGGGGACCCGCGGGCACTGCTGGTGGGAGTGCGGACGGGGCAGCCCCTGTGGAAACGGTGTGGAGGTTCCTCAGAAACGTAAAAATGAATCTGCCTCATGCTGGCACTTCTGGGACTATAGCAAAAGGAACCCGAAACACCAATTCCATCGAATATATTTTGCCATGTACCCTGTGCACCCACGTTTGTGGCCCAAATTTTCAGAAAAAGAAATCTTGCATTTTAATTTTTTAATTCAATTTTTATTTATTTATATTTAGAAACAAAACCAATGATCACATTCCAGGCTATCATTTTGATAAATGTATCTTATCATTATTGCTTTCTGAGTTACACCTTTAACCACAAACATAAATGGAAGAATTAAAAACATTTATATAGACATGCAATTAGCACTACCCATGTACAATGCACATCCTTATTTTCCCCTCAAAATCTTGAGGGGAAAACGTATGCAAACTTATGGCAAACACCCCTGTGTTCATTGCCACGTTATTCACAATCGCCGAGATGTGCGAGCTGCCCAAGTGCCCATCAGACGTGAGCAGGTCAAGAGCCGCGGCAGGTTTACACAGCGGACAGCGAGTCGGCTGTAAGAGGTGGAAGTCTTGCCTTTTGCAACAGCGTGGACGGACCTGGAGGGCAGTCTGCTCAGTGCAACGAGCCAGTCAGAGGAGAACTCCACTGCGACCTCAAGTCCAGGGGTATCTCCCGCCCGCCAGCCCGTCCTGCAGATTTCAGACCTGCCGGTGCCCAGAGTCCCGGGATCGCCGGACCAATTCGTTACACTGCATCTGAGTGCACAGAGAGAGCTGCAGATCAGCCGGCACACAAGATCTCTCTACGTACACGGACCTCTGTCCATGTGTGAACGGCTACACAGACAGGGAGCACAAGAGAGAGAAGGGGGGACGCTGCCTAGCGACGAGACCTCGGGTGCCCTCGGTCCGGGCGGAAGTGCTGAGCACCTTGGAGCCGCCGGTGTTGGTGCGTGAGTCTGTGAAGGGGACGCTCGCGCACCTGCCCGCAGGATCCGACCGCCCAGCGTGTCCAGCCAAGCATCAGGGTGGCCGAGGGGAGGACGGTGTCACTTTCCCGTGCACACCAAGTCAGTGCTCTGGACTCTTCAGAACACACGTGAGGGCGTACATTTCTCTCCTTTCAGCAACTCACCCGTGGCATTGCACCCTCGCCTGCGCTTAAATACGAAAAAAACAAACAAAACAAAAACAAATGTCATGGAAAGCGACGTCTTTACACTCTACAGATTCTGGTAACTCAGCTATAACATTCACTTCGTAAAGGGGCCGTACGTCCAATCCGGGCCCTTCTTGAAGCAACCAGTTGATAAAAATTAAACGGATCCTTTTTTCACAATTGCGTATCGCCCTTAAGCATCTCAGAGCCTGTGGAGGAAGAATGGCTATTTCTCCAGTCCCCGCCACAGTCTCCCTCGGGACGGTGGTTCTCCAAGGCTGCTCCCTGGGCTCAGGCGCAGGGGGCTCCTGTGTCTTGGTCATTTCCAAGGGCCCTTCGCCTCCAGGGCATCTGGTCCCCCAAGCAGGAGCCCCTGGGTCTCTTATGGCCTCTGGAAACTGAAACTGAAATGGTAAGAATCACCTCAGTGGCGGAAAAACCTCATGGTGATGAAAACAAGCTGAGCACCAGATTCTATGAAAGCTGCTTGGAAGAACAGACCCCAGTAACAAATGATTTTTATACGGACAATTCAGCAAGAAGCAGCGACCTTGCAGAAGGAGTGACTGGCACCACTCACCACAGGGCTTTGTGGGATTTGTCCCCCAATGGGGACAAGGCCAGCACGGAGACACGGTACACAAAACATCCAAGTTAGAGAGCTCCCCCACTGTCCAATCGCTGTACAAGTTCCTGAAGAAAATGATAGATTCCTGTGAGTTTTCTTGATTCCAATAATTAGACAGAAGTCACCCAAATCATTCTTTGGGACAGTGTTCCCCAGGCCCAAGTAAGGAAGCCGGAATATATTCAATAACTGAGCTTCCTCGTTCTTGGATCATCACATTTAATTAAGGCTCTGAAATAAAGCACTGGACAACCCATAACACGACAATAGTTAAATAATCCCATGTGCTCGCAGATTTGTAGAACGGAGACTGAACACTAACCGAGGAGCTGAAGGTCCCTCGAAGGGACAAAACCACCCATTCCACCAAACAAGGGAAGAAGGGCCGAGGTGGTCCCAGGAGCCCCGTCTCCCTGCACTTGCGCCGTCTTGGTTCTGGGTGAGTTCCGGTCTGTCTCGTTCCCCCAAATACGGCCACCTTTCATGTAAGTGATCGTGCAGTGAGTAGAAATGTATGGAATGTAAATACCTCTTTCTGTGAGGTTCAAGGCTCTCGTAAATAAAGCCATCTGAGTTATCATTGAATTTTGAACACAACAGCGTGGTTTGGTTCGATTGTACGTCAGTGCTAAAAGGCTTTTTGGGAGACATACCCTCTAAGACCCGCCGTGGACGGAACACTCCGGATGCCAGCGAGGATTTCAAAGTGGACTGCATTTCATTTCTTAGTAAAGTATTGCTGATTTTTATTAGAAATTCCAAATTTATTCTTTTCAGTATGCAGAATTAAGTGGCCATGTATTCTAGCTAAACACACAAGCGCACACAGACCCACAAAGTATCCTTCCTTCCATTTATCTAGAGTCATAGCTACTTTAAATTATAGATCCCACGGAGACGTGGTCACTGAATTATTTATCAGATAACTACAACAAAATGTATGGTGGCTTTAAAACTGACACTGTATCGGTGGAGAAATGATTTCCAGAGTTCCATCCGCAGCCCTTGGAGACGTCAGTTTGTACGTCTCCACACGGGGCACGCAGAGGTCTAACCCGCTGAGAGCGTTTCTCAGACAGGCTCTGGTAGGAGTCCCAGGGGCTGCGGGTCTCGCTGGGAACACTAGGAGGTCTCCATGCTGACTTTCTCGCCAATTACGTGTGATTTGTGTCCTGCTTTCCCCATTTCTCAAACCACTGCCAGAAACAACAGTCACTAAGAGAACAGCTTCCTGAGAGGGCAAGACGTCTGGGCACCAAGCCACAGCTTGGCCGGCTTGATGGCTGCGGAGGACAGCACCCAGCGCGGTGTCCAGCCTGGTGCTGGCGGCTCCAGCTAGCCGGGCCGTATTACGGGCCTTCGCAATCTGTACTGGAGTCCACTCTGCTTCACTTTGTCCGTGAGTTTCTATTACTTTCAGAAGGCACGGTGGTCCTCCACAAAGCACGGTGGTCCCAGGTGAGCTCTCTGTGCTCATCATGCCCGTGGATGGGACGTGACCCCCACACTCAGGCCACGGCAGGCTAGCCCTGCGCAAACCTAACAGAGTGCTGAGCGCCTGGTGCCACCGCTCAGGGACCCCAGATGGCCTTGGTCAGCCTGGTAAGGAATGCTTCAAACAACGGCAGACAGCCTTTTGCTCGTGAATCTTTGCATTACACTTCTCCCCACACATCAACGTGAACACGAAGTTTTCCCTGAGGCTGTGTGTGATTTTAAGAAGAGGTCTCTGGGGCCCTGTGGGAGCTGTCCAGAACATTCTAGAAGGAAAGGCTTCCTGCACGTGGGCAGGCAGCAATGGTGGAGATGCCCTGCTGGCTTTCTGCCTCTGCCCCTTCTGTGGCTGGTTCCCGCCGCGCTTCCTCCCGTAGAGCACTGGGCGTGCAGGGTGAGACTGCGGTGCGGTCGGCAGTTCGGACGCTGCCCCTGGAAATGACGGGACACCGTGGACTGAAGTTTATCTCACGTGCTGCGTTTGTTTGGAAGTCGGGTGAGTAAGGGGAGTGAGAACAAGTATCAGTCTCTCCCTTATTATCAACAGTGCTTGTAACTCACAATCTGTTATCTTATTTGTGTTAGTTTGCATCTTCTGTTTCCTGTTTGCATTCTGCTCCATTTATCTCATTCTTTCACTTATCAATTACATAAAGAGACTCTGTAACAACATGCATCTTCAAGCTGATCTAAACTATACTATAGCTTATAAATAAAGTGCTATTTAATTGGGATTGTTTCAAATAGCTATGTCTATAGCAATATGCACAGCTTGCTAAAAAGTGAAAGGTATAAAAATATGAATTTGAGTATCTTGGGTGACTGATACAATTGTACTTATTTATTTTTATGTTACCCATTTTCCCCAAATAATAATGTGCATGATCAAAGTTATTTTGGATGCAGGTAATGTGAGCAGATCAGCACAGTCTCCCTCGGTGCTCAAACTCTGTCGTTTCCTGAAGGCGCAGGGCCAGCATCTGGCCGGGGTCAGCTAGCTCCTGGGCGCAGACCCGACTGTGTTGCCACCGCCCCTGGGCCACATGGCCTGGCTGGGCACCCCACTGCGTGTCACGGGCTCTCCTGCCAAAGGGGGCACATCCCCTGTGGCCACACATGGGTCTGTGACGTCTGCTGACTGGTTCCTGGCTACAGGCTCCCGCGTGGCCACCTGTACTTGTGAATTCTGGCCCCACCCCGACCCCTCCTCCAGGCAGGCCTACAGTCATGATGGGGGCCGGGGGGTGCGTTCTGGAGGGCATTACTGCTGGGAAAAGAAGGTGAAATGTCATCATTGTCACTGAGCGGGCTGTGATAAATGACACGGGTACCATGGGGTCTGACAGAGATGTTTCCAGTTGGGCGATGGTTAGTTAAATATCTGTTATACTGTTCTCCTTCCTTTGGTTTGGGTGTAAAGACCTTCATGATTAAAATGTATCTTGAAGGTGCCAATCACAGGACTCTGAGAGAGGTGACATGTGGAATCGTGTTTTATACAGACAGATAGAACCAGGTGAGCTATCAATTTCGTTTATGCTGCGGAAATTGAGGATGAGAAGCAAGACTGACAAAAACAAAGATCAGTTCTTGAATTTTCTCTGGCTGCAATCCACAAAGTGTCATTCAGCAGACGAACCCCAAGCCCAGCACCTGGGGAAACCGCCTGCAGGGGACTTTTACATCAACTACTCAGAAAGAGCAACATCGACTCACAGGATGAGGCGTGAAGAGGCTATGACGCTAACTCGGGGGATTCCTGAAGGACAGCCACGGTCTCCTGGTGTGCTTGCCCGGGATGTGGTTTACTAACATTATTTTGGGATCTTGGCTGTACTTACCCACCAGACCCAGGTGGGAGTGCAGTTTTCCTCTCGGGCAGACGGAGCCTGAGACGCAAACCAAACTCTGCACGTTGCTTCAAACCACGCACGGGCTGGAGACGAGTTTTCATCTTCCTCTTTGCAAGCTCAGGCACCTTCTGGTCGATTCTGCCCATCAGTCTGCAGGTGCATGTCTGAAAGAGACGGAACTCCAGCACGCGCCAGGGGTCCCAAGTCTCTCTGTGATAACTTATGGGTTATCACAAGGTCAGAAAGTGAGACTCAGCTCTGCTTGCAGTTAGTGACCTTGCCCTGGACTGGGAAGGCCCCTTCGTGGGCGCTGGACAAGAACACACGGGCGTCAGCTGTGGTTGGCCTTGGACATGGTCTTTGCCAGGTATTGTGGTCCAGGGGCCATTGTCTCCTATTTCCGGAATGTTCCTCTTGTTCAAATGCATGGCTGGGCTGTGCTTTCCAGAATCTGGGATGGTTTTGGCAAATTTTTTCACTTCAACTTTGCAGATGTTGGAAGAATTCTATTCTTCAGGCTGCGTGGTGAATGCTTGCTTTTGGGCACTTACATAATACTTATTATTCTAAAAAATAGCAAGTGAGGATCCTTTGTGAGTAGCTCAAAGTTCCAAAAGTGCATTACAGAATTAGAATAAAAAGTGATGAGAATTATCAATTGTTTAATTGTTTGGGCCACTTTTTGTTAACTTGTTGCAATGAGTCCTTCTCACGGCTTCCTACGGTCTCCTTAGAAAGGGGACAGAGAGGGGTCTCGCTCGGGAGTCTGCAGTTCGCCGGGACCAGCCCAACTCCTCCACTCCCGGTCTCATCTCAACCGATGACCGAGCAATCGAGTAACGCAGATTCTCCAGTGAGATGGTCACCGCTTCGCTTTTTATTCACTATCCTTTTCGTTCAACAATAGGTGATCTTGTCCACAAACTTATTAAAAGCAAATGGAGTTTTCAGACGTAAAGTGTCCATATATCTGCATAGCCAATTGCTCTTAGCAAAATACTACCATGGAGATAAAATAACAGTAAGTAAAGTCAATTGATGACATTTCCGAATTTTTGAATTCTTAAAACTAAGTAACTGTTGCGGTTTTCCAAGGGAAGGCGCTGTGCGTACATTAGAATTCTAAACAGCATGGCAAAACACGCTTCACCACAGGTGTGCGTCGCGCGCACATGGTGGGGATCAGATTAAGAATGCATGTCAGGGTGTGTACACAAATGTGTACATGTGAATAGACATAAATGCATACACATCCATACCAAGTATCTCCCTGAACACACACACACACACACACACACACACACACCACTGACTCTGGAACACAGCGAAGGGGCCAGGGCACTGCCCCCACCAGTGAAAATTCCCGGTGAGTTTCTGACTCCCCCAGATTTAACTGTGACTAGCCAGCCACTGACCAGAAGCCCTACGTCTAACGTAAACCGTTGGCTAACATGTGGGTTGTATGTTTTATATATATATGCACATATTCACATATGTATCGTACACTATATTCTTACACTAAAGTAGCTAGAGGAGAAAACGTTGGTAAGAAAATCCCGAGGAAGGGAAAATACATTTCTAGCGTTTACTGAGAACATCCACATGGAATTGTGCCCAGCGCTGGAGCCCTTGCTGTCCCAGCGCCCACTGTGGGGATGCACTCGAGAGAGCGACACTGCCAATATGAACTCTGTCCACAATAACTGGACGGACAGACAGGCTAGATCGACTCCCATCTCTGGATGAGCGGTTTGGAAAGGAGCTCAGAGAACGCCAGTCAGACCGAGGTCTGACAGGCATCGGCGCCCACCCCACGGCCCCGCAGGGAGCAGGGATGAGACCCCTGCAGGTTTCGGAGCCGCACTAATGGAGTCGAGCTGTAAGTCCTTGCCTCCCACCGAGCTGTTCTGAAAACAAACCTAGAGGTTCAAATCTTGGGGTCTCACATTTCAGTTACTTTGCACCAAGAATCTCACGTTCTACTAAACAAACACTGGTACAGAGAGATACAAAAACAAAGAAGTTGCAAATAGTTTGAAATCTGAATATCCCCTCAAAAGCATTAAGAACCAAGCAAACACGTGCCTCCCTGTGGTCACAGGAACTGTCGGAAGGGACAGCACCCCCCAGTCCATGGGGCGCCTCAACACGACCGGAAGGCTGAGGGGGGAGAACTCACGTCTGCCCGAGACGGGAGACCCGCCCCCGCCTGCCCTCGGATGCCCGTGCCCCTGGGCTCCCGGGACTCAGACTGAGTCACTCTGAGGCTCCCCGAGTCCTCAGCCTGCAGGTCACCGGGCTCCACAGGCTCCTTAATCGCGTGAGCGCCTTCCCACTGTGAAAGTGAACAGACCGTTTCTCTACGTATTTGGTATGTCTCTGCACAGGACGAGTGCATGGGGCATTTAGGGCGGGCTGGGCATCGTGTTGACCGGCGGGATGTACGAACGACAGAAATGCTGAGGGTGCGGCCACAGCGAAAGCGGGGGAGAGCCAGGCGAGCCAGCCGGAGCGCCGATCACCTGGGAGGTGGGTTCCGTTGCCGCCCCTGCTGCAGAGAGAGCCGGAGACGAGCGAGGACAGCAAATCGCGAAAGGCATTTTACAAGTACGTTTCAAGCCGTTTTTAAAGGAAAAAATGGGTAATGAAAGACAAATGAAAGTCATTCAGGGCAAAGTAGGGAGCAGGAGCCAAGAAATATCTTCAAAAAGTACTTCAGGTAGGAGGGAAAAGGGAAACCCTCGCAGAATTGCAAAGAACGTCTGTTGGGAAGGGTACGTCTCCTGCAAGACGTGCGGGGGAACTTACGCAGCAGCGTGTTTAGGAAGACATCAAGTCACACGCCTTCCAGGATACAATGCTAATCTCCGAATTACACAATGCTGCGCCTGCAGGATTTTAGCTGGAAACGGAATTCAGTCGATCCCAGAGATTTCTATTAAATTTCAGTTATGGGCAAATTTAACATACGTTAATACCTTCATCTCCCAGATATTCTTAAAGCGTAGATACCAAATTTGCTGAAATCCATCAAGCGTGAACGGTGAAGGCGGTTGGTTATTCACGCAGCCGTCGGCTGAAGGCATCTTTGCTTCTACTGATACACACGCCGTGTACACGGAGACGAATGTGTCGGGAGGAAGGGGAGCTGGGGAGCTCATCATTAAATGCAAGAAAATTCCACCTGGAGGCTGGTATTGAAATTATTGAAATACCTTGAAAGTTTTCCTTCCAGGGGAAAAGCCCTCGTGAGGCAAGTACCATAAATAACTCGTCTTCACCAGTGTCCACCTCGGCCGGCACTGATTAAACCGTTACATGCACACTCACTGCCCGAGTCCCCTGCTGCAAACCGTGCCATGAAGGACACACGTGGCCTGTCTCTACCCAGGCCACAGGGGCTAGAGACCGGCCGAGAGAGCTCCGTGCCAGGGCATCTCGGGAGAACACGTCCTGTCAGGTGAGTGTGAGAACTCTGCCCCACCAAGCCATCCGGCCAGTGTGTGGGTGCACAGGGGAGAAGGGGGGCCCCACAAATGAGGTCAGTCGGAGCTCGGCCGGTGCTGCCCTTAGTCGTACGCACACCTGGCCAGGTGTGTCCAGACTCTGGCTTAATTTCAGTGCGGCTGGGCCTTCGATGCCATTTCCGGCTGCCCAGCTGCCTCTGAGGGGTGGTCAGGGATGAGGGTCGCCACCCTCACTGAGCAAGGCTGGACGAGGAAAGTGGCCCCCACCCCCAGGAGCTGGGGCTGTTCCGTGGAGAGACCACGTTTCAGAATTTCAGAATTGAACTCCGGAGGCCTCGCTGTCCTTCCCCAAACCTTTCGAAGAATAATAGGCTCTGTCCCCCCACACAGAGCATGGGCCTCCCCGTGTGGGTCCCCGCAACACACTCACATGGGCCCCTTATGCAGTGAAGGAAACCAGGGCCAACTCGGCCGGCTCCCGCCGTCACTGCTGTTGGAGTTAGTGTGATGGCCCTCGCCCAGCTGGGGACAGAACACGGCACATCAGTGCCTGAGATGAAGACTCTGTAACGAATCGGACACTTCAGGCCCCTCCATCTACGCTGACCTAAGTGACAATCACAAAACTGGAAAGCATTTGGGGGGACACGGGGGCGACTCACAGCCCCATGACACTGGATGTGCGGGGTGTCCCACACCAACAGTTCTCCATTTCTCCAACCCCCACTGTCAGCTCACCTGCGACTTCGACGACGGGAAGGAGCTCAGTCCCCAAAGGCGAAGAAGGGCGCAGTCTCACAGGACAGACCCCTGGTCCCAAGTCCCAGACTCCTGGGCCTGGGACTGACCAGCTATAAAGCAGGGGGTCCTGCCACCCTCCCCAAGCTCGACAATTCACTGGAACGACCACAAAACCCAGGGGAGCACTTGACTGACGTTTATGACGAAGAGAACAACCTGGGGACAGTGGGTGGAGGGGACCCAGAATGGAAGCGGGAGACGTTCCATCTCAGGACCCCTGGAAGAAGGGCCCCAGCCCCTCCCTGCCCCCCACCGGCCACTTCCAGTAGACACCTGCATCAGTGTGGAGAGGCTGTCACAAGACCGGGGTGGGTCTGACACTCTAGGGCACATGTGTGGCCATCCCGGTGCTCAAGGCTCCAATCGAGATTGCCAGCTGACCTCACAGTCTCAGCTTCTGGAAAGGAGGGTGTTTGCCCCACCCACAGGCCTTCACCGCCACCTGAGGGCCAGGACAGAGGTGGAGGCAAGCTCTGACCACCCCTCTGTCCCTGCTCAGGACCCGAGGGAGGACCCTGGTGGGAGGGACACCCTGAGGAGAAGTGCCCGGGCCTGACACACGGACGGAGCCGCGGGAGGAGGACCCATCCACCTGGGGGTGCTCCCAACTTCCATCTGCTCCCCCAGCCCCAGAGCTTCAGTCCCGGTCGGGGAGGCGTCCGGGGCGGCAGGCGAGCAGAGGCAAGGGCACAGGCCCCGGCTGCCGGAGTCCTCGACGCAGGAAGCCTGCACGCTGTTCGGCAGACTCTCAGCTTTGTTCAGCTTTCCCGTCCGCCGTGAACATCACAACTGTCTTCAGCATGTTCCCACGGCACGTCTTCTGGGGCTCAAGCACCTCCATCTGTGGGTTTATTTGAAGAGGCCACAGCACTCTTAGGTTCTATGGCTTTTTGCGTAACGTATACAAAATACAATTTATAATATAGGGTTTGCATAAGGAGGAGGTTAGGTCCAGTGATCATTAAGATGCTTGTGCCTCTAAAATTCTGCCATTCGGACACTGGAATTCAGGGTGAAGGAAGGAATAAAGAGGAAGAGAACAGGGTGGATGAGGCGTTCCCAAGGCGTCCCCGCCCCACCCCCATGGCAGCTCCCGCACCGTGGCAGCAACAGTATCCGGGGAACCGCCCACATCTGGGCCATAAATCACCTTGTGGAGATATTTATGCCCCGATCATAAATCTCTAGAAGCCGCCCTAATTGACAGCTACTAAAGATGCATTATTCATGGGCGCTGTCAGGCCACCGCGACGCGTTTTATTTTACTAAATCATAGTTCAATCGACTTGACCAATTTTGATTTACAGCGCCTAAAAGCCAGGAAAATTACCATTCCATCAAATGTTAATATGCAAAGTATCATTGCTTAATTTTAACAAATGAAATGTATCACGATGAACATCATAACCATTATATTTTGATATTTGAGAAAACACATAAATTGTAAAGGTTAACAGAATGTGTTTTGCCAACAGTGATTTTGTAAGGACAAAAGAGGCACACTTGTGAGCAACGCACCCCCCCTTCAGGCCCTCCCCCGACTGGGCCCCCTCCCCCCCGTAAGGCTGCTCGTGACAGCGCCTCCTCACCAGCTCTGAAGTTCAGGTGCAACCAGAAAGGAGCCATGTGAGAATGTTCCTCAGGGGCTACCTTCTCCCCACGTTTCCTGCAGCTCAGAGGAATCGCTGATACCCCCTCAGCGCCGTCTGACCCCTCGGCAAAATTAGGCCCCCGAAATCCTATTGAATTGCTACCTGTACAAACGTTTTTCAATCATGAGTAAGATACACTTCTCTAGAAGAAGGAGAAGGAAGAGGAGGAGGAGGAAGGAAGGAAGGAAGGTGCAACCCCCTGAGCATCTCCCTTCAAGTCCTGACTACGGAAGTGCTGACTGCAGAAGCTAACATTTGGGTCTCGGACTTTGAGTGATCACTACAAAATATTTTTTTAATTTTTGATTCTCACGAAAATAAGCACGAGCCAGTACTTCTTGGGTAATGCTTAGATCCCCCCCCCCCATGCTTTGAGTATGAGGACCGACCTTTAATATCAAAACTAGATCTTCCTCAAGGGGGAAAAAGCAATATTTTTTAAGGAAAAATAAATGGAGTCAGTGACCTCTCCCAAGAAACAGGAACTCACTAGCAGCTGCTAGGTCTNCTTAGATCCCCCCCCCCATGCTTTGAGTATGAGGACCGACCTTTAATATCAAAACTAGATCTTCCTCAAGGGGGAAAAAGCAATATTTTTTAAGGAAAAATAAATGGAGTCAGTGACCTCTCCCAAGAAACAGGAACTCACTAGCAGCTGCTAGGTCTGTACCTCATTTTCACCCACATGCCCTGTCTCGACATCGTGGAAAGGACCTTGTCACTTTGTCCCCTGTCAATGCCTAAAATAATGGCCTCCCTGTCCCCTTTCATCACCAGGCCTTGGATCACCGGAAGGCACCAGTGTGTCACTAGCCTGATGGCACTGGGAGCCCGTTGGCGTCTGTTGGCTTCAGGTTCCACAGGGCAGAAAAACCCCTGACCCTCACCCAGGCCAGTCAGGTCCAGCCAATGCACCACCGAGCCACATGGGCTGGGATGGGTCTCGAGATGTGAGAAGGCAGGGACACGGGGCGACGCTGAGGCTGGGCCACTGCTAAGGGGTGAGCTGCACCCCCACAAAGCCGTACCTCGAAACTTAACCACAGGTGGAGATCAGGCCTTTAAGGAGGCAAGAAGGCGCACAGCGCGGCCCATACTCACATCTCATGGCTCAGGACACCGTGAAAGGGTCGCCTCTTGATAAGAAAGGAGCTAGAAAACCCGGTGTCTTCGCAGGAAACACTGTAAACGGGAACCGAAATCGGATTTCCGCAGTTGGGTGCAGAGAGAGAATGGTTCCTGGATGAGCGAGAACCATTTCTCCCCCGCAGGGGGCGCACATTCAACAAGCGCGTGCGGAGCTAGGTCTGCTGTACCAACCTTCCATGGCCTGGGGAGCCGAAAAGAGACTTCTGGTCTGGGTGTCACCAGGACACACAGAGGGCCTTCCCGGGAGGGTCTCCTCTTCCCACTCCCACGTACCCCTGGGGCTGAAGCCAGCCGGGCAAGGGACCAGCCAATGACCAGCTCGCATGCCGGAGGTTTTCAGGGGAAACTGCTGTTAAACTGTGTCGCTCTGAGGTTCTGGTGACATAAAACCGAGAGAGAAGGTCATGGGAAGCGAGCACAGGCCCTGGAGCTGAGGCATAAACAGTCTTGGTTGTCAAAGTTGTCACCCATCGCCCCCATCACCCTTAGTTACCTCGACAGTGATTAGACTCTCGCCGGGGTTAAAGACCTCCAGCAGTCACCAGTAACCACCGTGGACGACGCTCCCTATAGAAATCAGGCTCAGGTCTGCCCTAGCTTCAACCCCAGAGCACCGTAGCTCAAGGACGCGTGGGCGCACTGTCCCATTTCCAGGTCTTTTCTGAAATCTCGGGACTCATAGTCACGTTCCCGTGACCAGTGGGTCCGCGGCACGGGGAGCGAGTGTGGGTGGAGAGGGCCGCTGCCCTGCGCACAAAGCCCTTCACCCACAGAAGGTGCAAGAGGGTTGAAGGGCTTCCCTGGACTGAAAAAAATAAACATGTTACACAATAAAAGACAGGATGACTCGCCCTGCGTCCAGTGCTACTTTATCCTCCGAGGGAACCGCTCCCGCGAGCACAGTGATGCGGCGACAGAAACGGAGCAGTGCGGATTCATGGGCCTGAGAGGTGAGCGCCCGCAGAAAAACAAACGAGACCCCGTATGGACGGGTGCCCCTTGGTTTTGCCCGAAGGACATCAAACGCTCGGGGTTCTCACGCGTGGTCGTGAGTGCCCCACCCCAAAGTCTCACCAAGAGCGCTGAGGGGTCCGCAGAGCGCGCAGGTCAGCGTGTGCCATGGGGGAGGGACTCGGGGCCTGGATCCCCAGGGGGCCATCGGAGAGGAGGGGCCGAGACAGAGTCTCGAAGAAGCCAATGCCCCAGTGTAGGAAATCACAGCGCGAGAAGTGGGTTCTCGTTCACGAGGGGAAAGAGCAACGCAGCAACAAACTTGGCGAGTACCCAGTCGGGGGTTGTTCTCGCCCAGAGTTGGCTTTGTCGGAGGAAGCATGCAGCGGGAGCCCAGAACACGCATCGCCGGAGCCTCACCATTCTGCTCCCTGGTAGCTGCTGGGCCGGGGGTCTCTCCCAGGACTGCGGTTTTAGACCCACTGGGGCCCGAGACCCCGGCCTCCACCTCTAGCCCTGCCTGCCTGCAGCTGTCCTAGACCTCGAACTACCTGGCACCTCTCTCGCCCCTCACATTGTCACTCGCAAGCCCCAGGTGCAACAACCTCCTGGACATTCTGCTTGGATACCTGAGCCTCTAAAAGTAACATTAGGCAAGCCCGCCTTCTCCCCAACCCTCCCCCCTTGTGCTGAATGGCAACGCTTCTAGAATTCCATAGTGACCGTTCATTTTTTTAGCTCTTTTTTAAGATTGTATTTATTTATTTTTAGAGAGAGGGGAAGAGACACCAGTGTGTGGTTGCCTCTCACACACACTCCTACTGGGGACCTGCCCGCAACCCAGGCCCTGACTGGGCATGGGAACTACTCAATCCCCTGAGCCACACCAACGGGGGCTATTTGTTTCAGTTTAAAAGAACTACAGCAGCCTTTGCCAAAACTGCTCTGAAAAGCTAGAAATCCCACTTACGATGAAAGACCGCTGGCATCTCAGTTACCGTTCCATTTCGTAAATAATGCCCCTGAAAGGCCAAACCCTGTCTCCCTGGGGCTTCCCCTTTGATGCAGCCGACACTCCCCAGTTCCCTCGGAACCTCGGTGGGCGTGGGTTGGAGACTCGGGGCAAGAGCACGGAGCGCAGCACAGACGCCCGTATGTAAGGCGAAGGAGAGCGCCGTTTCCTGAACGCGGGGAGTTAACCACCTGCAGAGGTTTCCACACTTTTCTACTCTAAAAACAAAAGCAGTTCCTGGCATCGTTCTCTTTATGACAAAGGAAGAGAAACCAGGCAAAGCTTTGTTTCAGTCCCCCGAGTTCTCCCACTTGAAACCTGGAAAACACAGCACAGGTTCCGTCTTCGGGCTTCGTTAGAAACCGCTCCTTTGTTGGGTCTCCTGGGCAAGCTTTCAGGCCCGCCGTGAGAGAGGAGGGGCGTTGCGCTTCTTCATTACACGGTATTAGAGAGGTTTCAGTGGGCCAGATACTTTTCCTAATTGCATTCAGCGTGGGAGTGTGATCATTTATTCCCCCATTAAGGGAATGAGGTCGTGATAGCACTCGAGAAGGCTGGGCTAATTAGCCTCCTCCGAAAGGTCCGAGGCGGATGCCTTCCTCGCGGTTCTCCAGCCTCCCCGAGGTCCCAGCCTTTCCAACAGCCAAATTCTAGCCGTGGCCATGGAAACAGGCAACTCAGCCACACCCACTTTATATGGACCGATCGTGTGTCCACTCACGCCCTTTCGTCTGTGGTCTCCTCCAAAGCCACCATGTTAAGCCGAAGCCAATTCAGGGAAAGAGCGGCTTTGGGGAGCTTACTTTCCCACAGGAAGGAGGGTTATAAATATTACATAAGTGATATTACTGTGGATTTAATTTCCAAACAGCAACCTGCTGGTGGTATAAAGTCTCCCAAGAAGGAAATTTGCACCCATCCAGCCTGCTCAGAATAAACTCTGGCCATCGGCCTGCAGGGCGACCTGGAGAGGCGTGCCCAGAGGATGCGGTCCAGACGGCAATGCGCAGCCAGCGAGCTCACAAGACGACCACGGATGGGAACATCGGATGTGGGCCCCGATGTCCTCCTGTGTTGCCCAGATAGGCAAGCCCACGTTCTACTTTTTCCCTTCCATCGGGTTTACATGCATTGACCACTCTCTGGCTCCATCCCTTCGACCCGCACAACCCTCCAGTCAGAGAGCTGGGCGTGCAAACGCTCAAGTTTATGCCCACTTGAGAAGTGACTATGTGATGCGCACAGTTAAAGGATTCATGCAGACCAAACACCTCAGTAACCACTGCAAACACAAACCCCAAAAATTCTGAGCAATGAACCCCCGTAGCAGACGGGACAGCAACCTCCGCAGTGACGGAGCCAAACCCAGAACGCGTCTGAAGGTCCAGCGGGAACGGGGAGGGTTGGAGCAGCTCCGAGCCAAGGCCGCACCATGCGCTTCGTGGGCAGAGAGAGATCAGAGCAGCCACCCACCACCCACTCGGCCGGCCGCCCTGGCCTGCCTTCCCGGAGGAGGGACGCGGGGCTGCTGGGTGTACAAGGATTCCTCTGCCTCCTGGATGACTGCCGCAGTTGCCCCGCAGGACGCCCGCCCCACCGGCTCTGCCCCCGAAGATGCCCTTGCTCCTGCTGCTGCCCCCCTTGGTGCCTGACCACAGAGGCCAATGCCCATCCGGCGTCCACGGGGAGAGGCAGGGTGAGGACCGACAGCCCTCCACAGGACCCCTGCGCTCTCTCTGGCCCTGGGCTGTGAACCCGAGGCGATGAAGCAGCCGGCCTGCACCAAAAGGGCCGGGCGCTCAGCAGGCCTCCGCCCCTCCCTACATCCGGAACCGCCCTTGCTCAGTGGGCACAGAACCGGATCAAGCAGCGGCGTGAGGCGGACGACACGCGGAGGCTTCGCGCTCCGTCGACGTGTAAAATGTGTGCAAACACACTCGCTGATGGTATCGTGAAAATCTTCCTAAAACAGAGGAAGCGAGGCTTTGTTGGCCTCACCAAGACAAACCCCCTTTTAATACAGAAATGCAGCACTCCGTCAAACATCTCACAGTGCATGGGCCTAGAAATCTTGAAAAAAATCATTTTCTTCTAATTAAGGAGATAATGCCAGCTTTCATAGGAGATGCCTTCTTAATGAGCAAACTAATTGAGAAATTCACTCTGTGCACGGGTCTGTTTTCCTGGGTAGAAGTAATTACCTGGGCCTTTTGTACCTGTCTCTCGGAGCCTGCTTGTCTCTTTTTAATTTACAATTTAATTTCCACATAATTTAATATTAAGCTCTGCTTTGTCTGGCAGGAATATTCAAAATGAATATGTATTGATTACCTTGCTTCTCTGATAAGCAAACCTTAATTAAGTTCCAGAATAATGAGAATAGGTTCCCCATCTTAAAATCATTTTATTTTTATTTTTGGCTTTCGTGCGGGGGCCCTGACAAGGCCCCGGCCCTGCCCAAGGCCTCCCTGCGGACGGGCAGGGCAGTGAGCACTCAGCCAAGAGGGCCCAATTTGCTTCTGTTTGCTAGGCTCCGGCTCAGGAAGGTCTGTGCCACGGCCACAAGCAGGAGGGGAAATGGACGCACACTGGCCTCCACCCCCTGAGGACGCAAGGGCGAGCGGCCCACGAGAGCAGCTCAGAATAAACCGGAGAGGATGTCAGCCAGCGTCGGGCAGAAGCCTCGTCTGCGGCAGAAGCTGCGCTGGACCCTGAGGACAGTGCGCACAGGGGTCAGGGAGGAAACCAGGCCCCGCCCCAGTGCTGACTGGCCACCAAAGCAGCAGACGCGGAGCAGGGGCCTCAGCAGACTCGCCTCACGATCTGCTCAGTGCCGTCTTCTGCTGTCCCCACCAGGACTTCCGATGGGACAAGGACAGAGCCGGTCTCTCTCTGCAGGGCTGCCCCTCAAGGCTACCCAAGGCGGGCAAGTCCGAGGCTCATCCGGCTTGTGCACCGACAGAGACCACGTTACATTATCACGTTCATAAGAAGGACCACTGGACTCCTTAGAGGGGGATGTAGAAAGTGTTTCTAAGGTGAGTCTTCACTGAAAGTCTTGAGTCCGGGTGGGGTGGGGGCCAGGGGACGGGGTGGGGTGGGGCCCGGGCTGTGGGAAGGCGGAGTCAGGCTCTAGAGTGGGTGAATGGAGCCGCAAACGTGAAAACTACAATTCACTAATAATACACACACATGGGGGGGGTTATAAACATATGTACTCTCTCTAATATTACACAGCGTACATAATCATGTAGTATAATATGGTATTATATGTAGTTACACAGACAAGTTCAGATTATCCTGTCACGGATGCAAAGCCAGGGACCAGCAGGGGGCCGGCCCGCAGCAACCAGAGGTGTGACGGGCGTCCTGGCCAGGGCTTCTCAACACTTCATTTCCAGCGCCACGCCCCCGCCCCCCTCCCCCCAGCCCCGCGTCAGCACGCTGGCCAGGTTGGGTTTAAAGCCGAGAGGCTGAGGCCAGCATGCAGGTTTCGCCTTCACTAGGAGAAAGGAGAGCAGGAAAAGGGGAGGAGCAGGAAAAGGTGCATCAGAGTGGAACCTGCATCAGCTGGTCCCCTGTCCCCTACCTGTAGGCCGCCTGCCACCTCGCCCCGGAAACTTCAGCAGAAGCCAGAAAGACGGTTGGGAACCGCCCTGCCTGGATGCAGGAGCTGTAGCCCCCCAAATGGCTAAAGGCTGAGTGAGCGACCTTCGGACCATAAGCCACCAAGGAGACAAAGTTTATCTCCCTGGCAAGGACTTCACTTCTGCTTCTTTTACTTCATCCATAACTGGCCCCCAATGCCTGGTGAGTTAGCCAATGATTCCCCAAGGGGCAGTGACCTAAGACAGGCATGATCATGTGGAGGCCCCAGGGAAGGACTTGGGGGGGCTATAGCAAAAAGGGGTGACGGACCCCCACCCCTAGGCTATGACATAGCCTGAGATCTCATTCTGTCTCCTAATCCTTTGGCCACCTGACTTAAGCCTGAGACAATGCTGGTGGCAGGTACCACCCTATGCTGGAAAGGGTGGGTTGGCAATCAGGCCTAAGAAAGAATATGTAAAATCTTGTGAAACCTGCTTTGTTTAGGATGCTGTAAGTTAAATAAGGGTCCAAGCAAGAAGTGAGTTTGTTCCTCAAAGTTTTATAGCTCTTCAGCTATCTGACCCTGACTCAGAATAGGCCCTCAGAGTTCTCTGTTACCTATTGTTTGATCCTTACTGTCTCACAATGATTAATGAGCTTTACCTGTATTCCTGTGCAAAAGGAACCCAATAAGAGCCCATTGAGGAAAAGTCTCTGCCCTTCTCCTTTGAGAGATCGGCCACCTTTCCTCCCCAAGCAGATCGTGTCTTGGTCGACTTATTCTCACCCGTGGCAGCCAGGGGGGCCCTGCAGGCAGAGGTCGAGACCAGAGGGACGCCCTGCTCTCTTGCTCTGGGATTCTGACTGACCCTCAGGTAGGTCAGTCTCAGCACCATGGTGGAGGCGCAGAACTGGGTGCAGGCGGACTTTCAGACAATCAGCAAGTGAACACAGGGTTTCCTGTACCCCTGAGTGTGCAGAATGGAATCACGTTGCCGACCGATTCCCAGTGGCAACGAGAACAGGTGTAATCTCCACACAAGTTCCCTCGGGACACCTCAAACCCAGACCACCCACAGACTGCAGCTGGCGGGAAGCGGGGGCGGGGGGAGAACTCTCCAGGTAGACCCACCGCAGGTGCAAAGGCCCAGGGGCAGGGGAGTGGGTGGCACAGACCATGGTTTAAGCAGACTTTCTGGTGAGGCTTAAAGGAGGGAGTCCCAGCAGCTGGAGGAAATTGTGGAACAGATTAAAGCAGCAGAACGCACGCCCTCAGATGAAAGGAAAAAATGGACGGAAAATAGTTTGTAAAGCATGCGGCTCTGCGGAAATGCTACATCCTCCAGCAAACAGCCTGTCTCACACATCTGGCGAATCCCCGGGGCGTATCAGCCCCCCATCAATGCCCCCAGCTCTTCTGTTTGCAGTAATAAAACCGCCCCTTTCTGCCTCCTCTGCCGACCTTGGCCAACCCCCACGAAGGGTAGTCTCCGTGTATCACCCCTCTGCGGAAAACCCCTCAGTGGTGCTCCTTCTATTCAGAATTACAAAACACAACCCATTGTTGAGGCTGGCTGACAAAACCCAATGACCATGCCGCCCAGCAGAACTGAAGGTGAGTCACACGTGTCCAAAACGACACAGGACACAAATAAAATACGGAAACCAAAACGGGGAAATGTCCCTGGTCGGATGTTTACTGAAGCCAACCGTTGTGTATTCAATCTAAAAATGTTGATTGTTATATGCAAATTGCGAGTGAAAGGAGTCCACAGAAACTGAGAGCAACTTGATGGTATATTTATTGGCCAAGTTTTAACCTGCGCAGGGGCGAACTTCCCAAATGAGACCGCAGTCCCGCGGCTACGCAGAGCCGCCAAAATGGAAGTCGCGCCTGGCTTACAGACTGTTGGGTTTTTATAAGAGCAGGCAAGCAAGCTGGGGATACAGAAGCAGATGTAGCGGTTAGCTATTGGCTCGATTGAACAAAGGCAGAGGTTTTGATTGGTGGGGGCTCATGTTGGCGGGCAAACCTGAGTGGTGAGCAACTGTCATTAACGCCCTAAGATTAAGCAGGCTCTTTATCTCCATTCCCCAGTTCCTTTAACCTTCCTTGGCGCCTTAGGTTATTAGGGCAGTCTGGCAGCTCTTACATTGGCGCCTTAGGTTATTAGGGCAGTCTGGCAGCTCTTACATTGATGACCTATTTTACCTTGCATTCTGTGCTAAAAGTTCTAAATTCGGCGTGCATTTACACCTACGTACAAATAACCAAAAACAACATCTTCACCCAGGCTGGCAACTTGCTTTTTAACTATGCACTGCAGCGCAGAAAGAAGCCTTGCGGTTGTGTTTCCCAAAATAACACTAAGATGCCAAGGACGTGTGTGGGGTGTGCCTAGACCCAGAGCTAGACAGCGCGCAGTGTGCACAGGTAGTGCCTAGATGACAACGATGAGGAGGAGGGAGGGGGCGATAGATACTAGCGGTCTAGACAGATCTTTGCATGAGAAAGTGAGAAAAAGGAGAGAGAGAGGAGGGGAAAAAGAAAGAGAAGCAAGCAAACCAGACAGGCCTAGATCAGCTGGGTATAGGTGGATATATCTAGATGTTACCGGTGTTGCAGTTTTGGGGTCCCTAGACAGAAATCATGAGCAAACTCAGAGAAATGTAGGGACAGGTTTGAGTAAGGTCAGGCTGCAGCACCAGGGAGGCAGCCAGCAACTGGAAGGTCCTCTGAACTGACCTGTGAGAGGTTCTGTCCAGCTGCTCTGTGAGCGGGACCGGTGGGCTCACGAAAAGGTCAAGGAGCCGAATTGTCCGTTCAGGGTCCAGCCACCTCCTCCTTCCCATGAGGGCTTGCTCACTACCGCCCCTCCCTCCCCCCAGCCCCCACCCCCTCCCCTTCCCCCACCCCCTCCCTCCCCCCCACCCCCCACTGGAAGGCCCTGGAGCCAGCCAACCGGCCTGGGTTGCACCTGGGGA
The DNA here is from genome assembly GCF_014824575.4 of Sturnira hondurensis. Lineage (NCBI taxonomy): Eukaryota > Metazoa > Chordata > Mammalia > Chiroptera > Phyllostomidae > Sturnira > Sturnira hondurensis. The sequence goes on from NW_028087067.1 coordinate 2,168,686, forward strand.
CCAGTGGTTTCACCCCTGTAAGCAGATGAGGGTTAGGAGCCGGCAAGCGTAACTATTTGCATTTTCCGCAGGGGTGCAGGGGAGGGTGTCAGCTCTCCCAGCCTGGTGGTCCTCATCTGTAACAAGGCCCGATAGGAACAGATCGAACCAGTAGGGCTGCAGTTCTGCTCTTCCCAACGCCAGCGCCTTTCCCACTGCAGCTGACTGCCCCTGACTTCACAGATCACGGTGCACGGAACACACATACCACATACAGTGTTGAGACGTGAACAAGGACTGCAAAACGTTGTGTGGAAAAAGTCTCGTGTGGCAGTGGGTGGGTCAGAGAGGCTTCCCCTGGAACTCAGAGCAGATTCTTTCAACGCTGATTTGCATCTCGTCTTTGTGTTACTCTGTTACAATCAGAGAGGCCGTTGGAGGATTAACTAACTGGAGGGGAAAACAGGGAAGGCGAAGGGACACCTTCTCCCACGGCAACCTCTGGGCACAATGTAATTAACCAACAACTAGAATAATGACAATCTGAGTGTTTTATGAAACCTGAAGGAGCCGGACACAGTAAATGATGGGTGAAAACAACTGTCCAAATCCCTGGATGTGCATAAAATGTGGGATTTTAAAAGTATTATTGGTGCTAACCTCGTAAATTAATAAGCTCACATTAGCGATGGATGCATTTCGTGGGGAAACCCATTCCTGGGCTCCCCCATATGGGGGTCCCCATGCTGTGACCCTAACTCAGCAAAAACAGATGAGTTGCTACCTCGAGCACTTTCTAAATATATTGATGTTTTGTTGCTGCTGTTTTTTTAAAGGAAAAAAAAAAGGTGCTCATCAGCATGTCTGCTAGAAGCGAGACAGAAAAACAGAAAACACCGTTTCGTGAATTTATCTTGCAAGCACACCAAAAATAACAGAGAGAGCAATGTAAAGAAAGTACAGGAAGCCTGGGAGAACCAGAGGAAAGTCACCGTTATTAATAAAAGACAGGAGCAAAGGTCATCTGCTGAGTCAAAGTCGCAGAACACAATAGAACAAAGCCCTTCCCTGCCAGCTCAGCATTCGCTGGGGGGGAGGGGGGGGGCGGGCATCTGGGAGGGGCCCAGATCCAAGCTTCTAACTCAGCAGAACCTGCCACTTGACTTTCGGTGTCCAGGCTGCTCAGCAAACGTCTCACCTCTAAAACTCAGTCCCCCTCCGTGCTGTTGAAGACACACGCAGGCCCAGCAGTCAGTCCTAGCCCTTTGGGTCTGAAGCTCCCTTTCACTCCTCTGCACCTGCTTCACGCCTCTGTTCAACCTCCAACGGGTATGCCCTCCACCCTCTTTCATGGCTGTGAGTCCGCTACCTCCAGCCTCAGGCCCTGGGGGACAAAGACTGACTTTTTCTGCCACCTGCAAACCCCCTTAAGTGCGATAGCGGGGAAGGGGCTTTCCCAGCCCATCTCAGGTCGCGTTACCCCCATTCCTGTCTGACAGACGTGCACCCCGTCGGTGAGCAAGACCCTGATCAGCATCGACGCAGACGCATGGCCTTCATGGAAACCTCAGTAATTGAAGATCAGTAACAACACGGCGCAGAAGCACCGCCAGACTCGAGAAGCAATTAGTTTCCACCGCTTCACTGTGATTTATGTGCTTAATTACAGGCTTGTAAAAATTCATTAACAAGTCCCATAAATTGTCTTTATTCCCTACCTCTGGATTACTTACACATACAAACCCCTGTTTACGGGAGAGAACGGAGGCGTTCCGTCTGAGCTCCGAACTGCCGTCCGCGCCCGCGCGGGCAACGCGGGGACGGCGATTCCTCGGCGTAAGGCGGTTTTAGGAAACGTGCCGTCCGTTCTGCATTCATGCATGACGCTTTTATCGGGACTGTTTTGTGATGTCATAGTCTGGTTCTCAAGAGGCGCACACTTTACTCTCGGAAGGTGGTTCTTCTAGATTAAAGGTCTGTGTTCCTCAAAATCCGCGTGAAATCCTCACCCCTAAGGTGATTCCAATGGCGGGCGGGGGGAGGCCTTTGGGGGGCGGGGCCTTTGGGAGNTTCGGAGGCGGGGCCTTCGGAGGCGGGGCCTTCGGAGGCGGGGCCTTCGGAGGCGGGGCCTTCGGAGGCGGGGCCTTCGGAGGCGGGGCCTTCGGAGGCGGGGCCTTCGGAGGCGGGGCCTTCGGAGGCGGGGCCTTCGGAGGCGGGGCCTTCGGAGGCGGGGCCTTCGGAGGCGGGGCCTTCGGAGGCGGGGCCTTCGGAGGCGGGGCCTTCGGAGGCGGGGCCTTCGGAGGCGGGCCAGAGCTCCGCCCCTACTTCCCCGAGGGGGCCTTAGCGAGAAGGCTAGTCTGTGACCGGGAGGCGGGGCCTCACCCGATGCCCAGGGAGGCGGGAGTGGGTGTGGTTTGGAACCACCCAGTCCCTGTTGTTCGGCTCCAGTGACCGAAAGGACAAGGCAGAGGTCACCTGTCACTTGCAGCTCCTTTGGGAAAAACAAATTTACTGTTTAAAAGAGAGGACCCTGTGCCTGGGACCTAAAGCCATAAAAGGCTCTCAACGGCCTCGAACACCCACCCTCTCTCGCCGCACTCGTTCGACGGGTGTGAAGTGACTGCGGCACAGGCGAGCGAGGTCCGGAGGCCCGCGGGCCCACGGGGTGCCCGCGGTTCGCAGCGCAGTTCGGCGCCCTCCAGGGCTTCAGCAGGGAGACCTCAGGCATGCGCTCCTGGGACACGCACACACGGACACACGCTCCCACCAGCACACACGGACACACCCATACAGACCTCTTCCCAAGGTGATGGTTATGTGTACCGTGGGCGTGTGCGTATGGCCAAACTCATCACAATATACATTAACTATGCACAGTTTTGTATATTAAGTTTATGTCAATAAAGCCGAGAAAAATGACAACAATAAAACACAGTCAGATCTCTTTCCAATTTTGACCTTTTAACAATTATCGATCTCTTCCTCACTTTGGAATTAACACAAAAAGACCGATGACACTTGTGATGTTCTGCATCCTATTTCCATGTATTTCCCCAGTTTTCAGCCTGTCATCCCACACGCAGAAGCACAGAGCTCTCACCCACAGAAGCCACTTTAAATTTTGAGATTTCTCACATGCACTTTCCTCCATAAGCCAGTCCCTGTCCCTGTGTCCGTGGGGTCACCAGGAGCAAAACTTCCTGTCCTGACGTGTCCCCTGGGCCAGCTGTGTCTCCCCAGCACGGCACTGGCCTCTGGCGCCGAAGGCCTTGGTGCTCCGGGCTGTGGCACCAGGGGGTCGTGGCAGGTCCCTGAGCCACACGGAAAGTTCTGTCATTCTAACCCCCCCTCCCCGGAACTCATCTTCCATTGCACGGGGCCAAGTGTCCCAGCATCAGGTACGAGGATCTGACCAAAGAAACTGAACTCCAGGTTGAAGCAGGGAAGCTGATTCAGGAACAGGCAAATGTGTTAGCAGGTTGAGAGAGGGAACCTGAGAACGGTGTGCATCATGTGTGTTTGTATGTGTACGTGTTTGTGCACGCAAACCCACAAAAGTAACACTTACCGCTCCCTATAAGAAACACCGACTCGCCTCCGTGCCATTTTAATCCCGGCTGAAAAGAGAGCAGCGTGTCAGACAGTGCACACTACGGGAAGAACGTGGGGGGTTCAGTTCACTATTCACACACGATGGAGAAGTGTTTACCGTCCTTGGCCGCTAAGACATGGAGCCTGGAGACGAGGGCCCGGAGAGCAGCCGGCGTTTCCGGCCCTAGTCTGCCTCATTGGGATTGAGGGGGAAAGTTCCTTGTCCCGGCAGTAGCCGACTTAGTCGAGCCTCAGGGTAAAATCAGGCATTAATAAAACTCGTCTCCCTACCACCGCCAGGGGCCTGCCTGGGGAGGGCTGCGCGCACGGCAGCGGGGCAAACCAGCAAGATGCCAAAGAGCACCCAGGGTTCCGTGACCCCCGCCAGAGCAGCAAGGCTGGGCCCTCCAGCAGCCGTGGCCGAATCTGGGTGGCCGACCCCACGCCCGGCTCGCTGCTAGTCTCTAGCTGCAGTTTAAACCCAAAGATAACTTGGTGAGGGCCCGTTGGTACCCGGCCCAGAATAGAGCTTCCCGCACAGCCGAGCTGCCAGAAAGGAGGAGCAGAGAGCCAGCCGTCACTGTGGATCCCAGCTGCCAGCGGAGCCGGTGGAGCAGGGGAGGGGCGGGCAGGAGGGGGCGCTCCTCCCCATCCTCCACATTCCCGGGCTCAGAACTGGGCAGCCCAGACCCCGGTGCGGCGAACCCTCCAGGAGGGTCTATTGCAAACAGACCCTGACGTCAGAACCCCTTTCCCCTGGGTCAGGGCCCTCGCACCCCTGCTGTAGTCCTCAGGGCGTGGACACTCCCAGGTGACCCGAGTTTCTCCCCGGCCCATCGGGGCTCAGCCAGGAAGAGGGGCAGCCGGCCAGGGTGCAGCAGGAGGGAAGCCGCTCACACCCACAAAGGCCCAGAGTCCACAGTCTCCGTGCAGCTGCAGCCGTCAGGCTGCTCCCGTGGGCCCCACACCCGGGATGGCCGTGCTGGGGACCATGACCTGCGCCTGTCCCACTCCCGGCAGGAGTGTGACCACCTCCCCTCAGAGGAGCGGTTGTGTGGGTGCCATCCTCAGGTGCCCGGGGGGCCGCCCCACCCAGGTGCCGGTGTTCCCACGCATGCTGTACTCCACACGCCCGCACAGACACCCTTAGGTGTCTCGACAAGGGAGTGGACAGTGTGGGGGGTTCCCCTGACACCGGAAGCCGTCAGCTCACCAACCCCCATCACCTCTCCCTGGAATTCCTAGGGTGTCTCCTGAGGGTCAGGGACCCGGTACCCCAGGGACTGCAAACCGCTCTTCCAGGCCAAAGAGTGGAGGGTCCCATTAGCAGAGTCAAGCAACTTGCTTTTCGTCTTTTATTTTTGGACAATTCAAAATCTGCACTATTCTCACATGGACCGTGAACGCCCCCCCGCCCCCGCAAGCTCGAGGGCTGCTGGGCTTTCTTCAGTAGTTTTACTGGTGAAACCCGATTTTCCGAGGTGTTTTCTGGGAGTGGTTTCTGCACCAATGCATCGATGCGGATCCTCGGTGTCTCGGTGCACTCAGGGCTGTGTGAGTTCTTTTTTAATTTTTCTCATTTCAGTCACACCACCATCATCAGTGTCTGCACGTGGTCCCCAACCAGGGAGCGAGGTGACACCTCCCAGCCCCTAACAGTCCATGAACCCTCTGCTTGGGGCCCGTGGCCGGGTGCTTGCAGAGAAAAACCTCAGTAGTGAACTAAACAGAAGTCCACTTTTGGAATAAAAATGAAGTTTGTGGCAAAAAGTGATCTTATTCAGCGTCCATCTTTGTCCTTTGAGACAAGAATTCAGTCAAGCTGATGGAAGGCGACCCAGACCGCGACAGGTTACCAGCTCCTTGGGGAGGTGCTGGGTCCAGCCAGCGCCATGGCCTCACTGTTGGAGGCGCCTGCAGCACTGAGGCCTCTCTCTCCCTTGCTGTTGTTTGAAGGACCCGAGAATCCTTCAGTGAACGGAGCTAGAGACCCCCACACCTGCGACCTGATTGGACGACAGGCGGCCACAGGTGCCCATGCGAGAGACACACCCGTCCTTTCCAGGGCAGTTCAGCCGGGGCATCCGGTCGGCATCAGGCGTTTGGAGAGAGCTCATCTACCGGAGTCTCCATGGACCACCTTGAGGTGCCCCGTGGGGGCGACCAGTGGATCGATGCTCGTGAAACTGTCACCCCACATTGCCCCCTCTGTCCTCCATGGGCCCAGCCCGGCAGTGAGCGCCTGTGTCCTCGGTGTGGCCTCTGCTGGCTCCTGATGGCCCTCCCCGATGCCCTGACGCCTTCCTCCAGCTGCTTGGGGAAGCCTTTGGGAGGCACGGGGGTCCCTCCATGGGCGTGTCAACATCACAATTCGTGGGTGTGCGAGGTCAGCCACATAAACTGAGTCCTGCCAACCAGTGAACTGACGCCTGGGCTCTGCCTGGGGTCGGGGGTAAGCAGGGAGCACGCATGGCCGCCCTCCCAACCGTGAACAGGAAATTACCGGGACACCATGACTCACCGGCCCACACACGCTGTCTGTCTCCCAGGCCTCCTTTCCTGGCACCGTCCCCGTGGTTTACTGCCAGAGGCAGCGCCAAGCTTGACAGGAAATGAGTTTCTGTGACCAGGCTGCCACCCCAGCATCGCACAAAATGCAGGGCCTGTCGCAGAAGGAGAGCGAGGGCCATCCAAAAAACTGTTCTCCAGATAAATACACCGAGGGGGGAGATTGAATGGGTTCCTTGGCAAATATTGACTCAGAAAATCCAGTATACAAAGAAAATTTGAATTGCTTTGGACTTTTCTGCTCTATATGGAAATGTGCCTTCCTTCATGTGAATATTTCAGGGAAGGTGTCTTAAAATGTCCAATTTCACTTCACAAAACAAAAAGAAAGCAGGAAAGGACCACAGGGCCGTTTGCCTGGGGCCTCAGCTCCGGTTTAGAAAGGAATCGCATGAAACACTCTTTTTTGGAACAAAGTAAACCTAATTCATTCCGATCAACGTGAAACAAACTGGCCAGCCAGGTGCCACAGCACCCCTGTTGGACCCATGTCCGCCCTGGAGGGTCGGGGTTTGGGGTCAGTAGCAACTGAGGAAGCAAAGCCCCCTTGGGAAGGCGGACGTGAGGGCGAAGATGCATCTTTCACTTTCCCACACGGGCGCCCACAAATCCGAGCACCGAATGTCACAGTGCCGTTCCTTTGCGGTGTGTGGCTTCACCGAGATACAATGAAACGCCGTCCTTGCCTCCCCGCGTGGCGATTATCGCCTCTGATACTCTCCGCGGACGCCACGGGCGCCGGTCCTCGCCCTGTGCTCTGTCTGCGGCCCGGTCTACTTCTCTGTCCTCGGGCCATTAAAAGGTACAGTGACTGCAGAACTGGAACCCGCCCACCATCCGTTCCACACCGTTTCTGTGAGTGAGGTCAGTCAGGACTCTGACTGACGGGAGACCTGTAGATGAACAGCCTGTTTGTACAAGAATCCCAGGAACCGACTTCAAAAGACACCGACTCTGACCTTCAGGCCTCCCAGCTCCGGGGGATTTGCTGACCTCCAAACATAAAACCAGGATGACGTACAACCAAGACGACAAAAACCAGGGTGAAGCACACCAGACACGCGCTTGACTGGAGGTCCTTATCGGAAGGAGCTGCGCCCGTCGGCACGCAGAGGACTTTTCAACCCTTCCCCCGACCTCCTTGCTCTGCTCCCCTCTGCCTTCTTATAAAAGTCTCTGCTTTATGACAGGGCTTTTCTAAGACGGCAGAAGGCAGCAAAGACTTGAAACCCCACGGACTTTTACAGCGAAGATGACTTGTTCTCCAAATGTTTGCTTTTCACATTTAAAAAAGGCCATATATAGTGTTTAAAGTTACTCCTATGTTAAATAGCCAAACAAAATTAAATTCAAAATGGGTATCGATGTGTTGTTATGACAGTTTATGGACCTGCGAAGACCCAGTGCAGAGAAGCCTTACAAACGATGACAAGAATGGGCCTGAGCCGGACGGGGGCCCCCGGGCTCTCTCAGGGCTCCAGGGGGCAGGCGGCTCCCCAGTACAAATGCAGGTTCTTCAAAACCTGAGCCGCACAGCTGTCGACTGAGCGTGACAGTTCCACCCTGGTCTCTAAGTGGCCCTGGTCATCTGGCACATCACCGCGTCACCATTCACAGCCGCTTTTCAAATAAAGGCCAGCGCACGGGAAAGTGCGCGGAATTCAGGGCAGAGAGTGTGTGTGTGGCTGGCAGCCCCGTGACCTTAAACTTCTGCTCCAACAGACACAGATGCCGATTCTCTTCCCACAGCTCCTCCCTCCTGTGCCAGTTACAGCAACATGTTTTCCATCTCTTTCAAAAAAAAAGCAGAAAACCATTTCATTGTTCACGGGAGGTTTCTGTTTTTGATCAATAACTTCATCACACCTGACATAGAAATATTACACCCCAACTTTTCACAATTCACCAAATGGTCGCCAAAAGTGCTAAGTGAGTAACTTTAGGGAGCCAGGCGTGAAGAATTACTTTCCTGTCTCCGAAACAAAGCACTATTGTCCAGGGCTTCATCGTTTGTTCTCAAACTAGTCTGTGTTAGAGCCTGGGACTGTCTGTGCCGTGAAAGCCCCACCCGCCGGCTCTGCAGAAACCGCAGGCAAACGAAGGCCGGCGGACGCTGGGCTGTATCCGAGAAACTCCAAGCAGCACTCAGTCCCACTGAACTCGGAGGGCGGCTTGGCTGCCCTTGGGGCCCAGTCTCTGCTGAACAACCAGACGCTCTCTGGGCCCAGGAAGCCATTCTGGCTGGTGAGCCCCACTTTGCAGGTGGAGTGGGGTCTCGTTGGGGAATCTCTAATGGCAATACCGGAGGATTTGGGCTTTTTTTTCCTATTTGCGTCCACTTTGTCCACCGAGAGTCTTCCAGTGTCTTTCCTGGGGACACGCACGTCTCCATGGATACTCCGGTAGGAGGGCTGTGAGAGAACGTCTTCTTGTGTGCCCACAGGGGCGGGGCCTCCTGCCATCGCCCCTCCCTTGCTGGGCCTGGTCTCCCATCTGCCTGTTTCGATTTCTCCAGGAGCAAACCCACCCTCTCTTGGTGGCTGGGGACACAGGACAGTGGGAGAGAGTCACTGAGTGGTGGGAAATAAGGAGGGTGGGTGGGTCCTCACTTCCCCTCCGGCACTCCGTCCGAGGCGCGACCCCCAGGGCATCCCCTCCAAGGATGTGATCGGGACTCTGAATTCACCAGGTCAGCTGCCAATCCTCCATCCATCTTTAATCTTTTGGAAACACATTCAGCTTTTTGCCTACCATTATGTTCTCTCCTGTTCAGGTTGGAATGGGTGTGGCAACCTTGACCCTGAAACCTTGGGGGCAGCAGACTGGAGACTGAAGCAAGATTTCTGACCTGGGGTCTGGGGGCAGAAGCGCGCTTGGGAAACCTACATCGTCCCTCAGAAGGCCTTTGCCCGGGGGCAGATGAGGCCTGCCACGTAGCAGAAGTCGCCTGCTTTGCTCCAAGTCGCCTGATTTAAATGGTAGTTACCCTTTGAAAAATACATAAATAGCCTTCACAGCAGCGTCTAGACCACTGTTTGAACGAACCTCCAAGCACTGAAGCCAGCGAAACTGGCTCACGAAATCAGTCCTCTCACCTGTGTCCGCCCCGTCTGAGCTGGCTCCTCGGGGGGGTACCCCTCCTTTTGGAAGATGCAGAATTTTATTGCTGGTGGCCACCTGGACCCTTAAGTCAGGTGCCGTGGGCAGCCCCTTCCAAAAGAAACTCGCTCCAAATCGTTCTGCGGTGAGAGAGGCGGACAGGGAAGCAGAGGCCACAGCTCACACCGCTGGGGGACAGAGACGGAGACGGGGCCTGCTTCCAGGGTCACGGGTCCAAGTTGAAATCCCCACCGACGACCCACCCTCTCGCTGGGGTGCGAAGCTCACTGTCTGCGTGGGTGAATACCGGGATTGCTCATAGTTCTCAGTCCCTAAGCATAGAAAATAGCTTTCTTTCTTTTCTTGCCAAACTCCTGAGAATACATAGAGAAATCCTCTATCGACTTCAAAGGTTCCGGAGCAAGATGGAAGGGGCGAGCCGCGGGAGGGGGAGCCCTTCTGGAAACCGGAGTCCGAGTGTTGATTGACATCATGTTCACGGAGGGGAGACCGGTGGCCTTCCCAACAGTTCCTCGTCCCGTGTGAGGGGGTCAGATTCCGGCTCAGCTTCATTCACATCGCCTCTCCGTGAGATACATAAAAAAACTCCTTACTTAGCCACATTTAGAAACAAATAGGATTTAGTTCCTTTGAAATAAATATTTGTTTTTTTAAATGTATGTATCTTCATTCGCACATTTTAATAGATGGCCTTTTCAGTTACATTTTCTCGGTTTCTTGTTCCGTGGTGGGCAGGGACTACAGCTGTCAGCCCCAGAAGGGAAGGGCCCACATGGACGAAGTTTGAAGGGGGGTGCTCAGAGCTGGTTTTCCAAGTGCATTCTGTTAAAAGAAATTGTTTTCCATCATCCGAGATTTCAAATTTACACTGACAGCCTGTATTATTTATGATTTTTTGAACATTGCTATAGGGAACACCCCCATTTAACTCAGCACAAAATGCCTTAGTCACCACATAGAGGTTTAAACAGTTTTTGTAAGGAGCAGATGTCGGAAGGCCTGTCTCCACGGGATTGTCACACGGGCCCCGAATTTCAGGGCCGGGTTGTGGAGGCCGCCTGTGCCGGGTTCTAGCGAGCCTTACTAGGCACCTCCACGTGGCCGGAGTGACTCTGAATAAAAACACACACCTTTCAGGTGTAATTTGTAATTTTATGCCCCTTCCTTTTCATTTCAACAGACATTTCCCGATTGCTTTTGGTGTTCCAGTAACTGTGTTCGTACGATTACGCGTTCAAATGTCGTCCTGCTCGTCCGTCCCTTGGGACGAGGACCCTCGCCGTCCACTCTCGCTTCTGCCTCGACTCACGGGTACTAGGCGTTCCCCGAGTCGCCGAGGGCGACCCTCTCCTTCAGCTGCATACACCAGGTGCACAGGCAGCGGACGCTGACCGCAAACTCTGGACGCGGCGGAACCCTGAGGCACGCGCACCGCTGCCCTGCGGCTGTGTCCTCCCGAGAATGTCTCGCTCCCTGGTCCTGTGGCTGAGTCTTAGCAACACTCCTGAGCCCCACCATGGTGCATAAACTCACCCACTCGTTAACTCACTCGACGAAGTCCTTGATCAACACTCCGCACAGATGAGACAACTCAGGTGCCGGGCCGTCGAGGGGTCACAACTAAATGTTAGAAACATCGAAGCAGCAAAAGGGGAAAGCGGGCGGTGACCTCAACTGCACGATTATGGGAAACTGCGCGGCCCGCACAGGAAGGTTCCAGACCGAGACCTGCCCGCAGAGCAGGAAGACGGCGGAGAACCCACCCAAGTGCTGGGCCGTCAGCTCCTGAGGCAGGGCGGGGCTCCCCTGTGAGCTAAGCTGTTCGAATGACGTCAAAACGCAGCAGTGAGGTAGATGCCGGCGAGACTCAGCCGCCTCGCAGCCCATAGCGGCGTTCAACGAGGCGGTTCGAGTGCGTCTCTAATTAGTGCTCTTTGCACGGTGAGCTCCTCAGGTTTAATGAGCAGTGACAGCCCGTGAGCGAAAGTGCTGTGTTAACAGATGAAATGCCGGGGAGACCATGAGGACGGCCCATCGCAGAGACAGTGTTTCGGTAAAACGCAGGGTTCGTGTCCCGAGAGCTTGCCCTTGGACCTCAGCTAAGCCCGCTCTTCTTGGAAATGAAAAGTATCACAAGGACATTGAAACTGGGACCTTGGGAAACCAAACAAAACTATAAACGTTAGGCACAGGACGTGGGGCCTGGCTAGGGTAATGTGAAAGGTAGTTTTAGACGGTTCTTACTAATGGAACAAAGGTTTAAAAGACGCCTTGAGTCCGGCATCTTAAATACACAGGGAGCATTACATTCAACAAACTGACAGTGAAGAGGTGGTAAGTTTTGTTTGATCAAAGTAAAATCGAACATCACAAAATTCGACAGAAAAGCCTGGACATAAAAGAGATGTTACCTTGAGTGGGAGGGGGGACATTTCCCACAGGCCTTCGAAGACCCTGGGCTTTGGAACCTTCAGGAACACCTGGCCGGTGAAGCGTAGCTACGCCAACGCAATTACCCTTCAGCAAGGCCATCTCCGAGCTAACCTCGAGTGCTAGGCGCCTGCGGCGGGCGAGCTCACTGGAGAAGACCACTTCAGATGTTCGTAAAAGATGGGGCTTTGGGGAGAGAAGGTGGCACCTGTCTCATCTACAACCTGCGGGAAGCACCTGGGGATGGGGGGCTTGTAAGAGCCAAAGCCGAGCCCGTTAAAGACCCTCGGGTTTGCTGGACAATGACCAGCGCTGAGCCTGCCGACAGGGTTAACAGAAGGCCGCATTCCAGCCGCATCCGGGCTTGTTTTGTGTTTCTCGGTCCACGGCGTCGAGAAAGCAAACTGCGTTGGCCCATCGTGTCTGCCAAAATGAGGCGATTTTTTAAATTACACTCTTTAAAGTCATTCTTCATAAAATGTTCTCATTAAAAAGTTCGCAGTTAAAAATTAAATCTTTTTCCCGTTAGTGGGGTTTTTTTGTTCTAGCCATTTTCAATTATTTCAAGTTCTGTTTTCAAAAGTGTTTCTCGTTAAATGAAGGGACAGCGCCTTTAATCTGTCTGCCTCTAGTCTAAAAAGCAACGCACAGAGGCGCAGGGCTCGGATGTTTTTCCCTGGGTTTGGAGAGGTGAGGGCTCCAATCATGAAATATGCATGGTGGGGAGGTTTCAAACAGGTCCCCATCTGCATGCGAACTCCCATGCCGAAAATCGTAACTGTCTGAATCAGATACAAAGTAATTCAGGAAAAAAAATAGGACATGGAAAACCGCAGAGACCTTTCCCAGGTAGCCTTCTGGGGCCCATAAATCAGTTCTAAAAATGAGCTTTCGGCGACGGCGGGGCGCTCGGGGTGGAAGCCAGAGCATTCTTTCTTCCAAATGTGAAAAAATACAACCCAGTTTTAAGTTAGAGGAAGGAAGAAAAAGAACTTATTGCCTTGAAATGCTTTTTGGTTCAGTTATAATTCAAAACCAGCCTCAACCATCACACTTTTTTGTTAGTACAGCTCGCAGCTCCATCTTCGAACCCTCATCTTTTGGTACAAAAGCCAGAAAAGTGGCCATAACTTACCGCAGACCCGTGTCCCCATGGATACCGTCTGCCTGGCTTCCAGACTAAACCCTGTAGCAAATCCCCTTTCATTCAGGTTAATCATTACCAACTTTCTGGGCTGGAAAAGAGAAACGTTTCCCTGACCCGGTTAAAGTGAGCCCTGAGTCTCCGCCCACCGACCCCAACAAACTCTGGCACTGCCCATGGCGGCTCCATGGCAACCAGTGGGAGCCAGATTTCCATGTGAAGTTTAAATAAAAGAAGCCAGAGTCCATGTTTCCTGAGAAACATAAAGCCAGTGCATACATTAAGCTATAACAATACACGGGAACTTCACACTCACTCCTGTGTTTAAACCTTTCGGAAGTTCTGGCTCTTTTGTGTTGGTTGGTTGGTTGGGCTGGAGAGGGGCTGTGCCGCCACCTGGTCACCCCCAGGGCCCTCAGCCCCAGCAGAGCAGGGGACCGTCTTCACTGTCAAGCCGTCCCGGAGTGAAACAGCCTCAGAGGTCCCGACACTCGGTCCGGGGAATCCAGGCCAGTGGGTCACAAACGCAGAGGAGGAAGCGCTGACGGGGGAGGGGCAGAGGCTCAGTGAACTTCCCCGGGGACCCAGCTGTGGGCATGGTGGCTCCTCGCCGTTCCCGGAGGTGTCTCCCGGTGGCACCTCCTGAGTCGGTGGGTGGCAGCCAGGTATCAAACACGCACAGGTGTTCACAGGTCACAATGCCAGGGACGGGGGGGGGGGGGTGGCGGGGGGGGCGGTCAGTGAGGCAATGACCCGTCTCTTCCCACTGAGCTGCGAGGCTTCATGTCTTTCACACGACCTGCCCCATTCCAGGTGGGAAGAACAGAGCCCACGGCCACCTCCCTGAATGGAGGCCAGGAGGACCTCGAAGGAGGGGCCGATGAGGGTCAGCATTTAGGAGCAGACTGCCCCAAGCTCCGCCCCCGAGAGCATCTGTGAAGGGTCTCTCAGGGCGGCATGTCCCACCGGGAAGGTGGGGGCGGAGCGTGGGTGCCCTGTCCTGCAGGAGCCTGCGCCACAGTCCCCGATGGCTGGGGATGCCCTGCAGGGAGGGCCTGTCCCCACGTCCAGATCCTGTACGTCGTCCCTGGACATCCGCTGGCCAGCAGAGTGGATCTCCCCAACCGCAGAGCCCCCAACCCAGCCAGGGACGGGCCACTTTGAAGAGCAGCGACTTATTCTGAGGACTATTCTAGGCTCAACTTGAGGGGCACTGACCTAAGAAGCTAAAAATAGACACGAAGGACGAAAGGGCATTTGCACTGCAAAGGACGCCTCCAAAGCCATTAGCCCCAGCAGGTGGAAGAAGCTCTGAGACCAACCCTAGAGGGTGAATCCAACGTTTCCAAGCTTCCCCGTTCGAGGACCTGGTCTTGGGGACATGTTTATAAGACATGAGGTAGTCGGAACCCAAGTGTCAGACCCCAATGCTGGGAGAAGGAAGAGAAAGGTTCGCTCGGAACTCGGGGGTTCGGGAGGGGAGGGGGAGTTCAGGACACAGCAGGTTCCTCCTGCAGGTGACTCACAGTCAATTCCTGTGGAGAAGCATCTGCTGGGGAGAGGTGAGCGAAAATAAAGGGGCGGGATCACGCGTTTCCTCGTAGGTTGCGCACCAGGGAGAAAAGCCCAGCACGGGGGACAGAGGTTTTCCCCGGTGGCATGTCACCAGCAGCAGAATGCAGCCACCAGAGGCACGGGGACCGTTGACCTGGCCGAGGTGTGGACAAGGAGAAAGCCGCACACCTGGCCTCACCCGGCTGCATCCAGGGCTTTACGCGTCTGAATCCAGGGCCACCTCCGAGGGCAGCTCGCTGTCCCTGGTGTGTCCCATGTGCTCGAGGTATCGTGGGGGTGGGGGAGTTTCCTTGTCCCTCTCGGGGTCCCAGGCTGGGTCTGGGAGGCAAACTGACAAAGAGGGGCCCCCAGGAGAGACGCAAACAGGTATCTCTGAGCAGTGACCACACGGACAGGGCTTCAGGAGAGGATGGATCCAGGCGGTGCCACCAGAGCAGAGAGATGAAGGGGCCCTGGATGTGTGACGTTAGCCAGGCCGAGGGGGCTGGGAAGGTGCCCTCGAGTGTGTTCCCGGGAAGCAGGGCAAGTGAGGGGGGTTGGGATAGCCTTCCCGCTCCTGCCCTCTCCTCCGACTCCTTCAGCTCAAGACATCGGACAGGCCATTGTGTGGCGTCTGGGGGGCGTGTCCTGACCCCATCAAGCACATGCTAGCAACCCGTCCCTTTCTCTCTCGTGTTATATTCCGTCCTGGCCAAGAACTCCCAAGGGTGGCGGGAAGAGCGCTTTCCCCATGACCTGGGAAAGGGTCCTCAGCCGAGGCCGCCCCTGTCACTGCCACCAGCCTTCCCGACAACAATGCAGGAAGGGAAGTGTGGCTTCCTGCCACCAACGGAGGCACTGAGGTTGGCGGGTGTTGAAGACACCACCCGGCTCACAGGGCGGTTCGTAGCCGAGTCGGCAGCCAAGGCCCCGACTTCCCCGTCTCTCACACTGTCCTGTGCTTCAGACTGGGGGCCGCCCCGGGACCGGCAGAGCGCCAGGCCTCCCACCCGCTGCCCGCACCCCCCCTGAGCCCCAGCCTGGCAGGGCCACAGCCACCCTCTCTGAGTTTGATTTCCGTCCCCAGGCTGAATGTCCTTGGGGTGACTGCAGCCGCTCACAGCTTCTCAGGTGAGGTCAGAAATAGGAGGTTCTGGCTGCCTGTGCCCAGTGGTGGGGGCCACACCCTGACCTGCTCTCAGAGCAGCAGCGAGGGTCTCACAGATGCTCTCTGACCAGTCCCACCCCCAGGTTTGGACAATGGCGCCCGGGGCCTGGCCTGTGGGAGATGGAGGTGACAAGGCCCAGCTGCTCAGACAGAAGCTTTCCTTTCCTGCAGCTTCCGTGGTCACTGTCCCCTGAGGCCTGGCCCGAGGCTCTGCACAGGGAGCGGGACGCAGGCTGGTGTCACCAAGCCTCCCAGCTGCCGGCCCCTGGGGAGGCCTGTCCTGTTCTGAGGTGATGCGCCCCACAGCATCTCAGAGGAGCCGCACCAGCTGCCTTCCCCTGGGGGAACCAGCTTCCTGTGTCTAACATTGTCCTGGGGAAGGGAACCTCTGATTATGATTTGGATAACACCATTTAATAGGGGTATGTAAATATAGTTCATAACATTGTCCCACTGTCCTTGGCTTTTAATGTTCTGTATCTATCAATTTATTTCTGTGCGAAACCAAATGTCACTTCGCGCCACCAGGAAATTCGGTCACAAACCAGAGTTTAGGAGAGGTGCCTTCCCACCCCATTCTGCCCGGCAACCAGCCGAGTGCCCTCGGAGGGGAGTGTTTCCTGTTTTTAAAACCACAGGTCAGACTGAAGCCTTATTTAGTCCTAGAATCCAATCCTGAAGTCACTCAGACACCTGGTCGCAGCCGGTGGGAGGAGGAGGGGCTGGGAAAGGCGGCGTCTGGTTCACGAATGGCCTTGTCATTAGCGACGCATTAAAGATGACTTCAGGTTGGAAAGCCGATGATTTCACACTATTTCTACGTTACACCTGTTAGAATTCGTTCACATCTGTTACGATCCCCAGGGGTTTAAACGGACAGGCCTAGCACGCCCAGTGCCAACACCCAAATTGGGCTGGAAAATTCCAACCTCCCAAATACGCCCGGCTCCAGCCCCTGGACAGTGGATACTCACCTGGCCAGGTGCATTCACAGGTGGTTCAAAGAAATTTGAATGGTTTCTTGGAAGTCGTGTGAGCTTCCCGCCCCCGCCCCCTCCCCATGACTGGACATCGGACACTGGTCAGGGACAATGAGAGGAGGAACATGGCCCTCACTTGCTCCCGACCCCAAGGCTGCTGGGGAGAAGCTTGGCTCCCAGAGACACACCAAATACCAGAGTTTCTTCAGCACCTCTGAGAAACTCAGGTGGTGAGACCCAGGCATGGGAGGGGCGGCAGAACACTCCGTCCCAGAGGAAGCCTCTTTGGCACAAGGGTCACTGAAGGGTGACGACTTCGAGGACTGGCAGACACAGGAGAACCTCCAAGAACAAGAGTGGAAGGTGTCCTTCGAAATCTGCATCTGTGTCCCCCGCTCTGTAGNGGGGCCGCCCCGGGACCGGCAGAGCGCCAGGCCTCCCACCCGCTGCCCGCACCCCCCCTGAGCCCCAGCCTGGCAGGGGCACAGCCTCCCTCTCTGAGCTTGATTTCCTTCCCCAGGCTGAATGTCCTTGGGGTGACTGCAGCCGCTCACAGCTTCTCAGGTGACGTCAGAAATAGGAGGTTCTGGCTGCCTGTGCCCGGTGGTGGGGCCGCACCCTGACCTGCTCTCAGAGCAGCAGCGAGGGTCTCACAGATGCTCTCTGACCAGTCCCACCCCCAGGTTTGGACAATGGTGCCCGGGACCTGGCCTGTGGGAGACGGAGGTGACAAGGCCCAGCTGCTCCGACAGAAGCTTTCCTTTCCTGCAGCTTCTGAGGTCACTGTCCCCTGAGGCCTGGCCCGAGGCCCTGCGCAGGGAGAGGGACGCAGGCTGGTGTCACCAAGCCTCCCAGCTGCCGGCCCCTGGGGAGGCCTGTCCTGTTCTGAGGTGACGCGCCCTACAGCATCTCAGGAGCCGCACCAGCTGCCTTCCCCTGGGGGAACCAGCTTCCTGTGTCTAACATTGTCCTGGGGAAGGGAACCTCTGATTATGATTTGGACAACACCATTTAATAGGGGTATGTAAATATAGTTCATAACATTGTCCCACCGTCCTTGGCTTTTAATGTTCTGTATCTATCAATTTATTTCTGTGCGAAACCAAATGTCACTTCGCGCCACCAGGAAATTCGGTCACAAATCAGAGTTTAGGAGAGGTGCCTTCCCATCCCATTCTGCCCGGCAACCAGCCGAGTGCCCTCGGGGGGAACTGTTTCCTGTTTTTAAAACCACAGGTCAGACTGAAGCCTTAATTAGTCCTAGAATCCAATCCTGAAGTCACTCGGACACCTGGTCGCAGCGGGTGGGAGGAGGCGGGGCTGGGAAAGGCGGCGTCTGGTTCACGAATGGCCTTTTCATTAGCGACGCATTAAAGATGACTTCAGGTTGGAAAGCCGATGATTTCACACTATTTCTACGTTACACCTGTTAGAATTCGTTCACATCTGTTACCATCCCCAGGGGTTTAAACGGACAGGCCTAGCACGCCCAGTGCCAACACCCAAATTGGGCTGGAGAATTCCAGCCTCCCAAATACGCCCGGCTCCGGCCCCTGGACAGCGGATACTCACCTGGCCAGGTGCATTCACAGGTGGGTTCAAAGAAATTTGAATGGTTTCTTGGAAGTCGTGTGAGCTTCCCGCCCCCCGCCCCCTCCCCATGACTGGACCTCGGACTCTGGTCAGGGACAATGAGAGGAGGAACATGGCCCTCACTTGCTCCCGACCCCAAGGCTGCCGGGGAGAAGCATGGCTCCCAGGGACACGCCAAATACCAGAGTTTCTTCAGCACCTCTGAGAAACTCAGGTGGTGAGACCCAGGCATGGGAGGGGCGGCAGAACACTCCGTCCCAGAGGAAGCCTCTTTGGCACAAGGGTCACTGAAAGGTGACGACTTCGAGGACTGGCAGACACAGGAGAACCTCCGAGAACAAGAGTGGAAGGTGTCCTTCGAAATCTGCATCTGTGTCCCCCTCTCTGTAGGAGGAGGGAGAGATGAGCCCAGCTCCTGAGAAACTCACCAGCAGAGGGGGCGTGCCTAAAATCTGCATGAGGAACCTGGCCTGGGTTTACCAGGCTTTTCCTGCTCACCCCGTAACCAGCCCCCCACCTCACCACACACCTGACACCTTCCTTTTCTGTTGAGCTGAAGTGGGGTGACAGCTGGTGGGTCCGCCTGTCTCCGGGACCCCACGGTTTCCTGGGTCCCCTGGAGTGTACAGCAGGTGTTCACATTCATACAATCCTGTCTGCGTCGCCCTTTCTGATCTGTCTTTTGGGATGGGGGGTCTCAGCCAAGAACCGAGAAAGGGCGTGGGAAAACGATTTTCCTACCCACACGGGTATCGGCTTCCCGGACAAACGCTTGCCCGAGCATTGACAGAATGTGGACATTTACAGGGTGATGAATTCGGAAAAGTGCCATGGATGCCACCCTAAAAAAAGTGGGGTGGGGAGAGAAAAATGAAAGTCATTCTCTGCACTGATGAGCCAGGGTCAAGGCCCCATAATCGCTCCATCACCTCATTCTTCACAGGCGGAGAAGCAGGAAGCCACCGCGGTGGACACCACACCCGACACACAGCACTCTCATCCTGGCAGCTCAGCTGGGCTGGAAGCAGAGAGCACGTCCACAGGAAAGGAGACCCCCAAAGACGCACAGTCGGACTCAGCCTCCCGAACGGAAAGCCTCCTGTGCTCCGGGAGGCGGCGCTGCTGCCCCTGACGGGAAACGGTGGCGCTGTCGGTGACCGCGCAGCCTGTCCCAGCCAGCACCCAAAGCCCGATGAGCAAAAACACAGACTTCCCTTCAGATCCCGAGACTCTCGCAACGCGCCATCGACCAGGCCTCCTTTTTCAGGGCTCAGAAACCCCCTGAATTCTGCTCCACCAGCCTCCTCATCGATCTCTCCACGGTTTGCCTTTGGATCCCACATCAGCGAGAACCCAAACCCACGCAGAGAAGCAGCTAATGCTGCCCCCCCCCCAATGCTTGTCCCAAGTGCTGACACCAGCGAATGGGGTCGGACCCGGCCCAGGTCTCAGAAGGAGGGGGACTCGGGCGGACCCCACGTCACAGCTCTTTCCAGACCTGTGGGCTGACGGCCCTCCTCAGAGTCCGCCCAGCACAGCCGCCTCGGAGAGCAAAGGAGGCACTCGGCTGCTCTCGGGGAATTCTTACAAAAACACGCAGGAGGCCATGCCATGTGCGTGGGCAGACCAGGCACCGGCCCCTGCGTGCTGTCTTGTCCTGATGCAGCCGGGGAGCTGGGGGTGAGGCAGCGACAGTCAGCTCTTCACCCTGCGGACTGGGACGTGTGACCTCATGTGAGTTGATTAACCTCCATGGGCTCCTTTTTGTTACCCGTGAAATCTGGCTAATTCCCGCCAGCGAGGCCAGCTCATGGGCATGAGACCTGTGCGGTCCCCTGGTCCTCCCTCGCGGAGAAGGGCCCACACCTGCTTCGGTGCCTTGCTGCCACCCTGGTGACATTCTCTACCTTTGCACATGGCACCTCATGTTTTTCACTGGGCCCCTCAAACTGCGTTGCCAGTTCCGCACCTTCACGTCGGGGAGACTCAGTGCAACAGTGCTCGTTAGCATTCACTGTGCAGCGCCCTTACAACAACGCCTGGCACGCGGTGAACATTAGATAAATGGGTATTTATTGTTATTAATTGTTATTATTTTAGGCGGTTCCTGGGAGAAGCACACAATCGAGTGGGCAGCTGCTAGTGAGGAGCGTGTCCTGCCGTGTCCTCCCCTAACGGGGCTCGGGGCTTTGACTGGTGCCCGGGAGAATCCGTTGTCGGCAGAATTAGGGGATGGCATTAAGACTTCCGCGGCTCAGCAGGGCGGGTGGAAGGGGCCGCCCTTCGCACACAGTGCTGAACACCCTGGGCAGACGCCGCCACAGCCCCGGTCTGAGCATTTCCTGTGGGACCTGGGCCCGTGAACTAGCGCTCCCGGACGGGTCACAGCTGCAGGTCCCCCAGCGCACTGGCTGGCACTGCGGCCCAGCACCTCAGGGACCCCAGCTCTGGTCCCAGGAGCTTCCTGCTTGGACACCGCCAGTCCTGTCCCCTTGGTGGCCACTGTTACCCAATTGGTGTGTCCAGGACAGGGAGCCCCTCCCCAGCAACCCCACTCGCAGGGGATCCAAGGAAGGGGACCCCGTCTTCCAATGCCAGCGCAGTCGGCCTGGCGCTGACTCACCGGCCTGTGGGGTTTGCGTCCTCAGGGGCAAGGTGGAGCTGGGGGTCCTCCCCCGGGTGGGGGGTGCAGGGCGTGGCAGCACAGATGTCACTCCCAGAGAAGAGCCCTATTGTGTCCACACCCCGGTGGCAGATGACACAGTACATAGCTGCCTCCAGGTGCCCAGTGGGGAGCTCTCGACCCCGAGGCGAGGTCCCACAGACAGCCCGTCCACCCAGACAGAGCCCAGCACGGCCACCAGAGGGGGGGAGAGCTGAGTCCAGGTGCACACGCAGGCGCTGCAGGCAGGCGCTGGAGGGGACTGGGGACCGCTTCCCAGACCACGGGGCACATGGTGACCAGGTGGTTCCCGGACCGGCCCAGAACATGTTTCTTTGAGGAGCCAAGCCACGCAGGACACATCCCTGGGAGCAACGAGGCCAAGCCACTGTGCGTACGATTGTCACGAGTCCGTGTGAGCAGGCTTGCTTTTGTTTTCACAGACGGGGGGGAAAGAACAGCCACGGCATGCGGAGCCCATTTGGACTGGGGGCTTCCTAGCCACAGAACAGAGGCCCCACCCCAACCCCTGCCTTTCCCCAGGTCCTGACCGCAGATCCCACACAACACCACCAGGAGGCGCTGCGCTCCTTCGAGGAGAGCTCGGAAATCTCTCTCAAGCATCATTTCCCCACAATCCCTTGGCATCCTTAATTTTGCTTAAACTTCATCAGAGAAAGAGTTCTCCCTCCGAGACCTAGTTTAATAAGCAAAAGGGAGAACGTCGTTATTCTTGAACAGGCAGGAAGCGAAAATTGTGTGGGTCTCCCGCGCAAACGCGGGAGTGTCCGGGCGTCACTGTGGTCCCCCGCGCTGCCACCCGGAACAGGTACGCGTCTCACCGGTAGCCCCGACGCAGGCGCACGGGCGAAGATAAAGCGAATGATCCCAGCAAGATGCTCAGAGGACAGGAAGTCTCGGTCCTGCCCGAAGTCCCCGCAGCCCCAGGTTGTGGCTGCGCGGCCTGAAACGTGGACCCACAGCGGCATCTAGTGGCCAGATGGGTGGTTGCCGCTGATCCTGTGCAGGTTGCGCCCCGCTCTCCGGGGCCGCGGGCGCCAGGTCTGCGCACCTAGAGCCTGCCCGCTGGCCTGGAGGGCAGCTCTCCCGTTACAGCCTCTGGGTTATGATCCGAGTTTATGCTACCACTGGTGGCCTTAATGCCCTTAAGAACTGTTTCCGTTGTTTCCTTCCATCTGTGAATGAAAAGCCTCATTAGAGAGCCTGATGCTGTAGACCACCCACGCCAGCGTGTCCCCCTGTGGTTCTGTGTACAACCTATTTATCCCCGAGTCCAAATGGTGCGTCGCAGATCACGAAACCCTGCAGCCAGCGGGTGGAATGACTAAATGTCACAGAAGTATTACAGGCACCGTCTTTAGAGAATGTGAAAAGGGGGGTTTGTCTCACCTTAAAAACGAAGGAGAGAGATGCCAGCCTACGGTTGCTTTGTGGACTGGGGGTGAGAACATCTGCGAGATTGTCCACCTCCAGCGCAGCCGTGCCCTGCTGGGGCGCATTCTAAAGAAGCGCCGCTGCTCAGATCACCCCCGTCTGGCCTACAGGACTTCTGGTTCCCTGGAATCACTCACCTGAGGCGCAGCAGCGGCCCACCCCTCCCACAGGTGTGGCTGCACGGCCTGTGTTCTGTGTGNGCCAGCCTACGGTTGCTTTGTGGACTGGGGGTGAGAACGTCTGCGCGATTGTCCACCTCCAGCGCAGCCGTGCCCTGCTGGGGCGCATTCTAAAGAAGCGCCGCTGCTCAGATCACCCCCGTCTGGCCTACAGGACTTCTGGTTCCCTGGAATCACTCACCTGAGGCGCAGCAGCGGCCCACCCCTCCCACAGGTGTGGCTGCACGGCCTGTGTTCTGTGTGCGCATGTGTGCACACGGTTGTTCTGTGTGTGCGTGTGTGTGTTTGGTGTGCATGTGCGTCGAGCACACCTATACAGGTACTGAACTTCTTTCTGTAGCAGCTTGGTCACAGGCATCACGCACATCACCTTGTCGTCTTCCTTTTCCCAGTAACACACGCGTGTGGCGGAACGAGGTGGAAGGAGGAGTGGAAGGTGAGGTACACATTTTCAAAATTCCAAACCGCACAGAAATTAATAAGCAGAAGAGTCTTGCTCTCATTCCACCCAACTCAAACAACGCAGTCTGTTTTACACGCGTAAGCAGATGTGCATGTAGACAGGTGCAAGGACAGGTATCAGTACCTGCGTGTCTACATACCAATGTGCATGCGTACATGCAGAGTCTATAGAAACGCCATTTCTTAGACTCTGCATGTATGAGAGTCTCCCGTTTTTCACTCTTGACCCTGAAACAGATCAGCCATGGAAACCGCCTGCATCCCTGACGCGACAGCATTAGGGGGCGCTCTTTACCCCACTGGCCTGCCCCCGATGGGAATTCGAGCTGGGGTCATTTATAAAATCTGCTTATTATTACAAGTAACGGCCCAGTGAAACCTCATGAGTATTTTTTTCACGTAGTTGAAGGTTCACTTTCTGAATGAATTCCTGGAGGTGAAACTGTGGGGCCAAAGAATAAATGTGTTTGCCGATGTTTTAGATACTTGGTTTGTCGCGTTGGCAGTCACGGGCGAGACAGGGTGGGGGACAGTCTGATGTGCCGCCAGCACGGACTGCCAGACGCCGTCTGTGACAAGGAATCACAGGTCCCCTGGGTTCTTTCACAGGGTAACATGACAACCAATTCTAATTTCCAATATTTTTCTGGGAATATGCAACCTCTCTCAATTCAATTTGGTTAAGCTCCGGGTTGCTTAGCCAAGCAGCAGAAATTGGATTTAGTTACAATAAAAAGAAACATCATTCTTGTCTGAAAAATTGACTAAACACCCAGGCTCAGCAAAGATGCATGACCCAAGGGAGATACAGCAGGACCCCCGGCCGTGAGACCTCGTCACTGGACCAGCACCCCCCGGGGTCCAGGCCTCTCACAGGCAAGCCCTCCCCCCGAGGACCCCGCCTCCTGGGTGATATCCGCCAACTGTCTGAGCCTCACTCTCCTGCTGCCTGGCCCATGGCCAAAGAGCTGGTCAGGGGAGGACATAACCGCTTTGGATTGTGGGGCAGGGCCGAGATGCCCCCAAAGCCAAACGGGATTAGATTTTACAAGGGAAGGAAGGACACCCTCAGCCGCTGACGTGGGCTGGAGAGGAGCAGAACAGAGTTGGGCATGACAGTGAGGCCTCCCCCACGCCACAGATGCCACCCATCCTGCTGGAGCGCGCCCCCCTCTCCAGCGTCAGCCTGGGGACACGGCAGCCCACCCCCCAGCTCCCCAGGCCCACCCTGCCGAGCCCTGCAGAGGAGTCGGCGGGCTGCCTCCATCAGGGCCCTCGGTGTGGGCTTTCTCCGAAGGCGCCCGGGAGGCACGGGCAGACTCTGGGCGAGGCTGAGTTGCCTGCCTCCCAGGTGGGGCCATTTTCCCCTGTTTGCCTGACTGGCGCCACCATCCTGTGCACGGTCCTCTCTTTACACAGCCGCGTCTCGATTGGTCTGGGTGGGACAACTCCCTGAGACCCCCCCAACACAAAGGTGTGCAAGCACTGGTCGGGTGGCAGCTGGACTCGGTGCACCCTGGGGACATTTGCGGAGTGGCCGCAGATCCGTCGTGGGCACCGACTTTGAGCCTGTATCAGTCCGGTAAATACTGCTTATATCAAATGAAATCGACTTTAAAGGCCAGGCTGTATAGTAAGTGACAAAGGACGACACTACCTAATGACAAAGGGATCGATCCAAAAGAAGGGTGTGACCCCAGTGAACACGTACGCCCCCCTACACAGAAGCGCTTACACATACGAAGCAGATCTTGACGGACATAAAGGGAGAGGTGGACAGAAATACAGTCACGGTCGGGGATTTTAACACACCACTGACATCGATGGATGAATCTTCCAGACAGAAAATCAACCGGCAGTGGCAGCCGAAAAGGACGCGCTGCACCAGATTGATTTCCCTGATATTTTCAGAGCATTTCACCCCAAAGCCAGAATCTGTGTTCTTTTCCAGGGCACATGGAACGTTTTCTAGGTCACAGGTTAGGACAGAAAACAAGTCTCAACAAATTTAAGAAGCTTGGAATCGCATCGAGCATCTTCTCTGACCATTCAAGAGAAGCAAAGACCCCGAGCGCATTCCGTGAGGCCAGCATTAACCTGACTCCACAACCAGGTGAGGACACGACAGAGAAAGAAAATGATACGCCCGTATCCCCGATGAACACAGGTGCTAAAATACTCAACAGCACGTTAGCGAACCAAGTCCCGAAGCAGAATAAAAAGATCATACAGCTTCATCCCAGGGATGCAAGGGTGGTGCGGTAAACACGAGACCCCACATAAATAAAATGAAGAGTAAGAGTCACATGACCATGTCGATAGATGCAGAAAAAAAAATGTGTGGTGGAATCCAGCACCCATTTGTAACAAAAACTCTCGGCAAAGTGGGAATAGAGGCGACATACCCCACCGTAACAAATTCACAGCCAACATCATAAGCGACAAGGGTGAAAGTAAAAGTGATTCCCTTAAGATCGGGAACAAGACAGGAGACCCTCTTCCCCTATTCAACGTGGTGCCGGAATCCTAGCCAGAGCCACCAGACAAGAGGGAGAAAACGAAGCATCCAAATTGGAAGGCAGAAGTAAAACTGCCATTATTTGCAGGTGACACGATACTGTACACAGAGAACCCTGGAAATTCTACCTCGAACCTCCTAGAACTGATCAATGAAGGCAGAGAATTAGCAGGATACAAAATAAATATCCAGAAATCAGTTGCATTTTTATACATCGATAATGAAGTAACAGAAAGGAAAAAGTCGGTATTAAGAAAATAATCCCACTTACAATTGCATGAAAAAAAAGAAATAAAATACCCAGGACTAAATTTAACCAAAAGAGTAAAACATCTGTACTTAGAAAAATTATAAGACAATCAAGAAATGGAAAGAGACACAAACAAAGGGAGGCATATACCATGTTCATGGACTGGAAGAATTGACCTCGTTAAAATGTCCACACTACCTGAAACAATCTATAGACTCATCACAGTTCCTACCAAACACCAATGGTGTATTTCACAGAACTACAACAAACAATCCAAACGTTTATATGAACCCACAGTAGGCCCAGAATAGCCACAGCGATCTTGAGAAAAAAGAATAAAGCTGGTGGTATCACAATACCTGATATCAAACTATACTGCAAGGCCTGAGTAATCAAAACCGCATGGTACTGGCATAAAAACAGACACGTAGATCAAGGGAACAGAGTCGACAGCCCAGAAATAAACCCGTGTCCACATGGTCAATTACTATCTGACGAAGGAGGCAAGAACACACACACACAGAGGGGCAAAGAGGGTCGATTTGAGAAATGGTGTTGGGAAAATCAAAGAGATACACGCAAAAAAGACCACCTTCTTATAAGAATCAACTCAACAAATTAAAGACTTCAGTGTAAGACTCAAAATCACGTAACTCCTAGATGGAAACACGGGCAGTAAAATGTGACATTTCTCTTAGCAGCATTTTTTCTGATGTATCTCCTCAGGCAAGGAGAACAAAAGAAAAAAACTAACAAATGGGAGCATATCAGAGTAAAAACTCTTTACACAGCATAGAAAACCATCAATAAAATAAAAAGGCAACCCACAAAATGAGAGAACATATTTTTAAATGATACATCTGATAAGGGGTTAATTTCCAAAATGTGTAAAGAACTTATACAACTCAATACCAAGACCACAAACAACCCAGATAAAAAATGGGCAAAGGACCTGAACAGATACTTCTCCAAAGAGGACGTACAGAGGGCCAAAGCACATATAAAAATGTTCAACATCACTAATCATGAGGGAGATGCAAATTAAAACCACATGAGATACCATCTCGCACCTGTCAGAATGGCCACCATCAATCAATCCACAAACCACAAGTGCAGGTGAGGTTTGTGGAGAAAGGGGACCCACCCACTGCTGGTGGGAAGAGTATGGAGACCCCTCAGAAAGTTCAAAATAGATCTGCCTTTCGACCCGGCGATCCCACTTATTGTTCTATGTCCAAAGAAACCGGAAACACTAATTCAAAAGAACATAAGCACCCAGGTGTTCATTGCAGCGTCGCTTGCAATAGCCAAGTTAGGGACGCAGCCCGAGTGCCCACCAGGAGCGGAGCAGGTAAAAAGCTGCAGTATGTTCGCACAGTGGAATACACTGCTTGGATCTGAACAAGGAGAAAACCTTACCTTTGGGTCAGCGTGGATGGACCTGGAGGGGGGTCATGCTGAGTGACGTCAGATGGAGAAACACAGGTGTCATGTGACCTCCTGTCATGTGTCACACGTGGCATCTAAAGGACAACATAACTGAACGAACAAAACTGACAAGGACTCGCAGACACCACCTGTCAGAAGCGACCGAGGGTGACCAGAGGGGAGGGGGGACCGGGTGGAAAGGGGACGGGGCTGAGACACACAGACCCACAGTCGTGGAACAGGCACGGGGACACGAGTCGGTGACACTGTGACCACTGCTGCCAGGTGGTGCTGGACACGCTGGGGGGACCCTTTGTAAAGTGTAGGCTGTATGACCACTCACTGGGCTGCATGCCTGAAACCAATACCAAATAACACCCAGTGAAAACTGCGATTACAAAATACACTTTTTTAAAAACAGGGGCACCCAGGAGGGCCGGCACCCGGGGCAGCGCAGGCTGAGGAGGCCTGGAGAACTCACCGGGGCCCCTGCAGGTGGCCCTTCGCTCACTGCGCCCTGTGAGGACGGCCACACGCACATGTGGACTGGGCACCCACTGGGGGGCAGCCTGCCGTCAGCCCCTCGGCCCACCCCGGGCGGCACCAGCCTGGTCTGTGCGCGTCCAAACTCACACGAGCTGCGCCCTGGAGTCACGAGGAGCCGGTAGGTAATGGAGTGTGAGAGGCACCAGGCCTAGATGGAAATGCACCTGCTGAGCAGGTGCTGGCCGGCCCAGGTGAGCCGGACAGGGGCTGCCGGACGAAGGAGCTGAGAGGGAGGGAGGCCCTTCTGTGCTCAGAGGACCCAGCTCCTAACCTCCGCCCGCAGCCACGGGGCCCTGGGCAGCCAGGAGGCCCCCCGGCTCCGGGCTGCACCCCCAGGACACTCCCTTGGGGTTATCTGAGCCACCCCACGGCCCTGTTTGAAATCTCCTCTCCCATCTCCCCTGCGATACCTTCACTCACGGCCTTTCCCTCCCCCTGGCCTGTGCAGATTTAGGTTTTTTCAGGGCTTAGCAAATGCCAGACAGCCCAGTCCCGTGGCTTCACCACGGGAAATAGCACCTGTTCCCCCTTTTACTATGGAGGGAATCATGTATCCACGGTCCAGAGACACAGCAGCCAGCGAGCAGCACAGCGAGGGTGGCAGCCCCCCACCCACACACACGGGCCCAGGGCCCGGCCAGAGCAGGCAGCCGTGCGTGAGCCCCTCAGCCCCACAGGGAGGTTCCGGTGGAGAAGCGGCAGCGACCACAGCCTCTACGGAGGGGTCCCCCGCTCTCTGTTGCCAGGAGGTCAGGGGGTCAAGATGTGTGGGAGCCGCTGATGCCGTCTTGGTAACAAACGGCATCGGCATCGAAGAAACGAATCGGGAAGGGAATGGGGTGGGGTGGATGGGCTTCCTGTTTCCTCTGCCATCGTCCACGTGCCGATGGCCTGCTTTCTGGGTGCGAGCAGAGGAGCGTCGACAGCGGCCCTGTGTCCGGCCCTCGGGGGCCCCACCATGGAACCAGGAGGACGGTGTGCATTTCAGTACATGTCCCGTGGCAAATGGCCTGTGTCTCCTCTGCACACAGCACAGACTCCATCCATTTCTGCTTAATCAGATTCGGGAGAAAAAATGGTCATTTCTTCCTCCACCTCGCTTCCCAGCGTGCTCCTTCAACCTCTCAGGGCAAAAGTAGCCCATAAACATGAAGACCAGTAGGACCCTGGAGACACTAAAAAGAATATTGGGGGGCAATTCACGGACGTCTCTGTAAATAACAGATGTGACGCTGCCGGAATCTGGCTAAAATCACGGCTCCCGGATCAGGGCTGTGATGTGTGTGGCTGCAATGCCTCCCACCTGTGAGTCTCGTCCCCTGAGCTTCCCCGCAGACCCCCCAACCCCCACTCCTGAATCTCCAAGGGCCGGTTCCACGTCAGCCCCCAAGTGTGGCCGAGGGGAGCATACTCTCAGGAGAAATCAACGCTGGAAGGGGGCACGTGGGGGAAAGGCACGGGTACAGTCATCACTGAGCCTGCGTCTCGGACCCGGCAGCTGGTGGCACAGAGCTGCCCCTGGAAACAACGGCGCTGGCTTTCTCCCCCGCTCCTTCCCCGCCTGTCCCCTCCTGGTCTGCGCCTTGTCCTCCGAGTCCCCGCTGTGCCAGGCGGTGCCTGCAGGGTGGGTCGGAATTCGGAGTCGTAGCCCTTGTGACTGCCGTCAGCGTTTTCCAGGGTGGAGGCAGGCAGATGGGATTCGTTCCTTTATTTGTTTTTGACAAAAAGCCAGTCAGGTGCGATGCACCGTTTACCCAGTGTGTTTTCACTTCCACAGAGCATCACGGACCATTCCATCTTTTTATCCCCAAAACACCGGTGCACACCCACAACTTCTACATCTATGGGTTCCTATTGCACAGGCCGCATTTTTTCTGCACTTTTCGCGTGCCTCCTTTCCCCACACGGGGCCCGGAGGCACTGCGCTCACGGCCACCCCGCCCGTCAGGAACACACACGCAGTTCGGCCAGCGAACTCGTAGCGACCCGGCGGGTGTTCATCCAAGACGTTCTCTACCCTCCTCGGGTTGAGTCCCATCTTACTTCCACCTGTGCACGCACCTGCTTGTGTGGAACCCTCGTTTAAGGCGTTTTTGGTCTCTCTTTACAAAAATGGGATTTTCCTGCCCATATTTACTTTCCCCTTATTCACACAACCGTATCTGTGGCTCCCACGCTAAACCCACTGGCAGAGGTCGAAGGCACAGGTGAAGACAGTGTGACTTCACCAGCTGTGTCTGCCCCCTCATGCCACCTGGTCAAGGCCACAACGTCCTGCTGGGGACACGGGGGAGCCCCTGTGCCCCACACGCCCCTGTGAAACGTGGGGTATTGAGAGTTCACACCCAAACGCAGTGTGTCGGTGGCTGGCCTCTTTCTGTGGCTTTGCTGACCCAGGAACAGCCTTGGAACATCTCAGGAGGTCTGTTCCTGTCCTTCTCCGGCTTCTCTGGGGTGTCACACGGAGACCGAGGGGCCCCATGACTGCCGTCAGCGTTAGCTGCCGCTTCCTGGGATCACTCACACAGGGGACCTGTCCCCGTCACTGAGGCCAGCGCAATGCCACCAGTGACCTTCCACTCACTAAGTCAGTGGTGACACAGGTCCCGTCTGGTGGGGGTGCTGGTCAAGGCAGGCTGGGGGGTGGGGGGTGTGAGGGAACTCCCCATACTGCCCCCTCAGTTCTGCTCTGAACCTGAAACTACTCGAGAAAACGCAACGCACTACAAACATCACGTGACTTGAGTAAACGCAGAACCATTTAATTCTTTCCCACAAACCACCACTGCTCAGAGTGACTGTCTAGACCAGGGGTGTCGAACTCATCTTCCCCGGGGGACCACATCGGCCTCGCGGTTGCCTTCAAAGGGCGGGATGTACCGTTAGGACTGTACACGTGTAACTGCTCCAACTGCTCCCTAACTCGGGGCAAGGAGCTGGGCGCTGCCGCCGGGTGGAAACAGGTGCCGGGCTGGACCCAAGGTGGAGGGCCCTGCGTTTGCCGCCCGTGGCCCACACAGCAGAGTCCGTGAGCTGTGCGTCTGACGAGGGGCAGGTAGAGAAAACCCGTCTGGGTGCCCTGGGCGCCCCCATCCTCGTAGAGACGGTCTCCGCTCGCCTTCCCCTGCACAGCAGACAAGGTGGCGTCGTCTTAGGTCCTCGCCACTGCCCCACCCGCACCCGACGGGAGAGCCCGCTTGTCCGACTGCGTGACTCAGGACACGTCTGAGTTCCGGGGTCTCTTGACTGCCCTGGGGAGTGCAGCCTTCCCCACGAGACTCGCTTCCGATCGAAAGACACACAGAGGCCGCACGTAAAGGGATGGAATGTTAGAGGGTCTTCCTTGGGGAGAAGGAGGAAGAAGATTGAAATAGGAACGGTGAACGGAAATAAATGCCTACCAGCAAATGAATCTACAAGCAAACAAACAGAAGCCGACGCACGGACCCGGGGCTGGGGGCCAAAGGGGGGGGGGACGCAGACGTCCGGATGGGTGGTCACAGCAGGATGTCACGTCCGGCACGGGAACGCGTCGGTGATGCTGGAACGGCTCTGTGTGGCATCGGGCGGGGATGAGACTGATGGGGAAGGTGGCGCAGCACCGCGCACAGCGTCTGGTCACGGGGGTGCACCCCTGAGGCCAGCTCGCTGCGTGCGTCCACTGTGATTGAAAAGGGACTGAGGAGAGAATACCGTTGCCGATGCGTTTCATTTTCCTCCACAGAGACCCTGGGTCCCAAATGTGACAGCCGCTCAGTGCTTCTCAGTGTGCACAGGTGTCTGGCTTCCTGGGGACAGTCATTCTGTGGGTGCCTCTCGGGCCAGGTTCCATCACCCTGTCACCAAGCCCTGAGGGGTCAAGGTTAGGAGGGACTTGTGCAGAGGGCAGATGCCCACCCCCCAGGTTCCCCCGCTGTGACCCTGTGGGACAGTCGCAATTGAACAGGTGAGGAAGAGGGTGTAGTTCGGACGACTGGGTACAGGAGAACCACAACAAGCTGCCTCTTAGAGGTTTATTCGTTGGAAGCAAGAAAACACAGAGTGACCGAGTCACACCAGCTCAAGAGGCTCCAGCCAGGACCTCGGCAGCTTCAGGAGGCCAGGCGTGGGCGAGGACAGGATGCTGCCCAGATCCCCCGCTGTCCACTCAGGAACCTACACTAGCAGTGAACCAACATGAAAACATCACGGGGACCCAGGAGCCACGCTCTGCTCGCACCACGCCCCCTGCACAGCGCACCACAGGCCTGGACGTTAGGCCCCCGCCACGCTCACGGTTTCGTGGGGGCGGAGGCGGCGGCCGGGGGCAGGCGCTGGGGTGCAGCCTGCTGCGGCGGCTGCATGTCGGGGACCTTCTCGCCATGCTTGTACACGCTGACCGTCACGTCGATCTTCTCGCCCCCGTACTTGTTCTTGACATTGATGCTGTACTTCCCAGAGTCCTCGGCGGTCACGCCCTTGATGGACATGCTGACGTACTTGGCCTGCTCCACCTTCACGGAGAAGTGCTCGTTGAGCTCGATGTCGTGGTCGTTCTTGAACCACACGACCTCGGGGTCGGGGTTTCCAAACACCGTACAGGTCAGATTCAAGGTCTGTGGGAGGGAGGGCGGGAGGAGAGGGGCAGGTGGGAAAGAGAAAGGTCAGGGCCTCCCTTGGCTGGGGCCCCGTCACACTCGGGGTCCCTGCCGGCCCTTCGAATCGTTTTCGAGTCAATGGGCCCTTATGTGCCGAGGCACCAGGCCATTCCCCTGGGCCCCCCGAGAACAGGGGACAAGCTGGGGCAAAACCGGTGGTGACTTTTCTACATGTTCTCTGCTGTGATCCTCAGCCATAGACAGCCAGAGACCTCAAAGGCAGTGGGACGCTCCTATGGCTCACAGCAGACACTTCAGCCTGCTTCTCAGCGTCCTTCACATCAGCCCCAGAGAGCCTGCTGGGGACGCAGAGTCCGCCCCCCTTTGCGCCTGTGGCCACCGTGGGTTTCTCGGCGCCGTCTCGGCCACAAGCCTGTGACTGGCTGGCCTCAGCGCTGGGCCCTCCCTAGCCACTGAAGGAAAGGTCTGCCGACTTCTGGGTCTCCGCCACTAAACTCCCCTCCGCTCCCGTCCCGTGACATCGAGCTAGAACCTGACGCACCCGAGATGTGGGGACTCGGTGTCAGCAACCCCCCAACAGGGGACAAGTGAAAACGCCCAGAAACAGCTCCCAGCATCTCCCCCAAAGTGGGCTCGAACCCTGCAGAGCGGTTTCTTCTCCCTCTCACACTGACTGGAAGAGGCGGTGTCCCATGGGCGTGTCCCCCACCCTCGGTCGGTCATTCACCTAACCAGCCCGGGGACCAACACCAGACAACAGACCCCAGTGGATGCCCTGGAAGGGCCGGACAGCTGCCACTACGCAGCTGGGCGGTGCCTGAGTCACGCAGCCTGTCCCCAGGGGCATAAAGGTGGTTGTGGATTCAGAATCAGAATATGAAACACAACGGTTACCAGAGGCAGCGGGACAAGCAGGACATGGCTGGGGTGCCCCGGTCCCCCGGGATGAGTGACTCGCCCCCACTTCCAGGTCCCCGTGCAGCCCTTTGCCCAGGGCCACATGCCCTGC
The DNA here is from genome assembly GCF_014824575.4 of Sturnira hondurensis. Lineage (NCBI taxonomy): Eukaryota > Metazoa > Chordata > Mammalia > Chiroptera > Phyllostomidae > Sturnira > Sturnira hondurensis. The sequence goes on from NW_028087067.1 coordinate 2,201,920, forward strand.
GAAGCACCCGGGTCCCAGGATCCTGCTGTCTGTCTGTCCTTACCTTGCCTTCCATTATGGTCACCACGTCAGGCAAACCGCCGATCACCTTCCCGCGGTCTGCAACACGGCAGGGGGTCAGCTGAGAGCAGCCTCCATGAGCAGATGCCCCCTGCAGGCCCCCACCGACCCCACGGTGGAGAGTGTAGGTGGTGAGCCCGATCCTGGCTCCGGGGCGGGGGGGGGGGGAAGGGCGGGTCTGTGACAGGGAGGGGGTGAGCGGCGCACCCCAGGCCCACGAGGGAAAACCGTGCTGCGATTCGGTCGGGAAGTGGGGGGGTGTGGTGTGGACGGTGGGGCGAGCGAGCTGGCACAGTGCCCAGACAGACACCTTTTATCTCCTGCCCACCGCGGCGTCTGACAGGCAGAGCTCCCTGGCTGGCGAGCGTCTGACACCCACCCCGAAGCCTCCCAGCACACGTGTCAGACACGCTCTAGTCTCGGGCTCCCCTGTGAGTCCTCCAAGCCCCACCCGACTGGGGCCAAGTCCACCGACACAGAGCAGGTGGGCGAGTGCAGGAGGGACGGGGGCGGTGGAGGGGCAGCCGTGGAGGGGCAGGTGCGGACAGGTGCAGAGGGTACCCAGCAGGTGAGACTGTCGGGGTTAGCATCCGACACACACTTAACCCTCCAAGCCACCCCTCTCCACACAAGGAGCCTTGGGCACTTACTCTTCTCCGCAAAAGCAGCCGCTCTGGAAGCGCGAGGGGCAGACGGGAGAGAACAAAAGAGTCGTGAGAAAACGCACAGACGCCCCGCACCGAGCACCCCGCAGGGGAGAGGCTGGCTGAGAGGCAGCGGGGGAGGGGAGCCCCTGCCTTCTCCCCAGAGGGACCCGCTGGCTGGCTGGGCTCTCCTTCCAGGGACGACCTGCACTTCCCCAGTCCCCACGGCCCGTTTGAGAGGGGACACCCTGTCCTTCAGCTGCTGAAACCCACAGAGGAGTTCGGCGTCCAGACTCAGGGGCTGGAGCGATTTGCTTTCTCACTGAATTCACCAGACTGCACTAGAGAGCGCTACGTACTTCTGAAAACGCAGGCTTCTAATTTATCTCCATTCATTCCCTGCACGTTTACTGAGTGACGCCGTGCGGGCCCATGGGTGTTGTTTCCGATGCTCCAAAATTCAGACACACACTTAAAAATCCGAAGTTATTGTTTAAAGCTGCTCTGAACAATGGAATATTACTCAGCACTGAGAACAGATGCGTTCTCCAGCCGGGAAGACACGTGGGGGAACCTGACATGCATGTGACTGAGTCCAGGAGTCAATGTTCCTGAAAAGGCCACACGATGTGTGAGCCCAACCCTGTGACATCCCGGAGAAGGCGAGACTGTGGGGACAGTGACGGATCAGGGGTTGTCAAGGGGTTGGGGGGAGGGGTGCACAGGGGGGCCCAGAGGGTTTGGGACAGTGAGTCTGCTCTGTGCGATGCTGTGATGATGGACACATGTCATCGTGCATTTGTCCAAACCCACCAAACGTGCAACACCCAGAGTGACCCTGATGTCACCTGTGGACTCTGGTGACACTGACATGTCAGCGCAGGTTTGTCAGTTGTGACACGTCCCATCTGCTGGGGGTGCAGATGGAGGGGGCAGGCTGTGCATGGGGTGGGGGGGGTCAAGGGGTTTGTGGAAAATCTCTGTACCTTCCTCTCAGTTTCACTCTAAAACTAAAAATGCTCTCAAAGGATAAAATCTTAAATAGAACCTAAATATGTAACTTTTTAAAAAATTGCTCTTCATGATATGTTATCATAATCATGACTTTCTCAGAAATTCGTTGTTTTAACCACCTAAACCCACACGGGTTATCAGGACTCTAGAGGGTTAACTAACAGACACATTCACAGTCGACACGAGAGGCCGCCCTCCTTCCCTCGGAGCTGCCGAGGTCACCACTGTGGTCCCCATTGCCAGGAAAGGACACCCCCTGGGCCACCTGGGTGCCCGAGAAGCCCCCACACTCAGCCTAAACAACCAGAGGCGACAGAAGCTCCCCACGTAGGATGACTGCCCAGCCCGCACACTCACTTGAGCTGCTGGAATTCCGCCAAGGCGTCGTCAAAGGCTGAAAAGAGACAGTGTCAGGGATGCAGCGGGGCCCCCCGTGCTCACCCCCCAGCTCTGGGGCTCCACTCCCGGATCTGCCTAATGCAGCCGGACATGCGAGCGAGCTGACCGTCTGCCGGTCACTTCTCCAAGGGAAACCACAGCTCCCACCATCTCCCTCTCCGCATCGCGAGCAGCCCCCAGAGGCCCGGCTCTTGGACGCTGGGCAGTGGCCCTCACCTTGACCAGACAGGTCCAGGGAGCGCTGGTGGCTGTCCTTGCCGTCGAAGATCTCGAAGGTGTACTTCCCCTTGTCCTTCTCCGAGGGCTCGCAGACCTGCAACCAGGCCATCTCCTCGCTGCCCCCGATCCGCATGTGCTCGCTGGACGAAATCTTGGCATCTCTGAAAAGCGGAAGAGGGGCGGGGGGTGTCGGCATTCAGAGCCTCGGTTGTGCGAGAGACACTGCCGGGCGCCGGGCTCGGGGTTGGGGCCGGGGCTGGGGGGGGCCTTATCTGCGGCAGCGCCGCCGCCGGCCCCCAGGCTTTCCCGGACGTCAGTGACCCCTTCACCAACCAAGAGCTCGGACCGGAAACCTTCCAACATCCTAGAGGGTACCAGGTTTTTCAAGACACGCTGTTTTCTAACAGATGCATGTTGGCCACAGCGTGGTGGATTTTAAAACACTCTGTGCCGTGTGGCATTAATTTTTTAATCGTATGTGATCTAGCAGCCACAGTCCTGGCTGTGAACCCGAAAGAACTGGAAGCCTGGACTGCACACAGCTGCACTACGCACAGCAGCCAGCAGGGGGAAGCATTGCTCACGCCCACGGCGGGGGCGGGCACTGATGGACAAATAGACACGGTTCATCCCTTCACTCGGCCTTAAAAAGGGCAGCCCAGCAAGGACGCTCAGAGTAGCCTGGGGTCAGCAGGGCTGTCCCCCGAATTCCCTCAGGGCTCCCCACTGCAGCCTGTCCTACAAATGTGACCCACTAAGGACACATGCACTGCTGGGGGGTCGGGGGAGGGGACATAGGCAGGCATCTCGGGCACCAGCCGCCCCACTCAGCTCCTCGATGAGACCTCAGGGGACCCCCGCAGGGAGAGTTTCACCATGGACGCCCCGCCGGCAGCGGGGCGGGGCAGCAAACGGGAAACGGAGACCTGCTGTGCGTGCAGACCTCCCCCGGCTGGCTGCCTGCCTCCCCCCACGCGCGTCCTGGGCTAACTTGGGTCCTGTCCTTGGTGACCCAGTCCACAGGGAGGCCACAGACCCGGCGTTTGGAGCGTGGCCTCCAAAGCGTGTTTCGGGGATCGGCCGTTGTCACTGGGGAGCCGCCCTTGTCCCCAACGAGACACGGGGGAAGTCGGTCCCGCCCCCTCGGCCCCGCCCTCCCCAGCCACAGCACCGGTTTCCGGGAGGATGGGGCCCTGGGCCCTGCTCACTTGTGGTACCAGTTCACACGCATCTCCTCGGTGAAGTACTTCAGGAAGCACTGTAGTCTGATCCCCTCCGGTGTGCAGAGCACCTTCAGCGGAGAGGCCGACGCGCCTGCCGGGAGCGGGCACACTCAGCTCCGGGACGACCACTGGCGCTCGCCAGAAGACGGGAGCCTGGCAGACGCCCCGGGCCCATGCGTTCCCGTTCCCGAGTCACATTCGCTCATTCAACAAGCATGGCCACCAGAACGATCTGGAAAACCCTGCTGAATGTGGTCGGGGTGCGGCCAGAGGAGACTTCCCCAGACTGGAGAAGCCAGTCTGTGCCCACGCTGTGCGCTGTGCGGGTTCTGGTGACCTACATGAGGTTTGTAGCCCAGGGGGCAGAGCTTCACACCATGGTGCTAAGGTCCCTGGCCCAGGGCCTCCGCCACCATGGGCCTCCCAGCGTCCCGTCCCCCTCACTGTCCATCCTGCAACCGTGGACGCAGAGCCGGGCAGAGGGGAACGTTCTCGGTGGAAGAAGGAAGTGTGAGTGGTAACAGCTTAGAAACGGGCGTTGTGTGGCTGCCAGGCAGTCCCTGCGTCTGTTGGATGGGAGACGAGACTCCCGGGGACCAGGAGGGGCTCTCGACCTGCTGGGAATCCACCGCATGACCAAGGACACACTGCGCCTCTCTCGGCGACATGCCCTGTCCTCGGGCACTCAGCAGGGTCCCCTTAAAGGCTTTGAGGAAACAGGTGCACCCCCATCCAGCCCTGTGCTCCTCGCCAGCTCTGGCTCGGGGGACACCGCGCACGCCCCGGCTCCTAGAGCCTGCTTCTCCCTCACACATGGGCATGGTGAGTGCAGAAACGTAATCGGCACGTTCACACCCCCGGGATGTGCGATGTGTGAGCAAGGCTGGGAGACACGGGCCAACGTAACGCTGAAAAGCCCTTGACAAACCGCCACTTAGGCGGCAGGGAGCTGCTCGGCCATGTCATCGGGACAGCCCTGCTGACCCCAGGCTACTCTGAGCCTTGGGGGCGGCACCTGTCATCACAGTCCCTGGAATTGGGGGAGTTAGCCCCCGACGGGACTTCAAAACCAGCAGGCGTTACTCACCACAGATTCTGCTCATTGCCAGGATCATGTCCTCGTACACTGGGGAGAAAGACACAGCGTCACTGCACCAATCGCATCTGAAAGCTGCCTTTTCACGCTTGACTGACCCAATGCAGGGCACCACGGCCTGCGTTTGGAGGATGAAACACTATAACGCAGCATTCCTCTATAACGGGCCGACGAGTGCGATGAACCCGCCCGGCCGCCCGCTGTTTAAACCAGGAGCAAGTGGGTTTCACACGACGTAAACCCAGCTGTGTCACTGAGTTCCTCTGTCACGGCCTCAATCACACCCACTGCGTCAGAAATGGGACCAAACATGGCCCGTGATGATGGGCTAGAATGACGTCTCACGGACACCCAAACGGATAGCTTTCGTTTTTCTGAAACACTGAGACAGCTTTGAATGTGCCTAGTGTACCAATCTCTTCCTTCCACTGCCAACAAGGCAGGTGCGCTACAGCCCAGGATGCACGGGAAGGCACCCCAAAACACGCCCGCCCGGTCAGTGAAACGCCACTCCTCGGCAGCACAGGGAAGGTTCCGGTTACCTTTGCCGGATATGTCAAGGACAGACACATCTTCACCTCTGTCGTCTTTCAAGGTGGCCTTGTACTCGCCGTGGTCCTTCTTGGATATCTACAAAGAAAGCGCATCCCGTGTGTGGGTGAAATGGGACACGCTTTCTTTGCAGACCGCGGAAATTTGGGGTGCAAACTGGGAGGCGATGCAGGCCTGGGGCGCCCCGGGTCAGTGTGTGTGGCGTGGCATGGCGTGGCGTGGCGTGGCGTGGCGTGGCGTGGCGTACCTTGGGGATGAGCAGCTCACAGACGCCCCGCTCCAGGTCAGGCAAGCTCTCAGTCTCGTACAGAACATCGTCCTTGAGCCACTTGAAAACGGTGTCTTTCTTCGTGTTTGCGACCTGGAGGACAGAAGCCTCACGTTTGGTATGGGGAGCGCCCTGGCGCGTAGAATAAAGTCTTCTGGTGATACATCACAGCCCTTAAAAAGAACCGATTTTTATCACAGACACACTCAGAGGCTCCCGGAAAAGCCGCTGGTTGTAATGACGGCAAATAGTTTTCTAAGTTCCGGCATCTAAAATAACTCAGCTCTTGCACGCAGGCAAGGAAGGACTCCGCACTGTGCCAGCCCATGGAATCGGGCAGGGCGTCTGGTTCATACGGAATGTCAGTGATAAAAACAAGTTCTGAGCAACATTATTTTAGAATTTTCTACCGACCGTCCATGCTACTTATTCTCTGAACCTTCCCCACCCCATCCTCCTCCCACTCCCCTGTTGCTAACCCTCCGTGTGATCTCCATTTCTGTGGTTCTGTTCCTGTTCTAGTTGTTTGCTTAGTTTGTTTTTGTTTTAGGTGTGATGGTTAATAATTGTGAGTTTGCTGTTATTTGACTGTACATGTTTTTTATCTTCTTTTTCTTAGATAAGTCCCTTTAACATTTCATATAATAAGGGCTTGGTGATGATGAACTCCTTTAACTTGACCTTATCTGGGAAGCACTTTTGAAGGGGGGGAATGGGGCAACTGTAATAGCACAATCAATAAAATATATTTTTTAAAATTTTTTAAAGAATTTAAGCAATATAAAATATTCTTAGGGGCCTGTGACAGGGTTAGTGGCTGTTCTTTTGGCGGTGTGACATTTCAGGTGCATCTACATGGAAGCAAAGACGCCTTCTCCCCAGATAAGCCCAGTGGGGCTGAGAGCCTCTCCTTTCCACTGGAATCTCTGACCTCAGCTTGAACTTGAACTGAGCTTCACAGAGCTCCAAAGGCAGGCGGCATCTCAGGTCCCGCACCCTGAGGCACACGCCCGATGGAAGAGAGGAAGTTCCGGTTCTGTACAAGCAGACGGTACTGACCACACCGGCCTCTGTGGGACTGACGACCCTGCAGTCCCACCCACGCGGACTCAACACGGTGAGGGCAAGAGCACACGCAAACATCCAGGCAGATTTCCTATGGCTCTACCGTGTGTGCAGGCAGGGACACGGGGCCCCTAGACTGGCGTGATCTGCGTGTCTTACACCTGTGCCCGGGGCGTGGCCACGTGCCGGACAAAGGAGGGGTGGCTGAGCCCACAGTGTGTGGGGGTCCGTGCAGGGAGCGTCCCCACTGGCATGGAGGGGAGTCCGATGGGTCTTCCTTCAAATGTCAGAACTACAATTGGTAACAACTTGATAATAAACTGCAGGATTTGGGCTGTTGCCAAACAGGTCCAGCCAGCGAGGCCTTGAGCCCAACATTTCAAAACCCTCCCCCTGTCCGTTGTACGGCAACCCAGCCCCCGCCTGTTCCCGGTCATAACTCAGCACCGCATGTTCCCGGGCACCAGAAAAACTCTGTTCCAGTGGCCTTCACGTCCGTTCTCTGAAACAGATGTCCTCGGTTAACCTATCTGTCCTGTAACTGTGGTCCCCATGCCCCTGAACAAGGCACTTGTCTCTTCTGTGACCCTCAGTGATTTCCTGCTACCACCCATCGCCTGCGGTCCCCTGGCATGGACAGCGGCGTGCAGGGAAGGGGACGCAAGCTCGCCACTGAGACTCCGCGAGGCACAGTCCCCGACGCCTCACATGCACTGGGTGGGGGACCCCCACCGGACCTCCTTCTGTTTACAATCAAAGTCCCCACCTTGCACTCTGCCTTTCAAATGATTTTCTCTGTGCGCTCACAAGAACATCCACTCACATAAATTCTTCCCCATGGGTTTTACATACACAAACTCAAAAAACGGCCATCTGTCAAAGTGTTACGAGGTGAAAACTAGGCAGAAAGAGGCTCATGGAATCCCAGGAGGGCTGCCCCAGTGCTGTCCACTGGACGTGGACCGTGCGCTGCCGGGCTGTCCTTCCCTGGGACGGCCCCACAGCAGGTGCCCCTGAGCCGAAGTTTCCCCCGTGCAGACCGTGAGAGGCGGTGGTCGGCGAACGCCTGTCTCGCTGTGTCGTTACAGCCGAAACAGGGAAGCCTCTTCTTCCCCAAACACACTTTTACTTCCCGGTGAAGCCGTGGGACCGGCCTGGACATGGCCACACTTCCTCACGGCTCCCTCTCATAACTTTGCTCCCCGACATCTTAAGTAAATATTTTTACAAACTGCCCACCTGCGTCTGCGTCTGCAGGCCACCTTCATCCGTCCCGGGGAACCAAGATGAGACTGAAAGTCTGGGAGCAAACACCTCCCCGGGATCCATCCACCCATGCCGCACCCACCCCAGGCCCCCGAAGGCCTCTCCGGAGCACACGGAGTGAGCGTCTGCCACTCTCTCCTCTCACTGGACCCACCCCTCACCTTGCACACCAGTCGGACTTCACACTCCTCCGTGACGTCCCAGTGCAGGTACTCGGCAAAGGGGGGGGGGGGGTGAAGAAGTGAGATGGAATAGTACGTGTTAGACATGTGAACACGTGCATGTATACTGTGTGCGTGTGTGAGTGTGCACATGTGTGATCGCATGGCTGTATCTGTGCGTGTGTGTGTGTTCATGTACACACGTGTGAACTTGTGTGTGTGTTGGGCAAAAGGAAATAGCTGTCCTGTGTGAACCGAGACAGCCGGTCTCAGGATGAAACCGACTGGCGTGTGGCCCTGACGTTGCCTAAACCCGCGTCCCCGGGTGCGGTCCCACCTCCGTGCCCTTTAGGAGGAGGGGTCGTGCTTCCCCCCCAAGGCTCGGCGCAGACTTCAGACGAGGACCAGTGATCGGGCGGAGAGCAGGCTGCGTGGCCCGGCTGCTGTGTCAACGCGTAACACTTTGAAATCAAACGTGGCTTTCTGTGTTCTTTAAAATACCATCAAGTGCAGATGCAAATCACATACTGGTGACACTGTCATGAGCTCATTCAACACAAAAATACAAGGCGATTTTAAGGTACCTATTGATTCCTCTCCCATAAATGTATTCTGTAAAGTTAAGAAACTCGTGATGTAGAATGAGTGAAGTAAAATATCTTTGATGACTAACAATAATAATAACATGAACAACAAGAGTAAAAAGGATGTCTTGAGGTTATATTTTATAATCCCCATTCTAATTATTTCAAAGACACAGAAATCCAATATTTAAAAAATCTCATAGAAAAATAAGCCCTTGGGCTACTTTTTCAGGCTCTGGAATTGATCCATTTTTTTTCTATCTAGTGAGGGTGCACTTTAAAACACCATGTATTTAAAATGCGCTGTTTGCAGTCAAACAGCTAAACTATGTAGAAGTTAACGCGGTCCCAGGATTCTGAGTAAAACAGCAAGTTCCTGGCAACAGGAATAGCTTCCACGGCCTGGTCCCCATTGCAAAGCCTGCCAGTGACCCCCAGCGCCGGCCGATGCCCTCTCCCCTTTGTTGTCAAAGCGCTGGACCTGCCTGAGGCCCCGCCCTCCTCCCTGTTGTGAGGCCGGCTCCTCCCAAGTTCACCAGTAAGAGCTGAGCTCGCCTACAGGAGGTGTTTTATAGATGCTGCAAGAGGCCCCAGGGCTCAGGGTCAAAACAGATGCAAGGTGAGCCATGGAGCCGGGGGCGTGGCGGCTGCGGGATCACCCACCCTGAGCTGTGGCTCCCCCAGAACCGGGCAGCCAGGCATGGAGACACCATCCACGCAGTGAGAGGAGCGTCTCCCTTCTCCAACAGACAGACACACAGACACTAAAGGGTTAGCACAGAGGACTGCTTACCAGGAGTGAGTGCTGGGGAGCTTATCTCCCCAGCGTGGGCGAGAGACCAGTTAGTTACTTAGCAAGTCAGCCACCGAGCCTGGCTACGCCAGTCATCTCCTCGGCCAGGGCAGTTATGGCCAACGGGACGCTAAACGCTACATTCTGGGGCTTTGGAGGTGGGAATGAGGGGGAAAAAAACAGATGAGAGGAAGGAGGAGGGCGGACAGCAGAAAGGCCCCCCAGCGCCTGGAGGAGGCAGCGGTCGGGCGGCTGGCCGGGCGGCTGGCCGGGTAAAGGGGCATTAGGCCTCGACCCGCGCGGGGCTGGCTTTAAACACAAACCCAAGTTCTGGGCGGCAGGCAAGTCACACACCTACCTTGCTTCCTGAGAAATTCTTTTCGTTGAAACTCAGCCTCTTCTAGGACAGCCTTGAAAGCTAAATTCAACATTTAAGGAGGGGAAAGACAGGAAACAGGTTTGTGTCTCTGGTCAGCAGAGCCCACGGGATCTCCCCTCTCCCCGGGAGGACGCCCGGTCCCGCCTACCATCCCCGATGAGCACCAGCGAGGACTGGCTCTTGGCCTTGCCGTCCTGGATCTGCACGGTGTAGGTGCCCTCGTCGTCGACCGTGAACTTGTCCATCACCATCTCGACGACGCCGGTGGACTTGTCACACTTCATCCTGTGTGCCTGGGGGCCGGGAGGGGGCCGGTCCTGCAGTGAGGCTGCTTCCTCCAGCTCGCCTCTCGAACGGAGCCACTGCATCGCCTGGGGTCTTACGGGATTGTGCGCACCGAGACCCGGGTGCAGCTCCATCCTCTAACGCTCCCAGCCGGCCAAACACCAAGTAGGGGACACCCATGCACATGTGGAGAGAGGCCCTGGTCGGGTGTTTGCCAGCAGGGGGTGGAGGGGCTATATCACCAGGGCCCCAGCAGAGTGAGCCTTGCAGCCTCGGACACACGGCTAACCCAAGACAACAAAGCCGTGTGCACCCATGGCGACACTGTGGTGGCCGTCCCAGCGGCGCTGTCCTTGGCCCTGAGGCCTCGGAGCTCCAGGGCCGTGCGGAGTGCTGCCACTGACCAGGTGCAGAGGCCCGGTGAGGGAGCATCGATTTTTCCAGGAGAGGCTGGAGGAGGGCTTGAGCGTTTCCACACTCAATGCTCCTCGTGTCCCTGAGCCCCAGCACACGGACCCCCGCCTGGCACCTGACACTGGTGGCTTCACCAAAACACCAGACTTGGGCCTCCAGGGTGAGCTTGGGGGGGACACTGCTGGACTCGACCTTGGATCTCAGTCAGGCACACGCCCCCCCCCCCGGGCTCCCTGCAGCCCCCGCCTCCCCCTCGCAGGACTCCGGGTCCTGTAGTCTTCTTGCTTCCTGCCTATCTCACTGGAAGATGCGTCCCCAAGAAGTGGGACGGTGTCGCCCACACGGCGCCCGTGCAGATAGGCTCATTGGCCGTCTAGGACACCAGGTTGGCCAGGTCTTCGGAGGCTACTGAGTGAGGCCGGGCCAGTTCTCACCGTCCTTCCCACCACGCCTTCCCAGGAGTGGACGCTGCTCTGGCCTCCTCACCCCCTCCACCTGCAGCCACCGCCAACTCCTGCGGTGTCCACGGCCGGGTGACTGACCACCAGCTCTGAGCAGGTGCAGACAGTGGGGTGCCTGTGCCCCGCCCGTACCCCAGTTCTCCCTCCTCGGACATGCTCCCAGAGCCAGCTCCCTTGAAATCCCTCCTAACAACGCCGGCATCTCAAATCTCAGCCCCCCGGACTCAGGCAGTGCGCCCTGCACTGACTCAGCGCTCTCTCGGTTCCATATTTTTCCGTATCATCCCCTCACTGAACCTGCGTTTCTTCAACTCGAAGATAATGTCCACGAGGCCACATTTACATCTCCCTTTGCCCGATGGACAATCAGGACCTGTCTGCAGGATAAAGGCCAACACCCACCGGGAAAGGCAGACAGGGCCCCGAGCCCCAGCGGGGAGCCCCAGGTTCTGTTTACTCAGAGACGGCTTTGGGGACTCTAGTGAGTCAAGGCCCAGCCCCCGCCCCAGGCCCGGGCCCCAGCAAACACAGAAACGCCACCTGCCCAGTTGGAAATGCCAGTGCCGTTCTGCGCGTGGCCAAGACCCCTCCTCCCTTCACCCTGCCCACCACACCCGCCTTCCACAGGGCAGATGGGCACCAGAACACACTCGGTGTTGAGTGTAAGTGAGTGGCCGCCGCGGCAAAGCCAAGGCCACGCTCTGCAGAGCCCGGCGCCCCGCCCCCACGCCCAGGAACTCACCTCGCCGTCTGAGACCTCCTTGTCGTTGATGACGAATCGGTAGCTGGCGTCTGGGGACAAGTGCTCGGCCTGCAGCCAGAAGCGAACCTGGCCGTGATCGAACACCTCGTAGGCTAACTCCGACTTCAGGGGGATGGCTGTGGGGACGGGGGTGCAGGTCAGCAGGCGGGAGCCCCGAGGGACAGGACAAGGGCGCCGTGGGAAACATCCATGCTGGCTATCATGAAACCCCCCAAAAGACAAAGCCCAGCAGCCTGTCACGTCTGCAGCCCGTGGTGGGGGAGCTGGGTGTGCAGAGCCCAGCTTTCTCCCTGGGTCCAGTGCGATTCTGCAATGGGGGTCCCATTTGACGGGCAGCCACACTGAACCCCAAATTCAAAACACTCCCCAGGCAATGAAAATGTCTGCAAGCACTTGCTTTACGTGGACAGGGGGCAAGCCTGGGGGCCGGAGCGGAAACGGGACCCCTCACCCCCTCGTGCGGCCCAGCGAGATCTGCACAGGGTCGGGCCGCCCGCCTGGTGCTGTCGCGAAGCCAAGCCCCGGCCCACTTACTGGGATTTTTGATCTCGTTGCTCAGGGCCATCAAACGTTCCAACTCTGAAAGGAAGAAGCACGTGTCTGCTGAGTTTCCCGGGCACACTCGGAAGCTCGCAAACAGTCCCGAGGCAGAGACGCACATCACGGAGCTGAACTACGGATGCAAGAGAAGCTCCCACCAGAAGGGAGAGGGGATGGGGGGCGACTTTGACCTGGGAGCACCGTCTCCAGTGAACTAGAGAGTCGCCCCCCTTACTAATGGGAAGCGTCAGGGCAGAGGTCTTGGAGGGGGCAGGCAGGCTCCAGGGAGGGGAGGGTCTGCTTCCAGATTCCCCAACGCCACGGGGCCTCCTTCCTCGAGTGGCCCGGCTAAGGACGCGTTGGTGGCCTGGGACTGACACCCCTTCAGAAGGTCCTTCTTCCACGTCTCTGTCACACACACGCCCCTCCCTGGCGCGTCACCGCGGTGGGTTAGCACGGGAAGAACCAATTCCACAGCGGGTCACGTTGCTCCCGAGAGAGCCCCGGAAGCGGCCCCACAAAAACCGAAGGTTCTAAGCCTTTTCTTCATTTCTTCCCTTTTTCCTTCCATCCTCCCCCACATTAGAATTTGGACTCAGACACTGGTCCCAAAGCCGTGTGCGAACATGTTTGTCTGAACCGAGACACGAAGCCAGGCTTTTCCTGGCAGAACGTGACCTTGGTCTGGGTGACAGTCAGGGGGCGGGCACAGACCCTTCCCTTCAGGCCTGACGGTCGAAACTCCCGTAAACCCAATGGGCTCCTGGGGCGGGTGCAAAGAGGTGCCCAAAACACTTTAAGGTCCTTCACATCCACGTTCAACACAAAATATGCTGGAATGTTCACCCTTCACAACAATTTAAAGTGAAAACGTCATCTGCAACCTCCACAGTGTTACAGAGGAGTGTGCCGATTTTAAGAATTATTTAAGGATGTTTGAGGGTAAAAAACTAGCTAAAGACCACACGGTAGGGTCAGAAGAGGCAGCTTGGGTAGCAGGACTCAGGGCCAGCCCCCCCGCAGACCCCAGGAAGGAGGGAGAACGGCCCCGCTCCTATCCTGCTGGGTCTTGTTACATTTGTAGGAGCCGACCGACCTCACCCCACATCTGAGGCAGCCGGACAGGTGCCCGCAGCCCACCGAGCACTGTCTCCCCACCTCCCTGGACGTCGGCCTGTGCCCTCCCGCCGGCACCCAGCCCGGGTCAGTTTCCCGGGACCACACCCCCAGCAAGCTGGCCACCGAGTGCCCACTGCCAAGGAGGGTCTGCGTCTCCAGCTGAGGTGTCTGAGAGGCCACGCGCCTCAGCCAAGGACTCAGGGACTCGGACGCTGTTAAAGACCCCAGAACGCTGGCATGGGAGGGTTCCGTGCAGTGCTGCACAGTCCGATGCACCTCACCGCCTGTCCGTGTAAAGAAGGGGAAGGCGGCCCACGTGCAGAAGGGGCGGGGCACACGCAGGAGCCCGGCAGCGAACAGCCGCCTCCGATCCTGCGAACGGACCCACGTGGAGCCACTGCGGTCTCCTGGGCCCCAGTGAGGACTTCCTCACCTCCCCCTGCCGTCTTCTCTTCGTGGGGGGGCGGGGGGCAAGTTGTGAGGTCAACAGTTAGGTGGTACTTCCCACACACAACTAGACACAGACACCCCGTGTCCTTCGTCACCCCGACTGCCCAACTCTGGGAGGGAACACAGGCAACTCTTTCTCTCCCACGTCCATCCCATTAACTTCACAGCTTATCGGCGAACACGCCACGTCCTGCTCACCACACTGCCCGCACGCAGCTGCAGCCCGCCAGCTGTGAAAGCAGTGTGTGCGCCGTACGTCCCGGGAAAGAGGGTGGACACCAGGGTCTGCATGATTTCTGAGCGGTCTTCAGTATGCACACATCGCCCCCACCCCCGCCCCTCACAAACGCGCGCCCCTTCTCCAGGCCAATGAGCCTTCAGGGCCGACCTCAGAAAGCACTGTGAACCACGGAAGGCCTGCCTGCATCCCACCAGGGTACCTTTCTCATCCAGGACGAAGCTGGAGGACACGCCGTCCGTGTCACTGACCGACACCGAGTACGTCCCCAAGTCCCCTTTGTCCGGATTCTTAAAGTACAGCTTCGAGCTGGAGGGAGGACAAAGGGGTGTTAACGGTCCGCATCTGTCCGAGTGTCTAAGAGGCCACACCTACCCTCTGCCCGGCATGACTTACTGCTCCCCGACGGTCTCGACCTCAAACCGCGGGTCCCCCGCGATGTCCTCGTAGGACTTGCACCACGTGAACTGCGAGGCGTCCGTCACGTCCGGGCAGTCGAAACTCAGGTAGATGTTGCCCTGCTCGTCCACGCCGGCGCCGACTTCCTTCGTGCCTGCAGAGCGAGGTCACCGGTGAGCCCGAGAGAAGGAGAGACGCGCCCCCGGATGCTCTTCTCCCAGAGCGGGGGGAGGGGGGGCGCAGGCCCACAAGAGGCTCATCGAATCTCCAGCTTCCCCTGCCACCCCCTCGGATGTTCGGGGACACGTGGGGGAGCCGACCGAACATCCACTGAGATTCGGAGAAAGCCCACTGAGGGCAGAGGGGTTCGGGCTGTGTCTCTGCCTTTCTGTCCCTCCTCCTTCCCTACGTCAGGACGACTGGGGAAAACCTCTGGAGCTGCCTGTCNTGACGGTCGAAACTCCCGTAAACCCAATGGGCTCCTGGGGCGGGTGCAAAGGGGTGCCCAAAACACTTTAAGGTCCTTCACATCCACGTTCAACACAAAATATGCTGGAATGTTCACCCTTCACAACAACTTAAAGTGAAAACGTCATCTGCAACCTCCACAGTGTTACAGAGGAGTGTGCCGATTTTAAGAATTATTTAAGGATGTTTGAGGGTAAAAAACTAGCTAAAGACCACACGGTAGGGTCAGAAGAGGCAGCTTGGGTAGCAGGACTCAGGGCCAGCCCCCCCGCAGACCCCAGGAAGGAGGGAGAACGGCCCCGCTCCTATCCTGCTGGGTCTGGTTACATTTGTAGGAGCCGACCGACCTCACCCCACATCTGAGGCAGCCGGACAGGTGCCCGCAGCCCACCGAGCACTGTCTCCCCACCTCCCCGGACGTTGGCCTGTGCCCTCCCGCCGGCACCCAGCCCGGGTCAGTTTCCCGGGACCACACCCCCAGCAAGCTGGCCACCGAGTGCCCACTGCCAAGGAGGGTGCGTCTCCAGCTGAGGTGTCCGAGAGGCCACGCACCTCAGCCGAGGACTCGGGGACTCGGACGCTGTTAAAGACCCCAGAACGCGGGCATGGGAGGGTTCCGTGCAGTGCTGCACAGTCCGCTGCACCTCACCGCCTGTCCGTGTAAAGAAGGGGAAGGCGGCCCACGTGCAGAAGGGGCGGGGCACACACAGGAGCCCGGCAGCGAACAGCCGCCTCCGATCCTGCGAACGGACCCACGTGGAGCCACTGCGGTCTCCTGGGCCCCAGTGAGGACTTCCTCACCTCCCACTGCCGTCTTCTCTTCGTGGGGGGGGGGGGCAAGTTGTGAGGTCAACAGTTAGGTGGTACTTCCCACACACAACTAGACACAGACACCCCGTGTCCTTCGTCACCCCGACTGCCCAACTCTGGGAGGGAACACAGGCAACTCTTTCTCTCCCACGTCCATCCCATTAACTTCACGGCTTATTGGCGAACACTCCACGTCCTGCTCACCACACTGCCCGCACGCAGCTGCAGCCCGCCGGCTGTGAAAGCAGTGTGTGCGCCGTACGTCCCGGGAAAGAGGGTGGACACCAGGGTCTGCATGATTTCTGAGCGGTCTTCAGTGTGCACACATCGCCCCCACCCCCGCCCCTCACAAACGCGCGCCCCTTCTCCAGGCCAATGAGCCTTCAGGGCCGACCTCAGAAAGCACTGTGAACCACGGAAGGCCTGCCTGCATCCCACCAGGGTACCTTTCTCATCCAGGACGAAGCTGGAGGACACGCCGTCCGTGTCACTGACCGACACCGAGTACGTCCCCAAGTCCCCTTTGTCCGGATTCTTAAAGTACAGCTTCGAGCTGGAGGGAGGACAAAGGGGTGTTAACGGTCCGCATCTGTCCGAGTGTCTAAGAGGCCACACCTACCCTCTGCCCGGCATGACTTACTGCTCCCCGACGGTCTCGACCTCAAACCGCGGGTCCCCCGCGATGTCCTCGTAGGACTTGCACCACGTGAACTGCGAGGCGTCCGTCACGTCCGGGCAGTCGAAACTCAGGTAGATGTTGCCCTGCTCGTCCACGCCGGCGCCGACTTCCTTCGTGCCTGCAGAGCGAGGTCACCGGTGAGCCCGAGAGAAGGAGAGACGCGCCCCCGGATGCTCTTCTCCCAGAGCGGGGGGAGGGGGGGCGCAGGCCCACAAGAGGCTCATCGAATCTCCAGCTTCCCCTGCCACCCCCTCGGATGTTCGGGGACACGTGGGGGAGCCGACCGAACATCCACTGAGATTCGGAGAAAGCCCACTGAGGGCAGAGGGGTTCGGGCTGTGTCTCTGCCTTTCTGTCCCTCCTCCTTCCCTACGTCAGGACGACTGGGGAAAACCTCTGGAGCTGCCTGTCCCGGCCCTGATGTCCCTCTTCTCTCGGACACCAACTCCTCTCTGCTCCTGGGGGCCAGGCAGCCACCGTCACCCCAGCCACCGTCGCCCCAATGGATTTCAGCAGCTCACTGCCGCCTCTGTGCCCATTTTTTTAGTGGGAAAGGGAGGGGGTTTTGTTACCCAGGTGGACCCACTTTAGGGAATTAGGGATTGGAGGCGACCCCTCGGCCTCCCCACGGAGTACGACCTGGGCTGGGCACCTCCAGACCCCCGCGGTCGCCAAGGAGAAGGCGCAGAACAAACGAAAGGCAGCAAGTGCCCGGTGGAGGGGAAAGAAGAGGCTAGAGGGCTCTTGCAGTCTGGGGGCCATGGGTCCCCGCGGCTCAGACGCCGTCTGCCCCATCCGTCTGTCCCGAGAGCACCTCGGCCCCCAGAAGGATGCCCCTGTCAACCACAGCGACACCCGGGGCTGTGCAACGTCCTGATCCAAGTCCAGCGGGAGCTGAAAGGCCACCAGCACTGGGCTCGCTGCTCCACTGCCCCCAGAGAAGACCTCACCACCACGCGCACACGGGGACCCGCCCTGTCCTGTGGGGACGCGAGCACCAGCCCCCCGCCTCGAGGACCTGCCATCTCCCTGCCCACCCAACTGCTCACAAGCCGGGCACCCCGGCCGCCCCCCACCCCGCTCACCGGGCCTGGTCTCCAGGACCACCGGCTCGGACAAGTCCGACGGCGTCCCCACGCCGCTGGCGTTCACGGCCCGCACACGGAAGACGTAGCTCTGCCCATGGTGCAGGTCGCACACCTGGGGGTGGGGGAGGAGGCGTCACACGGGCACATGTGTGAAGGTTGTTTCTCACGCTTTATAACGAACACGCTTCCTTTCTGCGAAAAGGAGACGTGCTCCTCCTCCGGCCGGAATTGCCGCGCGTGCCTCGCTGGAACAGGTGCCCACTCAGGGCTGGCTCGGCAGGAACAAATGGATCTGCAGTGACTCTGACACACCCCCTTTCTCTCTTCTCTGCGCTTCCGAAAGCACTAAAGTGGTATCGTCTCGTTCCCCACCCGGGGTGTGAAAGCAGTGGACGTCCTTCTACGGGGCCACACGCCATCATCTCAGAAGTGCACCCAAACTGTGCAAAACGGCCCATCATTTACACACATTGAAATTTGATCGAAAAAAAAGAAAAGAAATTTGATCGAGGCCCCTCACACCTGAGCTGACAGTGCTGCTGTATCCGCATCGGCAACCGTGAATAAAACACGCATTTGACACACTCCTAATGAACATGTCTGTCCAGCTGGAACCTCAGCAGCAGGTTTACCCATTCAGAGAAAACTGGTCTTGTTTCCCAGGAGGTGGCTGCCCACTCACTCTGGGCAGCCGGGGCCCCAGCTGGACATGGCTCTGCGGAGGGTGGACACTGGTCACCTGGGTCACAGCCCAGAAAAGGAGGTCTCCGAGGGGCCACAAGCCAGGGAGACAGGCTCAGGACAGCTGGCACAGCTGGCCCCAGGGACTGGTGAACTTCAGGCAGAACCAGAAATATTGGGAGAGAGGACAGAGCAACCTCCCTTTACAGCTCTGTCAGCGGCGGTAACACCGGGTGTGCAGGTGTGTGTACGCGTGCTCTCAGGTAGCAACCCCTCGGACCGAGTGAACGCAGCGTGGGGGCTGCACGGGGAAGGCACGGGGGCACGCACCACCTGCAAGGGGCGCACACAGGCCTGTGCCCACCCTGCCAGCTCAGCACGGTCCAGGATGGCTGACCACGTGCTGGGGAGAAACCAGGCATCTCACCACAGCCTCTGGCCACAGCTTGGTGAGGACCACCCCCAGCACCCAAGTTCCCCCTCAGGTCTGTGGTGGGGGTCAGCACTCACCTTTAAGTAACGATTCGCAGTGGCCGCCTCGTTGGCGGTGGCCCACTCCTCGGAACCCTCCTCCTTATAGTCCACGAAATACCCGGACACGGGCCCACTGCCCGCGTACACCGGGGCTTTCCAGAGCAGGACCAGCGACGTGTCCCTGACCTCGCAGAAGGTCAGGTCGTAGGCGGGGCCTGAAACAGGGCTCTGGTCAGTGCCATGCACTCAGGGGCCACGGCAGGGAAGCTGCACCTGGGACGCCACCTGGCCAGGACGCCTCTCTCCAGGAGGGGCCCCTGAGCACAGCGCCCGGGACAGGGCACGGCCTGGCCTCACATCCGGCAGCCACACTGACAGGCAGCCCAGCGACCGAGGGGCTCCTTGGAGCAGCTCCCAGGTCCATGTCACTCACCTGGACCAGGTGCGCAGCAAAGGCAGGCTCTCTGTACCCCACCCCTGGACGGGCCACCTGTCTGTCCCTGCTCACTAACTGCCCCACCCGGTCCGCTACCAGGGTACCCTCAGCTCTGCTCGGAGCCTGGCCCCGGGGACCCACTGCCCACACTGCAGGCTGCACAGATGTGGGGCGGTCCCCACAGGAGCAAGGTGCATGCGCTGAGCATGTGCCCCAGAGTGCGGCCCCTCACCCGGTTCCGGCGCCGTCCAGGCCTCACACTTGAAGAGCTCGCTGGGGTCCGAGGGCTGCCCAACGCCCACCAGGTTGGTGGCGGAGATTTTGAATTCGTACGCCGAGCCTTCGGTCAGGCCGTCCACCTGTGGGAGTGTGTTTAACCGGTGAAGTGGAAGCCGGCTCGAGTCCCCCGGGGAGAGGGTGGGTCTGTGGTCGATTTATAGAATGACGACTGCGGGGAGGGACCTGGTGGGTGAGTGACGCATCACCGGAGGAGGTCCCCACCCGCCTGCCATGTGGCAGCCGCTCCATGGAGCCTCTGACAGGGGGGACAGGGGTGCCCCCCCACAGAAAGGGACACTGAGCCTCTGAGATACCCTCCCCTGCAGACACCTGCACCTCAGACGTCATGGGAGGGGACACGGGACACCTCAGAGCCATCCCAGGAGGCTCCCTGTCACCTGTTCCCAGCGCACGGGCTACAGATCCCTCAGGGGACAAGGCTGCTCAGCAGCCACCACAGGGCCTGCTCTGCCTGCTGGGCCCCACGGAGACAAGGAGGGGCTTCACCAGAACCTCCAGCCCTGCCTCCCAGCAGGCGGCCGGTCTGGGAGCCAGAGGGCCCTGCCCACCTGCACCGTGAGGTTAACCTGCTGCTTTCTCCGCACAGGGACCCACCCTCTCCCGGAGGGGCTGCCTGCAGGAGGTGACAAGGCACTTTTCTCCGGAGAGCGGGCCTGGGAGGCGACAGCAGGCACTGTGAGTGTCAGAGGTCAACAGAGGACAATCACTCATGCCACACTCGGCCTGAGTTTTGGCCACATGTCACACACCTGTGTGAAGCGTATGATGGACACAGATACTACTTCCAAATGCGAGAGGAAGCAGAACCCTCTGCCAGACGGAGGTGAGACCTTCTAAGCGTCTCCCCCCAAACAAAAGCCCCCATTCACAGCATGAGTGACCCCCTGAAGCTGCCGCGTCTGCCCTTGCCGGGGGTGTGAGCCCAGGGATGCCCTCACCACTTCCTCCTGTGTTTCTACCACGGAACCGGGGGCGGGACCCTGGGGGACAGACACCCCTCCTCTCCCACTGCTCACGGGGGGCAATGTTCTGGAAGGCTTGGAGCCCTGGGAGGGGAAGCCCCCGGCTGCCCAGGGTTTGCATCTGGACTTGGTTCCAATCCTTCTTACCCCAAACCGAAGTTCTTTCTACTCTCTCCACCTGGACATGTTTTCACAGGTGACTCCCCCGCAGGCTTGAACAACAAGCGTCTCTCAGGAAGGTGGTGGCCACCAAGCAGTGACCACACCTTTGTCACAAGACGACAGCAGAGTACAGAGGCTCGGGGTGGAAAGGCCCTGCCTGCCCGGGGCCCACCACCGAGGCTGGGCTCGGTCACGGCAGCACCGTGCCTGTCAGCCACCCACCTGCCCACCCACCCTCCTCTTTCCTGCTTCTCAGGAATAAAAACTTGCTCCCTGAGACCCACCCAGGCCTACGGCCCCGTGACCTCACGAGGCTGTGAATTCCTTACGTCCATTTTTGTTTCGGAACTGAATCATCTAAAGTGACCAAGCCCTGGGACACCGAAGGAAGGACGCTGCCCACCGTGTGGGGTCACCCAGGCGAACCCCCGAAACCCACCGTCAGGATGCACTCTGCAACCGGCGTGGTGTTGACCTCGCGCCAGTTTCGGTGCTGGGCCTCGCGCTGGTCCACGAAGTAGCCGAGGATGGGCGAGCCGCCGCTGAACCGCGGCACCTTCCAGCCCAGGGTCATGGAGTGGCCGTCGCAGTTCAGGAGCGTGATCCCATAGGGATAGGAGGGGACGGCTGCGGGGGACACGCGCGTCAGTCTGGGTCCCACCCGTGGCCTGTGGGGCAGCCACGGGGCCTGGCCGGAGCCCCAGGCCTCGGTTCCTCCCTCCCTTCTAAATATTCCTGCTTTTATCTCCTTCTTTAAGAAAGTTTTAAAAATTGTATAAATGTGCAGCTATTTCTAAGCAGCATATTCTGCTGGATGTGATGCTCTCCTGTGTGTAATACACACCACGTTGTGGGCCCAAACTTTCAGGAAGAAAATCTTTTAGTTTTTAAATTCGATATTTATTTGTTTATATTTTGATACTTGTTTTTTGTGTGATAAAAATTCTATAACTTTTGTATTATGAAAGCCTAAGCATAAACAAAGAATTACAAACATTCGTGGTGATACAGAATCAGCACTGCCCATATATAAAGCACACCCTGACTTTTCCCTCAGAAATGTGGGCAAATAGGCGCATTACACACGGCAACCTCTCCTGGGGCTTCAGTAGCACCAGAGAGACGGGCTGTTTGAAAGCGGCCTGGATGTCGGAGGCCCCAGGTTGCCCCCTGCCCTGAGGAAGACCTGGGGGCTCTCCTGACACCCAAGGCGAATGACGCTGTCTAGGCCGGTACGCCCCCCTCCCGCTGGGTTGAGGAGGACCTCGGACTGATCCGGTGAGGATGAAGGCTCCAGGCTGGGAACTGGGCCACCTCTCCCTACCGGGGCCCCTTCACCCCGACTCTGAATGACCTGCAGCCGGGCATCCCCCTTCCCTGAGTTACAGGCGCGCTGTGATGAGCCCTTCACAGCGCAGAACAAAAAACTAAACAGTTGAGAAGAAGAAACTAAACAACTGGCTTTCTTCTCCAAGGAGTGGCTTTAACAGGTGGACAGGACTATTTAAAAGTCCCTCCTGGGAAGATGGAGAGGACGGTAGTGCCCTCAGGACAAAAGGGTGATTGCTTCGTTCTGCTGTCTTCGCCCACCTAAGTCCCATCTAGAATTTCTGGAAATTCTAGAAACACCCTCATCAGGCTAGAAAACTTAATTGCTGAAAACGTTAAATGGAGTTGGAAAAAAACAGTCGAGGAGCAAAACATGCTTTTCAGAAGTGAAAAAGTGACCCTGAACATGCCCCGTAGGACATCCTGTGTCAGAAAGTCCCGTCTGAGGGGACACGTGTGGTGAACTCGACATGAAGCCCCTGTCCCCGGACTGGCAGTCACGGGGCCACCGTGCACTCGGCCCCAGAGCCAGGGACCCACCAGGGCCGGTCCCACAAGTTGGGGCTGGGGTTTCTCAGTTCCAACAAAGTTGAGATGTTTTACAGTGACTTTGGTTGGAGCCATGAGGTCACACGAGCCTGTGGAACCCACTGGGACCATTCACGACGGTTCCCGGAACCCAGAACAGCTCAAAGCGCCCGAGGCTGCTTGGGAAAGAGCACCCTCAGCCAGAAGCACAAGTTTCAACACGGGTCCCTGAGTTGGGAGACTCAGCCGCCCTCCAACAGCATCTCTCATGTGGTTGGCACACGGTCACTCCCCCCGCCGGCCCATGCTGGCACGTCCAGGACAAGGAACAACGGCTGAGAAGCTTCCCCAGAACCGCACGTCCTCCGTGGGACGGCTTACCCCTCTCCCCCTCTGACATCCCCAACGGCCCCCAGCTGTGTGTTCGTGCAGAGGGCACACCGGGCCCAGGGCCGGCACCGGGCAGGGTCGGCGCTTACTGAGTGGGGCCTGGACCTTGATGGCGTCGGACTCCTGCGAGTTCTCGCTGGTCCCCACGGCGTTCACAGCTTTCACTCGGAAGATGTATTGTTCGCCGGGCGTCAGGCCGTGCACGACGAACCTGGGGATGCAGGGGTCTGGCTACCAGGGGTGGCCATCCCCCACACAGCACAGTCCCAGGGGTGGCCTCGCCCCCCAGCACAGCCAGGGAAGGGACTTGACTTGTCAGAGAGCCTGGCACACACATCAGGCACATCCACTCCCTGTTCCTGGTGGGTTCCCCGGAAGCAACAGGCAGGGGCAAAAAGCAGGAGGCCGACCCCGGCCACACCGAGGGCCCTCACTCGGGGTCACAGTCCCCGCTCTGTGCCCCGCTGCATTCCCACCTGTCCAGCATCTGTCTGGACAAAGGGTCAGTCACAACTGCTGCTGCCCTCCTCACCGGAGCAACCCCACTCGTGGCAAACTCAGAGAGAAGCCCTCACTCAGTAGGGGCCACAGGCCGGGACGGTGAAGTCAGACTGGGCTCAGGCCTCGACGGCCGCCACCATGCCTGTCACCGACGTCACCTCCGTAAAAGACCATGCCTGCCTGGGACGGGGCTGCAGGGCCACTCCCCCCACCCCCCGCACATGTCCAGCCCCACACGGAGAGCTAAGTAAATGCTCTGCTCGTGGGGGGTGCCCGGTGCCGGTGTGATTCATCGCTTGAGTGAGGATTTAAAATGTATCACATGCAACAGTCTCACTGTTCCCACGGCCTGCGAGCACCTTGACCGTGGACAACACCCTCCTGCCGCAGCATTTGCAGTGTCCAGTCCCAAGCGGCCCTCCTGCGTGCTGGCTGGAGGGAGACCTGACTGACGCCCGACCCTCACTGTCCTGAGTCACCTCTCATCTTTCCCCCATGAAACGGTGTGAACAGGAACGGCGGCCGAGGCGCGATGGACGACCGGTCCCCAGCGGGCGATCCAGCAGCCCCTCCCTGTCCCCGAGAAGCACGTCCCTGGGAAGCCTCGCTCACTCGCAATCTGGGGCTCAGGGGGCGGGGAGGCGGGCCTCACCTGTTGTAGCCGATGGGCTTGTGGTTGCAGGGCTCCCAGAGGCTGGACCCAGCCACGCAGCAGTCCACGTAGTAGCCCAGCAGGTCCTCCCCCTGCTTCGGCCTGTCCCACTCCACCACGACGGAGGTCTTCGTGTCCCGAGACACAAGGACCCGGCCCGGCGCAGATGGGGCGACTTTGCGGGGGAGACACAATCATACATGCTCAGCTATTCGCGTTTTAAGGACGCCTGCAGTTCTTCAAGCCCCTGTTTCGGCAGGGAAGGGCCACCCAGCTTTGGGCCTGGAGACAGGGTTTGGACGAGGAGGAACGGAACGAGGGTGGATGAACCACCACAGGGCCCAGGGGTGCTGGCCAGTCCTCTCTGGCCTCCCAAGGCCCCACCGGACTGCAGACGGAAGGAAGAACAACCCAGAGCCACCCCCACCAGGACCCCTGAAAAAGATCCCCCAGGGACACACCTGCACGGCTAAGGGGAGCAGAAAATCGCCGACTGTAAGAAAACCACATTTCCCTCACACTTGTCAGACTCCACGAGGGATTCAAGTTCAAATCCTGTTTTAACCATGGACTTCCTCACCCAGACTTTGACACCTCCATAGCGGGAACCTCAGGCAGCCAGGCGAGAAACTCTGGCGCACTGAGGCGGGGGGGTGGGGGTGGGGGGCTCTTTTTAAAGTGACTGCTGCCCGGAAATGTCTCTAACACGTGGCTCAGTCTCATCAGAAGGAGCTGAAACCCGGGAGGAATGCTGAGGCCTGAGCAGCAGGGCAGAGGGGTCGCCGGCTCCTGCGCAGTGGAATTGAAGGTGCCCTACGCTTTAGCTCCCGTGCAGTATCGGTGTCCTGAGCAACAAAAGGCACCGGCTGTCTAGTGCCACCTCGTCCTGGGGCCCGTCCCGAATTCCAGCCACGTGCAGTGACAACTCACCCATGGTGTCCTGGGCCTGAACGGGGGAGGTGATTTCCGACGGGTCGCTCAGCCCATGTCTATTTGCAGACAGAACCCGGAACACGTACGATTTCCCCTCCGCGAGGTCAAAGATGGCGTAGCGAGGGGACCTCACAGCCGTCTGGGCGTTGACCCGCTGCCAGCTGCCGCTCCCGACCACGGACTGGGGAGAGAAACGGGACCTGAGAGCCGATTCCCACCGTGAGCCGATGGAACCGCACTGGGGGAGTCCGTCGGCGCCCCGCACACTGTGCCGGCCGTGAGTCTGTTCCCTAGTTCATGAAAGGGGAAGCCAATCAGGAGAACAAGAGAAGAAATTATTTAAAATCGAAAACGCTTACCAATAAAATTTTCTCTTGAAGGGGAATAATGAAACCATAGAAAACTGAAAGGAATCATCACACAGGTTGTCGTTTTCGGTACAGAGTGCTGGACGGCAAATGGTTGAGAGACAACTTAGGAGAATACTCATAAAAGGCCACGACAACTCAACCACTCACATTTGGGTTCACAGTTGCTGTTATTTTGCAGCTGTGACCGTGGGAACATGTGACGGCGATGTTCCCACCATCACAGCAACAGTCACACATTTAAAAAGGGAGCCTTTGAGGCACTCCGTGAAGATCTTCAATAGGTGACAACCGCACCATTTTGTTCAATGAGATAAAGGATACAGACTGTGTCCAAGATACATCGAGAATATAAGGACCTACAGAGACCAAGACCATAAACACACACCATTTCTTCTCAATGGTGACGGTTTTATAGGATGGGACTGTTGGTGGTTTTGATTTTATTCTATGTGTCTGCATTTTTCAAACGTTCTATACTGCATGATTAATTTCTGTCGTTGATAATTACTTTCAAAGTTTCAATTACATGTTTCTTTTTCCCTTATAGGGAAAAAAAAATGCTTTTGAAAGGAATCCGGAGGCAGTCAAATGCTGAGAAGCCCTGGGGACGATTTCCAACACCCATCTGGGCTCCTGGGGTCCAGCTCATGTTTGAAGGAGGGTTTTCCCTCATTCAGCAGAGGCCACTCTCTTGGAGCCGGTAGGGGGCCCCGGGGGCCCCAGTGTGTTCTTTGTCTGGGGAGGGAGGTGACAGCTGGCTGGGGGGTTGGAGGACAGGAGGACCCTCTGTTAGAGAAGGGGGGACAGGGAGGGAGTAGGAGAAAACTTCAAGGGACTTCGTGCTAAGATCC
The DNA here is from genome assembly GCF_014824575.4 of Sturnira hondurensis. Lineage (NCBI taxonomy): Eukaryota > Metazoa > Chordata > Mammalia > Chiroptera > Phyllostomidae > Sturnira > Sturnira hondurensis. Next base: position 2,227,927 of record NW_028087067.1, read on the forward strand.
CAGGAGCCCAAGGAAAGCTGGAGCCCAAGTCCGTCCCTAGCACTGGTCACCCACGCGGGGGCTGCAGGAGAGTGAGGGGGGATCTGCCTGGAGCACAGGACATCGGGACATCTGGGTGGGCGAACCAGGGCTGTGTGTCAGGGCCACCACACACCAGGTGTTTCTTCAGTGTGCAGAAGGAAGACAGGCCCACCCTCGGCTGCCGGCAGTGGGAGCCCCTCTACGGGGCCGCCGCCCAGTGGCCACTCGGCCTGGGAACCGAAGGTCAGCGTCCCCCCATCCGCCGCGTCCCACAGCCCTCAGGATCCGGAGCCCAGAGTGCCTCAGCGGGAGGGTTGCTGTGACACCCTCCATGCAGTGGGGACTCAGAGCCTGCAGGCAGGGCGTGGGCTCGCTCACACGGGAAAGGGGGCGGCAGAGCCCCGACAGCGCCCGGACGCTGATGTGAGCTCATCTGGTGGTCCACCGGGCAGCCGGCGCCTGCAGCCTCCTGCCTGTAACCTCGGCGACGCGGCGTCTGGGATGGGAGTGCAGGGGCCACTCCTCTGCAAGGGACACCTCAGGGGACACACAGAGGGGACGCGGACGGAGCCGTGGTCTCAGGCCGCGCGCACTGTACCTTCTCGATGAAGTAGGACAGGGGCTCCTTGCCGCGCGGGGACGGGGGGTCCCAGCTGAGGACCACGTAGGTCCTGCTGAGCTCGGAGACGTGCACGTTGGTGGGAGGTCCCGGGATCTGCACGTCGCCTGCAGAGGAAGGAGCCCTGTGAGGCTGGGCGACACCAGGCCGGCCCTCAGCTCCACCCACCCTGGCGCCCAGCGCTCCGCACAAGGCCACTCGGGAAGAGGCGGCTCGCAGCCTGACCAAAGATCACCCCGAGTTCCTGAGTGTGACACGAGGCGATTCCCAGGAAAAGGGTCACACTGGACAGCTGCCAGCTTCTGCCCGGCGTGGGCAGGTGGGGTTGGCCAGGTCGGCGGCCCTGGGCATGTGTTTCTACGCCCTGCAGAGTGGACGCCCTGCAGAACCTGACCTCCTCTGTCTGAGGGCCATGCCCTGCATGCTCCGTCCTGTGCACCCTCAGGGCTGACACCACACGTCTGCCCGGAGCAGGCCGTCCCGGCCCAGCCCACTCACGCACCCCTGTCAGCACTGTGGCTCTGCTGCATGTGTGACAGCCCACAGGGCCAGCCCCGAGCCCACGCTGACGACCACGACCGGACACTCACAGTCACTCGTCGCCTGTGCCCCTCTTCTGACCCAGGGCTGTCCTCGCCTGCGGTCAGATGTTGGGGGCCTAGGTGCTGATCCAAGTGCTTTCCACACAAGACCAAGTCTCCCAGACCCACGGCCCCACCACCGTGGCAGAAACAGTGACCCGTGCTCCTGAGCTTCGCACACGAGTGAAAGGCTGGGGACAGCCCAGAGCCCCTCTGAACCCGCTGCCATGGGGTTTCCCTTATAGGCGACGGCCCCAAGCTAAATAATTCTTTTTATTTTTAAATTTTCACTCACTCCCCTCGGTGAACTCTGATCGTAAGTCCAATAAAAATCTTCAGATTCTGACTAATAACGCTAGGCTCTCCTTTTGAATGAGTCACTCTTTCTAGGTACATCTGGCAGGAATATTAAGTAGTCACAAAACCCAGCAGGAACATTATATGACGGGTAAGACGTGATCTATTTAGTTAAGTTGTTAGAAATAAAGTTTCCGTAAATGAATCCCAAATCCTGCCCTAGTGACGGAATGTGTGAGAAAGACACCTGACGCCAGCTGGTCACCAAGTGTTGGACTCAGCTTGGTTTCTTCTCTCCTGCCCCCAAAAGGGCACCAGGGTGGACCCCACAGGAAAACAGTGACTTCCACGGGGTGGCCGCACCGGGATTCCTGCTCCCACTCCCGCCTCTGTCCTGCTTTTCTTCCCTTTAACTGAGAGAGACCCTGCGCTTGCCCCCTGACCCACGGTCCCTGTTTTCACGTGTAGAGAGCGCCCCTGTCCGGAGGGCCCTCTGCTCTCACCACCCGTCCCCGCCCCCAACCCAAACGCCTGGGGAGGAAGAGCAACTCACCTTCCAGGTCCTCCTCGTAGATCACGATTTCTTTGTCTCCCTCCAAGCGCACTGCTGCAGAGAGAAAGGTCCGTGCTGAACGCCACCCACCGGTTTCCTGAGAACAGCACCCGCCCCCCACGCATAGCGTCCGCCTGGCCTTCTCGGCCGCGGATCCAGCACATCCCTGCCCTGAAAGCATCGGCGCTGATGCTTCGACAACACGCCGCAAGCGAGCCCGCGGGGAAGGAGAATGGAGCCCTGCTGAGACCATGGCCACGGCCCAGGCCCACTCAGGAATCTGCGTGACGTGAAGTCGACGCTCCCACACAGAGCAGCCTGCTCTACACGCCTTCCAGTTCCCATTAGGTGCTGAGATTGTGTCACTGATGGACCAAGAAACGTCTAATTCTGCACCAATTTAACTGGGTCTCAGCCGAGAGCAGCAGGAAGGTCTCAGCCTGGCCCGCCCACCCCTCGGGGGAGGCTGATGGTGGGGCCGATGGTGGGGCCCGCGCCCCAGGATGTTCAGCACCGTCAGGGGTAAAGGGGGAGGAGCACACCCCACCCCAGACCCCCACGTCCCGGACACAGCTGGAATCGGACACGTCAGCGACCCACCTTGTAACCTCCTGAGGTCAACGGGATCGAGGGCGGCCACGGCCTCCGAGGCGCGGGACGGCCGGCTGACGCCCGCGCTGTTGACCGCCCGCACGCGGAACTCATAGGAGCGGCCCTCGAACAGCCCGGTCACGGGGTACGTGCAGATTTTCACAGGCGAGTCGTTGCACTGCACCCAGTTGTCCGTCCCCACCTCGCACCTTCGGTGACAGCGGGCCAGAGAGTGGCAGAGACTCAGCCCAGAGCGTGCTGCGGGCACACACGCATTTGTGCACAGGTATTCTATAACATTTGTCACAGGGAAAGGGTGCAGCGAGCACACAAGTGTTTGTGCACACGTAGTGTGTAACGGTTACAACAGGAGAAGGTCTCGCGCGGCTGAGACCGGCGCCCTTAGAACACCGACTAACACAAACCGTAAGAATAAGCAGTAACAGGCAGCTATTGAAGAAACACGTATTCCGGAGCCTTGGCAATTTACAGGCTAAGATTAATTCCTGATTTCGGACACGTTTAGGGAAAAATCTCCCGCACAAGCCATTTCAGGGCCATCGGTGGTCCTTCTTTAACAAGTTCCATCGCAAAACCTGGGGGTCCCACAGGCGCCCGGCCATTGGCCTTGCCGGCTGGGATGGGGGGGCCGCCCTCAGCGCTGAGCCCAGGAGTGCACCCCAGGGCGCTGGCCCGCCACCTACACCAATAACGGCACCGTGTTCCTTTCAGCATGGTTCCCACGTGCAGCTGGAAGTCTTGGAAAATACCAAGTCCTGACCGGAACTCAAGTTTAACCTCCGCTCTCCAGAGGCTGAGATACGTGAGGACCACACTTCCTGTCGAATTCCCGGGAGGAAAGAGCAGAGGGAGCCTTTCGGAGAGATGCACAGCCGTTTCGAAAAGAATCAACTCCCTCTTCTCCTAACTGCTCAGAATCGTTCACGGAAAGTTCCGCCCCGCACCTGCTAACCGGCCCCAGCGGGACGGAGCTCTGGATTTTCATCTTTCCGGGGAGGGGAGAAGGGACCCTTCACTGAGAAGGCGCCTGAAACCGTTTGGCCAGACAGCTGAAAAACCGCCAAATGCCGCTGGGGACACAAATCAACTTCTGGGTTCCATTTTTTAATTCCAGCTGAACCCTGAAGGGCCCCGAGCGCTCTGCGATCTGACTGGTGCCTATCGAAGTATTGCCCAGACGTGACTATTTTAGCTGAACAAGTAGCTTTGTTGAGGCAAAAAAAAACTTAATTGCCAGGATGCCAAAAAAAAAAGAAAAAAGAGCTGATTGATATTTTTTCTCAAATAACCACCTTATGTCACTGGGCTTTATACACACAAACTCTTCAGTCCCTCCACCCACTCCGAGCCCAAAAGCCGGACTCCCCGGTCTCACTCGTGAATTCGTCCCCTGTGACTGCCACTGCTGCAGTGACCGGCAGGTCCGCTTCAGGCACAAACCGCAGGCCCGGGAACTCCCAGTCTCTCCCTGTGTCCTGCCCGGGTGGTGAGTCCCACGCCCAGGGACCCACAGGACGACACACACATGCCCGGGTTTAATGGTCTGCGTTTCAGTTTCCGCCTCAAAGAAAGTCCCCACACGATGCCCTGTTTTCACTTGGAGACCAGAGGAAACCCTCACCTAACGGAGCCAGCAGGCCCCGGGAACTGTGAGCCTGCGTCTTGCCCTGCCCAGCGTCCTGTCCTCCGCAGGGAGGGACCTGCTGACCCGCCAGCTGCACCCTCCGCCCAATGGGACATGACACCAGGTGCTGAAAAGGTGACAACGCAGACGCCTGGGGACGGCCAGGCCCTGCCTGTTCGGTGACACTCCCCAACCCAACAGCGAGGACCTGGAGCCCATCAGGAACAAAGTTTTGACTCTGAGCCTGGAGAAGCACCTGAGCACGTCCGCCACGATGACGTGGGTCCCAGGGACGTCCCCAACCCCCTGAGGACTCAGCTGGTGCTCACCGATCGACGAAGTAGCCAAGGACAGGGCTCTCCGTGGTGGTGTTGGGCGGCTTCCAGGTGACGATGACATAGTCCCGGTTTGCATCCTGGCACAGCACGTCCATGGGCGCACCAGGAGCCCCTGTGACCAGCGGGTCAGCGTCTGCCGGGGGTGGGGGGACACGACCGGGTGAGGGTCCCTGGAGTGGGGACCCCTTGGCCCCCTCAGTCTCCCCACCGCCCACAGGAACCCCGTCTGCTCCTCACGTCCAAGGACGCACCTGTCCTTCGACTGTGATGCATCATCGGTGACAAGAAATGTGAACACGTGCGTGAATTTTTTTTACTCGGAACCTCCTACCCTCTGTGACCTGCTCCCTTGTCACCCCAGAACTGCGCGGCCCCGTACCCCGAGCACCACGAACCTCTGACAAAGAGGAAGGCACTGTGCTCGCTGACGCCCCCTCTGGACACGATCCTCAAGGTGTAGAGCCCCTCGTCGTCCTTGCTCAGGCGGCTGAAGGACAGGGAGGCCTGGCCCTCCCCGAAGAACATCCTGGTCCACTTGGACTCCTTCAGCAGCAGGTCTGAGAGAGAGTGGCAGGCAGCTCAGGCAGCGGCCGGAGCGCACGGGGCCCAGCGTGCATGCCCATGCAGGTGCAACACCGGTCAGCTGCACTCCGAGAAGTCTGAGGGCTGGTTCCCACGGAGCCAGGGCATCGCCAGGGGCGACACAGCTGCCCCGCAGGCAGAGGTCCGCAGGAAAGCGAGTCATGTGCCGCTCTGGCCTCCCAGGGACAGTCATGTCACATCTAGAGCCACGTATATCCCTTCATGAAAACACTGCACAGCCAAGGAAGGCTTTGCCTCCTGATAACCTGGGCTGACCGCAGCTCACGGCTCTTCAGTGCACCCCGCCCACCTGTCCCCCACCCCACCATGTCTGCTGGCCTCAGCCGGGGGCTCCCAGCCGGCTGGGAGCTTTCTTTAAGGGAAAGCTGGGTGCAGAACACCCCCCTGCAGTTGGGCTCTGGGGCCGGCACTCAGGAAACTATGGGTGACCCAGTGCCAGCCCTGTGGCACCGAGACAGTTGCCCTGAGCCTGGAGCCGGCTACGCGGTGATTCAAGGGAGTACACGCGGGGAGCGTGTACTTCGGGCACAGGGATCAGTCACGTCCGGGCCGGATGCAGCAGGACGCTGCTCAGCATAGCGAACGATTTAGAACTGAGGGCTTGCTTATTTCTGGAATTTTCCACTTACTGTTTTCAGACCGTGGTTCAGTGAAACTGGGAAGGGAAACTACAGGCGAGGGAGGACTACCGTGTTCTCGCCCGACAGGAGGCTGTGGTCCCCGCTGAGCAGCCGTCTCTCCCTCCAAAGTCTCTCCGCACCGAAGCCTCCGGGCAGGCCCGGGTCCCTGCGTTGCTGCGCCCTGCCTCTACTGAGCATGCAGGACGCTCGCGCCTGCAGCCGACAGCCCTCCCCTGGGCTCTCCCTCACCTCGACCTGTGCCCCAGGCTGACCCCGGAGGGCGCGCCTGGCAGCGCCTGTGTCTGGCCAAGCACCGTGGCCAGTCCCAGGGTGTCTATCACACTCTGAGCAGATGCCAGAGGCTGCCCCGCTGCACCTTCCCCCAACCGAGACCGTGAATGTCCCGGCAGCAGGAAGAGCATGGGCCACGTCGTCTGGCTCGCACCGTGTGGGGTCCTGACCCCCAGAACACCAGCCGCTTTGCAGGCAGAGCCGAGAGGCAAGGGGGCACGTCTCCTTACCCAGGCTGCACACAGAACGGCCTGTGCTCACTGGTGGTGGGGAGACCACCCCGCCCTGGCAGGAGCCTGAGCAGGTGTCCCCTTGCCCCCCACCTGTGATGGGAGTTGCTGCTGTTGCTTCCTGTGAAAACTGCGTTATCACACTCAGAACTCAGATGTGAGCTCACTGTTCTGTGTTGTTTTCCCCACACAGGGATCTTCTTTACAGAAATCTCTGATGACTCATTAAGTTCTCCCCCATTAACCTCCCCACACTCCTAGGGTGAAGTTCAAGGTCACAGGCAGGCCCCACATTCTCTCCTGGCTTTGTCCCCTGCAGCCCCTTCAGCAGAAAGAGGAAAGCCAAATTAACACTTTTACAACTCATTTTGCCCAAAGCAGCCAAGGCCAAGTTCACAGCCTGCAAGGGGCAGTCTCCTGAGGAGTTGGGGGGACGGTCCCTGCACTCACCATCCCGGTACCACTCGGCCCGTGGCTGCACTCTTTTCAGGTCCGGTGTCACCAGCAGCGTGCACTTGAGTGTGACCGTCTCGCCCTCTCTCCTGAAGGTGACCCCGAACTTCTCCAAAAACTGGACATCGAAGTGTGTGTACGGGACGACAGAGGACAAGGGCACTGCACAGAGAGAGTGGGGCGGTCACAGGCTGGCCTCCTGGGCCATCGGCTCAGAAACTGCCCAGGACAAAGAGCTTCTGTCAGGAGTGGCACACACAGGGCCGCTTGGTTGTTATAAGTGCAGAATCGACATCAAGAGATTTTGGAAGCCTAATTTTTGGTTCCCGGGCAGCTGGCTGTTGATCATTTGTCCTGGTGCCCCCCAAAAATAAATAAATAAACCTGCCCTGGGCCTGAGAGGGACCCCAAACTCGCTGCCCACGGCCCACTGCGGGGCGCCGGGGAAACTGGGGAGCACAGAGCCACACAGGTGCTTCGGCCAGTGGAGGGGCTGGGGGAGGGGCGAGGGGGGCGGGGGAGCGGCGAGGGGGAGGGGCGAGGGGAGGGGCTGGGGAGGGGAGAAAGGGGAACAACGTGGCGGGACGTGACGGTGGGAGGCAGAGGCCCGGGTGTGCCCACGAGGCAGGGCCAGCCCATGGCGGTCTGGCGGGCCTGGCGCCCACCCCAGGCCTGCATGGCTGCCCCTTAGGAGTGAGCAGGCCACCTCGGGAGCGTAGGAAGCCTGTCCTTGAGCACTGAACGCAGTGGCGACCCACGTTCCTTCCGGTCAAGGGTTGGGGTTCACGGACCTCCCCCCAGCTGAAATGGGAAGCGTCCCTGGCATCTAAGGCGCCGCCTCACCGGCCCTGGCCGGGCTGCTCAGCCGGTTAGAGCCTCGTCCCAACACACCAAGGTTGCGGATAAAGAGGAAAAGGGTGTAAACGCCACCCGGCCCAGGATTACATCAGGACAAATGGTCGGCAGACTGACACTGGCCAGCGAGAAACAGGAGAGCCCTTTGGGCTCAAAAAAACCCACGATCTGACCTTAAAAACTAGCTTTTGTAGTTACACGCTACATCGCCACACATCTTCCTGCCCCAAGAGGAAGCAGCCGACTTACGTCCAATCGGGAGTCCCACGGAGTGCAGCGGCTCCTCCTCCCCTCGGAACCCTGCCGGAGAGGGGGGTGAGCGCGGCCGGGAGAGCCCAGGGGCCCACACGCGAACCCCACCGCACCCCGGGGCGCACACTCACTCTTCACCACCACTGCCGCATTGGTGGACACCTGCCCGTGCGCGTTCGTGGCCACCGCAGAGTAGGTCGCGGTGTCATCGAAGTTTGCCCTTGGGGAGAGAAAGCAGATGAAGGTCCTGAACCTGCTGTGGGGCGGCTCTGTGAGAGCCCGTGACCCGAACTTGGACGTGAGCCTTCCTGACAGCGGCTCCTGACCTGGGGCCCTTGCTCATGAAAGAGCAAAGCCAGGTCTCTTCCTGACTGTGGCTTCTTTTGTAATTTCTTTTAAAGATTTTATTTATTTATTTTTAGACAAAGGGGAAGGGAGGGAGAAAGAGAGAGAGAAAAACATCAGTGCGTGGTTGCCTCTCATGCGCCCCCTACTGGGGACCTGGACCACAACCCAAGCATGTCCCTGACCGAGAATTGAACCAGAAACCCTTTGGTTCCCAGGCTGACACTCAATCCACTGAGCTACACCAGGCAGGGCCTGACTGTGACTTTACAGTAAGTGAGTTGCCTGCACTTGAAGCTGCTCAGCCGCACCCTGGGAGCCCCTGCCCTTCCCTGGGCGGGGGGGGGGGGGGGGGGGGGGGGGTGAGGAAACGCCCCCTTNGGGGGGGGGGGGGCTGTGATTAGATAAAACGCCGCCTTAGAAAATGCTCCATCTTGTTACAGTGCCGTGTGTGGCTCTCACAGCGTTCGTTAAAACACACACAGGTGCCAAACTCCTGGACCAGAAGCCCCCTCCCCCGACACCACCTTAGCACCCCAGCCGAGCGGCGTGGGCCTCCAGGGGAGAGCGGCAGGGGCTGCGTCCTGGGGCCGGAGCGGGCGGGCTGAGGACAGTGGGGCGAGCAGGAGGAGCGGGACCGCCAGGCCGTCCACCCTGCCAAGGCCCGGGGCCAGCTCCTCCCAGGGGATTTTAACCTCGATTTTCACTAGCCTCGCAAATTAGATCTCATTAACATCCGGCAGAGCGGCCTCACACATCAGCACTGGCTGGCTCGCCAATTAGCACTTGGGGCTGCGCAGCGGGAGGGGGGCTGGACTGGCGGGGAGAAGGGCCGGCCAGTCCCCCGGGCTGTGTGTGTGTGTCTGTGTGCCCAGGAGGGCCGGCCGCCTCGCCCCTCGGCCTTGGGAATGAGGCCCCGGCCCCCAGATCTGCAGACCCGCTGACCGACTGACGGCAGCCACTGCTGTCCCCACGGCAGTGCCGGGTGTGAGGGGAAGTGTGACCTCCTGGGCTCGGTCCCTCTCAGCTCACCCTGCATTTCTGTCCCGTACGTGTCCCGCCCGGTGTGAAGTGTGCTGGCACGGCACACGCACACAGATGGTGACAGACCCACCTGCAAGCACGAGGGGGCCCACATGCCCCGCCGTGTCCCTGCACAGCTGGGGCCCTCTCCCTCCCCAGGCCGCTCGAGCCTCTACTCCATCACTCGGTGATGAGGGGAAGGGGGCTCCCTTCCTGTCCTGGCGGGTCCCCAGAACAGGAGACGGCTGTTCACAACCCCCAGAGGGGCACCCTCCTGTCCCGGAGTCTCCCTGTGGGGAGCCCCAGATCAGCTCCAGGGGCAAACCACGGACACTATGTCCCTTTCCGAGGCGGACAGACACGCTTCTGTGGCTCTCCGGCCCTTCTCCCGGGGAGGCAGGCCCTGTGCCCTCAGGCTGGATGCTGACACTGGATTTAAAGTGTCACTCTGCTTAGAATGGGAGTGTCTAAAAATAAAGTCCGAGAAGAGGGTTAGGCCCACAGCCCTTCGGCGAGGGTGGGGGCCGGGGTGACCAAGAAAACACGGGGCCACGGTGCTCGGCTCTCCCGGGAGCACTTGGGAGCCGCATTAACATTCCTCAGAGAAACGGGAGGCCCACCGCGAGTCCCCCGAGGACGTCTATGAGCTCGCAGAACGGCGCACACTTCAGCCAGAGTTCGCGCGGCCCGGCAGCCGGGCCCCACGCTGCTCTCAGCACTCCAAGAATCTGGTGCCCAGGCCAGAGAACATTCCTGGGGACACATGTCACCCTGTAACAGGAGGAGAGGCTCATTCCCGATCGGCTCACTCCGCCCCGTGGGAGCCACTGGGGTCCGGTGACCGGGACTCAGCACATTGGGACCAACAGCTGGCATTACCGGTCGCTGCCTGAAGGGCTGTGCCGAGTCCTGTGTTCGAAACGCCCTGGCCCAGCTGGGAGAGCTGTGCGGAGGAGCATCCCTCTCGGGGGCTCCTTTGTCCACATCCCTGGGACACTTGCTGAGGGTTTGAACGCCAGTGCCTGAGGCAGACCCGGGCTCTGACCCCGCGCCCACGGCCCCAGGTTCACCCCGTTCCACAGGCCCACCCTGGACTGCAGGCCGCATCTCCCACACGTGAGGAAGGGAAAAAGGCATTTGCTGTTTCCATTTAATAAAATGATTATTAAAATAGAGCTTGGGAACAGGTCACTCGCTGACTCGAGCTGACCCACCTGACCCCGACGGTCCCAGGCAGCCCAGATTAGAGAACAGACTGTCCAAAACAGGGGCGCGTGCTCCCCCACTGGGCAGCGTGGCTGTGAAAGTGTCCACACACGAGCACCGCAGAGACTGGTGCCAGGAACTGCAGCCAGGGGCCGCAGAGCAGGAGGAGACCCCCGAGCTGGGCCCAGAGTTCAGCTGCTCTTGGCGCCTCTGGTCGCTCACAGCCCAGGTCCCCTCGGCTGTGCCCTCAGGTCTGCGCAGAGCCAGCCTCTTGGGGGCCCCCCACCCCGGGCCTGAGCCTGGGCAGAGCTCCCCCACCAGCTGCCTGGCCGCAGTGGCCTTCCAGCTCCCAAGTCAGACCTTTCACTCCCCTGCTCTGGAGTCTCCTCTCCAGCCCCGACCAGATGCCGAGGTCCATGTACAGCCCCAGGGTGTCCATGGTCACTGCAGGCCTGACCTATGCCTCCGGCCTCCTGCCCTGTGACCCCCATGGAACTCCGCACACCAATGCCTGGTGCAGCTTCCGGGAGCCTCTGTGCGCACGGCCTCCCTGCCCAGACCTGCCCATCCTCCGGGCCCTGCTCACAACCAGGCCGACCGACCACTCCCTTCAACACCACAACCCGCTCTCCACCCCCAACACCCAGCCTCTGGCTCCCTGGATAGTCCACTTCGTGGGGGGCTTGTGGTTCACCTCCACCGTACGTCAGATGTGAGACCCCCACGTTGGGGTCTTGGTCTGGGCCCTGGGTCCCCACGGCCGGCACTCGGTGGGTTCTTGGCAGACAGTGCTGCCAGGCGGGAGCTCCGGCTCCTCCAAAGAGACTCGAGTTGCCCTGGGGAGCCCCGCGCAACACCCATCAGCACCCTTCGCGCCTGTGCTGACGCCCACAGGTGGGGTTCCAGTTCTGGCAGGAACCCAGCAGGGCCCACGGAGGCCCCGTCTAGGGCTGAGAGGAGGCGAGGGCCGTGGGGCAGGAGGAGGGACATCACTGAGGAGCGGTGCCACCCCGAGGGGACACGGCCTGGGCTGTGGGCGAGGGGTGGGGAGCACCTGAGTCTGGGCTTCCCCCTGGGAGTGCAGACAGAGCCGACGGTGACACCGTCACTGCCACACACGCCAGTGACTGCCAAATCCCGAGCCGCACGTGGCCGGGTGTCTTCCTGACTCGCTCACACTGGCGGTCCCTCTTGGGAGGGCTGGCTGTGACTCACCACGCACACAACTGCCCAGTGTGCACATAACACACCTGAAAATGCATGTCCACACTTCACTCTCCCAGGAACTCAGCCTGAAATGGAGTGCCTGGCATCCCTGCTACGTGACTGGCACTCGTTTGATGCCGTCAGACCAAAACTCGGCAGTTCACGAGGGCCACAGGTCAAGGTCAGACGGGCGACCCGGCGCAGGCCACTGTCCCCTCCACTGTGTCTGTGGGTTTCAGTGATTGTGCAGGAAGGAACAGGTTTGGAGGACGGGGGTGTGCTCCTGACATAATGATGGGCTGCATGATTTGTGATCTTTCGGCGAAGAGTAAAAACCGCGTGCACAAAGGAACAGAGCACCTCACTTTGGTCAGAAAATCGCCAGCTGTGGGCGTTTACGCGTGCACACTGGGTGGGGAAGGCAGAGCCGCCCGCTCACCCCTCGGCCGACGCTGGGCGTGAGGGCTGCCCTCGACTTCTCCCACTTGCCTGCTCTGTCTGTGCTTTTCCACTGGGTGTGGGACTCAGAACAGGTTGCATTTCTTTGAAGAGTGTGAGCTGAGACGGATGCTCGACCTGGCACAAGTCGCAGCCGGCTGCTGGCCAGCTGTGAGCCGGCCGTCTTCCCAGTTTCCCTGCAGCCCGTGCGTGGCCCTCACCTGTTGATCTCCAGCGTGTGCACGCCATACATGCTCTCGATCCTGTACTTGCCGGGGTCTGCCGCCTGGCAGATCAGGTTGCCGTCTTTGTACCTGAAGGAGGGGGCACCGGGGTCCATGCAGAAAAGGCAGGCATGGCAGCCCACCCCCCCTCTGCCCCCAGGGGGCCACCGCCCTGTCCCTGCACGTGCCTCCTGTGTGTCCCAGGCGGTGGGCGAGGGACAGCAGGGACCCCAGCCCCACAGTCCTCGGCCTGTGAGGGGACAGCTGCTCTCACTGAGCCCAACCATCGGTCATACCCAGACCTGGGACAGTGAGCTCAGGACCCACCCCTCCCAGGAAACTCGATGGAGGAACCAAGGTCAACGGGTCCCTGCCCAGCCACCCTGGGCCCAGCACTGTGAGGACGCACCGGGGGAGCTCTCAGGTCCAGTGATCCTGGCTGGGGGCAGCTGGCCGCCCTGCCTCACCTGCCCAGGATGGCAGGCTGTGTCCCAGGACCACACCAGGGGCTCCAAGACGTGACCCTGCACTGCCCCAGGGATTGGCGACGACACCCAGTCATCCCAGCCCAGTGCAGGCCCCACCCAGGGGTCTCTGTGGGGTTGGGAACAGCCACCAGAGCTCGGGTCACTCAGAGTGAAAGTCCCTTGACAACCTGGCCAGCCCCTCTCACGGAGGCTGAGGGCATGATGTAGTCACATTGGACCCCGCACATTTTTTTCTTTATGTTTTTCCTGCAAGTTTTATAAACACATGTCCCCCACGGTCCCGAGCTCGGCTGAGGGAGGAGTGGCTGTGGGGACCCAGCGCCCTCTGCACCTGGACCCTGGAGCCCAGCAGGTGCCTGAGCAAGGCTGCACGTCCGTGCTCGGCTGGGGCCCACTCACCACTGCACCACGGGCGTGGGGAAGCCCTGCACGGTGAAGCAGAGCTTCACGGTCATCCTCTCCCAGACGGTGTGGGAGCGCAGCCGCACCAGGATCTCGGGGGCCCGCCTCGTCCGGTCTGCGAAGGTGTCCTGCTCCTTCATCCAGGCCAACCTGTCCTGCACCTGCCGGAGGAAACAAGGATGGTCCTTCCGAGTGTGGCAGAGGGGACGCACTCCATGGGCAAGGGAGCCTCCGCCATCGGGCCATGGAGACATCACGCGGACACACCACGGCCCCACCCAGCCCCCTGACAGGCCTCTCGAGCCCCACCTACCATCTGCTGGATGGAGAACTTGTCCAGCGTGTCCCGGGCCTGCGTGCGGGCCAGGTGTACGTCCTCCTCCAGGTCAGCCAGCTCACCCAGGAAGCGCCGCCGCTTGGTCTCTCCATACGAGGCCACCAGGGACCGGTACCTGCAGGAACGAAGGGGGACACTCTCGTTGTGGCCCCAGGACAGGGTGTGGAAACTTCTTTGTCTCTGTCTCTCTTTGGAGGGTGCACCGGGCCATGTGAGCACTGCCCACCATGTGTGGAGAAGGGTAGGGACGTGGCCCACGAATGACGCCGACTCGCAATGACGCTCGGCCCTCCTGGGACAGTCACAGGCACCAGGGACCCTGCGCTCTAGACAGCAGCTGGGAGTGGCCACATGGACCTTGGGCCCCGCGCCCGGGGTGTCTGCACAGGATGCGCCCTCCACACGGGGACCACAGCAACGACCAGGCCTCGGTCAGAAGACGGGCTCCCTACACACACGGCTGCTCACTCCCCCCGTCCACCGGGCCTCCCACACGCAGCAGCTGCTCAGTGCCAACCGTGCGGCCTGTCACAGTTTTGCTGGGCACGGTCACCCACGGATGGCAGGGCCCAGTGGTGGCTGCCTCAGGCCTGAGACGCAGTGGTCTCGTGTCAGTCAGTCCCAACGGGACAGTTTAGGACAGCCCTGAGCCTCGCTCTGCATGGCCGCACACAGAAGCGACCTGTGTGCCCCGGCAGGCAGACCCTTCTCAGTGAACCTAAGACCGAATTAAAGCCTTTCGAACTGACAGAGACAGAGAGAAGTCGGTCTGTACTCCAGAAAGATGAGAAGGAGCAATGAGCAACGCAGCCCAGTGCCTGTACCCCCTCCTGACCTGTCCCTCCGCGGGATGCACTCTGACCCCCGACCCTCCCCCGGCAGGAGGAGGGCAGACAGCCGCATACCTGCTCTCATTCTCCTGCTCGCTCTCCTCCTGTGCGGAGCTCACCCTCTTGGCACAGAGCCTGCAGATGGTGCCGCCGGAGGACAGCGAAGACGTCTGGCCGGCTGTTCTCTGGGACGAGGACGCCTGCACCAGAGACTTCTGGGAAGAAGCCTGGGTCGAGGAGCGCCTGCGGGGTGTTCAGAACATGAGGCGCGTCAGAGACCACAGGCACACGTCATAGCAGACGCCATCCCTCCCTTTGTACATGCCACACCCACCCTTATGACACATGCATGCACATGCATGTGTGCAAACCCATGTACGATGTGCTCCTCACATGTGTATGCATGCTCACCTGTATGGCATGTGGAATCACATGCCAGTTCACACATGTGTGTGCGCTCATGTGTACACACACCCAGGCGAGCACACGTGCACACAGGTGTGCACGGGCGCGCACTCAGCCCACATCCCTCTGCACCCCAGCACCCCAATGCACGGGCCCGTCCACAGGGGGCACCTCCCCCACCCGCCCCCTGCAGCAGCCTGTGCCGTCCACTCCCTCTGGCCGGACGCCACGGGTATATATATCTCAAGGGCTGAGAAGCTCCCGAGGCGGCCGGGAGGGGCTGCAAATGTTTGGCTTTGTTTGTTACAGGGGTGGCAACGGAACTCGAGGAGCAAGGGGACCTCTAAATATAGAGACCCCGTCTCACCAGCTCCGAGGGCCGAGCTTGCCACCCAGCAGTGTCTCCACACCTCCACCCAGCCTTGTCCTCGGCCCCCAGAACTGTGGACCTGCTGCCCCCAGGGCCCCAGCCGCAGGCCCCTGGGGAGGGACTGCAGCACGGGAGAAAGTCCCGGAAGAAGCTGCCTGCGGCTCGACCCCAGGCTGAGAGTGAGAGACTCGGTTCACTCCTTGCTGCATTTCCTATTAGCGTAGCCAAGTCGTCATGGAATCGGCTTCTGCCCACCTTTCCTTTGCCATCCCATAATTCCGGTCCCACCGACACCTCTCCCTTCCCCCCCTTCCCATCTCCCCTGCTCTGTGCTGACTTTTCAAACTCCCGCTCTGGGAGACGTGTGAAGAACAGTCAGGTGCATGGGCACTGACCCAAAGCCCCCGCCCCCCTCTGCTCCAACCCAGGGCTCAGAGGCCATCTGCCAGGGTCCCCCAGGGTCCAGCAGGGTGCTCTGCAGCACCCCACACCCGGCGCGCTGCCCAGCGGGGCGGCCACAGGCCCCTCCAGCACGGAAGATGGCATCAGGGAGCAGAGCCTTCCTGGACCCCCCGGACAGGTCTCTAGGTTTCAGGGGCCCTAAATGCCGGACACGCCCCGTCGAAGCGCTGTGCCTCCAGCCAACTCACTTTCTCGCCGAGTACTCGTTCAGCAGGTACCGCGCCTGCGTGTTCCGGTACGACTGGTCGAAGTGCTTGTGCCGCTTCTGGTAGAAGGGTAACGCAACGAGCGACATCCTGGGTCAGGCCTGCGGGTGGAGAGGGACGGGCCACGCTGAGGTCCTTTTGGGGCGCGGCCCGAAATTTCTGCCCAACAGGGCACATCGGCGCAGCGGGGAAACCAGCTCCAATCACAAGAGCCCCGGGCACTGAGTGGCCGACCACGGACGTGGCAGTCATCTCAGACTAGGTGTCCAGGGGCCGTCTGGGTTCCCTGGGGCCGGTTCCGTTTTTTATTTGCTTCCACACAATTCTGGGCTACATGTTTCATGCGACCGTGAGCTCAGCACATATTTATAGAATGCCTAGCGTGTCCAAGGCGACGTCAGGGACGAGGATACAAATAATCCGAACACAAATTAGCGGCGTGAACACACACTTAGGCTACAAGAGGGGAGAGGCAGACGCACTCTGGAGAGTGAGGAGGGGCGCTGGCCACAGGGCAGGGTCGGCCGGGTCCCCTGCGGACAGGCGGAGGAGGGGGTGCGAGGCAAGGTGCCCTGAACACACGCAGGGGGCAGGGGCTCGGAGGGTTGAGGGGGCCTGAGGGGAGACCCCTCTGGGAAGACCGATCATGCGGGGTGACTTTCCATGTCTGCCCCGAAAGCTAGGAGGTGCCCCTGCCCCAAGGGAGGTTTGAGGAAAGGGACCAGCCTACTGCAGCCCCGCTGGGCTGGGACAGGCGGGGCGTGGGGGTGGGGGAGTAAGCACGTTTTGGTTAGCTTTCCCCCCCACACGAGAGAGTGGGGCTCCATCTGGGGTGGGCCTGGGAGGCGGAAGCCGTGCGGGTGTTGGAGGGCCGCCTGCTGCTTCTGCTCACCTGAGAGAGAGAGAGACTCTCTCCCTGGTCTGTTGGCCGTCTCCAGAAAGGGTGCGTTCCTACATCTCTGTGCGTGTGCATTTCTCACATACAGAGCGAAAGAACCCCCCCAAACCTGAGCTCCACCCTGTCCTTCGTGTTTAAATGGAAATGGCCTGCCCTGATCTACATCAGGGCCCAGTGACACAGCCCCAGGGGATGTGGCCCACCCCCAGGACAGGGTGGAGATGAGTGGCTGGCACTGCTCTGGGAGGGGCCGCCTCTGCCCCCACCCCCCAGGGCACAGAACTCCAACCACAACATTAGAAAACCTCCCCAGGTGCCCGGTGGGCTCCCAGCCGGCTCCTCAGGGTCAGTCTCCTCTGGGCCTCGAGGCCCCAGAGCCACAGGTTTGCAGAGCTCAGACAGGCTATGGGGAGGGTCTGGGCCCCCATGCTCTGGGGCACGGGCAGGGGCACGGTGACTGGAGAGGGGGGCTGGGCCCCAGAGACCCTCAGACCTCTATTTCCACCCTGCCCCAGACTTGCTCATCTCAGTACTTCCTCCCACCAACCAACCAACTGGCCGGCCAGCCACCACCCCCACAGAGGGACCGGGTACATTCTGCACTGTGCTGGCACAAAGTTGATTATAAATATAGCCCGGAATACTGCATGCAATGGAACAGCCAATGCCAAGGTCAAGGTCAAGAGCACAGGCTTTGACATCTGATGGACCAGGACCAGCTGGCTCCGGCACTTCTCCTCTGCCTCCCTCTGACGTTGATCAAGTCAGCACGTGCTCCGTGGCCCGTCGGCGCTGCTCTGAGGTCCACTCTCTATCTGAAAAGGACCTCTGCCACTTTTTAGGGTCCCACCAGCCTGAGAGGGGGATCCCAGGGCCTTCTCAGGGACCTCAGGCACGCCATGCCCACCCGGGACCGTCCACGAGGTGCCGGCGAAGCTCAAGGACCTGAAGCCGGGCCCCTGCTGGGGGACACGTTGCTCCTTTGGTCCAGTTTCCTCTCTGGGCTTTCTCCGCTGAACCTACGCTCACGGGGGAGGAGCTGGCGCCGCAGAAACATAGCACTGCCCCCACCTGTCTGTGGTCAGGTCCCCTCACCAGGTTCATGGAACCCTCAAATGCATTTGCACTTCTTGGCAAAAGGAAGAGTCCAAAGCTGGCTGAGGGGACAGGAGAGGATGCTCAACCATGAAAATTCTGAGTTGGGGCGCAGCACCCCCCGAGACACCCGCCCCAGGAGAAGGCGGGCATCTGCTGGGGCCCAGGCTGCAGCTCTGGGGGAGAGACCCGCACTGCTCACAGCCAGTGGCCCGCTGTCCCTTCCTGGGTCCAGGAGTCCTGTCCAGTGCCCTGGGCACCCTGCACCCAGGACAGGCTGAGCATGGATGGCACTTGGTTGTGTGGGCAGGATGTCCCAGCACGGCCGTGAGGAGGGGTCCCTGTGGCAATCAGGGCCTGGAGCTGGACTCGGGGCCTGCGCTCTGCCTCCCAACTCTCAGGGCCATGTCCCCCATGACACTGTCCCCCTCCCCTCCCACCTGCAGCTCCCTGATGAAACACCTGCTGAGGGCACACACACCAGGGGTTCCTGGGCTCAGCTCCGCCCACCTGTCACTCCACAGACATGTGGGGCATGTGCCCTGTGCCAGCCCAGCCTGGGCCAGGAACCACGGCACCCCCAAGAGGGGGCCCCTCAGAGTGCCCTTGCCCAGACAGCAGCTGCTCGCCTGTCCCCATGCCGATGTGTCCTCGACGCCACCAGCCTGTGCCAACTTTCAACCTCCCCACTGGACAAGCCACTGCAGCAGGACAGGGCAGCCGAGTGCCCCCTCCTGGGCCCCCACTCTGGGCTGTCCCCGAGTGCCCAGAAGGGGTGACAGATGAGCTCTCCAGGAAGCCCTGGGGTCAGAAGGCTGCCAGGAGGGGCCACGGGGAGAACGGGCCAACTCGCTGAGCTCTGGACGACACCAGAAGAAGGGGAGCAATGGGTCGAGCAGCAGCTGGAACTCCTGACGTCTCCCCTGGGGACAGTGGCCCTCAGATGTGTCTCCTCCCCTCGCACACACCGCAGCACCAGGGAGCAGCCTTCCCAAACCCGAAGTGCTGGGCGCAAGTCCCCCTGAGAACAGGGGGGTGGGAGGCAGCGGCCAGGTGGCCCTCGGCCCAGCTCCCAGGCCCTGCCCACCCCACAGAGAGACAGGGGCACGTCAGAAGAGACCCCCCAGCCCCAGGGGCTGGGCCGGCAGAGGCTGCACACACTGGCTCCGGTGTTTTTGTTTGTTTTCAGCAAACTGCAACCAAATTTACACAATGTGACAGTGAAAGAGCTCATTCCATCTCTCTGGCGAGTTAAACGACCTGCCCCAGGCGCTGACTCTGCCCACCCCCCCAAGCTCCCCACTCCCTTACTCCTTGACACATTTGGGGTTTGGGGCAGGGGAGGGAAACCTGTCCTCACGTCCCTGGCACAGAGCGTCTGTAACAGGCTCAGGCCCAATCCCTTCCCGAGAAGCAGGACTGGAGCCCATTTTCCACGACACCGACAGGGGCTCCGATGCCTTTCAGCCACGACGCACTCACTCCTACGTGACGAAGAAACTGGCGCGGGTGCGGCTGAAGGTTTTGTCGACCTACACACTCACCAAACCAAAGCTTTTCTAGGGGAACGAAAGGGGCGAGCAGGCCTGCAGGGGACCATCCCCGGGAGTCGGGCCCCCGGCCCCCAGGACAGGGCTCCCCGGAGCTCGTTCACGTGGGGAACTGCTCGCCCCAAAGGTTTCTCCAAACCACTCGGCACCGAACGACAAGACCACGGAGCACAAGGTAAGACTTGCAAACCGTCACCTGTGCCAAGTGTGGGAGAGACTGCGGCCCGATTTCTGGCGGCTCACTCGCAGCCCTCCCCAAGTCACCCTCAGAGCCAGGCCGGCAACAGCCCAGGCTGTCTGGGCACAGCTCCCCACGGCCACAGAGCCTCCAGAGGACTGGACTCGCTTGGGCTTAAGGAGAGCAACTCAGATGAGTATGGGAGGACACGGTGGCTTCCCAGATGGGGAGCCTT
This sequence comes from Sturnira hondurensis, assembly GCF_014824575.4. Classification (NCBI taxonomy): domain Eukaryota; kingdom Metazoa; phylum Chordata; class Mammalia; order Chiroptera; family Phyllostomidae; genus Sturnira; species Sturnira hondurensis. Next base: position 2,247,774 of record NW_028087067.1, read on the forward strand.
CCAGCAACCAGCTGGCTTCCCGCACGGACGGAATTAAAACCAGATCAACAGTTCGGGTGGCAGTTCCTTCCCTGAGTTCCCCATTGCCCCCCCCCCCGCGCCTCCTTGTCTCTGTGAGAAGCAACCCCAGAGGTGATGGACCCCACTGGACCTCAGCTGCAGGCAAATCCCTACAAAGGCAGTGCAGGCTCGGGGTTTCGAAGGACTTTGCTCCTCGGTGTCCCCGACTCCTGCTCAGCAGGAAGGAGCCTGAGATCTGCAGGCAGGGACGGGAAGCTGCCCCCAGCCCTGCCATCGGGCACAGGGGACCCCACCTCTGGGAGCGAGGCAGGGAAGCCTGCTCTCCGGGGCCTGACTGGATGTCTGCCGGGTCAGCAGAAAACAGCCACATGACCGACCTCCTGGGGGACTTGGACACGTGGACAGCAGCGCCGTCCTCTCCCCCGCCCCCTGGGCTCCGGAGCTACAACAGGTGACCTCAGGTCCTCGTTTTCTTAGGAAAATATCCGACCTCATCTCACGCCTTCGCACACCTGCCCTCTTTTCCCGGACCCTGTCCATCCGAGACTCACGGAAAGTTCAGCCCCCTGTCACAGACCAGGGGACCGGCAGGGTGCGACCACAGTCGGGGTTCCCCTGCCACGCTGCAGAGGAGGCTGGGGCAGCCCAAGAGCAAAGCCCCTCAATGACAGGGAGCACACACACGCAGGTCTGGGGAGCTGGGGTCTGTCCTGCGCAGGTTAGCTTGTTCACGCTGAATCGGGTGCAGCCTGGGTGCCGCGGCCTCTGCTCAGGTGCCGTCCCTCCCACCGAAGCCTCGAGTCAGCCAGGGACAGAGAGACGGAGACTCACCGAGAGGACAGGACAGCGGTGAAGGGGAGGCAGCGCCGCCCAGCTCGCTCGGCTCTGGGAGGAAGGCAGAGCCCAGCTCCGGGGCAGAGCCTGTCCCGCCCCATTTATGGGCTCCGAGCTGCTATATATAGACTGGTGGCTCTCTCCCAAACGGACACCCACGCCGTAAATCACAGCCTGCCTGGGGAGGAAATAGGTCCCGTTGCAGCTGGAGAAAGTCACACAGAAAAGTGAAAGTCAGGATGTGCTCCCTTCTTTCCCCAGGAGACACTGACACCCCTGCGGTGACCCAGTGTGGGGGGAGGGAGGGGGCAGGGCGCAGGCATTTTCACTCACGCGAACTCGTAAACGCAACCCCCAGACTCACCTTCACCCCTTCCGAGGAGCAGGCAGCCGGGCCCTTGCAGGAAAACTCGCCAATGCCTCTTGTGTGTCGGCGCCGAGGCCGCGTGTCACCGTGCTGGGCCGGGCCCAGGACAGGAAGGCTGCGGTCCTCTGGGGCTCCTGTTCGTGTGTTTGCTTTAATTTCAAAAACGACCCCGGCTGTGGCTCGGTTTCGTGCTGGGGTGAATTTAGCAAGAAGTGCCTACCTAAAAGAGGCCCGTGCCCCGTTCGCAAAGCACATCTACGGTTACGGCCACAGGTGGAGGCCACTTCCAACCCCCCAGGGAGCCCTCTCTGCCCATGGCACACGTCCACAAACAAGCAACACGGGACTGGCGGGACCTCGGGCTGGGAGCTGGCACCTGCCACCCAGAGGAGGGGCCGTGGGGACGGCCAGGACTCGAAAGGCTTTGCACACAGCTCACCACCAGGAGGCCAGCAGGGCACCCTCCTCGGGGCTCTGCTTCCTCACCTATAAAACCTGTGTACCAGGGTCTCTTCCTTAAGCCTGTTGCAAAAATTAGAGGAAGTTACCCACAGGAAGTTCCCGGGAGCCTCAAAAACATCTCCTCTCTCGTTTATCAAAAACACAGCCCGAGACCAGCAAAGCAGGTTGGCAAACGAGTCCCCTCGACACCTACGACAAAGGCATCGACTCTCCTCCTCCCAGCGTCCCCCACGTGCTTCACCCGGGGCAACGGATTTTTATCCAGTGTCGGTTCCCCTGAGCACTCGGAGGGGCTAGCGCTTAACTTAGAAGCATCGAGTGGGCGGCAAACAAACACAGCAGTGGACGCGTGACTTCCGTTCACCCACACGCCCCCTTCGGGAGCCCAACCCCTCTTCCGCGAGGCCCCAGGATGCAGAAGAGACGAGGACAACGCCCACCCGCTGCCAGTGGTGTCTCCGTCATCCGGGCCAGGCCCTGAGGGCACCCAGAGGCCAACAGCTCCTCACCCTCATTTGGGTGCAGGCCCCGGACGCGGGGGGTTGTTTCCTGGAACCCTGGAGCCTTGGGCACATCACTCTGCTCTCGAAGCTGGGATGGAACCAGCCCCTGGCAGGACTGGCGCCATCAGGATATAGATTAGAGGCAGACACGGCCCCTGAGTCCTCTCGATGCAGGGAAGCCGACGGACCCCACACACCAGGAGCTGGACCACCACAAAGCTCAGGCCACAGGAACCGAGACCAAAAGTGGTCACAATCAGTCACTGCAAAACAGTGACTTGGAGGGAAGCTCCAAGGCAGGACAAGGAGAAAGTCACATAGTGCCCAAAGGAATAAGGACAAGAACAGCAGGAGACTTTTTCATCAGAAACGGAGCAGGGGAGCCCTAGCCCCACTGTAGCTCAGTGGGTTGGAGCAGCGTCCTATAAACCGAAAGGTCACTGGTTCGATTCCCAGTCAGGGCGCATGCCTGGGTTGCGTGTTCGATCCCCGGTCAGGGTGCATGTAAGAGGAAACCAATAGATTTTCTCTCTCACATAGATGTTTCTCTCCCTGTTCCCCTCCCTCTCATCCCCTCTCTCCACAATCAATAAGCAGGTCCTTGGGTGAGAATTAAAAAAAAGAGAGAGAAAGAAAGAATGCAAACCAGAAGTAGTATCCACACACAAAAAAATCCTATGACCACAAAAAGAAACTTCCAGAAATGAAGGTGACACCCTCCTGGATGCAGCAGTGACCCAGTGACCCAGTCCCCGGTGCCTCTGGAGCAGCCCCAAGGTGAGGGCCCCAGAAGGCTGACAGGGACGACCCATGGACACTCGGTGGCACAGCAGAGTGCCACTAGGCCCAGGCGACCAGCCGACACCACTCCTTCCCAGGCTGACAACAGATGAGGGGCCACTCCCACAACCCACACGTTGACTGCCCTCAGCCCCGCCCACCCCTGCAGACCCATCAGGGCACCCGGACAGCCAGAAGGCGCCCCCTCCCTGCCGGAGCTGCCACCAGGCCTGTTCAAAGCACTCCCCTCGTCTAGGTCCCCCAGACCCACGGCAACAACGTCACACCCCACGGGGGGCCGAGCCAGGCTTTTTCTCCCGCCGCCTCAGCCCCTCTGCTGAAGGTCAACCAGCAAGTCAAACACGATGTTCAGGCTCCACCCACTGTCCCCCACAGTCACAGCCTCAGGCCTCAGACACTTTGCCCCTCCTTCCTCCAGGGCACCCTCCACCCTGCCCTTCTCTCTGAGACCCCCAGTCCAGGCTGGGAGACACCTCTTTCCTCTCCTGGGCCATGTCTTCTCCAAATCAGTGCCAGTCTGCTCAGTCACCTCCCACCCCTAACGCCATAAACTTACACCGTAAAACGAAGACCAGCTCACTGCATGGGGACGCCCTTGTCCGGCCAGCAGCACACAGCCCTCCTGGGGAGCGCCCAGCCCGCCTGCCTCACGACCAGACGGGGAGCCCCGCTGTCTGCCGCTCACGCAGCCCCAGCGGCGAGCGTGTGCTCACTGCAGGCACACGGCCGACAGGTGAGCGAGTGGGCCTCCTGCAACGGGGGCTGGAAACTGGGCAGTGACAACGTTGCTTTCCTTCCCAGATGCCAAGGTGACAAGGTGACTCGGCATGTCTGTAACATAGCCCAGAGTTTTTCCATGTTTTGAAAACCCCAGCCTGTCCCAGGACACCTGGCAGCCGGTGGCCGATCTGGGCCAGGCAGATGGCCTGTGCACATTTGGCACAACCTCCTGGGACTTGCCAACCAGGTGGGAGCAGGGGAGTGACATGCCAGGGCCACGGGGACCGGCGGCTACTCCGAAGTGAGGGGGATCCTCTGGTCCACTCAGGGGACTGGCTTTGTCCTCGTTTCTGTTCACAGGTGCGGCCCCAAATTACCATACAGCCTCTCTCTGCGACATCATTAAGCAGCCTAGGCAAGGCCCTGGGAGCTTCCTTCCGGCCGGGCCCTGAGTGGCAGCAAAGGCTGCTGGCAACAGCCCACCTCACGTTTGTTAGTCGGGGGCAGCATGACTCCGGCACGGTCCCCTCCGCCGCTCTGAGCCTTGGCTGCCCTGCTTGTAAGGCGAGCTCTGGATTAGAGGGTCTCGTCTAAGCCCCACACGCTAGGACTTCACCCTGGGCGGCCGGGCACTGGGAAGGGGCATTAACACCCAGGGTCAGACTCAGGACGCAGGAACCAGAGCCCAGGCTGGCGGGGCCAACAGGATTCCGTCCTGATGGTGCTGAAAGGCCCAGAGATTACAGGCGATGCCACGAGCCGTGTGCGCATGAGAACAGTGAGCGGCTATAATGAGACCAGAATGGGTGGAAGGCAGGCAGGGCGCAGGCAGCTGGCAGGGCACCCTGTCCCGGGAGAGGGTGAGTGTGCAGGGCAGGCTGAGATAGGCTGAGGGCCAGGCCATGTGGGCTTCTCAGATCCGGACAGGACACCGGCCCGGGGACACCCCACCCAGCCCCCTCCCCTTCGTTCACCCAGCCATCGAGCCAATCGAGGCCCCAAGTGGGGAACCGGTCAGCTGGGCGACACGGGTTCACGGCGCAGTGGGTTTGAACCGACTCAGTCTTTACCTGCAGGGAGGGGTTGGCTTCCCCAGGGGGCTATGCAGTCCAGTCAAGGTCGAGGTCAGAGTGAAGGCTGGGATCCAGTTCAGCACATGACTCAGCGCAAACCCCACTGGGGGTCGGGGGGCCACAGCAGGACGAGTCGCGGGTGGGGGTCTGCTGAGCTGCTGCTCCTGACCCAGCGCATCACATGGGGCTCCGGGGTCACGAGCCCCCTACGTACACTGAGGTTGGAAACAGGCGCCGGAATCCGTGTGGCCTGGCTTGCAATTCTAGTCCCAGGTGTACAGTGTCCTTGTTCCCAAGAGTACGCAGGGTGGGGAGCGGGGCTCAGGGACAGACCCGGGACCAGGGACTCGCTTTGCCAGCGACAGGTGTCTAAGCAGCTGACGTGGGCCCCGGGTGTCCCCGAGACACAGAGCGCACCAGCTGGCTCTCCCCAGCTGCCAGGCACGCCAGCCCATCACGACAGGGACCCGTGTGCCCACCCACACGTGCAGGCAAGAGCCACGGCTCCCCGGCCAGCGCGACGTGAAGACGAAGGTGTTTTTCTTCGCAGGGTTAACCGAAGGCCAGGACAACACTCACCCATCACCGCAGACAGGCGAGCTTTCCATGACCCCTCCGGTTTGGAGGGGGCAGCCTCTCACCAGTTCTTTCCCAGGTACCTGGGCGCCTTCAAATACAGTCTTGGCCTCAGGACTGGCCACCGTGGGGCTTCTCCCCGCAGTTCTACAGCAACCTGCAGGGCGTCCTGGCCCGCCACCCCTTCCAAGTGCGCCTGTCAATCCTGGGGTAAGCGGACTGGACCACGAGGCCCGGAGCCACACAGCCAGTGTGCGCCCAGCACATGACTGACAGGCAGGCCACGTCCTAAGGCCACTGTTCGCCAGCTTGACGCCCTGTGTGAGGCACAGATTGGTTTCCACGCCAACGGACTCCTTGCACCCCGGTTCCTTAGGACCCTCGCTCTGTCCTGCACTGTGGGGGGTCCTGTTCCCACCCGGGGTTTTCTGACCTCGCACCCCAGCACTTTGGACAACAATGCCTGAGTCACACAGGCCTTCTGAATTCCACCCCACGACAGCAAGAGCCCATGCGGTTGATACAGCCACCGACGTCCTCAGTGATGAAGCCCATTTCCGTCCCTAGACTCCTGGGGATCCGTCGCAGGGACTCAGGACCCTGGAACCTCCGAGGTCGGTTGACCTTCAGGCTTTGGGCTCCTCCGGAAGGGAGTGTTCAGCTTCCTTCCACTAGAGGGCGCACGGGACCCGCAGAGCCAGCTTCCTTCTCCTAGAAGGGGAAAATCTGTGAAAACAAAGGCTTGGAGAAAAAAATTGAAAGCATTTTACAGGAGACAGTAAACACTACAGACAATTTTAACTAACTACGCTACCAATAATCTTTTGCAATTCTGGCAAAAACTGTATTAATCCGAACTTGGCTCCAGCTCAGCCCAGAAAGAGTAACTCCCAAGTGGGGTGAAGGCAGTTTGGTTACTTGTAACAACTCTGACGTCAACATGAGTTTTCAAACGTCTGCAAGTGTGTGTCTCTGTGGGCATGGGTACACGTGTGTTTGCATGGGTGTGCACCCGTGTATGGTGTGTGCACACACCTGCACTCAAGCCGTGACAGCTAATCTCATGCATCTTCCTGGCCAGGCCATGCTGCCCAGAGGTTTGCTCACACACCTGTCCAGGTGTTCATGCACAGGTGCGTTTAGTGGGGGTGTGGCTGCTACCAGGCTCAAGGTCCTTTGGGGGGTGATGGAGATTTCTAAGACTGTGTGGTGGCCACACAGTCCTGTGAATATACTGAAAACCACTGGGTGGTAGGTGTTACGCGGAGGAGCTGCATAATACGTGAGTCACACCTCCATCAAGCTTTAACAGAATAAAAAATATGTTAAAATGTGGAACAGTGAAGACAGTTCTGGCAATGTCTAAGATAATACAAAACCACAGAAAGGAACATAAGATTTTAAAAATAACTAAAGAGAGCCTTTAGAAACAAAAATTAAATAAGCAAAGTCAAAAACACAACAATAAATGTAACTTCTGGCCCATTTGGAAGAACTGGAATACACGTCCGAAGAAATCCAGAGACAGAAATGCTACAAATACGGAGAGAAAGTGTTGGGTTGTGAAAGCAGTGTAAGACCGTCCAACACACACTTCGTCAGAGAGTGGCCAGAGGCAAAGCCTGAAGAAATGATGGGACACCCCAGAGCTGGTGACCAATGCGGGCACACAGGCTCCAGCGTGCGGATGGCGTCCACGCCGGACAGAGGGAGGGGCCACCCCTGAACCCCTGATTGTGGAGGAGCCGCAGGGACCAGATACAAAGGGAATCCGAACCCCTGTGGAAGCAGCGAAGAGGTCCCCCGCGGGGGCGTGAGTTGGAGGACCACAGCTGATTCCCTGACAGCCGTGGATGACAGAAGCTTCCGGAGCGAACCACACACGCTGGAGGGCAGTACCTGCCTGCTGGGAACTCCGGGGAGCATGTCCTGGAACAGAGCCGGTGACTCTCTCTCCACAGGCAGGAACTGAGAGCGTCCCCACCAGCAGCTCACACAGCGGGAAGCTGGCCCCAAGGGAAAGGCCGCCTCCAACAATGACGGAGAACAGAGATGGGAATGCATGAGGCCAGTCCCACGCCCGTGTGTGCTCCTGGGCTTCGTGGGAACAGTGTTTAATCGGGTGAACCGAAATGTTCAAGGCAGCCAGTGAGGTCCTTGTCATTGCCCACAAGCTGGGACTCACCTCCTGCACAGGACAGACTTGTCTCAGAAGACAGAGGGGAGCCCGCATGGCACGCACAGAGAGAAACGTGCGTTCCCAGGGCCCAGGGGCTCTTTAATGCTTGGCCCTAAAGATGGGCAGCTTTTACATTTTCAGTGGCTGTGAATACAAAACAAAACGAGAACAAAAAGAGGCAGTGAACGAGAGCAGCTGGTGCCCAAACCCACAGTGTTTGCTGCCCGGCCCTTCACACGGAGAGCCTGCTGGCCGCAGCTGCAGGTGACCTCCAACGAGGAGGGTGGGTCTCCCTGGTTTCTGTTGGAGGGGCAAAATGTTTTCAATCCCAGGAGCAGCCTGTTGTCCTCCGGCAGAGAAAACATGGAAGGAGTCTGGGGCAGGAACCAACATGGGCCCGAAAAGCCCAGGTCGTGAGCGAGGGGCACCAAGGTGGCTCACCTTGTCCTTGGTCCCCACCCTGCCCGATAAGCAGCGCCCGTCCAGTTCAGGGCTTTACTGCTGCCTGGTGCCTCCTCAATTCTGCTTGGACAGGGCAGCATTTCAACCCTAGGGCCTGTGGCACCGTGACAGAGAAGCTTGTCGTGTGAAGGAACAGAGCTCAGAGGCCCCACAGTGGATGCATGTGGCCCAGCCGAGTATCCTGCTCTCCTACCCCCAGCACAGGGTGGCCTGGGAAGCCGTGCGGTCTGTGGCCATCTTTGAAAGACACACTGGGCCTTTCAAAATAGATCTGAAAACCAACAAGGCCCTCACGGAAGACCAGAATGGGTGGGTATGAATTCACGCTTGCAAAGGGAAGGTTTTTTAGAGGAAAATGCTCCTAAAACATTTGAAAATGAGACGGGAAATGCAGTATAAACTATACAGATGTATTTGCTAACATGTAACATTTGCTTACAAAGTTACTGTATGTAGAGGTAATAGACAGATGTGGCCACTTTGTAGCAAATCCAGGAACAGCCTCAGCATTTCCCACAGGAAGTAGAGCTGACACAGAAACACACTGGAGAACTCACTTCCTCCCTTTTAAACCTGGTTTGAATTTTTTAAGAAAAAGGTGCTGGCTCCGTGCAGACTGACAAAGTCAGGTGTGAGAGGGACTGGGCCCTCTGCTTGGAATGAGCCGTTTCTGGTGAAACTCTACCCACATTCCTGACCATGTGACTGTCAGGTGCAGGCAAGGCCAGGAGAGGAGTCCTGGGGGACGACCCTAAGGGACATGGCCGAGCCTGGCCCTGAGGCACCCACCCCATTGCACACCCACGCCCTGTAGGCGCTGCTCCTGACTGGAGTCGGTCTGCACCCACAGCACCAAGTCCGGTCCCTGCTGGGTCCCAGGAACCAGGGTCCAAGGTCGTTCACAGGAAGGACCCCAGCGGGTGCCCAGCACTGGTGGGGGCGGGACGGAGCAGGGCCAGGGACGCAGGGACCTGTTGGGAAGGTGATGTCTTCCTCTCAGGCTGATCATTTCTAGGCTGCACATGCCAGACACGACTTCTCTCGCCGTCTTTAATCCTCAAAGCCGGTTTGGGTTTTTCCAGAGGCTGAGCCCCCCCAAAGTCACAGGGGCCACCCTGGCCACTCGCCGAAGTGACTCTGAACACAGGCCAGTGGGCTGGCAGGAACGGCGCCTGTGTGACATCACGGACACAGATGTGTGTCACCAGGGGATGTGCCCCGTGTAGTGGCCTGCACCACCTCCAAAACACGAATGCAGTTCAGTCCTTCAAACGGCAGGGGTCTCCCACGCGCACGCTCGTCCAGTGAAGTTAAATGCAGTGAGAGGGTCTGACCGTAACCCTGATGATCTCGCAGAGGCAGCAAAGCCACAGGAAATACTTGGACATTCCCTCAGTCAGTGTCCTGGACGTGTCATGTGTCGTGTCCCCAGCAGGTGGTGGTATGGGGCACAGGCCACGCCCACCAGTCAGGACAGGTGTGTGGTTGGGGTCCCGGGGGATCGGGGAGAGCAGAATTCAGACCCCTGGTTCCTCCTGGGCCACCGCTGGTCTCTGGACCCAAAATGCAGGGGCTCCAGCAGGACCCAGGGGCTTCTGAACTTGACCTGAACAGGAGGGAACAAACGAAAGTCCCCATGACACACACACTCGCTTGAAATGAGGGTAGGCATGCAGACGCTGGGCTTCACCTGGAGACTTCGTGTGGAATTCACCCGGGGGGCTATATGACCTGCGTGTCACAGCAGAGCAGTCCCCGCCGGTGAGGGGCCGGGTCCCTGTGTTCCCGCCGCCTGCACGGCTTGTCTGCCTGGGCACCTCACAGGCTCAGGGGCTGCTCTGTCCTGTTCGGATCGGCCCCAGTGAGGGGTAATTTTGTGACCTACCCCTGGGACCCCAACACAGTTCTCCACCAGGGCCTCGCAGTCGTGCTGCTGGGCTGGCTCTGCCCCTCACTGGTCCCCACCCCATCCCCTAAACAGTCAGAACTGGACACTTCGCAGACTGACACTCTCGTATGATCCGCCCAATTCTCTCCTGCGTGTACCCTAAGTGCAGGGGCATTCAAACCGTGCAGAAGAAACGGCCGGTAAGGAGACAAAACGACAGAGGGGGAGGGAGGGCGTCCGTTCCCGGGGACCTGGGGCCAGAGGGCGACTTCTTCGCCCGGAAAGTGCTGGGAGCCGCCCTGCTCCCAGAGGTGAAGGGGCCCTTGCCCCAGGGACAGAAAGTGTCCGGGTCAGGAAAGGGACGTTCTCTCCCGCGCTGCAACGCCCTCTCTGGGCAGCAGAGGTCGCTGTGCGTTTTCCCCACTTGTCCCTGGACACCCGCCCGTGGGGAGCCAGGGCAACAGGGAGGAATTCAGCCCGGAGGCCCGAGGTCAGCGGAGAAAAAGGGCCTTTGTCTGTCCGAGCTCGTTCCCACGGTCACCGTCAGACACGCAGGAGGACAACGGACACTTGTCCTTTCTGTTCCTCCATGTCTGCAGAGCCAGAAGGGAGGGAAAGCGGCTTGGACACGGAGCCCCGCCAGGGAGCTCAGTGAGATCATCTGTCGAACTCCTGCCCCTGACGGAAGCTGAGACGGAACAGCAGGAAAAGGGAACGGGCAGCAGGAGCAAACGCCAGGCGCTGTGCGCGGGGTCAGCGCCCAGGCTCGGCCGGCAAGGCAGGGTCTGCTCCGGGTTTGGGGTCCCGGTGAGAGTGCTCCAGGGCGGGGCTGCCCGTCCGGGGAGTGAACCCGCACCCCCTCCTGGCCCCCGGCCACCCAGCTTCTGGCTCTTCAGCAGGCCCCTTCCCGCCAGGGGAGGGGACAGCTGCTGGGAAAGGCCCCTCACAGTCTGGCTCACAGATCACACGGAAACTGTGCTGAGGGCAGCAGAGGCGGCCCCGTGCGTCTGGGGGTCAAACCAAGTCGCCACTGGATTCAGAGTCACATTTTTAAGAGTAAACACGTGTAAACAGCAACAGCTGTTAGGCAGGGATTCAACTGAAAGAGGAACCTAATTCTTGACCCCATAATTCCCAGGAAAACAGCATTTCTAACTTAACGGAGGTGAGACCAGGGCCTGCTGTCTAGAACCCTCCAGAGGCATGGCCTTTCGGCTACAGGGACCCAAAAATCGGCTGAAGAGGTGGCCTGGACCCTGGACACATGCCACACCCCTTTCCAGGAGGCACCTGTGAGCCTGGTCACCTGCTGCTGCTCAAGCTTTCGTTCCCATGCTGTGCTGTGGCAGGAGAAGGAAATGTTCTCTGGACGCAAGGGGGAGATTCCCATCAACCTGCACCAAAAAGGGGGGTGGATTTAAATCTCACTGGCGGGCAAGGCAGCAACTTACCCGGTTCACTGGGCGGCAAGTCGCTGGGCAGGACGGCACCCCGGGCACACAGAGCAGAGTGGACGGCACGCAGACGGGAAACACACGGGGCGGAGACGGGGAGAAGAGCAAACACCAGACACCCAACAGCTCCGTCCCCCTGCGCCCCATGTGCGACATCCACAGACAAGCGTCCTCCACGTGAGCCAGCACCATGGGGACAGGGACAGAGAGGCCGCAGTGGTCACCCAGGGCACACGGGGCTTCCACCCCAGGAGGAGGTTGCCTGCAACCTCTGTCCCTGCTGTCTGAGAAGTTCTACTGACTTGTAAGACTTTAAATGTTAAATTGTGTACAAAATATCACATGTGAACACGTGTTGAAGGGGCAGGTGGAGAAGGGGGTGAAGCGGGCGCTCGGTACCAGGGCAAATGGCCTTGGGTCTGGTCCACAGCCCTGGATGCTCAGCCGCCCCACACGGCAGGCACCCGGCCCTGCTGTAGCTTCCCACCCTGGTCCAAGTCCCCGCCGCACTCCTCCGGCCTCAGTGACCCCCTCCTGCAGCATTTTACACACAAGCCACTGAAGCGAGAGGAGGCGGCTGGTCAGGGCAGGGTCCACCCCCGTCCCCTGCACACTCAAATCTCGGGGCTGCAGTAAGAACAGAGTGGACTTCCTGCGGCCCAGAGGGGGCTGAGCACGCATTTGCCTGGGGACACTTCCCGTGGGTGGGAACTGCCCAGCAAACAAGGTGCTCTGGCTGCTGAGTCGGTGCCCCTGTCTGCCAGCTCCCGACCCAGCCCAGGGCCACTCGCCGTCAAATCGCCCCCTTCACCAGGTGCAGCCGACTCGCCACCCAGCTGCTCCACCAGATGGACACAGGCCAGGTCTCCCTCCCCACCTACGGGGCGCCTCCACGTCAGTTGCCCCTGGAACACGCAGTGGGTCCCATCAGGCCCTGATGATCTGCGCTTTTGGAGAACAGTTAACGTTTTCCAGACTTACAGCCTGGAAAGTTTCCACTCCTATGACTGTGTTTATGGCACGACACGGTCACGTCTCTCTGCAAAATGGAAACCACCGCGCAGGAAACGCTGCACAGCCATCCCCCGGGCAGAGAGGAGGTCGGCGAACACGGCCAGCTGTCCACAGAGCCGGCGCAACTGGGCGGCCCGCTCCGGGGACCGGTCCAGTCCTGGCGGCGACACGGAACATGCGTCGTCACAGCGCAGGGGCCACCCTGAACTCTGACTGTGCACCTGGTCATGTCCCCCCGCTGTGCTCCTCCCCGACGCATGTGCACACGGTCAGGGGCCACAGAAGGGTGGGCATGTGACCATGGGGATGGACACACAGGGTCAGGAGGGCAGGGACGAGGGAAATGAAAGCCAGGAGCGAGCGCGTGAGAGACAGCTGGGTTTGGGGCAAACTCTCTACGAAAAGACAGGCCTGTGCCCTGGAGTAGCGGACACTAACTACTCGTGTGCTCGTGGACTGTGTCCCGAGGTGGGTGTGTGAGATGACACCAAGGGGCGTGTGAGTGGTGGTGCGGCAGGCTGTCTGGAACCTTCCCCAGGACCGGCGCTCGCCCTGCTCCCTGGGCAGGTGCTTCTCCGCTGATTCCGGCCGGGCTGAGGGGAGTCCCTGCCCACGAACGTCGTGGGCACCTGCAGTGCAGCCACGGGCCAAGATCCTGGGGACCTGGAGGGACGAGGCGAGGGGCCCAGATCTTCACAGAGCCTCTTCAGTTTCTGGGGAGGATCACAGACCACAGCGAGAGCAGATAAAGACGTGCTCTGTGTGGACAAGGACAATAAAGTCGCCGTGGGCTGGATGTTGTTAATAGAGACGTGCTCTACCTGGAGATTAACGAGAACCAGCGTGAAAAACCAAAGGTGCCGCAGGAGCCACAGGGCGCGGGACGGGGCAGGCTGTCTGGACAGGGCTGAGGGGGTGGATGGAGGGACCTGGGCCAGAGCACCCGGTGAAGGGTCGCCACGTGCAGGCTGGGGACAGGTGCCCTCACGAGGGTCAGCGTTGGCCAGAGTGGCTGGGAAAGCGTGCCCCAGGGATCGGTGGCTGGAGGCAGCTCAGAGGCCTGAGGGGGGTGGAGCCTGCACTGGAGTCTGGGCTTCCTCCTGTTAGGGACCAGAGCTGGTAATCGTGGTGGGCGCACCTTCCGATCCACGTCGAACGTTGGGACCACTGTCCGTCCCGTGTCCCTCGGCTGAGTGTGAAGGGCTCTTTCCGGAGACACAAGGTGCTCTGGACCTCGGGGGTGACAGGGCGGCCTGGGCCACAAGGGGTGGGGTGGGGAGAGCAGTTGGGTCGCCCCCTGGTGGTGCAGGTGGGGTTTCCCCTCTGTCTGTGAGGGGCTGCTGGGGGGGTTGGGGGCTGGGGTCAGTGGCCCCTGGGGCCTAGAACAGAGCCTGGCACCGCACAGGCACTCAGCACCAGCCGGCCACCACCCAGAGAAGGTCTCGCGGCACTGCGGGGAGCTTCTTGTCCCCTGGGTCCCCATGGAGTCCTTCACGCCTGCACCAGAGTCGGGGAGGCTGCCAGGTGCGGGACAGGCTGTCCTGGGCAGGGCCTGAGTCACAGTGCGCCAGTGCCCCAGCCCGGGACGCCCACCCCAGAGCACGGGGCGCGGAAGGGAGGTCCCGAGTGTGCCTCGTTGGCTGGGGAGCGCTAAGTATCACCAGGCAGGACGAGCTCTCCTCCACAAACACCAACGTGCCTGCAGAGGTTAAACGGCAACCCCTCCACGCTCACTGGCTGATGAGAACCCAGCGCAGGCGAGCTTCTCCCGCTCCCCTCCTGGGCCCGACTCCAGCGAAAGACTCTGCGCTCATCTCCACGGCCTGGGTGCTCCGCGTCCGCACAGCTGCTCCCAGAGACCGGCGGCCAGGAGCCATGTCCCGACTCCCTGTGAAAACCCCCAAACCAGCTGGGAGACGTGCTGAAGCTGCGGGCGAGTTCAGGTGTAATCACACGTTTGCAGGACAACCCCGTGGATGACACTGTGAGAAAGAGCCAGCTCGGGCCGCTGCGCCCTATGCCCCGCTTGGCTCCAGACTATTCTCTTAGCCGCACCCCTGCCCCCACCACACCCCTGCATGAATAAACAAAGAGTTCAAGAGGAAAACGGATAATTTTGCAGAGAACCTTTATGACTTAGCAGGAACACCCTGCTCTTGCTGAGAGCAAACTGTGGTAAGAAATGTTTGGCTCAACACATCTCACACTCCTCGTGGGGAGGAGGCTGAGCGTGGACACGCAGGGGCGATGGATGTCAGGCCCTGAAGGGCAGCCCCGCAGGACGAGGACACAGGGACAGGGGACAGGGAGGGGACGGCAGAGGAATGACCCTCCGCCCCTCAGACCTGCAGGACTCCAAGGCCCTGTGACTCAGCCGCTGTTGCTGGAAGGACCCTCGGGCCTCATCTACGTCCTGGTCCCAGGTGGGCAGACCAAGCCTGGCTGGCGGTGGTGCCCGCCTGGTGGGCCAGTTTCCCAGACCGCACGAGGCCTCGCCTTGGGCACTGCTGCGGGCCCAGGACGAGACGAGCCACACCACACAGACTTCCAGAGCCTTGGCATTTTCCAACGATTTTATTCACCAAGGCGGAAACAGACACACACACTTCACAGCCTGGGATGGGGGTCAACACGGGGCCTGTGCAGACGTCAGCAGTGCCCAGAACAGGCCAGTCCGTCTCCCACGTGGCCACACCGCAGGGTGCAGCTCGCTTTCCCCTTCACATCCGTTCAAAGCGAGTCACTGGGCGCCAGGAAAGCGCCTGGTTGCCAGGGCGGGGTTGGGGGGCTGGGGCTGGGTGTGGTCTGAGCGCCGCCCTGGTGGGGTGTGGAGGGGATGCAGACAACCTCTTCTGAGCGCTGGCCCTCTCCTCGCGCACGGCAATAATGCAGAGGGAAGGGGAAAAGAAGAGCATCCATTTTTTTAATGCAAAAACAAAACATTCTGTAAGCTAGGAAGGCATCTGAAATGGGACAGAACACAAAGCAGCAGTTCTGTTTACATTCGCCCAGGGAAGGTGTTACAACAGATGAGGCTGAACCTCGCCCGCTCCAGGGAGAGGCAACGCCCAAAGAGCATCCCGTTCCAAAGCCTCTTGGCAGCAGTTACCCGGGAGACGGGCCGGCCGACCTGCTGCCCCCAGAATTATAGCAGGAATGGAGCAGATGATTGTTTTTCAGGTATTTGTAACAAAGCTGATACCAATGACCGTTTTAACTAAGTAGCAAAAGGGCTTCCCCAGCGTTTGTTCTCCTGAAGGAAAAGAAACTCGGAAATAAAATCCCCAAGTTCCAAACGCAGCAAGGGGGCAATTCCCACGACACACAGAATGAAAACAGAAAGAAACTGAAGACGCTCCAGCCCGACCCCTTGGGTTCCAAGTGAGCCTTGATCGACCACAGAAAAGTCACCACTGGTCCTCGAGCCCAGAGACTGGGCCCCTCTGTACCCCCACGTCCCCTTGCCTGAGGGTCAGGAGCAGCTGTCCCGGGTGCATCAGCTTCCTTTCACAACTGACCTCAGATGGAAATCGCTTCGCACCAACTGTGACACAGCACAGTGTCCGATGAGGATGGAGAGAGCATCACACTAAAGGTGGCGCATCTTCTGTGGGAGAGCCGTGCCCAGCCCCTCTGCCCCGCCCAGCCGTGTCCAGTCCACAGTCCTGCCCAGGGCCATTTTCCCAGCCACACAATTGGTGCCAACCCCACGGCTCCTCCCCTAACTGCCCCACAAGGTCAACTGGCCCCCGTGGCCTGCCAGGTCCTGCAGTGTTTGGTGTGACAGTCCACACATGACACATAACATTCCACGCCCTGCCCCTGCCCCACCAGGTGTCCATGTGTGTCTAGACGGGCGTGGCCACCCACACCTGACATACAGCACTTTGTCTGAAATGGTAAACACCCCAGGAATGATTTCTCAAGTAAAATCACACTACTTTATCTTCCATATTCAAGGAATGGAAAGATTCACCCGGTTCCACGTCCCATAAACACTTCAGTATAAATGATAAAAGTCTGCGGACACACGCACTACGGCATGAAACACACACTTTAAAAGAACATGATCTGTTTCCTTTTGCTCTAAGTTCTTTTCCCACCAGAATTCCCGACAAAAGGTTGGTGGGCCACACCACAGGAGGCCTGTTCCATTTCTAAGATGATGAACTGATTTGCCGAGTCATCTCCTCCTCGGTTCGCGAGCCAGCATCCGAATCACCTGAACTCTCACTGAAACTGTAAGTGACCGCGTCCCTCTGGCCTGGGCATCAAGCTTGAGCTGGTCACCTGCAAACACACATCACGGGAACTGCCGTCGGCAGACACCTTGTCCGGGGCACAGTCCAGTCCCCAACCGCCCTCAGCCACAGAGCCTCCCTCCACGGCACAGACAAGTGAGTGGCAGGAAGCTCAGTGTGACGCCGCCCGATCTGGCCCCGGGAACTGCCAACTCATGATGCCCGGTGTGAGCAGAAAGTGACTGGGCACAGAATCCAGGTGGCTTTGCCCATTCGTGAGCACGCATGTTGCCCTTGAACTCTGAATAATCAGTAAGCCCCGTGGGTCCACATTTGACACGTACGATGTTACCACACAGGAGGGCGAGCCGACTGGTTTTAACCCCTGTGCCCCATCAAAGCAGCTCCATGCTGATTCCGTGACGGCACTTCGGAATTCAGTTGGGAAAACACAGCGCTAACCCGACAAACTGCACTGTGGATGCCTGTCCCGTCCCCTCATGTCCCCGTGCTGCTCTGCCACATGCTCCTAAAAGGATATTTTGTGAGATCTGCTGCCCTCACCAGAATCACATGATGCCTGCTGAGCACAGTGGAGGCGGTGGGTTGGAGGGGAGCTCGCCTTCAGCGCCCAAAACGGCGATGAGTTTGACCTTCTTTGGGGGAGGGGAGTAATTCTCTCTTTGCGTCTGTTATAAAATGCACCAGTGGTGAGACTCCCCTCCGCCCGCCAAAGCTTGAAACAGACCAGCGCCCCTGGCTGCCAGGTCTTCCTCGTCCAGATATGCTCTTTGGTAAACATTCAGTCACCAAAGATTTAAAATGCAAATAAGTCAGTCATCACTCTACCACTGGATGTAATTATTAACATGCCTTAACTGGAACATGTGACACCCACCTGGGTCAAACAGCTAGTGTGTGCGTCCACCCCCACCTGTGACCTGCGGGCGGCAGAGAACACGCAGCCACTGCGTATTGGACACGAGCTCAGATCCGTCACCAAAGGTTTTTACCTCAAATGCTTACTAACTTGGAGTGGAGCCAACCAGGACCTGCGCACACGGTGGCAGGCACCTCCTTCTCCCGGCTGTGGAAGGGCTTTGCTCCATCTTAACCCCCCAGCCAAAACACCCGTGGGTTCCCTGTGGTGGCCGGCGGAGTTCACTAGGCCCACCTGCAGCACCAGCTCCGCCCGGCCTGCTGATGGCGCAGTAAGCACAGGGGCCCCGCAGGGCTCCACCTGGCCCCCTGCGCACTCCACTCCACTCCTGGATACACCGTGGGCCCGCCTGCCCACCCTGACGCATCTCCTTTTGATCATCCCTCCCCAGGGCCCCCTGCTTCTTTCTGTACAGTTACCTATCCTCGTGCATCGCACATCTCACACCATCTACCCCGACAAGCAAAGCAAGGCGAAAAAGGAACGCACGATAGCAAAGCGGGCCTCAAAACAGCGCTGCAGTCTTGGAGACCCTGCCACAAGCTCCTAACGTCAAAGCCTTAAATGACCCGGTGGCCCTCGGCCCACCCTGCTGCTCTCCCCCTCCCCTCCACCGCTCCCTTCGCCCCCCTTCCCAATTCGGACACTTTGCACTCTGGTTTCTGCTCCCCTGGGGTCCTTCCCATCCTCCTCTCCCAGGAGGCCTTCCCTGTCTCAGGGCTGCCGGAGGAGACGCCCAGGGGACCCCACCTCGCCCTAATCGGGGCCCTCCTCTCCTCTGTCTGGCTCCTCCGGCAGATTGAGCACGAAGGGGAAGAGGACGCCCCGGACATCCAGCGGGGCGCCCAGCGCCTCGGCCTCGAAGCTGCCTCCCGCACCCTCCTCCGCGCCAGGCTCGCGGTCCCGCGGAGGTACGAAGCGCCAGGTGCCGGCGCGGCTCACGCAGTAGATGCTGTCGCCCAGGGCCGCGCAGCGGAAGGGCTGCAGGCCTGACGGGGCGCCCGGGGGCCGCAGGTGCGCGGCACAGCGGCTCCACTGCTTGGCCAGGCAGTGGTAGCGCAACACGCTGACCCCGCCGGCGGACCCCGCCGCCTGCGCGTCGCTGCGGCCCCCGCACAGGTCGAAGCGGTAGATGAAGCCGTCCAGCGCCACCATGTCCGCCGAGCGCCCACGGCTGCTGCTGCACGGGCACTCCTGCCACTCGTCCCGCCGCGGGTCGAACTTGAGCAGGCGGTAGAAGAGCGAGCCCCCGGACACGTAGATCTCTCCGTTGCAGGTGGTGGCCTCGTGCGCCACGGCGAAGGCACCCCGGGGCAGCGGGGCCACGGCGGCCCAGCGGTCGGCGCGCGGATCGTACCGCTCCACAGTGAGCAGGCACTCGCCGCCCACGGCGTACAGGTGGCCGTCCAGGGCCAGCAGCTGCAGCTGAGAGCGGGCCTGGAGCAGCGGCCGCACGGTGCTCCAGCGGTTCGTGGCCGGATTGTAGCAGAAGACCTGGTCCGAGGGGCGCGCGCGGCCGTCGGGGCCCGCGGGCGCCACGCCGCCTGCCACGAAGAGGTAATTGTAGAGCACGCACAGTCCGCAGCCCCGTGCGGGCGCGCCCTCGGGCAGCCGCGTCAGCTCGCGCCACTCGCCGGCCTCCTCCTGCCAGCAGTAAACGGCGGCATCCCCGCGGCCCTCCGCGTCCCCGGACGGGCTCTGCGGCCGGCTGCCGGTGCGCTCCCCGGCCGGCCCGAGCGCGGCAGCCAGCAGGTGGGCCCGGCCGGCGCGCAGGCGGCGGCGCAGGAGTAGGTCGCGCTCCGCCCCTGAGAGCCGCCCGAACACCGCGGGCTCGCGCAGCACCTCCAGGTAGTGGTCGCTCATGAAGCGGTAGGCGGCGTCCCGGAGCTCCGTCAGCCGCTGCCTCTTGGCCGAGCTCAGCACCTCCAGGCAGTTGGCGAGGCTCAGCTGCGGCGCCACGGCCTCGGTGGCGCGCTGCGCGGCGCAGGGCAGCTGCAGACGGCGCGCGCCGGCCACCACCTCGGCCACGTTGTCGGGGCGCACGCCCGCCATGCGCCCGCTGTACGCGTAGGCCAGAAGCAGCCGCAGCGCCGCCCAGCCCACGCCCGTCACCCGCAGCACGTCCCGCGACGCGCGCGCACGGAAGTAGTCGCTGCGCGCCGCCAGCACAGCCTTATGTGCCCGCAGCCGGTGGCCCGACACCTCGATGACCAGGTCGGGCTCCCCGTGCGCGGGCCCAACGCCGGGGGGTACAAGCGCGGGGTCCCCGAGCTCCTCCCAGGACGTGGGGTCCTCCGGGGACGCGGGCTCTTCCGGGAACGCGGTCTCCTCGGGGTCCTCGGGTGACAGGGCGCCGGAGCTGCCAACTTCCCACTGCCTCTCCACCACCCGCTGGCCGCTGCGACAGGAGGGCGGGGAGGCCGCTGCGCCCTCCGGAGCGGAGGCGTGGGACTGCGGCGGGGAGTCGTCCCCGGAGCTGAAGCACAGGGACGTGCTGAGGCTGCAGGGTGACTGCGCCGGGGACACAGCGCCCTCCCCCGCAGCTGCATCCGGCGGCTGCAGGCTGCCCTCTCCCGGAGCCTCGGGCGCGCCACCGCCCCCAGCCTGGCCACACACTCCCTGGGCCAGGAGGCCCCTGGGCTCCGGGCTGCCGTCGTCCACGGGGAAGAGGACGCAGGGGGCCACGGGACTCTCCATGGCAGCGCCGCCTTCCCCTCAGGAGCCCACCATCACTTCAGGCTGCTCAGGGTCAAAGGTTCCTTTGTGGTTTCGGGCCTCAAACGCCTCTCCTTGCGTGTGATCAGATGTCACTTCTGGGTCCACTCTTGGGTTTTGCGCACACGCCGAGCCCCTGGCGCCCTTCCCACCCTCCTCTCCTGGGAATAGGGCGCGCCGGCCCCAGGTGTGCTCTCCCAGAACCTAGAGAAGCGGTTGGCGTTCCCCTTGGCTAGTCCCGTCTGAGGTCGCAGTGCTTCGTCCCTGGGCCGGGTGGTGCCGCCTCAGCCGGCCCGCAGGGCAGCCCTGGAGCCGGGCCCGCGGTGCAGGTCGGGCTTCCTCTCTGCAGAGCGGGGCTTCAGGCACACGGGACACACGAGGGTGCTTCCTCTCTGTGTGTGTCAGTCTCCATTCGGTCCCCTCGCTGCCCCTGGCACCCGCAGATCTGAGACGGGTACCTCAAACTTCAGGGCCTTGACTTTAACTCCCTCTTTGGTAAAGAGCCACCCCCAAGGTGCTGTCCCTTTGTGGGACTCCCATTTGCAATTCGGGTTATGAAACATCAGCAAGGGGAGTGTCCATCTCCTGTCCCTAGATCAGCAGCGCTGGCGATGCGGCGGGGTCACCCGTTCACCTGCGAGAGTCTGGAAGCCACTTGCCAGGTGCCTGCGGGGGGAAAAACAGAATCACGTGCTTGTCGCTGGTCAGTGGGGTCTTGCTTGGCCGCTTCCTCCGCTGGAAGGTCAGAAGCTCCCGTATTGTCCCCTGTCACACGTGGCTGGTTCCTGTGAGAGAGAGAGGATGTTGAGCCTGCGTTCCTGGGGACTGTTTGTGCTGATGGCTCTCGTCCCACTTCCCGCCACAGGTCTCAGGTCACAGAGGTCAGTCCGGTGGGAGGGGCCTGACTTTTCCTCTGGACAGTTGGGGGATCAGATCTACCGGAGCAACAGGGATTTAGAAATGCCCGTTGCTGCCCCACCCTGATGTTGGGGATCTGTGCGGGGGACTCAGCTCGGGCAGCAGGCCTTAAACGCACCAGGCTCGGCTGTGGGCAGTGACCAAGTCTGTGGGTCAAAGCAGGCAACTGTCCAGTCTCCCATTTTCACCCTGATGAAAGGCACTCAACAGAAAACTAAGAACGTGAGTGAAGAGCACAGCCCACCCTGGTAATCTCGCCGTTTTATGACCCTGTGGCCCTGGCCCTGCATTCTCTCCCAGCCCTTATAGCACCTCCGGTCAGACAAACATTTGCAGGCAGGTGAAGACTTGGAGGCAGGTGCAGGGGCGGGTCCCTGCAGCTCTGGAGACACCTGACCTGCTTGTTTTTGGACTCACGTGTGTGGAGAGCCTCTGAGAAGCTCTTGTGCAGCAAAAGAAAAGCTAAACCAAACCAAAAAAAAAAAAAGCCGCCCCAAACCCAGAAGTACTGGGAAGGCAGCTGTGAGGACCTGCAGGTGAACAGCGAGCCTCCGTGGAGACTGGGTAGCCTGGCGGGGCTCAGGGGTCTCAGGCCCCAGCGTTGGGAGGAACAAGGAACGGGCAAGAGACCTCAGGCTCAGGGGTCGCCCAGGAGATGCGTCTGCCTGTCAAAGGGGACCAGACGGCGCTTACCCACTCGCACTGCCTGCCGATTCCCAGTTCATCCTACTCCATACTGTGACCTGATGCCTGAGCCAGGCATGTGCGTGCCCACGTGTGCCCGTGTGTGTGCGTGTGCGTGTGCTTGCCCAGCTCTTCCTGCCACAGTGTTAGTGAAAACCCCTCTCTGGTTATTCTCAGACACGCGACATGCAGCGTCCCCTCTGTCCCTCCCGACGCCGTTAAGGAGTTGTCTCTGTGGCACATTCTCGACGTGGGAGGCGGGGTCCCAGGACCAGGGAGGCACCGTGGGAACTGCCGCGAGTGACCGGAGCCCCAGGGCCCCTGGAGGCAGGGGAGGATGCTGAGCAGCTGCTGAGGGGACAGGACAGGCTGTTTACTCAGCTGCTGCCGCTGCCCCGCTGCCCTGCTGCCCCGTGATGCTACCTCAGCTCCCTGGTGGCCGCATCCGGAGAGGGTGGAGAGCACGGGCCCCCAGCGCCGGAATGCGATGACCAGCCGGAAGCCTGCGGAGGTTCTGTACGCGCAGCTCGCTGGCACGGTCCCAAGGACTCAGCCGAGTCACCCACCGGGAGAGCCAGGCACAGACGAAGATCCGCTCACCTGCCTTCCCCAACTGCTCACGACGCTGCACATCCGAAATAAAATGGGGGAACGGCCCTTCCTCGGCTCTCCTTCTCGCGCTTCTGCACAACACAGAAGGCCTTAGGCCTCCGAAAACACGGTATTTTTCAACTTCCCATTCTCTGTTTGCTGTGACTCATTAGAAAGTGCCAGAGCCACAGCCCAGGAACCGCCTGCAGGCCGGCACCCACGGGACACCAAGGCAGGGGCAGTGACCAGGACCTTCCCACCGCGGCTGCCACGTTCCCCTGGAGGGTGACGCTGCCTGGAAGGAGAAGTGGTGCCCTGTGGTGCTAACACCAGATCTTCCGTGAAGCACGTATGCACCCAGACACACGCACACGTCCCCACCCGACACCCGTCCACTTCTACGCCACAGTGACTGCACTGCCCAGCGGGCTCTGGCCCCTTTTGTTCACGTGTCTCGTGGCTGGAAATGTGGTGGGAACTCCCGCGGAGGCACCCTGTCCACTCCTGCTGGACCCCGTGCAGCCCCCACCCGTGGACGTAACGGGGGGCACATTGCAATGGAGAATGCTCTAGGGCGCTGCGTCCTGGGGGAGCTGTGGCCTCTGTCACTGCTGGACTCCAGCCCGAGGGCCCCGGCTACGGGGACAGGACATGAACCCCAGACTGTGTGGTCCGCTGCACCAGGGCTCTGACGGTCTCTGTGCCACCCCCTCGCCCAGCCACCTCTGTCACCAGCTGGAGGGCTGGGAAGTGCAGGACTGGGATTAAGGGGACGTCCAGCTGGACAGCAAGCCGTGAAAACCTGTCGAGCAGGCTGTCACGCCTCGTTCACCGGACCTCAGACCTCTTCCAGTTGAGTTCTGAGAGGCTGTGTAGAGCTTGGGGCTCAGAGGTTTCTTGGTTGGTGAAACGACCACATTCGAGACCGGGAAGCAGGTAACAGCTGGCTGCTGGCCACTCAGGGAGGAGCGCTGTGTGTGGGGACGTGACTCCGGCCAGGTCAGCCAGCCTGGCCTCTCTTCACCTGCGAGATCCCAGGCTTCCAGGGGGATCTGGCCATCTGTCCCCCAGTGACAACAAAATGACAGAGAAAGCAGCCGAGCAAGGAAACCCCCATTTTCACGGGACAAAGGAGAAATAAAGGGACCAGGCCTCGCTGGGTCTGAAATCAAACTGTCCTCCTTCCCCGCCTCCCAGGCTGTCAAACCAGACAGGTGTTTGGAGCCCAGGTGACAGGCGGGGGCACCGTCACACCTCAGAGCAAGGTCACTCAGGAGGCCCAGCAAGGCCCTGGAGTGAGAACGCAGGTACTCGAAGTAGAAAGAGTTTGCATCTGAGACGCAGACAGAACTCATGGCCCCATGGCCCCAAGCCGTGTAGGCGGGGCCGTTGTCCCCTGGCAGGACCCTGACAGACCCACGGACACCCCAGTGTGAAGACCATCTGAGAGCCACAGCCTGCCAGCTGGGGCCGAGTGAGACAGACGCCACGGGAAATGAAAGCAGGCCTCTGGGCCCGGACTGTCCTGGGGATGGGGGGGGGGGGAGTGTGATGACTCAGAGAAGAGAGCCAGGACACCGAGGACGGAGCCAAGAGCAGTGAAGAATCGCTCCCTGGACTAGAACCCACGCGTTCCGGGAACCGCAGCCCTGGGCTGCCCGCACCTCAGGGCTGCCTCGGGCCAAGCAGACAGGACGGTGGGGCTGGTTCAGCTCCTGTGTCACCTGGGCTGACAGGTCCTCGGTCAAACGCCGGGCTACATGGGGAGGGACAGTGTGTTTTACCTGAGAGTAACATGAAGTTGGAACTAAGCAAATCACCCTGCAGGATGTGGGGCAGGGGTGGGGGGACCTCATGGGTGAAAGAGGAAAGCAGCGGGTGGGCCCCCAGGAGCAGGGACTGCGCCTTCAGGCTGCAGCTGCTGCGCTGGCCCTGCAGGGGGCGCACTGCCGGGCGTTGCCAGCTCCCACAGCCACAGGGGCCAGTTCTGTAGCGTGAACACCCTCTCTGTGCACCAACACGCATGTCCTCCTGGCTCTAACACATGGCTCCGTGGCGGCTGCCCGCACTGCCCATCACTGCGTGCTGGGTGGCTGGGCAGGTGCTGTCCCTCCTCGGTGAACGGGTCTTCACTTCCAGGCAACCAAACCCAGGGACCGATGCCCACCAGTCACTCGCACCCAGACCCAATTCCAAAGATGAGACGCTGGACCTGGCATGGAGACTCAGGCCACAGCAGGGTGGGGGAGGGGGCAGGGAGCCCAGGGGCCCAGGCCCAGGGCATCCGGGACGGACCGAAGCAGGCCACCCCCAAAGGCCACCAGGGCACTTCCTGCTCTGCAGGGCCTGCTCACTGTGACAGGGACACTTGTCCACTGAGAGTGGCACCCAGGCCCCTGCCCTTGGGAGCCACAGGCACGCGGCTGCAAGTCACAGGACAGTGTGACTTCTAAGTTGAGTTAGGAAGGAAGCTCGGCCTCCCCGGGGAAGAGGCCTAGTGGCCCTGAGGCTGCTTGGCTCACCCAACGCAGGGACCCCAGGGAGACAGAGACGCGGGGGGAGTGCGGGTGTCTGGGCCGCCCAGCAGCGACCTCGGACAAGCCTCAGGCACCTCAGAGGCACAGACCGAGATGCACACTCCCCACCCGCTCCCAGCCCCACTCTGCCCACAGACCCGCACATCACTGTTCCAACCGGTCTGAGTGGTGCAGGCAGCCTCGCGCCGCAGGAACACACTCATTACATCTCAGCTCTGGAGCCTGGACGGCCAGCACCTGGGTGTCAGCAGAACCCGGGTCTGGCCGGGGCTCACCATGACCGCCCGGGGAGGGCAGGGAGAGGGGTGTCTTTCGTAAGAGCACCGGGCCACCCCAACACCACTTGCCTCCCAAGGCCACCTCCTACACTGCATCTGGTGGGGGCTGGGCTTCCACACACGCGTTTGGGGACCGCAGACCTTCCGTCTGCGGTGTGTGGGTTGTGGGGCAGCTGCTCACCAGGCCAGGCTCCTGCTGCTGCCAAGGTCTCAGGGGCACTCTCCTATGTCAACGGGGAGCCCTCGGCAGCCCACGGTCCACCGTCAGATTTGTGTCTGTGAATGCCACTCTGAGTCCGGTTCGAGGACCCGATCGAGGGGCAGGAGTGACGTGGAAGCAGGGCGACGGCCGCAGCCCTGACAGCAGCCGAGAGGGACTGGGCATAAAGGCAGCAAGCTTGGGGCCGTCCACTCGGAGGTGTCTCGCGGCTCCAAGACTTGCGGGTGAAGTGGTGACAACAGCGTCGGACAGTGGCACTGTGAGGGCCACCCGCTCACGAGACAGCGTGTCTACACCATTCAGCGTGACGAGGCCTCGGTCCTGCAAAATGACCGCACGTCCTACGTAACCCTTCACCCCCTGGCACACACAGCTGCACTGGTCTCCATGAAAGAACCACGACAACTAGGAATAAAAACGAAGCCAGGGCTGCTGCCTGGCCCCGGTCCGCTCTCCAGGACCTCTGCAAGTGCTCCTTCCGGGACTGTCCCCACACCGTACCCCTCCTCATCCTCCAGGTCTCCAGAGCCTCGTCTTGGTTGGCCATGCCCTGTGAATTCACTGGATTCCACGTCAACACCCTTCACCTTGTCAGAGCTGAAGCTGTGAGGGCTGGCACTGGCTGTCTCACCGGGCCCCGGGGCCCCGGGACTGCGCCTGACCGAGGCAGTGGGCACTCGGTCAGTGATGGGTGACTGTGATGGGAGGAGACTGGTGTTCAGCCATCAGAACCGCATGGACTTCGGTTCGTTTCACGGTGACCTCCTCACCAGCAGAGGCTGGGTTGCTGGCAAAGGCGAGCTCCTCAAAGCGCCTGTTTTATTCTCCAAGTCAGTCCTCCCGGTCAGGCCTTCTGCAGCAGTGCGGGGTGCCAGCGCCACGCTTTAGCCTGGTCTCGGTGAACCAAGGCCACAGAGGAGACAGCGATCCCTTCAACTCCAGAGAAGGGCAGCCGCCCCCAGGTCACCAGGGGCAGGAGTGCTTTCAGGAGGGCCAGGCTGGGTCCTGATCTGCCGCCCACTCCAGCCCACCGGCGGCCGGGCCACAGAGCGGAGGGGCGTGGGCACCGCTGCCTGAGTCACGGCAGCTTCCCGCTCAGCTGTGAGCACAGAGCAGCTGTTGGCATTTAGCGAACAGCGGAGCTCGTCGGGCGCGGAGGCGTCCACGGTGCGCGGAGCCTCTGTTCCCGTGTGGGGACAAAGACACCCTGAGTGCTCTGCCAGCTCCACGCTGTGCCCAGCCGCCCTGTTGACAATGACAGCTGGCTTCTCACACGGAAACGGGGCGGGGGGGTGGCACAGAAGCCACAGGGCTGTGGGGCGAGGTGCTCAGGAGTGAAGTCACCCCCTTCCCAGATGCCTCCCTCCTCCCAGTGACAGGCCAGGTGCTGTGGAGGCAGGACCCCCCTGGGAACGCAGAGCGCAGGGAGGCAGGCGGGCCACTGGCAGGCACCCTGGGGACGGCTCCGGCTCGGCTGTAGCCAAAGACAGGCGTCTGTATCTCCGTTTTCTTCCCCCTGAGCCCCAGGCTGCCGTCAGGACCGCGCACGAAGCCCTTCGGCTGGCTTTCACTCGGCACCTTCTCACAGTTGCCGATCCATGAACAGTACATGCTCAAAGGACTTCCCGCCTCGTGCAGGCAGCTGCCCAGTTATGAGCAGAACGCCAAGTACCAGGGACATGCAGCCCCTGTGCTGTCCCTGGCGCCCCTCTACGGCTCCTGAAGGGGGACTCTAGTATCAGGACACCGATAGCTGGGGGGAAGGCTCAGAGCCACGCGGCACCCATCCGGGATCCCAATCAGAGGCCGAGTGATTGCCCCTTAACGAGACAGAGCAGAGGGAACCCTTCAGCCCTCAGTGCTGGGGGTGGGGGGCAGGGACGGAGGGGCAGGAATTCACAGTCTGGAGGTCACCTCCTGTGGTGGACTAGGCCCCTTATCACATTGGTTTGTTCTTTTTCCTTAGAACAGATATGGGGGAGGGTGGACACCCAGAGGGTGGCTGTGTAGGAAGCTACGGAGGTGATGAATTGTTTTATTATTGATTAGAGAAAGAGAGAGAGGAAGGGAGGGGGTGGGAGACAGAACACGGATTTGTTGTTCCACTTACTGATGCGTCATTGGTTGACTCTTGTTCGTGCCCTGACCGGAGGTTGAACCCGCAAAGCTGGGGTACCTGGAGGGCGCTCTAACCCACTGAGCAGCCCGGCCAGGACCCAGAGGTGGTTAATTTTTAAAACCTCCCTTATTTAATCTTCCAGATTCTGGGGTCACGCCTGAGTGAGGAACCCCAGGTCACCCCGCCCTGACCGCGGAGCAGGCTCTCCCCTGCGCCCCCGCCAATCTCCCCACCCCGCGCGTGGGGCCGGGGCAGGCTGAGGAGCAGCTGCAGAAACGCCTCTGAACTGCGCTCCAGAGTCTCGCGCGGTGACGCCGAGCTGGCCACTCTCGGGCTGTTTCAACACCGCTCCTCTTGCCCCCGCCCCACCTCCCCACCTCCCCACCTCCCCACCCCGTACCACCGTGACGTCAGGCACGTGCACACGCGCTACGGCACCGCCACGGGCCATCCACGCGGTCGGTGGGGCAAAGGCTCCCCGAAAACAAAGCTTTCCGTTTGCAGGAGCCCCGAGTAATCCGGGGCATCAGCTGACGAAGCAGGGGCCGGATCCTGGGGGCCGGGGGCGGAGAGCCCCTGCGGTGCCCGCGGGCACACAGCCGGGCCTCCGCCTGGACTCCAAACGTCGCCCAGGTCCGGGAGGGGCCTCTCACCCCCACTTCCGTGGCCCGATGGACGACCACGGGCCGGGCCCGGGCATCCCGAGCAGAGCGGGCACAGCATCGGCCCGCCGGCCACAAACGGGGTCCGGCCGCCGCCCTGGGAACGCCCGGTGGGGCGCGGGGCGGCTCCACCAGGCTGCGCTCAGATGGGCCGGGCGCGGTGACATGGGATCAGTGGTGGGACAGCTGGTGGCCGCGGCGCTGCCCTCAGAGGCGGTCGCCGCGGAGGCTCCTGCCCCCCTCGCACGCCTGCGGGCTGGCTATCCCTGCGGGGAGCGCGCCTGAGCGCGAGCGCGCTGCAGGACCTCGCGGTTGTCCAGGACGGAGGTCCACGCACCCCCTCACCGCCCCCCACGCGCGCACAGCCACCCCTGCCGCCTCCCTTTCTGGGCGGCCCCCACCCCCATCGGTGCTCCCTGACTCCCCCTCGCCACCCCAACCCTCCTACGCCCCCGCTCCCCTGTCCTCGGGTTCCGGGGCCTTTCGCCCCGGCCTTCCCCCGTGGCCACCCCTACCTCCTACCTCGCCGCCCAGCGTCTCGCCTGAGCTGGGGACGCAGCACTGGGGTCTCCGGTGCGCGTGCGCGAGCGCGCAGGCCTCCGCTCCGCACCTGTACGAGCGCCCCGGTCCGCGCACCTTCCCAGCCCCCGGCGCCCCCGCCCCCGGGAAGCGACCACAGTGGACCCCGCACTCACCCGCGCGCGCCGAGGCCCAGCCGCTGGGAGGAGCGCGAGGCTGCGCGGGGGGCGGCTCCGGGTGGAGCGCGCCGGCGCGGGCCGGGGGCGGGGGCCGGGCCGGGAGGGGTGGCCCGGAGGTGGACGCTGAGGCCCGGCAGGAAGGGGGCTTGAGGAGGGAGCGCGCCCGCAGGCGGCGCATCACCCCGCACACCTGCTCCCCTTACCAACGGAGCACGTGAGCCCCCACCCGCGGAGGGCAGAACGTCCCTGCCCAAGGCTTTGCTCTTCTATGCCCCGGCAGCCCACCCCTGCGCGCCACTAAACGTGAAGTAAGGGAGCTCACGGTTTATGTGGTTTCATAAAACCAGGGATGGACGATGCGCTGTTGGCATAGTCAGAGATTAGAAACCTGTTGCCCACGTCCTCACAGATTCCAGAATGAAAAAGAAAATGGACCGTACGTTGGAACTTGGTCCTGGAAACGCAGCCTCCACTCCGACAGTCCCCAGGGGCAACCGTGTCCCCTCGGACCCGGTGGCGGGAGGAGCAGGCCCCGCACACCTGCGCGTGGGCAGAGACCCGGCTCCCTGACAGGGATCCCCGGGGTCCAGGTCTACGGCGGAACCCCTGATGACAAACGCAGTTCTTAAACGTTGCGTCCCACATAGTAATCGGATTTCCGTAGACTCCCGGGGGCGGAGTCGGAGCCTTGACTCTCTCTTTTCTTAGGTTCTGCTTTTGACACTCCTGGCGGGGTCCCACGTGTCCTGAGAACAGCCTCACGGCCATGTTCGTTCAGCTGTCGAGCAGAGTCCTTTACATAGCGTCTGGGTCCCAGGGGACAGAAACTGTGCACTTGTTGGGGTGCATGCGGGCTGGGGGGGGCTAGAGCGGGGTTACTGTTGCGGGTGACGTTCTTCTGAGTCAATAGATGTATCGTAACAGGCGCGGCCTGCAAGTCTGTCCCACAGGGACACCTGTAGCCGCTTCTGCGTGCCCCTGCCTATATATGGCGACCAGGTCACTCGAGCACAAAGGCACCCTCAGGGGCTGAGGTATTTCCTCTCGTGCTCCATGTTTAGACTGTTTCATCTCCCCCCAAGTGTTTCGGAATCTCCTGAGGCCTTTTCAGAGTGTCTGCGACCTTCACCGGAGCCTGCCTGGGGCTAGGTCACCCACAACGGTGACTTAAAGGGGTCTGGGTGGTGTTCGAAGCCATTTCCCAGCCATGCCTCCACCCCCTGCCCCACCTCCCGTTTCTTTTCAAGAGCAACTTTGGGTGGACCCACCGCCTCCCGCTGCATCTGGAGTCCCACCCCCCTCAGCGGGTGAGCCGCCAAGGCCCCTCAGCTGTCCCCAGTCTTGGTGCCGGCCTGGCCTGGCCAGGCCTGTCTTCTCCACCACTCTGCGATCCGATCCAGGGAAATGTCACAGTTAACTCTTCTTCCCACTGGGTTTGCGTTGCTTGCCATAGTCTAGGTTCTCAGTAAGTATTTGCCGACGGAATGAAAAACTGCATGAAGTAACCTGGACCCCTACTCCATCCGGTTGGTGAGGAGAGCAGGAAGCCCCATTGGCTTCGGACAACAGAGGTTCCGTGGTTGAGTGTGCTGTGTGCCGGCGTGGGCTGTGGGAGCCACAGAGGAGTGTCCATGGCTTCAGGAGCCCAGGGGAGGCACAGGGACCTGGAGTCCGGGGGGGCAGCCATGTCAAGGTGAAGGGTCAGACCTAAGAGTTCAATAACAGCTGCTTCAGCAGTATTCATGAGTAGCCATGTTTTACTAGTTCAATTCCCTGCCAACTTGAAAACGAATACACACACACACACACACACACACACACACAGAGTGTGCAAACCTGGCCCGGAAAACACACACGCTCACAGGGTTGTCCTAGTGTGGCGGTGACCGCCCCCAAGTGTGGCAGTCCAGTGGCCCGTCCCAGGTCTTGGGACCCCGAGCCCTGCCTGGAGGCTGCAGGGAGGCGGGGAGAACACCCACTTTGGAATCCGACAGACAGGATTCCAATTCAAAGACCAGTGTCACCATTCCCAAGTCTTGTGCACTTTGGACCCTTAACCTCTCCGTGCCCCACCGCCCTCTTCTATGAATGGGGGTGTGGGGCCCCCTCCCCGTGGGGCCCAGATGGTGGGAGTGCTGCACTGAGGGCCGAGGACCCCAGCCCTGGGGCAGGGTGATACAGGGGGCCGGGCTGGTCCTGTCTCTGCCCCCCGAGGGACGGGTGGAAAGCGTTTTCACCTCCAAACACAGATTTCAGATTTTATGTGCACATCCCGGGCGTGGACGCACAGGAAGAAGGTGGCCAGTCAGCCACAGTCCCTGGTTCTGAGCCTGGCGGGTCTTCCTGTGCGTCCAACACTGAGTACTGGATAGCTTCCCCGAAGCTTTCAGTAGTCCCCGTGAGTTCCTGTGCGCTCCCCCGGCCTTCCAAAAAGCAGCAATTAAACTCCAGTAGCTGTCAGGAATGGATCCAATTGCTACAAAGTACTTGTAGTCTCTTGGCATGAAAAATTAATTAGCTATCTTCGAGCTGGCGTCGGAACAGCATTCACGGTTGCACGGAGAACTTCAGCCCTTTCTGCGTGGAGGGAAGGCCATCGTCCCCACAGCGCGGCCCTCCGAGGCTCCCCCCTCTGGCGCTGATGAACTCGGGGTGCCCTTGCCTCCTGTGAGCTGCTTCCTGAGTATCCTGGAGATCTTTCCTCATGTCCGAGTTGTCCCGAATGTCTGAGAAGCCCTTGGCCAAGAGCCTCATGCCAGGAGAGCTCTCTGCTCCTCTGAGACCCCACTGTCACTCTAGGCGGCCCCCGAGTGCAAGGGAGGCCCCGCGGCCCTGGTCTGAATAGGAGAACAGAGAGCCACCTTCTGGCCAGAAGCCCGGGCCAGTGCTGAGAGGCAGCACAGGCCGGCTCACTGTTTGTGGAGTCAGTCGGCATACGGCTGCGTGGACCGCCTGCCCGGACCGCCTGCCCACCGCCTCCAGTTATCCCACCCCGTGTCCTCTGTGGACAAATGTCAGCTGCACACCTGCCTTCAGCCGAGGGAAGTGACCTGGAGGCTGCACATGCTTGTCACAGGAGTAAACCTAAGGCCACCACGTGGCTCTCGGGTTTACCGGTGTCAATCCTGACAAACCTTCTTTGAAAAGAAATAAAAATAAAAAGTTAATAGTTTTCAGCCCTGGCTGGTGTGGCTCAGCGGATTAAGTGCAGACCTGAGGACCAGAGAGTTGCCGGTTCGATTCCCAGTCAGGGCACATGCCTGGGTTTCGGGCCAGGTCCCCAGTAGGGGGCGCAGGAGAGGCAACCACACATTGATGTTTCTCTCCCTCTCTTTCTCCCTCTCTTCCCCTCTCTAAAAACACATAAATAAAATCTTTTAAAATATATTTTTTATTTTTTTCAAAAAGTTAATCGTCTTTAAACTAAAGTGGTACCTCAGTACTCATCGTGAATTTGTTCAGCACGCATGGGGAGTGTTGAAACCAATGAGCGGCGAGCGAGAGGCACGTGGTGAAGCCTTTCCCCGCGCGGGGCGGCAGTGTGACTCACACAAGTTCTAGCAAGTGTGACGAGTCCCGAGCAAGCGCCAGGAGCTGAAACGTGTTTTTCTCATCAAAATGCAATGAGTATGAGGTAGGGCGAGGTCTGGAGCCGTCGAGTACCGAGGCGTGGCTGTGTTTTTCAAGGCATTTCAACTGTTTTCGTAGCTAGGTTTAAATAGCAAATTCCCAAAAGGATACACTAAATAAGGGCCCTTCATCACCCTAATTCAGGGTGACCTGTGTAAGAAGAGGGAGCCGGGCACACACACGCCCGTGACCATGGAGACAGGCTATGGTGACATGGCCACAAGCAGGGACAGCAGAGACGCTGGCAAAGAGTGGCAGCCCCAGTGGTGAGGAGTCCCGGGAGCCTGCAGGGGGCAGAGGGGCGGGGCCCAGCCAGCACCCGGGACTGAGAGAGAGGGAACCCGCCCAGCTCTCGGAAGCCCCTGGGCCCGCCCTGGGCCATCGTCACGGCAGCCCCAGCCACCTGACTCGACCACTGTGCGTCTTTTCTGAGGAAGCAGGGCCTTCAGAACACCTGTTCTGATGCTCAGTTAACGCTTTTCTTACTTTCAGTCCCCAGAGTGAATTGCTACACAAATGACAGCCTTGTGAAATCGTCGGGAAGACAAAGCTGTTTTCCCAGCACCGAGCTGCTGCAGAGAGGCAGCACCGCGGCCCTGAGCCTACCACCGGCGTCCACAGGAGGCAGGAGGTTACGGGGTCGTCGTAGGGACCCCGCCGGGAGCACTGGGCCTGGGGGAGACAGGCCGGCAGGAAGCAGGGCCCACAGGTCACCGCAGCGCCTTGTGAACACGGTGGCCTGTCTGGCACACGCAAAGGTCTCCCCCGACATGATTCCGTCTGCACCTCCTGCCACCCCTGCGCTCTGGTCCCGACCAGCCCACTCCTGACCCACAGGTGAGGAGAGGAGGCTCAGCCACAGGCCCTGTGGGTCCCGTGGAGCCTGTCCCCAGTGGGGCTCTGCTGAGGGCCTCTGTGCAGCGATAAGGAACGCTGGGTGTGCCTGCACCCAGCGTGCCAGAGGACCCGGTGCCATGTCCTCCCTCCAGG
The DNA here is from genome assembly GCF_014824575.4 of Sturnira hondurensis. Taxonomy (NCBI): domain Eukaryota; kingdom Metazoa; phylum Chordata; class Mammalia; order Chiroptera; family Phyllostomidae; genus Sturnira; species Sturnira hondurensis. Next base: position 2,281,351 of record NW_028087067.1, read on the forward strand.
CCGAGTGTGACCTTGAGTCTGGGGGGAGACGCACCAGGCAGCCCCGGCTCACGCCTGTGTCCCCATTTCATGACAGGCACACGACAGTTTACATTCAAATTGAATGGCGGTGTGGCCACCACACTGGCCACCTGCGGGCTTCAGGCACATTGGGCTCACGCCGGGGGCTGCAGCACCGGGCCTGTCACGGGGTGGGGTGGGGGACACGCATGGGTCCTCCCTCCCTGGGGACAAGTGGTGTCCCTGCCCCGTGGGCTGCAGGGGGCCACCCCCGTCCCCATCCCCGGCCCCCACACTATCAGCTCCTGGTACTCACTAGCTGTGACAACCAACACGTCCCCAAACATTGTAACTGTTCCCTGGGGGGAGGGACACTGCAAGGTTGACAACTGAGCTAAAGACAGAGCAGGATGCCATCTGTTAGCACCAAAAAAAATAAAAACAAAAATAAAAATAAAGAAAAGAGCAAGCCGTTATTTTTAGAGGAGTCCTGGTACTTACCCGCCCACGCCCAGCAGGTCCTCTGCCGCCCGTCCACACAGGTGCCACCGCGGTCACTGAACAGCCTGCAGGGACAGAAGGTGGCAGCCTGGCCAGGCCTGGCGCCGACCTGCCCACAGGGGTCTCCTCGCAGCAGGATTACAGGATCCCCCCAGAACCTCAGGGGTGCGCTGTCTGGCCCCACATTTCCAGCCTGCAAACCACTGGGCTGCGTGCCCCCTCGTCTCTGAGGTTCGGATTGACCCTGAGGAAAAGCTCTGTCTTATACGACATCCTGATTCCTGAGAGCACTTTCTGTGTGTCTGCTTTAGCCGCTGGCCGGGCTCCAGACCGCTCGATTATGCAGCCCTGGCCGAGCCCCCAGTGCCAGCACGGCGGGGTCCACGCCTCAGCCCTCCTTCCCCACAGCCCCAGCTTGTCACCCTGATTCTGGCAGGTTGTGCCGACGAGCATGGGCCGGCTGCAGTCCTTGGGCTGGCACCATCACGCATGGGCAGCGCTCCTCTCACCAGCTCACCAGCGGCCACCGGCCTGGGGCCACCATGGGACATAAGCCCCTGCTCCCAGCGTCCCCGCTCCCTGACAGAGTCACTGTGGGCCAGACGCCCAGCCCGTGCCCCCTTCCGTGAAATGGGGGGATGGGGTAAGCGTTCCCACAAGGCGGCGGTCTGAGCACAGCATGCCTACTGTCCTCACCGTGCTACAGTGGGACGGGGGGCCGGCTGGGAGCGGGCGGGGGCTGCCCAGAGAGGGAGGGGTGCGGGGGACACACGGTCACCCTCAGGGTGCAGGTGACGGGTTCCATGTGCCTGCTTCCTGCCCGCGCTGCAGGTTCTCACCAGAAGAACACGGCAGTGGCACCTGGCTCACCCTCTGACCTGCTGCGAAAGGGTTAATTCTTCCCCCGCGTGTTGGCGCCGGTCCCAGGGAGCAAAGCACAGCCAGGCCTGAGCCCTGCCAGCTGTCTCCTGCCTTTTCCACCCCAATAAACATTGTCCACACGGCCCTGCAGGGAGAGGCGGGGTGCCTGGTGTGTGTGTGTGTGTGCATGCGTGCGTGCACGGGTATGGGAGGGGTGGCTTCTGAGCAGGAGCCAGAAGTGTTGTGTGCCCCAATGGGTGCTCCCGCTCACGCAGCAAGTCCCTGGAAACTGTCCTAGCGCGGTCACCCCACTGTCCACGCCTCTTCCTCCGGGCCCTCTCAGACTTGAAAGGAGAGAGCAGGGCCACCACCGAGACCTCCACACTGCCCCCCCGCCCCCCGATAACCTGCCCTGTTGGACGCCTGATGAGCGTCCGGCATTGACAGAACGCTTCCACTCCTGGGCCCTGGGCTCCTAAGGACAGGTCCAGCCTCCTGAAGCAGGTCCAGATCACACCCGGAGGTCGCCCACCTGTGAGGTCCCTGGACTCTGATGGGGCAGGGAGCTGTGGTGACCGTGGGGGTGGAAGCCCCGCCTCAACTCCTTGGAGGCTGGAGGTCCAGACCAAGGCCAGCGGACTGGGTGTCTGGGGAGGGTTTCCTGTGACATCCCATGGCGGGGGGGTCTTGTAGTAGGGACGTTGACGCCATTCAGGGGGCCTTCACCTGCAGGACCTCAACCCCTCCTGTGGCTCCACCTCCTGGCACCATGGCCTTGGGGGTCAGGGTGGAACACGTGAACCTGGGGGCACACTCAGCCCACAGTGCTGCCCCAGACTCACCCACGGCTGTGGCTTTGACATCACCTGTCCAGGCTGCTGCTGGGACGCTGGGTGCTGACCCCACCTGCAGGTGCTCGAGCCTGGGACGGCGGGCGGGGCCGGCGCCCGTGTGGACCCCACTCGGACCTGGGCCCTGCTGAGTCTGAGGGCCCCAGGGCAGGACGGGGCCCAGCAACACCAACCCTGGGCTCCTCCGTCGAAGGCACACTGAATGCCGCAGTCCCGCGCTCTCACTGCGGTGGGAAGGAAGCGGTTTGGCCGCCCAGAGGGTGATGCTGCGGGGGGCCCGGGGCTCGGCGGGGCTTCCACACGCATGTGTGTGACGCAGCAACGGTCCGCTGCTCCCGGCCACAGGTCCTTACAGAGCACAGAGGCAAGTGCTCGCATCAGTGGAGTGAGTTCCTGATTCTCAGGAATCTGTCACTTGAGAAATCAGTGAAGACTGGCACCTCCCGGCCCCTCGGACTAAACGAAGGCACCTCAGGGTCTGCGGCTTCGCCCGGCAGTGAAGACGGACGTCACCGGCTCCGTCCGAAGACCTGTCTGTGCTCCACATTCAACTGGCCCCCCTCCTGAAGCCACAGTGACTGTGGGGCAGAGGGCACGCGTCTCTGAAGCCCCGGCCCCCACTCCAATCCCCCAGCACTCGTCCTAGCCCCGGGTCTGGCTCCGCCCGGAGTGACACCCCCAAACCAGCGATGGTGACGCTGGCCCTGAAAGGACCGGAGGCCACCCCTCGCTGCTCTCCAGGACAGAGCCACCCCTCTGTGCTTCGTAGGAGGAAATGGCAACCCAGGACGCTGCGTTTTCAAACAGAAAGATTTTATTTGTGCAGGAGGACAGCAGCTAGCAGTCTGGGGCGGCGTGGGGGGGGGGGGTCCGTCACACAGAACAACATAGGCACCTTGAAAGTATTTGGCGAAGTCTCAGAATTAGCGTGTTTAGTCATCCGTAAAGTGCTAAGAAGAAACAGGTTTCTGGCGAATGGACACAGAGATCACGTTTCGGTCATTGGGCGCATAGAACCCAGGCAGCCGAGCCCACGTGGAGTGAGCTGCACCTGGGGACTCACCACCCACCACGACGTCTGCAGCTGGACCTCGGCAGCAGGGGCAGGGCCCGCACCCCGCGGCCAGCGCCACAGAACAGGCAGCGTTTCAGGCGAACAGGTGCTGACGAGGGCACCGAAGATTGGGCCACGACTGTCTGCGCCTCGCCCACAAGACGGGGACGCACGCCCACTCGAAGGGGGGACATTTGGCGTCGATGCTAGAGCCTGACTGTGGGCAGGCACTGGGCGTTTTGGTTCAAAGCCAACATCATTTATGAAATATAATAGGTTGACTAGAATATTAACTGTTAATTTTTAATAGAAAATGCAGTATAAAAATACTACTTTGTTAAGATATACAATACGCTCACTACGCCGCTTTGGGGAACCCAGCTCACGTCACGTCAGAAAGCGAGTGACACCCCAGGCCGGGCCCCGTGTTACCCACTTCCCTCGCCGTCGGGAACGCCACCCTGGAACTGAAAGGCATAGATATAAATACGAGTAGGGAACCTGCGTAGGAAGGTACTTGGAGAACTGCTGACAAAGCCCTGCACCTCGGGCCGCACTCCACTGCCCCGCACGTCTGTGGCTTGCAGACTCCCTGAGCGCCAGGGCCGGGGGTAGGGCTGCGGCGGCCAGGCCCCTGGCCACTCGGGCATCACCATGTCCCACCTTCTTGGGGAGTGTCACCCAGTTCTCTGCATGAAGAGAAGGACGTACGGACAGAGGGCGCCGTCATCACGGTATTGCACATTTCTTCCCCAAAGACTGCAGAGTGGTCCCTGGTCAACACAGCTGTGGCCGTCACCTGGCCGTCACACGTGGAGCAGGGGGATCTGCCACACCATGATGGAGGAGGCTGGCTCCTCCGGCCGCGGCTGCCGGGCCCTCCTGCCCACCCGCCGGTGGCCCTGGCCCCCGCACGCCACTAGCACCGAGCTGGCCCGCGCCGTCCTGGCTCGCCGCCTGGGGCCTGGCCTGGTGCTGGGATGCCACAGGAGGTCACAGACGACACTGTCCTCAGGCCTGTGCTCCAGAGACCCGGAGGACGAGGACAGCTCACCACTGTGCATCGCACAGCCTGGTGAAGCCCCCAGCCACACGGCGTCGGGGCTGCCCAGGCTCAGGCAGGGCCTGGCCCCCTCGCTGGGGGCCACTTCCTTCTGGTCTTCATCCTGGGGGTCTGTGCCGGGGGGTGGGCTGTCCCTGGGCTTGTCCTTGTCTGCCGTGGGGGCAGCGGTGGCCGCAACCAGGAACTTGACAGGCCCATTGTGTGCATGGTAGGAGACCATGCCCCTCCCTGTGGGGGAAAGGCTCAGCGTTGCCGGGTGCAGCGGGCAGGGGTGGACTGGGCGGCCCACCTGCCTCTCAAACCACTGCCAAAAATCCTGCCAAGAACCCTGACACACGAGTGACAGCTAACGCAAAAATGGCGACCGGGTTATGCTCTCATGGATTGTAGTTAACGCGAACAAAGCTTTCGTGAGGGTGGTCTGAAACACAGGACCGGTGGTCTCTGCTTCCAGCCCATGTCTGATCACAGAAACCGACAGGGAACAAGAAAGGCGAACCACTCTCCCTGGGCCACTCACAGAAATGGGGACACCAAGGCAGAGAAAAACTAGGGAACACAAACGGTTACACACTATGACATATGCCGTGGTAACCCTGTATCTTCTATTGTGCCGTAAGTTTCAGTATATACCCTATGACACTATGAAATAGGAAAACAAAAGGTTGTTCAAATTAATAGATGTAATCTTTACAGTAGATGAAAAGTGTTACTAATTTAAATCATTTTAAGTAACTGCTCAGACAGAAACAGGACCCACGCCAAGGAGCTCAATGAGGTCCCAGGTCATAGGCCAGGAGACGTCTCCTTACCTGTCACCTTGGGGATGCCCTGCAAACGAGGGACAGGCAGGGCCACCACAAGTCCCAGGCTGGTGCCAACCATCAGTAAGCCATGGCAGACGAGCAGGCTGGTCGCAGACAGCCGCTGGTGCCCTGCAGGGCAGACAGGGAGAGCCTGAGGCCAGGGGGCCAGGTGCCAGCGTCCCATATGGAACCACGGTAGACCCGGCCTGGGAGCTCATGCCAACAGCAGCCTCCCAGGGAGCAGGGTCACTGGAGCTCAAATCATGGTGGCACTTCCGTCAGCTGGACGAAGAAGTCCAGGCCAGGCTGTAGGGGGTGCATCCTGGGATGCCCTCAGCAGACACCCAACCAGGGAGCCGTCTGCTCTGCCTCACTCAGCTCTGGTGCCCTGGGTGCACACGTGCACACTCGTGTGCATACACACGCAGACATGCACATGTGCACACGAGCATGCACTGGTGTGTTTGCATGTGTGCACATGCAGGCACACACAGGCCCCCACACAGGTGCACACACAGACACACATGCATGCAACTGCCGCTCCGGTGCCAGCAGGAGGCACCTTTGTCGTTGAGACTTTGCACAGATAAAACTGGACTGTTCTTGTTCAGAAGCACATCCAGGAGGTGACCCTTCACGCCTCGCCCGTGCTTCCCGTTTGTGCACACAAATAAATAGGATCTGACTCCTTGTCCTGTCCCTGGCTTTGGGCTTCGCATCAGGGGTACCCGTGCTGAGGGGCTGGGAAACTGCACATCCCGAACGGATAGCGAAGGAAGTGGGCTGGCCGGGCTGCTGGTTAACCCCGAGGGCGCTGGAGCCCAGGGGTCATGACCCTGAGTCTGGGTATTGTTCCGTAAGTCGAAAACAACCTGGAGTGTGGTTTAATTTGCTACTAAGAAAAGTTACACTGTATATTTTGGAGATTAAACCTTTGTCCGAGGTATCATTGGCAAATATGTTTTCCCATACAGTTGGTTCTCTTTTTATTTTAATACTGTTTTCTTTAGCCACGCAGAAGCTTTTTATTTTGATGAGATCCCATTTGTTTACTCTTTCCTTTATGTCCCTTGCTCACAGGAACAAGTATAAAGGACACATGGACAAAAACTAACAGGGGTGGAAATGGGAGGGAGGTGGGGAGCACTGGGGGGGCGGTGGACTGGGATGGGAGTAAAAGAAAACTGTACTTGAACAATAACTAAATTTTTAAAAAGTTACACTGGTCTCTTAAAGACAGAGGTGCTGGCCGTTCTACCCAGCCCCGCCTCCCCTGGAGGGGGACGCACAGCAGATGCTGAGGGGCTCCTTTAACCCACGGTCTCAGCGTGGCCCCCGTTACAGATGCTGCTCAGAACATCCCGAAGCAGGAAACAGCTGGGCCCTGACGCGAGTTTCTGGGGGTGTTTGCAGCCAGACACGGCCCCCGTCCTTAACTACAGCCCCCGTCCTTACCCACGGCCCCTCCCCTTTGGGACACAAGGGGAGGCTGATGAGCACGCCCTGAGCCTGCTCTGTCCGCTGTGGCTCCAGCCGAAGGGCCGAATCTTCTCCAGAATGAAATTCCACGGGGAAGCGCAGTCCCCACACAGGGCAGAGTTGCAGGTCCCCCAGGTCTCGCTACCAGGGCGGCACTGGCTAGTGTCAAGTTTCCCCGGCTTGGGAAGCGGCCCTCTTGGGAGCTTCTGGAACTTGGCCTTCCAGCAAGAGCTCACAGGACAGCTTCTGTGTCGTTGCCACCCACGCAACCACCCATGTGGGCGCGCTCCGGACACACAGGGACCTAAGCTCCCACCCCAGGGGGCCTCCTGGTGGGTCTCCAGGTCCAGGGCCTTGCCCAGGGCCAGGTTGGACGCTGAGGAAGGCCCTGGACCAGACAATGAGACGGCGCTTTAGTGTGGGTCCGCATGACCCACGGTCGCCTGACAAATACTGTGTCTGGCCCTGATGGTGCAGAGCAACAGAGCCCACCCAAAACAGTGACAGCCTGCACCGGTCTCGGGGTCTTACCCCCACCTCCCCCCACCCCTCCCCCTCCCCCACCCTGGGCCCCACCCCACTCCCTGCCCCTGCAAGACCCTCCTGGTCTGCTGGTTACCTGGCAACATGTGGTGCACAGGGGTGGCTATGTTGATGTCCTGCAGGTGTTCGAGGGTCTCTGTGTGAAACAGACGCAGCGTGGACCCCGAGGTGAAGGCTATCCAGATCCCCACGCCAGCGATGGCCATGTGCGAGACCACCATGCCCTCCTCCTGATGGGCCTCCAGCTGACCCTGCGGAGGCAAGCAGAGGCGAGCTGAGGACGCATGGGACCCTGGACTGCGGAAGCCAGCTGAGACCTGTCCCCCAGCCTGCGTGGAGCCTGGGTCCTTCGTGCAACTCCCCTGCCTACCCACAGCTGGCAGGTGTCCACAGTCCATGCACCCTCGGGGGTCTCTGCAGGTGGCACCTTCCCAAACCGGACACTCCGCAGAGGTGGAAACATAATATCCATCTCATTCTTGTCGCCCTCCCCACCCCGCCCCAGGAGATCAGCAGCTGAAAAAGCTGCACTTCAAAGGCCCAAGAGGAGGGACATGACAGCAGGCACAGGGGCCCATGGGACGCAGTTACTGTGGCCCAGGCAGGCACACCGGTGTCCCTGGCGCCGGGGGCAGCTCCACTGGGTCCTTCCCAGGATGGCGGGCCCTTCCCGCTGAGGCCCCAGGCCCTCCTGTCCTCCCTGAGTCAGCACCCGGCACCCTGGGTGGCCACCGGCCACAGCTCCAGGAGACCAGGTCCCACCCTGCAGGCCCGTCCCACAACCGGCTCTGGGCAGGCACCCAGAGAATCTGCAGGGCTGTCAAGGGACCCAGGCCTGAACCCCTGAGGCACCTTCCGGTTCCTGAACCACCTGAGGGCAGTGGGTCTTGTTAAGAAAACAATTAGAATAGAATCAGCATCCCAGGACGGTCATTGAAGATCAGTCCAAGGTCACAGGGAGGGGTCCTGGGCCATCTTGAGCCTCAGGTCCCGGAGCTGCTACTGAGTTGCTGCTGACCAGCTGAAACCCCAGCTCCAGGCTATAAACACCCAGAGCACCTACCCCATGGACCCACATGGAACTTGACCTCATTTGCATATGGAACTAGCCAATCCCTGTTCACCAGCCGCCATCCTCATTTGCATGAAGCATCACACTGCTTGGGTCCCCTGCATTAACCTGTGTGGTTTGGGTTCCAACCTGAGTCTGCGCCCCTCAGCCACGACCCTTTTGTTCCAGTAAGTGTTTTATTCTTCACTGCGGCCTGAGATTTCACGCTGGTCCACAGACCAAACTTCAGGAGGCTCATCAAACCGGTTCACCCAGCACAAACACCTGCCGCCGACCTCCGCTTCCATCCGGAAAGATCAGTGGCTCTCCAGGTGACACCTGCGACTTAGACCTGAGAGTGGACGTTGCAGCCAGGACACCATCCCCGAGAGACCCTGGACAGGGACAAGGCCCCCAGGGCCTCCAGAGGCGGTTTGGACCACCCCACACCAATGTCTCCACAGGACAGAGGAGGCTCCAGCCTTCTGTTGGGCTTCTTGGGGACAAGAGCCTCCATTTCAATCTTCTCGAAAAAGGCATGGCTTTCCTTCTGAGGACCCCACTGCCAAGATGAGAGGAAGGCTGGAGGGAGGGGCCGATGTCTCCCGGTCCACAGCCAGGCTGTCACGAAATCCTCAAGGACCTCAGAGCAGAGAGGGGCCGGTGGGCAGGAACAGGCGGGAACCGCCCCCTGCGGGTCTATGTGACCAGCTCTCACACCTGCTCGGCCCCTGAGCAGCTCTGCGGGGCCACGCTGATGCCTGCGGGGCCTGAGCTCAGAGCCCGCACGACACCCACACCTCTCCCGACACCCCAACAGGCCCGGGAGTTTCCTCAGGCCTGAGGAAGCGTCTAGCACCTTTCTGCCAGGGGAGGGACGCGGTTTCCGGCAGCTGCTGTGGACCTGGAAGAGGGGCTCGTCCCAAACGCCAGCAAACGCGCAGAACTGCACCCACGTTGTAACTCCAGGCACTTCGTGTTTGAAGAAAGGCACAGACTACGCCCAGCGCAGGAGGCCATGAGTAGCCGAGAGAAAAAAGAAGCCCCTGCCCCACCCCCAAAACCCAGGGGCTTGAAGCTGTCATGGCGAGGCAATTCAGCATCTCTCTGTTTTCTTTCTGCCTCTGCGGACCTGGCGGGGGTGTGGGGAAGAGCAGGTAGGTACAGGGAGTTTGGCTCCTGCACTTTGGCTTGAATAGCCCCCCAGGCCCAGCACCTCTGGGTGGCAGGCCCAGGGCTGCCAGGCCATTCCCGGTGTCCCCACCGCAGCGTGCCACCTGCTGCACTGAAGTCACACTGACACCGTCAGGCTCTGAACTGCTTCTCCCAACGGTGCTGGCCCCTGGCCTCCTGCTCCGCCCAGGCCCGCCCCACCCTGCCCTACTCAGCTCGTTCAGGGCGTCCCTCTGGCACCCCCACCCCGTGGGAACGGCTTGGGCTGTAAGACCCGGAACACCGTGCCAGCCCCTGCGCGGCCGTCTCCCTGCACAACAGGGACTCACCACAAATTTCATTTTTTTAAGGAGCAGATTTCTGCTCCTCTCTCTGTAAATGCATTTGCTTGTTTTGGTACTTAAAGTGCACAGAAAGGAGACTTATTTAGATCCAAACCGACTACTTCTGAGTCTTCAAGATTCCCAGTGCAGGAAGCCTCGGGAGCGCGGGGGAAGTGCCGTTTGGGCTAGAATAGGGTCACAATGACACATTCCGTCCACTGGGCAGCGCCTCAGTGGGAGGGACGGAAACCGCCCTTCAGCTGTTCGGTAGGAATTGCGGGAAAAACAAGGCACTGTTTTTGCAGAAATGTTTCAAAGAGAGACCATTGTATCATACTTTCTTCTCTGTGAAAAGAAACCCGACTACAGGCTAACATGTTATTTCTGGCTCTTTGTATTATGTTTATTCAAATGATAATTTATTGCACTAATGAAAAACAGCCACTATAGGCTCCATTTCTGCTAGGTACTTTTGTAAAGTTTCTTTTAATAATAAAACATACGATATAACTAAAAACTTCCAAAGGACAGTGAAAACTGACATTGCTGTCTGTCACCCACTCTCCCCTGCTCAGAAGTGACGGCTTCTGATGGTCTCTTCGGAGGGGCCTGCACCACAGGTGCCTCAGGCACAGGCTCCATGACCATGGACAACGGCTAACACACGCAGCACGGGTCACCTGGCAACTGCATCTGCCTCCCTCCCCCAGCGGAGCCCTCCCCACTACCTCAGCCACAGCAGGAGGGGGCACGCCCCTCGTTGACCGGTCTCCCCTGCTGGACTCACTGGGGTGTGTCCAGTGCCACCAGACGGCATCGCGGCCCACCTCCCCGAGTGCTGGTGGGAGCTGACTTGTCAAGGGAACCACTGGCAGGGGTGCGGGGGTGGGGGGAGGCTTCAGAGCCAACAGGCGACACAGGACAACTGCCCGGCACCCCCACCCCCACACTGGAGGCCTTGCCCAGCACCTTCCCGGTGCCGTCTGAAAACTGGCTCCTTGTTTCCACGAGTGACTGTCAGCTGTTGATGAGGCTAAGGGGTGTGTGCGTGTGTGTGTACAAATGCACACGTGCGCACACACGTCCGTATTTCTGCATCAGTCGTCTGTGTGCACATCTGTGAGTGTGGGCTATTTGCGTCTCTTTGTGAGCTGACTCTCCACACTCGTAGCCACTGGGCTTCCCTTCTTAAAACTTAGTAAGAATTCTCTTTACGCTCCTCCCACGCTCCCTCACAGATGCAGCACACAGTGTGCACCTCGCCAACCTTTGCTTCTGGTGAATTCCGACACACACGCATCACATGGGAACTGGGTTCTAAAGCTGCCGAACCCAGGGCGCTCTCCCTGCCACAGCAATGCCCCCGGACTGGCCTCTCGCCCGAGCCATCTGCCCAGAGTCTCCCACAGGGCAGGGTCATAAAACCCTTTCTCTGCTTTCTGTAAGTTTGTGTCTGAACATCACATTCACCCGGAACGTTTTGAGGAGCAGAGTCGGGGCCTGAAACAAGCTCCCTCTTCCAATGGCAACTGTCTCCCTGCCATTGGCTGGATGACCATGTACGCCCCTGGCCTGAAATCCCACTCCCATCAAATGCTAACTTTCCACACATCCTCGAAGAGTCTACTACATTCACACTGAGTAGTCTTTCACGTAAGCAGGGAACAATTATTCCCACGCCAAGTGGAATTTTCTAGGTAATGCTGTCTTTCTAAGGCAAACTTGGAAGGAACTTTCTCTGAACCTCACAGAGGCCGAGGAGGGCCCTGGGTACGGAGGCGGGACGCCAGCCCTGGACGGAGATCGGGCCAGTCGCAGGGCTCCGTCACCACACAGCACGCCCCTCCGCCACTCACCTGCACGGCATGCGTCTCTGCGCTGACGATGAAAACCTGGCCCCCGGACGCGGCCCACAGAGTGTCTTCCGTGATCAGCAGAGTCCTGACCGGCAGCACACCCAGCCTCACCACTTTCTGAGGCTCAGAATCCCAGGACCCATCTTGAAAGGAAACATTTCTTTTAGTTTCGTTCACGTGCAGTCACCCCTACACAGGGACAGGGGAAGGACCGCAGACGACTGTCATCCCAGATGACCAGAGATCACCTTCAACTTTGATGCTCCGATCGGTTCTGGGGTCCAGAGTTCCCAGAGTGCATGCATCTCCCTGGCAGCCCCGCCGACCCCAGCCCTGCGCTCAGTGCGCCCCACACAGATGATTCACCCCAAGCCTCAGCTTCCTTGTCAGTGAAATGGGGACAGTGGTGCCACGGGCCTCAAAGGTGGTCACGGGAGCTTACGCCGTGAAGACGCGACCAAAACTCAGCAGAGCCCCTGGCAGACAGAGGGCCGACGCACACCACTGTTCACGGTAACAATGTGCAAAAGGATCGAGTCGTCGTTAACGGAATTGTACCCCAAATAAACGGGCAAACTTTGAAATATCCCCATCTCTGCTTGTTCTTTAAAATACCCCTCGATTTACTATTATAAGGAGACAACAGGGCTTCACTCAAAATGATGAACTTGCTCCCTCCCTAAAACCCAGCAACTGGTACGCATCCTGGCTTGAAAATGTTTTCAGGGCTCCACCGATGAGGTTTATCACAGTTTGCACGGGGTGTGAGCCGACACACAACCCGGGGAGCAGCACACCACCAGTGAAGCCAAGGTTCAACACACATCTTAACAGTGGCTGATGTAGCTGCCCCGTGAACAGTGACAACCAATTCTTTAACTTCCAAACTGACTGTGAACTAAGCCACCACGTCTACAAACTGCTCATCCACCAGTGCCTCCAGCCCCTTCGTCCAGGAGAAGGGGTCCAGGCCGGGTCCCCAGCTCAGATGTCCCTTCTCTGTTCCCAGCCTTTCTTCCATCTGACTCGGATGGGGGACAACCAGTCAGACCCAGGCGAGCAGACACCAAGGGACACACTTTGAAGTTGAGATTCAGCTTCAATAAGATGCCTGTTTACCTTGCACCTGACAGGTGCTGCTTTTCCTACCACTGAGGGTGAGACCTGCACCTGCAGACAGGTCGCCATGCCATCTGCCATATGGGGGCCTGGACCCAACCCACTGAACCTCTGAGGGTGCCTCTCCAAGGAAGTGAGGCTGAAGGTCAAAAGGTCAAGTCCACGAGAGTCTTCAGGGCAAAGGGACCAGCTGGCCAGTGCTCACTTCTCAGGTGGGAATGGACTGGTGTGTCTGAGTAACAGAAGCCACGTGCCTGGGGCAGAGGGACCTGGCGGGGGGCCGGGCACCCCAGCAGCTCCAGGGGCACAGGAATGGGATTTCATCTGCGCACGTGGGGTGGGAGTGGGCATGCCTGACGCAGGTGGGATGGTGTCGGAGACAGGAGGGACACACAGCAGAAGTGAAGAGGAGGCCTCGTGGGTGCGAAGGCCTCCTCCGAGAAGGCGGCTGCCGAGGTGAGCAGGACGGCTGGACGCAGCAGGCGGTGGGAGCGCCGTGCGTCCAGCTTGGAAACAACAGCACTGCGGTCCCACTAAGGGTCAGGTGGAGGCCCCAGGCAGATGGCCGGATGAGGGGCAGGGCAGCAGGCCTGGCTGTGGCCACTCTGGGAGTGGGTCACAGAGGCCACAGGGGCGCCCCGAGCACCTGCTGAAGCCCTGATTCCTGTGTGGCATGATGGGGGGCCCACGGGAGAGGATGTGGGCTGGCTGAGGTCATGAGGGTGGGGCCCACCATGGGAGGGGGGCCCTTGGATGCTCAGGAGGAAACCAAGCCCTCACTGCCACCTGAGGATGCAAGGAGAAGGCTCGTCTGCAGGCGGGAAGTGGCCCGGCCAGACACCACGCCTGTGGCACCTGAACCCATGGCTGTTGGGAGCCGACCAGCAGCCGTCCCTCGACACAGTCGGGACAAATGAGAGGCATCTGCACAGCAGAGGCAACTGCGGCTGGACTTCCTGTCTGTCTCTCCCTGCGTGTCTGTCTTTGTGATTAGTAGGTGGTGGGATTGTTAGACACCTGCATTTCAGGGTCAATGATCTGCATAATTCCAATGAAATTATACAAGTGATTTCTTGGCCATAGAACAAAGTCCCCCCTAATGGGGCAGCCCCTGAATGTCTAAAAGTTGATGGAGTAACAGCCCCTCCTCCACCTTGGACAGGAATATGTATTAATGGAATTAAGTAAAGAGGCAGGGGAAGCTGGTTAGCTATTACAAACGAAGCACGTAGAAACAATTGCCAAGGAGTCAGAGTCCATAGTACATAAAGAAATATTTCAGAAAGATAGCTAAGTTAGACATCACAAAGGCCTTGTGATAAATTTCCTAGAACCTCTGCTCAGTCTAGCGCATCCTTTTGCCCCATGCCAAATTCTAAGAACTTGAATAATTAAGAACACATTTAAAGCTCTGTACATACAACTAGTTCTAATTGTCTGATTAATGGCTCTCCTGGTCACAACAACCTTTGTTTAGCATAACTGAATCTATGGAATTTCCTGTACTTTTCCTAGTTACCTCTGTATTGTTATTTTCTGTTTAACTGATCATGCCATATACCTATTATGCAACAACCTCTATAAAAATAAAGCTTAAATCAAACTCTGAGAGTTCGGTCAGACCCACAGAGGCTGGCTGTTCTCTGGCGTCCGATCGGGCATCTGACTATTCATTCATCACCTGCACTGTCCATCCTTGGGGACCCTGAGACCTGCCGAGGCTGGACCCCGGCATATGGGGAGGTCCCCTAGATGCAGAGCTGTGACACAGGACACCTGCAACACTGGTGCGGCAGCACCCCACCGTAGGACCCCTCACCTTGTGCCTTTGCGTAGACGGCCACGGCCCCGTCGACCAGGCCCGCGTACAGGTGGCGAGGCGTGCAGGCCAGGCTCATGACCGTGGCCTTGTCAGGGGCGAAGAAGTGCTGCAGCCGCACCTTCTTGGCACCAGGGCTGCTTCTGTAGACGGAGATGCTGGCAGAGAAGGGCGAGCTGTGAGCACAGCTGCCGTGCGGGGGGAGCTGGGCGCCTGCTGCCGGAACAGCACCTGTCCTGGTCGGGACGCCTGGCCGGCCCTGCGTCTCACCCTACGTCCCACGCCCAGTCCTTGGACAAACGCGAGCTACACCTTGAACCCTAGCCCTCTGACCTCTTCCCTGCATTTTATAAGAAAAATTCTGGGTTATAAAAAGCTAGCCCTTCCTCAGACTGGGAAATTAACGCCAGGAAAACCACGTCAGCTCCTTTGAGGCACGTCTGTGGGCTCGGTTACGACCAGGCTGCAGCTCCGTCTGTCCCCAGACGCAGGAGCCACGCACTTCACCAGCACACGGGGGACCCTCGCCACATCTGTCCCCTCAGGCAGAAGGGACTGCTGCCCACCCTGGCCCAGCGCCGGAGAATGTGACCCACCTTCCCTCCTCCGTCCCCAGGCAGACGGTGGGGAAGCCCAGCGCACTCCCAGAGGGGCTCCCCGGCTCCGTGGCAGGGCTGGACTCCAGATTTTGCTGCTTGGGGACGTGGACCATGCACAGGACACGGGACTCCACATTGAAGCACTCGATGACTTTGGGGCTGGAGCTATGCAGCGAGACGATGGCAATCTGGCCCATCTGACTGGTGCAGCTTCCAACCTGGCCGGGGGCGGGGGAGGGAGAAAGGCCCGCAGATGGGCCGCAGCACGAGGAAGCCCCGCACGGCCCGCCAGGCCCGGCCAGGCCTGGACACGGCCGCCTCACCGGGACATGAGTGAGGCCCAAACAATCTGCTACCAGAGCCCCTTCTCTGCATGTTCATCAGGTCATTTTTTCTTTTAATTTTGATAAAGACGGAGTTTTGAGTTTTTTTAAATCCACTCCTCACCCTGCACAAAGGTACTCACACACAAGGCCTTACACAGTGGACGGGCATCGGCCTTCAGCACCTCCCACCAGACCGCACCCGACATCAGTGGTGACGATGGTCCCCACGGGGCTGGGCACCCACCCGCCACGCGCTGCTGTCCTTCCCTCCCACGGGCCTTGCTGCTCGGTGCCCATGGCCCCGAGCCTCCCATTCACTGGGTCACCAAGGCCATCAAACTTAGATTTAACTCTTTCTAAGGGGGGAGGAGTCGGGGCTGGGTGACAGAAAGGACTGGCCAGAAGGGGAGTGCCCGCTGGGGTACCAGGAAGCTGCGGGGTCAGGGGGTGGCTGTTCTGCAGTCCACCCCTCGTGCCAGCCGGTTCTGGGAGTGTGGTGACCCCTCCTCACTCGCGCCATGCTTTCTCCCCATTACGTAAGCTTCCTGCTTTGAAGCCGCTCTGGGGCAGGACAGTACAGTGCCCGCTGCGCTCTGGGGACAGGGCGTGTGACCAGGAGAGAGAAGGGGCCCCAGTTCAAGGTGCAATGAACCAAGACAGTATCTCTGAGAAGTCTCAAACCCTGAGGGCAGCACGCCCAACCCTTCACTCTCGCTGGAGGGCAGCAGCCTCCGGTGACAGGTTACGCCTTCCTGCCCCCTCACCCAGGAGCCCGGACCCAGCAGGAGACTGCCAAGGGGCAGGACACTGGGGTCCCCGGGGAGGGGGTCCTCTGGGTGACCCATGGGGGGCCATGGGATACCTCAACACATACCAGGGGAGGAATCCCGTTGGTTGGCACCAACCAGAAACACCCACTGGCAATGTGGCATAATTCAACTGCAGTATTTTATGGGGAACAAATTCACTTTATGGCTAGATTTCCAGCAAGAAAAGCCAGCAGGGCCTTGCGGGGCGGTGGGCCCGTGTGGCTGAGCGGCCCAAACTGAAGAAACACTGAAGTTCCTCTCACAACAGTTACGCTGGCCGTCTTGGGACTGAACTTAACCTGGCAGAGCTTTCCGTGGAAAAAGAAGAGGGCGACACGCTCATTCCTGAAAACCCCACTTCTTCCCCAACAGCGACAGCTCCCCGTCAGGGCCCGTGACTTCGTGTTTAGATGCGTGACCTGGGACACGTCAGCCGGGGCGACACGCCCCCCGCCCCCGACAGAGGCTGGCCCACAAGGCTGCGGGAAGCAAGCGAGGGCGTCTCACCCATAAGGAGCCCTGGGCGGCGGCTGTTGGGTCCGGCCGGCCCGCACGCCCCAGGAGGGGCTCGGGGTTGTAAGCGGCACACTCCATCTGCGGGGACAGAAGGAGTCGGCTGCGTTGAAGCGGGACCGGGAGACACGTGTGTAAACGGACGACAACACTCCCACGTGAGGTCAGTCCTTAGCCAACACCAAAATGCAAAGACTAAGGCATGGGTCTTAGAAACCAGACTTTTAGACACAAACACCTGAGTGAGCTGCTTCGGCCTTTAGTATTTTACCTCCAGACGGCAGAGCCCGCGGGGACGGGGTCCCAGCACGTGTCCTGGGCTCTGTACCTGGAGGGAGGTGGCAAGTCCCTGCCCCCCCCAACCGACCACCCTTCCCTCCCTCCTGGAGGGGACCCCTCCGCCCCGGGTGTGGGTGTCGCCACAGAGCAGAGGAAGAATTAACGCCCCTTGTGTACTGCAGACACACTGCGTGCCCAAGCCCATGCACAGGGACGCGGAGGAAGTGCCGCCGCCCTGGAGACAGCGTGTGCATCACGCAACACGAGGCCTCCAGCCAACTGGATGCTGCCCGTCACTCACACGAGGGTGCACACGCATGGGCTGTGCTTCATGTGCACACCTGCTTCACACACATGTCCCACACACTCCGCTTCACGCCTGCACCCGCTTCACACATGGCCCCAGCACCAGCTCCAGCTCATGACCCCGGAGCAGGAGAGGCCCCACCCCTCGCTGGTCACTCGCTTGCTTCCCTCTCTGGACGAGGACCTCCCGCCCATCACCTTGAACTCCTGCTGCTTGGCCACCGTCACTGGCATGTGTCCCACGAGGAGGGGGTGTCTCTCCTTCCTAATGTGGTTCCCGTCGTCCTCCACACAGAACCAGCCCATGTGGTTGTCCTCCTCTGGCCACGTGCGGGGAAGGGAGCAGGGACAGCAGTGACTGCCAGGTGGCAGGTTGACTCCGCCCCACATGGCAGGAGGCGGGAGGGCCGGCCGCTCTGCCCCGGGAGCAGCGACAGCCCCTCCTTCCAGGACGGACGGCGTACTGCCTCCCTACTTGGGACAGGGCCATGGCCTCTGGGAGCGACCGAGGCACCAACGTGCAGGGCCCTGACCTTCCTGTGTGAACAGCCAGGACTACTGTTTGTCTTTTTCCTTTTTGTAAAGCGACAGACACGCTTTCATTCAGAGATGCACAGAGAAGCTTTCTAACACGGGATGAGACTCCACCTGCAGAGCGAACTGTCCCTCTCAGCTGTGGGCCCGGAATCCGCGCAGGAAAAGGGGCTCGTTTTCAGACACAACTGACTGCCCTTGGACAGCGGCCGTCCCTGTTTGCCGAGCCACCTGAGCCCAGCTGGTGCAGCCCTGACCGGTTCAGGGGAGAGGAGGGGAATGCGGCCGTCCCTCCCACTGGCCACGGCTCCCGCGGCCCCTGCTCCTCTGGACTTAATCTCCCGTTAGTAGTTTGTTATCGGTGCGTGTGCCCATGTGCATCTGAAAGAACTCCACACACACAGGCACACCCAGCATCCTGACTACTCAGATCTGAGAGTACAGATTACCAAACTACCACGTCAATACACATCAGCTTGTTACACACCCACAAAAGGGCAAAGCTAACGAACGTGGGAGCGGGAATATGATGATGAAGCCGCCCCCGATGCTGCTGGACCAGCCGGTCCCACCTGCACCTCGACCCCCAGGGGAGGGCACAGCAGAGGCGGGACGAGCCCTTCACTCTCTGGTGTGAGGACCTGACCTGCTGGGCCCAGGGCTCCTGGCTGTGAGCAGCCTCGGCTGACGCGGGTGTGTGGTTGCAACACCAGGGCGGGCCCTTCCCTGCACCCCACGAATTATCACATAAACCTGGGCTGACCCCTTGGGCTGGAATTACTCTTCTTGTTTGGAAGCGTGCCCATGGCCCAGGGGCTGGCTTGTCGGTTTACCTCCCCAGCACTACCTCCGTCTCTCGGGCACGCAGTCCATCCTCACGCAGAGCGCTGCAAGGGACTAAGACCTGCCCTGCCCCACCCCGATGCCTGCCCTCAGGGAGGTGCCGCTGCTCTTACCCAGGGCGAGCTTGGCCAGCTGCAGGCTGCTTAGCCACGACTCCTTGGCAGCCGGCGTGAAGGTGCTGAACACAGCTGTGAAGAAGGTGGGCCGCCCAGACCTGCGCAGGGGCGGAGCATGTGTCACAGGGGGACGTGCCCCTGGCGGGCTCCTTGGGCCATCGGAGGCCAGCAGCTGAGCCCAGCTGAGCAAGCGCCTCCTGCGGGCAACGTGGGCCGCTCTGCGCCGGGTACTCACTTGTCTTGCTTGCCCGGCAGCTGCAGCTGCAGCCGGCAGCAGTCGGCCGCACGGATCTCCTCCTCCTTCTGCAGGACAAGCCGCTGCAGCCCCGCTGTCCAGTCGTGGACCACGGCCTGGTTCAAGTTCTGCGAAGGAAACAGGAAGCGCATGGGGGTGGGGACGGCGGGCAGCCCTGTCACATGGAAAACCCGTGTCCCAGGACAAGAAAGAAGCCCTGGGGGAAGGGCCGCACGGCGCGCACCCAGCCACTTCCGTGACAGCACGGACCCTCGGGCCTTCCACCCAGATGTTGTCCCACCCCGTCCAGTGTGGGAAACGGCACAGCATCCGGTGCCAGCACACACGTGAGCTGACAACGAGTTACAGGCAGCAAGAGCCCGTGCGGCCCGGTGGCTGGGCGGCGGCTACCTGGTAGTGCCCCTTCAGGTCCCCAACAAGCTGCGCGATTTGGCCGACCACGTTGAGGTCATGCAGCAGGTTCTGCAGGTCCTGGTACAGCTGCCCGGGCCCCGCGTAGACCTTGTCTGCAAGCAAGCAAACCGAGGTGCCACGCTCAGGCCAGCGCGCGGGGCAGCGGCCCAGAACCACCTTCAGGGAACCTGGAGTTTTTAAAAAGTGAGTATTTTCCAGCATTTAGAACTTTTTGGTAGCTCTTCATTCTGAAGTAACTGTGATGTACAGAAAAGGTGCAGAAACAGCAGTGGCCTTCTCGAATGCCCCTCCCCCACGCCCCAAAGTGGGAACTTGCAGAACCTCAGCAGCTCCCTCACCGCCGGGAGCCACCTGGTCGGCACACCAGCCCGCTTCGTCCGTTCTCTGGCCCCAACCCAGTCGCGGCCCCTGGGCCCCTGAGCTGAGGTTCCTCCTCCTGAAAGGCCCCCATTCGAGGTCGGCCCTGGGACATTCTCTGTCTTTCAGACCTTGGCGTGTGTGAAGGACGCTGGTGAGTTGTTTTGCGACCTGTTTTGCCTGATGTTCGTCACTTGTAGCACTTTTCAGAGGTTGTTGATGTTGGTGAGAAGTCTCTAGAAACGATGTTTAATCTGAACCAAACTTCCAGTGACGAGGGTCATTCAACAGCAAAACGAATACCCAGGAGTCCTTTTCTCAAGTGAAGTAAAATGGGTAAAGCCAGGTCTGCAGTGACTTGCTGGCTGTCAAATGCCCCATGGGGACAGCCCAGCTCTGGCTCCGGGCCAAGGCACTGCCATCGTCACCCCTGGGGAACAGATGGCACTGGCGGAGAACACCGGGCTCAGATCGGCAGGGGAGCAAGCAGTCCCTCAAGCTGAATTACCGCTGCTTCCTGGGCTGTGTCTCACGCTGTGATTTGCTGAATTACACGCATTGGCACCTGCACCAGGCCCCAGGCACACATGTTCAGCTCCTCCCACTTCTGGGCACAGTGACGACGGCCCTTCCTCAGGCTGAGATGAGGAGGCTGGTTCCTAGGCCCTACCCTCGGACCCGGGCTCCCACCGCGTGCACCAAGGGCCCCTGCAGAGCGGGCTCTGGGCAACCCACCCCCCTCTCGCCCTTCCCAGCGCCTGCTCGGTCCCAAACAATAACGAACAGACATGACTTTCCAACACTGGGTTCAGAGCACAGTCATCCCTACAGCAGGACAGCCACGGGGACGTCAGCCGAGGACGAGCGTCCTCATGCAGCAGCATCACACAGCAGCATCGTGCACGAGGGGCGGGCCACCTGGCCGCACCCTGACTCACGCGGGACTCAGCTTTCTCTGCGAGGACGACAGGGACTCATGGATGGTAGCCAGGAGCCCGAGAGCCCGAGAGCCCGAGAGCCCGGGCCTGAGCTGCACAGAGCGCTCACCACCAGCCCCCGGTGCCGCAGGCCCTCTGTGCCGCCAGCCCTGGGCAGCTCAGAGCAAACCCTGTGCACGTGCCCGTGAGTGCGCGCGCGGCCCAAGGTCACAGCACGCGGATACTGGCAGTGGGACCGGAGCGCCATCTCCTGAGCCAAAGAGAACTTGAATTTGCTAAAAACACGTATTTTTAACCTGGAAGGCATTTCAGGGACCGTTTCACCTCACATGCCTCCTCTCACAGCTCAGAGGGAAAACATATACCCCCTATGTACAGGGAACCGGGAACACTGGGGTCCGCACCCTAAACTGGGGCTCCCACACCCGGCTGCAGCCTGACCAACACAGCGACTGCACTGCACTTCGCAGAGACGCTTCCAACCCAGACCGGGACCCCCGAAGGGCAGTGGCAGGGCCCCCGCACGGCCCTGCGCCCCTGGGAGAACACACCCCCATGCAGCCAGTCCCCGAGCTGCCCCTCTTGTCCCTACACAGACAGGTCACGGGGCCTCAAAGTTCCTGTGTTTTCCTCCTCCAGCCCCACCCTCGTCCCCTTGGCATGGACCACAGGGGCCACCGAGGTGGGAGGTGAGGGCTGCAGCTGGGATGAGGTCTCTGGGTGGGAAGTCCAACACTGACGCTCAAACACTCTCGTCCCTCCTCAAGGCTGTCGGCCAGAGCAGAGCAGAGTCCCACGGCCCCAGGTGACCCCGGGGGAAGCAAGAAGCCCCTCAGTGTCGTTCATGCTCTGAAGGTGCCCTCACTCCTCCCACCCCCTCCCCCGGCCACACCCTGGAGTGTCCAACTCAGCTTCGTCTCTGCTCCAGCGCCAAGCGGACCCAGGCGAGTCCGGTGAGCGTGCGACCAAGGAAACCAAGGAAGACGAGGTAAAGATCTGAACGTTTAAATGGCGCCATCTGAAGACGCAGAAACAAAGCCCCGGGAAGGTCGCCGAACACCCTGTTGTCAGTGTTCAGTGTTCCACGGGGAGCTCCCATCCACGGAACCGCAGGGGCCCCAAGGTGAGGGAAACTCGGCCTGGTTTTATGTGCACTGACAAAAGGAAAGCGGAGAAAGAGGGAGGGATGAGCACTAGGTGCAGCCGACAGTCTGCAGACCGCTGAGAACCGAGCACACGATGCGACTGCGGACGCATCTCCACGCACCCTGACACCTGTGTCTCACGTCACCCCGGCAGGTTCACGGCCGCCGCCACCGCTGCCACCGCCACTGCCACAGGGCGAAGGAGAGGAGTCAGGCGGCCCAGGCCTCACTGTGCACAGCCAGTGCCCACTCGGGGGGAGAACCTGGCTCCTACCTGCTCACGGCAACGCAGGGCAGAACCAGAACTGGGGAAACGGAACCGGCCCAGGCGCAGGGGCGTCATACCCAGGGGTGCCCGCTGCCCCCACCCTGGCCGGAGACACGCTGTGCAGGCCTGCCCGCAACTGCCCGCTGACTCTGATGACCGTGCCACCCATGGCTCCCCACTTCCATGGGGTCTGTGTGCGGTATTGGAGGCCTGTTCCATCCCAGGTCACCACGGGGGTGGGGGGCATTGGGGGCATCACTTACGTGGCTTCGCGGTGGCCACCACAGCCAGGCTCTCGGGTGGGTGCTCAGCTGGGCCCTCGGTGCTGCCATACTCCACGACCACCGCGTGTCCCAGGGGCACGCTCCACTTCAGCAGGTGCCTCTGACCGGCCGAGAGGAGTGTGTGGCCGTCGTGCGAGGCGCTGCAACAGACAACCGCGGGCAGCAGCATGAGGACACGGGACTCCCCGACCTTCGACCTCCCATTGCAACCCAGAAGCTGTCCAGTCATCATGCCTCTCACTGTCCCCAGGACGCAGGCGGCCACCTGCTCACGGGGAGGCCCCCACCTAGAGCTGGGGGCAGCTCTGTCTACCGTCTGTGCAGAGAGCACAGGAGACGTGTTGGCAGGACCAGCCCCCCACAGAGCTCGAGGGACGCACGCCGGCTGCTGCCCACCGGTGGCTATGTGAGCAGACGCCCAGTGCCCTGCCAGCCTCTGCCAACGGGAAACGCCCAGTGTGGCTACAGTTACTCTCACGTTGCTGCACATGGGTTAACTCTGAAGCCCTTTCTTCACTCCCAGGCACAGTGTAGCCCTTACAATAAAACCAAATCCTACCGTGGCTAAAAAACACACGGAGCGGGTAGAAATTAAGTGAAAAAAATCCCACGGCCCATACAGAGCCTGCAAGCAGAGAAACATGAGGCTCGCTGGACAGTCAGGCGGGGCCTGCCGGGGGGGGGGGGGCGGGGAGACGTCTCCATTCTTTCTCTGTGTGACGATGACACCCAATTTTTCTTCAAGGTGCGTGTGTTTTAAGAAAAACGAGGAGAGCGAGCCAACACGCTGGGTGCTGCACACGGGACACCTGACTTGCTGGGAGCCCTTGGCCCCAGCCACCGCCCCTCTGAGAGCTCAGGGCTCCCAGTGCCAGTCCCAGTCCACGCAGGAAGCGGAGGGGAGCAGCGCCACTCAGACATGGAGCCCCAGCAGTGTGGGCTGCGTGTGAACATGCATGTCTATTCAGACACGGCTTTCCTCCTGCATAAACAGGGGCCTTGTGCCTGTGGGGCTCCAGGGGCCCCACTCCTCCCAGGCTGGACGACTGTTTTCACAAAGTCAGGGGAAGGAGGCACTGGGATCGAACTCTCAGGAGCCCAGCTGCTCAGGGTGACCAGCCACCATCGGCTGGACGCCACCGTGGCAGGTGGCAGGCCAGGTCTGCGTGGTGGCAGGGGTGCGAGGGTGTTGTCAGTGGTGAACGTCTAACCACCTGCTCTCACTGCAGCCCGGGGCTCCGACCGGCCTGGCCACCGGCTCCACAGCGGGAATACGCCCAGTGGAGGCCACTTCACGCTCCCTGGTCTGGCCCCCAAAGCTCACAGACGCTGAGCTGGCCCTCGCCACCATCCCGTGGGGCCCTAACAGCCTTCGGCTGGGTCCCCAAGGCAGCACCACCAGCAGCGAGCTTTCCGTTCCCCTCGAACCCGTCACTTCCCCACGTCTGGAGACTTTTCACTCCTCGGCTGTCCCCCACCAACGACAGAGTCCCATGAGCTGGAGAGCAGCTCAGCCGTGGAGCCATGTCCCGTTCGAGGACTGCCGAAGGGCACGTGCTCATTCCCTGGTTTACACGGGTGTGCACGGGCCCACTTGGATGCCGCGGGAAGCACACTCACCACGCGCAATTACGGAGAAGCAGCCAAGGAGAGAGACCCAGACAACAAGAACAGCAGGAAGGGGATGAGGGCTGAGCAGGGTTACGGAGAAGCCCAGCTTAGTTCCAGCCTCGGCCCCAAGTTCACAGAGAAACCACCCGAACGCCCCCAGTTCCTGCCCACACGGACCGGGTGGCACAGGCTGGGCCCCTGGAAACAAGCCAGGCTGGTCCTGGAGTTCGCCCCCCATCGCAGCCAGTTCCTACATCCGGACATGGGGCTCGGACCGCGCGAGGGCAGACCCTCGTCCTCACCGGGCGCCGACCGTGACACACATCAGCACATCATTCAGCATCAGCAGCCGGCGCTCCTTGGTTTTTGTGATTTCCCCTCGGTCGTTGTACACGGTTTCGATCACGGCGTCGGATCGGATGAGGTATCGGTTCCCACTGCTGAGGAGCTGAAGCGTGGACGCTGTTAGCACCGGGAGTTTGTCGAAGCGCAGAGGACACACGCAGCCCCACCCGATCTACGCCTACAGCGGCAGGGGCTTCGCAGGCATCTCTGTCCCGCGACCCGCACGCTCCCGCCCGCACGCCACGGGAGTACTAGAGAGCTCGGAAGGTGGCTTTTTGTAACCCGAAGTTTACAGACAGGCTCCGCAACTCCGAACGCCGAATCTCACTCCCTGCGAACACATTCGGGGGCGGAGCCAGCCCTGCAGACGGGGGCTCCCCCTGCTGTCCGTCCCGGAACGTGGGCAGCGCCCCGAACAAACTGGCCCTTCTTCCCCCCTGACGTGCGGCTGAAGCCCACCTGCTCTGTAAGGCGCTTCAGAGCGAAAGCGCTCCCTCCCCCGCAGACGGCACAGTGAGACAGACCCCTCAGTCGTGACCGGTGCCCCGTCTTACTTCCCTGAGCCCTCAAAACACCCCCGGCTCCCTGGAGAGGTGCTCCCTGTTCCCCAGTTAAATGACAGGCCATGGAGGGTCAGACTATTAGCACAAGGTGGCCCCCTAGGAAGTCCGGAGCCCTCAGGGCAGAACCTCCTGATCTCACCCTGCACTGCCCCCCTGGCCCCCCGAGGTGCAAGCCCCACCCTGCACGCCCCCCAGCTCTCCGTGCCGCACGGCCTCCCGACACCCCAGGACCACAGGGCGGCATGAAGCTATACAGACACTACCACTGAATGTGAGCCTCTGCTTATAAAAAGTCCTACAGAGATCACCTGTTGCTTCAAACGCATCTTACAGTTAAATTACTGAACGTCCCCACCTGGCAGGAAATGAACCCTACTGACAGAAGAAGGCTGATTTGGCGATAGCGCCCATTCTGTGGAATTATTCAGCCCGGCTCATCTACACCAGCATCCTCCTGTGGCCCCAGGAACCGCACGGTGAGGCGGCGCCACGTCAGACCACGGCACAGAAAAGCCACTCGGCGAACAGGAAGCTGGCACCCAGCTTCGCTCGGGAACCGCGTTCGCCCTGCGCTCTGCCCGGTTTCGCACGGTCTGCCCTCTTAGCCCAGGCACAGATGGATACCAACAAAAAACGTGAAGTGTGTGTGATGCACTACTCGTGAACATCTCAACGGAAGCCCTGCATTTGAAAGCACAATTCGGCTGAGAGAGTGGCTCTTAACCCTTTCAGGGGTCCAGGGTCCATCTGAGGAGCTAACGAACCCGTGAACCCCTCTTCTGGGGAACGCAAAGACTCTGGAGCTGAAGCCGTGTCCGGTGCCGGGACCTGCTTGCAGCTCCATCCGCCCCGGGGGCCCCGGGCCGAGGGAGTAGTCCCCACTGCCCCAGAGGGCGGCAATCAGTGGCCTGTAGGAAGAAGCAGAAGCAACCTCAGCCCAGAGACAGACACGCTCAGCAACCTTGTTCAGGTATCTCTCGTTGACGGCTTTTGCTATCTGTTTGATTTCGCAGCGTTGATCCGCGTCTCTCTTCCTCTCATTCAATTTCTCCGCTAACGTTTCGAGCTCCGTCAGCGCCATCTGCAGAGGCAGCCTGTCTGGGTGTCCTGGGGACGTGCTCTTCAGCATGTCCTTTGGGAGAAACGAGGCAGAACGGAGAGGTGACCACCTGCGGGGGGGAGGGGCCATCTTGCCTACAGACCCCCAGCCCCACCAGTGACCTCGGCATGGCCTAGGAGGGGGACAATGACTCAGCTACTTCTGGGAGAGAAAGAAGACACGGGGGAGGGACACACACTAAATGAAACACGACCTGGCTGCACACTTCAGCGGCTCCTGCAGAAACAAAGCTCACTGACTACGCGGCCCTGCTCATGAAGAGTCCTCAGTCAGTGTGGGCCCGTCAGGCCCCGGGCAGAGCCTCCCACCTGACTGCACCAGGACCCAGGGAGGGGACGGCCACGTGCCTGGCCCCCCTGTCCAGACAGCTGCCCAGTGCCCCGAGCCGCTATCCTGTAATAACCACCCTCGGCTTCACCCCAGGGCGGCTCTAGGCAGAGACCCTGACCCCCTGGGGTTTCTCAGCAGTGAGGGGAAGGGCCCCTTCCAACCACAACCAAGGTCATGCCGACGCGGCGCCTCTTGGAGGGCCCTAGGTGGCTTCAGGGTGGGGAGCTGGAGGGGGGAACTGAAGTGACCACAGTGGCCAGTGATGTGGGTCTCAGTCACACACCTCCTGTGTGGAGCCCCTGAGACAACCCTACAGAAAGGGTCTGGTGGGGTTTGGGGTTGGGGGGCCGCACAGGCACTGGCAGCCACAGACCCTGCCCACTCCCCGCCCACACAGCGGTGGCCCAGAGTGGCAGCCCCTGTAACAAACCAGTGAAGGTCGGTGCCTTCCTGAGTTCTGGGGGCCCTTCCAGCCGGAGGAGGGGTGCAGGGGCCCCAGTGTGGAGGCTGCGCTGGACAGACCAGATGACCTGGGACCTGCCACTGCCTCTGGCATCTGAAGTGGGGCAGGGCCCTGAACCCCCAGTCGGCCAATGCCCAGGGGCTCGGTGCCTGAGCTGAGCCGCAGGGCGGATGCGGTACCTGGAGCAGCAGGATGAACTGTGGGAACCTCTGGATGGGCCTCGTCATCAGGCTGTAGAGTGTGACACGGTCCGGGCTGGACTCCTGGGCCTGCTGCGGGGACGTTGGCCACACTCACCTCCGGGCAGCAGACTGGGGTGCCCCGGCCACGCATGCCCACACACGGCCCCTCCAGAGGGAGTCAGTGCCGCTCAAGAACTTGCGTCCGTGTCTGGAGGGCCTGGCCCCCCTGGCCGCACACACGCTCCACCTCCCGTGCCCTCGGGCACACCTCTCGCCACCTGGGCCACGGGGCCCTGGCTGCTGTGTTAAGGGCTCCTGTGCCAGTTGGCGGGGCTTGTCCTTTTGTGAGTTAGTTTAAGTCCTCTCGGGACTGAGTTCCTTTCTGACATTGGACAACCACAGAGAAAGTGCAGTGACGAAGGGAAGGGACGGGGACAGGAGGGCAGGGGAGGGAGGGAAGGAAAAACACTGCACAGAACCGCAAGTCGGGGGTGCAGGGCCTGGAAGGCAGCCGAGCACCAGAAGCCCAAGGGCTACTTCTGTTGTCCCAGCATTTCGCTTCGAGATCCGACCTTCACTTTGTGACTGTGCAGCCAGCTGGCCACCCGTTTTTAGGATGTGACAATAAAGGTTATTCTTAATGGCTGTGCTACCACTAAAAATTCATCGTTATTTGCAGCATTGACCCCATACTTCGGGCACTGCTGGAACTAAGATCTTTATAATGAGCAAGGTTCCACATTGAGACGTCAGGTTGCATAAAACTTCTTCATCACGTACTGTGCCACGGAACCTGTTATCAGATGCCATTAAAACCCCGAAGGGGCGGGGGAACTGCTTGCCTTCAGAAACTCCAAGAAAGCGGGCTTCGTGGCGCAGGTTTTCTTGAGGATGGCCACGGCAGTGCTGAAGTTGTTCACGTACTCGCTGTAGGCGTCCAGCACCATGGACTTGGAGAACTGAAATGCAGGAGGAGCCGAGACGTGTCAGTCACTCGAGGTCCACACAGGCCCTTCCTGACCCACCGTGAAGGCCCCGAGACACACTTCATCACAGCTGCGTGTGACTTCCTAAGCCTGTTAGGCGTTAAGTGGCTGGGGACCTCACTCTGCTGAGCCCAGCGCCCCTCAGACATCCTGGTTCTAAACCATGGCAGCTGCGTGCAGAGGTGGCGACTGCAACTCCCTCCGAAAATGCCCCCTGACCCACACTCCCCGGGTGCTCCTCCCCTTAGGGCAGCACAGAGGGGCCCCAACTCCCTGGAGACACTGGGGCTGGGGGCGCAGCTCCCTCACCGAAGCGACGAAGACGTCACCGATGGTCTCCACGGCGTCCCACTCGGCCACGCGGCTGGCCAGCGCCATCTGGAACAGGCGGTGGCACTGCAGCACCTCCCTGAGGCGGTGGAACACCACCTTCAGCTTCCGGTCGCTCAGGATCCGCGGCTCCATCTCGGCCAGTGGCCGCTCGTACTGCTGGTGGGGACAGGGGACAGAGGACAGAGACGGGAGGTGGAGGCACCAATGTGCGAGGTGCAGTCACTCACTCTGTCACCCGGCCTACGTTTCGGATCAAACACGTCCATCAGAGCGTGCCTATGAGGGGAACCGTTTCAACAGGCTTAAGGGTTTCGTTTTCCAGAACATTTTTTCAGTGAACATGTCTCATTAATGCAAAAATAAAAGAGCCACTGGAAACCAAGGGTTCCCTGTGAGGGACAATCGGGCCCCCCCAGTTTGGACTGGTGAGGACACGCTGCACACGAGTCTTTCTAGAAACGCCCCTGGCCACCGCGGCCCCGGGGGAGCAGCCGCCTTCCCAGGAGAAGTGACAGGCACGTGTTCAACGCACTCACGACGTCGGTGCCCTTGTGCCTGCACATCTGCGGTGGACTTTTCATGGATATCACTTGACTTTGGACAACAATATACAGCACAGGCGGCAAATACAGGCCCACAGGCCGAATCCGGCCTCCACCTGTTTCCGCCCAGCGGCAGCACCCAGCTCCTTGCCCCCGTTAAGGGGCATTACATCTATACAGCCCTAACCTTACACTCGGCCCTTCCAGGGCAACCGTGAGGCTGATGTGGCAACGAGCCCGACACCCCTGGGGTACAGCCACAATATTTAAATTCCTTTGCGAATCCTGCAAGTTCAAGTATTTCATGACTCACACATATAACTACATGTGTGGGACAGACATACAGGTAAAGGTAGATCGGACACACACAGGGTCCACGCATGACATCCAGGTACCTCCAGGATCCTCGTGAGGGCGTCCACGTAGTTCTTCTCACTGTCGACGATGGAGCCCAGGATGCACCTCCTCACCACCTGTCGGGATCGGGAGGCACACGGCGGGGACTGCTTCACCCAAACCCATTCCACTCCTTCCCGAGGCTTGTGGGTAAAGTGTTTCAGGTTTTGTTTTCAAAATAGCAGGTAAGTCAAATCTCCACAGGCGTACGTAACTAGCATTACAGGCCCAACCAAGCTGCTCCAGTTACGTAATTTTCAACCCCAAATTATAAACTGTAACAGCAGCAGGACACGTGTGCCCACAGCGACCCTGACAGATTCATTCACTAGAGCAACAATAACAAGCCGAGTTCCCTCACTGTCACATAGGTGCCCACACTGAATTACACGGTTTACGTGTAAATAAGCATTAAAAACTGCTCGTCTCGACTCGGGCGATGCTGTTGGAAATACTCGTCCAACAAAACCACTGGGCCAAACCCAGAAGAAAACAGCCCCTCTCGGGAGGTGGGGGACACACTCTTGCGACGACCTCTGACCTCACAAACACGCCCCCCCCAAAGTGGAGATCTCGGTGAGTGAATTGCTGACATCATTTCCAGGTGCAGAGCTCGCCACGGCCGAAGACTCGGGACTTTAAAATGCCGACCGCACTTTGGGCTCTCACTTCCCTGCACGTTTCTGGCCAAGGACGACACGTGTCACTATCCTCAGGGCTAAGCAGTGTGGCGAGTCAATTGTGCCAATAAATGGAAAATGGATAAAGTCACAACCAGGCTGGCGCTGAACCACATGCACAGGCACAGGTGAGCATACTTGCACATGCACACCCACACCCCAGCACAGCCACCTCAGGGCATGTTCGCCCCTCACAGTGGCCCAGCGCCACCTAGTGGCAGGGGCAGCACCTCCCACGAATAATTATTGACAAGGCAGAGGGGTTCTTCTTTACTCAAGTCACAAAGTTAAGGAAAAAGCAACCCTCTGAACACTTAGGAAAGAAAGTGATGTCCTTTAGACAGAGTGGCTGTGTCCGGGGTTGAAAGCCACGCATACAAGCCGCACCCCACAGCCCCACCTCACACCACCCCGCTGGCTGCGGGCAGAGACCCATCCCCTGGGATGGGAGTCAGTCCCCAGGTCAAGTCGCTCCCCACACTGGCGGAGGGTCCACTCTAGGCCAGCCCCCCCCCAGTTTCAGGTCCCAGACCACCTACCTCAAGTCTGGGGTGAGACCGTTTGGGGTCTGATTTAGGAATTACGTTTATTTTTTAAAGTCCTGAGATAGTGCTAACACATCGGGTCAAAGGACCCGAAATTGGTACAAGACCATTTAACAAAAACACAAAAACCAAACCAAAGAAATCCGGCCTACATGCTCTCCTTGTAAAGCACCCACCACTGTGTAACTAACCCCGCCCCCCGAACCCAAGTCCCACACACGCTCACACAGAGTCACGAGGGGAGCGGCTTTCAAAACACGGAAGGGCCGGATCGGGTGGACCCACGCCGACCAGGGCGCCCGAGGCCCCTGCTGGGTTAACCCCTTACCTGCCGGGCAGGAGTGGCAGGCGGAGGAGCTGGGTGGAAGGGGCGGAGGAGTAGGAGCTGGGACAGCAGGGCTCACCAGCCAGCACTCGGACACTCAGACATGCACGCAGCCCGAGGGCCCGCCGTACCATCCCACCTGCTGCTGAGACAGGCCGTCGGGCATCGGGGTCAGCACGGCCTCCGGGTGCCGGCAGTCCACATCGATGAACAGGCTCTGCTCATCCTCCCGGCCGGGGCTGCGGTCTGCGTGACAGGCAGGCACTGGTCTGACACGGAAGCGAGACACCTGACGTTGCCCCGAGCCCTCGAAGGAGCCATGGGTTTCCGTGCTTCCTGCCGCTGGCAGGAGCCGACGGGCAACCTCCAGGGACCCGAGGAAACGCCCTGCCCACCCGAGAGGCGCTGGCCAGTGTCTGGAGAGTTCCCGGTCTGACTCCAAAGGGCAGAGGTGCCATTTGAACGTCCGGATAACAAAGTGGGGATGACCGCTCCCGTTTACGTGACCTGACTCCCACAGCCAGGGACCGAGAAAGGCCACGGAGGAAGACGGATAGCCTACCGACCCTCGGGGTCACGGTCCCTCAGGGATGCCCGGCATCTCCTGACCCGTCCCAGTGCAAGTACGAAAAAGCACAGGCTCCCAAACCATCAAGTTTGGAGGAAGACTGACCAGACCAACTGGCTGTCCCCATCGGGTCCCCCTGTGTGGGGACCGGACCCCCCAAGGTCTGGGGACAGCCGCGGACCTTGAGCGGTGAAGGACTTGGTCCTGATGAAGGAGCGGCCCCGCTTGACCGCGGCCTTGGTCTTCTCCAGCCCGTCCCTGGTGCCCTCCTTGGCAGCCTTCACCAGCTTCTGCATCTGGGGGGAGCGACAGCGTGAGGAGCCGGGCGCCCCTGCACCAGCCTGGTGCTCTTCCACTCGGTTTGGACAGAGCACAGCCAGGGGTGCGGTCTGAGAAGCCCCCCGACACTGGCTGTTCGGTCGGGGGGCCTCCGTGGCTGCACCTGTGTGGTCTGCGGTTGGTTGGCTGGTTGGTTTGTAAAGTGGGGGGAGGGGGACTTGAAGGACAGAGCCCTTCTCTGACGGGGTTACAGAAGTTCCTGCTCCGTCTCAGTTCAGTCCTTACTTTTATCAGGGCTCCGACCAACACACACAGGTTTGCAGACCTGCAGGGAGAGGGACAGAAGCCCCCAGGTGACGAGCCACAAACCACATCCGGGAAAGGGAGGACCCTGCAGACACCGGCCACGCCCGCCCCTCCCCCCACCCCAGGGGCTTCAGTCACGGAGCACCGGCACCCACTGCAGTAACGAGACAGAGCTCAGTGGCTGCGGACAGACAGAGGGACAGTGGAGGGGTGCAGGACCAGGCAGACTGCGCCCCCGGGGGCCCTCTGTGTCACGAAGGCCACGCCCCACCACCATGGAGTTTGCTGACTGCGCTTCCCCGGAGCCGGAGTCCCAGACTGGCTGCCAGGGCCCCAGGTCCGTTCCGGTCCTGAGAACACTTAACGTCCCGGGCAGCAGAGGAAGCCCGGGTGGCCTTGTGCCCGGGAGGAGCCAGCACCTTCAGGGAGACCAGTGGGCGTGCAGTGCACGGTGCCCTGTCCCGGGCCTGAGTCTGTGGGGTCAGGTGTGGGCCCAGGGGTGCAGTTTGCTCCCCGTCGCCCCCTGGGAAGCAGCTTCTGGGTGATGTCACACATTGTACCCCAGCCTGACCCCCTGGGGGAGCCCTTTAATTCCCATGCCTCAGGTGCTTCTCCAAAATGTCTCCCCAGAGTGTGTTCCACCCACTGAGCCCTATCAGTTCCCAACCAGACCCCCTGCACCCCCAGCCCCAGGACCGCTCCCTGATACCCCCTCACACTGCAAAGCCGCCTGGGCCCCTCTGACCCAGCAGCCCTTCGGCGTGAACCCCAGCACCCTGCAGACAGGCTGCCCAGCACACCCAGCCCCTCCCGCCCCTGTGCCACCTCCCCCAGGCCCCCGCCTCACTCGCCCCCCCAGGCCTGGCGGCTGCACCTCATCTTCATCCTGACCCCGTCCTGGCTCCCTCCAAGGAGAGTCAGGACTGCGGACAGCCAGGGGCTCACCCCCCACCACCCCCAGAAGGGACGGACACACCGATGTGCACACTTTGCTCCGATCTGGGAGCCGGAGCTCAGAAACCTCCCAGAATAAAGCAGCGGGAGGCATTTCTACGCGGCACACTTCCAGGCTGGCGACATTCCACACACGTGCACACGTCACAGGGCATCAGATAAGTAAAAGGTTAAAGGGGGCATCGCTCGATGGTGGCCCCTGTGACACAGTCAGGGACTAGCCGTCAGCACGTCAGGGGTGCCCCTCCCACTCCATCAAAGGGCAGCTCGGAGCTTCCATCCTTCATGACCAATGTCACTGGTGGTGAGTGCTGGACACCCTGAGGCCAAAGCACCCCTTGGAGGACCGAGGCCTGGGCAGGTCCTCCTGGGCAGACCGGCAAGGGTCCGTCATCATCGAGCAAAGTGGGATCTGTGTCCACAGCACACACTCAGAGCTATTTACCTTACTTTTCGGACTGTAAGATGCACTCCCCCCACCAAATTTGGGAGGAAAATGCAGCGCGCGCGACCCTGCTCCTGCCTCCTGTGACCACACCCCACCGCCGCACCCCCAACAAGCCAGGCAGGTTACAGTTGGACTGTAAGACGCACCCCCCCAAATTTGGGGGCAAAGTGCATCTTATAGTCTGAAAAATACAGTTCTTTGTTAAAACACTGAGGACTGAGTGCTTTCTTAGGGCCTCTGAGTCGGTCACAGTGACACCTGAACCCCCGCCACACTCACCCTGCGAAACAGGGCGCCTTCCCAGGATCACAGGCCACGCCCTAAGAACTACTATTTAAACGCTCGAGAAGCGACGCCCCTGGACGCCGGGCCGCAGCCGGCGGCCCTCTCACCTGCTTCCGGTGGCTGCTGCGAAGGAAGGAGCTGGGGACCCCGCTCCTGCACTCAGAGTCGCTCTGCTCCTCGTAGCTCTCGAACTCGCTGGAGCTCCAGCCGCACTCCAGGGAGCTGTTCCCGCCTTCCTCCCCATTCACGTCGTCGTAGATCAGCTCACCTGGTGGTCGCAGGCCTCAGTGGCGTGAGCACTACAGCCCCTCGCTACTGTTCACGCCGCTTGTCATTTCACACACACACACACACACACACACACACACGGGCGGGGCGTGCACGGGTGTCAGCAAAGCAGAGGGAGCCACCTCTGCGGAAAGCAGGGTGTTAGGTGGGCCCGCGGGGCTTGGCTGCCACTTCACAAAGCGCTGAGAGCCCCGCCCGACTGCACCCCGAGCCCCGCTGCTCCCCAGAAGCCACGACTGTGACAAATGATGTGCTGGCCACGGAGAACTTCCCACAAGGAGCGGTTTGGGTTTAGATAAATGGAAGGAAGCCCACTGGACGGAGGGACGGGCGGATGGATTCAAATAGGAACCCAGAGGCCTGCTGCAGACCAACTGCAAATTGGGCTTTTGTGCAAAGAAGGCCCTACCAAGACCTGTGGGTAATCTATAACCACATTAGAAGGGCTTCATCGCACCAGTCACTTCAGAACTGGTGACGGACACACCAAGCCTGGTGACAAAGGCCTCCCCACGGAGGGGACCCGTCAGGTCTGACAGGCGCACAGCTGCAGACCCTCCGTGGTGTCCCGGCCTCGGGCACCCCCGGTCACCGTCTGCTGACAGAGGCCTCCTGGCAGGACACTGGCCTTTGGTCACACCACCCTGGCAGTGCGGAGGTGGGCAGCCGCCCAGGAGCGCCCCGACTCTCGAGCACCTGGGCCTCTGCTTGTGAAGAGGCCCAGGGGCCCGCGTCTGTGCTCCCTGGGGGGGGGGGGGGGGGGGGGCAGCAGCATCCACAGCCTCATGGAACGCGTGCGTGAGTGCAAGCTTCTGTCGGAAAGTCTGCGGCAGATTTTAGGGCCGTGACCTCCACCAGGCTGTCTCCTCTCCAGTTCCTGACTCCGAGTGGCCCCCAAATTGTAGGGGACACTGAGATGAGGTCATGGATTCCTGCCGGCAGCCAGCTCCTGGAGGCACTGCTGGGACGGTGCCTGCCAGTGTGGGCCCAGGCGAGGTGGGGGGGACCCTAGTATTCAGAGGGTTCCCCCGGTTGGCGTGGGGACTGCTGGACCAGACTTCCTGGCATTGTTTGGGAAATTCGGCATCAGGCTTCCGGCGACGGGGTTGTGAGTTTACTTGGACATCCTGACGTGGGGCATGGGTGTCCCCTTCCAGGGTCACAGAGGGGCCGCCCTGCAGGCTGTGGCCTTGGGGTGGCCACTCGGGTCCGGGAGCGCCACCTGCTGGCTGACCGGCTGAGCGATGGATGCGATACCTCGAGTTGTTAGGAAGCGTCTCATTTGCTAAGTGTCTTAATTTATCAACGAAAAGTTCATGGCACCCTGTCTCCTGGTTTTCCTCCATTCCTCCCGCAGTCACCCCTCCTGGGCGACCCCTCCCTGACACCCTGGTGCCCTGACGAACGCCCTGCGGGCTCCTCCGCTCTGCACTCCTCCCACTGCTGGTGGCCCCCTGGCTTCACCTCCTGGCTCAGGGCTGGGTCACCCTCATTCCTCCCTCTGCGCTCCGACTGGGCGCCTCTCCCTGGGCCGAGTCGGAGGCCGAGCTCCTCACGTTCCACCTTCTCTTCCGAGCAGACGCTGTGACTCCTCTGGCTCCTCACCCGCCGAAACCTGCCTGTGAGTTTTTATGTGATGTTTTTGACATCATTCAAGTCGAAATGCTTTCCAGCTTCTGCTCTGGCGTCACCCTTGGCTGTGTGTGAGTGGTGTTGTGGACTGGTTTTTCATTTTTCTCACGTTTGGGCTTCGTTTCACGGATCCAGTTTTCCCCAAGGAGTGAGGCCTGAGTACCGAGTCTTCGACACCTGTTAGCACTTGCCTTGGGGCATCCGATTGCACAGGTAAGGGTTGGAAGTGTCCCGTGCGTTTGGAAAAAATGTGTGCCCTAAACTGCCAGCTTCAGGGCTCTGTATGCGTCTTGTAAGTTGACCTTGTATTGTGTCCTTCTGAAGTTTACTGACTTCATACCCGGACTCCTGATGCCAGAGAGCTTCCAGTGACAGACTTACCGACTCCTGGTTCCATCCGTCCTGTGTGCTTCACACACTTCAGGCAATGTTGTCAGGTGCATGTGAGTTGAGGCTGTGACACCCCCTTGTGAAGGGCTCTGGCAACATCTTGTGCTCGCGCCGCCCAGTCCCACCGGCTGTGCTGTGGGCAGGAGTGGCCCACACTCTCTTTGTACAAGTGCGCTGTGTGCTCACGCAACCTCTGCAGCACACGCCTGGCTTTGCCACGTTGTCCGACCTGAGAACTCCGTTTACTGGCGACTGCGGTCAATCTACAGGTCCTGTGAGGACTAATGTAACTGGACTGATTCTGCTGCCTTTTTTTCATACAATATGCCGTGCTTTCTTATTTTATGTTTTCTTTTTGTCTACCACTGGGCTTTGCTCTGATAGTTCAGAAGCTAATCTATTTCTGTTCTCTTAGTGACGACCCATGACATGCACGCCTGAATGACCGTTACAAAATCAACCCTACGCCCTCCTCCCGAAAGACGCACACCCGAGGACCCAGGGGCAGCCGCCGTGTCCACCGTCACCCGCCCGAGCCCAGCCCCTCGGCGCCGGGCCAGCGCTGGTTCCTGCTTCCCCACAGACCCCCCAGTTCATTCGCTCGCTGTTCTTTTCCGCTTCCCACCACGATCAGCCCCCTTTTCCTTAAAATTCAACAGTACACGTTCCTCCAGCGTCCGTGAGTGGAAAAGCCCCCCACTGCCCGGCTCCTTCACAGACTTTGGCTGGATGTGGGAATCTGGGCTGAGATGCATGTTCCCTCCGCGCTCGGCAAACGTCATCGCCTCCCAGTGCTGCTCTTCCTCCCAAATTCCGGCCCCTTGGAGGGCAGCCTGCTCCCTCTGTTGTGGCTTTTCTGGGGCTCCCTGTGGGGGCGGAGCCAGAAGCACCCACTGCGAGGGCCCAGGGACGGGCTGAGGGACACTCAGCCTGCGTGGGATCTGCACTTAGTGTTTCCACAACCGGAGACTTCCGTCTCCAGTTCTAGAAAGTCTCTGTAAGCCTGTCTTCCGTTTTCTCGCTGACTAGACGCAGGCTGGCACTTCTCCGAATCCGCATCTCTCACCTTCTCTGTCCTACTTTCCGTATCTTCAACTCCTTCGGCCTCTTTGGGGCGACTGAAGCAGAGACCCTCGATGGAGTGTTATGACATAAACACGCACGCGTGCGCACACAGCACTCGGTAGCACTGAGACACAGTAATGCAGGCAGAACATGCATGCAGCACACGGGTGTGTCCATGTGCCAGATGGAAGGACTGCAAGGCTGCGGCCCCCACCACGTGTCCCAGACAAAGCAAACCTGGCTCGGAGTCGGAAGTCTCCCGCGGCACGTCGTCGTAAACGGCTTCTTCGGGGTCTGGAAGGAGAGGAGGGAAGCTTTCAAAACCAAACAGGACCCACGGAGCACAGGGTGCCCGTCGCAGGGCCGCCACCCCCACCACGTCGCAGTCCCCAAAGCAGGGTGCTCTTCCTGGGGCGGCGTCCTCCTAGGATGGCAGGAAACCGCTCTAAACGGGCCTGTGGTGAAACATGTGCAACAGGGAGCCGTACGGTGTCCGGGGCAATTGATCCCACTATGTGACGTTTGGCTGCACCTCTCTGTGTGGTTCTTTCAAAAACCGTAAGTTTCTGGCATTAATGTGTCCTGACGTAGAAAATACAGAGTGTCAGAAACCAAGGGGCAGCGCCCCAGTGGCAATACGAAGGGGAAACATCCCACAGACCGGTGACCGTGAGGCTTGGTACCCTGGGGACAGAAGGCAGCCACATGGACATATAGAAATGTCGGACTCTCAGGACAAAATTTCTCCGACAGTGTCCATTATGTGGAACGCTGGTTTTCTTAAATAAAAGTGGGAGCGTCCTCTGCAGCCAGAGGCGGGTGCTGGGTGGGGACGCCTGGGAGGAGGCCAGGGCTGCGGAGTCGTGCCCTGCACGGCAGGCGAATGCCCGAATGCCAGAGCTCTGAGCCCAGATACTGGGCACAAGGCTCTTCGGGGGCCATGACGCAGCGGCCCCCCAGGTGGGCTGCTTACTCTCCATCCAGGCGGTGTTGGCCGGGTCCGCCACCCAGCGGGCGAGGGCGCTGTCCTCAGCGGGGGCCTGATCCTCACTGTGGGAAAGCAAACCATCAACCACCGCCCAGCGCCCCTTCCCCTCACCGGGCCGCTGCGTGTCCCCAGGGGACCCAGATGCTCCCACACGCGCGGGCGGCGTGTTTTCCCAGATAGGGTTCCGACGTCCCGCATTCAAGTTTTCATGCACAACCATCCCCGAGTGAGCAGGCGCTCTGCCCCCATCCGAGTGCCCAGCACGGTGTCTGTCCCGCAGGAGCACAAAGAGATTCGGCCCCCATTCCAAAGGCCCGAACCATCCCCTGTCCCCACCAGGCCTTGCAGCGGCCCCTTCGTGGGCCACACACCCGCCTCACTCCAGGCACACCCATGGTGCGCCAGGCCAGGCACACCTGTCACGCACCAAGCACGCCCACCACACTCAGAGGTACGTGTTCTAAGACCCGGTAAAACCTAGTCTTTGTCTCTGAAGAACTCATGGTCTAGTGGCAGAAAGGTCACGGGAAACCACAGCAAGAGCCACAGAAATCGGACACAGTGCCCCTGCTCACGCCTCTGGAAGCAGAAAGGAGGACACTTCAGGAACCGCTGAGGCGGGGTTTCCAGGGGTGCATAGGAGTCTGCCTGGGGCTGGGACCTTCCTGGGCACACCCAGCAGACGAAGCAGCAAAGGCGACTGGCCTGAGGGAAGGCCCACAGTCACCTCCGGCTGAGGGTTCCAGGTGAGCCCTGGCTCAGACAGCTAAAAACGTGCTTCCCGTCGAAGACCCTAAGCGTCTCCACTCGGGAGGCCAGGGAGCACGGACCTGCCCCGTTTCCACACGGAGACACTCTGAGTGTCTCTCCGAGTCCTGGCGCTCGGGAGGAGCCCCCGGGGGCGGGGCAAGAGGGCTGTCGGGCACACAGAAAGCTGAGGGCCACCACGGGGGCCTGGGCAGCGCCGTGCCCAGCGCTCCAGAGGACCCATAGGGCGCTCAGAATGTCCCGGTGGGATTAGCAGATACCTGTTCGCGGGGTCCTCGGAACTCAAAGAGTTAAACTGGCCGTCTTCTGCCACTTCAGGGGTTTCTGCTAAAAAAAATTTGTATCACTCGACGCTGATGAAAGTGCTGAGCAAGTTGATATTCATCTTTAAAATGATTGATGTTTTTTACTTTTATTGACAATAAGCTTATCCTAACCAAACGATGTGAAGTGCTAGAGCCCAGGTTTTTTAGCTTCTGGATAAAATGTTTTCCGAATGGGATTATAGTGAAGACTGATATGCGAAGGTCTGATGAAACGCCCAAGTGAACTGACAAAGAGTCGGAACTACACACCACCCCCTCCAGCCCTGTTTCCGAAGTTTTCCGGGAAAGTGCGTCAGTGATTAATTTGAAAGCGTCCGCTTGGCAACCTCGGGAGATTTTCAGGAAGAAATACCCACATTTGTGATGTCTGACAACGAGATGTTTCCCTGCTCTCCTGTGGGCACGCACACGCAGGCACAGTCATTCCCACGCTCGCACACACCTGTGCACGCGTGAAGTCTGTCTCATGCCCAATGACAGGGACAGCTTGGGACAAAGGCCGTGGTGCTCGCCCACGGGCTGCCACACTGGCGACGCTGCCCCACAGGCCTCTCGGAAGGAATCCATTCTGCACTAGGAACCGCTCTTGGCCGCTCTGGACCTGCTCCCCAGGTAACCCGGGTCCAGGAGAGCTTGCAAGGCCCACCCGCAGAGAGGCCCCCTCGCCCAGTAGGAAGGGGGGCACTCGTCCTCGGCAGCAGGGATCTGCCAGCAGCCCCCCGGGAAGCGCAGGGTGTTACTGGGTGGTTCTCGAGGCCCCTGAGTGGTCGGGCGCCTCCCCAGGGGGCACAGGTCTTTCAGAAGAAAGGCCTTCGGGGAGACACAGGCTTCTGGGCCCCATGGTCCTGTGCGCAAAGACTCCAGTCCCGCAGACTGGCCCCGGCAGGCAGATGCCCGGTCAGGGATGGAGAGGGAGGGCGCACACGTAAGGACTCTTTACAATCAAGGGAGATACATGCGCCCACGTGCACAGGCTTGGGGACAATGGGGGGCCGGAAGGCCAGGCGGGGGGACTCCCAGGTCAGACTCTACCTCAGAGTTTCCCAGACAACGGGCTCCGAGACCCCCCTGCACTGGATCCTGGCCCAGAAGAAAACGGCCTGGGGCCCAGGGGCCACCTTTGTAAGGATAGGACAGACGCAGGTCACAGGGGACGGGGGCCCTACCTTCCTCATCCAGGGACGCGGCGCACACCACCACAGGGCTGGAGTAGGCGGGCAGGAGCGCGGGCAGGCTTGAGGGCACGGCGTAGCCACAGGGCACGGGCACAGAGTACCCACTGGGCACCGTCGGGCTGGCGCCCTCCTCCTGGGCCTCGGGGGAGGGAGGTGGGGGCTGCTCCTCCTGGAAGGGCGTGATGTCAATGACGGAGTAGGGGTTGACTCTCGCAGGGACCCCAAGTTTGGTCGGCTCCATCGGCAGGCCCCCGTCTGCTCCTGTCCCGGCTTCCCCTCCTAGAGGCAACCACGAGATCAGGCCCACCGCCTCCTGCAGCGCTGGCTCCCGCCCCTGCCGGGTCCCAGGTCCCTGGGCCTGAACGGCCAAGTGCAGAGCACTTGACTTCGGGGACGGCACACACCAGGGCAGGTGGGCACCGGGGCCCGGCAGCTCCTGGGACGGCCACCCACAGACACAAGGAAGTCAGAGCTGCCGGGCGGTGGGACCGCTGGCTGCCGAAGGCCTGTTGTGGACACGGCACTGCAACGCGCCCAACCAGCCCACCAGCCGTGAGTGCGGCAGCCGGGTCCCCCCTCCCAACGCTGAAACAGAAACTGAACTCGTCTCCAACCACCTCAGTCTGAAACTCTCTCAGTGTCTTTCCGAGAGACAGGGACACCTGCTCCCTCCAAATAGAAAGGAAGGAAAATGGACCAGACGAAGATCCTGGAGACAGCACGACTCACAGAAACTCCGCCAAGTCACACAGAGTCACTTCCGCTCCGGCCGGGTCCCAGAAGGGTCACAGCCCTTGCTGGGGACAGACACCCCCTCCCCAGTGGGGCTCCAGCTGCAGGGAGGTGAGGGGTGGGTGGCCTGGTCCCCGGCACTCACCTGAGCCGGTGGTGGCTGTGGTCCCCACAGGACTGCCCACAGGGGTGCCCGGCACACGCCTGTCTGCCTCCGGAGCCTCATCTCCGCTGTCGAAGTCAAACTGCTCTCCCTCCTCTTCCTCCTCCGCGTTATTGTTAGCGTCAAATTTGGCTTCACCTTCCAGTTTAAGATAAAGACACAACAGCGTTCACACTCATTCCCAGAGAAACCGTCTTCACACTCCTGTAAA
Organism: Sturnira hondurensis; assembly: GCF_014824575.4. Lineage (NCBI taxonomy): Eukaryota > Metazoa > Chordata > Mammalia > Chiroptera > Phyllostomidae > Sturnira > Sturnira hondurensis. The sequence continues at coordinate 2,322,836 of NW_028087067.1, forward strand.
CAGGCAGCTCAAGGTGACTGAGCCGCCCCACTGCGCCCGCCGGAGCACTTCCCACCAGGTCCAGCCGGCGGTCAGCAGCTCGGCTTCCTCCCGTAAGACCCACAACTCAGTCAGGGAAGGAAGCGGAAGGAGGACGGCAAAGCCCTTTCCACACCGGAGACGCTGACACTGGGAACCCCAAGATCACTCAGATCCTAGCGGGGTGCCACACCGCTGGGGAGCAGGTGGCTAAGGCCCTGCTTCTGGTCCCAACACAAAGGACCCCACCAACAGGGACCTGGGGGCTGCAAGCTTCCTGTCACCACCGGGGACAACTGTGTCCCAGAACGCTCTCCTGGGGAGGGTGGGAGACACGAGGCCTGGATGTGAGGGCTTTCACGTCCCACCCAGTGTGGGTCCACACAGCTGTGATCCCAAACCACCCTCGGGGGGACGGCGGGGCACTATCTTTCCCAAATGCTTTAGCCCCGGCCAGGTGGCTCAGCAGGTCTGAGCGTCATCCCCAATGCGCCAAGGTTGCGGACTCAGTTCCCGGTCAGGGCTCACACGTGACTCAACCAATGATGCTTCAGTTAGAGGAGCAACAAAGTGATGTTTCTCCCTCAAATTTTATTAGGAAAGAAAATACACAGCTGGAATTAAAATGTTGTAAAATGGTATTAAAATCCTCTATGCTGACCTGTGTTTTTCTGTATTACATATAAAATGCTTTGAAATTATCAGTACTTTCTTTAAGCAGACAGGCGTAGCGGGGTCATTGGTTTGCAGACGAGCAGGCCCGGAAGAGACAGGCGCGGCAGTAGAGCTGGTCTGACAACCTGCACTTCCCCCAACAGTTTCCGTGGTAACTTTACACTAAACAGTAAACAATTGGAAAGTACAAAGTGGGGGCTGTGGCAGGGGCATCTGTTCCCCAAGATGTACCTACCCTGTGATGCTGTAATGGGGGTCCCCACAAGCTGTCACCCAGGCCTGTCCTCCTGCCCTCCCACTGATGACCGGGAGAAAGAGGCACTTTCGGTGCCAGACGTCTGGGCGGCTAGAAAGCCGGGCAAAGGCAGAGCAAAGGGTCCGAGGTGGGAAGCGGAGCCAGTGTGAGCCCGGCCGCCGTCTGCTCGGTCCCAGATTGGCAGAAACAAGCGCCTCGGCCCTGGGTCCAGGTGTCCCCGTGAGGAGGGGACGGCCATCCTGGGTGAATCACCAATGTCCAGGTTTGGAGGCGCGTCGTCTCCAGGTGGGGAGACCACAGACTGTCCACCTGGGTCTGTCTGGGAACTGCCTTCCCCGGGGGGCTGTGCGAGGCCAGACGAGGCTGGGGTGGCTCCAGAGACAAGGGTGCCGCCCTCCCTCACACCCCTAACACTGGAGACGGTACAGCCGGAGCCCGAATAGGACCCATACTGCTGCCTTCAAGCTGGTGTGCCCAGCATGGTGCCCAAGGAAAGGAAATTCAGGTGGCCTGTTTTAGTGACGAAGGTTCTCCCTTCTCACTGTAAGTCACACGAGTTACAAAGTTTCCCACCCTGTTTGACGCAAGTCTGGAGGGATTCCAGGCTGTCAGAGCAGAGGGAGCACGGGGGGGGGCGGTAAGGGGGAGTGAGGCCCCATCTCTGCCCTGAGCCCGTCCTGACCGCCGCAGCGCCTCCGGCTGCAGGACCTGCAGCCCCCAGTCCACCCGAGTGACATGGGCCCACCCCCCACAGGGGAGAGCGGGCTGCGGGGCTGGGGCACACACCACCCCAGGACTGGCCCAACCGGGAACAGCCTTGAAAGAGAGTGAAAGAACATCCATTGCTAAGGTCAGAGATAAAAGCCACGCATTTTGTCCCCAGGCCCTAGAAAGCTGTGGTTACAATGTGTCTGCAATAGGGTGTTGCTCTTACTTCCCATGCAGGCTATTCGTTTTTCATCTCTCATTGTTTAAAAGCAGAGACGAGGAGAAGAAAAAGTGTTTCAGAGGCGGCAGCTGCCACGGCTCCTCCAGCAAGGGGCTGCTCACAAGTCCCTCCCAGCCTCCCCCTGGCTCTGGGTGTCACCAGGGTGGCCGTGGCCTGTGCTGAACAGCGACATCCCCCAGAACAATGCCACCCCCTCCGAGGCCACTCCCCAGGGGTCGGCTCACCCCCCTCTGTCCTCGTCACCTGTGTCTCTGAGGCTCATGGGCAAGGTGCCAGCATCCCCTGCAGTGCGATCCTGGCGTGGACACAAGCATACCGGCTGACGGGACAGGATGAGAGCTGGGGACACACGGCTCAGACACAGGGAGCAGTGAGCCCAGCTCCACAGCCTGCTGACCGGAGGGCAGGGAGTCCCCAGAGAGAAGCCAACCCCGTGTCATCTCATGTCACAGCCACTGCCACCTCTCCATCACCACACTGTCACTGTCAAGGTCTCCGCTTGCAGACCTCCAGGCCCCTGCAGTCCTTACCTTCGGGCATGGGGGTGGGTGGCTCTGGAGGGTCCATGCCACAGCTCTGAAGCCTGGGCCCTGGGCAGCCCTGCGGGAGGAGACAGGCAGTCAGAGCAGGTGGGGGAGCTGCCCAAGGCCGGCAGGGCACCCAGGGACAGCCTGGGGGAGATGCTGGTTCTGAGTCACAAGGACTGGGTACCTCCCACACAAACCTGGGGGCAAAACCCAACAGAGTCCTGCCAGCCAGTCTTCACCAAACCGGCCTTCACCGGGGCAGGGCGTGGGAGCCAGGGCCTGACTTCTGCCCCTGGGGTCATGGCCAGACCCCTCCCAGGCCACACTTCAAATCCCCTGTTCCCCACTCCAGGCCACAGGCTGAGAGGAGAGAGGAGCACGCAAGTTGCACCTTTGTCCTCTTCCTCCTCCGACCAAAATTTTGGGTTTTGAGTGAAGGACTGACTAGACCAAAGCCAGCCACTTTCTCCAACTGCTCTGTGCGTCTGCTCCCTCCTCTCTTTCCTGCGTGTCGTCTCCCCGAATGCCGGCAGGAAAGCCGGGTCGGAGCGTAAGTGCAACACCAGCTGCATCAGGAGGAGAAGGGCCCCTCGCCGCTGCCCTCACGGAGACAGGCAGCTCCCTGCTTTCGGGGCTGCACCATCGCACCCGCCCAGCTCCCAGCAGGGACCCGCACAGTCTGCTCCGGTAGCCTCGGCTGCAGAGGCTGCCTCCCTGGACCTGCAGGGATCCCGATGGCACAGCAGCAGGGCGGCCAGGGGAAACACAGACTGCCGGGTGGGAGGGCACTTACACCAGCCCCCAGCTGCCACAGTCCTGGCTGCGCCCTTAGCCGCCATCTGCACGCTGCCCCAAGCACCGGTGGGGCCAGGCCCTGGAGTCCTGGGCAGCCCACCTGGGTCTGGGTGCCCGCCAGCTCGGCGAGCTGCCGTCACCTGATGAATGGGAGGCTGAACTCTGCCTGCCACACGCCACTCACCTGTTCCGTCACCTGGCAGCTGCCTGGGCTGGCCGGGGGCCAGGCTCAGACCTGCACACCCCGTGCCTTCCACCAGAGCGCAGCACCTGAAGCCAAGGTGCTCTGGTCTCTGAGCAGCGTGCGCTGGGCGTGGGCTGAGCTGACTCGCAGACCCCACGGGAACCCTATCCTGGCTGCTCTGCTCAGCAGGTGCCCCACACTCTCAGGCTGAAGCCCACCAGACCCCGGCCAAGCAAGCCCGTGTGCTCAACCCCAACTGCAGCTTCCGGAGACCCAGGCCCACAGGGCCCTGCCGCACGCGGTGTGAGGGCCACTCTGGCACCAATCCTCTCACTCCAAACACTCCCACAGGTCCCAACAGGCAGAACCCTGGCTGAGGCCGGGGCTCCTTCCCCATCAGAGAAACAGGCAAATAATGCAAACAGCAGCTTCCCATAAGCTCACCAAACGCAGCCCTCTTTATCCATCCCAGTGAGGGGTCACAGAAGTCCAACACGCACGCACGTATGGGGCTCTGGAATTTGAATGTGCGCTGCTTTCTTTAACACCAACAGTGACGACCGAGTGAGAGGGTCTGGTCCCCACTGCAGACACCATGTGCCTGGTCCAGATCGGAAGCACGGCCTGGGCCTGGGGCACCCGAGGCCTCGCCGCCCAGCCATCAGGGTGGGGAGCACTCGTTCCTTTACTTCCGCAGTGACTCACGGAGTCGAGATTCTGGGGCCGAGACTGCACCCCCAGTGGGCAGCCCCATGAGAAGCCGGTGCCTGGCTGCTGCCCCGAAGCGCAGCGAGCGCGGGACCCTGAGCACGCCGCCTTCCCCGCGCCCCCTCCCGCCACAGCCATGCTCGGCCGCGACAGCGGGACAGTGCACCCCACTTTAAAAAGCCACTTCTAGTATCGGAAGGAGGTTCACAGAAGAGAGAATTCCTTTACTATTTTAAAGTTTTTTAAACATTGTTTAATGCGAACAACGGAAAACATCGGCAACCCACAGAGAGCCCTCTCTGCTGGCAGGTGTGCACACCTGCACCATCCAAAGCCGGGCGGGAAGCAGAAGGGCTGGCGCGCCTGGGACCGGTCATTTCCGTAAAACGACTGGTCATTTTGAAAACTCCCACACAAAAGCAAACAAAGAAGCAAACGCAACCTTCTGGGCCTGGCAACTTTGGAAAGGCTGCCCTGGGGTTAGGAAGAACAGGCAAGAGGGAGATGCCAAGAGAAGGTCCTGTGCCAGCCTGCACCTGCACCGCACCTGTTCTCAGGTGAGCCCACTCACAGCACAGGACACCTGAGTCTGCACCTGAGACACAGGACAGGCAGGGCCACCCGCTGGGCCTGGCCCTGAGCCACACCCCCTGCTGAGCGAAACCATGGCCTCAGCTCTGAGACTTTGCCCAGTTTCCCTGGACCTGGAACTCCCCTCACCTGCAAAGCCCCCAGAACATCGTCCCCTCCTTCTTCCGAAATCACCCTTCCCGGAGGCTCCGTCAAGAGTGGTAACCCTGCCTCAGAAACCTTTAACCCCTGGGCCCCCCGTGTGTCCTGTTCCACTCCCCTCACCCTTTCACCTGGGCAAACGTGAGCGCACAAATTAAACGTTCACACGCTCAGTGCCTGGCGATCCGAACTGTCCATCGCCGCACGTCTATGATCTGTGCGCAGGAAGAGAAGAGTGTCCTGTACAACAGGGCTTCTGAGTTTTCATGACAACGTTTTCCAGAGCGATTATTCACGGAGTGGCACAGCCAAAATCCCTGCGTTGTTCTCTCCCTCTCACTTACTCCGAGCACTTTCAGGTGCCTCCTGGCCACCCTGTGAGTGACCCAGAGTGACAGGAACTCCACCCAGGCCGCCGCCCCCCACACCCAGGAGGCCTCCTTCCAGAATTCCCAAAGAGCTTTCCTCTAACTCCCCCTGCCCCCAACCCACCCCAAAACGGAGAAAATATGCATCCCCAAATACCAAGAGGATGAATTTGGTAAAACTACAAAGCCAGGCTCAACTTTTATAAGATTAAAAGCTCTTTTGAATAAGTGCATTGTGCCTCTTGCCTGATCGTCTGAACTGAGACGGAGGCACTTATCAATTATGAAGTGACTTGTCTTACTGCTAAGAACCCAAGCATAGAGGCCTATGTCTCACTCCAAGGCCACGGGGTCGGAACCGCAGATAATGGCCATTCGGTCACGACCCGGGCCGAGCAAATAAATGCCGTCAGGGCTGAGGGGGCAAATTATATTTTAAAATACACAAACAGTTAACCGCAGCTTTCTTGTCCAGTACGAGTCACTTCCTACAAGAGATGTTTAAACTATATTTTAAGCCATACATGAACCGTGAAAACGTTATCTCCTGCAGTGTCCCCGCCGGAGGGCCACGCAGGAATTCCGGAGGAACCGCGGGGACTTCGCTTGCTCTGCGGCTCAGCCAGAGGGAGGAACGGAAGCCCACTGCACCGGGTACCGAGCGCCTTTCACCTCCAGCACAAGTCGCTGCCCAGAACTCGTCTGCTGCCTTCCCAGGGCACTGACATCCTACGAAAAGCCGAGGCGCCCACTCGGATTTCCAGGTCCAACACTTGGGGTCGCCCAGAGGGCAGAGGGCGCAGGGCCCGGGGCGGGGGCATCAGGGCACCTGCCGACCAGCGGCTGCACCCCTTTGGCTTCAGCGGCAGATTCCTGGGAGGGGACGCTTGGCACCCAGGAGTCTCAGTAACTACCCGCGTCCCCAAGTGGGCCGCGGACTGTGCCTTCGCGGGGAACGTCCAGTGACTGCTCCCCACCCAGACGCCTCAACTCATCCCCGCGCCGCGTCGGTGGGGTCGCGCTTTCTCCCGCCTCCAGCGCCCGGGTCCCGACTGCACGTTCCCGACTGTCCGTGGAGTCTCGGGCCCACCGCCGTGGTCCCCGGGGGACTAGGACACCCCGCTGAAAGTGGGGGGCTACTCCCAGGGCCAGACCCATTACCTGCACTGTGCCCGGACGACAGGGGCCACCAGCTGAAGTTGGGGGGCGGCTCGCGGCCCCGTTACCTGCACTGTCATTGGTGGGAACAGGGGGCACCCCGCTAAAGTCGAGGGAGGCCCGAGCCCGCGACCAACTGGCAGACTCCCGCTCCCTTCCCTCCTGGCCCGCACTCACCCCGCCCGGACCCCCGCCGCCGTACCTCCGAGCGCCCCTCTCCCCGCCCCGCGTCCACCGCCCCGGGATGCGCTCCAGCCCCGCCCACAGGGAGACAGCTCCACCCCTACGTTCTGATTGGCCCGTTCGCACCACACCAGGAGCCCACTGGCTGAAGTAACTGCCCGTTCCTCGGCTGCGCCCCGCCCCCGCGCCCGCGCATTCCTGAGGGGCCACGTGGCCGCCCGCGCCCCCCCTCCCCAGCCGCGGCCCAACGCCCCGCCCGGCCGCGCACGCGTGGGCGGGGGGCGCGGGACCGACCACCCGAGGGCGCCTCCCCTTCCTTCCACGACGCGCCTTGCCTGTCTCGCCGAGTCCTGGGCCTTAGGAAAAGCATCGATTCCTTGCATTTCCGAGGCGATTTTTAAAGCTTGCTGTAGCCGGAAGCTCATTTTCCGCGGGTACCTCCCCAGGGAACATCCGTTGTAGCCTTCTGTGGCTTGGCGGGGCCAGGAGGTGATGTCACGGGAGGCACAGCCTCACCTTCCAGCTCCCCATCGCCCCCCCCTCCCCCTCNCCCCCCCCCCCCCCCCCCGCATCCCCGCAGTGCACAACGCCCAGCCCAGCCAAGCGACGCGTGCGTGGATCCGAACAAGAGCCAAGGGCCAGGGCCAGGATGCGCGAGAAGCCGCCCTTCCGTCCCCAGAACCCTTTATTTATTTTATAAGTATAAAGGAAGCAAAATACTGCTATTGTTACCGCTAAAGGGAGAGAAGCCAGTCAAAGCATCTTCAGCCACAAGAATACAAAGAAACCAAAAGGACAACTCAGGAATGCTACCGGTTCCCTTGGTCAGCCAAGCAGATGTGTGGAAGAGGGTACACCCCTCTCTCAACCTCAATCTGCAAGTAACATGAAGTCAGAACTGCATAAATTCAAAATAGCGAAATGTCACAGGACGAACTTCAACATTAAACGCCCTTAAAGTGCCTATGTTGAGAAGTTCTTTCCTGCAAATGTTGACTAATATAAATCGTAGTTCATACGTAAAGGCCACAAAGGTTAGCAAATAAATATCATTAAATCCATAAATGAGGCAGCATTTCAGAGGTGTTTATTATTAGCTTTTGCGCGTTTTATGGAAACTGGCTGAGCTGCTTTTAAATATTATTTCAGACCTATCTTATAACCTACCGCAGAGACACCGGAGTGTGAATGGGTTAGAATTCCCTCTCAGTGACTTGCATATCAGAAAAATTGTTCTAGTCCCTAATCTGAGTGTTCTTGGACTATTTTGTTCCGAGCTCTTCTACCCAGTTATCATAGTCGTCCCGGTCAACAGGTAAAGAGAGGTGAGTGACATTTGCTGTCGTGTGCCACACAAGAACACCCTGACAATCGTTATGTTTTCTGGTCGAGCAACAGAAATAAGGAAATACACGTAGTCCCATGTATAAACCCAGCTAGGGATTTGGACTCAGTTTGGGGATCCTGCTTTGGTTTCTGAGACGTATAAAACCTGTGTGACTTATACAAGCCCCTGAGCTTCCACCTCACCATCTACAAAATGACTAGCAAACAGGGGTGTCCAACCTTTGGTCCCCATGCAGCCCGGGATGACTATGAACGTGGCCAGACACAAAATGGTCAATTGACTGGCATTACTTAGTTTTATTACTTAGATACGTACATTTTCTATGTCAGTAATCGCAAACTTGGGGCCTACTCAACGAGTTTGAAAGACTATCAAAAGGGCCGCTGCGTAATTAGGGTTATTACGTGAGGACTTTTTTTTTGCTTATACGTGGTGATGGATCTCATGAAAATTATGCACGGACCTTTCTCTTGCTCATCAATTTCCGTTAGTGTTTGTGTCTTTAACGTGTGGCCCGGACAACTCTGCGTCTTCCCACGTGGCCCCGAGACGCGAAAGGTTGGACACCCCTGCTGGATCCTGGGTGAGTTTGAGAGGGAGAACCATACAGACACCCCACTGCGGTGTCTGGGAAGAGTGTGTGCTCAGTACACCAAATAATTACTTGGGTCCATCTTTTTTTTCCTTTTCAGAAGAAAGAAAACAGATTGAGCCAATGTTTCTCATAATTGGTTCACAAGATTGTTTTCAAAAACTTACGGTCAACAATCTGCTGTTGTGTCATCGCTTATTACCAAGAAATCGTGTTGTTTTGGGACCCGTTGGGACAAGACAGAAACCCCATCAACACGGAGAAGCACAGAGCGTAGCTCCCACATTTCCTGGTGGCCGTGCGGCCCGTAAGCTCGGGGCCACCAGGAAGGACGTCGGGGCCCCGAGGCCACACCCCAGGTGGGAGACTCAGCTCCACTCGGGTCATTCGAGTCTCTCCTGGAGAAGTGTCGCCATTTGCTGCCTGCCCGGCTGCAGGAAAGTGCGCATGTCCACTGCCTTCCCTCTCTGTCCTGTGAGACCGTGGGAAAGTTAGGTTCAACCTCCCAACATTCAGGGACTTTCTGGCTCTCTTTTTACCACCATGGCAGCTTTGCCCTGAGCACGCCTCCTGCATTTCAGAGCTCCAAGTCAGCCCGTGCACCCCACAGGCCCATTCTTTGCCACAAATCTCAGCACCTCCTGATGACTGCACATCTCTGGGCCCCTGGCCGGCGGCCACGCCACAGACCTCATCACCAGAGCTGAGGCAACACCAGCAGAGAGAGAGGCCGGCTCGAATGCGCTGACTCAATAGATGGTTCTGTCCGCTGGCGAACACAACAACAGGCTTGGGAACGTGACCTCTGGGTTTATCTGCTAACTGCCTAGCTAGGCCACACTTAGCCCGAGGCCTCCCGTGTGGACAGGGTTTACACCTGTCTCAGCACAGGCACCGAGCTTTAGGGGGGACTGTGCCGGGGGCACTGTCCTGCGTCCAGAGCGGAAGGTGAAGTGTCTGCAGACAGTTGCGGCCTCAGCTGAGTGGCCGTGTGCATGGGTGATGGCAGACTGGCCAAACAGTGTGCCCCTCACCCTGTGCCACTCAGTCTTGGTCCCCTGCGAGGGGATGGCAGCCGCTACTCCGGGGAGTCTCTGGGGCAGGCAGGGGACAAGTGTGTGCTCTGATGCCCTGGCTGCGCTTTCAGGGCTTTGAGGCCACGGGGCACCCCTGCCCCCCGCTCATGTGTCGGCGGGCCCCTCCCCAGGCACTCCCAGAAAGCACCAGCGCCTTCTGACACCCAATGCAGGGCTGTGCAGAGGGCCACTTGGGGGTAGACATGAACTAACACTCCCTCCACCACCTCCGTTCCACTCTCCTCCTGCGCCGTGTGCCTGCTGCCCACACTTGCCCCACTCACCAACTCACCAGGGGACAGGCCTGGCCACGAGAGGAGGCTGCAGACAGACTGGGGACAGCCACCCTGCAAAGCACATCCACCGTCCGAGGACGGAGTTCCAGACGCACCCTGAGGCAACCGCTCAGCTAACCCTCAGAGTTCACTGGTGGCGGGTTCCTTTCCACTCAGCTGATCTGCGTGTACCTTTACGGAGGTCTAAAAGGAAACACAAGCAACTCCATTAGCCTGAACACCCTTCAGAGTCAGGCAGGACTGGCCACTGAAGGACAGGTGGGTGGTCCCGAGATGGGAAGGGGTATGCTGGCTGCGTGCCTGCTGCAATGGTGCCAGTGAGGACCGAGGACGCCCAGGCTGTGCCCTTCGGTCTGTGCACGCAATCTGGGGACAGCTGCACCGAAGCAAAGCCATTCCCACTAAGTCGCTGAGGACCACCCAGCAGCCAGCCTGTGGTGCGCACCTGCCCGAGCCCACCAGAGCCACCCAGTCTCACACACAATGCCAGGCCGAGTTCCTTCGGTTTTCAGGGCCCTGTTCATGGGGACCCTGGCCTGTGTGCTCACAGGTAAGACAGCTAGGCGTCAGGACCCAAGAGCTCAAAGAGCTTCCCACCGATGCGACAGTGCGGGGACACTGGTCAGCAGTGCAGGGGGGGACAGACGCTGGCTGTCGAAACGCTGCCATGAACTGTGAACTGCGATCCACCAGCTGAGTGCCCATGTGGACAGCAGATGTCCCCTGGAGCCCCCAGTTCTCTCCAGACAGGCCCCTGCGTCCTGGTGGGGACTGCTCTCCTGCTTTGCTCAGGGAAGCCACCCAGTGGGCGGGCCCTGCAGCCTTCTGGCTTCACAAGCTGAGGGGAAGTCCCTTGCCTTCAGACACATTCACAAAACTTCCAGGGGGAGGAAACAATGGGAAGGTATCTCCAGGAAAAGGGGTGCAAAAGATAGAGAAGTGGTGAGGCAGGTAAAGCACACCACTGCCCCCTGGGCCAGCCCCCCCGCCCCCACCCCCCACCCCCCGTGCTTACCAGCACACGGTGGGCCCGGCCTTGCCAGGGTTCCTGGCAGACTCCCAGCCCCGCCCCTCTCCCGAGATGCTGCTGGTGGCCATGGTGCCTGCACCTTACTACCCACACACAGCGAGTCTGTCTCAACAGACTCGACCCGTGGAGGCACCCACCAGCCCTGGCCGAACTAGAAGAGGGTCGCCGGAAGCAGTGGACGGGACAGCGGACGGGACAGGCACTCAGGCCAAGTCCTCAGCACAGAAGCTGCTTTCTCAGCCCCTTCCTCTGCTTGCCCCGAACGTTTCTGCTTTCTTCGCCTGTCCACGCCCCTTGGGTGGATGATGGAGAGCAGGCCAAAGGGACAAGTTCAGGGACAGAGGAGGGGAAGCCAAAGAGATAAACGGGGTGGGGAAGGTGCGGAGCCTAGGCCTGCAGGGAGCCCGGGCTGGGGGGCTGACCGACCACAGAGGCTGGGGGAGGAGGCATTGTCCCAGCTCCACACAGGGCCCTTTTGTTCCCCCACACTCCCAACAATGGACCTGTTCTCTTGCTTGGCTCCTTCTCCAGTGGGCAGAGTTGGGGGGGGGGGGCAGTGCTCAGAAAGGAAGGCAGCCCCGCCCCGCCGAGTGAGGGAGCAGCACAGTGCTGGCCAGAGCAAGTCGAACGAGAGGCCTGAACAGAAAGGAGGGGTGCACGGGCTCTCCTGGGGCCCCACAGGCCAAGTGGGGAGAACAGAGGGTGACCAGAAGGGCCTTGTCTGTTCCCTCCACCTCCCTCGCCCGCCAGCCCCCCCGCCTCTCCTCCCCGGACTCCAGCCTCTGGAAACAGTGTCTGGGAAGGGCCATCAGTGGGACGGACGGAGGGCCAGGGCTCCCGTGGGTGTTCCAGAAGGTTCTTTCCTGCTCCTGCCACAACCAGCTCTAACTCTCGGCACCTGGGAGCACGACAGACAGGACGGCACTGTGGTGCCAGGGACAAGGACCTGTGGGTGGGTGTGTCTGCAGGTCCCCATCAGAGAGCAGGACGGATGGGGCTGGGCTATGAAGAGGCTGGCACTCCTGAGGGCCAGCAAAGGACGGGGACCTCACTGTCCTCTGAGGATGCTCAGGGAGGGCCCCGGGAGGTGGGAAAGGGAGGAGATGGACGGATGGACGCAGGCACAGAGGGAGGGTGCTGAGCAGGAGGGGCCAGAGGCTGACGCCAAGGTGGCTGCAGTGAGGGCACAGTGAGCTGCTAACCCACCAGTGGGAGCGTGTTTTCTTTGATCCACTTTTATCCCCTCAGTAGTTGCTACAACCTTCACCCAGCCCACTGGGCTGACCATGAACTTCCCTCTCCGCCCGGCGTGACACTGCCTCCCTCCAGTGTTATCTGTCACTTCGGAGCCTCAGGATGGCCCCTGCCACCCACCCCGCCCACATCCAGGGCACTAGAATACGTGTCCCAGGCTCATGTCTTGGAGACTCGGGGGTTCCAGCTCCTGGCTCCCCCGTGAGGTGGGGCACAGGACTTCCCCTCTGCAGTCTGCCCTTGATTCCATAAGCCTGCGTGGCCAGTGCTGCAGGGCAGGGGCCCTGGAGCCAGTGGGAACATGCAGGCCAGCTCCCAGTGTGCAGCCCACCCCTGGGCCTCCACAGGGATCTGACCACTGGGCAGGTGTCCGTATACCCAGGTGGAGGGGCTGCGTTCCGGTCCCCGCCTCTCAGTGACCCTATACCTTTCCAGCCCTCTGTGAACATGCAAGACCTCATGCGGAGCTGGGCCCCAACACCCAGCTCTGGAGTCCCGAGGGGCTTCCTGGGTGACAGGAGTGTGTTGGTCTAATGAGGGGACTGTGGGTGGCTGTAGGGTAGGGCGTGGCCACCAGAAGGGGCTGGAGATGGAGGTAACCAGGGATTGTGAGGAAGCCCCAAGAAATCCCAGTAGCAGGTGTTTGGGCAGGTGGGCACCTCCCTGTGGGAGGTGACAAAGCCCACCTCCATCCAGGGGGCAGAAGCAGCAGGTTGGCCACTCCGGCCTTGCCCTGTGCACCTCCTCACCGAAGGCGGCTCACCAGTGCCCTTCAGCACAGCCTTTCATGTGCCAGTAAACACAGGTGTTTCCCCTGCAGCAAATCAGCCAGACCCAGGAAGGGACTGGGGACCTGTGACCTGCACCTGGGGGTGTTGAAGGGGATGCTCAGGTGAACACGTGAGGCCGAGCTGGGCCTCTGAGGGGCAGGGCCCACTCTCCCCAACTGTACACAACTCTTTCTCAAGAAAAGCAAGCCTCCCCAGCTCCTGTATTTTCTTTCTTTCTTTTCTTTTCTTTTCTTTTCTTTTCTTTTCTTTTCTTTTCTTTTCTTTTCTTTTCTTTTTTGGTCAAAGCAGGAAGTAAATAGAACTGTTAAATGTATAAGTAAGATGAATAAAGTTTTGTGTTCTGCATGGTAAAAATTTTTAATTAAATTTCATTAAACACAAACAACACATACGTCCACCTTCCCTGAAAGGGTCACTTCATGGTAATGAAGGAAATGGGAAGATTACGACCTAAGTCTTCATTATGTGACGCGCGTGTTTGGACGAGTTTAGGCAAACAGCAGAGATCTCCACGTCCGGCCACGAACCGAGAGCATTCTGAAAGTGCCGAAGCCGACTCGGTTCTCTCCGCGCACGCAGTTCACCTCGAGCTGCCCAAGCACAACCCGACCAGGCCTCCGGCCCCGCCTGGTCCCGCGCCCTGGAGTCCCGGGCGCTGCGGTCTCTCCCGCCCTCCCTACCGGGAGCCAGGGGAGGTCAGCTCTGCAGGGGCGAAGACACGTGTCCGTCCGGGCCCTTCCACGCATCCGAGACCGTGGCCGACTCTTTGCCGCGGCCTGCGCAGCAGAGCCCGCGTTGCGGGCGGGCCTGGAATTCCGTTTGTGCCTGGGAGCCTCCGGGGCCGGCCCCTCGGGCGCTGGCCGCGTCGGACCCCAGGGACAGGGACTCGCAGAGTCCTCTGACTCTCCAGGCGGCCCGGGCGGCCCGCGGGCTACGTGGGGGCTACGCGGGGCACTGAGCCATGTCTCCGCACCGAGCTCCCGCGGGACGGGCCAAGCCTCAGTCGGGTCCCGCCACAGTCCCGGGTCCCTAAGGACGCCAGGGGGTCGCCAGGGCGGGGCCGGCGGCTACGAGGCCTCCTCGGACTAGGCAGGTCTCTCCGCACCTCCCCTGCCCGCCTAGCCCTCGGCGGGCTCCGCCTCTGCTCCGCAGGCCCTCAGGTCTTTCGGTCCACAACGTTCGGCCTTCCCCGCCACCACCCGGCTCTCCTCGTCAATTCTCGGCCGCTGAGCGCGCATCTCCGGGCGCAGTCGGAGCTCCTCGGGTCCTCTCGCTCTCTCTCAGTCCACGCGGGTCAGGGGGACGCGCTCCACCCAGCCGGCCGCACGCGTTGTTCTGGTCGCGCCGGGGCCAGGCGCAAGGGGTATCACGCACAGCAGGGCGACTAAAATTAACGACACTTTATCACCTACTTGCAAGTTGGTTAGAGAGTAGATCGTAAAAGGCCTCATCACAGGAAAAGATGTGTCTCTATGCGTGGTGACCGACGTCAACCAACCCCGTGGGTGATGGACGCGCGATTCGTGTACACACCGAATCGTTACGCGGTTCACCTGCAACCGAGGCAGTGGGTCGGGAAGGGGGCGTCACTACCGACCAGCTTCGGGATCCTCGGGGGCGGCGCGGAGTCCGGGACGGGGCCGAGAGGCCGCGTCCGTCCTGTGCCCAGGAGAGCCGGGCCCGTTCCAATGCCGCCTGGGGCTGAACCCCCAAGTGTCGGTTCCCAGGACGCTTCAGCCCTTCCCGACGCCGCGCTGTTGGTTTCCGAGGTTCACGGCCGTCCGGCCTCTTGCGGGCGCTGCTGTCCTAACGTGGCGCGCGGGCCTGGGCGCAGGCCGCTCGGACCTCAGCCCCCGAGTCTCCTGTGCAGCTGACAGCCTGCATCCCCCCGCCTGGCAGACCAGCGCCCCCCGCGGCTCATCCACGGGGGTCACCCGTCTCTTGCCCCGCTCTGCAGCCGCCCCTCCACCCAGGGCTGCTCCTTTCCCCACGCCCTGCAGGTCAGGGAGCTCACTCAGGGGCGCTTCTGTCCCCCAGGGCCGGGGGTGCGTGGTGCTAGGTGCAGCGGCTCCGCAGACCCGCCCACCTCGTTGGGGACTCTGCGGCCCTGGCGGCTGGGGCAACCGCTCAGCCCCGGGTCCCACCTGCCGGCGCCCAGGGCCACAGCCTCAGGGCCCGGCGCCCTCGCAGTGACTTCGGAGCGCAGCCCACTTCCTAGAAGGTGACTCCGCCTCCCAGCTCGCAGCTATAACAGCCCGCTCAGAAAAAGTGCAAGCGTTCCTGTCGGAGACCCGCCTTCGGCCCAGCGCGTCCCCAAACCTGGGGGGGAGCCCCGAGGGCGGCGCGCAGATCGGCCGGAGCAAAAAAGAAGCTCCGCACTGCCTGGTCTTTAAGACCTGAAGTCTGAGATTTTTCAGCCTGTGACTGCCATGGTTTTAAGCTCGCCTGCTTTTTGACATGTAAATTGCCATGAGCTGGTCTCTAGGTGCGCCAGGGAGCTTTCAGAGGGGCACAAACTGACCGGGGGAATGCACGGTGGCCATTACCCAACAGGTCCTTTCACTGAATGACACGCGTTCGGCGTTGTCACGATACTCAGAAACAGCGGTCCTCAAACGCACTTTTCTGTCGGCCAACGTAAGGCGCTCCTGAGAAAGTTTTCCAAGGAGATCACACCGCACTGCCGTTCCTTCGGCCGTGGTGTTTCACTGTGAAGCGCCATGCTCGTTCGGGAAAAGCTCTGACTCCCATGGCTGTGCGGCCAGAGCCAAGGTCAGGATCCCCTCTGACCCCACACCCCTTCTCCCCCACTGGGACTGAGCTTGGTTTTATTTGCAAGCAAACCCACAGACCTACCTCATACTCTGAGAACATCCAAGAGCGCCACGGGACTGATCCACTATTTTTATAGGAAATTCTTTACAGCCCCAGTCCAAAATGCTTTTCATTTCTGGCATGCCTGTTTCCAGTTCCTGTCTGGACTTTCTATGACCAGAAGTTCCCCCATGAGCCCATCCTTCCCACTCCCAAGAAATCATGTTTTTTTTTTAAATTATTTTATTTATTTACTTTGAGAGAGAGAGGAAGAGGAGAAAGAAAGGGATAGAAACATCAATGTGTGGTTGCCTCTCGTGCGCCCCCTACTGGGGACCTGGCCCACAACCCAGGCATGTGACCTGACTGGGAATGGAACCACCAACCCTTTGGTTCACAGGCCAGGCCCTCAGTCCACCGAGCCACACCAGCCAGGGCAGAGATCCCTTTTTGTTGGAAGACTGGGGATGTATTTAGCATCAAATGTTGGAGCTGAGAGGTCAGCTTTGTCAGCAACAGGAAATGAGGCAGGGGCCCTAGCAGAAGCGTCCGGGGCGTGTGGTTGAATGTGGAGACTGGACACCGGTTCACTCCCAGAGTTAAATAAACAGGAAGTAATGGAGCCGGCCCAACACTAGAGCAGTGAGAACAGTGTCCGGGAGAAGGCCGGGTGTTCCAGGGACGCGCTCGAGGGACTCAGACCCTCTACACACCACCCAGGGCACGTACCATGCGGCATCGTGTCAGCACACGACACGCCTGGTGACAGAAGGCTTCTCTGTCCTCCCCGCAGGAGCCTCTGCAGGGACGGCCGGGGCCCCAGGGAGTGGACGTCAGCTGGCCACAGTGGCCAGGTGTCCCGCTGGGAGACATTCGTGGGGCACAGGGGGCCTGCCGGAAAAGTGCTGGACGCAGGAGGCCACCTCCACTGCCGAGACGCTGGTTTCCCGCGGTCCTCCTGTCCTCTGGAAGTGCCCGGTCGGGCAGAAGCACTGACGCCACACATGGCGGCACGGGGCTGGGTTTGGGGACCTGGGTGTGGGCCCTGCTCGGTCCTCACGGGCGGGCTGTTTGGTGGGAGGACTGGTTCCCAGTGGGGACAGCAGCCGTGAGCAGTCGGAGCTCTGGTGGCCGGTCCGGTGCCCACTCACAGGCTTCAGAAGCCCCTCAGGGCCAGCACTCTCCTCATGAGTCTCTGTGTGACATGACACCCCACTGGGACGTGCATCGGATGCTCTACATGGAAAATCCAAAAAAAGAAAAAAAGAAAAATCCACTGGGGCCAGATACGCCGGGAATCCCGTCGGCCCTGGCATGGGACAGAGGCGACAACTCACAGGAAAGAGATTGAGTTCCCCAGCTGTTTGGTCTTCCCTCCAGTCTGAGTGGAGGAGGGGTGGGAGGCCGGGCACCAGAATACCAATCCTGCTTGCCCAGAACCTGGCCACGGCCACCATCTCCTGGGGGCGCTGGCGCCCATGCAGGGCAGACACAGGGGAGTCTGGTGAACGGCCAGGCCTCTCCTTCCGCAGGGAGGGACGCAGACCTGCGGTAAGGAGGAACCTGAGCAAAGTGGAAGCTGCAGCTGGCGGCAGAGACAGAACCAGTCACCAGACCTGACCGCCAGCTCACCTGGGGAAGCGAGGCTGCCGCCTCCGCAGCAGGTGGCCCCGCAGGTGGAGGGGCTGCATCCAGGGGACGCGGTCAGCTGCTGTGGGCGGCTCACCTGAGGCCGGACCTGCCTGTGACTTTCCAGCTGCCTCATCAGTAGGCCCTGCACGGGTGACACAAGCCAAGTCGTATCTGCTGTTCCTGCCATCTGTCTGTCTGCGCTTGCAGAGGGCCAGAGGCTGCGGGGCCCCAGAGGACACCGCCCCAGGGGGTCACCCCAGCACGGGCCCAGCCAGCGAGGGCAGGGCAGAGGCCCGGGGCAGCTGCCGGGGCCAGACGCGCCCCCCACCCGGTGCCGTCTGTGACTCAGGGGACCGAGCGCCATCTTTGTCCCCAAGACGTCTTCCTGCCGTGAGGCTGTGGTGTTTACCTTGCCGGACATCGCTCTCCTCTCCCTGCCAGTGCGCTCTGACTCAGATCTGCTGGTGTCAAGCTGAGACGCACGTGCCCACGGCGCGGGGAAAGCGGGTGACGCTCACACTGTGACACAGCCGGAGTGGCATGCGAGGGGGACACCGGCCCCAGCTCATCAAGCAGGAGGTGTCTCAGGCAGGACCACCCCGCCCAGGGGCTGACCTCAGGACCCTGCTTCTGGGGCGGAGACTTGGCAGGGAGGTCGCGGCCCGGTCGGGCGGCCTCTCCAGAATGCCTGCAGGTCACGCGTGAAGAGGAGCAGGGCCATCAGCACCAGGTGCCTGGACTTTCCTCCAGACCCCTGCGGCAGAAGGGCCCAGGGTAGAGGTCAGGAGGGCCGGGTGCCCTCCGGGTGGCCAGCCCAGCCTGCAGACAAGAGGAGGGCCAGGTCCCCCAGGGTCCTAGTGGAACCCAGAGGCCCTGGGGCCTGTGGGGCAGAGGGCAGAGTGACTGTCTCCTCGCTGCCCCGCACGTGAGGCCCCAGCTGCACCTCGTGGACAGGGTGCATGCTGCGGCCCGGGCGGGCTGTGGGTACATCAGTGTGTGCCCATGGCACCCACACTGGGTCAGCTGAGCCAACTCGAGTCTTTCGAAGGGGGCTGCCGCCTGTGTGGGAAGCGGGGCTCTGGGAGCAAGGCCAGCCCGCCCGGAGTCAGCTATGGGACCCAGGGACCAGGGCTGGGAGTCGGGAACGCGCCGCCCTTTGGTCAGGAGAAGGGTCAGGCTCTCCCAGATGGAACTCGAACCAGGCTCCTTGACTGCCCTGCCAAGTGGGCCCCGACTCACGGGGTCAGGGCTGCCTGTCCGTTGTTCAAACCGAGCGAAGCTCTCACTGCGCCAACTCAGCTGGAGTCCCCACTGGCCACCCACAATCTGATCGTGCCCCTGCAGCCCAGGCGATGTCTGCTGCCCCGTCCGCCCTTGGCAAGGGCCCTTAAAATCAGTTTAGCAGGAGCCTGCTACGGTCTGTCTGTGCCCCCTCAAAGTCATCTTAACTCCTTACCCCAAGAGGAAGGGCCAGCCCCCACTCTGCACGCCGCCCTGGGGCCCACCTGCGGCTGGAGGCTCTTCTAACTCCCCCACTGCCCTGAGCAAGAGGCTTCCAGCTGGACTGGAACCAGGTGGGACGAGGTGAGGAGGGATCCATGGACTCCAGCCAGCGGCACACCCAACCAGGGGCCGAGTTAGAGGACCACCCAGTCCTGGCAGGGCGCTCCCACTGCAGAAGGCGACAGAACCAGAAGTCCCTGCGTCAGGGGACCGGCCCAGCCTGGCTCTGTCCCTGCGGCAGGTGTGCCCACTGGGGAGCACAAGTCAGGGGGCAGCACAGTGAGGGGACGGCCTGGGCCTCACACCCGACTCTCCCACAGGGTCTCAGATGCACCGACGTGCCAGCGTCTCGTGTCCTCTGTTGCCCCCTCCATGCGCACAGTGGGCCTGGTGACCTGGCCAGGTGGGAGTGCAGCGCTGTGCCCGGGGGCCCCAGGACAGCAGTGCGGTCCAGAGGGAGCCCGGCGACACGAAGGTGGGCGGCATCGGCTGGCCTGCTCTGGTGCTGCCGTCCTCCTGCCCCAGCTGCACTGGGACGTTGGCGGGGCAGCGCAGTCCTCGTGCAGGTCGGACAAAGACCTGGCTGCATATGCAAACTGTACCCTGAACTGCGCACAGGAGGATCGGCCGCCACGCTGGCACGTCCAGACCGAGAAGGCTCACAGTGTGTCCACACTTACAGTGCAGGGAGCGGCCCTGAGGGGCAGGAGTGGACAACGTCTCGGGTGCCGTACACATCAGCCACTTTATTTTACTTTATTTCCTATCTGTCTGCAGGGCAGCTGCCCCCCCCCCCATGGGGAAGCACAGACCACAGGACAGTGGCTTCGGTCAGTGGTCTCCGCAGGGGCAGCCTTCTCTGGGTAGGATCTCAGTCACTTCTCCGGGTGCGATAAATAGGGGTCACGTGGTCAGTCCAGTCCAGCGAAGGGGTGACGAGGAGGCAGTGCTCTGAGAGCCCCCTGCTGATTTCATCACCAACACGTGTCTCCAAAAAAGCTTCAAAGGCGCTTTCGATAAATAAACTCTCAATTTTAACTGCACACTCGTGGCAAGAACAGTGCTTGCACACTTGTAAGGGTGCTGGGTGGGTGTGCAAACCCCACCTGGGCTGGCCACCAGGTAGAGAAGAGAGTGGGGGGCGGTGCCTGCTGAAGGTGCGGGAGCTTCGGGCCGCAGCCCAGCCAGGGGGACGCAGCTGGACGCTCCCTTGTCCTGAAATCCATGGAGAAAACCAGCCAGGGAGCTGGGGCCTATTTGGGTGCCTGCTGGCAACTTGAGTCAATAGAAATGACTCTGAAATGCAGTCTCGGTTAGCAAATATCTTCCTTACTTTGTTAACTGAGCAATAGGATCTGAATAAAAATTCTTGTTTTACGGGGGCCTCCTTGACAAAAAGTCTGACAGGATTTCCGTCTTGTCTCCTCCCCCTCCTCCCCACAGGCGATGGCTGCCACCCCCCAGCCCCTCCCACCAGAGGAGGAGCTGCTGCTCAGCCTGGACCCGCCCACCTGGAAAATCCGCCCACCCGGAAAAGTCCGCCTTAGGGCAATTCTTCCCAACCCTGACTTCTGGATAAGACTAGCCGCAGCTGAAGGTGTGACTGGGAAGAATCCGGCCAGCTTGACCACACCCACAGCTGGCAGCTGGCAATTCTGGCGTGTGGTCACCAGTCCAGGCCGCCCTCCGGCAGGCAGGAGGGCAGGACAGCTGCCCGCAGGGCCCGCGCCCTTCCTGACGAGCAGCTGTGGGTGAGCGCCCAGAAGAGACAGCTGCTCCGAAGGCTCGGAGGGGCCCCAAAGGCATTCCGTGGCACCTGGGACGCCCACACCAGGGAAACAGCGAGTCAGTCTGCAGTCTCTCAGACCCACTGCTGGACACGGGGCACCGTCTTGCCGTGCTGTGGCCCTGCAGGACAGAGGGGGGACGTGAGCGCCCTGCCCAAGTGGCTACTGCCCCTTCTTCTGGGGACCGTGGCCGTTGGTCCTGGGGAGCACGCTGCTCCCGGGCTGCGGTGGCGCGAAGTTCCAGTCCACCGGGTGGAGGAGCTGCTGCGTCTTCTTGTGGGTCCAGTACGGGTTGAGGACGAGCGTCAGCAGCCCCATGCCGCCCAGGAAGAGCACCAGGTGGGGCGGGTGCAGGCTGTGGCGCAGGCCGTCCCAGTGCTGCAGGCACACCCACCACATGTGGTAGGTCAGCACCATGCGGCAGTGGAACATGTGGATCATCAGCCACTGGTTCACCTTCCAGAGCAGCGAGTCCGACCAGCCAGCCTGTGGGGACAGGGCACAGCGTCAGCACGGGTGTGGGGCGGAACAGTGTGCTGCTGCTCAGCACCCCACTCCGCCTCCAGGCACCGAGCATTCCCGGGCCAGGTGGCTGGGCCTGCGGCCCCAGCTCCCAGATTGCAGCCAGAGACGAGGCTCAGAGGACGGGCGCGCAGGGTCAGAGGCACTCCTGTTCCTGTGACCCCAGCGGCCCCGACACAGGCCACAACGAACCTGCCTTACGATCACTACATTTATGTTAAGTTGGTACATGCCATCTCCCGACCACCAGGTGCTTTCCCGGGACGCCAGTGCTGAGTCTGGCTGGCACAGGTCACAATAAAACATGACAGGCCTGCCATGGCTGGTGTGGCTCAGTGGGTTGAGCGCCAGCCTGCAAACCAAAGGGTCGCCAGTTCAATTCCCAGTCAGGGCTCATGCCTGGGTTGCAGGTCAGGTCCCCAGTAGGGGGCACACAAGAGGCAACTACACATTGAAAAAGAAAAACAACAGGACAGACTGTCCTGGGCGGGTTGGAACCACAGGCCTCCCGTGGGCCCTGCAGGACTGAGATGTGAGTCAAAACCCCACACAGCACAGCACCCGCTTGAAGGGGACGGGCACAGAAGAAGGCCAAGCTCAGACTGTGACAGTGGGAACATACCCAGCTGCCGCTGTCACTTGTTTCATCCCACACCTGGCACCTCCCTCCCCCAGAGGTGCCAGTCTGGGGGAGAGACCACAGGCCACTCCCAGAGCGGTGTGGAGGGTGCTGGGGTTCGGGCCCACAAGCTGGCAGGGGCCGGCGAGGCCATGTCAATGCCACCGCACCACCGTGCCCCTCAGTGCTGGGGGCTCTGCCGAGTGGTGCAGGCACCTCCCACCCACAGAAGAGTTCCGCAAGCCCCCAAAGCGGTGAGCAGGCTCCTGGGGGGGGGGGGGCCCAGTCCAGAGCTGCCACCGCCCTGGGTTATGTGGCAGCCGGCAGATGGCAGGGTGGCCAGGGATGACAGGGACTTTTTCAGGGCTTCTTCTAGATGGAGCACGGCTCTCCACGGCTGTCTCTTTACCATGTTCGTGACGGCTCGTGGAGAGACGTCACTGGATGTGCCATCTCAAGTGTCGGGGGGCACAGCACACCCGTGGGGTGCCCGTCCACACAGATCCCCCTTTACCTGCGTGGGGCTGCATCCGACACACCTGGTGTGAGCTGGGAATGCAGGCAGCACACCTCACCTGCCAGGCAGCACAGCCAGGCCTCGCCTGCCCTACAGGTGCCGGGGACACAGGGTCCTGCCCAGCGGCCACACTGTGCACCGTGCAGTCGGGGTGTCTGTGCTGGTGGGGGGGGGGTGCCCAGCAGCACGCAGAGGGTTGGACCACGCTGCTCGCCAGGGGCCACCACCGGTCTGACCCTGAGGTCCGGTCTCTGCCAGGCCCGTGCCACTGTCCCGCTGTCGTGAAGGCCTGCACCATGGACCGTCTATGTCACAAAACGGTCCCCACGGTGAGTGCAGGGAACACCCATCACCACACACAGCCATCACGCTTCTGGTGGACTTGAAGGTCAGCATTTGCACCCCTACTGCTCCCCTGAAACAGGCCACAGAGCTCAGGGCCAGCTCAGAGAGAGCCTGACCTCACTTCCGGCTTGCCTAAATGTTCCCCGAATTTCTGTGAACTAATTCCAGCCACCACCATGGGACCTGGACTTCCGTCCCTCAAGTGAAGCGCTGTGATGAGGGCGGGCTGGGTCTCTGGCCAGATGTGGGGCCTGCGTCATGTAGGAGCTGGTCCCTCCCGACCGAACTGGGGACAGGGGCCTGAAACCCCCACAGGACCCGGACAGATAATGAGTCACCTGGGGACTGGAGGGGACAGAACCACCCCAGGTCGCGTTTTCAGCTCACAGAAAGGAAAGCCAGTCATCTTCACCTCATCCCCCTTGGAGGGGGCGAAGGGACACTTTCCAAAGACTCCCCACCTTCAAGTGATGGGCGAAACGAGTCGGTATTTCCATCGTCAAACGAACAGGGAGGGAAAGTCAGTCTTCAGTTACGGGCTTTACTCGGCTCCAGGTCTAGCCTTTCTGGTAAGGAGGCGAGGGCTCGTAGCAGGTTCGTGTTGACCGCATGTCACATTTTAGCTGAATTCATCACTAAGTTATATGTTTCTCTTGTTTTATTCCCAGCTGAGAATATTTTTTTACTATTGACTATCCTGCTCCTGACCTGATGACATTCTCTGTCATTGCTTTTAGAGGGAGAGGGAGAAACAGGGTTGTGTGGCTGGCTCCCATGTGCACCTGGACAGGGGTTGGACACGCAGCCCAGGCGTGTGCCCTGACCCAGGCTCAAACCTGTGACCTACTGGTGCACAGGGTGGCAGCGTAGCCACCTGGCCAGGGAAAATGGCTTTTTTATAGCAGATTTTTACATCTGAGTACAGAAATTGTTAGAAATCAAGTCGCTTGAAAAGGCCATTGTTTTCACCACAAAAAACACCCAGATGGAATTCAGCTGGCTGTGAGTGTCCCCGGAGTGGACACGAGTGAGCTGGGATGTAGGCTGTCCATGCAGTGCTGCCCGCTCAGGCTGCAGCTGTGTGGTGGGCACAGGGCTTCTACTGGGCCCTGCGTGTTGAGTGTCCCATCAGCAACTCTGGGGATGAAGGCAAGTCTCCTGTGTCCTGACACGTGATGTAAATACCTCCCTTCCACTGTGACTCTGTCCCCGTGTAAGAGACAGTCTAACTTTCTGTGTGCACAGGTTTTCAATTCCAGAAGTAACTGCAATTTACAATAAGAATGGGTTACAAGTTATAAAAGCAACTGGGGCCAGGATCTTGAAGAGTGACCAGGGCCCCCAGGCTCAACTCAGACACCTTCACGGCCGAGATGAGCCCACGGCCTCAGGGCGCACCGATGCGGGAGGAGTAGAGAGAATGCGGGGTGCGTGCCTCACAGAGAAGGCCCCAGCTGGGGGAAGGAGACACGGCAACCTGGACAACACGGGCGAACCTTCAGGACGCAGGGCTCGGGGCAGAGCGTGGCCCTGGAAGGAAGTGCCACGTGCCGGTGCTCACTGGGGCCTGCAGCAGCCAAGGTCCCAGCTTCCCGGCCGGCCCAGCAGTTCCCAGGGCCGGGGATGGGGTGGGGGTGGGGCGGCACAGAGCCCCATGCACAGCAGGGCCCGAGGTCTGGACGAGGCTGTCACCCCCCGTGCATTCCTGCGCAGTGCAGTGTGGCCACCAGGGCAGGCCGCAGGTTTAACACACAGCACGGCACTTGTCACAGACATGTGTAGACAGAGATGCCGCTGCGATTTGTTTAAAAGGCATTTCAAAGAAAGGAAAAGTCGAGCCTTCTAGGGCCCACAAACACTGTCCATGGGGTCACAGGGTCGCCGAGTGTCGTTTGGCTCTGAGGCCGGAAGCCTGAACAATTCGCCTGCAATGAGTCAAGTGGGACTCCCACAACGGGGCTGGTACTGACGCGGGGTGCTAGCACCTGGTCTGCGGACGGCGCTTTCTTCTATTTTTTTAGTCCTCACCCAAGGACACGTCCACTGGTTTTAATTTAGAGGCAGAGAGGCAAACCCAGACTCGCCCGACTGGGGACCCAATGCGCCTTGACCAGGGAAGGGAGAGCAGCCCTCTGGTGCACGGGACAAAGCTTCTACAGATGGAACCATCAGCCAGGGCTGTCTGCAGATGCTCACAGGCCCAAAAGGAGCCCGCGGCCCCTCCTCCCCCACTTTCAATGCCGCAAGAGCTGCCCCAAGCACAACGCACTCACCTTCAGGAGCATCCAGGACACGCAGGTGAAGGGGGTGCTCATCTCCAGCAGCAGGGTGGCCATGGCCAGGTAGTGGCCCGCCTGGAGGTTGACCAGCAGCCCCAGGAACCCCAGGAAGGCGAAGAGGTGGTGCAGGGCCAGGAAGGGGTCGAAGGTGCGGAAGCGCAGGTTGGAGAAGTGGAGGGCTGCGTTCTCGAAGAAGAAGAAGCCGGTGGCCGTGGCGATGTGGAACCAGGACCAGCCCTGCTGGGCATGCGCTTTGTCAGCGTGCAGGACGGGGTCCCTCAGCAGCCCCCACAGGCCTGCTGCCGTGCTCTGCACCCCGAAGACGGCCCGGGTGGCCGCCAGGTTCCAGAAGACCTTCTCCTTGGCCACCAGAGCACGGTAGGTGGCGTTCAGGGAGGAGGACAGCTGGTGGCACACGACGAAGACGCCCAGGTAGAAGGCAAAGCCGGCGACTGCCAGCGTCAAGCGGACCTTCCACGAAGCGTAGTCCAGGTCGAAAACGCTCTGGGGCGCCCCTCTGTCACTCGCAGGGTCCATTGTCCCAGCCGTCAAAGATGTCCCGTGGCCGACACAGGGCTGGGGACCCCTGCTGCCTCAGGTCCAAGGGAACAGCGCCCGTGCAGCTGTCTCTCGGGCCTTACACATACGCCTTTGACCTGCAAGGGGGGCCAGAAGGACAGCTCACCGTAGGGCTCTGAGCAGACTCGGGGACAGTGCACGGCCCCAGCCCCCTGCCCACTCCAGTCAAGGACAGTTCTGGCTGTTCCCTGTTTCCACACACGGTCACAGGTTCTCAAACACGGCAGGGAGACACTCCCTGGTCACATACAAGAAAGAAAAGCACAGGCATGTGGCATGGCCATGAGCAGGGCAGGACAACAACCTGCCCTACGACCACGCCAGAACGTAAACCTTTGCAGCCAGAACCCAGGACGAGAGCCCTGCAGACCGGCGCCCCAGTCTGCATGGCAAAGCTGCTGAAGAACAGGACCAGGGTCCCCGCAGGCCACCGATGGACGCAGGCAGCCAGCCTGGGGGACCCGTGGGTCCTGCCACTGCACCCCAACCTCAGGAGTGCCCAGGAAAGCCCGCCTGTGTGCACCGTGGAGGTGCAGGTACCTGGGGCTGAAAGCAGGCCTAGCACGCAGTAGGTGTTCCCACCCTTCAGTGCTGCCATGGGGGTCCCGGTGAAGGGCAGGCTCATCTGTGAACCAGAACCCAGCTACAGCCCCAAGCTCAGTGCCCACCTGCAGGCAGTGCACGGCCAGACCTCGAAGGGCAAGGCCGCCCAACCGTGGGCTGTTGGCAGAGAGGGGACAGATGCGGATGCAGGGCTGGGTCCGCCAACCCTGCCCTCATCCCCACGCAGATCCCGCCACCCCTGGCCACGTCCCTGCCAGGGACCCCGGCCCACCCCCCCGGACCAGGTAGCTCAACGACCGTCTCTGCCTCCCCTTCTACCCACGAACCCGGCCCTGGACTAAGCGCACAAACAAGGACCCAGCTCAGGGCCAAGCAGACAGGGCACCGGAACCATCTCAGTTGCTCCCACTCCCGGTGGCTGCCCGCCAGCCAGGAAAATCCTGGGGGCGTGTTTACCTGGTCACGAAATCCGCTCAACTAAAGGAGTCAGTACCCTTCCTTCCCAACAATGGAAACACAGAAGCCTGCTCTCTCACTGCCCTCCTAGTATTTCCGCCAGCACACGCCACACACTCCTCCCGTGACCGAGGTCTGAGAAGCGCGGATGTGTGGGACTCGGGCATTGTGTTTTCTTTCTGAAACACCAAGGACATTGCAGGCCTCCCGGTGAGGCCGTCCTAGGAGCCCTACCTGCCCTCCTGGGGAACCCCAAGAACAGCCGTGGCCTGCTCCCCCTTACTCTGTCCCCAACTCCTGCGCTCCCTGACGTGGTCTGCTGTGGCCCCCAGAGTGTGATATGCAGCATCCGCCTGT
This sequence comes from Sturnira hondurensis, assembly GCF_014824575.4. Lineage (NCBI taxonomy): Eukaryota > Metazoa > Chordata > Mammalia > Chiroptera > Phyllostomidae > Sturnira > Sturnira hondurensis. The sequence goes on from NW_028087067.1 coordinate 2,349,750, forward strand.
GGCTGCCCCGAGGACCCCCACTTCAGCCCCCAGCCCCCGCCCAGGCCCAGGGTGACACTTCCGGGTGACACTTGTGCCGGAGACACTTCCGGGAAGGTGCTGAAGCCTGGACGAGAGACAGCCTCCCAGTGCTGCATGCAAAGGCGCTTCACCCTCAAGAGCTGGACAGTGACCCTAAAGGGGCTGCCCTGTGCAGAACTGTGCCCTGGGCCGAGACGCCCCTCCTCCCGACTCCTCTTCCTGTGCCTCTCCCCGAGTCAGTCACGAGGTCGGGCGGTTCCCATTTTGCCACAGCTGCATCAGCAGCTCTTGGCCAAGCCACCGAGCCTCTGCCTACCTCGGGAGAGCCCTGCTCTGCACAGGGCTCAGTGGGCTGGCGCACCGGCCCGACTCAAAAGGGTGCAGGTTCGATCCTGGTCAGGGCACAGGCCCAGGCACCAGTGCAACCCTGGGCCAGGGCGCATCCTCGCAAGCAGTCAGTCGACATTTTTCTCCCATTCTTTTCCTTCCCCTCTCTCCAAAATCAATAAGAATATCCTTGAGTGAGGCTCAAAAAATACACTTTAAAAATAAAACAAAATAATGGGACTGTCCCAAACCTGTGGGATATGCCTCCCCACACCTGTGGGATACGCCCTTGCGGGGCCACCTCCAGGGCCTCTGCCTTCACTGCCCCAGAGTGGGGCAGCGGCTGGGCGGTGCCCAGGTGCTCGGTGGGTACAAACTGCCAGACTGGCATGACCTCCAGTGGCCCCTGGATCTTAAACCTTGTGACTCCGAGAGGGTGGTCCAGCCCTTCCCTCCTCCAGGCCAGCCTAGCTACCCACAGCACCCAGGGTCTTCCCCAGAGCTTCAATGTCAGCCAGACACCAAGGCCAACCAAGTACCCAGTCACCCGGAGGGGCCTTAAGAGCACACCTCCACGAGCCTCGTCTTTCCACCCAGCAGCACAAGCCTGGGGCACTGGGGGGCGGGGGCTGAGAGGGGCAGCTGAGTGGACTGCCCGGCTGAGAGGTGGAAGAGAGAAGCCTGCAGGACGAGGAACACTGACCAACCACCCCGACTCCCGAGGACCTGGGAAGGGGATAGAACGTGGACCCTGTCTCTGGTCTGCTTGCTTCTGAACCAGGATTGGTTGCTGGGTCGCCAGATGCCCCAAGACAAGGGTGGGAGGGGCAGGGCACAGTGGTGAGGCCCAGGAGGGCAGGCAGCAGGCAGTGCCAGCGCTCCTGGTGGCTCACAGAATGGGCTCCCAAGCCTCAGAAATTTGGGGAACACATGACCTTCCAAAGGCATGTGGCTGTGACAGAGCCGAGGCGGGCTTCCGGGTCCTCTGGCCTCTGGGCCACCTTGTGGAAGATAGTGCCCTATCTTAACCACTGCAGGCCAGGGCGGGTCCAACATAGAGCAGAGATACAGGCAAGCTGCTGCCGGGAAGGGCCCACCCTCTGGGCAGGCGGAGGGGCCAAGCAGGCAAAGGGAAACAACTCTCTCCAAAAACCAACACTTGTTACCCCTTCGAACCCCATATCCCTTCGACCCCCCCCACTCCGATCCTTGCTCAAACCTCCTCCCTGCGTGGGCCCCGCAGAGCCCAAGCACGCGTTTCCTGGCAAGCTGGTACTGTCGCCGTGGATCTCCTGAGGTCTGATTGGCGCCCTGACCAGGGAGGCACGCATGACAGGAGCCAAGGCCTTGGGGGCACCCCCTCTGGAACTGGGCCTGGGCCTGGGGAGGCCCTGAGCTGCAGGGCCACGTCTCAGGCAGGCGCCCATGGAAGCGGCAGGCCATCCTGGAGAGGCAGAGCCCTGGTTCCTCCTTCTGTGCTAGGCAGTCACCAGACCACATCCCTCTCAAGCAGGCGGGTCACAGGGACATGGGTCACAGCCACTCGGGCCTCAAGACCCAGAGTTAAGGGCTTCTTCCTGTTAGGCTCCTCACTCTAAAGACTGATGCACAGTTGTCACTGTCCCCTCCCCGGGAACCCACAGACCCAGCAGCACGGGCTTATCCCGCACCTTCGCTGTGCAGGCTTCAAGCCCAGGGTCCCCTCATCTCAGCGGAGAGGGACGTGAAGGGGGGCAGAAGTCCCGACCCCAAACTTTTCTTGGGGAAGAGTTTTTGCTACAGAACGCACCGCCCTCTTCGGTAACGTCTGGCGGTTTGAGCTGTTGGCTGCCCTACACACAGCGCTGCTGCGACCAGCGAGAGCCTCAGTTCCAGAGCCGCAGTGTGACCAGGCCCCTTGCCTCCAGGGTGGGGGTCCCCCTGACGCACATCTGTGAGCCTCAATCGCTGTGGACACCAGTGTGTTAGGTAACATAACTGATCCCAAACTTGGGAATGAAGTGAAACCCAGGAAGAAGGGTCATGTGCTCTAAGTCCCCCCAGAGGACTGTTCAACACCCCCAGGGTCACCTGGCTTGTTGGGGAAATCGCCCACCCACACAACTGACCACCAACTGGGCCGGCAGACTTGGTCTTTGCCTGTGTGGTCAGGGGTTCACCTGTGCACAAGGTGTGACTGCTTGCCTTCTGCCCAGGAGGAGATGCCCACAGTGGCTCCTCAGCATCCCAGTCCCCCAGATGCCTCATCTCAGCCTCCCTCTGGCCCCTCTGACCATCTGCTCTGTCCTGCTGGGCGCTTCCCCAACGAGCTACCCGCACCGGACAGGAGCTCGCAGCTGGCCTAGGAGCTCTGTTTCTGGCATTCAGACAGTCAACTCGGGCAGCGGGTAACAACATATCTTCCCAAACTGAAGAAATCCATGCTCAGTGAACAACATTCAGGAAACAAAAGCAAGTCTAGAAACAGAAAGGTAGAAACCTGTGGTCCTGCCCAGCTCTACGAACTATTACTACCCCTTGCCGCCTGCTGGCTCTCCTAAATGGAAACTGTAACTTTTTTTAGGGGAAGGGGTCCGCGGACACATGCTGCTTTGACAGCATCCATGACGAGGCTGCTCCGTGAAGCCTCCGCTCCAGTGACCCCGGGGTCGGTGTCCCGGGAGGCTGCACAGGCCCTTTCTACCTATTGCCCCAGGTGTAGCTCCAGCGTTCCCGCAGACCCACACCCTGCTGTTTCAGCTGCAGTGGCTCAGAGCTGCCCCAGGGAGCACTGTTTCTCCGAGGAAGGCACCCGGCGGGGCTGTCGCCGCCAGCGGAGGAGACACTGGCCACAGTCCCTCCGTCCAGCGCTGCGGCCTTTCCGGGCCCCACCCACCCCAGGATCCCCGGAGCTCTCGCCCCCACCCCGGCCCCGATCGTCCAGCGCGGGACCACGGACTCGAACTTGCCGGAACCGGGCCCACCGAGCCCCCTGCGGCCCCAGTTCCGCGGCGCGGAACCCCTCGACCCCGCTTCGGTCCCTGGGCCCGGACCCCACGCGCTGGCTCCTCTGCGGACGCAGCGGCCGTGCGCTGCCGACAGCGCCGCCCAGCAGCCTGGCTCAGGTGGGCGGGGGTCCCCCGGGGTCTCGCCCCCCAGGCCACGCTGTCTTGCGGGGCCGGAGCAGACGCCCCACCGGCCCCGGGCGCGAACCACCCACAGCACTGCCCACCCCGCGCGCCCCGGGCCGGCCCGTCACAAACTCGCCCTTCGCCCTCACCTGAGCGCATCTCGCACGACAGACGCCGAACGCAAGACCACGGTCCCCGACTGGCATCTGTCACCCGCCCCCGGCCCCGCCTCTGCCCGGCCCTCGCCCGCCGCAGCCATCTCGACCCCGCCGCTAACGCGGATGCGCATGCGCACCCTCGGTGGGCGGGGCCTGCGTGCGGCGGCCGGGCGAACCCATTGCGCCGGGCGGGGGAGCGGCGGCTCTGGGGGCGGAACCACCGGCGCGGGTGAGCCTGGGCCCGCAGGGAGCGCACTCCGCCGCCCAAACTTCTGCTCCTGGCCCTCGTCTCCAGCAGGGCCGGAGCCGACCCCGCCGGGACCCCCAGTGACATCTGACTGAGTCCCCTGGAGCCCGCGCTGAGACCCGGTGGAGACAGCGGCCCCGCTGCACACAAGGCTGCCCTGACCCCACGGGGACCTCGGCGATTCGGCCTGCAGCTCCGGTAAACCCTGGAAGCCGGCGGCGGACGCAAACCCTGGAGGCGCCTGAGCATTCAAGCGCGAGTTTCACTTCCCGGGTGACCCGTGGGCTCAGGCAGATGACCCAAGAGCTGTGAACCCCAGTTTCTGTTCTGCGGCCGGAGTAAAGCCTGCCGGCCCCCGAGGTTGAGTACGCGAAACTCCCTAAAAAAGCACTGAGCGGAGCACCGAAGGGGTGCCTCCCCTCTCCAGCTGGACCCCGGGAAACGCGATTACACGGGCTGGTGCCTGCCTGAGGCTCTGGCGGGCAGGTTCCCGGCCTCCTCTGGCGCGCGGATGTGCTGCAGCGGCTGGAGCCCCGATATGCTGCAGCCACCGCCGGGCCTGGAGGGGCCCCACCTGGCTTCTGAGTGCACAGAGGTGGAGGACACGGTGAGCACTCCCCGCACGGCCCAGAGAATTCATGGTGTGACAGTTCATGGAATGGCAGTTCGCATTGAGTGCACATTACTTAATAAAAAAATAATAATTGTGACATACATACGATCGTGAACCAGCTTTATAAACTGTGATCGATGTTTACAAGGTCAGGTGTCCTGCCCACTACCCCATGAGGAAAGCTCTGGAGTGGGAGTAATTGGTGCCCACGCCCCCCACCTGGTCAGCCCTCCTGTCCAGCCAGCCCAGGAAGTGGGGATGATGGCCCAGGGGCCTGGTCCAGGGCTTTGATTTGCAGCGTAGGTGGCCAGGCCTTGGAGAGCCAGGAGCCTCATCCCCTCGCAGAAAAAGCCTCATTTTGGAGTCAGCCTCCCAGTCAGGACCTCCCTGGAGACCCATGGCAGCCATACCTGGAGGGGTGTTGGGGCCTCTGGGCCTTCCTGGTTGGGGTGCAGATGAGCAGCTGGCCTGGGACTGGGGACTGGGGACTGCTCCTGAGTCACAGAGTGTTAGGAGCTTCACCCCGAGGCTCCTCTTTCCTTGAGGCAGTCAGCACCCGGGCATTGTGGAGTTTTATGTCTTTGTTTTGGTTTTTTGTTCGCTTCTATCTGAAATGTAAGCTGCCAGGGAGTGGGCTTGGCCTTGTCCAGTTCTCCACCACCAGCTCTCAGGAAAGCACCTGGCACACAGCTGGTGACCAGTGCATGGGAGGACCCGTGTGAGGAGCACTCGGACTGAAGTGACCTTCCACCCTGCCTCTGTACCCACCCCCAGGCCACCCGGAGGCCTCTAACGGTTCAATGAATTGAGTTAAAAATACAACAGACCTGAGACACCCGGCTTGTCTTAGCTGGGACATGATGACCTTACCTACGTTTCAGGGGATAGGATGAGAGGTTTCCATGCTGAACGCCCTTTAAAAATAAAGGATCCTAAAACTATTCTGTCAGGCCAGCACGCTGGCAGAGGCTTCCATTCGTGGCAGACCAGCTGTTTCTCTGGTGGAGGTCACGCTCTGACCCTAAGTATTGCATGAACTTGAGGCAGAATGGCACAAAGTTTGGAAAATTCCTTGGCAAGAGCAATGGGGAAGCTGGGACAACTGAACAAACTGGCTGAGGAATTTACAGCCACATACAGGTCACCGGGGGAAAGCCCCAGGTACGTAGCAACAGGCGAAACTGGGGCCAGAACTCGCCCCGGGGGTGGCCTTTCCTCCCTTCGCAGATCATTGGCCAGGCGGTGTCGGCCCCCTGGCCTTTCGCATGGCTGGTCATGCAGTCCGGATCCTCCCCTGACCTTTCCCCCCTAGAGGTGATGTCCAGAGCTCAGCTGTGTTTCAGCTGCAGGCCCCGAAGAGCAGCAGAACCAGGCAGTTGCCCCCAGGACCAGCTGCAAAGACCAGTGACCCTCTGCCCCAGTGCTGACCAGTCAGTGGAGCCCAGGACCCTGAAAGGACACAGCTGATTGAGCTGTCCCTGGGACCTCTCCCGAAGGCCTCAGCCAGCGCTCCCCGTCCAGGGAGCACTCCCCGGCCTTTCCCCTCGCCCTCTTCTTCCTCCACAAGCCCACATTTCCTAAACTCTAAGGGCCCTACGAGACTTGCTACCAAGAGAGCTGTCCCCAGGGCCCTCTTTCCTCTGACTCTCCAGGGAGCTGACAGCGGCCCGTCGTGGCTCACTTCTTTCTCTAAGTTTCTAGGGGCCAAAGCAGCACCCCCTCGGGCTCTGCTGTGGGTTCTTCTTTCCCAAGCCCTTCCTCATTTCATCATCCCCAACTCTAATAAACGGATCCTCACAGTCACCCAGATACATGGTGTGACATCCTTCCTGCATGTAGTCAAGTGTGGCAGTGGCCCCAGGTCCGTCACCTTGCCCTCTGTGCTGGGGGGCAGGGGGGGGGGGCGCTGGTGTTCTGCCTAACAAACAAGAGCTGAGCTGGGCCGAGCTAAGTGATGGTTTGCTCAGCGAGCTGGTGACCTCCATGGCCCAGATTCAGGGCTGTGTCTTTGCCCTCCGCCACCTTGAAAGGACAGTAATAAACACAACCCCGTAAAAAGGTGTCCGGGGGTGATGAGCACCCACGTGGCCTGAGACGCCTGACTCTTGCTCACCTGCTCTCCTCCTCAGCCAGGTGCCACGTGTTCCCCTGGCTTCTCGCCCCCTCCTTCCCCCAGCGGGGACAAGCACCTTCCCGTTGCCCCCACACATCCGGGCACTGGGACCCATCTTCCATAGGTAAGAAACCAGCTCCCTGCCCCAAGGAAGGAGAAGCTGGGCTTGCAACCAGAGCCCGCGAGGGCTTCCAAGACGACTGAAGCAGCCTTTCCAGAGGAGGTGGCCAGGGACAGTTCTACCGTTGTATTTTTTCTGATGACTTCAGTAGCGCATGTTCATTGTTCGTTAAATTGAGGAAAAGACCGATACTTAAAAGACACTGGCAGAGGGGGGTGAGAATTCTCCTCTGCCCAGTTCTTTCTAAAAACAAGTCAGACGGTGGTGAGGGAACACTGGGCAGAGAGCAGGGCTCCCTGGGAGGGATGTTCCTCAGCCTGCGTGTCCAGACGCAGCCGCAGCAGGGCCAAGTTCATGCTCAGCCCACAGAGGACCAGAAAGAGGAAGTGCCCTGCAACACCCTGACCCAACTCCAGCCGGCCCCTCTCAGCCCCAGGCCGACCTGGGGACTGTCCTTGCAGCATTAGTCCCCAACCCAGATGTCTGACCAAACCCAAACCCCGCACCAGAATGCTGCTGAGTTGGTCTGGCAGGCTGGCCCTGGGCCCTGATGCCTCCTCCCAGTCATTAGCCACCCACCCCCTCCAACTCGCCCTCTCCAGCGCTGAGTGCCCCTGGTCCTGGCTGTGCCAGCCGCACACCCACTGAGTGGGCCTGGCCCCGCCTCTAGCTCCCCAACAAAATCTGCCTTACAGTTCTTCAGCAAGTGTCAGGAATAATGTTCCCTGTCACCATGGTGGCAGAACAAGAGCGTTTCAGAAAGAAAACAATTTGTCAGAAGAATGCGTCTTCTTAGAAGGATTCTTGCTTGTATGAGTATTCATCGTTCCATTTCTCTTTTCAAAAAGCCAGCTTTGAACCACAAAGCACAGTGCCTCCAGGTGGGATCTAAGACCCTCAGCGTGTGCCGAAGGCTCTGAAGTTCTCTCTCAGCTCAGTTCTCTCTCAGTTCTCTCTGAACCTCTCTCTGAAGTTCTCGTTCTCCCACGGTGGAGGGCCTGGCTCCCGGCCTCCTCAACTGCAGGAGGGTCTGTGACTCTCTCTTTGCCACGAGGGAAACAGATGTCATTGCTCTCCAAAGTCTCTCACCCCCAAGGCTGGGCGGCCAAGTGAGTGCCAGCCCAGAGGGCAGGTTCTCTGGGCTCAAACCCATGCCCCAGGACCTGGTGGCTTCAGTGCTCTGGAATGTGAAGAATCTTCAACATCAGCACAACAATCAGGTTTTAAAAAAATGCCTTGATTAGATCAGGTCAGCTCCAGGGCTGCCAGACCCTGCAGGGCCTAGACCAGCCGCTCCTGGCGGGGGTGGGTGAGGGGGCAGCATTTGGCCAAGGCCGGTTTCGGAGCTGATGGGGCAGGGCGGAAGATGCTGCCCCAGGTCTCAGACGCCTGGGTCCTGCCGCCCACAACAAAGAGACCACAGTGCTGCCAGGGCTCAGAAGCCTCCCCAGTCACAGCGTACAACTCACGCCCAGACAGGCCTGTCCAGTTCCGTCCCCACCCCTGGAGTGCAGCAAATGGCACTCGGGTGACCTGAAGCGCAACTGGAGCCACGCTGGGCTCCTTTCCACAAGGGCGGGGGCGGCGCCCCTTGCCAGGTCCCTCAGCCCCAATGCTATTTCAGGAGCCACTTTACAGGCTCCGACGTGCCCCTCCCCCAGCGCAAAGCAGACCGGGTTCCTAAACCAAAGGCACAGGCGCGAGCCCTGAAACAGAAGTGTAGCAAAAAGTCAAGGGGGTCAAGTCCAGAAGGACAGAAGGACCAGGAGAAGTGCCCGCCTGGGAAACTGCCAGTGAAAACTTACCAACCGGGGAGTTTTCTTTCCAGTTTTCCTCTTGGGCAACCACAGGAGAGGTTCGATTTAGGGACCAGGATGTGAAACCACAGATCAGCTGATGAGGAACCTCAAATGACGGTGAGGAAGCCCCTGGGCCCTCCCTGTCCCTCCCCTTAGAGATGCTCCTCCGAGACAGTCCCCAGTCCTGGGCCGGGCCACCAGCCAGGGTGGGCAGGACACTGGCCACCAGGCTTCCCTGTCTACTCCCGAGGGACGAATGGGGGCAGCCGGGATGGAGCTGACTCCAGTAATCACTTGGCTGACAAACCAGGTCTGAGTCACTCACCACGAGGAGGGCGTGACCCAGTCCCACAGGACACCCACGGGCTCTGATGCTCCGTCACACCTGATGTGAGGCCTTGAGATGGGGCCTTGTTAACACCCAGGGGCACAGCTGTCACTCTGCAGATGACCGAGACCCCCAGGTGAGGGGACACTGCAGGGTCCTCACGGGGGGAAGGCCACCCTCCAACCGCTCCCAGGTTAGGAGCCCTGCTTAGTCCCTTCTGCACACTGGCGTTGCAGCTCTGTGCTCATTGTACCGGAACACGCTGCGCGTGTTCCCTCACGCTCAGTGTGACAGGACCATCAGTCAGCTTCCAACCTCCGGCAGCGAGGAGCCCAGGTCTTGCTCCCACACAGTTTGCCTACAGGAAACAAAATAGTCGGCGCCGGTATTTACAAATAGCAAGAGAAAAGACCAAGATGAATGTTGGGGTGGTTGCTATATATTGTAGAAAAAATTCCCATGTACGTAAAGCTTTCATTTTACACAGTGTGGTGTTTTTAAGATTTTATTTATCTATTTTTAGAGAGAGGGGAAGGGAAGGAGAGAAACATCCAATGAGTAGTTGCCTCTCGAGCGCCCCCTACTGGGGACCTGGGCTGCAACCCAGGCATGTGCCTTGACTGGGAATCGAACCCATGACCCTTTGGTTTGCTGGCCAGTGCTCAGTCCACTGAGCCACACCAGCCAGGGCTACATGGTGGGTCTCCTAAGCATGTCAGAAGACAGTGCGAAAGACACTTGCCGCTGCATCGGAACAGTGCCCAACACCGAAGGCACAATGCTTTTGGAACTCACTTTCAGACAACGGCATCATGAGACCTGTGCCCCAGGGGTTTATGAAGAAGCAGCAGGACAGCCACCTTCTGAGAGGCACAAGCCTCCTGCCCAAAGTCCCCTGCTGTGTAGCGGGAAGATGCGGGTGGGCCTGGCGCCCTCACCGGGTGGTCCTGAGCCCCCATCACCTGCCAGCCTCCAGGAGGCAGAGGAGCTCCACAGAGTGGGGCTGGGTAGGTGACCGTGTCCTGTTCCCAGCCCACACTGCTGTCCTCTCCAGGGGACAGCTCACTGGTGTCTGGGCAGCATCTGCTCTGGACATCTGTGAGGGGAGAGACCCAGAGGGGGCCCCTGTGCCACAGGAGCAGGAGGGGGCCCGACTCACCCACCTTGTCTCTCCTCTGTGTGCCCTTGTGATGGGAGGGCTCTGAGTGGGGACAGTGGCCCCCACGCCACTAAGTTTGTCCCAGCAGAAGCCACAGACCCAGAGCCCCGTGTGGGCCCAACCTCAGGAATGCACTTTGCACTTCATTGTAGGGGTGGAGGCTCCCCCAGGTTCGGGCAGAAAGCACCTCGAGGGAAGTCACAGCAGAAGGGGATGTGGGTCTTCGTACAACACCCCGCGACTTCGGACGCGGTGGGTCTGCGTGCTCCCTTCCCACACCTCTACCTACGCCACCTTCTTCTCAGGCAGTTTCGCCCCATCTGGGGGAACAGCTCAGCTGGGAGGAAGTGAGAAGGAGAAGAGAAAGCCCACACTTTGACGAGTGTTTTCAGGAACGAAGCCCCAAGACCTGGGTTTGCCTCGGCTCAGGCTCAGGATGGCTGGCGCCCTTGGGCTGCCCCTGCAGTGCCAAGGGTTCCGGGCCCCGGGTCGGCGCACCTGACCTACTTTCGGCCCTCCGGAGATCAGGCGGGTCGGCTTCGTCTCTGCTCTGCAGGCAGCGCGGGGTCGGCGGTGGTGCCTCACCCCGATCTTCCGTGACAAACTCGGGGCCCCTGCTCAGAGTGCAGACGTGCGTGAGAGCGCTCCAATCTGAACAGGGCGGGGACACAAGTCGCCGACAACACTGCCTGCGTTCTTGAAAGGTGCAAAGAGAGCAGATCTTAGAAGCCACCCCGATGAGAAGAACATTGTGGCCACGGGTGGTGATGACAAAGGTCAGCCAGATTTGCGGTGGGGGCGCAGGACAGTGCACACAGACCACGCGTCAGCACCTGAAACCAGGGCGTTTGTCCTCCGTCGACTGGGTCTCAGTGAGAAGAGGCCCAGGGGACGGTGCCCACGCCATCCTCCTCATTTCTCACGGGGCAACCAGTGGCTGACTCAGCCCGCGTGCTGTCAGGTTTGGGGCTCGGTGTCGGGGCTGAACCTGACCCCTCGCCGCCTGCTGGTGCCTCTGTGCGAGACATTTTCCGTCCTGGAGCGGGGGTGGCGGATGGGCTCCAGTCTCAGTCACAGAGTCCTCCCTCTGGGGAGGGCCAGGAACTTCGTGGGGCACGTTCGGTGCCACAGGAACATGCTGGCTGTCCCCGAGTTCCCTTCTGCACGTCCCCACGTGCGCCAGGCCCTTGGTAGAGGTGGGGATGGGGACACATCACCACGAGGCCTCGACTGGATGCTGGAGGGGCTCCCACGCCGGCCACTGCCCACCGGACCCTGACAAGGGATCCCTGAGCCCTGCTCCACCTCCTGCTCTCGTTCCAGAGATCTCCCTCCGTACATACCAGGGGCCTCTGCCCCCGGCCTCATGGCTGACCTCCACACTCATGTGTGACCTTTACTTGTCAGCCTCTGCTCATGTTGCTGCCTCTCCTGAGGTCCCTGCTGGTCACTGAGACCCAGCCTCAGGGCCACCTTTGTCCTGTGTCACCCTGTCTGTCCCGGCCCTGCCCGGCACGGCTCCCTCAGAGTCCTCCCTGCCCTTTTAGGTCACTGTCCCCACCCTGTGCACAGCACTTGTCACTCCTCAGGAACACAACTCAGCTGCCTTCGCCCCTTAGTGACTGCCTGTGTCCGTGCAGCGGGGCTGGACCTGCGTCTCTCTCAGTCCCCTTCCCGATGGCTCCCGGTTCCCTGGGAGGGGAGGGCAATCCGCATAAAATGTGGAAGCAGAAGCCAGACAGCCACCGTTTTGGACCAACTCTCTTATCAGAACATTTATGAGAGACCCGAAGCCCTGCCCCCTCCGAGGGCCAGCACCCCGCCCCCATCCCCGGCCCTGGCCCCCGACCCCAGCAGCACCCATCATGGCTGAGGTTCAGGCAGAGAGAGAAACTGAGAAGCCAAGAAACCAATGGCAGAGAAGTGGGTCTGGGGCAGGTGTCAGCAGGAGTCCGAACCCTGTGAATCACCGGAAACTGCTGTGGAAAACCCCGCAGGGCCCGCACACAGCTGGGCCTGACTTACCCGCGTGGCCCGCACCGCCCAGCACTTGGCACTGCCATCTGCCTGCTGCTCACCCCCTGCGGTCTCGGAACAGAGTGAGCGGATGCTCGAGGAGAGGGTTCGTGGGTGCAGACGCTCCTCCCTCCACCATCCAGGGCCGGCCAGCAGTTATTTGGCACACAAGCAGTAGCTGGTTAGAAGCATGTTTATGTTTTTTTTTTTAACTAAGGTTTAAAAAGAACAGGTTTGTTGCTTCCTAGGCTAGGCGTCCTATCTGTTATTAATGATGCATAGACGTTACTTCCTGAGTCATTTCCTGCTAGTTCAGAGGATGTCTCATTACGCAATGTGACTGTTTCACGTTTAGAAGGGCAACTGTAACCTTGTGTGGAACTATCCAACTGCTTGTGAGGTTTTTCCAGTCCCTGTTTAATCAACATCCCTGAACAAAAATGCCTGAGACCCTCAGTCTTTGGTGCTGGCGGGCTGCCCCCTCGTGGGCGGTCTGGGTGCTGCAAAGCCCTTCTCGGGCACCCCCTGGGGGCTGGGGGTCCGGTGGAGGGATCTGATTTCATTTGCCTGAAGCCAATAATCTCCCCAGGCAACTAGATGTGTTTCCTTCAGAAACAAGTGGTTTCTGAAGTCCCTCGGCCCCTGGTTAATGCAAACGTGCATGGACAGATTGATTGACTGGGTGCCGGCTGCTTCATTGTGTGAGGGCTCCCTGTCAACTTGCGTGCTGCTTCTGGTGACAGCGGGTGGCTGTCCCTAGGGGCTGGGGGGTGGGCACTGCTGACCTCCCCAGCTGTCAGCCCCCAGAATCCTGGCTTGCCCAGACTGGTACAAAACTGCTTTCTCTGAATGCAGACGAGTTAAGCACTGGAAACCCTGCGAACATTCTGACAAAACTGCAGATTGGATTCTCTGGGTGAGGGCAGATCCCCCTCCAAGGCCAGGCTTGGAGAAGGTGGGGAGCTGGGGGGGGGGTGTCCAGGCTCATTGGCATTCAGTCCCCATGTTCACGAGAAAGTTACCTGCCCATGGCAGCAGCCCTGTGCAGGGAGTCCTGTGTGTCCTGTGGGGGCTGCCAGCCCTAGGCCAGTGGCCCCAGTGGGCCCTCAAGTGTCTGGCCTCCCCCTGGCGTGGGGCCCAGGCCACAGTGGCCTGCAGACTGGGCGCAGCCAAGACCGCTGGCTCAGGAAGGACTGGCCGGGGGGTTGGGAGCAGAAAAGCGACATCGACACAGAGTCTAAGACAAACTGCCAGGCGGCTCCCGCGCGGCTGGGGCACCTGGTGTCCCTACAGCTTCAGGACAGAAACTTACCTACTGCTGGGAAGACGTCCTCGGTGCTTGGCGGTCCCCTCCTCCCTGTCACTGTGGGTGTGGCAGGAGCGCAGCACTCAGCCCCCTGTCCTCCCGGCCGTGCTCCTGTCAGAGACCTGGAGGGGCGGGAAGCGTCTCCCCGCCTCAGGGTTCCTCGCTGTGTCGGTGCCGGGGCCCCGCATCCATCCAAAGTCTCTCACAGTACCCTGGAGTCAGAGGTTTCCTGTGCGTGACGGTCCCATCTCTGACCGGTGTCCACCCAACACAGCAGCCTAGCTTTAGAATGCACAGGAAGTAAAAAAAAAATACCCCCCCAAAACGTGACCTGTCCTCTCTGTGTCCCTCCCAAAGGGTCCCGGCACCACGGTGCCCAGTATGTAAACCCTGTGCAATCGAATTTGCTGAGTCAGCAAATGGCCGGGAGATACAGTGGGCCCACCCCTCCCCACCACTGGCCGCCAGAGTGTCTGTGAGGACATGTGAAGGTGTCTTGGCGTCCCCGGTCTTACCCGGAGCCAGAGACGGAAACAAGAATGCACCATATTTCTTGTGCTCCGAAGGCTCACGGTCTGACCCCAAACCAGTGGGCAAATACCTTGTGCCGAGTGTGACCTGCCCAGTGTGGCACGTGGCGATAGGTATAAGGTTGGCACCTCTGGGGGAGCAGAGAGGAGATTGTGCCCAGTGCACGGGGGAAGGACAAGGGGGCCCTCTGGGGTGACGGTGACTTGGGGATATCCACGGTGGGCAGGCCACGTGACGCCTTTGTCAGAGTGTGCGTTCCGGCCGAGCCCACTGACCAGTACGTGAGTGCCAGCGCCATGGGCCACCACCTGGGGTTGGGGGCCTTCAGCTGCGCAGTCGGCAGCGGCGGGAAGATGCTCAGCTGGAGGTGGCAGTGGGCTCGGGTGACGAGGAAGAGTCATGTGAGCAGCCAGGCAGGGTCTGACTTTGGAGGTGGCACACTGGCCGCAGGAGCAGCCCCGGGGGTGGGGGGTGAACGCTGGGTGAGCGCCCCGGCGGAGGATCCTGTTTGTGCGTTTGTGACGAGGCGGGTCACTGGGGAGAGAGATGAACACTGGCTGCCCCTGAAGCCAAGGGTGCCAGAAGACCCCAGCTCGGGAAGCAGGGAGCCCCTGCTTCCCGAGCTGGGTGCGCTGGCACGGTGGGCAGGGTTCTGCAGTGGAGAAGCAGGCGGGGCGAGGGTGCCCGGAGCCCTCAGGGAGGGCAGGAAGGACTGAGGAGACATCGAGAGAGAAGGCTTGGCAGCCACGTCCCTGAGGGTTTCTTGGCACAGGGGTGCCTGTCACAGAGGCTGAGGGGAGGCCGCTGGGTTGGGGTCACATGCAGAGGGGTGTGGGCGGTCGGAATCTCTGCTTTGCAAAGGTTTGTTGGTAGGAAATGAGACATCTCACACCCTGAACTGCGGGCAACCAGAGCGGGGCCTTTGGGTTGTCAGGAAGTGGGTTCCTATCGGCTGCGGGGAAACCCACCAGGTCAGCTTAAACCACAGCAAACGTGCTCGGGGCCTCCCTCGCCGCGCCGGCTGCGGCTGGGCGGACAGAGGGCTGCCCGGCGTCAGGCTGGTCTCGAGCTCTGCTTCTGAGACTGCACCGCGGCTCGCTCTTCTCCTCCATGAAGAAGCAGGTGGCAGTTCTCTGCGTGTGAGAAGTTCTCTGCGGTTTGTCACCCCACTGGAAACGAACACCATCCGTCTGTCTGTGGACTGGAACTGACCCCTGGGTAAAAGTGTGCAGGTCTCCAGGAAATGCCAAGCAATTTAAAGCTCTCACTGGAGGAGTATAGGCTCAAAAAAATAAAACTATACAAAGCCTTCTTTGCTAGCTTTCTTATAGAAAGACGTGGGGTCAGTGGAAGATTAAAACAGGAGCCCTGCACTCTCGGTGACTCAGCCGAGGCTCCCCTAACCCAGCGCCTTGCACACGCCCCCGCTGCTGCTGCAGAGTGAGTTGGAAGGAAAGGACCCGGCCTGCCGAGCAGCCCTTATACGGTGCTGGTGAACTCGGTGCCAATTCTCCGCTGGCTGTATGTCACCCACTGGGGGGAAATTAGAAAACAGACCCTAACTAGAGACTTTTTCTTTACTCCACACCTCCTCCACGCCCCTCACGACCTCACAGGCCAGGGCACACGGAGGAAAGCGCAGGGAGCTGGCCCTGCTGGACACAGGCCCTGTTGGCCCCGGGCCCCGGTGTCCACAGGCAGGGCCCTGACTTCACAGTGTGCTTCCTGGAGCCCTCTGTTCACACTCCCCTGGGGCTGGAGGGAGGGGCTGGAAAGGGAGCCTCCTGTGGTGAAGAAGGCAGTGGAGGCCGAGAGAGAGTGGGCGTTCCCTCAGAAGTGGCCGGGCTCCTGGCAAAGGTGAGAGCAGGTGCACAGGCAGGGACGACCACGCCCACAGAGAGGGGACACAGGCCCAGCCAGGACAGTGATCAGCGGCCGGGCCCCCCCCCCAGGACTGGCTGCCTGACAGGCGTCTCTTCTCACTGCAACTCAAGAGCACCTGGAACAGACATGAACTAAATACCGAGTGTTTATTAAACTCACTTTTAGTCTCTGCCATTTTTGTGTATATAGGAAATTGTAGCCATAGTAAATGTCTGTTTCTTCTTAGTAGATAGAGAAATCAAGGATTTTCAACAATGAAATGTACAGTAGAGGGAGGGTGCCATGGTTTTCCGGATAAAACTCTTTGGTCTGTATAGTTTTTCAGAGTTTAACATAACAGGAGAATTCACTCCAGTAGAAAGTAAACATTAACTTTCTCAAAAAATTTAGTCACTGGACTGTGTACAGGAGTGAGCATGAGCCGCACAGAACCCCAGCACGAGGCGTTACTGTAGCAGAGTTTGTGTCCTCGGCTGGGAGGGGACAGACTCACGGGGGACAAGGAGCCCGAGCGAGGTCGCCCGGAAACGGCCCCGAGTAACACGGAGCAGGAGCCGGTGACAGGACGCGGCACGCTCAGCACAGGCACCCTCCCTGCTGTGCCGCAGAGTCACCCAGAGAACCACGACGGCGTGAGAGAGGACACGGCAGGCCGGGCTTCGTACGGATGGGGAGAATTTGGCACTCGGTTCTCCCTCTTTGTTGATGGGATTTCATGTGTGTATATTTACAAAAGTATTTAAATAGTTTTTTTAAAAATGTTAACAGCTAGTTTCCTGGTTCTAACATTCTTTGAAGTTTAAGGAGGCATCCCCGTGGGTCCTTGGCCACACGGGGTGTTTGGGCACGTGATGGGGAGGGGTCTGAATTGGTCCCTGCAGGAAGGCTGAGCAGAGGACAGTGGCTCAGCCTCAGGAAGTCCAGGGTCAAGGGCATGCCAAGACCTGCAGCTTGGAAGGGGCAGCCTTTCGAAACACAGCAAACCAACTGCCGATCTGACCCACACGCTGAGCCCTTTGAAAATGAAACAATCCTAATATTGAACCCACTGGGGCTGGGTCCTGGAGGGAGTTGGGGTGAGAATGGCTGGTGTTGGTGTCATCAGGCACACAGTGGCGGCGGTGGCCTTGCTGATCCCTTCTGGGGCGGCGTCCTATGTACAGGATGGCAGTCGCTGTCGGGGAGCCTGGGCACTGGAGTCTGCACAGGAGCCTGGCATGGCCTTTTCCTCCACTGGACATCCCTCCAGCGCTCCTGGACACTGGGTTTGGAATAAGCACCTGTGATGAAGAGTCATGAAAAACCTACGAGAGCGGCGCGGCAGTCCCCTGTGCCTCAGGCTGAGCACGTACAAGACCTTTTAAACAGTAGGGTTCGGGGAGGGTTAGGGTTCGGGCCTCGCCAGCCAGGGTAGGGAGGTGATGGGCACTCCCTCTGCAGAAAGTCATCTGTCAGGAGCTGGGACTGAGACTTGAAACACTTTCTCTCCTTGGGGCACACAGGCGGGGTTGGGACAGCGGCTGGCACCGTCGGTGGTGTGCACCAGCATCTCGTCCCCACAGACCCTTGCAGTCTCTGTGGTGTGACGTGGGCTGACCGAGAGCCGGTGACAGGCCGGATCCTGTGGCCCACAGTGCGTTTTGTCAGCCGGACATGTCCTGGCCCAGCTTTCTGCTTCAAACCGCCTCTCCTTCTCCTGTCAGCGTTTAGCTCCATGCCCTTTAGCTCTGCTCTGACGCCACTGAGCTCAAGTGTCAGTGAAAACATGCTAATTCCCAATGGCACCTGCTTCTTGCTCACGGAAGCAGCCAGAAACACGTGACATCTCAGCCAGAAGGAACCGAGGGGTGGCCCAAGGGTGTCTCTCCACCCCCATGCCTGCAAGGAAGGCCCTCATCTGCCGCCTGCTGGGGCCGAGACCGGACTCCGCAGAGGGGCCCTGAGCCTGCTGGCCCTAATTCCAAGGGGTTATGACCTGCCTCGACCTTGCATGCCACACCTGTGGGGGGACAGCACTTGAGAAGAGGACCCGGGCACCTTGAAGAGTCACCTGCTCCCCAGGTGCACAAAGGACTTGAGAGCCAGGTGTTACTGATCTGCGTGCTCTGTGACCAGAACCAGGGACAGGAGCGCCACACCGTGGAGTTCGGTGGCTGACCAATATGCGCCTGGACACCCAGTGGCCGGTTTCTGGGCACCCCGTGCGCTTCCAGATCGTTCTGTGGCCACCGTGCTGCTGGGTGTTTGGCTGCGGTGGGACAGGCTGTGGTGCCTGGGACTGTCGTCATCGAGGCTGCAAAACTTGGCAGCTGCCGACGCCCTCCTGCTGTGAGGGCAGACTCCCGCCCAGCCCCTGCCCCCACCCACGGGCACTGAGATCAGGGGATCCAGGGATGGAGGACGGGGAGCGAAGTGCTTGTCCTCTGCCCTACCCCCGAGGCCGAGCCACTTGCTGGCCAGCAGCTGACCACATGCCTGTGGCCTTCCACCTCATCTTCACATTTTGGAACCGTTTACCACCAAAACTTTCAATCTAGTGTAAACAAACGTGCAGATAAAAACAAAAAGCCCTTGGCAAGTTCCGAGGGGTGTGCATGGCATGGGCCCCATCTGGTTAGTGGGTTGAGTTTCAGTAAAGAGGGAAACGAAAAGGGGGTTGGAGCCTTGAGGAGAAAGGAGGCAGGAACGAGCTCTCAGGGAAGACGCAGAACGGACCCTTCAGGCCTGTTCCCAGGGACCCGACGCTACCCTCCGTGGCTGGGATGTCCTGGCGATGGGCTCCCATTTGCGGGGACGGGTCATGCTGCCCTCTGTGAGCTCCCCCACAGGGCCTGAGGACCCACAGGTGCCCGAGGGACCCCGGACGTGGTACTCGGAGGTCCTGAGAACCTGCCGGAGCTCTGAACGAGGCTGCTGGCCATGTCTCCCCGAGTGTGTCCCTGGTCCTCCGTGTCCCTGGCCACTGGGCCAGCCTGACTGACTGAGGAACAGCCAGAGGGAAGGGACATCCTCCCTCCGTCCCCTCCCCACTCCCCCCATGGGTCTGCCCCAACCAGCGGCGAGTGCTGCTGTGTTCGCTCTGACCAGAGTCCCAGCAGAAGTCCACCTGGAGTGGGCGGGGCGGCAGGGCTCCCACGCCCAGAAAACAGAGGCCACTGGCGTGGGCACCTAATGACGAAGGTGACAGGGGCAGTGGCGGCTCCCTACGGCCAGGAAAGGCAAGAATCATGGTTGCAGTCGGGCTGTCTGGCCGCAGGCACTTGGCCTTGCCCACGGCAGCCTGCCCAGAGGTCCCTACGCTCGGGACTACTTTTTTCTAAAAGAGGGAAGTTCACGGTGATCTGTTTAATTTTCCCTAAGAATCGATGGTTGTGTTTCATGCTGCAAGTCTTTAGCATCAATCTTGAGGTGAAAACATTAATCACACTTTCTTCTAAACAAAAATGTGCAGGGTTTTTTTGTATTATGTAAGACTTGGATTTCTGATTGCCATTCTGGGACTGGTACATGAACCCGCTGGGGAAGACAAGGAACAGGTCGGCAAGAGAAACTCCCTCCCGTTAAACACAGGACAACAAGCGCGTGGGAGGGAGTCGAATTACACCCCAACCGCGCCAGTCGCCTCTCACAGGGCATCTGAGACTCGCGGTCCTGCTCACGGTGCTGGCGTTAGGGCATCAGGGCTTAAGGACGGCCTCGTGGCTGCTGCCAGGGGAAGGTTTCTGAGCAGCTCTTGCGTCTCAGCCTTTACCGGCCGTCCCTTCAGGGACCGCGGGCACCGGAGCCCGGAGGACGCTGCGCCCTCCTCCCGACGCGTTCACAGAGCGCCGCACATCAGGTGTTCTCAAACCTGTGCGCCATCTCCCACGAAAGCCCGGCTCCTGCCGCGCTGCAGGGACGACCCCCCCCCCCCCNGGACCCCCACCCCCCCCCCCCAGCTCAGAATCGTGCGCCTGCTAGAAATGAATTCGCTGGGCTGACTACCGCGAGTATTCTAAACAGTTTTATTTGTCTTTACATATAAATGTGTAAACATGGCTTGTCTCTGCATCGGGGACGGAAGGTCGCGGCTCGGGAACCGGCACTGTTGCACGGGGGCTGCCGCGCGAGCAGGTCACATTCTATGGGGTCCGGCATCCGCTCCGCTGGCCGCGACCTCCTTTGGGGCTTGGTGGACCAAGCACGTCCCTACACCTCCCCACTTCCAGTCAGTGGTTGCTGTCACATGGAGCTGTGGGGTGGGTGAGGCCAAGACTTTGGGGAACTTTAGGATAAAAGTGACGATGCAAAACATTTAAAAAAAAAAAAGAATCCCAATCCAGCGAATACTTTCATTCAAGTCAGGATGAGAGAGTCTGGGATCCAAAATAAATAATTATTGTCTAATTTTATAATTTGTTGTTGCGTTTTCGTACAGGTGGAAGGACAGAAGACCTGCGGGCTGCCCGGGGGGCCAGCGTGGGAGCCGGCGGGCGCGGGGGCGGCGTTTCCGCCGCTCTGCGGGTCTCCCCCAGAGGGCGGGCCCTCCACCGAGTCCATCTCTGAAGTCTAAATGCCGTGTTTGCAGATCCGTGTGAGTTCGTAACATACTGCAGGGGGAAGCATCGCATGGGACACTGCCCAGGGTTTAGGAATTTATTTAGGTAGAAAAAAATGCTTTGAACACTCTGGGGAAGTAGGGTTCATTATAGAAGAATATTTCAGGGAAACTTTTTTTTTTGCATTTTTCAAGGATATACATTCGTACTGATTTTTGCTTCCAAATATATTTTAAGGCTGTTTGGTAAAATATATACTGGATATGAGGTTCCGTGTACAGGGTGTTGTTCTTACAGGGAATTCGTAACTACTCAGCTTTAAAAAAGTAAAACTTTGAAGCTAGACATGCTTTAGCGTCCACTGTGCCCCGGACTAGCCCCATGCGTGGTGGGATGGACGGGTGAGGGAGGACCTGCGGGCTTGCCGGGGGCCGGCCGCCGCCCTCGCCGCGCTCAGCCGGGTGGCCGGGTGCAGACAGAGGTGGGCAGGGCTTAAAGTGCAAGTCACGGGTGGGGGGCGGGGGGACAAAGTGCTACAGTAGGAGCCGGGAAGTGGCTCTGCGCGGCTGAGCCCTGCCCGGAGCAGCGGCAGGCGGAAGACGAGGCCTGCTTTCACCTGGCGGGACAGGGAGGGCTCTGAGTCCGGGGCCAAACGGATACAGTTACAGGCTCTGCCTCGGAAACCGTGATTCGGTTACGCACACGGGAGCCTTGGGTTTCATCCTCCCTGCTGTTCCCTGGTGCCCACCAGAGCCACGGAAACCCGTCTGTGGGAAACCCGTCTGTCGCCCCACGGCAGGGCAGGGCAGGGCGACCTCCTCCCCATCACCCTTCAAAGCAGACGCCGGGCGCGCAGGGATCCCGGAGAAACACGCGATAGGACTGCATCGCCTCCCTGCTCAGACCCAGGCAGATGCACACTCGCACTCAAGGCTCTTAAACTCTCCACGGCACTGCGGCTGTCCTCTGACACAGGCAAACTCTGTTGTTTTGCGTTTGTAAGGATACCCTGAAAAGTCAACTGATAGAGCCGTTTGAGAATATATGCACACATCTATAAAAAAACACACGTAGCCCACGAATGATGGAAATGAAGGACAGACCGTGGGCGGGGTCTGAAGTCACCGAGAAACGGGACCCACAGTGACCCCTCCCCAGAGTCAGGACGCGTTGGGGGTTCGCACGCCGGTCACCAAAGCGCCAGCTCTCCCCACGACCCCACCTCGATCGTCCCCTCTCGCTCATGGAGAGGGACGTGTCACTTACGTTTTGATGGTGCGGGACGTTCCCCAGGGGTCAGGCCTGGGCCCCTGAGTTATGAAGAAGCAGGTGGTGGGGCGCTTGGTGGCTGGACAGATGACTTCTCCTTACCGTGAACTTGGCCCACAGAACCTAGTGACAGGTCAGCTGGGCTCAGGGAAGCAGCTCCAGGCCAGGGTGGGGGGTGGGGGGATTGCCCCCCTCCTTCAAGCTGCAGTGCCTGCCGCGTGGGGGGACAAACACTCCAGGGAGTAGGGGACGCACCCGTTTGTACTCGTTTGCTGTTCTCGCCTCTAATTATCTCACAGTTTATAAAAAATAGAAATAACAAAAGGTGAGCCGGGTCCCACCCCCAGACGCGTGTCCCACTCTCCCGGGAGCAGAGTGGCCAGCCGCCCCCAGGCTGGCTGTGAGTCGGACATCCGGGAATAAAAACGGCGTCCTTCTGGCGGCGGGCGCGGCAGGCTCCGGAGACCGGCAGCACCCAGAACAGATGGCGAGGGCGGCAGATGTGACGGAACGGGGGTGGGGGGACCACCTGCACAAGCGTTCGTGGGGAGGGCGGAGAGGAGGGCGGGACGGCGCTGCGGCCCTAGAGCCGGGTCTGCGCCTCCGGGATGTAGATCTCGATGCTGTCCGCGTGCTCGCCGGCCGAGTTCTGGCGGAAGGACGCAGCCCGCTTGGCGGCCAGCAGGCGTCTGCGGGCCTCCTGCCGCTGTCTGTCCGGCAGGTCCAGGGACTTCTCTCGCGTGATCGGAAGTCGCCCTTTGGGGGGCTTCTTTGGTATTGGCGGGGGGGCCTTCCGTTCCTCCTGAAAAGCAGCACAAGAAGCGCACGGTTTGGGGTCGTCCGGCAAGGTCGCCCAGGCCCGGAACTGGGCACCCACGCCGGCCCTGCTCCGAACCCAGGGCAGCCCCTGCTCTGCCCCGCACCCGTGGGTGGGGGCCGCCTTTACACTTCCCTCCAACGCCTCGGGAGCGGGAGGGGGGCGTTTGGCACAGCGTTTGCAGATGAAGAGGTAACTTCTGCGCATTTGCAGTTCCATATCCTCCATCTTACACCCACTTGGACGTGGCCCTCTCGGGCCCACTCGCCTGGGTGCACACCCACCCAGGTCTCAAGTGCCCAATGTTCTGGAAGGTGCCACTGGACGCCCTGCCACGGGCCCCCACCTGGACCGGACTAAGGGGTTCATGAAAACCGCCCTTCTTGGGGGTCCCAAGAAACCACCAAGCTTTCGCTCACCCCCACTACTCATGTCCCCTTCACTTCAGAGTGACCACGGGTCACCTGGGGCTCCAATGTGCGTTCCGGGCTAATGGCTGACCCACACCCTGCACTGCTTCCCGGGGAGGACTGCCCAGCCTTCGAGGAGGCCCCCGTGCCCCCAGCCTGGCTCTGCCCAGGCCGGCAGGGTCCCCTTCTGGGGACAGGAGCTGGGGGCGGCGGCAGGCTCCAAGCTAAGGGCCCGGGTGCACGTCCTCAGCTGAGAGTTACGCTCCAGCGCCCCGGAGTCTGCCAGGTTGCTTTTCTTCATCCTTCTATTCTGACAGTGTCTGCCAGAAAACTCAGGCGAGCGTTGCTCACGACTTCTCTAAACGGTTAGGAAACCACTGTATGTGTGGCTAACCCACAGCTCTCTGGGGTCCCTACCGAAGATGACACCCTAAGGGGAGACATCAAAGCACAAGCTTCAGATTTCATGGGACATTTCAGCCCTTCTACGGGCCAGCGCCGATGGATGGTAGGTTGCCGTAATCAGACTGTTGGGTACAGTTCAGAGGGTCTCGTCTTCCACGGCGGACACCCAGCTAGAAAGTCTGTCCGCGCAGGAGATGGGAGGCGGCCCTGTGACTCTGTGGGAACCTCAGAATGACCCTCTGAGTCCGGGGAAGGACTCAGAGGACAAATCTCGCCGAGAAACGAGACTGGATGTGACCTTCAGTTCACGTCTTCCCCAAACTGTATCCCAGAGACACGGCAGGAAAGAATGTGGCCCATGACTTGAATTGCGCCCCAGTTTATACGTGCACACGTGCACGCACACGTGTGCGAATGCACGTTCACGTGCGAGTGCGCGCTCCGCGCTGCCAGGAAGGGGGGAGCCTGCAGAGCCCCGTGCGGGGAGGCGGCCCGGGGCGCAGTTACCTTCCTGTCTGGAGACTCTGCCATCTTCCAGTCGTTGAGCTTCAGCTGGTGCAGCTCGTCGAACTTCATGCTGACGTCCTCCACCGAGAGCTGCAGCATGTCCCAGTAGCCGGCCAGGTCCTGGGAGGTGGGTCTGGGCATGGCGCTGGGGTCCTGTGGACAGACAGCGGGGGAGAGGCTTCGTGGGGGCGGGGCTGAGGGGCGGGGCGCCTTTCCAGGATTGGGTCAGAAAGGAGCTGAACCCCAGTTCAGATAAATATTCCCGAGGCCCGCTGGATCCACAGCAGTTTACACAAGTATTTGCTGACGGCTTGAAACAGGAAAAGGCCACACGCAGCGTGATTCCAACTCTGTCACGTCCTGGACCAGGAGAGACTGGGGGCAGTGACAGATCAGGGGGTGTCATGGGGCTGGGGGGAGGGAGGCACAGAGGAGCCCAGGGGGTTTGAGGGCAGTGAATCTGCTCTGTGAGGTGCTGGGTACATGTCATCGTGCCTTTGTCCAAACCCACAGAATGGCGACACCCGGAATGACCCTGATGTCTCCTGTGTACTCAGGGAGACTCTGACGTGTCAGAGCAGGCTCATCCGTCTGGTGGGGGTGCTGATGGTGGGGAGCCTGTGCGTGGGGAGGGGCCGGGGGTGTGAGAAGTCTCTGCACTTCCCCTCAATTTAGCTGTGAACCTAAAACTGCTCTGAAAAATAAAGTTTATTAAAGCTGGATATGCCCTGTGCTTGTTCCTTGTTTCATCCCGAAAATGCTCTCTGAGGACCTGGGCACGGTGGCAAATAGGAAGGCTTTCCCACGCTGGACACTTCCTGGAAGCCACGGGCCCGTGCTTTGGTCAGACGGGTGCGGTTTGGGCCCATGTGGCCTGGGGCACGGCTGGGACCGGGGGCCAGCTCTGCCCCTCCGCTTGAGGCCGATGGCAGCGATGCCTGTGCAGAGAGGGGACCCATGGCTCATGAACGCACAAGACGACCTCTTGGGCTGCTGCCTGGCACTCAGAGGGCACAGAGCTGCAGAGCTGCAGGCTGGCAGCCCGTGGGCCGTGCATGGCCCAGGGTCATGTCTTGTCCTCCACCCATGGCCTGACGAATGCCGTTCTGTTGGCTGTCTGATTGGCCACCCGCCCCGGCAGGCACACTGTGGGCCTCCGCCCCAGGCCACCTCCAGGGCCCCACGGCCGTGGGCCGCTTCACTGCGGGGCCTGGCCTACCCACAGGCGCGTGGGTTTGCAGCCCGGGCCGAGGGGCTCAGACAAGAGCCTCCGTGGTGCAGCCAGGGCCCCTCTCGCTGAACAGGACTTTCTCATGGGCAAATATTTATCTGATTTGGCTCACAACGAGCGGTTTTCGGCTTACTCATAAGTCGCTCAAANGGAGGGAGGCACAGAGGAGCCCAGGGGGTTTGAGGGCAGTGAATCTGCTCTGTGAGGTGCTGGGTACATGTCATCGTGCCTTTGTCCAAACCCACAGAATGGGCGACACCCGGAATGACCCTGATGTCTCCTGTGGACTCAGGGGGACTCTGACGTGTCAAAGCAGGCTCATCCGTCTGGTGGGGGTGCTGATGGTGGGGAGCCTGTGCGTGGGGAGGGGCCGGGGGTGTGAGAAGTCTCTGCACTTCCCCTCAATTTAGCTGGGAACCTAAAACTGCTCTGAAAAATAAAGTTTATTAAAGCTGGATATGCCCTGTGCTTGTTCCTTGTTTCATCCCGAAAATGCTCTCTGAGGACCTGGGCACGGTGGCAAATAGGAAGGCTTTCCCACGCTGGACACTTCCTGGAAGCCACGGGCCCGTGCTTTGGTCAGACGGGTGCGGTTTGGGCCCATGTGGCCTGGGGCACGGCTGGGACCGGGGGCCAGCTCTGCCCCTCCGCTTGAGGCCGATGGCAGCGATGCCTGTGCAGAGAGGGGACCCATGGCTCATGAACGCACAAGACGACCTCTTGGGCTGCTGCCTGGCACTCAGAGGGCACAGAGCTGCAGAGCTGCAGGCTGGCAGCCCGTGGGCCGTGCATGGCCCAGGGTCATGTCTTGTCCTCCACCCATGGCCTGACGAATGCCGTTCTGTTGGCTGTCTGATTGGCCACCCGCCCCGGCAGGCACACTGTGGGCCTCCGCCCCAGGCCACCTCCAGGGCCCCACGGCCGTGGGCCGCTTCACTGCGGGGCCTGGCCTACCCACAGGCGCGTGGGTTTGCAGCCCGGGCCGAGGGGCTCAGACAAGAGCCTCCGTGGTGCAGCCAGGGCCCCTCTCGCTGAACAGGACTTTCTCATGGGCAAATATTTATCTGATTTGGCTCACAACGAGCGGTTTTCGGCTTACTCATAAGTCGCTCAAACAGAGCACAACAGGGACTTCAGCTGGCTTTGGTTTCAGCTCCCCATAACCTGGCCTTAGTCGGGCCGGGGCGGCGGGAACAGGCCCCGTGCAGGTGAGGGAACAAGCCCAGATGGGGCCCCTCCCAGCCTGGGGCCAGCGGGTTCTGGGTCTGGGGGTCTCTCTTCCTGGTGTGCAGACAGCGCCCCCCACTGTCTGTCCCTGGAGGCAGGAGGGGGAGGGAGCTCTGTGGGGTGCGTCACCCCATCACTGGGCTCCACCCACATGACCTGGTGACCCCCTAAGGGCTCCTCCTGACTCCATGTCCGGATTCCAGCACGTGAACTTGAGGACACAGACATTCAGTCTCTAGCAGCCTGGCTTCACATCCACGTCGAAAAGGATCGCTGTTGGGCCCCAACCCCTTCTTCGCAAGGCAGCCAGGCCCAGGCAACTAGCGTTTCTGTGTCTGAGGCTGTTCCCAAGATGAGCAGCCAGAGGGCGCTCGCGGCCCACCGCAGCCGGAGCCGCAGGCTGTCTTCTCCCTCCAGTGAGCCTGCTCAGCAGGTGCCGAGGTCCTCGGAAGGTCACGGGCAAAGGCGGGCTGCATCCCAGTCTGAGCCTTGGGGCAGCTGGCGGTGTGCTCCTCTGGAAGATGCCCCAGGAGCAAGGACGGTCCGCTTTTTATCAGTTTGGGTGTGACCTTGCCATGGGCTGCCGCTGGCAAGTCCCAGAGGCGGACGGCTGGGCCCCAGAGTGTCTGCGTCCAGGCGCACGTCCCCCACGGTCAGACGTCTGTCACCCCACCAGGCTGACCAAACCGTTGTCCCCAGGGCTCCCTGGAGCAGAGGTGGCCCTGTGTTGGGTAGCCAGGCACAGCCAGGACCTGGGAGGTGGCTCTTCTGTCCCACTAGGCGTCCAGGTTCCTTGCGCGTCGAGGCCTCTGGTCATGGCCCTGCCCCAGCTGGGTGGCGTGAGCGTCCTTATTCAGCCCCCAGGGCCCCAGCAGAGGGGATCCCAGTCTTTCTGCGCGCCCGAGGGGTGCTGAGGGCTGGAAGGCCTGCCCAGACCCCACGGGCCGGCTGCCCACGCAGAGGGAGGCCCAGCAAGTGTGCACGCAGTTCTAGCTACTGCCATGTGCCCCCCCAGGGCCCTGCGCCGCAGCCCTAGAGGCACACGTGTGGTCCCCAAGCTGTGGGGCAGACGCCTCCCGGGGTTGTCCCGAAATGAGTTCCCCGAACGCCTTCCCATGAAGAGCGAGCGCTCTGTCCAGGGCGCTCTCAGGCTGGTGGGGGCGTTTTTCTAGGGTCATTTGTCTGACTTAACACTAGTTACCCACCCACAGCTCCCAGCCACCAGCAAGGTGGCGGGGGAGGCCGCAGCGGTGTGGTTGGAAGAGGCGGTGACATCGGCGGGAAGGGAAGCCGCCACAGCCCATGTTCCAAAACCAGAGGGTTTTCAAGGTGGACGTGGGGCGTGAGCTGACGTGGGCGTGAGGCACCGAAGGCTCGGTGGCAGGGGGAGCTGTCAGGTCAGATGTCAGCTGCTACGGCAGAGAAGACAGGGACAGGCCCCAGCAATGTCCCTCTGCTGTGGAAGGCAGCTGCAGACGTGAGCCCCCACGGGTGATGCTGACCTGTCCTGGGGTAATGGGGGGCACAGGTTGACCCCTTCAGAGATGGCAACTACAGAGGGGACACGCCCGGGAGACACGAGAGTGTGACCTTCCTTCAGTGGCCGGTCCCTCTCCAGGAATTCTGGGCTCTGCTTTTCTCTTTGACACACTGGTTGTGACTCCACGCCAGAGCTGGCTGCTGGTAATGGGTCAGTTGTCAGGGCGGACTGGGCAACGTCGGAGAAAGCACCCTTGTACACGGTCCTGATGGAAAGGGGTGAATTGCTGACTGCAAGGTGCTGTGCCTCCCCTGATGTGGAAGAGCACGTGTAAACGCGCTGTCTCCTTGCCGATGAAAGGCCCAGAGCCAACGGTGATCGAATCACTGAGCAAGGCCTGGCCGGGAGCCATTTGCATTTTAGTGGCAATGTTCGGGCTGGTGTGGGTTGTGCAGTGGCCTAGACAGTGACATCAGTGCTGACCGGTTCCCTCCCCAGACACCAGTCAGCGCACACTGTCTTCAGTCAGGCTGGGAGATGCACAGACACAGATCTGTGCCGGTGAATGAGCACAGGTAAACGTCCACGTGTGCGTGCACATATGAATACGAGGTTTTTCTCTCCTGCTGATTGCCAGGGGGATCAGAACCAAGCTCAAGGCCAACTGTAGTAACTGATCTGGTTCAGTGGTGTGCAGTTCGGGGGACTGCAGCCTCGCCAGAGCAAGCCCTGAAAGGGGCTGGTAAGTCCCCCTGGAAAACCAAGTGGAAACACAGGTGGCAGGCAGGACCCAACACCAACGCCAGGGTTCCTGTGGGAATCAGGCCTCACAAATACGCTGTGTCCTTTGAAGCTTGCTCTGCCCTGGTGATATAAACCGGATGTTTAAGTTTAAGTTCAAGGCATAAGGAGTGAACTCCTTACCTCGTGAAACACGTCTGAAAGACCCCCTGGCGTCAGCATGACTAAACAGACCCCGACCTACGACAAATGTCTGTGTTCCTTCCATTGTTGTCTATAGATAACACCTGTTTTTGTGTGACTGTAGCCTTTTTGACATTGATTGGTGAGCTCTCCATGGACACACCTACACCTACCATTCCCAATAAAAGCCATTTGGGAGAAGGACTCAGGGCGTTCTCCACTAGAAGGAATCGTCACACCCTCTCCCACCAGAACAGCAAGACTCGGTCCTGGACAAATTATTTCTCACCCACGGCAGACGAAACAGTTCTGTGGGCCAGAGTCCCTCCCACAGTATACTCCTTTCACTGCTGACTGTCCGCTAGAAAGCCCCGCTTACTCCTAAAATCTCCTTAAATGTGTTCTTTGTGCATTTTCATTCAAAGAACCATCTCATATCATCGTCTTCACGTGTGACGTTCTCAGTGACAGCGGTTTACTTTAGTTGGTTGGGGCCAGCCAGTCCGGGTGCAAAGGCAGCAGCTCCAGCGGGTGCACTCAGGCACCGATTACCTGCAGGCCCCGCCCCCGCAGGCCCCGCCCCCGCAGGCCCCGCCCCCCTCTTCCACGGACACCCTGCCTTGCCGCCTCTGGGCCTCGGTTGCTCTGAACTATCCAAAGCTGGGCGTATCCTGTCCTCATGCGACTATCTGCAAACAGGCATTTAAAAAAGATTTTTATTTTATTTAGTTTTAGAGAGGGGAAGGGAGGGAGAAAGAGATGGAGGGAGACATTAATCTGTGGTTGCCTCTCCTGTGCCCCCTACTGGGGACCTGGCCTGCAACCCAGGCATGTGCCCTGCCTGGGAGTTGAACCGGTGGCCCTGTGGTCGCCGGTAGGTGCTGAACCCACTGAGCCATAGCCGCCAGCGCCTGGCAGGCATCTTTAAGGAACAAGGCAGCAGAGAGCATGTCAGGAGGGAGTGCTGAGGCTGGTACAGGCCGGGGCAGCCGGGGCTCACTTACCATGTTCTGTTGGCACAGCCAGTAAAACTGCTGGAACTTCTGCGACATCAGAAGCTGGGCGCTGCCCACCGCACTCCGGATTTTACCGAGAACTGTTCGGAAGAAACAAATGAGCAGGTGGAGAGGCCGTCAAGGAAAAGCAAAAGCAAGAGCACCCCACCAGGGGATACAGAGATGGGCACCCCAAATTTACTGCAATTGGATGACTGACATTCGGCCTCTACGGGCAAGGACGCCCCAGCGAAGCGGCTCGAGGGCTCACAGGCAGGAAGGCAGACTCGACAAAAGGCAGGTTGCACCTAAGGCCCCGACGTGGGGGCCACACTGGCTTTCATGTTTCCCCACGTTGCCCCCTCCCCCCACTGCCAACACCCTCCTGGGGGTCAGCCACATCCCCCACTACTGCAGTGCGCCCACATCGCCAGGGTTCCTGGGGCGCTCACCAGACGTGGGGCTCAGCAAACCCACAGTGGCATCAGAGTTGTATGATTCCAATTAATCGGGGACTTTTTATAAAGGTGAACAACTGTGGAACGAACCGGACAGCTCAAAGGAGGGTAGGTGTGACCTTTGTGGGTTGAACTGGCAAGGAAAATGCTTGGTGCCTGAAAGGTAGGGGCCAGCTCCTACCGCCACCTCCAGGCCCCCCACCACCCCCATGCTTCCCCTGCTGCCCACGCGGCAGATCCCGGGCCCTCAGCATTTTAGAAGTGGCAGCTCTGGTCCATTCCAACCCACAGGACCCTCAAAAGCACCCCTGAACCTGGTGGGCAGGTTTCCCACCACGGTGCCCTGGCCCCTCCTCCACGGAAGGTCTCACTTGTCCCGGCTGCGCTTGAAATCACCCCACGGCATCTGCGGGTGTCCGTCTCCCTGGGAGCCTCTGGCAGATCATCCCACCGGCCTGACTCTGCCCTCTCCTGGCTCGGCACACAGGCCCCTGCTGACCACGCCAGACCCCCCCAAGGCTCGGCAGGTCTCTCGGGTGGTCACGAACACAGAGAGCTCACCACCATCGATGTGCTGTTCACGCACTTGGGGATTTACCATTTACAGACTCCGGCTCCATCTTTGGAGCTCAGGCACCTGCACCCGAGTGCGAGGGGAGGCGGACCAGGACCCAGTGGCCCTGAGATGGGCCTTCCCACCAGATCCCGGGGACGCCCACTGGCTGCGGGGCAACCACCCATCAAAGTCTGAGAGATTGTCCAGCAGGGTGATAACTGGGGTCCCGAAAATAAAATTCAGTTCCACTCCCTTCCCTCCGTTTCCCCAAACATCAGAGATCTGAACAGGGCACCTGCACACTGCTTATTTGTGGGGCTTGTCCGACGTGCTTTAGAGGCTGACACCCGCAGCCCAGCACTCGGCTCTGTCCCTTGTCCCAGGCCCGTGCTGGGGGGAGGGAACCAGATGGGCACAGGGGCCTTGACACACACTCAGAGACAGGTCCTGGTGGCCCAGACGTGAGCCGGCTGCCGGGAGACGCCCAGACCAGCGCCTGTCCCAGACCAGCGCCTGTCCCAGACCAGGGACAGGTGTGAGAGGACCCACAGAGCAGAGCAGTGGGGGCCGGGGACCGCTGCCGTCTGGCAATCGAGGGTGTGGCTGGCCACGGCACCTTCTCTTAAAGGCAGCGTTCTTGCTCATGAGGGGAACTACAGGCGGTTCGTCTGTCTTGAACCTCGACCGATGCTCTCCAGGGCTGTAACATGAAAACCACACACGTGTCGAAAATTCGAAAGGCACGCGTGCAAGGTGCCTTGATGCCCGGCACTCGGAATCCACCACCGGAACTCATCCATCTTTGGAGTCTCTCTCAGCCTGTCCCAGCCCATCCCCTGTCCCTGTGGGCACAGCCGGGATGCCATTGCCATCCCTGAGAATAGGTTCATCCCCTGACATCATGTAAACCTACATCGCTTCCCAGATACTAAGAGTTTAAAAGCGTGACTTTCAGCCCTGGCCAGGCGGCTCAGTCAGCTGGAGCCTCATCCCGTGCACCAAAAGACTGCGGTTTGACTCCTGGATGGGGTGTGTAGGGGAGGCAACTGATTTAACTTTCTCCCTCTCTCTCTTTCTCTCCCCTCCTCTAAAACCAATACACACAGCCTAGGGTGAGCATTAAACAATGTAACTTTCAAAAAAAGTGAGTGAATTGTGTGATGCTTTGGTAGGCTTTCCAGCTCAGAAAAGGAGCCCACGGGGTCACCGTGCACCCTGTTCCCTGGGCCCTCCTGTCCTCGGCAGTGCACTCGCAGGGGGCGTGCTGAGCCACCCACCGCCTCCCTGCTGGGCAGCCGACAGGGAAGGGGGTGCAGAGCCCCAACGGCGGGACAGGGTGCAGGGAGGGGCTGCTTGGCCAGGGGCCAGGTGCGCAGACGGGAAGGCTGGTCAGGGAGGCGCTGCCCCGTCCTCAGTTCCCATCTCAGCCCCCGGAGCACAGGTTTCCGCAGGGCTGGTCTCCCTGCCGCCGAGTGCGGGATCAGCTGTGGTTTGAAACACGGGCTCTCCCTCCGGGAGGCCCTGCAACCTGTGTGGCTGGCGCAGACTTTGGGAAGGTTTGGGTTCGACTAAGGCGCTGCTGAGGGGACATGGAAAAGCAACCAACAGCCGTGTTTGTCCCTGCCAAGCGCAGACTCCGGCCCGAGGTACCCAAGTGCCCAGTCTGATGTCTCTGAGAGTTCCCACCCCTCGGACTCGCATTCTTCCTGAACTGGGACTCAACGGCAGTATCCGCACGAAGGGCTTCTGGGCATCACCTGCAGCACCACAGGCAGACAGGCAGCGTCTAGGTGCAGATTTGCTGGGGTGCAGCCTGCGGTCTCTTGGGAGGGAATGGTCTTGAAGAGGGGGAGGGCGGCTGAGGGCGGACGGTTCTCTGGCACCTGCCATGCTTCCCGTCATTGCCACGAACTGGAAGTGCAGGTGGAACTCGCTCTTCTCCCCCAGGTGCCTGGAGTTTCGTCATCGCTGAGCCGCGTGGGCCTCCGAGAGCTGCAGACCAGGCGAAGGCCTCTCGACACGCAGCTGCCCTGCTACCAGGACAGCCTCCGCCCGGGGCACGGGCACTCGGCTGGACCTACCTGCTCCTGTGGCTCCTTTCTGCCCCCCACCACCCCAGTTCTCTCTGAGTGTGCTGTGACGCTTCAGGACGATGCTCACACTGTTCTTTCCTTCCAGATTTTGAAGCAGATTTTTGTAGAGTTTGCAGATGGTTTGAAACGGGCATCTGAGCCCCGGTGACCAGATCTCCCTTCAATCTCTCACGCTCCAGCCTC
The DNA here is from genome assembly GCF_014824575.4 of Sturnira hondurensis. Classification (NCBI taxonomy): domain Eukaryota; kingdom Metazoa; phylum Chordata; class Mammalia; order Chiroptera; family Phyllostomidae; genus Sturnira; species Sturnira hondurensis. The sequence continues at coordinate 2,382,576 of NW_028087067.1, forward strand.
CCCACGGCCTCGGCTGGTGAGACGGGTATGCCTGCCCGAAGTCCAGGGGCAGTGGCCGTCCACCCGGTGGAGCTCAGTCCCAGGGCCGGCGGCCACCACGGTGCACACGGCGTCCGGCCTGCTCAAAGCCATCACCCAAGCTCCTGACGCTTCTCTGTTGGCTGCTCCACTGCTCGGGGACATGGGGCCACCCGTAGCCACAGGCCCACGTCCTGCTGGCCCCCCACCCCCACGCTGAGGACAGACTGTGCATGTCCTCGCTCTCCCCTGGGCAGACGGCACAGCCAGTGAGCTGGCCCTGCCCCCACCCCAGCTCACGGCCGGGAGGGAGGAGACCCGACTCCCTGTGAACAGGCTGGTGAACCTGGTGAACTCGCGGGTGAACCCTCTCGCACGTCTGTGATGTCCCGGCACTTTCTGCAGGCGTTGTTACACTCAGGTGCTCCCGCTGCCTGCAGACAGCTCTGCCGTGGGAAGGGATGCGAAGGTGAGTGTGGCCTTGCCACGCCAGACAAACAGGCAAGGAGCGGAGTGCCCACTTCCTCCACATCCGGGGGAGCCTGGAGCTTTCGGGGTGAAATGACGGCGGAGCCGCAGTTCCCAGGCGGGTCCTGGGGTGGGGCCTGCCCGTGGCATCTCCTGCCCAGTGCCTTCCCCTCCGCCTCCTCCCAGCAGGCAGCTCACGGAGGAGCGGAGGGACGCAGTCTCCATCACCAGCCTGCAGGGGACTGCTGTAGTCCAGTTTCCTGGGAACGCCGGCGATTGTCTTTTGGGTTTTATCTTTGTGACGAAGATCATCGATTCTGTTGCAATTACGTCATGCCGTCCGCCAAGTTGCGGAGCACACTAACACGGGAGAAAATGCGGCAGGGAGACGAGTGGTTCTGAGACATCAGGACGCGCACCCTCACAGACGGTGCCATGGACCGGGGCAGCAGGACCCCTGCATCCCAGCCCGCGGGCTCCTGTGGTGCAGCCGCCTGGGGGGCCGGCGCTTCCCCGGGGTCGTGTCAAGGGTCAGCCCAGGCCTACAGATGTGGGGCAGCTCACTGGGAGCAGAGCCGTCTGGGCTCTCTGCCTGGGCAGACTCCGCAGAGCGCACGACTAAACACCAACACAGCGGCGATCGTCCCCAGGGCCTCCGAGCCCGCCCTGAGCTCTCCGGGTGTCATCTGTCACTGCCTCGTTGGGGTGCTTCCCTGTCAGGGGCTCCGACACACTCCACCGCGGCAGCCACCGAGAGGTGCGAGGCCAGGGCTAGGTCCCCAAGGATGCCAGGTATGCTTCTGAGCTGCGGCCATTTCCAGAGACGGAGCGTGGGCAAAGGAATTCACAGGCAAGGACAAGGACACGCGGACAGCACGATGGGCTGGGGAAGACTTTCGGAAATGCCTTTGAGAAAGTGCGTTTCGTTAAGGACCATGTCTGCAAACAGACAGCAGGTGCAAGCAGACCGCACCAGCGGTTCACAAAGGGGCCGCTTGGGGCACTGCGGGGAGACGGGAGGCGGCGCAGGGGCGCCGTCCCCTCCTGCACAGAGGCCGGGTCCACCAGTGGGCAGCGTTAGGAGCAGACGGCGCTGTCCGCCCCTGGGCGGGAGTCACGCAGAAGCCCCCTCATCCCAAGGCTGCACAGTCAAGGGGACACCGTCACCTCGCAGAGTGCCAACTGTGGGCTCGCCTTCTCGCTTCCAGATTTTGTTTGGCATAAAGCCAAACAGGAGACAGCCGCGATGCCAAAAAACGGAGGAAATGCTCCCAGCCAAGCTGCTGCCGGAATCAAGAGCTGGCACGCGGCCTCTGAGACCAAGGACAGGACCAGGAGCACTGCGGGCTCCGCCGACCACGCCACCCACCCGGCCCAACGGGACCGCGAACGGGTCCAGCGCGTGCGGCCGCCGCTCTCCGCCCGTCCACCTGCAGCGCTGCTGAGACGGAGCAGGCGCTACCTGCCCTGCCCGCACCCGCGCGGGGAACCCCGCGCGCACTGGCGCTGGCTGTGCGCTACGGAGACACCCGCGGCCTTGCGCCCCGCCCCGCTCTTACTTTCCTCCGCGAGGTCGTTGTCCTCCGCCTCCCGCTCCATCTCCTTGCACCAGCCCTCCATCCTCTGCGTCTCCGTGTGCAGCAGCTTCAGGAACCAGGAGCCGTCCCGGCGGCAGGGCGACACCCGCCCGCCGTCCCCCGCGTCCACAGCCGGCTCCAGCCAGGGCTCGGGCGCCGGCAGGGTCGCAGTGTCCGCCGGCGCCCGATAGTCCTCCCGGTAGCTGAAGAGGCCCTGCGTGCGCACCGTCCGCACGGCACCGTACTGCGTCGGGGTGCTGGGCTCCGAGTGCCGCTGGAAGGACGAACCGAACTGCAGGCCCTTGTCCTCCGTGGGGACGTGTCCCGGGAAGCCCTCCAGCTCCAGGTCCGCCTGCACACCCGCCGTCACGCTGTTGGAGCGCTTGAACCGCCCTCGCCTGCGCAGGAGGAAAGGAGACAGGGAGGCCTTGCTCAGACGGCGCGCCCCCAACCCGCGCCCCACCGGCGGCGTGCAGACGCCCCGAGTCCGCCCACTCGACGGCAAGCTCATTGCGCTTCCCGGCCACTAGCGTCTGATGTTTCCTCTGCGGGAGAGCAGTGGGCTTCGCAAACGCTTAACCCTGCACGTCTGCCCAAGTCCCAGTGTCGCGCCCAGGCCCAAGGACAAGCGTTTCCCCGGCGCTGCCGCCGTCTGGGCGCGAGGCTGCACTGCACCGGCAGGGGCCCCTCTCGCGTGATGGCGCCTGAGGCCTGCTGAGCCTCGGCCACTTCGCCTCCCGTTTCAGGGCGCGAGGGTCTTCTCCTCTCCCACCCGAACCACTAAGCGTCTTCCCGCGAGTCTGCTCTGCAGGACCAGGAGTGTGGACTCGGACTCCACCGGGCGTCAACGGCTCAGAGCCCGTTAGCGAGCGGGGTGGCCGCACGGAGAGCAGACGCTGCGGGACAGAGCTCTGTGCGTCTGCACATCCAGCGGTGCCCCGGCTCTCAGCCGCCAACCGCTGGGGGGAGGGAAACGTGCACTGGGGGCAAAGGGCCTGGGCACACTCGGCTGGAGGAGCAGGAAGCTCAGGCTGGTGGGCCTGGGGGCAGAGGACCTCGGCTCTAGGAGCTCTGCTGGGAACCCGCGCCACCAGCTTGTGGTCTGGATTCCCTGCTGTCGGAGCCTTCATAGGCTGGACCCTGAAACCCGGCCCTGCCGCCACACCACCCAGGACCTGGCTGACGAGATGGGGTGGGAGGTCCAGAGGAGAGGGTGACTAAAATGGGTCTTCCCAAAATGTACCAGAGGCACTATTCTAAGTGTGAAATGGAGCAACGCCCCTGCTCTCCTCATAAAAGTTACACCAGGGGACGGGGTCCCCGTGCTCTGTGGCTGGAGGGTGTGCCTTCCCGGAGCGAGCCCAGCACAGCCAAGCCGCCAATCTCCTTCAGCCCCATCGCTGCGTTTTTCTTTCCCTTTGCCCTCGCTGGCTGTGAAAGCAGGTGTCTGCTGCCCCTCAGCCCGTCTCCCACTTCGGGTGAGGGACGAGGCCCAGGCTGCCAGCCTCTCTGGTTCCTGAGGCTGAATTGCTTCACAAAGTGTCACCCCCACCCCCCCCAGCCCCCGTGCCTTTGCCAGAGCAGGACCCGGGCAGGCGTCAAGTCTCCCCGAATGCAGGGCTGGAGGGGAGCACACACAGGGCCCGGCAGAACTGGGACCTGCTTGAGTGGGGTTGGCAGGGCAACAATGCAAGCACAATGATTTGTAGCTTTACTTTGAACATTTCACCTAAAAGGTGACACAGTGTGTGACTGTTGTTACAGAGTCACACGCTCACGATTTCCTGGTACAAGGTTTTGTAACGAGAGAGGGGTGTTGACCGATTCGACAAACAGCGTGAATCGCTGGGGGTCAGCCTGAGCTGCAGCTGGAGGCTGGGCTGCGACCGACTGCTGCTCATGCTGAGAAGCTGTGCGTGGGGGGCAGGGGTGGTGGTGGGGGGAGTTACCGCTTCTCGTCTTCCACCTGCACGCCGACGGAGTGGTACTCCCGCAGGCCGCGGCTCTCGGTGTCAGAGTCGGTCGCCGTTTCCACCTGGGTCAACACAGAACATCTCATTTTAGGGCCAAGACACGGGACCCGAGCACAGGACTGTCTTCGTGTGTGTGTGTGCTCACTTGCTGCGATCAACTTTGAGTTTGTCTAACTAACACAGACAGGCGCTGGCCCCGGGGCCTTGCACAGAGAGGGATGCGCACTCTCCTGGCCATTGTGCTGCGCTGCCGTGTGCCACCACGTTTTACTCAGCCGCTTGGACTTGGGGGGTTGAACCTATGCGAGCGAGTAACACTGCTCAGTGCAGCTCGGGCACAGAGAGGCTTTGCGGGCCGAGTTCCCACAGGACTCACAAGCCCTTATCACTCCCTACAGCAGACAAAGTAAGCACAGCGCGGACCAGAAGGCGCTAGCGACAAGGAAGCGATTTAACAGGGTTACACCAACGTCTGCAGCCACACAGACAGGTGGAGAGGATGTCGGGCGGGGAGGCAGGCGTCCGTCTGTCCTGCATGTGGCTGCGTCCCGTCGGTGGAGGGCTGTGCCTGGCAGGGGGACGCAGACCAGGGCATTGGCACAGAATCCCCCCTGCAGCTGTGTTCACCAGAGCGTCTCCCCATCAGGACACTGTCTTCCATGAGTGTCGAGGGAAAAGGTGCGCTTGTCACCTGTGGCAGAAATCCATGACGGCCTGAGGCCCCGCCATGGCCCTCGGGGGCTGACTCCCTCGTGGCCCATACAAGTGGGGACACCGAGGGCTGGTGTTCATTTCTTGCCAGCCACGTGCCAGGCGCTGTGGGAACAGCACGGTAAACACGCAGTCCACACGACACCCTGCTGTGTGGTTCCTGGCCCCACTGGCCAGCTGAGGAATCAGAGAAGGCAAGGAAAATGGCCCGGGGAGCACAGCTTGTCGGGGGCCGCGCCGGGACTCCCGCCCAGACCTTTCCAGCCACAGAGACCAGAGCTGTGGAGGAGGGCCAGGGCACCCCACTTTTGTTGGCAGAACTCTGAAAACAAGTCACACCTCGTCTGCGCATGTCCCGCAGCCGGGAGAGGAAGGGCACCCCAGAGGGAAACCCCTCACCTGGCCGTTAGTCCCCCTTCTTCTTCTTATTGTAGGCAGATGTGGCTTTAAAGAATTTTATTTCTTCCCTGTGCAGGGTGTGGCGATCGCTGTTCATATCACTTTACACCGGGGACTGCGGCAAAGTCCCAGGGGTTCGGGGTGGTGCCCAGGTCAGGGTGAGCAGAGCTGCTGCTGGGGCTGCTGCACTGAGTGCAGCTCCACTTATGGAAAGGGCCCGACTGAGTCCCCAGCTGCTGAGGAGAGGTGACCAGGCCACCGCTGGCTTCCTGCCACCACACTGCCGCGGTGGGGACATGCCTGCATGTGTGCACGGCTTCCTGTGCACATCCTTGCCTTGGGCTGCTGTTCAAAGGCTTGCCGCTCTGCACTTAGGGTGAACGTGGTCAAGGCAACAGACTCACGACACGGGCAGGGGGTGGCCTGAGCACCGACCGTCAGACAGGTGCTGCTGGTGGGCAGGGCACTGATTTTATCCTGAGGACTCAGAACACCTGCCTCGCTTATTAAGCAGTTAGGGTCCTAGTCTCCAGAGATGGCCGTGAACTCGGACCAGGGGAGAAGCTCCCACCCTAGGGCTGTGCTGGAGGTGCAGCCTGGGGGTGAGCGGGGGCGGGGGGGGCTGCAGAGTGGCCGGGAGGAGCGCAGTGAGGGGCAGTTCCCGCACCAGCCTGGGCTCAGGGTGCGACGCAGGCCGAACAGCAACATCACACAGAACAGACAGGCCCACAGGTGCCCACACATGCTGTACGAACACAACTGAAACACAACGAAGGGGGTTTTCTCCCTCCGCCTGTCTTCACAGTGTCCCTCCGACAATGCCAGCATCTCCGCAGGTTTGGGAGCCAGCTAAATTCAGCGACTGCTGCCCGCGGAAATTGGGGAGGTGGGGAAATCTCGTCGAGGCCATTCTGCCTGATCTCAAACGCCACGCTGGAGTGGGTGAAGGCCCGCACGGAAAGCCAGACCCAACTGTGCCCACAGCGAGCGCCAGTGCCCTGGCCTCAGCCTCTAAGGTTGTCGGCTCGAAGGGCACAGCATTACATCCACAGGATGCACATTTCCAAGAAAAGGGAAGGTGTGTGAAGGGTCTGTGATGATTTGCATGGGACCAGGATGTGCCCCACAGTTACCCATTTCCAAAGTCCTTGGAGCAGATAGAAAAAAACCACCAAATTTAGGACAAAGGAAAGGAAGTGCTATTTTGCACAGCAGAAAGGAGCTCAAGCCATCTTTTCCAAGAGGAAATTCTGGAGGCACGTGTGTGTGAATTTAAGATTTGAGAAGTCCAAGCTTATCTTCATTTTTGCCAGACCCACTGCGTTCCAGACCCAGAGAAGAAAGAAGGGCCGGCAAACCCACCACTTCTGGAGTCCCTGCCCCTGGGCTGCGTGAGGGACACTGCCTCGCCTGGCACGGTGGCCACAGCACTGGTGCCCAGTGCACCTCACACTCTGCCTTCACAAGCTGGTGCGCAGTCAGGCAGGTAGGACACAGCAGGGCAGTAAGTCCTGTGTCCCAGCCCCGCGGCTCCGCCCCGCGGCTCTGACGCTGGTGGGGGGTGGGGCTTGGCGGTTGGCTCGGCTGGATGGTCGGGTAAAACCACATTCTGGAAGTGAGCAAGGACGCGGCTTTCCTAGGCTGACGCCAGCACCCCTAGACCCTGAGGAGAGCACAGAGTGTGGCCACTCCCTTTGTGATGACGCGGACCAGGGCACATGGACTTGAAGGGCTCCTGGACGTTAGACCCAACGTTTCCCAAACACACACACACGTAACAGCTCTGCAAAAGCAAACCACCCACAGCAACGAAATCCAGCACAAAGAAAGTAGTTAAGGTCACGACGGGCGTGCGGAGAGGGCAGGCAGGGAGGGCAGGAGGTCGGGAGGAGGACCAGCTCTGGCTGCCACTCGTTAGACAGGGCCCAGCAGCAGTGACCCGGGGGCTCGGAGCAGGAGGAGGGCCCGTGGTACACGGATGCCCACGGCGTCAGGCCCCTGTACCCTCAAGGGGCTGCCAGCAGCGGAGAGAGCTGCAGCGGGCGGGGGGGCAGGGGGGGCGGCGCTCCCAGCCCCTGCTCGGCTGTGCCCTGGGGGCTGCATCTGGGGGGGCCGGGGGCGGGGAGTTTGCCCATCTGGGCCAAGCATGTCAAGTGCTGGCCGAACCTCTCTACCATCTGTGAGACAGAGTGATGTCCCGGGGACAGGCACACAGGACCCCGCGCTGCCCTCCTTCCACTTCTGGTCCTCAGGCTGCGGGACTCCACCTGCCTGGCCCCCATTGTGGCCTGGACGCCACGTGCATGGAGGCAAGCCATTTACCCCTGAGCCTCAGTTTCCCCACGACAACACCCAGCACTTGGGGTTATGGCGAGGAGGGAGTGTGGTGGGGGCGGGGCACAGTAGCATGTCACCGCCAGCTGTGTGCTCACTGCTGTCATCGGGACATGGACTTGGGGCTGATGGCGCTGATGTCCCCCCATCTTCTCAGCTGCACGGCAGCCTTTCGGCGCCCGCACCACCTTTCACTCTGGCTCCCACGCCCCCTGGTCCTCGGCCTGGGCTCTCTCCTCACACCAACGGGACAGCCTTCACCCTCAGCTGTGTGACTCGCTGGAGTCTGCCCACTGCTGCGTCACACGCTCACACAGGACTGCAAAGGGCAGTCCCGCCTGCCACACACACGCACGCTCATCCGCACACTCACTGCCTTCACCAACCCACTCAGCGTCCACTCACAAACCCAACATGGACGGAGCGCCTGCTGCATGCCAGGCACTGCACTGGGGCTGGTTGTCCAGGGATATGTGTCCGGGGGCACAGTGTCCACACCGGCCTCTGAGGAGAGCGGCCGTGTGAACTGTGTGTGAGCGGGGGCAGTGGGGGCGGCCGCCGGGCGACCTGACATCATGTGATTCTGAGATTCACGCCCTGGACGTCCTGGGAAAACGGGAACTCCATGTTCGGAAGCTGGCACTGCCCTTCCTGGTGGACGGGGGGCCGTGGGAAGAGCCAGGGTGCGGGAGCACCCAGGGATGGGACGCCACCTGGTGAATTTGGGGACCTCATGAGTCTTCTCGCGAGACGTGACTTAGAATGGCCAGGGCCCCTGGCTGTCGGGCGGGCTACAGGGGGGCTGTAGGAGGTGACTGGACTGGGTGAGTCCGTCTGTCCTCGAGAATGGGGCTGATGACACATGTGGGGGGGTAGGGTCCCCTGCACAAATGAGGCTCCCAGCACAGTGCCTGGCATTCAGCATCCGGACAGGGAGGGGACAGGAGCGGCTGCGTGGGGTCCAGAGAAGGGGCAAAGAGATAAACGTCATGCGAGCGGGCCGTGAGCGTTGGTACTTACATCTGACCTTGGGTAGGGCGGGCGCTCAGGGAACTCAGAGTCCTAAACAAAACAACGAACCACGTGTGGGGCCCAGCTCGCAGCACTGGGCAGCTCGCTCCCCGTCCCCAATGCCAGAGTGACCCTGGGTCCCTGGGGCCACAGCTCCGCACCCTCCTCCTCCCCAGCGGCAGCTGGGCCCCGGCTGTAAAAGTCTCTACTGGACACAGGCTGATTGGGGAGTGACAGGGACCCTGTCTGTCTCCAGTGGGCCCAATGCCATTGCTGCTCCCCACGGCTCAGGTGTGGTAGGGGACAGTCCCCAAGAGAGATTGGGGTGGCTTCGTCCGGGTGAGTGTCCTGCGCACCCCACGGGATGCGCAGGAGGGAGGAGGGAGCTGCCCGGTCTGTTGTCCCCAGCAGGCGTTGGGCGTCCTGGGTCCTCGAAGAGGTGTCCTGGTGGCCTGCGTGTGAGTGGCTGTTAGCACTGGCCTGGGTGGAAACCAGGGGCACCGTGTCCTCTCTGCCTGTGTGTCCCCAGAGCCCATCCCCCACGCGGCTGTGGGGCTGAAAAAACTGAAAGGCTTTGAAAAATCACTTCAACAAAAAATTCCTCCTTGTGCATCAGAATAACGGAATTCCTTGCGCTCTAAGCAGTCTGTGGTCCCTAGACAACGCCCTGGGTGGGGGAGGGGGCTGGGGGAGGGGGCCTCTGGGCAGCAGGGCAGGTGAGGGACCAGGAGTGGTGGCTCTGCACTGGCAGGACACCCTCGGGACCGGGATGGGGACGCCCGCCTGCGGCTCTGCCACGAACCAGGTGCTGTGTCTGCACAGGCGCTACACTCGCTCCCGCGGCAGAGGGAGGCTACCTGGATCCCGATGGAGGCGCGCCGACTCCGGAGGAAGTCCTCTGCCTTGTCGCTGGCCCGCCCCAGGCCGTCAGCGATGTGGCGCTGGGCGGCAGCCGTCTCCAGGGCCAGGTTCATGGCCTTGTTGCTGTCCAGACTGTCCGTGGAGTTGTAGAGGCCCCGGCCGTCCTGGGGCCATGGGGACACCCTCTGGGCGCGGCCGTCCTGGTAGGCGTCCTGCGTGGACTCCGTGCTACTCTGCGCGGTCACGGAGATCAGGGGCTTGGAGGTGGTCCGAGGGGGCACGGGTGGCGGTGTTTTCTTGTAGTTCGTGTACGAGACAGCTGCAAGAGACACGCAAGTGCCACGTCAATACAAACTCGTTCCCCCGCCTCCCCAGCATGGAGGTCGGTGGACGGCGCCTGTGGCCCAGCGTCCGGTCTGAGAACAGGAGGGCAAGATCGGGAGCTGCTGTGAGCTCGGAGACGGTCCTCACGACCGTTTCTCAGCAGCGAAAGGCTGTAAATACGCCGAGAAAACCAGCAGCGGCCACAGCAACAGGTGGCTTCTGAGTCAGCAGAAGGTGACCACACCGTCATTTTCGCGCAGGTCACAGCCTCCCGGGGAAACGGTCATTGTATAACATCATTGAAAGGCAACATATACTAAACCATTTCTGTACCAGGACAGAATCTGTTGGTGAAGATTAGAGGCGCCCAAACCCGTCCACCACGGTCATCCCCGTGGGACAACGTGACTGTGTTTTCTCTTCCACTCCTCTGTCAACCGAAAATGCTTAATAAATAGGTGTTTTTAAGATGGACAACACGTGGGACGTAAGAGCCTGCTTGTTCCCCACTGGGTATGAATGTAGAGTTCACTGAGGGTCCCCAACCTATCCCCCCACGTCCACCCCTTCATGCCCCCGGGCAGCCCCGCTCCCCCTAACCCCGCCCACCGGCAGCCACACTCCCCTAACCCCGCCCCGCGCCCGTCGGCACAAGCCAGCTGTGCGGCGCATCCGCCAGGGGAACGGATGCATTCGGAGCTGAGATCGCCTCCAAACTCTCCTGGAAGCTCCCCGGACTCACTGGAACTGCTTGCCGGGCTCAGGCCGTTCCCCGCTGTCACCGCGAGGGGGCGCCGCCCCCAGAACTCCGTGTTGGCTCGGAGGGCTTCCCGTCGTGGCCGGCCATTCCCTTCCCCGGGAGGGAAGGACGCACGCACGTGCTCCAGGGGGACCCCGGGCCCGGCCCCGGCGCAGAGCAGACGCGCGTGCGCACCGGCCTGCCCTGAGCCGCGCCCAAGGGGCAGGCGTCCCCACGGACCCTCGGGGGCTGGCCGTCTCCGTCCCGCCGCCTTCTGTCCACGGGGACTGGACCTGCTCCCGGGCCTCCGGTCTTTCTCCAACCCGTGAGAGTGCAAGTTTCTAGTGAAAATTCAACAAGCTTTGGCAAACAGACAGAGTCTGTCACGTCGGGACGATCTGAGCTGAAGGCACGAAAACGGCGCAGGAAGATGGACGCAGGGGCCCCGACGGGTAGAACCGGGGAGGAGGTCCGGCAGGGGCGCAGCGGACCCAGAGGGCGGCTGGAGCCGTCCGCTGCTTGAAAACGCTTTCTCCACCCGCTGCGATTCGGCCCGGACCGGGAGGCGGCTGGCTGCAGCCCGCATTCGTGGCGTTATTCCGGAGTTGGAGAAGCAAGGGTGGCTCTCGTCCGCCTGGGCCGAGATACAACACCGCCCTGCTCTGCAGGCCATCCGGCCGGCCACCTGGACAGAAGCGGGCGAGGAGGTGGCCGCGGGGTTGGGATGGCGGAGAGGGTGCCCAGCCTGGAGCGGACCCTTGAGGTCTCTGGTGCTCAGAATGAAGGACACTAATTCTTGAATGAACAGGAGGAATAGCCCTGTTCCTACAGGGTCTTCTTGGACCAGCGCCCTCCCAGTGCCCGCCACGGTGTTATTTTTGACAGGGTCGATCCCCGCTCCACGGCCCCAGAAGCCCCTGCCTGTCCCGTCACTGTGATGAGCACCGTGTTTCTCTGCACGTGGGTGGCAGAGGGGACGCCTCTCCCAGCCCTAGTTCTCTCAGAGACGTCTGGGACGTTCAGCAGAGAGCCCTGGGGACCGTCTCCCACCATGGCACCCGTGTTGCCAACCTCTTGGGGGGTGAAATAAGTGCCCTGGAGGGACCTTTCCAAGTCCCTGAGAATATCCCTCACTTGTCCCTGTGATTGTGCCTGTAATGGCCCAGGGATGAATGAACACGGGATTTAACACAAACAAATGGCCAAGGCCCCACCCCTGAGCACGATGCGTTTCATACAAGTCAAAGACACGGGTCTAGAGACGCACAGCACTGCCGGACGCCCAGACGCCAGACCTGCCCTTGCACTTGGCCTGGGACCCAAGAAGGGGCTTGTCCTGGAAGGTGGAAGGAGGGCGTGTTGCACAGTTTGCCTGCTCCCATGACGCTCGCTCCGGGCCCCACGCACTCTGAGTGGGCCCACAAGTGGCACCACCACACATGGCTCTTACTTTCCTGATGAAGTGAACATCTTCGATTTCCTAATTTGAAAATTAAGTCTCTGGTGTCATTCCCGAGTAAACAGCAATTGCAGCACCTGAAATATCTTGGAGAATGCAGCACGGAGACAGGGTCTTTTAAAAACTGAAGTGCACCAATGCCTCCCTCACTTGCATGGTGACACACATCCGCTGGTGCCCACGGCATACCCCTGCATGGCTTGCCTCGGGGAGGGTTAGAAGCCGGGAAACGTCATGGAAAAGGGAGTTAAAATGATCATTTGATCATGTTAATTTGCTGCCATGGATTAAAATAAACCATTTTTAAGAATCCTTTTACCCATTCAAGAAAAACATTCAATCATCCCGTTGAACAGTCTGGGCAAAAATAATCGCCTTTCTTCTGTGTCTGTGAGAACACAGCTCAAAAATAAACTCACCCGAACTAAACTTACCAGTTACAGGCCATGACACATCATTTTCTATACGCATGACAGGCACACGTGAAATGCAAACGGAAAAGCTAAATTTAATTTAGCAACGGAATTCTACTGGTGTGTATATGTCCTCCAAAAGCAGAGAGTCAGTGGGGAGAGGGATTTCTAAACATCATGTTAAATGATTACTTGGTATCTTTGGGTAGCTGAGGTCCTGACTACTCTATTTTAATTTTATTCCTGAGCCCAGGCACGAATACCACCTGCCACTGGTTTCTTCTCTGTGACATGATGAAGACCCCGGCAGCGCCCCGCTTCCCGGGAGTGAGCAGAAAGCCCACCTGTGTTTGCAAATGCAATTGCTGAGCGAGCTGGGGGTTGGTTTTCCTCTCTGACCAGACAACGGGAGGGAGCTGCTGTCGGGTGGGAACTGCTCAGAAAGTGCCTCCTTTCTCCGGCAAACCAGCACCAGCTTAAACTTTTGCGCTGGCCTGGTCCCCTCCACTGTTCACTGCGGACGGGCCCGAGTGCACAGCACATTTTAGGGAGATTTCTGTAAAAACCGTATTGAACTGGACATCAAGGTACTGAAAGCACATTTGCTCAGTGGAGTCAGTTCTTCCCTGTGAGAGCTGAGTAGAGGGGCCTGAGCAAGGTGGGCCTTTCCACGTATTTAGGACTTCCTGTGTGTTTGACACCTTCCCTGTGGATCTGGGACTTTCTCAAGACATCCAGAACCTTCCTGAGGTAGCCAGGACCTTCCCCGTGTATCTGAGACATTCTCTGTGTATCTGGGATCAAGTTGGAATCGCTGGGACCCTCCTGAAGGGAACAGCTCAAAGCCCTGAGTCAAAAGTGCTGACAGGCAGGCAAGAGGCTGCAGCTGCGGCTGCGGGGGGGGGGGGGGGATACTGTGCCCAAACTCACGGATCTGTTCCCATCACAAGCACAAGGCACCAAGCGAGACTGCACCATCCAACAGCATAGCCACCAGCCACATTTCAGTGACCCAAACTTCCAAAATAGCCACGTAGCTAAACTGCAATTAAAAGCCAGTTTCTCTGCTTGACAGTTGCTGCAGCTGACGTGACCATAGGGACGGGCAGCTCGTCAGCATTGCAGACCTTGTGCGACCTCTGTATCTGTCCTCTCCCCCGTCTGACCCCGTCGTGATGGGAAAGCCAATGAGCTAGCCGGCAGACTTGCCTCTGGGTCTGCAGGGGGTTAGCAAATCTCCTGAGGCAGGATTTGGAGAGACACATTTTCCTCAATTGTGACCAGCTAACGTGATTGAGGTGCATAAACCGCCCACACTTGTACAGGACTCGCAGAGATCTCAACTGCGAATGATACATCGTTCCTTTAAACACACGCCTGATTACCCGCCTACACCTGCCAGGCTGGACAGCGTTTCTGAATTCAGTCCTCAGAAGTCATTTGCAGCCAGAAAGGAAATTTAAAAATTAGCCTTCCACCATATAAAGCACAAATATGTAATCAAGACAAAATATATTTCGAACGGCAGGCACCGAGTTCTATTTGAAGGTAACAGCGACACTTAAATCCATTGCACTCTCTTAATTAGGACTTCAAAGATAACCGCATCAAAGGAATTACAGTAATCAAGTCCGAGAACGTCTGCACCAGAGCCTGGGTACCGGAGAAACCCAACTCTGAAGGCAAAAGACGCGGCGTGAAAGATGAAAGCTATTTTGACACTTTAATTAACGTCAGTCTCCGAGCACAAGCGTGGATGAAACAGGACACGGAAACCGTCTCCCACGGGCGAGCGCACGGTGATTTCCCTAAAGTCACAAGGAATTACGTGGGCCACCCGAGCTCAGGGGCCGCGGCGATGGATTGGCAGCAAAGACATCAATTTCAAGTGTGTTAATCAGCAGGGAACCTCGGCGCAGCCAGCACTTAACATCTTGCAGACGGAGCGAGGTGACGGCAGCTGCTTCCCGGCTCGACACAGCCTGTCTTCAGTTTACACGTTGAAACCACGTCACACAATCAGAGCCCGACGTTCTGCAGGAAACTGAGAGTGAACCGACTCTCGGTGACGCGAACAGCCAGGAGAGTCCCTGAGTAGGGGCGTTCCGAGGCCCAGGCGGTAAGTAGGGGTGACGCCGCCCGGGGCCATGAAAAGGAGGTAACAGCCGCTCAGGACGGGACGCGAGGCCGGGTGGCTACCCTGCCAAGCCCGCTGCTCCCAGGACACAGTTTCGTCCGCAGTCTCAGCACGTGGGAAGCTTTAAACTTAGACCAAAGACAGCTCTGAAAAGAAGACTCTTTTTCGGTGACGCACGGGGTGGCAATTGGGCGACCGTGACCACTCTGCTCTTGGAGAAGCTGCCAACCGCACAGGAGATGGCACTGGTCACACAACTTCACAAGCGAGGCGTGCGTGCGGTTTCCTCTGAGCCGCCCGACGGTGCACCAGGTCTGTTCCAGTGGAGTCAGAATCACATTTTTACAGCCACAGTTTGGGGAGGGGTGGTCACTCTGGAGCAGTGTGTTGTCGGGTGATGAAATCATCGATTTTCACACGTGCACACGGCAGACAGTGGGTGTGTGGCTGTCGACTGAGTTAATACATGGAGAGGGGCTACTGTCTCTTTATTCAAAGAAGAGGAAAATGACCTTCCATGAAAAAGGTTAGTAAAATAACCCAGCAAAGGCTACCGGCAAAGAGCAGGAACCCCATATAATTTCTGACTTACTCCCTCTCACCGATGCCCAGTGAGCCCCACCTACTTCCTGTCTATGTCTCCCATACAGTCCAACAAGAGAGGGGGACGGCCCCCCAACCTGTGATATGGATGGGACAGCCATGCTCTCAGGAGACTGTAGCAGGAAGGAAAACGCAGTCCTCGGTCCCTGAAACAAGGATCAGGCACACAGACCTGCCTTCAGTACGTGAGTCCCAGCCAGAGGCCTCTCAGGGCTGACGTCAGCTGAGCCTGGATGCCCAGAATCTGCTGGGCCCATGCACCCCTTTGGCCCTGCTGGTTGAGCATGGGCAGTGCCTGGCTTCGCGTGGCCACGCGGGCAGTGAGGTAGGCAGGGACAGCCCCACCTGGACTCGGGAAGACCATTTGGCTGCACCCCGAGGAGGTTCAGGGCCTCCAGAGCCTGGCAACCTTCTGCAAAAGAGATTTGGTCATTGCTTCCCAACAAAACTCCGACCCAACGCAAGGAACACACGGTCTGCAAACACCAAGCCACTGGACTCCCCTGCTGCGTCCTTGTCACAGATCGGTGTCCGCTCCAGACCCCTTCGGGGAACGCCGCAGGCAGCCCTCAGCACCTCCAGGCCACCACGTCCAGAGGCAAAGGGAGGCTGGCAAATCTTCGTGACTCACCCTGCAGCACGGCCTGGGGCTGAGACCCAGAGGAGACGGCTTGAGTCCAAAGTGGCAATTACTGTCCTCTTCAGAAATGGCTCCCACACCGGGGTGCCAGCCGCCACCCACTCGGCGTTAAAAATACCCTGAGCCCGATGGCTGGAGAGCGCCGGCTGCCAACTCCCAGAAACGGGACAAGCCACCCCGAGGGGCCGGTTCTGGAGTTCCCACGCCCCTGGGGGCTCTCTGTCCCCGGCAGCTCACGGGGTGGGGGTGGGCCGCTGCCGATGCAACGGGAAAGGCTGTGTCCTCTACGCCTCT
Organism: Sturnira hondurensis; assembly: GCF_014824575.4. Classification (NCBI taxonomy): domain Eukaryota; kingdom Metazoa; phylum Chordata; class Mammalia; order Chiroptera; family Phyllostomidae; genus Sturnira; species Sturnira hondurensis. The sequence continues at coordinate 2,398,537 of NW_028087067.1, forward strand.
CATGCCGAGGAAGTGTCCCAGGAGGACAGCCGTCTGCAAGCCGCCAGGCTTTGGGAGGGAGACTCGTTGTCATTCATTCACTCGTTTCTCACTGTTTTCACTAAAAAATCAGCAAGTCTTTACTGAATGTCCACTACCTGCCAGGCCCTACTCTAGGCAGGTCCGGGAGCTTCTGCTCTGGGGAAGCTGGGGTAGGGAGGGGGGCGGAGGAGGGGACAGGAACCACATCAGCACCAAGTGCCCACCAGGCTGGAAGAGGACAGACACACCGGGCTCCAGGCAGACCCCAAGTGCAGCTCCACTCAAGTGCTTGGGAAACCTCTGCACAGCCCGTTCCTCTGCCCGAGCCTCGGGTCTAGTGTGGCAGGCAGGTGGCCTGGTCAGGGAACCCACTTTAAATGCCCACACCCATGTCAGGATCCCGCCGGCCGATGAGGGGAGAACGGGGGAGAAAGCTGCTTCTCAGGGAGAAGGAGGCACCACATCAGGCAAGTGAGGCTGGCGGCTTCGGGGCGGCTCTGGAAAGGCTTTTGATGCGGCGTGCAGGGGCTCAGACGTCTGCTAGGTGGGTCGCGGCACCTCGCCAAGGGGGCCCTTCCTCTTCTTCCTGACCTTTCAGACTCACTTTTGTCAAGCTCACGCCCAGACGGCCCCACGTTGGTCGGAGGCGGCACATCCGGGTCCTGGGTCTGTCCAGTGAGCCGTGCGTTCGGCCAGTCCAGTGAGTGGTGTGTGCAGCCCAGGCTCCTGGGCAGGGGTGGGAACGGCTCCAGGGGGCCACTTTCAAGAGGAATGGACGTCCTGCCTGCCAAGGGCTGGGGCTGCTCCGGGGCCTCCGCTGGCTGGGGCCCCGAGGCTGCACGGCAGCACCTCTCTGAGGACCAGGCTGAGGCCTGGCGGAGGGTGGGCACGGGAGGTGGAGTCCATGGCACCACACCTCTTCAGGAAACGTTCACGCCCTCACCTGCCCGCGGACCCTGCCTGTCTTCGCTTCCTTCCTTAACCATCAGCTACTCAGGGGGTCGGAGGTAAGCAGGCGATCTGACGGTTTCCTTATTGTAAGTTAGACGGCTGTTTCTCGGCATAACTGGTCCCGGCTGCCACGTACAATGGTGACACTGTAGACTCTCCTGCTTGGGTCTCCAACAAGGTCCCTGTCCCCTCCCTGGGAACCCCTTCGGGAGAGAAACTGCTTCAGGATTGGCTGTGAGGGGCGGGAGCCCCAGGCTGTGTGTCAGGAATCTGATGCTCCACTTTTCAGCCCACAGGACGCACCCACCTGGATAAGGTCAGCTGCACAACCACAGAGACACTCGAAACCCCAGGGCTGGGGAAAGTGGGCGGGCACGTCCAGCTAAGGGAGGGGCACGAAGCATTGGGAAACGGGTGCTTTTGGAGAAGAAAGTGGGCCGTTCGCTCCGGGGAGTCTTTCTGAGCACATCCGTTCTTGCTGAGCAGCCCCAGCTGGACGGGGCTCTCACTCGGACACGGCCTCTCAGTCTGAAAACCCCGCAGGAGTGTTCTTTGTCTTGCGTTTCTACCTTGGAAAGCACTACCAGAGGCTGGCGACTCCTCTCCCTTCTTCACGAGCGGCCCGGTGTCTCCTGTCCCAGTGGGTCCCCACATTGTCCCTCATCAGCTCTTGGGCCCCCACCTCCAGCGTCCCTCCTCTCACTGGGGCAGCTTCCTGTGTGGTTTCTCTCCGGGGTCCCAATGGCCGAGACCGAGAGTCCAGGGGAGCGGACACAGCAGTGGCTGATTCTTTGACTGTAGTTGCAGGAAATAACAGGCAATAAAATGACGCAGGCTGGGTTTCGCATTCTCGGTTCCCAGGCTGTGTCTCACTTGGTCTGAAACGCGGGTCTACGTGCACAAGGAAAGCACCAGGTCAGCTTGTGCAGAGGCCTTTTTCTGGCCTTCGCATCTGAGGTGGCAGAGGTCGTCTGGAAAACTGTCCTCAAAACCTCAGACTCGGGGGCTGGGGGCTTTGGACGCTGCGGCCCGGCTCCTTTCAGGACAGAGAGCTTCTCAGGGGTCCTTCTCAGGTGTTTTCTGAGAAGTCCTGGGTGAGTCTGACAAGTGCAGGGACATCTTGAACGGCCCGGACGTTCTCCAGAAGCTTTGGATAGACGGAGGCATGAGGTTGTCATTTTCCGGTTCCTCGAATCGCAGCGCAGGCTCAGGCCGCTGTGCAGACCGAGCCTGGGACCCTGGCGGGGAGCCTGATTGCAACAAACTTGTACCAAAACCCTGCCCCTTGCCCCGGGCCTCCGACCCGGCCCCACAGGCGGGGGCTTCTCTGGAGACGCCTGAATCTGGTCTCATGTCCTCGGCATGAAATTGACTTTATTACAAGGACTGGCCTCGCGTGCCCAGGAGAGCGATGGGTCTCCACACCTCTGTCTGTCTGAGGCTGTATCGGCGCTGAATGGCGCCCTTTGTCCATCTCTTCCTGCACTCCCAGGGCGCTCGCTGAAATCCTGTTACAGCAGACTCAGCCGTGCCCCACCCCATCCGTGTTGGAATCCCTGGTGCCTGTGACTCTGCCGCCTTCCGTGAAGGCCACTTGCAGACATAAGCGAAGGTCAAGGCCTTCGTGTGGGAAAGTCTCTTGGAGCCATGTGGGGGGCCCCAGGCTGTTGCCAGGGCCCCGAGCAAAGAGGGCAGTGGGGGGGGGTGCTCAGAGTCAGCACCTGGGACTTGGGTTACCCTGGAAACCGAGGATGATGACGCACCTCCACAGACAAGTTGCTGGGACAGGGTACGACAAGATGAAGGCGGCTTCTCTGCTGTGCTGCCTCGGGCCCTGCGGGGTTTTCCTTGGTTTTAATGACTTCTGCTCAGAAAGTTTCTGACCCAGAGAAAAATCATTACAATCTAATTTTCCAGCGGTTCCCTCCATGGTGTCAATGACGCTCCCTCCCTTGAAGAATCGAGTGGCGCGCGTATTCAGACAAGGGACACTGATGGATAGATCATTCCCTGGGCGAGAAAGAGCCCACGTGTGAAATGAGAGTGAGATGTTTTCAAAGCTACTTCGTTTAAAGACAGGACACTGATCAATACGCAGCGGTTTTCATGATGAGAGGGACAGTGGGGTGCCGGTCACGCAGCCGGCAGTGATTCCAGGCTGAGCCCCAGCAGACTCGGCGAAAAGAGGAGGCCGGGACCACTGAGCCCCCGCGAGCTGCAGGGGCTGAGCCACAGCGTCGGCCCGTGGGCTCTGGAGATACGCACTTAGAGCACGTTTCTGAATCCTTAGCACAACGCCCACGCAGGTGTTTTTATATCTGACGACTGCTGGATGAATATTAAAATTGCATATTTGCATTTCATACGAGGCGAGGCGACCTAGCAGCACCGACTTAGTTCTCAAGCGTGCAGAAAGAAACATTGAAAGAAACCCCATTTTTCAAAATAAGCACTGGGGATGTGTTTTGGACAACAACTTTTTGGGAGTTATTTTCTAGAGATAGTTTCAGACCTGTAGAGGAAACGGATCTGTCCTTAACCAAGTTAACCTTCCCCTCCCCAGGCATGCAGACGGACAAAGGATGGCTTTGAAGTGTCGTCCCACCTCCTGAGTAATTTGACACAAAACAACTGAAGTCCCGCCCAGACTCAGCGGCAGGAGGCTCTGCATCCAATCGGAAGCTTGTCCCACTGACTGACAGGCGGCGGTGGCGAGGTGCTGCGGTGCGAAGGTCTTCTCCGTCCTGGTGTCTGCCTGCTCTTCCGGACGGGCTCTGTCATTTCTCTGGTGTTTTTCACACTCCTGTGCACGAGACCGTGGCTGCTGCCATCCGATCCCACTGAGGAGGGAGCGTGGTGAACACTCACTTCCCAGGTTCGGGGCAGGGCTGGTGCCTCCCCTGCGGCTTCCATTTCTCTCTGCCCCGACTCTCAGGCCGCCCTCCGACCGCCCGGAGGAAGTCAGGGCTCAGTGACTAGCCCAGGACCCACTGGGGACTTGGGAGAGAGGCGTCTTCCGTGATGTGTCGGGCGCACACGTTTAGGGACGACAGCAGTCAGTACCCTTGGCAAAGCGAGGCATTCCTGCACTAGAGTCTCAGCCTCCGCTCCACACCGATCCTGGCAGTGCCTCCGGGAGTCCGCTTCGGTTTGATTCCACTGCGACGCCGCTCTAATGGACAGCGCCATGGCCAGTCCAGCCGTGTCCTGCGAGGTAACGGTCACCCCAGCGCATTTCCGGAGACCAGGGCAGCTCTTTGCTGTCCCTTGCTCCTCACAGACACCCGACCGATGGTGGCGAGTGTATCAGTAACGATCTCTTCAAGTGTGTTTTTAACCCAGTGGGTGAAAAGTCCATCACTCCCCTGAGGTTCTGATCTGCTCATTTTGCACCTTCCTCCCCACGAAGGGTAGAAGAGGGGTCCAGGCCTTCGCCCACAGGGCAGCTCAGAGGCCAGCTGGGCCCCTCACCCGGGGCCCGATGGCACAGGGACGGTGCTCACAGCCCTGCAGAGGTCACAGGGACAGCCCTCCGCCCCCACCCCCACGCCGGCCACCACGTGGTGCTGCAGAGCAGGGCTCCCCACAACCAAGGCCCTGCAGCCTCGCCTGGGGATCACAAAGACTCCGCCAGAGCCAGGAACAGAGAACACGCACATGGGGTGTTGGCCTCTTTGGAAACAGGCTGTCAGTTCCGCCTAAGGAGTCAGGCTCAGCTGCTGGTTCTGTGGGGTGGCCCAGAGACGGGAACAGGCCGGGACCCGGAGGGAGGCACCGTGCAGGTCTCAGCTGCTCTGCCGTCTCTGGGCCGGCCCTCGGGCGCTTCCTCCTGAAGCCCAGGCCAGTGTGGGCTTTCCCAGCAGCGCCAGCTCTGCAGTTTGTGATTCCAGGAGGCCTCCCCCAGCTCCTGCTAACACCTTCAGTGGGTGCACGACACACCCGATCCTGCCACAGGCCCACACCCTGTCCTGTCCCTTTCCCCACTGTGGGTCCCGATGCCAGGAGTCACAGATGGCACCCTTCCCTGTGCTTCTCAGAACGGCCCTCAATTCTTCTGACCCGTCGCCACGGCGCCCCAGCCTCATACCCAGGCCACCTTTCTCGCTCCCTAGTTCCGCCGGCTCCTGGCTGCTCAGCTGTGTTACCGCCCACTCTGCACTCTGCTCTACGTGGGTCCCCAGGCCCGGTGCATCCACCGTGCTGCGTGAACGAGAGCAAAGCGGAGAGACGCCAGGCAGTGCCATTCAGCGGAGGTGGTAAATTTTCAGGGGGTGGATGCGGTTTCCACAGACGGTGAAGGAAATGGTGACATTGAATCCGCCGCCCAAAGTGGGGCCGAGGATTTATGCCCACCACCAGCCTGCTGGCAGCAGTGAATCACATTTATGGGTCTGCTTCCCCAGCGAGGACTGGGCTGGACGCTGCGGGGGCGGCGCCGGGGCGTCTCTGCACATCGGCTGCTTCTCCGCAGCCTGTTCCGCTTCGGCAGTTAAAAAGCAATCACCTTCCAAATACCACTGCCTTCGCCTTTCCCCATACAGGACCTGACAGAGGTTGGACGACTGTTTTAAAAACCCAGCCATTATGGGTTTCGCTCTAAGAGAAATAAAGGTCGCCTGTGAAAGAATGTTTCTAAACGCCACTGCCCGTGTGACAACGTGACAACATGACAAGTGCGACTTGGGAAAGTCACCAAACACCTGGGGTGCAGTTCACCTGCGGGGAAGGCACGCGGCTCCCTCCGGGGGAGGGTGGGGGGCGCACGCACCTGCGCGGTTCCACCAGCAGCCGGCGGGGGGCGCTCTCACCTGCCGCGGGCCGGACGGTGGAGGTGGCGGGGCAGGGCGTCAGCGCGGGGAGGCACTCGTCGTCCTGGGAGTAGCCGGCCTGGATGGCCCGGAGGTAGCTGTGACTCCGCGTCCGGAAGCAGCCGGGCAGGTCCAGGGCGTCCATGGCCTGAGACTCGACCTCCCCGAAGACGGACTCGCACACCGACTCGAACTGCCCGTTGACCTCGGCCTCGCTCATCTGCAACAGGCGAGAGGTCATCGGCCGGCTCTCCCGCCAACGCAGGACCCAGCGCGCGGGCCGGACCCACCCCCCGGTTCTCGTGGCCTCATGCGCTTCACGGCCAGTTCGACAGCAGCTCGGGGACCTGCTGAGCCTGGGACGCAGCTAGTGGGGTATTTCTGATAGGACGGCAACGGCCAGTTCCAAGATGTCCCTGGCGCTCCGAGGGCCCGCGAGGCGCTTAAAGGACGGCCGACCCTCACCACCCCACTGGAGAGAGACTGCGTTTGAGTCTGGTCCTGCACCTCGTGCAAAGGGCCTGTTCAAAGTATGAGGGACTTCAGCTGCCTTTCCCTGTTGCCACGGAAACTAACCTCCATTGTCCATAAGCTCATGCTTCTCCCCACAACAGCTGGGCGGGTGTCTGCACCCAACCGGTGGCCTCACCTAATTCTTTTTTTTTTTCTTTCTCGTCTTCAGCCTGGGATTTCAGTATAGTGACCTTATTTGGTAGTTTTCCAGGTAAAGTAATTATGTTTAAGTCAGTGGTCTAATTTCCAGATATGGAGTCACCTGGGAACCTAAAAGTTTCCGTGGTGTTTTAAGCAAGGACCCTGGCTGGGACTGCGGAGGGACCTCGCACACAGAGGGGCTGGGGCCTGCGGTGGGGCGTGGGCTGGTGGGGGGGCATGCCCTGGGCGGGAACACACTTTTCCGGAGAACTCTAGCAGTCTTCATGTTTCCCGTGCGCCCACCTGGGAGGTTTGAGGGGAAATCCAGTGCAGCGAACTATGGGATTAAACAAGGTGGATGAGCGTGCGGGGGGAGAAAGGACAAGGTTCAAGGATGAAAAGTGGACCCTGGGCCGTGGCACGCAGCCGCTTACAGGCCTGAGGACGAGGGGCCCAGGGCTCCGACCCCATCTGCCACGGGGCAGGCGATGGCTCCGAGCCTCATCGCCGTGCCCAGTGCCAGCACAGCCCGGGAGGGAAGGTGTCAGTCACCTGGGCTGATGACTGACAGGGCTCGGCCTCGGCCTCTGGGAAAGCGTCCGTGTATCCCTGGAAAACCCATGAGCTCAAGCACTACTTTTTAAAGACAGTTAAAGTTGCTAAGCACTGTGTTTAATTCAAAATTTGGAAATCCAGTTTTTCGCATCCTACCGCATACGGCACTGACAACACCCAGGTCCTGATTCTTCCCAGCAGGCTCCTCCCTTCAGCCCACCCCGAGGTCGACTGCCTAGCCCTGGGTGGGGCCCCCGGGCCCTGTGCTCTGGGAGCGACACCAGGCACCACGGCGCGTTTACGACTGTTCACGAGGAAGGAGTGCAAGCTGATCAGTCAGCGGGGGAGCCGGGGACGGGCAGCAGGTCAGAGGACGTCAGCAGGAGAACCACAGTCACGGACGCCGGGACCACGGGATGTCATGATGCTCCCAGGTTTGTCTCCAGGGAGAGGCGACTCCAAGTCTGCCTCGGCCCGACCCCCGGACCTGAGGCCTTCGACTGCGCCCCCCTCCCCCAGGACAACTCCCGGAGTGACACGGATCTACCGACGGAACCCAGGGGACAAGGAAGGAGAGGAGCCCCCACCTGGCTCACACAGCTGGCCTGGCTCAGCGTGCTGACCGCTCTCATGTAGCTCTGGTTCCGGGAGCGAAACTTCGGGGAGCTGTAGTTGGCGGCGGGGTCCAGGCTGTGGCTGGCAGGCCCGTCGGTGGCCGCCTGCAGGTAGCTTTGGCTGCAAAGACACAAATGAGGAGAGAGATGTTCCCTGAGCGGTGCCGGAGGGGCAGGGGGCACAGTGACCGTGTGAGCCGACACCAAGAGGCTGCTTCGAGATTTCTAGCCCTGGTTTGCCTTTTGACAAATACTTTGCCTCCTGTAACTGGTCCCAAAGTTCACATTTACAGATGTGAATCTCATTGAAAGTAATAGGGGAGGCCGTTTGCAGAACTGCTTTGGAGCCTGACATTTTATGGTCAGGCAGAACATTAGGGTCACTTCCATGTGTTTAGGAAAGTGCTGAGAAAGAGCCGGGCTCCTGAGCCGAAGCCAGAAATGTGTGGACGTCTCGTAAAAACCGGACGAGCTTCTGGCAGCCCCGCCTACTCAGAAAAATAACAAATACAAGGCCTCCAGTCTTAACCCAGACGGGAATTGTCCTGATGAGGCAATTTGGGCAGACAAGGGGCAGCCCAGGAAGTTAAATCCACTTCATCATCAGCATTACTGCTCCCTCCCACACTCCCTTCAGAATTCGCTTTCTCTGGTCCCTTCCTGGGATTCAACTGGAGAAGCACCAGTGTGTGTCCCTGTCCCCAAGATCAGATTTACATAACAAAGCAGGGGCCACCCCAGCTGCAGGCAGAGGCTACTGTGGGAAGATAACTTGGAACAGCAGACAAATCCCAGCCCCCAACCCTGTCACCTCAGAAAAGCAGTGGAGATCTCATGTGGACTGGAGGAAGGAAAAACAGGAGACACTATTCTTACACCAAGTGTGTAACTCCACACTCAGGGGCGTCTCTCCATTTCCACCAAGGAGACCCGACATGAACGGTGGGCTGAACGCTACCGCGTTCCACGGAGGCGGAATATTCTACCCAATGCAGGGCACATGCGTGTGGGCATGTGTGTGCCGTGTTCCTCCGCCAGAGGGTGTGACACGGCTGCACGGCCCGGGACGCCCCTGAGGGTCCGCGGTGAACCGCTCGCACTGGGCATGGGGCTGCACCACCGCTCTCCGTCCACTGCCTGGCCCATATGCCCTTCTGCACCTTGCGGTCAGGGCTCTGCTCTGCGGACCGGGCACGGCTGCAGCTCCCGGAGAAATGAGCTGAGCTTCTGTGACGGCGTTTAAAGTGAAAGTGAGTGAAACTACATCGAAACCTCTCGGCAAAAACAGAGAGCGCTAAGAGGCTGTGACCACAACTTAACTTCCCAGTAGCATAACTTCCGTGGTAACAGACATTTCAGCACACTGGTCTCAGGGAAGGGCTTTGCAAGTTAGCAGAGGGTTCGGTGGGTGGGAACCAGCACCTGTGCCTCGCCCGGTGGCTGGCTGGCTGCGGTGATAGATAACTTATGGAGTAGACGGAAAAACGGACCTGACTGCTGGATGGCTGTGCAGGCCCAGTGGGGAGTGGTGGGGGTGCGTGGGGAGAGGCCGGAGGCAGAGCTGCCACCCTGAGGTCAGGGCTGCGGATGCCACAGTCTGGCTCCACCCTGCACAGCCGGTGTGCCTGCGCACTGCGCCCCGAGGTCTGAAACCGTGTGGGATGCGCCCGACTTGATCTCCTCACCCGGCAGCGAAGGGCTGCATCAGTACCCAGACTCTGCAGCCCCAGCCTCACTCTGCCGGTTTCAGGGCCTTCTCCTGCTCTTGGCAGATTTCAGTAAATCTGAACCCCGTCTTCTGAACATGGTCCGCATCCTCGCCAGAGGCGGGAGCCTGGGCGCCCCCGAGATGAGGTGCAGGCCAGACTCTCACGCCGAGGAAGGAGGTGAGTTCACCACCGCAGGTGAGGAGCGCAGGGTGGGCGCGGGGTGCGTGAGCGAGCCTGGCGTCGGCAGGCGCGGCAGGAGGACAAGGGTCTCACCAACACCCACCCCTGGCTCACGGCTGACCACCACCTGCTTTCTCTGTCACGTCTTACAGACCCGCCACAGACCCGCCACAGACCCGCGGTCGCTGCTCCCAGCGACTCTTTGCTCACAGGCCCTCCACGCGTGTGCACGTCCGCAGGGTGGGGCCTCGGCTCTGCGCCCCGCCCTCCCCGCCCAGCCCCCTGCCCGGCAGGCACAGTGGAGTGTGATGGGGGGTCGGCCCCCCCTTCTCCGCTGCACAGTCGCTGTGGGACTTAACAGAACCCTGTGGAGACGTGGTTCACGCCTGTTAAATTCACAACTTTGACTCTGGCTGCCAATCGACATTTCCAGTTTTCCTCCTGGGAGCTGACCTGACAGAATGACTATAGAAGTCACACCGACGTGTTGCTGGTCCCTCTGTGCACCAGGCACGGAAGGGGATGTCCCCAAAACAAGGCCTGGCGGGGAGCATCACTGTCTCCCACAAGTGTGACAACCTAGGCTTTGGGGCCGTGGCGGCAAAGCACCCACTGGCCAGCTCACCCTGCTGCTGGCCTTCACGCAGGACAGCGGACCACCCACCCAGGACCCTCACAGGGCCCCCCACGTGCCCCCAAACCGAGCTGCCGGCACCCAGCGCACCCACAGCCTGACGCTGAGAACAAGAACAGCTACTTACTGAATGGCTCTCTCTGTTTTGGAGACTCATCAATAACACGGTAGCAGGTGCTGCAATATTCGCAGCGCAGTCCGTTTCCCACATCACCCAGCAGGAGACAGGGCTGCCTCCAAATGCACTTGTGAAGTTCCAGCAAAAACCACCCTGTGATGATGAGTCTCCCACACTCACTCACGCAATCTCGCACACACGCTCTCGCCCACTCACGGATGTGCTCCTGATGAACACCCCTGCAATGACCTGAGAAGACACTGAGGGACTGCCCTGGCCGTGATAACGGCTCTCAAGTGACCCTTTGACATAGCGGTCGCCCCCGTCCAGCCCCTTCACAACCGCGTAGCCACTCAGTCACCCAAGCCTGGCTCTTTCTGAAAGCACGTGCTCACTGATGGCCATACAGTCCAGCGTTTTCAGCTCAGAAGCCGTCTTTGGTGGGGGCCCGCGGCTGGCCACGCCAGGAGGGGTCTGAGGCGGGAGGTGCGTTCAGACCAGCGGGGGCCTTACGTGTGCAGCCCGGCCAGCGAGGCAAGCAGGGGCTCCGGCCGCAGGGCCGCCGTCGGGGACGTCTTGGGGCTGGAGTCTGACTCCCCGCTCTCCTCGTCGCCCATGGCTTTGATGTAGCTGCCGCTCCGCATCCTCCGGCAGGGAATCTCGTCCCTGCCCCCCACCGGGTACCCGGCCCACTCGTCCTGTGGCACCTGGGAGAGAAGAGACACACCACGTCAGCCTGTCGGTCCCCGAGGGAACAGGTTCTCCGGAGTCCTCAGAGGCGCAGCGCGTCACGGCCGATCCCCGAGTAAACGCAGACGCCCGGGTCGGCGCTGCGGGGGCTCTCCCAGGGAAACCCGACAAGGACATCCACGTAGGGGAAGCGAGAACATGTCAGGACAGTGAAGTGAGGAAAGCCCTGTCACTGCAGCACCTGGGAAGAGCCTCGATGACAGTGACGTCCCTCCTGCACGGTGGGACTGAGACAGGGACAGAACTGGAAGATAAAAGGGTCACCCCATGTGGAGGACGAGGAAAAGGAAGAACAAACACGAGGTGACGAAAATGCTCCTGTGTTGTGACGGTGACCGACGGGGGAGGTTTAAACACCCGACGCTCGGCGGTCACCACGCAGGTTTCTGCGTTGGGAAGGAGGCCACCCGATGTGAGGGGCGTCCCCGTGGGGGTCGGGGCAGAGGACCAGGTGGCAGTGGGCTGCCTGCCACAAGAGGGGCACCCTGCTGGTAACTGGCAGGGTTTCTGTGAATTCGAAACATGTTTCCATGAGAGACGTAACGCAGACTGTTAACCGGCAGCCTGTGCACAGAGTCACCTGGACTGTCCTGTGTCTGACTTTAGGGGCTGATTCTGCGTCTTCGACGGAAGCAGCTTCAGTACTGGAGTGTCAACCAGAGCACATGCAGGGACTGTCATGGGGACAAGGAGTGACCCCAAGGTGCCCCGGTGCTGCCGTGCGGCCGGCCAGCGGTGAGTGGGCGAACCCACAAGCACCCGGGCACAGCGAATCCGCTGCGTGCCACGAGGAGGAACAACCCACGTCACCCCTGACAGAGTGACAGGGACAGACACCACTTCTGAGCTGCCATCTTCCTGAGGGTGACAAGGTTCACGCTGGTGTTTCCTGCTTCTGGCTCCAAGGACACCTCAGGTCTGCACATGAAATGTCTTGCTTTTGAGCAGTGGTGTGGGGAAGGGCCAGGTTTTGTACCAATGTTCTCTCCCAGGGGTTCAAACGAGGGGAGAAAACCCCGTCAGATGCCGTGGTCCCCTGGGGCAGGGTCTCCCTCATTCCTTCCACAGGCTGTTTCCCGTGCACAGCTGGTGGGCTGCCACTGTCCCCGGGGACCCGTTGAGAGCCAGGCGCTGGCTTCCGAGTTGCCTCGTTTTACAGCAAATGACGATGTACGGTGGCACCCGGGGCGGGTACAAAGCAGCAGCCCAGGAGGTGCCCTGACCTGGAATCAAACCCGAGACTCTTCCCTGTGCGGGCGCCGCCCAGCCCACGGAGCCGCAGCTGGGGCCCGCTCTGCCCTGCGGACACTGGTCAGCCGCCAGCCCAACAGACAGTCCCCCGATGGCACAGTGACAAGGGTGCCTTTGGGCCTGAATCTGGTTGGGGACGCAAACTGGGGACAGCTGAACAGACGGGAGCGGCCTCCACCTTGGGTCCAGCCCGGCACCTGTTTCCACCCGGCGGCAGCGCCCAGCTCCTTGCCCCGAGTTAGGGAGCAGTTGGAGTGGTTACACATGTACAGTCCTAACAGTACACCCCGCCCTTTGAAGGCAACCACGAGGCTGATGTGGCCCCGGTGAAGACGAGTCTGACACCCCTGGACTAGAGCCTGCAGTGGAGGTGGACGGGGGGTGGCCTGAGAAGGCCCCGGGCAGGAGGGCCGGGACGGCACAGAAGGCCGGGAGCCGGGAGCCGTGGGCCCTCGGGCCCCTCATCTCCGGGCTGAAGCCCCACTTTCCTGCCTGAATGGGGAAGCACCTGGCCAGGGCCCCGTCTCCTGGGGGCCCCCCTGGATGTTCCTCGTGGGAACAGAACAGGAAACTGGCCCCTTGGTAAGAGAGGGGTGTTTTCTGAACCCCTAACACGGCCTGTGGAGCTGCAGTGTCGGGGAGCCTGGCGGGGCCGAGGTGCGCGTCTGCTCGCAGGGGACACTGAGCTCTGGGGGCGGGGCTGCCCCGACGCCCCAAGTCCAGCCCAGAGTCCTGGTCAGCGAGTGGCTGTCACCCCCGTTGTGGCTCTGGCCCCATGGAGCTTCAGTGGATGAAGTTCTCGTCGCTCTGACCACCTGTCGCCCTCCCCCCATTTCCTCCGAAGTTCCCAAATGTACGGGTGGAAGCGCTTCCCACGCAAACTGCAGCCTGGATGGAACCCACCAGGGACAAAGCTGCAGACGGAAGTCACCTGGGCCTCTGGAGCACAGGACACCGAGAAAGGCAGGAGCGAGAAAGCACAGGGAACCGAAGGCGGTGGGGGGAGGGGGGAGAAGTTAGGGACAGGTGCTGGCCCAGGCCGGGCACGACAGGGGCTCCGGGGTCAGACCCAAGTGGCACTTTCTGCTGTTACTGTGTGCAGGGCGAGGGTCCCGGCCTCGGAGGATGTGTCCTGCAGGGTTGCCGCTCAGCCGAGCCCCTCGCCCACCCCTGGGAGCCCTGTCCCTGTCCCAGCGCCACCCGAGGAAGAGCAGGGAAGGGGTGGCATGGTCTTGCAGCCTGGTGGGGGAGGGTGTCCGCCATGTGAAACACTTGGCGACCTCACAGTGAGCACGGAGAAGCCCTGGGCACAGGAGCCGCAGGGCAGGTGACGCCACGGGGCACCAGCACAGGCGGCACCAGGTGCAGGGAAGTGTCAGCGGCCGGCCGGCTCCTGAGCCCCCCAGGGCCCCGACACGAGGACACGCAGTGGAGGGACCAGCAGACCTTGGAGAGCAGCAACCGCCTGGCGCCCTGGGCTCCCGCGGTGCCCAGCTCAGACAGGCTGGTGAAGAGGAGCGTGAGCAGCAGGGGAATTCGAGCCTGGGCTGCATGGCTACGGCCGTCAGGGCTGACACTGTGTCCAGGGTCTAGCAATGGAGCTGCAGCTACATATGACCCCAGAGTAAGGGCCCTTCCCTCTGGGGCAGCTCCCCACAGGGGTACAGAATACTTGCTGGACCTCCCGGGCCTGCATGGCCAGGCGTGCGTGTCCCCAGGAGACAGGCCTGGCCACGTGCTGATGGTTCTGAAGCTGTGTGACCACAGCATGGTGCTCGTCCCCTGACGGCCTGACCTTTTCACGGGTTAGCCTTTTCCATAATGAAAACATTAGGGAGGGGACAAGCAGAGCAGACAGAGAGGCTTCTTCTGGGACAGGCAGTCGGGGACATGCCAGGCTGCGGCATCACCCTCGAATGTCCAGGGGACATGGCATTGGAGACTCGTGGGGACAGGCAGGGGGCCTGGGGTTTGGCCTCTCTCACAGTGACTAGGAAGAGCCTGGTGCCCCGGGCCATGCCCTCCCTTCTGACATGTGAGGTGACCCTTACGTTGACGTGTTGTCAGGGTTTGTCAACGGCATGCAAAACTTACTCTGCTACAAAAACAATGTGCTCATCTAACTACACACTTGCCTCTCAGGAAACCCGCCTGTGAAAGCGACTTGGCCAGCACTGCCTCCTACAGCAGAGCCGCCGGGTGTGGGACGAGCGGCCAGGACGGCAGCTGCAGTTGCTGAAATGACCTGCGGTCCCTGACTCCTGAGGCCCTGACTCCAGCCCCGATGCCGGACCCCGGGGACTCAGCCAGCGCCTGCCTCTTACTGATCCCTCTCGCCCTTAGGGCCCCTCTCGCCCGAGGCGCAGCCTGCAACCACTTCGGTCAGGTGCGGTGGGAGTGGGAGTGACGTCACGCAGGTGACTCCCCGCTGTGCTCTCGGCAGACGGAACCCCTGGCAGAAGCACCCACGGGGCCTCCCGGCCTCGCACACGCGTGACAAAGGAGGCAGGACGAGAGGAAACCGTGAGAGAAACAGAGTTCCACGGTCTGCCACCTCTCACCACCACGGTCTCTCACCCGTTCTCACCGCTGGTGAGTGCGTTCACTGTGCACCCAGAGGAATGGGGTAGGGCCTTCCCCAAATCGTACCTGCGGTGTTATCATCGAGGGGGTCAGTGAACTCACGCACACTGCAAGCCCGCTTCCACTGGGCCAAATTGGCCACCTTTGGAGCAGAACACGCGCCTGTGGGCTGACCACCCCGCTGCTGCTGCTGGACTCGGCAGCCTGAGAGGTGTGATGGGCAGGCCCTCCGCGTGTGTTCGGGGGGCGCCTCTCCCGGACCAGGCCAGCCGAGGCCCCTCGAGAGGCGCCACGAAGGCCGCAAGGCACGCGGCCGCTGCCCTTGGGCCCCCTTACCTGGAGGTAGTGGCACGGCCTCAAGGGCGCCTTGATCTCCTGGTGCACCAGGGGCTTGTCCAAGTTCAGGGAGCTCTTGCGGTAGGCCTCCTTGGCCTGGCTCACGGTCAGCGTGGACCAGGAGCTGCGCTTCATGTACTTGGCATCGGGCGTCAGGGCCAGGCCCTCGCAGGCCGAGCACTTGACGTCGCTGTTGCTCCGGGACGTCTTCAGGGACAGGTCCCCGAAGGGGCCGGGTAGCGGCTCCGGGAAGCAGTGGGAGGCGTGGTCCGACAGGTGCCTGTGCACCACGCTGGAGGCCCGGCAGGTGCTGTCGCTGTCCAGGTTGTCGTCGGAGCTCCACCAGCTGCTCAGGCCCGACCTGTGCTTGCTCTCGGGCTTCCGGTCCTTGCTTTTGCTCCGCTTGCTGTGCTTGGGGTGGTGGCCGTGGTGGTCCTCGCCCCGGCTGTCGCCCTTGGCCCCGTTGACGTTGCCCTTGGAGGAGCCCTCCAGGGAGTGGGACTTGGTGAAGAGCTTCTGCACCGAGTGCACCAGGTGCCGGATGCGCCCCGGGCTCTCGCCACGCGGCTCGTTGGCGGAGGAAGTCCTCTGGTACTGCAGCGTGTGGAAGCCGTCCCTGTGCAGTGGGAGCTGCTTCTCAAACTGGTCCAAGAGGTTGGCCGGGATCCGGTTGACCTTGGCGCTGGCGTGGGGCCCGGCGCAGTCATCCCTGGCGTCGTAGTGGGAGCTGTAGTGCATCCTGGGGAAGGTGCTGCTGGACACGTGGTCGGCCAGCACCAGGGGCAGCATCACGCACTCCGAGTGCACGGAGCTGCGAGGCGAGCAGCGGCGGCGGTCCAGCGGGCAGCCGTCCCCGGGGCTCAGCAGGTAGGGCTGCCGCGCGTCCGGCCCCAGCAGCAGGTCCTCGGGGGGCGCGAGCCCGCAGGTGTGGCCCGAGCACAGCGGGGGCGGGTTCCGGCTCCCCAATAGCCCTTTCATGGTCCTGGGGGCCGGGGAGTGCCTGTCCTCATTGAAGTGCTGGGCGGGCGGCCACGAGTACTGCTGGTCTGCAGAGAGAGCACAGAGGAGCTGGTGAGCCTCTCACGCTGGAGGAAGGCCCCCACCCGGGGACTGTCCTCTCCGGGGGCCAGGGGCCACTGGGGCTGGGCATTTGGTGGGCAGCGCTTTTTTATGCCACGACCGATGCTGCCCAGTACAAGGGCCTCGGGGAGAATAAGCCCCCGTGACCCCGCATGCCGCTGTGCAAAGGCAAGCGCCGGTGTCCCTGCTTTTATGAGGCCCCTCGGCAGCAAGATTTCGTGGTGTTGCACAGATAAACAACCTGCGGGGAGAGTGGGTCGCATTCAAGGAGGTTTGGGGATTACATGCAATATTACACACACGCATGATGGGTAATATGAACGCAGAGGAAGCCCTCAGACTGTACTACACGGCACACGTATATGATGGACGTCGATAGTTTCAGGATATGAGGTCTGTGGGAAAAGTCCAGCCATTGGTAACGTAATGAGAACCGTTGCACGGCATGGACGTGACCTGGCAGCCGAGCAGAGTGGTGTGCGCGTGTGTGAGCAACGACGGCTCCACTGTACTAGTTGGTGGGGGCAGGGGGCGCCACTGCGTGAGTGTGTGCACTGTGTGGCCGATTCCCTCTGCCCTCCTTTCCAGCAGCCAGATTGTCACCAGAGCCGTTCGATGTAGGAGAAGACACTGTGGATGACAGTACAGTTTAATGTAGTTAAAAGCAAGTTTCCCGAGGAAATGCAGCAGTTCACCGACACACGGCAAAACTACATGCTGTCATCTGGATTTCACAGCCGCGGTCGTGGTCCTGGGCCAGCTTCTGCTTTATTTCTCCATTCACAGGTGATTTAACCGGACCCCAGTCTGCCTCCCTGCGTGGGAGCCTGTCACTGTCCTCAGCTATCACTGCCTGATGTTTGGCCCAGGGGCTCTGTCCTGACTGTGGCCAGGACAAGCACTGCACTTGCACTGCAATGAATGCAAAATCTGCAAATGCGGCTCGCTGGTAACACAGGCCCTTTGCTGCCCAAAGGACCAACTCCCAGTGGGGGTGCAGGGCCCGGCGGCACTTCCTGAAATAATGGCGGTCGCAGTGCGCACAGCACCAGCACACAGGGGGCGATGGCGAGGCCAGGGCGCCCACAGCAGCAAGGGTGGGTGCTGAGGGTTTCCCGGGAAGGGCTGGGACAAACCAGGATGACCCGGGGCAGGGGGGGGGCTGGCTATGTCTCCCAGTGGGATGAGTGACAGATGTCCACGTGAAGGCGTCTTGGTTCCTAATTCCCGACTTCCACGACGCCATTTTTGTTATTAGCAACAGAAAACAGCAGTTACCGTGGGTGTTCATCCACCACCACCTCGGATTAAAGCTGCCGGGGAGACGCACGTTTCCTTCGGGGTTCCCGCTGGATTTCCCACGGCGGCGGGCCACCCCAGTCCCGGAGGTGTGCTTCAAGTGCGGGAGTGAAAGCTTACAACCAGCTGGCGTGCGTGGCCTGCTGCGCCCCTCGCAGCCCTTGGGGGAGGCAGGGGTCCCCTCTGCTGGCTCAGGAAACCAACACTAGAGGGCACAGGGTGGTGAGGGTGCCGAGGTCCTACACGTGCACAGGCATGCACACGCCTCGTCATGGCTGGACCAGAACCAGGGACACTGCAGAGCGGTGCCTCTACCCACTTCGGGGCGTGCCATGCCAAACCCTGGGGGGGGGGTCCCACCCCGCTGAGGACTCCAGTCTCACCTCCTTCTGCCTGAAGCCCCGTAACCCCCGTTACCAACCTGCCTGCGTTTCACCTGATTCATCTGGGTCCCCTGGTGGGGGAGGTAACAGACCCTCCACTTGTGCTGTTTGGCCTTGTCACCCTCCTCACAACCTGCTTTGCAGAAGCCTTTGTGTCGGCTGATCCACAGGGACAAGTGACCCAGCCGCAGCGACTGGGCAAGAGGAGGAATAACAGGCTTCCAGGAAGAGAGGCAGGTGTGTCTGTCCCCATCTGGAGACGTGTCTTCCTCTACAGAGAAAAGCCATCCGGACCCACAAGGAAGCTGTTCAAGCCGATCTCAAGTTCAGCAAAGCTTCGGGGTGCAGAGCAAAACACAGAAATCAGCTGTGCTTTTACACGTCAACAGGGGACCATCCAAAGTGAACCTAGGAAGCCACCACGATCACGGGAACCTTGGAGAGAATCACAGACCCGACCGCATCAACGAAGCAGGCGAAAGAGCTGCGCCTGGAAAACCGGAAAGCGGGGAGACAGGAAGTCAAAGGCCTAGGTACGTGGGAAGACGTCTTGTGATCCCGGGCTGGACGACTTTAATCCTTTTAAGGTTTCTGTACTCCCCAAAGTAGCCTCGGAAGTCAACACATCCCCATCAAAATCCATCTGGCTTTCTGCAGACGTGGACAAGCCAATCTTCAAATGCATCTGGAAAGGAAACCGGCCCCAAAGAGCCAAGATTATTTGCAAAAGGAAGGCTCACGTCCTGATTCGCAAACTATAGTCACACAAAGAGGTTGGTGCTGGCACGGGGAGCACCTGGAGACCAAGGGGACAGAGCCGAGAGTCCAAAAGTAAAAGCGTATGCTCATGGCCCATTCAGCTCCGCGAAGGGCGGCGAGACCATCGAGTGGGCAGCCATGGCCTCTTTCACAGACAGCGCCGAGACAGCTGACGTCCACGTGCCGAAGAGTCAAGTTGCACCCCCTACCTAACGCCACCTGCAAACAGGCCTCAGGGGGGGCTACAGAGCTGAGGTGAGAAATGACAGCGTAAACCCCTGCAACGAAAACAAGCATCTTCCTCGTGGACGCGGATGAGGTGACGTTTTCTCAGACAATGTCATCAAAGCACAGGGAAGAAGAAAAACAAAAGTGGGCTCCCTAAAATTAAGAACTTCTGTGCTTTGAAGCGTTTCCCCAAGAAAGTGGAAAAAACCCATAGGATGGGGAACGTTCCTTGTAAGTCATATATCTGATAAGGACATCGAAGCTGGAGTGTATGAAACAACTGATATGACTCAATTATAAAAAGGCAAATAAGTCCAATAAAAATGGGCAAAGGAGCTGAGCAGCCATTTCTCCAAAGGGAGTTTTTGGAAAAGCCAGTGAGCCCATGAGAAGATGCTCCATCAGCAGCCCCAGGATGTGAGGCAGCAGTCCCCACCCTGCTCCCCCTGGGATGTCGGCGGGGAGACAGATGGCAGCTCGTGCTGGCGAGAACACGGAGAAAGCGGGACCCCCCACACTGCTGGGGGTGTACGTTGGGGAGCGCGCTTGGGAAACCACGCTGGCAGCTCCCCAAAGATGAAACAGAGTGAGCTCACGCCCCAGGAATCCCGCTCCTTGGTGTGCACCCCGGAGAGAAGGGAGCACACACCACGCAGCAACCTGTATGTGAGCATCCACAGCAGCAGCCTTCGGACCAGTGCCGGACAGCGCGCCAGCCAGACGCCCACCGGCTGGTGACCAGACAGGTGGAAGGGGTCACCCCCACTCAGTGGACTCTCACTTCACAACAGAAACCCGCTAAGCATGGAAACGTGCCATGGCGTGGGAGAACCTTCGAATCGCTAGCTGAGTGAAAGAAGCTGCTGTGGACGTGTACGTGAAGTGTGAAACAGCAAGTCCACAGACAAGAGCAGACCACTGCCCACAGGGGGCCGGGGCTGGGGTAGGACGGCGGTGACTGCCAAGGGGGCGGGGATGAAAACGTTGGAGACCGATGGCCGCACACATCCGTCAGTGTCCTGGGGCCACGGACTGCAGGGCCTGTGAACTGGATCCCAGAAAGCGCTGAGAAATGGATGGGTACACCCGAGGGACGAGCCCAGGAAGACACAAACCAAATCGCCTGTCCCCGAGCTCTGCAGGGCTCAGGAGGTCTGCCCTGTCCAGTGCAGGGGGCGGCTCGCCTCCCAGGCGGCCAGAGGCCCAAGCAGATCCGGGCTCCCCTTCAGGGCCCTCATGACGTCACCGGTGTCCCCACTCCTATTTACGTTTCCCGGATCATAATTTAGACTTTCATGCCGTCAGCAAGTTTTACGTGTTTCTGGCAGTTGCTGTTTTACCTTCTTATTAAAGAAAACAAAGTATCATTTAGTAAATGAATTAACTTTCACCAGCCAATCCGATGATATGAGTGCAGTTCTGTAGGGAAGGGCTGAGAGCTGATTGGTTGGTTGTTCCTGTACGACCCCTGACCAAGGCGTCCAGGCCACTCCTGAGCACCTGGGTCACCCAGGACGTGGCCCCGTGCAGCTCACTGGTGTCTTGTGTTTCTTCTTTTGCCTGTGTGTCCCCAATAGATCAAAGGCCTTCAGACCTGGGCGTATGCATTTCAAGGACGACCCCTAGCATTCGCCCGACACAGTGGACCGGCCGTCCCTTTGTAAATGCTAGCGGCTCCCACAGGTTCATGTCCTGCGTGCCATCCTCGGCCAACTGGTGTGGCACCATGTCTCCCCGCCAGCTCTCTAACCTCTGAGGGTCACATGGGCACTTAGCAGACGTCCTCAAAGCAGATCCGAGCGTCCTTGTCTGGCGACCGATCTGCTCCACGTGGGCCTGACTCAGCACAAAGGATGGGAGCACTGGGTGCTGGCAGGGAGACAGGGGTCTGCCTGGAGATCCCACAAGGCCATTCGGCCGCGTGTCCACCCCCCACCGGACTCGCTGGAGTCGCTGGGAGCAGCAGACAGTCCTGAGCTTCCCGAGCCCTTTGAAGAGCAGCTTCTGTTGGGGACTCCTCACCGCTTCTGAGTGGTGAGTGTGGAGTCAAGTTCAGCTCACAGGGCCCTGCTGTGCTTTGTCGCCTCTGTCTGCTTTGTCCCTTCAGGGGCCTGTTCAGTTCCACCACAGAGTCACGGCCTCGGAGTCCTCGGGGGTCCAAGCCACTGGCAGAGGCAGTGCTGTGGGTCCACAGTGGGTTCTGACACCCTGAAGCCCTCGGGGGCGGCCGAGGTGCCCGTCCCTGTGGCTGTCCCACCACCTGTCCCCCCTGCTGGCTGCCCAGGAGGCAGCAGAGCCGTCAGGCCGCTCCTCCAGCTGCAGGCCGCGGCCTAGAGGGGCCCGTGCCTCGCGGGGGCGGCGGTAACAGCCTCTGGCGGGTGTCCAGACAGTGGCTCGTGGGTCCCTCCTGTCCCCACTCACTGTGTTCAGCTGTCAGTCAGGGTGCATGTCGCTCCCGCTGCAGCCAGGTATGGGGCCGGCGAGGGCGAACCCAGCGGCCGTAGCCTGACTCCTGGCAGGCAAGCCTGGTGGCAACAGGCAGGTGGGAGGCAAGCAGGTGTGTGTGTGTGGGGGGCTCTTCCAGAGGTCTCGGGAGGGGCTCCGGGCAGAGCGAGTTCCGGGACCTGAGGTGGGGGCCTCGGGTCAGGAGCGGCAGTTCCTGCTGCTGAGCGGGAGCCGCGGCCCCTGCGGCACGACCCGCAAAGGGGAACCTGCCTCGTGGAGAATGGCACAGACAGCAGTGGGGCCCTGGGTGGCAGAATAAATCACGTCCCCTTTCTCGGGGACTGGACTCCCCAGGCATTCAGAGGAAGACTGTTCTGCCACAGCTCGGCAGCCACATGGGATGCCCAGGTCCCGGAAGGGGTGGTGGCTGCAGCCTCGGGTCCCCAGCTGCCCGTCATCCGGAGGCCACCACTCGACTTGGCAGGGGCTTGGGCCCATCAGCAGCAGCAGCAGCAGTCAGGGGCTGTCAGGGTCCTGTCCCCGAGGCCCTCACGTGCCTCACCTTTGGAACGTCACACTGCCCCCATCCCAGACCCCCTGGGGCTCAGGCTCCCCCAGAGCGGAGACCAGAGGGTCCTTCTTGCTATCGTGTCCCTGATGCCCCTCTCTGTGCCTCCAGTGTGACCGCTGACCACCCGCCCCCGCCGATGTGAGAGGAGGGTGAGCCGCCCATCTCAGTCTCAGCCAGGCCCACGGGGTCCCCCGACTCAGCTTCCTCCTGCTGTCCTGCTCCTCCGCCCACGGGTTCCATGCAACCCCTTACAGCCTCTTTGGTTCATGTACAAAATAAGCTGTGACACTGCTCTTCGCGGGAGCATTTCCTCCGTCCGTGGGGACTTTGCTTCCCTGCAAGGGTTGACCGTTCGGCTCCACTGAGTTTGTAGAAATTCTCTGCAGGCTTGGTCGCTTCTCACCTTGACAGCCCAAAGGAAGATTCCATCCACTCGAACCACAACCTCAGCCACTATTAGGAATTTATGAGTGCTTAAAATTTGTTTCATGCTGAATCACGCATACTGCTGATGCACACACACAAACTCTCACGCGCACATCAATAAACGTGTTCTTTGATTTTGGAGAGGAAGGAAGGGAGAGGAAGAGGGAAACAGCGGTGGGCCGCCTCCAGTGTACCTGCCTGGGAATCGAACCCCCCGCCTTTTGGCTCACGGGATGACGTTCCCACCAACCGAGCCACCCGGCCAGGGTGGCAGGAACCAGTCGTGTCACCCACCTGCTCTCTTTTAACAAACAAGCCATGAATGGCTCATGGGAATCAGGCAAACTGCCCGGCGCCCAGGCAGGCAGGGCCCACGCACACCTGGCCTCGTCCCCATCGTCCGGGCCACACAGGAGCCGCATGCCCTGTCCTGCCTCCCTGCCTGCGGCTTCCTGAGTCTGTGGGTCACACAGCACGGCACGCACTCTACGTGGGAACCTAACGCACAGGCACATGTGTGGACGGACACACGTGCACACACAACACTCATTCTTACGTGGGATGTACTTTGATATTTTCTATTCTGTAAGGCCTATACATTCCCGTCCCATCTTTTTTTTTATTAAAAAATGTCTGGTAGTGACTCAGTAACGTGAATTCACAGCCCACTGAGTTGTAACCCACAGTTTCAAAATCCATGTCAGGTAAATACAAACTACCAGTCTTGTTTCTGTGTCGGATTGGCAAAAAATACACGTTTTGGTGTGCGCAGAATTTCAGTAACTAGTATGTGTGAGCCGTGAGCTGAAAAAGGTTGAAAGTCGCCGATGTGCAGTGTCAGGTGCACACGAGCCCTATCAGGGTGGCCACTGAGCAAGTCACGTGGTGTTTAGTCACTGGTGCTCACCCCTGACTCGAACACAGTAATGCATGTCACCTGGCATGGAAAACAGAAATGACTTACACGAGGAAAAAGCTATTAAAATGGAAATATATATGTACGTAAACTCTCAGACAATGAAACAAAATGCATTCACTTCCCGGATGAGAAGGTGGGTTACGCGAACTACATCGCTATTAAACATGCTATTAAACATGCGATTAAACATCACTATTAAACATGCCCCCAGCACCTGCTTCCACCCGACACCACTCCGGTGTGACGATCGTCACTCACTCACTTTAGATGTCATCAGCCTCCCTCACTCTTGCAGTTAAAGTGTCATTTCAAGGGGATGACTTTGGAAGGAGAGAGAAAGCCTTCACAGGCGGCTGTTCAACTTGCATGCGTGTGCGTGTGTCTGTGTGTCTATAAATACCTGGAACTACCTCAACCCCTTCCCACCGAGCCTCTGTGGAGACACAGCCAGAAGCAGCCTCCAGGAGCCGGGAAGGGGCCTCACCAAACCTGACCTTGGCCTTGGCTTTTTGTTTCCAGCCTCCAGACTGCGAGGAATCGACTGTTTAAATGCCACCCAGGCCAGGGCGTTCTGCCATCACAGCCCGCACAGGGGAGGGCGAAGCCCACGTGCGTGGAGGCTCGAAGGAACCTGTGTCACCTCACTGTCCGAGGAGGGAGCCCCCCAGGGGGCAGACCCTGGAGCCCCTCTGGCGGCCAGCAAGCTCAGCGACTGTATGCCCGTTAGAGACAGACAGTTGGAAGGAAAGCAAGGGGACGCATGCCAGGGATCCAAACGAAAAATCCCAATACCCGCATTTAGTAGCTGGAAGGCTGGCTTTAATTTGTCTGTGTGGAAATAAAGTTTTAACCTGACATGGTCCAAATGAAGTCCACCTTTCTGGACGGTCCCTTGAACAACTGGCAGCTAACCTTCCTCCCCTGGCCCGCAGTGGGGCCGTAAGTCCACCCGCCAGTCTGGGGCCGGACTTGGAGGGGGAGGGGGAGGAGGTGGGGATGGAGGTCGGCTCCGCTGAGGGCGCCGTGAATGAACACAGCGCTACTGTCCCGCACCGTGGCTCTATTTCCTGAAAGTTCCAGAAATCTGCCTCAAGGAGCGCTCGTAAATTCCTGTCTCACTGGGTGATACACCGTCCTTCCTTTAAAGCTGTTCATGTTGTCCTCATTTTAAACGGAAAAGCACACTTTTTTGGTTTCTCATTTTCTTTAAAAGAAATCACAGCTTTACATGATGGACTCCTTCAATTTTCAATATTATTCTTGAAGTCAATCCCACCGGCAACAGGTTGATTGGCTTAAAATGTGAAATAAATGAAGAAAGATTCAAATCTGAACACGAGTCGACTTGCTTAATGCGGCCCTGAGTGTTTGATGGCCAAGGCCATCGACACAGGTGCCAGGTGGGGACACAGAGCCCAGAGCCACTGCACGGTGACTTTTCTCACTTTCTGTCTGAGGTCGAGATCGCCCAACACCTGATAATTTCTAACAGACTCTCACCTTTTTATGCCAACAAGGCTCCAGGTCAGAGAACAAGGGCACACTACAGTCCCAGCTTTCCCGTGTCCGTGCAGCAAAAAACTACGATGTCCATGTGGCTTTCCCCGGCACCAGGGACACACAACACGGCGGGGCCGGGGCTCCCTGGGAGACAGGCCCCGCTGGGCCGGCCCCCACCTGACCGTGCTCCCTGGGTTTCAGGTTTGCCCAGAGAAATCAGCTCTTTGACATCAAGGCACAGAGCTGCTTGCAAAAATGCAAAGAAAGGACTTTCACCTCCTGAGATTCACGCGGAGCAAGGCTCAGTCTCGAAGGAGACGAGGAGAGGGGTGCTGTTTCCGTCTGCAGACCTGCCTCAGTAAGGTCTGCCTTCCTAACTAGCAGTATCATCTGCCTTGAAGAGGAATCCACAGTGACTGGGAGGAGCCGTGTGCCCACCTAGATGCCAGGATGCCGACAAACTACCGTGCTTTAGGACGTCACACTCAGTCTCACTGGGACACTCTGCAGTCAGACACATGCTTGGACATGTCGGCAGAAGGGGTGACGGCTGCAGCCCGGCAGAGGCTGCGCCCGAGAGCCTGCGACGACTACCGTTCGAGACCAGGGCTGGTCCCAGAGCCCTACCTAGGTCTTCCTCCGCCGGCCCCGGGAAGCTGATGCCCGGCTGGACCAGGTCCCCGCCTTCTTCTTCTGCAAACAGAGAAACAAAGTCACCGGTTAGTATGTGTCCGCTGTGGCCCGAGTCACACAGCACCTCTTCACCATGCTTCGCCCTGGTCACCCAAACCCGAGAGACGCCCTCATGCTCGTTCCCACACCCCTGCACACAGCTGCGTCTTGTGCCAGAGCCCCAGGCAGACGTGCCCTCCGCTCCTGAGAGCACTGGACTGCGGCTGCCACGCAGGGGCCCATGAGGCCAGGGCTTCCCACCTTCGCTCGGCCCCGTGCCTGCCTTCTCCGACTTTGTCAACGTTGGAGCAGAGCTCTGTCAATGCCCTGTCAGCCGCGGCAGCCTCACCCCTGGCCTGTGGGAGGCCTCCTCCCCAGCCCCTCCACCTGGCACTGTCTCCTGTCTGGGTAAGGACACTCCGTTTCCGTCGATGACCTGCCTGAAGGACGGAGGCAGCACCGTCAAGTGGCACCTTTTACCTGTGAAAATGTGTCCCCACCGTGTCACTGCAGCAAGAAGCTGCTCTCGTGGACACCACGGGCACAGGCCAAGGAGCCAGTGGGGTCCCGGGGGTGCCGGGAGAGGGCCGGGCCCAGGCAGGGCGAATGGCAGCGCCTTCCAGGATGTGCCGTGAGTCCAGGTCCTGAAAGCCAGGCGCTCTGACCATTCGCCCGGCTTCCAGATTCTTTTCCTTCTCTGCAAGTTCACTTCCACAGAAGGCACGTGCCAGCCCACATGGCAGCCGCCTCCCTGATGACAGCATCCGAAGCGGCTTCAGTTAAGGGCTCGTTTGGCTCCTTGGGGACAAAGGCTCTGATTAGCCCGCGCCGAGCTTCCGCCCCACCCCAGCCACAGCTGTGCCTCCCGCCACCCCGGCGACGGCTGCTAATGGCTCTCCTTTGACGGCTATAGAAACGCACATGATTTCATTTTGGAACAACGATCCAGTCTCAGCAGAAGCTGCCCCTAAATCTGCAGAATTTTCCCTGACACTTAAATGTCACTTAAGTCAATCAAAGAGGAAAACTATAAGTCACTGATGAGGTGGCTCCACTCCAACGGGAAAGACAAACGGCTCTCGGGACAGGTGGCAGTCACAGGGACAGGTGGCAGTCACACGGCAGAGGGCGGGCGTGGAAGTCACTCACACGGGCTGCGGCCGGTGGGCCACCCCACGTCCCCTGTGTCCAGGCTTCCGGGACCTCGTCTCGTGAACCACCAAGGAATGCACATTCAAATAAATCACAACACCATCTTCCAAAGGACTCCAGTTCTGACTAAGAGCAGCGCACACTTAATTTCGGATTCCTCTGGACTCAAAAGAGACAAAAATGCTGAAGCGAAAAGCAGACTGTTTCTTATTTAAATACCTGAGAGCTTCCCGATGAAACCGTGTCTGTCTGCTTGTTAAACTTGAACGGGCTTCACTTCAGAAGTGACATTAATTACATTTTACATAAGATGTTTTGAATCTAAATTCCAAATGAGGGCAGTTCGCTCTCTCACCACGCCATCTGCATTTAATAAGGTTTTGCACCGATTTCGCTGAAGACCCATCCATCATGTTTCAACCGGAAACACTGTTTTTAAGGCGGAGGGAAGGTCTCTTTGCACAGACAGCTCCGATGCACCTGGGCTCCGTGCTCTGCGGTGCCACGGCCACACCTGCGCCGTGGCCACACCTCAGCGGTCAGAGGGTCCAGCATGGAAACCAGCCGGTTCTGCCTCCAACGGGCGGCCACCCTCCAAGTTCCGTAAGGTGCTGATACGACGCTGCACAGTCAGACCTGACACTCAGGTACACAAAGGATGACTTTCTCTTTGGTGTGTTGTGTCCCATGCAATTCCCGTAGTTTATCTGAGATTCGGCTAGGAGAACAGTCCCCCCACACACAGGAAGCCTGGCTCCGTGCAGGGCCTGCTGTGTCTCCCCAAGGCTGAGATCCCCCAGTCCCGCCCCCAGCCCAGTGAACAAAAGCCACTGGCTGAAGCTCTCAGTCCCCTCCGTCCTCTCACTAAAAACAGGAGACATGGCCACCCACCAAGCAGGGATGGTGGGCAGGTGGGGCAGGGCGGGGGACCAACGCGCTCAGGATCACCAGCTTCCTGTGCACGGCGGCAGGTGCCCTGCCTGTCCCCCACCCCCTTTTCCACCTGCTTCCCAGACAGATGCTCCAGATGAGTTCACACCTGACACACACACACGTTTAGTGCCAACTGTAAACACTCTTAAATCCTTTATCTGACACGTGGTCTTCATTTCCCACACCCGGTGGGTCTCTGGCGCCTGGCCCGCCCCCTTGCCCCCCACAGGATGACTCCCTCCCGTGTGACCTGTGGTTGGTTGTCCCCGACCCCGGACCCCTGCATACCCACGGCCAGTCCTATTCAGCTGTGACACTGAATTTTGATTCGCGAACCCCGGGGTGCAGACCTGGATGCCCGAGCTGGGTTGTCCTGATTTCCCCCTCATACGTGGGTCATGGGGTCAGCAGCCCCACAAACGCTGGTTGAATAGCACTCTGGTGGAACAATGCAGGATTCTGACAGTCGGGACCCATGGGTGACAGGCAGGGCCCACAGTGACAGCCCTCTGACAGGAAGTCCCAGCCACCTCACCCCATCTGCCCCAGGCTCTGAGGCGTCACTTACTGAGGAAGAGCAGGGACAGGCACCCCAACTCTGAGGCCACTGCACCTCAGCAGACCCCACTGTCCCCTCCTAGTCCTGGAGGGTGCTGAGCAGACAGCCTCCCAGACAGGGGCCTTCCGTCGCCAAGGCAACCACTCTCAGAACCACTTGGGATGAGGCCTCCCTCCACAGCATGTCCTCTCAGGGCCCCAGAGACCGGAGAGCAGCCCTGGGGTGGGGGGCTAAGGGTGCCACCTCCTCCACGTGACCCAGGCCCCCACTCGGCTTCCCTTTGCCTGAGGGTGACGACGCACAGCTGCTCTCAGGAACATGGGCTACGTGCTGGGCGAGGACATGCGCGTCACAGCTTGGGTCTGACTCAGGGGAAGTCCCCAGGGGGAAGACGGATGTCTCGAGATGTCCCTGCAGTGAGACCACCCCTGTGTCCCTGGGGGAGGAGCTACAGCAAGTGTGAGCAAGAGCCCCAGTGGGTCTCAGCAGGAATCAGCCTGATTCAGCTGGAAACACACCCACCACGCTCAGCAGGGCCACGGAGAATCAGAGGGCACACGGGAGGGACCACAGAGGTCCCCAGGACCCCAGGGTGGGAAGGGACAGCAGGAGCATCCCAGGAGCAGATTCCCTCTGTAACACGGCCCTGAACCTGCTGGAGCGATGGCCCTGGGCCTGCACTGTCTTCCTCACGCAGGTGCGCCCGTAGCTGAGGCTACCAGAGGCCTCGGGAGACGGTCTGGGTGCCTCCTCGCAAAGTCACTGACGCTGAGCAGTGGTATTTGTGCCGAAGATACACGCAGGCGGGTGGGGCTTTCCCGGGAGCATCTTCACTCCCTACAGCAGTTGGAACGGAGCTGTGCCTTGGTTCCACACAGCTCCGGGGGGGCCTTGCTGTTGGGTGTTCGTACCCCCTTTATGACCCCAACAGCGCGGGGACTGCCCCACGTGAAGGCGGCTTTGAGCCCTAGGATTTCCTTGTTCTGAAGGAACATCAGCCAGCTCTGCCTTCTGCTCAATCCAACTCTGCCAGTGGGACCACAGAAAAAATGTTTCCTTTTATTGAAGAAAAGGTACTGCTGAGATTTTCTAGAGAGAAAAATAAAGGAACCGAAAATTGGATTTTTCCCATGTGGTTAGCAAAAAAAAAAAAAAGACTTTCTATAGACCAAACTATAGAAATATCACCAAGTAGTCGGTGAAAGAGGATCCTGTTAACAAACATCTCCTTGACTTCCGATTCCTGCTCAGTGACCCCACGGAGCATCGGGCACTGGGGACGGTCAGGGCTGCAGAGGGCTAGGGCCGCCCTAGGGGTGACCCAGGGCAGCATGGAGGCAATTAATCCCTCCCTTCACGCTTCCTCCCAAACATCCAGCAACAAATGAAAGGGCTCCTCCAGACCACACTGCTGGGGACCGCGCTCCCCTCTGATGGACCCGGGGCCACCACAGTCGGCGCTGCTGTGTAGACTCCGGACACGGGTGGGGCAGCAACCGCTCCGTGTCACCTCTCCACAGAGGCACAGGAATGACAGCTGAAACCTGCTTCCTCCGCCAAAGGTCCCACCCACCTCGAAGCCCCGCTTACAGAAACCAGGTGAGGAGGAGGAAGGAGGGCTGGCAGGCAACCTCGCCAGACTGGCGCTCCAGGATGAGAACGCAGACTGAGGGCCAAGTCGCAGCTGCGGGGACGGGGATGCTGCCAAGAAGGGAAAGACGGCACGACAGGGGGCATGACGGGGGCAGGGGAGCAGGGCTGACCGGCCCCACCCCCCAACACAAGTTTTGACCAAACTCACAGAACTAATGAGGTGATCAGGGCTTTGCTCAGATGCGGGTGTGAGCTCATTGGCATAACAGGGGTGCAAATGCTGGCAAAGGACTCCCCCCCGACCTCCTCAGACACAGGCTTGGTCCCCAAAACACTGTCCAGCGCGAGCCTCACAACTGTGCCCAGTGACCTGTTACTGTTCAATCCTGGGGTCTGTGCCCAGAGTTACTTCTGAAAGAACACTACAGTCAGGAGAGGACAGGGCAGCCAGGACAAGTCACAGCTGGAGAGA
Organism: Sturnira hondurensis; assembly: GCF_014824575.4. NCBI lineage: Eukaryota > Metazoa > Chordata > Mammalia > Chiroptera > Phyllostomidae > Sturnira > Sturnira hondurensis. The sequence continues at coordinate 2,428,692 of NW_028087067.1, forward strand.
TCAGGACGTGTCTCCAGCGTCGAGTGTTGCCGTGACGCTCTCCCCGTTTAAGCGCACAACTGTGCCTACACCTGTGTGTGTTGTGTGTGCCTGTGTTCCGGTTGGGGGTAAAAACTGTTTCTTACAACGAATGGGCTACAGCCAAAATGGCTTAAAGCTGCCGGTTCCAGTGGCTGACTGGGCTCAAGTTGAAAATAATCCAAATGGAAACAGAGCCTAGCAGCCACCTTTGCCCAGGCACCTCTCACAAAAACTGCACGTCGGGGAGCGGCCAGCCCTGAACTGCCCACCTGCACCGAGTCTCTCTGCTGAGCAGCCCTTATATAGGAGCTCCTGGAATCGAACTTCAACCAATAGGACTGAAGCTTTTCCCATCCAAGCAGAGCTGCACAGTTCTGACCAATCAGAGTGGATCTATTCTGGCCAATTAGAACGGTGCCTTTTGGACAACCAAACTGCAAGGACTTGGAGCCCTCTCATCTGTGTAACAATGGACGAATCAGCGACAAGGGGCGGGGACTTCTGGCCATATAAGCCAGCTCCGCCAGAGCTCTGGGAGCCCCGTTCTGTTCGCACTGACCACTGGGTTTCCTTGGCCGGAGCTGCCCAGCTGGACAGGGGTCTGGCCCCGGGGTCTCGCAGGGGAGCCGTGTCCCCACTGAGCTGTTGGCACCGAATGACGCTTCCTTCTGTGCCATGCCCCGCACTGGGGGCTCCTGTTGGTGTTGAACTGGCGCTAACCACCATGCACTGACCTGTGAGATAAGATGAAGAAGTCGTAGCAGATGTGTGGATGACTTTGTTTAAGCATTTTAATTAAAAAATTAAAACTCTATTAACGTGTTTAAAAGACCGGAGCTAAGGGTTTAGTTACTCCACAGCTACACAAGAACAGTAATGAGATAGTTCAGTAGTAAGCGGCACGGTGTGTGTCAGTGGTCTCAGACAGAAAGTAACTTCGAATTGACACGTGAGTATTATGGTCCCTCTGTCCGACCCAGGCGAGTCACCGCGCCCTCTGCTCCCGCGGAAGTGCCCGGAGAGGCACTGAGTGCCGGGCACTCACGGGAGGCGACGGGGCTCCTCTTTCCTGCGGTGCAGCCGTTAGTCAGCTTTACAAACAGCCCGCGCTTGGCGCTGCGGCTAATGGGAGGAAGCAGTGAGTCCCAGCGCTGCGAGGTTGCCCTGGCGGAGATAGACGAGCGCACTTGAGCGCAACATCTTCCTAGGATCCCTCCGCTGCGGTGTGAACTGTGGGTAACGAGGACTGTGACCGCAGGCAGGAACAAGGCACCTGTGACCAGCAACAACCTCACGGCTCCTAGAACTTCAGACACTGGGAAGAACACTGCGCCCTCGTCCGCCTGTTGTCTGCACCGTGGGCGGCTGCTCCCGCCCAGCACAGGCGCTCGGACCCTGGACGCACCGGCACCGCCCAGGGTCCAGAGCGCTAGGAGACGGGGCAGGCCCCGCCCCACTTGGGCCGGAGTTGCCCCCCAGCGCCCTCCCAATTGGTGCTCGGCGCACTTCTGGGTGCTGGCCACACCTCGTGTCCCCTGGGTCCACACCACCACCGCCTCGTGGCCTCAGCAAAGACTCCACCTTCCCAGGGCAACAGCTGTGACCTGAGCCCCGTGCCACCTGACCACTCGCTCAGGTGCACGCGGTCTGAGAGTCAGAGGCCGCTAACAGGCTGGTAAAAAGTCACAGACCCACTCACTCCGTGGGGCAGAGATTTCTAGGGCTTCGTCTGCACCATCCACAAGACCAGCCAACACCCTCATCTCAATATGTTAGAGGTTGTTGCAGGAAAGTGACATTTCTGAAGGTCAAAGCCACTGAAATACCAGTCGGCTCCTCAGGCTCAATGCAACAAAAGGGAAGCTGTGTTAGACTCCATAAAAATCCCAGTAACACAGGAAGCCTTTATCCCGACTGTGGGGAAACAGAACACCAACCTACGCTAAATGACCGAGTTACTGAAACTCAGAAACGCCGTGGCCTCCAAACGCAGCGGGAGCAGACTCGTGGCTTGGGAGGACGAGCCAGCCGGTCTCCTCCTGACAGGGGTCGGTTATCACCACCTGCACCGGTGACGGCCCTGAAGGCCGCTGCCCCTGCCCAGCCAGTGCCTCCGCGCCGTCGCCAAGACGGACTTGGGAGAAGGGAGGACCACTCAGGATGAACCGGGGGTGGAGGAGTGAGGGGTGTGGGCCACAATGCCCCGCTCTTCCCTCCGGAAGCTATGCTGTGTGCCACGGGGAAGAGAAGTACTGCACCCAGCGGAGAACGATGGGCAAGCAGCAGCAAGAAGATGCCGCTTCCAGCAAAGATCAGAGACGGCGTGTATTTCGAGAGAAAGCTGGTTGAAGCCACGTTGGCAAGGAACCTCCTGTCCTGCCGGAGTCGGAACTTGGCTCTGGTGCTACAGGCCGGTCCCCGTAGTGCTCCAAAGGAGTCTCTGAGCCACTAATTAAGGGAACAAGCCTATGTTTCTGGTGGCAGGCTGCAGACAGACGGGCGGCAGGCTTCCCCTTACATTTCCGCTTTTCGGTGGTCTTGGTGACGCACTCCCCCACCCCATCGAGGAGTCCCAGCTCCTCTTTGGAACAAGGACAGCGGGGACGACATCCAACCCTGGCATCTCCCCAAGACTATTTCTGTGTTTGCCCACCGAGGGCCATTTTTATGCAGTGAGACTACAACTTCAGCAGCGTTAAAAGTGTAACTAAGCAAAAGAATGAGGAGTGAAGGCAAACACACAGAAATGCCCCATCTAACATATTTAATCTGCTCAAACATCCAGAAAAATACCATGCCTGAGGCTGAGAGAGCAAAGACCCCCATTGGTGTGAAGTCTGCTCGGTGGCCTCGGAGTGGGACCGCGCTCCGGGCTCTCAGAGGTGGGAGGCCGGGTGCTGCCGCGTCCTGGGCAGCTGCTGCGTGTCAGCTGGCTCCTCGGGTCCAACCGTAGACACCGGGCCCCTCGGCTCTCCACAGAGATCCTTCTGAAAATGATTCTCTAACGCGAGGGCCACTCCGTTCCATTACAGAGACACGGTCTGGCAATTATTAAACGCATAAGCATTCCAGACAGTTGTCAACAATCTTTCAGTATTTTTCTTTAATGAATGCAGCTCGTGTTTCTTTGGTGGCACTTTTTTTTTTTTTAATTAAAAAGCACAGCCTGCTGGGAACAGGTGATGCTTCCTCTTCACAAGCCGGCTTCTCTCTCTTTGCAAACTGGCCGCTTCAGAGCTGCATGTAACCACCCTAAGAGCCCCCTCGGAGCCGCCGCATGCCTGCCTGTGAGCACGGTGCTGGGCTGGCGGGACTGACGAACTTGCGTCTCACTTAAAAGGCAAAGTCATGGGGAGTGGTGCCGCGTTGCCGAGAAGGCGTGTCCTCCAGGCTGGGTGGTGCCTTGCCCTGCACTCAGCTTTTCTGCCCCAGGACAGGGACGCTTCCCACCTGCAGAGGCCGGCGGGCCATCAGTTCTGTCAGGAACGCGGTGCTTCCCGAGGCCGTTCGACTCACAGCCGCACAAAATGCAGGCGGGGGGCAGAGGGAACTGTGTCCCCTGAAAACGACACGTCAGCCAACAGCAGGCTCCACCTGGGAGATCGCCGGGAACCTGGGGTGACCGTCTGCCCAGCAAGTCCCCCCAGTGTGCCAGCTGGCCGGCAACAGGGTGAGCGGGGCACGGGGTCCCGACTGGACTTCTCAGCCCCTGCACTGACCTCGGGCCATGCAGGGTGGGAGGGGAAGGAGACAGACCCGCACCTGCCTGCAGGGGCCTGTGCAGAACACCAGGGAGTGACCCCAAAGGACGGTGAGGTATGGTTTGCACACGGACGCAGCCCAAGGTTAGCTTAGGCTCAGGGTCAGGGTCTGGGTCAGGGTCAAGGCCTGCTTCCCTGAAGTGACATTTAGTCCAGAAGGACCGGTCTCTGGGCCCTGGGGGGATCATGTGGCCCACAGGAGGCTCTGGTGGACCAGAGTGGGGCCAAAGGAGGCACCGTGCCCAGCAGTGGCCCTGGGCAGAGGGTGGAGGTGCAGCAAGGGACTCTGTCTCAGAGGATCTGAGGGGTGGAGCCCCAGCTCCTGTCCCCCAACCCAGGGGAGACTGGAACCAGGGCATCGGGTGCGTTGTGCCCGCACACTCACTCTTCCCTTGTGTTTAGTCCCAAGCCTGGTCTCGGAGACGAGGACGCGAGGACAGGCTGGGGCCCCATGGAGACGTTGCTGGGCCTTCCCCTGCGGCACCTCCATCTCCTGCGTGGCTGGACCTGGCACAGGCTGCTGAGACCAGCCCTCTGCTCTCAGGGCCCAGCAGGACCCAAAACGGCCATCTGCTCAGACAGGCCAGGCGCCAGGCAGAGCCTGGAGTGCAGGGATGGTGGTGGGGGCAGGGGCGGGGCCTCACGGGCAGGGGCGGGGCCTCACAGCCAGGCACAAACAGAGGTGCCCAGGGCCACACGTCTGTGGGCTCCGGACCGGGGGCTTTGGGGGCGCGCGCACACACACATACACACTCACAATACCCCCACTCCGGGCCAGGATATGTTAGAATAGTCTCTTTTTATGAAGTTTCCGTGGTTTCATCAGGCCTCAGCTTCCCCTTCGAAACTGTCCTTCCACGGCAGCCAGCCGGGCGCTGAGTTTTGGACGGGCATCAGCGCCCAGCAAGAGACCCCTCCCGCCTGTCTCACAGGCAGGCGCTGCGTCTGGCTCTGTCTGTGCGCGTCCAAATTCCAAGACATGCAAAACTCCAAAGACAAGAATATCTCGCCATCTGAGTATCCGGTTTCCATGGAGACTGAAATCAAAGGGAACTGTCTAATGAGAGATTTTTCCCCATGATTGCTGCCTGGTGCTTTCCAGTGTGGGGGTCCATGAGGTGCGGGGAGCGGTCTTTCTCCCAGGCACCTGTTGCTAAGACGAGGCTTGTGGCCGCCGACCCTCACAGCCAGGCCGGTCACACGGCCGCAGGCTCTGGGGGCCCCTTCGCTCCCTCTCGGCCTGGAGATGGTATAACCCGGGGCCGAGGTGGGCCAACAGCACAGATTCCATGATTCTCCTTCTTTCAAGAGACCCCAAGAGGTGTTTCTCACGACATCACCCAACTCCAAATTCGGTTTGCGAGGGACTGTTCCGCAACAGCCCGCTGCACTTTGGGTCTCTCCTTCAGGACACACAGCGACTTTCACGACAGCCACACACTGGCATCTACGCAGTTGGGCCACTCGCGCCACGGGGGACTCGAATCGGCCCTGAAGATGGCTGGCCAGGAAGCTTGCTACAAAGTGGCCTTCCCTTTAATGCACGGGGATTTCAACGGCCCCGCGACCCACCGGAGGAAAGTGTCCCGAAGGCCTCTGAGGGAAGAGGAGATGGACCCTGGGGGGGCAGGGCGCCTGCGGTCTGAGTGTCACATCTCACACGGCCCTTTCCTGTCTGACCCGGTTTGTCCTGTCTGTCTGGACGACTCTCCACAGCCCCAGCGCCAGTTTGCAGGGGAAGGTGACTGCGACGTCCTCACTACCAGGAGGCCCCACATCTCCCGGGGAGGACCTTCTGAGGAGAATGTGGCCCACCCGCTGAAGGGCCTGCCTGATCCTGCAGCGGTGAGATGAGCCCGAAGCTCTGCTCAGACCAGCCGGCCCCCATGGGACAGACCCCCCCGCAGGTGCTGCTCCCGGGTCTGCCTGAAAACTGCCGGTTCCAGGGGACGGCGGGGCTCAGTCTCGCCTGGCCCTTCCCTCTCTCCAACCACACACAGAAGGAGGCCGGGCTGGTGCTCTCAGGGCCACGCTCTTCCCTCAGCCTCTGAGAGCTCAGCGTCCCCAGGGATGGGCAGGACGTGCCGCCCCAGACCACACCTGCCGGTGGGGGTGGACACAGCACGTGCACAGACACCGCAGACTTTGGTAAAATCTGGCTCCTGCCGACACCTCACCCAGCTCGCTGTCACCCCGAGATGTGTAGCCCCAGCTCGGAAGTGGGGGTGCCCATCCACTCTCACTCCCAGATCCAGCCTGGTTCTCGGCCCCTCCGGGGAGCCCAGTGGTCTGTGTTCGTGGACACAGAAACTCTCCCCATTTGTGGATCCGTTGCTATAGTGATTTCGACAGAGCTGCCAACATGTCCTCCAGCTGCAAGAGTTTCCTGGGCCAGCGCACGAGACGGGTGCAACCCATTCACCCCACAACCCAGCCGTGCGGCCCGGACGATCCCACAGCCCTGGAACGAGGTTCGGGGAAGACTCGCTTCCACCAAGTGGCTCCAGACTGGGCCCCGGTGTTGGAGGTGCGCCACCCCCCCCACCACCACCACAGAGTGCCTGTTCCGTGATATTCTGCCACTGCCAGAGAGGACAGCTGGCTGACTGGGCAAGAGGAGATTCCCACACTCATCGAGGACTTGGGGGTGCTGTGTCTTCGATGAGCCACTCTCAAGGTGAGTTCCTTGCTGAGTTTGCAGAGACACAAGCCTGTGTCTCAGCTCTTTCCGTGGAGTCTCCATCCACAGCGTCACCGTGGAGTCCAGGGCCCGCCCCAGCCTCCCACGGAGCGCTGTCCAGAGCCGTGGACTAAGACCTGCGTAAGTCAAGAAGCAGCAATGGCTCTGGGGTCATCACCACGGTCAGGTGAGGATGGGACAGGGCCCAGGCCCCGGGAACCTGCCCCGAGTTTCCGCACGTGCTCTCCTGTTCCCATGCCCGAAGCCTCTCTCCTTTATGGGGTCTCCCCTCCGTGCCCCCTATACTCTCGGAATTCACACCTCAGGACCCAGTGGCCCAGGCCCCAACGCTGAACTGGACCCGCCGACTGGCTGGACACAGACACCCCTGCAGGGGAATTCAGCATGTTCTCCAAGGGACCAGGCCATGGACAGGCCACTGCGGCCTGGCCTTTCATTTCCAAAAGCTCGCAGCTGCCAAATACAGCAGATGCAGAAACAACAGCTTCATGGACGGGCTTTCACTGCGAACGCTCCCAATGTGCTTTCACTGATAATAAAAAGCAGCCCAGCTTCCTAGAAGCAGAAATAGAAGGGGACGAAGTTTCCTGAATTCAGTGCCCAGTGCCCTTCCCGCTGATGCCAGCCGAGCCTCCCTCCCTGCAGTGGCAGTTGAAGGAGAATGTGACCTGTGACTCTTTATGGGACAATTAAAAGCAGATGTTTGGGCCGCACTGAGGTTTCCCTGGTTGGACCGATCTCTGGACGCTCCCTCCTTCCCAATAAGTCAAAGCTCTCTCGCCCCCCGCCCACCTTCTGTGTTCAGTGTGGTTGCAGTGTCTCCGATCAGATTCGGCAGCAGCTTTTGTGAGGAAGCAAAGAGCATCAGTGAGGAATTTCTGAAAGCTGTGACCTTGGTCTTGGCTACCAGCCTTGACCACTGTCCACACTGGGGGGACTCAGAGGAAAAGCAGCACAGAGAGAAACTGCTGTTTGCCTAATGAGCCTGTGGTGGAAGCAGGGCCTGAGAGCGGTCGTCCTGGTGACCAGCCAGCACGGGCGCTCAGCGCCAGCCTCTGTCCCCGTCTCGGGCGTCACAGAGCATCAGCACAGATCTCAGAGGAGGCGTGTCTGTAACCCCATGTCATGGGTGGAAAGAGCGATGTGAAGAAAGGGAGGTTCGGCGAGTCCCCAGGTGCCCCCAACCCCAAGAGAGAAAGCTGGGAGTCCGACACTCAGGCCACCAGGCTGGAGTTCCAACCCCAGGTTCTCGGCTCCATCCCGTCCACATCTGCCCACTGGCAGGACCACGGCCCCCAAGCTGCCCTGACCTCAGGACCAGGGCTCCAAACAGCGAGAGGTCACGGCCTGTCTGCCTCTCTTCCTCCTGCTCCTGCTTCCCCAGGGTGCACCCAGCTCGCTCCCACGCAGCCAACTGGTGAATACGTCAAGTTCTGGCTCCCTGATGGCTAAAAAGTTGCAGTCAGTGATTTCAGCCTTCGAGGGCTCCGAACAACTGAGTGAGCACAATGCCCCTGCCCCTGTGTGGCCCTAGAGGCACTTTTCCCAAACGGCTGGGGCACGTGCAAGGGCCTGCGCCTGGATAGCAAGCATCCGTCCCTGAGCGCTGAGGAGGGAACTTCAGGGACAGACCGTGACTGGGCAGCTGCCTCTGCTCACTTCCCAGGTGCGAAGCCGAGCGTCTCCTGCCTGGAGGTCCCTGTTTTCGGGGGTCGTTGTGCATGACCTTGCCCGTCTGTATATGGGACCTCACACAGTTTTTTAGTGTTGGGAACGTTAGCTCCTTCCCCATATCGTCCAGCGATTCCTCTACTTCTCAGTTGCCTTTTCATTCTAATTCTGAAGAATTTCCGCAGTCTTATTTCATTAAGCCAAATACGAGAGCCTTTTTCTTTCATTCTGTCTCTCTTTTTCGGAATCCCGTTTGGGAACTGAAGTCACCCTCCCTGTGGTTCTTGCGCCGAAGCCTTTAGTCCCGCAGGAGTCAAGCTGCAGTGGGGACTCCGACGTCACTTGTCTCCAAGCAGCCGTCCCTCCATCCCCCTCACAGCCCGAGTCACCCGGTCAGTGGGACGGGGAACCGAAGAATTGTCCATGTCACCCAGCGGCCAAAAGGCTGGAGCAACCACACGAACCTGGGCACCTGGCAACTTCTGACGCCAGCACAGTGATGCCGCTCGTCCAGGCTTGGCTCTGGGGCCGCTCTGTACGGAGAGGACGGAGGTCTGGGCGCTGCCTCGGAGGGAAGCCCGTTTGTGCCCCGGCTTCCAGCGGGTCTGTCCCACAGCTGTGGGCAGGGGCCTCGTGCAGCCCAGGGAGGGTCCCTGCCGCGTCCCTGTGGCAGCCTGCACTCCCCCGTCAGGATTTCCGGGCTGGTTCTGCTGTGATCTCCGTGCCACGGGGCAGTGCCCAGAGCCCCGGCGCTGGCCCAGGCTGGGCTCGTCTCATGTGGCTGCTTCTCCTTCCGTGGTAGCTGGTTGCACGTTCCAAAGTGAAGGCAGAGAGCAGGACTGCCCAGGGTCAGAAGTACTTCTGTGAGTCCCCTGTTCCAGACCAGCAGGGAGCGTCCCAGTGCGGTTTACACATATAACTAGATAGACAATAGAGAGACAGACAATAGAGAGATGGGTAGACAGATGATAAACAGATGGTAGGTGATAGAGAGATGGGTAGTAGATGAGCAGATAGGCGATTGGTAAGCAGATGACAGATGACAGATGAGATGACAGACGGCTGCATTCACACTCGGACGCAGAGACAGACATCAATGCAGACAGACAGACAGACAGGCAGGCAGGTGACGCCCTCCATGGGCCCTGGTATCTGGGCAGAAGCAGAGGAGGCAGGAGGTTTGCGCTAGACGCCCGATTAACCGAGCGGCCTTCCCTAGTTAGGGGCTGACACTTATTCATGGTCTGTTCTGAACAAAAGTTATTAAAAATGCCGCTCGCCTGAAGTATTTAGGACCAGCGGCAAAGGTAGCCATTTCAGGCACAACAGTGCGACCGAGCTGCAGAAACGGGGGTTACAGGACACAACTTGCCGGACACCGTGGAGCCAGAGGACCAGGTGGGGCTGCCGGGGAGGGCCGGGCCCTCGGCCCCCAGCACCTGCCGGCCAGTGGGCGTCTCAGCAGCCCACCTGCAGAGTCGAGAGGCGGCCACACGAAGCTTCCTGGTGGCATTAACATGCCGCCTATTGGTAGAAACTCTTCCCTCTCCTCCCTGCACCGGTTTCCGGAGCTAAGGGGTCTGGTCGGACCCGGCCCCCGCCCCCCGCCCCCCGCCCCCGAGCCCTGCACTGCTCTGGAACTGGTGTCTCCACCAGAGCTGTGGGGCCGCAAGGGCCCTTCTTCCAGGGTTCACGTGATGGGTTCACGATCCAAACTAAACCACCGAGAAGATGGACATACACGAATCCTCACTCCTCCTCCCTCAACCGGCCAGACCAGGCAGGCTGGGCACTCCAAGCCGAGTTCCATTCTTCCCACATGCAGCCTGGAGACACCCCACGGGCGGTCATTCACCCCAGAATCCAACGTCCACTGTCATCACCATCAACCGGGAGAAAACACAGAAGAGCTTTCAACCCCCCCTTCCCATCGAGCAGCTGTGAGGGAGAGGGTGAGAGGTCAGCTGGGCAGACTTTCAGGGACGGAGCCACCAGCCTTGGCTGGACGCTAACCCCACCGCAGCCTGGCCACCGGAATTCTGGGCAGGACCCCCGCCCAGACCTCTTTCCCCTCGACGTCCATGGTTCTTGTCCCAAGTCCAGAAACCGCGCTTGACTTTTGTGGGGCTGACAGCTGACCACGCCGAGACAGAAGCTGGACCCCGGCCAGCCCTGAAGGTCCACGCCTGGAAGCCGATAGTGACCACACACATTGGCTGCTTGACAGGTTCCGAGACAGAGAGGGACATTTCACAGTCGCCACCCGTGGCAGCGGCCCATCAGTGGGCGAGCGGATAAAAAGCTATGGTCCATTCACGCCATGGAACTGCTCGGCCACGAGAAGCAGCCAATCTCGCCCTTGGTGACAGCAGGGACAGACGACCCAGAGGGCAGGGTGACAAGTAAAATGAGCCAGTGGGAGAAAGACAAGGAGCGTGGGGTTTCGCTCACACGTGAGATCTGAGGAACGAAGTAAACTCTCAAACAAAACAAACAGACTAAGAGAGACACGGTGGTTGCTGGAAAGGGGAAGGTGGGGGCTGGGAGAGAAGGGGGAAGGGACCTCGGACAGACAGGCGGTCACAGAGTGGTCACAGGTGCAGCACAGGGAACCGAGTCGGCAACACTGGTAACTGGGGATGGCGCCAGGCGGGCGCTGGACACACCAGGGGCCACTCCCTAAGTGCACATTGTCTGGCTGCCCTGCTGTGTCCCCGACACCAGCACAAAATGAGACTGGACGTCAGGTGCAGCTGAAGCCTGTTTCAGAGGCCGTGACCAGCAGAGCCCGCAGTGAGTCCTCTGAGTTGTGACCAGGCGCAGAGGTGGTGTCCTTCTGAGGCATGGACACCAGATCTGCCCTCCGAGGTGGCTCTTGTCAGCTGTGTGAGCTCCACCCTGCTGACCTGCAGAAGGACCAGGGCAGCTGGGGGAGGGGCGGCCCGGGGGGCCCCCCAGCCCCATGGGTGGGCATTAGGTCTCTCCACTGGGCTCTGGGAGTCGTTGCTCAACCTGTGTGTGCACAATTTTGTCAGCTCGATGGCCTGGAATTCCTCCAGGGAGGTGACCAGTTTGCAGCGAACTCTTAACGTTGGCTGGGATCTAAAGAGCCCTGGACGTCGGTGCCTAGAGGGAGCGTCTGAGTTCGTGTCCACCTGTGCATCTTGGACGATAACTGAGCAGCCGATGAGGCCCCCACAGTTTGGGTCGACGACCACCCTTCACTGCTTCAGGAAATGGCAGCTTGGAGCCTATCTGTGTGATTCTGCCCTTTCCTCTGGCCTACCCTTGCTCCCTGAAGCTGTGTCAAGGCACCACCTCTTCCAGGAAGCCCTTCCTGATTGCCTCTCCTCAGGCCCAACATCTGTCTCCTCTCCCAGAACACCAAGAACACAGTCACCACAATACCACGTCCCTGCGAGCTGACGACCAGGCACTGGGCATGTGGCCCTGCTACACTGAGCTCAGGGACAGGGACGTTCGTTTGATTTATTTGCATTGAACCTGGTATGTGTTAGGTGATAGTTATTGATTTTATGAAGAAATGAGCACAACAATATTGACCATTAAAAGTGACTTATTAGAATTCATTTTTAAAACGGGGAAAGGGAGGAGAAGAGAAAAGAAAATGGGGGATGTTTCCCCCCCGAAAGCCTCACGCATTCGCAGCGGGAGCACTGTTACGTAAAGCAGACGCGCCCCGGGCAGGTGTGAATTTATGGGGCTGGCGACACGGTGACAGAAGCTGGCTCTGCAGGCGGCAAGGGCAGGCTCCTCGCAAGGTCAGTCGCCGCTGAGCACCCACACCCAGCTCTGCGGCGGCTTTGGCTCGGGCTCCCGGTCGGGGAGAATTGGTCTGGGCCCTCCATGTCCGTCCAAGCTCCTGCCCCACTTGCAGCCTCCTGTCCCCGTGTGCCCCGGGGCTGGGGAAACCCAGTCACACAGGCTCAGTGGCCGTGGTCCGCAGGGACCCAAGGTGGATTTTGCCCGTCTCGCATGCTGCGCACTTGACTCTGAGGCAGGTTGCGGCCGCTCAGGGCTGCAGGCTGTTCAGGTGGCAGCGTTCAGCTCAGCGAGAGCCGTGCTGTTGGGCAAGCCAGCTCCCAGGGGCCCGGCCCGGGCTCTCCGCAGGGTCCTGCACATTCCGGGTTATGACCAGAGAAGCCCGTGGGTTCAAGGTGAGCCTCACTTGCCCCCGCAGAGATGGGGACCCACGTGCTCATCGGAGCTGAGTGTGAGCTGTCTGCTGCGTCTCACATTCCAGGACCCACACAGGCACGTGGCTCACTCACCTCGGTGTCCCCGGCTGGACCAGCCCGACAGGGACCAGATGGGACCCACCGACCAAGCTTTCACGCTCCCCCCGCTTGACTGACAGGCTGCTTCCCGACTCGGGCCTGCCTCCCTCCTCCCACGGCATTTGCTTTGGAAAACCTGTCAAGTCTGTTCTTTGTCTGCTGAGACCTGCGGAGCCCAGGTAAACACGGAGAGCAGGGGACCTGCCGACTTGCCCAATAGTGGGGTCCGCAGTCTGCGGTGACAGGACATGGAGACCTCCAATGCTGCAGAAACACAGAAAACTGCGCAGACATGGACGAGGGGATTCCATGAGGTCAGAAGCACCATCTGCGTCCACGATTCTGAGGAACGTGAGCCTCAGGGAGGCGGTCATGGCTTTGATGGCTCGGTCTGGGTGCAGACCCAGGTCACTTCCTTCAACCCCAAGACTCGGTGGTATTGTCCTTGACCCCAGAGCCCCAGGTCTCAGCACAGGACACCGGCAGGTCCCCCAGGGCTTTCTCCCACTGCTCACTGTCACCTCCTTAGGATGGTCGCCATGCCCAGGGACCTCCCCCCAGCGCTTCCCCCGTTCTCCCTCATTCTCCCCAAACTCCAAGGCTGGGAAGCCGGTCCGCTCAAGCACAGAATGAACACGCAGGACCAGGGCTGAGCACCCGGTCGACCAGGACAGGAAGACGCCTCTGCGGAGGGGCTGCGGCAGTCACCCGCCCCCCCCCTCACGTGTCCACAAAGAAAGGGCACCTGGATGCAACACACTCTCCTCGAGTTAGAGCCCCACGAGAGGAAGCGAGTTCTGGAGGGCGCTCTGCCTCGCAGCAGACACACTGTACTAATCCAGTCACCAGCCGACTCGCCCCACTCACGCCCGGCCCCCAGAAGGTGCTGGACGGCCACCGACCAGAGGATCCGAGGTCGGATGCAGACGGGCCTCTGGCTCCTCTCACACTGAGTCGGGATCAAACCCAGCACCCGGCTCGCTCAGCACCGTTCACCTGACACGACGCCGACGAGCCGACGCAGCCAGCAAGGGCCGGTTTGCTGCCCATGCGCCCACCGAGCGATGCGTCCGATCCGCCCTGCAAACAGCCACACGGGATGGAAACCCACAGAGGTGAAATTGGATTTTAAAGGCAACACGTGGGTTCCCGTGTCTCCGTTGCTGTGCGTTCCTGAGAGTCGAACCCGTGCCCTTTCAGAGTCACCCGCAGCGTGGAGCTCTTCCAGGCCAAGGCCACATCCACGCCCTGGCCCACGCTGGGGAGACCCGAGACCAGGACAGGCTGCGGCGGGCGGAAGGAGGTGCGGGGGTCAGGACAGGCCCTGGGCGCAGCTGCGGGGGGGACTCGCAGGGGCAGGAGGGCGGCTGTCAGTCTTGGCCAGGCAGGTCCCTGGGTCATTTTAACTTTTCTGTCCCATTAACAGTGTTGACCGGCTTCTGCCCTCTGGGTCCCAGGACAGTCTCTGTCTGTCCTCGGGGCCGGGGGGGGGGGGTTCAGTTTGGTGACTTTTGTCACAGACACAGCACGTGCCCTGGACGCGGACCCATGAGAAGGGCAGGAAACGTCTCGAGTCTGGTGGGAGCGGCCACTGCCTTCTGGTCACAGGGACCACGTACCGACCAGAGTGGGCTCCAGGAGGGAAGGAGTGCATGGGGCCCAGGTAGCCCAGGGACACGGGGGTGCGTGGCCGGGCCCCCAGAGTATGTGCGCTGTTCAGAGGGAAGGGAGGCCCGTGTGGCTGATGCTGGCTCCGTGGTCCAGGGCTGAGATGGATGGTGAGTCTCGGCCCCAGCCCCGCAGACTCAAGGGGCTGCCTAGCAACCTGGGCCACCTTTCCGACACCAACACAGGCACTCGGTGGCGTCCCGATGGGAGGGGGCCTGGAGCAGGGACACCGGTTCTGCGTGACACTGAGATCCCAGCATCACCGCCCTCTTCTCGCCTCCTCCCCGAGCTCCCGCCCCACCTCATGCAGCGAAACTCAGGGCAGGGCTGAGCCAGGACAGGTGGACGGACTCTGAGTACGGGCACGCCGGGGCCCGCGAGTAGACAGCAGCCTCTGCTGAGAAGTCGTGTGGGAAGGAGGGACTCGGAAAAGGCCAGCCGGGCTGGGTTCAAGGTCCCAGAACCCAGGCGGTTGGTGGTGCAGCCCGAGAGCAGTGAGCCCCGGAAGCTCTAGTCCTCCCGGGGGACGTCACTTCGAACCAGTCACCTCTACTGTGCACGGACAGACAGCGTCATGACGAGCACTTCACGACCGTGAGCGTCCAAGCCGGCGGACCAGGGTCCCTGGGGTGGGCGACGGCAGCCCTGCTCAGCAGGTGGGTGGGAGCTGCAGGGACGTGGGTCTGCTCATGCGCAGTAGGTCTCTTCTGACTTCCTGAGTGACCTCCCGGCATGCCCTGCCCCCGGGGTCGGGCCAGCCTCAGGGGATGGGAGCCGAGTGTCCAGCAAACTGGTCTTGGGCAGGAGGCAGGGCCTGAAGGGAGCAGGGACAGCGAGGGGTGAGGACCGTCACCCTGCATGACCTCCTCTACCCACTGAGCGGCACCTGCACCGGGCAGGGGCTGCGGGATCCCGGGGCCTGGGGTCCAGGGCCGCCCCCTAGAGCAGCCCGACACCCCCTCTGCAGAGCCTTGGTGGCATTTCTGTGTCACCAGAACCGGAAGCGGTGCTCAGGCCATTTCCTCCTGCTTTTTAACGATCGGCTGACTTCACATATAAAGGAATTATTGCCCCTCATAAAGGAACCTGTTTCGTCCAAAAGCCATATTTTTCTTCTTTTTATATTAGATTGAAGGTTGTATTCGTTACAGTTGCTGGGGGAAAATAGAACACCCATAAATACAGCCTGCTCCGGAGAATGTGTCCGGAGACATAAGCAAATGTGTTTTTCTTGAACATTTGACAGATGTGTGCGGAATATTCCATTTAACTGGTGTATGGATTTCGTGATAAAGCCGCTCGGGTTCCCACCTCTCGGGCTGGCGTCCGTCCGCGCGCTGGGGGCACAGCGCCTCCCTCGGGACCTCAAGGCGGCAGGTCTCACAGCAACTGCCTCACTCATTTCAATATTAAAGTTTCAATATTTAATGTGATGGGGACAGCAGCGCTGCGCTCACAGGGCTGTGCTTGTGGGAGCGAGCGGCAGGGGACCGCTCGCGGTGGGGGCCCGTGGCCCCAAAACCCGGTCCCTGGGGTGGTGCGTCCTGCACTGACCTCACAGGAGCCAAGTGCCACACTGGCCCCTCCAGCTACGACCTCACTGTCCGTTGCGCAGAGGGCGGCCTGTTGGTGTTTCCGGCTGAACAACCCCGCTAACCCGGGCGGCAGGCCTGAGCCCGGGGTGATCCCAGACACACCACAGGGGGACCCAGGGACACGGGGTGCCCAGATGGGGAAGCCAGTCCTGGGCACACACTGTGGGCAGGGAGCACAGCCAAGTGTGCCAGGCACACGGGACCCCAAGTCCGACCACTCAGGCTGTCTGGGAACGACACCGCTGGTGCTGTTCCCCAGGCAAACGCGCCCCAACACTGGGGCCCGGACCCCGTTTCTTCTCGTCTCAGCGAGTCACTGCCACCCACGTGGGGCATTCTTCCTAGATGACTGCCAGGAGCTGCAGCGACCAGGAGCCCACTGGAAACACGGTCACTTAATCCACAGCCACCGAGATCCCTCAGGGGCACCGTTATGCTGACTCCCCTCCCCATCCCCCGCAAATAATTTGCATTTGTAGCGTCTGTGATCTGGAAGCCTGCGCCTGCCCCTGAGCCCCTGACCAGGGGCTCTCCTGCTATAGGGACATGAAGACCCTCTTCCCCTCCAACCCCCAGGGCTCCTGTGCACGGAGGAGTTAACGCCCAGGCCACGGAGACCACAGAGTTATGTACGTGAAGTGTGCTGTTGTTCTGCACGTCGCCGCTGAGGGAGACCATGCATTTTTAACCAAATTACTTTGCAGCTTATGACCTGTATCTCTTCTTACAAGAACGGAGGCAGCTCATCACATAAAAACGCATGAAACAGGAGAGCTGGTGTTGGAAGTGCGAGGAACGTCAGAGACCGTTTTCAAGGAAGGGAGGCCCGCTTAGCTGCAACCTGGGGTGAGATCGCTCTCGCAATTCTGAGTTTTGAAGAACTTCTTATAGTCTCTTTAGGTTTTAACAGCCGGGGCAAAACCGGGATTTCTACTCATCGCAGGTTGCGACCGCGGGCAGGAGCGCAGAGCAGGTTCACCCGGAGCAGGAGACAGCGCCAGCAGACAGTCTCGTCTGAGGGACACAGGGCCCGCATCTTCGGAACCGTCTCCTGCCAAGAACTCGGACTGAGCCACCGCCGACTCTGCTGGCCCCGCCTCCTCGTCCACAGGGATGAGGCATTTCCTGGGCTCCTCGATCCCACCTGCTTCCTGCCCCTCCCCGCGCCCTGTCTCCTGCTCCTGCACCAGTGTCTGACCTGAACTAGCGTCATCCTGCTGGCCGGAACTGTGGTGGGGAGGGCAGTCCTGACTCCCGCAGGTGAGCTCACACCTGTGTTGCTCATGACAGCAGCAGAGAGCCCCTGGCCAGGGCTGAAGACGAGGCCATGGCCACGAAGTTTCTGGGTCACTGGAGGGCCAGAGAAAGCCAGGGAGCCGGCCTGAGCCTCCCCCTCGGTGCCAGCAGCCGCCGGGCACACCGCCAGCCCGGCCCTCCCCTCCCCTCCCACGCCCCCTCTGCCTAAACTAGCAAACAGGCTCTTACCACCCAACCCCAGCCCTGGACGCACCACTTAAATCTCCGAGAAACCGCAGAGGAGATGCCGAATCGATTTCCACCTCACGGGAAGAAAAATCAATGCTCAGTTTTGGCTTCATCCTAAAACCTGCGGGGACCCACTGAAGCCTCACAACTGGTAAAAGACACAATCAATTTTGCATCTGAGTAAGAATTGCTGGAGCAGCTGCTGGAGAACAAGACGCTGGAGACCCCGGGGGCTGGGGCGGCGGGGAGACTGACGGTGACACCGGGGACGAGGAAGACATCGGGCTGCTCGCCCCCGTCCCAATGCACAAAACGCACCTACATGTGCATTTTGTTCACACTGAGCTAGTTCAGAAGGAAGGAGAGCCGTCGCTGGACACACACGAGCTGTGTTTTCAGCGGTCAGTTGTGTGGCCCCACAGGCAGTCGCCACAAGTGGTGGACACGTGGGGATGAGACGGAGCCTGGAGACGGAACCCGGAGACGGAGCCTGGAGACAGAGCCTGGAGACGGAGCCTGGAGACGGAGCCGAGATTATGCTGCGACCTTGCGGAGCTGAACCTATTACTACACCCATCACACAGAGCTGCACCACAGTCTTTTGGTTTGTTTTACCAGCTACTTTGTCATAGCTCCTTAGCCCTTTCATAAACATTGTAACAACCGGCATGTGATACGGAAAGAAACCGGGTGTGAGGGCCGCATGATTTGTGTTTGNGATGAGACAGAGCCTGGAGACGGAGCCGAGATTATGCTGCGACCTTGCGGAGCTGAACCTATTACTACACCCATCACACAGAGCTGCACCACAGTCTTTTGGTTTGTTTTACCAGCTACTTTGTCATAGCTCCTTAGCCCTTTCATAAACATTGTAACAACCGGCATGTGATACGGAAAGAAACCGGGTGTGAGGGCCGCATGATTTGTGTTTGATCAAGGTGAACACATTTTGAACAGCCCTGATTCAGAAAATGGCAGCCTCTGTAACTGATGAACACTGGAAACTCCGAGAGTTTTTGTACCTGTGCGTGTACATCACTGAATCACAAATTATGGATTTTGAGAAAAATCACTTTTCTCAAAGGGAGAGTTCAACCAGATGATCGGAAGGGCTGCCAGCCCCCCATCAGGCGCCGTCCCGGCTGCCTCCCCGGCTGGTGGGTCGGTTGTCGTCTGTGTGATTAACTCATTTATTCATTTGTCAACCCAGGCAAAAGTCAGGCTAAGTGCCCTGGGTATAGTCACATTGAGTAAAATGATTAGGAAAATCTTGCTGTTGGTCACAGACCAGAAAAGAAGAAATCTGTTAAAACAATGAAACTGATTACGAATTTAAGACGCTTCAAGTAATTGCAAAAAAATTATTTCTTAAAGCCCTTACATTCGTTTGCTAGAAGTCACCGTGACAAATACCCCGCCTGGGAGACTCGGACAAGAGAGGCGTGCCTTCTGCTCTCCCCGAGTCTGGAAGCAGGGGTCAGCGGGTCAGCTCCGGCTCGGGGAGGGGGTGATGGCGGCGGGTGCGGTCCCCGCTCCACACCAGCCTCTGCGGCCGCCGCAGCCTGCCTCGCCCACACGGGCTGCTCTCCAGTTCCCCTCTTCCTGTGGACCCCAGTCCTGCAGGGGCAGGGCCGTCCGGATCCCGGGTGACCTCATCCCCAACTGCATTCACAGCGACCTCTCTCCACCTTCGGTCCCTTTCCGAGGGCCCCTCCCAGGTCCTGGGGGTCAGGCCATCAACCCAGGAGTTTGCAGGGCAAAAAAGCCCAACCACAACTGCACTCCTGAGAGTTGCTGTGTGATCGCACCTGGTCACCTGACCACAACACACCTGGACCCCTGCAAACACCTGGATGCAGAACGGTCCCGGAGCCTCTCGATGGGCAGGGCAGGGCAGGGTGCTGCGGGTGCGTCGGGTCCACGGAGTTGGTGTTTTCACTGTTTGTCTGTCTGCACACCCAGCGTGTCACGGAAAGTGCACTCCAGTCCCCAAACATGGTGCTGAGGGTGTCTGCTCCAGCCGTCAACTCCACAAACGTCGCCTTCACGTCTGTTACGTTCTGTTGTTTGGGGAACACACATTCCAAATTGTCACATTTTCTCGGTGAATTGGTACTTTCGTCCATAAAAAGATGTCCGTCGCCCCTCATCTCCTCCATTTCTGCCGTCTGTGGCCGATCGATTTTTCATGTTCCGAGTTCCCGTTCGTGCCCCGTTGTGTAGGTATTTGTCCGGTATTTTCTCTGCTGATAAACTTAGGATTTGGGGTCCAGCAAATCATCCTGGACTTGAAACAGCCTCGTTCTCATTGGCACAGAATCAGGAACTCCAACACACAGGAAGCCCCACTCCTCATTCCCACGGGCTCTGTCTGGTCCGCTGTGCGCTCTGGGACGCAGGTTTGCGGACGTCTCCCAGGCTCCCCTCTCCTGACCACCACGGGAAATGAAAAGGGGCGAGACAAACCATGAACCCAGCGGTGCCAGCTTCCAGGCCGTGCTCGCACATTTGCCGGGGACGTCTCCTCTTTCACGTCGTCTAGACAACGTCCTTCAGCTTTTTAAAAAAATTTAGATCAGGTCTAACATCAAACTCCTTCAGTATTTTTGTTACATGAGAATGTCTTCACTCCCCCTTCATATTTGACGGGCAGGTTTAGTGGGTACAGAGTTCTCGTGTGACAGTTTTCTCCTGGCGTTTTAAACGTCGTCCCTCCCTCTGCTGGCCACCGTGGTTTCTGGCAGGAAGTGCTCTGCAGGCAATGAATCGGGTCTCTCTCACCCTTTTTAAGACAGATTGCTTTTCCCTCGGGGGTTTAGTTGTAACGGGCCTGCAGGGGGTCTCTGTGTGCCCCTACCTGGGGTTCATAACTCTTAGATGCGTGGATTTGTGCTTTTCTTAATATTTTTGGAGGACGTCACCATCATTCCTTCAGGCAACCGTCCTGCTCCTTCCCTGGTCACTTCTGCTTCGGGGACGGGTGTGTCCCCCTGGTGCCCACGTTCCTCGGACCCTGCAGACTCCACACGCTTGCTCGTCACTGTCTCTTTGTGTTCCTCTGACCATAACTTCAGTTTTCCTGCATTGAAGTTTGTCCTCAGTCTGGGGCACGCGGGGCTGTGGCGGCTCCCAGAGGTGGACAGGGACTCCCACCCACGTCCACTGCTGTCGGGAAAGCAGCTCCACGTCCACTCTGGCTCTCGGTCCCCAGACCGCAGCTCTGCCTGTGGCGCCACGGCGACTCCCAGCCCAGCGACACAGTGCCCATCTCTGCGCTTCCCGCGCCCAGCCGGGCTCGGGGCCCGGGGGCTGTCAGCTGGGGAGGGCCTGGCGGTGGAGCGGGAAGACCTTCCTGCCAAGGACGTTCTGAGAGAAAATCGCCGCAGAAACCCCAAGCATTTGTTACCCGTGGCAGGCTGATGAGACGAAACCACTGGGGGAGAAGCACGAGGGGGACACACACTGTTATAACGGGACGTGTCAGCTAGGACACCCTTCACCACCACCGCCCGTCGCTCACGGAGTGATGTGCCTGTGCCGCAGCCCGTGTTTATGAACAGGACACCCGCACAAGAGGTCCAGATGGGCCGGTGCTGTGGTCGTGGGGTCGTGCTGCCTGTTCTGTGAGAGCCTGTGACAGGGTGGCCCTTCCAGCGTGTCCTTAGGGTGCTGGGCACGCTGGCTGGGCTGGGGGCTCCCTCCGAGAGCTGGGGACCTTCAGCTCCTCTCCGCACCTGGGACAGCAGCAGGGACTCACTGAGCGCAGAGGGCAGAGGGCAGAGGGCAGCCAGACGTGAAGGAGACGAAACGAAGGGGAAGAGCAGGAAGGAGGCGGTGACAGTGAGGCGGGAAGAAGATGCGATGGGGAAGACAGAGAAGGCACCCGGGGTCCAGCCTCCAGGGCACCCGGGGCAGGGAGCCCGCTGCCTCCTTGGGGCCTGGTCTCCCGGCCGCCTGCTCCCTCCGGATTGGCCAGGACTGTGAGCAGGGCCTTGGGGACCCAGTGGGGCAGGAGTGAGCGGCACAGGCAGCCCTGGGCACAGAGCTGCCTCGAGGCTGATGAGCTGGAGCCCAAGAATGGGTCTTTGTCCCTGAAACACCTGGGAGAACCTCCCGGCCACAGTTTATGGCGTAAAATACGGGATTAGAAAGTTACAGGAAAACAAGTAGTAAGTGGCGACCATCTGCCTCCTGCACAGACATTTCGTTCTCAGGAGACAGAAGCACTTGACTTTCCTGCGTCCCTGGGGCCGACGAGGAGGCCGGAGCTCTCTGAAGGATACAGACCCCCCTGCAGATCCACCAAGCGACACGCCTCTGGGGTGCTTCACGCACCCGTCGGGAGAGCGCATCGATGATGTTCACTCTGAAAACGGAGTTCCTGCCCTGGCTGGTGTGGCTCAGTGGCTTGAGCACAGGCCTGTGAACCAAGAGGTCACTGGTTCGATTCCCAGTCAGGACACATGCCTGGGTTGCAGGCCAGTCTCCTGTAGGGGGCGTGCAAGAGACAACCACACATTGATGTTTCTCTCTCCTTCCCCTTTCTCTAAAAATAAATGAATAAAATCCTAAAGAAAAAGAGAACAAAGTTCCCGCTTTCGCAGTGGGGGCTTCGAGGACGAACGTCAGGCCCCGTCCTCACATCACACTTCTCTCCCTGCTTCCTTTCTCCACATTGGGGAGGAGCTTTCTGTGAGTCACCAGGACGACCTATGATCCTCCCTCCCCGGCATTCTCTGACAGCTCCTCCGTCACATCCATCTCCCAAACACGCTCCAACACACAGCCAACAGGCCTCGCTGAGCAACAAGAAAACAGACGGGACTTTGCCAAACCTGATACCTGGTACTGGCGTTGAAATTCCTTCGTGACCAAAACAATACATGTTTATTCCATGAACAAATTAATGAGGTGCAACTGTTTTGGTGCCGGGCGAATGTGTGAGTTATTGGACAGTCTCAAAAAACAGAAATCTGCAAATCAGTGTTCATGTGTGCGTTTTCTGCCACTCTGCATAACTGACTGAGTCTCAGCAGGTGGAATTTGTGCTCTGTCCCCAAGTGCACCCTGTTCCGCCCTGTTAGTGGGTGTGGCCTCAGCTCTGAGGCCCAGGGCAGTGGACAGACGCACCTTTGTGGGGTCAGCCCCCACGCCAGGTGCTCAGCTTAATGCTCCTGAGTCGAGAATGCACGGCCAGGAGGTGCAGAGGCCTCGGGGACATGGGGGAGCACAAAGGTGAAGACCACCTGGTTCCTGAGCTGGTGCCAGGGATGGCCAGCAGGTGTCGGTGCCGGAAGCCCAGTGGAAGCCCTGACAGAGCGGACAGAGGCTCCACCGGGGCGTGGGGTCCCAGCCGCCCTTTTCCTGGACTTCTGTGAGGACGTGGGGACCAGTTCAGAGGGGCCCCCGCCACGTGAGGTTCCACGCCATGGGGAAGGCACTTGGAGGGAGGGATGACGAGAACCTTCGATGCCAGTGCTGCGGAAGGAGAGGACAGACCCAGCCGGCGCTGGGCATCGGGCACAGCCACACAGATGGCGTCACACACCCCCACCCAAGAACGTGGTCCGGCAGATCTGTGCTCCCCCAGGAGCCGAGGGGGGCCTGGGACCCCGCGCACATTTCCAGTGACAGCCCGATCGGGTGGGTGAGCACTTGCCGAGATGCCACTTCAGTCCCAAGCACGATAGGCCAGACTTCGGGCGGAATTTAACCTGTGTGACCTGGGCAGGACCCCTCAGCCCACCGCAGGCAGTGTTCCACGGCGACGTTGGGGCCTCAGGAAGGCTCTGAGCCCTTGGCTCTTGCAGCTACGCGGACACAAGGCTCCTAGAACTTTCCATTCGCTCCCTTGTATCCCTCTTCCTCCCTGTCTCTCTCTCTCTCTCTCTCTCTCTCTCTCTGTCAGTATTTCGAATCTAGAAACAGATGATCGATTCGGCTTCTAGGAGCAGTGTCCTCGCGTTGTGAACTGGGGACCTTCATTACCTGTACCATGTGTGCACCACTTCTACCAGGCACGCTGTTCTCTGAGCGTATTCTGTTTGTGCGTCCACCCCCCTCAACGTTCCACGCGCGGCGTTTTCCTGCCTCAATTATCTTCTCTCTCTCAGATGGTATTCCAAGGTGACGGGGCATCAGCTTTGACGATGAGAAGCGCCCCGGAAACGGTCCCCCCGTAAGGAATCTGCACGTTCTGTTTCCAGACGTTCACAGTGATTTACGTCCCTCACGCCCTGAAGTTCCAGTCCTACGATGTACCTGTGTGTCTACGTGGTTCCTGTATTGAAGCTCTTTAGATCAGAAGCCCAGGAAGTGGGTTCAGTTCTGGGGAAATCTCAGGCTTCCCGTCTTTGAGTAAAGCCTCTCTTGATCTCTTCACTCCCTTTAATTTCTCACTGAGCTCCCGACCAGCCAGCTGCCACGCCTGAGAGCCCTGGTTTCCACAGGGGTTCTTGCTGTGGGCGGGCGGCTCTGGGCCGCGTCCCCGGACCCGTTTTCTCGTCTGCTCCTTCCGGTGTCAGCCTTGCCTCAGCACGCAGGCACGGCCCCGCGTTTCAGTTTCTTGTGTCTAGACGTTCCCTGTGGTTTTCACCGGCACTTCCTTTGGGATAGCCCTTTTCCTCTGGAAATCTGTTTGGTCATTTTAAACACACCCAGTGTCTACGGTTGGGTATTTCTTCACGGGGGCTGTGACATTTCATCGTGCGTTTGTTTGTGTGCAGTGGGGGCTGGGGTGATGTGCCGTCGAGGGTGACTGGTGACCTGGGCCCTGCCGCAGCCCCGGGTTGGGACAGTCGTGGCAGCTGTCCTGTGGGTCACACCGCAGGCTCCGTCTGCGACACCCGGGGGCGGCATGCAGGCCACTCCTCCACGACCAGGGTGTGCGGCTCTTGTTCATAGCTCCGTGTCCACCAGCACCCAGGAAAGGGGAGAAGCTTCCGGACCCTTTCCTCGGCCAGAGTTTTCCAGCCCTTTTCTCACCTGTGACTCACAGTGACCCCGGTGTCCCTCAGGGGTCTGTCCATTCCGGCATCTGCACCCTGCTTCCTCCCGCCCCACCGTCCCTCTCTGGGCTTGGCTTCTCAGGGACACTGGAGTCACACTTATCTGCTAGTGAAAACTAGTGCTTAGCTCTTGGGATGCAAGGTGTCATCCCTCTCCTCCTCCTCCCACGGAAGCCTCGCGAGCGCGGAGAGCAGGTGCCCTCCGCCATGGGCCGCAGCACTCTGAGGGGCTTGCGGTAGACCTGGAGCAGTGTCTGCCCACGGGCTCGGCCCTCCTCGGACCGGAGGCCTCCAGTGCA
Organism: Sturnira hondurensis; assembly: GCF_014824575.4. Classification (NCBI taxonomy): domain Eukaryota; kingdom Metazoa; phylum Chordata; class Mammalia; order Chiroptera; family Phyllostomidae; genus Sturnira; species Sturnira hondurensis. The sequence continues at coordinate 2,453,198 of NW_028087067.1, forward strand.
CTCCCTTTCCCACCCCGGAAGGCGTTTTCTCACGCCCACAAAAACACTAACCACTCTCAGGTCCAGAGGACGGCTGGCTGGAGTGGATTTCTGCTTCCTGCCAAAAGTTAGCTGAATTCTTCAGTTTCGTTTTCTTTCACAAATGCTTGTGATAGTCCACTAACCACCCAAATAGTGATCAGAAAAGACGATTTTTATCCGAAGCGTACAATTTAAAAGGTACAATCTCAAAACGAGGGGGAAATCTGCTGTGTTGGAAAACGTGACCCCCTTCCCAGGTCTCCAGGGACAGAGCTGGAAGGTGAGGGGAGAGAGCCTTGTGTCTGAGCCTCGGCCGCTCCGTTCCCCAAAAGCAGCCTCGCTGCGCCTCCCAGCCGAGGACGGAGGCCTTCCGATCTCAGGATGGCTCACGCCGACTGCACTGCACAGAGTGTGGAAATTTCCTGTTGTTCGGAGTCATCCGCGGGGAAAGCCTTCGGCGCTTGTATTTAAAAATCAAGAACATAATGTTACGAAACACGGGGGAGACATCTCCGCTTCCTCCCTCCTGAGCCTCTGAGCACAGGGAACGAGGCTCTGCTGCCATTTGCAGTGAAACCCGAGCCTCCATCTAGGATGCACAGAGTGGGCACACGACCGGTGTTCCCGAAGGATCCCAGTTATAAAACTAAAGCACATTTAGAAAGAAAATCTCTTACCATAAAGTTTTATTTTTAAATCTGCCCTGTGCTTTTGCATTGCGATTTCTACAAGGAACATTTTCCAAGCAGCCCGGTGCATACCCGTGTCTCCACAAATGGTCCACTGCATCGGAGGCTAAAATCCTCAGGTCTCTTCCACAGAAAAAAATCTTTCCTGCTAAAATCCACCCTAACATTCTGTAGCATAGCCCTTTGCGCCAAATATGTGTCTTAATCGCTGATTTTATTTCCTACTTTTAATTTGCTTAAATGAGGCAGATCTGAGACATCCTTATTACACTGTCATGGATTTAAAGTAAGTTCTCCTCACCCTGCCAGAGGTCATTATCCACCCTCCCACACCAGAGAACCGGCCAGGAGGACAAATCAGACCACAGACAGGTCAACGGGCACGCGGACCCCTGAACTGAGGCCCGCGGTCCCCCCGATGCCCCCCTTCCCCGTGGCCGTGGTGCACGGCAGGCCTGTCAGCACGGCTCCAAACAGATCACAGCCTCTTTAGCTATTTTCCCACATAAAACCCCTGGGTTCCATCAACAAGACCTTCAGTGGTGATTGCAATGTCGAGATAAAAGGACCGAGCGGTCTTCTGGCCACATAATATCCAGTTACTGCCGAGAATCTAGAAGTAACGGGAGGCAGCGGGAAAATGACACAACCCGACACCGTCCTGCTATTATGTTCCTGCAGCAAGTTGTTTGAACAAATGAGATCGTTCTTAGTAAGTTTCACACTTTTTCTTTTCTGGAGCTTGTCCAGCGAGACTCCGCCAGCGTCTTTCTGTGCCTTTGGGGAATGAGTCTGATGAGCTAAGTCTCCTCCTCCTCCCCGCGCCTCTCTTTCAAAATCCAGAGCCAAACTGTCTCTGTATCCTGAATAGGAAGAAAGACGTGACAAAGGTAACAATGTCCCATTAGACAATGCGCCTCGCGAAACAGCCGTCCGAACTGCGGGCACCTTGCCACGTGCAAAGTGCAGACAATCTGCATTTTGAAAGTGCGATCTACATTTCACACACAACCAAAAATTCAAGTTCTCTGGCCAACAGGCTGCACCGTTCATAGGGACCCACGGCGCAGGATCCGAGGTCTTTGGCGTCCCATAAACTGCGATCCTCAGCTCACTGCTTGGCAGACATTGGAGACACTAATTGCCCCATCTGCATCAGCACCCGGCTCTCGGCTCTCGCCCACAGCGAATCATTAAAATGCAGATAGGTGTTTCCTTCTTCCCCGGTTCAGCAGTGAGAGGCTGCGAACAGCTCCTGACCAGAGCAAGAAGCCCAGTGTGCCCACGAAGACACGGTAACCTCCCAGGTGTGAGAACACCCTGCCCCCAGGTCCCCGACTCCGACCCCCTCCCAGGCCACGCTGAGGAGCAAACTGAAAGGAACTGCTGGAGAACTGACGAACCCAGCGGCTGGTTTCGGATTCCGCTCACGGCGCCCGGCCAGCTCTCACGTGGACTAATTACTTGAATGATCTGGAAGTGGATGAATATTCATGCCTCGTGCTTTTCAGCAAGTGCAGCGCAGCTGAGGCCCCGCCGTCCACCTTCCTTCCTCTGATCTGGAGCAACGCCACACACGCATCTGAACCGCAGAGCCGGCCCCAGAGGATGAGGGTCACTGCAGAGACCAGGGCGGGGAGGTCCCCCCAGGGTCACCCACCTCGGCCGGCGAGGACACAGGACACAGCCCCAGGGACCCTCCGCCCAGCGAGGAGATGGAGTCCACTCCGCCTCATCCTAAACGTTCACAAGTGAACCTGTCCCGATGATCACAGCTGCTTCCTCCTCCCCTCCCCCGCCAGCTCCCGCACTCCTTTGGGGCTGGTGGACACTTGGAGGTCATGCCAGAGCCGCTGTCAGAGGAGCAGCCTGACACTGTCCAGGGCGGGCAGCCCAGCCCGTTGTCCCCACGGGTGGGGCCCACGGGCTCCAGACCTGGGCCGAGACACTTGGGCGGGAGGACCCCCGGGGGGCAAAGGCCATGTGGCCATCAAGGTCAGCCTGCGGCCCCTGGGGTCAGCCTGGCTACTGTGACGACCTCAGAAACCAGTCAGCACCCCTCGGGGAGCGCCGACCCCAGCAAGCCACCAGCCCTGACTCCGCCTCACTGCTCCCTCACAGCCCGAGCCGCGCTGGTTCTCGGACCAGACCTGCTGTGGCAACAGGTTGCTGAGACCCAGACTGCACACGGGCCACACCCAGAACACATCTGGGAACAGAAACAAGCAGACGGGAACCGCCACATGGTGCAGACCAGCCACCTTGTCACTGGTGACACAGTGTCAGCAAGTTAGCAGAGGCTGTGAGTGTCGGGGGGGCGGGGGTGTGATTGTGTGTGTGAGGGTGTCAGTGTGTAAGTGTGTGAGAGAGTGTGATGTGTGCAGGGGGGGACGACGAGCAGCAGACAGAGCAGGACGTGCCTGTTCCCTGTGCGGCGGCAGCGGCGACAGTGGAAAGATGTGACGATGAACAGTGACAGAGTCGCCGGGTGCGGCGGACGCCATGCAGTTGGAGAACACAATCTGTCACCACGTCCCCTTCGACCGTGGAAATGCCAGGGGCCTCGCATTTTGCATTTTGACACACCGTGAAGCCAAAGCTTTGACATGCAAGGTAACAACTTGACCGAGACCGCACCTGTGTTCTGTAAATGACCTTGAAAGAAGGTGAAAGCTGCCATCGGCTGCCGTGAACCGCACCACGGGTGGACAGCGTGTCCGGAGGAACTCCCAAATTAACCGCACGTCCAGTGGCCTCGGGCCACACCTCCTGCCGCCGTCCACACGCTCTCTGAGACGTGTCCGCAAATCACGCGTTAGCACTCGGGCACTCCACTCCCACAGTCTCAGACAAACGGAGCTTCTGCTACATTCGAATCGGGACCCACAGTCACAGCGGCGGCGGCAGCAGTGGCAGTAGCCACGGCCCCCCAGCTTCAGGCTGACCGGCGCAGCCTCTGCACAGGCAACAGGGCTGGTCTGTGAGGTCGCCTCACCCGAGGCTCGCCCACCCCCCCAACGGCTGAAGTTCCCACAGCCAGGAAATGTGTGCGAAACCGAGGAAAACTTCTGACACAAAACAAGAGAGCTGCGGCTCAGTTGCGAGGCCAGCGGCCCGTCAGAGACTCCCCTGCGCCCATGCTCTGTCCCAGGCATGCTGCTCGCCCTCCATCACACCCCACGCGTGTGCAGAGCCCCGGTTCCCACACCCCCCCGCAGGGTCGGGGGTCACACTCACCTTCCGGCTCCCCGCACAGCGTGCACTGCGACTCTGCAGAGAGAGACAGAGAGAGGTGTTACTCGGGCTCCACCACGTCCCGCTCACGCACTCCACAGCCACCGCGCGTGCAGCCCAAAGGGGACTCGCAACTTGGCTGTGGTGACAGAATCTCAGCCACACAGCCAGTTCGCACCTCACACCCGAGCTCATTGACAGAACCTACCTGGGCAGATGTTTTTGACATTACGCTTTCCTAAAATAACAATCTCTGTCTGTCCTACCAAGGGCACACACTACAAGGAGGAGACCCCCCCAAAACGGAGTTATCTCCTGGAGGGCGGCCCCCTTGCAGGACAGGCTCCCCTGCTGGGGGAGTGTTCTAGGAGCCCACCTGGATCAGCATGCCAGCTGGCGTTGTTGTGAGAGGCTGTGTTCTGCTTCAGTGAATGTTTTTTAAGAGCCAGTGTGCCTGCCCATTTCATGACGGGTGATGTATGAGCACACCTGCCCACACCCTGCTGAGTGGTCAGCAGTTTCTGACCAAGAACCGCGTGACCCCGTGCCCCACTCACTGTTCACCTGATCTCGTCCAGAGAGGCTTTTTGTGTTTCCTCTGATGAAAAAAAAGGTCCTCAGAGGGAACGTTTTGCTGATGTGGAACAGGTGAGACAAGGAAATGGGAGATGAGCAGAAAGGCTCAAAAATCTACAAGTTCAAAAACTCTTCTGATCAGTGGGAAAATGTCTCGATGGGTGTATTGCATCAGATGAGAGCACTTTGAAGGCGACTGAAGTTTAAACATGTAAGAATAAATACACAGTTTTTTGTGAATAAATTCCGGGATTTTGGGTCCCCCCTCATAAATGTATTATCATACCTGTATATGTCTCAACAGACAAATTTCTTTGCTGAAATCAAAGTGGTCTATTTTATCAATTTCAACATGCAAACCTTACTTTGAAGACAAGTTTGTTGTGTTTTTTTTTCAAGCACAAATGATAATTAGCAAAAGCATAACTTCGCATTTCAGGAAAGACACAAAAACCAGCGTCGCCCGAGTCCTCAGTGAGCGGCCGACCTGGCACCGGGCCCTGCAGAGCAGGCCGAGCGGGTCGGGGTCACGGCACCACACTCTGGTCAGAAACGGCACCGCGCACACAGCAGACTCAGGCTTAGTGTTGCGACCCGCACTCTTCCCGGGCAGAACTCAGACTTGCCTGCAGGGAGACTCGGTCAGCTACTCCTCCCTTCCTGAGTCACTTCGGGTAAGTGACCCACCCCCTCAGCTCCACAAAGGGGACAAGGACACCGGCGTGCAGGGAGGGTGGAGGGACGAGGGCATTCGAGAAGCCAGGTCACAGCCAGCCCGCCTTCCAAGCCTCCTGAGCCTCGAACACACATTTCCATCTGGTAGCAGCCAAGGGCACGCAGGAGAGAGGTCACCTGGGCGGAGTCTCGGAGGAGAGCAGGCCTTTCATAAAAACATGGGGTGAAGACACCCCGAGGCAGGGACAGGCCCAGGTGAAGGTGGAGAATCTGGCTGGGACACAGGCTGGTGAGGGCCAAGCCAGGTGAGGTGAGGAGTTATCCTGGGACACCTCAAGGAAACTGAACTCTGTGAAAGGAGCTGCAATTTGGGGACAATATTCGGGGCCCACGCTGATGTCTGCGGAGCAGTAGTGTGTCGGCCATCCCTCTGGCAGAGGGGTCTCGTGTGTGTGTGGGGGGGGAGAGACCAGGGCTGAGGGACCTGAAATGCACACCCCGGCTGCTGGTCCGTAGTTGTAGGGTGGGCCCCACTCTGGGGTTCCAAGCGTCCTGCCTGTCACCTTCACTGAAGACAAGCTCCCTCCCCTGCTACATCTGGCTGCCCGGGGCACAGGGATGCTTCTGTGGGAGGGGCCACAGCCCAGAAGATGCAAGTGTCTGACCCTGCACACCTGTCCTGGGGCAGGGGAACCCGGGACCCACCCAGGGATCGGCGGGGGTCTGTTGGGCCGCAGCCACCTGCGTGGACGGTGGAAACTGAAACTACAAGGCAGATGGCGCTGTGAGGCCACCACACTTCTACCAGAAACTGCAGGCTCTCCTTGTCCCAGAGGAGCTGCCAGCCAGACTCCCAGCCAGAAGCCTCGGTCCCGAAAACCACGGTGGCTGAACTGAGAGGGCAGAGCCCAGGAGACTTCCTGAGGGAACCGGGCACCCGAGAAGACCTCGGGCTCAGGGCCGCTTTCACTCGTCCCACAGGAGAAGGAGCAGCTGCCCAGCGTGGCCTGAGTCTCTGCGTGCTCCCGTCAGTGCCCAGGGCTCCGGCATGAGGGGGCCCAAGCAGCCTCGTGCGATCAGGAGTCCTGAACCACCCCAAGGCAGAGACCTCGCTCCTCACTGGGGACGCTACGCAGCACACACGCTAAGGGACCCTGCACCACGTGCGGGACCACCGAGCTGTGGCCTGTCTGAGGTGGCACGGTGACACCAGGGCCCAGGCCCCGACTCAGCTCTTTTGTGTTGACTCACAGAGCAGAGACTGAAACCCTCCCCGTGCCACAGGGAGGCGCCTGCGAGGGGCTGGAGCCAGACACCAGGGTGCAGCCGGGAGTCAGGGCTGTGCCCGCGGGAGACTGGTTCTAACTGGCAGCCCCACCTGGGCCACCAGCCCCTGCCTCTCCCTCCCCCCACCTCAGCAGGGACCAAGACCCTGCCCCAGGTAGTTCCCTCAGGACCAGGAATCAGAATCTGTGCCTTGTCACCGCTTGCCTGACTCTTAACCAGAATTTGCATACAAATGGACCCACAAGGACAGAACTTCCCCAGGAGGTTCAAGCTCTGTGACAAGTTACATGTTCCACGCTTCCCAGCAAGTTCAAAGTCACTGACAGCACAGCAACACAGCACAAACACCGAGGACCTCGGCAGCTTCCAATCCCGGGGTCAAAGGTAAATCAGAAACGGGTGCTCACTCTGCCTGGACACGAGCCTCCAGCAAACACCATTGCAGATTCAACTAGTAATGCACCTAGGCCTCGTCCTTTAAAAAACTAGCTCCCGCGAGGTCGTATGAAAGAAAGTGGCATCCTATGGTTATGAGTCCAGGGCATGAGGTGATGACTGGTCACTGCGCCCCACAGCCTGATGCTGCCTTTCTCCGAAGGGTCTGTCGCCACTGACCTCCCGGGAAGAGCCACCAACCGCTGAAGAGGCAGAGGGTTTGCAGCCCTTTCCAGCAGGCGCACACGGGGCAGGAGAGGTGGGGAGTCGGCTCTGAGCAGAAGCGGCAGCTCTGGGGAGCACAGAAACTCCGGGCGGCCAAGGCTCCAGGCGGCCAAGGCTCCAGTGTGGATGTTAAGGTTCTGACCGATGGGCGCCCCTGGCTGGTGGCCAGAGTCTCCCGCTCCCCCAGACAGTCCCGGCCACTGCAGGTAATGGTCTTGCAACCGGAAATGCAGCCACAGTCTCGCCCCACCCAGGACCGTGGTGCCTTTGCCTCTCAGCCTCACTGTCAGGGCCTTCACTCCACACTCCGGACCTGTTCACTCAGAGCCTGTCTCTGGAGCGAGCGCTGGCACCACGCTCGGACCTCCCCGGGCTCCCTCTCCACCTCGGGGTCCCCATGACTCCCACGGCCGCCCTTCCCACAGTGGGGTCTCCACCTGCAATGTGCGAGGCTCGCCGAGTCTTGGGCAGTGTCACACCGACACAGCCGTTTGGCCTGCAGATAATTCCCTGACGCGACGGGATTGGCACCTTTCCCAAACCCTGCACATGCCTGGCACAGAACATGCGCGTAATAGGACCCTCAAAAGGGTCACTGTGCAAACGTAGCGTGGAACGCTCTTTGAGCCAGGGCCACACGCCCTGCAGTCCGAGGCCACGGGACTTCAAGCACAGGCAGGTTCCACCCCTTGGGGCGGGGACTAAGGTGAAGAGGGAGGCGGACTTAGCCCCTGCCACGCCAGACCCGCTCACCCGACCTGCAGAGTGCGGAGGGGGAAACTGGGCGGGTGATGGAGCTACGCTGCTCCCTAGATTTCCTAGAAAAGTAACCATTTCCAGGCATGGAGGGCCCTGGCCCTCAGGAGGGAGGGCCCTGGCCACTTAGAGGGACCGAACCTGGGCGGCTGGAGAGAAAGCCGACCTTCCTTCCAGAGAAAGGGAGCGTCTTACAAGGAGCAGATGAAATCAGAGCGTAGCTACCGCCTGTCCTACAGATGTGACCTGCCTGGGGACCCTGAGTCTCGGCGTTTTCTGGGTCTCTAGGTCCCAGGTGGCCGAGGAGGCTCTGTGGTCCCTTACAGCCCCTTCCCCACCCTCATCACCTCGCCAACTCGAGTCCGTGGGAACAGCCCCTCCCCCTGAACCCCACCCCTGCCCAACTCACCCACACCCCCAGCCCTGGCTCAGTCCCTCCAGACCCGGAGCTCCGCCAGCCAACTGGATAAACTAATTAGTGCTTCCGCGCTAATTAATTTCTGTTGTTTGTGTAAGCTAGGGGATTTCTCTTCTTGTGATGGTCCCTTTAGGTGAGCTTATCTACAAACAAATTAAATCCTGTTTTACCAAATTATACTGAAATGTCAATCAAAGCAAGGCTTAGCAGCATCTTTCCCTGCAGACCCCGGCCCCCAAGATCATCCCCCCACAAGGAAATCTGTAAAATGGAGATAATGTTCCTACTTGACTCGGGTTGTCCCCCTGAAGCTGCGGGAGGACAGACCAGATGGCCCACGAGTGCGGGCGTGACGGCTGTGCTTTCCGTGCACGCCTGGGGGTGAGGGTCGCATCCTCCAGTCTCAGCAGCACCAAACTTTGAGGAAACTCGGGCTGTCGGGACGCATCCAGAATTGATTACTTTCTCAACGTTTACACGGGGTCTCCTTTGTGCAAGTTTAAATCAAAAGCACTCTCACTCTGAAAAGTTAAAATGACAGGAGCTCTTCCATTTCAAGACTGTGGGGGTTGCCTGAGTGCCTGGGTCTCCGCACAGGATTTAGGGGCAGCGTGTGGATTTCTGAGAAGGAAGACCACCGGGACTCGACCGGGGCTCCTCCCCGCAATCACCCGAGGAGTGTAGCCATGCCGCCCGCAAACATGGGGCGTGTCCCTTTCGCTACGTATTCTCTCATTTCCTTCCGTGTAGTTTTACGGTTTTCAGAGCACACATTTCTGTGTTTTTCCGGTGACGCAAAATTTTTCTCCTGGGCTTCTGAGGGGACGGTCCCTGTCCTTGCTCCCCTGGAAAATCCGGACCGTCCGGTGAACTGGCTGCAGCACCCAGACCACCAGGGGCGGCTGTGCGGGGACTGGAGCTGCAGAGCGATGAGAGTCCCCCCACCAAGGCCCTGGGGGAGCCGCGTCTGTGAGACGCCCTGGCCTGGAGCCCCAGGTGGTTTTCAGTAAACCACACTGTAAACGTGGTCAGCCTGTCAGGTCTATAAACACTGTTTTAAGTTGGATTTCTCCTCAAAGCCCAGCAGTTCTGGCGGCTTCTGTTCCAGCAGCCCCTCCAACAGTTCCAACGTTCCTTGTCATGCGGAGAAAGGAGGAGGGTCACCCTCCCCAAGCGCTCAAGTCCTCGTCTCCCCCACCCCCCACCCCTCCACAGGCAGAGCCGCTGGTTAAACACGAGGCAGCATCTCATCCGTTTCATTAGAAACCGATACTCTGAGCGGGTGCTGACAGGGCCCCTGCTCACCTTGGGGGTCGAATCCTTCAAGGAGAACAGAACGAAATTTGCCCCAGTTACGTCCCTACCGTGTGCTCCAAACCATTCACTTTACACCCCATTCAGGGCAGCGCGAGCTCGGTCCAGGGAAGAGAGGGTGGCTTGGTCCACTCATGAGTGGGGACCATTGGGTGACAAGGTGCCATTTAGGGAGGAAATTTTTTTCATGTATTGGTGGCTTCACAACAATCAGAACAGAAGCCCAATTCATGCGACAGGTCTCTCTGAAGGCGGAGACACGGTGGCTTGCGGCCCCTGCATGGCATCTGGGGACCCAGACATTTTCCCAGAACACCTGCCCCGTGTATGGTGTGGCTGTGCCCACATCAGCTCTCCCCCGCAAGACGGCCACAAATCACACACGCTCTTTGGAAAGAGAGAAAGCGGAGGGGACACCTCGGAAGGCGCAAATCACGGAGACAGGCCTGCGGGACGAAGCCACACCGCAGGTAGACGGGGCACGGTTTCCAGGTGACAGGACACGGGCTGTTCACAGGCTAGTGCCCACTTCTGTCCTCCCGCCAGGGGCTCCGCCTCAGAGGACGGTTCCTCGGACTTGAACTTCTCTGCTACCCACAAATTCTTTATCTTAATTCCCAGCAGATGGTGTGATTTTCTTTCTGCTTCCTGCAGCGTGATAACCTATGGCTCCCCTCCCCGCCGCCGTTCGCCCGCACGTTTCCAGAGCCTCGGGTCCTTCCCCCAGCGGTGGCGCTGGCTGCGTCCCGTGTGGCTGCAGGTTCCACTCGCTTTGCTTTTCTGAGGATTTCTGTGCGCCTGAGCGACAAGTGGGCAGCAGCAACAGCAGCAGATGGTTTGCGATTCACGAGAGAATATTATTTGTAATCCAAGGCTAATTAGAAAGTCTTGATAGTCGCAAGAGCAGCAAATGTATTCACTCAGTCTCGTGGGCTCACTGCGCGCCGCCTGTGCGGGGTGCTGACTTGTTCCGAGGTGCCAGATACGCGCAGTCCGTCGTTTCCTGAGCTGCCCTCGTCAGTGAGTGGGGGCGCTTAAGGAAACGGATCTGTCCTAAGAGCAACAATAATGCACTGACAAGGGACACACCTACCAGGAAATGGTGGCCATCGCCATGAAGAACACTCAGAGTTCGCACTGGTGTCAGATGAGGAGTTCAGTAAATTAACAGACAGGAGAACACTGGGAGAAAAGAGTCAGTGTCGTGCATGTGGTCATTCTTCCTGAATGTTGCCCTTTTATGTGCCCTAAACCAGTCAAATCTCCTGTCACAGGATGAAGGTAAGTCTTGACAAAATGGTGCTGAAAAAATAAAGGTGTAAGAAAGTTTCTTAAGGCAAATGCCATCGGGTGGGATGCCAGGTGCAGCCAACCGTCCTTGGAAACCCAGATCTAAGTCACCACCTCCAGGCAGCCCTCCATGATGGCACACTTTTGCCTAACTCAGGTCATAGTGTGTTTTATACCATCGGCCTCTAAACTACCCTGCAAAGTGCAGGGATTTCCTGCTTCATCTGTTCATGGCCAGAGCTCTGGGGCACAGAAAACTGGTACAAACTGCAGACACGAAATAAATCTTTGTTACAGGAGGGAGGGATGTGGAAAAGCAGAGGGAGGTGCTGTCTGCAGTACAATCTGAACACACCTGGTCACGTCCAGGTCTCGGCCGGGAAGGACGGCAGGTGGTCGCGCTCTCCCTTCAGAGACAGAGCCGCACTCGCTGGCGCTCTCCCCGCCCAGAGCTGGCGCAGCTGGAGCTCGGTCCCTTCTTTCTCTGACCCGGTGACAGTGCCCAGAGGCGACCGGCCTCCACCTTCTACGAGACCTGTCACTGGAACAAAGTTCTTGCGAATCTGCCTGTTCTCGTAGCTGTTGTACACACAGTCCAACCGTTTCATTTGTGGGGAAAACAGCCAGGCTGCCTCGGGCTGTCACTCAGGGCCCTGGAGCCTCACAACGGCAGATCGTCGCCGTAACACAGCCCCCGTGATGTTTAACATGCAACATGCACGCTGACTGCACTCCAGGCTTCTGCGTGGCTTTGAACCAACTCAGATACGAGTAAACACCGCTGGCTGGAGGGCCTCCTGCCGAACAGGAGGAGGAGGAGCCGCTCTGTATCCCCAACCCGTCCCCCCAAAGCCTTTCCTTTGAAGCCTGGGGACCGAGCCAGCAGAAGAGGGGCAGACGTCCCCCGAAACAAAGTTTGTATGTCTGACGCCCCCTCCTCCCTCAGAAAAGCTTAGCGACACTCACTCTCCACAGGCACAAGTCCAAGCATTTTCTCGTGGACTTGGCCACTCAGGGCCCGCCCTCTGGGCCTGCCAACAGTTTCTGGTCCCCACGACCCCGCCTCCTCTGCATCCGTGCTGGTTCCCCTCCCTCCCTGTCAGTCACTGTGAACGCACGAGGGTGTGCGAGGTGCAGAGAGCACTGGGGGCCCTTTCGGTGACACAGGAGTGAGGGTGACAGAGGGAGGTGCCTCTCCTCCTGCTCTTCACTAGAGGATGAACCAGGACTCGCAAGGGCCAGCCCAGAGCCCAGGACACTCACAGGGGCCCAGTGCCCGGGAGCCGAGCAGCTGGGCGACCTCAGTTTCCAGGGATGTGGCACCAAGAATCAGAGGCGTGTCACAGGCCGGGGGCTGGGAGGGCACGGAGCGGCAGAGACCTCACGCCCTGCTGGTGGGACGCAGCGGGACAGCCACCCCGGGGACCGTCTGAGGGTTCTCACGAAACCAACCCTGCTCTCAGCCTCCATCAGCCACCACACTGTCTGATATTGACTCTGAGGAATCGGAAGCACAAAACCTGCACAGCTGTGCACCACAGCTTGCCCCAGAACGGCCACAGCTGGGAACCAACCGGGACACCCGTCAGTGGATGGCGAACAAACCACGGTCCTTGCAGACAGTGGGACAGTGTCAGCACTGAGAACAGATGAGGTCTCCAGCCGGGAAGACACGTGGGGGAACCTGACATGCATGTGGCTAAGTCAAAGGGCCAGTCTGAAAAGGCCACACGCTGTGTGACTCCAACCATGTGACATGTGAAGAAGGCGAGACTTTGGGGACAGTGACAGATCAGGGGTTGCCGGGGTTGAGGAGAAGGGTGGACAGGGGAGCCCAGAGGGTTTTCAGGCCATGAACCTGGTCTGTGAGATGCTATGATGATGGACACATGTCACCATCACATGTCACATGCCACAGAATGTACAACACCCAGAGTGACCCGGATGTCACCTGTGGACTCCTGTGACGCTGACGTGTCAGTGCAGGTTCGTTGGTTGTGACAAGGGTCCCACCCGATGGGGACACTGGTGCGGGGGAGGCTGTGCCTGAGGGGAGGGGCACAGGTGGGATACCTCTGTGTCCTTCCCTCAGTTTTGCTGTGAATCCGACGCTGCTGTGAAAATAGTCTCGGCTGGAAAAATGCACCAAGCGTCTAAGACTAGAAGTCACATCAGAAACCATCTCCTCCCTCCTCTGGAGACGCCCCCCGACCCTGGACAGCTGGGGCTGGGCCCTGACCCCACCCCCCTCCCAGGAGGCTGCCGCAGGGCAGGGCCATGGGGGGGCGGGAGGAGGGCCTTCTGGGTGGCCGGGTGGGGGGAGGCTGTGCACTTTGAGGAGCGGCTGTGGCGGCTGCTGGCCCTTGCCACGCCCCAGGCCCTGAGGCAGAGGTGTGTCCTGGCCTCACCCTCAGTCACTGCTCACGGAGGAGGGCAGGAGGGGAAGGCACCTTGGTGGAGCACCGATTCTCTGCTTGGAGCCCACAGCCGACCCGCCCCTCAAGGGCAGAAATAAGCAGCAACAGCAGAAAAATGAACCAGCAGCAGCAGGTCAGAGTCGCCCCGAAGCCTCCGTCCCACCAAGCCCGGACACAGCTACAAAATAACCGCTGCTCCCGTCAGTCCGCGCCCCCCGCCCCCCGGCTCCCCGAGTTCGCGTGTCTTCCGAGAGGACGAGATCGAAGGTCACGGACTGTTCGCCTCCCTGAGGCGCATCCAGCCCAGCACGGCCACGCGCGTGTCCCGGAGGCGGGAGCTCTGGGCACTCACGGCCCAGGAGGGGGTGGTAAAGGACTCGGCAAGGCGGAGCAGAGGACGGTCGGACTGTCCCAGCCACGCTGTCCCCCAGGAGCAGGCGGAGGGGGCGATGATGAATAATCGTCCGGTGGGGATGGAAACACCATGAATCATCACAAGCAGCTGCGAGTGGCCGTCCTTGAGGAAGGAGGCGCTGCACCAGCACCGAGCACGGACGCAAGGGGCCGGCGCAGCTGGGGCTGCCTGGTGGCAGAAGGTCAGACACGACGCTGCACTGAGACCTGCAGGGGATGGTCACCCAGGAGGGTCTCTGAGCAGAGTCAGGTCACCGTGTCTGCACGTGGCCGCTGACGGGTCCCAGCACCCATCCCACGGCCCCGATCCCCGTGGGCCCCTCCAGCGGTGCTCCCTCCCTGGGCTGCCGTCTCAGACCCTGCAGCCCCCTTGGTGTCTCTGAAAAGCGGCTGCACGTGAACTCGCACCAACTCAACAGAGCGCCACGTGCCACGCACCATGAGGACAGACTGGCTGCTGCCACCCAGCTGTCCCAGTGGGGCCGTCACAGAACTTCCGCAGCCCCCAATGTTTTCTCTGTGCCCGTCCAAATCCAGTAAAAGCTCACATTTTCATGGGCCTTTGCCACCGAGAGTGTCCGCACCAGGGGGCCCGACCTGCCGGGCAGCGGTCACAGAGCCCGGGGAACCCGGGCCACCAAACACAGCTGTGCCTGGCCAGCAATACGACTCCGTTCAGGCCCCAAGCCAGTTCTGAATCCAGGAGTGGGGCGGCCTGACGCCGCCCCGCCTGCGCGGGAGGGAGACCCAGTCTCATTTTGCCACAAAGATCCGGGGACCGCAGATGAATGTGATGTGTCCTCTCACACGGGTCCTCAGAACAGGGAGGATGGACGTGGTGGTCCCTGCTCCGCCCCCCGCTAGGGACACACAGGGGATGTGGGTGTGCTCCCACCCCAGCAGAGAGGCTGCGTGTGGACCAAGCAGCTCACTCACCACAGACCGAGAGGTTGAGGCAGAAATCCTCTTGAGCTGAAGGTCCACCCCCACCCCACCCCCCGTGAGGGAGCAACTCGTGGCCAGGGTCCGCAGGTGGCACTCGGCCAGGCTGGGAGAAAATGGCACGTGAAACGCCCTTCTCACCGGCCGCCTGGATTACCCTGCAGGGCTGACGCCCACCAAAAATGTGCACATCAGTCAACGCCTCCTGAACAGGGAACAGCGAAGCCAGGTGCTGGGAGTACAGGGAAGATCCTGACGTCATCCGCCGCAGGCTGGGCACGGGCTCCGGCCACACTGGCCCTTGGGGTCGCTGTCCCGTCCCTACAGCCCCAGGCTGTCTCCCCTCAACAATGTGGGTTCGCACATCTTGCATGCTCACGGACTGAATGACGTGACCAAGCACCGTTCATTTCAGTACAGATGCCTGCGGACAGGACGATGCCCCACACGCTATCCACACACAGACACACGGCCTTATGTTCAATGACAGAAACGAGGACTCGGTTTGCTCTGGTGGCCGAGGCTGCCCTAGAAGGGCAGGAGGGAGTTTTCTGGAGGGTGGACGGCGTCCATCCCCTGGCCACAGTGTGCGGGCGTGGGCACATGCATCCCGGTGCCTGGCCAGGTCACTGAGTCTAAATTCTGCACCAATAGAAGAGAACCTTTCTGGTTTCATAAAAAATAAATTATGATTTGCATCCTCATTAGCTTGGGAAAAAATAAAATTTGTGTGACAGAGAGCACATTTCCGTTGTGATGTATTTATTCGGCGTTGGGCACTGGACGGAAACGTGAGGCGAACACTCAGCAGCCGTGTGCAAGGACATCTGCACGCCAGTGAGAACAGACAGACGAAGCCCTCACTCCGACTGCCTGGCACCAAACCCCAGACGCCGTCGCTGCGTTGGCTCAGACCAGCGTCCGTCTCTCCAGGGACGGGAGGGCCCTGCGGCCTGCGTGCGAGGCACGTGTTGCTCCCACATAACTGGTCATGTATGTTGGATGCTTTTATTGTATTCTTGCCACCGCTGGGAACACATTTAAGGGTGCATTATAGACACACAAGTATTTTTACTGTGGAGTAAGGAAAAGTACACTAATTGTATAAAAACATTACAAATCGCTGCAAGTATCTATCAACACAGACATTGGAACTGGACGTATGTTTTAAAGGCAGGACAGCCCCCTAGCCGGGCGGCTCCGAGGGACGGAGCGCTGTTCCGTGCACCAAAAGACGGTGGGTTGGCTCCCCGCCCGGGGCACCCACAGGATCACCCGATCGCCGTCTGTCTGTCTGTCTCTCTCCCTCTCTCCCCACTTACTCTCTCTCTCAAGTCAATGATCATCCCTGCGTGAGGACTTCGAAATGTTGCAATTGTGTCGCACAGACACATGGGCTTGTTCAAAATTCTGAGGCACAAGAGGGTTGATGTGATTCTGCAGGACCACGTTTGTCTCACCCTCCTGAATCAAAAAGGAAGTTACTGTGTTAATTCTCAGTACTAACGACACTAAATGAATGCAAACAAAGTAAACGGTCAGGGAGGGTCCCACCTGCCACGCAGCAGCGGCGTCTCTGCTCGGACCCACCAGCGCCTTGATTTCAGGGAACGAGACTGGCTGTCCATCCATCCGGGTGGGTGGCGGCCTGAGGGAGCTACACAGGTGTCCTGCCTCAGCCACACCTGGGCCAGGGAGCTGCCTCCAGTTCTCGGCAGCGTACAAGCTGGTGCTGAGCACAGCCACCCCCAAAATTGAATTTTGTGAACTCACAAGCCAGTGAATCCCATTAAGAACGAAGGTGCGCCACACTAGAGTTCACCACGCCAACACGCTTACATTCACTTCTGCCCGAGCCCCAGAGGGTGCAGGCTGAGCCCCCTGCCACACTGACACGGCTCAGGGGCCGAGGTGCCAGCTCTGCAAGCCTGAGCGCTCGGTGGCTGAGGGCATGTAGGGACACCGGCCGAGTCCGTCTGGCCCCTCCAGGGGCCACCATAGCCTGTCCTGCGGGCCCCAAGTCTGTGCGGCTCCGAGAGACAGGGAGACTCCTGAGTGGGCACCGGTGCACCATGTGCTGCTTCTCCCATCGGGAAATTAATTCCCTGCTGGCCACGCCCCGATGCCCCGTGGGGTTTGAGGATGGAGTCAGCTGCCTCCCAGCTCTTGGGTCGGGTCTGTTCCAGCTGCCGCATCTGTCACAGATGCTACTACCGGCCGCCCCGCACCGTGGTTGCCTAGCAACCTGCCTACACTGCGCCAGCGATCGGCTGCCTTCAATGCCCTCCTGCCTAGGAAGCTCCTTGGAAAGCCCCGCTGCCTGGGTTCAGGAGGAATGTCCTGAGGCTGCTGAGTGACCCTGGGCACTGGGAAGCGGCCCCTCCCTTGCCGTCTGCCCCTGTGGGGGGGAGACGCCCCTCACCCAGCCTGGCCTCACCTGGGACCAGACGCCCTGTGCCTCCCAGAGCCAGAGAGGCAACCCCTCCGGGAGATGCTCAGAGCCAAGAAGAAACGAGGCTGAAGGGGGGACGATTCATGCACATACACGCTCATGCTCACACACATACATGTCGCACATGTATATCACACACACACATGCTCACGCACATGCTCAAACACACCCACGTGCAGCTCGGACACATCCACGGGCAGCTGTCCAGGAACCATTTGACAGGCCAGTGGGTGCAGGCCGGGCAGGGGACACACTGGCACCCCGGGGACTCTGTGGGGCAGGCTCAGGAAGGCCCCCAGGGAGTCGGATGGGAGCTGAGGCACAGTGTCCAGGGGCACTGAGGCCCCAAAGGGCGAGGTCCTGAGCACCAGAGGGCGGAGAAATTGGGGGTCATACCAATGACCCAATTCCCCCCAAGATTAGGAGAGGCCACCGAGGAGTTTAAGACCAAGGACCCGGGGCAGGTGTCCTCGAGGAAACCCAGCTGCTCTCCTTTCTCCTTCACAGTGAACGCCGTTCGGATGGTGTGGGAGGCTGTGGATTTGCCCCAGGTGTGCCGACACGCTTCCCTGCCTGTCCCTACTGCACCACACGGAGACAGAGCCGCACGCAGGCCTCGCAAGCCTGTGGGGCAGGGGAGACCACTTTCTGCACCAACGTGGCCCTGCGGGCTCTCGAGTGACGGACGGACAGAGGGAGACGCCTCGAGACAGAGAAGAGTGCAGGTCGGTGCTGTTGTTACAGGTGTTCAGCTCACCCTGCTTTCCGACTCGCACCTGGGCTTCGCGGTGTGTCCCTGCCACGCCCCCCCTCGCCCCCAGCTCTGGGGCAGAGCCAGTCACACGGCGTCTCCAGGGCTGGCTCTCCCCGTGGGAGAGCGCTCTGCCATTTGGGAGCGTTACCCCCTAAAAGCCTCACAAATGAAGCAAACAGAAAGGAAACTGATAGGCGGTAAAGGGGAGGCTGCCAGGGAGGCGGGAGTTCGGTGCGAACTCCCAGTGAGAGCCTGTGACGCATTGGATCGGGGACATCACCGCCCTGAGCGCTGAGGCCCTCGGCGTTCGGACTGAACCGAAAGGAGAACACAACCGAGGCTCAGCATCAGCAGCGCAGCTCCGAGGCCGACCAGACAGGGTGGCGGTAACAGCGGACACAGCCCTGGCGATGAGGCAGGCGGTCATCCCCACCTCTCCGTGACCGACAGGCACCCAAGACGGGCAGGACGAGCCATTGGGGCCGGTGCCTCCGACGCCACTGGGTCCACGCCACCACCCTTCCCACCGACCCCAGCCACCCACCACCCAGCTACGGGTTTTCTCACACAGCGGCCTGTATTCAAACCTGAAACACCAAGGTCGCAGCGCCAGGACTGAAGGTCAGGCTTCCGCTCAGCCAGACATTTCCGAATAACAGCAACCACGGGTGCGATTCCGCGCCTCGGAGTCCCGGAGGCTGAAACACGACGTGTCATTTCCACTGAAGAAAGAAAGGGAATCGATTCTGAAGACGGTGGAAAGGACCCCGCCCCCCAGCTGTGCACCAGGCAGCACATGCAGGTGCTCCCGTCCACCCAGGGGCCGCAGGACGCAGGCCTGCACCGGCGCGGGGATGGCACAGTCCAGAGTCCAAGGTCAGGGCGCCAGAAACTGCAGTCACTCACGCAGGGTGTGAAAGGCACGGCCAAAGGCACGGCAGAGGGCTTAGCATCAAAGTCACTGTCCTCCACTGCAGACACAGCCCGTCATCCCGCCCCACCAGACAACCCTGAGGGACACCCGCCAGAGAGGTGTTTGCCCCGCGACAAAGCTACCGAAGCTTCCGTTTGTTCTCGTGTCCTCCTGGTCTAACTGACCAAAGCAGTAGGTGTGACTCACCATTAGTGCAAGTTACTTGCATGTAAAATTGCTCTCATTCCAAATGAAAGCAAAGAAAATTCATCAGAAAAGAAACTGTCTAAAATACTCTGTTAACCGCGTTCTTTCTTCTCATTTCTGCTCCCTGGCTTGCTTCTTTCCTTCTTCCTTTCTTTCTGCTTCCTTTTTTTCAAAAGGTGTCTTTAAAAACCAAAGCCCAGGACAAACGGTGCCCCAGGGTCGCTGCACTGAGGAAGATCGCAGACGCTCCCACGAGGAAGAGACGGCGACCGTGCGGCCGATGCCGGTGAGAACGGACCCACAGTGGTCACCGCACGACAGGAGTGGATCAGATGGGTGCCAGGCACCCCGCACGCCGCACCTTCCTCCGTGTCAGCCCCGTCCCCGCGGAGCCGGAGAGAACGGAGGATGGACCCCAGAGCCCACTGAACACATGCCCTTGGGGTCCACGTTTCCCGGGAAAACTGTGCCACCGAGACAGGTCTGGACCACGTCATGATGCTCCGTGACACGGGTGGCCGCAGACGTGTGCCCGGAGCGGCCGGTGCTGAGACCACACACTCAGCCTGGCAGCACCAGACAGGCCCCGTGGGGACAGCCTGGTTCTCATTCAACCAGGTCACAACGTGCTTGGCTCCCAGCTCTCACCGAGTGTCTCTCCGTCCGTCGGTTCTCTCTGCCGCAGGCAAAGAAGGGAGAAGCAGGCGAGCGAGTTCCATCGGAAGGAGGTGCGTCAGCTGTTGGGGACCCTGAGGCGGAGGGAGGGTCTGGGGCCCAATCCACACCCTGAGAGTGGCAGCGGCCGCCGCCCGGGCTGACAACTCGTGACAGGGAGGACACCGGCACCCGCGTGTCCACAAGCGTGACGCAGCTGTGCGCGCCACTCCGGAGGCAGGTGAGCTCTGACGTGAGTGCAGCCACACCAGGAGCCTGGCTCTCCCTTTGGAGGAAGGTGGCGACTATCTAGACGTGCCCTGAAGTAGGACTGGTGACCGTCTGCTCCCGGGGAGAGGGACCGGCCATCCTGCCTGCGCGTCCACGCGTGGCCGGAGCGCCGAGACCCCTCCCTGCAGACGCCAGGGCAGCAGGTGGAGACAACCCGGAGGGAGGAAGTGTTTCCCACACACCACGCCGTCCACAGCAAACCACCCCCTTTTCGTAAAGGCAGTGTAAGGATGAGTCAAGGAGGCAAGTTTCATGTTAAGTTCCCTCAAATGGCTCGAGTGTTTGCAAGAGCCGAACGCACCGCCAAGAAGAGCGTTGGAGTGGGCAGGCTGCCACAGTTGGAAACGAGCTGGCCCGCCAGAGCCGTCCTCTCAAAATCGAGGGGAGAGCGGGGGGTGGCCACTGCAGGGGACGCAGCCAGAGCTGGCAGAGGCGGCGTGGCATGGGCTCGCTCCGCCTGGCTCAGGGCGTCCCCAGGCACGCGGACCCCCCGGGAGGAACACTGCTGTACGGCGGCACTCTCGGACAGGGCAGCTCCTGAGGGGCGGGGCGGGGCCTGCCCAGGGCCGCAGATCGGACCGTCCATCCTTCCGTCTGTCCCCCCGGGCCCCTCGCCACGCTCTGTCCTGCGTGGCAGTGTCTGCCCTCCGCGCTACGGGCCCCACAGGCCTTGTCTGATCTGCCGCTACCTCTCTCCCGGCTCTGCGTCCCCTGCAGTGGCGGGGGGTGTGAGCCGCTGAAACAACTGTGTCCAGGAGGAGGACACAGGAGACGGCACCCTGTGTGTGAGCAGTTCAGACTTGCCCCCCGAGACGCGCCACTCTGGTCTGGGGAACGGCGAAGAGAGCGCCCCCCGAGCCCCTCACTGCCCTAGACGGGGCTCCCAAGGAAAGCCACAGTGACCACCCGCACCAGCCAGGGGAGGAGGCTGGACGCTGGCCGGCCCCTGACAGGACTCGCACAACTTACAGGTGTTAGAAACAGCGCTTACAGAATCAAAACACCCAAGTCCAACTGGAAACATATGTCCAGAAGACCAAAAATGGCAGTGTTGCAATTACACGAAGACTTCTGGGAAAACAAAAGTCACGCATGCTCCCTGAGTAAAGCAAACACATGTGTGCAAAAAAAAGTGCCCCAAAGAAGCAGAGATAGCCAGAAAAGGCTTGAATACACACGCACCTGTCTCGGAAACCAGAGTGGGCTCTCAATCCGGGAAAGATAAAAAATGAACGGTGACACTGCTGAGACTGGGTGACAAAGGCACTCAGACTTCCCCTGGTGACCAAATCCAACCCAGCGGTCAGAAGAGTAATTTGCCTGCATATGCCATGACCCTGAAAACTTTGTAACATCTGATTTATTGCATTACCTCTACTCAGTTATTCTAATGAGATAACCAGAAACGAAGTCAAAGGTTTGTGTTAAAAGAGGCTGATGGCAACTGCAGTAATGGTAGGTTTTACACCATAGGGCAACCTTCCCTGGCTGGGTTGCTCAGTGGGCTGGGCATCGTCCCGCAAGTGGAAAGGCTGTGGGTTCAATTCCTGATCCGGGCACGGGCCTGGGCAGCAGCCGCAGTTTCTGGTTGGGGTGTGTGTTGAAGACAACCAATTAATGTCTCTCTCTCTCCCTTCCCCCTTGGTCTCTCCCTAAAAAGCAATGAAAAAATAAAAACCAGAACAACCTAAGTGTTCGATTATGCAGATACCGTCTAAATTAATGAAGATCCATTCATGGGGCAAGACAAGCCAGTCTGTTCCCTCGATGATTTCGGAAATATTAAAGGAAGACAAACATGTTAACCGCAGGGCGTTGGAGGCAGGAAGCGCAGAACTGGCTGTGGCCCACCTGCCGTGGGTGTGCGTGTGCGTGTGCATGTGTGTGTGTGTGCGTGTGTGTGCGCATGTGTTTGTTGCACAGGAGTGTGCAAACAGCAGGAGAAAACAGGAGGATTCATGTCAGGTCGATAGATGATTATCTCAGAAAGTAACGTTACCCATTTTTTTGTACTTTATTTAACCTTTACTGTCCTTTCTACATTACTCTTTAGTCCCCTTACCTACAGTTCCACATTTGTGTCATGTTTAAGCTACGAAAACCGTGGTGCCAAACTGCACACTCGGTAACACGCTGTATTCTGTCAGGGTCGCCCACGATCCCCCACTCTCCACCTGACCCCCCCCCCACTCCGCTTCTGAGGAAGCTCCACATTAAGAGCTCCACCATCCTCTCCCCAAACGCCAGGCCCGCAGCCCCGGGCCGTGCACCCACCTGGGGTTTCCAGAAAGGGGAGAGAGCCCCGGCCTCCTCCTGGGCTGAGCCCTCCCAGCCTGGGGCCACAGGAGCGGAGCTTCTCCAGCCTGGCCTCAGGGCTGCGCAGAGGCATCGGCCAACGGGGCACACCTGTGACAACCGGACACCAGGAGGTGCCAGAGGTGGGGAGGCTGAAGGGGAAAACCCCTGCCCACCAGCCCCTGCACGGAGAGAACACTCCCGAAAAGGAAGAGGGAGACAAGGCGTTCCTGGGCAAAGGAAAACGGAGGGAGCGTGTGGCTGACAGAGGCACACTGAAGCCACAGCCCCCAAACCCGGGCACTTCTCCGAGGAGAAGGGACAGGCTCCCAGACAGGCGCAGGACAAGGTACAAACGAGTGGGGAGCTGCGGGAGGAGAACTCGGGGCTGAGTGCATACAAGGTAACACTAGCTGTGGGAAGGGCCGGGGGCACTGTCTTCCCGGGTTTACAGACACGGGCGGGATCTAAACTGTGACAGACTTGCACAACGGGAGGCGAGTGCGAGGTCGTGGCGTGTGGTACAAAGTGATCCGAACACTCCGTTTCTGCCGGTGACCATGGTGGTTGTGATGGAAGCTGCCAGAACTGCCACAGGGTGTGCAAGGAGTTGAGAGGAGGGGACGGGGAACCAAAATAAACCAGGGCTCACAGAGCAGAAAGGAGGAAAGACTAACCAGTGAGGAGATGCTGCAGACAGACCAGGACCAGGGAGGCGGCAGAGCTGACCTGCCTGCATCACGAGGGCCACCTGCCACAGACGGCCTGGCTGGAATAAAGGCCACAGCAGGCGTGTGCGGGGTGCGGCTGGCAGACCAGAGCCTCGGAAGGCAGCCGTGAGCTGTGTGCAGAGACGCACTCTGCAACACGAACTCAGAGAGCTGGCTGGTTCAATGTCAGACAATGTGGATTGTGAAGCCGCAAATCACTGAGAGAGGGAATTTCCTGAAGATAAAAGGATGCATTTTCCCGGAACGTAGAGGGACCTAAATCTACATGTCATTATGTTACTCCAAAATTTAAGCAGCAAAAGCTGACAAGCCTCTAAGAGACAATGAAGAAATCCAGATCTATCTGACAGATTAATCAGAAAATGACAGCAAGCATTTGAATGAGAGGATTCGTAGCCTTGGGCTATCGATCGTGCAGAACCCAGAATCCGAGAGCCAAGCAGTCCCATCCCCCCAACCGCACACGGAGCGCCTGCCAAGGTCGGCGTCTGCCGTGACTTCGCCGAGTGCCAGCGCAGGTCGAATGGCTGGGCACGCGCAGAGGAAGCCCCCTGACCCTGCCGAATGGAATCTGAACTCAGTGACAAGACAGATAAGTAGGAAGTGGCCAAGTAATTCAAAATTCAGTAACATACTTCCAAAAATTCCTTGTCCAGGGAGAACTGAATGAAAATAAGAAGACACTTTGCGAATGGTGTTCGTGCAAGTGTTACCAAGACTACACATAAGAAACACCTGCAGACTTATATGCATTAGAGACCAAAGGTCAGTGATTTTACTCCATGTCTCAGAAAGTTAGATAAAATAGAATGTAAAAACCAAATGGAAAATAATTGAGACAAAAGCAGAAAGTAGTTAAACAGAAAAAAACAGTGCTGAGGAAAATCAACAACCAAAAAATTGGTTTTCTTTAAAGACTAACAAAATTCATAAACCCCTATTGATGCTAATCAAGAAGCGAAACATAGAAGGCTTAGAGCAACCACATCGGAAATGGAAAACGAAAAGCCTACAGGCATCGGAAGATTTTACAGGGCCAGGTGAACAGCAACTTCACGTCACAAATTTTTAAGTTAATTGAAATGCAAAAATTCCCTCGACAAACACAACTTATGATTGCTACAAGAAGGAATAAAAATGATCAACAATCCTACATCTAGGAAAGAAATCAAATCTGGAATTGTAAATCTTTTCATAAAAGAATCAGCAGAGGCAGATGGCTTCCCCAGAAACATTTCCAATGTTTTAGAGACCAAATAATACTAATTACACGAACTCTTTAGAGGAAAAAAAGAACACTCCCCAATGTGTTTTGAGGTCAGATTAATGTCAATTCCAAACCAAAGGCATCAGGCAATCTGTCGTGAATGTACTTGCAAAAGCACTAGGCCAGGCGTTAGCCAACACTAGGCAATATTTCAAGTGGATCAACAGCCCAAAATACAGTGCTTGTTTCATGAATGCAGATGTGGTTTATTGTTCAAACATTAATAGGCACCAGATAAAAAGAACACAGAAAAATCATGTGACTGTTTTCGTAGAAATGCATTTGATAAAATTCAATTTAGGAAACACATTTTAAGCAGACAAGAAGTAGAAAGGAAGTTGCTTCACCTGGTAGGGGTGGGCACAGGAAGTCACGTTCGCTTGGCGCGTTGCCGCACACACCACAGCACCCTCAGCTCCAGGCCACATCGTGCGTCCAATCCCTGGGACCCTCGGCCTCTTAACTGAAGAGCTGTCCCCTTGACTGGCATCTCCACATCCCCCTCCCCCTGCCCCTGGTCCCACAAGCGGCTGTCTGCCCCTAGGAATCCGGCTGCTGTAGACCCCGCGTGTCCGTGAGAACGGAGTCGTCCCCTCCCTCTGTCCCACGCTTCTCCCTCAGCAGAATCCCGGGTCCCCCCACGTTGTGACAAGCGGCCAGATGTCATTCCTCTTATGGCTGAGCAGTGTCCCGCTGGGCATCTATTCCACACGCCCACACTTTCATTTTACGTGGCCAACAGCTAGACTAACACTGAAAAGGAATCCAAGAAAGCTTTCCATGCGGAGGCACTGAAACCCTTGGGGAAGGAAATACTTTAATGGCTGCACTGGAGAAAATGGAAAGTTTCCATCAAACTAAAGTGAAGAGCAGTGGAGTCATTTCGCCGGAAGGCTCTTTGGCCCTAAAGATCGTAATCAGAGTTTTTAATCAGACAGAGTCTTTCCCGTCAGTTCATTAAAACCCCATTTTAGATTCCTTGCCCTAAACTGCCCCGCTCACTTCAGCGTGGTTAATTCGAGTGTCAGTGTCCAACACTGGTGATGCTGAGGGGGAGTCTGACTCGGGGACGGCATCGGCTGGTCAGCAGTGACACGTGCACCCCGAGGCTCAGGGTCGGAGGGCCGCACGCAGCCCCTGCTCCACCCACAGCCGGCTGGCAAGCTGGGCAGGGCGGGCTCGGTCCAGAACCTGGGTCTGACCGACTTGGACTCAGTGTTCCAGGAACTGAGTATATAGTAGGTGTCACTCAACATCCCATTTAAAAGTTTTTTAAAAAAGGAATTTGGGGAGTTACATATGAACGTGCGTTTCTCATCATCACACCTACTGACAACACGTAGAGAATTATGACCACCTCGTGAGGCTTCATGCTTTTGCAGAAAATCATCTTCATAATCGTCTAAGAACCTTGTTCCACCAGAAACAAGTATGTTGCCAAGGAAGACCACCTAGTCAGCACTGACGGCCAAAGAGCCTCATTCATTTGTCTGGGCGGCAGTGACCCTGACCTCTCACCCTCGGGACAGCTGAATGGCATGGGGCAAGGTGTGGGACACCATGTGGCTCCATGTGTCCCCCAGACCCCATCAGGGCCCCCCACAGGCCGGGGGCCGTGCTTGGCATCGGCTATAAAACAAGCTGAGTGTCTAAGGGACTCTGCAGTGAACACTGCCAACAGCAAAGACGACGGAATTTAAAAGTCAGTTGTCAAAAATCGCTGTTTCTGCAGTTTCCGTTTTAGACATTGCGGTCGCCCACAGTGGTGACATCTGGATGTCACAGTAAACACAATGAAAAAGTCACTTGTTCTAATGAACTGAGGTACTGCCCTCCCGACCCCATGCGGGCGCGGCCCCTCTCTGAGTTCTAGTCCACCTTGACAGGTGAGTGCAGCCAGCAGCTTGTGGTGCGGCCAAGTTCAGGTACGGTTGGCATGCTCCGCATCACTGCCGTCTGCCTTCCAGGCAAATGTGCAGAGACTCCAAATAAAACATCAGTCAGTTAAACCCAGTACGTTGTGATGGTCCATCCTGATCAAAGGGGTCCACTCCAGAGTGGACACACGATTCCCCGTGGACAATGGATCGGCATAATTGATAAATTCCAGGGGAAGACCTCGCTCGCCCTTATAACGGATGCGCCCCAAGGAGCCTAAAGTGTATGACAAGCCCTCGATAAAAACCCTTCACCGCCCGGAAATCAGGAAGCTGCCTTTAACATCAGGCAGTCTCACCACTGCGACACAGCAAAGCATTACATTTCGCGTGAAGCAGTGTGGAGGGTGGGAGCCACTCACTTCCCTAGAAACGCATGTGTGCACACACAGACACACACACACACACACACACACACACACACACACGTGGCCACGCCCTCCCGCTGATGCCCAGAGAGGCTGCAGAGGGGACGCGGAGATCCAGGGGGAACAGCTGAAGGTGGACTTTGGGCACCTGCTCACCATGACTCGCTGAGCTCAGGTGACACACCTCACACACACCGAGCGTATCTGGGGTTAGTGGCGATGACGGCCAGCCACCCAGGAGGCAGCCACTGTCACCTCATTTTACAAAGGGGGGGTCCGCAGCTCAGAGAGCTCTTGGCCTGGTGACTTCAGGTTCACACTCTCAGCCATAAATTGGGATGCACCGTGAGGGGCGCCGCCTGCACAAGAACACTGCAGTCCTGGGGGAACGGCGGCATCCCTGTTGCGGTGCAGAAGGGCATGCACACACGTGCACATGCACATGGGAAACACGGAGTGTGCCCGGAACTCAAGCCCCCTGTGCTCCCAGTCATGGGCGCCACCGTCCAGCTGCTCTGAGAAAAGGAGGCCAGAGTGCAATCACCAGATCAGGCGCTGTCCTGCCCAGGGGTGCCGGCCACACCTTCGGGTGAGGCGCCCGTGAGGAGCTGAGCCCCCGAGGCGCTGGGTCAGGGCGGCATCACCGTCTCTGGCGGCGGTTCCGGGAATTTCATTAGAATTGCAGCTTTAAGTGTGAGCGGCAGGGCTTTCCTCAGTTCTGAAACAGCATAACATTGCCTTTGATTTTTAATCAATTTTACTTTTTCAAAGCTGTCTTAAACACACCACTCCAATTTCCCTGTCGGTGCAGGAAGGCCAGCCGGCCCCCGAGGTGCCACCCCCAGCCCTTTGGGATCCTGTCACGCAGCTGCCCGAGTGCCCCACGGCCCTGTGGGGGCGCCAGCCTTGCTGGGTCCACACGCGCACACCGGGCAGCCCCACTCACGCTCAAGCTCGTGTTTGTAGGGCCACAACCTGCATGGGGTTTGTTCCCGACATGGACTGACCAAGCCTGCAAAGCGTGGATCTCCAACTCCAGAAACAAGCAGACTGTAACATTCTCTTCTCAGAGGAAGACTTGGGCATGGTGAGTGTTTCAGGAATCTGGGGAAAGTGACTAGTTCTCATGACTCCAGGTTTCCGACACAGGGTCCTGAGAGTATAAAACTGCAAGTAGCTAAGTTTTGGCTACTCCTTTTTAAATAGGCCAAAAATATCAAAGTACAGGAACTGGCTTTTTTTTTAAATGGGAGAACAATGATATCTGAAGTGTTGCATGATTTGCTCCTAGAAGCAGAGTCTGTCTCAGGATGAGGAAAATCGGACGAACCTGGGGAGACGGGAGCCTGGCACTGAGTCACTAAGGGGGGTCCACTATCAGCACCCCTACCCTGTCCCCCACATACAAACAGATGAGACCAGTTTACTGCTGGTTCCAGGACCGCTGAGTAGGGAAGGGAAGAAGGGGCACTGTGGACAGACCGGGATGAAAGCCCCAGGCTCGCCCTGGAGTCCTCCCCCAGGTGCGTGCTCGGGGAGAGGCAAGGAGCGAGCAAGGGTTCTTTCTAGTCAAACGCTTGAGATTAAAGCATTTGGCATGTGAACCAAGAACCTTACATAACTTCAACGGCTGTGGCTTGAAAGGGAACTGTTTCTACCAAGGACTAGAGCCCGTGTCCTGCAGGTTGGAGGCCTCAGCAAAGCAGAGACCAGCATTCGCACCGTCTCCGTGCAGAACAACATAGACCAAACGTGTTTTCCGTGTTACAGTCGGTGCTTAAATAAAAACTCCGCCCCCATTTCAAAACTGGAGTCAGTCCCAAAAGGTTGGAAACCCAGCTGCCCAGCTGCTAACTGCTCACACCCTTGCCTGCCCGCTTGTCCACACTGGGGCTGAGGTTTCGTCCTTCTTTAAGACCAACCCAGTCGATTACCCAATGACACGGCAACTCTGCTCCCTGCAAAAGAAAACTCCTCCACTCCTGTGAGTCTGACCCGACTGGGGATGTCTGAGTCATTTCAGGGAAGCAGGTTCTTTGGAGAGACCCAGCGTTTCTCTGAGGCCACGGTGTGATGACCTCGGGCAGGGCTGGTTTTCTACAAGAAGGTCGGGCTGGGTCTGAAGGGCCTCGATGCCCAGCCCACATGCGTCTGCCGGGCTCTGGCTCCTGGGGCAGAGCCCGGCGTGGGGGTGCCCGGTCCAGCTCCCAGAGGACGTGTGTGAGAGAAAGCAGCTGGGGCACTCACTCGTTCCACACGGTCCCACACGCTCAGCTCCATTGCTGAGCTTCGTGTCTTCGTGGTGGCTGGCAGCGGGGTGACCGTTCACGTCGCCTGGTCCCCATCACCAGTGCTGCGCCAGCTCCGCGCACACAGTGACAAGGACAGCGCTACCTCGGGCCACTTGTGAGGAGCTGCGCCTGTCGTTATGCGTGCGTCCCTGCCACCAGGCACAGCTGCGTCACAGAGCAGCGCATCAGGGGCCCACAGCGGGGCCCTTGGCTCTGTCCCCGGGAGTGACAGCAGGTGCCTCTGGAGAAGGGTGAGCAGCCACCACCATGGAGCCCTCGTCTGTCTCCAGGAGGGACATGACCTCCTGCCAGCAGTCAGTCCAGCAACAGGCGCTGTGCCCCTGCCGGATCCCCCTCACCCCCAGAATCACCATCAGCCAAGGCAACGGGCTTGGGCACGTGTGCAAGAAATTCCACAGGTCTCAGAGTCGCAGGTCTACCAACCCCACAAGGACCCACACTGCCCAGCACCTCTGAGGCCACCAGAGCAAGGTGACTATGACCAGGACATGATCAAGTGACAACCAGGGCACCTGGCAGCCCCGGGAGATCACAGGGACCCCAGGCCCACTCAGTCCCGGATCTGCCCCGAGTCGGCAGCTTGAGCCCCATCCTGGGGACTCTGTAGGGACTTGTCTTCCAGTGTCAAACGCAGAGTCTGTGGAGGCTCCTCTTGCTGGACAGGGGCAGAGTGTGTGACCCTGCCCAACCGGGGGCTGCCGCCTGGTCTGACTGCCGTCCCCTCTCAGGCATCAAGTGGACCGACTGCAGAGCAGCCCCGTGGCCCGAAGTTCTTATTTTCCGGCCATTGTGGTTCATTCTGAGCCCCGTCCGTCCGTCCATCCATCCATCTGCACCCCAGCAGAGGGAGGCACCGGCCCCTCCACGTGGGCTGCTGGCTCTGGGGCTGAGTTTTCAGAAGGCAAACGGCCCCCGATCTGCTCGAGTCACCGTGGCGCTGCCACAAGAGGCTGCATGCAGGACAAGAGCCCACTGTCACTGAGATGAGGGTTTCAGACACGTGTCTGTGCATGTTAAGGGAGTTCCTAAGTTTGGGTGAGTTATCTCCCAAATGCCAAAGACTGGTCTGGTGTGCAGGGTCCGCGGCAGAAGGGAGGCCTGAGTGTGGCCAGCAAAGTCGTAATGAGGGTGAGATAACTGATAGTTTTAACTCGAACATTTCACCTAAAATGTCACATGGTGCACTTGAGTGTGAGACCCACATGTTACAGAATTACACCCTTGTGATTTTGTACCAACAGAGGGGCTTTGCTTGTGCCAGACCCTGTGTAGAAGAGGCCTGTGCTGCCTCCAAACGCTGTTCTCACTGACCGGGGCTTGGGTGTCGGCTCCTTCTGTCAGGTGAACCAGCTGAGGTCGAACAAGCCGGCGGCTCAGTTCCACGGACGGCCGGGCACAGGACTGCCGCCGGCCCTGGGTCGTGCCTCCCCATGCCACGGGGAAACCTCTCGGCAGCCGGACCCACTGCTAAAGGGACAGTTCCTCCACAGTGAGGATGTCAAGCTTGTGAGGCTGAGGCTGGGGCGGGGGGAGGCGTGAGCTCCCTGAGCGTCTATCAGCTTGGAATGTGCTGTCCGATTCGCCTCCAGCGAAGCCCTGGGCACACGTCTGGCGCTTGGCGGACCAGGGCTTGGAAAACCATCAAGTCCTCCCGGCTGCCCACGGGACCGCCACAGAGCAGCCGGGCACTCCTCCGAGTGCCTTCAGTCCTGTGAGGGTTTCCAAGCTGCGAACGGAAAGCACGAATTCCCAAAAGCACTCTGGGAGAATTCACCGCAGTTACTATGAATCCAAAAATAAGAGATCAAATCCAATGAAAACTTCAAGGCATATAAGACCTTTAGAGAGCTCAATGCCAGGATGTTAGCAACACTGAGAATTTGGGTTATTTCTTCCTTTTTGCCTTCAAAGATGTCATATGCAAAGATGCAAAATGTCATAACAACAGTATTCTCTAAAACGCACATCAGCCCCAGAGGGGATGGCCGCGAAATACCTGTCCCAGGTGGATGAGCGCTGACAGGCGGGCCTGGCCGCCTGGGTCGCAGCACAGGTGCAGGACAGGTCCTGCCGCGTCCTCAGTGAGGGACACCCACAGGCAGGGCCGGGCCGGGCCGGCACCCAGCTCTCCTCCAGGCACACACCTGCTGCTCTGTGGTGGCTGTGCCTAGTTGCACACGCTCAGACAAGGCAGCGAAGCCGGGTCGCAGGAGACGCCCCCTGAACTAAACTGGCGCCACATGCCGGCCGAGTGCAGAGCTCGGGCACACGGCCACTCCACCACTCCCCGGGGAGGCAACTGCACCCAGAATGCTGCCCCGAGAACACGACCCCTGAGCTGGGGAGAGAGAAGCACTCGGGGCCCAGGCCGAGGGGCTGGGCCCGACACCGAAGCAACACGGTGGCGGACACCAGCATGGGTCCCGGGTCCGGTCCTCAGACTCCCCACGTGTGGTCCCTGTGGTCCGGCGCCTGGTGCTCAGAGCCCACCGCTCTGTCACGCCTGCAGCTCGACTCTGCTCCTCGTGCCTCTTGGGTCAGTTTGTCCCCCCAGACAGCAACACGGAAACCCACACGAAGCAGCGACGGAAACCAGGAGACACACTCACCAACAGCTGGAGCGCCCGGTCAACCGGGCCATGCCAGGCCACCCATGCTCACCACGCACTTGGGGGCGCGCAGAATACCTCACATTTGTGTGAACCCCAGGGGAGCTGCCGCGGTGAGGAGCCAAAGGCTGCAGCTGCCGTTCATTGGAGTCACCATGGAAACAAGACATCATGGAAGATGGGACACTGTCAAAGGGCTGAGGAATTTAAGCCTCAGCAGAAAAATAGACAAACTTGCTTGAAGGATTTTTTTTACCCAGAACAAAACAAGATTATTTTGTCTCTGCAACGGCAGCACTCGGTCTCACCACGAACACCGCACCGCCAGTGCTGGAGTTCCCGTGGACCCCCTAACAAGGCCCCTCTGCCAGAGGGCGGGGGAGGGGCCGTCCTCAGGGCTCAGAGTTAAAGTGCCTGCAAGTGCTAGGCCTTCGGCTGTGCAGGGCTCCACTCTT
The DNA here is from genome assembly GCF_014824575.4 of Sturnira hondurensis. NCBI lineage: Eukaryota > Metazoa > Chordata > Mammalia > Chiroptera > Phyllostomidae > Sturnira > Sturnira hondurensis. Next base: position 2,485,136 of record NW_028087067.1, read on the forward strand.
GAGGGACACGCTCGCCCTCCAGGCCCAGGCCCTGCTGCCTGGGCTCCTGGGCTGCAGCCCACCTGCCCCTGCCCATCAGGATCACCCGCTCCGGGGGTTCCCTGGGCCAGGAGAGGGCCCCATCCTCAAGCTAACCTGAGTGCACTGCCCCCAGCTCCTGCCAACATGGCCTGGCCACCGGGCCTGGCCCTGCCCCGGGAATGCAACCGCAAGAGCCAGTTGGTGCTGCTGGGTGGGCAGTTACAGTGTCCATTGGGCTGGGCCTGGCCCCCGGGTGTTCAGTCCACACTGATCTGCACGTCGCTGTGATGGTGCTTTTACAAAGGGACATCAGCCCTGGCTGGTGTGGCTCAGTGGATTGAGCACTGGCCTGTGAACCAAAAAGTCACCAGTTCGATTCCCACTCAGGGCACATGCCTGCGTTGTGGGCCAAGTCCCCAGTAGGGGGTGCACAAGAGGCAGCCACGCAGTGATGCTTCTCTTCCTCTTTCCCTCCCTCCCTTCCTCTCTGTCCATAAATGAAATCTTTAAAGTGGGACTTCAGGTAAACCAGGTGACCGGCCAGGTGGGGGTGGGCCTCATCCAATCAGGTGAAGGACTTGCAAGACGGAGACCAAGGCCTCCTGGAGAGGAGGGCGTTCTGACCTCAGACCATCTCTGGACTCGGGCGCAGCATCCCTCCTTCCTCAGGTGCCCACCTGATGGCTGGCCGGCATGATGCTGTGAATCAAATCTCTGTCTGTCTCCACAGCCATGCCTATGCGCACACATCCCCCACGACACGCCCCCACTTCTGGACCCCACCTTGCGCCACGAGGCTGATCTGAGCGAACACCTACACATGGAGACACCCACACCCACGTTCCTTCTCTCCCCAAAACCCTGTCCCTGAGGCTGGGGCCCTCTGAGTGTGCCCGGGATGGCGCTCGGACAAATGCTGGCCCACCCAGGGCCGGCACACCCCCGCCCGCCCCCCATCACATCCTCCACCCTGGCACCCACCCTGTGCAGGGCCTGCTGCGTCTGGCTGACACCCGGGGCCGAGGACGGCAGGGGAGCCCGAGGGCCCGGCCCAGAGCCACCCTCCAAGTCCTTCCTTACTCTTCAGGACAATCGTCCATCGCCGCAGAAAGCGGTGACATCCTGAGCGCAGCCCAGCTCTCCTCCTTCCCAGGCCTCTCTCCTCCCCCTCATTAGATTAAGTACTTCGGCCTCAACAGAAACAGCGCTCCTTGGCCTGGAAATCAGTACAAATCGCTCATTTCCCAGCACATTTGCAAAATACCTGCTTCCACCCCAAACAGTGAGCAAAGGCCCCGGGTGCTGCCAGCGCTGCTCAGCAGAAGGATGGTGCAGACTCAGCTGCCGAGCCTCCCCGGAGGCCGGGGTGAGCGCCAGGCGCTGGCGGAAAAGTGCTGACATCCTCACAGCCACTCAGCAGGGCCGAGCTGGCCCGTGTCAGCAAAGGGGACGGGAGGCGGCTGTTCTAACGAGACCGCCTTGGCGGACGAGACTACAGTGGAGCCACTGACCTGTGTGCACAGAGGGCGCACAACTGTCTGTTTCGGGGGATGTGGGGTTTCCCACCCAGCCTTCGGGAAGGAGGGCCTGGGTGGCCTGAATAGGTGACATTGTCCCCACCCCCAAGACCAGGGAGAGGCTGGGATAGAACCCTGTGGTCCCAGCAGTGCCCCAGGTGAGCAAGGTCAGCCTGCCCCCGCTGCTTGGGCAGAGAACAGAGCTGCCATGACTCTGCTTCCCGCTGCCCGGGACGTCCATTGCAGGGGGCAGCCTCTGAGTGGACATAAATGAGGAGGAGGAAGCCTGCTTATAGATCGGGGTTAGAAGGGCCAAGTAGCCCGGGCCCCACCTGGGCCCCGCCCCAAACCCCACCCACCAGGCGGCAGACAGGTGGGTGCGGAGCAGGCCCCACTCGGGCATAAGGACGGCAGTGAAACACGTGGAGTTCAGGGGAGTACTCGGTGACTGCCGGCTGCGGGTGGGCCGGGGCCGCATGGCCAGTTCAGACTGGCTTCCGCGTGTCCCGCGTGTCCTGCGGGTGGCAGGACCCTGGGCCCTGTGGGGAGCGGCCCTCTACCCTGGGGCAGAGGAGGGGCCAGCCAGCACACTGGGCCCTGTCCAGGTGAGGCAGCCAGGCCACCGGCGGACAGAGGTGCAAGGAGATAGCGCAGGGGGCAGAGGGTGCTGGCAGTGGGTCTCGGGGTGGCTGTGAAGACACACGTCTCTGTGACAACGGACAGACCATCGGGTGGAAGGTTCAGGAGACCATGGAACCAGGCCCTGACACCAGAGATTGAACCTGTCAAGGGGACAGGGGGAGAAACGGCACCTGACAGGAGACACAGAGGATGCACAGAGAAGGGACAACTGCTTACATTTTGAATAAAGACAAGAGGAGGCGTCTTGCGTGTACCTGCCGGAGAGGAGCCGGGGGGCAAGTCCGAGATGCTCCAGGGGTCCCAGCAGCCCTCAGCCTGAGCACAGGGCTCGGGGCTGCGGGCAGGAGGGATGGATGGGCACCCACAGCTCGGTTCACTGACCACGGAAGCGGCCATCCAGGCCTCGCGCAGGAATGCTCCTTTCAAAGCGTCCCTGCTCACGGGCCGAGCTTGGGGGAGGAGGTCCCCGGGGTGTCACTCTGGTCCCCACGCCCACCAGCCCTGGGGCCTCTGCAGCCCACGGGTCGAGGAGCAACTTCACCTCCTAGGTCTTACCGTTTAAGAAACACATTCTGTGAGGCTGCCACAGAGAGTGACTCCTGAGATGGATCCGGGCCAAGCGCAGGGAACACCTTCCGGAAGGGACTCAGCACTTCAGACACCACTAAGAACACTCATGATCCATGGGAACGGGTCAGAACACACATGTGAATGGGAGCTTGGGAGAAGCTGAGCCCGCCGACCAGGGACGACCTCGAAGGGTCGTGGGGAGGAAGGAGCAGCGGGCATGTTGGGAGACCTGAGTCCAAAGCGGGGCTGAAGGTGGGGCTGAGCCCAAATGGGTGGGCAGTCGCTTCTGCAGGCGGAGCGGCAGGTGGCCTCCTCCGTGGGACCCGAGCCGTGGTGCAGAGGCCTTGAAGATGGCGACGTGGACGCGGATTTGAAACAACACGACGTGAACTCAGCTGACAGAGTGTGAGAGGACCGGCCCACTTTCGCAGGAAGCTCTGTGGGTAAAATGCTATCAGACAGCATCGCACGGCGCCAGGAGATCGGCCATGAAGCCTCAATCAGTGTGGCCAATTTTATCGCTGTCTTCCTTAAAACAGCTGCCACAGCCGCCAGCCTCCGGGCCACACGCTCCACCGAGGGTGCGGGGGACGGTCAGCATCTTTCAGCAGTGGCGTGTGTTCAGTGGAGGCACGCATGTTGTTTTCTTAAGCCCGATCGGCAGCATGCTTGGCACACAGCACTGGAGTGTGACATCACCTTCAGGTGCGAGGCTGGGCCGCCGCCACCATGACTTACTGGACTGCAGGGCTTGCGAGCTGCCTGAGGTGGTCAGAACCGGTGGCCCCTCCCGGGTGTGTGGGGGCCCTACACTAATCACACGAGCCATGAGACCCCAGGGCTTTCATGCCTCCCTCCTGACTCAGAGAGGCCTTTGTGGATGGGAACGGGCTGGGAGTCTTGAGTGAGAGGCCCCATAGTGAGCCACAGTCAGGCCGGAAACTCGGAGGGACTCGGATGTCATGACTTGGCGTTTCCCAGGAGCTCAGCCCCGAAGATCCATGAGTCACTTTCTCTATTTGGGGAAAATCCATTGTGGTGCAGAAATAAGGGTTCCTTCTTTGTCATTAAGGCGCATTCATAATTCTCGCTTCTGACTGTGTGGACTCGGTGTGACTGCTGAGTCGTGTGCTGGGGCGTGCTCACGAAACTGATGCTCTCAGATTCTCTCTAATGAGCCGCTTCACCCACACCCAGACAAACAACTGACGGACATCACACACTGCCCCCATCAGTCACCATTAAGTCCCGATTCCCAAACACTCACTGCTTCAGGCAGTGTGACAACAAGGGAAACGGCCATTTCTGGTTCAAGTATTCTTAGGACGCTGACGGACGTAGTGTGTGGACTGACCTGGACTCAGAGTATAAATCTGGGTCATGAAGTCAATGCAAACTCAAACTTCACAGAAGAGCTAACAGGACTTCACATTTCCCCTAATGACTGGCATTTCAGAAAGGCAAGCGAAGGCGGGCCGGGGGCAGAGAGGCAGGGCAGCTGTCCCGGAGGAGGGCACCTGAGCACAGGATAGGCGCAGGTGGGGAGGACAGTGTCCTGGGCCCCGTGCCTCTCACCCAACACCCTGTGTGGGCAACTCCTTTTAAAACGTGACCTGCACTCCGCCAGGAACGGGACTCCTTCTTTTTTTTTTTTTTAAGATTTTATTTATTTATCTTTAGAGGGAAAGGGAAGGAGAGAAGGAGAGGAACATCCATGTACGGTTGCCTCTCATGAGTCCCCTGCTGGGAACTGGCCTGCAACCCAGGCATGTGCCCTGACTGGGAATCGAACCGCGATCCTGTGGTTCACAGGGGAACGGGACTCCTTCTGAGGGAGAAATCATCACACAGTTGGCCGCATCCCGTTGCCTTGATTAATAAACAGTGAGCCTGCAGTTAAATCTCATATCTAAGTAATTAATTATGGCTGATAGATATTCTCTCTAACAATGTCAGCATGTATTCTAACCTTCCAGCATAATTCGGGGCTCGTCTACAGGAGACCCCTCCAAAAAGAAGTTTCATGAAACACTTGTTTTAAACAAATGAGAGGAGGAAACAGCACCTAAACCCTGCCCTGTCCTCTTTTCGAACGGTTCCAGGAATAGCCAATCTTCAATTCTATTTTTCCCAAATCAAATTAGTCACCGCCGATTACCTCCACAAAGAGGCATTTTGTGCCTTCCAGGTTTTTTAATCCAGGTAAATTCGCACACAAGGAACCGGGTGCACACGCCCGCCCCCGCCGTAGGACACACCGCCCGGGCACCCCCAGCCCCCAGATGGGCACAGCGTGGGGCCGCCCGGTGCCCAGCCCACAGCGGCCAAGTGTTGGTTCTCTGGCAAGTGCGCACTGGAGGCAGGTGCGTCACCTTCCGAGGCTAATCGTCCGCCAGGATGCCATCAGTCCCCCGTGAGGATGCCGTGTCGCCCGACAGAGGCCTCATCTGTCCTCCACGGGGGTCGGGGCTCGCTGTGCCCGCTCTCACCAGGTCCAGATGGTACGGTGGCCCCGAAAGCACATGTTTTTAAAGCAGAAAGAGAATGTGTGAATGGGGAGGCCAGGAAGAGTCGAAGGAGAAAAAGAAAACGAAGTCTAAAAACACGTTTTTCCTCGTTTTTGCCAAAAGTCCGTGGAAGGGTGTCTGCATTATGAACACAGCACACGCCAAGGATGGTCCCTGCCCTCTCTCCAGGGGAGGAAGTAAAAGTGGCCGGGAGAAGTCTGGGTGAGCCAGGCACACCTCCCACGGCAGAGGGCTCTGGCTGGGGCTGGGCTGCCGGCCCCACCCTTGCCCAGGAGGAGGAGGAGGGTCCCTGTGTCCCCCTTTCTTTGGGGTGTCCTCCTCTGACTCAACCTGGGGGTCGCGGGCACTGTCCTGCCCCCCAGTCCGGGCTTAAAGCCGCGGGTGTACATGCAGCTGCAGGAGGCAGAACACATTTGCTCAGTGTTCTCTCTCGCTGACCCCGCGGACAGCACCGAGTGCAGAACCCGTGGCCATTTTTCGGTTTTACAGACCCCCCAGTTCAGTGGGCAACCTGAAGGTAGCAGAGACTGGACACGCCACGCGTGAGCGGCACAGAGCCGGTGGGAGAAGGGGCCCTGTGGATACTGTCCTCGGAAAACACTTCGTATTTACTCTGTTCTTCACCAGAAACTAGTGAAGAACAATATTGTATCTTCACCAGATACAATAGCAGCGACTGAGAACGGTCACGGAGCTTTTTCTCCACGAGGGAACCTCTGGGGAAGACGCATGGGCTCACATTTTCGAGGCGTCCGTGGCCTTACGGGGCTGATGTATCGTTACTCTTATGATTATTATTTTGGGATCTAGCACCCATTAAAGAAATACAGCCGGTTCACACCTTATTATTTCAATTGTAAGAATGTAGACCTACAGATCAATACAAACTTAATTAGATTTTGCTATCATCCCCTCAGCAAAGCCTTATTTTAAATTTTAATATGTCGAACATAACACCTGCCTATGCAAATGAAGTAATGTGCATACAACCTCCTAGCGTTGGAGCGCTGAGCACTCCGTGGCTTCCCCGTTTCCCAAAGCCTCTAGCTCGGGCCTTTAGACTCCCAGGCAGCACATCCCTCCCTCGGAGCACGTTCAACACAGTAAATTTCCAGCACAATAAACCGGACAACCCTTCCGAGTGCCATGCCAGTACATTGGACCCAGTATAAATTCACCACTTGAGGGTCGTTTTTTTAAAGCTGGTGACATAAGCCGCTGTGATTCGCGCCCGGACGGAGCAAACTAGGATCCCACGTGCCCGAGCAGCTGCGGCCCCGGCCCCCGCGCGTTCAGCACCAGGGACAGAGCCCTCGGCGCCCTGCTCTCTGCCCAGAGGGGACTGTGCCTCCTTCCTACCGACCTGCCTCCCGGGCGACTCTAGGGCAGAGGGCGACTCCCAGGCAGGACTGGCTCACTCAAGCTTCCAGGGCACCGAGGGGGAGCCGGAGCCTGCGCCTCTCACCCGCAGCAGACCTGGTGCCCACTGCGCCCGACGGCAAGCTCCCCACAGAAGGCAAAGCTGCGGGGAGCTCATGGGTGCGAGTCCTCCCAGGCTCACGCCCAGGCCGTTCACCACGCTCTCAAGTTCCAACACACCCTCCCAGCCCACCCCCACCCCACTCCCACGGCGCCCACTCATCCACGCACAGACCCGGAGCAACGTGGACCTGTGGGGTCCGAGGTGGCGCACACTCGAGCCCCTCGTCACTCGGCCACCCCCGGGCCCTTCGGGACACCGAGCGGCTCCTGAGCACATTCCCCACGGTCTTCACTCACACGACTCCTTTCAAGCCAGTTATAAAGGCTCCAGCTGCAGGTCCAGGCCCCGTCAAAAGTGACTGCCTCTGTGAAGCGGTCACTGGTCCTTCCGACCCAAATTTGCTGACTTCACGTCCCGCATCCCGGCTGCTGGGGAAGGCGCTCTCGCTGGCCATGGGGAAGTTCCTGCTCTTACGAATGCGCCCCTCTCCCCAACCACACCTCCAGCGCCCGGAAGGTCCCTGTGCACCGGTCACGGTCCACAGACGTTCCTGAGATAAATGCATGAGTGTGGGCCTTGCCGGGGAGCCTCACCCTGAGAGTCGCAGCAGCCGCAGCACAGGCAGCGAGCGTGTAACAGCGGACGGAGTGCTGGGCACACAGGCTGGTGCGCCCCCCACAGGCGAGCGGGAGCTACCGCTCACCCGATGTTGAACTTTTCTGAAACACAACTTTGACAAAACCATCCAGAAAGTAGAGCTTTGCAGAAAGCGCTACTTACCCACAGTGACAGAGTCACACTAAAGTCGTGCTGAAGAGAATAAATAAAAAGACAAGTCACGGCCCATGGGAAAAGTATTTTCAGACACCAATCTGGGATCCAAAAAACTCTTATCACCACCAAGAAGCCATCACCCCAATTCAAAAACCCGCGGAAGGCCTGGGCGTCTGCCGAAGATACGTGAGCACATAAAAAGACGCTGAGACCGTCCACCCGGGCCCTCAGGAAGGCTTCTGGCAAAGCCGAACATATCCTGATCTCAGGACCCAGCGATCACACCCCTTGGCATTTACCCAAGTGAGCTCAAGACTGACGTCCACAGAAAACCCACCCGCTGACGCGCCCAGCAGCCCCATGCAGAGTGGGCGAAACTCGGAGGCAACCACGACGCCCTTCGGCAAGAGAGGGGTGAGCGAGCTGCTGCCCCTCCACACGACGGGATGGTGTTCAGCTAACAAGCAACAAGCTCTGGAGCAGGGAAGAGACGTGGGGGAACCGGACATGCACGTGACCCAGTGAAGGAGCCCGTGTGAGCCCAACCCCGTGACATCCTGGAGAAGGCAAGACTGTAGGGACAGTGACAGATCGGGGGTTGTCAGGAGGTGGGAGGGAGGGATACACGGGGGGCTCTGGCCCTCGTGACACGTGACGCTGGGGATGCAGCACCAGGCGTGCACCCAAACCCACAGGATGTGCAGCACCGAGTCTGACCAGGGACCATGAACATGGAGACGTGACTCACGTTAAAAGCAGAGGCCCTCACAGCACCACCGCCCCCTGTCACCAAAACCACGCAGTGATATGTGGCTGTGACCCAGGGCCAGTGATTGCTAAGTGTCCCCCAAATTCATAGGCCAGAGTCCTAGCCACCAGGACCTCAAAAGAGGACCTTATTTGAAGGCAGGGCCCTGCAGATGGCGGGTTCGGATGAGGTCACAGTGCAGTGGGGTGGACTGAGTCCTCCAAGGTGGCTTATGAGAGGGGGGCTGTGCACACAGACGCAGAGAGGAGGCCGCGTGGAGACGGAGACCGAGCCGGGCGGTGCTGCCACCTGCCAAGGGGTTTCCAGAGCCCAGGAGCTGGGAGGGGCCTGGACATACCCTCCCTCCACCCTGAGAAGGCGGCCAGGCTGCTCTGGTACTTACGCCCTCCAGGGCTGGTGGCCGTCACACCGAGGGGGAGCTACGTTCTCTCCCAAACGCACACACTGCTAGGAAGGAGGCAGCAAGCACCTAACTCCCTCCACAGCCCCAGCCGAGGCCCGTCCCGCTCAGGGTCTCCCCCCTCCCGTCCTTCACCAACAGGGGCCGTGCCGGGCGTGGAGGACACCCAGGTCCCAGCCCAGACAGTCCAGCCCCCGCTGGTCTGAGAAGGACCCGGCTTCTCACCCCACTGCCGGTGCTCGAGGCGACCCCGGATCGGACATCCACTCTGTCCTTCCCTGTTCACAGGGCCACGTTTTCTCCGTGGAAGGTGCCCCTCAGATGCATCCTCAGACCACCCTGCCTCTGGCCATGCCCAACCGTAACCACTGTGAGGACCCTCGTCTCCACGGCCCCTGGGCCCCTCCACCTGCACCTGGGAGCAAAGAGGAAGGCAAGTGGTTGGTGCAGAGGCTCCAGCCTGCTCTCACCACCAGGCTGCCCTTGGGCTCCACCCACCTGCCGAGGTCTACACCCGACCCCTGGGGGGAAGGAAAGGTGATTGACACTGGGACAGGGGTGGGGAGAAGTGAGGGGCCACGTGTGCCTCGCTGAAGAGGAAGCAGATCTGAGCTCCATTCGCAGCCTCCCGGACCGGGGAGCTCGGAGCTCGGAGACGGCCTGTCCCCGTCCTCCTGCCGAAACTCCCGCCCAGGCCCCAGCCCCCATGGACACTTAACAGGATGGATGGTCCCTACTCTGCGTGGCTGCCTGACTGCTGAGCAGGCAGAAAATCCCCTGAAGCTCCGCATGGCCCCTCTCATTGGGAAAGGAACTTTCCACTCTGCCGAAATGAAACAATCTCTGGCTATTAGAAAAAAAAAAGAAACTGGGAAAGGGAGATTGGGAAAGGGAAGTGAGGAGGGGGAAGGATGAGGGAATCGTCACCACATCGTTCCCTGGAGCCTTGCAAGGCTGTTTGCCCTGCCCAGCTGTGGGCCTGGCCTTTGCAGAAACCGACCTCTGCTCTCTTCCCCTCATCCTCTTCCGGGGGCTGAATGGGGGGCAGCCTCCACCTGACTCAGCCGCGGGGGGCACTGGGCTCTGTGGGCACTGCTGCTGGGCTGCAGCGTCACACTCTCGAGTGTCGGTGAGTCCACAGCAGCCCTGCTGGTGAGCAACGGCCAACAGGTGGCCCGAGGCCTGGGTCCCTCTGCCAAATGTGTTGACTTTCCTGGGGTCAAGCTGCACCCAGTTCATATGATCCCCCAGAGTAAACCGAGGCCTTCACCGTCTCCTTACAGGATGGACAGAGAGACACAGGTGGGACACACAGGGGTGGGGCAGCCCTCGCCCGGCGCTCACCAGCAGGTCACCCAATGCAGCTCTGGAGAGTGCTCTCAGGGGCTGCCACCACCTGGCTGCCTGGTGGATGCCAGACGGCAGACAGACTGAGCAGAGCTGGGGCCTCCCCTGCACAAAAGGGTGTCTCCCCTCTCCCGTGGCTCCCCAGATGGGGGGCTGCGGGCTGACGGTGAACACGCCGCTCCCTGAGCCGCTGTGAGCCTTTCCTCCTAACGAACCCTAGACGTGCACCCTAGTGGCCAGTCTCTCTCCGAAGGGTCGACACCTTCCCGCTGCCCCACCCAGGTGTCCCCAGGAGGCCCCCACCTGCATCGGGTCCAGCGTGCCACCTCCCGCAAGGGCCCTACACACGCAGGCATCTTCCCTGGGCGGGGGCGGGGGGGCGTCTGTCTGCCATCCCTCCAGACTCCAACCTCAAGAGCGGCTCTGCAGTGTCTTCCGAGTTGCACGCCCCCGTTCGCATCCCTAACACCGATATAGACACTGTAGTGCAGGCATTTCTGCAGACGAAGGTCCTGAGAGGGGCTTTTCCACTCAGCCACCTGCACGGAGGCCTCAGCCCCGCAGGTTAACAAACAAGCGGTGTGGCTGTTTGGTTCATCCGTCAGAGCTCCGTGTTCCTGGTAAACAAACGGAGTCACCATGAAGGCGGAGAGGAAACGGCCTCAGACAGTCTCCAGGGGCTTCTATCTGGGGATCGTTTGGATGAGGCGAGTCCCACCACGTCGAGCTGGAACTAGGCTCTGTGACCGGCTCTGACCACAGGCCTCTTTCTCTTTAGGTCAAGTACATGCCTTTGTGTGGCACCCAGAGAACGCAAGTGGGAGGCTGGGATGACCTTGACCCTCACGTGCCACGCAGCACCACGCTGCACGAATTAGGCCCGAGGGCGCTCCTTCCCAGGACGCAGTTCAGTTGGCAAGGAACCTCAACTGCGGGCTGTCTGCCTCACCCACACCTCCCTGCCAGGGACCTGTGTGCTGTTCCCACACACAGACACGCTTCCTCACGCCTGGTACGCACTAGTGCCAGTCCCTGAACAGCATGACATCGGAAACCGCAGCTCTGTTCCAGGCAGAGACGGCCGTGTGGAGGGGGTGTGCGTTCTGGGGTGTTTTCAATAAGAATCCCTCCCCCTCTGAGGCAGCAGGTGGGGTGGGGGGTGTTGGCTCAACACAGCGTGCTCCCAAGAGGAAAGCTGGGTGCATCCAGGCTTTCCCCGACACATCCCCTCACAGCGGGGCGCTCGGCTGAGGGACGCCACACGCCAAGGACAGTAACGAGGACTCCAAAGTCCGAGTTTCCGAGAACATCTGGCGCTTGGGGACATAGACCCCAGGAAGTCCGGTGGGCACCCAGACAGACGTGCTGGGCACCCGGGCGGTAGAGGAAGAACTGGTGGAAGGAAAGCTGCATTCCACACAGATGATGCCGGAACCTCTCGGAGTCCTGAAGAGAGCAGGGGAGGGGAGCGAGGAAGAAGAGGCCAAGATGACCTCCCTTCCAAACAACCCTGCCTTTTCCGGAGCTGAAACTGGGCTGTGCGGGCTGCTTGTCCACACGGATGGTGCCGGGGGACACGCGCGGCCTCCCAGGCCCAGCAGCGCCCACGGACCAAGTCCCACACGCACAAGAAGCCCATGACCGGAACATGTCCCCGCAGGGGGACCTGCCAGGCTCACGGCATCTCGGGTAGCATCGGAAAGCTCTGTGCTCCCACAAGTGGGCAAGTAGGGTGGGCAGCGTGCGGACAGAGTCCCGAGGGGTGGGGTGGGGCAGAGGCAGGTTTACTGTCGCTCGCGTGGAAAGGGGCGCAATCAGTAATAAATAACAGACACCCTGTGGTTTGTGGACTCCACTGCAAACCTACTTTTGCCCCCAGAGATTACTGCCACTCACGTGCATATGGAAAGTAAATCAAAGAGTAAATTAGGAGAATGAATCTAAATGACACACACACCGGGCACAGGGTGAGAAACAGACCCAGGTCCCTGAGTGATGTGGCCCCACCCGTGCAACCCTGGACGAGGGCCCAGCCCTCCCAGGGCCTCAGGAAGCTGTCCCCCACAGGCCACGCAGGTGCCCACCCTCTGGGAGTTCTCAGGAGCCCGGTGCTTTGGCGGGTGGCCCCATGAAGCCACGTGGGGACTTGGATGACCACAGCTCTGTCTCTGAACAGCCACGCCAGTGAGCAAGAGCAGCAGACAGCCCGGGCGTGCAGCGGCCCCCAGAAGTGGCTGCAGGCGGTCGGTCCGGTGGACAGGGGCCCTGCAAACCGAGAGAGCGTGCGCCTGGCTACGCGGACTCACGGGCTTCTGGACTAACTGGGAGCATCCCCCACCTGGGCCCCCAGTCCGGAGCCCGCTCCCCCGCCACACTCGGCACAAAGTCCTTGTGCCGTGTGCTAAGCAAGCACAAGGAAGGGAAGGTCCCGGCCTCCCTCTCAACCCCTTCTGGACGGGGCGCGGCGTCGACAGCTATGTGTGGACAGGAAAGCAAAGTCACAGCAACTGCTCTCGAAATAGAACGGCTGTGACGTTCTCCTTGATGCGAAAAATGCTAGTTCTACTCCCAGTTATTATCTCGGAGTGATCACGAATAAAACCATGACCCAGGGATCTGGCGACTGCTCAGTAACTTCCCGAGTCAGTCTCAGCACAGCCTCCCTGCCCACGGGTTTCCAAGTGTGGACGCCGCCGGTGACCAGCTGCGTGTCGGAGACGGAGAGGGTGGAAGGGGGCAGTCCCCATGAGCGTGTGGAGGTGTGTTTGCGCAGACCCCCTGGCACGTGGTGTCCTCCGCGTGAGAAACACACACCAAGAACCCGGGCAGGTACCTAGACCTACGGCACTCCCTCCCAGAGCCGGTGCCTCCTGGACCGGGATAGGGCTGCCCCACGGCCACACTTCCAGAAGCCCCGAGAGGCAGGCTAAGTGAAAAGTGTGTGCAGGATGGGGCCGCATGTGCGTGTGCTTTGTGTGTGCACCCGTGTGCCAGGTGGAGCAGTATGTGCCTCTGCGTGTGGCCACGCTTCCCTCCTAAGGAGCGTGTGGGCCGCCGCAGCAAACATGGGCCACAAAGACAGAAACTTCTCCCCCAGGCCCTCACCCAGCCGGCCCACCTGGCCCCGCTGTGCTGAGCGTGGGGTGCCCCGTGCAGCCCTGCTGATGCTCTATTCGCAGACAGCCCACCTCACGGAGACCCGCCTGTCCGGCAGCCGGGAAGCGCCGTGGTGAGCCGTGTGTGCATAGCAGCTCAGCCCCGTCGGGAAGCACTGTCCCCGGAGGCAATCCAAACCGCAGGCTGGTCAGCGGGCAGCCACCGTGCTGCCACCACACCCAGGAGATTGTGCCCGCCTGCTGTGGCCATGTCCCCCCCATGGACACGGCCACTACCCCTCGCTTATCTTCAGGCTCCGCACTGGTTAACCGTCTGTAAGCAGAAGCGAACTCAGAGACAGGCAGCGCTCCCCACGTGAATGAGGGGTACCGATGGAGGGTGGGGACGACTCCACCACAGCTCTGCCCGCTGCTGGGGGGCGCGCATCTGCTGGTTCCCAGGACCCGGGGTGAACCCCTGCTCGGTGGAATCGCCCGTGACCCTGCCCCCAGGGAAGGTCCCTCGGTGAAGGGCATCGGAGGTGGCGGGCGTGAGCACTTGTTGCTGAGTGGCAGCCGGCTCCACGCTGCCGGAAGTGCCACCGAATGTCCACGGACAGCAGCCTCCCAGCAGCTGCGCTTCGGCGATGGAATCATGAATGAAACAGCCATGCCCACTAAACATGGACACGCCATGGTCCCTGCTTGCCGGACACGCTTGGGGCCGCACAGAGGCTGCGCACACAGCAGCGCTGGGTCCTCTGCAACAGGAACTTTTAAACCCAGCACTCGCCTGGACGCCTGAGCCCCTGACAAATGCTTCTGCCGGTGCCCCCCTTTCATCAGGAGCGCACAGCCGGGAAGAGGAAGTGGCAGAGCCGCAGCCCAGCCGCCTCCCCCTCCCATCCACACCAGCCCCTCCAAGGCCCCTGTGGACAAAGCCCCGGCAGGTCAGCCCCCACCCAGGGCCGGGGACCCCCCTCAAAGCCCGTGGGCCCTGGAGCACGCTCACCTTGGAAACCTGAGCAGCCCTGCCTCACCTCAAACACAGTCGACTGTCTCTGAGGAGCAGAGGGTGGCTGCTGGGGGGGCAGCCCCGAAAATCAGAACCTCCTGCTTCCCAGGAGGCTTTTGGTTCCCACAGCTCGAAAGCACAGCCACACTTCACAGGCAGCCTTTCCCTTCCCTTTCATCCGGCTCCGCACGGCGGGAGAGGCCCTGACCTCCGCACCCGCACTACACAGGGAGCTGTCCCCAGCCTGGCGGCTCACAGAAGAAACGCAGGCTTCACAGCTGCGGTGCCCGCTCGCACTCGCTCACTCCCTCCCCGGGGACAATGCCCAGCGTCCAGCCCTGCATCTGGGCAGCGGCCATGGAGCCCTTGCCCCCCAAGCTGCTTCATCTTCAGACCTTGTTGGAAAACCGGTTCTCTGGAGAGCGAACTTGTCTCCCTGGAATCACAGAGGAGCCGTCCCAGGCTGCTGTGCAAGACCCCCCACCCCCAAATCCTCCATGGCAACAGAGAGGCTCCCTGGAGGCCGGTAATCCTGCCCCCCCTCCCCGAGCTGCTGCTAGGACATCTGTGGGGAGCTGAGCATGTCCCCTCTGGCTCATGGGGAGGACGGCGAAGACCGTGGTGCAAAGTCTAGGGAGGGCCACCCGCCCACTGCCTACCTGATGCCAGGGTCCCGGCGCGCCCGCGGAGGGAAGCAGGGCATGAGTCATTGCACTTACCCAGGTAGCTCGCCCTGCCGCACGGCTTGCAGCAGCCCCTCGCCTGGAGGGAGCCCGACTCCTCAGCAAACGGGGCGCCCGGGGGACGGTGAGGAGTCAGGGCAGGAGGCGGCCGCTGGTGGCGGGGCCGTGTGCATGCAGGGAGCAAGTCAGCCGGCGTGGACGCATCTGCACGGGGCTCTGCCGCCCGGGGACTGCAGCGCGTGCGGCATCGGCTTGCGATGCATGTCCCATATATTCCAGCACCAGGGAAAACACGGATCTGGAGCCCGGTCTGGGTGGACACGGGGCCGCTCCTAAGCCGCAGCCGCGGCGGAGCGAGGCTCTTCCCTCCTCCTGGGACCCTCCATGGAGAGAGAGCCTCGGTGGCCTACAGCGCCGTCCCGGACGTCAATCACGGAAAGCAGCTGCCGGCTCCTGTGTTTTCAGATAAACGTCCGTAATCTCATTTCACAGACTACCCCTGTTCAGGCAGCAGCCTCCTGTTGTGATGATATCATTTGCTCCAGCGCCATAAATGGGCAACTTCCTGGCAGCGTCACCACACGGCCGACGACGCGGGTCTGTGTGAGGGCCGGCAGTGCTCGCTGACTGGGCCGTCCACCGCCGCGCCCCCTCGGCGGGCCCAGGGCGCCCCACGTCTGAAAAGCTGCGGCCGAAGAGGAAAGCTCTCTGCCACACAGGGCCCCTCCCGGGAGCCAGCAGGCCACACCTGTCCCGGGGGGCCTGCAGCTGCCTCCCCAGAGAGTACCAGGGACGCACCATCTGCCAACAGGAAGTTGGCCTTGAGGACCTGGGACCCGGGCCTCTCCGCCCGCCCACCTGGCGCCCCGAAACGTGTGGTCAGGGGCAGAGGCCCCAAGCAGGACAGGTGGCCGGCCTGTGAGGGCGGCTCCGACCCTCTGGACCGAGGTGCGCATGCTGCCGTCAACCCTGGGCTTCCCTAAGGGCACGTTCGGAAGCGCCAAGGACCTGAGGTCTGTTTATAGACTCAGTTCAGCATCCTTTGTGCCCAAAGTGGAGTCTCCACCAGGGGGTGGGGAGGGGGCTCGAACAGGTTTTCCTGACACAGTGACCCAGTGCCGCCCCCGTGGGTCACAGAGCTCTCCCCCCACCCCAAGGCTGGCACGGACCTGTTCACCCGCAGTGAGCGGGCTGGTGGACGCACGGTCCCATACCCCCACTGCAGGCAGGACGGGTGCCCTGGGAGGGGAAGGAAGGGGACGGGAGGGCACTCAGCACAGAGCAGCACCCGGGCAGGAGCCGAAATCCACACACAGCTCATGACCCAAGCCCACGAGACTCGGAGTCCACCTCCATCAGGAACACCCCGCCTGAGCCAGCATCAGGAGCAACCTCGGGCCTGAACTCTGGCTGGGCTGTGGGGACCAAGACACGCAGGTCACAGGCCCTGCTCGGGGGGAGGGAGGCCTGCCCACCAGGCTTGGCTAAAACATGGGTTTACGATTTGGTGCCAAGCAGCAAAAACGAGCCCCCAGGCCTGGGGTGAGCTGGCCCTGAGTCTAATGCCCCCTGTGGTCTTCCTGCAAGGTGACTACCCTGACACCTGTCCTCTTCGGTCAACGGCCTGGGGTCCTCCCCCATCATAGACCCAGGCAAAACAGGAAAGAGAACAAGGTTGCACGTCCGGCACCGCGGTGCCCTTGCCCCGGTGAAGGGCTGCCGAGTTGCTGAGGAAGGAAGGGGGCTGGTGGCCCAACCCAGCTGTTTCTCCTCCACTTTTGCCATCAGAGTCTCGGAGGGACTGTTTTGCTCCATTAATGAACGGTTTCCTTGCCTCTGAGCAGACCGCCAGGTGCGGGGCGTGGGGTCTCCCACCTGAGTCACCTGGGGGGCAGCTGCTCCTTCCGCCCAGGCCCAGCCAGACCAGTTGGTTCCCAGACTGCCAGACTGGTTCCTCACAGGCTGCTGTGCGGAGTCCACGGGGATCACGTAAAAGCACAGCGTCTTTCCACCCCCCATGGGCCGACCGGGGCCTGTCTCTGCAGAGCTGCCCTCCCAGTGAGGTGCCGAGCGAACAGGAACCCTCGGCGGCAGCGCACAGCCCTGCCGGACTCTCGGGAAGCCCATTCGGAAGTGCCCCAACCCACGGCCAACACGCCGCACTCCAGCTGTGGCTCCAACGGCGACTCTGCGGGGGGTTCTCCTGCCCAGTCATTCGTTCCTGTCATTTCCGTGCGGTTGTAAGAATCACTCACTCACATTTGCAGGTGCCTCAAATTTTAAGGTGCAGGAGTACCTACGAGAACTCCTCATTCAAGCTACTCGTTTGATGGAGAAAGCACGGGAGAGACCATGCAGGGAAGGACATCACCCGGGACTGTGGGCCTCAGTGGCAGAGCCCAGGATGAGTCTGCGTGGGCCTGAACCCCACGCCACCTCCTGCTGCGTGACCAGGTCTCCAGACCCCAGGTCCAAACCCCGGGGCTGGTTCCCACCTCACGCCAAGGAGGCAGCACCAGTGAGTGGACAAACACATCTGTCCTTGCCGCTGCCAGTTAGAAGCCGTTTCAAGCATCCCTGGCCATGCGGCTCGGTCAGTTGGAGCGTCGTCCGGTAACCAAAAGGTGGCAGGTCTGATCCCCTGGCAGGGCATGCGCCTCTGTTGGGGGTTCTATCCCCAGTCAGGGAGGGTAGGGGAGGCCACCCATCGGTGTTTCCTCTCTCTCTCTCTTCCTCCGTCTAAATTCAGTCAAAGCATGTCCTCAGGTGAGGAGAAAACAGGGCCCATGTAGAGCAAGGAAGAGGACACTTCGCGGTCAGCGAGAACTAGGGGGCAGTCCCACCTTCTTCGCCAAGCCCTGCAGGTCCTCGACAGTGATTTAATGCCCATGGCCCTGGGGAGTCGTCTGCAAGGTGGCCACCGTGAGCACCCACGACAGGGGACCCGTGAGGACACGCATGCGACCTGGAGTGACCTCCCACCTCCGCACTGCCAGATTCCAGCGAGCGGGTTCTGTGTCGCAGACTGAGCCACCTCCTGACGCCAAACAGTCTCCAGCTGAAACCCTAACCCCAGCAGGGCCTGGACCCCGGATTCCCAGGGTTCTCTGAAACTACGTGGGACCCACCAGCCCACGCACCTCACTGGTCCGACACTTCCAAGCACTCGGAAAGCTGAATTTCACCCCCTCACTCAGGCAAGACATGTAAATCTGTGGAATAAACTGGACAGTCCAGAAACAGCCTTTAATCATGAAGTTCAACAAGGTGCCAAGGCAAGTCAGTGGGGAAACATTAGCCTTTTACACAAACGGTGCCGGGACCACTGGATTCCGTGTGCAGAAAAGCAAAATAAGTAAAATATAATGAAGCCGGGCCCCTACCTCACCCGGTATCTAGAAATAAGCCCTGAAGAGGCAGGAGCTGGAAGAGCTGAGACCACAAGGCGCAGTGCGGAGCCCCAGCCTGCTGCTGCCTGGCCACAGATTCGGTGACAGTTCCTCAGAGGTGACGCGGTCTGTGTCACAACTGTCACAGGTGACAAAGGACAAACACAGGTAAAGGGGACGTCACCAAAATTCAAAACTCTCGTGCTGCGGATGGCAGCCCACGGATCGGGATAGAAGGTCTGCAAGTAACACTCCGACCAGGAAGGTGTGGCTGGAGGAAAGCTCTCTGACAGTCAAGGACAGAGCGAAGAAGGGCCCCGTTTTCAAAACAGGCCACGGAGCTAGACAGACGTTCCTCCAAAGGAGACACACAAATGGCCAACAAGCCCCGTGGAAACATGGTCCCATGACACCATCGTCAAGGAGATGCAGGTGGACATGCCGGTGAGATGCTCCACACTGACAGGAAGTGGGCAACACGACCGGCACCAGGGGGGCATTGGTGGCGCTGCCGAGAGACCAGAGCCGGCCCGGCCCCACTGCGGGAGACGCGGGGCTCCCCGGGGAGGTAGTCCCTGTGCACCCACAACCCCTCCTGGCTTTGTGCCCAAGAGAACGGAAATCATTGGTCCACAGACTCACTGTTCGCAGCACGTCATCCAGAGCACCAGGACATCGGAACCGACATTGATGCCCAGGGCTCGGCTCCGGCTGGTCGCCCCAAATTCACACAAGGCCCCTCAACCAAGCCAGTCGGGCTTCCCGAGTGCATCACCTCCTGGGGCTGCACCCACACTGAGCCCTGCGGGGCATCTGCTCACACAGGTGCTACTGTTTCCATTCCATAAACGAGAAAATTGGGACTGAAACAGAATTTCTGAAAAAATCCCAGATTGCTCCCAGGCTAGAGCCCTTCAAGGCGTGAGACCTGGGTATGAGTGGGAGAGAAACGCGTCCCACCCTGAGGGACAGTGCCTGAGAAACCTGCACGTGTGCGACACCATGTGACGTGGGAGCTTGGGGAATTCCCCTGCCACCATCGGGTTTCTGGCCGAGGACCCCTGCAGCTCCATGGAGCAGGAGCAGGAGCAGGAGCAGGGCTAGGTGACGTCACCGTCCCCACTCCCCACTGCCCACGTCACATCTTGCCACCAGCTATGCTCCCTCTTCCGAAGCCCCGGCTTCCCGTGCCCCTTTGGAAACAGAACGCCAGGGAAGCTGGCATTCTGTGAGATTCAGCTGCTAACCAGAGAGGGCTTTTAATTTTTCCAAATTGGCAAACCCCTAACAGGGTTACTGCCGGAGAATTATTGCCGCCTCAATGTTTATTTATTGCCCATAAATTGGTATTTAAGAATTCTCTCATTCTGCCACTTGATTTCCAGTCGGGTGTCTATAGCAGAGGCTCTGGAGATGTGAATAGGAAAATATCTTGGAGGCGGCAGGCGTTTCCCGGTTTGGGCTCCTCGGCGTAGGGAGTGGCTGGTGGCGACAGCTGGTGCTCCCTGGCCGGGCCGGGCGCACCCCGGGGCCCGTGGGCACTGCCGAACAGAACTCCCCAGAACTGGGCCCGAGAGCACTTAGGGGGGAAAACACTTATCCAGCATCATTGTCTATAATCCCGCCCACCGGCATCTGTTGAAGGCCCCCAGCTGCACAGCTTCCACGCTTGCCGCTCTGGACACACCCAACACAAAGGTGCACCGGTGACACACTCAATAGCATGCACAGCTCACAAGTGTGCAAACCACCAGAGAATCCTGCCTGAGGCTGCCTGCCTGGTGACTCCCTGGACCCTGAGGCAAGTCCCTCCCCTCTACCCATCGTAATCACCCAACCAGCAGCAGAGGCCGCACTGGGACCCCCAGACACCCACCCGAGGAACTCGGTCAGCACCAGCAGCCACAGATGCCCCGCCAGGGAGCAGTCGCCATGAAAAGAGATGCTGTTCAGGGCGGAGTCATCTACCTACTCTGCACAACCATCTTTACGCTCCAGAGCATCTATACCATCACCTTCCACACCCCCTGCTCCTGCTGAGCCCAAGACCACCCACCCTGACTCCCAGCGCCTCACAGTGGCCCTGCCGGGTTCTGCACCATGACGTCCTCCGTGGGGCCTGGGGGAAGACTGGGGTTTGTACATCCTCCAGAGAAACACAGACAGACCGCTTGCTGCGCAACTGATAAACCTCTGCAACTTTTAGAGCTTCAGCACTGTTTTGGAAACTACAGCTAAAACAAAACGGTGACAGATTCCTCCCAGGGGAGCAAATGAACCTTCAAAGGCAGGGGTGCATCCAGGAAAAGCCACGTGCAGGGTTGTGCACGGAAACTCCACACAGGGTTCCACTCCGAGAAGTATCACAGGGCCGTGTCCGCGAGGAGCCCAGTCTTTCCGGGAGCTTCCCGAGACTCAAGGTCATTCAAAGTCACCACAGGGAGGGTGAGCTGAAAATTGCCTCCCGCATTTCTACCATAACATCAGCTGGGGACATGCGTTGGTGTGAGAGGCAGGCACGGCAGCCCTGACTCGCCACGTGATGTCCACTCCGGCAGCACGTCATGGGCGGACAGTGGCACCAGGTGGGCTGGGCATCAGAGCTGGGGGTCCGGGCCATGCGAGCCACACAGCCAACCGCACTGTCAGGTGAGCTGAGGCACCAGGGAAGCCCTCAGCCAAAGCAAACACAGAAAACCGCCCGTCAGCCTTCTGACCTGGCATCTGCCTTCCCTCCTTCAGAGAATCGCTGCCTTGGCTACAGCTGGGGAAAGGATAAACATCCTGAGAGGTTGACAAGGGTGTGGTTACAGCCTCCAGAAGCAGGTTTCCGGAACGGTCCCGAGGAACGTGACTAATAAAGGGAACAGCCCTTCCTGAGTGGCTCAGTGGGCTGGAGCGCCGTCCCTACACCAAGAGGTTGCAGGTTTGATCCCTGGTTGGGGTGGGTATGGGAGGCAACGGATGAATGTTTCCCTCCCTCCTTCCTCTCTCTCAAACCAATAACACATCCTCTGGTGAGGATTAAAATAAAAATATCGATTCTGGTGGCAGCCATCACAACGACTGGGGTCAGGGTGTGAACAGAGGGTTCTGTGGCCCGGCAACAGGACGCCTGAGCAGAGGGGGCAAGCAGGGGCCACGCAGAGGTGGGACCCACAGGGCAGGGGGTGTCAGGCTCAAAGACACACAAGCACCAGAGGCAGCTCCGGGTGATGAGCCTGGGGGGTGAGGGGGAGGGTGGTGACATCGGTGCCACGGGGAAGCTGTGCCCCTCCTGTGGGTCCCTGGGAGCCCAGTTATCCAGCCCAGCAGGCAGGAAGGTGGGGCTGACACTAAGTCCACAGACCAGGTCCCCTGCAGGGTGTGACCGTTGGAATGAGGAGGGCGGAACCTGAGGATCCAGCAAGGAGCAGTGGGCATGGCCCCCGGAGGGCGGCTTAAGGCCCTGCGCTGAGCACTACAGGGACCTGCCCTGCAGCGGGTCTGGAAAACAGACCGATCTGTAAGGAATTTCTTTGTTTCACTCTGAATTTATCGGGGTGACGCTGGTTAACAAAATCATCCAGGTTTCAGGCGCACCATCCTGTAACACATCACCTGTACATCGTATTGTGCATTCACCACCCCACTTCTTGGCAATCTATCACGCTGCCAGAGAAATCTTAAATTAAGAAGAAATCGCATTTCTTGTCCTTCACGTAAAGTGAATAGCGGAGGAAACTGAGTTAGGCAGGCAATAAGGGAATCCCAGGCTGAGCTTCGGCCAAAGCTCTGGAGGAAAGAATGAGAAGCTGTGCTTTTCCGGCAGACTCGTAGGTGTGTGAGTATGGATGCTTCTAGGTTTCGCAGTGCCCCTGAAGCTACAATCTGTATTATTTTCAAATACACACAGCTATAAGAGTTAATTGTGCATTTGAGGGTGGACTCAGTACCTACTTGTTAGTCTGAATACCAAAGGGCACAAGTAGGTGAGAACACTGAGGAACAAAAAATATACTTGGCAGAAAAGTGCGCCCCCCACCCCGGGAGTCCGAAAGGAGCCCTACAAGAGGCAGCGCGCCCCCTGCTGGACAGAGCAGCCCAGGACCTCCCGAGGTTCGTGCTCTCACCCGCAGGTGAGAGATTACCTTTGCTGCTGCATTGAAGGTGACAGCTGGGAACCCGCCCCTCCTCCCTTCCCGCCCCCCCGCCCCCCGGGCACTAAGGGACTGAACAGCCAAAGTGAAACTCAGTTCACGCAACTGTGAGCCAGAAGACTGGGGTCTCGGGCCCAGCACCCCCATCGCACCCTGTGGTGCCCACCCCAGGGGCGCCCTGGACACCCCGAGGCCCAGCCAGCCCTCCACCCAGCTGCATGGCCCCAAGCAGCATCTTCTCCGCATGTTTTTACTCCACCAAGAGCATCGTTTGAGAGGAAAGCCCCCAGATAGTCTGGTCCAAGTGCCAAGACACAGGGAGCATCTGTTGGGGGGGGCCGACGAATGAGCTGAGTGCCACACCCAGCCCACACTTGTGCTTCAGCCCCATGCAGCCCCGCTCACAAGGCCCAGTGGGCCACAAACCAGACAGACAGCAAAGCCCAGTGAGAAAGCAGAACAAAACACACAGCCCCAAAAAAACCACAAAGAATGAAAAATAATCAGACAGAATCAGCCAGACAGAGTCATCCTAACTACTTTGTCCCAGACAAATTGCAGCCCCCAGGGCCACTGACCAATTTCTGCCTTTGCAGGAGGTTTTGTTCCCAGATATACATTGGACTTTATTGTAATTTCATTTTAGAAAATGCTATTTAAAATCCTGTACAAATGTAACTGGTCTCCTCTCCCTCAAAACTTCAGTCTGCAGGCTTCTTTGGTAATATTAGGTGGGCGAAAGAGAAATTTGGGGGTACCTAGACAGTTTTAAANACCCGCCCCTCCTCCCTTCCCGCCTCCCCGCCCCCCAAGCACTAAGGGACTGAACAGCCAAAGTGAAACTCAGTTCACGCAACTGTAAGCCAGAAGACTGGGGTCTCGGGCCCAGCACCCCCATCGCACCCTGTGGTGCCCACCCCAGTGGGCCACAAACCAGACAGACAGCAAAGCCCAGTGAGAAAGCAGAACAAAACACACAGCCCCAAAAAAACCACAAAGAATGAAAAATAATCAGACAGAATCAGCCAGACAGAGTCATCCTAACTACTTTGTCCCAGACAAATTGCAGCCCCCAGGGCCACTGACCAATTTCTGCCTTTGCAGGAGGTTTTGTTCCCAGATATACATTGGACTTTATTGTAATTTCATTTTAGAAAATGCTATTTAAAATCCTGTACAAATGTAACTGGTCTCCTCTCCCTCAAAACTTCAGTCTGCAGGCTTCTTTGGTAATATTAGGTGGGCGAAAGAGAAATTTGGGGGTACCTAGACAGTTTTAAATCAACCAAGATTTAGAGACGGGGGCGGGATGGGACGGGGAGGATGGTACTGGGTCACAGCCACAGGTTCTCCCATCTGAATGAAGCTTCTTTTGGGAAGTTCCGGTGAAGGTGATAGACGTAACCCCTGCGTGCAGTGTGTTAAGAGTGGCAATAGGGGACTCCTGATAGAGCAGAGCCCTGTCACCGACCTGCGTGGGAGTTCCGCACACACACAGAAGCTACGGCGGAGTCCACATGCGAAGGAAGCCGACGTGAGGCGG
This sequence comes from Sturnira hondurensis, assembly GCF_014824575.4. NCBI lineage: Eukaryota > Metazoa > Chordata > Mammalia > Chiroptera > Phyllostomidae > Sturnira > Sturnira hondurensis. Next base: position 2,509,051 of record NW_028087067.1, read on the forward strand.
GGAGACGGGGCTGGCAGCTCCCCGGCTCTCACTCCTGGTCCACACAGCGGCCCGAGACACTGCGCCGCCAGAGCCCCTCACAGAAACCTGTGAGCTCTTTAACAAAACCGCCTGCGCCGCTCACTTTTGCAAGAGTTCGTTTTCCAAGTGACCCTCCTACCTCCCGAGAACCTCACTTTCACATTGCGTTTTCTTTGGCGGGTTTATGGGGCAATTGCTCTCAGCGTCCCTCTCCTCCGGCACCTCTGTCCCCACCTGGCTGGCCCCGCCCGCCCGTCACAGCACTGCCTCGGAGTCGGCCTGCCTCCCTCCACATGCGCTGCCTCCCGCCCCACACCTGCTGTCCCCTCCACCCAGCAACAATGTTGCCACCTACGTGCAACTTTCACTCATCAGGCCAACTCCTCGGGATCAGGAACAAAATGGCCTGTGGAAAACTGGTCTGCAGACCATAAACTAGGGAGCTGTCTGGTGAGGGTGTGCATGGGGCGATGGCTGGAATATCGGCAGTTCGGGGACCACTGTCTTGGTGAACCTGAGAAACCGTGCCAACACTCACATTCAGGTCCCCGCCATCCGACCACATATGTGTCTCTGCCTGCCACATCTTCCTGCCCCAGCAGAGGAGGTTCTGCAGCACAGGGACACGACCACCCACCAGGACGGCCGGGGAGCCCCACCGGTTTCCATGGCAATTGAGTTCCCAGGGGAATCTGCCCTCTCCCCCACCGGGACAAACAAACACATCTGGAATCACAACAAGGCCGGGCTGTTGAGGTGAATCTCTTCTTTCAAAATTCCCCATGATGTCGAGACCGTCGAAGACGCACACGTCTGCGAGAACGTAGGCACGCCACGTGCACCCGATGCAGGTGGCGCCAAGGACAGTGGGGGCACCCTGCCACCCCCGGGGTCCCTGAAGACGGCAGGTACTGACTGGGACGAAGTTCTTGAGGGCAGTAAACATCCCCAGTGCTAGACGTGTGCTCACACTCAAACAGAAATGCACCACCTACCCATGACTTGTCCTAAAAGCAGTGACACCCTCCCTGGGAAGGGAGACTCAGGGCACCTAGGCTGCCTGGAGCCGCAGCCCCGGCCACCCGCCCCACGCCCGCCCAGGTACAGAGCCTCCTGCTGCTCTGCCACCGATGCCCACCAGGTGGCGCTGCTGCTCAGCCCTTCCTTCGGGACCGGCCTCTGCTGTCACCACACTAAGAAGGGACAGAGCCTCCTGAGTGACCCACCCGTGGCCAGTGGGAAAGGGGCTCAAACCCACACGCAGCTGCCAGCACCAGGAACCTTTTGTCATCCCTGCGGCTATGACTTCCCCACTGGGACAAGCCCAGCCATACCTGGGGAGGCGTCCGACGTACAAGGGAACGACTGATGAGTGAGGGCCTGTCCCAGGCCTGTGGGGGCCCAGAAAAGTGCACTGACCCACCCACATGGCCTGGGCGAGTCCCTGAGCACCTCGCTGTCCCCACACTCGGTCCTGTCCTGCTCTGTGCCTCAGGGGACAGGCTCCCTCCAGGCACAGGGACATGTGACAGAGTCTGGGGATGTCCTGAGGGCTGGGACACAGAGGGAGCAGGGACCCCAGTGCGGCTGAGCACCCACAGAGCACAGGGCAGCCGGCAGCCTGGGGACCCCGCCCCACACTGACGGATGTCGCCCCAGAGCCACCAGCCCCTCCTTTCTTTCAACACACAAGCCACTGAGGAAGTTGCAGGCAGCACACCACGGTCATTCCTGAACACGGACCCCTGGGACCTTGTGTCCGTGTCTCACTAAAACTGAGTTTGTGGCTCAGGAGTCAACGGGGGAACCCGGGGGGGTTGTCACAGAGACACCAGGGCCTCCGCCTGCCGTCAAAACAGCAATGCAGTGCACGCAGGGGCCACCCCTCCCCCCCACTGCCATTTTTAAATGACAGTTTTCAGCAGAGAAACAAAACAGAAAGAAATCCTGCACAGCCATCCGTGGTCCTGCACACTGTGAGAGCACAGAACCGTGTGTGCTGACATGCTCACTCACGCCCATGAAGCCAGGAAACACTTCAGGAGGCCTGGCACCTGCAGCGAATGTCACAGGTTTGGCCAGAAGGGGGCGTCAGCAGGCCTGTCCTGCAGGTGCTCGGCACCAACCCCAAGTCTGTGAAGGCTGTGCCAGGAGTGAGCACCTGGGCCGGCCAAGCAGCCGCCACGGGTGGGCCAGGCCTGACATCTCCATGTCCAGCTTGGCTGCACTGGCTCCTGGGGAACCACCAGCAAGGATGCACAGAGGAGGGACCTGTTTCTAGGGAAAGGACCCTCCATCTATTTGCTCAGTGGTACTGTCTGGGCTCGGTGGGCGGCCCATCTGCTGGTCCTGCCTGGTACCCGGGCTGGGGGATGCCCAGTGGGGACAGCTCGGCCCCACACCTGGTGCCAACAGCCTCTCCCTCCCCAGGAACGTTGACTCCTAGACGAACCCCGAAGCTCCATTCAATGCCCCGTCCAGACCTGCTTGGAAGGTCCCTGGACACCAATGACCCCAGCTGATCCCGGGCAGTTCACGCACCACAGTCCACAGGGCAGCGTGTTTGCTGAGGTCTCCGTCAGCACTGGACTGGAGCAGAGCTGGTGTGGGACTGAATCTAGTGGATCAATGCTGGTTGGGTCGGGAAGCAATGCCGCAGAGAAGCTTCTAGAACGTTTGGCCTTGAGCCACAAAACTGCTGCATGGCCCCTTCCACTGGCAGGAAGCCATGAACCTCAGCAAGTGGGCGTCACCTCCCTCTGGCAGAAGCCACTCTCACCGGGTCCCTTCCCATCGGGGTCATGTGCTCTCACTTGGCACAGGGGCCACCCAGGCCGGAGGTGGCCCCCAGGGTCACGAATGAGCCACAGGGGGTCACGTGGTTTCAGCCGTAAAACTATTGATCCGGAACCTCCCATCTGGGCAGTAATTTCCTGGCAGTGACTACACAGCATGACTGGTTTCCTAATGAGGCCTGTGCAGGACACGGCGGCTGTTTGTCTCTCTCTGGCTGACAGTGGGGGGAGGGTGACAAGGAGCCCGCAGTGCGGCCTGCTCACGCCTGGTGGCCCTGACCACCTGGCCACCGAGACCCTGGTTGCAGGACGAGGCACCTCAGGGGCTCAAGGCTTTGCTCTCCCTGCCTCCTTCCACTCGGCGCTGCCTTTGTATTCTTAGTTTATCAGTCCTAACATGTGGCATCCTGTGTGCACAACCTCGATGCTTTTGGAAAGAAAGAAAAGGAACTCTAAGTAATTTCAGTATCTGGGTAAAAGGAACTGCCTCGGAGTACCTGGGCCTCTCAGAGAACGACAACTCCCTGTGACCCCGGTGCTAAAATGCAGCACACCTGGCACTGGGAGTGTGTTGGCCACATGACCGAGCACTTTCGCAGCAACACATGCACGCAACCCCCTTGCCCACGCTTGCCCGGCAGCCCTGGCGCCCTGCTGTGGTCTGTTCCGTGGGGATTTCGCGTCTCCGCCGAGCCGTCTGGCCCTGCGTCTGACAGGAAGGCACAAAGCCGGGGGCTGGTGTGGGGTCGCTCACCAGCCCGTGCTGACCTGCGGGGAAGCCTGCATTTGAGTCGCAGCAGAATACTGAGCCACTGCGTGCGGGGAACAGTCTGCCCCTCTCAGGTCCGCCTCCTCCTCTGCCTCACAGCCTGTCTCAGGGTGGCCCCGGCTCCCGCAGACACACCGCAGGCCAGTCGGCTCACTGCCGAATTTAAATCAACACTAGGCAACACCACCGCGTCCTCTGGAATCGCAGGCAAGTTTGGTGTGAACTCAGCGAAGCGCCTTCACTTCACATGTGCCCCTATGGACAAACCTTACGGCCGGTTCCTGGGAGCCCTTTCTCCTCCAGACAGCTCAGGGGCAAGGAGAGCAACCGTCCTCACTGACTCCTGTGCTGGCTCCTCGTGAGGTCAAGGCTGGGAAGGACCTGGGGCTGGGACCGCCCAGCCCGGCCGCCCGGCTCACTCCACACGGGGCCCCAGGCCGCTTTGAACTCCACGAGGGAGCTGCCCCAGCACCTCTGAGTCCAGCAGCTCCACCCGCGGGGCGGCCAGTGCACAACTAGCTCCGCCCCCTGCGGGATCCCAAACCTTGTTCCCCACGGCCAGGCACAACGAAGGCCCTCGCTGGGCCTCTATGGGCCTTTCACACCCGAGATCACCCTGCTGCAAACACAGCACTCGGACCCTGTGCACAGAACCGAACGACGGGTTTGTGGGACTGACCTGCAAATGACCCGCCACCGTGGAGACGACCCCAGACCACGGCCCCTGGCCCCCCAAGTGAACGCCACCGACGTGCACACGGGAACCGGGTCCTGTGCTCCAGCTCACCGCTGCAAGCTGTGGCCGGTGGTGGGCGCCTGAGGCACACACAGCGACCCCACAGCGGCCCCACAGCGGCCAGCAGACCCAGCCCACAGGGTCCTTCGCCGGCTGCTGTTCCCAGGCTCAGGAAGCCTCTGTCACTGGTTGGAACCCAAGACAGAGTCAGAAATTCACGGGAACACAGTGACTGTCATGTTACATGTTTGCAAACACGCAGAAATGAGCCCCATGGGACACAGGGGAAATCCTTTTACCCTCGTTTTCATGTACAAATCACAGTCACTTCGCAGGCACTTTGCTCTCACCGTCGAGTGGAGATACAGCCTATCTGAAAAAATCAAACAGCTCCACAAACTTCACCTGCCCTCTGGCCCACTACTTCGTGGTCATCGCAGTTTGCACAGGTGCCTCTGTCCCTCTGTGTCACTGCAGAACCAGCTCCTTCCTGGAATGTCTAGTTATCCTGAGTGGCCGAACGGCTGTTTCCCCACAGACGGGAGACAGATGCTGGGAGGAAACCAGCGCCGACTCGGAAGCCCAGCCAGGGTGCAGCCGACATACGGGAGTTCATTAAGCTCACTTGTCTCCTCTTCATTCTCCAAAACAAGACATTTCCAAAGTGACGCCACTGATAACTGGGACTGGCCGGCAGGCCGCCGAGGCTGGGCAGCTCCGGCTTCCCCACAGCTCACCTCCCGTCGTCAGGAAGTAACATCCGTCACCTGCATTTTGTTTACCGGAGGTCGTCTCTGACGTGTGAGCTGGCACTGCCGGTGTACCAATGCACACGGATCTCCAGACACGTCACTTGTGCTATGAGGCACTTTACACCCACGATCCCAGGTCCCCACCCACTGACTTCACAGGGGAAAACCATCAAAGAGACCTCTGTGGCTTAGAGAAAAACACCACCTAAAAAACCCTAAAGCTAACTTCAGTCCAGAAAAGAGCAAGGCCTGATAAAGTGTGAAGGAGCCACTGCCCTAAAGGTCCCACGTGGCACAAGCCCCGTTCGGGCTGCAGGTGCACAATGTCGTGCATCCCCACCTGGACAGGCTGCAGCTGGTTCAGATGCCACAGAGCCAGCTCCCACAGAGCCCAGGCACCTGGCCTGTCCAGGGACCTCCCAGGGGTGGGTGTGGAGCAGGACGTCAGCTCACCGGCCATCCGAGGAGGCTGGCACTGAATTCGCAGAGATCCTGATGCCCGTCCCCAAGTCCCCACGGCAAGTCCTCCTGCACAGGGTCCCCGCGTGCCTGCTCACCCACCTGCAGCTCCTCAGTGGCCCTCCAGGGAGGGCACAGCCAGAGGCACATGCAGGCTTCACGTCCAGTCCTCAAACGAGAACAGGGAGAGCTTGGGCTGGAGGCTGAGTGTTTCAGAGCTGATAGGCATGTTCATGGGCGTGTGTGCACATTTGTGCCGTGTCTGCATGGACGGCTCCTGGGCCGCGTTTCTCCTCCACAGCAGACACGGGTCACCTGCCTAGCTCCGGGCTTTCCTGGGAGGAACGGGATCACCACGGCAACCCACAATGTTGCCACTCGGTCCACCCCAGCTCTGTATGTCCTTCCCCAAAGTCGTCACAAGAAAAGAGCAAGAGGTGGGTCACCGAGCTTGCCGTGGGGAAGTGGCCCCATCTGACCCCCAGGTGGCGTCTGGTGCCACGCCCGGCGCCAGGTCTGCCCCACGCATTCACCCCAACAACGAAAATCACCTGGAAATGGGTCTTTCCCCAGGTGTGCAGCTGCGAGGTGTGAGTTCACAGAATGCCACAAATTAAAACATTAAAAATCAAATGAGCAACCACACAAAAGCCATGATTTGCCCCAAAGCTGATTTGTTTAATTGTGATGAAACACGCACGACATACAGTGAGGGGAGACCAAACTCCCCTCACGCCCACCAGGGCCCCGCAAGCCGAGGAAACATGGGGACCGCTTCCACTGCGTCCACGTCTGGGGGGACTTCCACCCGTGTCCCACGTGACTAAGCAGCTCTGGACACTGTAGATGACCTTATATGGTAAAAACTAGAATTCCCAAATCTTTCCTTCCTGAAGGAACTTATACTTTTCACAGCTGTAATTCCAGCCCAATCTTCTCTGCACAGTTGACTCGATTTCTTTTCTTCCCTGCCCCTAATGTCTCAGCCTCGGGTCCGCTCGCGCTGACGTCAGGTGAGACACTCCAAAACGTGAAGCGTGTTTGGGGACACCGCCCGCAAACATCCTTGGCAGCCAAGTCTCAGCAGAAGCAACGTTCCTAGTTCCAGAAGGTGAGTGACTGCATCCTTACAAAAAGCAAATAAAACATCTCCATTTGTCAATATTTCCCCTGTTAACTTGAAACTTCTTACAAAAGAAATTGTCTAAAAATAGAGAACTCATTTCAATATTTAAACTCCACTTAGATTCCCAGAGAACAGTACGTAACGTTTAATTAACTTTGTCATTATTTCTGGTGCTTCGTGGACTCGGAGCGATGACTCAGCCGAAAGACGCCAACGGAGTGGCAAGTGCATTCTTCCTATAACCCGTGTTCTCCTTCCTGGTGCCGATGGACACGGTGTGCAGAGGCCTTTGTTCACCTGCCTGGGAGCTGTTTGTCTCTTCTCATCGCCAATCGAAACTCTCCGGAAATGGGAAGAGGCTCAAAACCAGGAACCACACTCCAAAGGAACTTCCCTGCCAGCAGCAAATGCGCTGACAGTCGCAGCTGAGAAATAATCGGGTGAAGGAACCGTTCTATGAACTTTCTAAAAAAAGGAACGATAGCGATGTCCCCTATCCACGTTCGTAAGTTAAAAGACAAGGAGGACCTTGCTTCCCACAAACCTCCGTGCGGCGCCGTGGAAGGCACAGCGTAAACCACCCCCACGCCCGCCGGCCGCGGGGCGAAGGCACTGACAGGGAAAGTGGAGAAAACCCTGGCCAGTTAATTCCAGCGGCCACGGAAGAGCCTCGTCTCCTGACAGCTGGGGACACCGCAAGAAGCCAGTCCCCTCCGTCTGGCCTCACCGGAGGGTCCTGGCACCCAGACACCGATTCCCAGAGTGACCTCTGCAGAAAGAGACACATGCTCCAGCTCTCCCTCGGATCTCGCCATTTCTTGGGTGAAAACGCATTGAAGTAGAGACCTCACCCGGGAGGGGAGTGAAGACGCCACCCCACAGGAGGCAGGCCCCAGACTGGCTCTCTTTAAAACAAGGTTTTGTGTTTGTCTCTTTTGTTTTTTTACTTTTATCCCTTAAACGTCCAGTTTCCTTAAACGCAGTAGAAACCACGGCACGTCTCTGACAACCTCCAGCTGCACACGGTGACCTGCGATGACAGGTGGCACCAGTGCAGTCCCCACCTCAGGATGTCGTCAAGTCTCCCTGAGATCCTGAGGGTTTGTGATGGGACATCAGCGTCCCTGCCCTGACCCCAGGGGAAGCCTGGGGGGACAACAGACGCCAACTGCATTTCCGCTGGCCAATAAAGGCGCTTTCCCTTAATGAATTAGTATAATCACAACAACAGAAAAACAGCTTTGAAACGAACGTACTCAACCTTGTAAGACAATCAGTTTCCCTTTAAAATCCAAGACAATGGCCACGTGGAGGAATGGCCTCTGTCCAGTAAACTCAGGTCTCTGAGCTCAGCCCACAGCTCGCTGTCCAGGGAACCAGCCTCGTTCGCTGGCTCCGGGGGACAGGCAGCAGACGGCACAACACACGCACCAGACACCAGAACCCCCGAGACACCCTCACCATGCAACCACGGCACCCGCTCTCGCGGGACCCCAGGCCCACGTCCCCGGGGGGAAGGGCAGGCGGGTGCGCTCACCTGTGTTCCTGTCGGGGGAGAGGCAGCAGTGCTTCTGCAGGATGCCGGGCAGGACCTGCCAACACAGAACACAGCTGGTTACGCCCGGGCGCCGACCGGGAGCCCCGACACTGCGGCGGCTGTGCGGCCCAGGCGGCTGGCAGCCCCGACACGGGACCAGGTGCGCGGCTGAGAGCACGGGAGCCTCGCAGGCCAGCCCGGCAGGGACGTCCCCCGGCAAAGGGGCCCGTGGGCAGCTGTGACAGCCTGGGGAGACAGAGTGCGGCAACCGTGTCCCGCCCCCCCTGCCCCACTGACATGGTGTGTGTGCTTCTGTCCTTGTCACTAACTAACCGCTGCCTTTTCCACACGAACAACCGTGAGCCCTCGGAGGCTCCATGTCAGAGGCCACCGCCCAGCTGCACGCTGACCAGCGCTGCCTCCGACCGACTCCCAGCTCCTTCCCGAACTGGAGACCTGCCCCCCCGCCCCACCCCACCCCCCAAGCCGGAGCAGGTCCTCCCTCGTCTGTGAAACATAAACACGACTGAGAGGAAACCCACCACAGAGGCCGCCCCACTCAGCCCCGTGGGACAGACTCCACCACCGAAACCCCCCATGTGTTTTCAACATTGCGCATTCGGTGGGGACTCCCAGTCGGGGATGGTCACCGTCAGAGGGGCCCCCATGTTGAGAGACACCCAGACAGACAGGAGGACAAAAGGAGAAGAAGCAACAGACACCTGACGGGAAAGGAAAACACTTTGAAAGGATGACACTGTTTCAGAAACAGCCGATATTTTACCCATAGCGCAAGAAGAGGATGCTTTGGTTATAAAAGGGAAATTCATGAAGTAAGAAAGCTTTGGGAAGTTACCAACGGGGGAACCAAAGTCAAAAGAATGGAGAGTTGAAAATGAATTCAAGGGAATATCCCAGGAAGCAGAGTAGAAACACAGAGTTGGGTGCAGGGGGTGGGGGGAACGTAGCGTTCCTTGGCCACCCCGGCTCATTCTGGGTGACCAATGGGGGTTCGAGTGAAACACCCACAATCCGAAGGGAACACGTGTCACACAGCCACGGAGTCCCGCGTCCGAGGGGCAGGACGTCTGCTCCTGCTGGCCACTGAGCGCCCAGCACCACCCGACCCCGACGACCGGCCACCACACGCTCCTGTGAAGACTCGGCCTCAAACCAGGGTTTCCAACGAGACCGAGGCTGAGGCGCTGGAGCCGAAAAGTCCGGGAGCAGTGGAGTGGACCTTCGGGTAAACACACGGCCCCGGCACAAGCCTCCAGGGAGAGAACACCCCGTCAGACCGGCTCGGAGCAGAAGCCCCGCCTCCCAGGAGGGCCCGCCCCCTTCCTGGCACTGTCAGCGGGACAGGCCCTGTCATCACTGAGAAGACACCCGGAGGCTGCGGTAGGGGACCTTCCGGGGGGTGGGGGGCGGTGGTGCTCGGGATGGCCGGCAGGGTCCCAGCCCAGCACCTGGGCTGCCAGCCAGTGGGCAAAGGGTGGCAGCCGGGAGGGCTGTGTCCCCAGAGCGGAAGGACCGGGGCCGACTGTGGGGAGCAGAGTGAGGAATGTGGCGGAGACGCTGAGGACTGATCCCGCTTACATTTGGAAGAAGCAGTTCGTGAAGAGTGACAGGTGTGACAGGAAAGAGGTCAAAGCCTGTGAGCTCCCCGAGGTGCACCTGTCGGCCGCCAGCTTGTCCCCACCAGGGTGTGGCCGAGCTGAGTGTGCGGGGGCTGGGGGTGCCGAGGGGACCGGGGAGGGAGGTGCGGGGTGGGGGGCAGGCAGAGGACGGCCAGGTGGGGTCTCGGAGCAGCAGGGTGGGCAGGGGCCACGTGCTGACTCTGCTCTTCGTCGAAGCCTCTTCAAACCCCTTCCCTTTTCAGAGTGCGGACGTGTGCAGATTGAACGGAATTAAAATTGACTCATACGATAATGTATGGCATGTCGGCACGATCGTTTTTACAACTACGAGGAGGCAGAAGTAAAACGTGCCAAGAATATTTAAAATGAGCAAGACAGCCATTTGGAGTGAAAGCATCTCTCCTGGACATTCTTGCAGCTTTCTCGTCACCGTGTAGACGCGTCTGTGGGCTCCCGGTCCGGACCCTTTACTCAGAAGGCAAGTTCAGCGGCCCCAGAGCAGCAGCTCTGGGCAGAGAGCTGGGACACTGCACCCCCCCCCGCCCCGCCGCCGGGGGCAGTTAGGGTAAAATGTGCACAGAGGGCCAGGGCACCAGCAGGTACGGATGAGGCAGAGGCACCAATTTAAACCATGGCCGTGGAGCCAGGGCACAGCTGGTGAGAGGACGGCCAGGCAGACCTGTAAGCGGATCGGGGACCCAGGAAATGCACTCAGACACAGTCCACGGTCATTGGCCACAGAGCAATGGCACCCCCTAGGGGAAAGGGCAATCCCTCAACACACAGCACTGGGACCATGTGCAAAATCACGAATTGTACACTCATGTCTTACACTTTGCACAAAATTGACTCAAAGTGAATTACAGACCTCAGGGAAAAACACAAAATACTTAATTTCCCTGTAAGGTAACACAGGGGAAAACCCACACAGCCTTGGGTACAGCAGTGCGGTCTCAGGTACACGACCAAACACACGACCCATGAAAGACATTGATTGGCCAGACTCCATTAAAATTGAAATTCTCGGCTCTGAAAACGGCACCGTCAAGAGAATGAGAAGACAAGACAAGGGATTATTTACAAAAGACACATCTGATGAAGGACTGTTTCCCAAAACCCATGAGGGCTCTTAAACCTCAACAACAAAGAGGAAGCAACTAGTTTTATTTAAAAAGTGGGCCAAAGATGGTACCAGACGCTTCACCAAAGAAGAGAGGAGTACAGGAAAAGACGTCCAGCCTCATCTGTCACCAGGGAAACGCAAAGGAAAACCACAACGAGGCCACGACACACCCATCGAGATGACCAACACCCGCACTGACCACACCCCAGGAGGCGAGGACGCGGAGCAGTAGGACTCGCACTCGGTCCCGGCGGGAAGTTCACACAAACCAAACTTCGTTTTACCATGGGGCCAGCAATGAGGCTTTGGGTGAAAAGAGGAGAAAACTGACGTCCACATGGAGACCCGCATGTGGGTGTGCACAGCAGCTTCCCCCAGAAAGGCACAAACACAAAAGCAACCGGGACGCCCTTCAGTGGGTGATGAGCACACAAACCGAGGTCCCTGCAGACAGTGGGACAGTGTCAGCACTGAGAACAGATGAGCCCTGGAGCCGGGAAGACACGTGGGGGAACCTGACATGCATGTGACCGAGTGAAGGAGCCAGTCTGAAAAGGCCACACAATGTGTGAGTCCAACCCTGTGACACCCTGAAGAAGGCGAGACTGTGGGGACAGTGATAGATCGGGGGTTGCTAGGGGGTTGGAGAGAAATGGACAGCTCACAGCATGTAGCGTGTAGCATGTAGTGTGTAGCATGTAGCACATACTGATCCGACGCTTCGAGGATGGGCACGTGTTGCCGCACACGGGTCCAAACCCACAGCACGCACACCACCCAGAGTGACCCTGACGTCCCCTGTGGACTCTGGTGACGCTGACTCTGGTGAGCCTGACCTGCGACGCTGCAGGTCCCCCAGAGGAGCTGCGCGCCCCGTGTCTGAGCGTGCTGTGCGTGGACGTGGAGCCCTGGGCACCCACAGGCTGCACGGAGACGATTCACACAGGACGGGCCAGTGCACACCCATGGTCTGAGATACCACCCATCACAAGGGGGTCATGGCCGAGAAAAGTGACAGACAGTCCCGTTCTTACCAAGGGACCGTTGACTGGACTTTATGGAGCATGGACCGGAGCTGACTGCCGCCCGGCTGTTCACGGAGACCCCAGAAACCGTTCGCAGAGACGCCGGGCTTGTGGGTGCTTTTCCCAAGACCATTTACAGGGCCCTGAGACCTCTTTCTCCTTTGGCCTGCTGACAGCACGGACTTCGTTAGTTGATTTTCAAAGACTGAAAATTAATTTTCCAAGACTGTCCTTGCATTTCTGGGATAAAACCTCAACAACTGGCCACCTAATGTCCCCACGCATGCAGAGCCTGGCTTTCTTCCCCGGCCGCTGCAGCTCACCCGCGACCCCTGCGGCACTACGTGGACAGACATTTTGTGACCCTCCTTGACAAGTGGCCGAGACTCCTCGCCAGGCCCCTCACTGTGCCAGCGTCCTGCCCCTCGGCCACCGGGTCAGTCCCTGGTCACTCACATTCAGCAAGCCCTTCTGGAGCCCGTGCCGGACGTCAGCCCGGCACCTGGCGCCAGGCATACAGGACACACGCGCAGCAGGGAACCACTTTCTGGAGAATGGAGGCGTCATGGGGAAGAGAAAATGCTCAGCAGGGGTCCTGTGGGCTGACCGGTGCCCCCAGCGTCTGAAGTCCTAACCTGCAACACCAGAGCGTGCAATCTTATTTGGAGACTCGGCCTTTACAGAGGTGGTCATGTCAAAATGAGGCCATACAGGGTGAACCCTGCCAATGCTGACAGCCGTCTCGATAAAAAGGGGGAGGCCTGGACACAGACAGATGGGTGGGGGGCCATGAGGGGCCACGGGGCGTCAGAGACTTAGCAAAGACGGCCCGTACAAGCAGAGGGGGGAGCCCGCCCTGCTGGCACCTTGGCCTGGGCCGTCCAGCCTCCAGAGCTGTGGGACCGCGAGTCTGTGAATAACAGGCAACCGGAGCGCCGGACACGAATCTCAGCCGCCTGGCCCGCAGACCCTGTGCGGCGCGCTTCCAGATTCGCTGCGAGGCCCTGGAAGAGAAGCACACACCAAGCGCGGGCGGGCAGCAGCTTTACCTCAGACACGCAGTGTCCACCAATGCCACCGCTGAGCAGCAATTCTAGATGCTTCTCCCTCACAGGGGCGGCCCCCAGGATCCTGTGCTGCTGACACAGGACGCGTGAGAGAATCCAATGCGCAGATCACGGGAGGGAGTGGGACAGAGGCCACGGACGACCGTGGGTGATCCGCTGTGTCCCACTGCGAAATCAGTGCACGCCTTGGCCAGGCCTCTGAGAGTGTTTTCAAGTGGGCACTTGCCCACGCCCAGGGGGCGCTGGCAACATCTCTCCCAAAGTTACCATCACTGAGGAAGGACAAGGATTCCGAAAGGACAGTAAGCCCAAGTCCTGGACACGTGTCCTGAGAGCCCAGCGGGGTTGGGGGGTTATAAATGAAAACACAAAGAGAAATAGAAACCCCCCAGCCTGGAACACATTTAAAAGTTTCACTAATCTTCCTTCACGTGCTCTACCCAGAGAGACAAAGAAACCACTATTTTCTAAAAGGAGAGAAGAATTAATACAAAGTGTCTTTAGAAGGACACAATTGAAATACCAAGAAAAATATAACTAGGTAACTACTTGTTATTGATTTTCATACATAGAAACCACAGGTAGGTGGGAAGATTTTGTTTCTTCTGGGAAGCACTAATCTGTTCAGAAAGTGTAACTACGTTTTTTATTTTATCTTCGGAAGCGGAAAAGTGACCGGAAGTCTGGGTACCACGAGCAGACTCGGAGGCAGAAGCCGGACCCCGAGGGCCGGGCCACAGCGTCCACTCACACCCAACAGTCCAGCAGGTGCCAGTTGCCACGAGAAGGTTTGTTTCAGAAGGATGAAGTGGCCAAATCTCCCAAAAGAAGAGCCAGCCTGGTCTCCTAGGAGACAAACCTCTGAACGGCCCTCCTGTTTACCAAGGACGTTTTTAAAGGAACAGGCACATTGTCATAACAACGACAGAGCAGGTCCGTGTGCCGTGGAGACTCAGGACATGCAAACCCTTTTCTAAGAGAACGGCACATTCCTGGAAGCCACGCCGACTCTCCACGATTCAAAAACTGCAGGAAAACAGGGGCCTGAGGCTCCAGGGACACGAAACCAAGAGCCTGACTTTCCAGAAGGGACCCGGCCAAGCAGCGGCCGTTCGTGTCTGAACTGCGTGGTCGACGGAAGCGACCAGACCGGAACACGGCCGACCTCCAGTCCTGTGGGGCACATGCGGTCCCTGAAATCAGAATGCTGGAAAAGCTGCAGAAGCATAAACTCCAAAATTGTAACAACTTATAAAACTGGAAAACTTAAAGGAAGAAAGAGACTGCGGGGTGGGACGGAAGTCGGTCTACAGTTATCCATAGGAAAAATAATACAGCAGTTTGTGGATAATAGTACAAGAATAAACTCTGTTTCACATGCTCACACCTGTAAACCTCCTTCTGCCCCCCTCCATTCTTTAAATGTGTAACTACAAGTATAATGTTTCACAATATCTTATAACAGCAGGGTTTTACCAGGGTTATAATCGCTGTGGTGTATTTGCCTGTGTCTGTCAATAACTTCACAACACAATGTCTAAGGAAATCTGCTGTGTGAAAACAGCGAATTAAATTAAATGGCCAAACACTTTTTAAATCAGTATTTAAGCGCTTCGAAAACTTTTGGTCGTCAAACTCATAGTGCATTAACGAGCCATGAAGATAGCATTAACTGCTAAATGCTACAAGAAAGATGAATTTGGGCCCTGGCTGGTGTAGCTCAGTGGATTGAGCACAGGCCTGCTAACCAGAGGATCTCGGTTCAATTCCCAGTCAGGGCATATGCCTGGGTTGCAGGCCAGTTCCCAGCATGAAAGGCAACCATACATTGATGTTTCTCTCCCTCTCTCCTTCCCCTCTAAAGACCAATCAATCAATAAATAAAATCTTAAAAAAAGAAAGATGAATTATTCCATAAAGACATAGCCTTCGTCAAGGGCTGAACAGAAGACAAACTGAGGGGACGGCCCCCAGCAAACAAAAGGTGAACCCGTGAGGCACCGTGAGTCCGCGCTTCCCGCCCCGCCGTCTGCACCCCACCTGTGAGTCCTGGGTTCCAGCGCCGATGTGCCAGGCCTCGCCTGAGTAGACATTTGAAAGTGGGGCTCCCAGGAGAAGGAGGGGCGAGATGCTGTACCCCACCAGGACTGGCAGATGGGCCCTCGCACACCAGCCCACAGCCCCGGGGGCCCCCCTCCCCCTTCACTGGGAACCTCGCGGGAGATGCTTGAGGGGCCGAGGTTCAGCTGTGAAATGACGCTGAGTCCAGTGCCTGCCGCACCGAGCACCGAGCACCTTTTCAGGAGGGTCCGGAGGACAGACGAGTCCAGGCTGGGGCTCAGGGAGAACGTCCCCCAGACCCACACAGCTGTGTGATTCTCTAATGCTCTGCCCCACAGAGTTTCAAAATCAAGGCGTTGATTAATTACAAGGATAGATGGAGGCGGGCGACGGGCCACTTCCTGAGGGCACCAGCCAGCCTGTGGGGCGCCCCCAACCTGCACCCGGGAGCAGACTCAACCCAGATCCTGCACAGAAGCCCTTTGAGGAGCACGGTGAGACCCTCAGAGTGCTGCCAGGGAGGCTCGTCCAGGACATTCAGCTGATTGGGTCCCTGTGGCCTCTCAGAGGCCACCACCTGGAACATGGACCCCAGGCTCTGGAGGTCCCAGCCCCACGACCTGAGTCACAGCTGCAAACAGGCGACCCTCTGCCCACAGAAGCCGCCCCAAGTGCTCACTGCCACGCTTCACCCTGCAGCCACCGGCTCCCCCAGCACAGTGACCATGCGACCAACGAAGGGAGAGGAGACGACAGCCTACCTGAGCGGTCCCCATGCTGGCCGAGGGTGTGGGCCAAGGACGCAGGCCGAGGGTGGTCACTGGCGGCCACTGGGACACGGGCAGCTACGGCCAAGCCTCAGACCATGGGAAGGCCTAGGACAGGGAACAAACAGAAATGGGGAAAAGATGATTTTATTTTTTAAAGATTTTCTTTATTTATTTTTACAAAGGGGAAGGGAGGGAAAAGGGGCAACAAAGGTCAATGTGTGGTTGCCTCTTGTGTGCACCCCCTACTGGGGACCTGGCCGGAAACCCAGGCAGGTGTCCTGACTAGGAATCGAACCAGCGACTGTTTGGTATGCAGGCACTCAATTCACTGAGCCCCACCAGCCAGGGCAGGAAAAGATGATTTTTTAAAAGGGTCAACAACCTCCCTCAGGGGAAAACACAAACGAGCATAGAAAACATGACTCTGGGCAACAAACAGTTAAATCCACTGAGAGCAGCTCCCCCAAGTCCGGACTGAACAGGCGACACCGTGCACACAGTGAAAAATACCTTGAAATGGGGATCCCAACCCCAAAGCATGCAGCCCACCAGAAACGACGAGACCCCCTTCCACCCAGGCTATGACTCCTCGTGGGATTCGGTGGAAGCACTGTGTGTGAATGAGCCCAGCTCTGCAAAGGAGCGGGCAGGAAGCCCAGGGCACGGAAGGGCAGTCCCAGGAATTAACGATCGATCGTGGCTGTGCCTGGAGAAAACTGAATGTGGCTTTTTAAAAAAAAGAGGCAGCCCTGGCTGGTGTAGCTCAGTGGATTGAGCACAGGCCTGTGAACCGGTTCAATTCCCCGTCAGGGCACATGCCTGGGTTTCAGGCCAGTTCCCAGCAGGGGCCAGTTCCCAGCAGGGGATGCACCACAAGAAACCATACATTGATATTTCTCTCATTCTCTCCCTCCCTTCCCTTCTAAAGATAAATAAATAAAATTAAAATTTTTAAAACAGGCAGAACATCTTCAATAAATTACAAAATCCACTGCCCTTTTGTTCACTGGGTGTGAGTGCCAGAAATCCCCGCTGCCCCCAGGACCAGGGAGGTGAGAGGGGACGCGAGGGTTTGGGGCAGACTTGTCGGCAGCCTCACGCTATAAACCACGCTGCCCTCCCTGCGTCCCTGATCTGCAGCTGCAGGAAGCGTGCCCTGTGCGTGGACCTGCAGAGCTCCGGCCGGGCCATGTGGGTGCTCACGGAGGTGGGAAGCGGGGCGTGCTGCGCCCCACGTTCTGAGATCTTGCTTTGTCGCCACAGCCTCTGCCCAGGCACCGATGCGACCCTCTTTCACCAAGTGCCATCTGCGTACTTTCCAACGGCTCCCTAGGAAGTAAGGAGATGGCCTGGTTTTCATTCACACGAGCACGGTTGGCAAACATGGGTCCTAAAATAATCCACAGACTGGAAAGCAGGCATGGTTTCCTGTGACCAGCAAGTGCACAGCTGTGTGGCCGCCCCTCCAAACGGGGTGTTTACGTCATGGCCAGACAGACAGACAGCTTCTCAGGCACCAGCACGGCCCGTGGCCAGACCTCCCCTCTCGGCACGGACAGAACTCCACCTCGAACACCCACCATCAGCCCTGCACGTCCACTGGCTGTCAGGCATTTGGGCTTTTCCCTGCTCTTCCCAACTGCCGGCAGTTCCGTGTACGTTCTGCACACCTCCCAGCAGCCCCGCAGACAGTTTCTAAGGTGGGGACACGCACGTCCTTGGTCCAAAGGGCTGCCAAAATGTTTTGCCAATTAGCACATCACGTATTATCAAGGTTTTGGTTTTGCCCCTGGTGAAAAAAGTTTCTCACTGCGCTCACAGAGTTTAACTGTCTTTTAATGGGACTCCTGGTTAGTGTGTCTGTGTCGACTGCCCGTCCCATCGTGCGGCCGGCCCTTAGGGGATAAATTCTAAATTCCACACGAGGACCTGTTTCTCGGTTCCAGGCCTCTCGTCTGCTCCACAGGGTGTGAGCACTCTCTCTCTTTGTCAGCCACGTGCCGCCTTCGCCGTGGCCTCTTCGAACAAGTGGGGCGGGTTTAACACTAGGCATGTGACCCGATCGTGCTTTCCTTCCTGGCTTCCGTGGGAGCCGCTCCTGTGGCCATGAGCCCTGCGTTCAGGCGGTGACACCGTCTGGCACAGCTTCCAGGCGGGACCGTGTCTGCTGACGCCCGGTGAGGCTCGCTCGTCGTGTCCCAAACAGCAGCTCCACCACCGGCATGAAGCCCGTCCCCCGCTGCGTCTTCAGTTCGGTTTTCCCAGCCCCGGAGGCCGCCGGTCGTCCCCTCGGCCTGGTTTCCCCGGGAATGATCTGTGGGTTCACGCGTGTCCTCCAACGGACCACCTGTCACCCCATGTGTGCCGACGCCGGAGTCTCATGGCGCCTCCGCAGCACCGGGCGCGGGGGTGCGGGGTGGACGCACAACGGGAGTCCGGCTACTTCACAACACCCGCTCCACGACCGCCGCCTCCTTTGTAGCACACGGCTCTGCCGCACAGACCCCACCGAGACGGCCCGGCGTCTCGTCCTCAGCCACAGAAACCAGATTCTGAACCGCCCTCCCCGACGCGCCGCCCTGTCCCTCCTGTCCCTGACGGTCCCACCACCACGAGGCCGACTTCTCCAGAGCCCGGGATGGCGCGAGGCCTGGGGGCCGGAGTGAGGCAGGGGATGGCGCCCACCATCCTCCAGGGGCTGCTGTCCAGCCGGGCCGCCTCTCAGCAGGTTTCAGAACTTGTGGCCGCACGTGTGGGCCGGCCCCTCACAGCCAGGCCTCGGGCTCCGGGCGATGCCGACACGGGTGTGGACACGCATCCTGCTGGCGGCTGCATCGCGGAACCGTGACCGACACAGGGTTGGTGGGGGTCTGGCGGTACCGTGAGCCTTGTTCTTTCACAACTCAAACCCTTGGTCATGTTGAGTTTGGTGGCAGCAATGAACCGGCTTGGACTTGCCGAGTCGTGAAGGGGACCCTGGCTGGCGTGGATGCAGAGCCAGAGCCTTGGGCCGGCTGCACCCCACGGCTCCGTGGTGCCTGGCACCCGGCTGGGTCCCCCCCAGCTGACTGCCCCCCAGGAGGGCAGGAGGGCTGCCCAACCCCAGAGACGTCTTGTCCCTGCCGGAGAGAGCAGGCAACTTCCAGAAGCTGCCACAGAAGAGGGGGGAGTGTCGTCCTCTCAGACCCTCCCACACTTTCGAAGGCTCAAGTCAGACCCCTGCGCGGTGGGAGCCACGTCCCTCGATGGTGCTTGCTTCCTGTGACGTCCCCAGGCTGCCCCGGACAAGGGGGCAGGAGGTGGGGGCGCTGTGCACACTCTGACCGGAATCAGCGCTCTCACACACAAAGCGGAGGCTGGAGTGTGGGTGGCGACCCCACAGGGCCCTTCACCCCAGGGCTAAGGGGTCGGCCTTGCCCCGTGTGCACTCGTGTTGGAGAGGGCGTCTCCGTCCGGCGGCCACGTCCAGACGCCTCTGTGGACGGAAGATCCCCGTCAGGGTTTGCTCTCACGTCTAAACACGTGTCCCGAAGTCACACAACTGCATCCCCGAGCCCTGGGGCTGGTCCAGGCGGGAGCTGAGCAGGGCCAAGGTCACACAGTGAGACAGCCAATGCCTTGCTGCTCAGAAACCGCCCTCGGTCATGCCCTCAGTGTCAGAGGTCATCAGTAAACACACTGAACGAGAAAACTCACGACACCGTGTTAGAGTGGACTGTGGCATTGAAAATAGAAACAAACAGGCTTCGTGAACAAAGGTTTAGGAAAACTGTGATGTGGCGTGTGACGCAAGAAAGATCGCGGAGAAGCAACCGGCAGCACAGTGAGGTTTCACACACAGGGTGCACTTGGACACCAGCAGGGGGCGACGGGTCCCCTGTGGAACCCAGTCGCGCACTCGGCATTTGCCGCCTCGCCTCCGAGTCATTTCCTGCTCGCCCCAGCGCTGAGAGCCTGCAGCCTGCGACGGTGCGCGCCCGTGGCGCGCTGCTCTGACCTTGGCTCAGCATCTCAACGAGTGGCTAAGAAGATAATAAACAGCACTCGGGTACAATGTGCATTTTGAGCAATAGGAAACTATCCGGTGCTGTAAGAGTCACTGAAATTGGGGGATTCGAACCAGTCTCCGATCACAGAGGCGTCCGGTCCCCGCACAGGTGGGCGGCTGCACGAGGGCTCCTGCCTACAGCCCGCCACCTGCGGGACAAACGGAGCGGGGACCCCCCCCCCACACTTCCGGCAAGCTGGTGACAGCAGAACAGCCCCTCCCTCCACGTCAGTCCCAGAACAAAGCACAGCCCACGTGGGCATGGGGACCACAGTGTGTCTGTCCCCTCCGCTGGGGTGCCGGCTATCGACAGACGGCCACGGTCACTCCACCCGGAGCAGAGGCTCACGTGAAAACAGCTCAATGTTTTACTGAGTCCAGTCAAGTTGACACAGGTGGTCAGACATGTCCTGACTCACACCAAAAGGAAGGAATTTTATCTGGGACCCGACACCTTCTTCCCAGTGTAACCGCACCAAGTGACCGATTTCAGCTAGACGGGCTGTGGCGTCAGGACACAGCCGTGACACGCGGACACGGGCAGACACGCAGACACACGCAGACACGCACACTGCATGACCCTGCGAGAGAGAACGCGCACACTCACGCTCGGCGAGTTCCCGACGCCAGGCATTTCCTCCGCAGCTGAGCTGCAGACCAGAAGTAGGGCAGGAAATCAAGTCCGAAGATCAGTGGGCACAGGCTCGAATGGGGAGAAAGTGCCTGACCTGAACAAGGTCGAGTGTGAGCCGCTCCGCGCGCTCTGATTACTGGTGTTTCCATAGTAACCCATGGCCACGGGCCACCTGATGTGGTCAGCGCTGCTCAGAAAACAGAAGGAGAAATCCTAATTGGATTTGAAAGGCCCTACGCGGCTCCGCGTTGGGTGCAGATGTTATTGTGGTGTGGATGAGCTGTTCCTCTCAAAGAGGTGTGGCCATCGTGCCCTGCTGACGCCAGGCCGAAGGCTGGCCTAGAACCTAGTGTACATGGCAGGCAGGTCCCCAGCTGGCAGGTCGCCGCACCTGGCCCGTGCCCCGTCCTCCACGGACACGTCTGGATCCACGCTGGGTGAGCCCCCAGGCAGCTGCTGACGCTCTCCGTGGGGAGGCAGGGACCCTGTCCCCAGACCCACTGGCTGCCACAGTCCCCTTTCCAGGCCAAGGGCCCACCCCGCCCCCAGTGCTGGTGGCTCCCAGCCTCTCAAGGGCCAGTGTCAGAGTGTCCTCTGGCGAGAAGCTTGTTGGAGAGGGTGGGAGTCTAACAGGATGTAAAAATGTGGTGTCAGCAGCTGGTGAAGAGAGAGCATCACAGCTGCAGTGACGTGTCCCCAGCAAAGGCTGTGACCCAGCCTTGTAACTGCTCATCCACACAGCGTCCCGGAACCGGGGCCACCCCCTGCCAAGTGTTGGGGGCAGGAGGGAGACAGGGAGGCCAGCTGTCCTGAGACACGGCCAGGGCGTTCTCGGGAGAGGTGTCAGGAGGGAAAAGACGACTCTCAGCAACTGTGTTTCCCTCAGGGCAAATCCTTGCCCTGTTGAGAAAGGAAGCAGCCGGGGCCTTAACAGGGGCGTGCGGTGCCTTCTCACAGGACAAGCAGCGCCCTTCCCGATGGCTTGAGCTGCCTCAGAGTGAAAACCTGACACCAAAGTGACCGGTGTCTTGAGGGATAAGGACAAAATAAGCAACATGACACCTTCACACAAGCTCAGGTTAGAGCTTTCCGGGCAAAGCGTGGCCCCTGACCTGTGTTTGCTTCCTCAAGGGACCACAGCTGGGAAGCCCCAGGAGGCAGAACAACCCTAACACGCCCGCCCTTCCTTCTGTCCCCCGCCTCCCTGATGAGACACGGAACAGAGTGACACTGGAGGACCAGTCACCGAGAAGACTCCCGAGCAGGGGTCCACAGGGAGATCGGGGCTGGCAGAACCTCCGCTGCCGTGTTTGTGCGATAGTCAGAACTTGCTGAATATTTCATGTCTGTCCCTTTCACTGCAGGGAAGTGACTCTCCGTAACAGTGCAAGAGAGAAGGAGGTGACATTGGGGGTGTGACAGCTGTGACTTGAAAGGTGAAGGCAGTGTCTGTCGACGTGGGGACGGCTCCGAGGACACATGGACACCAGCCCCTAACTGTGTTCTGGGGGAATGAGCAGGGCTTGGAGGTTTGGGCAGGGCCAGGAGGGAAGCTCGGAGGCCATGGGGCCTCCAGGGCAGGGAGGGTCCTGGGGGCAGACGACCAGGGGGCCAGGCCTGGAGTGCTCCAGGGGGCATAGCTGCAGGATGGGGCGGGGAGGGGGGCAAGTCACTGAAAGCCTCCATGTGGGGCCCAGGAGTCTCCACGCCCCCTCTGGAGGGACCAAGGGTTTTCCACAAGGAGCAGCGCTGGGCCAGGCCTGACCTCGGGCACCCAGTGAGTTGGGGAGCCCTCCCCGCCTCCTCCCTCCCCAAGCCTGGTCATCGCCAGAAAGGCTTCTTAGGGAACAGCGCAGAAGGGCGAGAAAGAGACCAATCGTCGCGCAGAAATGCCCAGGGTTTCCCTGAGAAGCAGAGATCAGCTGAGGCCGAGGGGAGGGCGATCAGCAGTCTCCACGCGGGGGGAAACCTGGGCCTGCACCCAGAAACGCTGGGCAGGAAGTGGGCACGCACAGCCCATCCTCGGTGTGGGGGGCGTGTGTGAGTTCGCCTGCTGTGGAGACCCCCCATCAGTTCGTGTCAGAGCCGTGCGAGGAGTGGAACACGCCCGAGTCCTAACACGCAGGCCCCGGCTGCTTCCGCTGCGCCCGGAGAGCCAGCATCTTTCCACGTCCCGTTCACGGTAGTTTGCGCACGTGGGCGCCGTGGTCGGCGACTTCGACGTTTCGGATGGCCGGGTGCGGGCCACGCTCCTCGGGGCCGTGACGCGCCCGAGCCCAGCTTCGCTTGGAGGCAGCTGCAGTGCCACGGGCCGGCGCTGAGCAGGGTGGACCCACCACACGCGTCACACTGGCGGGTTTTCGCACGCACACACAGAGTGAGGCTGTGCACTGGCCTATGGCGGGAGCAGGGACAGCGGAGCCATCGCCACGAGTGACAAGAACACTGTCATCAGACGGTGGATGGAAACATGTGCCCAGGATTTGCCTCCCAAACTAAACCACCCGCCCCCGGACAGGAGGCAGCACAGGGTCCCACCAACAAACGACACCCAAGACGGACGCAGCGAGCCATCCCCTCGCAGACGGCCAGCGGTACACCCCCGATGCGGCCAATTTCAAGTCACTTCAACTACTAGGGACAAATCAGTAGCGCCACACCCCCGTCAGGCAGAATTCTCACAGAGAAGGACAGGTGACTGGAAGTCCTCCGGCACGTGAGGGAGTCACGCTCCATCGACGTGACAGACACCACCGCGTCACCCCGAGGTGGTCCCGGGAGGTGCCCTGCCTGCCGCCCTGGCTCCCGTGAAAAGAGGCCAGTGGGCAGCGTTGGGAGCTAAGTGCCCACGCCCGGGGGTGGGCGGCCACGCTGACAGCGGGGTAAGGGGCCGCCAGACCGGGGGGCTCTGCGAGGGGACCGCACGCAACGCAGGGATTTGGCAAACAGGGACATGCGGGGACAGGCAGGAGTCTGGTGGCTTTCTGACGGGACTCTGAAAAGGAAAACCAGAGGGAATTGAGGGGAAAAGGCAGAACTGACAGGAGAAAAATCTTCAAAATTAAAGGGAAACAAGCAGCGTGCGCTTGGTGAGGCCCAGGGAGGACCGAGGGGCGTCAGTGAGAGAAGCCAGCCCCCCGCTCCACCCTGACACGCGAGCGCGCGGGGAGGACACGGCAAATCCCGGAAGGGACAGCGTCAGGTGGGAACGAGGCCTCCATTATCGACACCGGGCGGCTCTGCGGGGAAATGACTGGGAGCTGAGGTTCCAGTGCTCGGTAAAATTAGATTTTATGTGGGAATATTCATATTTTTAGCCACCCAAGGAGTCTAAAAGCTTTCCCACTCACAGCTGTTAACAAAGACACTCCTCACAAGACAGGCACTGCGAGGGGAGAACGAGGAAGGACGAAGGAGCCACAGGGAGCCGGTGGCAAACCGAAGGGGGGTGGCACGCAAAGTGGGGTCCGGTCTCTGCGGCCCCAAGATGACAGCGGATAGTCGTCTGGGACTGAAAGTTGGGGCGTCTCACACGGCAGGACAGCAGGGCCGGGTCCTGTTGTGGAGGGTGATTCCGGTGGGAAAACGCGAACCACGGGAGCGGCGCACGCTCGGCCGAGTCGGTGAAAATGCATCGCGGACACATCACTAGCAAACCGAATCCCGCGGCAGATGAAGGCAACGCCAAACTCTGAGCGGAAAACTGGTTCCGCATCAGAATGTCTACTATTTGTTCAAAAGGTTTTAAGGGATGAGGAGAAACTTACTCATATAGGTGCTGAATACGTATTTAATTGATGCCAACACCAGTCCTGACTTTTTCAGATTAAAGGAAAATTCATTTCATTTACGGAATTTTATTTGCCTCGGATCTGCAGCAGAGGATCCTGCTGCGATCCGTCATTTTTATTAGAGTCAAAAATAAAACAAGGAGGGGGACAGGGGAAATGGGGGACAACTGCAATCGTGTCGACAATAAAACTCGTTTAAATAAAATAAAATACTGGTGTAATGCAATGCCAAAAAATAAAATAAAACAGGGACTTTCATGATATTTCAGTACTTAACATCATGCTAGTGATCCTAAGCCATGCAACAGGACAAAAAATAGCAATAAAAATATTGGAAAAAATAAAATCAGCACTGACTGACAAGTTCTCTACTTAGAAAATCCAGGGGTACCCATCGACGGCCACGTGGTAACCCTTCACCATGAAAGGGACTGGAAAAGCACAAGTTTAAAAATGGAAAAATAACACAAAAGGGCGATTTCAGAAATAACACCTCATCAACAGGGAAGCACTGGTATTCAATGAAATGACATAGCATGTTCAAACTCAAGGTCATCTTGGATTCTAACGGAAACATGAAACACTGCAGCCATCTGAGTCCGACGTGCGGCATCTGTCAGAGGCACGCACACGTGTCCACGGATCCGGCAGCTCCTTGCGGCGAGGCTGCACCCACTCAGATAGACCGCCTGCTGGGCTCACTGTTGCCACCGAGGTTTTTGTGGAGAAAACAAAACCACCTGTGTCCCCCGACGGGGAGGGCTGAACCGCACAATGTATCCACACCAAAACACGTTACAGGAATAGAAGTGTGAAGCGAGGGGACTGCAGGATACGGTAGCCCGGGGCCACACCGCTCCCTGAACTGCTGCCACACAAGAAAGGTAGCAAGGGCGTGGAAGACGTTCTGGGTCCACTGCGGGGACTGGAGCCTGGGCGGTAAACACATCGTAGCGAGTTCAGTCTGCAGGCAACGCCTGGGCTGTGCCTGTGAAGTGAGTATCCACATCCTCAGAGGAAACACTGAAGAACGCTGAGGAAAAGTGCGAGACCTGCGCAACTTCGTATCGCAGCTCACGAGAAGCAAACTGCAGGCGGACAGGGAGGGCGCAGGTGGGGCCGGGAGGGACAAGCCTTGAGGGGCGACCCTGGGTGCTCTTGCTACTATTCTTCTCTTAGAATGTCCTGGGTCTGAAATTATTTCCAAATAAAAACGTTGTGCTAAAAGGGAATAAAGTGGATTTTTATGAAGTACATTAAAATAGCTCTTTTTGGCAAGGACGTGGAAGCACTATCTGGAGAACACCACGTCCCGCCTGTCCTTGTTGATGTCAGAAATCTGTGAAGGGCGGCTTGGACCCACACCCGGTTCACACACGTGTATTTGTCCATGCAAATGCACAGAAGCACCAGGGTCCCAGCGACACCTTGGGAGGCCGAGGACTCAGAGGCGCAGAAATTCTGCATTCAGCCATGAAGCAGCTGCACCATCTCGGATCCTTTCCAAACCCCTCCCTCGACTGGACGGCTTTCAGTTGATGCTGCCGCTGGGGGTGCAGGCAAGGGGCAGACCCTGTGGCAGAGACCACGGACCATCTCGACGTCCCTGGATCATCAGCGTCTCCAGGAAGGAGCAGTGGGAGCGGCCACCACTGGGCACGGGGGATGGAACTCGGCAGGGGCCCCTCCCGGTGTCAGGGCGTGGTGGGCCAGCCCCTCCTTCCTCTCCCCTCCCAGCACTCGGCACATCTTCTGCACTGTAGCTGCACCACTTTAAAAACGGAAATGCTATCAAACAACGCAAGTACACATCCTGTGTCGACAACAGAGAATGGCTCAGAACTGTGTCAAACGAAGGTAAAGCCGTGGGGGATGAAATGTGACCCTGGGCACCAGCCCCCTCCCTCCCCGCAGCCCCCCTGCCCCAGGTGTGACCATCCGGCAGGCACCAGGCGTTCCGCCCCTGTACGGAGTGCCTTCTGCTGGTGAAACTGTGGGGAACAGGAGGGCTACAGAATGGGGACTCGTCCAAGTGGCTCATGTCCCCCCATTTGTCACTCTGACTTAATCCTCCTCCTTCCGGCCCCCCCACCCCGGCACACACCTGCACTTTCCTGGCCTCCAGGGTGCCCTGCCCAATCTGACCCCACCCGGGAAGTTACCTGATCTTCGCCTGGGTCCTCACAAAGCAGCTGGCACCTCCCCGTTTTCCACATGAGAAGACAGCAATTTTGGGGTGGGACCAGGAGACTGGCCTCTGGCCTGAGGTTTGCGACGATCACGACATAAACTCACGGGCACACCAGCCACTCAGAGAGACACCCAGGACCCTTTCCGTAGCCACCCCGCAGGCTGGGCCTGGGTCCCACTGGGTCTGCACCCAGCACAACGCCTCCCAGAGGCTGCCGCTCACAGTAGAGTCACACGGAGTGTCCGCCGACCAAGGTGACAGGGACCACTTCGGGGGACATCTAAAACCCCGAACGGAACATCACCGAGAAAAGAAAGAGCACAATCTCAGATGCCAACGTGGGCCTGCCTCTGAGGTCGGCTTCTGCAAGGGCGACCGTGGGGGGAAACGAAGGGCAGACCGCAGTCAGGGGTGCATTTGCAATCCCTCGTCCATCAAGGCCTTATCCGCCCGGAATCCATAAAGAACTCTCCAAACTCAGCGGGGAGAAAGCAGACAAGCTGAAGCGGAAGCACAGCGAGATATCACCTCGCCAGAGGGTGACTGGAGGCAGGAGGGTCCATCCATCCTCCAGTGGGACGGCTCAGAGCCCGGAGACTACAGCCCTTCCGGGGACGGGGGGCAAAGGTGACCCACACGTCACCCAAGGCCCAAAGGCACCTGGCAGGGAAAGCCAAGCTGAAAACACAGCAAACTCCTGGCAGGAGAATCCTCAGAGACAAATGACCGTTTGGAGCAGGTAGGACAGAGCCTGCCTTGACGGGGTGCAAAGAAGTGACTTCCAGGGCATTTCTTTTTTTTTTCTTTAAAGATCTTATTTATTTATCTTTCGAGGGGAAGGGAAGGAGAGAGGGAGAGAAATATCAATGTATGGTTGCCTCTCGTGAGTCGCCTGCTGGGAACTGGCCTGCAACCCAGGCGTGTGCCCTGACTGGGAATCGAACCGCGATCGTGTAGTTCACAGGCCCGCGCTCAATCCATGAGCTACACCAGCCAGGGCGGGCATTTCTTTGTTACCGGCGCTCAACTCCACTTAAAAAATTCCAGTTGAAATGCCGCTTCCCTCCCGCAAGGGCTCGGCATCCAGCTCTGCCCTGACCGCTCTGCATGGCTTCTTCTCGGGAGAAACCGCAGCCGGCACAGGACACTGACTTCATCGCAGCTGCGGTGTCTCTGCTGCACACGAGGAAAACGTCGGCAGGAGACGCCTGCGGCACCTGGAAAAGCGCAGACCTCCCGAGTCCACAGCAAAGGCCCGCTGCCAGTGGCCAGGCCACTTGAAGACCGGCCTTCAGCACTTCCAAAACCCCATTCCTCTGCAGAAAAACAGCAAAGAGCTGTTGCAGGGAAAGCACAGGGTTCGATTCAAGATGTGGGGGATGCCAAAGCTCCCCAGTCTGCCCCGTGTGATGGCCTTTCATGCCCAGGAGGAGGGAAGCAGGTAGGCGGGACCCAGTGCCGTTCCTGCCTGGCCTCGTGGAGACCACATTAAAAAAACTAACATGAGTTTCATGATCTTTCAAAACCATTCAGTTTTTTAAAGTCCAAGTCATGCACCATCCCCTCGAAATCAGCTGATGACAGGAGGGCTCCCTGCCCTGCTCTCGGGCCCTGACGCTCGAGGCCTCCTGACACCCGACTCGGGGACACTGCAGGCCTGTGCGCCTCCCACGCCAGATTCCGAGACCTGCCCAGTGTGTTTCCCTGCTCGGTGCCCACGTGGGGGATCAGCCCGTTTGACCATCTTCACATGGACGTGGGTACAAGAAAAAGCTTCAGAAACTACCACAGCTTCTAAGGCCTATGCTAAGTCTCCCTTCCTGGTCATTATGTCCAGACATGATGAAAACTGACTGACATAGAACAACACGCGTGTGGCTGTGCCACACAAGTGATGTGGCTTGGAGGGCGTGGGTCAGATCCATGACGTTTGCCAAGTCTGCTGTGTGGACACGTGGGGCTCATTTCATGCGACTGACCTGAAATCACAAATGTCTACACGGGGGGACACCTGCCTGTTCCCCTGGGCTCCTGTGAGGACAAGCCAGGTGACAACGTGCCCACAGGGAGATGCTGTGGAAACTAGACACAGACTCAAGTGCCCAGTGGGGTGGTCCCGACACAGCGCCTCCCAGACAGGCCTGGTCCGAGCTGGGGAAGGAGGCGGGTGGGCTGGGCCTGATCAGTGTTGATGGAGCCCTCTCCCACGAGAAGGGTTAGCTGCCAACAGGAGGGCCCACCTTCCCGCTCCTTCGTCTGGGGTTCACACCATCCTCGCTGACCCAGGAGGACAGCCTTCATTTTTGTCCTTAAACTCTTATTTCTATCCCTTTCCTGCACAGAATTGCTGTCAATAGGTTCATGTTTAAAAGACCTCTTCTCCCCGTCTCTGCACCCTCATATATGTGCATGCATGCATGTGTTTACAACTGAAAATGTATTTTTTAATTTTCTGTGACATACAGATTCTAATGATAAAAATGTTTCTACTTGACTCAAATATTATTGCTCTTAGAGATGTGTAATTGACTCTTAAATATTAATGCATTATATGTCTTGATGAATGAGTATTAAATATAAACATTAAAGTTTAATTGGAAATGTATCTCTTAATGAAATAGAGATTTTTTCCAATTCATTAATGTACTGCTGGATAATTACTGCTTTTCGGTGAGGAAAGCCGTTCGGCCTCCATGCCTTGTTTAGTAGCTCTCAGCACCGGGAAGCCGGATCCCGTTAACAGGACGGTGAAGACCCAGCGCCTTGCACCGTAATGATCCCTGGTTCCTGGAAGCCCTGCAGAAATCGCTGAGGATGTACCACTCAAAAGGCACTTTATCGATTAGATGTGAACTCCATTATATATCATCGTCCATCCATGCTGGAAGCAGGAAACTGAGAACCAAAAATGATTTTTATCTGGTCATTGCCGTCATCACGTCAGCCCACGGGGGCAGCAGCTGGGCTGTCCTGCCCCCCACACCCCATCCTCGCCGGGCAATGGGCCAGGCTCACAGAGCCAGCGAGGGGCTACCATGAGAACGGGAGAGAAAGGAGATGCAGGAGCATAGCTCAAACACCTTCGCAGAGCAATCTACTTCGAAAAAAACACGTATGAAACTTAACATGAGAAAATTAACTTCATTAAAACTCTCTCGTCTCATGCTCCCCGTGCCAATCTGTGATGCACATCAGAGCGGGCATATCAGTTTCGCGAACACAAACGAGTAAGGACCCTGAATCCTGGCATTGGCATCCGGACTTGAGTAGCCTGCAGGGGGCGCTCACGGCCTCCAGTGCGTGGGGTCCAGCACCCTGACCGGAGGTGCGGCCGCTGCCCGCCCGCAGGAGGATGGAAGCTTTTCCCTCCGCCCAGCAACAAGCCCCTCCAATGGGCATACTGCAGCTCACCCAATGAGAAGTCACCGTCAACGGACTCTTACTTTCCCCCAATGAGGGTTCACCTTTCTGTTGCGCTGACTTTCTGCCCCGCCTCTTTCTACAAAAGCCTTGTGTCCCGCTCTAGATACCCTGGGAGCATCCCCGCTGGCAGGAAGGGGGAACACCCGAGTCATTTAATAAAGTCAATTAGGTCTTCTTCGAGTTTATTGTTAAATTCTGCTTACTAACAGCTTAGAAACTGCCGTGATAAGATAAAGTAATAAAACACGCTCCCTTTCATATTCAAAATGTCAAGAAACTCTCTGGCACCCAGCTTTTTAAACTCAGGAAAGTCCTAAATGATATTAAATATTTTTTCGCATATACAATATCACAGGACTATTTTGAAATTATGAAAACAAAACACTGAGCCAGAACAAGTGAAACAAACGTTGGCATGCACCTCCGTTCCCTGGGCAGGGCCTCGCCCTGGCCCGACAGGGGGCGGGACGGGGAGCGAACCGCGGTCTGCAGCGCGTCCGTCCCGACACCAGCGGCCGGTTTCACGGTGAGAAAGTCCAGCAGCCCCAACATAACAATGATTTAACCCAAATGTGTTTCTCAACTATTTTATCAAGAGTTTAAATCTCGTATTAAACATTACAATGAAGTGGTACAGAGAGACTAATAATTGAAGATGGTTAACCTGAAAATGTTTATTCAACATGATCTTAATATTACAACATGTTGGGTATTTACCAATGAGTGACAGTCTGGTGACACGGCGAGTAGTTATCATTTGTCATCAATTCCAGACACAGTCTGGAGCCTTGCGTGGTTTAAAGGAATAATTCGAGCCAGAAGCCTACCGAGCCACCGCGAGCTTTGGGAAGTCGATGTGGTACCCTGATAAGCTGAAGCCTGGGCGCTTCCATCTTTTGAAGGATAGTAGCGTTATCTCCGAAACGGATTCAACTTTTTGTTTTAAACAAGAAAACAAAATTAGACCACAAAAGTCGGGTTAAATAAGTTTTGCTGCAGAATTTTCTAACAAACATATCTCAAGAAATGAGATTGTGGTTCCCATAGCAACAGCGACAGGGGCCTTTCAACCAATGCTGCGCATGTTTTGTGTGGCGCCACCAAGTAACTCAATTTCCAACGTGTTGTTTCAGCGCTCGGCCCACAGGGCGCTTCACGCGAGCGCCTTCTCCCGCCCCCTGACTCCTGTCCAACCCCCATCACCGCCGTGGTCCGCCGCCCTTCTTACCCGGAATGCGGTGCTTCTGAGACACTTCGGTTAAGAGGGACGTGAGCCCTGTGGAATTAATTGCATTGCTTAATCGCATTTGAAGGGTGTCTCGAAGGCTTTCATAGCTTCACAAGGGGTTTGCATTTGTAAGCTCTTTAACGCGGAAAAGGTCGGGTAATGTCAATTGTTTTCTTGAATGTTGTTTACACTTCTATAAGTATTTTTGGAAATCAAACCTTTTTATTAACCAGAGTCAAGAAATAACGAAAAATAAAATGTTAAGAGCATTTAACAACACTCTTAAACACTGTGCTTTCTGCAAAGTATAATTTCTGAACCGGAATCAGCTCACACGTGAAACACTGCCTCCGGTGCTGGGTGAGGGCCGCCAGCTGCCGACCGGCTCACAGAGCACGCAGGTCACGGGGCTTCTCCCCAGGCCCATGTCCACCCACTGCACGTCCCGCCGGGAGGAGGACGTCCATGCGGACAAGGGGCGTGGCGTCCACTCTCCCCCTTTGAAACAGGGGCGGCCACGCACTCCAGATACTTCCCAAGCCCTCCGAAGCTCAGAGGGGGACAGAGTGAGGGAGCTGCGGGAGTGAGCAGGGCCGGGGAGGACTGGCCCGTGACACAGGAAACACGCCCCCGGCCGCACACCTGGAGTGTCACGTGCAGCTTCCACAAGGAAGGAAGCCGGCGCTCGCCCACCAGGGAGTCTGGAGGCACAAGCTGACCCGACCTGAGCCTGTGGTGGAATGAAGGGCTCTAACTGAGGAGGCAGAAGACAACCAGAGCCTGCTGCCACCGCTGACCTTGTCCCCTTGTTGCTGTCTGGGGCAGCAACGCCTGGGTGCTCACTGTCAAGGTCAGGGCCGTGCAGCCCAGCTTTGACTCCATGCCTCCAGGCAGACAAGTGACTATCTTGTGCTGTGCAAGCCGTAGTATGAATTAGATGTATGGATGTTCAGTGTATAAGTGTACAATGTGTAAATGTACAACGTATGGATTAAAATAATGCAGAGAAGGCCTTGGAGGTACTGGTGTAAAAATGGCCCATGAATATAAGGTCCCATTACTACCATTATTCTTATTCATTCCCTGGAGGGCTTACTATTCTGACTGCAGAGAAAACTGTCCCCAAGCGGAGCAGCATTAATGACTCATAGGTGGGCAGGCACAGCACCCCTGCCGGTTAGGCCGAGTGCCACTATGGGGTCTTCACGGCGTCCCCTGGGTTCCCGGGAACATACAGAGGACACTGCCAGTGGCCCCTGAAGGTGCACGGAGTCCAGTTCTGATGAGAGAAGCCCAGGCCTGGAAGGGTGTGGGGCCGAGCCTCTGGCTCTGGGGGTCTGGCAATCCCACCCACAGAACTGGAGTGTGAGTTCCATCCAAATCACTCAGACTCTGTTTCCCCCGGCATGTCCCTCCCTCATCGAAATTCTGAACGACTGTTAGTCCAGATTTACTCTGCTCCTTCCCCAACTTCGTGGAAGTTTCCTTATAAGTTAAAATAATACAAAGCTGAGATCAACAGATGAAGGCTTACAGAAGTGAGCAGTCACTCACTGAGAAAACAGTCACCTTTCTGCTATGTTCGAGGTCACCGGGCCACCCTTGTGGGGGTCCTGATCCGGGGAGGTTGACACTAAGGAGCCTCGGCAAGGTGAGAGTTTTGCTGCAGATCCGCAGGGAAGCTGCAGAGGGCGCTGCTGCCACTGCCGAGACCCAGCCCCACTGGGCTCCACAGCGGACATCCCCTGGAGCCTTCCCTTTCCAAGTCCTCCAAGTGAGTTCCAGGCATTTTCTGTTCATCATTATTCATTTGCCCTAAAAGGCTGTTGTACAGATGTCCTTTCCCAGGGGGTCTAGCTGATAGAGCAGCTGGTCACTAATATGCACTGACCGCTTACAATGCATCGATAGCCACCCCTCACTGTCCACACACTGTGTCCCTTTGCTGACCGGAACCATCCCTCAACATCACCCGCAGTGACAAACAAGGAAGCGCCACCTGAGAGGGGTCCAGTGACAGGCGCCACGCCGACGCCCACATTCGAGCCGACCTCACTGAGGCCGGCGTCCTTGGGCCCCACACAGTCGGACCCCCCACACCCCAGACACAACTCAGTAAAAGAATATCAGCATAAGACACGCCATGACTCTGCACAGCAAAGGCTTCCCCGGTAGAAGTCTGACAGGGGACACACCACACCTCTCCCCCGCTGAGTGGTGCTGGCCCTCACAGGGAGTTGGGGGTGCAGTGACCCTCGCCTGGCTCCGTGACAAGCACGGCAAACCTGCGAAGAAAAGCAGACACCCCAAAATAACTCCTACTCAGGATGACAGTCCCTTTCCCGGGTGAGGTCTAGAGGTCACGTCCCCAGTGCAGGCTCAGAGGCACGGCACGGGGTGGCGTGGGGCGGGGCGGGGGGCCAGTGCAGAGTTCCGAGCGGAGTTCAGCGCTATGGTTGAACAGAAAGTGGGTGGGGGGCACAGTGTTTCATTAGAGAACCTACATAACGTGCTCTTCTGTAAGAGGTGCAAATCTCCTTAAGGAAAAGTAACCTCCAACCCCCACCCTCCCGGGAAATCCGAGAGGAGCCCACGGGACCCTGCTTGACAGAGACAGAACCAAGCTCTGCGACGACTGCACCGCTGGTCTGAGCAAAGCTGTGCCCACCAAGCCCCGTGCGCGGAGGAGACCCTCAGTGTCCGAGGAAGGCGGCGAAGTTGGGGGCAGGGTGCCCAACCCAGTCTCCGGTAAGCGCAGCCCCAGCTGCTCACTCAGCTCCTGGAGCAGAGATGAGTGGTCCCCGGGGCCCAGTGACCACTGGACTCTGAGTGAAAGCAAGGCCACGAGAGCCACACAGAGGCTGTGCCACCTTGACACCCCCACCCCGGGCTGTGGGAAAGCCCCTCCAAGTCTGGTGTGCAGGCCCTGGGCCCTGCAGTGCCTGTCTACGCTCCTTCCGTGGCTCCCAAGCCAATTTAGGAAAATCTATAGCAGAGGAACCAGAGGGAAGTAACGAATCGAGATTTCTTCCAAGAACTAATTATGACCCAAATTTTAGACAGAGCTTGACTGCACAAAAGATGAGTCTGGGGACCACCCGGTGAAACCCAGCAAGAGAGTCATTTACTGTGA
Organism: Sturnira hondurensis; assembly: GCF_014824575.4. Lineage (NCBI taxonomy): Eukaryota > Metazoa > Chordata > Mammalia > Chiroptera > Phyllostomidae > Sturnira > Sturnira hondurensis. Next base: position 2,543,380 of record NW_028087067.1, read on the forward strand.
GGCCACTAGGCCTCCCCTCCAGCGAGGACCACTGGGTGGCTGAGCCCAGTGGCTACACCCAGTGGGAAGGGAACCTGCTGCGGCTACTCACCTGTCCTGGCCCGAGAATTCCATGGCAGTGATGGGCATCCTCAGTCCTGACACTCTGTCGGCCACAGTCCCCAGGCAGGGAGGCGTCCCTGGGGGGAGGCCGGGTGCCCTCTGGGCAGTCCCGGGGATGGGAATAGGGACCCTCAAGGGCGGTTCCGTGGAGCCAAGCAAGAGAAGCCCGCGAGGCAGCCTCTCCCTGTGACTCACCCAGCGATGCTCCCTTCCCCGCGAGGGGACAACAAATATAGAAAATGAAAGGGCGGCGGCAGATGGAAGGAAGTGGACGGGAGCGGAGTGCGGGGCGGCGGCCGTGGGTGCTCCGAGGCTGGGCCGTCACCACAGCAACCTGGGCCCAGGCCGGGGAGCGGGACGCGGCGAAGCTCTGGAGCCAGGGGCCACGTCATGGGAGAAACGCAGTGTCTGCGTTAGAACACGCACCGCTCCCAAACTGATGGCCAGGATGAACTTGGAGACTTCCTGGGGACACCTACTGCCTGCCCTGTGCCCCCAACCCAGGGCAGGGGTGCGGGGTCAAACCAGACCAGTCAGGGGCGTTGCTCCCTCGGTCCCCCCAGGGCAAAGGCTCCATGGAAACCCCAGGATCAACCGTCTTCCCGGCGCCATGTCTGTCTGAAATACTCATGCAGATTTTGCCTTTTAGTCCCAACTACTTGAAGGCTAGCCTTAATTAAGAAGGGTTATGTGGTGTGTTTTGTGTGCGTGTTCATAACTTGGTTTGATTTCTAATGTGAAAACTACAGAGAATCATGCAAGCCCAGCCACCGCAGAGAACCGAGATGCCCAACCCGGTCACGGGGGCAGAAGGGCACAGGGAAGGAACCACATGAAAGGCCCAGAGCACTCGGCAGCCTTCCCAGAACTCCACACCATCCCATCCCACTCGGCCTATCGGCGGGGGCACCACCATAAAATCCCAGCAGTCTTCCTTTCGCAACCCAAACTGGTGCGCTCTGATGAAGACCTGTCTCGGGGACCTGAAGGTGCCCCAAGGCCAGGCCCACTGTCTGCCCAGCACCCTGGGGCACTCCACCCACAAACATTGCACTGCCGAAATGAGCAGAACAGGTGACCTTGAGCCAAAGAGATGTTGCGGGGACGAAACAGATTTTTCATAAAAATAAATAAAAAGAAGGTCCCACAGAGAAATTTCAGAAGATACTGGGCTGTTAAAAAAGAGACAGAGAACCAGGAGGACTTGGAAATTAAAACTAAAACGGGGGTGATTACAGTTTCGAGGGAAGTGTTAGAAGGTCATATTGAGCAAACTTGCCGGAAAGGGACTGGAAAGCACGGTAGAGGAGACGCCCGTCACCCAGACAGCACGAGTTTCCGAAGGAGAGGGAGGGGGAAGGAGGAAGGAGCAACAGGAGTCACTGACGGAGAGGCCTGACGGAACGCAGCCAAATGTCGCAGCCAAAAGCAAAAAGTCCACGCAGCCCAGCGCCCTGGCTTCAAGGGAGGAGCCCACCCCCAGGTGACCCGGATGTCACCTGCGGACTCTGGGGGACACTGACGTGTCAGCGCAGGTTCATCAGTTGGGACAAACGTCCCTCCCCAGGGCGTGCTGATGGGGGGGTATGTGTGTGCAAATGAGACGGCCGCCACGTGGAAAACGCGTCAGTGCAGCCAGCAGGCAGAAGAGCAAGTGGCTCTGGGGGACACCCGAGGGACCCTGTGGATGGAGGCACATGGACCTGTGAGCAGAGGCCCAGGGATGTGACGGGGTGGGGGTGCACCCATGATAGAGAAGGTCCCAGGGCGGCAGAAGCAGGAGCCTGCCAGTCCCTGTCCCAGCTGGCACGTCAGGAGGTCGAGCTGACAGCACTCGGGAGTCAACTGTGTGGGGAGGAGGTCAAAGGTGAAAATGGGAGTAGACATGGAAGCAGGTGTTTTCCAAAGTTCCCAGGAAACCTGGACAGGGGGACTTCAAATCGGTGCAAGGACAAGTTGTTTGGGTATCTCTGACTTAACACGGTTAATTTTTTAATCAATGAAAATACAAGAACCTGGGTCTTATACAGATTGCTAGATTTAAACAAAGAACAGTTGGAAAAGTGATTAAAATTGTTTTGCCATAAAAATGGGTGCATACTAGTATCTTGTAAATACAGTTCTTTCTGTGGTAAAAAGAATGTTTACAACCTGGGTGCAAACCAAACACACTGAGAAGCCTTGTGCTGGGGAGCAGAGCAGGTTTCAGGGGACGGGTGGGCACCCAGCCAGAGCCGCTGCCCTGCATTCCGTCCCTTCAGGCCTCTCTGACGTCCAGTCATTCTGATTTTCACACACGTGAGGAGGTGATGAATCACCGTCGCCCCCCACACACAGGTAAGTGGAGCTCAGAGAGAGCAAACGTCACGGTCAAGTGCGCTCTGCCCATGCCTGTCCTGGAATGCCTGCCGTCGCTGGACAGAGGCACCAACCACTGGGAAGCCAGAGCTTCAGGGAAGACCCAGCTGGGAAGGCCCGGGAAACACACACGGACCAGCCCAGCACCAGTCATGGGGACATCCAGGCCCAGCACCGGGGACCACAGACAGCTTCCCATCAACTTCCACACCATCTTGATTCTGCTAAAACCCTGAATCTGAAACAGGAAAATTGGAGACATGCTGTCTGAAATCAAAGTTGTCTGGTCTTCAAGACGGACTTCTGACTCCAACCCACCCAGCCCAGGGGCCACTGCACCTGGGACCAGCTCCACCTGCAACCCACTGGTCCCAAAGAGTGATGACGTCCTTCCCAGGCGCCTGTGGAATATCCTACCAGCCGATACAATGGGAGTCACCCTGGTCTCAGTGCAACGCACTTAAACCCGGAGCAGAATAAACCCGTCCCACTGGGTCAGTGCAGTCAGAAACGGTTTCTCAGAGGGTGCCCATCATGGGGTGCACCCTTGTACGTCGTCATAAATCTACCTAGACATTATATAAGGACTCGTCAGCTGGATTCAGATCTCTTATGCAAGATATCCTCTGAACGTTGCAAGCTGGGTAGCTAGCTAGTTGCTAAAGGGATCGTCAGAGCTGGGGAGGGGATGTTTCCGGGAATCGGTTCCGGCAGGAAAGGGGTTTCTGAGTCAGACAGGAAAGAGGAATGGACACAGGCCTAGACACGGGTGGGTAAACCATGTTCCAGGTAGGTGGCCTGGCGCAGGCAAAGGCCTGGTGGCCTGTGCGGTAGGCGGGGGCTGGGATTTCTGCGCTCTGGGCTGAGGCTGCAACCGGACTTGGGCAGGAGACTGGACATTTTGCAGCGCAGCTTGGAGAGCCAGGGAGGAGGGATGGACTCGACCAAAGGCAGCACAGAGCACAGCCTACGGGGAAGTGACATGAGAGGGAGACTCTCCCAGCAGCTGTGTGTGGGAAGGTTTCAAGCCAAGAGACTGGAGGCGGGAGACCCAGCGGAGCGCTTGTTCTTCTAATTTGAGCGCCGCGCGGAAGGTGTGGCCGGGGCTGGGCGTGTGCTCGCAGGCGCTGTGAGTCCCAGCTGTGACCTGAGGCCTGACCACACGATGCTTAAATTCAGCACTTCTGGACTCGCTGGCTTCTGTCCTCAGTGACACGCGACTGTGGGTGAGCTCTCTGGGCTGGACGTGGACACGGATTCAGGGAGAAGGAAAACCGCGATCCCACCCCCTCGTGGAGGAGCAACAGGCCTGGTTTGGCAAATGACAGTTCACGTGGTTTTTTATCGTATCTTTAAATGCTCTTCCATATAAAGTATCGCACTCATACAGCTAACCGAGACTACGAGATGCACCCGAATAGTGGATGGTCGATTTCCAACCGAGAGAGGCCCCGAACGCTCCCACTCCCCGTCACTGGGCACAGAGGCCACTGCCAACCCTAGGCCCAGCCCCCACCCGGACCTCAGGTCACAGTGCTCTGCCTGCCCCCACACACAGGCCGCCCTCATCACGAAAAGAACCCGTGCATCTTTGCAGTTGTCATCCCCAACAAATTGGAATGATCGTGTTTACTTGCGCACTGATCTAACACAAACCTCCCTCCACAGACAGACCCAGGGCAGCTCCAAGGCGCCGGCCCCCCGGGCACTCACACAGGAGCACATACAATGAACAAATCCCTCATCGGCGACCGACAGGAAAGCTATGTCCTCTTTTGTATCCCTCAGACGTGCACCAAAAATTTGTATTCCACAGGAAGTTTCTAGAAATTCAGCCAAAGTTACCCAGATTCTTACAAGTTGCTGAGACGACTTGCCAGGCAGGTTGGAGGCCAGTGTCCTGGTGAGATGTAGGCCACTCAGTCCAGCCGCGTCTGGGCCCAGGCGAGTGACCGAGTGACCACTGAGAGTGGGGCACAGGAGCTGGCACTGCCATCCGTGTTTCTCACCAAGGTCCCTCGCCTCCAGTGAAGGCATCACACCCAGGAGGTGGATGGAGCCCCCACCTCCCAAGCTCGGGGCCTATAGCTCAGGGACCTCTCCCGACCAGATGCATGCCCCCGACTTTAAACTGGAAGTCTGTTTCTGTGTTTACGGTGCAGTGACTGGTGGGATGGGACCTCAGGGGAATCAGAAGGGCCGTGTGGCCAGAGCCACCACCAGGCTGGGGGTGGCCGCCCCGTGGGGTGAGGCAGGGGGCCCTGGGCAGGATGGAAGTGTCGCTCAGATGCTCCACAGGGCTTGCCCAGAAACCCCCGTGGGACACGCCCACCCTTTCTGGGCGCCTCCTGTGCCCTTGCCTACGCCCCTCCACCCCCTGTGCAGGCACCCCTTTCTGCAGCCTCTAAATCTGGGGTGCCGACGCCCTTCTTGTCATATCTCACCTGTGACACATGGAAATGCCCTGCTTTCTCTGTTCATGCAAGAAAATGATGGTCATTTATGTCATGTTGTCATCTTGGGTCGCCTTGGAGAAGCACACACATACCCATTTAAGAAACAGACCGGGCTCCGTCTGATGGGCTGGCCGATCGATTCTTTATCCTGGCCGCACCGAATGAGAGCAAAGCACCCCAGTGCCGACTGACCCAGACGGCCCCTCGCTCCTCACTGGGACCCCCTCCCTGCCAGCACCCCTGGGCCCCAGCTCTGTCCACTCGTGCTGAAGACCAGAGCTGCACCTCCTCTCCCGCAGAAACCCCTGAGTCCTCCTGCCTGGAAGCGGGTGTCCGCTGAGCCCCATCACCATTTTGGTGCCTGTCTTGTTCCTTCAGATTGACGTCCCGCTTCCCTGCAGAAGAAGCTCGGGGGTGAGTGAATCAACGCTAGTCCACGAAGACGCTAAAGACACTGAGACACCGCATCATGCCCCCAAGACTGGGGTCCCCTGAAGACCGATGACGTCCGCATCCCAGGGCCCAGGGCAGCATGAAGTCACAGGGGCCTGGGTGGTCTGGCACAGTCAAGATCCCAGGCTGGTTGCCCTATTCGGGGCCCCTGAGTGTCCTAGGCCCGTGTATCACGTCTGTGCGAGACGGAGGGGCTCACACCTGACCCAGGATCCTTGGCCCCGGCATCGAGTGCCTGGTGCCAAAGCCACTGGCCCAGAGCAGGAATCCGGGAAGGTGAACCGGAGTCTGTCCTCTCCTCCACCACAGGCTGCCGGTCCCCGCACTACCAGAACGCGGGCCCCGCACATCCTGACACATGTGGACACCGGGCCCCACTCTCAGCTGGTGCCACTGGGCGCTCTGGACCCTGCCCGCCTTCCTGCTTGTCCCGCATCCCTATGTCTGGGCTTGTCAGTGGCCCATGAACTTCTTTGGGAGTCCAAGGGTGGCATCTCGCCCACCAGCCATGACCTGCTGTGGACGGACCCGTCCCTGGACCCAGTGAGTGGAATGTTGAGACTGGCCCCTGGCCCACCGGCATCTCCGCTGCAGCCCCTCTGCCGCCTAACAGGGCAGCACCTGGGAGGGCGCGTCCTCGATGACCTCACGGGAGCACGATGGGAAAACAAAGTGGCAGTCGGCGGAGTGCGGGGCCGGTGTCCTCCCCTCTGCAAGCAGGGGAGACGGAAGCGGGTGGGGGGGCACCTGGGCTTGCCACGCGTGAATCGGGAAAGTGAATGGGTGGGTGTCCCAAGCTAGCGGTCACACTACGCCTTTAGGAGAAAACAATAAACTTGAAAAAACGTCAGATACAGCAGAATTGTAAAAATTAGGAAAGGCACAGGAAAACCAGAAAAAGGCTTCCATTTTTAGCCTCATGAGTCATCTTTTTTAACGTCTTCAAAGGGAAAACAATGAGGACTGACAGGGGACCCGGGAGGTGGCCGAGCTGAAGAAGGAAGGAGCGGAGGTGACAGCTGAGCAGAGGTGTGCCACCTGAGAGGCTGACGTGGGCACAGTGACAGCGAACCCCACTGGGGACAGGCTGCTGTGAGCCCCACGTGGCCGACACCACTGCTTGCTGACGGAAGAACTCGAAGACCTGGTGGCCGGGCGGCTCACCCCCTTGGGGCGGGGGGGGCGGGGGGGAAGGCCCGGCCGGGACAGAGCAGATCTACTTCCGGACTGGACACTTTTCAGAGACTAAATTTAGCCAGCCTGAATCCCTTCCCTAAAACACAATCCCATCAGACCTGTTGAAACAGGGAATCTGCATTTCATTATGAACACGGAACGGTGTTCTGGGATTGGTCAAGTCTGGAGGGTGACGGTGGCTACCAGGCTCAGTGTGCAGCAGAAACGCCATCACAGGGGGCTGGGGGCGGCGGGGGCAGACAAGGGCACTCATGCTCCAGCTGCCTGGAAAATCGGATGCTGAGCATGGGTGGTCCTTAGTCATTTTTAGAATAACAACTCATTCAGTAGGTTTTTTTAAAGGGGTTTGTCATTGGCTTTTTTTTCCGTTCATGAGTGAGCCTGGCCACACTGCGGGGCCCGCCGATCCTGACACGGCCTCCGCTGCCATTTCCTGTTTGCCATGTGGGCCACTGCCACACACTCATGGAAAACCCCCGAGTATAAAGCAAATTGCCACTGAAAAGCGAGGACAGACATGCTCCCAGGCTGGCCACGTGTCCCTCCCATTGACCCAAGAAGCCCAGAAAGCCTTCCATGTGGTCCCTCGCACCTGCCAGTCTGCCCTCGGCTGCTTTCTGTTCTGGTCTCTGTGGCTCTGCGCCCATCACTGCCCTGTCCCTGGAACATGCAGACATCCCCTGCCCATGGCCCACACAGGTGGGGACACCTCCAAACGCCACTTGGAGCCACTTTAGGAGGATCTTCTCCCCACTGCTGTGACTGCAGGGCATGACCCGCAGGGTATGACCCCCACAGACCCCCGGAGCTGCAGATGTGACCTTGTTTGGGAAAGAGCTCTCGCAGATGTGATTAAATTAAGAATCATGAGAGGACAGGGACTCTGGGTCATCTGGGTGGGTCCTCAATGCAAGGACAAGACTCCTCAGAAGGGACAGATTCAAGGGGGGAAAGGACACAGACCCAGGAAACACCAGGAGAAGACGAGGGCAGAGAGGGGCACAGTGCTGAGTCACAGTGCCAAGGACACCGTGCCTGACGCCATGAAGGGACAAGGCAGGCAGGCTCCTCCCAGGACCCCCTGGCCTGGGACACCTTGGTTTTGACTTGTGGCCCCAGAATCGGGAGAGGATCTGTTTCTGTTTGTGCTACTTTGTTTCAGCGGCCCGAATAAACTAACTACACCTGTCAGTCCAGGGATTCTGTCTGCAGGAATTCACTAGACAAAGTTACATAGCTTTTAAAAAATATACACAAAAAGATATTAATAGCAGATTAATGGCTGAAAACGTTAGTAAGAGGCTTGTGTGCTGAGCGACTGTGCCCCTCGGCCACATCAGAACCCCAAAGAACACTCTGTAAACATGGGCACTTCTGCAGACAAAATATATACACTGAAAGGAAGCAGGACCATTCCCAGTTTGGTTTAAAAAATAAGAATAAAGTGAAGAAGCAGCATGTAAGACACAAATACGATTTGATACAAATACCAGGTCCTGACAATACTGATGGTGGCTTCGGGTCAGTGGCTTCTCTGTGACGTCAGAATACACAGCAGGTCGGGCACCAGGGGAAACAATAGCTCAAGAAGAAGCCTGACCAACCCCCACCTCCCCACCGGTGACGGCCGAGGACACACTGTAACCTGGGAGACGAGAGTTTCAAGAAGAGTGGTGGCTGTGATAACAGGTAGCAGTGAGAAGACATCTGGGAGCCAAGGAAACGGGTCACTGAGCTCAGCAATGAGACAGTGGCCTTGGGGTTTGTGCACTCCTGTCCCCGGGAAGCAGTGAATGCTTTCGGGAGGCGTGGTACAGCCACGATGGAGGACAGTGTCCAAGGGATGGGACTGGGGCCCCAGGTCAAGCTGAGAACGGCCAAGTGCTGCTGACAGAGACGGTCAGTAACCCCACTGCTCAGTGACCTGCTTGGCTCACGCGCTGCAGGCTGCGTCCTGTGCACCTTCTTCAGAAATGCAGCCCCCACCTCTCTGCAGCTTGGACCCAGCCCCCCACCTGGGAAAGGCCAGCTGAGGGGCTGGAAGAAGACGGAGGTTTGCAGTGAGGGTCCCCAGGGCTCCGTCACCCCCATCCAGGCGCCCCGCATCCCTGTGGCTGAAACTCCTTGTGACAGGAGCCGCACAAGCTCCCTGGAAGCTGGTCCTGAGCAGAGCGAGCTGGAGCCCATCCCTGTGGCAACCCCGGCAAGGCCCCTGCTCCTCCTTCCTGAAGCCTCTCCTGCTTTCCTATTGGGCCGGGGAGCCGGTCCAGGTCCGTCCAGAAGGGTCTGTCTCACCGGAGCTGGCAGGGGCTTGTTCCTGGAACCGGTGACCAGCCAGGGAATTCCCCCGTGTCGTGGAAGAACCCACGACTGGCCAAGGTTGGACTTGTAGTTGAATGTGTTATCTTCCCCTGTTTGCAATATCTTCACAGTTTTTCAGTGGTGGAAGCACAGAAGGGCATCATTAAGTTACAAAAGTGCCGGCTGCCTCAGGTAACCTCCCCCCTTGCAGTGACAGAGGCCAGCAGGACAGGAGCGGAGGGTGCGCCTCCAGGCCAACCCCATACTCACCCCCTGGTCAGAGGGGGAGGAGCTCAGGGAACAGGGAACCCTCCTCCCTGGAGCACTCAGGGAAAGCCACCCACAGACCAAGGAGACCTACAAGGTCTGTCCAGAAGGCATCCAGTCACGTAATATGGAAAAAAAGAGACATTTATTGAAGAAGATACAAGAAACATTGTGCATAGGACAATGACACCCCAGACCCCCTTAAAGTGGGCACCTTGGGACCTCACACAGCTCTCCCAGTCACCATCAGCTGCCTTCTTGTATTTTCCTTAATCTCATCAATGGTCTGAAATCTCTTCCCTTGCAAAGCTGATTTTAGTTTTGGGAAAAGCCAAAAGTCACAGGGCGCCAAATCTGGGCTGTAGCGGGGCTGAGTCACCTGGGTGATTCAGTGTTTCACCAAAAAACTCTGCACGAGACATGATGCATGAGCAGGTGCGTTGTCATGATGAAGCTGCCAATCACCAGTTGCCCATAGCTGCGGCCTTCTGAATCATCTGAATAGTTTCCTTGGAGGAATGTTCAAGGTTGATGCGAAATTTGATGCAGATTCATTGCTCTACTCGCTCAGTCATTTTGAATGTGACAGCCACACAGTGCACATGCTCACTCATTGGTGTCTACCACCCCCACCAACTAGTACAGTGAAGTCATCACTGTTCACACGCACAAATTCCAGTCCACTCTCCTCGGCTGCCAGGTCACACCAGCGTCATGAAAACTGTTCTTGTTCTAGTAACAATGAGTGGACATGTTCCAGACAGACTCATATTCTGACTGGACTGGCCACTGCAGCCTCCCACCCACCCGCCCCTCAAGAGGCCTTTGCTGTGGCCGCTGGCAGGCCTGACAGAGGAGCAGGTCCTCCTCTTCCCCGGCTGCCGTCACCTCTTTGTCACGTTACATGTTCAACCTGCATGTGCTGAATGGACGTGCATCTTCTATGATGTGGCTGCATCGCGGTGCAGTTTTCCCATCTCCTGTTGTTGCTGCTTTCCAGCATTTTACTGCGAGACAGAGCTGGGGGCACATCTGTGTCGCTGACTCCCTGCAGATCCATGGTTACTTCCTTAGGACGCACTCCCAGAAGTGGGACTCCGGGGCTGGTTACACACAAAAAAGTGTGTTTGCTTTTTAATGGGGTGACGTGGCTCTTACAAAAATATCACTGAGGAGCAAGCAAGTGGATGCACTGAGCCTTAAAAACAACTGTGCGGCCAGTTGAAAGGGCTACACAACCCACCCTTTCCAGTGAAAACAAAGCTTCCAGTGGCTCTACCGAGGTAGCCTGGAACAGCACGCGGTACCTGCCAGAGCGGCCACGGCTGAAGTTTGAAGACACAGCCTTCAGTTGCCTGTGCGCCTATCACAGTGCGGGTTCTGCACTGAGTTTTCCATCAAGTCAGAAAACAGGTTTTCAGAAATTTGCTTGGAAGCTGTCCAAACACCTCAAAGAATGCTAGAAAAATGGAAATTACTTTTTAAAAAGACTTTATTTATTTATTTTTACAGGGGAAGAGAAGCAGAAAGAGAAATATCAATGTATGGTTGCCTCTTGTGCATCCCCTGCTGGGAACTGGCCTGCAACCCAGGCATGTGCCTGACTGGAATCGAACCATGATCCTCTGGTTCGCAGGCCCACGCTCAATCCACTGAGCTACACCAGCCAGGGTGGACATTACTTTTAAAGAGCCAAAATTTTCACGTGGCAGACAAAGAAATCAGGTATGGAGCCCAATCTCAGGCCCCTCACACAGAACTTCACGGTGGCTGAGCCTGGGGCCTGTGCGGTGGCCCCCAGCAACACAGACGGAGAGCATTTCCTCTCTCCTGGGCACTGTCTGTCCTCAGCACCAAGGACAGCGCTTGGTATCAGCCACACAGCCAGAGCGGAGATTGTCCTGTCCCCAGGGCCATGTTCTGGCCACGAAGGGCTGGAGAAAGGCATCAGTCAGTGGCTGCGTGACTGAGTCAGGAAGTGCAGGAACAGGCTGTGGGAGGGCAGCAGGGACACTGCAGGGGCCATGGCCATGAGGGGGACAGTGTCCCATGGGGCCAGGTCTGGGAACCTGGACGCCCAGCTGAGGAGCACATTTGGGCACTAGGGCAGGTCATCAGAGAGACAGGATGCTGGGGCCAGGTCTGAGTTTGAGCAAGACTGGCCCTCCCTCCAAAGTTGTCCCCGAAGTTGTCCTTCTGAGAGGGCCAGCATTGCAGTTGGCATGAGGTGTCACTGTACAGCAGGTGCACAGAGAAAGTGCCCTTGCCTGAGCGAAGGGGTTGGGGACAGTCACTGGGGACTGAGGGCTTCTCCCCAGCGTGCGGTGGGAGACAAACAGTGGGCAAGTGGGGCCAGCTGGCGACATGGGCCCTCACACTTCTGTGCTGCCAGTGCCTGTTTCAGGGGAGGCAGGGTCAGGGCCTTTACCTGGAAGCATCTTGGGAAACATGAGGCTCCGTGAGACCTGAGGAATCCAAGCTGGCCCTGGGACACAGGGTGCCATCATGCAGGTCGGGGTGGTGCAAAGATGCAGGGACCTGCCACTGGTCAGGGAAATGACGCAGGAGTACGAGGGGACAGCGGCCACACCTCTGTGGCTGTGCACACAGGCTTCACTCTGGTTTCCTTCAAAGGCCCCACCTCCCAAAACACTGCTGGGTGTGTCTCTGTGGTACACGGTGCTGTGACCCCAAGGGCATGCACACAGAAGCACACTCCCAGCCGAAAAACGCCCAGCAAGGGCTGTGGGGCTGGTTTTTGTTGACCCGGTTTCCGGGAAACTCAGAAGCCAAGTTGTTGCCCAAAGAATTACAGCAACACTTGTGGTTATCATACTTGTTGGTTCAAATTGTCTATTTCTATTTTATTAATGTTTCTGCCCTTGTTCTTTTGTGATTATGTGGGGTCAAAACTTTTGGGAAAGAGGGGGCAAAACAGACCTGTTAAGAGAAGACTAGAAATAATCCGAGGTCTCCGAGAACTTGGGGAATGGCTTGGTTACTTCCAATGTCGGACGGCTCCATTTATTTCCTCATAATACAAATAGTCAGCATGGACTGAGCATTTGCCACAGATGTCCCCACTTTCCAGCATCTGCTCCTGGACGCCTTGTGACAACCCTGTCGAGTCAGTACTGTACCTGACTCTCTTTCAGAGGCAACGGAATTGAACCACGCTGAAGTCCAACAACCTGCCAAATGGTGCCACCCGCCCAGGCAGCCCAACTTGGGGGCCTGCACACTGCTGCTACAGGAAGCTGCTGGTTGGCGTCATGCAAAAAATGGCAGGAGAAATTTTAATTAAGTACCACAGGATAATTTTATATTGCCTGGCTTAAGACATATACTTCATGGCCTTGCAGATCATTGTTTCAGTCATGGTTTTCTTTTGTGCAGAGGATGGCACATCGTTGTAGAGACAATGACCAATTAGATTTTCAAAGTTCACCTTTTTAATTTGCACTGCAGTTTTATGGACAGGCCGACTATAGCGGTCTATTTCTTTTTAGTCACATCTCATTTTAATTCTTTTTCCTGTGCCTACACATAAAAAGGTACAGCAGATAGAAGTGTCACGTGAAGATCGACAAATCTTGCCCCAGAACAAGAGCCTGAAGTGGAAATTTTTGGAGAAACTGAAAACACTTCCATCCCATTGGGTGTCAAGGACAGAAACGCACATCACGGGGAGGAGCTGCTCGGTTCACACAACACAGCAAATCAGCAGCAACGCCAGCCTCAGGCCCAGCCTGACTCGGGGCCTCAGCAGGCTGTGGCCCCACCAGCGGGGCCTGCACCACCCCCCACCCCACGGACCACCCCGTAGCCTCACTCCCTGACGCTTGCCCTCCTCCAAGGCACAGGTGTCTCTTGGCGAAAGGAAATGTCACGCCCTTCGCTGACACAGTAACTCTTGAGAAGCACCGCGTGCCATGAGTTGCGCTATACATGGGCAGGGGGCTCCCCAGGGACCTCCGCACAGAGGGGCCCTGGGAGGGCGGGTGCCGAGACAGCAAACACGGCAGAAGCCAGAGACACTGGCCCGTGAAGCTCTGCCCGGGAAGACAGATGGCTCAGGAACAAGCCTGACTCCCAGCATGGAAAACTACCGACAGCCACCCGGAGCGGCTGTTCACTTCAGTCCCTGCGACGGAGCCTCCGTGGGCAGTGTCGGAACAGCGGCCCCAGGGGCTGATGCGGCCGCCTGGGAGCGGCCGGCTGGCAGCCAAGGCCGGTGCAGGAAGCAAGGCGGGAGGAAGGCAGGCTGGGCTTTATCCATGAACTCTGGCCGCCCCAGCGAAGGCAACTGGTGTTCGGGGACGCAACTGTAAAGGTGCCGGGTCTCCCTGCAGCGGACACAGGAGTCAGCTGCGACCCGCACACCCTGCAGCCCCACCCTGTCGGCCACTGAAGCCCATTTTCCTCACCAACACGAAGGACGCACTCCCCCTGGGCGCACGCAGCACCTCGAAGACAACGGAACCCACTTCAAAAGCTTCTACACAAAGTCACATGTACGTAAAGCCAGTGGATTGAGAACCATTTTTTGCGGCATAGGATGCTCTGCCTGCTCGCTTCCTGTGTGGACGCCCATGGCTCTTCCAGAGCAGCACGCTGCCGGTGCCGAAACGCAACTCCCGTCTGGCCAGAGCGGTGAGTCACAGCCATTCCCAGGGTGTCCAGTGAATGGCCACGGCACAGCCACTCCAGAGGTCGAGAGATGACCCCTTCTGTTCATCTCCCTTTCAAACTTAGGACCAAAGTGTGTCCTCAGTCCAGCCCTGGGGGAGCGGGGAGGCAGTGACACTCCCCTGGAAGGCAGTCACAGAGGGTGGCAGCCTCTCCTCGGGGCCCCCACACGGGCACGCGTGGATGGCGCTCTGTGAGAAAGGGGATAGCTGGTCCCGGGCCGTTTTAAAGCTACCGGAGCCCTTTAGTCTCAGAATGGCTGGGATTCTGGGGATGCAGACCCTGAGAGGGCTCAAGTTTCGCAAAGCACTTTTTGCTTCTAATATTTCATTTGGAATTGCTACAATTTCAAAAATGAAACAGACAGATGAGAAGAAGTCATAGATTGCCATAGGATGACATATTTATCTCTCTGGAGGAATAATCTAAATTCTGTTTTCAAAAACGTTGTTAATTCATTCACATCATAAGTAACCTAAGGCCTAGCAAAAACCGTGAGCATGCAGGGTGGGCCAAAGTAGGGTTACAGTTGTTCGTGTGGAAAAGAACACAATACTAAATGATACCACAAGAATAAACTGTTTTGCATACTCACAACCAAAGACAGTTAAGACAACTTGTAAATATTTAAAACAATAAAAATATTTTAGTAAATAAACACACGTTTATTTCTGTCTCAAGGTAAGCAACTACTTTGGATAATTACCTCCGAGTGCCAAGTTCTTTGGAAGAAAAGGCAATAATAATAATAATAATAATAATAAAGAGTATGAAAAGGTGACTGAGCTTCTCTGAAAAGCATCTTTGTGGTGAGAGAACTTTCATTGTAACGACCTTACTAGCTGGGATTTATCAAGTACTCCCTTTGCTCAGTAAGCGCACCCTTTTCCCTGAAATGTCAACGGGCAGATGGGACTTAACGGTTTATTGACTTCCTGACGCAAACGGGACATTGGGCAGGATGAGGGGCAGAAGCAGCTTCACTGGGAACAAACTGCACAGTCAGGGGATCCTGACTGGGCCCGGAGTCTGGAGTGGTGACGGAAAGGGGCCTTTCGGCGGCCCGCAGGCAGCCCCGCGTCCATAACCCTCACAGCCCAGAGGAGCTGGGTGGCCGCTCCTGCTGGCCAGGGGGCCAGATGTGGGGTGAACACAGCCCCGTTTGTCCTCTTTCGAGCCACGAAAAAGTCACGCCACCCCAGGAAACGTGCGCACCCGCTGCCAACCCTGTGAGTCACCCAGCTGCCTGAACAAGACAACTTGCCACTGGAAAATCCTGATTAACGGCATTTTTTGAAACACCAGAGTAACAATTTGACCTGCCAAAAATTACCATTTTTCATCGTTTCATCATTTGTCTCCTTAATTGCCTATCACCTTCGCCAAGAATATGAAGTGAAATGGAAAAGGTATCATGCGCATTAACCTCGAGTCCATTGTTCGCTCCCAGGTGTGGGGGAGGGGTGGGCGTTGAGACTGGGAGGGCGGCCGCTTTGGATGCGGTGCGTGGACTCCCGCAAGGCGATGCCGAGACGCAGGGCGATTTTCTAACACCTGGTAGTCACCGCCTGCAAACAAGTCCTAGCGACCCAGATCGCTGTCCTGGGCGCCGGGACGGCTCCGAGCTGCACGCGGGGAGCCAACCGGACCCCAGGAGCAGGCCCGCGGGGCAGTGCTGTCCGGAGCGGCTCCCTGCGCCCTGCTGCCTCCACGTGCGAGGGGACAGTCCCAGCTCTAACACTACCCACAGCTTGCGCCGCCAGGATTAACGACAAGACGAAGAACTCGCTGCCGAACGCTTTATTCGTAGCCCTACGGGCGGCTCCCAGTCCCGC
The DNA here is from genome assembly GCF_014824575.4 of Sturnira hondurensis. NCBI lineage: Eukaryota > Metazoa > Chordata > Mammalia > Chiroptera > Phyllostomidae > Sturnira > Sturnira hondurensis. The sequence continues at coordinate 2,559,038 of NW_028087067.1, forward strand.
AACCCCAGCCCTAGCCATTCATCTGGAGAAGCGACGCGCAGGCGGCTGGAGTCACAGAAGCTGCGAAGTGAGAGAGGAGCCGGAGGAAGGGCTGGAGCTTCGGAGTTTCCGCTGCGAATCGCCGCCGACCGCGCGTGCCTCGCGCCTGCCACCCCTTCTGCCTCTGAGGGTCCCCGCCGGATCGCCCCTCCGCCTCTAACTCTACGTCCTGCCCGCCCCGTCCTTGTCCGCCGGCTTCGAGCCGCGCACACTCGGCGCCCCCACCCCCAGCCACCTGGCCCGCCGGCCCCCGCCCGCGCCGCGCGGCTGCGACAGTCACATCCCGTTATTTCTGCGCGATCGTTAGCGAGCGAGCCGAGAGCAGCAACAGCCGCTGCCGGGGGAGGCTTGGTGACAAAATCCTGCGCCGTGAGCGCCTCGCTTAGCAACCGCCCGAAAAAGCCCCCGAGCTCTCGCTCACACGCGGAGAGCAGGCGGCGGCCACCCCCTCGCGGCGCACTCCTCCGGCCCCGCCCGCGCCGCAGCCACCCGCCGGCACCTCGAGCCTTGGACCGCAACCCCCGCGACCCTTGCTCTCAGCCCCGGCCGCCGCACCCCCATCCCTTCCCGGAGGGGTCCGCTCCCACCCGCCGCCCCCATCCTGCGCTCAGCCCTCTCCTCCGGTCCCCGCCCGGCCGAGCGCATAATATTACAGCTTTGCGTCCGCGCCCCTGGGAGTCCAGGGTCTGGGCAGGTCGCTGCCCAGCCTGGGACCCCGCGCCTCCGACGGCTCCCGCGCCCAGTCCCCGCACCCGGTCCCCGCGCGGGCTCCGCGGCCCCGGCGGTTCGCACCTTCCTCAGCACGGACATTCTTGGCGCTCCTGGGTCAGCAGGTGCAGGGACACATGGCAAGCTGGCCCCTCCGGCCGGACGGCGGCTCTCCGGTCGGCGCGGCTGTCCCCGGGTCCGACAGTCCGCCAGCGCGCCCGCGGGTCCGTGCTCTACAGTCGCCGCCGCCGCGCGCTCCGACCGCGCTCGAGCCTGGCGCACAGTCGGTCCTCCCGGCGGCGCCTGCGCACTGCGCGCCCGGGGAGGCCCCGCGCACTGGGGGGCGGCCCGCGCGCGGCGGCACCTGGGGAGCAGCCGGGTCGAGCAGGGACAGCGCGGAGCCTCAGGCGACGACCTCGGCCGCCCTTTCCACCCTTCCCCCGAGCGGACCTGGGGAGCGCGCACACCGCGCGGTCCTCCAACTGTTGCATGGGGGGCAACCGGTCACGCGGGGACAGCGGGGACACGAGACGCTTGAAGCACGCCCGCGGCCCCAGCGCTTCCCCGGAGCAGATGCGAAAGTGCTGGGAAGTTCCCGCGGATGCCACGCGCACCTGAACACCTATGCAGGTGCAGCCCGCCCCGGACGCGAAGACTGACACGCGAACGCATTCTTGTGAGGGGTTCGTGGGCGAGATAAAGGCTCCTCCACACTCCAATGCTCCCGCAGCAGGTGGATTGTCTGTCCCTCTGTGGGTGCCCCCAACCGAGCGATCCACTAGTCCTCCGCGCACACTTCCCTGTCTTCGAGGGAAAGGGGGCTACCGGCCATGTCCCCTGAGGCACGAGGATCACCCGCGGGGCCCGCTCCTGGGTGAGCTCTTTGTCAGCAGCGCAGAGACCACACAGCCAGGGGCCAGGGAGGGGGATTAATTCAGCAAGGCGGAGTGGACAACCTGCAGCGTTCCGGAAACGTTAATGACACTGGCCACGTTTGATGGCCTGTAATTAAATTTGCTGAGATGCCCTTCCAAGACCCGAAGCCCGGCGGGAAGGGAGGTCCTGGGGCCACGTTGCACGGGAACCAGGACCGGTTTATTCCCTCTCTGCAGTGCGGGAACTGACCTGGGACCCGCTTTCAACAAGTCCTCAATCAAGGGCTCTTCAGCCTCTCTATCCCGGCGTGGTTTAAATGAGATAAAAGGCGCAAAAGCTGGTAGAAGCAATATACCAAGATGAATTTTTTCAGGGAAATGGGTAGGGATTCCAACAGGAAGAGGGGAACTAGAAGATAAACTACTTGGGATGGAACACAAAAGTTTTTTCCGAAGCTCCAGGATCTTTCAACAAAATCGTGTCTCCATGAGATTTCTCCATATAATCAGTCACTCGTATTAATACGTTGTTGTTTATTTTCCCAGGAAAGTTCTAGGTGCTGAGGCAAGTGGACCCACCATGAAACAAAGAACTCGCCACAGTCGAACCTTCTGGTGTTTTGAGAGCCATACAGTGCTGTCTCGGTCAAAACCACAAGACTGTGTGTCCCAGACCGCTCTCCAAAATCCAGACTCTAGGTCAGTGTTTTTTATGTTACAGTGAACTTCCCCTTTACTTCCATCCTTCCCATATTTGTCCCCGTACTTCCATTTTTTGAGATCCATTTATTTATCCATTCATGTCAGAGCACAACACAGGTCACAAAAATGTGCTGGGTGCCTCTCACGTGCCCTGCAGTGTGAGCAGAAGCAGACACCAGCCCTTCTGTCTAGGGAGAGTGTCGTTTTTCAAAATAACACAGTAACATGTAATATAATTACAAAGTTTAACCACTTCCCCAAAGAAAAGAGATAGGGTGTCACTGGTGAAAGTTGCAAGGGCAACCGATACAGGTGGTGGCATCAGGAAACACTCGTCTGAGGAAGTTGTGATCAAGTTAAATCTTCACTTCCTCTAGGTTCTCCCACAAGCAGGTGCTGAGCTATAGACTTGGGTGCAGGCAGTTTGTGTGGGAGGCGGACCCAGGGAACTGGAGAGAGGACATGGTACTGGATGTGGTTTCAAGCTGGCCACCCCTGTGGACCATGGATGCTCAGACCGGTGGGGGGCCCCGGAAGGCACCGTGAAGGTGCTCTGAAGGTGGGCATTTTTGGTCTGTCTTCCACTCCCCAGGGAGTGATGGTGGTGTTCCCCCTGCTCCGCTTTAGTTCCTCTGGCCGACCAGCAGGGTCGGAGGTGCCAGCAGGGAGGGCCAGGGCAGAGCAGGAGTGGGATCCAGGTGGGGGAGGTTTGTGGGGATGGAAGGACTTGGGGGAGAGTTGTGGTAACCAGGACAAGGTGAGCAAGGAGAGAGTTGCGTGAACATGTCCACAGTGCACGTCAGGGGCCTTCGAGGACGTCGAAGGACTCTGAGTAATAAATACCCCAGACACAATGAAATTCAATGCAGGATTCTGAGAGGGGAAGGATGTTATGCATAGATAATTGTGTGGTTTGTGGGCTAAGTTTTATTTCTCCCTTCCCAACCTATACACCTGTAATTTCTCTTTCTGGTCGTACTGCATTAGCTAAGACTTCCAGTCTTGTGTGGGGAAGGGGTGGGACGCACCATGGTGACGGGGAGGAAGCAGCCAGGTCCTCGTCACTAACTGTGATGTTGGCTGCAGGGTTTGTGTAGATGGTTTCCAACACGTTGAAGATGTTCCCCGCTTTCCCTAGTTGGTGGCATTTTCATCTGAACTTTGGATTTTGTTGAATTATGTCAAATGTTTTTTCTGCATCTATTGATATGATCACATTGATTTTCTTTATCTTGTTACTGTGATTGTGTTCACAGACTTTGAACTGAGCACTGAGAGTTATCTATCGCAGGTCACTGTGGCTGCTCTGAGGACAGGTGGAGGTGGCTGGGAGTGGGGACACAGGTGTAGCACTGGGTGGGGTATCAGCCTTGAAATGCCTGGGGAGCTCCTGAGGAGTGACCATGAAGCTGTGGACTAGACAGTGGGGGTGGGAGATATGGTAGGTGGCATACACAGGGGCTATTTTTCTGGGTTGGTTATAGGGGGAGTGTGCAGGGTCCCAGGTCTGGTTCTGCAGCTGGGTGGAGGGTACTCCTGGGGGACCACTGGGTGAGCCAGAATGCTGGCTGGGACGTGCACATGGACTGGTGACGTCAGCAGGAGCAGTTACCACCCAGTGGCTATGGAGGACACACGCGCAGCAGTTGACTGAAGATGACAAAGTGGAGACTGACTTTGTCGTCAACACTTTTGGGAAGTTTGACTCTAAAAGAGATTAAAAAGTGGGGCTGGAGGAAACTGGGTGCTTTCTGGGAAGACCTCATTGTCCAGAGTGGGCTGGAAGGCTGCTGGGGACTTTGAAGGAGGGAACGGCAGGTTCACATGCAACCTAACCAACAACATTATCCAGCAGGTCCCCCCTCTTCCACACCACTTTTTAAAAAATATATTTTATATTTTAGAGCAGTTCTAGGTTTGCAGCAAAATTGAGACGGCAGATATTTCCCATATACCTCTGCCCATTGCAACACACAGCCTTCCCATGGCCCACACCTCCACCAGGTGGGACATTTGTCTCAACTGATGAACCTCCACTGACACGTCATCACCAGAATCCACAGGTGATATCAGGGTCACTCTGGGTGTTGTATGTTCTGTGGGTTTGGGTAAATGTATGATGACGTGTGTCCATATTATAGCATCTCACAGAGCAGACTCACTGCCCCAAACCCTCTGGGCTCCGCCGTTCGACAATCCCCCCAATCCCTGGCAACCAGTGATCTTTTCAGACTGGCTTCTTTCCCTTAATAATATGCATTTAAGGTGCCCCCATGTCTTTTCACGACTTGAGAGCTCCTTTTTCTACAGCTGTCATCTGGTTTTCCCGCAGTTTACCCCTCACCTACTGAAGGAGATCTCGTTTGCTTCCAAGTTCGGGCAATTAGGAACAAAGCTGCTATCAAACATTGTATGCAGATCTTTCTGTGGACATACGTTTTCACCTCATTTGGGTAAATACCAAGGAGTATAATTGCTGGGTTGCATGGCAAGAGTATATTTAGTTTTGTAAGAAACCGCCCAACTGTCTTCCAAAGTGGCTGTCCATCTGCACTCCCACCAGCAGTGAGAGCGTCCTGCTGCCCCCACCCTCCCAGCCCTGGGGGCTGTCGGCCCTCTGGATTTGGGTCTTCCCAGCAGGTCTGTGGGGGTCTCACTGTGGTTGTAACTTGCAGTTGCCTGATGACATGTGACGGGGAGCATCCTTCCATGTGCTGTTCACCATCTGTGCCTCGTCTCTGTGCGTTAAGGTGTTCAGCCCATTGTTTACTCCCATGGTTTGTCCTCCATCCCTCATCTTTCAACTCAGCTTGATCGGGCGCTTCGGCACCTAATCAGGCTGGGCATGTGGTGTGTGTTCTGCTCCTTTTTAAAGACCCTCTGTTGGTTACACGAGTGTGTGCAGTGTGTGTTCTGTCTTTAAAACCCTCTGGCTGCTGCCCCACTTCCCCAATCCCAAGAGAGAGCAATCTGCATTCATTGTCTTAAGTTTCTTTCCTGTGGTTCTATTGAATTCCCATCAGGCTGCTGCCTCCCCTATGCCAACAAAATTCCTGTAATCCAGGTCACTAATAACCTGCAATGGTCAAATCCGGTTGTCTGTGATCAGCCCTCACCTTCACCCATCAACATCACTCAAGACAAATGGTGACTTCTAGGGTTGGCTTCAGGACAGCTCACTGTCCACTCAGCCCCTCTCATTGCTACAGCTGGGGCCTCCATCGCCACCCCACTTTCTGAAAGTTAGAGGACCTCAGAGCTCAGTCCTTGGACCACTTTCTGTCCACTCAGTCCTTCTTATAGCTCAAAGGGTCACCTAAATGCAGACAAGCCCAGTTCTCTATCTGTATCCTGGGCCTTTCTCCTGAACTCTGAAGTCAGATTCCACTGCTTCACTGATGTCTATACATCACCTCACAGGTAACACACCTAACACAGCACACACCATCCCCAGTGATGACCCTCCGGGGCTTGGCTGTCCTCAGTGAAACACCAGCCAACAAACCTGGGGCCACTGTGAACCTCTCCTCTGTCACAGCCCACACTTGGTCAATCAGAAATCTCTTTTGCTTTCTCTTTGAATACATCCAAAATCCAACCATCTCTTCCCCTCAACTGCCCATGGTGGCCAGACACCAAGGCCCTTCTTACTTCAGCAGACCCAGCGGGTCTCCGTGTGTCCGCCACCAAAACCTACTCTCCACACGGGGGCGCAGGGGACTCCTTTCAGGTGTCAGGAAATTCTGGTTGGTTCAAAGCCAGCCCCGATTCCCATCTCGCCCACTGGAAAACATAAAGCTGATCACTGTCCAGGGACTGGCCCCAGCACTAAGGTCTGCCTCCTATTGGCCCACGTCTGTCACTGTCACCATCCCCTTGTCCATAACTGTGCTCGGCTTACGGTGGCCTCTGCGCTGCTCCCTAGACGCCATCACCCAGGGATGTGGGGGGCACTTGCTGTACCCTGCCTCGAGCATGGCTCAAATTCCCCTCTCTGAGGCTTTCTGACCACTCCATCGCGCCACTTGGGCCCCCTTTCTCCCCAAGCTCCGGTATCCCTGAGACATGCCGTCCATCTCACTGCATACTGTCGCCCCTGCGCCCACGGAGACCCCCGGCATCCAGACACAGGCGCTCACAAATGCGCTACCCGAAACGTGGGCCCGGGGAAGAGGGCAAACACGAAGGCCGGTCCAGAGAGGACGGCCGGATCGCAAAGGGCGCAATGGTCGGAGGCGCTGCCCAGAAGCGCACGCAGGAGGAGGGCCTGAACGCGGACGCCGGCTCCCGCGGGTCCCCTAAGCCCCACTGTCCCCGGAGCCTTGGGACGCCGACCGGGTGGACGCCGAGCAGACGCCGCCCACGGCCTCCGCGCCCAACCCACTCTCCCACCCCGCGCCGGGATGACTCTCTCCGCTGACCCCTGTTGCTGCTGAACCCTCAGCAGCCGGACCGCAACCCACTCGGGACTGAAGGCCCCCAGAGGCCACGGATTTCCCAGAGCCAATCCGAAACCGCAGCGCCCCTGATAGACCTCAGCAGCAGAGACCCTGGATCCGGATTGGGCACGCCTGTTGTCGTGGGCGGGTCTACAAGGACGGATGCGGAAGCCGCAGGCAGGACTGCGCCCCGGAAGGGGTCGAGGGTCGTCGGATCCGCATGGCGGCGGCGCGGAGGCAGGGTATGCTTGACTGGGCAGCGGGGCACTCAGGGAACCGGGGGGACTAGGGAGCCGCCTACTCAGATAAAGCCTTCGGCGCAAGTCCCCGTCCCGACCCCCGGCCGCTGGCCGGACGAGGGTGCCCCTAGTCCCTAGGTACGTCCGGAGCCCGCAAGCGCCGCCCTGTGTGTCCAGGGGTCTCGGGCAGGGCCTCTGGGCTGTGGGACCCCCAACGCGGCGAGCCCCTTCCGGAGGAAATACGGGGTTTGCGGACGCTCCCGACAGCGATGCGAGGGCTGACCGATTGACCCCGCCACCTTAAACGAAACAGCATCAGCCTCACTGCGCCTCAGTGTGTTTATCTGTACGGTGGAGGGAATGCTGTTGACTTGCAGCTTTGTAGATTGCAGGGCCTTCACGGGTGTTTATTAAATGACAGTATTTTAACCAGGGCCAGAGGCAGGGCGTTATGCGTTTCATCGGTTAACTTGGCGGTGCCTTAGTATGGAATAGTCAGAGGCAGGGAACTCGGTTCCTGCATAAAGCCCTTTAATATTCCTGGGTGACTTCTGGGTTGTGCAGCACAGAGTTGTTAGCCAGAGCCACCAGCCGATGTGTGACACCCTGGGACTGACTTATTTTGTAACAGGGACCCAGCTCCCATTTTACCCATCCCCCACCCCTCAGTACTTGGAGACACCAGTCTCCCCTGTCTCCATCAGTTTAGGCTTTTTGTTGTTTTGTTTCAGAGTCCACTGTAGGTGAGATCACATGTGTCTGTCTTCCTCTGACTTGTTTCATTCAGCACAGTGCCCTCTAGGTCAATCCCTGTTGTTCAAACCGCAAGATTTCCTTTTCATGGCTGAGTAATAGCCCCCTGTGTGCACGTGCCACATTTTCTTTACCCACCTGCCCACCCATGCCCGTAGAAGCTGCTTCCATACATCGGCTATTGTGTAAAGCTGCAGCGAAGAGGGGGTGTGGATAGCTTTCTGGGTCAGTGTTTTTCACTCAGATGGATACCCAGAAGTGGGGTTGCTGGGTCCTATGGTAGCTCTACTTCTAGAATTCTGAGGAGCATCCATGCTGCTTTCACCAGGGGCTGCACCACTTACCTTCCCACCAGCAGGGCACAGGGCTGCCGTTTCTCCACGTCCTCACCAGCACTGGTTGGTTGTCTTTCAGTGACGGCTATCCTGACAGGTGTGAGATGACATCTCACTGAGCGAGCAGTGCACTGTCCTGGTGGTGAGTGACGGGAACTCTCCACCTGGGTCTCTTCTTTAGGAGACAGTCTGTTCAGGTCCTCTGTCCATTTTTTTAATCGGTCTGTTTTTTGCTGTTGAATTGTCTGAGTTCTTTCTGCGTTTTGGACATGAATCCCTTATCAGATGTATGGTTGGCAGATACTCCCTCATGTTGGACAGGTTGCTTTTCATCTTGTTGCTGGTTTCCTTCGCTGTGCAGAAGCCTTTTAGTTTCATGTGGCCCCACTGGCTTATTTTTGCTTTTGTTGGTTGTGCCTTAGTTGTGAAATCCAAAAAATTATTGTCAAGACTGATGTCAGGGAGCTTTTTTGTGTGTTTTCTTCTAGTTTTATGTTTTCAGGTGTGTTTCTTACGTTACTTGGAATAGTTCTGGCCATGATGGTTTTCTCCTCTGCATTTAAACGGAGGATTGTGGTTTTGCCCTTTGAAATGAAAAGCTGAAAGCTGAGTGGCAACTGTAGTTAAGCATTTGCTTAAAACAAGAAAAGGAAACTAATTGGTTGGCAAGGCAGAATATGGGGAAAGTGAGGCAGTTTCCACTATGTGGCTTCCTTCCTGTAGAAGCGCCCTGCAGGTGCGCTCCTGCCGCCCCGGGTGTCACTGAGTCTGGGCTGTTGTTTGTCTGGTCGGGTGTCATTCCCCAGGGTGGCCATGGCTGATGCCAGTGACAGCCCCCTACCTGTCTGTCCCACTGTCAGCCACTGACAGGCCATCTCCGGGGTCTTCATGCTCACTGACACACCCCCCTCTGCTCTCCTGCATGGTGATGGGGGTTCCCTGTGCTTGGTGCCAAGTCTCCCTGTTTCTCTAACACCGTCCTTGTGCTGGAAGTGACTATGTCACCTGGAACACAAACAGTCTGCTTTCCAAAACCTTTGTCAGTCCCCGAAAGATGAACAGAACCTGTTCCTCCCGCACTCAGTCAGGACACACTTTCCCTGGAAACTGTCTCTCTGATGGAAGTGTGACAGAGTGTGAGGGGAACAAGGCAGTTTGAGGACATTGTATTTGGTGGGGGGAGGCAGTTACTAAATCCTGAAACTGCTGGCTGTCAGCGGGAACAGAGCAGTAGTGTTGTGTGTCCCCTCCTGTTAACAGGACCTGGCAGGGCCCTCTGCTGGGACCCGGAGCCCTGAGCCACTCGGGGGTGGTTTGGAGCTGGGAGAGGTTTGAGTCCTGAGCTGTTGGAGCTCCCCCAGCTCCAGCCCTCGCACGTCAGTGACTTGGAGTGCGTGTTGCCATTAGGGGAACGTGTGGCAGGTGGCGAGAACAGTGGCCTGGGGCCTTCCTCCATCTTCCTCACGGTCTAGCTGCTGTTCCAGACCCAGGGCCGTCTGTGCGTCTGTGGAAGGGAAGCGAGTGTGAAGGGGACACAGAAGACTCTCTTCACACTTGTCCTGCAGCTCAGGACCTGAGCTCTGCTGGCCTCAGGACAGCTGGGTGGTGCTGGGGGGGCTGCAGGATGGCCTAAAGGCCTCAGCTCTGGGCATTCCGGGCCGTTCCCTTGGGCCAGGGGAGTGTGTGCATTTGGAAAAGACTTAGCCCGTCCGAAAGCGCATGGTTTGCAGGGGTCAGGCAGTCAGCCCCCCGTAACACAGCTCCTGGGGTCATGGGAGAGCGGCAGACTTTGCAGCCACTGTCCTTGAGTACAAAGTGAATTTCTTCTTTTGAAATGCGCTCTGTTTCACGTGGAAAAGTGTATCACTGGTTCTGGAGGGTGTGTCTTGGGCCAGACCTCAGGAACCTCTGGGAGGTAACTGAACTGAATCCAGGAGGGCCCCTGTTCTCAGAGTATACTGGGGAAAATTTGACAGCTCTCGGGCTCAGTCAGGTGGGCCCTGGGCTGGTGCTGGCTTGGAAGAGGGGGCGGAGCTGAAGGAACCTGCCCTCCAGGGACAGTGCTGGGTAGGTAAAGGGTGGCTGGCCTGTCCCCCTGCTGTCGAGTCCTGTCAGATCCCCTCTGGCAAAGTGCTGGCCCTCGGTAAGCATGCAGCCACCCGTGGAGTCAGTGACCCAACGCAGTGTCTGCCACCCTATCGTGGGCCTCCCGTCCTGTCCGGACTCCTGTTAGCGATGCTCGTCCGTTGGAGAAAGCCACCCTGCTCCCTGCTGCTGAGGCTGTGTCCAGCCGTCCCTCTCAGAGGCCATTCAGGGGCACTCACAGGATGGGCAGGACTTGAGTCCCAGGGTTGTCTGGGGAGCCGTCCCCCCCATGGGCCCTGGGACGGCGGCTCACGAGAGCATGTGGTCACTGCCGTCACCCATCGCTGCTGCAGCTCCTTTGTTCCTGGGGCTGGTGGTAGACAGGGTCACTGCACAGATGCCAGCCCAGTGTGCCCCACCTGTGGGCTGATCCCATGACTTATTTTTAATTGTAAGATTTCTCACCCAGAGGGAGATGGTGACGAGCCTCTGGTTGCAAGGGTTAAATGACACCACTCCTCTCACTGCAGACCGAGGTGATAGAGGCCTGGACCCGTCTGCACCAGGCACGGGGCACGCTGGGGACCAGGTGCTGTGTGCAGATGGTCCATTTGCCTTTTAGTAACTTGTTCCTGCCAGCCGCCAGGCTGGGCCTTCCCAGGGCACCATCCCAGGAGCTGGGGGTGTGGCAGCGAGGAAGAGGGCAGCCAAGCCCTCTAGTCCTCCAGGACCCTTGGGTAACCTCAGATGGTCAGTGGGCCTCCATCCCAGCTGTCTGGGCAGCCCTGATCTCCTTAGGCCCAGCACCTGAGGCCTGGAGGTCAACGTGGCACGCCCCTTACCCTGGGCTTCCTGGGGTAGCCACCAGCACGCATGGTCCCCAAGCAACAGTGGTGGGACAGAGTCTCTGGGTGTCTGCCTGTGCGTGTGTCTTGGCAGTATGTGTGTATCTGTCTCTCTATGTGTGTGTCTGTCTCTGTGTGTGAGTACACGTGTGTGTGTGTGTGTGTGTGTGTGTGTGTGTGACTAGTTAATGATACAGTAAATGCTCCTCAGGAGCCCTACAAGGAAAAGCTTTGGACAAAGTTCAGAGTATTTTTTAATGTTGATGGTTGCGGAGAAAATGAGTGTTAGTGGATTTCTGCTCCTTCCATGGGGACACCACACCAGGTGGGCTGTGTTGTAGGGTTTTAATTGTGTCCCTTTGAGCACTGTTTTCCTTCTAATGAATGTTTCAGAAAGTTGGCCAACTGTTGCTTAAATCTTAGCTAATTATTTTTCCACTTATAATTCTATTATGAAACCCATTAAGAAGCTATCATTACTGAATTACGTGCTATTCTAAACTCCATTTCCATGAACTGGTGTGGTGCTATTAACTTCTTCCTTTACTCCTACGTTACCGGCAAAGGTTCAGCACTGTGCTCATTAAAGGGAGTTGTTTTTGACAGAGCTGTGGAGGGGCTGGCGGGTATTCAGCAGGCATTTAAATACGAAAAGAGAATACTCAGAATGCTGGATTCTAAGGAATACAGTAACCCTGAAAAGACTTGAATTTGAAGTCGCTGTTAAAACAAGGTGCATGGCCCTGGTCAGTGTGACTCAGTGGGTCGGGTGTTGACCCACAAGGCGAATGTCCCCTGTGCCCCAGGTTGATCCCGGTCGGGTCGTGTGCCTGGGTTGCAGGCTGGGTCCCTGGCTGAAGCACGCAGGAGAGGCAGCCGATCAATATTTATCAGTCGCATGGATGTTCCTCCATCCCTTCTGCTCTCTCTAAAAATAAAATCTTTACAACAAGCAAGCCAGCAAAACAGGGAGCTCAGAGGCCAGGCCTGAGGTGGGGAGCGCTGGGCCGGTACCAGCCGAGATGGGTTCTCTGTCTTCTCTAAACCGCAGGCAGTTGGGGGAGGGTGGTTGCTCAGGGCAGGTTCGGAAGGGTTCACTTTCACTGTGCAATTGGTTATGGTGGAGGTGTGTGCCAATGTCCACTTCGGGTCTTATTTTCAGGAGTGTTTTTCCTTTTTAATGTGATTTCAAAAATGCCAGCCAAACTCCTGTTTTGCCTTTTAGATGATGTCCCCTCCCCATTCGCGAGTTCGCTCGCCGGGCCCTCTGAACGGTAGGCAGTGTGCCTGCTGGTCCTGCGTAGCTCTCTTTGCACAGGAAACACGACAGTCCGTGGCCGTGGCCTCTGTCATCACACGTGTCCTGTGGGCGCGTGGCATCCTGCCCACCGTGGGCATCGCCTTGAGGCCCAGTTTCCGAACTACGTCCATCCTCATGTCCCCGCCTTAGTTCTGCCTGCACTCCCTCCCCCGAGAGCCTCGTGCTTCCCCAGAGACAGTGGTTCACGTGCCGAGGACAGAGCCACAAAGGAACGAAGTCCGTCCCCGCCACGTCCAGCCAAGGCTCTCTCGAGGGGCCATGTCTGTGACAAGGAAAGTCGTGTGGCTTGTCCTCATTGCAGATCGGGAATGTTGTGTGCACAGGTGTGGGGGGCAGGGCACACTGCTTTGTGTCCAAGTGAACTTTTTTAAGAAAGAGAAGAATGTTCATGACTTGATGGGGTGACTTACTCAGTGGTCTCAAAGGCGCTTATTTTTCTTCCACATATTTTTCATTTTCCTTTGCTTTTTTCAGAGTGAACATTACAGAAGAAAAATATCCTATTTCCATTTCTCTTTCTGCAAGAACCTTTTCAGGTGGCGTGCACCTGACTGAGCTGGAGGGGGTGGCCTGTTCTCACCTGGTAGGTTCCCTCTGTCTCGCCAGGAGCTTGTTGGGCATGTTACCCCAGCAAACAGATGGAACGAACTCTCTCTCAGACTAAATCTCCCAATTGTTAGATTTTCCATCAAGGAACTGCACTGAATAAGCACTTACGATTGAACAGCCTCTTCACCAGCCGTCAAGCTTTCTATTTCTTTTTGAGGTTATATATTTGCAGTTTTTTCTAGGTGTCTAACTTCTAAAGAACACTTTACTGAAATGTTATTTTTATCTGGCTGTTTCTCTAAAGTCGAAACAGCACGTGCAGGCAGCCCTCTCTGAAACCATTTCAAAGTGACCTGTCTCTCCTATGGCCAGCAGGTGTGATCTCCGCTGTTTTTCCTCCTTCCCCGCTGGCCATTCACAGTCTGAGCTCTCTGCCTGTGCTTGCGGTGGCCAGCTGCTGCTTGGCAGTAAACGTCCGTCCCCGCTCTTGTCTTTCCTGGTGATCGCTTTTTGACAGATGCCAGAGCGCTAGGTTGAAACGTGCCCTCACTACTGGGAAGTGACAGGGAGCTTCAGGGCAGGGCTGCGTGCCGGGCGACTCACCACGGAGCCGTGGGCACCCTGGTGGCTTGCAGACTTGCCGCCCAGCTCCCCAGCTTTGTTTTGTGCCTGAGCCCTTAGGAGATTAAGCACAAAAGGGACTTTCCATCTCTGATTGCTGCAGTCGGTGCGCACGCACACACACCCTTCAGAGGGCACCTTTCCACAAGCCAGAAACGACGTGAGCTTTGTCAAAGTGATGCCTCCCTGGGCCCAGCACCCTGAACAACTCGTCTTCGTTTCTGTCCACTTTGGACTGGAACCAGGGAGCACACCCACCCGGCTGAGCGCCTGCTGGTTTGCAGAGTGAAGTCTGTTTGTAGGGGACGGCTGTGCGGTTGGCAGGGGGCTCGCCTAGTTCCTCACTCTGGGGCTGCAGGCAGCAGCAGGGCCGTCAGTGGCTGTACAAGGAACGTTTGTTCCAGAGCAGCTGATGGTTTCTGTCTCAACTGTCCAGTCCTCGTAGCGGTGGGAGGCTCCACGTGCCTGCACCCGTGCTTGCGGCCCCTCGGCCCCTGGGAATCCGAGGCTGCTGCTTGTGTGCCAGCTTAGCACTGAATGCTTGTCTTGTTTCGGGGGCAGTTGTTCAGGTGTTAAGTGCAAGTGGTCAGCATTGCACAGAGTCTCATTCCCCACTGTATGTCTACTCTATGGTCTCAGATACAATGGGAAGTGAAAGTCACCAGTGAACTTTCCAGCAGGATCAGTTGGTACAAAGTCACAATTGTTTTAATTTACTTGTTATACATTGATCTTTTAACACAGACTTTTAAAAATGAAAATCACATCCTTTTTTAAAAAAGTCTTTCAGAGAGGAGGGTTAGGGAGGGAGGGAGAGAGAGGGGGAGAGGAATGCCAGTCGGTCGTCTCTTGCACACACCCCGACCAGGACCAAACCCGAAGCCTAGGCGTGGCCTTGAGCAGGGTAGGGGTACACCACCACCCTTGCCTTGCAGGACAGCACCCCTCCCACTGAGCCACAGGGGCCAGGGCGAAGTCTTACTCTTTTTAGAAAAGACTTTGTGTTTCAAACTGTGGCAACTGAAAGAGGTCTGCATGTTTATCAGCAAAGTAACTACCTGGTGAGCCTGGCACTGCTCCTGATGCCAAAGCAGCCCCAAGCCTGGCACTCCCCAAGAGGTGGGCTGCCTACCATGGAGGACCCACCCTGAAGGGGACTGGCACAGAGTGGGGTGGAGCAAGGGGACAGAGCTTGAGGACCCGGCTGGTATGTGGGGGCAGGGCTAGGGCTGGGCCACAGCCAGCGAGGCCCTGACAAGGAGATGGGCACACTGGCAGGGGCTTGGGGGTGCAGTGGGTCAGGCTGGAGTACCAGGTGCTGAGGGGCCTGGGGTGTCTGCCATTGGAAATGGAGTCCAAACTCAAGCCACAGGAGATGCCCCAGAACACGCACTTCCGGGAGGGTCCAGGCGGGAGCTGGGCACTGCTCTCCCAGAGTGCAGGTGGTCTGTGCGTCTGCCGCCCCTGTCTGTGTAGGTGGCCTGCCAGGCGGAGGCCCATACTGCAGACCTGCCATAACTCTGAGTCAGTGCCGTCCGACTCCGGACTGTCCCCTGGGAGAGGGGACAGCTCTTTCCCAGGAGCAGAGATCTGGTCTTGTTTGTGTAAGTGACCCTGGGAGAATGGCTGGACCAGCAGGTGACTAACCTGTGTCTTGGGAGCTGGGTTTCCTGTTGTCAGGTCACCTCTGGCGGCGGTGTTCACTGCACAACATGTTGAACCCCACTCATCGCTTTCCCCAGGGAGAGCCCCAGGACCTGGGGCCCAGCCAGCCAGGGACAGGGACAGAGAGGTTAGGGCAGCCCTGCCTGGAGAGTTTGGCCCAGGAGGGCCCTCTGCCTCCAGAACTGGTGGGCTTGCTGGGCTTGTCCACGTGGGAGAGCTTGGGCTGGTCAGAGATGGGCACCTGAGGACTGGAATTGCCTCCAGAGCCCCCGTCAGGTCTGGGAGTCCAGCTCTGGGGCTGCCTCCACCTCTGCACGCAGTGGGGCGACCCAGCCCCCGTACCAGGGAGGTGGCCAGGGACCTCTGGGGACAGTGTTGGGGGTCCTGTCAGGACAGTTGCTTTGCTTTCTGATGTTAACATTAGAATAGGTCTTTGGTATAAATAGACTGTATGCGATTTAAATAAAACTGCCTTAAGTAATTCCTTCTCTCTCTCTCTCCTTTGTCAATCGGTTTCATCTTAGTGTTTGTTGAAAAAGTACTGAAGAGGCTCTTCCCTTGTGAGCCACGTGACCAGGAAGAGCGAGTGCTGCCGCCTGCTGCCCCCGAAGCCCCTCCTGAGAAAGCGAGGTGCAGGTGCGTCCCCCCAGTGGCAGGTAAGGGCTGTGGGTAATGGAGTCCCAGCCGCACAGCTGGTTCCATCGCTGCTGTGGGTTGCTGCTGACCAGTCAGGTCGGTAAAAGCAAGAGCACCTGGACCAGTCCTAAGGGACAAGTGACCACTGTTGGCTGGGATTTTCCTTTCCAAAGAATAGGCCTGCTCGGCCACGTTGTGTCTCCCAGAATCCGTGTGTCCACGTCCTGGTCCCCGAGGCCCTGAGGAGCCAGTGTTTAGAAACAGGCGTCCATGGAAGATGAGGTTAAATGAGGCCATTGGGTGGGTCCTGATCCGGCAGGACCGGCGTCCCTGTAAGAAGAGGGGTCAGGACACAGACGCACACACAGCGGACGGCTCTGAGCACACGGGGCGGGGACCGCAGTACCACAGGTCTGCACATCAGGCACTGTTCGGGGGGTGGGGGGGTGGGGAGGAGGCAGCTGTCCATTCCCAGGAGTAGCTGGTCCCTGGTGTTCTCAGAACCTTTCTGAAGCCTCGTTCTTGGCCATTTTGGAGGTTTTGTGTTTAGGGTCCATGTGTGCTTTCTTCTCTCTTCCAACTTGATGGCTTTAATCGGTGACAAGGCTGGTGGGGGACAAAGTGGGGGGACATCGAAGCTCCTGCGTGATCTCGCGTCATCACGCCTCTGCTGAGGCCAGGGCTGCATCTACAGACTCCAGGCCAGGTCCCCCTGGGAGACAAGGAACTGACCACTGTCCTCCTTCGAGGTAGACAGACCATTCCGCCTCGGTCTCACACGGCCTCTTGCCTAGAGTGAGGGACTTTTCACGTTTTACATCACTGTTTAAAAGTAACGCTTCTCTTCCTAAATGCGGTCAAGAGACAGCTCTTCACACTGCTACTCCTAGTCCCCCCGGCTTCTTTCCACAGGTGCTGATGGCTAGTGAGAAGTTTCACGTCAGTTTGGGAGGCGTTTCATGTTAAATGGCTGCGCCCATTCAGATTCTCACAACCACTTACGCTTCTTTAAACATGTCCCTGGTCCCAGGTGTTGTTCGTAGGTGTTTGTCAGGTGCTGCATCCCCTGTGCATTCGTGAGTCAGAAATCACAGCGCTGACCTGACATTGATCTCAGGAGGTTCTGGCGAGATTCAGAGTGCGTTTGATCAGGGAGACGCCTGGCATGAGGGATTGAGAGTGGCGCCTCACCCTCTGTGCTGGGTGTGGGGGTGCCCCACAGGCCCCCTGCCAGCCTGGGCTGTGACTGGACAGCAAGGGACCTTGCTGCTGGCCGGAGCCACGTGCTCTTGGGCAAAATGCCCGCGGTCGGCTCTGCAGAGCAGTTGGAACGCCATTGTCCGGTGCAGGGTCACAGGGGCCAGGTGACAGAAGGGGTCACTGCAGCCCCAGGACAGGGGGCAACGCCCCGAGAGGCCAGGCACAGGGTGCGGCCACCGCCCCTTCCTCAGCATCCAGTGCCGAACGAGGTCTTGGACCCCACCCTGTTGCACACAAGTCGGGCTCCCGGGCAGTCGAGGCTGGGACCCACGTGAATTCAACCTGGCTCCCCGCCCACAGTTCTCGTATCTGAGCAGCACTGGGTAGCAGGCTCAGCCCCTCGGTCAGGAGGGGTGTCCTGAGTCCTGTTCCCATGTTCCCCACATCCTTCTCAAAGTCCCTGCCTCTGAGAGGCTGTGCGGTGTGTCAGTGTTGTGGGGGCCCATGTCAAAGGTCTCCCAGCCCATGAGGGTTAGTAACAGCCATCGGTGGAGATGTGGGGAAATGTGAGCAGCACAGTGCCCTGGGGACCGTCTGACAGCCCCTCAGACGCCAGCCCTGTTGCCGTGCACCCGCAGCCCCGGTCCTCAGCCTCTCGGCACAGAGGACCGGTGACCACAGGAGCTTCCGCACACATGTCCCTGGGCAGAAGGGGAGAACCAGCCACGTGTCCCTGTGGTGCGTGGGCGGCAGGCTCTGCCACATCTGTGTGCTGGATCCGCCGATGAGTGTTGCAGCGTGGAGTGACCACCAGGGGCGACAAGGACCGTGGCCGTTGTGGGTGTGTGTGTGTCGATGTGGTGTGATCCGCAGCTCTGTGAGCAGCCGTGAGTCACACACTTCAGACAGACCACCTTATGCGTGGAACTTACATCTCAGCCGAGCTGTTGAAAGGGAAAAATCATTTGGCCATGGGTGTTTCTAGACGCTCGTTCTCGCCCACTGACCTGTGTCTGTCTTTCTGCCACATCATTCTAATGACGGTGGCTTCGTAGGAAGTTCTGGCTCTGGGAGAGTGAGTCTTCCCCTTCGGCTCTTTTTTGAGGTTATTTTGGCTCCTCGAGGTCCTGTGCAGTCACATGGGAGAGCTGAGACCAGGCTGTCCCTTTCTGCAGAAACAAACGAGTGAGTAAAGCAGCCAGCATTTGGATCCAACCTGCCCTGAATCTGTGCGGCTCTGGGCAGTGTTGCCGTCCTACCAGCATTAAGTTGTCCACTTGTGAGTTCAAGACACAGTCCCACTTACTTGTCATCTGTGATTTCTTTCAATGAGTTACAGTTTGGAGGCTGTCGGTTTTACACTTGACTGCGTTTTACTCTGTGTGAGGCCGTTGTAGATGGCATTGCTTGTGTGTGTGTGTGTGTGTGTGTGTGTGTGTGCGTGCGCGCGCGCAGAGGGCTCAGTGCTAGTGCATGGAAGTGCACGGAAACCCTTTGACCCTGGACAAGGCGAGGCTTCTGCAATATGGGAAAACAGACTTCTGCTTATTGACCTATGCCCTGCAACCGGGCCTCACATTGCTCTAGCAGGTTTGGGGGGGATTCTTCAGGGTTTTCTGAAGAATGATTAAGATCCTGTCGCCTGTGAGTAGAGATATTTTGCTTCTTCCTGTCTGATCAGGGTGCCTTTGGTGTCTCATTTTTCTTGACAAGTTGCCCCTGACAGAACTCCCTTGTGACAGGGGTGTCTGGTCTCATTGCTTGTCATGAGGAAACGTCCAGTCCCTGTCCACTGAGGGCAGTGCCCCCTGACCGTAGGTTTTTGTTCACCTTCCTTGTCACGCTGAACTTCCCTTCTACTCCTCACTCATGTTTTTTTTTTTCTTCATGAAAGAGCAACATGCCTGGGAAATTTTGAAGGAAAAGCATTATAGTTTATTTGTAGGTGAAAAAAGAGATATCTGGGCCAGAAGCAAAATGAGGAAATCACAGTTAAATAGACAAAGGGAAACCTTGTGAAGCCATGGTGCCCCACGGCTGCCGCTGCTCAGTCAAGTCCCCTCGGTCCTTTGCTCGCTGCCACCTGAGCCAGGAACAAGAATCTGCCTCGTGACAAGGGAGCTGCCAACACAGCACAGCCCTCCTACCCAGGGAGGGGAGAGGACCTGCAGCTGGAGGGACGCTGCTCCCGTGGGCACACTGAGGCCCAGGGGACCTGGTGCCTTCTCTCCATGATGTCTCGTTAGGACAAGACCCAGAACAGCCTCAGAAGTCAGCCTGCAGCTCCCTAACGGATGTTCTCAGCCAATGGCAGGCGAGCTTTTCCCACCGCAAGACTTGTCTCTGCAGACCCTGAGCTCGTCTTGAGAACAGAGGGAGCAACGCATTTCTAACCTCCACGCAGCTTTCTTGTTGAGAAAGATCAATCTCATTAAAAGCTTCCAAACATCATTCTGAAAAATGATCAAAAGGTCGATGCTCCCCCCAGGGGAGCTCTGTGTGGGGCCTGTGCCCAGCCCCCACACGCTCCCCCATTCCAGCAGGGAGGCTGTAATTAGCCACCTGTGGTAGGTCAGACTTAAGTTGAGAAGTAGACCACCATGTGCATCTTAGCTTCAAAGAGGGAAACATACCTAGTTTTCCAGTTACAGTTGACAGTCAGTGTTCCTGTGTCAGTTTCAGGTGCACAGTGTGGTGGTCAGACTCCGTAAAGTGCTCTCTCAATACTCCTGGCACCCGCCTGACCCCGCCCACAGACACCACAGCGTTCTCCACGACATTCCCCGGCTGCACTTACTTCCCCGAGACTGTTTTGTTTTGTAACGAAGCGAACTGTATCGATTACAGAAGAATTTGAAGACGTTTCAAGGTTTTTACAATTTAAATGTCCTGAAACCAAATGTCTGCACAGGAATTAGTGATTTTGTACCATCCTTTTTTTTTTTAAGACTTCTTTTATCTGTGAAAGATCAGGGCATCCACTTGTGTTTGCCAATTCTGAGTGAAATGTGACAGTTGAGAGGGTTGGTCCTTCCTGGTGTCGAATGTGGGAGAAGCAGGGAGAGGGCAAGCCCCTCCCACCAGCAGTAGCTCCCAGGGGCATGTTGGAAGAGGCCTGAGTGGGCAAGTGTGCAAAGTTACCTATAGCACGGCGGTTGCAGCAACTGTTTCTCATGTGGAAATTTGGAATCAACCCCTATGTGTAA
The DNA here is from genome assembly GCF_014824575.4 of Sturnira hondurensis. NCBI lineage: Eukaryota > Metazoa > Chordata > Mammalia > Chiroptera > Phyllostomidae > Sturnira > Sturnira hondurensis. The sequence goes on from NW_028087067.1 coordinate 2,579,256, forward strand.
ATTTTAGGACATTGGTTGTTATTTGCCAATTTCATGGATTATTGTAGCCATTAAAAGACGATGGCCCTGGCTGGGTGGCTTAGTTGGAAGGAGTGGCAGGTTGGATCCCGGTCAGGGATCCCCACACCCAGGCTGCGGGTTCAGTCCCCAGTCAGGGCGCAAACAGGAGGCAACCACTCTGAGCTTTTCACATCCATGCCCCTCCCTCCCTCCTTCCCTCCCTCTGTCTCTAAAATCAATAAACATAGCTTATTGTTTATTGATTAAAATCCAGTGGGGTTTTTTAAAAAAGACTGTAGATTTAAATGTATCTTAATATGTTGTTTTACCCTAACATTCACCTTTGAGTGATATTATCTGTGTAACATACAAATGTGTATGTAATGTGCACGTGTTTCATACTAAACCACGTGAGCACGACCCCAGTAAGACACATGTGCACACAGGTTGTTAGCACACCGGGAGAGAAGCATCCAGATCTGCCACCGAAACATTCGTGCTCATGTTGTGATGGGGGGCGGGGAGGAGTTTAATTTTCTCCCTCCTACTCATTAGGCAGTTATATTTTTGTGTTATGTTACAAAACCCTAGAAGTTTACATGGTAAGTCACTTAATGTGAATTTAAATAATCACAGGCCGCTCCTGTTTCCTGGTTGCGCGTGGAGCTGCCCAGCCCTGAGGTCCGTTGCGCTGAGCTGACTGGTGCCCCGTCCAGCGAATGTGGCGCAGGTGAGGGTCCCAGGACACCACGGTGCTGACTGCTCCCTGTTGTGCCCGTTTCGTCCAGCAGGTGGCGGCACCGAGGCCCCGCCCGGTCGGCGACTCTACACCGCTGCTCTGCCTCCCGAGGGCTATGTCCCCGCCCCCGTGCCCCAGGAGCCCTCCGAAGGCTCAGGTTCCGAGAGCACCTGCGAGAGCACCTTCGGCATCGAGGAGGATGCTGGAGGTAAGAAAGCCGGCCTAGAGGGCAGAGCAGGCCCCTGTGCAGCCATGTGTGGTGGGGGTGGTGTGTGGCCCTGTTCAGGCCTGCAGGTGGAGTGTGATTTTGGTCGCAGAGACGGCCGGTGTTAAATGCATCCAGATGGCAACAGTACTGGCCTTGGGTTAGAACTGTTTCCTTCATTTTCCAATGTTTTCGGAATATTGTGGAATGGCCTATCAGTTTTCTAATCATGGAAATCACTTACTTCGCATGTCTGTTACAGAAAAATGAAATCACTTTATTTGCTTTGTTGACTGGTGCTTTGGTCACACATTAAGTATCTACCTTGAAAAATGAGATGGTAGTGATTTGGTTTTAATTCATTATTTCAAAACTTCCTTTAGAGGAATATGAATTTTAAATTAAAGCTGTACCCAGATGATTTCTACCTAGCATGTAAAGTGAGACGTTAATTGGGATATTAAGAAAATGGGGTTTTCTAGCACATTGACCTTTCTGACTTCCCGATCAGCGGGTCAGGCACTGTGAGACCAAACATGGGGCGGCGCGGAGCGATGCTAGGAGTCTTCAGAGCGCGAGCACAGACAAACAGACCAGCGCAGGCTTGGGCTGATTTCATGAGGAGCTGTGGCCCCAGCCCTCTCCACAGCTCCCTCCACGCACGTGGAGAAAATGAGCCGGGATCTCTTGCATGCTGCCCCTGGGCTCTGCTGAGAGGGCTGCTGCTGCAGGACATGTGTCTGTCCGTCCGGCTGCTCTGTGGGGACCGAGCTGGAGCGCCATCCTCGTGGAAAGTGGGACAGTGACAGTGCCGGCGGACAGCGGTCCCTCTCACAGACAGTGCAGGCCCCCTGTCCTGGGGCCCAGGCCCGCCTTCCCCAGAGAGCAGCTGGGGGGCAGCTTGGTCTGGGTGAGAGTGGAGAGATGTCTCTAAACAGTAGCGAAAAGGGGAATTGAATAATTAGAACCCGTTCCATTTAAATTGCCATGGGAACCTGGCAGAGGTAGGGGTAACTTTTATTTATAACTTTGACTATACAACATTATTACAAGTTACATTTTTATAAGCTGTTTGTTAGACAAAGCCTTTATGTTAATTTATTTCCTCCAGGTTCATGAGAGCAGCCACGCTGAGAGCCTTCCGTGGGGTGTCTTCTTTTCCAGGGCCATGCCCAGGGAGGCGGGCTGGTGCCCGTGGGGCCCGTCCCTGTCTCTCCAGGCAGAGCTCTGACAGCTCTGCAGAGACGGGCTCCGCTCAGACCTGGGCTTTCTGTCCTGACATCTGAGTTCCACCACAGCCCTGCTGCCTCCTGCCCTGGCCCATGTGCTTTGCCTGTATTCCTGTGGCCTTTGTGTTTAGGTCACCCAGAGTCGTTAAAATCGAGTCCTTTTGTGGAAGCTGCCGTCGTCATTTTAACAGCGGGCACCCCCTGAAGCAGGGAGTGACTTCGTGGCTCTCGGACGCATGTGCTCCAGTGGATCTGTGTGGGTTAGACACCCGTCCCTTTGGGCACGGACAGACCTAGGCCTTGGTTCCAAGCAGGCGACTTTAGACGCTATGGCTGCTGGCTGCGCTGGAGAAGCCTGGTCTACGGTCGCTGAGGCTTTCGGGAGCATCATCAGGAGCATCTTAGGGCAGCGCCGCTCATACGACCAGTCAGGTGTGGTTTTCATCACTTGCGGCCCAGCCCAGGTCAGGCCCTGGGTGGACACTCACTCTAGTCTGCTGACTGGGGATAGTCCCTGCAGGGCGCACTGGCTCAGGGTGTGACGAGGTCAGGGTGACTGTGCAGTCTCTCATTTTTATCCTGCTGGTTTACTGACATGACACTTAAAACATTACACATGTGCAAGGGTCTCCCTCCTCAGGGGATGAGTCAGGGTGGCTGATGGCCCCCTGCTGTGTCCTGTTCTCGGTCTCCAAGACCCCAGTGCGTGAACATGAGCAGTGAAGGCATGTTTCTCAATGCACGTGAGCCGAGGTGATGTGGGGCTAATGCCAGCATCCAGCCTTCTGGACGGCATGTGGGCCAGTGTCCAGGTGACAGGGTGAGTGTGGCTCTCGTGCTCACCGCCTGCGCACAGGTGGCTGTCAGGGCAGCAAGCTCTGGGCTCAAAACCGGGGCCAGCACTTTAACTCAGTGCCCTCTTGACCGCTAAGGGGCCACACAGGACAAGGCCAACACAGGTTTATAGTTGTCCATGTGGAAAATGATACAGTAATTCATAAATAACAATACAAGAATAAGTCTGAGTTTCGCACGTTTGGCCAGCCTGTGGGTTCTCAGGTCACTTGGATTTAAAAGCTACACAAGCTACATTGTGTCCTGACACTGAAGCGCTGGGGCCAATTCGGCTATGTCCGGCTGTCACAGCCCTGCTCCTCCTGCTCTCGAGATGTCACCGCTTGAGGTCAAAGAGAGAGCATCCGTTCTTTGAAGGCAGAGTCCTTACTCCACACTTGATCGGGCCTCCCGGCCCCAGTGGCCGCTGCCGCCGGGGCTCTCAGTGAGAAGGTTCTGTCCTTAGCACTGACCCTGCGCCCACTGTGCCTTGGTCTGCGTTTCATCTTCGGGCCAAACCAAACCCATCACCCCTTCTCCCAGGCCTGGCTCCCTGCTGGCTGTCCCAGGGCCTGGACAGACATACTTCTGTCGACAGACCATCATCTCTACAGGTCTCACCTTGCTAAATGTGCCTGATTGAGACTTGTTAGCACAGAATGCCCTGAATTTTAGGCAAAGAGTACCAGGGGTGTCCAACCTTTCAGTACCTCAGAGCCACACATTAAATGCATTGGTATACACAATCACAAAAAAGCCTCATAATGTTTAAAGTAAATTTACAATTTTGTGATGGGCTGAATTCATAGCCATCCTGGGCCGAAGGTTGGACATCTAGATTATAAGCATCTGGTATTGTTATTTTAACTCCTGGCCCTATATACATGACTCAGGTCAAGATTAAATGCAAGTTACTCCCTGTTACTTAGCACCTAGATCTCATGGGTGCTGAGGGCAATCATCTCGTTTGTAGCCTTAGCATTGATTCACAATAACACTCTTGTCTCTTTAAAACATTAGCTTGTTCCCAGGTGGTGTGGCACAGCTGCGCAGCCAGAGGAGCTGGAGCGGGTGGCTGTTTTGGTGTCTCCACAACAGCACCTCATCGGGGCGTGGGTGCCAAACAGCGATGGAGAGGGTTTTGACAAACAGTGGTTATTTTTAAAATTAGCGTGTGTGAAAGGAAAGGTATGTTTTGGGGATGGCAGCTCTTCAGGTTTGAAATAGTCAAACCTCTGGTTCCCCCATGCAAGTGTCCCACAGCTTTTCTCCAGCTCGGGGGTCAGGCAGGTTCTGGCTGCTGGAGCCGTGGGCTGGACTGCATGGCAGGCACCGCCCGTGCCCCAGGCCAGACCACAGACGAGGACGTGTGGGAGGCTCAGCACTTGGCCACGTCACCCGACAGAGCAGGGCCCTTTCACGAACAGAACACAGTCCTGAACTAGAGATTTCAGAGGTGTTTCCACCACGCTGTCTCCTCTGCACTTGCTGGGCTGTTCCGGCCACGCGTGGCTCACTCCGTCCGAGGGCACCAGGCTGCCGTGTTGGGACAGAAACATCCGTCTGCAGTTGGTCCTGTTGGCGGCTTTTCTCTCATTGCTGCCAGACCCTTAGGAGAGGACGTGGAGGCCTTGGGCGGGGCCTCCACATCGGCCCTGTATGTGGGGGGCCTTGGGGACATCTGGGGTTCTGGTTTGCTGTCAAGAGTGGCTGCTGCGTCCTATCAACATGGGTCAGGCCAGGCAATAATTGCAGAGGACAGGGACCAGCCCACTCAGCTCCAGGTTGTGAGAGGTGCCTGAGCTCAGGACAGGACCCAAAAAACAGCATGCTGTTTAACACATGGGTCTCACCTGGACTCTGGGTGAGGAGGCAGCATCGTTTCCACCTTGCAGATGATGAGGCTGAGACTTAGGGCTACATCTTGTGTTAATGCTACAACCAGCTATTGTTCTGGGGTAGGTCAGCCATAGGAACTGTCACTGGTGCCAGCCCAACACCAACAGGAGTCCCCACTGTTGGGGTACAGCGCAGAAAGAAACTTCACTGAGTGCAAACAGCTCAGTGGGGACAGCGTCAGCAGCATGGCTTCAGCCAGGGAAACACAGTCTTCAGTGCAGACAGAATTCAGCTCCCAGAGCCCCAACAGAGTTGGCTTGTAAGGACAGAAGTCCCGGTCCCTGGTCCCTGATTGGTCCGTTCTCATGCAAATGAGGGCTCCAAATCCTTGCGGTTTGGCCGGCCCAAAGGGTACTGTTCTGATTGGCCAGAATAGAGCCATTCTGATGGCTGGAGCTGCACAGCTCTGATTGGATAGGGAAAGCCTCAATCCTACTGATGGAAGTAGGATTCCAGGTGCTCCTTTATAAGGGCTGCTCAGAAGACCAACAGTGGGGGGGTGGGCAGTTAAGGGTAGGCAGCTCGCCGGGGTGCAATTTGTGTGAGGTGCCTGGGCAGAGGTGGCTACTAGTCTCTGTTTCTGTTTCATTTTGTTTCAGTTGGAGCCCAATTAGGTGGTTTTTCCTCTGGGTTCACAATCTGTACCTCCTTTTTCTTTTTAAGAATAAGGAAGCTGCTAATTTTATTGTAAGTCTCAGAATCCTTGGTAGTGTAATTGTTTGGAATACATTGTGAATCACTGTATTCTTCCAAAATCCCTTTTCTACTAAAATGACAAGACCCTAATGGGAAAGTGTGTTTAGGTTAATATGTTTGCCGTGGGCTGCTGTGCAAACAGTGCACAGAAAATGGTTGTACTAGCACTTTTGCTTTTATAGATCAGGAGCCTCGTGATCAACCAAAGAGAAGAAGAAGAAGAAAGCATAAAACAAAGAAAACATTTAAAAACCCCAACAACGTTCATGTAGAACAAGCAGAAATGGAGAGACCGCAGACTTTCCCACAGGAAACACTGCAGCCACAGCACACTGGTGGCCCCACAATCAGCAAAAATAAGAAAAGGAAACTGAAAAAGAAACAACAAGTGAAAAGGAAGAAAGCAGCCGGCTTACTCACAAAAGCCTCCGGCATCAGCTTCCTGTACGAGCCCAGGGAGGACAGCTGCGAGCTGGGCGACAAGGGCAAGGGTGACGCAGGGGACCTGGAGGACACGGGGGACACAGAAGCCAAGGGAGCTGACCCGGGCATCCAGGGGAAGGCAGACGGCATCCTCGATTTTTTGAAGTCCACACAAGAAATGTATCTTTACGATGGTATGATTTTTCCTGTTTTTCTTTTGAATAGTAGCATTTACTTATTTAGGAATAGAAACAAATATGGTATAATATTTAAGTGTTTAAAATATAAAACATTAAGTATTCATTATTCAATAGGAACTATTCACTTTGAGGCAAAAATGAGAGTGTTTAGCTTCCTCTCACCAGGCTCTGACCGGCAGTAGCTCAGGCTGCGGCAGCCGCCTTGCCCTCACTGCCCCGGGCAGGCTGTGGTCGGCTGTGTTTCTAAAGAAAAGGTGGGCGCCGATCGGGGGCTCTGCTGGGCCCGGGCTTAGACCGCAGGGTCTGACTTCATCTCGAGTGCGACAGGGGAGACCAGGACCACGGGAGTTTCACTGTTCGGTGGCATCTGTTAGAGGACAATGCAACAGGAGTCCTAGCCCTGGACATGTAGCAATCCACTGAGAACAACAGTTGGGACGGAGGAGGATTAGGCCCAAGGCACGTGGGCCACGGCAGCGCAGGTGGGAGGGAGACACGGCAAGAGCACCACACCTGTGCCTGTGGTCCCCGCAGGCGAGGATGCTGGTTAAGGAGTGGGACTTGGCCGTGTTTCACAGCCGACCAAGGCCACAAAGTCACATTGAACAAGTCCCGTGACCTCCATGCAGGGCTAATGTGGCGAACACCAGCCCCCCTCCCACAGCTCTGTGGTCGGTGGTGGGGACGGTGGCACGTGTCCTCGATACGGTGCTCACTGCCTCCGGGTTCCCTTGCTGCTGAGAGTGGCCTGAGCGCAGTCTGCAGAGCTCAGTGTCCCTGTCCTGTGTGTCCACCCAGGGGGTCCAGTCACATGAGCAGACGCCAGGTGCCCGTTGTTCATGAGCAGAGTCGTGCTCAGGCTGCCTCTTGTGGAGGCTCCTTACGTCCCTACCACAGCACCGGAGGGACACTGGGCGGGTCCTCAGTCCATGGGATCAGAGATGAAGTCGCATCTGCAGGGCCCTCTCTGTGCAGGTGTCTCCCAGGACCCAGACCCGGCCTTCCTGGGGGCTGCCGAGGAGCTGTTCACGGGCCTGGAGGCTCGCAGCATGTCCGCCGCTGACCTGCTGGGCCTGGAGCAACTGAAGGCGCTGCTGCTCCTGCAGGATCCGGAGAGGCTGCAGCACGCCCTGCAGGTGTTCTCAGAGCACTGCGCTATGCCGCCAGGTACAAGCTGCCAAGGGGCGGGAACTACTGCGCCGCTCCGCCAGGAGTGCAGACACCTGCAGCTGCAGGAGTGTCCGTGGTGGAGCAGAAACGCCCACACCCAGCGCTGCGAACTTGGGGCTGCCACCTCCTAGCACCGTTTCCTTAGTTTAAAGGGGAGTTCCCGGGGCCGGGCCTCCTGAGGCCAGGGAGTGCCGCGCTATCCCAGCACCAGCTCCGGAGCTAGAGTTCAGTCCGCCTCTGGCCAGCGAGCTCCTGCTTCATGTCAGTCTGTGTGTGGTGTTCTGTGAGCTCGGACGCCAGGCTTGTCCCGTTGTGCAGTGGCCCTGAGCCTGGGGGCTCACGCCCAAGCAGATGAAACAGCAGGAGTCCGCCCCTCTGTCTGCCCCATGGCGTGGAGGCCCCCGTCACCCACCGTAGCATTTTAGTCAGTGTTCCCTTTTCTCAGAATTGACCTCAGGCCCAAAGATTACACCTGCCAGGTGAGTAACGATTTTCCTTTTGTTCTGTTTTGTTCTGCAGACCAGGCCGGCGTGGTCTCTGCTCTCTTTAATTACTGGGCTACACACATGTTCCCTGAGCGCAGCCAGGAGGGGAGCCGGGCCCCCTGGCTCCCGGGATCCGGGGCCCAGCAGGGAGCCATGGGCAGCCCTGGGGGCCCGGCTGGGCACCTAGAGGGTGGCACCCCCTGAACCGTCCTCATGCCCCACATGGCCCGCTGTGTCACTTGGCCTGTGTGTGGGGACCAGGTTGTCCCAGGCTTCACGGGGCAAGCGGAGATGAAACGGAGTTTGCACTTTTTAAAAACTGTTGTCTGCAATGACTAGTCAGTGGTTCTATTTTTCTAATTCCTGTAAAATTTGAAAATCTACATTCTGTTACGCTGAATAAACTGTATAGTTTGAAGCTGTTGCATATTTTTGTAAAGTTTTGAGCCACCTTGTACCCAAAAGTCTCTTTTGGTGGATGCTCTGTGGTTGTTGAGACACAGCAATTTGAGTCCTTTGAGGCCAGTTCTTCTCCCTTACCCACCTGGAGAAGGACATCGGGGAGGCTCTGCCCCAGTCACGGAGCGGCCGCCCAAGGGCAGGGCTGCCCTCGCCAGTTCAGTGATGATGTGTCTCCCCCAGACCATGTGTGGAGTGCGTGTGGGAGGCCCTGGGACGTGTCCATGGGGATGGCCAGTGCCAGGAGCCAGGTCCCGTGCACACCAGTGACACCGGAGCACACGCTGTGTGTCGGGCTGGCGCAGACTTGCATCTCATTGAAAATAAACAGGAGGCTGAGCCAGGCTTGAGTTCGATGACAGTTGGGCCTGAACTCCAGCGGCCTGAGAGGCTGAGATATGGCCCTCCTGCCAGAGCAAGGGGTGTGTGGCCCTTTTGTCCCTGTGTCCCCTGTGCTCAGCCCATCCGTTTGGGCAGAGACAGAGGTGCCGTGAGCACAGGACATAAGCCAGCACTGGGCTGCGAGGGTGGCACAGCCCCCCAGCATCCTGCCATGACTCAGAGACCACTCTGAGTGCAGGGTGGCCCTGCAACCCTGCCAGAAAGGTCTGCAAGCTTTGGGCCCAGTGACTCTGGGGCCTTCGTTCCCTCCCAGAGCCTCCCGGGTGCATGTCCCATGTGACGGGAAGGGGCCCTCATCTGTCTTCCGTCACAGGACCTGGGAGCACAGAGGGACTTTCTCCACTGCACACACCAGAGGCTGTTCCAGGCTCTCCTTGTGGCTTTTCCTGCAGGGGAACTGACAGGTGGGACCGGGCACCGGGCCCTCGACCGAGACGCTGTGGACGGAGGCTCGTAACTAGTGGGTAGAGGGGACCAGGCCTCCCAGGTCCTGGGTGGCTACTAACCCGCAGGGTAAAGCAGGGCTGTTTTCACCAACAAGGACAGCTTGGCCGGAGGCCACCTCCCACTGTCCTCCTGCACAGCAGCCTCAGGCAGCCCCCAGAAGTGTCCCCGCCACCAGCACCAGGCTGCCTGCTCATGTGTGGGGTGTCTGACACCTGGGTCCTCAGACCTGTAGGTGGGCAGAGCAGGTGTTCCCATGCGGCCCAGCCACCTGGGCACAGGTGGCACTGCACAGACCAGAGTTGGTGCTTCGTGGAGGGTGTCGTAGAAAACGCTTTTCTGAGACACGGGAACTAAGACCTGTTCGGGACACGTGCCAGTGACCTGGCTACCGTCGCACACTCGCAGTGGTTCTATCACTGACTCTCGCTTCCACACACTGCGTTCTCCCCGGGAACGTCTGACTGGCCACTGCTCTGTGGAGGTGGACCCACAGGACTGAGACCAGCTTCCACACTCCTGAACACTGTACCCCCCACCTAGACAGGGGCACCCCCACACCTGCATGGCATGGCATCTCCAAGGGGTGCCTCTCGTGCACTCTTGCCAAAAGTGCAATCATCCATATGAGCTTTTCTGTGTTCTCATTTAACTGGGAGTTTACCAGGGCAAACGCGACCCCCACAGTCAGCAGTCGTAGGTGGAGGATTCGGTGTGGAGACACAGGGACAGGGGGACACGCTCACTGTGACGCGGCAGGAACCAGGGAAGCCCTTTCAGGGGAGGCAGCGTTTGGCATGAGCCTGAGGAGGCACAGCAGCCATCCCTGGGCAGACAGAATGAAAACAAGCGCTGACAATGTGATTAGATTAGAATTCAAATCATCTCTGAAAGCAGGTCTTGTCATGTGGAACAGAGAGACCTTTGAAGAGATGCTTTAGGGTACAGCTATTAACCTTTCCAAGCTAATTACAGCCGGCAGAGCTACAAATGCGTGTAAATATACCCGCTTTGCATCAGTTTTCTCCAAGATTACTACTTCTAGGGATTTCCTTTTTTTTCTTCATTTTGAAAGTGCTGCCCTCTTAACACTGTTTCTATGTAGCCACTAGGGGGCTTCCTAAACAGCGGATCGTAGCCAGGCACACCGATCGCTCCTCTGACGTTACTAATTACAAACAGGCTCAGGCCCAGCCCCCGCAGGCAGCCCCCCAGGTAACAGGAGGAGCAGCGGCAGAGGGAGCCAGAGGGAGCGGTGCTGCCACGTCGCCCTGGAAGCAGCCGGTGTGCCCAGGCACTCTGGACAGCAGGCCAGTCCAGTGCTGATGGCCGGCGACCCCGGAGCAGGGTCCCCGGGGCCTTAGGTGCACACAGGGACACAGTGGGACGTGAGTTAGGTGCCTTTTTCCTTAGCACTGAGTCTTAACCTCAGCTCCTCTTTCCCCGAACCTCCGCTCCAGTCCAGCTGCTTTTCACCGACCCTGGGCCTCAAAGCCTGAGACCAGACTTCCTTCAGGAGCCTGGGGCGGGGCTGTGACAAGGACTCGGCTCCTCTGGACAAGGAAACAGAGGTCCCGAGGGGACCCCTGCCCTCCGGCCCCGGGTGGCACTGCTGAATGCTGCTCGCTCGGCCCATTCCCTCTGTGCACAAAAGGAATGTGTCTGCGGGAGCTCCGCATCCCAGCTGTTAGTAACAACTGCAGCTCCTCTGACTGGGGACATAGTCTCTCCCCACTCCCCAGACCAAAACCAGGTCTCAGCTCACGGAGGAAGGAAGGAAAAGGCTCAGGAAGGACCAGGCACAATGGACTCAGTGCAACCGGAAGTCCACCAAGTTCAGCAGCCCTGCCGCACCAGTCACCAGGGCAGTCGGCCTGGCGGAGGGTCCAGGTGGGAGCTGGTGGCCCTGGCTCTGCTGCTCTCGGGATTTCTCGGACTGTACGTCCCCCTGCTTGCTGCTCGTTGACGGCTAAATGCGTGTGGGCTCCTTGTCACTGCTCTTCTAACTTTGCCGGTTTGGGAGCAACATGACAGACAGTATGGTTACTCTTTAAAAGGCAGAAAAAGCAGTGAATAGAAGAATTCTTACCCAGAAACAGTGATTCAGAAGGAGGCTCCCCAATGCAGTGAAGGTCATCCGTGTGCACCAGCTTCCTGTGGCCACCGGGACACGCTCCCACGAACCCGGTGGCTTAAAGGACACGCATGATCTTGCTGTTTGGGAGCCGGGTCTGGAATGGGTCCTGGGGCCTGATGGCAAGGATGGGGCCACTCTTGCAGGTGCGAGGGTTGAGCCTGCTCCTGGACACGGGCTCCTGGCCGCCGGGGCTGCCACTTCTCCCTCTGTCTTGCTGGGCTGCTGGCCCTCTTCCTGGCAAGGGGCCACCCCTAAGTCCAGCACAGTCTCCCTAGTCTGAGGTCCTCACTAGCCAACAGCCTCCTTGCAGCCTTTCCCCCCTGTGCCGATCTCCTGGTGCACTTGCAGGTTATGAGGGTCAGGAGGTGGGCAGCTGGGGGGACCCTGTGCATGGGGGGTTCATGTTACTGTTGCTTCACTTTAGTGCCTTTTCAGTATTCTTTTCTAAATGAACACATATAGTGTTTAGAGTAAAAATGTTTGTTTTCCTTTCCTCCTAAAGTCTGGGAGAAACCTTCCTAGAAGCTGAACAGAATAAGCATCCACGTTACATCTTGACAAACGGACATGCCCTGTTCTTACAAAGGGCCTCACTGTCCCTGCCATCAGCGTTCCAGAGGAGGGTCTGCGTCTCAGGTCTCGCCTGTGCCCTCCTCGGCTGGTCACCTCTCGGCATGGAACCATGGCCCCTTTAGGGGCACCTTGTCACTATGGACACCTCGGCCAGCACCTGTCCACCTGCAGGCCCTCCCAACACCTGTCACACTCATACCTGCTGTTGTTAGAAGGGAGGTGGCTTCCTCAGTCCCCACTCTCAAGCCGGCTTTGTCACTGAGAAACTGGAGTATGGAGCATCCTACAGACCTGGAGGGTCCCCATCGGGTCCCACATGCACTGCAATAGAGCACACACTGTCCCCTGCTCCTCTCCGAGCCCTGACTGTCCCCAGCCTCTTCAGACAGGATGCCTGAGTGAGCGCAGGTCCATGGTCCCGGCTCTGCTCCCACTGGACAAGAGGGCTCCAGCTCATGCTCCGCCCCCTGAGTTCCTGGACACCAAGTTCTGGGGTGTCCACTGAAGGAGCAACATGTGCCCCCCAGAATGTCCCACATGGTAACTCTGACCACTTAGAGCTCCAGGCTCTGAAATGTGCAGGTCATGAAATTTCCGTGAGGACAGCTGGTGGCCAGATGGACCCTGGTCTACCAGTCACGGATCCACAGGCTGCTGCCCCAACCCACGCCCCACAAACATGCCTGTGTTGCAGAAGTCGAGAGTGGAGCCCTCACTGCCTCGCCAGGTCCCCGCTTTGCCGCCGTGTGCACAGAAAAATACTGGGTTGGCCAAAAAGTTCGCTGCGTTTTCTCCATGAAAAAAAGGACACATTTTTCTTTTCATTTTCACTAGAAATTTGATCAATTAGGATATTTTGAGTATGCAGGCTATCTCCCACTATTGGCTTCTAGTGGGCAGCGGCCAGGGGTGCCGCTAAAATCTTCCAATGCAGAAGACGGCCCCACAGCAAAGGGTTGTTTGGCCAGAATGTCAATAGTACCGAGAAACTTTGCAAACCACTTCTGACACACAGTCACAGCACCTTCTCCACACACCGCACAACTCTTTATGCGTTTTAGTTGTCTTTACCTTTCTTGAAATAATAAAGCTCAACATGCCAAAAATGGTGTGTATCTTCTTCCATCTTCAATGCTAAAATGGCTGCACAAAAATTCACCAATGTTAAGGTTTTTTTAAATGCACGCTGATAGGACAGCTTTTGATCAGACTCTTTTAACAGAATAGAATCTGACAAAGTTGTTTCCAATAAAGGTAAAGATGACTGAGCGCTGCTAGAGGCAGAGAAAAACTGAAGGGACCTCTCAGCCAACCAAATAGGATGCCCTTAGCGCTTCCTCCGGAGCAAGAAGGAAGAACTAATTAAAATCACTGACCTTTCCTCTGATGACAAAGGATGCAAAGTAACTGGAGGTGGAGGGGCCACCAACCCGGAAAAGTGGGCATCCTGGGTGGAGACAGCGAGGGATGGGGAGCCCTCCTGGGAGGGGCAGGTCGGGCTTCCCTCCGTGCCTTCTGCTCAGTTTCTAGGACAGGAGGGCGAAGCTGTGTTAGCACCACATTCGGGGCCCCGTGCCGGCTGCGGAGGGGCGGGCAGCGGGGGTCCGCTGGCATTGAGCGCAGGGAGCCGGGGGTTTAGTGCCCAGGAGTGGTGGGGCAGGGTGTGCTGGACGACGTGACCTAAGGGGTTTCTGCTGAAGGCAGCCAGGTAATGGGATCCAGTCGTGGCCAGTGGGAGGCGTTTGATCAGAGAGCAGGTGGGGGTGTGACTCAGCTGGGTTCCTGCTGCCAAGGGCCAGACCGGACGCAGCAAAGGTCAACCCTAGAGGTCGAGGCCGAGGAGCCGGACTGCCGCTGGGTTGAAGCCTATTAACCCGTGAACGAATTCGTACCCACTGCACCGCTGAGGCGTTGCGCGCAACCGGAACGCGTGCTTGACTGCGCTCATCTACCCGGCCCCCTCAACGCTCCCGGCCCTAGTCACCGTGGAAACCGAGGCGAAGAGTGTCAGCCCCTCCCCCGACGCCTCCCAGCATGCTCTGCGAAGGCAGCCCTCCCCCAACCCCTGGCCTGGCCTGGCCTGGCCTGGCCAGGGTGCGGGGCGTCGCCGCACGTGGCAGGGGGTGGACTCGCCGAGAGTCACAGCTGGTATGCAGAAGGATCGACAGTATTTGCCAAGGAACTTTTTAATTTGAAAAAGTTTAGGAAAGTAGTCCTGACCCATGTGGCCCAGTGGTTGGGAGTCTTCCCGCAAATCAAAAGGTCCCCTGCCCAATTAGGGGTCAGGGCACAGGCCTGGGTTGTGGGTTTGCTCCCTGGTGGGGCACACGCCACTGCAACCACACTGATGTTTCTTTGGGTTTCTTTGGCTCTCCCGTTCCCTCTCTGTAAAAGTAAATGGTTTTTTTAAAAGAAAAATATACAGAATAACCAAAAAACAAATTTTGCTTTATCATACATGGGATTGTTACAAATACTTACCGTGTGCTTTCTGTTTAATTTCTGGAATGTGAGCTTGCCATCTTCACCCTCATTCTGTGTATATTTGGATACAATCACTGGGGTGTTGCAGGGGTTTTAACGTAAAAAATAAGAGAAATAAGCACAAATCATCTCATTTATACCTGCTGTAACTTGCTATCACAATGTGCAAATTGTTCATGTTTTACACAGTAGTAACTCTCTTAATTCAAAACAGCGAATGCTGTTTGAACCCTTTGGATACATACTAGATAGATATATATTATGTCTTGTATCTATCGTATGTCATGGATATACCTGTCCATCGGAATTCATCTATTCACTAAATAAGCCAAACTGGAATTTCTCCCCATGCTACTTCCCACAGGTAGGTTCTGCAAATCCTTGCAAGGCTCGCTTTTTCTAAGTAGAGCTGAAGTTGTAATCCGAGTCGGTGTGCTCCGGATTCTGTGTTCTTTCCATTCAATGAGATAATGCATATAAAATACTAGTAAAACTACTAGTGCTTATGCAGGAAGCAAATGTTGGCTGTAGTTTTCAGTTTTGTTTCTACTAATTTTCAAATTAAGAGAATTAGCTGATGAATTAGTGACTACTTCACATACACTCTCCTCGCTATACTAAGTTCAGGATGTATGGGAGGTGTTTGAGAAGGTCGGAAGCTGCAGGAGGTTATTGTAATACACACCAAGGGTGGTGCAGAGGAAGCAGACCGGGAGGACAGACGCAGACTTTGACATGCAGGGTGTGCACGCCAACCTTCCAGGCCACACTGACCCTAAAGTTCATGGAGCACCTCGCCCTTCCAGGTGTTGGAGAGGAGTGTGCCCTCCATGTGGTGAGCGTGGCCACCAGCACTGGTCAGGCATGCCTGCCTGGGGGGGTGCTCTGGCCAGGGGGACCGTGTCCCCAGACAGGGGGCCTGGCCCACCTCTCGGGAACAACACAAGTCCTGTCCTTTTTCAGAGTAGCCTCTGCTCCCCCACCTCTAGGAAGAAGCTTCCCACTTGCTGTCTCCAGAGGATGTTCATCCCGTCCGCAAGCAGCCTGGATTTGTGGAAAGTTCTCTGTGGCACCCACACCGTACTTGCATTTAAAAGGAACTTTGCCAGAGTATAATCACACTGAGTCCAGTCTCCACTCACAAGTGGCATGGTTGGTTGCTGTTCCAGAAGGAAGAGTTTCTATACTAGTGAATGTTCACCGGCTCTATGAGCCAATATGGGCAATTCAGGCTGAAATTAGCTTCTTCCAGCAAAGGGCTCAGGAAACAGAAGGCTCTTTTTCGTCCAGAAATGGATCCTCTGTGTGAGGGTTGTGTAACCGAACGCAGGCCCGGCTGCCTGCCGCTACGAAAGCCAATACTCAGGAGGCAGGTGCCAATGTAAAGGAAAGGGGTTTATTTTCACTGCCGGCCACCTGGAAGCTGGGGCTCTTGGCTCAAAGCCCATCCCCCATCCTCTCAAGTGCAGGCTTTTGTAAGGAGGGCGAGGGGAACAAAACAAAGCGATCAAGGGAGGGAGTTGAAAAGTTCTCTACCTGCAGACAAGCACAGTCCATTCCAATAAAGGCAAGTGACGGTCCGGTGTGCGTCACCCTGGTTTAGTCATCCTGGCTTGGCATTTTGGCTTTACGTCATCCAGGCTCCACAGCTGAAGGTCAGCAAATCCCCAGGAGCTGGGAGGCCTGAAGGTCAGAGTCTGTTTCTTTTGAAGTCAGTTTCTGGGATTCTTATAGAAACAGGGCCCTGGCTGGTGTAGCTCAGTGGATTGAGCGCGGGCCTGTGAACCAGACAATCGCGGTTCAATTCCCAGTCAGGGCACATTCCTGGGTTGCAGGCCAGTTCCCAGCAGGGGCCAGTTCCCAGCAGGGGATGCACAAGAAGCAACCATACATTGATGTTTCTCTTCCTCTCTCCTTCCCTTCCCCTCTAAAGATAAATAAATAAAATATTTAAAAAAAAAGAGGCTGTTCATCTACAAGCTACACATTAGTCACAATACGCACTTACAGAAACTGTGGAAAGAATGTTGAGTGGGTTCCAATTTCCCACAATTACAATTTTCCACTATTTCAGACCCCCCTGCCAATCTTTCTTCTATGTGTATGGAAGTTTTGGCTAAAGCCAAAACATTTAAGAAAATTAGAAAAATTCAGGATGCAGTGTAGTTCATAGGTGAAAAATAAGATTTTAGAGACAATTCGCTGAATTAGAGTTTAATATTTATAACTGTGTATAATAGATTCTGATTAGGAGAAAAACTGAAACATTTTTCTCCTAAAATCGCCCTCATTTTTCATCCAAGAGCCGAATCAAGACCAATGCATTTCCTACATTAAGTCCATTTCAATTTGACCTGATTATTTGCATGAACTCAATAGGAATAGCAATTGATTGTGTAGGCTTTCCTATATATACTTTGCTGGGATGTTACAAGGAATTTGTGGCTTGAGCTTTCATTAGCCTCTCGGAGCAGAGAGACCAAGCTGCACAGTTGCCACAAGCTTTGCCTGCAGTACCTCTACTGCAGTTGAGAAACTCAAGTTCTGGAGGTCCTCAGAATACCTTGAGGTTCCTCCCTGCCATCTCCAGGGAAAGCAACCTTCACTCCTTACCTGAAAGGAGCCATGAACCTTCTGAATAAGCCAGGAGCCAGGCCATGTCTCCAAGGGGCTTTTATTGGCTCCAAAGTAAGTCTTTATTCCTTGAAGCTTTTTGCTAACATTCAAAGTCTAGGCAGGTCTCTTGCAGACACGACCTTTTGGTCAAAGTCTTGGTTAATAAATCCACAGTTGGAAACTGGAAGAAATCAGATTTCTATTAGATTCATGCAGATAAATGTATTGCTATGAAAAATAAAATACTCATTAAGAGTTTCCAAATTCTGGATACATCAGGTGGAGAGAAATGCTTCAATATAAATATAAAATGCTTCAATATTGTTACAGTTTACCAAATTGGTATATGAAAACAAGTTGTTTTTTTTTATTTTTTATTTTTTAAAAGATTTTATTTATTTATCTTTCGAGGGGAAAGGAAGGAGAGAAGGAGAGAAATATCAATGTATGGTTGCTTCTCGTGAGTCCCCTACTGGGAACTGGCCTGCAACCCAGGCATGTGCCCTGACTGGGAATCGAACCGCGATCCTCTGGTTCACAGGCCCGCGCTCAATCCACTGAGCTACACCAGCCAGGGCTAAGTTTTTTTTTTTTAAATCAACAAGCATCACTTAATTTTACAAAATTTGTAAGTGAATAAATGATAGTCAAATTTCTAGAACTTATGAGAAGCCCTTCTCAGAATTCCAGAATGCCTGAAGTCCCCCGGCCCCAGAAATGATGAAAAATGTTGTTTAAAATGGCTTGGAACTTAGGTCTTTGATATAGGAAGCCTGGCTTGCTCCTTCCAGACTGTCCTGGGTTTGCAGGAGGTTGCTGTTCAATTTACAATGAAAAGTTTGGGAGCACAGAGATGTGACTGTGCCGAGAGAGGAAGGCAGTGGTGGGCACAGGCCCTGTGCTCTCTGTGTGAGTGACCAGACCTGGGTTATTGTCGAAATATCCTGAGTCGGTTTTCCCTGTTTTGTTTGCAGTGTCCTTGAAGGCTGTGCGTTTAGATCCTGGCTTTGTTTTGTAAGCTGTTTCATGTCGCTTGTGCCGGCAGCTTGTTTATTTGACCGTGCCAGCCGGCCTGGGTGCGAGCTCATCACATTCATCGTGTGTGGGTAGTGGGTCCTATAACACCCCCACCCGCGCCCCATCTATGTACCCAGTTCTGTAAGCCCTTTAAGCCCAGAAGTCTAAGCTTATTTGACCTGGTTTGAAAAGGTGTGTCTATATAAATTTTTAACATTCTTCTATGTTCCCATGAAGAGTTTCTAAATTTAATTTCCACTGGGTAGAGTATTTTTAGTAGGGATTCTGAGGCTTTACATTGCTGTGTAATATTTGTGCCTGGTGGGTCCAGAGACATTTAGGGTCCTGGTGAGCCTGTGCCGGCGTGTCTCATGATTCTGTGACTCACTGATAATATAAGCTATCTGGCTTTCCAGGTGTCTGGCTGGAATTTAAACTTTGGCTTCTCCCACTCGGCCCCTTGGCCCTTCCAGATCCTACCCACGTACCCGCGGAGGCCACAGGGGTTGTGCTTGGGGTTCCTGTGGGCCTCTCTCCCCACAAACTCAGAGCCTCTTTTCATCTGAAAATTTTTGCTGTTGATCACTTCTGAAAAACAAAACAAAAAAATCCAAAGGGTATATTTGATTTTTTTTTAGTAGTAAACTTACAGTGCTTAAGAAAAATGTTTCCAGAAACACACAGTTCTGAAATCGCTTTGTAAGTAGCGCATGAATATATATGCTTAGTGGGGAAAGGTAGGCAACCCTTAAGCATAAAGGGTAAAATAAAACGCTCTTCTGTAGAAGTTAACTGGCTGGACGGGAGGACGCGCACCAAAACTTGGCAGACGCGGACGAATAGGCCGAGTCGGCCTCCAGCAGCGCCTAACGTCGACACCGGTCCCTTTCAGGATAGGACTTCATAAATCATTACCACTTTGACGGGGGTGGGAGGATGGCATTTCATGCAAATTTGAACTTCTCTTTTTATAACGGAGTTGATATCTCTTTGTATTTTATTGTTTGGCCCTTTTCTGAGACAGAAACCAGCCATGTTGGGCTTTAGAGAGGTAACCGGCTTCTGCCTGGACGCCCCGGGCGGAGTGCAGGCCGGGGTCTCCGGCTCACTGTGCTGTGAGTGCAACCTTGACCGGGAAAAGTGCCGACCCCGGATCGTCAGGTTCCCCGCGCCCTGCGCCAGGTCGCCGCGCTCCTCTCGCCTGTTTGGACACAGGTCACCCACCTACTTGGGCCGAAGGCGCAGATGCTGGTGCACCCGACGCACCTGCCTGCTCGCCACTGTGGGGCTCATCCCGTGCCTGCAGGTCCCATTCCCCAGCGCCCCGCCGCCCAGACACTAGAAGCCGCTTGGCTAATCCGGGGGTCTCGCTGCGCCGCGTGACCACCGGGTCTCAGCCCGGCCCGTCTGGGGCGCATGTACAGCCGGATACTTGGGGCCACAGCGTCGCCCGCGGATGCAGCGAGGCCCCTGCGCGTGGGTGGACCTCGCTCCAAGGACACAGCGGTCACCAGCCTGCGGCGTCGCCTGTCGCAGCGAGCCGGCCGCCTACGGGTACCTTCCTGAGACCGCGCCTCCAGCCCCTGGCGCCCCCGCCCCTCTGCCGACTGTGGGCATGCGCACGGGCCCGCTTCGCGTCCCGCGGTCGTTGCCATGGGTACCGGAGCCCGGCGCCCCGCCCCCAGCGCCAGAGCCCCGAGGACGTGGCCGCGCCCCAGGCCGGGTGAGGGGGTCGGCGGGGATGGAGGCGGAGAGGCGGTGGGGGCGGGGACTCTTCCTGGGTGGCCCGGGCGGGGCGGGGCCTGGCCGCGGGGCGGGGTCCCCCTGTGCGGGCCGGGGGGACTGGCCGAGGATTGGCCCTGTTTGGTTTGGGTCTGGGGCCGGGTCCTTGCTTCGCAGGGTCCGGGATGAGGGCTGTGGGCCTTGTCGGGGGTAGGGACCCCTTCTCGAGTGGAGGTGGGCACCCGCGGTGGGTCGGAAGTGTGGCAGGGTAGGGGGCGCAGGGCGGGTCCGGGTCCGGGAGGGTGATGTGGCCCCGCCCGCCCGCCCGTCCCCGCCCGTCCCCGCCCCCCTCGCGGCGTCCCGGCCCCGCTGGAGCCGCCGCCCGAGCTTCCGCGCGCTGCGCCCAGCCGGACAGGGGCGCACGGACGCGCAGACGCCGGAACCCGGCCAGAGCATGTGGAAGCTGGGCCGCGGCCGGGTGCTTTTGGACGAGCCCCCAGAGGAGGAGGACGGTCTGGCCGGGGGTCCGCCGCAGGCCGCCGACGCCACCGCTGCACAGGTGAGGGGCGCCCAGGTGGGGGCCGCGCAGGTGAGGCCAGGGCCGCGCAGAAGGTGGCGCGCAGGTGAGGTTGCGCGGGGGCGGCACGCAGGGTGCCGGTGCGGCCTGGGCCCTGCGGCCCGTTAGTCTTCCGTGTTGTCCACCCCCACTCGAGATCGGGAACGCGGGGCAGGGGAGGGGGCGCCTGCGACGCTCGCGCGTGGCCGTGGCCTTGAGGCTGCGGTGGACGCTGCGGGGGCCCTGGCGACCTGCCCACGCGGGGCGAAACAGCGGGCAAGGCCCCAGTCGCTGGGAGCTGCGCGCGCTCGCCCGCGGGACCAGAAAGCTCTTGGCCACCACAGCAGCGTGCCAAGTGGACGCGACGCTTGTTTGGATAACAGCTATTTCCCTTTCTTGAACCTTTGATTGTCTGGAGGAAGAAGGCAGATGACCTTTCTACAGAAAATGGAAACAACTGGCTCTGCAGGTTCGGAGACATGCTTGGAATGCTCAGAATTTGTTCGTTACAGAGGATCCCAGGTGGATCCCGTGTGCGGTGCCTCCGTGCTCCCCCCTTTTTTCCGATGCGCACTCGCGTGTTCATTCCCTTTCATGGGCCCGGGATTCGGGTCAGAAATTAAGCGCTCTCTTTTGAAGGTGGTCAGAAAGGCCCTCTTTTGCCAAATGTTTGGGACCTGCTGATGAGCTAGGAGCTGTTAGGAAGTGAGAGACGACCCGTGGCCTTCTCGGGACTTGTGAGGGCTTCGCGGGTGGTTAACCCGCTCCCGTGATCGAGCCTTGAAATGCGCTTCCTGCCTGAACTTCTCTCAGAAGTTACTCTGTGAGAGTGCTTACCGCAGTTTTTAATCTTTTAAATCTCAAAACGTAGTGATGGGAATTTATATGAGGTTACAGGGTAATTTAATACTAAGTAATTATATTGATCAGAGATAAGCAATATTATTCTTGGATGAACTCTAAAAATTTTTAAGTTGATTCTCATGTGTTCTGCTTCTCTTTCTCCTGATAAAGCCTAAAAACCTGTGTTTTTTCCCTCTTAATTTTTATTTTGAAAAACTTCTAACATAAGGAAACATTGGAAGAATAAGCTATTGAACAGCAAAATGTACTCCGTCTAGATCTACCATTAGTAATGCGTTCACGAAAGGGTTTTTTCTGGTTTTCTGGTTTACAGAATTGTCTATACCTTTTGCTGTGTCTTTTGTGTGTGTGTTTTACAGATTACTTTTTAGGTGCCCAGAACTCTCCACTTAGGTGGAAAACACAGAGTTCCCACACACCCTCTGCCCCCACAGACACAGCCTCCCCCCATTGCCACCCCATCTGCACTGCCATCTGCACCCCCCCAGGACAGCCCCTCATTTCCCTTAGAGTCATTCTGACAAATGTAACATGAAATGTATCCAAGATTATCACGTCACAAAGTTTCACTGCCCTAAAAACTTCCCTGTTCCACTTATTCATCCGTTCGCCAGCCCCCGATCTATCACTGTCCCCACAGTCTCGCCTTCTCCAGGATGTCACAGGGTTGGGCTCACACATATCATGTGGCCTTTTCAGACTGGCTCCTTCACTCGGTCACATGCATGTCAGGTTCCCCCACGTGTCTTCCCAGCTTGAGACCTCATCTGTTCTCAGTGCTGATTCTGTCCCACTGTCTGCAGGGACCTCGGTTTGTGTGTCCGTCACCCACTGAAGGGCGTCCTGGTTGCTTTCGAGTTTGTGCCTTTCTGGGGGAAGCTGCTGTGCACACCCACATGCGGGTCTCCGTGTGGACATCAGTTTTCACCTCTTTTCACCCAAAGCCTCATTGCTGGCCCCATGGTAAGACGAGGTTTAGTTTGTGTGACCTTCTGGTGTCTTCCCATCCGGCCGCCTGTCTGCGCTCCCGCCGGGACCGAGTGCGAGTCCTGCTGCTCCGCGTCCTCGCCTCCTGGGGTGCGGTCAGTGCGGGTGTTGGTCATCCCGATGGGTGTGTCGTGGCCTCGTTGTGGTTTCCGTTTGCGTTTCCCTGGTGACAGATGAGGCTGGACATCTTTTCATGTACTCACATGACATCTGTGTATTCTCTGGCCAGGTGCCTTGGAAGGTCTTTTGTCCCATTTTTTAACGAGTCGTTCAGTTTTCTAGTTGAGTTCTGAGGGCTCTTCCAATGTTCTGGATACAAGTGCCCTATCTGATGCGTCTGCTCCAAATAGTATCTCCTGGGGCTCGTTTTCTTCCTCTCTCACCAGCATCATTTTTGGAGCAGAAGGTTTCAATTTCAAGGAAGTCCTGATCATCAGTTGTTTCTCTTGGGAAGCGTGTCTTTGGTGTTGTGCCTGAAACGTCTTCATCGCCGCCCGAGCCACCTGGATTTCCTCTTGTTGTCTTCGGGAGCAGGACGACTGGCTGGCTTTCACGCTGCTTTATTAAGGTTGTCTGTAGTGCAATGTTCTGAAAACACTTTTCCATGGAGAACAGGCTTTAAAAAATTATTGTGACAGGTTAGTCATACTCTAAATTTAGTGAGTTCCTTTGAGAGGATTGGTCTTGATCTAAAAGCCGGTTTCTGGTAGAAATAAATGTGACACTTCATGACAAGTCGACCATAAAACTTCTTCCCACGGAATCTTATGTGAAACTCGAGAGAAGGGTGAACTCACTGAGTGTGTCGCGAGGTAAACGCAGTCGGCTGGCTCCAATACTGTGTCCCGACTGCTCACTTCAGTGTCTTGTTGGAAGGTGCTCCAGTTCTTATCCCCGGACGTCCAGCGTCCCCAGATTGGTGGGCCCGCCCCACTCCTCAGGAGACACATGGGCAGGGCTGCCCTTGGCCTTGTTCTATGAAGTGTTCAGTTTGCACTCAGATCTGGTGTGCACGACTTTCTTGAAAATCAGGTCACACAGCTATGATCTGTGTTGTTTTTAAAAAGAGAAAAATAGCTAATGCTAGGTTCTAATAACTTTGAGATGGGAGGCATTCACAGTCGTTCCTGGGATTAAGGATGTTTCTGAAGCGTGACAGTTTTGACATGGCAGGGAGTACATTTCTGGGAGCATCTCCTCAGGCTGTTGGACCCCTTTTTGACGTGCATACACATCTGGGTTGTATTACAGTGAACGGGGAGGTTCATGAGCTGACACAGTCGTTGCAATTACTTAGCAATGAGGAGACCAAGGAGGTTCCGTTTCGCTGGGGCGCACGCTCACTGGAAAGGCTGAGTGCGGGAGCCGCTCTCCAGGTGTCGGACGTTGGGTCTCAGCCTCTTTCCCCTGGGGAGTGTTGTTCCGCTTTTTGTGCAGCTACCAGGGAAACGTCTGTGTGTACACGGACATCTGTGTTTAAAATCACATGTGTGCTTCCCCCCTGCGAACACGGACCCCCTCCCCTCAGCATCGTGGGTCACCCGTGAGGCCCCAGCTGCTGCTGGGTGGCTGGTCGTCCACCAGTGAGCACACACCTGGAGCCTCTCTTGGTGGCCCCCGAGGTGGCTGACCGCCCTCCACCTTCAGCCTTCTGTGCAGCCTGGAGAGGCCGTGAATGGCACGGGGACCACCGACAGCCTGGTGCCAGGAGCCCCAGTGGCTTCGGGCCAGGGTTTAGCAGCTTTAGATTTTAATGCCTTAAATAACAAACCTCAGAGAATGTTTGGCATAGTTTCATGTTAAGATTTTAAAAGGCTTAGACATATTCCATAGGCACCCCCCCAAAAAACAACCCGGGGGCCATCTCGTGTGCTCCTCAATCAGCCCTGGAGACTGGGAGAGTCGGGGCCGTGGGCCACCCTCTGGGTCACACAGAGCCACCCTTGCCGGACACCAGGTGCTGCAGGGCAGGTGGCTACAGGGCAGGGAGGCCGGCCTTTTGGCATCTCGGGTCCCACAGTGTCGGGTCCCGCAGTGTCCAGTGTTCATTAAAAAAGGGCACCGATCACCACCTTGGAGCCAGCCGACTGAGTTTACCTGCGCGAACCCCACTGAACAGAGTCCAAGTCACCTGTGGCCACGGTTGCTCCCCTGCCCCCAGCCTCAGCTGGCCCAGGCCTCCCGCACCTTGTCCCCGGAGGCAAGGCCAGGGTGGGGGTGTGCTCTGTGGGGACCTTGCCTTTGTCTCGTTGGGGTGGGTGTGCATGGAAGGCAAGGGGCCCCGGCTTCACGGCTGAGAGCCAGGTGGACGCTCAGGACGACTTTCATCTGCCACTTGAGGGTGGGTTAGGCCGCAGAGGGGGGTGGCTCTGTGGCTTCCTGGCTGCAGTTCATCCACCAGCGCCTCTCCTCATTGACCCTGTGGACGGACAGACAGACACATCCAGGACTCTGCCCGAAAAGTCTGGTGGGGCTGCTTTGAAGCAAGACTGGCGCTCTCACTTTCACTGATTGCAGTGACCAAGGAGAGGAGGGGCCTGGGTGTCTGGGTGGGAGGCAGGCGAGCACAGGGTGCACCGGGCCAACAGTTTTGCCTGGAGGAAGGGCCAGCCTCGGCCAGCAGCTGCCAGTCCTGTCTGAAGATGGCACACCGTGCACCACCCGGACTGCTACCGTCGGACCGGAGGGGCAGATGGGAACTGGTTCCGGCCTTTGGAAGGTCCTGGGGTCCCTCTGAGGGCACTGGCAGCTGCAGCGAGCACTTGATTTTAGCAGGGCCATCGCTGGTCCTCACCGCATCCCTGAAAGTGGGCACAGCGAACGCACAGCAGACTCAGTGCCCCGGCCCATGGGGAAGCCAAGGTGGCCCCGGCCCGAGTTGTCCACCACCGCTGCTGCTGCTGCGGCCCCTGCGCTCTGAGTGCCCGTGGTCCACGCACGCTCGGTGCTTTTTGTCCGTGATGTTGCTGTTTCCAGTGGTCCCCAAGCTCAGGCTGAAATAGCCTTCCGGCTGTGCTCCGGGCCAGAAGGCTGGGCATGTCTCATGGAGAGAACACGCGACTTCCTTCTGGCTGGGTGACGTGTGTCGGCATGGGTTCGGTGGCCCTACAGGGCAGCAGTAAACATGAAAGGAGGCGTCTGAATCACAGACACAGACGGGGCAGGCCACGTGCATCCTGAGTGCCAAAAACCAGGAGCCCAGTGGCCCCTGCATTTCCCAAGAGCGGCACAGGGACCAGCACCGGTTCACTAGGTGTCAGCAGCATGGCTTCCTCACTGATAGGACCTGACGGCACATTAGGTCCTGGGGTACTTTGGGGTAGTACCTCTGGGGTACTTTGAGGGTTGGAGACTTGGAGCTACAGAGCCACTAACAAGAGCTTGGACCCAAGTGTGTGCAGGACGGGCTGTGGACAAGGCCGTCCTGCAGGAGGGAGTAGGTGTGAGAAGGCAGGTGAGGGGCTGGGTGCCACGGACAGGGGTGGGGGTGGGGGGAGAGGGTAGCTGGGAAGAAAGGTGTCAGGTGGGAGGAAATGACCGAGCAGGCCGTGGGGCAGCAGCCCCTGTAGACCTGGGGACGGAAAAGCAGCCTGTGTGACTGGCCCAGGACGTTGTCAGAGAGGACCTGTGGGAGGCCCCACCGAGCTCCGCCTCCACCGTGTAGGGGAACACTGAAGACTCCTGAGTCGGGGCTTCCTGGCGTTTTACGAGGGGGCCTTGTCCAAGGAGAAGGGCTGGTGGCAGGATGCAGACCGTACGGACAGACTCAAGGGCCTGAACTCACAGCCGCGGTGCATAGGCGAGGACAGTGGTGCAAAAATGGACGAGAGACACGGGCTCACTTCACCAGCTGCAGCCACAGTGGACCTCAGCGTACTTGGTCCTGGAGCCCAAAGGCAAGCCCGTCCCTCAGGACTGAGGGAGGGAGTGGGACGCATGTCCGGCTTCTGAGAGAAGCTGCCCCATGACCAGAGCCCGTCTCACTGGCTGCAGTGCCGATGGAGCTGGCCTGCTCTGGGTGCCTGGGCCACCGAGGATGCCTCAGAGCTCGGCTGCTTGTTCCGGGGCCCATGAGCCCACCCTCCAGCCGACAGGCCCTGAGGCAGAGGGGTCAAGTGCACGAGCTCTGAGAAGGCCGTCCCACAGGAGGTCAGGAGGCTCCCAGGCCTCCAGCCGTGCTGCTGGGCCCGGGTCTTTCCCCAATGGGGCCCGATCCCAGCCAAAAATAAGAAGGTGCACAAAGCAACAGAAACCGATCTAAGGAACAAAATAAATGTATAGAAACTGATCTGTGCATCCCCAAGGGCTCACGGAAGTGACACGTGAGCA
The DNA here is from genome assembly GCF_014824575.4 of Sturnira hondurensis. NCBI lineage: Eukaryota > Metazoa > Chordata > Mammalia > Chiroptera > Phyllostomidae > Sturnira > Sturnira hondurensis. The sequence continues at coordinate 2,605,726 of NW_028087067.1, forward strand.
AAGTGTGGGCGTCAACAGAGACACGGACGGTGTCACAAGGAGCTGAAGAACTAAACTGGAAAAACTTCTTGGGGGAGTGTCAGCAGCAGACTCGGCCAAGCAGGAGGAATGAGCAAATGTGAAGACAGGTAACTTGAAATGATCAAGTTAACAAGAAGGAGGAGGACGGGACTTAGAAAGCCCAAGAGACTGTGGACACAGGCAGGTGAGCGAGGGAGAGCCAGGCTTGAGGGAGACCACGGGAGGCGGGGAGCCAGGCCCCGGGCCGTGGACACGGTCCCCAGGGCCCAGGTGGAGTGGCCGCGCGGCCTGGACGCTGCTTCGGCGACAGCTGACCAGGTCAATAAAGATCCCTTTGTGCCTCCCTCCCCCAGCCCGCCCGCCCAGCGCATTAAAGTTGCAGAGACAACCGGAGCCGGGGGGAGCCTCTCGGTGTCGGGCGTCTTCTCCTGGAAACGAGCAGGGACTTTCCACACCCGCCGAGTCGTGGGTTTTCTTTCGCTTTGCCCATTTTTCTACTTGCCCTTTCTGTAAAGTTTTATAAAACTTTTGATGTTGAGGATACTGGAATTTTATCATTATGTATTGAAAATTTCCCCAGTATTCTGCTGGGGTCTTGTTTGTTCTCCAAATTCACGAAGAACCGTGAAGTTGGTGATTGAAAGGAGCAGGTCCCCAGGTCCCCAGGTCCCCTTCCCGACGGGACTCTGGGACTCGGGGACTCGGCTCTCAAGCAGTCCCTCGGCGTTTCAGCTGTTTCTCCATGTACTTGGCCTCACGTTCCCAGGGTGGCGTCTGTCCCCGGGGGCGGGATGAGGCTGCGGGAGTGGCCCCCTCCACGCTGGGGTGTCAGGGCCAGGCTTAGGGGCCTGCTTCCCAGAGCCTCAGAGAGAGGGGTCCCCACAGGCCTGGTGCTGCTGGTCCCTGCGGCACAGAATTCGAGATAGGGTGGCTTCCTGCTCACCCGGAGGCAGGGTTCACTCTGGCCCCAGCTCCGGACGGGTGTTCGCTGACGCGCTGGGTTTTGCAGCACTGTGGTGGGAAGTCTGGTTTTTCTCGCTGCTCTCACATTTTGTGTTCCATCCGGTGTCCTGGCTGAGGGCCCCACACGTGCCACCCCCTCACCCCAGACCTGTCACCAACTCTGAAAATCCTCGGCATTCCCCTGCCCTTCCTGGGGGAGTCAGGCGAGGCCCCGGGGTGTCCGCCGTCATAGCCGAGCTTTCGTGGCCTGCCCAGTGGCGGTCCTATGCTCCCGCCAACTGCTTCTCACCACTCGGTGTATTCTGGCTCCTGGGCTCCAGGTGGCCCCAGTGAACCCCTCTTCCCTGGGACGAGGGGCCAGACCACATCCAGGGGCCAGCCGCTGGCCTCACTTCCTGGGGCCTTCGGAGTGCCTCTCCCCGGTGGTGTTCCCAGGTCCTTCCCCCCAGACCACTGTCCCAGGAGCGACAGCCCCTCCTGCTCTGGACCTCTAACTGGCCAGGCCCTCCCACACACTTGGCAGCTCCCTGAAATGGAGACGTGGTTGGAAGTGGATTAGCTTCTCTCCTGTGCATCTGGGACTGCCCGTGCATGGCTCCCTGGGGGAAGTTAAGAAGGGTCACTCAGATCCTCTTCCATCTTCGTGGCTCAGGTGAGGGGCGCCCATCAGGAAAGCCGTGTCCGTGATGCCTAGGGAGGACAGCACACCTCCGGTAGATGGTACACACCCCTAGGGCGGGGGCTGCATGTCACCCCCCTACCCCCTGTGACGGGTCAGGAGCGGGGCCTGCGGAGGCATCGGGCTGTGAGGTGCAGCCCTGGGTGCCCTTGGGAGTCCCAGCAAAGGCTGTACCCCCAACTGGGGGACAAGAGGAGACCGGGAACCCTCCCCGGAGCCCAGATATGTCCCTCATTAATCTGGCCTTGGCCTCCAGGACCGTGAGGAGCTGATGGTGGTTGACATCCCCATCTGTGGTGTGTATGTCCTGACAGCCATACTGCTGCCCTGACGCATGGTACGAAGTTCAGGGTCTGCAGAGCAGGAGACAGTGACAGTCCCTCTGTCCGCCATGCACTGTCCTCCCCAGTGGACTCTGTGTGTAAAATGTGCACGTGGGCAGCGTGGTAGGTACATGAAATGACACGGATCAGTTCATGTACATTGTATACGCGGGCACACGAGGACAGACCGTGAAGTGGTCACCTGTGTCTGCAGGTGTGTCTGCAGGTGTCTCAGGCTGTAGCTGCTCCCTGGCGGGAGGCCCCTTGCTCACCCCCCTCGCTTGGCAAAGGCATCCGCCTGTCTGTCCCGCTGTCTGCTGCGGCCGGGAGCTGCTGCCCGGTGGGACAGAGAAGTGTGTTCTCTTGCTCACGGGCTTTGTCACAGGACGCACTCTGCTCTGAATGGGGATGTCTCTGTCCCCTGTGTCAGCTGCAGTGCTTTGGGTGGGGGGAGCTGACATGCATGTGGTGTTTAAAAGAGAAGCTGTAAACACAGCTGTAAACACACCTGGTTGAACAGGTGATGGGGACACCGAGTGACCCAAGTGTAATTGGCGGTGGGCCAGACACATTTTGCACGTTTTTTGCTGTGGCTCCTGTGTTTCCATCAGTAAATGCAGTGGGGTGCCCTGTGCTCGAGGTGAGCACTCAGGGCTCGTCTGTCCCCCGAGGAGCAGCCTCTGAGAACACCGTTCCTTGGTCGGCCACGTCACAGGCTAGCTGTTCCCCCACTTACCATGAGGAGGTTTGGAGAGGTTCCTGCCAACCGCCAGCCCGACACATTAGAAGTGCCTGCTGGGGGCACCAACGCCTCGCCTGGTTCTGCTTCTTTCCTGCATCAGAGTTGATCTCTCTCTTAACCTTTGATTAGGTGCAGGGAGCGAGTTTCCGGGGTTGGAAGGAAGTGACCTCACTGTTCAGTAACGACGATGAACAACACCTGCTGGGAAGATGCCGGTCCCCCAAGTCCAGGGGGTAAGTCCCTCCGGGTGGGGGGGGAGCGCAGTCAGCCCTCGGGAGGGAACCAAGGGCGGCAGAGCTCCCATCGCCGACTCTGTCCCTCCTGGAGCGTGGGGCTAGCAGGGCCTGCCTTGGGACCGAGAGCGTCCCTCCCCATGAGCGGACGGTGGCGGCTGAGGAGGGTGAAGCAGTGTTTCAGACCTACTGTGACCCGGCAGTTGGGCCAGAGCCTGGAAGCCCAGGCCGGGGCCCTGCATTAGACGCGCAGTAGTCTCAGAAATTCAGGGGTAAGAAAACCTTAAAAATGTGAAGGATGCAAAAGGCTTTAGGAAATGGAATATATTTAAACTGACGTGTTGCTGCTCGTTTATTACAAATATTTTGAAAATTTTCAAAGTGGGGTCTGTCCCCACCACCAGTTGGCTATATCTCCTCCCTCCATGGCGGACGGAGTTCTGCATTCTTAGTTTTGTCCAGCAAATTACCTGCTAAACGCCAGAGACCATCGTGCTGGAGGGGTGCCCCTGCAGAAACCCGAGGGCAACAGGACAGTCCCCGCACCCGAGTCTGGGCACCGAGCATCCGAGTGTGCGGCCTCTCCTCTGAGACCTGGCTCTGCGAGTGGGTCTGTGGTCTTCACGCGTGCCATCGCCCACATGGCTGCCTGAGTCTTCCTCGTTTTTCTGTTAAAGATTCACAGTCGGATTTGTGTTCACTGTCTGCGCTGTTCAAAGTGTGGTGGAGAGCCGCTTGTGTTTATGAAATGGGCTGAGGGCGAGCTCCCTGCGTTACAGAACTCTCTTGTCTCCACAGAACCAGCTTGCGGTTAAAGGAAGAGTTGAAGACGGAGAAGAAATCTGGATTTTGGGACAACTTGGTTTTAAAACAGAATTTACAGCCTAAGAAGCCAGATGAGATTGAAGGTTGGGAGCCTCCCAGACTTGCCCTCGAAGATGTGGCAGCTGAGTCAGGTGATGGCCCGAGTGTCCGAGTGCCCCGGCCGGGCTGGGAGGAGGGGGCCAAGGGCTCCAGCAAGTACACCAGCCTGGCAGGCCCGGGAAACAGCTCTCGCTGGAGCCTCAAGTCCGCCGGGAAGCTGGTCGGCATCCGGCGCCAGAGCCGCGGCCACCTGACGGATACCTGGGAGGAGCTGAGTGACTGAGCCACGCCAACCCCAGCGTCTCTCCGCCGCCGCCTCCGCCCGATGCTGCTGCTTCGCCTTGCACTGTGCCCTCATCCTTAGGTTTGCTGCGCCAGGGTGTCCTTGCTAGTCTGCCGGTCGCCGGTCTTTCCCCAATTAGACAGCAGAGTCCACTCTGCCTGCGTCCCTGTTTGGACTTCCCTCTCGCACGCCGGGTGACGATTTCCAAACCTCGTGACTGCCGGGGCCTCCCCTGGCTCGCCGCTGCCATCCTGGGCGTCCTGGAAGCCTGACCCACAGATGTGGGTGTTGATGCTGCCCTGGGGCCGCTGGGCGTGGTGCATCACCTTCCCCGGCTGCAGCCCTCGGCTCTGGGACAGGAGGGCTCCGTGGCTTGTTCAGCCCAGGACACCGGACAGAGCAGCCGTGACAGACGGGCTGTCCAGGTGCCCAGTGAGCTCCACAGAGGCCACATCCTGACCTGGCGTCTGACCTGGAAAATCAGACCTGTTTTCACAACACAGTTAAAAGCTGGGAAAGCAAACCGCATTCTGGAGAAGCAAAGGGGGTATCTGGTCGAGCACCAGACACCACTGCACAAAGGCCCTCCTTCCGCAGCAGGTGCGGACAGCGCTGCTGACGTTCAGGTGTTATTTTTACTGCTGGAATTTTACATATTGATCTTTATTTTCTTCTAAAAGTTTGTTCTTTTTTGATTACAGATTAAAGAATGCTATAGAGTGGGGATCAGTTTTCATAAGTTGATAGTACTGTGATTTTGTGTGGATTCACTCACCGTAGGGTTAAAACTGCGTATAAAACACTGGAAGTGCCTCTTTTCTGTGACACCCAGGGCTTCGCTTTGAAAACGAGCTGTGTGTGGTGGCTGCTGCTGTGTTGGGTGGCGACCCCCCATGGCTCTGCTCCTGTGGCAAGGCCACGGGCCCGTCTCGGGCTGGCGTGGAAGGAGAGGTTCCGCTCTCTGGGCGCACTGTGTTCCCCTCGTGAGGAGCACCATGTGCACATTGCTCAGGGTGCCCGCGGTGCTGCCACACGTCACTGCATGTTTGTTCCACTCTTGCCGAATGAGCCCGCACACTGGCGGCTGGACGCCCAGTGGGTCGGTGTGTCTGTCATCTGTCATCCACCCGACCTCCAGCCTCCAGTGAGCATCCACGTCCCTCAAGCGTGTCTGTGAACCCCGTCAGTCACCCATCTCTCTCTCTCTCTCCTGTCGGCCACCTGTTCACCCATCCGTGTTCTTTCAAAGGAACAAGACGTTTATTTGACCGAGTGTGTGGCCAGGTGCGTGGGTCAGGTGGTGACAGAGCTGTGATGCGGTGGGGGGTCTCATTGCCCCAGGCGAACAGCCCCGCATGGGGACCGTTGCCCTGCATGTCCCCAAGAAACATGCCCTGGACGTTGACACACCTGAGCCCAGGGTGCATGTGTTGGGGGCGGGCACCATCTGGACTCTGGAGCTTTGCGGCCTGGTGAGCAGCTGCCGTGGCACCCAGTGCCTGTCACCGCCCTTGGTGGTGTGCCGCAGGGACACCCAGCAGGCAGAGCAGGGTGCGGTTTCTCAGTCAGAGCACAGCTGGGGTGGGGCTGGGGCATGCACTGTACCTCACTCGCTTCGAATCTTCAAAGATGATGTGAGTGTTTTCCTTCTCTGGTATCCAATGAAATGAAAACGGCTGGCTGTGGGCTCTGATGCACATGTTCACTGGTGTTGCCTCCGGAGGAGTATCGTTATCCAGGCAGCTTTCTGTTCACAGGGTGAGAGAAGAGGTTTGCTTTGGGGGCTGTGCTCGAACTCTGTGCAGACGGCGCCGCCGTGTGAGGAGCAAGGTGTCTGCTCCTCCTACTGATGTTCCTTCGTCTTGTAATGTGGAAGTGCTTCCATCGATGTAGGAGACATCCTTAATGCTAATTTTTAAAAATAAAACTACTGTTCTCACTGTCTCGCTGTCGGTCGCCTGATTGCTGGCCCCCCGGGGAAGGTCCGCACTCATGGCTCCGGCCTCGGAGCCCGTGCACTTTCCTCGACACTTCAAACCTCGTTTTCCAAGCAGACGCTACACGGAGGTGCTTGGAGAATGAGTGACAATTTCAGCCTCAGCTCCCAGGAGCAGGTTCTGCCCCTGCTGCCGTCTGCCTGGCGGAGGCTGTGCCCTGGCCCCAGGTCTGTGTTTTTCATGTTTATTTTATTCCCTTCTGAGAGAGGTGGGGAGGAAAAGAGAAACACCAACTGGCTGCCTCCTGCACACACCCCACCAGGGGATAAAAACCACACCTGGTCAAGTGCCCTGATTGGGGATCGAACCAGCGAACGTTCGGTCCTGGGACCACACTGCCGCCCAGTTGGCCACACAGCTACGGCGGGGTCCCACTTTTTGTTCGGCTTGGTCAGTTGGGTTGGAGCCTGAGCACCCAGTGGGAGGAATACAACTTGCTCACCATATCTTTTTGGAGGAGCCTTTATCCTCAGAGGGAAGCCTGTTTTAGGAGCAGTGGCCCCTGAGAGGGACAACAACTTCCCACAAGAACTGGGGACCTCTCGCTGGCCTTGGGCTGGGACTTCTGGATGGAGGCTGGGTGGCTCCGAGGGAGACGGAAAAGCTGGTTTGCATCTCCGTGGCACCCCCTGCCTCTGTCCCCTCGCAAGCCCTCCTGCCCTGCTGCCCTGTGCCTCCCAACTCCCGCTGTTCCTCCCTCTCCTGTCTTGAGAGGGGGCAGGTGCTGAGGGTGGGAGCGCACTCGACGGCGCCCCCATGCGGCCCCTCCTGCAGGCCCTAGGGATCAGGGTGGGGGAGGGGAGGGGGGTTCGGAACCTCAGTGGGAGGCTGCCAGGTCCCTGGCTCTGAGCGCGGGCCTTCCCCCGAGCCCAGCTCCCAAACAGCCCCTTGCTGTTGGCCGAGCAGGTCAGGGGACCCAGGCCAAGGTTTCAAAACTGCAGGGACTGGTGGGGAGCACCAGCTCAAAAGCCAAGAGAGGTTGAGATGTTTGCAGTCACACAGAGGGTGTGGCTCCCTAGCAAAGCAGTGGGTCCCAATCCCATTCGCAGAGGAGGGATCCTGGTGGCACAGGTAACCAGGTTCTTGGTGATCGGGACAAAGATTTGAACCAAACACCCAGATTTTATAGCCGAGAACATGGGAGCAGGCCAACTCCAAGCAGAGACTGACCTCATGGGCTGGAGGGACTCCTTATAGGGCAGATCCTTCCTGACTAGTTTTGGCAGCTTTTACTGTGACAAGTAGTTGTAAAGCTACTGCACATGGGGTCTCCCAGGGTTTTCCCGGATTGGCCGCCAGGGACGGGGGTCCCACAATGTCACCTAGTTGACCCCCCTTCTCTTGGGGTCCCCCTGTACCAGGTTCGCCTTTCCCTTCACCAGAGAGTTATGGCTCTCCATGTCAGAGAGTGGTGAAAAGGAAAGAAAGTATTCATTCAAGTTTTACAGACTTAAGAGTAATGACTTAATGTCTTCATCAAAATCCCAAAGTCCCTTAAAACACCCACCACACACACAGTCCTTCTTTGTCCCTTTGCCCAGTCCAAGGCACCATGTCTCAGGAGAAGAAATAGCCGTGTGGCGGTTCCCTGCCAAAGCTGCGTGGCAGTTTTCCGTTCAAGCGGCATGATGATGCTCCTCTGGCTGTAGGGGGCGGGGTCCCCCACTCTGTCCCAAAGCGTGTGGCTCTCTCTGCCAAAGCTGCGTGGTGATTCTCGGTCACAGGGCTGAGGGAGTCCCCATTCTGGCCAAACGCGCACGCGTCTCCCTCCAGTGGCTGCTGCATCCGCGTCTAAATCCCCACGCCAGTCTTCCTTTGCAGCCCCATTTTTGACTCCTCCCACAGTCGGCTCCATCCGCCAGGACCCCCATACCCTCCCAGCTTTACTGGGCTGCCGTGGTGAGTGTGGGCAGGCGTGGCCCCAGGGCATGGGGCCAATCATCTCCAAGCTCTCACGCAGGCCCTGTAATGGGCTGGGGAGTTGCCTCCTAGTTACATCTCGAAGTCAGCCTCTTCTCCCTGGCTCAAAGCATGGCCACAGCTATTTCACGTATCTGTGAAACCAGTTAAAGGTTATAGATGTGTTAAATGACCTTTCTAGAGGTTATCTGTGAAACTGTTTTTATGCAAAACAACTCGAGGCCCTGCTCCGTGTATCCCATCCCCCAGCTCAGACTTGTGGGGGTGAGGACATCCCATATTTTGCAATATTTCCTGGACACCCTGAGTTCTGGACCCCATTGCAAATTCTTCTTTGGGGGACCCCCCTGGCTGCACCCTCCTACACTGTGCTGAGCCCAGGAGGAGGCCCCACCCTGTGGTGAGCACTTGCCTGGAGTCCAGGGCGGAGGCCAAGTCCCAGCGGGGCAGGAGACTGAGTGCCGTGAGTCCGGACCCACTCCCCCTGGAAGGACAGCACCTTCAGAAGCTGTGTCTCTGCCTGGCTGTGGTGGGCGGGAAGTTGAGTTGCAGCGAGGAGTGAGCGAGAGGACCCCGAACGAGCCAGCCCGAGTGCAAACGGTTGGAAGGGGAAGATCTTCTACCTGGAAGGCGTTCCCCAGAGCCAGAAGAGCAGTCCCCCCGGACACATGGGGACAGTCCCAGCCACAGAGCCAGGCCCCGAGGGCACAAGGCAGTTACACGGGTTTTACCAGGCAACTTGGAGAGCCTGGTGGTGATGTTGCTGCATCTCCAGTATTTGTCACTCCTTCCTCAGTGGCTGCGAGTGGCCCGGGTGCCCGAGTCCCAGAACCAGAGCTGGGCGTCTGCTTTCTCCCAGTGTGTCCCTTATCCCTGCAAAGGGGCGGGAGCAGCAGGCGTGTCCACTGGAGGCCAGATTACTCCTGAACTTTCACAACTGACCCAGCACTTTCAATTTGGCTTGCTTTGGGAGGGGACAAGTATTTCAATGAAAAAAAAATGTATTATGAGAAAACTAGGCAAGAGCAGACGGAATCATGCAGAGGACACCCACAAACTCTGCTTCTGACCTTCCGCAGCGAAGAGCCCAGTCGGCCGCCCTGGCGGAGCCTTGCGTTGGGTGAAGCGGTTGAAGACGCACCGTGGACTTCACAGCGTTGACCCCAGATACTTGCAGGGTGCACTTCGGAGGCGAGAGCAGGGCCCCCCGCCCAGCTGTAGCATCAGTGGCGCACCCAACAAAATTACCAATTCCCTAATACCATCTAATACGCATAAGAGGGGGGAACCCCCGAAACCCAGAATTCGTTTATAAAAAAATTGTACTTATCCATACACAGTTAAACCTCGCTCAGCATCCAAGGACTTTCCAGTTGACACAGTTACACCTCTGGAGACTTTTCTCCCTCTCAGAACAGTTCTCAACCTTGTCGATTTTGGTGCCTTTTAGTACATCTGCTGGTTTTTAAATAAGATTTTATTTATTTTCAGAAAGAGGGGAAGGGAAGGGGAAAGAAGGAAAGAAACATCAATGTGTGGTTATCTCTTGCGCCCCCTACTGGGGACCTGGCCTGCAACCCAGGCGTGTGCCTGGACTGGGAATGGAACCAGCGACCCTTTGCTTCACAGGCCTGTGCTCAATCCACTGAGCCACACCAGCCAGGCAGCAGTTGGTTGTTTCACCTCTTCCACACCAGCAAACGTTTCCCTCTGAGGACTTTTTTCATCTGGGGAAACAATCACTTGGGGAGAGACCTGGTGAACAGGGAAGGTGGGCCACAGGGGTCACACCATTTCTGGTCAAAAACTGCTGACCACTCAGCGCGTTGTGGGAAGGTGTGCTCACAAATCACCTGTCATGAAATGGTCAAACGTGCTGAGTCTTAAAAAAACATTCACAGAAGCCCAGCACAGCCTCTCACAACAACACCCGCTGGTGCACTGGGACAGGTGGGCTCCTCCAGCACTGCCCTAGAGAGGAGGTCTGTCCCACGAGGGGCCCTCCAGAAGATCCTCCTGGTTTTGGTGTCCCCCCTCGTATATGTATTCAAATTTTCCCAACTGTGGGTAAGTTGTCTTTTTAGCCGTTTTTGACTTCTCCCACAAAGCCAGGACACGGCACACGCATTGTGCCTGGCTCACTCCTTTCTTGCCTCCATGGACGGTGTGGAAGGCTGGCCCGTGCTGGGCACACGTGCTCCTGAGGCAGCTGCTCCGTCCCGAGCAGCCACCGTGTCTCACAGACTGCTCGGCACAGGGCCCCGGCACTCAGTGTCCACTCTGGGTACTGGCCACTGAGCCCCCAGTAAGCTGTCTCGGTAACGGTCCACGGAGTTTCTGATGTGGCTCGAGACATCTTGACCTTGGCGTCCAGGGTTCCCTTGCCGGGTCTGTGGAGGGCGAGCCCCGTCCCGAAGTGCCCTCTGTGCTGTTGGCCCAGGAGCTGGGACGGACAGATTTCTGTGACTAGAAATTGAAAGATTTTCTTAGGCTCCACCGAGGAAGAAATGCCAATCGGTCACAAAATTAGACAGTATAGAGCTTTATTGGGGTTTGCGCACCAGGGCGAGGCTCCCTGGTCCCATGGATCCCTGAGTGGGGCCAGGGAAGTCACGCCCAGGCAGGGAATGTGGCGGGGTTTATTTCGGCTGACTCTCTTCATGGGAGCTGGGGATTGGACCCCTTTGAACAAAGCTGCAATGTATCATTGGTGGGTTTTCTCCGGCTCAGGTTGCTGTGCGGATATCCGTTTTGGCAAAGCCCGCCCTTTTCGGCTCCCTGGTTTGACGCCCGCCGTCTTTTCCGGGTTGTAGTCCAGCCGCCATTTTGTCTTACCCGGCCATCCTGACAGAAATCAGCGTCTCTGCTCGGTTCCCAGGATTGCAGGTATTTTTCACGTAATGATGAAGGTTGGGTAGGATTTTAGTGTTCAAAACAAGGGATTATTATTGATGCCTCTGGAATTACTGCTGTTTAATGTCATTTTCTAAGTCTAAACTAGTGTAGTTTTACAGAAATATGCATGTGATTTTTTTAAGTGCAATTTCGATAAGTTAGACTTTTTGAGAAAGCTGAACGAATCTGGAGGTGGGAGTGACAGGAAATGTCATTTATTTGAGGTTTTTTTGAGACAGGGTTTTTTCTTCAGAGACCAGGCTTTGAAGGCCACTCCCTCCACGGGGTGTTGGGACCGGGGAGCAGGGAGCAGCCCCTGGGGCAGGTGGCTTCTGGGAGACTCCAGACGCCAGCTGGCGAGGGGAGGGCCCAGCTCCCAGGTTTACCTGGTTCTCTCACTTTATCTTTGAGAGCTTACATCTTTAAAAAGTAGTAGGAGATAAAAGATTGGGAACATTGGAAAGATATATCAAAATATGGGTGGCATTTAAGTTTTTTGTGTGTACTAGCTTAGAAAACTTTACAATGAACACACTTTACTTTCGCAATGACACAGCAGGGTGAGTACAAAAAGGCAGGTTCACCTAACTTGAGACACTGTGAAACATACAGAGAAGGCCAAACCCAGTGTTTGCAAATGGCAGCCCACCAGCCCTGTGTCTGCAGGCCCCACCAGGTACGAATGGTTTCACATTTTTAAGGGGTAGAAAAATTAAGAGTAGTATATCATGACACATGAAAAATACATGCAATGCATGTGACCAGTAGCTGTCATTATAAACATGTTTGAGGCAAATGTCAGGTGAATAAAGGGAGTGCATGTGGAGGAAGCAAGGGTGGCTCTGTGGAGCCCTGAGACTGCAGCGCCCACTTCTGGGGGGGTCACGGCCACCCCCCCCATGCACGTGAGCAGAATGATGCGGAGGGAGCCCCTCCTGGTGAGAATGGGAGGAAGGGGAGGAATCGTGTCCAGCAGCATCAGTCACACGAGGCGGGAGACAGAAGCACGTCCGAGTGTCCAGGGACGGGCCAGCAGGTAAGCACGATGAGCAACGGAAATACAGCCTGCAAGGGAGGGCTCTTCAGACCCTGAGGACGTCACAGCCAGCGGAGCAAGCCCAGCGCTAAGTGAGGACAGACCCTGCAGGCTCCCTCCACAGGAGGTCCCTGGAGGGGTCAGGCTCACTGCGCGTCCAGCGTGGGCTCCACCAGATGTTCACAGGAGAATCGGCACCAATTCTCCGCACGGGTGCTCCTGAAAACCCCAGAGGCAGGCCCTCCAGGGCACCCTCACTCGGGGAACCATCCACAATGACCCTAAAACCAGAGAGCCAACTCAGGAGAACCATCTCAGGGGAGCCCCACGGGAGCCCACAGCCCGTGCGGAAGGAAGTGTGGCACACTGGGTGAGGATGAGCAGCGCCGTGGCGCGGAGAGCACACAGTACAGTGTACAGACACCGTGGCACAGAATTGTGCCCCTGAAACCTACATAACTTTATTACCGGTGTCACCCCAGTAAACTTAGTAAAACAATTTTAAAAAGGACAAACACCACGACCCTTTCTTTCCCTCTCCTGCGTGGCATCTGGCCTCCTGGGAGTAGTTCCCCATCTTCCGTCTGTGTCTTCTGTGACTCCGTCTGCTCCACTGCTCACCTCCCTCCTGCCTTGTCTCACCCCCCACACACCTGTGGTCCTGGGTCTGAGTGCACCTGCAGCTCCTACCAGAGCACGCGGCCCGATTTCTCTCCCGATGCCACAATGTCCTAATTTAGGGACAAGAACTGTGACCTCACAAGGTGAGTATCCTTTCAGAAAATGTTAGAATACGCCCCAACCGAGTGGCTCAGCTGCTCAGAGTGTCCACCCCCTGTGCCAGGATTGTGAGTTTGATCCCCGTCTGGGGAACATACAGGAATCAACCAACACAAGGTTCATGTTTCTTTTTCTCTCTGAAAATCAGTAATTGAATTTTTTAAAAAGAAAAAATGAATACAAAAAGTACCAAAACTCCACAAGTACTACAGGCACGAACACACGTGGGGGATTTAGCAAGTACGAAACGAGACCCAGTGGCCCGCACACACACGGAGGCGACGCGAGTCCTCACAGTCCAGCCCTCACCGGTGCAGCAGCGCACGCGGCAGCAAGGGGGTCGCCTCACACGCCTCGCCGTCCAGGAAGGTCAGGGCGGTCTCTGTTCTCACGAGCAGCCTGGAAACACCTGTGAGGACAACTTGCTCTCTCGTCCTCCTCTCGGTCACTAAGGACACGGGCAGGCACACACATATGCGTCACGGTGCTGCCTGTCACAGGTCCTGAGAGGAAGGTGGCAGTGAGGATGCCGCCACTGACCAAGGGCCTCACTCCAGGGCCATGCGGGCGCCACGGCAGCCGGGGGAGGGAGCGTGGCCGTGGCCGTGGGGCTCGTGCAGCCCGGACTAGGGCCCTGAAAACCCAGAACTGTCATCCACAAACACAAAGCTACACACGTTAACACGCTTAGGAGGAAGAGAATAAAAGAAGGGAACAGAAATGAGTCTGCGTGAGCCCTCTGGCCTGCAAGTTCAGAGGTGAAAATGGGCAGCGAGCGATTCCGTCCTCCTCCCGCCGACGGTCAGCGGTGAGGCCCCCGCTCTGTGGCTGACAGTCCCCTTTGGGCAGCCAGACGACAGGTGATTTCACATTGGGCCAATTTTCTGAAATGGCCATGCGTTATTTTAAAAATAAAACAATCTTTTAAAGGTTGGAAAGGTTTAAATAAACGATACCAAAATCGCTATCTCCACTTTTTCCGGCGAGATGCAAAACTGACGGAGTTAGGTCAGCAGGCAGGACTTGGGGTCCACAACAGCAGGCTCAGTCCAGGAAGGCCCCAGCCTCGGGCTGCCCGGCTCCACGCGCTCCACCGCCGGCCCCTCCACCTCGCTGCCCAGGACCCAGGGCGCTGGCCTCTGTCTGAGGGCTCGGCCCCACGGCGGCGCCTTGGCCGGTCACGGCCGCCTTGCACAACACACAACCCGGCCACGGAACACCGGAGCAGACACGGAATGTCTCATGGGGCTCGTTCCGCACTCACGAAGGAGCTGTCTGACAAAACCAGTGCAGCTAACACATGTCTTAAGAAAAATAAATATTCTGCACAAGGTATTTACACTGATCGATGGTTCTGCCCCTGCCTCCGTGACTGCCAAACCCAGAAGCCGAAACACAGTGAGGAGGTGCGTAGTCAGCCATTAGTGTCTTCGGCAGAGAACGCGGAGCTGGAAACCCAGGGTATCCTCCAAACCACGTTTATGCATCTGCAAAGCTGCAAATCACCATGAGCTCACAAGAAAGGGACTTTTTAAAGAAGTTGCATCTGCGTGGGTCCCCTGCCTGGGAGCAGCTTGTCCTGCCCCTGCTGTGCCCTCGGTCACAGGGTCACCTCCTGGCTCCACTGGCTGCTGTGCGGGGCCAGTGGCCTCTAAAACTTGAACAGGTCGATGAAGTGCTGGGGCGACACGGGTGTGAAGCAGCTGTCAGGGTCGGCCGCCGTGCAGGGGTGTCCTGAGTCCTGCGGGTGTGGAGAGAGAGGGTTACACAGGTCAGCTACCAGGTGTTTGTGTGAGCGGTCCCCAGGCCCCACGTCACAGGTGGCACACGGTTATACAGAAACTTCCTGGCAGATTTCTGCTGGAGCAGATGGGCGGACAGGTGGCCTGAAGCAGGTCCCCAGCAGCTGGCCCTGCCCAGAGGAAGGGACACCCAGGGTCCCTGCCGCCCGCATCCTGGTGTGCTGCCCCGGAACCGCCCACGCTCCCACAGCAGTGGATGGCCCAGGGTCGTGCTTAACAGGAAAGAGGTTTTGCATGAGAAGACTGATGAACTTCAGAGAACGCGGCACCCAAAACCTGAACCAGTGGGAGTTAGAGGCCTGGTGAGGCAAGCACATTCTCTGGGTGGCCACGGCCAGGACAGGGCTGCCCCAGAGGCTACGTGCTGCCACCGAAGGGAACGCCACCGGACACGTTTAGAGCTTCCCTGAGGCTGAGCCTCTGCTCAGGTGCAGGGCTCTGAGGCATTTCACCAGAACACTTTGGTGACGGCTAAAGTAAGCGAGACCCTCACAGTCTGGCCACCAACCCCCGTCAAGCCACTGAGGCTGCTGCCCGAGGGGACGGCGGCCCAGGCAGGGCCAGGTGGCTGCAGGGTCCACCTCGAGCAGGGCAGGGTGGAGAAGTGCAAGGTACCTTGAGCAGCAAAGCGAGGCGGCAGTCCTCGGGGGCGAAGGCAGGCTGGAAGGGGAGCGAGGGAGGGAAGGGGAGAGATTAGAAGGCGCCAGTCTGATGCACTGTTTAAGAGAACTGGAACTGTCAGGCAACACTCAGCAAAGCCGTTATTGCCAAGAGCACCCCAGACCCCGGCAAGTGCCCCAAAGACCCAAGACGAGAAGACAGGCTTCAGACCCAGACACACGTCACGGTCCCTCTAGGCAACTTGAGGGACGGTGACGAGGCTGCAGTGGCTCCCGTCCCCCAGGGCTCACTAGAAAGAGGGAAGCAGAACTGGCCTTTCCATGTGGGGTGGACACAGAGAGCAGGTGGGATGTGTTTTTAGGAAACTCAGTCACAGGCTGTTGCGGTCTCACCGGTGACCATGGAGCTGGAACCCTGGCTCAGGTGGGGCGCCGTGGGGATGCGGCGCTGACGGTGACAGGCTGTGCGTGTGCTTCTGTCACTCTTGCTTGTTGCAAAACGACCGCCACCCACCTGCCATGTCATGTGGGCAGGAGTGCCCGCCGCCCGTCCCCTGAGCTGGACCCGGCTGCCCAGGCAGGCAGCTGCACCGTCAGGGTTGTGTGAACGCCTCTGTGATGTCCACAGGGACAAGGCCACCTAGTGACATTTCTCATGCGTCCTCATTGTTAAATGATATGTCACTCGACAGACAAGTGGGATGTTTACAGGCATAAGCCCGAGGCACCAGGGCAGGTGGACTGGCGAGACACCCTTGGGCCAGGCTCAGCGGCCCTCAAGGTGCCATCGGCTCCCACCAAGGTCACCCAGGGTCACGGTCAGGCTTGAGACGAAGCATAGACAGCATCCTAGTTGACACGAAGTCAAGGGTGAGAAAACTGGGGTTTACTGCAGAGGGGGCTGTAGGAGCCAACCTCTGGGTGGGGCAACCTGTGTGTCTCAGGGCAGCCTGGGCTGTGGGCAGTAAAATGAAGACCAGGAAAGTCTTGGGAAGAAGGGTTCCTCGTGTTCTCTGGACACGGAAACTGCCAGAGATCAAGTTTCTAAGTTCAGATTTTTCACAGAAGGGTCAGACTTGTGGATAAGCCAGGAGAGTAGAAATAAGTTTCACCAAACCCGTGAGAAGGCACATCTTCCCCTTGAAAGCCTGGGAGCCTGGGGCCCTGGGTGCCGGCGCTGTGGGCTGAGCTGACCCTGAGGGCAACTGCTGGTGGCCAGGGTTGCTGGGGGCAAAGGCCAAGTCTGGGGTCTCCCTCTTCCTCAGACCGAGGGCTCCCAGGACAGCTGCCAGCACGTGGCCCGAGGGCCCCAGCCAGACCTGCCCTGGGGATGCGCCCCCCAACCACAGGGCAGTCCTGCGTCCACGAGCCCAGGCGGCCGCCCCATGCCTGGTCCCACCCCCCACCCACCGTCACCTTCCTCGTGTCACAGAAGTTCCCAGTGCTGAGCACTGCAGCCAAAACACAGAGGAGTGACCGGCTGCCCCGCGTCCCGAAGCCCCCGCCGCCCCCCCCACTACCTTCCAGAAGAGGATGCTGCAGTGCCGGCAGAAGTGCAAGGTGTCCCCGTACTGCTCTCGCGTCGGGTAGCACCTCTGCAGCGCGAAGTACATCAGCTTCCACTCAACGTGGCCTTTTTCCGAGAGGATCAAGTGTCTGCAGAACTGGACACACACGTGTCCTGATCAGCGTCAGCCCAGGGTTTTGCTGCGCAGCACCAGCAGCAAAGCTACTTACAAAGGCAGCTAGTGCACGAAACTTTGACTTACTGGAATTAAACTTCCTGCGATTAACCCCATACGGGACTGACCGAATCAAGGGCAGGTCCGTACTAGAAATACGGCGAGGCCATTGAGCAGATTGAAATACTCAGACCCAGAATGATGCCTGCGATGTGTTACTAAGTTAAAGCCATGTTAGTAAGTCAACCACGCTGTACACCAAAACTAATACAACGCTGTACGTCAGCTCTCGCTGAAAAGCAACTGTAAAAAATGGCATGTTACGCACCTCCCCTCCCTGACAAGGGACTTGTGTCTAGGACATGCAGAGAAGACAGCTGAGCGATGAAAACCCAGTGAAAAAACGGGTGAAGAGCATGAAAGACCTTTCTGCGAAAACCCACAAATGGCCCGAGATGCTCAGCATCCCCGTTCCATCTCTTCCTGGTTCCCTGGAAGAGACACCGCCTCAAGCACATGAGGACGGCGTGACTGTCACTAGTGCTAACAGGTGACGAGGAGGAGGCAGAATGCCCCGCGCACACACTGGGGGGACAGCAGACGGTCTGGCGGCTCCTCAGAAGCACGGACACAGTCACTGTCTGGCCCAGAGCAGCCACGCCCAGGTCTGCAGCCAGGAGGCATGCAGCGAATGCCCACACAACGAGTGGGCTCAGGAGGACGGCCTGCTGGCCCGAGCTGCAGCGTGAGTGGCACTGGGGACGTCACGCGGCAGGACAGCAGCCACAACTACGGCTGCAGCAAGCATCCAGGACAGAAGTGGATGGGGGGCAGGGGCCTCAGTCCCAAGTTCATGGGTGGGAGTTCCCTCTCTGAAAATAGCTGGGAACCATGGCACATGGGCTTGGGTGCCGCAATGACAGTGCCGACACGCAGGCAGCCAGGCGAGTGCAGGCCTATGTGAGCACTTGGACAGTGCATGTGAATGGAAGGACCCGTGGGGGGCCCCCCAGAGTAGGGGGGCTTCTGCCCTTCCTCAGCACCTCACAGCCCTCGGGGTCCAGTGCGAGCCACCAGGTTTCCTCTGGAGAGGGTCCGGCCTTCACTCTGCGAAGTGTGACCCGCACATGGGGCCTCGCCTGTCCCAGAGCTTCTCCAGCTGCCAGGCACATGGCCGGGGCAGCATGGCCTCCCAGGCCTGGTGGCTGCGCTGGCCCCCACGTCCCCAAGCTCACCACACTCCCCTGCACACAGGCTTCTGCGCACAGACCCCACGCACCACAGTGTGTCACCCACGGGACCCAGGGCTTCTCAGGAACCCTCCGTCATCCTGCCCGCCCGAGGGGATGGCACTCACAAGTCTCCACCACTTCAAGGTGCTCAGCCGAACCTGTCTCTGAGAATGTGACCAACTGCTGCCCCATCCTCACTGCCCCCCCCCCCCAGAGGATCAGAGGGCAGTGTGGGCTCTGACCCAGGGTGGCAGCTCCACTGTCCCTGAGACCACGGCTGCCGGAGGTGACAGACCCCCAGGACAGAAAGCTCACCCTGTTGCACCCTGTCACCTGGGGTGCTCTAGAGTCGTGGCTGTTTCTAAGGAAGAGCAACTCTGCGTGCAGGCCGCCGAAGGGAAACCACGGCACTTCCTGTAAAGGTCTGGCCGCTCCCGACACTGTGAGCTGCCCCTGTGGCCACAGGTGAGGCCCCCCGCACTCACCTGCTTCTCAGCAAAGTGGTACTGGCAGAGCTTCCTCCACAGCCGTCCATCCTCGCTGAGCGCGGACAGTGCCGGCGTCACCTGGCCCAGGGTGACGATGTCCCAGCCGTCCGAGAGCCGGTACAGGATGTCATTCAGCGTGTGCAGTGGCAGGTCACTGAGCGTGAGGCCGTGGTTCACCTGGGACAGGGAGCAGGGCACACGGTGCCTTCAGCCACTAGGCACTGAGGGCCTAGCAAGGCCGGCGGTGGCACTGAAACACAGCTGCCACTCCCCCACCCGGTGGCCCTGCAGAGTCCTCGTCCTCGAAGCGGCCCGGGATGCACAGTCACACAGGGACAGCGGAAAATGGAGAAGCCAGAGTGGACGAGATTGCTTTGTGGTGACAGTTCCTCCTTGACCATCCACATGAGCAAGACACATTCACCAGGTGGCCACACCTGAACCTACCAGCTGCACAGGACACTGCAGGCCACGGAGGTGGCAGTCAGGTCATGTGCTGCGCTGCCGTCCCCTGCAGTGTCCACCTGGGTCAGCTCAAGTCCCAAGTCTCAGCTTATCTGTCCCTGAGGTGCCTTGGCGCTTGAATCACTGGGATTTCATAACTTCAAGCACAGAGCACACCCTCCCTCAAGAGAGTCGGTGAGCGAGCAAATGTGTCCGTCCCTCGGGGAGGCTGAGGTGGCTCGTCTGAGGGCCACGTCCAAGGGGCCCAAGTGTGCTGGGGACAGGAGGCCCCACCTGGACTCACACCTCGTCCCTCACTGTCCCCAGAAGCAGACATCCCCATGGTCCCACCCAGCTATGGCCCCACCCCCAACCGGACCTTCAGTACCTGCCACCCCAACACAAGCCCCCCCGAGGGGCAGCGCCTCCAGCTGGGCAGAACCTGTAAGCCTGAGGACAGGTGGCTTCTGTCTGGTGTCTCTTCTCCAGACTCCCTGGCCCTCGGGTCCCTGGGTGAGGGACACATACGAGGAGTGGATTGGTTGTGTGGTCCCCGTAGAGTAGAGGGCAGCGGGAGGCTCGAGGGGTGCGGAGCACCACGCCTGCGCTTGCCGTACGTCACTTGAGCCGGAAACACCCAATGTTTCTAAAAGTAAGTACGTTTACTCCCTCATCACCCAGAGGCAGCTCTTTCCTGGAGCAACTACACTGAAGAGTCTTTGGTCTTAACCCACCTCGAAACAACACCACGGAAGGGTAAAGACATGACTGGCTCGCAGAGCTGGGGAGCCGTCACGGCCTCTGTGCAGGGTCGTACCTGCGTCATCTGAAGGTCCTGCAGCTGCCGCTGCCAGGCGAGGACTGTCTCCAGCCGGCAGGCCCAGACACCAATGCTGCCGACCAGCACGGACTTGCCGACCCCCCTGAGCAGGGTGCCCAGGGCGGAGCTCAGGTCCTGCAGCAGGCCTCTGATGAGGCGTGGGTTCTGGTGGTCCTCGAGCACTGGGAGGGGCAGAGCACAGCTGTGGGTGGGTGCCGCCACCCGCTGGGCATCACACACACAGCGTGTCCCACTCACGTGGCAGTCTCTCTCTGCCTGAGACGGGGACACAGCCCTGCCGTGCTGTGGCACGGGGAGCCCTGAAGACCTGGTGCTCAGTGAGGCTGGCCAGGCACAGGGGGACGGGCACTGTGTGACCCTCACTGCGCAAGGTCCCCATAGTCGCCAGACCACAGAGAGCAGCAAGTGGGGGGCCCAGGGCTGCGGACGGGCTGGGCGAGCAGCTCGGGGGCAGGGGGCAGGATGGGAAGACCGGAAGTTCTAGGGACAGACGGTGGTGGTTACACAACTGCGTGAATGTGCTGAATGCCACTGAACCACAAGCTTAAAAATGGGAAAAATTTAATTTTATATCACGTACACTTTACCACAACCGAGACAATGATCTGACTTCGCTGCAGCCCCAAACTGGCACGCTCCAAGCACCACCAATGCACTGACTAAAAGTTGAAAATGTTTCCTGACAGGGCACCTTGGGCCAAGTCTCCAACTCGGACTTAAACCTGTCAGGCTTGTCCCTTCATCAGAAAGAGCCGATGTTCCAGCGGCCGTACACACTCACAAACTCACCTACCTGCGCACACCCGTGCTGGGCAATCTGCAGTTCCATTGGTTAGCCACGGATTAACCAATGTGAACAGTGAATTAAAAAGAAAATTTGGGGTTTATCTGAGGCCAGCACAAACGAGCCGCCACCCTGCTGATCAGGGAAATGTCCTCTGGCCAAGGGACGTGTGCCTGGCTCACTGGCCTTTCCGGTTGTGTCCAAACGGCAGCGCACTGCTCATCGTGACCCGGCAGACTTCTCCTCTGCACCCGGGCCAGCAGCCCCCTTGCGCCACCTCAGTGAGGTTGGGGTGGTGAGAAACATCAGTCCCCCTCTTACCCTTTTGAACGATTTTATCCAAAACGTTGAAGTAGTTCTTCTGTGCCACGCCACTCAGCGACGTCAACTGGGATTTCGCGATGAGCTGTAAAAGCTTCAAAGAAAGAGGGGAAAGCTGCGCCTGAGTCTCCCTCACAGGGAACCGGACCCTAGCGAGCGCAACCCTCGACCCCGCACCAGGCAGCCCTAGGCAGGCAAGCCCCT
Source organism: Sturnira hondurensis (assembly GCF_014824575.4). Lineage (NCBI taxonomy): Eukaryota > Metazoa > Chordata > Mammalia > Chiroptera > Phyllostomidae > Sturnira > Sturnira hondurensis. Next base: position 2,626,880 of record NW_028087067.1, read on the forward strand.
GGGCCTCCCCTCCTCTCCTCCAGAGAGGCCCCGTTGCCCCACCTGGAGCCTCTGCCCTGAGTCTGCTCCCTCGGTGGCTTGCTGAGGGCGTGGCCTGCGTGTCTGGGGCGTGGCCTGCACACTCTGTGAGACTCAGGCTCTCAGCCTGACCTCTGACCTGTCCCAGGGCTCTGCTCACTCCATCTGTGCTTTACTTAACCTGTCGCTTCTGTTCTGACCTTTAAAACTCAAAACCACCATTCCTCAGTCCCCTCCTCAGTTTCGGAAGCACCTGCCATCCAGGGCTCCTTCCCTCCTGCCCCTGTCAACTCCTGCGCTGTCCTCTGTCCTCTGGTGCTCACACTGTCTGTCTGCTCCCAGCCCTGCCCCCGCCGCCGTTGCTACCTCCCCAGGTCTGCAGGCTCCACTTGGGGCGAGTCTGCCCCCCGCATGGGTACAGGTCCCTGCGCCCATCATTGCTCTTTGCCCTCACCCGTATCTGAGCCCCCAGGAGGCTCGGGAGGGGAGACGGGCTTTCCAGGCTCCTGGCCCAGTGCTGTCCCGCCCTCAGCAGGGAGGGCTGGTTCCCTCAACACGGCCCATCCCACCACCCACCTCTGCCACCTGCCTAGAGCTGTGACCTCCTGTCCCCAGCCCCCGCCCCCGGCCTCCCCCTGAGCCACACATGTGGCTGCTGCTGTCGCCTGACCTGCCCTGAGCCTGTGAACACGTCCTCGAAGGTCTCCTGACGATTCCGCCCACTCTTGCCTCACACACACTTCAGAACCAGCTGGTTCTGTCCCCTCCCTCCCCTTCCCCTTGTCTCGCTGCCTGTGCCAATCTCCAGAGCAGAAGAGGAGGCGCATCTCACACTCACGGAGACGCACGGGCTGGAGAGTGCCCAAAGTCACACTGTGAACATGACAGTCCCCTATGGTCTCTGGGAAGCGGTCTCTCTTCAGCGTCTAACATGTGTATGGGAAGAGCGCCTGCCCCACGTGGCAGCGCACGCACAGCCCCAGCGCCTCGGAGGGCACGGAGGAGACCCTGCCCCACACACAGGACCAGACCCGATCCTACTCAATCCTCCTCACCACCTACGCGTTCTTAAATGTCTTCCTCGTCTGACCATCGTCACAGTGCTGAGTGATACCCCGTCTCTCCCACCTGCACTTGGAACCAATGACAAAGATTTCAGGCAACGAGGCGCAGAGCCCACACCACTGCTGACGAGGGCTGGACTGAGATGCGACCAAGGCGAGTCTGCAGCCACATTGGGCCTCGGGAACAGACCCCGAGAGCCTCACCGCCCAGCCACAGGCACTCCTCAGAGAGGAGGGGAGAAGGGCCGTTCCACAGCCCCATCTGCATGTCAGCAGACAGCCAGGGGCTGAGGCTGTGGCAGTCCTTGGGGTCAGACCTGCCTCCTCGGGGTCCCTGGGACAGAGGTGACCCCCACACAGGTCCCACCCGCACCTGCAGGGCACGGTGACATGTCCCGGACGTGAGGACCCAGGGGCCTTCCACTGCACCAGACATCAGGGAGATTCACAAAGGTGGAAAACACCACCTTTATTTTTAAATAAACGGAAATATTTTTAAAGTGGTTCAGCTCCCATGTGGTGGACCTAACAGCTATATCTCACAAAGCCAGGACCTCGCTGGGGTCCTTGTAATTTCCAAGTGAAAAGCATCACCAAGCCCAGTCTGGGATCGGCTGCTCCAACAGCTGGCCCTTCGGGGTGGGGACCAGTGGTCCTTCCATCGTCAGCACAGCTAGTTTTCTGACATCACGACCCACACAATCCTCCCCAGAGGGGCTGGGCCCCAGCAGAAGGCAGGGCTGGCGGGCGTCTCAGCTGGCTCTCTGGGGGCCGCAGGGCGCAGGCCCCACCGCAGATGGCACCGCGGCAGGGCACAAACCCAGGAACCACAGGGGCTATGGCAGCAGGTGAGAAGGTACATTGCAGGTTAGAATGGAAATGAAGATAAAAGGACAAAAGACAAACATTGTACAGAGTCATAACCAGACATCAGCATCTATCAGCTGGATATATAGAGCATGACCTCTGAGAAACTGAATAACAAAGAGTTAAAATACAAATATTGTAGGAGATTTTTATATATCTTTTTAATTTTGAAAATTCTAAAGAAGAATGTGCGCCCCAGCTGGTGTGACTAGTGGACTGAGTGCCAACCTGCAAACCAAAGGGTCGCTGGTTTGATTCTCAGTCAGGGCACATGCCTGGGTTGCAGGCCAGGTCCCCAGTAGGGGGCGCGTGAGAGGCAACCATACACTGACGTTTCTCTCCCTCTCTCTCTCTCTCCCTTCCCCTCTAGAAATAAATAAATAAATAAATAAATAAAATCTTTAAAAGAGAAAATTCAGAAGAAGAGTGTGGAACAACTAAATAATAGTTCCAAATAATAGAACTAAACCACACCTGCGTCATAGATTATCCAAAAAAATTACATCCTTCAGAGGGTCTGCAGGGTCCTCCTGTCAACAGAACATTCATAAACACCAACCGCAAAAGGGCCACAAAGTAAACTTTCACCTCAGAGAAGTAGAAGTCAGCAGGCCAAACTCTGACAACGAGATCGTGAAACCAGAGGCGACCTCAGCCAAATGAAACTGTAGCTGCTGAGGCTGGAGGTGCGTCCAGAACAGGCCAGGGTCCCAGAGGAAGCCGACCTCCATTCGTGGGACTGACAGCCCCAGGCGCGGGCGGGAAGGCCAGAAGGGAAGGGGTACTGAGCCCAGATAGGACGGCGTGCTCTTCACCGGGCAGAGCGCCTCCCCACGACCCCTCTGGAGTCTCAGCGAACACAAACACTGGGTGCATGCCACACTCTGCCGTTCCTGACATGCCCCCCGGACTTCCTGTGCCAGAGAACCACCAGCCCCAAACACCTGCGATGGGTCTCACCAGTGCTGTCCAAAGTGAGGCCAAGGGAAGCATTTCCTTTTAAAGAGACGTCGGGAAGAAGGCTTCTCAGTAACACAGGGCTGCAGACGGGAGTCACCAGGTGGCTCGGGGACAGTCGGGGACACCGGCGGCCACCCGGTGCCAAAGGAGCCCCCGAACGCACCAGTGCGATGCCCAAACTGAGACTGAGGCACACAGCTCAGACCCCTCAGGCTGAAGGGTCCCTACGCCTAGGAGCTTGTCCTCATACCCGAGTCCCCGAAAGCCCCGCCAGCCCCCGCCAGCCCCCGCAGCCGGAGGCACCTGCCCTTGGCCCGGCACAGCAGGGAGGGCGTCTGCAGGAGCAGGAGCACAGACATGAGCCCCCTCTCGCATGCAGAGCAAGAGGCAGATTTCTTCTGAAAAGATCAGGAACACAGCAGGCTTTCTGAGTTCTATTTTCTATGGATTTCCTATTTTCCGCTAGGCCACCGTGCCTGTGAAGCAGAACACTCAGGCGACCACCAGGCAGCCCCGTGGGGAGATGTCCGCGACCCGTCACCTCTTGCACATGGGGTTTGCCCACCCGGCCCCCTCCCCCCAACTCCCCTCCCCCACCTGTCCCAAGCCCACGGAGGCCCACCCCCTGAGCAGCACCGAGTCTGCTCTCTCCCGAACCCACTCCTGGCGCCCCCTTGCACACAGCCAACGAGCGCAGCTCCATGCAGGAGCCAAAGGCACCGAATACTCACTCTGACCACGTAGCTGAACCGGCGGACGTCCTGCACAGCGCTGCAGAAGTCCAGGCGGGTGAAGGCCTCCCCCAGTGTGCAGTAGCCGTGCCGCTGGAAAACAGGCTCCCATCAGCACTCGCTCCTGGGACGGGGCTGAGTCTGCGCAACGTGGCTGTAAATTCTGGCCAAGGACGCTGGTTGGGGTTGTGACTGAGTCCCTACTTAGCGAGAGCAGTGTGAAGCCATGCCGGTGCCAATCCCGAGTCGTTCCGATCACCCAGACAGGACACGGCGGCCTCCTCGCACCGCCTTGCACTGAACTACGAGGGTGTGTTTATCACGGACTTCAGTTTCTTCTGCTGGGACACACATGGTGGATGGCAATTTAAGCCTGAAACCTCAATGGAGGAGGACTCCTCCCCAAGGCACACTGCAGACACACGATCCGGTGCTCTCCACTGTGGACAGTGTCCACTATCGACACCTGTGCAGAGGGCACGACTCCTCTGTGGGGGTCACACAGGCCTGCAGGCCTGGGGTCCGCCCATCACCGTGGGGTGTGACTAGGGGAGCTGGGCCTGCCCAGCACCTGACCCCAGGACGCAGGCAACAAGACCCATGGGCACAGAGGAAACCTGAGTCCCTCTTTTTAAGAAAAAGGACACTGCCCTGGCCGGCTGGAGCATCGTCTCACGCACCAGAAGGCTGCGGGTTCAACCCCTGGTCAGGGCACACACATGAGGCCACTGATCCACGCTTCCCCCTCTCCCTCCTGCCCTCCCTCCCCCTCTCAAGTCAGCACACACATCCTCAGGTGAGGACTGAAAACAGAATGAGACACAGCTCTCCTGCTTTACACGTCCTCCTTTAATGAGGACCCTGTGTTCTGGATGGTTGTACGGACTGGTTTGTGCATTAGGCTTCAGGCATCCCTGTACACCTAACCTGCAGTCTTTGAAACACAAAGAACACAGAGAGAGATGTTCAATTCAGAGTCATGGGGACGGACCACGTGGGGAGGGACCACGGAGAACAGCAGGTGTGGCAGGAGACACCTGGGGCTCAGACTACAGGCGCCTGGGGAGGGTACAGCACTTCGTTCCAAGTCCCAGGACCAGTCCCAACGTGCGCACACACCAACAACACATATGCACTTTCCTGGGGGCGGGGAGGGGAGCAAAGGTCGATTAGACAAAGAATCTGAAACCCATCCGAGCCGCCATCTCTGCTGTGGTGCCCTCTCAATGCACGGACCTCCCCCTGCTGGTGGAGTGACTGCTTCCCAGGCAGCCGCCCCCTCACAAGAGCCTCTTCCTTTGGGGGAGTTAAAGGTGACTCAGTGCAAGGGGAAATCGCACGTTTGAACAGCACAGGCTTGCTCACCACGTGGGGGCCTGGAACCACACAGGAGGGCACTTGGAGGCTGCGGCAGCCGCCGTCGGCCACGGTCAGCCACGGTCAGCCACGGGGACGGGCAGCAGAGATACCTGTCCTGACCTGCTGAGAAGACAGACAGCCTGATGCTGCAGAGTGACACGTGCCAGCTCTCGGGCCACATCCTGCTCGTTCCCTGGCCCTGGCCACACCCTGCCCCTCGGGCCACATAAGACCCCAGACTCACGGGGAGTTCTACTCTGTTGCTGGTGCAGGTCTGAGCCGCAGTCTTTTCTGTAACCGGCGTGGCAACACAGAGAGGCTGAAGTATTGAAAAGTCTCAAGCTCAAACTATGTCAGGTTCTGCCAACATTCTTCTAAGGGTGCTATCGACTGTACGAAGGGTTGGAGGTGTTTCACATGCACGTGACAACGTCAACTGTCACTGCACAGGGCAAGCGAGTGTTGTCTCAGAATCTGATCCGTGAGCGTCTGGGAAGCTGGGCTGCGTTCACCATCGGGAGCACGTCTGGAACACTTAACAAGTGCATGCTGCCCGGACACACACTCCCCAGCCACTCCCTCAATCATTTCCCCTGGTTGCTACAAAAGAAGGCGGATGCTGAGCATCTCCAATGGCAACAGCAAGGGCGCCGCTCCCTGGAGACCAGGCAGAGCAACAGGAGATCCGTGGGGCTGCAGCGGGGCTCCCAGAGAAGCTTCTCCAACTCGACCGAGAGGAGAAAGGTGCACACAGGCGCTGCCGAAGGTCACGTTAGCTACTCGGGGTGTTAATGAGGGTGTCACACAGGGCTCCCCCCTCCACAGGAGGGGCTCTGACAGCTGCTGGGGATGGGGCGGAGGCCACGGCACGCTGCCCAGGACCACATTTGTGCTGTGGTCTCAGGCCTGTCCTGGGGGCACGACCACACACGTGTGCACATGGATACGCACACACACGCGCACACACACGAGAGAGAGTGACTGTTTCCAAGACCCTGGTGCCTTCTTCTGTGAGAGTGTGAACCACAGCCATGATGTTGTGGAAGAGACTATTTAACGTGACATCACACAGCCAGCAGAAACAACACAGAGACACTTGCGTGCATCGTGATACTTACTTCTCTTGTGCTGTCTTTATGGACATAGATCCATTTTTCACGATAAAAACCTGGAATAAAAATTAACTTTGTTTCTAAAATCTGGGGAATCATTTCAAAATGAAGTTTCCAGGAACTTAAAATAGCTGCGCATGTCAGCAAAAGTGTCTGAGGTGTAGACGGGAGATGCTTCCACTTGGTTAATGGGAAGCAACGGCTCTGTCCCCTAACGTCCGTTTAGCAGGTCTGGAGCGCATCTGTGCCTGGAAAATGACTCTGGACGGCACCGGCTCTTGGTAACTTAGAAGAAAATTACCTTAATGACGACTGCAGTGATATCATAACACATCATTATAAAGATACAGTTCTTCATACATTAGGTAGCTTATAAAAAGGTCTATTCTTCCCTCATTGCCTTTATACTGTATTCAATTTAAATCAATTGTTTTCATGGAATTCAAGGACCACGATGACTAGTCCCCACCAGCCCCCCCCCCCCCCCCCCCCCGACTGCGGACAGGAGAGCATGTCCCCTGCCTCACGGTGGGGCCCCGGTGCAGGGCCAGGCCTCGCACGTGGAGGGCGGGGGCAGCCTCCAGCCCCGCGTCCCACCCGGGGCCCACCTCCGACGGTGTCTGTGTCCTCCTCCCACCACCAGCATTTCCTGCACGAACGTCCAAAGTCAAGACGCCTCAGCCTCGGCTTCCCCGCGTGGGAGAGAAATGACCGTGACCCCGTTCGGGCATTCCGACACGCGGATTCTTCTGTGGGTTGCTGTCTTCTGTGTTTGCGAATCTCACTAAGACAGCGGAGGAGCTGTGACAAGCGTGCCGCGGGGTCTGTGGGCGGTGCTGGGCGGGGCCTGCCACCACCCGTCTGCGCCGTCTTTCCCGAGCGCTCCCACAGCTCCAAGCCGCCAACACATTCACGTAAACAGCATGAGATTATTAATGAAATGAGCTTACACTGAGCGCTGCCGTCCTTCCTAAAATGGCCCTTTTTCCTCTTTTTGGATGCACACCCATGCTCTTCATTAGTGAATACGTCTTTGTCTTCACTGTTCAGGATTCTGAAATAAAGATACAGGCTATTTAAATGTCTTTACAGGGAGATCTTCATTTGGCTTTTCTTTTTAAAAAACAATCATAAATATTTGGTTTGCAATTCAGGAGAGCGAAATAAAAATCACGTTAAATTCAGAAAGCAGCAGTTATTTTTCAAAGCAATGCATTGCAGTTTGACACTACACAGCTAATGTCTAATTCCTTTTTCTTCTTTGTTTCGAGAAACCTAAGATCCTGGTTTTTCTGAGAATGCTTTGCTAGAAACAGCTGAACATGTTGTAGAGTGTCCCAAGGGTTCTGATATGTTCAACCAAGGCAGTTTCCGACTTTAAATGCTTTGTTAAAACAGGAGATTACATTATACTATAAACTCCTTGGAAAACAATTAGCGTGACAATATGACCTTGGGTACTAGTGGTGTGCCACGCCCCCGACACAGTGCTGAGTAAGCATCAGCCTCAAACGCCATGACAGGCCAGATGGAAACAGCAGTTTCCACACAAAAGCAAGAGCATGCTCACTCTTTTCCAGTGCACATGGAACATTTTCTGGGACAAATCATATGTTACACCACAAAAAAGTCTTTAAGGAATTAAGTTTGAGCCCCAGCCTGTGTGGCTCAGTTGGTTAGGTTCAGGCCTTTGGTCTATCCGTTAGACCCGGTCGGTCGGGCACAGGCCTGGGTTGCGGGTTCACCCCCGGGGTGTGTGCGAAGGGTGGCCCATTGCTGCTTCTGTGTCGCATCAACCTCTCTCCATCTCTTCCTCCCTCCCTTTTCCTCTCTCTAAAGCAAACAAACCAACAACAGCAAAAAACTTGCCCTGGACCCTGAATCAGGGAGACACATGTGAGTCTCTCCTCAGCTCTCCTTGCAGAGAGACTTCACAAGAAAAGCCTTTTCTTTTCTCAAACGCTGGTGCCACAGTGTGGGCCTCTGGGAGCACGGGGCAGCGAGACCTTGCTCAGTAACAAATGCTGCATCTAAGGGTGGCCACCAGGCTCCCCGCCAGCCCAGACGTGAGCTACACAACTTCGCTCCTCACAGCAGCCTGTGTGAGCAAAGTCTCAGCCAGAACCCAGGTCACAGAGCGGGGCAGCCACCCGAGAGACAGGTGGGCCCGTAAACACCAAGCAGACCCCTCTGTGAGCAGCTCTGCTTCACTACGACTCACATGCTGTGACTGAGGTCACGCTGGTCTGTCTCGCGTGCAAGCTCCATGCTCCAGGACTCACACCTCTTCCAGCCGTCCTCCGTTTTCATCCAGGTCCACCCAGGAGACCTCCAGTCCTGACCCAAAAACGGCATAGTTCTCCTGTAAAAACCATTGATACGTGTTTAAAAACTTGTGTAATCAGCGAGTTCCTTTTCACTTAGAGCACTTATTCATTCATGTTTAAGAGATCACGAACAGTGAGTTCCTAATTAACATTTGAAAGTCTGCACAGGCCATGGCCTATTAATCTCACGCCAACAGCAGACTTGGCGTATTTCACTAAGGTGGGAGATTATAGAGTACAAATCTCCTATAGAGTATAGAGACACGAAAATATCCAAACGCCATCTCGCAACTGCATTTCGTGCGACTGCTGAAGGCTATTGCACAGGCATCCGTAAAGGCTCGGGGGAGACAGACATCTTCCGGAGGAAGTCTCCATCTTCGGCAACACCCCTGGCCCCACCACAGGTCCGGCCCCTGAACCAGTGTGGGATGCGCACGAAGAGGTTGTCCTGTGTACCAAAAGAATCTCAAAGCTGTGCAATCTATAATCACATATTCACGTTTTCAGTCACACATTAAATTTTTGCTTTTGAAGGCACTTAAAAGTCATTCCTTAATTTTTTTAAAAGATGTTATTGATTATGCTATGACAGTTGTCCCATTTCTCCCCTTTAGTCCCCTCCACCCAGCACCCGCCTCCCACTATCATCCCCCCCCTTAGTTCTTGTCCATGGGTCGTACATATAAATTCTACAGCTTCTCCATGCCCTACACTACTCTGAACTTCCCCGTCTATTTGGTACCAACCATTTATGCCTCTTATTTCCTGTATCTTTTCTCTATTCTCCCTTCTCCTCCTTCCCACTGATGACCCTCCATGTGATCTCCATTTCTGTGATTCCATTCCTGTTCTAGTTGTTTGCTTAGTTCATTTTTATTTTTGTTTCTGTTTTGTTAGGTTCGGCTGTTGACAGTTGTTTGCTGTCATTTTACTGTATTTTTATTTCTTTTTCTTAGCATAAGTTCCTCTCACACTTCATATGGTATGAGCGTGGTGACGATAAAGGAGCTAACTCCTTTAACCTGACCTTCTCTGGGAAGCACTTTATCTGTCCTTCTATTCTAAATGACAGCTGTGCTGGAAGTAGGCCCTTGTCTTTCCTGAGGTTGGTCCTTCTTTCCAGCATCTTCTTGCCTGTAAGACTTCTTATGAGAAGTCAGCCGACAGTCTTAAGGAACTCCTTTGCAGGTAACTCTCCTTTCCTCTTGCTGCTTTTAAGATTCTCTCCTTAAATTTAATCTTGGCTAATGTAATTATGATGCGCCTTGATGTGTGCTCCCTTGGGTCCAGCATTTTTGAGACTTTCTGAGCTTCCTGGACTTCCTGGAAATCTATTTCCTTTGCCTCGTTAGAGAAGTTCTCCATTATGCTTTCAAGTAAGTTTTCAATTTCTTGTTCTTCTTCTCCTTCTGGCACCCCTGATTTGGACGTTGAAACGTTTAAAGTTGTCCTGGAGGTTGCTAAGCCTCTCCTTGTCTTTTTGAGTTCTTGATCTTTCATTCTTTTCTGGTTGAATATTTATTTCTTCCTTCTGCTCCAAACTGTTGATTTGAGTCCCGGTTCCCTTCCCTTCACTGTTGGATCCCTGTACATTTTATTTCACTTCTCATCGTCTTCACTTTTTCCTCCATTTTGTGACCAAAGTCAACCATTTCTGTGAGCATCCTGGTTACCAGTGTTTTTTATTTTTTATTTTTTTATTTTTTAGACAGAGGGTATGGGAGGGAGACAGAAAGGGAGAAAAACATCAGTGTGTGGTTACCTCTCACACACCCCCTTTTGGGGACCTGGCCAGCAACCTGGGCATGTGCCCTGACTGGGAATCGAACAAGCAACCCTGTGGTCTGCAAGCCATCACTCAATCCACTGAGTCACACCAGCCAGGGCCTGATTACCAGTGTTCTGAACCACACATCTGATAGATTGGCTATCTCTTCATCACTTAGTTGTATTTTTTTTCTAGAGCTTTGATCTGTTCTTTTTTGGGGGCCATATTTTTTGTCTCAGCACACCTGTTATATAGTAAGGGGTGGAGCCTTAGGTGTTCACGAGGGTGGGGCAACCCACCTTGCAGAGTTCTGACGCTGTATGTGGGGAGGGGTCAGAGGGAACAGCGCGGCTTGCTCAGCTCTGGGCCGGTTTTCAGTCACCTCTGTCACTATACATAAGCAAGTTGGGCCCTTCTGGTGCTGACTCCCAGGTGGACGGATTTGTATATGTTCTAGAACCCTGTGGGTCTCTCCAGTGATCTCTCCTGTGAGGCTGGGAGTTTCCCCTGCTGCCTCAACCCCCACAGGTGTTTTCAGTCAGAGATTCTGAGGTTATATTTCCCCGCGCTGAAACTCTGGGTTGCGCAGTCTGTCTCGCTCCCCAGTTGTTCCTCCTGGTGTATCTGCCCCCAAATGTAGGACTGCCTGCTCCACCAGCTGCCACCTCGTGGTAAGTCTTCTCCACCCAGCTGCCTGTCTCTGTACCTCCTGCCGGTCTGGCTGAATGTTTTTTCTTTAACCCCTTGGTTGTTGGACTTCCGTACAGTTTGATTTTCTGGCAGTTTTGGTTATTTTTTTTTAATTTGTCGTGTCCTTCTTTTGGTTGTGCAAAGTGTATCTACCTATACCTGTATCTTGGAAGGAAGTTATTATGTGCCCTTAAATCTCTGTATTTATTTTTAATTGGAATTATTGGGGTACTGTTGGTTTGCAAAGCCATACAGGCTTCAAGGTCACAACTCAAGGAAACACCATCTGTACCCTGCACTGTGTCCACTGGCCTGAGCAAGGCCTCTTTCCGTCCTCATTTCCCACCCCTTTGCCCACATCCACCTACCCCCTTTCCCTCTGGCTATCACCACTCTGTTGCCACTCTATCTCCTTGTGGGGTTTTTTGGTGTTTTTTTGCTTAATCCCTTCACCTTCATCCATCCAGTCCCCAAACCTCCCTCCCCAGCGACAGCTGTCTGTTCCCTGTATCCATGCATATTTCTACTTTGTTCATTAGACTCCACCAATAAGTAAGATCATGTGGTATTTGTCTTCTCAGACTGGCTCATTTCACTCAGCATAATAATTTCCAGGTTCACCCATACTGTCATAAAAGATAATCTTTCTTTTTCTTTTAACGGGCCAAGAGAATTCCATTGTGTAAATGTACACAGTGGACTGTGTACATTTTTAAAAAATGCTTTTAAAAAAATCTGCTTTTTTAAAAAATCTACTCATCTACTGATGGGCACTTGGGATGTTTCAAACCTTGGCTGTTATAAATAATGCTGCAATGAACATATTACTGCTTCAATTTCACTAGTTGTAATTGGTCTGTTCACATCCTCTGATTCTTCCTGATTCGGTTTTAGAAGATTGTATGTTCCTAGGAATTTATCCATTTTATTCAGGTTGTCCAATTTATTGGCGTAAAGTTGTTCATAGTATTTTCTTACAATCCTTTGTATTTCTGTGATGTCAGTTACTTCTCTGTCACTTCTGATTTTATTTATTTATATTCTCCTTTTTTTTATGAGTCTGGTTAAAGGTTCATCAATCTTGTTTACTTTCTCAAAGAACCAGTTCTTGGTTTCACTGATCTTTTGTATTTTTTTTCATTAGTCTCTATGTCATTTATTTCCACTCTGATCTTTATTATTTCCTCCCTTCTATTTACTCTGGGCTTTGCTGTTCTTTTTCTAGTTCTTTGGGGTGTATGGTTAGATTGTTTATTAGAGATTTTTCTTAATGCTCTGAACTTCCTTCTCCCAGAATTGTTTTTGCTGTGTCCCATAGATTTTGGGGTTTTGTGTCCTCATTTGCATTTGTTTCAAGGTATCTTTTGATTTGTTCCTTGATCTTACTGTTAACCCACTCATTGTCTAGTAACATGTTATTTAGCCCCCATGTTTTTGTGTGTTTTTCCAGTGTCTTTCTTGTGACTGATTTCTAGTTCCATAGCATCATGGTTAGAGAAAATGCTTGATGTTATTTTAATATTCCTAAATTTACTGGGACTTGTTTTATGTCCGAAGACATGGTCAACCCTGAGAATGTTCCATGTGCACTGGAACACAAACAATGCACAGTCTGCTGCTTCGGGATGAAAGGCTCTGAAGATGTCAATTAAACATCTGATTTAGCCCTGACTGGTGTTGCTCGACGGGTGGGTTGTTGTCCTGGACACTGAAGTGTTGCTGGTTGAATTCTCAGTCAGGACACATGCCTGGGGTGCAGGCCAGGTGTCCAGTTGGTGGAGTGCAAGAGTCAAACGATCACTGTTTCTTTCATGCATTAATTTTTCTCTCCCTCTCTTTCTCCCTCCCTTCCCCTCAAAAAAAAAAAAACACCCTTCCCTAAACAATTAAAAATCCATATGATCTATGGTGTTCTTTAAGGCCACTGTTTCCTTGTTGACTTTCTGTCAATGGGTGTTAAAATCTCCAACTATGACTGTATTACTGTCAATCTCTCCTTGATGTCCACCAGGATTCTCTTTACATATTTAGGTGCTTCTGTGTTGGGTGCATATATGTTTATAAGGGTTAAATCCTCTGGTTGGACAGATCCCTTTAGTATTATGTAGTAACCTTTGACTCTTGGCAGGGCCTTTGTTTTGAAGTCTGTTTTGTCTGACACAAGTATCACTACCCTGGTCGATTTTTTGGTCTCTAATTGCATGTAATATTTTTCCACCCCTTCATTTTCAGTCTGTGTGTATCTTTTGTTCTGAGGTGAGTCTCCTGTAGACAGCACACATGTGGGTCATGTTATTTTATCCATTCAGTGATCTTATGTCTTTTGGTTGGAGCATTTAATCCATTTGTATTTAAGGTGATTATTGGTAGGTACTTACTTACCAACATTTTATTCTTCATACCTATGTTCTTCTCTATATATTTCATCTTATTCTTCTTCTTAAAGCATTCCCTTTACCATTTCTTGCAATGCTCATTTTGTGGTAATGAACTGCTTTAGGTAGTTTTTGTGTTTTGGGTTTTTTTCCCCTTTTGTCTGGGAAGTTCTTTACTGCACCTTCAATTTTAAATGATATCCTAGCTGGAGAGTGTTGGTTGTAGGTCCTTGCTTTTCACCACTTTTAATATTTCATGCCAGTCTGTTTTGGCTGGAAGTGCTCCTGTTGAGAAATCAGCTGACAGTCCTATGGGAGCCCCCCTATAGGTAACTAACTGACTCTCTTACAGATTTTAGGATTCTTTTTGTGTTTAACCTTCGCCATTTTCATTACGAGGTGCCCTGCAGTGGGCCTCTTTGGCACTATCTTGACTGCTGAGCTTGAGGGACTTTTCCTTCCCCAGGTTAGAGAAGTTTTCTGCCACTGTTTCTTCAAACGGGTTCTCTATCCTTCGCTCACTCGATATGGATGTTGTTAAACCTGATCTTGACCCAGACGTCCCTTAGATTTTCCTCAGGTTTTAAAGTTCTCTTTTCTTTTTGGTGTTCTGCTTGGTAACCTACTGTTTCTCATCCTCTAAATCAGGGATTCGATCTTCTGCTTCACCTAACCTGCTATTAGATGCATTCATTTCAGATTTTATTTATTTAGAGAGTGAGGAAGAGAGGGAGAAAGAGACGGAGAGAACTATCAATCAGCCACCTCTCAAACATGCACCAGGACCAAACCCGCAACCCAGGCATGTGCCCTTACCTGGAATTGAACCAGTGACCATCCAGTTTGACCATAACAACTACCTCTTTGTTTAAGTCCTCACTGAGATCACCCAACCTTCCCCAAGGTCCTGAGCATCCTTACAACCGTTATCTCCAACTCTGCCGCACCCCATGTTTTGGTTGCTTTCATTTCACGCCATCCTTGGGGATTTTTCTTGTTCTCTCATTTTGCACACATTTGTCTCCCCATTGCGTCTCCATGTTTGCGTCTATCTCTGTGTATTAGGTGGACCATCACAAGCTGTGACTCTCAAACTGGTGATGAGGGCTTTGTGGTGTGCGTGCCGTGAGGGGCTTCCCCTCGAGGCGGAGTTGTTTCTAGCAGGGTCTAGTGTCTGCTGGAGTTCCACTTGGGCTGTGCCGTGTGTGGCTTGTTAGGTCAAGCTCTAGTGCGGTGAGAAGCCCTCCACTGGTCACACTGGTGTTGGCTCCCCTTGGCCAGGGCGCTGGCGCTGGTCTATGTCAGACACTGTGTGTGACTGGCCTTGGGCCACCCACCCATCTGGAGCGCCCATGCTTCTCACTGTTGTGGCTGCATCCACTGGGCCCAGGTGTGCATGGTGGGGCCAGGTTTCGCACAAGGAGCTCTGAGCTGGGAAAAGATCAGTACAAGTCCAAGGCTCCCTGAGGTTGGTGTCTACCTGTCAGCTAATCAGCCCCTGCCTGAGGCTGCCCGTGCTCCCTCCAGATCTTAGGAAGAGGCTACAGAGTGGGCCCAAGCTGACTATGCCCTACTGACCCTCACACAGGGCTCAAGCTCAGTCAGATGGGGCAATCAGGTCGGGAGGATGGGGCTGATGGGTCCCGTACTTGGGGTCAGTGTGGTCAGGCACTCAGTGGGGAGAATGTGGCCCCTACTCCAGAGCTGTATCATTCAGTCTCTGCTAGAGTCTCCAGCTCCACGCACCACAGGTTCAGGTTGGGTATGTCCCCAGTGTGGGAGCAGGTCTGGCAGGGCAGGGCACAGGAACCTGGGCAGACAGATCAAGAAAGGCTTCTACTGGGGGGTGGCACAGGCTGGGCTGTGGGAGGTGGGCGAGCTGCACTCCTCCCTTTAGCTCTGCAGCCGCGCCTGCTCAAGCCCCAGACTGAAGACTCTGAGGGAGAGGGCCTCTGAGTGTCCCAGCTCTAAGAGGCGTCTCCCCTGTCCCCCCCTCAGAACTGAGCCCAGAAAGACGGGGAGAGCAGAGCTTATCAAACCAGATGAAGGCAGTTTCCCATGGGGGGGCACTGGCCCCAGGGATGGGGGCAAGCTGCACCCCTGCCCTCGGCTCTGTGGCTGCAGTAGGCCAGAGACCACAACAAGGGCGTCTTCTGTTGGGGGCAGTGCCTGCCTAACCCACAGGATAGGGTGGAGCGTGGTCCCCACTCCAAAGGCACCCGGTTCAAGGTCCATCTGAGGGTCCGGCTGTGGTTTCTCTGGAAGAACAGTGTACCTCAGGCTCCATGAGGGGGCAGCCAGTCTTCCTTTCTGCCCGACTCGATCTTGGCAGGGTGGTGGTGCCAGTGTCTGGAGGACTGGGTGAGTGCGCTGCCCACATTGGTGCTGTAAGTATAGGGGTGCCTGACTCTGAAAGGTGGCACCCAAGGGTGGTGTGGGGTGCTGCCTCAGGCCAGGACCTCCGCAGCTGACCCTCCAGATCTCTCTCCAGAGCCCCTGCACGGCTTCTGGGGGCCCTCGGCAACCTTCCCTCTGCCAGAGCCCCGGGCGAGTGTCCGAGAGTGAGCTCCTGAGCATCGGTACTGGAGGAGAGCCCTGGGGATTCCAGCGGACTCCCTGCTCTTCCCCGGGGACAGACTCTGCCGATTTTTACCACCAGACGCTATGCGGACTCCTCCGCCGGGCCCTGGTGCTCTGGTTTGGGAGTCTTGGTGTGGGGTTGAGACCCCACACTCCTCAGGGAGTGCTTTTGCTGCCAAGCTATCCCTCCAGCTTCTCCGCGCCGCACCTGGATGCAGGGACCAGCCCTCTTCATGTCTCCGCCCTTCTTACCGGTTCCTGTGTGCTTCCTCCAGAAACAGTCGGATATAATGCTCTCGTCCAGCTGGCCTTCAGTTGGTCGTTCAGGCTGATGTCTCTACAATTTAGCTGTAAACCTGGTTTGGCACCGGAAGGAGGTGTGTGTCATTTCCACCTACACTCTGCAGCCACCTCGGACCCCCCACTTCTTAACACTGTTTGCATAAGCCTCACCTTCAGGTTTGTGTCACAACCCAAATCACCCCGAAATGCAGAGCCACCTCCCACATCCAGCCAATCCACAGAGCTATCTATGACTGCCCAACAACACACATCTGATTTTTTAGTTTCTTGAAGCTTCAGATATAAGCCAGAGAACACTTCTACAAAAAGCGGCAAGTCCTGTGATATAGGAGGTGATAACTGAATGGCAATTTAGTCTCAGAGAAAACATACAAAAGGAAAATGTCTGTTAGCACAATCTTTGACTAGTGTCCAAGTATCTCTCAGGAGCATTCTGTGGATTCAGAATTCCGTGACTGGAAGAACAGATCAAGTGGCAACCGTGCAGAACATTGCTGCACAGACCGAACACAGGATTGTGCATTCCAGTGACAAACGTGTGAGCACAGACCACACACATCATCAGCATGCTCTGTGAAACTGAAAACACAGCAGCCACACAGATGAGATGAGCCACACGTCATGTCATGACATATGCAAATGTATTTAAAGCACAGGAAAATGTGTACATGGGTGCAATTCTGCAGTGTGAGTACTGAGTGAGTGGTAGAGAAACTCAGAGGAAAGAAGCCAATCGTGTGGGAAACCTGTGAAGGGAAGAGGATGGGAGCTTGGCCTTGGGGCATGTGAGACTGTAGGTGATGGTCAGGTGAGGACAAAACACTGACCACAGGGGTGGCAGGTGCACAACTAGGAGGGGGCACACACATGAGTCGGGCACACACCAGCTAGGGCTCAACAGAGGAAAGTATTTGTTTCACTATAGATGTGTGTATTCCATAGATTTGTCATGTTATGCTGTGTGGATTACAATAAGGTTTTACTTTAAAGTATAATCTCATATAGATCATGAGCTAAAAATAAAGAGCACAGCCTCTATGAGCAGTTATTATAAATAATAACAAAACAGCCAATGGGGTGGGTGAGGGGGATGAAGATACATTGCAATTTTAAAGGCCTGGGTCTCAAATTTTCAAAAATATTCCCAATCTGAGCCCTGGCTGGCATAGCTCAGTGGATTGAGCTCGGGCCTGCAAACCACACGATCGTGGTTCGATTCCCAGTCAGGGCACATGCCTGGGTTGCAGGCCAGTTCCCAGCAGGGGACTCATGAGAGGCAACCAAACATTGATATTTCTCTCCCTTTCTCCTTCCCTTCCCCTCTAAAGATAAATTAATAAAATATTTAAAAAATATTCCCAATCTGAGGCACCTAATTTAGCAAATCAGTCAATGTCACTGAACTTTTAGAATGACACTGGCCCTTCACTTTTTGAGAATTTATGTATCTGTTCTGCCAAAGACCTGAATTACTGGGGTTTTATACAGTCAATTATAATTGCCTGTTTTCAGAATTTCAAAATGAAAAATAAAAACTATAAATCACTCTTGGAGTATATTGGGGACTTCCGCCAAGATGGAGGCATAGGTGGAAACACTGTGCCTTCTGCCACAACCACGTTTGAATACAACAAAGGTTTGGAGAACAAGGACACACCCAAAGACCAGAAAACTGAATTATACGGAAGCCCGACAACTACGAACCGTTCAACGGGGACGGTAAGAGAGGCGGGGCCAGCAGCGGAGATGGGTCAGGCAGGACAGATCACCCGACCTAGGCGCACAGGCAGCCCGGAACCAGTCGGGGTGTGGGGCAGACTGACCACGGTTGCACATTCGCGCACAGTGAGACGGACCACGCAGGCCCCAGGGGGCGAACCCAGTGGTGGAGGGCTGACGGCGGTGGCACACTCGCGTGCAGTGGAACGAAACGCGTGCGCCTGGTGACGGTGGTGGCTGCCGCGCCGGTGGGGGCCTGGGCGGCAGGCGGCAGAGGGAAGCCATTGTCCCTCTTTGACCCTGCCCCCACATACAACGTCACAACCCAGCGACTTAGATGCCCTGCTCTAGTGAACACCTTAGGGCTCTGATCCTGCTACGGAACAGGCATGAACAGCCCAAAAGATGGTGCAAGAAGAACTCGAAGTCCCAGAGCCAATAACTCTAAGCGACTGAGAAATTGCCAGCCTCTCAGAAGCACAATTCAAGACACTATTTATCAGGATGCTCACAGAACTGGTTGATTATAGTCACAAATTAGAGGAACATATAAAGGCTAAACTAATTGAAATGAAGGGAGATGTCCAGGAAACCAATAGCGATGGAAAGGAAACTGGGACTCAAATCAATGGAATGGACCAGAAGGAAGAACGAAACATCCGACCAGAAAGGAATGAAGAAATGAGAATTCAAAAAAATGAGGAGAGGCTTAGGAACCTCCAGGACATCTTTAAACATTCCAACATCCGGATTATAGGGGTACCAGAAGGGGGAAAGAAACAGCCACGAGTGGAACACTTATTTGAACAAATAATAAAGGAGAACTTCCCCAGTCTGGCAAAGGAAATAGACTTCCAGGAAATCCAGGAAGCTCAGAGAGTCCCAAAGAAGTTGGACCCAAGAAGGAACACACCAAGGCACATCATAATTACATTAGCCAAGACTAAAATGAAGGAGAGAATCCTAGAAGCAGCAAGGGATAAGGGGACAGTCACCTACAAAGGAGTACCCATCAGACTGTCAGCGGATTTCTCAAAAGAGACCTTACAGGCAAGAAGGGGCTGGAAAGAAGTATTCCAAGTCATGAAATCCAAAGACCTACAGCCAAGATTGCTTTATCCAGCAAAACTTTCATTTAGAATGGAAGGACAGATAAAGTGCTTCTCAGATAAGGTCAAGTTCAAGGAGTTCATCATCACCAAGCCCTTATTATATGAAATGCTAAAGGGACTTATCTAAGAAAAAGAAGATGAAAAATATGAACAGTGAAAGGACAGCAAACACACAGTTATTAACAACCACACCTAAAACAAAAGCAAACCAAGAGGACAGCTAGATCAGGAGTGGAACCATAGAAATGAAGATCACATGGAGGATTAGAAACAGGGGGGTGGGAGGGGGAGAAGGGGGGAGAAGGCACAGAAAATAGCATAGATGGTAGGTAGAAAATAGATAAGGGGGAGGGCAAGAATAGTGGGGGAAATATAGAATCTAAAGAACTTGAGACAAGTGGTTATAAACTAAGGGGGGGAGAATGGTGGGGGAGGGAGTGTGTGGGTGGAGGGGAATGAAGGGGGGGAATAGAACAACTGTAATGGTATAATCAATAAAATATATTTTAAAAAACCCCCAAAAACTATAAATTACTCTTGGAAATTAAGTGTGTAAGAGCAACTACTCAAAGGGCGGCTACTCAGTCATGGCACAGCTGGTTAAACCTGCAATTTTTATACCCAGTTTATGCCAACCAGTGTGAGACAGCAACAGGGGGCCGAACTGAAGCAAATCTCCCCCTACTGTGTTTCGGTGGCAGAACACAGTGGGCTCTGCAGGACTGGACCCTGTGCCGTTCCGTGCTGGGGGAGATCCCTGACTTGAGTCAGACTAAAGAGAAGTGTTTTTGGTTCACAAGCACACTTCCTGGTAGCTAATGCTAATCAGGGCAAACATCTTTACATCTTAGCTGTGGGTCAGGCGTCACTCTGAACAATGTCCCCATATGAGCTCATTTAGGCCTCACTGCAAGGCGGGGAATGTTCTCGGCCCCGATTTGCAGGGCTGATTCTCCATTTATAGAGGAAACCGAGGCAGAGAGTCTGGTGGAGCTGGCACTCCAAGGTCAATGCCCTGTTGCTGTGTTCGTGTAACAGCGACTCCTGAGCACCCTATGAAATAGGTGTCATAAAATTGCAGAGGTTTTTTCACATTACAACCTTATATTGCACATATCAATAGGAAGGATCTAAAGTAATGACTGATTTAAATATAAAAACACTAAGACAAGAAAGACCTGACCAGAAAAAGCATACCTAATACATTTTAAAAGTCCGCATGTATTTTGCTACTTATACTGAAGTCAGATGGACTGGAGTAGCCAGTTTACAGCAGTTATCCAGCTGTAAGAGCTGACCAAGAGCTGGTGCTATAAATACACTATAAAAAAATAAGAACAAAAGATTACAACGACAGTAACAGTAAGGCACTTTCAGAGAAAAACTGGCAAAGGAGTTTTCCCCCCTTGTTTGTTATTTTTCATCATACACATACATGTTGAGAAAATCATTTTCATTGTTCTGAGATGACTGGCCCTCAACTGCATAAGCGTTTGACCTCTGTTACTGCTTTGTTTTCCTTACAAGATCTCCAAGCAACTTGGGGTCAAGCGTGACTGTGGACGACAGTCACGGAGTGGACGACTTCGATCCGGAAAGAACACCAAGAACTGCTGAACGCAGGGCTGATGGTCAAAGCGGGGTTCACCGCAACGAGACCAGAGATCACCATCGATGCTTCAAGGAACCCAGAGCACGAGGAGGACAGGAATGGAATGTGAAGGACTAAAAGGAAAGGTGCGTTTTCCGACTGGGGCGGAATGTAAGGGTTTGGAGGAAAAGCGGGCTTCGCAGGGAAGAAAGGACACTCCAGAAGCCCGAGTTTGCACAAGCTGACCAGGGCCAGGGAGGATGGGTCCACACCGAGCTCACTGTGCGGGGGACGCACAACGCAGGAACATCCGTGCGGGACGACACGGAGAGGACAGAGGGAGCCGGGCCCCAGATGGCCCCGAGCGGACAGGGGCCAAGGGTCCCTGGACGGGGCCACCCTGCAGGGACACTCGGGCCGCGGGTACCCGGTGCACCGAAGGCGGGGGGCGGGTTGAGCACGCGCAAGGGTCCCCATCGGGCGCACCCACGGTCCTGTCCCCCAAAGAAGCGCGCACCCGGGTTGCCATGCCCTCTCCCTACCTGCGCACCAAAAGTCCCGGTCCCCGCCACGAGCGCAGACCACCTCGGGGTCCCTGCGGTGGCGCGTCCGGGTTTATTGCCGGAAGTCGCTGCAGAAAGCTCCGCCCCTGGAGGCATTGATTGGTCCGTGTGACTGTGTGATACCAGAGTCCGGAGACCCGAGGGGCGGGCATGCGCGGTGGGCCCTTACTTCTTCCCCGCCCTCCGTGCAAGGTGGTCCCAGAGGGCCGGGTGCAGTGGCTGCCCTTCCTGTTCCCGGTGCGCGTTCACAGCGCCAGAGCACCGGGATCCTGGTGGCCCTCGGCCTGCAGCCGGATGCAGAGCCCAACCCGCTCGCGCTTCCAACCACAGCCCTGAAACCCAGAAACTACAGGAATTTCGGAGGTGGCCCTGAGGTTTGCTCTCAGCCTTCCTGTGCACCCGGTTGTCTTTTAGATGTGGGTTTCAGGCCCAAGTGCTATTTACAAGCAATTCAGAATATTGTTCAGCTCTTTCTAGATGGTGGCAAGTGTTCTCAGCCTGTGGGTGTTTCCCCAAGTAGGAGAAAAGTCCGTGGGGGTGGGGAGCGGGGGCAGGTCCCTGGCTCCTGCTGCAGGAGCAGGGGCAGGTTGGCGGTCGGAGTCCGGGCTGCAAACCGACTGCAGGGCTGGACCCAGGAATGGCTGCTTTGCCTCATTTTTCCTCCGAGATGGGATGACGTGGGGACGGCAGTAGGGAGGCAGGAGACAGCATGGGCAGACCTCTTAAGACTGAGCCTACTGTTCTGGTTACCAGTCTAGCGTCCTGGTTGCTAGCAAACGCCTCTTCACTTTTAGGGAGAATGAATAACAAACCAAGGCTGGGAGGAGGAGGGAGGCATGTCTCACCTGCTAACTCAGCAGCTCTGAGCCTGGTCCTGTAATACTGCCAGGTGTTCTGGCAACACAAGTTACAACTTGTTAGCAAGAAAGGAGGGAAGTCCTTAAAATTCTATGTAGCATTTCCACTGTCTGGGAAAGAAAGCCTTGAAGCTGTGCTTTCATCCCAAGGCCTGAAAGTTAAGAGAGGGTCCCCAGTGCCCAAAGCAAAAAGCCCATAAATAACACTGGGTAACAGCCCCAACTTTAATTAACTGCCTCCTGTCATGTATCTGTTTTACAACAAGATGAACAAATGGGGTCTGGAGCAAGATAAGGATTTGGGCTAACAGACCCCCACACATACCTAAGTGTGGGCAGTCATGCCTCCCCCCAAAAGCTGACACCACATCTACTTGTCAATCAATATGTGACTTTTTTATTCCCGTCCCGCCTACTATGTAAGTCCTTGGAGCAGAGGACTTGCTGCCTTGGCTCTCAGGCTACTGGGGGCTTGCCCCCCCCACCCCCGCCCCAGCCTTCAGCTGCCCTTACTTCCCCTGCTCTGCTGTGCCCTGAACCTCTACCTTTCACCCCACCCCATCTGAGCTAGGCCCGTTGTCTTCCGTGGGAGCAGATCACTAATAAAACTGATTGCACGCTAATAGATGTGCTGATCTGTACTTCTTTACAGGCATCAGTAGGAAGAAGCAGGACTCTCCCACCAATAGTGGTCCATACCACACAGGATTTCTCCAAAGATTAAACAAGGCGATGCACTATTACAATAGTAACAACTCTATGCTTTAACCTCCTGTATGCTTTTAAATGAAAAGTTCTTTGGCCTGAAGTCAGCAGTTCCTCTGTCCTGGAACTAGAGCCTGACCAGGGGCGTTGTCTGGGTGCCTGGATGCGCAGCTCCCTGCAAGCAGCGGGGCCCCTGAGCTAAGTGAAGGTGATGGTGTGTACTGGAAAGGCTGTTGGAATGTTAAATGGGTAAATAGGTGTTTCCATTTGTTCAGCAAACATTATTCTTAATCTTTCTTGCATGTTTTAGGCCGTGAGCTCATCTACATGTAAGAAGTTAGGCTACCAATAATCCTGCTTATAGACATATTTACCTTGATACAAACAACCCACCCTGGCCAGGTAGCTCATCCTGATACACCAAGGACACAGGTTTGACCCCCAGTTGGGGCATATACAGGAATCAATCAACGATGTTTCAGTAGGTGGGGTAACAAATTAACGTCTCTGTGTGTCTCTCTCTCTTCCCCCTCCCTCACCTCTTTACTCTCTTTACTCTCTTTAAAATTGACAAATAAAAAATGTCTGGAACTGCATACAACCCAGCACATTCCACTCTGAGGTATTTATCAAAGGAAAACCATGTCCACACAAAGCACACACAGGGTCTGGCAGAAGTGAGGCCTGCTTGAGTGTGGCTGGTGCAGAAGACAGTAAACACATAAATATATAAAACCGAAGACTAGGTATATGATGGCATCTTGCCAGTGCCCGGTGGAGCTGTGGGGAGGGCGATGGGTGGGGGAAGCGGGAAGCTGAACTCAGGACGAAGTCCCCTGTGAGCAGCTGCGGATGAGGGACCTGGGTGTGGGGCAAGGCTCTAGGACACTGCTCTCAGAAAGAAGAGGGCCAGGCTGGGTGCTGGAGACATTCCCACAGTGTTGTTGGCGCTGCTCTTTGCAAGGATGCTGAGCAGGGACCACCAAGTCAGCTGAAGTCACCCAGGGGCCTGAGAAGTTACAGGAGAACAAAGGTCCCCAAAGGAGGTCATAGTCCAGTTCCTTGGTTCCAAGCAGAAGGTGGGGACACATGCCTTAGGTATTTTATGGGAAGAACATCGGAGGTGTTAGCAAGATGCATTTACGGGGAGGTACTTAGTTGTCTAAGTCAGAGGGAGGGGACAGTAAACGCCTTTTCAACTTTCATTTTGATTGCAACCTGAGGTCAGAAATTATAGATAACAATGTTTGTATGAGGTTTTTGTTTCAAAATGGAAGAGACATAGCAATTTAATGAGTAGAAAAGGTGAGATGTGGCCAGTAAATGAGATTCTGTGTAGCTAATAACAGAGAGTCCCCGAGAGAGCAGGAGAGGGGATGGGTTGAGAGAGGCTGGGCGCATCCCAGAGTGGAAGGCCCTTCTGTTCAGGGGCAGTGGGAGGTGGTGGAGGCAGTGAGCTGAGGGGTGTTCAGGGTCGAGCTCATCTGTGCTGTGGGCGGCGACCCCGTCTGTGTGTAGAAAGCCACAGGGGTGGGTGAGGGTGTGCACTTTGCCAAACTCACAGGGGGGCCTTGGAGCTCATTGAGCACAGGAGGGAAAGGAAGTCAGTGGGTGTGGGCACTTAAACCAGGAGCCATGTCCGAGTCGGTGCTTTGTCAGACACGGCCCCGGAATGGAGAATAATCCAGTCGCTGGGACTGGTGTCTCCATCGACAGATGGGTTCAAGGGCCGGGTGAATAAGAATGGTGGGTCCCACTGGACATCAGCTGACGAGAGTAAACGTGGATTAAATGGGCAGTGAAGAAAGGAGGAATGTGGGGTGCGGTGTACTCTAGGTGTGGCTGATGGACTACAGGTCCCCAGGTGGTAGGGGAACCTGGGTATGGGGACGGATTCTGCGTACCAGTGGAGATTAAAACGCTGCTCAGTAGCTGTACCATTCGATAGCCACGTGATTCTGCTCTGTTCCTGGCGCCTTCTGAACTCATTCTTCCTTGTTCAACGGGTCAGCGAACCCAGACCACAGGGGTTGTCACTTGGACTGATAAAGCCTGTTTATGTTATTACATAATCTGCAAGCAGGGAGTCACATGCAATAAAAATGGGTTCTTTCTCTGGAATCCTGGCAGAAGGGAGCGAGTTGAACTGCTAGGACAGTGCACGCACCACACTCCCTGGGCCTGGCGGGCGGTGGGCTACTGCCTTCAATCCCCACCAGGGATGACCACAACTTGGCTCTCGAACCTTGGTCCCGTGGCCACTGGGCTCTGGCTCACTCCGGGGAGAGTATGGAGCTGCTGCTGCCAGGTCAGGGGCAAGCTTCATCTGCTCCGCCACCAGAACAAATCAGGACAGCCCAAAGACCCAGCCCTGCACAGCATGGGGCACTGCAGAGGGCTGGTGGGTGCAATGCAGCCTTCATCCTGGGAGATGGGCTGAATACAAGGGAGTTGCCATCTTTGCTGATTTTGATCTTTTGTGCTTGAGCCCAAATAGCTAGGGATTAGGTATTAAGGTCGTGCAGAGTATGACTTGAAATTCCTGAATACATGCAGAGGTGGGAGAACAATTTCTGGTATTTTACAGACTTAGGAGGAAAATAGGATGGTATTTTTATGTAAAGTCTTAACCAACTGTTCAAAAACACTGGTCTTATTATCGTTCCCATATCTGGGAATTGTGTGAAGCATTATAGCAGCTGTTTGTGATGTGTAGGTGGAAACAGAAAGTGGTTATTTTTCCTAAGTAAAGAAAACTTCTCTCCCACTTGAGTAAATGCTTCTCTCAGGTTGCAGGCATTTGGGTCAAGGTGTCATGAAAAGGTATGTTTTATAAAACTGAAGTACAATGAAGTCAAGTATGTATAAAAGAATATTCGAGGTTCCCTTTCAAAGGCTCTTCCTTGTTCTGTTACTCAGTGAGATGGGCCCCTTTGTCTGGCAAATCCAAGCCCAGTGCAGGGGACGGGCAGTGTGCCAGAGGCAGGAGCCCAGCCTGGGCCTCGCAGCTGTGGAGCTCAGCTGTGATTAGGGTTTCCCACATCCCTCACTCTCCCAAAGCAGCTGGGCAGAGCAGACGCTGGGGACCGGAGGGCTGCTTTCCACTGGAGGCTGCGTCGGGGTGGAGCTGGCCATGCTGTGTTCGCCATCTGGGGCTGGGGGCTCTCCACTGAACCAGAGGTCAGCCATCTTCCCTCCAGCCCCCTGTTCATGTCTTACCAAGTTCAAAGTCTTCTACCAAAACGGCAACTGGATATACAAACTTCGTCAGTATCTACTTTGTATTTTCCCATTCACGTTGTCTCCCATGCCAGTCCCATGAGGATGCGTGCTGCCTCCTGACGCGGGGACGCCAGGAGTAAATGTGCATGATGGGTGCCATTGACCCCATCGCGGCGCCAAAGCCCCTGAACTGACCAACCCTGTCATGAAATAGATTCTGATATGGTTTTGTTCACCCACCACCACTCAGGGTCGGGGGGCCCGTCACACATCACATTGATCCACTCAGGGTCAATCTGAAAGTCAGTCTCTGGCAGCAACAGTGTGGAAGGAGAGAGGCCACGTGCTGAGCCTGAAAGCTCGGAAGGGACTGTGAGGCAGCCTTACAAACTCAGGGACCCAAAGTAGCCACAAAGGAGGATCTTAAATTAAAACTTACTAACTAAAAGCAGTTTGTGGCAGGTAGTCACACCCTAGGCTCACTGGTAAATAATGTTTTACCTTTTTTCATAGAATACCATTTTTAGCACAGATTACCTACTAATCTTCCAGCGGCATCACCCTCCTGGTCCTGGGTGTTTCCCACTCACTGCTTGTTTCAGCAGTCGCCGGAACATTCTGGTGCTCACCAGGGCGGCGCTTGGTCAAATAGTGCACTGTGGCCGCAGAGCTGGGACTGGCCTCCTGGGCAGTCCACTGCTTTGTTTAAAGGACAGATCATGAATCCAGCCAGGTCTACACTGATTACATGCAGAGAATTTCTCTGACACATAATTTCCCCATGTCCCCACCATCACTCATGGTTTAGATTAACTGAATCTTTCATGTGGCTGAGAGGTCCCTGATTCTGGTTCCTGCCCTGTCACTTCCACAGGGAGACAGAGCAGGGGGCTTGCACAAGCACTTGCCCAGGGACCACCACCACCACTGAGAGTCTAACTCATGCCAGTCAGCTGATTGATCCTTCATCATTAATGTCCCTACCTGCTCTCATCCCCTCCCACCTTAGTCCTGTCTAGGCCCAGCTGAGGCCCAGGGCTGGGCCAACAGACCTCCATCCTGAGTTTGGACTCAGACCTCACTGCTGGTTAGGACCCACTCCCAGGCGAGACCCTGCTGGTAGGGAATAAGGGTCAGAGGGAGCAGTGGGAGCAGAAGCCAGGCGGAAACTCGTGTCGGCTCTGGCTCTCAGCTGGATGGGCCCAGGGTCGGGTCAGCCCCAGGTCGAATACGGATTTGGTCAGATCCTCACCTCGGGGCAGTCAGAGGGCCCATCACACAGCACTCGAGTCCCCGCTACAGCGCCCACCACCACACTTGTGGCAAGTAGCCCCAGCCAACAGCACCTCGTGGTCAGGGCTAGAGCCCAGGTCCTGCCGTACCAGCGGCCTGCAGGCCCCACACAGCCAGCGCCCCGCCCGTGACTGCACCCCCAGGCCAGCCTCTGACTTCTCCACGTGGTCTGGCAGAACTGTGGACAAAGGCTCACACACGCCCATTCCACTTGCAGCTTGACTCCTACCAGGTCGGTCCATTGTCTAAAGACTGTCAGGGAGACGCTACACAAACGGACTCTGTCTGTTCTGAGTCAACTTCAACTGGACGAAACATGGACGAATAAAGGCTCTTCCAGACCAATTACAAACACAGCTTTGGTTTTTCTGCGTGTGAGTCCTCAAGAGTGTTTAGAGTTTTGAAGTGCGGTGAGTATTCCACATCGGTGACCCTTGCAGTGTGCGCCCTTCCACGTTGTCTGAGACTAAAATACTCCTTGAAGGCCTTTCCACACAGACGGCACTCGCGTGGCTTCTGTCTGGTGTGAGTCCGCCGATGCAGCGCGAAGTTGTAGCTTCTGTCGAAGGTCCTGCCACACACGCTGCACTCACATGGTTTCTCGCCCGTGTGAGTCCTCTCGTGTCGCCTGAGGACAGAAGAGTGCGTGAAGGCTTTCCCACACAGGCGACGCCCGTCCGGCTTCTCCCCAGCGTGGGTCCTCGCGTGTCGTCTGAGAACAGAGGAGCCGGAGAAGGCTTTTCCGCATTGACGACGCTCGTAGGGCCTCTCTCCGGGGTGAGTTCTCTCGTGTTTCCCAAGGTGCGAATGATGAGTGACGGCCTTGCCACACGGGTGACACCCATGTGGTTTCTCTCCAGTGTGGATCATCTCATGTCGCCTGCGGTTGGCGGCATTACGGAAGGCTTTCCCACACACATGACACTCAAAGGTCTTCTCTCCGTCCTGAGCTCCGCTGGGCTGCCCAGCAGCAGAGCGGCGAGCCGAAGCGCTCCCACGCTGACACTCGTCCCACGTAGTCCTCCCGCCGCCTGGTCTATCCCCGATTAAAGTAACGGACCGCGCTTCTAAATTCTTGGATGACGCGGGGTTTCTTTCCACGGCGAGGTATCACA
The DNA here is from genome assembly GCF_014824575.4 of Sturnira hondurensis. NCBI lineage: Eukaryota > Metazoa > Chordata > Mammalia > Chiroptera > Phyllostomidae > Sturnira > Sturnira hondurensis. Next base: position 2,655,214 of record NW_028087067.1, read on the forward strand.
CATGGAGGCAATGTTAAGATTTCAGTAACATTTTCTCCCAGATTATTACATTCCAAAGGATCTTCTTCAGTAGGAAATCTCTGCTTTTTGAAAGGAAAGAAGGAACTGTTAGAGGTTTAGCTGCATTTATTCACTCCTTCGCACATTTCCCCACACATACGCTGCATTGTGGAGTGATTGTTCTGTGAGAGACCCCAGCTAAAACTGTTCCCCTCCCTCACACAAATGTAGGCATTTCTCTCCCATGTACATATGGTTTTCTCTCCTGTGGCATCCCAGCAGCAGCTGTGTGATTAATTTTTAGACGTTATGTTTCAAAGAGTGGGTCTGTGAACCAGGGTTACACCATTGCATACCAGGCCTCAGGTAATAGTTTTGACTTCAGGTTAAATTTCTTCCCTAAAACCAAACTCACCAAAGCTTTCTCCTACGAGAGCCAGTGGTCCCAACTTCAATCAGGCGACTGTGCCAAGTTCACGACTTGTTCACCTCCCGGGGCTGTGCTTGAAAGGGCAGGATCACACACACTGAACTTACCGTGGTGCTGATTAGGGACGCGTCCGTCTTGTGGAAATGTGGAGTGCATGTCATTTCTTGTTTTTTAAAATCATCTCTCCTGTCTGACATGACTGGGAAAAAACAGACCTGCATTATGAGGATTACAATGGTGAGGAGACCCAATGCCCACTGCAGTATGTTTCAAATCTAACACGTGAATGGGAAAGAATGTCAAAGTAAGGAATGCTTTCAGAAGAAACACATTACGGACATCAACAATTGACATCTTCTGAAGTAGAATTTGAGAAAAATAAAATGAATGGCAACTTGGGGAGGAAGAGAGAAAATTTCCGTGGAACAGGTCCACAAAAGGGGATGTTTGTGAATTAAAAAAATCAAAAGCACAGCTGCTACTGGCAAGTCAGGGACACAATGGGCAATTTTACGAACAACCAAGTAAGACAGTCCCCAGACAATGGAGAGCAGAATGACAGCAGGCAAGTCACTCTTCACCCCCGACCTCATCCTCAGCAGCATCTGCTCCATCCTCCTCGCGGTCCTTCTCAAGGGCAGCCACGTCCTTGCGGGCCGCACGCCCTCACCCATGTCCCAGTGGACAAAGGCTTGCTGGGCAAACCTCAGGTCACACCTGTGGTCCAGGTGCGCCCAGCCCGCAGCAACAGCTGAGTTGCCTGGTGTGCAGACAGCATGCTCCCTTTGCCCGGGGCTGCACCAGGCACCTCCGTGGGAGGTGGTGGTTAACGCCAACTCTGACCAGTGGGCCCCAGTCCACACACTGGATGCTTCACCTGGACTCAGTGGTGCTGACACCAGCACTGTCATCTTTGGAAACCACGTCACCAAAAGAGAACAGGCAGCAAGCTGGTCACGGTGGAGAGGTCGACGGGCTCAAAGCAGGTGGCGGTGGTCTCTGACGCAGCAGCTGTTTGCAGGAGGCTTTCTCAGCAGAGGTGATGGGGCATGCGTGACCAAAGGGAAGTGGACTCTGGGACGGGGTCCCAGGCTGGTGTGAATGCTGTGAGATCAGCGCTCGGGGCTCCGCCAGACCCCAAGGGCTGGATGGAAAGACAGTTACAGTTAGTGCAGGCTGGGTGCTCACTATTGAGGCTTCTACGACGGGTGTCATAGGTGGCGTTGCTGTCACAAAGGCACAGTCAGAGTGCTCCAGGGGGTGTGGGCGGTGAGGAGGGCTTGACTACAAGTGTGAAACTTGGTGGGGGATGGGGGAAAGGTGAATGGAGAACTCCTGTGAGTACATAAATACACCCTTCCCCCAAACCAAAGACAACGAGAGACCCTTGAATAGAAGTTAACACCTTCGAGGTTTAATGACATCCGAAGAATCTGTCCCCTGCGTTTAAGAAACATGACTAAACGGAAAGACCTTCCTTCACTCCTGTGCAGAGTCCACTCCCTCCCCACCAGGTCCTCCTCCTCCGGAGGCCCCGCTCGGGGTGCTCACCTGGACACCGGCCTTGCAGAGCGCCCATTCCCTCTCTTGACAGTTGCTCTCCCTCCTTCCACTGGGAAGTCACATGGGATTTGTGGAGCCAACCGCCTCTTTATAGGAAAATGGCACATGGATTTTGTTTTGAGCTGGTAACAGTACATGATCATCAGCACAGGGTCAAGTGCTGATGAAGAGGAAGTTCACAAGAAAGAGGAAGTTCACCACGGAAGGTCAGCCCACAGAAGATTGTGTCAAAAGCAGAATGGACGGTTCTTCTCCAGCAAAAACGTGGCTCTTGGACTGTTCCAAAAACTACGAAGGACCTATCACTGCTGATGCCCATGCCCAAGTTCAAAGACAGATTGCAGAGTCATCAATATTTTCACTCAGTAAGAAAACACAAGTTTTCACAGTGTTTGACTAATATAGCCAAAAAAGCCAATAAATACAACTTCTACCAGAAAAAAAAAAATCTAAGTTCAAGCCCTGGCTGGTGTAGCCTGAGAACCAGATGATCGCGGTTCGATTCCCAGTCAGGGCACATGTTTGGGTTGCAGGCCAGTTCCCAGCAGGGGATGCATGAGAGGCAACCATACATTGATATTTCTCTCCCTCTCTCCTTCCCTTCCCCTCTAAAGATAAATAAATAAAATCTTTAAAAAATAAAAAAAAATCTAAGTTCTATGTGGAAAATAAAATGCCCTATTATTTTTAATACTGTGTACTGGTCTGACCTCAGTCCCCACAGCAAAACAGTAATTTAAAAAAATCAGTACAACCCTGGCTGGTGTGGCTCAGTGGATTGAGTGCGGGCCTGCGAGCCACACAATCGAGGTTCGATTCCCAGTCAGGGCACATGCCTGGGTTGCAGGCCAGTTCCCGGTTCCCGGCAGGGGACGCGCAGGAGAGGCAACCATACATTGATGTTTCTCTCCCTCTCTCCTTCTCTTCCCCTCTAAAGATAAATAAATAAAATCTTTAAAAAAAATAAAATAAAAAAAAATCAGTACATTTACTTACCCATTTGAAAACAGTGAGTAATAAGAGACTCACCCATCGAGACCAGATGACTGATGTTCTCCAGCATCATATCTGTGAACAGCTTTCTCTGGGCCGGGTCCAGCAGGGCCCACTCCTCCTGGGCGAAGTGGACAGCCACATCCTCAAAGGACACAGCTTCCTGAAATGGCATGGATGCTGCTTCAGACAGGGCCATGGCCATCCCGCCCCTGGGGAGGGTGGCACAGGCAGGCGACGGTCCTACCGTGGTGGTGGCTGAGTGTGCCGACGGGTCTGAGTGTGTGTTTTGGGTCTAGTCACATCGTTCTCGTTGCTCACCTGGACACCTGACTCTGAGATGCACCCACAGAGATGTACCCACTGTACACACACATAACTCCATTGTGAAGAAATACCACACGAGGTGTGTGGTGTGATGTAACCTGGATCCCGGTAAATGGGTAATCGTGACTGCAAATCATGATCAGGAAATCTGCACCTGAAAGTTTGTAATTAAAACGCTCTCCTCCACCAACTTCAAGGAAACGTGCAGCCTCATCACAAGGAATGTAGCATCCATCATCGGCCGCTTTTTAACCAGGACTACAGGCAGACGGTCCTCCTTCGTCCCCTGTCCCCTCAATCAGTGAGCTCATTTAACAGTTGTGAATTTTTTAAAGATCCAGTGAGCACTATCTAAAACACACCACTAAATACAAGCTCTATGCTTATTATTCAGTGCATGACAGAAGATACTGAAGCATCGTCCAGAATTCTGCAGACCCGAACACGGTGCACAAAGGACTCGGGGGTCAGCACGCACAGCCTGCCACCGCCCCACAACTCCGACGCTTGCTGTCCAGTGTAAAGACAGGGGCTTGGCAGCACCAGCCAGAGACTCAGACCCCTGTGCTGGAGGACGATCAGGCGCTGATCTTCCCGTGATCTGAGCTTTCCCTCCCGCGGTTCTCCTGGGACCTCTGAGTACCAGGTACCCCCGTGCCCTGTCTCCTCGCCCTGTCCGTCTGCTCAAGCAGACTTCAAGGCTTCAAGTAACGAATCAAGGCTTCGTTACTCCTGAAGCCTTGATTATTCTGGCCTCTTCGGTTCATCGAAAATCCTCACCAGGCCCTAAGTGTCACTCTACCCCCTGCACTGCTCCTGAACCACAGCCAAACGAAGGAAACAATACTCCCTATGCACTGCTTCCCCTTAATCAAATTTGGTGAAAGGGGAATTACAGAAAAAGAAAATTCATGATTTGGGACATAAGAATAATGAGAATTTTAGTTTCCCTTTTTAGATTTCAAAAAGCACAAACATAGTCTACCAAAACTTAAAGAGGTTTGGAACTGGATGAAATCAATGAACTCCTCGTGTGCCTTCTGGCATAATCACTGTGTATTTCCCCCAGCACTGACCAGCCCCCCAGCCCCTGTGACACCGGATGGACTGAGCTCCCCTGTGGAAACATCTGCCTCCCTTTCTGGCTATGATATTTTGCTCCTTCCTCAATCCCGAGGCCATCACAATTGATAATATGGTTAACGTGTAACTTTCTTGTTTGCTAACAATGGCATGGATCAGATGGGGAAAATGAAAGCTTTCTCATCTCTTCTGTAAACACACACATCAACATCTTAGTTGCCAGGACAGAGACCACCGCCGAGCATGTCTGTGCCTCGACACGGCCATTCCAGATTCCGGGGACACTGAGCTGAGGCACAGGTGCTGTCCCCCGAGTGCACTCAGGACATCAGTGCCCACAGGACGGAGATGCACTCTCAACGGAAAGAGTCATGTCCACCTCACCTGGGACTCCATGTCACCAGCTCAGCTGCCAACTGTCCTCTGGGTCTTCACCACACAGGTGGCCAAGCTGGGGAGGGAGAGGGAAGCCATTAGACCTCATCATCTACAGTTTCCAGACCCCAACTGTCATGGAGCCCCAGTGCCGCCCAGCCCAGCTGACAGCCACAGGGGCGTGGGCTGCGATGCAGGGGGAGGTCCTCGCCTCCCAGGCTCAGTAGGCTGACAGTGATGCTCTGAAGATGCTCCACACACCTCGTCTCAGAGAAGAGAATTGCAGGGCTCCACGCTCACGACCCCACGACCCCCAGGATTTCTTGGTTCACTCTGGATCCCTGACTCATGCCACATGTGTCTCTACCTCCGGCCTGCACAATGAAACAACTGTGCAGGTTCTGTTTTCTTAAGTTTGCTCACAAGCAGTGTCTCTCCAACTCCATGCAGAGGTCTGGCACCTCAGGCCAGTCCCACCACTTCCTGCTGCTGGCCCCCACACCCACTTGTCCTGGCCGTTCCATCTTCTCCAGGTGAGGTTCCCAGGAACATCGAGCCCTCCACGCGACTTTTAGATTTGTTCTGCATGAAGATGGTTGTGAACCAAGGAAACTGGGAATACTTTGCATGATAGGGTTCGTCAATTCAGTGGCTTATTCCATTTAAAGGAACCAGTGGCATGCACCCTGCAGATGTGCCCCTGGAAGTCCCTTGCGTCAGAGAACAGCGTGTGTGGGCCACAGAACTACTCTCCTGTGCAGCATCCTCACAGGGCACTGGGCTGAGAGAGCACGGAAAGGAGGCATCGAGAGGAAACTCCGTTGATCCACTGGATATTCTAGAAAAGCGGAGGCTGAAACCCTGCTCTTGGCAGTCAGTGTTGGCGGCAATTTCATTTCATTATTTATTTCAGTGTGTGAGAGAGGCAGCATTCATAAAGTGTAAATCCTCCCTTAAAACATCAATAATCATGTGTATTTCACAGACAAATGACAATAATGAGTCATAACAGAATTAGGTGTAATTCACCCATTTGCAACTTGTAACAGTTAAGTTTTAGTACCTGTAACTCTGTGCCTAAAGATTTACATGTATTCACTTCCTAATTCCTCCAAATAACCCTGCCGATTATGGCTCATTTATACATTTAATAAATGACATGATCTGAGGTTCAGAACTTCAGTAATGAGACAAAATCAAATGTATACAAGCACAGAAATGCATATAAGCACACATTAGAAAGTGACACACGTATAGTTTGAATTCGTCTCTGCCTCCTTCTGAGTTCAGATTCTTCCACACCCAGACTTTACCTAGAATAGTACCTTTAACATTAAAATTCAGAGGCTCCACTCTGTTTTTGGGACGAAGTCTCCTTCCTGACTTTTCACAAACAATGTCTCCCCATGTCCGCGTTCCCCATCACAGGGGAACCATGGCCGTGCCCCAGCTCAGCTCCTCCCTCTGCTGCCCGGCCCCTGGTGTCCGTGGGTACTGACCAAGATGAGCGTTAGTTCCGATGTGCCACTGGCCGTCGGCCACGTCTGCTGAAGAAGACCTCGGCACAGGGCATCTCCAAAGAGTTGCCTGCTCCACCACCACGGCCGAGACAGAGCACCCAGGCCTAGGGTCACGCCTTGGGCACTAATGCCTCTCCCATGCTCCCGAAACACTTCTATCTGTGTGCCTTTGAACTCACACATTCTCACACTCCCTCACTTTCAACACACGACACAGCTCCTACCAAATGAACACATGTGAGTTTAGCATCAAAAAATGTACAAATGTTCCTGCATTTTCATCTACAAATATACATGCAGGTGTATGTATTCACACACGTATACATGTGCATATACAAAGTTCTGGCTGAAGCAGAGGGAACCACGTGAGTTGATGGATGAGAATCTCTCTGCAGTTGTGGGGGGGGGCGGGGCGCATCTTGCAGGAACTTGTGACATTATGAAGCGCACTGGCTCCTGACCCAGTCACCCCCTCCCCGCCCCCACCACTGCGGGCAGGAACCTGCAGAGCAGTCTTCTCTCTGCAGCCCCGTGGACGCCAAGGTTTCGCTGGGACGCGCGTGCTTGAACAGTTTAAAATCTCCTACAACTAGACACGCAGTGACTCGGTTCTAGACAGTTACGAGGCCACACACACACCGTCACGTAGATGAAACACCGTCTTCGTGGGCCATGCCTGTCAGCTTCCAAGCGTTCCCTTCCACCGCAGACCATCGGTACTTCGGGGTCAAAGGCACAGCTTCACGCTGTCAGCCTCAGACAAGCTGCACAGTTGGGTCAAGCACGCGCTGCACCTTGTCCCATTCAGCTCCTGACTTCTCAGGCAGTCCAGACGCGATTCACTGCAGGGCTGCAGGGCCGACAGTACGTGCAGACCTGGTTCCCTGCAGGCCAGGTCCCAGAGGCCGGTCTGCGCGTGGGCGTGGGCGCCTCTCGCCCTCCCGGAGCGCGAGGCACTGGCTCTGGAAGCAGGAGAGGATTAGCGGGCGGGCCACGATCGGGAGGGTAACGTGCTGCACGGGACACTTCGAAGGGTCACGGATCCGCAGGCACGAAGAATGGCGTGTCCAGAGCAGGAGACCGAGGAGCCAACGGAGGGTCGGAATGCCTGCCAGGGCAGAGACACCACGGAGCCTTTGGCCCCGCTTCGCTGCTGCTCGGAGGTCCCTTCTCAGGAGACGTGACTCTCGATGAGCCCTGGCTCCGGCCTCAGAACCTGCCATCCGGTCTTTCCGCCGCCCCGCCCCGCGCACGCCCCCTACCGGTCGCCCTTCCACTTACCCTGCGCCCACAGCACCCACCCACCTCCCACCCTCTGTTTCGCCCTTTAGGAAGCCCTCGCCCTCCCTCACTCCCCCTTTCTCCCCGTCCTCCCACCACAGGCCGACCAGCGCAGGGACAGAATCAAGGGGCCCTCTGCCCTCCCGGGTGGACGCCGGACCTGTGAACACTGTCAGGGACACACAGCGGGGCAGATTCGGGACTGAAGGATGGCAGTGTCCCGGGATGGCATCGCCCCCTCCCCAGCCTGGGGACTGCGCCTCGGGGAGGTGGTCACCGCGAAAGCCGGCCTGGGGGTCCGTAGGACCAGGGCCAGGGACTGCGCCGCGTCCTCGGGGCTGCCCCAAGGGGTGAGAAGCCACATTTCCAATGGGAACAGGACACCGTGCAGGGAGGCCTCGGAGTGACCGTGACCAGAACCGAAAAGGACTCTAAGCGACGCCAGAGCGCTCGCCTCCGGGCCTCTCCGGGACAGCGGGGACTATGAGCGCACAAGCAGGGACACTCGCAAGGATGCCTGGACCCGAGTGTGGAGGATGCTGAGCGATGGAGGCTGCGGAGGCCAGAGTTAAAGCTCAGAGGACGGAGCTCACTCACCCGACCGGGACCCTCGCTCGGGGAAATCTCCTGCGTCCACAGGAAATTACGCCAGGTCCGGGGCCTGGGCTAGCAAAGGCGGGTCGGAGACAACGTGGTCTGCTGGGGGGCGGAGCTTGGGTGGGGGCGGGGCCAGACGGAGAGGCCCTGAGCTTCGAGTGGCTGGCGTGGCCAGGGGGCGTGTCTTAAGGGGCGTCGCCGTCGAAGCCTCTGGCCCCACCCACCCCCAGTTTCTGTCGGTTCCTCCTTCCACCCAGTGCACCTCTGGTCTCTGCTTAGAGTTTCCTTGGCGCCGATGGCAACCGGACTCCTTCCTCCTGACTTGGGTTTAAATGTTTAAGACAGCTCAAGGCAAGAGCTTAGAGTTGTGAGGCCATTTAAACCACTGACAAGTTGATACCATCTAAGTCAAAATCTGTTTTCCGCGCTGGAGACACATCTCCTGTGACTGCAAGGGGCTCAGCGGAGCCTCAGGGCCGGATGAGGGCAGCGGCTGGTGCCAGGCGCCTGTGCACTTAGAAGGGTCTCTGTAACTCAGCAAGGCCTCAGTGGTTTGTGTTGAAGCCTGAAGCCGGCTATGAAAGTGTTCCAGTCGTCATTTTCACGACAGATAGACTTCTAATCTATCTTATAAGTCAGTCTTCAGTCTCTGCTCAGGTCATCTGATCCTGGCCTTAAGAATCGAAAGTGCCTGTATGACCGACCACCAGTCCTACTGGCAACACCAGCACTAAGAAATAACAGGCAGCCAACACAGGTGACCATGTTATTCGTTCATCTTTTATTAGTGCAAATTTAATCCAAATCTATACTACCCTCACGACAACACTAATTATCAGTAATGACATCACACGAGAGAATTGGGAGCCAACGAACCCGAGTTCCAGAGTCTCAGTCTGCCCGTGTGGGAGACAGCACAGTGAGCAAGGGAGCGGTCAGAGTCCTGCAAGGAAGGACTTTCAGAGCCAAATGGGCAGCAGGGCAGATGAAGCCCTCTATCCAGCCGGGCAGAGCCACTGGCACGGATGCCAAGGGAGACCAGTGTGGTGTGGGGCAGCCCTCTGGTGTGTGGGGCTCGGCTGTTTTAGCTCTGTTCTGGAACCTGCCTCCGCTATACCTTGAACGTGGTGATGTACTTCAAGTTTCTGGATAAGTGTCTTGACACCCTTAATGAACAGTGGAGAATTTCTCCAGGAGCCTGTGTGTGGGTGGTCCCGCTCTGCAGACCTGGCTGTTGTTCCAATCAACTGTGCTGTTGTCTTGGTTGCATGAGTCTGGCCTGACTTAGGTAGTTTCCTTCTTGAAACAAAGTGTCATGGCTGACTGGCAGCCATCTTGGTTAGCATGAGTGACTATACTTTGTTTTATATACTTTATACTTTCTTGACCAGACAGATGCCATTTTATTTGCCCTACTGTTGCCACAGAAAGACACAAGGATGCCACAGAATGTGATTTGTGTCTCTAGTTCCAGTTCCCCAGCAGGGCAGGCACAGTCTGTTCATATTTAACTCTTTCTGTTTCACACCTGCAGAGGCGACTTGTAAATTCGAGACCTCAGGGATGAGTCCACAAAGGTGGATGGCATCCCAGAAGTTGCTTTGGTCATTGATTTCTAAGTGTATTGTAGCTTCATCTTTTTCTTCATTCGCAGAGCTATCGGGAAGTGATACATTTTAACAAATCCAATGACACATAAAATAACACACAGTTAAGACTTTACCCACTGGTGGGGCTGTCTCTAGGACTGGCATAGGAAGCAAAGGGGGAAAGAGACGGGATTCAACTCCAAATGCAGCATGGGGAGTGGAAATTTTTAACCAAAGAGCAGGGTAGAAAGAGGAAACATCAGGGGTCAGGGGGATTTGGCTACTCTTGACCTTTGTAACAGGCCATAACCAAAAGAAAGAGGAGGAGAAATAAGCATGCCCCCCCCCTCAAGAAAGCCCACAACCTTGTTACCTAGTTTGTAATCCAACCCGTCTCACAGATGCATAAAGGGACTGCCAAAGTGCCCTTCTCGGAGGTCTTGCTTCCCAGCAAGTGTGTCAGTTTGGCTCAAATAAATCCTCATGAACATTCTTTACCCGACTGGATGTTTCTCAGGTCAATAATGGAGGGAAGAGGTGAAAACCTGGGAACTACTGTATGTTTTCGGATTGTAAGATGCACCCCCCCAAATTAGGGAGGAAAATGGGGGTGTGTCTTGTTGTCCAAATGTAGCTTACCTGGCTTGCTGTGTGTCGGGGCCGGCGGTGGAGCAGGGTCACAGGTTATTAAATATTTTACCCTATTTTTTGCTTCATAATTTTTTCCTCCTGTTTCCTCCTCTAAAACTTAGGTGCATCTTAAGTTCCAGTGTGTCTTCTAGTCCTAAAACTATGGTATTCCTGTTCTGGGACCCTCTCCCAAGACTCCCAGGCACCCTTGAACCTGACCTCCGTTTCCCCTCCTGTCCACACAAAGGAGGGGAATTTCCTCTTTCCTCATTTCCTCCCCACCCCAGGCCTCAGGTCTCCTCACTGTCCGCAACAGGCTGGTACCCTTAGGAACAGAATTATTTCTGAACAAGATTTACTTTACAGCAAAAAAGACCAGAACCCGGACTTGCCCCCATCGAGGTGGTTGCTGTCTCAGAAACAGCTGCTTCATGTCCTGCTGCTGAGGAGTCCTGTGTGTCGACCAGCGAGCACGTCGCATGACTGGCAGAAAGGAGAGAAAGCTGTCCCCTAGCTTCTCAGTGAGAAACGAGGTCATTCCCTGTGAATGCAGGTGAGGCCCCCAGTGGCCACCTGCCCTCCTGTCCTTGGTGACCAGTACAGTCGACCGAGCTGCACAGTTTGCTTGCTGCCTGGGTCACAGTGCCCACAGGGCTCACTCTCCATGGCTAGGTTCAATGCACGAGCTGCTCAGTCTGGCCCAGCCTCTCCTGCAGCCTGCAGCAAGCCCCACAGTGGGTCCAGCATGGATGTGCCCTGAGCATCCTGGCTGTCTGTTCTTGCCTGGGCCACTCACTGCCCAAGTCTAGGGGAGATGTTCCAGGCCCAGTCTCAGTGCTGGCGCCCCATCTGCCGCAGCCCTCGTCTGCCCACCGTCCACTGGAGAGGATTTCTCCTTCCTTTGCCATGTTCGGGTTGTTCATTCTTAATCGCTTATGGCTCATTTAATCTCGAACGACAGTGTTTTATGGGCATGTCTTTTCTCCTCTCCCAGCTTCTACAAACCCCAGAAGATCAAACCTTGAGTCTGGGGTCAGCTCTCATTTGTCTCCCTCCACAGTCTCAGCAGAGAGTTTGGACATGCTGTGGAATGGGTGAATTTCGATTTCAGTTGTGTGGTGGGGTGGGGGTGTGGAAGGAAGCTGGAAATGATTTGGGAAATGCTGTGTAGGGCTTGAAATGATTGGTTCTCTGGGAAAATAAAAAATGCACCTGTCTGCTGAGAACAGAGTCTGTAAAGGAATGGGGAAATCTTCGTCTGTCTGTCCATCCATCCATCCCTCCATCTCTCCATCCATCCATCCATCCATCCATCCAACGAACAATTATTAAGCACCTACTATGCACCAGAAGTGGTGTTCAGTGTGGAGGTGCAGTAATGAGACCTAAGTTCTAGCTCACACAGAGACTCTGTTCAAGTTCAGAAAGATCGGCAACAAACAGGAACCGCGTGGTGTTAAGAGCCACAGTGTATGCCAGTCAGAGTGAGGTGTGGGGGGTGGTTGTATTGGGCCGGGTGTCATGGGAGGCCATGGGGTGCTCCTGGGAAGATCTGGGCATGAGCCGAGCAGAAGGCGGGGCAGATGGGACAAAGCTTTAAGGGCTGGGAAGGTGGTTGCCAGGCGCCGAGGAAGGAAGACAGACTGGATGGTGGGGGACAGGGTGAGGAGGGAAAACAGCAGCTGCACGGGGCGGTGGCGGTGGTGGTGGCTGGGGGGAGCAACAGACAGCGTGGTGCTCAGGGCTGCAGATGGAGGCAGGGACCGAGGTCTGGACTCTACACACTTGCCGTGTTTGGACTTGGGCAGCTTTTCTGGGTCTTAGTTTCCCCATTTGTAAAACGTCTAACTTTCAGTGTTCTTGTGAAGACTAAGTGCTATAACATAGATAACCATCTACCCTGTTGAGTCTGCATCCATGGGAACCTGTAACCCAGGTAATACGCTAAACATCAGCATCACAGGCCCGGGGGTGGGGCGGGGGGTTGGCCAGGAGCCATGTCAGTGTGCGTCCATGAGTGTCCTCGTTCTCTCCTGGCTCATCTCTCTCTCCCTCCCTCCCTCCCACTGCCCTGAGCTTTCTCCTTCCATCACCTGTTCTACCTTCCCATCTCTCTTTTTTTAACCACAATTCATTACTCTTGCTTTCTTCTTGTTATTTCAAGTCCCAACATCTCAGCTACCCAAAATCTGGAGTAAAGTCATTTATAAATGTTGGTTGTTTCGTATGGTTTTGTCTTCTTTTAAAAATCGGGTGTGTTGGGTGCTTGGCACGTCCCTCTTCATTAAAAAGAAGGTGCAGCAGCCCCCACACCTACATGAAGTGACTTGGCGTCCTGTCTGGACTCAGGTGATTATAGTTTCCACTGAGATCACTGTTTCTTAGTAGAAAATCCTCCAACCACTGCACTGAAGGGCTAGAAACAGCCTGTCTCCAGGTATTTGGGGCCTGGTGCCCTGGGGGTCTCTCCACCAACAGGGCACGGAGGCCTGGATGCTGTCCGAAGGCCAGGCCCCTCCAAGTCACTGCAGAGACCCTCTGGATGCCTGCCCCTCGATGGGGAGTGGGGTAGATAAGACAGAGAAAGCCCCCGACTTCTCCCGCTGCAGGAGGACTGCAGCTGGAGAGCAGTGGAGGGGGCACTGGAGACAGAGGGGCACCGGCCTCTCCTGCTGCCCTGTTCTTCTGGGGAGGGGTATCCAGTGGCTGGTGGTTGCCTGTGGCTAGTTGGCTGTCTAGTGAAACCTCCCCACTGGGCAGTGAAACATGGGGGACTTGGGGTGCAAGGTCCCTCGTGCAAGGCCACCCAGAGAGGCAGAGGCAGAGACCTAGTGTGCTTTCCTCCACACCAAGGCCCTTGAGTCTGGTGGGAGGAACGTGGTGGGTGATGCTCCTCTGTGCTCTGTGGTCCCAGGGGTGTGGCCCCCAGCCCCGCCCTGAAGCCCCTCAGAGGCCAAGTTTGCTGTCGGTGGGCTGGTCCCATCAGGCCCTGTAGGTGGCCCAGGACTTGGTCTGGGCTGCACTGGAGACAGAGCACCAGCTGGGAAGCGGCTGGGGCGGAGGCCCCGCCCTCTCAGAGGCCTGATCACTCTGTGGGCCACGCTGCAGCTTGAGGGCCTCACACTGGGCACTAGAGGGGTCAGGGAAGAGCTCACGCCTGTGTTCCAGCCTCAATGCCATCGCTGCTCTGCTGAGGAAGCTGAGAGACAGGCCTCATGAGGGACAGGTTGGGGCACCGGGTCCTCTGCCCCATCCTCCAGATACCTCCCCCTGCAGGTGGCCCCTTAGTGTCCCCTCTTGGTCTGTGGTCTCCAAGAAACGAGGAGGCGGTGGGGGTACAGGGCTGGGAGGGCATCCTTGGCCACACCTGGGCTCCTGGGGGCTTGGCCGCACCAGTTACTTCTGGCCTGGATGACAGCTGGGAGTGGCAAGCGCAGGCTGGAGGGGGCCGTCCTCTACTCCCGAGCTTTCACACTCACAGGCAGGCCGGTGGCCTCAGAGAGGAGGGGACGACAGGAACGGACAGGAACGCCGTCTGCTCTTCCCTCCCCAGTCCCACGCTGAAGAAGATGGCACAGGACCCAGAGGAGGAGGCCCGGGGGCCCGCTGGCAGCGATGCATCTCTCCCTGAGACCTGTTGGAAAAGCTCTTGGCTGAATGGCTGAAGGGATCAAAGGAACCCAGCAGCTTCCCTTTCCACTGGGCTCTGAACTGTGGCGGGAGCTGGGCCCTGAGTCACAGAGAAGCAGGTCCCTCCCATCCAGTCTCACCAGTTAGGGTGGGTGGATGCTGAGGGTTCTGCCTCGTGTGGTGGTGTGGGGAGAACAGCCAGGGTGAGGAGCGATTTTTACTTTCCTCTCAGTTGATGACTGGATGTCTTCAAGGACTGTCCTGTCTAGGACTGGCGTACTTTTTAAGCCATGTAGCACGTTTGTAACACGTGGGTCTGTACTCATTCTAAGGATTCTGTTGTGTGTGCTTTCTTCCCTCACACCTGTCTCCAGGTCCAGGGTCACACCCCCCACAGCACCACACGTGGACTGCGTGGGGGAGCAGCGGTCACCTCTTCCATCTGGCAGGCTCCGACTTTCCCATCCGGGTGCCAGCCGTCCAGTCAGCAGAACCACAGCGTCCTTCAGAGGCCGTCCTGCCTCTCCCAGGAGGCAGCTGCACGTCCGCAGCCTCCGTCGCTCTTCTGCGGGGGACGATGCCGTGTTGCCAGTGTGACACCCATTCAGATGTGTTCTGAGGGGGCCGGTGCTGTTCCTGTGGCTCCTGATCCCCGAGACCAAAGAGGCGGTGGTGCCACCTGCAGAAGTGGTGACTGGGCGGGAGCTCGCTCTCAGAGTGAAGTCCAGCCTGGGGAGAGGAAGCTGGGCTGCAGATTCGAGGACTACCCGTCACCAGGGGAGTAGTGGAGGTCAGAGTCTCCTCTCCCAGCGCTACGTGCCAGCTGGGTTTTGTAGTCGTGCAACGTATGTTCTAGGCTTGTGAAGTGTCACAAAGCTGCGTGTGGGATACAAGACTTCATTGGATCTTAACGCCAAGTAAGGCAAGTAAGGGGGGCGCTCAGTTCCTCCTGTCACTGTGGGCTTGTGCTATGCACACTCCAATCGAAATAAGAGAAATAGCCCCAGTTAGCAGTTATCATGATGACAGCGTACCTCACGTAGGAACTTGGGACAAGATAGAACAAACACATACCTGCATCAGAAGCTCACCACCGCACGGCAGGCATCTATACTAAAGAATCGTTACAACTTAACAGGTGCGATACACTGTACTGTTGCTATGGGTTAAATTGTGCACCCCCCCAAATATGTAGACGCCCTAGTCCCTGTTCCTATTAATGTGACCTTATTTGAAAGGAGTCTTTGCAGATGAAAGCCAGTGAAGACGTGGGTCTACTCACGGAGGATGGGCCCCGACCCAGTGCGACAACTGGTGTTCTCGGAAGGAGAGCGGAAGATGCAGGCGTGCGGAGGAACGCGTGTGGCTCTGAGGCAGAGACGGGGGTGTGGGGGGTGCTGCAGGGCAGCCCAGGGAGCCCCCGTGAGGCCAGCAAACCACCAGAAGCTAGAAACCCTCTCAGGGGTCGGCAGTTCTGCCCACACCTGCATTTTGAACTTCCGGTCCCGGAATGGCGGGACGTTAAATCATTGCTGCCGTCTGAAACCACCTAGTTCGTATGACTCTGTTATGGCAGACCGGGAAAATAATAAACGTGTGGAAGTTATATTAAAGTGGCCACGTCAACGCAATAACACTTTTGCAGATACACTGAATTTTGCACATCTTCTATCAGAACGTGTGCTTTCCTGGTCCAGACCCCTTTCTCTACATCACCGAGAACAGCAAGATCACTTAAAAACCAGGCTGTGGACTGAGTTACGAGTGATTTCAGTGACTCTCAGAAGTAACAGCCTCCTAGGCATGGGGAGTGACAGGGTTAGATCCCTGACTTAGGAAGGTCAAGGTGGCCGCAGTGCGGAGGTTGGACTGTATGAGCCGGTACAGGAAGCACAGGGACAGTGAGAGGACTGGTGGCAGGGGGTGGGGTGGGGTGCTGGCCTGAACTAAGGTGAGACCCCGAGTTTGCAGAGGAGCAGGGGTATGAGGACCGGAGAGAGGCTGTGGTCAGTGCTGCCCCGAGGAGGAAACCAGGCCCGTGAGGAGTGAGTGGCCACGGGGAGCTGGGCTGTCTGGACACCAGTAGGAGAGCTCATTCTGCTGAAAGGAGACTATTTGCTAAACTCTTGATTTATTCAGCCCATAGAAGGTAAGAAATGACACAGAAGAGAAGAGGGAGGGGGAGCGAGGTTGATCACATTTTGGGCAGGAGCTGAACATCCCACCTCGCTGAAACCTCCCGGCTGCTCTGAGAGGGGCCATTACCCATCTGGCAGAGGAGGAGACTGAGTTTACGCTCATTTGCCTGAAGTCACACAGCTGGTGGGCGGTGGGGCCAGGAGTCAGCTCTGCCCCAGTAAGATAACTGCCACCCTAGACTCCGTCCTGAGCCTCTAGCAGCCCTTGCCAGGGGAGGCCTCGGAGGAAGGGAATGTGGACAGAAGAACAGATTTTAAACAGTCGAGGGGTCAGGCAGGGAGTAGGAGTGGGGAAGTCGCTGTGACGGGAACCTGGTGCTGGTTGTGCTCCTGCGAAGGGCCAGACCGCCTCTTCCTCCCCGCCTGCCCCCTTCCCAGCTGCCTGTCCAAGTCTCACCCCGAACACCAGGGGGTCAGGGCTCCGTACTCTCTCGGGTGAGACCCCTCCTCACACTCAGAGAACCCAGAGCTGATGGGACAGGTCCCTCTGTGCTGGCAGAATGGACCTTGACCCTCTCAGATGCCCACTGCCTGGAAATGCTCTCCTCTGCTGCCATCTAGTGCACACCCTGGGGATGGCACCTATCTACTCAGCAGCTGCTCGGATCATTTTGCGAGGACACTTTGAATCTCCAGGGCACCTCACAGCATCCCCAGCTCAGGAGGTCGTACATGCCCACTGTGGTTGGACCCAAAGCTCATGTGACAGGACCCACTACTGCCCCTGGCGGGATCTTTCTCCAAACTAATTTGACAAGACCCCTATTCTCCCAGAGAAGGACCCCTGTCCACAGTCACAGAACCCAGAGCTGAAGTGATGCAACCCCTAACACTGGAAGCTGGGCCCGTCCGCATACTTATAGTCCCTGAGCTGATGTCACCGACCCACTGCTGTCTCTGGGTGAAACCCCGGTCCACGTTCCTTGAACCTGAGCTGAGGAGACACGACCCCTGTTCCCTCTGACCAGACCCCTCCCAGCACTCGGAGGAGGCAGAGCTATCATCACAGGACCCTGCTTTCCCGGGTGGGGCTCCCCACTCATGCACAGGACCCAGACCTGGTGTCACATGCCTTGCTGTTTGTTCTCTTAGGTGGGACCCCTGGCCGTACCCATAAGACCCAGCACTGAGGGTACACAGCTCCTTACTCTCTGGTAGGACAGACACATTTTTGGCGGTGCGGGGAAACTCTTTTTCTTTTTCTTTTATTTTCCTTTATTTAATATTCCCTCTCCAACATTTGTTGTTTATTGCTTTGTTTATGATAGCTATTCTCACCGGTGTTAAGTGGTATCTCATTGTGGTTTTAATTTGCATCTCTCTGATAGCTAGCGATATTGAGCATCTTTTCATGTGTCTCTGGATCCTCTGTATGTCCTCCTTGGAGAAGTGTCTGTTCAAGTCCTTTTCCCATTTTTTAATTGGGTTAGTTGTCTTCTTAGAGTGAAGTCATGTGAGTTCTTTGTGTATTTTGGAGATTAAACCTTTGTCTGAGGTATCGTTGGCAAATATGTTTTCCCATACAGTTGCTTGTCTTTTTATTTTAATACTGTTTTCTTTAGCTATGCAGAAGCTTTTAATTTTGATGAGATCACATTAGTTTATTCTTTATATTCCTTGCTCTAGGGGATGTATCAGTAAAAATGTTGCTGCATGAAATATCTGAGATTTTCCTGCCAATGTTCTCCTCTAGGACTTTAATGGTGTCACGGCTTATATTTAAGTCTTTTATCCAACTTGAATTTATTTTGGTGTATGGTATAAATTGGTGCTTGAGTTTCATTTTTTTGTACTTAGCTGTTCAGTTCTCCCAATACCATTTGTTGAAGAGGCTATTTTCACTTCATTTTATGTTGCTGCCCCCTTTGTTGAATATTAATTAACCATAGAGACTTGGGTTTATTTCTGGGCTCTCTGTTCTGTTCCATTGGTCCATGTGCCTGTTTTTATGCCAGTACCAGGCTGTTTTGATTACAGTGGCCTTGTAATACAGTTTGGTATCAGGTATTGTGATCCCTCCTACTTTGTTCTTCTTTCTCAAAATTGCAACAGCTATTAGGGGTCATTTATGATTCCATATACATTTTTGAAGTGTTTGCTCTATGTCTGTGAAATATGCCACTGGTACTTTAATAGGTATTGCATTGAATCTGGAAATTGCTTTGGGTAATATGGACATTTTGATGATATTAATTCTTCCAATCCATGAACATGTTATATGTTTCCATCTGTTTGCTTCTTCCTCGATTTCTTTCTTCAGTGTTGTGTAGTTTTCTGCATACAGGTCTTTTACCTCCTTGGTTAGGTTTATTCCTAGGTATTTTATTTTTCTTTTTGCTATATCAAATGGGATTTTCCCCCTGATTTTTGTTTCTGGTGTTTTTCATTGTTGGCATACAAAAATGCCTTTGATTTCTGGATATTGACTTTGTATCCCACTGTTTTGCCAGATTTATTTATTAGGTCAAGCAGTTTTTTGGCGGAATGTATAGGATTTTTTATGTACCCTATCATGTCATCTGCAAACAATGACAGTTTTGTTTCCTCCTTTATAATTTGGATGCCTTTTATTTCCTCTTCCTGTCTGATTGCTGTGGCTAAAACTACCAATACTACAGACAGACACCTTCTTACAGTCACAGGAGCAAAAGCCGAAGCTGTCGTGCCTTCTACTGTCTCTAGTGTGACCCAACCCCAGTGTCACAGCACCCAGAGCCGATGTGACAGGACCCCTGTGCTCTCCAGGAGGGACCCTTCCGCACACTCAGGGACCCCAGAACCAAGGCAACAAGAACTGCTCTTCTCTCTGATGAAAACTCTTCTCATCAGTTTTCCAGATGCACAGGGGACAGAGCCAGTGTGACGGGCTCCCTACTCTGTCAGGTGGGAGCCCTTCCCGCGTCCATGGGACTCAGCTGTCAGGCAGGACACCTGTCCTTCCCAGGTCGGGTCCCTCTTCACTGTGACAGGACCCCACTCCTGGCAGGGAGAGGTCCCTTCCCATACTCCTAGGGCCCAGAGTTCAGATCGCAGGGCCCCCCAATTTCCCAGTGAGGGAAATTTCCCACCCCACATTCACAAGACCCCNGAAAACTCTTCTCATCAGTTTTCCAGATGCACAGGGGACAAAGCCAGTGTGACGGGCTCCCTACTCTGTCAGGTGGGAGCCCTTCCCGCGTCCATGGGACTCGGCTGTCAGGCAGGACACCTGTCCTTCCCAGGTCGGGTCCCTCTTCACTGTGACAGGACCCCACTCCTGGCAGGGAGAGGTCCCTTCCCATACTCCTAGGGCCCAGAGTTCAGATCGCAGGGCCCCCCAATTTCCCAGTGAGGGAAATTTCCCACCCCACATTCACAAGACCCCGAGGTGATGAGACAGCACCCCAGACTATCCCATGATGGACCCCTGCACCCTTTCCGGAACCCTGGTTGATGTCAGAAGACCAGGTGTCCTCTTGGGTGGGGCCTCTCCTCCTGCTCACAACATCCAGCACTCACACGAAACCACAGCTTCCTCTCCCTGGATGAGCTACTTCCTGCAATTCCTGGACCCAGGGCTGAAGTGACAGGACCCCCAGCTCTCTCCAGGAAGTCCCTGTTGCCACACCCATAGCACACAGGCGATGGGACAGGACCGGTTGCAATCACAGGCAGAGATGTTCACTGCAGTCATGGACCAACAGCCTCGAACCCATGACCTCTGTGCACCTTGTGATCACAGGGCCAGTGTGGCAGAGCCCTGTACTCTTGGAGGGGGGCTGTCTTCAGGCTCCCAGGACCCAGAGCTGAAGTGACAGGGACCCCCTGCTCTCTTAAGTCAGACCCATCCCCACAGGCACCAGGCTCAAAGGTGAAGGGTCAGGACACTTACCTTTCACAGAGAGGGACCTTTCTCAACCCTCACAGGACACAAGCAGGCAGTAACAGGACACTCCTGTCTCTTGTGTGGTCCTCTCCACACTCAAGTGGCCCAGGCCTGAGGTCACAGACCTCTTAGACCCCCAGGTCTCAGGTGGGGTCCTTCCCCTTGCTTATATGACCCAAAGGTGACCTGACATGACCTCTTTTGTTCTCTGGTGAGGACCCAGAGCTCATCCCATGAGGCTCCATCCTCTCTTAGGTAATAGTACTTCTCCCAGCAGTCAGAGGACCCAGGGCTGACTTGGCAGGACCCCTGGTCTCGGGGGAGGGCGGGGCGGGGGGGGGGGCCTTTTTCACACACTGCTGCACACCGCCATCTAGTGTGCATCTTTGAAATAGCATCTAAGTTGAGGCTAGCAGGAAATGCTCTTTTTTGTCACCACCTTGTGGACATCTTGGGAATAGCACCTTTTTGGTAGCATCTGGTCCTATCATTTTGCAAGGTCACTTTGGAGCCCCATGGCACCTCACGCAAACACGGCCTCAGTACATTTTGTGTGTCCACGTTTCCATTCTATCGCTGACGCTCTTCTGCATGTGGGGTTCCTGACTCTCTCATGTGAGGTTCCCATGCACGTCTCAAATTTGGTTGTTTTCATTTGGTGATCTGTGTCATACCTGTTGGATTATCAGACCAGCCCAAAGATTCTTGAGGTTGGAGGAAGGATTGTTTATCCACAACGTAAGCAAACAGTCAGATATTTAATAGGAGGTGGATTTTGGAGAGTACGTGTTTGTAACCATTTACTTAAGTGAGGCTTAATCATTTAACTGAAGTAACTCATTCTCAAAACTGAATGATCATGTCAGTGAAATGTGGGACACTGTACTAATGTAGCTTGTGGATATAAAGCCTCTATGTAAAGTTTCAGAGGCGGTAATGAAGAGAGCCAACATTTTGCACTTGGTACATTGATTTTAAACTGGTTGTCAGGAAAGGGAGACTGGGGAAATTACTTAGGATTGTCATCTCACTTATTTCTGAGAGATGTAGTTGCCAGGGTTTAGGAAGAGCTTCAGCACAGCTTCAGACAGTAATACTCCTAGCAAGAGCTTGTTGACCCTCTTATCTTACTTCTTGTGTCTTCAAGTTTTTGGAAGATAAAAAACCTCATCACAAGTGGTGAATGTGTGTGTGGCCCTTTTTCCACTGAAGATGCATGAACATAAGATACATTTTTAGCCCCTTTGGCTTTGGTACTTTAAGAAAGGTACAAGCACAACTGCAAGGCAACAAAAGATTTGTGGTGTGTATGTATGGAGAAGTTGCTGTGAGTGATGGAATGTGTCAGACGTGGTTGTGAAGTTTCATGCTGGAGATTTCTTGTGTACAGTTGGTGCATGAGTCAGTCGACCAGGTGCAGTGGAGAGCCACGGAGGGGAGATGTTTGTTGAGGACAGACCACGTTATGGCATGCAGGAGACAGGCTATATACTCAAAGGATCAAAATTGAGTATCAGGAATTATTTGCACCAGCATGGTGGTGTTAATTACATTCATGGTGGGTTCCACAGCAGTTAAGTGTGATGCTTGGGGACTCCTTTTGACTGCATTTCCAGAAGTGGCTCTCCACTGAAACCTAAGGAAAACATTCTGCTTCCAAGACGAATATGAGGGGGGATGAACTGTTGATATGGTAGAATAATGTGGAATGGGAGAGTTGAGGGAAAGAAAGGAACCACCACCAGCAGCCCCTGCAAAGGGTGGTCTTCATCCAAAGGAGGTGATGTTGTATATGTGGTGGGCTCCGGAGGGTGTTCTGCAGTGGGCGCTCCTTACAGAAACCCAGTGGGTTCCTCCCAGTGGAGCAACTGAAAGCTGCCTGTGAGAAAGCGTTCAGAATTTGTCAGCAGAAGACACAGAAGGCACAAGGCCATTTAGTTCAGTCTTTCCAAACTTGTCTTAATGGAGAGAAATTTCCATTTCCTAGAAGACTGCAGAAGGCACCTGGAAGAGTTCTCTGCTCCAAAAGAGAACAATGTTGTGGGATTGATGGAATGGTGAAGTTGCCTGAAAAGCTGCAGAGGGCAGTAGAACAAAGTGGTGACTATGTTGTCCAGTCACATTGCTGGGGGAGAATGAAAAGCGTGCCTGTCATGGCACCCCATGGTAAAAAGTGAACTAATCTTTCTTCCCGGTTTGATGTGTTTCAAGTGTCAGTCTCTGCTGCCATCTCCTGGCCATTTTGGGAAATGACACCTCAGTCAGGTCAGTAGTAAAAGTGGTTGATTCCAGTGGAATATCAATGACTTTTGATGGCAGGGCTTTTTTAATTGAAATTTTTAAAAGTGTCTTTTTATAGATTTTATTTATTGTTTACATTTTTTTGAGAGAGACGACGGGAGGGGGAAAGAGAGGGAGAGACACATCAATGTATGAGAGAGAAACACTGATTGGTTGCCTATTACATGCCCCCAGCTGGGGACCTGGCCCACAACCCAGGCATGTGTCCTGACCTGGAACCGAACCAGTGACCTTCTGGTTTGCAGGCCAGCACTCAAAGCACTGAGCCACAACAGCCAGGGCTTGATTGCACGGTTTTTTACAAGTGCATTTGAAAATGTGTAAATGTCAGGGCTGTCCATCTACCTTGTCACTGGTTTCCAGATTAACAGCCAGGAGAGCAATTAGCGTGTTTTATGTGACATTTCTTGGATCTGGTTGTGTAGTGTGATAGAGTCAGGTTTCTACAATTTCCAGGTGTGCTTGAAAATTGTCATTTGCTCGGTTGCAGCTTTCTTAGACAATGCAGAGGTAAATTTATTTGAAAATCTCTGCCAAGAGTTAAAAGAAAGTGAAGTAAAACACAAGCACTCTCATGTTATGTGTGTGCCCCTACAGACATGTAGGTGGGCTCATTTTCTCAGCTTTGCCTAGATTGACTTTACTGTTTTAGGTTCACTGTGCCAGTAAAAAGCAAAGGAACCTTTGTGTGAAGGCAATAGTAATAGTGTGTTTCCAACTGTTGGTCTCTACTGTTACCTGGTGGTCGTTTTGGGGGATGACACCTCAGTTCAGAATCCTCCATCCAGAAATTGAATACAATACAATACAATAGAATAAAATAAAACAGAATAAAATAAAATAACATCACTATCATTTCATGTGCATGCCTTTCTGGACACATCTAGACACACGTTCTTTCTGGTGTGTCTTGGCTTCATATACTCTTTTCAGTTCCTAAAATGGGTGCAACTCTTGTACAATTGGAGGTTTTGTGACTAACCCGTGTGTTCAAAGGTGCAGATTTTGTTCTTAAGTTTTGCTGCGTAGTATCTTTAGCATCATTCAGTTCAAAGTATTTTGTAACTCACATGGTGGTTCATTTTGGAAGGTCTGTAGGAATCTATTTCAGAAGTACTAAGCAGAACTTCCCAGTCACCCATTTTCAGTGAATTCTATCTTAAGTTTTGTGACAGCAAAAACATACTGTAAAGGCTTTCAATGGTGCGGTTCTGGTTAAAGCTTCGTTTATACCAGGTTGGCCCAAAAGTCAGTTCAGCCTCCACCACTCTCACTGCCCCACCCCATCGTGTGACTCTGGTTCATGAACTTGTCTAACTTCATTTGAAAGTGTTGGGTTAGACTGTGTTGTGACAGATGTCAAACCAACATGCACTTAAAGGAAAAACTCATCAAAACCAGTGTGATTTTTGTGCCCATTTTCATACTGAAGATGGATGAACACAAGGAATGCTTTTGGCACATTGTGATTTCAAGAAAGGTGAAAACACAACTGAAATGCCAAAATAAAGATTGGTAGTGTGTATGGAGAAGGCACTGTAGGTGGTGAAATATGTCAGAAGTGGTTTGTGAAGTTTGATGCCCAAGATTTGTCACACATGGTTGCCCCTTGGGTCTGGCAGACTGTTTGCAGTTCAGAGTCATCGAGTCCAGATGTTCACTGAGGACAGACCATGTTATGCCATGTGTGAGACAGGTTACATATTTAAAGTATCCAAATTGAGCATTCAAAATCATTGGCCTCCACAGAAGTTGATCGAGATGGGGGAGAGGCACGTAACTTTCTTGATCTCATTTGTACTTGCGGTTCTCTATGGAAACTTAAGGAAATCGTTCTGCTTGCAAGCAAATTGTGAGAGGGGTATGGATCGTTGAAATTTGAGAATAATGTGGAAGGGGAGAGGTTGTAGGCAAATGAAGGAACCACCACCAGCATCCCCCCACACAGGGCCATCTTCATTCAAAGGAGGTGATGTTGCCTCTGTGGTGATACCACAGGGCGTCCTGTAGGGGGAGCTCCTTGGGGAAATCCGCAGCACGTGCTGCCCCATCAGACCAACCGCAAGCACTGCCTGTGGGAAAGAGACGAAGCAGTAGACGGGAAAGGTTCAGGATGGGGTGGGAGTGCACGTTTCTCTTTGGTGA